>NC_091287.1:407392598-410225931 GCF_032444005.1 Ranitomeya imitator
TCATCAAAGAGAATGAAGACTTTCTAGACAGAACAGAAGCATCTCTACTGGTCACAGAAGGTGCAAAAAGTGTCAGAGAACCTCCAAAAGCAGATGAGTGGAAGCATGTGACCAAAAGAAGCAAGACGACCATGGAGAAATCACCAACCACACAACTGAAGAACCGATATCAAATCTTTGTAGAGGATGAAGATGGCACACCTAAGAATGAAGCAATACCAGCAAGCAAAAAAGAAAAGGGCACACAGCAACAAGTGACAGCAAAAAGTACAGCCAAGAAGCAACGAAGAGTGGTGGTGGTGGGAGACTCACTACTGAGAGGCACAGAAGCAGCCATCTGCAGACCGGACATAACTGCAAGAGAAGTATGCTGCCTTCCAGGTGCGATGATCAAGGATGTGACCGATAGGATACCAAAGCTCTTCAGCTCCAAGGACGTCCACCCATTTCTTCTGATACATGTTGGCACCAATGACACGGCAAGGAAGGACCTACCGACAATCTGCAAGGACTTTGAAGAGTTGGGGAAGAAAGTAAAGGAACTGGATGCACAGGTAGTTTTTTCTTCTATCCTTCCAGTAGACGGGCATGGCACCAGGAGATGGAACAGGATCCTTGATGCAAACAACTGGCTAAGACGATGGTGCAGACAACAAGGATTTGGATTCCTGGACCACGGTGTGAATTACTGGTATGATGGACTCCTCGCCAGAGACGGACTACACCTCAACAAACCTGGAAAACACACATTCGCCAGAAGACTCGCTACACTCATCAGGAGGGCGTTAAACTAGAAGAAGAGGGGACGGGAAGAAAAACATTAGACTCGAACAAAGACGACCCAGGAAAACATACTCAGAAGGGAGGTAAGAACATTTCTAAAACAATCCACAGTGAGGAGATTGGAACAAAACAAAATCCTCTAAACTGCATGCTCGCAAACGCCAGAAGCCTGACAAACAAGATGGAAGAACTAGAAGCAGAAATATCTACAGGTAACTTTGACATAGTGGGAATAACCGAGACATGGTTAGATGAAAGCTATGACTGGGCAGTTACCTTACAGGGTTACAGTCTGTTTAGAAAGGATCGTAAAAATCGGAGAGGAGGAGGGGTTTGTCTCTATGTAAAGTCTTGTCTAAAGTCCACTTTAAGGGAGGATATTAGCGAAGGGAATGAGGATGTCGAGTCCATATGGGTTGAAATTCATGGAGGGAAAAATGGTAACAAAATTCTCATTGGGGTCTGTTACAAACCCCCAAATATAACAGAAAGCATGGAAAGTCTACTTCTAAAGCAGATAGATGAAGCTGCAACCCATAATGAGGTCCTGGTTATGGGGGACTTTAACTACCCGGATATTAACTGGGAAACAGAAACCTGTGAAACCCATAAAGGCAACAGGTTTCTGCTAGTAACCAAGAAAAATTATCTTTCACAATTGGTGCAGAATCCAACCAGAGGAGCAGCACTTTTAGACCTAATACTATCTAATAGACCTGACAGAATAACAAATCTGCAGGTGGTTGGGCATTTAGGAAATAGCGACCACAATATTGTGCAGTTTCACCTGTCTTTCACTAGGGGGACTTGTCAGGGAGTCACAAAAACATTGAACTTTAGGAAGGCAAAGTTTGAACAGCTTAGAGATGCCCTTAATCTGGCAGACTGGGACAATATCCTCAGAAATGAGAATACAGATAATAAATGGGAAATGTTTAAGAACATCCTAAATAGGCAGTGTAAGCGGTTTATACCTTGTGGGAATAAAAGGACTAGAAATAGGAAAAACCCAATGTGGCTAAACAAAGAAGTAAGACAGGCAATTAACAGTAAAAAGAAAGCATTTACACTATTAAAGCAGGATGGCACCATTGAAGCTCTAAAAAACTATAGGGAGAAAAATACTTTATCTAAAAAACTAATTAAAGCTGCCAAAAAGGAAACAGAGAAGCACATTGCTAAGGAGAGTAAAACTAATCCCAAACTGTTCTTCAACTATATCAATAGTAAAAGAATAAAAACTGAAAATGTAGGCCCCTTAAAAAATAGTGAGGAAAGAATGGTTGTAGATGACGAGGAAAAAGCTAACATATTAAACACCTTCTTCTCCACGGTATTCACGGTGGAAAATGAAATGCTAGGTGAAATCCCAAGAAACAATGAAAACCCTATATTAAGGGTCACCAATCCTACCCAAGAAGAGGTGCGAAACCGGCTAAATAAGATTAAAATAGATAAATCTCCGGGTCCGGATGGCATACACCCACGAGTACTAAGAGAACTAAGTAATGTAATAGATAAACCATTATTTCTTATTTTTAGGGACTCTATAGAGACAGGGTCTGTTCCGCAGGATTGGCGCATAGCAAATGTGGTGCCAATATTCAAAAAGGGCTCTAAAAGTGAACCTGGAAATTATAGGCCAGTAAGTCTAACCTCTATTGTTGGTAAAATATTTGAAGGGTTTCTGAGGGATGTTATTCTGGATTATCTCAATGAGAATAACTGTTTAACTCCATATCAGCATGGGTTTATGAGAAATCGCTCCTGTCAAACCAATCTAATCAGTTTTTATGAAGAGGTAAGCTATAGACTGGACCACGGTGAGTCATTGGACGTGGTATATCTCGATTTTTCCAAAGTGTTTGATACCGTGCCGCACAAGAGGTTGGTACACAAAATGAGAATGCTTGGTCTGGGGGAAAATGTGTGTAAATGGGTTAGTAACTGGCTTAGTGATAGAAAGCAGAGGGTGGTTATAAATGGTATAGTCTCTAACTGGGTCGCTGTGACCAGTGGGGTACCGCAGGGGTCAGTATTGGGACCTGTTCTCTTCAACATATTCATTAATGATCTGGTAGAAGGTTTACACAGTAAAATATCGATATTTGCAGATGATACAAAACTATGTAAAGCAGTTAATACAAGAGAAGATAGTATTCTGCTACAGATGGATCTGGATAAGTTGGAAACTTGGGCTGAAAGGTGGCAGATGAGGTTTAACAATGATAAATGTAAGGTTATACACATGGGAAGAGGGAATCAATATCACCATTACACACTGAACGGGAAACCACTGGGTAAATCTGACAGGGAGAAGGACTTGGGGATCCTAGTTAATGATAAACTTACCTGGAGCAGCCAGTGCCAGGCAGCAGCTGCCAAGGCAAACAGGATCATGGAGTGCATTAAAAGAGGTCTGGATACACATGATGAGAGCATTATACTGCCTCTGTACAAATCCCTAGTTAGACCGCACATGGAGTACTGTGTCCAGTTTTGGGCACCGGTGCTCAGGAAGGATATAATGGAACTGGAGAGAGTACAAAGGAGGGCAACAAAATTAATAAAGGGGATGGGAGAACTACAATACCCAGATAGATTAGCGAAATTAGGATTATTTAGTCTAGAAAAAAGACGACTGAGGGGCGATCTAATTACCATGTATAAGTATATAAGGGGACAATACAAATATCTCGCTGAGGATCTGTTTATACCAAGGAAGGTGACGGGCACAAGGGGGCATTCTTTGCGTCTGGAGGAGAGAAGGTTTTTCCACCAACATAGAAGAGGATTCTTTACTGTTAGGGCAGTGAGAATCTGGAATTGCTTGCCTGAGGAGGTGGTGATGGCGAACTCAGTCGAGGGGTTCAAGAGAGGCCTGGATGTCTTCCTGGAGCAGAACAATATTGTATCATACAATTATTAGGTTCTGTAGAAGGACGTAGATCTGGGTATTTATTATGATGGAATATAGGCTGAACTGGATGGACAAATGTCTTTTTTCGGCCTTACTAACTATGTTACTATGTTACTATGTTACTATGACTTGTCTTTTTCCTCGGCTTTCCATCCTCAGACTAATGGCCAGACCGAGCGAACCAATCAGACCTTGGAAACATATCTGAGGTGCTTTGTTTCTGCTGATCAGGATGACTGGGTGTCCTTTTTGCCTTTGGCTGAGTTCGCCCTTAATAATCGGGCCAGCTCGGCTACCTTGGTTTCACCGTTTTTCTGCAATTCTGGGTTCCATCCTCGTTTCTCTTCTGGTCAGGTTGAGTCTTCGGACTGTCCTGGTGTGGATACTGTGGTGGACAGGTTGCAGCAGATTTGGACTCAGGTAGTGGACAATTTGACCTTGTCCCAGGAGAAGGCTCAACTTTTCGCTAATCGCAGACGCCGTGTGGGTCCCCGACTTCGTGTTGGGGATCTGGTTTGGTTATCTTCTCGTCATATTCCTATGAAGGTTTCCTCTCCTAAGTTTAAACCTCGTTTTATTGGTCCGTATAGGATTTCTGAGGTTCTTAATCCTGTGTTTTTTCGTCTGACCTTTCCAGATTCTTTTTCCATACATAACGTATTCCATAGGTCATTGTTGCGGAGATACGTGGCACCTATGGTTCCATCTGTTGAGCCTCCTGCCCCGGTTTTGTGGAGGGGGAATTGGAGTATATTGTGGAGAAGATTTTGGATTCTCGTGTTTCAAGACGGAAACTCCAGTATCTGGTTAAATGGAAGGGTTATGCTCAGGAGGATAATTCCTGGGTTTTTGCCTCTGATGTCCATGCTCCCGATCTTGTTCGTGCCTTTCATGTGTCTCATCCTGGTCGGCCTGGGGGCTCTGGTGAGGGTTCGGTGACCCCTCCTCAAGGGGGGGTACTGTTGTGAATTCTGTGGCAGAGTTCACTCCTGTGGTCACAAGTGGTACTTCGGCTGATTCTCTCTGGGATCTTCCGTTTGTGGAGGAAAGTGGTACTGCAGCTTCTGAGTTTCCTCCCTCAGGTGATCTGGTGAGCTCGTTAGCTTCTTCTCTACTTAACTCCACCTGATGCTTTGATCTATGCTTCCTGTCAATGTTTCAGTGTGGGACTTGTTTTTTCCCTGGATCATTCCTGTGGCCTGCTGCTCTGCAAAGCTAAGTTTTCTTATGTTATTTTGTTGCTATTTTTCTGTCCAGCTTGCTTTATTGGTTTTTCTCGCCTGCTGGAAGCTCTGAGACGCAGAGGGACCACCTCCGTACCGTTAGTCGGTGCAGAGGGTCTTTTTGTCCCCTCTGCGTGGTTTTTTATAGGTTTTTGTGCTGACCGCAAAGTTATCTTCCCTATCCTCGTTCTGTTCAGCTAGTCGGGCCTCACTTTGCTAAATCTGTTTCATCTCTATGTTTGTGTTTTCATCTTACTCACAGTCATTATATGTGGGGGGCTGCCTTTTCCTTTGGGGAATTTCTCTGAGGCAAGGTAGGCTTATTTTTCTATCTTCAGGATTAGCTAGTTTCTCAGGCTGTGACGAGGCGCCTAGGTTCTGGTCAGGAGCGCTCCACGGCTACCTTTAGTGTGGTTTGATAGGCTTAGGGATTGCGGTCTGCAGAGTTCCCAGGTCTCAGAGCTCGTTCTATTATTTTGGGTTATTGTCAGTTCACTGTATGTGCTCTGACCTCCATGTCCATTGTGATTCTGAATTGCCTTTCATAACAGGGGAGCCGATGAGCCATGCATGGAGGGGGCCAAGGGGGAGAGATGAGCCATGCACACAGGATGGGAGGGGGGTGAGATGAGCCTTGCACACAGGATTGGAGGGGGATTGGAAGTGCATTTGAACAGCAAGGTTGATTGCTGTTGAGGGGAACTAGGAAAAAAAAAAAAAAATCTCTATAAATCTTCAGCAGAGCGAGTGTGAGCGAGCTGAGTGTGACCAGAGCGTAAGTGTGGACGGCGGTAAGTGTGACTTGTGATTCAGTGACTTTGGAGTCAGGGAGTTTTCAGGGGAGGAATTACTGAATTGCTGTCTGATTTTTATTAATACTTTGTATTTATTTATTTTTTTTATTGAACTGTTCTGTCTGGTGCAATCCCCATTAGGAAATGTGCTCCACGATTGTTAATGCCATCCAGTGCACATCTTGCCACATGTATGCAGTCCTTGAGCAGCCGATCGAGGGTGCATACTGCTGTGCGAGATGTGAGCACATTGTGCATTTGGAAACCCAGATTCTGACTCTAAATGTGCAGCTGGCAACACTGAGATCCATAGACAACATGGAGAGGAGTCTTCTGCTCACGGAGCAGACGCTCAATGGGACAGATGAGGGGGGGGATGGTGGGATGGAGCTGCAGGACAATGAAGTAGCAAGCTGGGTGACAGTTAGGAAGCGGGGTAGAGGGAAGAGTGCCAGGGAGGCTAGTCCTGATCTGGCACACCCCAATAAGTTTGCTAAGTTGGCAGATGAGGGGGGTGCCAGTACAGGGGTAGCACTGCTGCAGCCAGGCATGTCCTCTGAAAGCCGGAGGAGTGACTGCTCCAGTAAGGAGGGAAATAGGAGAGCAGGGCAGGCCAGACAGGTGCTGGTAGTGGGCGACTCAATTATTAGGGGAACAGATAGGGCAATCTGTCACAAAGACAGGGATCGTCGAACGGTGTGCTGCCTACCTGGCGCTCGAGTCCGACACATCGCTGATCGGGTGGACAGATTATTGGGAGGGGCTGGTGAGGACCCAGCGGTCATGGTGCACATTGGCACTAATGACAAAGTTAGAGGTAGGTGGAAGGTCCTTAAAGATGATTTCAGGGAATTAGGCTGCAAGCTGAAAGCAAGGACCTCCAACGTGGTATTTTCCGAAATACTGCCGGTACCACGTGCTACGCCAGAGAGGCAAAGGGAGATTAGGGAGGTTAATAAGTGGCTCAAGAATTGGTGTAGGAAAGAGGGGTTTGGGTTCCTGCAGAACTGGGCCGACTTCTCAGTTGGCTACAGGCTCTACGCTAGGGACGGGCTGCACCTCAATGGGGAGGGTGCAGCTGTGCTGGGGGAGAGAATGGCTAGAAGGTTGGAGGAGTGTTTAAACTAGGAATTGGGGGGGAGGGTATTCATTTTATAGGAGGGGAAGATAGTGCAGACAGAGTCCTGGGCACAAATAAGGAAGTTGGGGGTGGCGGTGGCATGGGGGGTGGGTGTTGTGAATTCTGTGGCTGAGTTCACTTCTGTGGTCACAAGTGGTATTGCAGTCTCTGGGCTTCCTCCCTCAGGTGTTTTGGTGAGCTCGTTGGCTGCCTTGCTATTTAGCTCCACCTGAGTCTGTCTTCCTTGCTCCTTGTCAATGTTCCAGTGTTGGATCTGAGCTACTGCATCTTTCCTTGGGCCTGCTGCTCTGCTAGATAAGTGCTTCTAGTTTGTTTTCTGTTTTTTCTGTCCAGCTTGCTATTAACTTTTGCTGGAAGCTCTGAGAAGCAAAGGGGTGCACCGCCGTGCTGTTAGTTCGGCACGGTGGGTCTTTTTGCCCCTTTGCGTGGTTTTCGTTTTAGGGTTTTTTGTAGACTGCATAGTTCTCTTTGCTATCCTCGCTCTGTCTAGAATATCGGGCCTCACTTTGCTGAATCTATTTCATTCCTACGTTTGTCTTTTCATCTTGCTAACAGTCATTATATGTGGGGGGCTGCCTATTCCTTTGGGGTATTTCTCTGAGGTAAGTCAGGCTTGTATTTCTATCTTCAGGCTAGTCAGCTCCTCAGGCAGTGCCGAGTTGCATAGGTAGTGATAGGCGCAATCCACTGCTGCTTATAGTTGTGTGAGGATAGATCAGGTACTGCAGTCTACAGAGATTCCACGTCTCAGAGCTCGTCCTATTGTTTTTGGTTATTGCCAGATCTGTTATGGCTGGCAATCAGGCAACACAGCGTGCAGTAATCAGCGCACATACAGAGATCTGGCAATAACCAAAAACAATAGGACGAGCTCTGAGATGTGGAATCTCTGTAGACTGCGGTACCTGATCTATCCTCACACAACTATAAGCAGCAGTGGATTGCGCCTAACACTACCTATGCAACTCGACACTGCCTGAGGAGCTGACTAGCCTGAAGATAGAAATACAAGCCTGACTTACCTCAGAGAAATACCCCAAAGGAATAGGCAGCCCCCCACATATAATGACTGTTAGCAAGATGAAAAGACAAACGTAGGAATGAAATAGATTCAGCAAAGTGAGGCCCGATATTCTAGACAGAGCGAGGATAGCAAAGAGAACTATGCAGTCTACAAAAAACCCTAAAACGAAAACCACGCAAAGGGGCAAAAAGACCCACCGTGCCGAACTAACAGCACGGCGGTGCACCCCCTTGCTTCTCAGAGCTTCCAGCAAAAGTTAATAGCAAGCTGGACAGAAAAAACAGAAAACAAACTAGAAGCACTTATCTAGCAGAGCAGCAGGCCCAAGGAAAGATGCAGTAGCTCAGATCCAACACTGGAACATTGACAAGGAGCAAGGAAGACAGACTCAGGTGGAGCTAAATAGCAAGGCAGCCAACGAGCTCACCAAAACACCTGAGGGAGGAAGCCCAGAGACTGCAATACCACTTGTGACCACAGAAGTGAACTCAGCCACAGAATTCACAACAGTACCCCCCCCTTGAGGAGGGGTCACCGAACCCTCACCAGAACCCCCAGGCCGACCAGGATGAGCCACATGAAAGGCACGAACAAGATCTGGGGCATGGACATCAGAGGCAAAAACCCAGGAATTATCTTCCTGAGCATAACCCTTCCATTTGACCAGATACTGGAGTTTCCGTCTAGAGACACGAGAATCCAAAATCTTCTCCACAATATACTCCAATTCCCCCTCCACCAAAACAGGGGCAGGAGGCTCCACAGATGGAACCATAGGTGCCACGTATCTCCTCAACAACGACCTATGGAATACATTATGTATGGAAAAGGAGTCTGGGAGGGTCAGACGAAAAGACACCGGATTGAGAATCTCAGAAATCCTATACGGACCAATAAAACGAGGTTTAAATTTAGGAGAGGAAACCCTCATAGGAATATGACGAGAAGATAACCAAACCAGATCCCCAACACGAAGTCGGGGTCCCACACGGCGTCTGCGATTAGCGAAAAGCTGAGCCTTCTCCTGGGACAAGGTCAAATTGTCCACTACCTGAGTCCAGATCTGCTGCAACCTGTCCACCACAGAATCCACACCAGGACAGTCCGAAGACTCAACCTGTCCTGAAGAGAAACGAGGATGGAACCCAGAATTGCAGAAAAATGGAGAGACCAAGGTAGCCGAGCTGGCCCGATTATTAAGGGCGAACTCAGCCAACGGCAAAAATGACACCCAATCATCCTGGTCAGCGGAAACAAAACATCTCAGATATGTTTCCAAGGTCTGATTGGTTCGTTCGGTCTGGCCATTAGTCTGAGGATGGAAGGCCGAGGAGAAAGATAGGTCAATGCCCATCCTACCACAAAAGGCTCGCCAGAACCTCGAGACAAACTGGGAACCTCTGTCAGAAACAATATTCTCAGGAATGCCATGTAAACGAACCACATGCTGGAAGAACAAAGGCACCAAATCAGAGGAGGAAGGCAATTTAACCAAGGGCACCAGATGGACCATTTTAGAAAAGCGATCACAGACCACCCAAATGACCGACATTTTTTGAGAAACGGGAAGGTCAGAAATGAAATCCATCGAAATATGTGTCCAAGGCCTCTTCGGGACCGGCAAGGGCAAAAGCAACCCACTGGCACGTGAACAGCAGGGCTTAGCCCTAGCACAAATTCCACAGGACTGCACAAAAGCACGCACATCCCGTGACAGAGATGGCCACCAGAAGGATCTAGCAACCAACTCCCTGGTACCAAAGATTCCTGGATGACCGGCCAGCACCGAACAATGAAGTTCAGAGATAACTTTACTAGTCCACCTATCAGGGACGAACAGTTTCTCGGCCGGACAACGATCAGGTTTATTAGCCTGAAATTTCTGCAACACTCTCCGCAAATCAGGGGAGATGGCAGACACAATGACTCCTTCCTTGAGGATACTCGCCGGCTCAGATAACCCCGGAGAGTCGGGCACAAAACTCCTAGACAGAGCATCCGCCTTCACATTTTTAGAGCCCGGAAGGTATGAAATCACAAAATCAAAACGAGCAAAAAATAACGACCAACGGGCCTGTCTAGGATTCAAGCGCTTGGCAGACTCAAGATAAGTAAGGTTCTTATGATCAGTCAAAACCACCACGCGATGCTTAGCACCCTCAAGCCAATGACGCCACTCCTCGAATGCCCACTTCATGGCCAGCAACTCTCGGTTGCCCACATCATAATTACGCTCAGCAGCAGAAAATTTCCTGGAAAAGAAAGCACATGGTTTGAACACTGAGCAACCAGAACCTCTCTGTGACAAAACCGCCCCTGCACCAATCTCAGAGGCATCAACCTCGACCTGGAACGGAAGAGAAACATCAGGTTGACACAACACAGGGGCACAGCAAAAACGACGCTTCAACTCCTGAAAAGCTTCCACGGCAGCAGAAGACCAATTAACCAAATCAGCACCCTTCTTGGTCAAATCGGTCAATGGTCTGGCAATGCTAGAAAAATTACAGATGAAGCGACGATAAAAATTAGCAAAGCCCAGGAATTTCTGCAGACTTTTTAGAGATGTCGGCTGAGTCCAATCCTGGATGGCCTGAACCTTAACCGGATCCATCTCGATAGTAGAAGGGGAAAAGATGAACCCCAAAAATGAAACTTTCTGCACACCGAAGAGACACTTTGATCCCTTCACGAACAAGGAATTAGCACGCAGTACCTGGAAAACCATTCTGACTTGCTTCACATGAGACTCCCAATCATCTGAGAAGATCAAAATGTCATCCAAGTAAACAATCAAGAATTTATCCAGATACTCACGGAAAATGTCATGCATAAAAGACTGAAAAACAGATGGAGCATTGGCAAGTCCGAACGGCATCACCAGATACTCAAAATGACCCTCGGGCGTATTAAATGCCGTTTTCCATTCATCTCCCTGCCTGATTCTCACCAGATTATACGCACCACGAAGATCAATCTTAGTAAACCAACTAGCCCCCTTAATCCGAGCAAACAAGTCAGAAATCAATGGCAAGGGATACTGAAACTTAACAGTGATCTTATTAAGAAGGCGGTAATCAATACACGGTCTTAGCGAACCATCCTTCTTGGCTACAAAAAAGAACCCTGCTCCCAATGGTGACGACGATGGGCGAATATGTCCCTTCTCCAGGGACTCCTTCACATAACTGCGCATAGCGGTGTGTTCAGGTACGGACAAATTAAATAAACGACCCTTAGGGAATTTACTACCAGGAATCAAATCGATAGCACAATCACAATTCCTATGCGGAGGTAGGGCATCAGACTTGGACTCTTCAAATACATCCTGAAAGTCCGACAAGAACTCTGGGATGTCAGAAGGAATGGATGACGAAATAGACAAAAATGGAACATCACCATGTACTCCCTGACAACCCCAGCTGGTTACCGACATAGAGTTCCAATCCAATACTGGATTATGGGTTTGTAGCCATGGCAACCCCAACACGACCACATCATGCAAATTATGCAGTACCAGAAAGCGAATAACTTCCTGATGTGCAGGAGCCATGCACATGGTCAGCTGGGCCCAGTACTGAGGCTTATTCTTGGCCAAAGGTGTAGCATCAATTCCTCTCAACGGAATAGGACACCGCAAAGGCTCCAAGAAAAATCCACAACGTTTAGCATAATCCAAATCCATCAGATTCAGGGCAGCGCCCGAATCCACAAACGCCATGACAGAATACGATGACAAAGAGCACATTAAGGTAATGGACAAAAGGAATTTGGACTGTACAGTACCAATAACGGCAGAGCTATCGAACCGCCTAGTGCGTTTAGGACAATTAGAAATAGCATGAGTAGAATCACCACAATAGAAACACAGTCTGTTCAGACGTCTGTGTTCTTGCCGTTCTACTTTAGTCATAGTCCTGTCGCACTGCATAGGCTCAGGTTTACTCTCAGACAATACCGCCAGATGGTGCACAGATTTACGCTCGCGCAAGCGACGACCGATCTGAATGGCCAAGGACATAGACTCATTCAAACCAGCAGGCATAGGAAATCCCACCATTACATCCTTAAGAGCTTCAGAGAGACCCTTTCTGAACAAGGCCGCTAGTGCAGATTCATTCCACAGAGTGAGTACTGACCACCTCCTAAATTTCTGACAATATACTTCTACATCATCCTGACCCTGGCATAAAGCCAGCAGATTTTTCTCAGCCTGATCCACTGAATTAGGCTCATCGTAAAGCAATCCCAGCGCCTGGAAAAATGCATCAACATTACTCAATGCAGAATCTCCTGGTGCAAGAGAAAACGCCCAGTCCTGTGGGTCGCCGCGCAAAAAAGAAATAATAATCAAAACCTGTTGAATAGGATTACCAGAAGAATGAGGTTTCAAGGCCAAAAATAGCTTACAATTATTTCTGAAGCTCAGGAACTTAGTTCTGTCACCAAAAAACAAATCAGGAATCGGAATTCTTGGTTCTAGCATCGATTTCTGATCAATAGTATCTTGAATCTTTTGTACATTTACAACGAGATTATCCATTGAGGAGCACAGAGCCTGAATATCCATGTCCACAGCTGTGTCCTGAAGCACTCTAATGTCTAGGGGAAAAAAAAGACTGAAGACAGAGCTAAGAAAAAAAAATGATGTCAGGATTTCTTTTTTCCCTCTATTGGGAATCATTGGTTTGTCTCCTTGTACTGTTATGGCTGGCAATCAGGCAACACAGCGTGCAGTAATCAGCGCACATACAGAGATCTGGCAATAACCAAAAACAATAGGACGAGCTCTGAGATGTGGAATCTCTGTAGACTGCGGTACCTGATCTATCCTCACACAACTATAAGCAGCAGTGGATTGCGCCTAACACTACCTATGCAACTCGACACTGCCTGAGGAGCTGACTAGCCTGAAGATAGAAATACAAGCCTGACTTACCTCAGAGAAATACCCCAAAGGAATAGGCAGCCCCCCACATATAATGACTGTTAGCAAGATGAAAAGACAAACGTAGGAATGAAATAGATTCAGCAAAGTGAGGCCCGATATTCTAGACAGAGCGAGGATAGCAAAGAGAACTATGCAGTCTACAAAAAACCCTAAAACGAAAACCACGCAAAGGGGCAAAAAGACCCACCGTGCCGAACTAACAGCACGGCGGTGCACCCCCTTGCTTCTCAGAGCTTCCAGCAAAAGTTAATAGCAAGCTGGACAGAAAAAACAGAAAACAAACTAGAAGCACTTATCTAGCAGAGCAGCAGACCCAAGGAAAGATGCAGTAGCTCAGATCCAACACTGGAACATTGACAAGGAGCAAGGAAGACAGACTCAGGTGGAGCTAAATAGCAAGGCAGCCAACGAGCTCACCAAAACACCTGAGGGAGGAAGCCCAGAGACTGCAATACCACTTGTGACCACAGAAGTGAACTCAGCCACAGAATTCACAACACAGATCTCTGTATGTGCGCTGATTACTGCACGCTGTGTTGCCTGATTGCCGGCCATAACAGTACAAGGAGCCACACCAATGATTCCCAATAGAGGGAAAAAAGAAATCCTGACATCATTTTTTTTTCTTAGCTCTGTCTTCAGTCATTTTTTTCCCCTAGACATTAGAGTGCTTCAGGACACAGCTGTGGACAAGGATATTCAGGCTCTGTGCTCCTCAATGGATAATCTCGTAAATGTACAAAAGATTCAAGATACTATTGATCAGAAATCGATGCTAGAACCAAGAATTCCGATTCCTGATTTGTTTTTTGGTGACAGAACTAAGTTCCTGAGCTTCAGAAATAATTGTAAGCTATTTTTGGCCTTGAAACCTCATTCTTCTGGTAATCCTATTCAACAGGTTTTGATTATTATTTCTTTTTTGCGCGGCGACCCACAGGACTGGGCGTTTTCTCTTGCACCAGGAGATTCTGCATTGAGTAATGTTGATGCATTTTTCCAGGCACTGGGATTGCTTTACGATGAGCCTAATTCAGTGGATCAGGCTGAGAAAAATCTGCTGGCTTTATGCCAGGGTCAGGATGATGTAGAAGTATATTGTCAGAAATTTAGGAAGTGGTCAGTACTCACTCTGTGGAATGAATCTGCACTAGCGGCTTTGTTCAGAAAGGGTCTCTCTGAAGCTCTTAAGGATGTAATGGTGGGATTTCCTATGCCTGCTGGTTTGAATGAGTCTATGTCCTTGGCCATTCAGATCGGTCGTCGCTTGCGCGAGCGTAAATCTGTGCACCATCTGGCGGTATTGTCTGAGAGTAAACCTGAGCCTATGCAGTGCGACAGGACTATGACTAAAGTAGAACGGCAAGAACACAGACGTCTGAACAGACTGTGTTTCTATTGTGGTGATTCTACTCATGCTATTTCTAATTGTCCTAAACGCACTAGGCGGTTCGATAGCTCTGCCGTTATTGGTACTGTACAGTCCAAATTCCTTTTGTCCATTACCTTAATGTGCTCTTTGTCATCGTATTCTGTCATGGCGTTTGTGGATTCAGGCGCTGCCCTGAATCTGATGGATTTGGATTATGCTAAACGTTGTGGATTTTTCTTGGAGCCTTTGCGGTGTCCTATTCCGTTGAGAGGAATTGATGCTACACCTTTGGCCAAGAATAAGCCTCAGTACTGGGCCCAGCTGACCATGTGCATGGCTCCTGCACATCAGGAAGTTATTCGCTTTCTGGTACTGCATAATTTGCATGATGTGGTCGTGTTGGGGTTGCCATGGCTACAAACCCATAATCCAGTATTGGATTGGAACTCTATGTCGGTAACCAGCTGGGGTTGTCAGGGAGTACATGGTGATGTTCCATTTTTGTCTATTTCGTCATCCATTCCTTCTGACATCCCAGAGTTCTTGTCGGACTTTCAGGATGTATTTGAAGAGTCCAAGTCTGATGCCCTACCTCCGCATAGGAATTGTGATTGTGCTATCGATTTGATTCCTGGTAGTAAATTCCCTAAGGGTCGTTTATTTAATTTGTCCGTACCTGAACACACCGCTATGCGCAGTTATGTGAAGGAGTCCCTGGAGAAGGGACATATTCGCCCATCGTCGTCACCATTGGGAGCAGGGTTCTTTTTTGTAGCCAAGAAGGATGGTTCGCTAAGACCGTGTATTGATTACCGCCTTCTTAATAAGATCACTGTTAAGTTTCAGTATCCCTTGCCATTGATTTCTGACTTGTTTGCTCGGATTAAGGGGGCTAGTTGGTTTACTAAGATTGATCTTCGTGGTGCGTATAATCTGGTGAGAATCAGGCAGGGAGATGAATGGAAAACGGCATTTAATACGCCCGAGGGTCATTTTGAGTATCTGGTGATGCCGTTCGGACTTGCCAATGCTCCATCTGTTTTTCAGTCTTTTATGCATGACATTTTCCGTGAGTATCTGGATAAATTCTTGATTGTTTACTTGGATGACATTTTGATCTTCTCAGATGATTGGGAGTCTCATGTGAAGCAAGTCAGAATGGTTTTCCAGGTACTGCGTGCTAATTCCTTGTTCGTGAAGGGATCAAAGTGTCTCTTCGGTGTGCAGAAAGTTTCATTTTTGGGGTTCATCTTTTCCCCTTCTACTATCGAGATGGATCCGGTTAAGGTTCAGGCCATCCAGGATTGGACTCAGCCGACATCTCTAAAAAGTCTGCAGAAATTCCTGGGCTTTGCTAATTTTTATCGTCGCTTCATCTGTAATTTTTCTAGCATTGCCAGACCATTGACCGATTTGACCAAGAAGGGTGCTGATTTGGTTAATTGGTCTTCTGCTGCCGTGGAAGCTTTTCAGGAGTTGAAGCGTCGTTTTTGCTGTGCCCCTGTGTTGTGTCAACCTGATGTTTCTCTTCCGTTCCAGGTCGAGGTTGATGCTTCTGAGATTGGTGCAGGGGCGGTTTTGTCACAGAGAGGTTCTGGTTGCTCAGTGTTCAAACCATGTGCTTTCTTTTCCAGGAAATTTTCTGCTGCTGAGCGTAATTATGATGTGGGCAACCGAGAGTTGCTGGCCATGAAGTGGGCATTCGAGGAGTGGCGTCATTGGCTTGAGGGTGCTAAGCATCGCGTGGTGGTATTGACTGATCATAAGAACCTTACTTATCTTGAGTCTGCCAAGCGCTTGAATCCTAGACAGGCCCGTTGGTCGTTATTTTTTGCTCGTTTTGATTTTGTGATTTCATACCTTCCGGGCTCTAAAAATGTGAAGGTGGATGCTCTGTCTAGGAGTTTTGTGCCCGACTCTCCGGGGTTATCTGAGCCGGCGAGTATCCTCAAGGAAGGAGTCATTGTGTCTGCCATCTCCCCTGATTTGCGGAGAGTGTTGCAGAAATTTTCTGGCTAATAAACCTGATCGTTGTCCGGCCGAGAAACTGTTCGTCCCTGATAGGTGGACTAGTAAAGTTATCTCTGAACTTCATTGTTCGGTGCTGGCCGGTCATCCAGGAATCTTTGGTACCAGGGAGTTGGTTGCTAGATCCTTCTGGTGGCCATCTCTGTCACGGGATGTGCGTGCTTTTGTGCAGTCCTGTGGAATTTGTGCTAGGGCTAAGCCCTGCTGTTCACGTGCCAGTGGGTTGCTTTTGCCCTTGCCGGTCCCGAAGAGGCCTTGGACACATATTTCGATGGATTTCATTTCTGACCTTCCCGTTTCTCAAAAAATGTCGGTCATTTGGGTGGTCTGTGATCGCTTTTCTAAAATGGTCCATCTGGTGCCCTTGGTTAAATTGCCTTCCTCCTCTGATTTGGTGCCTTTGTTCTTCCAGCATGTGGTTCGTTTACATGGCATTCCTGAGAATATTGTTTCTGACAGAGGTTCCCAGTTTGTCTCGAGGTTCTGGCGAGCCTTTTGTGGTAGGATGGGCATTGACCTATCTTTCTCCTCGGCCTTCCATCCTCAGACTAATGGCCAGACCGAACGAACCAATCAGACCTTGGAAACATATCTGAGATGTTTTGTTTCCGCTGACCAGGATGATTGGGTGTCATTTTTGCCGTTGGCTGAGTTCGCCCTTAATAATCGGGCCAGCTCGGCTACCTTGGTCTCTCCATTTTTCTGCAATTCTGGGTTCCATCCTCGTTTCTCTTCAGGACAGGTTGAGTCTTCGGACTGTCCTGGTGTGGATTCTGTGGTGGACAGGTTGCAGCCGATCTGGACTCAGGTAGTGGACAATTTGACCTTGTCCCAGGAGAAGGCTCAGCTTTTCGCTAATCGCAGACGCCGTGTGGGACCCCGACTTCGTGTTGGGGATCTGGTTTGGTTATCTTCTCGTCATATTCCTATGAAGGTTTCCTCTCCTAAATTTAAACCTCGTTTTATTGGTTCGTATAGGATTTCTGAGATTCTCAATCCGGTGTCTTTTCGTCTGACCCTCCCAGACTCCTTTTCCATACATAATGTATTCCATAGGTCGTTGTTGAGGAGATACGTGGCACCTATGGTTCCATCTGTGGAGCCTCCTGCCCCTGTTTTGGTGGAGGGGGAATTGGAGTATATTGTGGAGAAGATTTTGGATTCTCGTGTCTCTAGACGGAAACTCCAGTATCTGGTCAAATGGAAGGGTTATGCTCAGGAAGATAATTCCTGGGTTTTTGCCTCTGATGTCCATGCCCCAGATCTTGTTCGTGCCTTTCATGTGGCTCATCCTGGTCGGCCTGGGGGTTCTGGTGAGGGTTCGGTGACCCCTCCTCAAGGGGGGGGTACTGTTGTGAATTCTGTGGCTGAGTTCACTTCTGTGGTCACAAGTGGTATTGCAGTCTCTGGGCTTCCTCCCTCAGGTGTTTTGGTGAGCTCGTTGGCTGCCTTGCTATTTAGCTCCACCTGAGTCTGTCTTCCTTGCTCCTTGTCAATGTTCCAGTGTTGGATCTGAGCTACTGCATCTTTCCTTGGGCCTGCTGCTCTGCTAGATAAGTGCTTCTAGTTTGTTTTCTGTTTTTTCTGTCCAGCTTGCTATTAACTTTTGCTGGAAGCTCTGAGAAGCAAAGGGGTGCACCGCCGTGCTGTTAGTTCGGCACGGTGGGTCTTTTTGCCCCTTTGCGTGGTTTTCGTTTTAGGGTTTTTTGTAGACTGCATAGTTCTCTTTGCTATCCTCGCTCTGTCTAGAATATCGGGCCTCACTTTGCTGAATCTATTTCATTCCTACGTTTGTCTTTTCATCTTGCTAACAGTCATTATATGTGGGGGGCTGCCTATTCCTTTGGGGTATTTCCCTGAGGTAAGTCAGGCTTGTATTTCTATCTTCAGGCTAGTCAGCTCCTCAGGCAGTGCCGAGTTGCATAGGTAGTGATAGGCGCAATCCACTGCTGCTTATAGTTGTGTGAGGATAGATCAGGTACTGCAGTCTACAGAGATTCCACGTCTCAGAGCTCGTCCTATTGTTTTTGGTTATTGCCAGATCTCTGTATGTGCGCTGATTACTGCACGCTGTGTTGCCTGATTGCCGGCCATAACAGGTGGGGTCAGAACAGTTAATAATTTAAGAAATAGAAGTATAGAGAGGAACATAAAGTGCATGAATACTAATGCCAGAAGCCTCGCCAACAAAATGGACGAATTAGAACTAATGTTGTTGGAGGATAATTATGACATGGTGGGGATATCTTAAACGTGGCTGGATGAGAGCCATGACTGGGCTGTTAACTTGCAGGGCTATAGCCTGTTCAGAAATGACCGTACAGATAAGCGAGGGGGAGGGGTGTGTCTATATGTAAAATCATCCTTAAAACCCATCCTGCGCGATAATATAGGTGAATTTAATGAAAATGTAGAATCCCTGTGGGTGGAGATAAGGGGAGGGGGAAAAAATAATAAATTACTGATAGGGGTTTGTTATAAATCTCCAAAAATAATGGAAGCAATGGAGAATATCCTAGTAAAGCAAATAGATGAAGCTGCGACTCAAGGAGAAGTCATTATTATGGGGGACTTCAACTACCCTGAAATAGATTGGGGAACAGAAACCTGCAGTTCCAGCAAAGGTAATCGGTTTTTGACAATTATGAGAGACAATTACCTTTCACAACTGGTTCAGGACCCAACAAGAAGTGGGGCACTGCTAGACCTAATATTAACCAACAGGCCAGACCGCATATCAAATATAAGGGTTGGGGGTTACTTGGGAAATAGCGATCACAAAATAATAAGTTTTCATGTATCCTTTAAAAAGATGTGTAGTAGAGGGGTTACAAGGACACTAAACTTCAGGAGGGCAAATTTCCAACGGATGAGAGAGGATCTTGGTGCAATTAACTGGGACGATATCCTGAGACACAAAAATACACAGAGAAAATGGGAGACGTTTATTAGCATCCTGGATAGGACCTGTGCACAGTACATACCGTATGGGAATAAACATATTAGAAATAGGAGGAAACCAATATGGCTAAATAGAGCTGTAAGGGGCGCAATAAGGGACAAAAAGAAAGCATTTAGAGAATTAAAGGAAGTAGGTAGTGAGGAGGCATTAAATAAATACAGAAAATTAAATAAATTCTGTAAAAAGCAAATCAAGGCAGCAAAGATTGAGACAGAGAGACTCATTGCCAGAGAGAGTAAAAATAATCCTAAAATATTCTTTAACTACATAAATAGTAAGAAACTAAAAAATGATAGTGTTGGCCCCCTTAAAAATAGTCTGGGTGAGATGGTGGATGAGGATGAGGAAAAAGCCAATATGCTAAATGACTTTTTTTCATCAGTATTTACACAAGAAAATCCCATGGCAGACAAAATGTCTAGTGATAAAAATTCCCAATTAAATGTCACCTGCTTAACCCAGCAGGAAGTGCGGCGGCGTCTAAAAATCACTAAAATTGACAAATCTCCGGGCCCGGATGGGATACACCCTCGAGTACTGCAGGAATTAAGTACAGTCATTGATAGACCATTATTTTTAATCTTTAAAGACTCCATAATAACAGGGTCTGTGCCACAGGACTGGCGTATAGCAAATGTGGTGCCAATATTCAAAAAGGGAACAAAAACTGAACTCGGAAACTATAGGCCAGTAAGCTTAACCTCTACTGTGGGTAAAATCCTGGAGGGCATTCTAAGGGACGCTATACTGGAGTATCTGAAGAGGAATAACCTCATGACCCAGTATCAGCACGGGTTTACTAGGGACCGTTCATGTCAGACTAATTTGATCAGTTTCTATGAAGAGGTAAGTTCCGGATTGGACCAAGGGAACCCAGTGGATGTAGTGTATATGGACTTTTCAAAAGCTTTTGATACGGTGCCACACAAAAGGTTGATACATAAAATGAGAATAATGGGGATAGGGGAAAATATGTGCAAGTGGGTTGAGAGCTGGCTCAGGGATAGGAAACAAAGGGTGGTTATTAATGGAGCACACTCGGACTGGGTAGCGGTTAGCAGTGGGGTACCACAGGGGTCAGTATTGGGCCCTCTTCTTTTTAACATATTTATTAATGACCTTGTAGGGGGCATTCAGAGTAGAATTTCAATATTTGCAGATGACACTAAACTCTGCAGGGTAATCAATACAGAGGAGGACAATTTTATATTACAGGATGATTTATGTAAACTAGAAGCTTGGGCTGATAAATGGCAAATGAGCTTTAATGGGGATAAATGTAAGGTCATGCACTTGGGTAGAAGTAATAAGATGTATAATTATGTGCTTAATTCTAAAACTCTGGGCAAAACCGTCAATGAAAAAGACCTGGGTGTATGGGTGGATGACAAACTTAAATTCAGTGGCCAGTGTCAGGCAGCTGCTACAAAGGCAAATAAAATAATGGGATGCATTAAAAGAGGCATAGATGCTCATGAGGAGAATATAATTTTACCTCTATACAAGTCACTAGTTCGACCACACTTAGAATACTGTGCACAGTTCTGGTCTCCGGTGTATAAGAAAGACATAGCTGAACTGGAGCGGGTGCAGAGAAGAGCGACCAAGGTTATTAGAGGACTGGGGGGTCTGCAATACCAAGATAGGTTATTACACTTGGGGCTATTTAGTTTGGAAAAACGAAGACTAAGGGGTGATCTCATTTTAATGTATAAATATATGAGGGGACAGTACAAAGACCTTTCTGATGATCTTTTTAATCATAGACCTGAAACAGGGACAAGGGGGCATCCTCTGCGGTTGGAGGAAAAAAGGTTTAAGCATAATAACAGACACGGATTCTTTACTGTAAGAGCAGTGAGACTATGGAACTCTCTGCCATGTGATGTTGTAATGAGTGATTCATTACTTAAATTTAAGAGGGGACTGGATACCTTTCTGGAAAAGTATAATGTTACAGGGTATATACACTAGATTCCTTGATAGGGCGTTGATCCAGGGAACTAGTCTGATTGCCGTATGTGGAGTCGGGAAGGAATTTTTTTCCCCAATGTGGAGCTTACTCTTTGCACATGGGTTTTTTTTGCCTTCCTCTGGATCAACATGTTAGGGCATGTTAGGTTAGGCTATGGGTTGAACTAGATGGACATATAGTCTTCCTTCAACCTTAATAACTATGTAACTATGTAACTATGAGATGAGCCATGCATACAGGATGGTAGGAGGGAGATGAGCCATGCATACAGGAGGGGGGATGAGCCATTAATACAAGATGGGAGGGGGAAATGAGCCATGCATACAAGATGGGAGGGGGGCATTATACCGTATGGAGCATCATGTTTGGCCATTATACAGTATGGAGCATCATGTGGGGTCATTATACAGTATTGAGCATCATGTGGGGTCATCATACAGTATGGAGCATCATGTGTGGCCATTATACAGTATTGAGCATCATGTGTGGCCATTATACAGTATGGAGCATCATGTGTGGCCATTATACAGTATTGAGCATCATGTGGGGCCATTATACAGTATGGAGCACTGTGGCCATTATACAGTATAGAGCACTGTGTGGCCATTATACTATACGCAGCATAATGTGGGGCCATTATACAGTATTGAGCATCATGTGGGGTCGTTATACAGTATGGAGCACTGTGTGGCCATATTTTTTTGTTTATAATTATTGTTTATGAAACAGTGTGATCAGCAGTACTAAATGGGTGTTGTTGGGGCGTGGATATGTGTGTGACTAGTTGTGAAATAGATGTGGTCAGATGCATAGCTTAAAATTTGCCGTGGCGCGCATAGCACGACAAAGTTTGTCCCTCTTTCCCTTCTTCAAAAGTTAGGAGGTATGATACCGCATTTGCCAGATCGCGGCAAGTGCCGTGAATCCCATAGGGAATGAATGAGGCCGAAGACAGTGTTGCCGTAAGTGATCCATTACGCAGCAGATGCGGAAAAACTGCCGGATCTGCTGGAAAAGGCGACTTTCACATCAGTGATTTTTTACAAAATCACTGCTGATAGTGTCATACTCACCAAAGGGGAAGGCAGCACTAAAAGTACCTAGGGCAGCAGAAACGCTAAATACGGCCCTGACTGTCAGAGATCGGGTTTGGTGTGACCAGTGTTTTTTTCACACCCACATGGACCAGGTTACCCTCCACAAGTGTGGAAAACATTTCATTTTTAAAATCAATCAGGCATGGTTCAGGGCAGACTATTATTCACCTACTGCTATGACAATTAGTAAATCGGCTATATCATCTGCCTGTCTAATTATTTTCTACCCAGTTCTGCTGCCACCAGTGCTCAGTTCAGCATTTACTACTAGTCTTTCATGTCATCTATACTGTAGGACTGCTGCTCCTGGGGCTGCAATTTCTGGCCCTACACTGCCAGACATCTTCTTATCTGCCCTGCCTGATTTTTCGACCATGAGATTTCTGCTACAACACAACTACGCTAGCCACACATATCTTGCCTGCACATTGTGTTCTATAGCTATAATAAAAAGGTGCTGGGAAGCATCCTCTCTTCACAATATAAATGTTATGACAGCGTAGCAACTCACTCTAGAAAAAAGGTAACACACTAAAAACTGTAACTAGCCCTGCCAGTTCTTGTACAGACTAGAGATCCTGACCCGGCAGACCCTAGTGGTTCCTGCGTGAGCTGAGATACAAACCCACAAACTTTAAGATGGCAACAAAGACCTCTGCAGCCTGAAAGACTGTCAAGTGCCTCACTTTCCTCCTAAAGAACCGGCAGGCTGAGCAGAATGCAAACAACCTACAGAAAGGAAAGTGTGTTGAAATAGAAAGAGATCCCAGAGTGTTTAAATCAAATCACGAAATCCTAAATAAATGATTAACTATGTAGTGTTAGAAAATATATCACTTACTTCCTAAAAAGAAGCAGAAGATAGGGTAAAGAACCTAAACAGCACAGAAATAAACCCTAGCTGGTCTTTCACTGACTGGGGTAAAGTATATAAAGTATATAAAGACACACCCAAAAGGTGAGTAACAAATGAGCAACAGAATGAAAACACCTGTTACCCTACCAGAGGTAACAGAAACTAAACACCAAGATAAAAGGAGTTTCTGGTGTGGCTCAGCAGACAAGGAATCCGAACACAATGCATAGCCTCAAGGGTTCAAACCCAGACACATGATAGTACCCCTTCTTCTGAGAGGGGCCACTGGATCCACTGAGATCCCCAACCACTGATGCCACTGACAGAACTCCCTCACTGGGCAATCTACATGCAAATCTTCATGATCAAACAAGAAATTATCTTCTGTGTCAAAACCCCTTCCATTCAACGAGATATTGCAGTCTACATCTGAAACCCAAAGCTCATTCCACCTCATACTCTTTGTCCTCCTTAAAGTCAATTTCAATGATGTCCTGAGGACCCGGCATCCCCGCAATTTTTTTTTAAGAAGAGAGGAATGGAACGAATTATTAATCCTCAAGGCAACCTGGAGTTGTAGCTTGACTGTCACAGGATTAATGATTTTAATTATCTTATATGGACAAAAAAAATTATGAACAAATTTACTTGATGAAGATTTTTTGAGGATAGCCAAATAAAATTTCCCACCATAACAACAGGGTCCTTTGTCTGTGGTTCATAGTTCTTTTCGTCAAATCACAAGTTGTCAAAATACCTTTTTAACTTCTCTCCAGATCTTATTCAAATAAGAAGAATGTATTTCCTTCCCTGGGACTGTAGATTTTAAACCAGAAAAATTTCCAAAAACTGGATGAAAACCTCCACAACAAAAAAAGGCAAGTTACTGGAAAAGTAGAGGTGCAGTTATTAAGAGTGAACTCAGCCAGAGGAAGAAAATCCACCCAGTCCTCTTGACTAGATGAAACAAAACATCTTATATATTGTTCTAATTCTTGGTTCATCCTCCCTGTCTGCCCATCAGTCTCAGGATGATTACCTAGGGAGAATTAAATATTAATTCCTAATATATACATTATAAAATCAATGAATGAATCCAAGGTTGAGACAGAACCTTGTTAGGCAAAAGAAACCCTGCTGGGGCCTAGTGAGAGGCTGTAGGCCTGGCGAGAGACTTTAGACCTGGTGTAAATTCTGCACCTGCGGACAGGGCCAGTTTTAGGCAAAGTTGGGGCCCTAGACAAAAGTTTGAAATGGGGCCGCAAATGCTAACATATTGCACATCACACAGAAGCATTTCTCGCTGAGTTCAGGCCGCTAAATGGGAGTGATCAACAATATTGAAGTCGTTCGCCTCTTTACATCAACTGAGAAAGAATTATGGGAACACAGCAATCACTATTAGATCAATCTGTCCCCATACAGTATTATGTAATCAGCAGCACATCTACAGTTTACACCGGATGATGTGCTGCTGAGAACAATGATTTTTGTTCCCACATAAACAGTCCAATCAATCAATGAATATGCAGCATTTTCCTTGTTTAGTATAATATACCCCTTAGTCCTCTACATAGCATAATGTGCACCACAGTCCTCCATATTGTAAAATGCACATCCCATAGTCCTCCATATAATATAGTGTGCCCCAGAGTTCTCCAAATAGTATAATACACTCCCCATATTCTTCCATATAGTATAATACACTCCCCATAGTCCTCCATATAGTATAATACACTCACCAGAGTCCTCAATATAGTACAATACACTCCCTATAGTCCTCCATACATTAAAATACACTCCTTAGTCCTCCATATAGTATTATACACTACCCATAGTCCTCCATATAGTATAATACACTCCTCAAAGTCCTCCATATATTAAAATACACTTGTCAGTCCTTCATATAGTATAATACACTCCTCAGTCCTCCATATAGCATAATAAACTCCTCATAGTCCTTATTATATTACAATATACTCCTCAGTCCTCTATATAGTATAATACACTCCTCAGTCCTCCATATAGTGTAATATACCCCTCAGTCCTCCATAAAGAATAATACAATCCTCATAGCCCTCCATATATTAAAACACACTGCTCAGTCCTCCATATAGTATAATACACTCCTCATAGTGCTCCATGTAGTGTAATGCACCACCATAGTCATCCATGTAGTACAATTCACTTCCCATAGTATAATGCACCCCATAGTTCTTCATATAGTACAGTGTATTCCCCATACAGTATAATGCAGCCCACATTTAGTATAAAGCTGCCACCCCACAGAGTATAATGCAGCCACCCCACAGAATATAATCTAACCCCCTGATTATAATGCAGCCCTGCCATACAATATAATGTAACCCTCCCATAGAATATAATGCAGCCCCCTCATATAGTATAATGCAGCCCCTCCATAGAATATATGGTAGCCCCCTCAAAGAATATAATATACCCCCATAGAATGTAATACAGCCCCCCATAGAATATAACGCAGCCCTCATAGAATATAATACAGCACCCCATAGAATATAATTCAGCCTCCCATAGAATGTAATACAGCCCCCATAGAATATAATACAGCCCCTATAGAAAATAATGCAGCACCCCATAGAAAATAATACAGTCCCCCAAGGAATATAATACTGCACCCCATAGAATGTAATACATCCCCCATAGTACATAATACAGCCCCCATAGAATATAATACAGCCTCCATAGAATATAATGCAGCACCCCATAGAATATAATACAGCCCCCATAGAATGTAATACAGCCCCCATAGAATATAATACAGTCCCCCAATAGAATGTAATACAATCCCCCATAGACTTTATCTAAAGAATATAATACAGCCCCATAGAATATAATTCAGCAACCCATAGAATGTAATACAGCCCCCCATAGAATATAATACAGCCCCCCATAGAATATAATACAGCGCCCCATAGAATATAATGCAGCCCCCATAGAATGTAATACAGCCTCCCATAGAATATAATACAGCCCCCCATAGAATATAATGCAGCCCCCCATAGAATATAATGCAGACCCCATAGAATGTAATACAGCCCTCCCATAAAATGTAATACATCCCCCATAGAATATAATACAGCCCTCCATAGAATGTAATACAGCCCCCCATAGAACGTAATACAGCCCCCATAGAATATAATACAACCCCCAATAGAATATAATGTAGCCAACCCCCGAGAATGTCCCCACAGTCCAGTACTCACTCATTGATAGATTAAAAAAACACACACAAACAATCCTCACCTCTCCTCGTGCCCCACGCTGCTCCCTGTGGTCCAGGCTCCGGCTCTGGTCTAAGGAGCTGCAGTCTGCCCGAGACACAGCAGGTACGCGATGATATGACATTATTGCACACCCGCAGTATCAGAGGCAGAAGAGAATAATGGGGGAGGGAGTGTCAGCTGACACTCTCTCCTCCATCATTGCATTGAACTGTACCGGGTCATAGACACTGGTATAGTTGAATGCATCAGTGCTGGCGGGGGGGCGTTGGCGCTGGCAGCAGGTGACTGACTGGGGCTCCTGGGGGAGCGGGGGCCCTAGGCAGCTACCTGGTCTGCCTGACACTATAGACATACTCATCAACATCCTTTCGAGCACTTTGTCAACAAAAGGACCTGGAAATAGCTCTCCAGGAATCATGGTCTATCACAGAAATCAGAGTCTATGTTTTTACAATATGCTGCTTTAAGATTACATAGCAAAATCCTGCTGAAAAACTTTAACTGTTCAGTTGAGCATCCATACTATTCCTCATCGCAGACTTCATTCCACTTGGCTGAGATGCACCCCAATCATGAATAATCATTCACTGAGGCTAAGTTCCTTTAAATAAGAGAGCCAGAGAAATGCAAACTACCTTTCCTCCTTCATTCAGACTTCTCCAGTCTACCCTGCACATCTGCTGCAGCATCAAATAGCTGGGAACTACACCTTACTGGGAACTTCACCACTGTGCCGCGGGTTGGTAAACTACTTCCCTCTCCAGTCAGAATTTCAGTGTAAGTTGCTCATGCATGTGGGACATCCCCCAATAGAGATAATGAACATAAAAACAAAGGAAAGTATATTCTTTCTAATACTCTGGCATTTATATCATCTAATGAATGTTAACACCTATGATAAGATCAAACAATGTTAAGCACTTAATGTGTTAGAGGATTTGTGCGCTATATTATTTACTAATAATTCAGTTCAATTCTTCTGAAGTCTATTATAATTTGTCTCTCGGGTATGAGAGAAGTAAATTACCGACTTCCAATCTGTGCACTAAAGTAACTGCTGGCAAGTTCATCATTACATAAAATACAATCAATAGTGCACAAAAGAAAAATAAAACTGTTCTCTTTTGCTTTGTGAATTGCAATCTGAAAAGATTATAGAAATTGATGCAATTGCCTCCTTAATTCTATCATGAAGAAAGTTGCATCTCCATTGTAAAAATTCACTTTGTTGCTTCTCTTCAAGTTCAGTTATTGTAATAATATTAAGTATTCAATGCAATTTGATGGTACCTCACTGTTTTAATAAAGGTTTAAAATAGAAGAACTTCAGCAAACAAAGATGTATTAATAAGAATGGATTCTATAATTTCAACATTTTCAATTTACAGTAATTTGGAACCACCTCAATAGTCACTGAAAAATGATTCTGTACTTGTCCATGTGTCTGTCGATGCTACTTATCCTTATTGATTGTCTATCACATAGAGTCTGAATTAACCCCTTTCTGACATCCGACATACTATCCCATCCATGTGGACTGGGCCCGTCTGACCATGGATGGGATAGTGCGTCACAGCCGATCTGTCCGCGCACACGAGTTGGGTGCGGCCTATCGGGGACGGCTGACACCAGGCACCAAATGCCAGGAGCAGTCACGGACTGCTCCCGGAACTTTAACCCCCAGAATACAGTGATCAAACATGACTGCAGCATTCTGGAGCTGGCACAGGGGCTGACAGCCCCTCTGCCTTTGGACCAGAGACCTAGCGGCACGCTGCGGGGTCCCGTTCGCTGCCAAGAAGACCCGATGTTGTATTGACGCCATCTGGGTCTCCAGATCTGAAAGACTTCCTGTCATGCGCAGTGCATGTCAGGAAGACTCTAAGGTTAGTTCACAGAAGCTGCAGCGCTGACAGTTTCTATAGCATGCAGATCTGTATGCTATAGAATCAATCAGCCTGCACAAAATGATTGTTCCATAGTGGGACAAAGTGTAAAACTAACAATGAAATAAAAAAATAAATAAAATAATTGTAAAAATATTTTAAAAAATAATAAAAAATAATAATGAAATAATCAATATTTATCCATGAACAAATAAATATTTCAATTAAAAAAAATCTAAGCAATGAAAGTACACATATTTGGTATTGCCGCATCTGTAACGACCTGACCTATAAAACTGTCCCACTAGTTAACCCCTTCAGCGAACACCATTAAAATAAACGCCTGAAGGGTTAATAAACTTCTAGAATGTGGTTTTCAGCACTTTGAGGGGTGCAGTTTTTAGAATGGTGTCACTTTTGGGTATTTTCTATCATATAGACCCCTCAAAATGACTTCAAATGTGATGTGGTCACTAAAAAAAAACTGATGCTGTAAAAATGAGTAATCGCTGGTCAAATTTTAACCCTTATAACTCCATAACAAAAAATGTTGGTTCCAAAATTGTGCTGACGTAAAGTAGACATGTGGGAAATGTTACTTAATAAGTATTTTGTGTGACATATCTGTGTGATTTAAGGGCATGAAAATTCAAAGTTGGAAAATTGCAAAATTTTCAAAATTTTCACCAAATTTCAATTTTTTTTCACTCATAAACATCATATCAAAGAAAATTTGCCACTATCATGAAGTACATTATGTCATGATGAGAAAACAATGTCAGAATCAGGATCCGTTGAAGCAGTCCCGAGTAGGGTTCAGCGAAACGGATCGGACATTTTCATAAATCGCCGACTTTTGGCAAAGTCGGGTTTCGTATGACGCTTTAAGCGCCATTTCTCAGCCAATGAAGGCGGACGCAGAGTGTGGGCAGCGTGATGACATAGGTCTCGGTCCCCACCATCTTAGAGAAGGGCATGGCAGTGATTGGCTTGCTTTCTGCAGCATCACAGGGGCTATAAAGGGGCGTGCACGCCGACCGCCATCTTACTTCTGCCGATATTAGCATAGGGAGAGGTTGCTGCCGCTTCGTCAGAAGCAGGAATATAGTTAGGCAGGGAATATTAACCCTCAAACCGCTTGTGCTGTAGCGATTTCCACTGTCCAACACCACCTTTTCTTTGCAGGGACAGTGGAGTTTTTTTTTTTTTGGTGCATCAGCTCTGTAGCTTAGGCTGTCTTATAAGGCTCCCTGATAGCTGCATTGCTGTGTGTACACCGATGTGCAAACAAACTGCTTTTTTCAAAGCAAAACTCCTGTTGCTTCTTTCTGCACAGTTCTCTTGTTCCTTTGTCCACACTCTTTTTGTGTTGCTTTTATTGCTGCCATACTTGTCCTTTGATCATTGTAGGGAGATTGAAATTCTACTACAGCCCTTGTATTTTTTAAAATATCTGGCAGCCACGTTCTCCCTTGTACATTGTGTGTTGTCATACACTGGGCCTGTTTTTTCCTGCAGTCTCCCGCAAAAAAAGGGAGCTTTAAATTGCCACTAAGTGGATTAATGTGAGTTCTGTTTGGCGTATATCTGCCACCCACATTCTGCTTTGTACAGTGTGCAGTTTATCACAGAGGGCCTGTTGTTACCTGCAGTCTCCTACAAAAACAAAAAAAAGGGAGCTTTAAATTGCCACTAAGTGTATTAACGTGAGTTCTGTTTGGCGTATATCTGCCACCCACGTTCTGCTTTTTACAGTGTGTGTAGTTTAACACAGAGGGCCGGTTGGTACCTGCAGTCTACCACAAAAGAAAAAAGGGAGCTTTAAATTGCCACTAAGTGTATTAACGTGAGTTCTGTTTGGCGTATATCTGCCACCCACATTCTGCTTTTTACAGTGTGTGTAGTTTAACACAGAGGGCCTGTTGTTACCTGCAGTCTCCCACAAAAACAAAAAAGGGTGCTTTAAATTGCCACTAAGTGGATTAATGTGAGTTCTGTTTGGCATATATCTGCCACCCACGTTCTGCTTTTTTACAGTGTGTGTAATTTAACACAGAGGGCCTGTTGTTACCTGCAGTCTACCACAAAAAAAGGGAGCTTTAAATTGCCACTAAGTGGATTAACATGAGTTCTGTTTGGCGTATATCTGCCACCCAAGTTCTGCTTTTAACAGTGTGTGTAGTTTAACACAGAGGGCCTCTTGTTACCTGCAGTCTCCCACAAAAGCAAAAAAAGGGTGCTTTAAATTGCCACTAAGTGGATTAACGTGAGTTCTGTTTGGCATATACAGTGGGGCAAAAAAGTATTTAGTCAGTCAGCAATAGTGCAAGTTCCACCACTTAAAAAGATGAGAGGCGTCTGTAATTTACATCATAGGTAGACCTCAACTATGGGAGACAAACTGAGAAAAAAAATCCAGAAAATCACATTGTCTGTTTTTTTAACATTTTATTTGCATATTATGGTGGAAAATAAGTATTTGGTCAGAAACAAAATTTCATTTCAATACTTTGTAATATATTCTTTGTTGGCAATGACAGAGGTCAAACGTTTTCTGTAAGTCTTCACAAGGTTGCCACACACTGTTGTTGGTATGTTGGCCCATTCCTCCATGCAGATCTCCTCTAGAGCAGTGATGTTTTTGGCTTTTCGCTTGGCAACACGGACTTTCAACTCCCTCCAAAGGTTTTCTATAGGGTTGAGATCTGGAAACTGGCTAGGCCACTCCAGGACCTTGAAATGCTTCTTACAAAGCCACTCCTTCGTTGCCCTGGCGGTGTGCTTTGGATCATTGTCATGTTGAAAGACCCAGCCACGTTTCATCTTCAATGCCCTTGCTGATGGAAGGAGGTTTGCACTCAAAATCTCACGATACATGGCCCCATTCATTCTTTCATGTACCCGGATCAGTCGTCCTGGCCCCTTTGCAGAGAAACAGCCCCAAAGCATGATGTTTCCACCACCATGCTTTACAGTAGGTATGGTGTTTGATGGATGCAACTCAGTATTCGTTTTCTTCCAAACACGACAAGTTGTGTTTCTACCAAACAGTTCCAGTTTGATTTCATCAGACCATAGGACATTCTCCCAAAACTCCTCTGGATCATCCAAATGCTCTCTAGCAAACTTCAGATGGGCCCGGACATGTACTGGCTTAAGCAGTGGGACACGTCTGGCACTGCAGGATCTGAGTCCATGGTGGCGTAGTGTGTTACTTATGGTAGGCCTTGTTACATTGGTCCCAGCTCTCTGCAGTTCATTCACTAGGTCCCCCCGCGTGGTTCTGGGATTTTTGCTCACCGTTCTTGTGATCATTCTGACCCCAAGGGGTGGGATTTTGCGTGGAGCCCCAGATCGAGGGAGATTATCAGTGGTCTTGTATGTCTTCCATTTTCTAATTATTGCTCCCACTGTTGATTTCTTCACTCCAAGCTGGTTGGCTATTGCAGATTCAGTCTTCCCAGCCTGGTGCAGGGCTACAATTTTGTTTCTGGTGTCCTTTGACAGCTCTTTGGTCTTCGCCATAGTGGAGTTTGGAGTCAGACTGTTTGAGGGTGTGCACAGGTGTCTTTTTATGCTGATAACAAGTTTAAACAGGTGCCATTACTACAGGTAATGAGTGGAGGAAAGAGGAGACTCTTAAAGAAGAAGTTACAGGTCTGTGAGAGCCAGAAATCTTGATTGTTTGTTTCTGACCAAATACTTATTTTCCACCATAATATGCAAATAAAATGATAAAAAAAACAGACAATGTGATTTTCTGGAATTTTTTTTCTCAGTTTGTCTCCCATAGTTGAGGTCTACCTATGATGTAAATTACAGACGCCTCTCATCTTTTTAAGTGGTGGAACTTGCACTATTGCTGACTGACTAAATACTTTTTTGCCCCACTGTATCTGCTAGCCACGTTCTGCCTTGTACTTTGTGTTGTGTAATACACAGGGCCTGTTTGTTCCTGCAGTCTTCCCGCCAAAAAAAGGAAGATATAAATTCTCCAATAGTTAATATACACCTTCTACCTTGTTTAAAAGTAGTATATAACAATTGTTATTTTGGTAACAATTCAGCAAAAATGAGGAAGTCTGGTGGAAGAGGCCGTGGGCGGTCGTTGCCAACTGGTAATGATGGTGGGGGTGGTAGTGAAGCATCTGGTGGTACTGGGAAAAGCAAGATAGCAAGATAGCACCAAAGGCTCGAGGTGTAGAGGCAGCGTCATCGTCTGGCTACACAAGACCTCGAAGGCTCCTTTATCTGGGAGTAGGAAAACAGCTTTTAAAGCCGAAGCAGCAGGAACAAGTTTTGGCTTTCCTTGCTGACTCAGCCTCCAGCTCTTTCACCTCCTCTTCAGAAGCTTCGAAATCTAAAACCAGCGAGTCGTCAGTGATGCTCCATGTCCGGAAAAAGTTGCTTCCTTGTGTCCTTCACCCAAAACAAAAGTGAAGGATGCGGCAGGCAACACTACACTTTACTTCATGGAGCTCTTTACACATACCCTGCCTGGGTTAGAGAGGGAAATAGTAAAAAGCCCATTACAGGAAGAATCGGACATGGAGTGCACAGATGCACAGCCACAGCTTGATTATTATGCTGTTCCATTGACTCAGATCACAACTTTGCCCTCGCAGTGTACTGAGCCCAAATCTGACCCTGATGAGACTATGGTGCCCAGTCCCGAACGCTATAGCACCTTACACGGTGACACAGAGGACAGTGCCCATGACATTGAAGAGGAGGTGATAGATGACCCAGTTGTTGACCATGATTGGCAGCCATTGGGGAAAAGGGTGCCGCAGCCTGTAGCTCAGAAGCGGAGGAGGATGATTGCAGCAGCCATCTAAATCGCAAAAGTTGTCATCTGGCAGGCCCGCATCAGGCCCAAAACGTGTGTCAAAAACCACAACAGGTGTAGTACAGCATTGCCATCCGGTGGCAGTAGCACGGCGTACAAAGCCTGATAAGGTATTTCATAGCAGGACAAGTGCAGTGTGGCAATTTTTTTACCAAGATCCGAATGATCAGTGCAAAGTTATATGTAAGAAATGCTCCAAGACCTTTAGCAGAGCACAGAATGTTCTAAATTTAAATACAACGTGCATGCGTAGATATCTAACCAGCAGGCACTTGGAAGCATGGACTAACTACCAAACGTCCCGTACTGTTGGTGCACCTGCTCCTATTGAAGATAGTCAGCAATGCAACATTGCTTCCCTAACTGGAAGCCAACCGGTTATGACACCACCAGTAGCAAATGTGGAGGTATTGTCACAAGGCCAAAACAGTCAGGGAATCGCAAGGTTCTTGGTTGGAAACACTGTCGGTAGGCCCACATCAAGAATACCATCGCCAAGCCTCTCTCAATCTGCCATGTCCACCACCACCCCCGCTAGTTCCATCATATGCAGCTCTCCAGTCCAGCTCAGTCTACAAGAGACTCTCGATAGGAAAAGAAAGTACTCTTCCTCTCATCCGCGTACACAGGGTTTGAGTGGCTACATAGCTCGACTAATCTCGTTAGAGATGATGCCCTACCGTTTGGTTGAAAGCAAAGCTTTCAAAGCCCTGATGGCCTACGCAGTACCACACTATGACTTACCCAGTCGACACTTCTTTGCGAGAAAAGTCATCCCAGCACTACACCAACATGTCAAAGAACGCATTGTCCATGCACTCAGGCAATCGGTCAGTAGAAAGGTGCACCTCAGAACTGATGCATGGACCAGTCGGCATGGCCAGGGACGTTACGTGTCCATTACCGCACACTGGGTTAATGTGGTGGATGCAGGGTCCACAGGGGACAACAATACTGGCACAGTTCTGCCTAGCCCACGGTCTAGGAAACAGTTGGCTGTAGGCGTTTGCTCCTCCTCCTCCTCTTCCAGAAGCGAAAGATCGTCCACAGAGCGCAGTCGCACGACCACTCCATCCGCAGCTGTCAGTGTTGCACCCATGGTGTCCCATTATGGAACAGCTAGTGGGAAGCGGCAACAGGCTGTGCTGCAAATGAAGTGTTTGGGCGACAACAGACACACCGTGGAAGTACTGGCCGAGTACTTGCAGCAAGAAACTGAGTCATGGCTGGGCAGTGTACATCTTGAGGCAGGCAAGGTAATCAGTGATAACGGAAGGCATTTTATGGCTGCCATAGCCCTTTCAGAACTGAAACACATACCTTGCCTGGCTTACACATTGAACCTGGTGGTGCAGTGCTTCCTCAAGAATTACCCAGATTTACCAGCCCTGCTCCAGAAGGTGCGCAGACTTTGCTCCCACATCGCCGGTCGCCCGTACACTACAGCCGTATGCTTAACCATAAGCGATCACTGAATCTTCCCCAGCACCGCCTAATAATCGATGTGGCAACAAGGTGGAACTCCACACTGCACATGCTTCAGAGGCTGTGCGAACAGAGGCATGCTGTCATGTATTTGTAAGAGGATACACATACACGGGTAGGCAGTTGGATGGCAGACATGGAGTTGTCTGGTGTGCAGTGGTCGAAGCTCCAAGACCTCTGTCAAGTCCTTCAGTGTTTTGAGGAATGCACACGGCTGGTCAGTGCGGACGACGCCATCATAAGCATGAGCATCCCACTAATGCGTCTGTTGATGCAAAGTGTGACGCACATCAAGGAGCAGGTGTCTGCGGCCGAGGAGGAGGGAAGCCTTGATGACAGTCAGCCATTGTCTGCTCAGGGAACTTTCCTGGACGAGGTGGCGGACGAAGAGGAGGAGGAGGATGATGGGGCGGAATATTTATGGGAGGAGGATGCTTCACAGGGGGAAATAGAAACTGGTGGCATTGCAAGGTCAGGTACAGGGTTTTTGCGGGCCACAAGTGACGTAGATTTTCAAGAAAGTGCTCCTCAACCCAGCACAAGCAGTGAATTGACACCTGGAACTTTGTCCCACATGGCAGAGTATGCCTTGCGTATCCTAAAACGGGACCCCCGCATTATCAAAATGATGACCAATGACGATTACTGTTTAACATGCCTCCTGGATCCAAGATACAAAGGCAAATTACAAAGTATCATGCCACATGAGAACCTTGAGCAAATATTGGCTACCAAACAAGCAACTCTTGTAGGCCATTTGGTTCTGGCATTCCCAGCACACAGCGGCGCTGATGGTTCTCACACGAGTTGTAGGGGGCAACATGGCAGAGGTGTTAGAGGTGCACAAAGCCAAAGTGGCGTTGGACAGAGGGTTTTTATTACCAGGTTGTGGAGTGATTTCACAATGACCACTGACACAACAGGTACTGCTGCATCGATGCAAAGTGACAGGAGACAGCATTTCTCCAGGATGGTAACCAACTATTTTTCCGCCATTATCGATGTTCTCCCTCACAGGTCATTCCCCTTTGATTACTGGGCATCTAAACTAGACACCTGGCCCGAATTGGCAGAATATGCATTATGAGCTCGCTTGCCCAGCTGCTAGTGTGCTCTCAGAAAGAGTCTTCAGTGCTGCTGGTTCGATACTGACCGAAAAAAGGACACGTCTGGCTCCCAAAAATGTTGATGATCTAACCTTCATTAAAAATGAACCAATCATGGATTTCGAATTATTTTGCCCCACCTTCACCTGCAGACACATAGCTTGCCTGAAAAATTGCTTGTATTTGGCCTCCTCTTACTGACTGCTCCAATTCCGCCATTTGCAGGTGCTGAATGTCCACCATGGGCCCTTTGTATACCTCCCTAAATGGGCTGACTCCACCCACAGGTCCGTGGTCACAACTTGGCACCAGCACCCGTGCGAGTGCCATTTGGCGGGACAGGTGTGTGTTCCCGCTCTTGGGCGATGGCACTGGCACACGGTGCCACATAGTACAATGAAGTGTCTCTGACAGTGGTGGTGCACAACCAACGTCAGACACACCGTCGTAATATAAGGGGCCCTGTGCCAGTATCGCCGCCCACAAGAGAGTGTTCCCCCCCAGCTCGAACTGTGCTCTACCACTTGCAAAACTTACCTGCCCCACCACTGTGTAGTCTGTGCTGTTAAATCCTTAAATGGCACTGCCATTACAAGTTTGTTGCAATGATAGATGATAGTTCAATTATACAGGGGCCCTGGCCTCCATTTAGACCCCTTAATGCTTTGCGCCAACTACCACTGTCTGCAGCTCTGCATAGGAGCCCACCCCTCTACCTCGCAATGCCACCAGTTTATTTATTATGACGAATTCATTGGCTGACATTTAGCCAACTATAGTATTTAGGCCTACTAACTGTCAGCCACTTATAACAGTTGTCCTCCGCTGAACAAAGCTATGCCACGTGAGTAATCCTGTAACCAATTGTGAACTGAATTTTGCCACCTTTTTTTATTTTAGGCTTCTGTCTGTCTGTCTGTTTGCACCACACATTACAAACCTTCCCCCCCTGAAACAAGCTAGGCCGCCGGGCTAGTCCTGGTAGCAGTTTAGAACCGCATTTTGCCACCTTTTTTTATTTTAAGCCTCTGTCTGTCTGTCTGTCTGTCTGCGCCACACATTACAACTCCCCCCCCCCCCTGAAACAAGCTAGGCCGCCAGGTTAGTCCTGGTAGCAGTTTACAACCGCATTTTGCCACCTTTTTTATTTTAGGCCTCTGTGTGTCTGTCTGTCTGTCTGCGCCACACATTACAACTCCCCCCTGAAACAAGCTAGGCCACCGGGTTAGTCCTGGTAGCAGTTTATAACCGCATTTTGCCACCTTTTTTAATTTTAGGCCTCTGTCTGTCTGTCTGTCTGCGCCACACATTACAACTCTCCCCCCATGAAACAAGCTAGGCCGCCGGGTTAGTCCTGGTAGCAGTTTTGAACCACATTTAGCCTACTTTTTTTTATTTTATACCTCTGTCTGTCTGTCTGTCTGTCTGCGCCACACATTACAACTCCCCCCCCCTGAAACAAGCTAGGCTGCCGGGTTAGTCCTGCTTGCAGTTTTGAACCGCATTTAGCCTACTTTTTTTATTTTAGGCCTCTGTCTGTCTGTCTGTCTGTCTGTCTGCACCACACATTACAACTGTCCTCCGCTTTACAAAGCTATGCCACCTGTGTACTAGTCAAACACATTTTGAACTGACATTAGCCTACTTTTTTTATTTTAGGCCTCTGTCTGCCTGTCTGTCCGTGCCACACATTACAACTGTCCTCCGCTTTACAAAGCTATGCCGCCTGTATAGTACTCAAACAAATCTTGAACTGACATACCATACTTTTTTTATTTTAGGCCTCTGTCTGCCTGTCTGTCTGTGCCACACATTACAACTGTCCTCCGCTTTACAAAGATATGCCGCCTGTGTACTAGTCAAACACATTTTGAACTGACATTAGCCTACTTTTTTTATTTTAGGCCTCTGTCTGCCTGTCTGACCGTGCCACACATTACAACTGTCCTCCGCTTTACAAAGCTATGCCGCCTGTGAACTAGTCAAACAAATTTTGAACTGACATTAGCCTACTTTTTTTATTTTAGGCCTCTGTCTGCCTGAATGTCCGTGCCACACATTACAACTGTCCTCCGCTTTACAAAGCTATGCCGCCTGTGTACTAGTCAAACACATTTTGAACTGACATTAGCCTACTTTTTTATTTTAGGCCTCTGTCTGCCTGTCTGTTCATGCCACACAGTACAACTGTCCTCCGCTTTACAAAGCTATGCCGCCTGTGTACTACTCAAACACATTTTGAACTGACATTAGCCTACTTTTTTTATTTTAGGCCTCTGTCTGCCTGTCTGACCGTGCCACACATTACAACTGTCCTCCGCTTTACAAAGCTCTATCGCCTGTGTACTCCACTTACCTATTTTGAACTGCATTTTGCCTACTTACTTATTAAGGCCTACTAACTGTGTCTGCCTCCCATTACTGTTGTCCTCCACTGAACAAAGCTGAGCCTCAATTTTCAACTGGTGTCAGATATTTAACTGCATTTGGCCTACTTCTTTGGTTGGGCCTACAAATGGTGTGAGCCACAGCTTGGTGTTCTCCACAGAATAAAGGTGATCTTAAATTTACAGGCTTTCAGCCTATATCAAATATTACACTGCATTTGGCCTACTTGTTTGGTTGGGCCTACTAGCAGTGTTTGCGGCTGCTTGGTGTTCTCCACTTTACAAAGCTGAGGTTCAATCTTCAGGCTTTCGGCCTACATCACATATTACACTGCATTTGGCCTACTTGTTTGGTTGGGCCTACTAGCGGTGTCTGCGGCTGCTTGGTGTTCTCCACTTTACAAAGCTGAGCTTCAATCTTCAGGCTTTCGGCCTACATCACATATTTGTTATGACCTGGTGGTGAGGACAATAATGGACCTGGTAGTTACTAATAATACAGGACAAGCTCTGAGACGTGGGAACTCTGCTGACCGCAATCCCTAATCCTATCACACACACTAGAAATAGCCGTGGAGCGCTCCTGACGCTCCCTAGGCGCCTCGTCACAGCCTAAGGAACTAGCTAGCCCTAAAGATAGAAAAATAAAGCCTACCTTGCCTCAGAGAAATTCCCCAAAGGAACAGGCAGCCCCCCACAAATAATGACTGTAAGTTAAGATGAAAATTACAAACACAGAGATGAAATAGATTTAGCAAAGTGAGGCCCGAATTACTGAACAGACAGAGGATAGGAAAGGTAACTTTGCGGTCAGCACAAAAAACTACAAGAAGACCATGCAGAGGGCGCAAAAAGACCCTCCGCACCGACTCACGGTGCGGAGGCGCTCCCTCTGCGTCCCAGAGCTTCCAGCAAGCAAGACAAAAATCAAAATAGCAAGCTGGACAGAAAAAATAGCAAACAGAGAAAAACAAGCAGGAACTTAGCTTCTGCTGGGAAGACAGGTCACAAGAACGATCCAGGAGCGAACTAGACCAATACTGGAACATTGACAGGTGGCATGGAGCAATGATCTAGGTGGAGTTAAATAGAGCAGCCAGCTAACGAATTAACCTCGTCACCTGTGGAAGGAACCTCAGAAGCCGCAGCCCCACTCACAACCACCAGAGGAAGCCCATGGACAGAACCAGCCGAAGTACCATTCATGACCACAGGAGGGAGCTTAACAACAGAATTCACAACACATATTACACTGAATTTGGGCTACTGGTTTGGTTGAGCATACTAATGGTGTCTGTGGCTGCTTGGTTTTCTCCTCCACTTTACAAAGCTGAGCTTCAATCTTCTGGCTTTCGGCCTACATCACATATTACACTGAATTTGGGCTACTGGTTTGGTTGGGCGTACTAACGGTGTCTGCCGCTGCTTGTTGTTTTCCTCCACTGAACAAAGCAGTGCCGCCTGTTTACTCCTGTTACCAAATTTGAACTACATTTGGCCCCCTTTATTACTTGGGCCTACTAACTGTGTCTGCCACTCATTACAGTTTTTCGCCACTGAACAAAGCTATACCGCCTGTTTAGTCTTGTTACCAATTTTGAACTGCATTTAGCCTACTTTATTCTTTGGGACTATATCTGTGTTTCCTCCTCCTTCTGCCCATTGGCCAGCCACTGCTACATGAGTCTGCTGGTACATTGACCCAGACTACTACATTCCCCTTGCACTCTACACAGCCAGAATCTGACCCTGCTGAAAGTCAGGTTCCCCTTCCCGCATACTATACCACCTTACACGGGGACAAAGAGGAAGGTGCAGATGAAAGTGCAGGTTCCTTCATCAGGTGGGGGGCATACTCGTTGGCGACATCACTGGCACAGGGCCCCTCATAGAACGCAAAAGTGTCTCTGCCGGTGGAAGGTGCCCCCCGCCGTCAAACACACTGCCGTACTTTGAGGGGCCCTGTGCCAGTGTCAATGCGAACGAGTGGGCCCCCCTGCTTGCTCGGGATCACAGCACTTGCAAAGTTTCAATACTTACCTCTCCCTGCTCCACCGACGTGACGTAGTCCGCGTTTCCTGGGCTCACTAAAATCTTGAGCCAGCCCTACCCCCCACAACTTTAGCCAAATGACCCTCGGTTTTCAATGCCTAACTATTATTTTAAAGTAAATTAAGATTGACAAGCTTAAGAAATAAGAATTGATGTTTTTGGCATAAAAATGGGCACTGTAGGTGTTTTCCTGTCCTCCACTCACTACCGACTTTGATTCCCCATTGACTTGCATTGGGTTTCATGTTTCGTTCAATCCACGACTTTTCGCAATGATCGGCCGATTTCACCCGACCAGACTTTTGAGAAAGTCGGGTTTCGCGAAACCTGAAACGATCCTAAAAAAGTAAAAGTCGCTCAACTCTAGTCAGAATTGTAAAAATTGTCCTGGTAATAATGTGCAAACCACCCTCGGGGGTAAAGGGGTTAATAAGAGAAATGAAGATAGGTTTTGGCTGGATCTTCCAGCAGGACAATGACCTGAAACACACAGTCAGGGGAAATAAGGAGTGGCTCTGTAAGAACCACTTCAAGGTCCTGAATTGGCCTAGCTAGTCTCCAGACCTGAACACAATAGAAAATCTTTGGAGGGTAATGAAACTCAATGTCTCCAAGTGATAGCCCTGAAGCCTAAAAGATCTTCAGAAGCTCTATATTGAGGAGTGGGTATAAATTCCTGGTACAGTGTGTGCAAACTTGGTCAAGAGCCACAGGAAACGTCTGACCTCTGTAATTGCAAACAGAGGTTTCAGTACCAAATATTAAGTTCTGTTTTTCTATTGTATCAAATACTTATTTGATACAGTAAAATGCAAATTAAGTATGTTAAAATCATGCAATGTGGTGCTCCGCCGCTCCATGACGGCTATCCCTAGAAGCCCTAATAGACCACTAACCCCAGGGATTGTAAAATATATACCAAATATATTATCTGGAGACAGAGGGTTTGTGGGTGCTAACACAATTTATATGGTCAAACCCCAATCCGCAAATGCAATGTCAAACAATTATTTACTGATTAGATGTCGCCAAAGGCTGAAACCTCAAATAGTATTTTATGCAACATGCAACATTTATCCATCTAAGCTCCTGATGAGCTGTGTGGTGAAAGTTGTAGAGGTCACATGACATCTAATTGATAAGGAAGACCCCTCTGACTATTTCATTGACATCATGTTTCATTGTATATCTTACTGATGTATTTAATTTTGGTACTTATTTATGGACATTGTTTTTGGTCACTATCTAAAATCCTATTAATCTGTCAAGGAGCGGGGGCACCATATCCGCTGACCAGTAGGGTGCCAACCTCTGCTGTGTAGGCAGGGCACAGTGTGGGTATAGTACAGAGGGGTTATGCAATTTGCATTTAACAATCTATATCTTTTTCATCACCGTGCATGACGGGCCACTATCTCTGACCTTATGTATACTCGGAACAACCCCAATTACCACACTTATCGGAATACACATTCCATTAATACCCAGCAGCTTATGGACAATCTCCACACATCTTTAGCCCCCATCTTCTCCCTCTCCTGTCCAGACTTAGCATTGTCTCACTTCAATAATACATTGAAGAATGCCCTAGATGAAGCAGCACCTTCTACACGCAGAAAGACCTGACACAGACAACAGCAGCCCTGGCACACTATGCAAACACGCTTTCTTCAGCATTGCTCAAGGTGTGCAGAGCGGCAGTGGAGAAAATCTCTCTTAGCAGAAGACTTAATCCACTATAAGTTTATACTCAAAACCTATAACTCTGCCCTTCATCTGGCCAAACAATCCTACTTCACCACCCTCATCACCTCACTATCCAACAACCCAAAACGACTTTTTGAAACCTTAAACTCCCTCCTGAAACCTAAAGTACAGGCTCCCATCACCAATGTCAGTGGTGAGGATCTGGCCACTTATTTCCTAAAAAAAATCAACCACATCCATCATTATATCTCAGCCCAATCTCCTCAGTGCCTGGATCCCTTTCCCTGCCGCACCTCAAGCTCACTAGACATCTTTTAGCCTGTTTCAGAAGAAGAAGTTTCCAAGCTCCTCGCATCTGCTCGGCCTACAACCTGCAACAGTGTCCCCATTCCTTCACATCTCCTGCAGTCTATCTCAACCAGTGGTCACCACTCACCTGACTAAAATATTTAACCTCTCTCTTTCTTCAGGTATCTTTTCCTCCTCATTTAAACATGCCATCATAACCCCTTTACTTAAAAAGCCATCCCTGGACCAGAACTGCACTGCCAACTACAGACCTGTCTCTAACCTTTCCTTCATCTCTAAACTCCTGGAACGCTTGGTCCACTCCCATCTAATCCGCTATCTCTCGGATAACTCTCTTCTCGACCCCTTACAATCTAGTTTCCGCTCTTTACACTCAACTGAAACTGCCCTCACTAAAGTCTCTAATAATCTAATAGCAGCTAAATCCAAAGGTCATTGCTCTCTGCTGATTCACCTGGATCTCTCTGCCGCATTTGACACTGTGGATCACCAGCTCCTTCTCACTATGCTCCGCTCCATAGGCCTCAAGGACACAACCCTCTCCTGGTTCTCCTCCTACCTCTCTGACCGCTCCTTCACTCTATCTTTTGCCGGCTCCTCTTCCTCTCCTCGTCCCCTTACTATTGGGGTTCCGCAGGGCTCAGTCCTAGGCCCCCTTCTCTTCTCTCTATACACGGCCCCTATTGGACAATCAGCAGATTTGGGTTCCAGTATCATCTCTATGCTGATGACACCCAATTATACACTTCTTCCCCTGACATCACCCCTACCCTAATTCAAAATACCAAAGATTGCCTGTCTGCTGTCTCTAACATCATGTCCTCCCTCTATCTGAAACGAAATCTCTCCAAAACGGACCTTCTTGTGTTTCTCCCTTCTACTAACCTCACTCTACCCAACATCGAAATTACCCTGGAGGGTTCAACTATAACTCCCAAGCAGCATGCCCACTGTCTTGGAGTCATATTCGACACCGAACTTTCCTTTACTCCCTCTATCCAATCACTCACTTGCTCTTGTCACCTGCATTTTAAAAACATCTCCAGAATCAGACCTTTTCTCACCTTTGAAACTGCTAAGACTCCTACTGTCGCTATTATTCATTCTCGTCTGGACTACTGCAACTCTCTTCTGATTGGCCTCCCTCTTACCAAACTTTCTCCTCTCCAATCCATCTTGAGTGCGACAGCCAGGGTCATATTTCTGTCCAGCCGCTTCACCGATGCCTCCATCTTGTGCCAGTCATTACACTGGCTACCCATTCACTGCAGGGTCCAGTATAAACTCATCTCTCTCACCCACAAAGCTCTCCACAGTTCTTCACTGCCTTATATCTCCTCTCTTATCTCTGTCTATCGCCCTACACGTGCCCTCCGTTCTACAAATGACCTAAGGCTAACATCCCCGTAATCCGAACCTTGCACCTCCATCTCCAAGACTTCTATCGTGCTGCACCAGCTCTCTGGAATACACTTCCCGAGATGATCAGACTGATACCTAGTCCTGACCTATTAAAGCGCGCTTTAAAAATCCATCTCTTCAAACAAGCCTACCACATCAACTACTCAGTAAACTAACTTTGCCCTGTTCCCTCCTTCCAAATATTATTCTGAATCTGCACACTGTTATTCATCTGTCTCCACACCCTCCATGCACAAGATAACTGCACTTGCACTTGATACTTGACTTAAACACAAGGGCTGATGACCGGATCATGCAGCTTTATATGAAAATCCCTATTTATTATAATTGCCAGACCTGAAATAACAAGCATAGTAACATAGTAACATAGTAACATAGTTAGTAAGGCCGAAAAAAGACATTTGTCCATCCAGTTCAGCCTATATTCCATCATAATAAATACCCAGATCTACGTCCTTCTACAGAACCTAATAATTGTATGATACAATATTGTTCTGCTCCAGGAAGACATCCAGGCCTCTCTTGAACCCCTCGACTGAGTTTGCCATCACCACCTCCTCAGGCAAGCAATTCCAGATTCTCACTGCCCTAACAGTAAAGAATCCTCTTCTATGTTGGTGGAAAAACCTTCTCTTCTCCAGACGCAAAGAATGCCCCCTTGTGCCCGTCACCTTCCTTGGTATAAACAGATCCTCAGCGAGATATTTGTATTGTCCCCTTATATACTTATACATGGTTATTAGATCGCCCCTCAGTCGTCTTTTTTCTAGACTAAATAATCCTAATTTCGCTAATCTATCTGGGTATTGTAGTTCTCCCATCCCCTTTATTAATTTTGTTGCCCTCCTTTGTACTCTCTCTAGTTCCATTATATCCTTCCTGAGCACCGGTGCCCAAAACTGGACACAGTACTCCATGTGCGGTCTAACTAGGGATTTGTACAGAGGCAGTATAATGCTCTCATCATGTGTATCCAGACCTCTTTTAATGCACCCCATGATCCTGTTTGCCTTGGCAGCTGCTGCCTGGCACTGGCTGCTCCAGGTAAGTTTATCATTAACTAGGATCCCCAAGTCCTTCTCCCTGTCAGATTTACCCAGTGGTTTCCCGTTCAGTGTGTAATGGTGATATTGATTCCCTCTTCCCATGTGTATAACCTTACATTTATCATTGTTAAACCTCATCTGCCACCTTTCAGCCCAAGTTTCCAACTTATCCAGATCCATCTGTAGCAGAATACTATCTTCTCTTGTATTAACTGCTTTACATAGTTTTGTATCATCTGCAAATATCGATATTTTACTGTGTAAACCTTCTACCAGATCATTAATGAATATGTTGAAGAGAACAGGTCCCAATACTGACCCCTGCGGTACCCCACTGGTCACAGCGACCCAGTTAGAGGCTATACCATTTATAACCACCCTCTGCTTTCTATCACTTAGCCAGTTACTAACCCATTTACACACATTTTCCCCCAGACCAAGCATTCTCATTTTGTGTACCAACCTCTTGTGCGGCACGGTATCAAACGCTTTGGAAAAATCGAGATATACCAGGTCCAATGACTCACCGTGGTCCAGCCTATAGCTTACCTCTTCATAAAAACTGATTAGATTGGTTTGACAGGAGCGATTTCTCATAAACCCATGCTGATATGGAGTTAAACAGTTATTCTCATTGAGATAATCCAGAATAACATCCCTCAGAAACCCTTCAAATATTTTACCAACAATAGAGGTTAGACTTACTGGCCTATAATTTCCAGGTTCACTTTTAGAGCCCTTTTTGAATATTGGCACCACATTTGCTATGCGCCAGTCCTGCGGAACAGACCCTGTCACTATAGAGTCACTAAAAATAAGAAATAATGGTTTATCTATTACATTACTTAGTTCTCTTAGTACTCGTGGGTGTATGCCATCCGGACCCGGAGATTTATCTATTTTAATCTTATTTAGCCGGTTTCGCACCTCTTCTTGGGTTAGATTGGTGACCCTTAATATAGGGTTTTCATTGTTTCTTGGGATTTCACCTAGCATTTCATTTTCCACCGTGAATACCGTGGAGAAGAAGGTGTTTAATATGTTAGCTTTTTCCTCGTCATCTACAACCATTCTTTCCTCACTATTTTTTAAGGGGCCTACATTTTCAGTTTTTATTCTTTTACTATTGATATAGTTGAAGAACAGTTTGGGATTAGTTTTACTCTCCTTAGCAATGTGCTTCTCTGTTTCCTTTTTGGCAGCTTTAATTAGTTTTTTAGATAAAGTATTTTTCTCCCTATAGTTTTTTAGAGCTTCAATGGTGCCATCCTGCTTTAGTAGTGCAAATGCTTTCTTTTTACTGTTAATTGCCTGTCTTACTTCTTTGTTTAGCCACATTGGGTTTTTCCTATTTCTAGTCCTTTTATTCCCACAAGGTATAAACCGCTTACACTGCCTATTTAGGATGTTCTTAAACATTTTCCATTTATTATCTGTATTCTTATTTCTGAGGATATTGTCCCAGTCTACCAGATTAAGGGCATCTCTAAGCTGGTCAAACTTTGCCTTCCTAAAGTTCAGTGTTTTTGTGACTCCCTGACAAGTCCCCTTAGTGAAAGACAGGTGAAACTGCACAATATTGTGGTCGCTATTTCCTAAATGCCCAACCACCTGCAGATTTGTTATTCTGTCAGGTCTATTAGATAGTATTAGGTCTAAAAGTGCTGCTCCTCTGGTTGGATTCTGCACCAATTGTGAAAGATAATTTTTCTTGGTTATTAGCAGAAACCTGTTGCCTTTATGGGTTTCACAGGTTTCTGTTTCCCAGTTAATATCCGGGTAGTTAAAGTCCCCCATAACCAGGACCTCATTATGGGTTGCAGCTTCATCTATCTGCTTTAGAAGTAGACTTTCCATGCTTTCTGTTATATTTGGGGGTTTGTAACAGACCCCAATGAGAATTTTGTTACCATTTTTCCCTCCATGAATTTCAACCCATATGGACTCGACATCCTCATTCCCTTCGCTAATATCCTCCCTTAAAGTGGACTTTAGACAAGACTTTACATAGAGACAAACCCCTCCTCCTCTCCGATTTTTACGATCCTTTCTAAACAGACTGTAACCCTGTAAGTTAACTGCCCAGTCATAGCTTTCATCTAACCATGTCTCGGTTATTCCCACTATGTCAAAGTTACCTGTAGATATTTCTGCTTCTAGTTCTTCCATCTTGTTTGTCAGGCTTCTGGCGTTTGCGAGCATGCAGTTTAGAGGATTTTGTTTTGTTCCAATCTCCTCACTGTGGATTGTTTTAGAAATGTTCTTACCTCCTTTCTGAGTATGTTTTCCTGGGTCGTCTTTGTTCGAGTCTAATGTTTTTCTTCCCGTCCCCTCTTCTTCTAGTTTAACGCCCTCCTGATGAGTGTAGCGAGTCTTCTGGCGAATGTGTGTTTCCCAGGTTTGTTGAGGTGTAGTTCGTCTCTGGCGAGGAGTCCATCATACCAGTAATTCACACCGTGGTCCAGGAATCCAAATCCTTGTTGTCTGCACCATCGTCTTAGCCAGTTGTTTGCATCAAGGATCCTGTTCCATCTCCTGGTGCCATGCCCGTCTACTGGAAGGATAGAAGAAAAAACTACCTGTGCATCCAGTTCCTTTACTTTCTTCCCCAACTCTTCAAAGTCCTTGCAGATTGTCGGTAGGTCCTTCCTTGCCGTGTCATTGGTGCCAACATGTATCAGAAGAAATGGGTGGACGTCCTTGGAGCTGAAGAGCTTTGGTATCCTATCGGTCACATCCTTGATCATCGCACCTGGAAGGCAGCATACTTCTCTTGCAGTTATGTCCGGTCTGCAGATGGCTGCTTCTGTGCCTCTCAGTAGTGAGTCTCCCACCACCACCACTCTTCGTTGCTTCTTGGCTGTACTTTTTGCTGTCACTTGTTGCTGTGTGCCCTTTTCTTTTTTGCTTGCTGGTATTGCTTCATTCTTAGGTGTGCCATCTTCATCCTCTACAAAGATTTGATATCGGTTCTTCAGTTGTGTGGTTGGTGATTTCTCCATGGTCTTCTTGCTTCTTTTGGTCACATGCTTCCACTCATCTGCTTTTGGAGGTTCTCTGACACTTTTTTCACCTTCTGTGACCAGTAGAGATGCTTCTGTTCTGTCTAGAAAGTCTTCATTCTCTTTGATGAGTTTCAAAGTTGCTATTCTTCCTTCCAGACCCCGCACCTTTTCTTCTAAAAGGGCCACTAGTCTACACTTCTGACAGGTGAAATTGGATTCTTCTTCTGGTCGATCTGTGAACATGTAGCACATGCTGCAGCTCACCATGTAGGTTGTCACATCTGCCATGTTGCTCCTAGATCCTGCTGACTTGCTGTGTGTTTTCCTTCTTGTGTAATCTACTCAGCCAAGCTCTCTTGCAATAATGTCCTACAGGCAAAAATTTGTGATGCTTTCGAAGCAGCTGGTCCCGGCTGTACCCAACGATCTTCTAGCTTAGGGAGACTTCGCTTCTCCCAGAAGGCACCTGGAATATGCAAATTAGCCTCCTGAAGCTTGAATCCCTGGTTTGGTGATGCTTTCGAAGCAGCTGGTCCCGGCTGTACCCAACGATCTTCTAGCTTAGGGAGACTTCGCTTCTCCCAGAAGGCACCTGGAATATGCAAATTAGCCTCCTGAAGCTTGAATCCCTGGTTTGGTGATGCTTTCGAAGCAGCTGGTCCCGGCTGTACCCAACGATCTTCTAGCTTAGGGAGACTTCGCTTCTCCCAGAAGGCACCTGGAATATGCAAATTAGCCTCCTGAAGCTTGAATCCCTGGTTTGGTGATGCTTTCGAAGCAGCTGGTCCCGGCTGTACCCAACGATCTTCTAGCTTAGGGAGACTTCGCTTCTCCCAGAAGGCACCTGGAATATGCAAATTAGCCTCCTGAAGCTTGAATCCCTGGTTTGGTGATGCTTTCGAAGCAGCTGGTCCCGGCTGTACCCAACGATCTTCTAGCTTAGGGAGACTTCGCTTCTCCCAGAAGGCACCTGGAATATGCAAATTAGCCTCCTGAAGCTTGAATCCCTGGTTTGGTGATGCTTTCGAAGCAGCTGGTCCCGGCTGTACCCAACGATCTTCTAGCTTAGGGAGACTTCGCTTCTCCCAGAAGGCACCTGGAATATGCAAATTAGCCTCCTGAAGCTTGAATCCCTGGTTTGGTGATGCTTTCGAAGCAGCTGGTCCCGGCTGTACCCAACGATCTTCTAGCTTAGGGAGACTTCGCTTCTCCCAGAAGGCACCTGGAATATGCAAATTAGCCTCCTGAAGCTTGAATCCCTGGTTTGGTGATGCTTTCGAAGCAGCTGGTCCCGGCTGTACCCAACGATCTTCTAGCTTAGGGAGACTTCGCTTCTCCCAGAAGGCACCTGGAATATGCAAATTAGCCTCCTGAAGCTTGAATCCCTGGTTTGGTGATGCTTTCGAAGCAGCTGGTCCCGGCTGTACCCAACGATCTTCTAGCTTAGGGAGACTTCGCTTCTCCCAGAAGGCACCTGGAATATGCAAATTAGCCTCCTGAAGCTTGAATCCCTGGTTTGGTGATGCTTTCGAAGCAGCTGGTCCCGGCTGTACCCAACGATCTTCTAGCTTAGGGAGACTTCGCTTCTCCCAGAAGGCACCTGGAATATGCAAATTAGCCTCCTGAAGCTTGAATCCCTGGTTTGGTGATGCTTTCGAAGCAGCTGGTCCCGGCTGTACCCAACGATCTTCTAGCTTAGGGAGACTTCGCTTCTCCCAGAAGGCACCTGGAATATGCAAATTAGCCTCCTGAAGCTTGAATCCCTGGTTTGGTGATGCTTTCGAAGCAGCTGGTCCCGGCTGTACCCAACGATCTTCTAGCTTAGGGAGACTTCGCTTCTCCCAGAAGGCACCTGGAATATGCAAATTAGCCTCCTGAAGCTTGAATCCCTGGTTTGGTGATGCTTTCGAAGCAGCTGGTCCCGGCTGTACCCAACGATCTTCTAGCTTAGGGAGACTTCGCTTCTCCCAGAAGGCACCTGGAATATGCAAATTAGCCTCCTGAAGCTTGAATCCCTGGTTTGGTGATGCTTTCGAAGCAGCTGGTCCCGGCTGTACCCAACGATCTTCTAGCTTAGGGAGACTTCGCTTCTCCCAGAAGGCACCTGGAATATGCAAATTAGCCTCCTGAAGCTTGAATCCCTGGTTTGGTGATGCTTTCGAAGCAGCTGGTCCCGGCTGTACCCAACGATCTTCTAGCTTAGGGAGACTTCGCTTCTCCCAGAAGGCACCTGGAATATGCAAATTAGCCTCCTGAAGCTTGAATCCCTGGTTTGGTGATGCTTTCGAAGCAGCTGGTCCCGGCTGTACCCAACGATCTTCTAGCTTAGGGAGACTTCACTTCTCCCAGAAGGCACCTGGAATATGCAAATTAGCCTCCTGAAGCTTGAATCCCTGGTTTGGTGATGCTTTCGAAGCAGCTGGTCCCGGCTGTACCCAACGATCTTCTAGCTTAGGGAGACTTCGCTTCTCCCAGAAGGCACCTGGAATATGCAAATTAGCCTCCTGAAGCTTGAATCCCTGGTTTGGTGATGCATTTGGTGAAGCACTTTTCACCTATTGCGTCCCCCCCATTCCCTTGTAGATTGTAAGTGTGCGAGCAGGGACCTCACCCCTAATGTCCCTGTTTAAATTGTCTTAACTTGTACTGAATTTATATTCTGTACATGTCCCCGCTAGGGTTGAGCGAAACGGGTCGTTCATTTTCAAAAGTCGCCGACTTTTGGCAAAGTCGGGTTTCATGAAACCCGATCCGACCCCTGTGCGGGGTCGGCCATGCGGTACGCGACTTTCGCGCCAAAGTCGCGTTTCAATGACGCGAAAAGCGCCATTTCTCAGCCAATGAAGGTAAACGCAGAGTGTGGGCAGCGTGATGACATAGGTCCTGGTCCCCACCATCTTAGAGAAGGGCATTGCAGTGATTGGCTTGCTGTCCGCGGTGTCACAGGGGCTATAAAGGGGCATTTCCGCCGACCGCCATCTTACTGCTGCTGATCTGAGCTTAGGGAGAGGTTGCTGCCGCTTCGTCAGAAGCAGGGATAGCGTTAGGCAGGGTCCATTAACCACCAAACCGCTTGTGCTGTAGCGATTTCCACTGCCCAACACCACCTTCGGTGTGCAGGGATAGTGGAAGCTACATTTTTTTTTTCCTCAGCGCTGTAGCTCATTGGGCTGCCCTAGAAGGCTCCCTGATAGCTGCATTGCTGTGTGTACGCCGCTGTGCAAACCAACTGCTTTTTTCAAAGCACAAATCCTCTTGTTCCTTCCTTTCTGCACAGCTATCTTGTTTGTTTGTCCACACTTTTTATTTAATTTGTGCATCAGTCCACTCCTTATTGCTGCCTGCCATACCTGGCTGAGATTACTGCAGGGAGATAGTAATTGAAGGACAGTTCCTTTTTTTTTTTTGTGGGAGATTAAGATTGGCATTTCTGCTAGAGTGCCATCCCTGTCTGTGTCATCTCTCACTCAGTGGGCCATAGAAAGCCTATTTATTTTTTTGCTTGATTTGGGTTCTAAAATCTACCTGAAAAAATCACTACATCAATCAGTGGGAGAAAAATATTGGCCTCAGGGCTTGTGTGCCACTCCTTACTCCTGTGTGTGCCATCTCTCACTCAGTGGGCCATAGAAAGCCTATTTATTTTTTTGCTTGATTTGGGTTCCAAAATCTACCTGAAAAAATCACAACATCAATCAGTGGGAGAAAAATATTGGCCTAAGGGCTTGTGTGCCACTCCTGACTCCTGTGTGTGCCATCTCTCACTCAGTGGGCCATAGAAAGCCTATTAATTTTTTTGCTTGATTTGGGTTCTAAATTCTACCTGAAAAAATCAATAAATCAATCAGTGGGAGATTAATATTGGCCTCTGGGCTTGTGTGCCAGTCCTGAGCGTGCCATCTCTCTCACAAATAGTGGGCCATAGAAAGCCTATTTGTTTTTTGGGTTGATTTGGGTTCTAAATTCTACCTGAAAAAATCAATAAATCAATCAGTGGGAGATTAATATTGGCCTTTGGGCTTGTGTGCCAGTCCTAAGCGTGCCATCTCTCTCTCTCAGATAGTGGGCCATAGAAAGCCTATTTATTATTTTTTTTTATTGGGTTTATAAATTTTCCCTGGAAAAAAAAAAAAAAAGTGGGAGATTAATATTGGCCTCTGGGCTTGTGTGCCAGTCCTGAGCGTGCCATCTCTCTCACAAATAGTGGGCCATAGAAAGCCTATTTATTTTTTGGGTTGATTTGGGTTCTAAATTCTACCTGAAAAAATCAATAAATCAATCAGTGGGAGATAAATATTGGCCTCTGGGCTTGTGTGCCACTCCTGACTCCTGTGTGCGTCATCTTTCACTCAGTAGGCCCTAGAAAGCCTATTTTTTGTTTTATTTGTTTTCTAAATTCTCCCTGAAAAAATCATTTTATTTTATTTGGTTTCTAAATTATTCCTGAAAAAATCATTTTTTTTGTATTTTTTTTTTCTAAAGTCTCCCTGAAAAAAAAAAAAAAAATCAAATCAGTGGGAGATTAATATTGCCCTTTCTGCTTGTGTGCCAGTCTTGACTCCTGGGTGTGCCATCTCTCTCTCTCCAATTGTGGGCCATAGAAAGCCTATTTATTTTTTTGCTTGATTTGGGTTCCAAAATCTACCTGAAAAAATCACTAAATCAATCAGTGGGAGATAAATATTGGCCTCTGGGCTTGTGTGCCACTCCTGACTCCTGTGTGCGTCATCTCTCACTCAGTGGGCCCTAGAAAGCCTATTTTTTGTTTTATTTGTTTTCTAAATTCTCCCTGAAAAAATCATTTTATTTTATTTGGTTTCTAAATTATTCCTGAAAAAATCATTTTTGTTGTATTTTTTTATCTAAAGTCTCCCTGAAAAAAAAAAAAAAAATCAAATCAGTGGGAGATTAATATTGCCCTTTCTGCTTGTGTGCCAGTCTTGACTCCTGGGTGTGCCATCTCTCTCTCTCCAATTGTGGGCCATAGAAAGCCTATTAATTTTTTTGCTTGATTTGGGTTCCAAAATCTACCTGAAAAAAATCACTAAATCAATCAGCGGGAGATAAATATTGGCCTCTGGGCTTGTGTGCCACTCCTGACTCCTGTGTGCGTCATCTCTCACTCAGTGGGCCCTAGAAAGCCTATTTTTTGTTTTATTTGTTTTCTAAATTCTCCCTGAAAAAATCATTTTATTTTATTTGGTTTATAAATTCTTCCTTAAAAAATCATTTTTTTTTATTATTTTTTTTTTTCTAAATTCTCCCTGTTAAAAAAACAAAAACAAATCAGTGGGAGATTAATATTTACATTTGCGCTTCAGTGACAGTCCTGCGTGTGTGGCATCTCTCTCATTTGTTGCCACCAACAACAGAGTGTGTAACATTGTGCCTGATTTTCGTTGTGGTCTCACCCACCTGTAAAGGGGTAGCTAAATCATACTGAAGTTATAGCTCACCGTGTAAGTTGTGTGACAGCAACAAATACCGTTAGTTTGGTAACGTTTTTAAAACAATGAGGAAGTCTGGTGGAAGAGGTCGTGGCCGGGGGCGTTCATTGTCAGCTGGTAATGAGGGTAGTGGTAGTGGTGGAGCATCAGGTGGTCGTGGGAAAAAAAATATTGCACCTAAGTCTGGAGCTGTGGAGCCAGGTTCGTCGTCTGGCTACACAAGGCCTCGAACGCTCCCTTTTCTGGGAGTAGGAAAACCGATTTTAAAGCCGGAGCAGCAAGAGCAAGTTTTGGCTTATCTTGCTGACTCAGCCTCTAGCTCTTTTGCCTCCTCTCGTGAAACTGGTAAAAGTAAAAGCAGCGCGTCGTTAGTGGATGTTCACGGTCAGGGACAAGTCGCTTCCTTGTCCTCTTCATTAAAAACAACAACAGAGAAGAATGCAGAAGGCGACACAACGGGTTACTCCATGGAGCTCTTTACACATACCGTCCCTGGCTTAGAAAGTGAAGCAGTTAACAGTCCATGCCCATTACAAGTTGAATCTGACATGGAGTGCACTGATGCACAGCCACAGCCAGACTACTATGCTGGTCCTTTGACTCAGACCACAACATTGCCCTCGCAGGGTGCTGATCAAGAATCAAACCCTGATGAGACTATGTTGCCCCATCACGAACGCTATACCACCGACCGACACGGTGACACAGACGAAGTTGCATACGAGCTACAAGAAGAGGTAATAGATGACCCAGTTCTTGACCCCGATTGGCAGCCATTGGGGGAACAGGGTGCAGGCGGCAGCATTTCTGAAGCGGAGGAGGAGGGGCCGCAGCAGGCATCAACATCGCAACAGGTTCCATCTGCCGGGCCCGTATCTTGCCCAAAACGCGTGGCAAAGTCAAAACCTGTTGGAGTACAGCGTGGCCATCCGGTTAAAGCTCAGTCTGCAATGCCTGAAAAGGTATCCGATGCTAGAAAGAGTGCAGTCTGGCATTTTTTTAAACAACATCCAATTGATCAGCGCAAAGTCATCTGTCAAAAATGTTCAACTACCTTAAGCAGAGGACAGAATCTGAAAGGTCTCAATACAAGTTGCATGCATAGACATTTAACCACCATGTATTTGCAAGCTTGGACTAACTACCAAACGTCCCTTAAGGTTGTAGCACCCTCGGCCAATGAAGCTAGTCATCAACGCAACATCCCTTCCGGCAGTGTAGGGCCACCATTTTCTGCACCACCTGCAGTATCTGTGCAGGTTTCTTTGCCAGGCCAAAGCAGTCAGGGTCAGGGAATCACCAGTTTCGTAGTAGGAAACACTGCATCTAGGGCACCGGCGGCAACAATACCATCTCCCACCGTCTCTCAGTCTGCCATGTCCACCGGCACCCCCGCTAGTTCCACGATCTCCAGCTCTCCAGTCCAGCTCACACTACATGAGACTATGGTTAGAAAAAGGAAGTACTTAGCCTCGCATCCGCGTACACAGGGTTTGAACGCCCAGATAGCTAGACTAATCTCGTTAGAGATGATGCCCTACCGGTTAGTTGAAAGCGAAGCTTTCAAAGCCCTGATGGACTACGCTGTACCACGCTACGAGCTACCCAGTCGACACTTTTTTTCCAGAAAAGCCATCCCAGCCCTCCACCAGCATGTTAAAGAGCGCATTGTCCATGCACTCAGGCAATCTGTGAGCACAAAGGTGCACCTGACAACAGATGCATGGACCAGTAGGCATGGCCAGGGACGTTATGTGTACATCACGGCACACTGGGTAAATGTGGTGGATGCAGGGTCCACAGGGGACAGCAAGTTTGGGACAGTTGTGCCTAGCCCACGGTCTAGGAAACAGTTGGCTGTAGCCGTTCGCACCCCCTCCTCCTCCTCCTCGTCCTCCTGCAGAAGCGAGACCTCGTCCACAGACCGCAGTCGCACAACCACTCCATCCGCAGCTGCCACTGTTGCACACCAGGTCTCCCATTATGGGGCAGCTACTGGCAAACGTCAGCAGGCTGTATTGGCTATGAAGTGTTTGGGCGACAACAGACACACCGCTGAAGTTCTGTCCGAGTTCTTGCAGAAAGAAACGCAGTCGTGGCTAGGCACTGTAGATCTTGAGGCAGGCAAGGTAGTGAGTGATAACGGAAGGAATTTCATGGCTGCCATCTCCCTTTCCCAACTGAAACACATTCCTTGCCTGGCTCACACCTTAAACCTGGTGGTGCAGTGCTTCCTGAAAAGTTATCCGGGGTTATCCGACCTGCTCCTCAAAGTGCGTGGACTTTGCTCACATATCCGCCGTTCGCCCGTACACTCCAGCCGTATGCAGACCTATCAGCGTTATTTGAACCTTCCCCAGCATCGCCTAATCATAGACGTTGCAACAAGGTGGAACTCAACACTGCACATGCTTCAGAGACTGTGCGAACAGAGGCGGGCTGTTATGTTTTTGTGGGAGGATACACATACACGGGCAGGCAGTAGGATGGCAGACATGGAGTTGTCAGGTGTGCAGTGGTCGAAGATTCAAGACATGTGTCAAGTCCTTCAGTGTTTTGAGGAATGCACATGGCTGGTTAGTGCAGACAACGCCATAATAAGCATGAGCATCCCCCTAATGCGTCTGCTGATGCAAAGTTTGACGCACATAAAGGATCAGGCGTCTGCAGCTGAGGAAGAGGAAAGCCTTGATGACAGTCAGCCATTGTCTGGCCAGGGCAGTGTACAGGACGAGGTAGCGGGCGAACAGGAGGAGGATGAGGAGGATGATGGGGATGATTATATTTTTAATGAGGAAGCTTTTCCGGGGCCAGTGGAAATTGTTGGCGCGGCAAGGCCGGGTTCTGGTTTTTGGAGGGACACAAGTGACGTGGATTTGCCTGAAACTGCCCCTCAACCAAGCACAACCACAGATTTGAGAACTGGAACTTTGGGCCACATGGCGGATTATGCCTTACGTATCCTCAAAAGGGACACACGCATAACAAAAATGATGAACGATGACGATTACTGGTTGGCCTGCCTCCTTGATCCTCGCTATAAAGGCAAATTGCAAAATATAATGCCACATGAGAACTTGGAACTAATATTAGCAACCAAACAACCGTTTGCTTCTGGCATTCCCTGCACACAGCGCCCGTGATCGTTCTAACACGAGCTGCAGGGGCCAGCAGACCAGAGGTGTTAGAGGGGCAGAAATCAGAAGTGGCGTTGGCCAGAGGGGTTTTCTGACCAGGTTGTGGAGTGATTTTGCTATGACCGCAGACAGGACAGGTACTGCAGCATCAATTCAAAGTGACAGGAGACAACATTTGTCCAGTATGGTTACTAACTATTTTTCATCCCTTATCGACGTTCTCCCTCAACCGTCATTCCCATTTGATTACTGGGCATCAAAATTAGACACCTGGCCAGAATTGGCAGAATATGCATTGCAGGAGCTTGCTTGCCCGGCAGCTAGTGTCCTATCAGAAAGAGTATTCAGTGCTGCAGGTTCAATACTAACAGAAAAAAGGACTCGTCTGGCTACCCAAAATGTAGATGATCTAACCTTCATTAAAATGAACCACAACTGGATTTCGAAATCTTTTGCCCCACCTTGCCCGGCTGACACCTAGCTTTCCTATGTAAAGGTCTTGCCTGTGGACTATTCTGAACGACTTTTCAAATCTCGTAATTTGCAGCACCTGATTGTCCAGCATCCGACATGTTAACACCTCCCTAAATGGCCAAAGTCCCCACAGGGGGCCGTGGTATCGCCACTTGGCGCCAGCACCCGTGAGAGTACTGTTTGTCTGAAGAGGTGGGTGTGCCCGCTTTTGGTCAACGGCACTGCCACTAGGTCCCTCATAGTACAATAAAGTGTCTGGCGGTGGTGGTGCGCACCCAACGTCAGACACACCGTTGTAATATGAGGGGCCCTGGGCCTGTACCGCCGGCCACAAGACAGTCCCCCCCCCAGGTCAAACAGTGCTCTACCACTTGCAAAATTTTCTCTCACAGCTCCACCAATGTTTAGTCTATGCGCTGACATTCTTCAATGCCTGGCACTGTCAATACCATTGTATTGACATTTTTCTTATGTTAGGCCTTCAAAGCCTGTCTGCGGTCACTCTTTCCACTAGGCCTCCACTGACCTGTCTACTGCTGCCCGTGTTCCCCTGGAACCAATTTTAAATTGCCTACAGCCAGCCCAATTTATTATGTTAGGGCTTCGAAGCCTGTCTGCGGTCCCTCCTTCCACTAGGCCTCCACTGACCTGTCTACTGCCGCCCGTGTTCCCCTGGAACCAATTTTAAATTGCCTACAGCCCAATTTTTGTTATGTTAGGCCTTCGAAGCCTGTCTGCGGTCACTCCTTCCACTAGGCCTCCACTGACCTGTCTACTGCTGCCCGTGTTCCCCTGGAACCAATTTTAAATTGCCTACAGCCAGCCCAATTTATTATGTTAGGGCTTCGAAGCCTGTCTGCGGTCCCTCCTTCCACTAGGCCTCCACTGACCTGTCTACTGCCGCCCGTGTTCCCCTGGAACCAATTTTAAATTGCCTACAGCCCAATTTTTGTTATGTTAGGCCTTCGAAGCCTGTCTGCGGCCCGTTCTTTCCACTACTACTACACTGACCAGGCCACTGCTGCCCGTGTTCCCCTGGAACCAATTTTAAATTGCCTACAGTCAGCCCAATTTATTATGTTAGGGCTTCGAAGCCTGTCTGCGGTCCCTCCTTCCACTAGGCCTCCACTGACCTGTCTACTGCTGCCCGTGTTCCCCTGGAACCAATTTTAAATTGCCTACAGCCAGCCCAATTTATTATGTTAGGGCTTCGAAGCCTGTCTGCGGTCCCTCCTTCCACTAGGCCTCCACTGACCTGTCTACTGCTGCCCGTGTTCCCCTGGAACCAATTTTAAATTGCCTACAGCCAGCCCAATTTATTATGTTAGGACGTCGAAGCCTGTCTGCGGTCCCTCCTTCCACTAGGCCTCCACTGACCTGTCTACTGCTGTCCGTGTTCCCCTGGAACCAATTGTAAATTGCCTACATCCCAATTTTTGTTATGTTAGGCCTTCGAAGCCTGTCTGCGGCGCCTTCTTTCCACTACTACTACACTGACCAGGCCACTGCTGCCCGTGTTCCCCTGGAACCAATTTTAAATTGCCTACAGCCAGCCCAATTTATTATGTTAGGCCTTCAAAGCCTGTCTGCGGTCCCTCCTTCCACTAGGCCTCCACTGACCTGTCTACTGCTGCCCGTGTACCCCTTGAACCAACATCAGAAAATATAAAAATAAGTATTTTGCTTATAAAAAAGAAAATACTGGAGAGATATCAAATGCAGACATTTTAACATTAAAAACAAACACATACAACAAAAATCTGGTACAGTACTAAAAATGGCCACCAGCTACAATAACTTTCTCCTGCAAGTAGTTAACTGAAAGTTTTTTTCAATTTAAAACACAGATATGGCATCCACCGAGTGTTGTCCTGTCGCGTCTTCTTTATATTATTGCCAAGAAGATGCAAAACAATGAAAATAATAAAATCATTATTTACCAAAAAAATAGAGTAAGTCAAAACCACATTGCAAATAAACATTCATTACAAATAAAGAAGCAGGGCACGTCCGAGGGTGAGTATATACCTAATAAGAATATAATCACCCTCGGACGCGCCCTGCTTCTTTCCGACAGCCTTCCTTCCTAAGAATCAGCCCTTCCGTGGTGTAGAGAGAGGGTGTGTTACACTCCAAGGTGTTCCCCAGGTTGCCTTTCCTGAGCTTCGATCTTCATGCTCTCGTTTAGTAGTTGTCGGAAAGTAGGCTTCATTAGGCCTACAAATTGGGTATGGGGTGGAGAGAGATGGTGTGTTACACTCCAAGGTGTTCCCCAGGTTTCCTTGCCATTGCTTCGGTCTTCCGACTCTCGTTTAGTAGTTGTAGAAAACTACACTGCATTAGGCCTACAAAATGGGTATCGGGTGGAGAGAGATGGTGTGTTACACTCCAAGGTGTTCCCCAGGTTTCCTTGCCATAGCTTCGGTCTTCCGACTCTCGTTTAGTAGTTGTAGAAAATTACACTGCATTAGGCCTACAAAATGGGTATCGGGTGGAGAGAGATGGTGTGTTACACTCCAAGGTGTTCCCCAGGTTTCCTTGCCATTGCTTCGGTCTTCCGACTCTCGTTTAGTAGTTGTAGAAAACTACACTGCATTAGGCCTACAAATTGGGTATCGGGTGGAGAGAGATGGTGTGTTACACTCCAAGGTGTTCCCCAGGTTTCCTTGCCATTGCTTCGGTCTTCCGACTCTCGTTTAGTAGTTGTAGAAAACTACACTGCATTAGGCCTACAAAATGGGTATCGGGTGGAGAGAGATGGTGTGTTACACTCCAAGGTGTTCCCCAGGTTTCCTTGCCATTGCTTCGGTCTTCCGACTCTCGTTTAGTAGTTGTAGAAAACTACACTGCATTAGGCCTACAAATTGGGTATCGGGTGGAGAGAGATGGTGTGTTACACTCCAAGGTGTTCCCCAGGTTTCCTTGCCATTGCTTCGGTCTTCCGACTCTCGTTTAGTAGTTGTAGAAAACTACACTGCATTAGGCCTACAAAATGGGTATGGGGTGGAGAGAGATGGTGTGTTCCACTCCAAGGTGTTCTCCAGGTTGCCTTTCCTGAGCTTCTATCTTCAGGCTCTCGTTAAATTGTGGTTAAATGGAACAACTGCATTTGGCGTACTAGTTGGTTTGGGGCCTACTAACAGTGTCTGCCGCTCCTTGCTGTTCTCCTGGTTTCCTGTCCTGAAATTCCATTTTCAGGCGCTCGTTAAGTAGTTGTTAATGTTAGACTGCATTTGGCCTACTAGTTGGGTTGGGGCCTACTATCGGTGTCTGCCACTCCTTGCTGTTCTCCTCCACTGAACAAAGCTGTGCCGCCTGTTTACTACGGTTGCCAATTTTGAACTGCATTTCGACTACTTACTGATTTGGGCCTACTCTCTGTGTCAGCCTCTCATTCCAGTTGTCCTCCACTGCAATGCCCCCTGGTTATTCCTGTGTTACCAATTTTGAACTGCATTTAGCCAACTTTATTCTTTGGGCCTATATCTGTGTTTCCTCCTCATCCTGCCCATTGCCCAGCCAGTGATAGATGAGTCTGCTGGTACATTGACCCATAATGCAACATTCCCCGTGCACGCTACACAACAACATTGTGACCCTGCTGAAAGTCAGGTTGCTCTTCCCGCATACCATACCACCTTACACGGGGACAAAGAGGAAGGTGCAGATGAAAGTGCAGGTTCCTTCATCAGGTGGGGGGAGGAATACTAGTTGGCGACGTCACTGGCACAGGGCCTCTCATAGTACGCAAAAGTGTTGCTGCCGGTGGGAGGCGCCCCCGCCGTGCAAACATACCGCTGTACTTTGAGGGGCCCTGTGCCAGTGCCAATGCCAACGAGTGGGCCCCCCCTGCTTGCTCAGGTTCACAGCACTTGCAAAGTTGAAATACTTACCTCTCCCTGCTCCACTGCCGTGACGTGGTCCAGATTTCCTGGGCCCACTAATTACTTGAACCAGCCCTACCCACCACAACTTTAGCCAAATGACCCCCAATTTCAAATGCCTTCCAATTATTATAAGGTAAATTACGCTTGACAAGCTTCATTAAGAAGAATGGATGGTTTTGACATTAAAATGGGCACTCTAGGTGTTTTCCTGGCCCCCACTCACTGCCGACTATGCTGCCCCATTGACTTGCATTGGGTTTCGTGTTTCGGTCGATCCCGACTTTACTTCATAATCGGCCGATTTCACTCGACCCGACTTTTGAGATAGTCGGGTTTCGCGAAACCCGGCTCGACTCTAAAAAGGTCAAGGTCGCTCAACTCTAGTCCCCGCTTAATTGTAAAGTGCTGCGGAATATCTTGACACTATATATATAAAAAATTATTATTATTATTATTACCTTCCTACATTTTTTTGCTGTCTCTTCAGCAATCAGTTTGACTGTGTGGTCCCCTTCAGACATTTTAGTTGTGCATTGGTCACTTATGTTGAGGGACACACAGGACAATAGGGTCAGCCATCGGTGAGTGGGGGCGCCATTCTCGTGTTTTCTTATAGGGCGCCAACCTCCGCTGGTAGGTAGGTGATAGGTTTAGGGACTATTGTTAGGGTGGACCAAGCATGCACTTTTTGTATGGTGGGTCTCAATAAATGTTGTTTGTCCCCTTTCATGATTTATTAATAAAGGTTTAACTTTTTTCTGTCTTTAGTGAGGTTTTTTATGATAGCCACATACAGTGCCTTGCGAAAGTATTCGGCCCCCTGGAACTTTTCAACCTTTTCCCACATATCATGCTTCAAACATAAAGATACCAAATGTAAATTTTTGGTGAAGAATCAACAACAAGTGGAACACAATTGTGAAGTTGAACGAAATTTATTGGTTATTTTAAATTTTTGTGGAAGTTCAAAAACTGAAAAGTGGGGCGAGCAATATTATTCTGCCCCTTTACTTTCAGAGCAGCATACTCACTCCAGAAGTTCATACTCACTCCAGAAGTCTGAATGATCCAATGTTGTCCTAAATGCCTAATGATGATAAATATAATCCACCTGTGTGTAATCAAGTCCCCATATAAATGCACCTGCTCTGTGATAGTCTCAGGGTTCTGTTTAAAGCACAGAAAGCATCATGAAGACCAAGGAACACAACAGGCAGGTCCGTGATACTGTTGTGGAGAAGTTTAAAGCCGGATTTGGATACAAAATGATTTCCAAAACTTTAAACATCCCAGGGAGCACTGTGCAAGCGATCATATTGAAATGGAAGGAGTATCATACTACTGCAAATCTACCAAGATCCGGCCGTCCCTCTAATCTTTCATCTCAAACAAGGAGAAGACTGATCACAGATGCAGCTAAGAGGCCCATGATCACTCTGGATGAACTGCAGAGATCTACAGCTGAAGTGGGACTGTCTGTCCATAGGACAACAATCAGTCATACACTGCACAAATTTGGCCTTCATGGAAGAGTGGCAAGAAGAAAGCCATTTCTCAAAGATATCCTTAAATAGTGTCATTTAAAATATGCAACAAGCCACCTGGGAGACACACCAAACATGTGGAAAAAGGTGCTCTCTTCAGATGAAACCAAAATCTAACTTTTTGGCAACAATGCCAAACAATATGTTTGGCGTAAAGGCAACACAGCTTATCACCCTGAGCACACCATCCCCACTGTCAAACATGGTGGTAGCAGCATCATGGTTTGGGCCTGCTTTTCTTCAGCAGGGACAGGGAAAATGGTTAAAAAGGAAGATGGATGGAGCCAAATACAGAGCAATTCTTGAAGAAAACATGCAAAAGACCTGAGACTGGGACGGAGATTTGTCTTCCAACAATACAATGATCACAAACATAAAGCAAAATCTACAATGGAATGGTTCACAAATAAACGTTTCCAGGTGTTAGAATGGCCAAGTCAAAGTCCAGACCCCAATCCAATCGAGAATTTGTGGAAAGAGCTGAAAACTGCTGTTCACAAATGATCTCCATCAAACTTCACTGAGCTCGAGCTGTTTACCATTGAAGAATGGGCAAGAATTTCAGTCTTTCGTTATACAAAACTGAAAGAGACATACCCCAAGCGACTTGCAGCTGTAGTTGTAGCAAAAGGTGGCGCAACAAAGTATTACGTTAAAGGGACCGAATAATACTGCACGCCCCACTTTTCAGTTTTTGAATTTCCACAAGAATTTAAAATAACCAATACATTTCGTTCAGCTTCACAATTGTGTTCCACTTGTTGTTGATTCTTCACCAAAAATTTACAATTGGTATGTTTATGTTTGAAGCAAGACACAGTGTGTGGGAAAAGGTTGAAAGGGGACCGAATACTTTCGCAAGGCACTGTACTTTATGTTTTTGTGTATGTGTGTACTATGTACTTATTTGTAATAGGTAAATGGGAATGTGCATATTTAATTATACTGTTACATAGTTACATATGGAACGACAAAAAACGGTGCAGCACCAGCAACAGAAAAAATGTAAATTGGGTGCAAAGCCCCTAGGCAAAAACAAACCTTAGTAATATCCCAAAAATATAAGCAGCACTCAGTAGTCAAAAAAATGAATTGTTTATTGACCCATTGTGATGGCAACATTTTGTTCCAAATGTGGAACTTTCTCAAGCAGTGCAATGTTTCGTGTGTTACATTTATATATTTACATTAATTAGATCAACAATTAATACATTTACAAAATTCATAGTAGAACAACAGTATATTGTACATTTAAGTGCAATTAATCTTTGGCATACTGTACAGAAGTTACAACATGATTCATACTGCGCATATTAATAAGTAACATATATTGATATGTTTTTTGCACTTTATTTATCTATTTTTCAGGGTGCATTTGGGCCCAGAGGGCTCTGTAAACTGTGGCCTCTGTTCACACAGGACGCATTTTGGGTAGCACTTGGACAGCTCGCCTGATCTAAAAGTATGGGCATTACTAATAGGCTGTAAGCCAGATGCTCTGCATTTCCTGAATGTGAATAACGCTGCACACAGATCATTATATTTTGTGCACTAATATACCAGACAATCACACCTCCATGGATTGATAGGTTGTGAGTGGTTGTTTCATCGGTATTGCTGCACCTGTGTTGCTGCCATCTTTAATCGGGCCCACTGCATTTGTTTGGAGGCCTGGGCAGGTAAGCATCTCTGCCTTTTTTCTATGATTTTTTTTTAATTTTTGGAGGATTTCTAAGTCCTCTTTTTGTGTCTGTGAGCTTTTTGTAATTGTAAAGTTAAATGCCTCTCATATATATTCTCTTCTCTGTAATTAAAATGTGTATGTGACATATTTCCATGCAGGCAGATTATTGTCTCCTACCAAATGACCAAATTATTTCATATTTGATTCTTAATATGAATGCAAGAGGAAGAAAAAAAAACTGCAGTGCTCCAATGCATCATTTTGTAAAACCTAAATTTTGTTTTCCAAAATAGCTTATTTCATTTGATATTTTAAAAACATGGAAGATGCATACATACGTATCTTCTTATATAAATTGTCATAATAGATAAAAATGCAAACATATTTCATTGGATAAATGTACGAGGCAAATTAGCTAGGATGCAGACACTGAAGAAACAGCTGTAATCAACGAAATGTACTGAAATTTATACTTTTTTGCATTGCAATTTAATATTCACATCAAAGCATCCTAGAAAAAGCATCCTATTAAGATGCATGTGAAAACTCCCTGTTCTTTCTATACTTTTGTTTTAGCTACTCAGACAACGATCTAAATAAGACAAGTGTGCATTGATTTTACAGAATGAATTCTATTCCTTGCAGCTGCAGTGGTTGCATATAAAAGAAGCTTACTTTTTAGAAAGCATGGCTAATTCTCCAGAATGCCTCTTCAATATGCCATTTTTTCCAACCTGGCAGTTTTGGATTGCATCTGCCAATTACTTAGATATGGAAGAAGCTTTTTTCCATAAAATTGTTCACATGTTCATACCACCAAATCCTTTTAGATAACTTTGCAAAATGCTGATTTTAAGTGCTATTAGCCTAATACTGCTTTCAGTATACTGCATAAAACTACATTTCTATTCAGAAAAAGCATAAAATTGATTCTAATTTTTCTATATAGTCAAGTGTGTTCATAAAATAGCAAGTATGAATAATAAAAAATGTAACAAATAGATTCAATGCAGAAAGTAATATTTGATCTAATGAACCATGACTAAATTATCTGCATAGCTATTATCTCGGGTATTTCACACAAACCAAAATACAGCAGCCTGGCATATTTTCCTCAGTATAAGGTCGGAGTCAAGCTACCGTATAATACGGATGAGTGCTATGCTATTAAAAAATCGCATAACACTTGGACCAATGTTAATCTATGGGTCAGCTCCCATCATCCCTTCTTTTTCTCGGCCTTATTATACATGGGAGTGAAATCGCAGCATACTGCGATTTGCACCGTATATCGGCCGAGACTCGCCAATGAAATTCTATCGGTGAGAGAAAAACACCACAAGGAGCATCATTGTGACTTGCGAGAAATATGCACATGTGTTCTTTAGAAAAGCCGGCAATTCAGGGCACTGTAATGTAAAATCACACTGACAGGTTAAAATAGAATAGATAAAATAAATGTATACACATAGTATAGGTGTCATTGACACACACACATATTATATATATATATAAATTATATATATTTCATAGAGAGTTAGGTAGCAGAATAGCCGATAATTCAATTGTTGGGTTCTGTAAAATCATTGCAGAAGCCGACAGGATAAGACACATGGATACATACAGTAAACCATTGCATATCAGGCTGGGATAGCACGCGCGCGGGGTGGATATTAAGTGCTTGGCAGTTAGACAATGGCATTGAAGCTGATGTTGCTCTCTTCTCTTCTTCACACAGGTAATTTATCCATCATCCATTTGTGTGCTGACTGCAAGTGTGAACAGAACCATATCTAGCAAGCTTTGCTCATGGTAATTTAACCATCATCAATTTGTGTGCTGACTGCAAGTGTGAACAGAACCATATCTAGCAAGCTTTGCTCATGGTAATTTAACCATCATCCATTTGTGTGCTGACTGCAAGTGTGAACAGAACCATATCTAGCATATTTTTGCTGATGGTAATTTATCCATCACTCCTGTGTTGCTTTTTTTCTCTCTGTTTTTGGTTTCTGATTCAAAGTGTTCAAATCTATTTTTTTTGTTTCCTTTTTTCCCAGTTTTATGGCCTTGTTCAGCATTGGTTGTTTACCCTGCATAGTAATGCCTGCTCTGGCCTTATGCTAATTGGTTAATTGCTGATTGTGGCCATTAGGTTCCTGACGCTAGCAGTCGTTTAATTTCATATATATTTAGTCTGGCTGGGATAGCATGCACGCAGGGTCGCGTATGCAACAGATATTAAGTTCAACAGGATCAAGTGCTTGGCAGTTAGACAATGGCAGTTGGACAGGGCAGAAGACAGGTAAGGTGCATAAGTTTTTCAAACAATCATGCTTCTTGGTCAGTCATACTACATTATGCATTGATCATTTCAATCTGCTTCTTATTTGTTTTTACTTCTGCTTTCTCACAACTCGCCCACCCTTTAACACATTCTGGGCAATCTCTCCATATCCACCCTTCCCTTCTCCCATCTCCCTTGTATAACTCTGTGGCTCTATTGACATTTCTTACCCACTCCAAACCAGCCACTACCTCCATGTAGCACTCCAATCGTTCATACAAATCATCCCAACACCTGCTCTTTCTGTTTTACCACCTTCTACTAGTTGCAGGAGACATCTCCCCCAACCATGGGCCTCCCTCCACCAGCATACATTACTCTCATCCAGCTGCATGTAGAAACCCTGCTAATCTTATTAACATTCAGTGCATGCCTTCTCCTATGGAGTCTAAGGGGTATCGTTTCTCCTTATGGAGAGTGACATAACATCTCTGGCTTGTCAAGGTAAGGAGGCATATTCGCCGTGCAATGCTCCTCTGGGAAATATAATATGCAAATTGCCTCTTCTGAGAAAAAGAGGACTTAAACTCTATAGCGCCACCTGTTGGAAGTAGTGATCCTACAAGTCACAATCAACCCTTTAACGAGTTGTGCAATATGACTTAGGATAAAAGCCAAATCAGTATCTCAATTCACAGACACGGTGTTTCGGGCTGTTGGCCCTCGTCAGTGCGAAGCATGAGAACTTATTTGGCTAGGTGAGAGGCTCTGGATAACTGCACTTGATACTTGACTATTGCACTTAAACACACGGGCTGATGACTGGATCATGCAGCTTTAGATGAAAATTCCTATTTATTATAATTGCCAGACCTGAAATAACAAGCACTTTTCACCTATTGTGTCCCTCCATTTCCTTGTAGATTGTAAGCTTGTGAGCAGGGACCTCACTCCTAAGGTCACTGTTTAACTGTCCTACCTTGTATTGAATTTACATGTCCCTGCTTAATTGTAAAGTGCTATGGAATATGTTGGCGCTATTTAAATAAAAAAATTATTATTATTATTATTGTATCAGTTAGATTTATATATGACTCTGACTAATAATATTATTACTAAGTGTGTTACATTTTGGAGATGTTGGTGTTAAATTAACGAATTTATTCAAGGAAAAAAATTGCGTGGGCTCCTGCGCAACTTTCTTTGCCAGAGAGGGAAAGCCAGTGACTGAGGGCAGATATTAACAGCCTAGAGAGGGACCATTGTTATTGCCCCCCCTGGCTAAAAACATCTGCCTCCAGCCACCCAAGAAAAGAAGAAAAGGTGCATCTGTAACATGAGCCAAATCTGGCACTGAGCCTCTATCTTCCCATTGCCCTGTAGTGGTGGCATATGGGGTAATAAGGGGTTAATGTTACCTTGCTATTGTAAGGTTAATAATGGAGAGGTGTCAATAAGACACCTATCTATTATTAATTCAATAGTATGAAAGGGTTAAAAGTACACATACGTTAAGAATAAAGTATTTTAATGAATTAATTAAACACACAGATTTTTCATCTTTATTACACTCTCAATCAAAGAGAAGCCCTCGTTCTTCTGTAAAAAATCAAATATAAAAAAGCAACAACATCCCATACCTGTCCGCTGTACAGTCAAGTCCCATGCTGCAATCCATCTCAAGGGGTTAAATAGTTTACAACTAGGAGCATTGCTAATGCTACTGCCTTGGCTGTAAACCACTGTGTAATGAATGAAAAACTGCCTGCACAGCCTCCCCGCCTGACCGGATATGAACTCTCTAGCGTGGGAAAGATTCTTAACTTATCCATTATATGTCCATTTTGCAAGCCGGCAAGAAAATCTCATCATACGGATGTCACATGGATGTCACACGGATGCTTAGATGCAAGAACATTGCATCCTCGAATTGCAAACGTATTGCATACGGATCACTGTTAGGGAACATTTGTGTGATTCTCGGCAGTGAAAAACAGACCGACTTTTTATAAGTTGTGTCTTACTTAAAAGAAAAATTTGCCGAAAAACGCATATTTTCTTAAAAGGCACTTTTTGTTTGCTGAAAATAGACAGAGATAGAGCAATGTTAACAATATGCACATCTTTTACCATTTTTCATTGATATGCGAGGCTAAGGCCAATTTCACCAAGTGTAATTCAGGCACAATTTTATAGCTGTATTACAGCTAATCTTTATATACCTATGATAGGCACCATTTTTTTATGAATGCATCAAATACTTTTGTACATTTCTGCATATAATTTTTGTGCTGTTATACGTTGTTATTATTACATGTTATATAATTATTAATTTTTAATTTTTATAATTTTGTTAGATGGTTAGCTGTATATCAAAATTGTGTTGAGTTTATTTGAAATTCACAGCTTCAGGAGTATGTAAACAAATTTGCAATTCGAATCAAGTGAATCACAAAAACAATGCTTGCCACCATTTTACACATTGCAGAAGATTGCATCACACCAAAAGTTAACATGATATTAGGGCTTCCACATAATGCCTTGCAACTATCACCTCTAATAGTACGCAGCAAATTACAAGGGGCATGTGTAAGGATATACTACTAGAATCCTGTTGAAATCTTATATCCTCTTGTAATAAAATAAAATCTTGAAGGCTGAGAATACAGAAATAGCATTTCAGAAGTTTAACCCCTTTACCCCCAAGGGTGGTTTGCACGTTAATGACCGGGCCAATTTTTACAATTCTGACCACTGTCTATTTATGAGGTTATAACTCTGGAACGCTTCAACGGATCCCAGTGATTCTGACATTGTTTTCTCGTGACATATTGTACTTTACAATACAAGTACTTTACAAAACAAGTAACATTACCCACATGTCTACTTTACATCAGCACAATTTTGGAACCAAAATTTTTTTTTTAGGGAGTTATAAGGGTTAAAAGTTAACCATCAATTTCTCATTTTTACAGCACCGTTTTTTTTTAGGGACCACATCTCATTTGAAGTCATTTTGAGGGGTCTATATGATAGAAAATACCCAAGTGTGACACCATTCTAAAAACTGCACCCCTCAAGGTGCTCAAAACCATATTCAAGAAGTTTATTAACCCTTCTGGTGCTTTACAGGAATTTTTGGAATGTTTAAATAAAAATGAACATTTAACTTTATTTCACAAAAAAATTACTTCAGCTCCAATTTGTTTAATTTTACCAAGGGTAACAGGAGAAAATGGACCCCAAAAGTTGTTGTCCTATTAGTCCTGAGTACGCCAATGCCCCATATGTTGGGGTAAACTCCTGTTTGGGCATACGGGAGAGCTCGGAAGGGAAGCAGCAATGTTTTACTTTTTCAACCCAGAATTGGCTGGAATTGAGATCGGACGCCATGTCGCGTTTGGAAAGCCCCTTATGTGCCTAAACAGTGGAAACCCCCCAATTATAACTGAAACCCTAATCCAAACACCCCCTAACCCTAATCCCAACAGTAACCCTAACCACACCTCTAACCCTGACACACTCCTAACCCTAATCCCAACCATATTCCCAACCGTAAATGTAATCTAAACCCTAACCGTAACTTTAGCCCCAACACTAACCCTAACTTTAGCCCCAACCCTAACTGTAGCCTTAACCATAGCCCCAACCCTAACCCTAGCCCTAACCCTAGCCCTAACCCTAGCCCTAACCCTAGCCCTAACCCTAACCCTAGCCCTAACCCTAGCCCTAAACCTAACCCTAACCCTAGCCCTAACCCTAACCCTAGCCCTAATGGGAAAATGGAAATAAATACAGTGGGGCAAAAAAGTATTTAGTTAGTCAGCAATAGTGCAAGTTCCACCACTTAAAAAGATGAGAGGCGTCTGTAATTTACATCATAGGTAGACCTCAACTATGGGAGACAAACTGAGAAAAAAAAATCCAGAAAATCACATTGTCTGTTTTTTTTAACATTTTATTTGCATATTATGGTGGAAAATAAGTATTTGGTCAGAAACAAACAATCAAGATTTCTGGCTCTCACAGACCTGTAACTTCTTCTTTAAGAGTCTCCTCTTTCCTCCACTCATTACCTGTAGTAATGGCACCTGTTTAAACTTGTTATCAGTATAAAAAGACACCTGTGCACACCCTCAAACAGTCTGACTCCAAACTCCACTATGGTGAAGACCAAAGAGCTGTCAAAGGACACCAGAAACAAATTTGTAGCCCTGCACCAGGCTGCGAAGACTGAATCTGCAATAGCCAACCAGCTTGGAGTGAAGAAATCAACAGTGGGAGCAATAATTAGAAAATGGAAGACATACAAGAGCACTGATAATCTCCCTCGATCTGGGGCTCCACGCAAAATCCCACCCCGTGGGGTCAGAATGATCACAAGAACGGTGAGCAAAAATCCCAGAACCACGCAGGGGGACCTAGTGAATGAACTGAAGAGAGCTGGGACCAATGTAACAAGGCCTACCATAAGTAACACACTACGCCACCATGGACTCAGATCCTGCAGTGCCAGACGTGTCCCACTGCTTAAGCCAGTACATGTCCGGGCCCGTCTGAAGTTTGCTAGAGAGCATTTGGATGATCCAGAGGAGTTTTGGGAGAATGTCCTATGGTCTGATGAAACCAAACTGGAACTGTTTGGTAGAAACACAACTTGTTGTGTTTGGAGGAAAAAAGAATACTGAGTTGCATCCATCAAACACCATACCTACTGTAAAGCATGGTGGTGGAAAAATCATGCTTTGGGGCTGTTTCTCTGCAAAGGGGCCAGGACGACTGATCCGGGTACATGAAAGAATGAATGGGGCCATGTATCGTGAGATTTTGAGTGCAAACCTCCTTCCATCAGCAAGGGCATTGAAGATGAAAGTGGCTGGGTCTTTCAACATGACAATGATCCAAAGCACACCGCCAGGGCAATGAAGGAGTGGCTTCGTAAGAAGCATTTCAAGGTCCTGGAGTGGCCTAGCCAGTCTCCAGATCTCAACCCTATAGAAAACCTTTGGAGGGAGTTGAAAGTCCGTGTTGCCAAGCGAAAAGCCAAAAACATCACTGCTCTAGAGGAGATCTGCATGGAGGAATGGGCCAACATACCAACAACAGTGTGTGGCAACCTTGTGAAGACTTACAGAAAACGTTTGACCTCTGTCATTGCCAACAAAGGATATATTACAAAGTATTGAGATGAAATTTTGTTTCTGACCAAATACTTATTTTCCACCATAATATGCAAATAAAATGTTAAAAAAACAGACAATGTGATTTTCTGGATTTTTTTTTCTCAGTTTGTCTCCCATAGTTGAGGTCTACCTATGATGTAAATTACAGACGCCTCTCATCTTTTTAAGTGGTGGAACTTGCACTATTGCTGACTGACTAAATACTTTTTTGCCCCACTGTAAATTTTTTTAATTTTTCCTTAACTAAGGGTGTGATGAAGGGGGGTTTGATTTAATTTTATAGCTGTTTTTTTAGCAGATTTTTATGATTGGCAGCCGTCACACACTGAAAGACGCTTTTTATTGCAAAAAATATTTTTTGCGTTACCACATTTTGAGAGCTATAATTTTTCCATATTTTAATCCACAGAGTCACGTGAGGTCTTGTTTTTTGCGGGACGAGTTGATGTTTTTATTGGTAACATTTTCGGGCATGTGACATTTTTTGATCACTCTTTATTCCGATTTTTGTGAGGCAGAATGACCAAAAACCAGCTATCTATGAATTTCTTTTGGGGGAGGCGTTTATACCGTTCTACGTTTGGTAAAATTGATAAAGCAGTTTTATTCTTCAGGTCAGTATGATTACAGTGATACCTCATTTATATCATTTTTTTCTGTTTTGGCGCTTTTATACGATAAAAACTATTTTATAGAAAAAATAATTATTTTTGCATCGCTTTATTCTCAGGACTATAACTTTTTTATTTTTTTCCTGATGATGCTGTATCGTGGCTCGTTTTTTGCGGAACAAGATGACGTTTTCAGTGGTACCATGGTTATTTATATCCGTATTTTTGATCGCGTGTTATTCCACTTTTTGTTCGGCAGTATGATAATAAAGCGTTGTTTTTTGCCTCTTTTTTTACGGAGTTTACTGAAGGGGTTAACTAGTGGGCCAGTTTTATAGGTCGGGTCGTTACGGACATGGTGATACTAAATATGTGTACTTTTATTGTTTTTTTTTATTTAGATAAAGAAATGTATTTATGGGAATAATATATATATTTTTTTTTCATTATTTAGGATTTTTTTTTTTTTTTACACATTTGGAAATTTTTTTTAACTTTTTTACTTTTTCCCAGGGGGGGACATCACAGATCAATGATCTGACAGTTTGCATAGCACTTTGTCAGATCACCGATCTGACTTACAGCAGTGCAGGCTTACCAAGCGCCTGCTCTGAGCAGGCACTTGGTAAGCCACATCCCTCCCTGCAGGACCCGGATGCCGTGGCCATTTTGGATTCAGGCCTGCTACAGGGAGGGAGGTAGGGAGACCCACGCAGCAACGTGATCACATCGCGTTGCTGCGGGGGTCTCAGGGAAGCACGCAGGGAGCCCCCTGCCTGCACGATGCTTCCCTATACCGCCGGCACACCGCGATCATGTTTGATCATGGTGTGCTGGGGGTTAATGTGCCGGGGGCAGTCCGTGACCACTCCTGGCACATAGTGCCAGATGTCAGCTGCGATAGGCAACTAACACCCGGCCACGATTGGCTGCGCTCCCCCCATGAGCGCTGCCAATCGTATATGACGTACTATCCCGTCAGTGGTCATACGGGCCCACCCCACCTCGCCAGGATAGTACGTCTAATGTCAGAAAGGGGTTAAAGATCAACATTAAAATAAATGCCAACAAATTTTATAAATGCATCAAAAAAGAAAAAATGCCAAAAAGAAAAAAAATGGATGGTATCGGCTCCTTAAAATATTATCATAACAAAATAATTATAGAGGACAAAGAATTGGCTAAGATATGAAATAGGCACTTTTGTTTATCAATGAATTGATTGTTCCAGAGATCATTCAACAGGGCAAAAATCCAAGTTCACCACTTGATATAACTAGTTTAGCACAACCAAAAGTACACCTGTGTCTGAGCAAATTAAACATTGACAAATCCTCCAGCTAAGATGGTATTCATCCATGGATATTTAGGGAATTGAACTCAGTAATTGACAGACTGATGTATCTCATATTCTTGTAATCTTTTGTAACAGGGTTGGTTCCACAGGATTAAAGGATGGTTGACGTGGTACTAATATTTAAGAAAGGTTAGAAGATACAGGTGTTGCTCTCAAAATTAGAATATCATCTAAAAGTTAATTTATCTTAGCTCTTCAATGGAAAAATTGAAACTCATATATTATGTAGGGTCATAACAAACAGAGTGATCTATTTCAAGTGTTTATTTTGGTTTATGTTTATGATTATGGCTTACAGCCAATGAAAACCCAAAAGTCATTATCCCAGTAAATTAGAATAATTAACAAAAAACACATGCAAAGGCTTCCCAAGCATATAAAAAGGTCCCTTAGTCTGTTTCAGAAAGCTCCACAATCATGGAGAAGACTGCTGACTTAAAAAGAAGGTACCACATTTGTAGATCATTAATAAATCAATGTAATGTAGCATAACATGCTGTTATAACCAAGTTTCGATTGCATTTGAAACATATTTTGTGTGTTATAGGAGTTTAAAGAAGGCACTGGAGGCTGAAATCTTGCTTTCACAGTAGCAGCACAATACTATCAGTGTCATAATACGGGACCCCATAGCCATAGGAGATAACAGACGGAGGCCGACCCTATCTATTATAATAGAACTGTCACTGCTGTGAACTGGGCATGCCTCTGTGGGCTACACAATTCAGAGTAGTGGGAGTGTTCTGCTACCAGTTTCATGGAGCCCTCGCCTGTCAACTGTGCTCGATTCTAGTCTTCTGTCATAAGGATCTGTGAACATAAGAAGTACTGCTTCGAGCAGAATAGATCACAGATTGACAGGAGTAAAATGTGAAAGAAAAGCTTGCGCAGAGTATCAGAGACTGCAAAGACATCAAGGAGGAACAGTAAAGATAAAGACCTGCTGGTATTCAGTAAACTTGTGGAGGGGTGAGAGAATCATGTAATCTGGGTGAGAGAGACTGATAGGAGAGATAAAGACAGTAACTGCTGGTGATAGCAGATCACAGAGCAGTCGCAGACAAAATGGCGCTGCCCTGTGATGCTACTCTTCATTCTGCCCCAGGGATACTAGAACACCCAAAAGGGAAGGGAAATGGTGATGTCAGCAGTTACTGTCCCAATTTTCCAGCTAACAGTAAAGCTGGTAAGTCTTACTATAGCTGTTTGAAGTCTAAAAAGGAAAATGCTCCCCTTAGTGGTAAATATATATATTTTTGTAAGAAAATATATAATAGTTTTCATATAGAAATGTTTGCAAACAGTGCAAACATTGCATTACTACCTTGTAATTACTATGTTAAGCTTAATTTCACAAAAAAAAACCTATAAGAAAATTGGTGGCATATTCCCTTTAACAAATGTCCAGAGAGCAGTTATTGACACACTCCACAAGGAAAATAAATTTGCATTTCATTTGGAAATCAAGGTCCCAGAGTCTGGAAGAAGAGTGGACAGGCACACAATCCAAGCTGCTTGAGGTCTAGTGTTTTGGGGAGCTGTGTCATCTGCTAGTGTAGGTCCAATGTATTTTTATCAAGACCAAAGTCATCTACCAAGACATTTTAGAGCACTTCATGCTTCCCTCTGTCGACAAGCTTTTTGGAGATGGAAATTTAATTTTCCAGCAGTACTTGGCACCTGTCCTCACTGGTAAAAGTACCAATACCTGGTTTAAAAACAACAGTATCACTGTGCTTTATTGGCCATAAAACTCACCTGACCTTAGCTCCATAGAGAATCTACAGGGTATTGTCAAGTGGATGATGAGAGACACCAGACCCAACAATGCAGATGAGCTGAAGGCTGCTATCAAGGCAACCTGGGCTTCCATAACACCTAAAACAAAGAATCATTCACCCCTTCCATACCACATCAAACCATAAACGTGTTTATCTCATTAATGACTTTCTTTCCCAGGAACCCTCGAAGACACCTTCCTACTAAAAGTGCAGAACTGATGGTGAAAACTGTATCCACCAAACAATGGTGATTTACCAGTGGACTCAGGGTTATGATTGATCAGCTTAAATTTAGCCAAAGGTAAGTATGATGACCAATATTCTGGGGTCTCAGAAACTAAACACCTAAGGTATGTTTATAGACTTTAGTTCATACGTTCAGTCTCATCGTTCGATTGAGGATGAAAAGCCGAAGAGAAAGATAGATGCATTCCCAGGCGAGAATAAAAAGCCCTCCAAAATGTAGACACAAGCTGGGTCCCCCGATCTTAGACCATATCAGAGGGAGCCCCGTGAAGCTTCACAAGGTCACTGGTTAGCACCAGGGCCAAAGTCTTAGCATTCGGTAGAGCTGGTAAAGGCATGCCATCTTGCTAAACCTAGCCACCACCACTAAAATCATAATTTTTCCAGCAGATGGAGTAAGAGTGGTAATAAAATCCACAGACAGATGCATCCACTGTCTATCAGGAATAACTAATAGTAGGAGAAACATGGATGGAAGAGCTTGCGGGATCTTGGAACACACTCAAGAATTGCAGGTAGACACAAAATCAACAACATCCTGAACAAACCTAGGCCACCAAAAACTATGAAAATGAGGTCCAAAGTAGCTTTGCTATCTGGGTGACCTGCAGGAACCAAGTGATAACATAGTAACATAGTAACATAGTTAGTAAGGCCGAAAAAAGACATTTGTCCATCCAATTCAGCCTATATTCCATCATAATAAATCCTCAGATCTACGTCCTTCTACAGAACCTAATAATTGTATGATACAATATTGTTCTGCTCCATAAAGACATCCAGACCTCTCTTGAACCCCTCGACTGAGTTCGTCATCACCACCTCCTCAGGCAAGCAATTCCAGATTCTCACTGCCCTAACAGTAAAGAATCCTCTTCTATGTTGGTGGAAAAACCTTCTCTCCTCCAGACGCAAAGAATGCCCCCTTGTGCCCGTCACCTTCCTTGGTATAATCAGATTCTCAGCGAGATATTTGTATTGTCCCCTTATATACTTATACATGGTTATTAGATCGCCCCTCAGTCGTCTTTTTTCTAGACTAAATAATCCTAATTTCGCAAATCTATCTGGGTATTGTAGTTCTCCCATCCCCTTTATTAATTTTGTTGCCCTCCTTTGTACTCTCTCTAGTTCCATTATATCCTTCCTGAGCACCGGTGCCCAAAACTGGACACAGTACTCCATGTGCGGTCTAACTAGGGATTTGTACAGAGGCAGTATAATGCTCTCATCATGTGTATCCAGACCTCTTTTAATGCACCCCATGTTCCTGTTTGCCTTGGCAGCTGCTGCCTGGCACTGGCTGCTCCAGGTAAGTTTATCATTAACTAGGATCCCCGAGTCCTTCTCCCTGTCAGATTTACCCAGTGGTTTCCCATTCAGTGTGTAATGGTGATATTGATTCCTTCTTCCCATGTGTATAACCTTAGATTTATCATTTTTAAACCTCATCTGCCACCTTTCAGCCCAAGTTTCCAAATTATCCAGATCCATCTGTAGCAGAATACTATCTTCTCTTGTATTAACTGCTTTACATAGTTTTATATTATCTGCAAATATCGATATTTTACTGTGTAAACCTTCTACCAGATCCTTAATGAATATGTTGAAGAGAACAGGTCCCAATACCGACCCCTGCGGTACCCCACTGGTCATAGCAACCCAGTTAGAGACTATACGATTTATAACCACCCTCTGCTTTCTATCACTAAGCCAGTTACTAACCCATTTACACACATTTTTCCCCAGACCAAGCATTCTCATTTTGTGTTCCAACCATTTTTGTGTACTCAAAGGCTTTGGAAAAATCGAGATATACCACGTCCAATGACTCACCGTGGTCCAGCCTATAGCTTACCTCTTCATAAAAACTGATTAGATTGGTTTGACAGGAGCGATTTCTCATAAACCCATGCTGATATGGAGTTAAACAGTTATTCTCATTGAGATAATCCAGAATAACATCCCTCAGAAACCATTCAAATATTTACCAACAATAGAGGTTAGACTTACTGGCCTATAATTTCCAGGTTCACTTTTAGAGCCCTGTTTGAATATTGGCACCACATTTGCTATGCGCCAGTCCTGCGGAACAGACCCCGTCGCTATAGAGTCCCTAAAAATAAGAAATAATGGTTTATCTATTACATTACTTAGTTCTCTTATTGATAATGTTCTCTTAACATTTTTAAGATGCAAATGTAAAGGAACAAATCATTTCCCTGATGGACAGGAAGCAGGAACGTCCCCCCGAGCTTCAATAAATCACACTCAAGATCTGAGCATAAGGTACAAATAACCACTCTCTCTTGAAGAATAGGAGCAGAGTCCTACCCAAGGGAAACTACAGGATAAAACATCCTCCTTTATGTTTTTAACCCCATGACCGTAGGTGAAAAAGAAATTAAACCTAGTAAAAAATAAATCGACCCCAGCTTGTGTCGTAGTGAGACGTTTAGCAGATTCCACGTTTTTGAAAAAGGTTTTAATTAAATTTCTTTGGTAGATAATCACCATAACAGTGTGAGCTTCCCCCTCAAGAAAATTACTTTATGCCTCAAATGCCAACTTAATAGAGAAAAGTTCTCTATTACCAATGTTATAGTTTTTTTGGCCAGTGATAGTTAGTTTTTAGAAGAAAGCACACTGGTGCCCTTACCAGTAGATGACCCCTGTGACAAAAAAGCCCCAACCCCCACATCAAATGCATTGACCTCTACAATAAATGGTTGCAGAACATCAGGCTGAATGAATACTGCAGCTGAGGAAAAACATCTCTTTAGAGACCTAAATGCCTGATGAGCAAGGTCAGACCAATTAGAAAAGTCTGTATCATTTTTGATTATGTTTGTGACAATCAACAAAAAATCTGGATAAACTTTTGATAATAATTAGCAAACCCTAGAAAGTGTTGTAGGGATTTCAAATTTTCCTGAGGATCATATATGTTACAACTCTATTTTTGGGTACCCTGGGACCAGGGGCTCCTACCTGTTGCCTAACACAAGGGGTGCCCTAGCTGACCCTGTTGCCTAGATTACTTCTGAAGGTGAAGACGCCAGGGCCATGTACCTTGCCTTAGCTCCTGAATCCGCCCACAGTCTGTACCCTTCCCCCATCCAGGGAAGATGGAGTAGTAGTGCACTGTAATACACCAACCAGACTAACAAGGTAATATAAACAGAGGTAACAAAAAATACCAAACATGCAAATATACACGCATACAACAGAGGAATGCACCAGGGAGTGGAGGATAGGGTTAAGCAAAAGTAGGAGAAGAAAGGGAATTATCACACACTCAAAACCTAGCAACAGTACTCATCCCCGTCTCTGATTCTAATAAGTTTATAAGCTTCAAAAAGTTGACCTTGGTAAACCATTTTGCTCCAACAATCTGATTAAATAAATCAGGAATAAATGGAAGGGGATAAGTTTCTCAGATGGTAATCTGATTTAACTCCTGAAAGTCGAAACAAGGAAACAGACCCCCATCATTTTTCATGACAAAAAAAAACCCTGCTACAACAGGGGAAGAGAAAGATCTGATATGTCCTTTAGCAAGACAATCAGAAATATACTCTTTTATAGCCTGTCTTTCAGAAAAGATTTTCCAGAAAGATTGTATAACTAGTCTTTGCTAGTTTTGCACCAGAAAGCAAGTTAATGGGACAACCATAAGCATGTTGAGGAGACAATTCCTGACATCCTTTTTCTGAGAACACACCCTTAAAACTGGACAGAAAACAAAGTAGAGTCTTGGTGAATACAGTAGAAAGATGGGTATTCAGGCAGTTGCCATTACAGTAGTCACTCCCCCTAACAATCTCCCTGGATTGTCAATCTACAATAGGATTATGCATAACCAATCACAGGAGAACCAATTCAATACAATTAGAAGGCCTTCCAGCTCCTAGAAAGAAATGAGCTCCTTATCAAGGGCCCCTAAATGAAGATATACGTTATGCTCTATTTGCGTGATAGTCCCTGATCAAGAGATGCAGAATAAATAGCAAACATGGGAATGGGTTTTGCCAGAAAACTACAAGATAGACCATGCGTCCGGGCAAACTCGAGCATCCATCATATTGGCCCCTGCTCCAATATCCTAAAGGAAATAAACGCTTTCAGCTTTAGCACCTACAACAACCTCTGCAGGTAAGACAAACTGAGAGGTACTGTACATACGGAGGAAATATAAACATCCAGGTTGTAATCCTCCACACAACCTGGGGTGAGAAGTTTTGCTCTGGCCTCTTCAGTTTAAGTGCGAAAGGACAGACCCTAATGAAGTGATCCCTCTGACCACAAAAGAAACAAACTCCTATTCTACGGCTTACTGCAGGAGGCTCAGACTGAACAGAGGCCCTCACCAACTGTATGGGTTCATCAGGACACACAGGAGGGTTTTCAAGCATAGGGAGTAATACAGCTGAAGAGACTATCATTGGTCTATCCATGAGGCATCTGTTAATCCAGATAGCCAAGGCCATAGCAGCTTCTAAGGACTCAGGAGTCTCATACAAGACAAAAGCGTCCTTTAGCTTTTCTGACAGACCCTGATAAAAATGGCTTCTAAGGACCAGATCATTCCATCTAGTGTCAGTGGCAATCTCCAGATTTTCGAATAGAACTTGTCTGCTGGCAGATCTCTGATGCTGAAGCTTCTGTAATAGTGATGAGCGAATATACTCATTACTCGAGATTTCCCGTGCACGCTCGGGTGACCTCCGAGTATTTTTTAGTGCTCGGAGATTTATTTTTCCTCACCTCAGCTGAATGATTTACATCTCTTAGCCAGCTTGATTACATGTGGAGATTCCCAGGCAACCCATACATGTACTTATGCTGGCTAACAGATGTAAATCATTCAGCTGCAGCGATGAAAACTAAATCTCCGAGCACTAAAAAATACTCGGAGGTCACCCGCGCGTGCTCAGGAAATCTCGAGTAACGAATATATTCGCTCATCACTATTCTGTAACTTAGACTCAATGGGACTAGTGGGATTAAGGTATCCTGAAGTAATATTTTTTCTCAATGACTCTGAACTTGAAACACTGATAATGTGACAACTCCACATATGGAATAAAGTCTGCTTTTACTAGTTACCTGAGATTTGTTTTTAATCCCTTTGGGATTTAATCAGAAGGATTTAGAGAATATTTTTTGAAGCTGACATACGAGCCAATGGAAAATTCAGCAGCGTTTAAACAAAAAAAGAATGCTTAACCTCTTTCATACCACAATGAACAATAACCGCTATGATCTTCTAATCCCAGATGCACCACAGGTGATTGTGGCAAAGTAGGAGCATCTACACAAAACAACATTACCCCACTCAGGGATGGTGCTATGCAAGCTTTTTTATATTGGGTGAATTTCAATGTGATTAAATTAGCATGGAAACACAAACTTCTGGAAATTTAACTCAAACTCTATCCTTCCCAAATTGATCCACTCTTTTCCAATTATTATCATTACAGACAGGAGAACAATGACAGGTAACACCTCTATATGCAGCAAATAACACAATCTAATATTCGCAGAAGGTGATGTTACAGATTATTTCCTTCCCCACAATCAAAGCATGCCTAGAATGCTTTGCTATAGTCAATAAGTCAGAGAAAGTATATTGAAATGTATGACCGTGTGGCTGTTAAAAAGTACAGTAATGATGGGCCTAGTTGCCAGTGGGAAGATTCTATCATTTCTGATCATTTTATAATAGCAATAATAACAATAATAATAATACAATCGATATGGTAAAAGGTAGTTTTCTGATTACTTGTTCCATTAAATCTATGCAATGTATAATTAGGTAACTAAAATGATTTTCACTTTTATCAATCAATCTAAGACATGCCATACAAATTTGTTTTTTTAACATCCACAGTCTGGAATTTTTATCCTTTTTGTTTTTTTCATTTGTGTTTTTTAGTTGACACAGTTGTATGTCAATTCTACATTCTGGCAGATAGCTTCTTCAGAGAGGAAGAGGAAATGAACTTTAGAACTACCTATTGGATGTAGCAATTATAAACATCAATATTGACTCTCTGTGCCTAGAAGGGGCAAACATCAACACGTCATCAAATGTAGTTTTTGGTTTGGCTTCTTATTGTAAATCATGCAGCAAGCCTAATTAAAAGGTTGATATTGACTTTTAGGATTGCTATATTCAATAGGTGGCACTAGAGTTTAAGTCCCTTTTCTCTCTACAGAGGCTATTTGCATATTTAAATCCTCAGAGGAGCATTGCATGACCTTTAAGTGTCCTTATGCTCACTCCGTGAAATGTTCCTCCTTTGACCTTCTGGAAGGTCAGAATGTTCTAAACCAGTGATTCAAGTAAGAGTAGAGGAGAGTCAGCTCACCCACTTGGAGGATCCGGAGGCATAGAACAGTAGGTGAGACAACTGGTTTCAAAGATTAAGAAAAGTAAATCCAGCTTCTAGGAATGTCCATTTTATATATATATATATATATACATATATATATATATATATATATATATATACAGGGCCGGCATCAGCACCCGGCGCACCCGGGCAAGTGCCGGGGCCCTGACAAGACAGGGGGGCCCACTCACGCAGTCATACATCCATCTGGCCGCTTTAACCCTTTCTACCCTTTCAATTTGCCCTGCCTGGCACAAGCATCTTCTCAGTCAGTGCAAGGCCAGGCACATAGGGGTTAAGGACACAGCCAGCGTGACATTGTAGGCGGAGCGTTCTCCTGCTCTGCTCTCCTGGCTGTGTGCAGTGCTGAACTAATCAGGCACAGGCAGATTCCGGACTGGAGGAGCTGCTACCAGCACCTGAGTGAGTGCCATGCTATATCGCTGTATATTCTGACAGTTTGGGTGACCTGGGGGGGCGGCCATGGGCTGGGCGGCTGCAGCTGACATATATATATATACTACAGCAGCCGCCCAGCCCAGGCCCCCAGCACAGCCTGTATAGATACAGTGTATATAATATATATACAGGACAGGTGCTGGGGGCCTGGGCTGGGCGGCTGTTGAAGTATATACACCGCACAGTACCTCTCCCCTGTATATATACACTGCACAGTACCTCTCCCCTGTATATATACACCGCACAGTACCTCTCCCCTGTATATATACACTGCACAGTACCTCTCCCCTGTATATATACACTGCACAGTACCTCTCCCCTGTATATATACACTGCAAAGTACCTCTCCCCTGTATAAATACACCGCACAGTACCTCTCCCCTGTATATATACACTGCACAGTACCACTCCCCTCTATATATACACCACACAGTACCTCTCCCCTGTATATATACACCGCACAGTACCTCTCCCCTGTATATATACACTGCACAGTACCACTCCCCTCTATATATACTCCGCACAGTACCTCTCCCCTGTATATATACACCGCACAGTACCACTCCTCCTGTCCTGTATATATACACTGCATAGTACCACTCCTCCTGTCCTGTATATATACACTGCACAGTACCACTCCTCCTGTCCTGTATATATACACTGCACAGTACCACTCCTCCTGTCCTGTATATATACACCGCACAGTACCTCTCCCCTGTATATATACACTGCACAGTACCACTCCCCTCTATATATACTCCGCACAGTACCTCTCCCCTGTATATATACACCGCACAGTACCACTCCTCCTGTCCTGTATATATACACTGCATAGTACCACTCCTCCTGTCCTGTATATATACACTGCAGAATTTACAATAGCTATCACTCATGTAAGAAGTGAATTATGGCATTGGACTATACCTAGATTTCTCTGCTGTATCTGGGCATCATGAATCGTGGTATGTGTTAAAGGGGGGGCCCACTGAGACTCTTTCGCCCGGGGCCCTCAAAAACCTGGAGCCGGCCCTGTATATATATATATATCATAGCCCGAAATACCATGTCTGCAAAGTGAGAATCTGATTTGGCTTTTATCCTAATTCATATTGCAAGACAAGTTAAAGGTTGTGATTGTGACTTGTAGGATCGCTGCTTCCAACAGCCCACCTGCATCTAAATGCGGTAAGAGGAACCGCATCTAGATACAGGTGGGCTCAATTTACCTTTCTCTTATCCTACTATCATTCCGGTATTCTTTGCCCTATTTCCTTTTAGGTTGATTGCTCAGAGTGCTGTTTGGTATGATATATCCCCATACTCTATATTATTATATCACTAACAAATAATTGGTATATATTTTCTATTTTGGATTTATTTAAATAGTACTGTATTTAGCCACTATGGCTGACTTATTATTGGCTATGTGCACACAATGCAGATTTAGTGCAGATTTAGTGCAGATCTGCAGCGTTTTTTTCTGCTGCAGAAACGCTGCAGAACTGCACTCTGATTTACAGTACAATGTAAATCAATGTGAAAAAAAAGCTGTGCACATGGTGCAGAAAAATCTGCGCAGAAACGCTGCAGACTTCAAAGAAGTGCATGTCACTTCTTTTGTGCAGTTCTGCAGCGTTTCTTCACCCCTCCATGATAAAAATCTGCAGTGGTAAAATCTGCACAAAAACTGCACCAAAACTGCACAAAATCTGCAACAGAAACGCACAAAAACTGCACAAAATCTGCAACTGCGGATTCTGCCAGGAGATGCAGATTCAGTGCAGAAAATTCTGCACCACATTTCCTACGTGTGCACATAGGTCATACTATGCAGTATTCATTGCACTTTTGCACTACGCACTATGGCTGCCGTCACACTAGCAGTATTTGGCCAGTATTTTACCTCAGTATTTGTAAGCCAAAACCAGGAGTGGGTGATAAATGCAGAAGTGGTGCATATGTTTCTATTATACTTTTCCTCTATTTGTTCTACTCCTGGTTTTGGCTTACAAATACTGATGTAAAATACTGACCAAATACTGCTAGTGTGACGGCAGCCTATATATGAAGCTAGTCTGTAGGACTTTTTGGAGTCTGGGCCACTGTTTGGCTATACTGTGTATCTTGGCATTTGACACTTTTTTGACACAACTATATATCTGATATTTTTTAACAGCTGTTGCAAGTCTTCAATATAGTCCTTATTTGGACATCTGAGAAGAGAGCTTATTGATTGTTTGTACTCATTATATCTTACCATCTAGTGGTTTGTTTGTGTCAGTGCCATTCCTGTTTTCTACTTGCGGTACTAGTGTGTTGTCTTTCACTTTTTCAATTGTGTCTACTTACTATTTTCCATAGTGTTTTAATCTGTTTTTTATTGTCTTTAATAAAATTGATATTGTGTATATTGTGTATATTGTGCTCTAGTGCCTATTTTTTGGGTTTCTATTTACTGTATGAGACCGGTTTCACATGTCAGTGGCTCCAGTACGTGAGGTGACAGTTTCCTCACGTACCGGAGCCACTGACACACGTAGATGCATTAAAATCAATGCATCTGTTCAGATGTCATTGATTTTTTGCGGACCGTGTCTCCGTGTGCCAAACACGGAGACATGTCAGTGTTCGTGGGAGCGCACGTATTACACGGACCCATTAAAGTCAATGGGTCCGTGTAAAACACATACCGCACACGGACAACGTCCGTGTGCCGTGCAGGAGACAGCGCTACATTAAGCGCTGTCCCCCCCCACTGGTGCTGAAGCCGCAATTCATATCTTCCCTGCAGCAGCGTTTGCTGCAGAGAAGATATGAATAAGTGTGTTTAAAATAAAGATCTATGTGTGTGGTACCCAGTGGGCACACGGGCGGCACACGTGTGCCGCACGTGTGCCACACTGATGTGCCACAAAAACGTAGGGGCACACGGACACGGATAATTCCGGTACCGATTTTTTCCGGTACCGGAATTATCTGGACGTGTGAGACTGCCCTGAGGCAGAGAGTTCATACCTTTTGCACCGTTTGTTGGTTTAATAATATAATTTTCTGTAATAAACTTACATAATTTTTATGATTGTTTTGGACATTTTGCTCCAGTTTACGATAGAAGGGGAGGAAGGTTGGAAAGGTTTTATTATTATTATCATTATATTATTATTATTATTTACAATTTTTAAAGTATTCACTAAAAATATCATATCACCTAAAAAGGAATTTCTTATTGAAATTACTTATTTCGAAGTGATAGCTGGAAAAAGATCATCTGAAATACATTGAACAGTCAATTATGTGAATTAACGGAATGATTTTCAGTTTTAAATACTTGCCACATAAGTATATTGTACCTAAAGTACGGTAAATGCTGTAAATTAAAAGTTTTTATCTACTGTTGATTTTTTTGGCAACCTTTTGAAAATAAGGTTGGAAATTTTGCAGTTCTCTATTGGTATAAATGCCTTCTAGCGATCTGTTTTTTTAGCTAGGAGGCATTCATTCCAAAATAGATTTCTTGAGCAACATTGCCATTCAACAATTGCAACAAATAGTATAGAAAATGTATGGGTTTATTGTGCAGGTAACAAAATTAAAAAAAAAAAAGCTCTACTTATTAAATCCAAGAGAATAGGCATTTTAGGTGAACACTACTCGCCACTCATTCCTTGTTAGAAACAGTGAATTGTTAATCAATGAACTTTTTAATTAAAGTATTGTTTGATTCAAGTTATTGTTTAATTTTTTTCTTTATGGTATTCTTTCAGCAATGTAGGTCTTTATTGTAGTGCCTAGGTCCCATGGGAAGAATTAAATCTAGATGACCCGACTATAATTACTTGCAAATAACTGTTACTGTAGGTAGTATTCTTGTTAGAGTAGAGTATTGACTGTAAAATACAGGTGGCTACTGTGCCCACACCATAACTGAGATGTTCAAAATATGTTGATGTACATTAAAGTGGTACTTCAGTAAAAATAAGTTATCAGCTGTCTAAATAGTAGAAGATAACTTATTGATCGGAGGAAGTTCGACCACTTGGACCTGCACCAATCGGAAGAATGGGGAAATTTTATCCCCAGTGTGAAACTTTCACGCTAGTTTCAAAATGAAATAGCAGGTCGGATGTCTAACGTCTCTCCAATTATGCTCTTTGAGGATACCAGAAGAAGCTGAGCGCAGACCTCGGCAGCCACATAAGGAATGATTGGAGCAGTGGGCAAACATGCCACTCTGTTTTAACAAGGATAAAAGTTCCTCATTCTCTCAGTGTGGCCACAGGAGTCACACTCCCACCAGTCATTCAATTATACTGTGGATAGTTGATAATTCCTTAAAGTGAATCTCCAACATTGTATAAAATTATGTCACGGGATAGGAAGACGTTAAACTTTGAAGTATTTAATCTCTAATATAAATATAAAGAATCTTCTTATTGATAGCAAAGAAAACAAAGTGATCTCCATCCACAACCCAATCCACTACATCAAGACCATTATACTAATAATACCACATGCAAGGGACAATTACAGCCAGACCACGAGCAGACCACATAGTGACCAAATTTTACTATCATACGAAGACCACAGTACTAACATTAATATTATCACCATTGACAGTTATGCATAGGAGCAATGTAGTATATACTGTATAGTGTAATGGTACAAATAACACAGTGATCAATACTGACATTACAGTTCCATAGATGGTATTGTCCCTCTCTGGCCCTTATACAGTGCAATGTCTCTCTATGTGGCCGCCATGTCATACAGTGTTCCACATTATGGCCCCCATACTAAGTAATTTCCCTCTTTTTTGCCCTCATATAGCATTATATCCTCCTCAATGGCCTCAATATCGTATAATGTCCCCCACTTTGGACTCCATACTTTATAATGTTGCCGTATTTTGCCCCCAAATAGTATAATAACACCAAAAAAAACATGTAAATAAAGCCACAAAAGTAAAATAAATGCTTTATTTCAATAATATTAAAACCATGTTTGAGTAAAAACCATCTGGGCTGAACAACATTACATGTCTGTATAAATGACTCAAAGCAGTTACAAGAATGATAACAAACACTCTATATATATATATATATATATATGAATATTCAAAGGGGCAAGACACACCAAATATAAATAAATTGGACAGCAATAATCCCAAAGGAAGTATACACCAAATGTACAGCATATAATTATAACCCAAATGTCTAAAAGTATGATTGGCACAACCCCATGCTTAACAGAGTCACATGTCTTACCTAAATGGCAAGGGCAGTCCAGGCACCCACCACACCCGACCAAGGTACATCCTGGTTTAAGGGCCCATTTGGAACCATGTACTCACCGAGGGAATCACTTGTCTAGTGGGGGCCAATCTGAGCTGGCTTACATGCGGCTTTCACATAAATAGTAAAATCACTTTCATTTTTTACATCACTAGTACAAACAAAGAAAGTTTATAATAATCTTATTACAGAAAAAAACATCACTTTTTTTATCCCTACATTGATATTTCACTCTTAAATCTATCCAAACTTGTCTTATTTTCTATCTTCAGTGAAAGATTACATTACACTCACTGCATGTGAAAGTCTATGGAGAGGGGAAAGGAGAGAAGCTGGAGGGAGAATAGATCAGAGAGAGACAAAGGCCAACTGTGAGGCTTTGAGTGCAAAGGCAAAACTTGCTAAAAATGCAGAATGCAAGTAAAATTATTGCCAGAAATAGTGTTTTTCCTAATGCATAAACAACCTACACAAATTGTGCTCTTCCTATAAACCAGTATAAAGTTGTGCTCAAAAGTTTACATACCCGGGCAGAATTTTTGCTTTCTTGGCCTTTTTTCAGTGAATATGAATGATAACACCAAAACTTTTTCTCCACTCATGGTTAGTGGTTGAGTGAAGCCACTTATAATCAAACTACTGTGTTTTCTCTTTTTAAATCATAATGACAACCCCAAACATCCAAATGATGCTGCTCAAAAGTGCACATACAGTGCCTACAAGTAGTATTCAACCCCCTGCAGATTTAGCAGGTTTACACATTTGGAATTAACTTGGCATTGTGACATTTGGACTGTAGATCAGCCTGGAAGTGTGAAATGCACTGCAGCAAAAAAGAATGTTATTTCTTTGTTTATTTTTTTTTTAAATTGTGAAAAGTCTTTTCAGAGGGTCATTTATTATTCAACCCCTCAACCCACCAGAATTCTGTTTGGTTCCCCTAAAGTATTAAGAAGTAGTTCAGGCACAAAGAACAATGAGCTTCATATGTTTGGATTAATTATCTCTTTTTCCAGCCTTTTCTGACTATTCAAGACCCTCCCCAAACTTGTGAACAGCACTCATACATGGTCAACATGGGAAAGACAAATGAGCATTCCAAGGCCATCAGAGACAAGATCGTGGAGGGTCACAAGGCTGGCAATTGGTACAAAACCCTTTCCAAGGAGTTGGGCCTACCTGTCTCCACTGTTGGGAGCATCATCCGGAAGTGGAAGGCTTATGGAACTACTGTTAGCCTTCCACGGCCTGGACAGCCTTTGAAAGTTTCCTCCCGTGCCCAGGCCAGGCTTGTCCGAAGAGTCAAGGCTAACCCAAGGACAACAAGGAAGGAGCTCCGGGAAGATCTCATGGCAGTGGGGACATTGGTTTCAGTCAATACCATAAGTAACGTACTCCACCGCAATGGTCTCCGTTCCAGACGAGCCCGTAAGGTACCTTTACTTTCAAAGCGTCATGTCAAGGCTCGTCTACAGTTTGCTCATGATCACTTGGAGGACTCTGAGACTGACTGGTTCAAGGTTCTCTGGTCTGATGAGACCAAGATCGAGATCTTTGGTGCCAACCACACACGTGACGTTTGGAGACTGGATGGCACTGCATACGACCCCAAGAATACCATCCCTACAGTCAAGCATGGTGGTGGCAGCATCATGCTGTGGGTCTGTTTCTCAGCCAAGGGGCGTGGCCATCTGGTCCGCATCCATGGGAAGATGGATAGCACGGCCTACCTGGAGATTTTGGCCAAGAACCTCCGCTCCTCCATCAAGGATCTTAAGATGGGTCGTCATTTCATCTTCCAACAAGACAACGACCCAAAGCACACAGCCAAGAAAACCAAGGCCTGGTTCAAGAGGCAAAAAATCAAGGTGTTGCAGTGGCCTAGTCAGTCTCCTGACTAATTGAAAACTTGTGGAAGGAGCTCAAGATTAAAGTCCACATGAGACACCCAAAGATCCTAGATAACTTGGAGAAGATCTGCATGGAGGAGTGGGCCAAGATAACTTCAGAGACCTGTGCCGGCCTGATCAGGTCTTATAAAAGACTATTATTAGCTGTAATTGCAAACAAAGGTTATTCCACAAAATAATAAACCTAGGGGTTGAATAATAATTGACCCACACTTTTATGTTTAAAATTTATAAAAATTTAACTGATCAACATAACTTTTTGGTTTGTAAGATTTATGCATCTGTTAATAAATCCTGCTCTTGTTTGACGTTTGAAGGCTCTAACTTATTTGCATCTTATTAAACCTGCTAAATCTGCAGGGGGTTGAATACTACTTGTAGGCACTGTACACCATTTCTTAATACCGTGTATTGCCCCTCTAACATCAATGACAGCTTAAAGTCTTTTGTGGTAGTTGTAGATGAGGTTTTTTATTTTCTCAGATGGTAAAGCTGCCCACTCTTCTTGGCAAAAAGCCTCCAGTTTCTGTTAATTCATAGGCTGTCTAGCATGAACTGTGCGCTTGAGATCTCCCCAGAGTGGCTCAAAGATATTGAGGCCAGGAAACTGAGATGGCCACTCCAGAACATTCACTTAGTTCTGCTGTAGCCAACGACAGGTTGAATTGGCCTTGTGTTTTGGATTGTTGTCATGTTGGAACGTTCAAGTACATCCCATGCGCAGCTTCCGGGCTGATGAGTGCAAATTTCCCTCCAGTATTTGCTGATAACATGCTGCATTCATCCTTTCTTCACCTTTGACCAAGTTTCCTGTGCCTTTGTAGCACACACATCCCCAAAACATCAGCGATCCACCTCCATGCTTTACAGTAGGAGTTGTATTCCTTTCATCATAGGCCTTGTTGACCTCTCTCCAAATGTAATCTTTATGGTTGTGACCAAAAAGTTAAATTTTGATCTCATCACTCCAAATTACCTTGTTCCAGAAGTTTTAAGGCTTGTCTCTGTGCTGTTTTGCGTATTGTAGGCAAGATGCTTTGAGACTTTTGCGCAGTAATGGCTTTCCTCTGGCGACTCAACCATGCAGCCCATTTTTCTTCAAGTGCCTCCTTATTGTGCATCTTGAAACAGCCACACCACTAGTTTTCAGAGACCTGTATTTCAGCTAATGTTATTTGTGGGTTTTTCTTTGCATCCTGAACAATTTTCCTGGCAGTTGTGGATGACATTTTTGTTGGTCTACCTGACCATGGTTTTGTTTTTACAGAGCCCCTGATTTTCTATTTGTTAATCTCAGTTTGAACGCTGCTGACTGGCATTATCAATTCCTTGGATATCTTTTTGTATCCCTTTCCTGTTTTATATAGTTCAACTACTTTTTCTTGTAGATCAGTTGACAATTGTGGCTTCACCCAACCACTAACCATGAGTGGAGAAAATGTTTTGTTGTTATCATTCATATTCTCTGAAAAAAGGCCAAGAAAGCAAAAATTCTGTCGGGTATGTAAACTTTTGGGCACAACTGCAGAGTGGGAAATGTACATATGTATGGGAGTTGACATCATGAGACAAGAGCTTTAATGCTCTTAGGGTATGCATATACTGTAGTAACATATTAACAATGTGGAGTAATAATTCTGGCAGAGGCGCATGGACGCGCACACCAATTGTAAAAAGCAGAAAAAGAAAGTCGAGCGGGCACCACCTAAATATTTCTCACCATATATGCCCGGTGCTACCAATGCGCTTATAAATACAGTACTATAAAGAAAGAAGAAAAGAGAAGCGCAAAGAGGTGCACACTGAGCCAATGTAATCAATATAAATCCGCATATCTATTTTGGACATTATTAAACCACGTCAGGACGGCACCACAGGACACTTATCTGCATTGCTCTGACTTTATACTATTTTGCAACTCACGGAGCTACGCCACAGGATTATTTTTCCTAGGGGGTCTGGTTTCTATCATGTCCCCATACAGAGGACATTGAAAGTAGTGTGTATAGGCATATGTTTTATGCTGTTTTTAATGTATGTTTTTAAAGTTTAGCACTGAAGTTTTGGTCTCAATAAAGATTTGTTTATATTGATTACATTGGCTCAGTGTGCACCTCTTTGCGCTTCTCTTTTCTTCTTTCTTTATAGAATTGTAAAAAGCACCCAATTCATTAAGTGGTTTGCGTCTCTCAATAAATTAGCGGCATCTTACTCCAGCATGCCCATCATTAACACTGGCATTCAAAATTATGTCTTATAGAATCGGATTCTTAGTCTTTCCTAAAAAGAAAATAAAAGTGCCAAGATGTAAAGCCATATTACTGACTCATATTCTAGGTAGGATAAGCTACATTCGAAGCGGCTAAGAATTATACATGGCAAACAATTCCCTATATACTGTAGGACAAATTTATTTATGATTACACATATTTGTTAGCACAGTATCCAGACTTCTTTTGCATAGCGTATTGGCATTACAGCATTTTTAATTGCTTTTTTGCTGCATGTTTGAAGTCACAGAGTTGTTATGTCTTTCTATTACTCTGTATGTTCCCTCTGAAAGCATTAAACTTTCTATATACATGCACTAAAAGTAAAATGTATTGTTCTGCTTCAGCAACTTTTACTTTATCAGAAAAAAATAAACATACTGTCGGCTCAGTTGATGCAGGTAAAATTGATATATGCATTGTTAGAGCTTAAAAATGACAACAAAGCAACAGGATCTATATTTACATCAGTCAGTGAAGCCTTTAAAAAAACGCTGAACTCAATGCTTTCTAAATGGAACATAAGGAAAAACATTCTGAATGCATTTTTTGAAGCTACTGCTATTTCCAATACATGAACAGTGCTGATCATGGGTCAATGTACATTGAAAAGTGATAGAATTATTTCTGATTTATGAATAATGTCACTATCCATATGAACTAGCAAAGCAAGCACAAATATCGTAAAGGTAGAGAGGTTGCCCACTAATTTTTCAATGATGACCTTTGCTTAGGATAGGTCATCAAAAGCTGATCGATTGGGGTCCCACACTCAGCCCTACTCTTGGTGTAAAATGCATTCGCTGGGTACTGCACATTTGCCTCCAATTGAATTGAATAGGAGGTGGATGTGCTGTACCTTGCCACGACCACTATCAGAAGACGGAGCAGCTCCGCAATCGAGCAGTTTCGGTAGGTGGGCTTTTTTTTTCTCAAAAAAAAAAAGTACCAGAAAAAGAAACAGCCTTACCAACACCAAGTCAGAATACAAAATGCACTAACAAAATGCAGCAGAGCACCATGATAAAGGCAGGGGCAGCACAGGTTCAAAGTACTGATGGAAGCAGCCACTCACAAACCTTCCAATTAATGGAGAGGGTGGCTGCCTAGTAGAAAATGCACCATTGAACAAAGCCCTCTCAACACTAGGGGTGGCCACATCAATCTCTCCCTAAAATCTCCCTCTCCCTACATGTATCAGCATGGTCCCCTTCCAAATCCTTCCTTCCTTTACTATAGAGTAGACAACTAAAACTTGCACTTAAAGAGGGATCAAGAGATAGAAAAAACTCTCTCCTTAGATTAAGTCAAGTTCATTGAACTAAGAAGAATAGAGAACACCTTTGAAGATTTATGTGCAAAGGGAGAAAATATTGTTGCTGATTGACCTATGCCCACCACTTGTAGTGTGTGCAGTGCTGGAATACATTGAGTTCACACCACTAGTGGGATATCACTGAGTTGCTTGCTGTAGTTTTGATAAAATTAGTGTTTTATTTGCTGCAGATCTACCAGTTCTCTGAATGTGGAGCTCTGTACAACCTGCCCACAGCACTGATTGACAACTTTCTGTGTACACTGTACATAGGCAGAAAGCTGCCAATCAGTGGTGGGGGTGTGAATATGGAGGACTACATGGCAGCAGATTTATTTGTAATCTAGGGATAATCTCCTGCTGATAAAACAGTAACATAGTAACATACAGTGCCTACAAGTAGTATTCAACCCCCTGCAGATTTAGCAGGTTTAATAAGATGCAAATAAGTTAGAGCCTTCAAACTTCAAACAAGAGCAGGATTTATTAACAGATGCATAAATCTTACAAACCAAAAAGTTTTGTTGCTCAGTTAAATTTTTATAAATTTTAAACATAAAAGTGTGGGTCAATTATTATTCAACCCCTAGGTTTAATATTTTGTGGAATAACCTTTGTTTGCAATTACAGCTAATAATCGTCTTTTATAAGACCTGATCAGGCCGGCACACGTCTCTGGAGTTATCTTGGCCCACTCCTCCATGCAGATCTTCTCCATGTTATCTAGGTTCTTTGGGTGTCTCATGTGGACTTTAATCTTGAGCTCCTTCCACAAGTTTTCAATTGGGTTAAGGTCAGGAGACTGACAAGGCCACTGCAACACCTTGATTTTTTGCCTCTTGAACCAGGCCTTGGTTTTCTTGGCTGTGTGCTTTGGGTCGTTGTCTTGTTGGAAGATGAAATGACGACCCATCTTAAGATCCTTGATGGAGGAGCGGAGGTTCTTGGCCAAAATCTCCAGGTAGGCCATGCTATCCATCTTCCCATGGATGCGGACCAGATGGCCACGCCCCTTGGCTGAGAAACAGACCCACAGCATGATGCTGCCACCACCATGCTTGACTGTAGGGATGGTATTCTTGGGGTCGTATGCAGTGCCATCCAGTCTCCAAACGTCACGTGTGTGGTTGGCACCAAAGATCTCGATCTTGGTCTCATCAGACCAGAGAACCTTGAACCAGTCAGTCTCAGAGTCCTCCAAGTGATCATGAGCAAACTGTAGACGAGCCTTGACATGACGCTTTGAAAGTAAAGGTACCTTACGGGCTCATCTGGAATGGAGACCATTGCGGTGGAGTACGTTACTTATGGTATTGACTGAAACCAATGTCCCCACTGCCATGAGATCTTCCCATAGCTCCTTCCTTGTTGTCCTTGGGTTAGCCTTGACTCTTCGGACAAGCCTGGCCTCGGCACGGGAGGAAACTTTCAAAGGCTGTCCAGGCCGCGGAAGGCTAACAGTAGTTCCATAAGCCTTCCACTTCCGGATGATGCTCCCAACAGTGGAGACAGGTTGGCCCAACTCCTTGGAAAGGGTTTTGTACCCCTTGCCAGCCTTGTGACCCTCCACGATCTTGTCTCTGATGGCCTTGGAATGCTCCTTTGTTTTTCCCATGTTGACCATGTATGAGTGCTGTTCACAAGTTTGGGGAGGGTCTTAACTAGTCAGAAAAGGCTGGAAAAAGAGATAATTAATCCAAACATGTGAAGCTCATTGTTCTTTGTGCCTGAACTACTTCTTAATACTTTAGGGGAACCAAACAGAATTCTGGTGGGTTGAGGGGTTGAATAATAAATGACCCTCTGAAAAGACTTTTCACAATTTAAAAAAAAAATAAACAAAGAAATAACATTCTTTTTTGCTGCAGTGCATTTCACACTTCCAGGCTGATCTACAGTCCAAATGTCACAATGCCAAGTTAATTCCAAATGTGTAAACCTGCTAAATCTGCAGGGGGTTGAATAATACTTGTAGGTAGGGTTGAGCGAAACGGGTCGGCCACTTTCAGAAGTCGCCGACTTTTGGCAAAGTCGGGTTTCATGAAACCCGACCCGACCCCTGTGTGGGGTCGGCCATGAAGTCGGCGATCTTCTGAATGTGGTATCGGAATTCCGATCCCGATTTCCGATATGTTTGCAATATCGGAAATCGGTATCTGAATCCATATTTAATGTAAAATAAAGAATTAAAATAAAAAATATCGCTATACTTACCCTCTGACGCGCCCTGGTACTAATCGGGAACCTTCCTTCCTTCGAATCAGTGCTTCCAGGACCTTGCGGTGATGTCGAGGTGACGTCGCGGCTTGTGATTGGTCGTGCGGCCGCCCTTGTGACCGCTCGCGTGACCAATCACAAGCCGCGACGTCACCACGACGTCACGCAAGGTCCTGCAAGCGCTGATTCGAAGGAAGGAAGGCTGTCGGAAAGAAGCAGGGCGCGTCCAAGGGTGAGTATATACCTAATAGGAATATACTCACCCTCGGACGCGCCCTGCTTCTTTCCGCGCATCAGAGGGTAAGTAAAGCGATATTTTTTATTTTAATTCTTTATTTTACACTTAAATATGGATCCCAGGGCCTGAAGGAGAGTTTCCGCTCCTTCAGACCCTCGGAACCATTGGAAACCCAATGCACTGCATTGGGTTTCGAGTTTCGGCCGACCCCGACCCCGACTTTTTTATAGGATCGGCCGATTTCACTCGACCCGACTTTTGAAAAAGTCGGGTTTCGTGAAACCCGACCCAATCCTATAAAAGTAAAGGTCGTTCAACCCTACTTGTAGGCACTGTAGTTATTAAGGTTGAAGGAAGACGTTAAGTCCATCTAGTTCAACCCATAGCCTAACCTAACATGCCCTAACATGTTGATCCAGAGGAAGGCAATAAACCCCATGTGGCAAAGAGTAAGCTCCACACTGGGGAAAAAAATTCCTTCCCGACTCCACATACGGCAATCAGACTAGTTCCCTGGATCAACACCCTAACAAGGAATCTAGTATATATACCCTGTAACATTATACTTTTCAAGAAAGGCATCTAGTCCCCTCTTAAATTTTAGTAATGAATCACTCATTACAACATCATACGGCAGAGAGTTCCATAGTCTGCGTCTGTTATTATGCTTAAACATTCTTTCCTCCAGACGTAGAGGATGCCCCCTTGTCCCTGTCTCAGGTCTATAATTAAAAAGATCATAAGAAAGGTCTTTGTATTGTCCACTCATATATTTATACATTAACATAAGATCACCCCTTAGTCTTCATTTTTCCAAACTAAATAGCCCCAAGTGTAATAACCTATCTTGGTATTGCAGACCCTCCAGTCCTCTAATAACCTTGGTCGCTCTTCTCTGCACCCGCTCTAGTTCAGTTATGTCTTTCTTATACACCAGAGACCAGAACTGTGCACAGTATTCTAAGTGTTGTCGAACTAGTGACTTGTATAGAGGTAAAATTATGTTCTCCTCATGAGAATCTATGCCTCTTTTAATGCATCCCATTATTTTATTTGCCTTTGTAGCAGCTGCCTGACACTGGCCACTAAATGTGAGTTTGTTATCCACCTATACTCCCAGGTCTTTTTCATTGACGGTTTTGCCCAGAGTTTTAGAATTAAGCGCATAGTTATACATCTTATTACTTCTACCCAAGTGCATGACCTTACATTTATCCCCATTAAAGCTCATTTGCCATTTTTCAGCCCAAGCTTCTATTTTACATAAATCATCCTGTAATATGAAATTGTCCTCCTCTGTATTGATTACCTTGCAGAGTTTAGTGTCATCTGCAAATATTGAAATTCCACTATGTATGCCCCCTACAAGATCATTAATAAATATGTTAAAAAGAAGAGGGCTCAATACTGACCCCTGTGGTACCCCACTGCTAACCATGACCCAGTCCGAGTGTGCTCTATTAATAACCACCCTTTGTTTCCTATCCCTGAGCCAGCTCTTAACCTACTTACACATATTTTCCCCTATCCCCATTATTCTCATTTTATGTATCAACCTTTTGTGTGGCATTGTATCAAAAGCTTTTGAAAAGTCCATGTACACTACATCCACTGGGTTCCCTTGGTCCAGTCTGGAACTTACCTCTTCATAGAAATTTATGAGATTAGTCTGACAGGAACGGTCCCTAGTAAACCCATGTTGGTATTGGGTCATGAGGTTATTCCTCTACAGATACTCCAGCATAGCATCCCTTAAAATGCCTTCCAGGATTTTATCCACAGTAGAGTTTAAAGGGACACTGCCACCTGAATTTGGAGGGAACAATCTTCAGCCATGGAGGCGCGGTTTTGGGGTTTTTGATTCACCCTTTCCTTAGTCTGGGTGAAATGGTGGATGAGGATGAGGAAAAAGCCAATATGCTAAATGACTTTTTTCATCAGTATTTACACAAGAAAATTCCATGGCAGACAATATGATCAGTGATAACAAAAATTCCCAATTAAGTGTCACCTGCTTAACCCAGCAGGAAGTACGGCGGTGTCTAGAAATCACTAAAATTGACAAATCTCCGGGCCCAGATGGGATACACCCCCGAGTACTGCAGGAATTAAGTACAGTCATTGATAGACCATCTTGCCTTGTGCAGGCATGTACTACGGAGGACAGAGAATTAACTTCAATCCAATATTGCAGCCAGCATGCAGCCAGTGGGTAAGGAAAGGGTGAATCAAAAACCCCAAAACCGCGCCTCCATGGCTGAAGATTGTTCCCTCCAAATTCAGGTGACAGTGTCCCTTTAAGCTTACTGGCCTATAATTTCTGAGTTCAGTTTTTGTCCCCTTTTTGAATATTGGCACCACATTTGCTATACACCAGTCCTGTGGTACAGACTCTGGACTCTTTAAAGATTAAAAATAATGGTCTATCAATGACTGTACTTAATTCCTGCAGTACTCGGGGGTGTATCCCATCTGGGCCCGGAGATTTGTCAATTTTAGTGATTTCTAGACACCGCCGTACTTCCTGCTGGGTTAAGCAGGTGACACTTAATTGGGAATTTTTGTTATCACTGATCATATTGTCTGCCATGGAATTTTCTTGTGTAAATACTGATGAAAAAAGTCATTTAGCATATTGGCTTTTTCATCATCCTCATCCACCATTTCACCCAGACTATTTTTTAGGGGGCCAATACTATCATTTTTTAGTTTCTTACTATTTACGTAGTTAAAGAATATTTTGGGATTATTTTTACTCTCCCTGGCAATGAGCCTCTCTGTCTCAATCTTTGCTGCCTTGATTTGCTTTTTACTGAATTTATTTAATTTTCTGTATTTATTTAATGCATCATCACTACCTACTTCCTTTAATTCTCCAAATGCTTTCTTTTTGTCACTTATTGCACCCCTTACAGCTCTATTTAGCCATATTGGTTTCCTCCTATTGCTAGTATGTTTATTCCCATACGGTATATACTGTGCACAGGTTCTATCCAGGATGCTAATAAACGTCTCCCATTTTCTTTGTGCATTTTTATGTCTCAGGATATCGTCCCAGTTAATTGCACTAAGATCATCTCTCATCTGTTGGAAATTTGCCCTCCTGAAGTTTAGTGTCATTGTAACCCTTCTACTACACATCTTATTAAAGGGTACATGTAACATAGTAACATAGTTAGTAAGGCCGAAAAAAGACATTTGTCCATCCAGTTCAGCCTATATTCCATCATAATAAATCCCCAGATCTACGTCCTTCTACAGAACCTAATAATTGTATGATACAATATTGTTCTGCTCCAGGAAGACATCCAGGCCTCTCTTGAACCCCTTGACTGAGTTCGCCATCACCACCTCCTCAGGCATGAATAACTTATTATTTTGTGATCACTATTCCCCAAGTGATCCCAACCCTTATATTTGATATGTGGTCTGGCCTGTTGGTTAATATTAGGTCTAGCAGTGCCCCCTTCTTGTTGGGTCCTGAACAAATTGTGAAAGGTAATTATCTCTCATAGTTGTCAAAATCTGATTACCTTTGCTGGAACTGCAGGTTTCCTTTCCCCAATGTATTTCAGGGTAGTTGAAGTCCCCCATAATAATGATTTCCCCTTGAGTCGCAGCTTCATCTATTTGCTTTTGAGGATATTCTCCGTTGCTTCCATTATTTTTGGAGACTTTTAACAAACCCCTATCAATATTTTATTATTTTTTCCTCCTTCCCTTATCTCCACCCACAGGGACTCTACATTTTCATTAGATTCACCTATATTATCACACAGGATGGGTGTTAAGGATGATTTTACATATAGACACACACCTCCCCCTCGCTTATCGGTTCGGTCATTTCTGAACAGATTATAACCCTGCAAGTTAACAGCCCAGTCATGGCTCTCATCGAGCCACGTTTCAGATATCCCCACCATGTCATAATTATGCTCCAACACCATTAATTTTAATTTGTCCATTCTGTTGGCTAGGCTTCTGGCATTAGCATACATACATTTTATGTATCTCTCTGCACCTCTATTCTTTCTTAAATTATTAATTGATCTAACCCCATCCCCCATGCCACTGCCACCCCAACTTCCTTATTTGTGCCCAGGGCTCTATCTGCACTATCTTCCCCTCCTATAAATTGAATACCCTCCCCCCATTCCCTAGTTTAAACACTCCTCCAACCTTCTAGCCATTTTCTCCCCCAGCACAGCTGCACCTTCCCCATTGAGGTGTAGCCCATCCCTAGCATAGAACCTGTAGCCAACTGAGAAGTTGGCCCAGTTCTGCAGGAACCCATACCCCTCCTTCCTACACCAATTCTTGAGCCACTTATTAACCTCCCTAATCTCCCATTGATTCTCTGGCATGGCACGTGGTACAGGCAATATTTTGGAAAATACCGCGCTGGATATCCTTGCTTTTAGCTTGCAGCCTAATTCCCTAAAATCGTTTTTAAGGACCTTCCACCTACCTCTAACTTTGTCATTTGTACCAATGTGCACCATGACAGCTGGGTCTTTACCAGCCACTCCAAGTAATCTGTCCACCCGATCAGCGATGTGTCGGACTCGAGCGCCTGGTAGGCAGCACACCGTTCAACGATCCCTGTCTTTGTGACAGATTGCCCTATCTGTTCCCCCAGTGATTTTGTCTAAACTGCAAGCAACACATTTAGTGACACTGCTAGAATCGGGGTCTGTAACCGTACATCATGTTGCTCTCAGATCTCATATTAAGTGGCAAAAACATCATACTTTTTTTCTTTATTTTATTACTATTAGCTATACCTATTTATTTTAGTCAACATAGCAATGTGCATATTAGTTCTTTGAGTAGCAACTATTTTGTGAAAATAATATAAACTTTTAGCATGTTTTGAGATATGGAATTGGAAATGGGTTTTCAGGTGTTTCCTGAAAAAAGTGACATGTCACCTTTATATTAAGGGTCAGTACAAGTATTGAGATACCAGTTTATATCCTTTTAACGATTTCCTATTTTTTGTAATAAAATTAGTAAAGAAAAATAATTTGTTTTTGTGTGTCCATATTCTCAGTGATATATCGCTTAAACTGAGCTGTGAAAGGGCATATTTTTAATTGGTTCCATTTTGAGTTACAGTACGTGTGAGTGTGAATATGTTGATTTTTTTTTTAATTGTAATCGTATTGCCAGTTAAATAACATTATTTTTTTTTTATGGCTGGGATCATAATGAATGTGAATTGTGCATTTTTAAATATTTGATTTTTTTACATAATATAGAAAGAGGTAAGAAAAATCCAACAATTTGTTTTCTGCATTTTTTTAATTCTTTTAAATTTATTTAAACTTTTTAAAGTTTTTGTTTTATTCCAAATAGCGCATTTAATCACTCATATAACACACTGCAGTAGTACAGTGTATGGTGTCTAACAATCATTGGACGGGACTAATAGGAGGAGTGAGATGACGGCCTTGGGGACCAATTATTATCCCCAAGGTCAGGGGGCCGCAGTCTGACAAAAGGAGTTTCTGTGACTAAAATTTAGATTCCACTGTTGCTATTGGTTGCAGTATCTAAGAGGTTAAACAATCTGTGAGAAAACTGATCTTCCCAGATTCAACATGAGCTCCGCTATGTCAGTTGGCTACTTCAGATGATCAAAAGTTAACATATGCGGTCCCTCCCTGATCAGAATTTACATATGCCTTTTGGAGTGCTAAGTAAATGGATTGTCCAGTACTTTTATATTGATGGCACAGTCCTAACGATTTGTCATTAATTTAAGATTAGTAGGGGTGAAGCACCCAGCACCCCCTGCTGATCTACTTTCCCAGAATCCAGAGGCAGTCAGATGTGATCAGTTGTGGAACAGCACAGCTCGTTCAGCTGTACAGTGGCCACAGCCGGGTGAGGCAGATCCATCCCTATTGATTTGAATAGATTGTATGTGCAGTACCCAGCAGCAGCCACTAGGGTTGAGCGAAACGGATTGGACAAATTAAAAAATCGCCAACTTTCGGCAAAGTCGGGCTTCATGAAACCCAATTCGATCCTAGTGTGGGATCGGCCATGAGGTTGGCGATCTTCGCGCCAAAGGCGCGTTTCGCATGACTCTTTCAGCGCCATTTTTCAGCCAATGAAGGAGGACGCAGAGTGTGGGCAGCGTGATGACATAGGTCTCGGTCCCCACCATCTTAGAGAAGGGCATGACAGTGATTGGCTTGCTTTCTACGGTGTCACAGGGGCTATAAAGGGGCGTGCATGCCGACCGCCATATTACTTCTGCCGATAGTAGCATAGGGAGAGGTTGCCGCAGCTTCATCAGAAGAAGGGATATAGTTAGGGAGGGAAGATTAAGCCCCGAAACTGCTTGTGCTGTAGCAATTTCCACTGTCCAACACCACCATTTGTTTGCAGGGACAGAGGAGGCTATATTTTTGTGCATCAGCTCTGTAGCTTATTAGGCTGCCTTATAAGGCTCCCTGACAGCTGCATTGCTGTTTGCACGCTGCTGTGCAAACCAACTGCTTTATTAAAAGCAAAAATCCTGTTGCTCCTTTCTGCACAGTTATCTTGTTTATTTGTCCATACTTTTGTGTGCAGCAGTCCTTTTTATTGCTGCCATAATTTTCCTGAGATCATTGTAGGGAGATTGAAATTGTACTACAGTCCTTGTATTTTTTCATATATCTTCCAGCCACTTTCTGCCACTGCATCGATTCAAAGTGACAGGAGACAGCATTTGTCCAGTATGGTTACGAACTACTTTTCCTCCCTTATCGATGTTCTCCCTCACAGGTCATTCCCCTTTGATTACTGGGCATCTAAAATAGACACCTGGCCTGAATTGGCAGAATATGCATTACAGGAGCTCGCTTGCCCTGCTTCTAGTGTGCTATCAGAAAGAGTCTTCAGTGGTGCTGGTTCAATACTGACCGAAAAAAGGACACGTCTGGCTACCCAGAATGTTGATGATCTAACCTTCATTAAAATGAACCAATCATGGATTTCAAATTATTTTGCCCCACCTTCTCCTGCTGACATGTAGCTTGCCTGAAAATTGTCTTGCTTTTGGCCTCCTCTTACTGACTTCTCCAATTCCACCATTTGCAGCTGCTGAATGTCCACCATAGGCCTTTTTTATACCTCCCTAAATGGGCTGACTCCCCTCACAGGGCCGTGGTCACCACCTGGCACAAGCACCTGTGCGAGTGCCGTTTGCCTGGTCAGGTGGGTGCGCCCACTCTTGGGCGACGGCACTGGCACAGGGTCCCTCATAGTACAATGAAGTGTCCCTGATGATGGTGGTGCACGACCAACGTCAGACACACCGTCGTAATATGAGGGGCCCTGTGCCAGTACCGCCGCCCATGAGAGAGTGTTCCCCCCAGCTCGAACAGTGCTCTACCACTTGCAATACTCCCTGCTCCACCACTGTGTAGTTTGTGCTGTTAAATCCTTCAATGGCAGTGCCAATACAAATTTGTTGAAATGATAGATGATAGTTAAAATATACAGGGGCCCTGGCCTCCATTTAGACCAGTTAATACTTTGCGCCTACTACCACTGTCTGCTACTCAGAAGAGGAGCCCACCCCAGTACCTAGCTATGCTGCCTGTTTAGTCCTGTTACCAATTTTGAACTGCATTTAGCCTAATTTTTTAGTTGGGCCAACTAACTGTGTCTGCGCCACTTATTACAGTTGTCCTCCACTGAACAAAGCAAGGCCGCCTGTTTAGTCCTGATACCAATTTTGAACTGCATTTAGCCTACTTTTTTAATGTGAAATAATGTTAAATAAATAGGGCAGCACACTGCAGCGCCAAAACATGCAAACTTGAAAACACGAAATTTAAACTGCATTACTGCACTAGAAATATGAAAAATGAGAGCTTTTAGCGCACAAAAATGGCCAACTTTATGTGTACCTCGTAGCCACTTTACGGCATCTCTCTTATACGAGGTCCTACTCTAAACCTACCTCGCTGAGAATAAACGTCTCCATCTGAATGGGTACATGTGAAACCTCTCCTTGGACTCAAATTGTCTCTCACTGTGGAGGGGTATTGGACCTACTATAATTAAAACACCTGAAGCTAGGAGGCAGGGAGTGCACGATCAGAAGGCTAGAGAATACATTTCAAAAAACCTGATCTGCACATCCAAACATAGACTGAGTGTGAACAGGTGCTGAACCCAGATTCGCCAACTCGTATATAGTTAAATAAATAGGGCAGCACACTGCAGTGCCAAAACATGCAAACTTGAAAACACGAAATTTAAACTGCATTACTGCACTAGAAATATGAAAAATGAGAGCTTTTAGCGCACAAAAATGGCCAATTTTATGTGTACCTCGTAGCCACTTTACGGCATCTCTCTTATACGAGGTCCTACTCTAAACCTACCTCGCTGAGAATAAACGTCTCCATCTGAATGGGTACATGTGAAACCTCTCCTTGGACTCAAATTGTCTCTCACTGTGGAGGGGTATTGGACCTACTATAATTAAAACACCTGAAGCTAGGAGGCAGGGAGTGCATGATCAGAAGGCTAGAGAATACATTTCAAAAAACCTGATCTGCACATCCAAACATAGACTGAGTGTGAACAGGTGCTGAACCCAGAGTCGCCAACTCGTATATAGTTAAATAAATAGGGCAGCACACTGCAGTGCCAAAACATGCAAACTTGAAAACACGAAATTTAAACTGCATTACTGCACTAGAAATATGAAAAATGAGAGCTTTTAGCGCACAAAAATGGCCAATTTTATGTGTACCTCGTAGCCACTTTACGGCATCTCTCTTATACGAGGTCCTACTCTAAACCTACCTCGCTGAGAATAAACGTCTCCATCTGAATGGGTACATGTGAAACCTCTCCTTGGACTCAAATTGTCTCTCACTGTGGAGGGGTATTGGACCTACTATAATTAAAACACCTGAAGCTAGGAGGCAGGGAGTGCACGATCAGAAGGCTAGAGAATACATTTCAAAAAACCTGATCTGCACATCCAAACATAGACTGAGTGTGAACAGGTGCTGAACCCAGAGTCGCCAACTCGTATATAGTTAAATAAATAGGGCAGCACACTGCAGTGCCAAAACATGCAAACTTGAAAACACGAAATTTAAACTGCATTACTGCACTAGAAATATGAAAAATGAGAGCTTTTAGCGCACAAAAATGGCCAATTTTATGTGTACCTCGTAGCCACTTTACGGCATCTCTCTTATACGAGGTCCTACTCTAAACCTACCTCGCTGAGAATAAACGTCTCCATCTGAATGGGTACATGTGAAACCTCTCCTTGGACTCAAATTGTCTCTCACTGTGGAGGGGTATTGGACCTACTATAATTAAAACACCTGAAGCTAGGAGGCAGGGAGTGCACGATCAGAAGGCTAGAGAATACATTTCAAAAAACCTGATCTGCACATCCAAACATAGACTGAGTGTGAACAGGTGCTGAACCCAGAGTCGCCAACTCGTATATAGTTAAATAAATAGGGCAGCACACTGCAGCGCCAAAACATGCAAACTTGAAAACACGAAATTTAAACTGCATTACTGCACTAGAAATATGAAAAATGAGAGCTTTTAGCGCACAAAAATGGCCAATTTTATGTGTACCTCGTAGCCACTTTACGGCATCTCTCTTATACGAGGTCCTACTCTAAACCTACCTCGCTGAGAATAAACGTCTCCATCTGAATGGGTACATGTGAAACCTCTCCTTGGACTCAAATTGTCTCTCACTGTGGAGGGGTATTGGACCTACTATAATTAAAACACCTGAAGCTAGGAGGCAGGGAGTGCACGATCAGAAGGCTAGAGAATACATTTCAAAAAACCTGATCTGCACATCCAAACATAGACTGAGTGTGAACAGGTGCTGAACCCAGAGTCGCCAACTCGTATATAGTTAAATAAATAGGGCAGCACACTGCAGCGCCAAAACATGCAAACTTGAAAACACGAAATTTAAACTGCATTACTGCACTAGAAATATGAAAAATGAGAGCTTTTAGCGCACAAAAATGGCCAATTTTATGTGTACCTCGTAGCCACTTTACGGCATCTCTCTTATACGAGGTCCTACTCTAAACCTACCTCGCTGAGAATAAACGTCTCCATCTGAATGGGTACATGTGAAACCTCTCCTTGGACTCAAATTGTCTCTCACTGTGGAGGGGTATTGGACCTACTATAATTAAAACACCTGAAGCTAGGAGGCAGGGAAATGTACTTTTTTAATGTGGGCCTACAAACTGTGTCTGCGCCACTCATTACAGTTGTCCTCCACTGAACAAAGCAATGCCGCCTGTTTAGTCCTGTTACCAATTTTGAACTGCATTTAGCCTAATTTTTTAGTTGGGCCTACTAACTGTGTCTGGGCCACTCATTACAGTTGACCTCCACTGAACAAAGCTAGGCCTCCTGTTTAGTCCTGTTACCAATTTTGAACTGCATTTAGCCTACTTTTGTATTTGGGCCTACTAACTGTGTCTGCGCCACTCATTACAGTTGTCCTCCACTGAACAAAGCAATGCCGCCTGTTTAGTCCTGTTACCAATTTTGAACTGCTTTTAGCCTACTTTTTTATTTTAGGCCTACTAACTGTGTCTGCACCACTCATTACAGTTGTCCTCCACTGAACAAAGCTATGCCGCCTGTTTAGTCCTGCTACCAATTTTTAACTGCATTTAGCCTACTTTATTATTTGGGCCTATATCTGTGTTTCCTCCTCATCCTGCCCATTGCCCAGCCACTGCTAGATGAGTCTGCTGGTACATTGATCCAGACCACTACATTCCCCTTACACTCTACACAGCCTGAATCTGACCCTGCTGAAAGTCAGGTTCCCCTTCCCGCATACTATACCACCTTACACGGGGACAAAGAGGAAGGTGCAGATGAAAGTGAAGGTTCCTTCATCAGGTGGGGGGGCATACTTGTTGGCGACATTACTGGCACAGGGCCCCTCATAGTACGCAAAAGTGTCTCTGGCAGTGGGAGGCGCCACCAGCCATCAAACACACCGCCGTATTATGAGGGGCCCTGTGCCAGAGCAAAGTACCAATGAGTGAGCCCCCCCCCCGCTTGCTCAGAATCACAGCACTTGCAAAGTTGAAATACTTACCTCTCCCTGCTCCACCGCCGTGATGTATTCTGCGTTTCCTGGGCCCACTACAACTACAACTACTACTAATAATAAATTACAAACCATCCTCTAAAGCAGGGTTGGGGAATCTTTTTTCTGTGAAGGGCCATTTGGATATTTATACCATCCTTTGGGGGCCGTACAAAGTCCACCCACAAAGTGCATCCTGACTCTGGCACTGGTGTCAGGATGTAATCTTTCATTGCATGCCCTTCAGTGTTCAGTAGTGAACACTGCGTGTGTGCCAACAGAGCAAGAAGAAATGAATGAGCTGGTGGCAATCAAAGTACAGCTCCTTGCCCAAGAATGCGGTCCCTGAGAATCTGCTCAGGGGTCTGATAAAAGGTCATCGAGGGCCGTAAATTGCCCTGGGGCCTGAGGTTCCCCACCCCTGCTCTAAAGGGTTAAATATTGTGATACCAGGAGCTTGAGGCAGATCTCTGACAAGTAAAATTAAATGTTTTTAACATTTATTTTAAGCAATATTTCATTTCAATTACTTTGCTTTTCCATTTTAGCTGCCAAGTCAACAGAAGAACATCCAAAAAATAGAACCTCTTCTATAAGGACGTTTATCATGATGATATGCTTGGAATTCATTCTTTCTGTTTAATACTCTTTGTTTGAATGACAACTTCAAAATAGCATTTGTGGTCTTCAAAATTATTTAGCTTGCAGACAGACATTTATTTATCTGATCCCAAGTTATATGCAGAAACCTTGACAGTGATTTTATTTAAAGCACAGAACAGATTAAGAACAAGATTAGTTTTATATTAGAGTACTATCATTTAAACAATGAAAAATGTGTGAAAAAGATATTGATCAGGAACGAACGCTGTGTCAAGGTTGCAGCTTCTTGATAGAAAATCTTTTCATTCTGACTACTTGATGCACATATATATATTCATATTTTATGCACTTATTTCAGATCGAATGCAGAGTTTTATAACATTTATAATGGCCTAATAATTTCTAAAATATTTCTTACAAACGTAAATATTCTATTTCTGAATATGGAAAAAATAATTGTCCCAAAATAATTATTCTTTCTTTTTTTTACAGATTCACTAATTTTAATAGAAAGTGTTAGGTGTCGAGTTCCTGCCGCTGCAGAGGGGGAATCGCAAACCACATCCTCTGCAGTCTACCATTGTTCCCCAGCCACAGAGGAGCCTGCTCAGCAGAGACGTCGGTCCCAGCGTCTTGCTCAAGCTAATGCTGAGGGTCTAGTTATGGCTGACATCCCAGGTTCAGCTATTGTAACCAGCATTAATCAGTGGCGAGCAGACACTCCAGGGACTAAGTCATGCTTTTTTCAACTGAGCATGCCCGTGGGACGACCTCTCATTGGAGGTCGGGGGTCACAAGCTCAGGTCCTGAAGTGGTCCTGATTTGACCACGGGGAAGGTCCAGGAAGGATGCAGCTATAAAAGGTTCGCACAGCCGCTCGGCCATGCGCTAGTATAAATCCAGAATTCTGTATGTGTGGATGTGTGCATGCAATCTGATGAAAGCTCCTTATTGATCCTCTTCCCTAGTGTTGTTGACTGAGTGTGGGTAATTGGAGCTAATTAGCGCCAGATTGTGCCATCCAGCACAAGGCACGACAGTACTGCATCTACAGCAGCGTCCGTCAGAGCGGCGCTGTGTGCAAATAGTGGTGCTGTATGCATATTGGATGGTAAATCTTTAGTTTCCTGGCCCAAGCTTAGGGTGTTTAGTGGCATCCGCCAGAGCGGCGCTGTACACACATAGTGGTGCTGTATGCATATAGGATGGTAAATCTTTAGTTTGTTTTTCCCTGGCATCACAGTTACGGCGCCTAACGCTAGTGGGTCTGAAGGGACTCTAACCCCATGTCCTTGGGGCAGAGTCCTGTGACCAAAGCACTAGAGTTCACTCTGCGGTATTGCAGCCCTGTGATGCAACAGGGTTCACCCCTATATACCGGGTGAAGTTAACCCTCGTGTGTTTTTGTTATACCGCCATATACTGTCCGTCATTACTAAGCAGCAGGTGTCATTTCTGCACAGTGGACCCTGGGCTGCGAACGCACCTTATATCCTCTTTAATATTATTTGGTGCGTTCCACCAGCCATAAAACAAAAAAGGATCAGATCTATTCACACTATTTTTCAGAGCCTTCATCAGATTTTCTACCGCCCTTTCCAGTATTCTTTTCAGCAAAAATAGTGTAATCTGGAGTTTATCAAGACTCACCAGTATTCATTAGAAAACAGGTCTGTCCCTGCTGTCATGCCTGTGTTCACTGTTGTGATCAGAGCCTATGAGCAGTAAAAAGAAAGAAATTTGAGATATAGATTTTTCATCCCCATGACACCACATCTGAAAGGCCACGTTGTTTCGGTATGAGCTGCTTCTACTATCTTAACAACACTGCTAACTTCCACATTATAACAGAAAGGTTTTTCTTATTTTGTGTTGTTATATAAAACTGTCAAAAATTCTGAATGATCCACTGACATAATATGACATAGGGCAGATAAGGCTAACATTTATATTTTCTCACTCCTAACTGCTGGAGTATAATTGCAATGATCAAAGAAGAGCAAATCCCGTGTTTGATTCTGATTCTGTTGCCATGGTTTGTATTTGATTTTTTATTCTGAAATTGATTTTTTTTCTGTCATTCAGTTTCTGATTTTAAACAAACATGGAAGAACAACATAAATAATTTTAGTTGTTTTTCTTCTTACATCTGCGTTTCGCTTTTCTTTACTATTTGAAGTACAAAAGAGGGCAGGAAACTTGTCACAAAATTCATACAGCTCGAACTACAGGTATCGGAGGCTGGCTCTTGTATTACAAATGTATTTGTTTTCATTTGAAATAATGTGGTATTTCCCATAAAATTTAGCTGGAAGCATGGTCAAGGACAATTTAACTAGGCCAAGAAATGTCAAAAGACTGATCGTCACTTTCAAAAAGAAAGACAAATGTGAACACGTACAAGCTAAGAGAACCACTCTATATGTGCGCATAACTAATAAGATAAAGCTGCACTCTGAAGCGCTTTAGTATGCAAACATTGAATATATGAAATTGGAACTGCATTACTGCTGGAGAAATTAAGTGAAAAAAGAAAGGTGCCGAACATCCAGCGACAAGGTATACCCAGTTGTTGGGACCCTGACATTATTAGGGCTAGCAGAACGTACCAAATAAAGGGATAGATACGAGGTGCATTTGCAGCCCAGTGTCCACCATGCAGAGATGGTACCTGCTGCTATGTAATGGCGGATGGACGCTGAATTCACACATGGGTTCGACTTCACCCTGTGTGAAATAGTAGCGAGCTCTGTTGCTTCACAGAGTCTAAAGATACTCAGAGAGTAATACCCTAACTAGGGTTGTGCTTGCTCTGGAACTCTTTTGTGCTAACCGCACACATGAAGGAACCAGATGCTAAGCCAAGCGGCTAATTGCCCCCACTGACTCTAGCTGCCTGCCTGAGTGTACAGTCCCAGATCTAGACACACCACATGTAACCAGAGTGGTAGAGCATCCACTGGCATAAGCCATAAACAAATGATACTAGCGCATGGCCGTGCGGCTATGCAAACCTTTTATAGTTGCAGCTTCTTCAGGACCTTCCTAGTGGACCAATAGAAGCTGCTACAGGACCTGAACGTGTGACCCCCGACCTCCAATGAGAGGTATTCCCTTGGGTATGCTCAGAAGGAGAAAGCAGGACTTAGTCCCAGAAGCATCTGCTCGACGCTGACCAGTACTGGCTAAAATGGCTGAGCCTGGAAGGGCAGCAGTAACCACATGCAGATTATCTACCTGAGCCAGATGTTGGGACCGATGTCTCCGCTGAGCAGGCTCCACAGCGGCTGTAGAAGAATGAGAGACCGCAGTGGAGATGGTTCAAGATTCCCCCTGTGCAGTGGTGGGAACTTGACACCTATCAGACGTAACATTATACCTCTCATGGGCTAAAAACCTACAATTATATATGCAGGTAGGATCGAACTTTGTTAGGCAGTTTATGCACCAAGTACCTGTATATTTTAGCATATTTTATGAAGCAGTAATGTACTTCAAATTTCATATATTCAATGTTCGCATACTATAGTGTTTCAGAGTGCAGCTTTAATTTGTTAGCCCAAGAACTGTTTTCCCATTGGAGCTCTCTTCTCATTCAAATAACATGACAAGTCGCACTAAGACAAATGGAGGAAGTTTTTCAAGCAGCAGATCTGAAGTAGGTAATTAAAATAACTGTTTATAGTTTCATTTGGTTTCAAAGTTCACATTCCATTGAATATGTGCAGTCTTATGCATTTCAAACTATCCTGTTCTTAATGATAGTGCAGCACAGTTCCTAAGAGGAAACAGTCCCATTAAATAGCGTTTGGTACAGAAGTCACGTGAACAAATCAAAAATCCATGTATGAAATTAAGATAAATAACTAGGACTCAATGTATATACAAAAGATCCATTCAGATATTTACAGCCTTATGTGTTCTAGTGTCTAATTTAAAAATCTGTAATGATTATTTTTGATGCAAGACATGCACTCTATCCCCTCCTTGTTTGGGTGGAGGAACCCTTTCAATAGCGTTAACCTTTAACAAACTGACTTTGGCCCTATGATAATTAAGAAAGTGCTGGGATGCACCTGATAAGCTGTAAGTATTTTTACTTTGCGCAACATATATGGGCTCAGAGATGTGTTTCTGTAGCAATCTACTGCATTCCAAGTACTGCAATCTGCATGTTTCATTCCTTCCATTCAAGGACCAGTAGAAGTGCAGGAAAGCGTGAAACGATCATCGGCCAGCACATATGCTCCTTCCCTCTTTGCAGCCAGATTTAAACATGTTATTCTGAATAAAGACATTGGATTTCAAAAGACCAGTGAGTGCCACCACTTTTTCTTCCTATATACATGTGCTTCTCAAAAAATTAGAATAACATAAAAAAGTTAATTTATTTCAGTGCTTCAATACAAAACATGAAACTCATATATTATATAGAGTCATTACAAACAGAGTAATTTATTTCAAGAGTATATTTCTGTTCATGTAGGTGATTATGGCTTACAGCCAACGAAAACCCAAAAGTCATTATCGCTGAAATTTAGAATAATTAGCAAAAAACACCTGCAAAGGCTTCCTAAGTATTTAAAAAGGTCCCTTAGTCTGTTTCAGTAGGCTCCACACTCATGGGGAAGACTGCTATTGAGTCGCCCGCCAGGGGTACTTGGTATCGGGTCTGGTCATTGTTAAAGGGAAGTTCATGGTGGTGGCAGTGACCTGGTCCGTGGCCCTGGGTTCCCATATCTAAGGGGAAGTCATTACAGGGGATGTGAAAATAATAAAAGTTTGTGACGCCACCTGTGGTTCTCAGTCAGAGGTGACCGACGCTGCTTAAAGGAGTCCTCTGTGAGCGATGTTGCTGCAGCAAAGATGGTGTCGCTTCCCACAGGTGAAGCGGGGTCCCCAGATCTCCTGGTGTGTTTGGCCAGAGTGGTGTGGTGCCAGAATAAATGAAGGACACGGAGTTGCAATGTCTTTACCTGGTTTACTGTTGGCGGTCAGTTTCAGTCCAGGGTACTGGCAACAGGTGACGATGGAGTCCAGGCAGCCTAGAAACAGATTGAACCCCCTTGGTCAGGTCAGATTGGGAGCCTTCCACTATGCACCGAATATTACTCCCTTGCTGCCTGTGGCTTTCTAGCAAGGTACTCTTTCACTCCTGTCCTGGGACAGTACCTGCACGGTAGGCAGCTCAAGCCGTTTCCTTGGGGTCTCTATTCACAGTAACTCTGGGCTCTGGTTATTGTTGTACCTCAGGTGTGGGCAAGTCTCTTTCAGTTTCCTGCCCTCCGTTCTGCTGTGGGACTTGTAGTTGCTCACAGCTTTGGGCTCCCGGTGCCCTTTTTCTGTGCTCTAGCTTAGTGGGAGCCCACTCGCAGCTCTCCTCTAGCTCCTGACTTCTCCTGTGCTCCTTCTCTGTTCCTTGTCTGCACCAGACTACCTAACTCCTCCTCCAGAACAGAATGTATATAATCTTGGGAAGCTCCCCTGAAGACTGTGTTCAGAGCTCCCCCTTCTGGCCTGGAGTCAGAAAATGTTACATGTAAGATTACCTGTCAAAGGGATCCTCATTTTTTCCAAGCATGGCATTACCCTCCCTGAGAGGAAGGCAATACCACTGTGGTACCTGAACTCCTGGGGTGTCACACTGACTTGACAGATGTCCAGAAGGCAGTCATTGAAACACTCCACAAGGAGGATAAGCCACAAAAGTTTATTGATAAAGAAGCTGGCTGTATCCAAGCATAATAATGGAACACTGAGTGGAAGCAAAAAGTGTTGTAGAAAAAGGTGCACAAGCAACCTGGATAACCGCAGCCTTGAAAGGATTATTAAGAAAAGGCCATTCAAAAATTTAGGGGAGATTCACAAGGAGTAGACTGCTGCTGGAGTCATTGAGACTGTTGCTCAGTGATCCAAGGTGTTATTTTCAAATGAAAGTAAATTTTGCAGTTCATTTGAAAATCAAGGTCCCAGAGTATGGAGGAAGAGTGGAGAGGCACACAATTCAAGCTGCTTGATGTGTAGTATGAAGTTTCCACAATCAGTGATGGTTTGGGGAGCCATGTCATCTGCTGGTGTAGGTCCACTTTGTTTTATCAAGTCCAAAGTCAGAGCAGCCATCTACCAGGAAATTTTAGAGCAATTCGTGCTTCCCTCTGCCGACAAGCTTTTTGAAGATGGACTTGGCATTTGTCTACACTGACAAAAGTACCAATACCTAGTTTAAAACACATGTATCACTGTGCTTGATTGGCCAGCAAAGTCACCCGACCTTAATCTGATAGAGATTCTATGGGGTATTGTCAAGTGGAAGATGAGTGACACCAGACCCAACAATGCAGACAAGCTGAAAGCTGCTATCAAAGCAACCTAGGCTTTCATAACACCTCAGTAGTGCCACAGGCTGATTGCTTCCATGCTATGCTGAATTGATGCAGAAATTGATACAAAAGGAGCCCCGACCAAATATTGAGTGTATTTACTGAACATACATTTCAGTAGGCCAGCATTTTGGATTTTAAAATCATTTTTGAATCTGGTGTTATGAAGTATTCTAATTTACTGAGATAATGACTTTCGTTTTTTCATTGGCTGTAAGCCATACTCGTCAACATTAACAGAAATAAACAAATGAAGTAGATCACTCTGTTTGTAATGACTCTACATAATATAGACTACCTTCCCCTCTACCTTCAAACATGCCACCATCACACCCATCCTCAAAAATATAAACCTTGACACAACTGCTATGCCCAACTATCACCCCATATCACTGCTCCCATTTGCTTCCAAACTCCTTGAGCAGCATGTCCATGCTCAACATTCCTCCCACCTCTCATCTAACTCTCTCCTTGACAACCTCCAATCTGGCTTCCACCCCCACCACTCCACCGAAACTGCCCTGACCAAAATTACAAATGATTTAGTCACAGCCAAAGCTAACAGACAGTTCTCCATCCTCTTCCTTCTCCATCTGCCGTCTGCCTTCGATGCAGTCGACTACTGCCTACTGCTACAGATTCTTTCTTCCCTTGGCATCAAAAACCTTGCCCTGTCCTGGATTGCCTCATATCTCCCAAACTCACATTTAGCGTTTCCCACTCCCACACTACCTCCTCATCCCACCCTCTCTCTTTTGGAGTGCCTCAAGGCTCTGTCCTGTGGCCCCTACGTTTTTCCATCTATACCCTTGGCCTAGGACAACTCATAAAGTCCCATGACTTCCAGTACCACTTGTACGCAGACGACACTCAGATCTACCTCTCTGGCCCAGGTGTCACCTCACTGCTGTCCAGAATCCTGGAGTGTCTATCAGTCATAACCTCCTTCTTCACCTCTAGCTTCCTAAAACTCAATGTAGACAAAACTGAACTCATCATCTTTCCTCCATCTCACTTACCTCCCCTACCCAACCTATCTATTATGGTAAGCAGCATCACGCTCTCTCCCTCACCTGAAATCCGCTGCCTCAGAGTAACTCACGATTCAGACCTGTCCTAAAAACTGCAGATCCAAACTCTTGCCACCTCGTGTCACCTCCAACTCAAAAATATTTCCTGAATCCATCCCTTCCTCAGCCCTCAAATCTACTAAAACTCTTGTGCTTGTCAGGGATAGCTAGTACTAGAGAAGAGAGAATAAGAGAGAAAGAGGATTCAAAAAGATATAAATAAACTGGAGCAGTGGGCAGCAACTAACAGAATTATTTTTAACAGGGAAAAATGCAAAGTACTACATCTGGGCAATAAAAATGAAAAAAGCATATACAGAATAGAAGGAATAGGGCTAAGCAACAGCACATGTGAAAAAGACTTGGGTATACTAATAGATCACAGACTGAACATGAGTCAATTGTGTGATGCAGCAGCAAAAAGGGCAAATACAATTCTGGGATGTATTAACAGAAGCATGCAGTCTAGATCACGCAAAGTCATTATTGCCCTCTACTCCTCTTTGGTCAGACCTCATCTGGAATACTGTGTCCAGTTTTGGGCACCACATTTTAAAAAAGACATCAACAAACTGAAGCAAGTTCAGAGAAGAGCGACCAGAATGGTGACTGGTCTGAAAACCATGTCCTTTGAGGAACGTTTACAGGATTTGGGAATGTTTAGCTTTCAAACAAGAAGACCGAGAGGAGACTTAATAGCTGTCTACAAATATCTCAAGGACTGTCACATTGTAGAAGGATCATCTTTATTCTCATTTGCACAAGGAAAGACTAGAAGCAATGGGATGAAACTGAATGGTAGGAGACACAGATTAGATACTAGAAAAAACTTTTCGACAGTTAGGGTGATCAATGAGTGGAACAGGCTGCCACGAGAGATGATGAGTTTTCCTTCAATGGAAGTCTTCAAACAGAGGCTGGACAGACATATGTCTGGGATGATTTAGTGAATCCTGCTTTGAGCAGGGGGTTGGACCAGATGACCCAGGAGGTCCCTTCCAACTCTAACATTCTCTGATTCTATGATTCTATGCATGTCCTCATCATCTTCTGCCTCGATTACTGCAACATTCTCCTCTGTGGCCTCCCTGCTACCTCTCTTGCACCACTCCAGTCTGTCCTCAACTCTGCTGCCCGACTAATCCACCTCTCTCCTCGCTACTCCGGTTTCTCCCCTCTGCAAATCCCTCCACTGGCTCCCAATTTCCCAACTAATCCAGTTCAAACTACTAACACTGACCTACAAAGCCATCCATAACCTGTCCCCTTCCTATATCTCTGAACTAATCTCCCAAAATCTTCCCTCACTTAATCTTCGATCCTCCTACTCTCCTCCACACTTATTTGTTCCTCACACAGCCGCCTCCAAGATTTATCTCGAATATCCCCCATCCTCTGGAATTCCACGCCTCAACACATCCAATTATCCACCACCCTCGGATTCTTCAGACAGAACCTGAAAACCCATCTCTTCAGGAAAGCTTACAGCCTGCAATAACCATTCTATATATAACTCAAGCTTGATTGTTATCCCACTTATTGAAAGCACCAGACTCTGATTTCAGATACAGTTATCTGCTAATCCTATATGTTATAAATTCTGCAAAACACAAATCGAGATATACATATGATTTTAATGTATTAGACCCAATCAAAGTATATAGCCTCTATTTTATAAAAGAAAAGAGATGAATAATAGATAAAAGAATAATTTAATTATCACAAAACTGATTCCACATATATACAAAAACCACCAATATGGACCCAAAAACCTCCGTATACTGTAGTGTACAATTTAAAAGTACCTGTAGACAAAATTAACAAATGCAGATTTCTCATGAACCCCTTTGTAAAACTGTACGTTTTTTCATTTTGCAAGTCTAGTCACTTATCCAACAGACTTTTTCTGTCGTCAGTTTTTGAATCACGCTACTGCCCTGTCCTCTTATGAACAGGACTGGATTTTACTCTCATAACTGCTTTGCTTTGAAATGCTCAGCAACTAATCATATCTGACATTGTATCATCATTATTATAGGAGATTCATACAAGTGAATGAAGTCTATAAAACAGTTATCAGCTAAAGTAATTTGATGACTATATAACACATACCCAATGATTGTTTAGATCACTGTAAATGCATTCAGCCATACTCATGCTAAATGTTTGCTACTTGCTAATAGAGATGAGCTTTATTGTTTGGAAAGAGTTTGCCAATCTCAAATTCGGCACTATTATAGCACATTCGGATTCGTGTTCGATATCATGAGCATTTTTCCTCAAAGTCAGCAAAATTCTGTCACAGATTGGTAAATGATTGCATTTCCACCAAAGCTTTTGTTTTCACTTTGTCTAGGATAGTGGTGATGATGTATGATGAGTGGAAGGGATGTGTTTTATGAGGGGAGGGGATATGTATACTGTAGGTCAGAGGAGTTGCTAAGTGTATTTTTTTCTTTAATAAATGTATGTGTGTACATTCCAGCAGTCAATCAAGGCGCAGAAACCATCCACAGTGTCATCAACATCTTGATTTGCTGCCTCCATTTTCTCAGTGTCATAGTGTAGAGAGGCAGCTCCTGGTACTGCTGCTGAAAGTGAACTTGTCAGTTAGCTACTTTCCAGTATCTAAATGGATTGTGCTAAAACTGTGTTGCAGCTTCAGGAGGCGCCATTGGCTAATCAAAATTGTTTGGTAAAAAACTGTGTTTCAGTGAGGAATCTGAAGGCCATTAAAAATTGCTGGGCCTAGTATAGGGGTTCAGCCAGGATCACCTATTTGCTAATCTAAATTATTTGTGATATGACTGTGTTACAGTGAGGAATCAGGAGTACACATTTCCTCTTAAAAATCATTAGGCCTAATATTGGGGTTCAGCTAGGAGTCCCTATTTGTTAATCCAAATTGTCTGTGATAAAACTGTGCTGTAGTAAGGAATCAGAAGGCCACATTCCTCTTAAACATAGTTAGGTATAAGAGTTGTTTTTCAGGCACACTATATAAGAAAATAAATAGTGACAGGTGACTGACAGGTGTGGACCTAAGATGGTGAAACAGCAGGTTAAAAGAGGGGAATTGTACGTAAAATATGAGTGAGGAAAAAGCGAGGTCATGGTGGAAGGGTGAATAGGCTTGGTGTACGAGGAGTACGTGAGTTAGGTGTTAATGAAAACTCATCTGAACAAATACCATCTTGTCCTATCCAAAGACCACTTATAACATCTGTTACTGGATGGGCTATTCTACTCTCTTTGGCCGCACAGTGGTACACCTTGTAGATGAGGCTCAGAAAGAGTGGATGGCAAGCGCTGCATCAAGTGGCCTATCCTCCTCTTCCTCCTCCTTAACATCACGTACAGTACAATCCTCAGAGGTGGCACCCCAATTGTTAGGGGTCGAGTTCCCGCCTCTGCACAGGGGGAGTCTCGAACCATCTCCGCAGCGGTCTCCCATTCTTCTTCAGCCGCAGTGGAGATGTCAGTCTCAGCATCTGGCTCAGCCTGATACTGTGCGGATGGTTAGTGCTGCCTTTCCAGGCTCAGCCATTGTAGCCAGTACTGTTCAGCGGTGAGCAGACATCTCTGGGACTAAGTCCTGCTTTTCCCCTTCTCAGCATGCCCAAGGTAAGACCTCTCATTGGAGGTCAGGGGTCACATGCTCAGGTACTACAGCAGCTCCCATTGGTCCTCTAGGAAGGTCCTAAAGTTGCTGCAGCTAATAAAAGGTTTGCATGGCCGCATGGCCATACGCTAGGATCAGCTTATGTCATGAGCTTTTGCTATTCAGTGGTCTTGTCTGCTTGTGGTCAGGACCGGCTGAAATAAGCCACTAGAATACCGGCACCTTCAGTGAGGAGTTTTGTATGGTGATTTCAGGGCTGGCGTAAAGCCATTGGAATTCCGGCTCCACTGGAGATGAGGTGTTTGTGTGCTTGCTACTTCCTGACCACTGATTGCTTTTGCTCTGTTCGGCAGCTGTGTTCACCTGTGACGCTAACAGGGCACAGCATTTTCCCTTCTGTGTGACTCTGCGAAGTAACAGAGTTCGCTTATACTGCCATATTGTGCCGCCATTTGCTAGCAGCAGGTTTGTCTCCTGCACGGTGGGCCCCGAGCTGCAAACGCACCAATAATTATATCTAAATATACTGGGCGCATTCCGCCAGCCTTAACACCAATCACCCTTTTTTTCCCCCACACATCACAAATTTCCCAATGCCCAACTCATTCTTGGGAACAACAGATGGGTCATTCTGCAGAGCTGTTCAACACATTCTATTCTATGGGCATCGGAAGTCTGCACCAAAATTCAACAGAATACAGAGGATGAAAGCATCTGTACCGATGTCCAAAATTTTTTTCATGTTGGATCCAGGGCCGGACAAACTAAGGTCCCAGCAGAAACTAAACGTTAGCCAGAGGCATATGCGGACTCTACTGTGGTGTCAGCACAGGAAGAGGAGGAGGGTGACTCTCAGGGTGAGGAATGGTCGAACAGAGAGGATGATGATATGGTTGCAGATCCCACTTGTTGTGAACCCAGAGATACGTAGTTGTGTAGCTCAGCAGAGAAGGTGGAGGAAGACTAGAAGGTTATGTTGTGGCTTCCAGCAGAGAAAGGGAGTGATGTAACCACAAAAAGCACTACATCCTCAGCCAAAACTGTGGCTTTGGCCAGCACCCATCGTAAGTCTGAAGTTCGCAGGTATGGCCTAGCCAGTGCCTTTTATGATACAATAATAAATGACCCAACTCACATTATGTTATTTCCAAAATAAGACTCAGTAGAGGCAAAAATTGCATTAATTTGACTACTGCATGCATGAACCACCTCATGCATGATCAACATGCCATAGTGTGGGAATCTCACTGCACTAAAATGTGGACTAGAGGTCCTTGACATCCACCGGCCATCCCATCAACCACATCTGCTGTTTCTTCCTTCTCTGTCATCATGCCAAGATTTCTCACATAAGTCTGTGGCCGCAGAAACTCCACTTGTTTACCCCTACAGTAGGGGTGAGTGAGAGCCCTTCAGCTGTTACAGAAGTGGAGTGACTGCTGTTTTTGTTTCACTGAGCACAACACATCTTTCTCAATCGCCCATAACATCTCTGTCTGCACCTCACTCAGAGTACAGCAGCTTGTCCTGTTCACCCTTCTCCATCCTTTCTCAGCACAGCAGCCAGCCTACACATGCCAAAGCTAAGAGCTTGAACTCCACCATCTCCAATTTGTTGACCACGGAAATGCTGCCTTTCCACTTTGTGGATACAGACGGTTTCAGAAAGTTTATTGCCATTGCCATCCATCAGCACCAGTTGCCCAGTCACCATTACTTGTCTAAGAAAGCTGCGCCTGCAATACAGCATGTCGCTGGCAACATCACCCGTTCTCTGAAAAAAATCTACATCTGCCAGGGTGCATTTCAAAACTAACACCAGGATGAGCAAACATGGGCAGGAGCGTTACATCTTGCTGACTGGACACTGGGTGATTTTGGTGGCTATGGGCCTAGACGGTCAAAGGGCTGCTCCACAATTCTTGGAATCCCTAAGCCTTGTGGGACAAACCTCTGTATCTAACACTTCCTCCACTTCTTCTGGTTTCTCCATCTCCTCTAGGGCCTCCACCTGTGCCCTCAACCTTTCCCTTAATAAGACATGCATTCCAACAGTGCAGATAGAATATCCCCCACCTCTGTACTGTGTAGCCAGGGCTCACCCCAATTAGGAAATGTTAAAATGCTTTGTAAGTTGCAGTCGCATAGCACAAGAGTTGTGGCCAGCTATCCAGGCCGAATTAGAGCAATGGCTTTCTCCACTGAACCTGTAGCCAGGGCAGGCCGTGTGCGATAATGGTGCAAACCTGGAGGCAGCCCTATGCTGGGGCAATCTCACACACGTGTCTTGCATGGCTCACATCCTCAACATGGCGGAACAGCAATTTCTCTGCCACTATCCCAGCCTGGATACGCTGCCGTAGAAAGCACAGTCACTGTGTGCTCACTTCCGATGATAGCTCCCGCAGGCTATCGACTTGCTTCACTACAATTGTAACATAGTAACATAGTTACATAGTAACATAGTTAGTAAGGCCAAAAAAAGACATTTTCCATCCAGTTCAGCCTATATTCCATCATAATTAATCCCCAGATCTACGTCCTTCTACAGAACCTAATAATTGTATGATACAATATTGTTCTGCTCCAGGAAGACATCCAGGCCTCTCTTGAACCCCTCGACTGAGTTCGCCATCACCACCTCCTCAGGCAAGCAATTCCAGATTCTCACTGCCCTAACAGTAAAGAATCCTCTTCTATGTTGGTGGAAAAACCTTCTCTCCTCCAGATGCAAAGAATGCCCCCTTGTGCCCGTTACCTTCCTTGGTATAAACAGATCCTCAGCGAGATATTTGTATTGTCCCCTTATATACTTATACATGGTTATTAGATCGCCCCTCAGTCTTTTTTCTAGACTAAATAATCCTAATTTCGCTAATCTATCTGGGTATTGTAGTTCTCCCATCCCCTTTATTAATTTTGTTGCCCTCCTTTGTACTCTCTCTAGTTCCATTATATCCTTCCTGAGCACCGGTACCCAAAACTGGACACAGTACTCCATGTGTGGTCTAACTAGGGATTTGTACAGAGGCAGTATAATGCTCTCATCATGTGTATGCAGACCTCTTTTAATGCACCCCATGATCCTGTTTGCCTTGGCAGCTGCTGCCTGGCACTGGCTGCTCCAGGTAAGTTTATCATTAACTAGGATCCCCAAGTCCTTCTCCCTGTCAGATTTACCCAGTGGTTTCCCGTTCAGTGTGTAATGGTGATATTGATTCCTTCTTCCCATGTGTATAACCTTACATTTATCATTGTTAAACCTCATCTGCCACCTTTCAGCCCAAGTTTCCAACTTATCCAGATCCATCTGTAGCAGAATACTATCTTCTCTTGTATGTCTTCCAGCCTCATTGTTAACTGTTTGATTTGTGATGTTCCGACAAGGTGTAATTCCACTCTACATATGTTGCAATGAGTGTGGCAGCAGCAACAAGTACTGGTGCAGTATATCCCTTTGCATAGCCTGGGCCAAAGGATTACGGACGTGGTACAATACATGCTTGCTGAGTGGGCCCAGATGAAGGACCTATGCAACCTTCTGCACAGTTTTGAAATGGCTACTAAGATGTTTAGAGCTGATGATGCCATCATTGGTATTGCTATTCCAGTCATCTACATGCTGGACCACACTTTGAATAGTCTGTGTGAGGAAGTAGCAGTCCCAGAGGAAAAGGTGGAAGCAGAGGAGGATGTGAAAGAGAAAACAACATCTCTAAGTACCGGATTGGCATTGCAAAGATGGGCACCATGGGATGGTGAATCACAGCAATTGAGGAGGGCCCATGGTACCACAAACTGTTAGTGAAGGTGCAGGAGCCGAGGAACAAATTGAGGGGGAGGAAGAGGGGATGGATGTGCAACAAACAGGAGATGAAGTGGATAATGATCCCCTCTACACTGTCCGTTGATTTCGGTAAGGGACAGAAAAAGTGACCTTAAATTTCACCCTACCACTAATAAATCATGGACTTGGATCTCATGGAAGAGCCTGACACATGAGGGCCATCTTGCTGCACTATCTGCAACATGATGTCCATATTCCTAAGATTAGAAATAGTGCTGATCACTGGGTTGCCACTTTGATTTTTCCACGCTACAAGAGTAAATTTTGACAGATGTATTCCCTTCCTGGAGAGGGATGCACGCATGCTGGAGTATCGAAACATGCTTGTAGACAATCGTAAGAGAGGTTTTCCCAAAACAGCAGTGAGGCACATAGTGTGCATCGCAGTTCTAGACTTTTAACCCAGGGAACATCAAGGCATCATCGCAAAAACATTAGCTGTAGTAGCGGTGTAAGTGGCATAAGCATTTTCTGTGAGTCATTTCACACAGTTTTAGACAAGCACCAGTAGAAGAGAGCACAAGGTTGACATGTTAAGAACGACTGGAGAGGAAGTTGCAGGAATACCTTGAGCTCAATACAAGTGCTATCAGGGGAATTTGGACCCTTTTGCATTTTGATCTTCAAAAATGGAAGTGTGGCCTGAGCTTGTCTGTCATGCTTTAGAGGTTTTGTCATGCACGGCAGCCAGCATTCTCTCAGAACGTCTTCAGCGCTGCTGGTGGCATCCTGATGGATAAGTGTATCCGGCTGTCCCCTAAAAGCGTAGATCACCTAACTTTTATCAAAATGAACAAGTCATGGATCTCTAATGACTTTTGCACTCCAGTTGGAGACTAGGCGATGGTTGTTGTGAATTCTGCTCTTGGGTTCCCTCCAGTGGTTGTAGGTGGGAATGCAGTTGTCTCTGAGTCGCAGTCCTGGCCAGGTATATCTGCTGATTGCAGTTCTGACTGGGATATTTAGGTGTGCAGGATTCATTAGTCCTTGCCAGTTGTCAATGTTTCTTGTGAAGTGTTGTATCACTTTCTGGCTTCTCCTGCTTAGCTGCCAATTCAGCAAAGATAAGTGTCTGTTTCGTTTTCTGTGGCACACATGCGGTGTGCTTATATTCTGTGCTATTCATTTGTTTTTCTCTTGTCCAGCTTAGACTGTGTCATTGTTTTCTCAGTCTTGTTGGATTCTCTGGAGTTGCAGATATACGCTCCACATCTTTAGTTAGATGATGGAGTTTTTGTATTTTCTGCTGTGGATATTTTTGGAAGGATTTTTAATACTGACCGCTTAGTATCCTGTCCTATCCTTTCCTATTTAGCTAGTGTGTGCCTCATTTGCTAAATCCTGTTTCCTGCCTGCGTGTGTCTTTTCCTCTTCTACTCACAGTCAATATCTGTGGGGGGCTGCCTATCCTTTGGGGTTCTGCTCTGAGGCAAGGTAGAAATTCCTATTTCCAACTATAAGGGTATTTAGTCCTCCGGCTGTGTCAAGGTGTCTAGGTTTTGTTAGGCACACCCCACGGCTACTTCTAGTTGCGGTGTTAAGATCAGGGTTTGCGGTCAGTATAATTACCACCTACTCCAGTGAAAGTTTTCATGCTGCTCCAAGGTCACCTGATCATAACAGTACAACTGGCCCATAATGAGTTAAATGCATCTCAGAAGAAGGGAAGAAAGGTCTTGAGCCATTTTTTTTTCTTCAATCTACTTTGTCCTCTCCTCCCTCTTTACCTCTGAGTGGCTGAAGAGCCTTGTGCTAGCATGAATGTTCAGGAATTAGCTTCTCGTGTAGACCAGCTTGCTGCTAGGGTACAGGGTATTTCTGATTATATTGTTCAGACTCCTGCTTTAGAACGAAGATTCCTACTCCTGATTTGTTTTTTGGTGACAGGTCCAAATTTTTGAGTTTTAAAAACAACTGTAAACTGTTTTTTGCTTTAAGACCTCGATCCTCCGGTGATTCCATTCAGCAGGTTAAAATTGTCATCTCCCTGCTGCGTGGCGACCCGCAGGATTGGGCATTATGCCTGGAATCTGGTAATCCGGCTTTGCTTGATGTAGACTCCTTTTTTCAGGCTTTGGGATTGTTATATAATGAACCTAATTCTGTGGATCAAGCTGAGAAGACCTTGTTGGCCCTGTCTCAGGGTCAAGAGGCGGCAGAATTGTATTGTCAGAAATTCAGAAAATAGTCGGTGTTGACAAAATGGAATAATGATGCTTTGGCGGCAATTTTCAGAAAGGGTCTTTCTGAATCCGTTAAAGATGTTATGGTGGGGTTTCCCACGCCTTCCGGTCTGAGTGATTCTATGTCTCTGGCCATTCAGATTGACCGGCGCTTGCGGGAGCGTAGAACTGTGCGCGCTGTGGCGTTATCCTCAGAGCAAATTCCTGAGCCTATGCAGTGTGATAGGATTCTGTCTAGAACGGAACGACAAGGTTTCAGACGTCAGAATAGGTTGTGTTATTATTGTGGCGACGCTTCTCATGTCATTTCTGTCTGCCCTAAGCGGACAAAGAGGATCACCAGTTCAATTACCATCAGTACTGTACAACCTAAATTTTGTTATCTGTGTCCTTGATCTGCTTATTGTCATCATTTTCTGTCATGGCGTTTGTGGATTCAGGCACCGCCTTGAACTTAATGGACTTTGAGTTTGCCAAGCGTTGTGGTTTTCCCTTGCAGCCTTTTCAGAACCCTATTCCTTTAAGGGGCATTGATGCTACACCCTTGGCTAAAAATAAGCCCCAGTTTTGGACACAGGTGACCATGCGCATGGCGTCAGTCCATTAGGAAGATTGTCGATTTCTGGTGTTGCATTATTTGCATGATGTAATCGTGCTGGGTTTTCCGTGGTTGCAGGTTCATAATCCTGTGTTGGATTGGAAGTCCATGTCTGTGACTAGTTGGGGTTGTCAGGGGGTTCATAATGATGTTCCTTTGATGTCAATCTCCTCTTCTTCCTCTTCTGAAATTCCAGAGTTTTTGTCTGATTTTCAGGATGTATTCCATGAGCCCAAGTCCAGTTTCCTTCCACCGCACAGAGACTGCGATTGTGCAATTGACTTAATTCCAGGCTGTAAGTTTCCTAAGGGTCGACTTTTCAATCTGTCTGTGCCTGAACATACCGCCATGCGGAGCTATATTAAGGAGTCTTTGGAGAAAGGGCATATTCGACCATCTTCTTCACCATTGGGAGCGGGGTTCTTTTTTGTTGCTAAAAAAGATGGTTCCTTGTGACCCTTTATTGATTATCGCCTCTTGAATAAGATCACGGTCAAGTTTCAATACCCTTTACCTTTGCTTTCCGATTTGTTTGCTAGGATTAAGGGAGCTAGTTGGTTTACGAAGATTGACCTTCGGGGGCATATAATCTTGTTCATATTAAGCAGGATGATGAATGGAAAACTGCGTTTAACACGCCCGAAGGCTATTTTGAATACCTTGTGATGCCATTCGGACTCTCTAATGCTCCATCTGTTTTACAGTCCTTCCTGCATGATATCTTCTGGACTTATCTTGATAAATTCTTGATTGTATATTTGGATGATATTTTGATTTTTTTGGATGATTGGGAGTCTCATGTGCAACAGGTCAGGATGGTATTTCAGATCCATCGTGACAATGCTTTGTTTGTGAAAGGGTCTAAGTGTCTCTTTGGGGTGCAGAAGGTTTCTTTTTTGGACTTTATTTTTTCTCCCTCGTCTATAGAGATGGATCCGGTTAAGGTTCAGGCCATTCATGATTGGATTCAGCCCACATCCGTGAAGAGCCTTCAGAAATTTTTGGGTTTTGCAAATTTTTATCACCGTTTCATTGCTAATTTTTCCAGCGTGGTTAAACCCTTGACCGATTTGACAAAGAAAGGCGCTGATGTGGCGAATTGGTCCTCTGTGGCTGTCTCTGCCTTTCAGGAGCTTAAACGTTGATTTACTTCTGCTCCGGTGTTGCGCCAACCGGATGTTTCTCTTCCGTTTCAGGTTGAGGTTGACACTTCTGAGATTGGGGCAGGGGCCGTTTTGTCTCAAAGGGATCCTGTTGGTTCCTTGATGAAACCGTGTGCCTTCTTTTCCCGTAAGTTTTCGCCTGCTGAACGCAATTATGATGTCGGCAATTGGGAGTTGTTGGCTATGAAGTGGGCGTTTGAGGAGTGGCGACATTGGCTTGAGGGAGCTAAGCACCGTATTGTGGTCTTGACCGATCATAAGAATCTGATTTACCTCGAGTCTGCCAAACGGCTGAATCTTAGACAGGCTCGATGGTCCTTGTTTTTTTCCCATTTTGATTTCGTGGTCTCGTACCTTCCGGGTTCTAAGAATATTAAGGCTGATGCCCTCTCTAGAAGTTTTTTGCCTGATTCTCCTGAGGTCTTAGAACCGGTCGGTATTCTGAAAGAAGGGGTGGTCCTTTCTGCCATTTCCCCTGATTTACGATGGGTTCTTCAGGAATTTCAGGCTGACAAACCTGACCGCTGTCCTGTGGGGAAACTGTTTGTTCCTGACAGATGGACTAGTAGAGTGATTTCTGAGGTTCACTGTTCCGTGTTGGCTGGTCATCCTGGCATTTTTGGTACCAGAGACTTGGTTGGTAGGTCCTTTTGGTGGCCTTCTTTGTCGCACGATGTGCGTTTTTTGTGCAGTCCTGTGGGACTTGTGCGCGGGCCAAGCCTTGTTGTTCCCGTGCTAGTGGGTTGCTTTTGCCATTGCCAGTCCCTGAGAGGTCCTGGACGCATATTTCGATGGATTTTATTTGTGATCTTCCGGTCTCCCAGAAGATGTCTGTTATCTGGGTTGTTTGTGACCGGTTCTCTAAGATGGTTCATTTAGTGCCTTTGCCTAAATTGCCTTCCTCTTCAAATTTGGTTCCGTTGTTTTTTCAGCATGTGGTTCGTTTGCATGGTATTCCGGAGAATATTGTGTCCGACAGAGGTTCCCAGTTTGTTTCTAGGTTTTGGCAGGCCTTTTGTGCTAGGCTGGGCATTGATTTGTCTTTTTCTTCTGCATTTCATCCTCAGACAAATGGCCAGACCAAGCGAACTAATCAAACTTTGGAGACTTATTTGAGATGCTTTGTGTCTGCTGATCAGGATGATTGGGTGGCCTTCTTGCCAGTGGCCGAGTTTGCCCTTAATAATCGGGCTAGTTCGGCTACTTTGGTTTCGCCTTTCTTTTTTAATTTTGGTTTTCATCCTCGTTTTTCTTCTGGGCAGGTTGAGCCTTCTGACTGTCCTTCTGACTCAACGTTTTGCTAACCGTCGTCGGTGTGTTGGTTTCCGGCTTCGGGTTGGGGATCTGGTCTGGTTGTCTTCCCGTCATGTTCCTATGAAGGTTTCTTCCCCTAAGTTTAAGCCTCGGTTTAGTGGTCCTTATAAGATTTCTGAGATTATTAATCCGGCGTCTTTTCGTTTGGCGCTTCCGGCCTCTTTTGCTATCCATAATGTCTTCCATAGATCTTTATTGCGGAAATATGTGGTGTTCCCTCTGTTGATCCTCCGGCCCCTGTGTTGGTTGATGGAGAGTTGGAGTATGTGGTTGAGAAGATTTTGGATTCTCGTTTTTCGAGGCGGAGGCTCCAGTACCTTGTCAAATGGAAGGGTTATGGCCAGGAGGATAATTCTTGGGTTTTTGCCTCTGATGTCCATGCTGCTGATTTGGTCCGTGCCTTTCATCTGGCTCATCCTGATCATCCTGGGGGCCCTGGTGAGGGTTCAGTGACCCCTCCTCAAGGGGGGTACTGTTGTGAATTCTGCTCTTGGGTTCCCCCCAGTGGTTGTAGGTGGGAATGCAGTTGCTTCTGAGTCGCAGTCCTGGCCAGGTGTATCTGCTGAAGTGTTGGATCACTTTCTGGCTTCTCCTGCTTAGCTGCCAATTCAGCAAAGATAAGTGTCTGTTTCTTTTTCTGTGGCACACATGCGGTGTGTGCTAAATCCTGTTTCCTGCCTGCGTGTTTCTTTTCCTCTTCTACTCACAGTCAATATCTGTGGGGGGCTGCCTATCCTTTGGGGTTCTGCTCTAAGGCAAGGTAGAAATTCCTATTTCCATCTTTAGGGGTATTTAGTCCTCCGGCTGTGTCGAGGTGTCTAGGTTTTGTTAGGCACACCCCACGGCTACTTCTAGTTGCGGTGTTAAGATCAGGGTTTGCGGTCAGTATAGTTACCACCTACTCCAGTGAAAGTTGTCATGCTGCTCCAAGGTCACCTGATCATAACAGATGGTGTAGTTTTTAGTGTCGTGCATTCATCTAGCATTATTGCAGTCTGTGCCACACTTGTCATGGCTTTTGTGCCCGTGGTTGCTACTGCTGCTAATGTTACAAACAATTTTTTTAAATATGGAGAGTGGAAGCTGGTAGTTGGGTCTCCATCTGGTTGGTTGCCTGCATAAGTAGGGCTCCCAGACAGGCAGGCCTGCATCATTTACTTTCACTCAACTACCTGTGTTACTATACTTACATTTTTCTACCAATAGTATGCTATGAAACTGATTTTTGTGTCATCTAAGTGTGTCTGGGAAAAAAAGGAGCTGTTGCATGAGGTATCAGGGCTTCCAGCAAAGAAAGCTAACTCCACTCCCTTAAAACCAGATCTTTATTGAAACTTCAATTCAAAGCTGTAAATGCTGGGCGAGACCTTAATACCTCATGCATGGCCAAAAGCTGATGGCTGCTGTGCCATTAGCAACTTTCTACTGTGGGTCAATTAATGCCACTTTTCATGGTGTCTGACCCTAATTTTCGCTGTTTGGGATGCGTTTTGTCACCCCTTAAGGTGTTGTGTATTCATTTGTTTTGGCCTCCCATTGAATTGAATGGGGTTCGGGTATATTCATCAAATTATTCGGTGAACATGTTTGGTGAACATGAGGTAAACCAAACCGAACTTTGAAAGGTTAGCTCATCTCTACTTGCTAGAAAAATGTGTACTAATTGATAGATTTTTTGTAGTCCTTTTAATGTATGAGCTGACAAAATGCAGCCATGAATCTACTATACAGAATGAGAATGAGCTGAAATTGAAGATATAATATGGATAATATGGGCAATATAGAGAAATATCTCAAAACTAGAACTAGAGATGAGTGAACCCGAACTGCCGAACCTAAATGAGAGAGATTTTGTTGTCTTTCCCAGACATAATGTTCGGGTCTCCGTTGTTTTGAATGGGGTTCAACCTCTGGATTAAGTTCGTTTACAATTCTGGCTCCCTAACCAAACTTTGCAATCCAATTCGAGTTGCTTACCAGAACCCGAACTTCCATGGGTTCTCTCATCCCTACTCATAACTCATGATCTGTTTAATTAGTTGGTGAGCTAATGGAAGTGCTTAGCTCTGGTTGTAACCATCTCTCTAATTTCATAAAACCCCTCTTAGGCCACATTCACACTTTCAGTATTTGCTCAAAATCAGGAGTGGGTGAAAAAAGCAGAAGTGGTGATGTGTTTCTTTTATACTTTTTCTCTGATTGTTCCATTCCTGCATTTGGCTCACAAATACTTCTGTAAAATAGTGACCAAATACTAAACGTGTGAATTGTGGCTATAAAATTAGAGTTTAGATAAAAGCAAATATTTGTCACAAGACATTACATACGGTCATTGTGACATGCAGAAGTAGTGCTGTTGCTTCAAACTAGAGGGGTTAACACAGTCTCAAAAGACAGGGAGTGAGTAGCAGAGCCCCAGGAGGATTGTGTGGAATCTGTTTACTATTCTGGCAGCAGCTGAAAGGATGAGTGGTGTGTAATCTGTCTCTCACAAAAGTTCAGGCAATTGAACCATATGGACACAGGATTCCATTAAAGAGAGAAGCTGGGCTAACCCCTGTAATGCTAGTTGAAAAAGTCTATCAAGAGCAGGAGGATAAGGACTGAAAGGAATTGTGTCACAGGGATCATCTCTCTCTGCAAACCACCACTTCTCCATCTCACTGTGCTGGAAGGAATGCTGTGCACTACTGTGCCTTTGTGAGTCTTGATCTGTGCTGAGCTGAACTGTGCTATCAAAAGAGACTATTAGTCAATGTGTCTTTAAGAAGCAACTGTACTGTTTAAGAAGCCTGTGCTTAAGAGACTTGATTTGCACTGGACGTGATATTAAACTATACTGTTAATCTGTTCATGAGGACTTATCAATTGTGTCTGTGTGAGCAGGTGGATCTATCTTGTGACTGAGGAAGATGCAGTGCATGGTCGCCCTGAGTATAGGTTCCCCCAGAGTTCCAAAGAATTCATGAGACCTGTCCTGCCCCTATCTGAACCTAGTGGCGTGCATGTAACATCATCTCCTAATATTGTCAATGGTGTAAATAAATTAGTACAACTAATCAACGTACATCTGATTACTCTCTCAAGTATATTTCATTTTGTAGCATATCATTTTCTTAATTTCAATTTTCTATTTAAATATTCATTGTCTTATTTTGCTACTTTAAACATCTTTAAAGAAAAACAAAAAAACAAACCTGCCTTAAAAAATGTACTGTATACGTCAAAGTGGTAACTTGTGGCATAAGTTTCCAGCTGATATTTTTATATACAGTACAGACCAAAAGTTTGGACACACCCTCTCATTTAAAGATTTTTCAGTTTTTTCATGACTATGGAAATTGTAAATTCACACTGAAGGCATCAAAACTATGATTTAACACATGTGGAATTATATACAAAAATATTATATACAAAAAATTGTGAAACAACTGAAATTATGTCTTATATTCTAGGTTCTTCAAAGTAGCCACCTTTTGCTTTGATGACTGCTTTGCACAATCTTGGCATTCTCTTCATGATCTTCAAGAGGTATTCATAAAAAATGGTTTTCACTTCACAGGTGTGCCTTGTCAGGTTTAATAAGTGGCATTTCTTGCCTTATAAATGGGGTTGAGACCATCAGTTGTGTTGTGCAGAAGTCTGGTGGATACACAGCTAATAGTCCTACTGAATAGACTATTAGAATTTGTATTATGGCAAGAAAAAAGCAGCTAAGTAAAGAAAAATGAGTGGCCATCATTACTTTAAGAAATGAAGGTCAGTCAGTCCGTAAAATTGGGAAAACTTTGAAAGTATCCCCAAGTGCAGTTGCAAAAACCAGCAAGCGCTACAAAGAAACTGGCTCACATGAGGGCCACCCCAGAAAAGGAAGACCAAGAGTCACCTCTGCTTCTGAGGATAAGTGTATCCGAGTCACCAGCCTCAGAAATCGAAGGTTAACAGCAGCTCAGATTATAGACCAGGTCAATGCCACACAGAGTTCTAGCAGCAGACACATCTCTACAGCAACTGTTAAGAGGATACTTTGTGCATCAGGCCTTCATGGTAAAGTAGCTTCTATGAAACCACTGCTAAGGACTGGCTTCAAGCAGGAGAGACTTGTTTGGGCTAAAGAACGCAAGGAATGGACATTAGACCAGTGGAAATATGCGCTTTGGTCTGATGAGTCCAAATTTGAGATCTTTGGTTCCAACCACCGTGTCTTTGTGCGACGCAGAAAATGTGATCGCATGGATTCGACATGCCTGGTTCCCACCGTGAAGCATGGAGGAGGAGGTGTGATGGTGTGGGGGTGCTTTGCTGGTGGCACTTTTGGGAATTTATTCAAAATTGAAGGCATACTGAACCAGCATGGCTACCACAGCATCTTGCAGCGGCATGCTATTCCATCTGGTTTGCATTTAGTTGGACCATCATTTATTTTTCAACAGGACAATGACCCCAAACACACCTCCAGGCTGTGTAAGGACTAATTGACCAAGAAGGAGAGTGATGGAGTGCTACGCCAGATGACCTAGCCTCCACAGTCACCAGACTTGAACCCAATCAAGATGGTTTGGGGTGAGCTGGACTGCAGAGTGAAGGCAAAAGGGCCAACAAGTGCTAAGCATCTCTGGGAACTCCTTCAAGATTGTTGGAAGACCATTTCCGGTGACTAACTCTTGCAGCTCATCAAGAAAATGCCAAGAGTGTGCAAAGCAGTCATCAAAGCAAAAGGTGGCTACTTTGAAAGAAGCAGGGCGCGTCCGAGGGTGAGTATATACCTAATAGGTATAATAGGTATAATAGGAATATACTCACCCTCGGACGCGCCCTGCTTCTTTCCAGCAGCCTTCCTTCCTAAGAATCAGCGCTTGAAGGACCTTGCGTGACGTCGCGGTGACGTCGCGGCTTGTAATTGGTCGCGCGAGCGGTCACATGGGCGGCCGCATGACCAATCTCAAGCCGCGACGTCACCGCGACGTCACCGCAAGGTCCTGGAAGCGCTGATTCGAAGGAAGGAAGTTTCCCGGTTAGTACCAGGGCGCGTCAGAGGGTAAGTATAGCAATATTTTTTATTTGAATTCTTTATTTTACACTTAAATATGGATCCCAGGGCCTGAAGGAGAGTTTCCGCTCCTTCAGACCCTGGGAAACATTGGAAACCCAATGCACTGCATTGGGTTTCGAGTTTCGGCCGACCCCGACCCCGACTTTTTTATAGGATCGGCCGATTTCACTCGACCCGACTTTTGAAAAAGTCGGGTTTCGTGAAATCCGACCCGATCCTATAAAAGTAAAGGTCGCTCAACCCTAGCTGATACTATAATAACTGTTAAAAAAAGGGCTGGATGATTTCATCAATACACATAACATTGTGGGTTATAGTTAAATTAGTGACAAAATTTACAATTTTTAGAGAAAGGTTGAACTTGATGGACCTAGGTCTTTTTTCAATATATGTGTAACAATTCTGCATGCACAAATTTAATGTAAGTGGATAATCAAAAATGCTGCCATGACATGAAGACATAGTAGAAAGTGTGTGATGAGCATTAAACAGCAGTGATAAGATCAAGTTCTCCTCACTATGCTTAGTGACAGATGTCAGCTATATAGCACAGCTAGCACCTTCCATGAGTTGAACTGGTTCACCTTCATTGTCCTCTATATACTTGTATCTTTTGCATAATAATATGATATGTAGCTGGAAGACATTAATGGGCATGGAATTGAGGAATTTTAAAACATGGCTAGTGAAACAGACACTTGAGAAAAGTGATTTATACCAAGTATTTTTGACATTTTAGTTGAGGAAAGCAGCACACTTCTCAGTGATAGTTCAGTTAGGTGGGTGGAAATCTGTATATTGTTTGGGTTCACAGGACATCCACCATGCATCGATATATAAAAAGATATGAGGCACCCCATAGTAATTCAGAGCATATGGTGCTATATTCACCAGGTATGATGTTTTAGTTACTAGATTAATGAAACATTATATGCTTTGAATTATTTGGGAGCGCCACGATTATGTTCATCTCTATGAATATTTGAGAATTGGTATATTGTATAATGATTAGTGTTGAGCATTCCGATACTGCAAATATCGGGTACCGCCGATATTCGCTGTATCGAAATTCTGATACCGAGATCCGATACATTTGCGATATCAGATACTGGAATCGGAAGTTCCTATAGTGCAATTATGCACTTTAATGAAGTGTGGGCGGTGCGTGGGCGGAGACTGCATGTGTGTGTGTGTGCAGGCGGTGTCTGTGCGTGACCGTGGGGCTCTGTGCGTGTTCCGGGGCTCTGTGCTTGTGTGCCGGGGCTCTCTGCGGGCTGCGAGGCTCTGTGCAGGATGCCGTGGCTCTGTGCGGGCTGCCGTGGCTCTGTGCGGGCTGCCGTGGCTCTTTGCGTGTGTGCTGGGGCTCTCTGCCTGTGTGCAGGCATCGTCCTATGGCACTACAAGTCCCATCGGAAGATGCCTACTACACTGAGAGTGATTTACACATTAGACAATGATGGGACAGTAGTAGTCCCATCATCCGGCTAATGTACTGAATGAAAAAAAAAATACTCCATACATACTCCATACATACTCCACACTACATACATACTACATACATACAACATACTACATATATACATACTACATACATACTTCATACATACTCCATACATACTCCATACATAGTACATACATACTACATACATAGTACATACATACATACTACATACATACTACATACATACATACATACCTACTACATACATACTGTACATACTACATACATACATACATACATACTACATACATACATACATACTACATACATACTACATATATACTACATACATACTGCATGCACACATTTTGCATACATACATACATACTACATACATACTACATACATACTACATACAGTACATTCATACATTACATACATTACATACATATAGACATACAGTACATTAAACATAGATTACATATTCACCATTACTTGTCATTTTGATCCCCGAAGCGAGTGTCAACCTGTAAAAAATATGAAAAAAACAAACAACCAATATACTCCCTGTCTGCAGAAATCCACGATTGTCCCACGACGATCTCCCATGGAAAACAGCAGCATCAGATGATGCGACTGCTCACCAGGGTCTCTCGAAACACAATGATGGGAGGAAGATATTCCTCCGCTGCTGTAAAATAATAGTCCCTAGTCTGACTTATGGCATTGCTGGGTGAGACATTTTCCCACGCAGCAATTGCCATAAAGTAAGATTTTGAACTTTAGTAACCTCAGTGATGCACTGCAGAAGCCATTGTCTCCTTTTAGTGTGTCACTGAGGGTCCTATAAACCAGTGACATCACCCTATGTCACTATTCTATAGGGGAGATCATCGTGGGACACTCATTATTAATTGGACTACGGCGAACAGGTAGTATACGGTTTATTATTTTACGTTTTTTGCAGGTGCTGAAGTATGGTAAGTATGGTTAAATGAAGAATATTAAAATATTTTTTTCCTAATGTGTGCATGTTTTATTAACCCTTCCTTACTATTGGATTAATAATGGATAGGCATCTTATTGACGCCTCTCCGTTATTAACTCGGCTTAATGTCACCTTACAATAGCAAGGTGACATTAACCCCTTATTACCCCATATCCCACAGCTACACGGGAGTGGGAAGAGAGGGGCTAAGTGCTGGAATTGGCACATCTGACAGATGTGCCATTTCGGGGGCGGCTGCGGACTGATATTTGTAGCCGGGGGGGCCAATATCCATGGCCCCTCTCTAGGCTATGAATATCAGCCCGCAGCTGTCTGCGTAGCCTTTCTGACTATAAAATTTAGGGGGACCCCACGTAATTTTTTTGGGTGTCCCCCTATTTCAATAGCCAGTAAAGGCTACGCAGACAACTGCGGGCTGATATTCATAGCAGGCTACAAATATTGGCCCCCGGCAATCGGCTTTTGCCCTCTGGCGCAGAAAATTGCGCGGGAGCCCACGCCATTTTTTTCAGTTTTTTTTTGTTTTGTTTTTTTAAATTCAACGCTCATAAAGGTCTCTTTCACACTTGTGTCGGTACGGGTCCGTCACTATGCGTCGGGCCGATGTACCGACGTACGTTGTGAAATTTGTGCACGACATAGACAGCGGATGCAGTTTTTCAATGCATCCGCTGCCCATTCTGAAGTCCAGGGTAGAGGGGTTTGAGTTTCTGCCACGCATGCGCGGTAGAAAATGGCGGATGCGACGGACAAAAAAATGTTCAGTTGAACATTTTTTCGTGCCGACGGTCTGCCAAAACACGATGGATCCGTTGCACGACGGACGCGACGTGTGGCCATCCGTCGCGATCGGTCGCTAATACAAGTTTATTGGTAAAAAAACAAATCCTGCGTGCACACTTGCAGGATCCGTTTTTTCCGCCGGATCCGTTTTTTTTCCGCTGGATCTGTTTTTTTCCGCCAGATCCTGTTTTTTCTCATAGAATTGTATTAGTGCCGGATTGCGCTTGATGGACAGATGTTTGTTTGTTATTTTAATCTTTTTTACAGGTTGCCACTGGCTTCGGGGAACAAAGTGACAAGTAATGGTGAGTATGAACTCTATGTTTAATGTACTGTATGTCTATATGTATGTACTGTATGGAGTATGTATGGAGTATGTATGGAGTATGTATTTAGTATGTATGGAGTATGTATGGAGTATTTATTTATTTTTTTCATCCAACACATTAGCCGGATGATTGGACTACTACTGTCCCATCATTGGCTAATGTGTCAATCACACTTGTAGTCCCATTGGACGATGCCTGCACACACGCACAGAGCCCCAGCATGCCGCATAGACCCAGCGCGCCGCATAGAGCCCGGGCAGACCACATACAGCCCCAGCACTCCGCATAGAGCCCAGGCAGCCCGCATAGATCCCTGGCACGCCGTGTGGAGCCCGGGCAGCCCACATACAGCCCCGGCACACCACATAGAGCCCGGGCAGCCCGCATAGATCCCCGGCACGCCGAAAAGAGCCCCGGCAGGCCTGCATAGAGCCTGGGCAGCCCGCATAGAGCCTCGCTAGGCCTACACAGAGCCCCGGTAGGCACGTACAGATCACTAGCAGGCCCGCACAGACCCTGCCTGCACACACAGACACTCAGTGTCCGCCCACGCACCGCCCACACTCTTCCCCCCTCCGGAACAGCATATAGAAGAACAGAAAGGCCTTATATATGTTCTGATATTTGTGTTCCATTGACTTGCATTGGTATCGGGTATCGTTATCGGCGATATCCGATATTTTTTGGATATCGGCCGATACAAGAAGATATCGCTCAACACTAATAATGATAAGAAACATGCATTCTGTTAGTGAATGGAGAAGTTAAAGGGGTTGGCTACTATATTATGTTTCCATTTCAGGTACACTATCAACCATAGATAGACACTTCACTAAATACTTTGCTTTGCCCATTCCTGCAGTAAGCTGAGTTGCTCTTCTGGTCACATATCTCTGGCTGAGAATCTCCTGCTTCCTATGATGTCAGGTGAGATTCTGACTCAGTTCTAGAGTCTGGAATTTGATGGGTGGGCGGGGCTAGACACATTGGTAGGCGGAGTTGTATTCAGCAGAGCTCACTTGGTTTTGATGAATGCTGCCAGCTCTTCTTTGCATCTGTATTTAAACAGCAGGGTGTTTATACATGACCACACTGCTGGATATCCTGTGTAATACAAATACACTCTGTTTTACTCCCTTTATAATGTGAATACATTCAGATCTCTCCCCATTCATTTATCCATTGATCCATTCCATCCATCCCTCTCATTTCCATGTCATTGAGAGGGAGTAGGAAATAAGATTTATTGTCAGGGCTGGTGTAATGGTGATTTGTGCATTACTTCTATTTCCTGCAGTATACTGTATAGGATATAGTGCTGATGCAGTGTGTGACTTAAGAAGTGTGAGGAATATTGGCAGAGTTATAGCACTGTGCTTACTGCTGGCCTGCAGCCCAGCACGGGGCATGATGGGAAATTTTGTAAGAAGGGTGCAGAAGATTCTGAAGAGAAAGTTATCACTATAAGGCTGTAGTCACACGCAACATATAAAAAAATTCGTCCATTTTACACGGACGAGAATCGCAAAAATGTTCTCAATCAGTGATCCGTATGTTAACCATTTGCAGTGCGAGGATGCGATTTTTTCTCCCAAAAATATCCATGTGTCATCCATATGGTGAGATTTTCACGCCAGATTGCAAAATGGACATATAATGGATTAATGGGCTCAAATATTCCTGAAAACATAGATCTAGTATATATATATATATGTATATATATAATTGTCTAAGGGGTACTTCCGTCTTTCTGTCCTCAACTTCCGTAACGGATATCCTGCGTTGCTGATTGGTCTCAGCAGCTGCCTTTCATGGCTGCCACGACCAATCAGAGACGGGCACGGTCCGATTAGTCCCTCCCCTACAGTAACAGTGCCCGGCGCTCCGCTCCATACTCCCGGCTCCCCTCAGTCAGTGTCCCCGCTGCTCCACTCCATACTCCCCGGTCCCCTCAGTCAGTGTCCCCGGCGCTCCAATCCATACTCCCCGCTCCCCTCAGTCAGTGTCCCCGCTGCTCCACTGCATACTTCCCGGTCCCCTCAGTCGGTGTCCCCGGCGCTCCACTCCATACTCCCCGGTCCCCTCAGTCAGTGTCCCCGGCGCTCCACTCCATACTCCCCACTCCCCTCAGTCAGTGTCCCTGCTGCTCCACTCCATACTTCCCGCTCCCCGCAGTCAGTGTCCCCGGCGCTCCGCTCCATACTCCCCGCCCCCCGCAGTCAGTGTCCCCGGCGCTCCGCTCCATACCCCCGCAGTCAGCGCCCGCTCCATAATCCCCTCCAGTCACTGCTCATACAGGGTTAATGGCAGAGGTAATGGACTGCGTTATGCCACGGGTAATGCACTCTGTAACCGCTGCTATTAACCCTGTGTGACCAAGTTTTTACTATTGATGCTGTATAGGCAGCATCAATAGTAAAAAGATGTAATGTAAAAAATTATAAAATAACAAAAAACCTGCTATACTGACCCTCCGTTGTCCGCTGAGCCGCTCGCGCCGGCTGCCATCTTCCGTTCCCAGAGATGCATTGCGAACTTACCCAGAAGACTTAGCGATCTCGCGAGACCACTAAGTCATCTGGGTAATTTCGCAATGCATCTTGGAAACGGAAGATGGCGACCACATCACACAGCTTCGCTGGATCCCAGGGGTGAGTATTTAGCTATTTTTTATTTTAATTACTTTTTTAACAGGGATATGGTGCACACACTGCGTGACTGGGCAATATACTACGTGGCTGGGCAATATACTATGTGGCTGGGTAATATACTACGTCGCTGGGCAATATACTACGTAACTGGGCAATATACTACGTGACTTGGCAATATACTAGGTGGCTGGGCAATATACTACGTGGCTAGGCAATATACTATGTGGCTGGGCAATATACTACGTGGCTGGGCAATATACTACGTGGCTGGGCAATATACTACGTGGCTGGGCAATATACTACGTGGCTGGGCAATATACTACGTAGCTCGGCAATATACTACGTGACTGGGCAATATACTACGTGGCTGGGCAATTTACTACGTGACTGGGCAATATACTACGTCGCTGGGCAATATACTATGTGGCTATGTGCTGAATACTACGTCGTTGTGCAATATACTACGTCGCTGGGCAATATTCTACGTCGCTGGGCAATATACTACGTGACTGGGCAATATACTATGTGACTGGGCAATATACTACATAGCTGGGCAATATACTATGTGGGCTGTGCAATATACTACGTGGACATGCATATTCTAGAATACCTGATGCGTTAGAATCGGGCCACCATCTAGTATATATATATTCTATATGTATTCTAGAATATGCATGTCCCCATAGTATATGGACAATGATGATTCCAGAATTCGCGGCAGACTGTGCCCGTCGCTGATTGGTCGAGGCAACCTTTATGACATCATAGTTGCCATGGCAACCATTATGACATCTACGTCGATACTGTGCCCGTCGCTGATTGGTCGAGGCGAATTCGCGGCAGACTGTGCCTGTCGCTGATTGGTCGAGGCAACCTTTATGACATCATCGTCGCCATGCTGTGCCCGTCGCTGATTGGTCGAGGCCTGGCGGCCTCGACCAATCAGAGACGCGGAAATTCCGGGACAGACAGACAGACAGACAGACAGACAGACGGAAAAACCCTTAGACAATTATATATATAGATATCAGTGAGACATATATATATGTATATTTATATTTCATACTTAGCTAGATAGCAGAAAAGCCGGCAATTCAATTACCGTCTTTTCTGCTATCTAGCTCTGTATGAAATATATACAGTCATGGCCAAAAGTATTGACACCCCTGCAATTCTGTCAGATAACACTAATTTTCTTCCTGAAAATGATTGCAAACACAAATTATTTGGTATTATCTTCATTTAATTTGTCTTAAATGAAAAAACACAAAAGAGAATGAAGTAAAAAGCAAAACATTGATCATTTCACACAAAACTCCAAAACTGGGCCAGACAAAAGTATTGGCACCCTCAGCCTAATACTTGGTTGCACAACCTTTAGCCAAAATAACTGCAACCAACCGCTTCTGGTAACCATCAATGAGTTTCTTACAATGATCTGCTGGAATTTTAGACCATTCTTCTTTGGCAAACTGCTCCAGGTCCCTGATATTTGAAGGGTGCCTTCTCCAAACTGCCATTTTTAGATCTCTCCACAGGTGTTCTATGGGATTCAGGTCTGGACTCATTGCTGGCCACCTTAGAAGTCTCCAGTGCTTTCTCTCAAACCATTTTCTAGTGCTTTTTGAAGTGTGTTTTGGGTCATTGTCCTGCTGGAAAACCCATGACCTCTGAGGGAGACCCAGCTTTCTCACACTGGGCCCTACATTATGCTGCAAAATTTGTTGGTAGTCTTCAGACTTTATAATGCACACGGTCAAGCAGTCCAGTGCCAGAGGCAGCAAAGCATCCCCAAAACATCAGGGAACTTCCGCCATGTTTGACTGTAGGGACCGTGTTCTTTTCTTTGAATGCCTCTTTTTTTCTCCTGTAAACTCTATGTTGATGCCTTTGCCCAAAAAGCTCTACTTTTGTCTCATCTGACCAGAGAACATTCTTCCAAAATGTTTTAGGCTTTTTTAGGTAAGTTTTGGCAAACTCCAGCCTGGCTTTTTTATGTCTCGGGGTAAGAAGTGGGGTCTTTCTGGGTCTCCTACCATACAGTCCCTTTTCATTCAGACGCCGACGAATAGTACGGGTTGACACTGTTGTTCCCTCGGACTGAAGGGCAGCTTGAACTTGTTTGGATGTTAGTCGAGGTTCTTTATCCAACTTCCGCACAATCTTGCGTTGAAATCTCTTGTCAATTTTTCTTTTCCGTCCACATCTAGGGAGGTTAGCCACAGTGCCATAGGCCTTAAACTTCTTGATGACACTGCGCACGGTAGACACAGGAACATTCAGGTCTTTGGAGATGGACTTGTAGCCTTAAGATTGCTCATGCTTCCTCAGAATTTGGTTTCTCAAGTCCTCAGACAGTTCTTTGGTCTTTCTTTTCTCCATGCTCAATGTGGTACACACAAGGACACAGGACAGAGGTTGAGTCAACTTTAATCCATGTCAACTGGCTGCAAGTGTGATTTAGTTATTGCCAACACCTGTGAGGTGCCACAGGTATGTTACAGGTGCTGTTAATTACACAAATTAGAGAGAAAAATATTTAGAATTGAGAGTCCTCTAAATATTTTTCTATCTACTGGCTAACACGGTACCAAGATATATTTCTTTCCTGTAACAAATTAGAGAAGCATCACATGATTTTTTGAACAGTGCCAATACTTTTGTCCATCCGCTTTTTCATTTGGTGCGGAATTATATCCAATTTGGCTTTAGGACAATTCTTTTTGTGTTTTTTCATTTAAGACAAATTAAATGAAGATAATAATAACAAATAATTTGTGTTTGTAATCATTTTCAGGAAGAAAATGAGTATTATCTGACAGAATTGCAGGGGTGTCAATACTTTTGGCCATGACTGTTTATGTATGTGTCTCACTGATATATATATACATATATATATATATATATATATATATATATACATACCTATGCTATGTGTAGACATTTATTTTAGCTATTCTATTCTAACCTGTCAGTGTGATTTTACTGTACACCGCATTGAATTGCCGGCTTTTCTGTAGGACACTGGTGCGTATTTCTCGCAAGTCACACTGATGGTCCATGTGGTGTGCGAGTTTTTCTCCCACCCATAGACTATCATTGGTGATTCTCGGCCGATTTACAGTGCAAATCGCAGCATGGTGCGATTTCACACACAAGTATAGTATGCCCAAGAAAAAATGGATGATGGGAGCTGCCCCATAGATTAACTTTGGTCCGAGTGTGATTTTTTATCGCATAGCACTCGTTCGTATTATGTTCTAGTTTGACTCCAGCCTTACAATTGATTCACAGAAAGTGAGACAGAGAGGCAAAAAACAACATGAAACATTGAAAAAATGGTGTTAAGCAATTATGACAAAGCCAATAACTAAGTCAGGGTAGTGGACAACTTCTACTAAGTTGTATATGCTTCTAATTCAATATTTTGGTGGCGAGTGTTTTAGGTTGCATTTTATTAATTTTAAAACACCTCTTTCAAAATATATACTGCTAGCTGTTACAGGAACAAGCAACTTTAGAGACAGACAATGAGACTCCCCATTTCTTCAGAAATATTTTATATTTTCAAATTTATCTATACAACAAACTAATACCCCATTTAGATGTCTGTATAATATGGCCTGTGTTAATACCGTGATACACTGACTGGTTGCAGGTCTCTTGACTCAAACTTGACAGCTTCATAGAAATATATGAGGCTGCAAAGTTCAAGTCAGGAGACCCATGGCCAGCTAGCGCATCATGGATAGCACACAAACCATGTTACACAGACATCTGAATGAGGTTTTAAAGTCAAGTTTAAAGGGAACATGTCACCAGAAATAACGCTGTTAACCTGCAGATATGGGGTTACTCTGCAGGTTAACAGCATTTTGATGCTATCCGGCGCCTGCATGCAGCCAAATGCAGCGGGAAGAAAATGATCTTTATTCTCCTGTCATCATTCGATATTCAGTCATGAGTGCGGGGCGGTGTCGATCCAGACACCGCTCTGAGTATACAGCGTGGCCGATGTAACTGCGTCCACGGCCCCGACTGACACTGGCTCTACATTGCGGCCAGCTGTCATTCACAGCCGGGGCATGGTTACGGCGGCTGCTCTGTATACTCGAGCGGTGACTGAACCGTCAACACCCCCCAATGACTGAATACCGAAAGCTGGTGGGGAAAATAAAGATTATATTCTACCCGCTGCACGTGACTGAGTGCAGACACCGGACAGCATCATAATGCTATTAAACTGCAGATTAGCCCCATATCTAATTGTTAACAGCGTTATTTCTGGTGACAGGTTCCCTTTAAATTGGAACCAATTTCAAAACATATAAATTAAAATAGCATGTTTCCATATAACATAAATACTACATACTATAAAAAATTTTTACAATTGTTCTATTATGTTCCCATACAACATTGTCATAAGTTATGTCAATTATGAAGTAAATCCATAGTATGATTTTAAACCATCATTTTATTTATTGCATGTTTTTACTACATTTTTGTAATATTTTAGACTTTTTAATAAACCAGATTCATAACTCATTGACAAATTTTCTTTTTGGTGTTTATGGATGACAGAGCTGCAGGAGTTAATGTCATACACTCTATGAACACTGACAACGACACTTTCTCGTTTAATTCTTATTGCATAGTTCCAATTTGCATTGACAATTTGTGTAGTGAACTGCACAGTGATACAACGTTATCAGTATTGCTTCATGTTTTATAGACACACTGACAAGCCCTCAGTGACAAGTACAAGTTCCCAAAATACATGGAGGAGAAAAATGAATAAAATGTGCAATTAGTTTTGGAAAGGAAATACAAGGTACATCACTGCATAATTATTTGCACATAATTTGAAAATGTTTGGAGATGGAAGTTGGTGTGAAGTGCTCAGTTAGGGCTTCTGAAGTTAAACCAAATATACAGCAGTTGTTGCTTTAGTTCCATCGTAATAAGCTTATTGTTTTTCTTTTATACAAATTATCTTGTTTGGGGTTAGTATTCTATTCTTGCACCTAGAATTATTTCAATGTGTCCATGGCCATACACATACATTCTTTTAACTTCGATTACTAGTTTGGTAGGTCAAAGATTTTAATCTTCATAAATGATTTATACAGTATACAATAAAGTCTAATATTTTTTGTAAAAGAAAATCCAGAATCAAAATCTCTGGGGGTGGAGTTCTTTTAATGGAGCTTTAGGCTATGCTCACATGTTGTGTTTTTGCAGCGTTTTTTTATTGCAAAGTTTTGGTTGCATACAAAAAGCAGGTTTTGCTTAGTTTTTGCTGCGTTTTTATTGCTGCTTTTTGTCAGAGTACATTTGTCTCTTGTGCATGCTGATAAAGTTTAGTGCGTAAAAAAAATAATCTGATTTAAATTCATCAGGATTTGGCACAAAAAAGGCAGCAAAACCTGATATCTGGTTTTTTTTTTTACATCATTTTTTTGCACTACCCATTGCTTTCAATGTGGTGAAAAAGTGACATGCTGCATTTTACAAAAACACAGCTCTTTGACAAAACAGTCAGGGAAAAAAAAATCAAGGAGTGTGCATGAGATTTCTAAAATCATATAGACTTTGCTGGTACTGTGAATCGTAGCTAAAAATGTGCATAAAAACACTGCAAAAAAGCAATGTGTGAACAAAGCCTTCAATATAGAGACACTACAGAATTTTCTGAGTCACTATCCCTGTTGTAGGCTTTTGTTATTTTTGCTTCGGACTACTTATACTTTTAACCTATTCACAACATATGATGTAAATTTCCATCATAAGTCATGTCCCTGCCTTTGATGCGGACTCACACGCTGAGCCTGCATGTTTCCCAGAGTATGATGGCTGATTTAATCATGTGATTTTTATCAGCCATGGGTGGAGCAGTTTTCCACCAGCAGCTGTTAACCTGTTAAATCCCACTTTTACAGCAGAACAGCAGAATTAAACATGCGCCGAACACGGCACACGTCATTCCACACTCCCATCGGAGTGCCCGATGCTGATGGGTTGCCACTACAGCCAAGATTCTGCTAAAGAAATACTCATGTGAAAGTAAGCCCAATGAATTGCCCCAATGAAAATAAAACAATAAATATAAAAAAAAAGAATACGCCGATGTCCAAAACACATAATAAATAAGTGTAAAACTTTTTGTGACTATATGTCTCAAACTGCACCAAATTGTATTTTCCTCAATGTCTCTCACTAAGCAACTGCCTTACGGTTTACTCTGAGGGTCATTGGTTTAAAATACTATCCCTTATACAACCCCTGGCAAAAATTAGGGAATCACGGGCCTTAGAAGATGTTCATTTAGTTTTTTAATTTTGTAGAAAAAAAGCAGATCACAGACATGGCACAAAACTAAAGTCATTTCAAATGGCAACTTTCTGGCTTTAAGAAACACTAAAAGAAATCAAGAACCTTACGCTTGGTTAAAAAAAAGTAACCATTACTAACTACCAAATTTTTTGTTCTTGATTTCTTTTAGTGTTTCTTAAAGCCATAAAGTTGCCATTTCAAATGACTTTAGTTTTGTCCCATGCCTGTGATCTGCTTTTTTTCTACAAAATTAAACAACTGAATATGACCATCCTCCAAGGCCGGTGATTCCATAATTTTTTTGCCAGGGGTTGTAGTACAAAATATGAACTTGTCTTAACAGACTCATGACCAAATATGACAACAGCATGAGAATCTGAAGGATTGCCAATGAGTATGGAGAATACGAAAACTTTGTGTTTATTAGTCACAAAATAAATCTTTGAGTTCCCAGAAATAACATTTGAAGTATTCAGCTAATTTTTACCTACAAGCTGCACCCTATAGTTTTCCTGCTTTGTTTTGTTTGTTTTGTTGTTGTTTGTTTGTTTTCTTCAGGGGGGTTACCATGGTATATTAATAGAACTGTAACTGTTTCAATTACTTTTTTGTCTTAGTCCTTGTTTTTTTATTTTATGCATGTCTTTTATTTTATTAATTTATGTATAAAAAAATTAAATGAAATGTAATGTCAAAATTAACTTTCACCATTCTCTTATGTTATTCTTAATATGTTATGATTATTGCGCAAATTGGTACAATTAAGTGGCTACCCAACATACATATTATTATGACTTTAATGAAGCTATTCTTTCTGTACTCTGCAATCAACAACAGTTCCATAGACAATTACTGTATTGGAGGTGCACATAATCAACCCCTCTGCTATTAAAATTGGGCTTTGTGGCCCGATCCCCAGTGAACATTCCCTATCCCATGGAATGCGAGATAACTTACTATCTTCAGAAAACCCTTTTAACATCAGTGCATATAAAACATGCTGAGAAAAATAAAGAAATTAAAACAAGTTTTTTGCTCCATTCACTTTTATGGCACAGACAGGGCAACAAAACATATACAGTATATCTGGTTTTGAACAGTTTTCATGTTTTCTATCCATACCAGAAATTAGTCTTTAAAACGGATGCATACATTATTCTCCATTTTTTCTGCACTATGTAAAACTATAGGGGAAATTGTCTGGATTTGTCTGAGATCACAGGTTTCCATAGAACTTAATACAGGACAGCACATGCTAAGCGTAATAAAATACTTTCAAACAAATTGTCTCCTTAGATTTAAGCCTTTTCACATTATTTTTAAAACAAGTTATGTCAGTTTTAGCCAAAGGCTCTGTGCCTGCTGAGGGTTTAGAGAATCAACATGCAGATGGCGAGCTAATGGCCACTTACAGCATGAATATGCAGATTGCGCCAGCAGTCACCCACCATTTAGAGCTTTAGACATTCTGATCGTCATAATCATCTATAAGGATAACTTGGCCAAATGCAAACATCCCAGTGACTGACAAGAAAATCATCTTACCTTTAGTTTTGCATTTAAAATAGAGGCAGAATTTCAATTCTTACATTTAGTAAGGAAGGTTTTTTGACAGTGAAGGAATATAAATATATTAGCTGAAGAGCCCAGCGTTGCCTGGGCATAGTAAATATCTGTGGTTAGTTATAGCACCTCACTTCTCTTATTTTCCCATCACGCCTCTCATTTTCCCAATCACATCTTTCATTTTCCCCCTCACATCTCTCATTTTCTCCCTCACACCTCTCATTTTCTCCCTCACTCCTCTCATTCCCCCCTAACACTTGTCATTTCAACCTCACATCTGTCATTTTCTGATCACTCCACTATTTTTCCTCACTTCTCTCATTTTGCACTCACACCTTTTCATTTTCACCTCACACCTCTCATTTTCACCTCATCACCTCAGTATATACATGTTTGTCATCTCCCTTATATATAGTATACATCTGTATGTCATCTCCTGTATATAGTATATACCTGTATGTCATCTCCCCTGTATATAGTATATACCTGCTGTGTGTCATCTCCCCTATATATAGTATATACCTGAATGTCATCTCCTTCTATATATAGTATATACCTGTATGTCATCTCCTCCTGTATATAGTATATACCTGTGTGTCATCTCCCCTGTATATAGTATAAATCTGAGTGTCATCTCCTCCTGCATATAGTATATACCTGCATGTCATCTTCTATATATAGCATATACCTGTATGTCATCTCCTCCTGTATATAGTATATACCTGTGTGTCATCTCCCCTGTATATAGTATATATCTGAGTGTCATCTCCTCCTGCATATAGTATATACCTGCATATCATCTTCTATATATAGCATAAACCTGTATGTCATCTCCTCCTGTATATAGTATATACCTGTATGTCATCTACTCCTGTATATATATGTACCTATGTCATCTCCTCCTCTATATAGTATATAAATGTGTGTCATCTCTCCTGTATATAGTATATATCTGTGTGTCATCTCCCCTGTATATAGTATATAACTGTGTGTCATCTCCTCCTGTATTAGACCTCGTTCACACGTTATTTGCTCAGTATTTTTACCTTAGTATTTGTAAGCTAAATTGGCAGCCTGATAAATCCCCAGCCAACAGGAAGCCCTCCCCCTGGCAGTATATATTAGCTCACACATACACATAATAGACAGCTCATGTGACTGACAGCTGCCGTATTTCCTATATGGTGCAATTGTTGTAGTTTGTCTGCTTATTAATCAGATTTTTATTTTTGAAGGATAATACCAGACTTGTGTGTGTTTTAGGGCGAGTTTCGTTTGTCAAGTTGTGTGTGTTGAGTTGCGTGTGGCGACATGCATGTAGCGACTTTTGTGAGATGAGTTTTGTGTAGCAACATGCGTGTAGCAACTTTTTGTGTGTCGAGTTACATGTGACAGGTTAGTGTAGCAAGTTGTGTGCAGCAAGTTTTGCGCATGGCGAGTTTTGCGCGTTGCGAGTATTATGTGTGGTGCCTTTTGAGTATGTGCAAGTTTTGTGTGAGGCAACTTTTGCATGTGTTGCAACTTTTGTGCATGTGGCAATTTTTCCGCGTGTGCAAGTTTTGCGTGTGGCGAGTTTTCCATGAGGAGAATTTTGCACTTGTGGCGAGTTTTGCAAGAGCCTAGTTTTTGCATGTGGCGAGTTCTGCGCGTGGCGAGTTTTGAGTGGCGACTTTTGTGTTTTGACTTTTATGTGGCGAGGTTGGTGTATTTGTGGTGAAATGTGTGCTGAGGGTAATATGTGTTCAAGCACGTGGTAGTGTGTGGAGCATTTTGTGTGTGTTCATATCCCCGTGTGTGGTGAGTATCCCATGTCGAGGCCCCACCTTAGCAACTGTACGGTATATACTCTTTGGCGCCATCGCTCTCATTCTTTAAGTCCCCCTTGTTCACATCTGGCAGCTGTCAATTTGCCTCCTACACTTTTCCTTTCATTTTTTCCCATTATGTAGATAGGGGCAAAATTGTTTGGTGAATTGGAACGCGCGGGGTTAAAATTTCACCTCACAACGAAGCCTATGACGCTCTCAGGGTCCCGACGTGTGACTGTGCAAAATTTTGTTTCTGTAGCTGCGACGCCTCCAACACTTTTCCTTTCACTTTTTTCCCCATTATGTAGATAGGGGCAAAATTGTTTGGTGAATTGGAAAGCGCGGGGTTAATATTTCACCTCACAACATAGCCTATGACGCTCTCGGGGTCCAGACGTGTGACTGTGCAAAATTTTGTGGCTGTAGCTGCGACGGTGCAGATGCCAATCCCGGACATACACACACACATACACACACACACATTCAGCTTTATATAGTAGACTTCTAGATATTTCAGATATTTCCTAACACTCAGGTTCTACAAACTTATTGCTATGTTTAAAATTAATTTCCATCATATTATTAGTTTGAATCCTACTAAGGGCACCAAGTCTAAGGAGTTTTCATGTTCTCCTTCAAAGATGTATTGATCGTGAGTTTATATTTCTAAGCCCTAATGGGAACGTTGATGACAATATTTGTAAAGCTCTGTGGAGTATGATGGTACTTTTTAAGTGAGATAACTTAGCAACTGACCTTGTGTAATTGATTAATTTATGGGGTGCCATAATGGCCGGTAGATCTGCTGAATACCCCTGTGCTTGTCATGACTGTACGTCTGTGAACACCGTGATTTTTTTGCTATATTCAGCAGTACTGAAGCATTGCTGTATATAGCACAAGCAGTAAGACTGAACACTTAATAAGAAAAAAGACTGCATCAGAAATGGGATCACCACAACTCAATTAACCAAAATATAACAAATTTTATTAGAACCACACCACATAAACAACTGTAGTAAAAACAATTAAAAACACCCATAAACAATGGGAAATGAGGGTCCATATGATACAAAGTACAATACCATAACAGCATATTAGGGTCTAATCATCTTGAGTAATGCCAGCTCATACAATAGTGGGAGAAAAAGGCTAATATCAATAAGACACAAGTCCTAAGAGCTAATACACAGGTGGAACCTACTTCTATAGTCTAAATGACAGAAGAAGGGCACATATAAATATGAGTTATAGCCCCTATGTGCATGCTGTGTCACCTGCAATGCTCTGCTAAATCACCCATCCTAATCAACACAAATATAAATATAAAGCACAAATAGTTCATACAAACTGGTAAAGATGTGCTGAACACTACCCAGGGGAATTAGCTGGGTCACGCAGCTTTAGGGCCGTGGTTTTTATCCAGCCGGTAACTTGCTCTCTTTGTGGGATGGGGGTTTTATGCTGGGTGGCCTTTTTCCATCCTCTAGCCGATCCCAGCTAATTCCCCCGGGTAGTGTTCAGCACATCTTTACCAGTTTGTATGAACTATTTGTGCTTTATATTTATATTTGTGTTGATTAGGATGGGTGATTTAGCAGAGCATTGCAGGTGACACAGCATGCACATAGGGGCTATAACTCATATTTATATGTGCCCTTCTTCTGTCATTTAGACTATAGAAGTAGGTTCCACCTGTGTATTAGCTCTTAGGACTTGTGTCTTATTGATATTAGCCTTTTTCTCCCACTATTGTATGAGCCGGCATTACTCAAGATGATTAGACCCTAATATGCTGTTATGGTATTGTACTTTGTATCATATGGACCCTCATTTCCCATTGTTTATGGGTGTTTTTAATTGTATTTACTACAGTTGTTTATGTGGTGTGGTTCTAATAAAATTTGTTATATTTTGGTTAATTGAGTTGTGGTGATCCCATTTCTGATGCAGTCTTTTTTCTTATTAAGTGTTCAGTCAATTTCATATGCATCTGGCGATCCCTGCTATATTATATTTTGTTAGTGGATGGTGCCCGCTTAAATTGTGTCTCGCAAGCAGTAAGACATCGCAGGTTCAAGTCCCTAAAGGGGACTAACAAATACATTGAACTTTTTTAAATATAAAAAATATATAGAAGTTCAAATCTCTCTCCTTTTTCCCTAATAAAAATAAAGAAATTAAAAATACACAGATATGACATCCTTACGTCCGTAAATGTCCAATCTTTCAATTATAAAATTAAGTAACCCAATTGATGTAATGAGAAAAAGAAATCTAAACTCCAGAATTTCATTTTTTCAGCAGTAGCAACAGAGCACAAAAAATTCAAGAAGAGGCAATCAAAACATAGTATCTACCCCAAAATGGTATACCGTAATTACAAAATGTTGGCTCAGGGCACAAATGAGGCCTCACACAGCTCTATCGACCAAAAATTGAAAATGTCATGGGCCTTGGAAAGTGGTGACATGAGCAAAATTAGTTGTTTTTTTTTTACAAATTTCTGAATAGTTTTTGTCACTTAAAGAAAAAAAAACTCTAGATGTTTGGGATCTCCATAATCAAACTGACCTGAATAATCAAATTGATGGGTAAGTTTTACCCTTTGGAGAACATAGTTAATAAAAATCTCAAAAAACAATTGTGGATTTGTGCTTCTCCTCGCAATTTTGCCGCAACTGGAATTTTTTGTGTGTTCTAGTACATTACATGACAAAATGGATGGTGTAATTTAAAAGTACAATTTGTCCCATAAAAACAAGCCCTCTTATGTTTGTCAATGGAAAATTAAAAAAGTTTGGTCTTTTGGTTGAAGAAGTTAAAAAAGCTAAAACATACACACAAATAAAAGAAAAATAGTCATGTTGGGAAGTTGTGCAGTGCATTATTTTATTTTTTCTTCTCCTGCCACACTGTCAATGAGCTGCCCCTATACCTTTTCCTATCAATATTTCTGTTATATTGCTATTAATTCAGGACTCAACTGCACTGGCTGAAGGGAAGACCTTCCTGAAATGTCCATGCCCATAATATGTGCTGCGTCTCAGAGTGTACTCGTCATTCAGGAATGAAGTATTCTGCCTGTGTTTGCTGGTACATGCCTTCAGAGCAGGTACTTTCTAGTTTTACTGTTACGCTTATGCTCATTAGAGTGAGACACCTAATAAACAGTAACACAACTAACAGGCTGTGTTCATACAATGCAGATACACATTTAAATTGTTTTAAAAAAAATGCTATGATTCCCCCAAAAAATGCAATGTAACCACATTTAATGTAATTATCCTTCATGCGCAGTACATGTGTCTCCTCTTTGATGTGGGCTCCGGCGGTAAGCCCACATCTTTCACGGCACACGTCAGTTGTTTTGAACAGCGGACATGTGCCCGGAACAGCCACTGTCAAAATCTGACAGCAGCATTTGAAGTGCCCTTCCAGCCATTGGGCCGGAAATCCGCCCATCGGTTACCCCATCACGCGATCGCAGGTAACCCATGGGTTGGTATGACAGCCAGAGGTCTCCTAGAGACCGCTATGGTTGTCACTGTCGGCTTGCTGTGAGGGAATTCTGCTACATACTGGTGATCTAATCATCGCCAGTATGTAGCGGAGCCGATCGGGTTATGGCAGCTTCTAGTCTCCCATGGACTATTGAAGTATGCCAAAACTGAAAAAAAAATAGTTTTTAAAATATTGTTTTTAAAATATTAGAAAAAAAAAAAAAAGCAAAAAGTTAAAATCACCCCCGTTTCACCCCATTAAAAATAAAACACCAACAAAATTCAAACATACAAATATTTAGTATCGCCGCTTTCAGAATCACCCATTCTGTCAATAAAAAAAGATTAACCTGATCGCTAAATGACATAGCGAAAAAAAAAGACAAAATGCCACAATTACAGAAGGAAGAGAGCGAAAAACAGAAACACAAAAACCAAAATGGGCTGTGGAGCGAAGGGGTTAAGCCTTATTAAGCCGGACAATGATTTTTGTTCTCTAGAGGGGTGTTATTGGACTCAATGTGTCCTGATAAGACTGCAGTCAATACACACTGCTGAATGAAAAGTGCTACTTATTGGAAAGTGACTGTGTGTTGCAGAGTGCTGGCGAACTGCATAAACCGGTACTACCACTCAGTTATGTTCGTTTGTTAGCGGGTTTTGAAGGATAGGAATACGCTATAATTACGTAAGAAAAAAATTAATAATAAGGGTTATAGAGAACAAATTAGAAGTATTTTTATGTCATTTACCATAAGAGTTACACAATTTTATATTTTCATAGATCAAACCTTTACAGATATATAAATATTGAATATGATTATTTTTATTATTTGTATTACTTTATTTTCAACTGGGAAAAAGCAAAAAAGTTAGCTGTTTCTAATTTTATGCTTCTATTTTATTAGGATTTTTAAAAAACTTAACATTTACATTTCAACTTATTTTATAGTCCCTAAACTTCGAACTGTGTAATTGCTTGCACTATATACTGCAATACTTTATGACTGCTGTATACAGTACTAACAATGGCCTGTTGTGTAGCCCAGCTTTTATATTTTCATATGCTGCTAGCACACTGAGTGATTAAGTGTAAATATGACAGTGATGGAAACCATCAAAAAGTCGGTGATTGACAGTTACATTTGTGGAGTTAAACAGCAGTGATCAGTGATGAACTCACACCTACACTGCTCAGTACTGCTGTATAATATCCCCAAATATTGCTGCTGCTTCTGAATTGTTATGTGGATTTCTCATGACTCTGTGGACTGTGTATGGGAAATATAAATACAGTTAATTTCTACCCATTAGCTCAAACAAAATTGAAAATTACAGAGTCAAGAAAGTTGATAAAATGCTAGATTCAAATCATACAGTTAGGTTGTTAGGGTTGGCGGAACGCACCAAATATATTGTTTATTAAAAGGAATTGGTGCGTTCGCAACCCGGGATCCACCGTGCAGGAAAGTACCTGCTGCTAAATAATGGCGGCTCTATATGGCGGTATATACTAACTCTGTTAGCCTCACAGAGTAACCGCGAGAGGTGAGCTCTGTGCCCTGTTAGACTTTCACAGAGGCACAGGCCAACTACCCAGATGTGAGAAGTGAGTGGTCATGCATGCATACTCAATCTCCTCGCCGGAGGAGCCAGCATTCTAGGGGCTTATTTCAGCCGGGTCCCTGAACACACTTATACACAATCTCCTCGCCGGAGGTGCCAGCATTCTAGGGGCTTATTTCAGCCGGGTCCCTGAACACATACAAACACATGACCACATTGGCGCAAAGCATATAGCAAAAGACGATACTAGCGCATGGCCGTGCGGTCATGCGCAGTTTATATAGTTGCAGCACAGGAAGCTGCTACTGAAGTTTTTGCTCTTTCAGGACCTTCCAGAAGGACCAATGGAAAGTGCTGCAGTACCTGAGCATGTTTTGCCCTTTCAGGACCTTCCAGAAGGACCAATGGAATGTACTGCAGCACCTGAGCATGTGACCGAACATGTGGCCCTCGACCTCCAATGGGAGACCCTGCCCTGGGCATGCTCAGTGTGAGTAAACAAGGACTTAGTCCCAGAGAGGCTCGCTCGCCGCAGATCAGTGCAGGGTACCATAGGAAAGCCAGAAAAGGCAGTAGTGACCCTATGCACCGAATCAGCCCCAGCGAGACGCAGAGCCCACTGCAGCCGATACCGAATGGGAGACCGCAGCAGACATGGATCGAGATTCCCCCTGTGCAGCAGAGGAACTCGACTCCTAACATTACCCCCCCTCCTAGGGCCCCCCCTCCTTGAGCCTCACTACGCTCAAAAGTTGCGATAAGCAGCGGAGCCCGAATGTGCTCCACAGGCTCCCAGGTTCTATCCTCTGGGCCGTGACCCTTCCAGTCCACCCGATAAAATTTCTTGCCACGTACCACCTTGCACCCCACAATAGCATTCACCTCAAACTCATCCGTGGATGAACCCGATGTCCCAGCAGATGACTCGGAAAACCGGGACAAATGAACGGGCTTTAAGAGGGAAACGTGGAAAGTATCGGTGATACCAAGGCGTGGAGGAATAGCCAAACGGTAGACCACAGGGTTGACCTGTTCCAGAACCTTAAATGGGCCAATGTAGCGAGGATCAAACTTAGTGGACTCAACTCGCAGCCTGATGTTACGGGCAGAGAGCCACACTAAGTCACCAGGAGCAAAGACCGGAGCGGGGCACCGGTGTGTATCAGCCGAAACCCTCATTCTCTCCTTGGAGGCCCGGATGGCATCCTGTGTGCGGTCCCAGATGTCGCGTGCCTCCACCGCCCAGTCTGCCACCCTAGAATCGGTGGATGACACGGGCATGGGCACAGGGACACGTGGATGCTGGCTGTAATTAAGGAGAAAAGGAGTTTGACCAGTGGAATCGGCTACGGCATTGTTCAGGGCAAATTCCGCCCAAGGTAGCTAAGATGCCCAGTCATCCTGCCTAGCAGAGACGAAATGTTGCAAATATGTCACCAGAGTCTGGTTGGTTCTCTCCACCAACCCATTCGTCTCGGGATGGTATGCAGAGGAGAGGTTTAACTCTATGCTGAGTAAACGGCAGAGCTCTCTCCAAAACCGAGATGCAAACTGGGGACCTCGATCACTGACAATCTTATCAGGCATACCATGCAAACGGAAAACGTGTTTAATGAACAACACCGCCAAGGCCCGTGCTGAGGGTAACCGAGGAAGCGGCACCAAATGCACCATCTTGGAGAAGTGGTCGGTGATAACCCAAATAATGGAGCAGCCACGCGACTTTGGTAGACCTACCACAAAGTCCATCCCGACCATCTCCCAGGGCCTGTCTGCCACCGGTAGAGGGTAAAGCAACCCAGCAGGCCGTTGCCGAGGAGACCGATTCTGGGCGCAAGAAACGCACGCCTGAATATAGTCCTTGACATCTCGGGCCATATGCGGCCACCAGTATGTTCTCGCCAGAAGCTCAGATGTCCTCTTGGTCCCAAAATGCCCACCCACTCTGGAGGAGTGAGCCCAAGAGAGAACCTCCGGTCGCAAGTTAGCTGGTACGAAAGTCTTGCCCGGGGGCACAGACTCTAGCGAAACCGGAGCTACAGTTCTCAGGCTCTCAGAAGGGACAATAAGCCGAGGCTCCTCCTCCTCCTCCTCCGATGACACCACGGAGCGGGAGAGAGCGTCAGCACGAACGTTCTTCTCCTCGGAGAGGAAATGAAGAGTAAAATGGAACCGGGAGAAGAACAGGGACCATCTAGCCTGGCGAGAATTCAGCCGCTGGGCCGTTTGCAGATACACCAAGTTCTTGTGGTCAGTGAAGACTTGGAAGGGAAAGCGAGCTCCCTCCAAGAGATGTCTCCACTCCGAAAAAGCCAACTTCATGGCCAGCAACTCCCTGTCCCCGATGGAATAATTCCTCTCCGCTGGTGTGAAGGTCTTGGAGAAGAAGAAGCAAGGATGCTTCTGACCTTGAGCATCCTTTTGGAAAAGGACTGATCCAGCACCAACGGATGAGGCATCCACCTCCAAGATAAATGGCTTATCAACATCGGAGCGATGTAGGATGGGAGTGCTAGCGAAGTGTGACTTGATTGAGAGAAAGGCTTTGGAGACCTCCTCTGACCACAACTTGGGATTTGCTCCCTTCTTGGTGAGGGCAACCAAGGGAGCTACCAAAGTTGAGAAGTGTGGAATGAACTGGCGATAGTAATTAATGAACACCATAAAGCGCTGCACCGCTTTAAGAGAATGGGGTTCTTGCCAGTCCATTACAGCCTGTAGCTTGGCAGGATCCATAGCCAAACCCTGGGCAGAGATGATATAACCAAGGAAAGGCAAGGACTCCTGCTCAAACACACACTTCTCCAACTTGGCGTAGAGGGAGTTTGCCCGTAAGAGGTCGAAGACTTTGCGAACATCTCTCCGATGGGAGTCAATATCTGGAGAGAAGATGAGAATATCATCCAGATAGACTACGACCGAGGTGGTGAGCATATCCCGGAAGATGTCGTTCACAAAATCTTGGAAAACGGCTGGGGCATTACAGAGCCCGAAGGGCATCACCAGATATTCATAGTGCCCATCCCTGGTGTTAAAAGCCGTCTTCCATTCATCCCCCTCACGAATGCGAATCAGGTTGTAAGCACCCCGCAGATCTAACTTTGTAAATACCCTCGCTCCCCGTAGCCTATCAAACAGCTCAGATATCAGGGGTAGTGGGTACTTGTTCTTAACGGTGATGGCGTTAAGACCCCTGTAGTCTATGCATGGACGTAAGTCTCCAGTCTTCTTCTGTACGAAGAAGAACCCTGCCCCTGCCGGTGACACTGACTTCCTAATGAATCCTCTTGCCAGGTTCTCCTGGATGTACTGGGACATTGCCTCCGTCTCCGGGAGAGATAACGGATAGACTCGACCCCGGGGAGGCTCAGCACCAGGCAAGAGGTCAATAGGACAGTCATAGGGGCGGTGAGGCGGAAGGGTCTCCGCAGCTCTTTTGGAGAACACGTCTGCAGAGGGCCAATAGTGCTTGGGGAGAGAGGAAAGATCTGCGGGTACCTGTGTAGTAGCAACCTGAACGCACTCCCTCAGACATCTACCCTCGCAAGATTTACTCCAACCCAAAATTCTCCCAGAGGACCACTCAATATGAGGAGAATGGTAGCGAAGCCATGGTATCCCCAACAGGACCTCATCAATTCCCTCAGGAATGACTAATAGGGAGATTATCTCCTGATGTGATGGAGACACAGATAGCGTGAAAGGAATGGTTTGGTGGGTAATCTGTGAAGGTAGTGTTGACCCATTTACCACTCGAACGGTTACCGGCTTGGCGAACATCACCAAGGGTATTGCGTGACGCTGGGCAAAAGCGGAAGACATAAAGTTACCCTCTGCCCCAGAATCCACGCATAGCTCGACCATAAGAGTGGATGGGCCTATGGTAATTGTCCCCTTGAAGGACAACTTTGAGGCAAACGTCGCCGTCTCTAGTGTACCTCCTCCAACTGCCACTAGATGCTGACGTTTCCCCGACCGCTGAGGACCCTTGGAGGCAAGGTGTCCTGACTGCTGGCAAACATGACGGACCTTAGGTGCACGGGCAGACTGAGACTTGGATCCTGCTCGTGTCACCTCTAAGGCCTCATGTGACTCGGATGCCTGGACTGGAGATTCCAAAGGTTTGGCGAAGGTGGGAGCCAGCCGAAACCTCTGCCTACACTGGGCTCGCTCCAACCTCCGCTCGTTAAAACGGAGGTCAATACGAGTAGATACGGCTATGAACTCCTCCAGTGTGGCGGGAATCTCCCTAGTGGCCAAAGTGTCCTTCACATGGTCAGCCAGCCCCCTCCAAAATAGGGAATGAGGGTTTTATCTGGCCATTCCAACTCAGACGCTAATGTCCGGAAGTGAACAGCAAAATGGCTGACCATGGTTGAACCCTGAGTCAAAGCCAGCAGTTGGAGCGCTGTATCATGGGTGACTTGAGGTCCTAAAAAGACCTGTTTCAGAGTGTTCAGAAACCTAGGAACACTCCGCACCACATGATCGTTGCGCTCCCACAGCGGCGTAGCCCACTCCAACGCTCTGTCCGACAGGAGAGAGATTATGAATCCCACCTTTGCCCGCTCAGTAGGGAAACGTGCAGCCAGAAGCTCGAGGTGTATACCACATTGGCTCACGAAACCCCTACAGGACTTCCTGTCCTCAGAGTATCTCTCAGGCAAAGGAAGGTGAGATAGGGTCGGAACAGAGGTGGCAGTGGGTAAAGCTGCTGCAGCCACGCTAGCAGCCTGAACAGCTATTGCGGTAACATCCACCGCCGAGGTTGCACGCTCAAGAGACGCCAACCGGCCCTCCAGCAGCTGGATGTACCCCTGCAATCGCTGTTCATCCGCCATTACTTAGCCAGATCCTGGCGCTAGTATACTGTTAGGGTTGGCGGAACGCACCAAATATATTGTTTATTAAAAAGAATTGGTGCGTTCGCAACCCGGGATCCACCGTGCAGGAAAGTACCTGCTGCTAAATAATGGCGGCTCTATATGGCGGTATATACTAACTCTATTAGCCTCACAGAGTAACCGCGAGAGGTGAGCTCTGTGCCCTGTTAGACTTTCACAGAGGCACAGGCCAACTACCCAGATGTGAGCAGTGAGTGGTCATGCATGCATACTCAATCTCCTCGCCGGAGGAGCCAGCATTCTAGGGGCTTATTTCAGCCGGGTCCCTGAACACACTTATACACAATCTCCTCGCCGGAGGTGCCAGCATTCTAGGGGCTTATTTCAGCCGGGTCCCTGAACACATACAAACACATGACCACATTGGCGCAAAGCATATAGCAAAAGACGATACTAGCGCATGGCCGTGCGGTCATGCGCAGTTTATATAGTTGCAGCACAGGAAGCTGCTACTGAAGTTTTTGCTCTTTCAGGACCTTCCAGAAGGACCAATGGAAAGTGCTGCAGTACCTGAGCATGTTTTGCCCTTTCAGGACCTTCCAGAAGGACCAATGGAATGTACTGCAGCACCTGAGCATGTGACCGAACATGTGGCCCTCGACCTCCAATGGGAGACCCTGCCCTGGGCATGCTCAGTGTGAGTAAACAAGGACTTAGTCCCAGAGAGGCTCGCTCGCCGCAGATCAGTGCAGGGTACCATAGGAAAGCCAGAAAAGGCAGTAGTGACCCTATGCACCGAATCAGCCCCAGCGAGATGCTGGGAGCGACGTCTCCGCTGAGCAGAGCCCACTGCGGCCGATACCGAATGGGAGACCGCAGCAGACACGGATCGAGGTTCCCCCTGTGCAGCAGAGGAAACTCGACTCCTAACATAGGTCCATATATATTTGGACAGAGACAACATTTTTCTAATTTTGGTTATAGACATTACCACAATGAATTTTACACGAAACAATTCAGATGCAGTTGAAGTTCAGACTTTCAGCTTTCATATAAGGGTATCCACATTAAAATTGAATGAAGGGTTTAGGAGTTTCAGCTCCTAAATGTGCCACCCTGTTTTTAAAGGGACCAAAAGTAATTGGACAATTGACTCCAAGGCTATTTGATGGACAGGTGTGGGCAATCCCTTTGGTATGTCATTCTCAATTAAGCAGATAAAAGGCCTGGAGTTGATTTGAGGTGTAGTGCTTGTATTTGGAAGGTTTTGCTGTGAAGTAAACATGCGGTCAAAGGAGCATCCGAGAAATTGCTACAATTTTAGGAGTGGCAAAATCTACAGTTTGGTACATCCTGAGAAAGAAAGAAACCAATGGTGAACTAATCAATGCAAAAAGACCTGGGCACCCACGGAAGACAACAGTGGTGGATGATCACAGAATAATCTTTATGGTGAAGAGAAACCCCTTCACAATAGCCAACCAAGTGAACAACACTCTCCAGGAGGTAGGCATATCAATATCCAAATCTACCAGAGAAGACAGCATGAATGTAAATACAGAGGGTTCACTGCACGGTGCAAGCCACTCATAAGCATCAAGAATAAAAAGGCTAGACTGGACTTGGCTAAAAAACATCTAAAAAAGCCTGCACAGTTCTGGAAGAACATTCTTTAGACAGATGAAACCAAGATCAACCTCTACCAGAATGATGGAAAGAGAAAAGTATGGTGATGGCGTAGTACAGCTCATGATCCAAAGCATACCACATATCTGTAAAACACGGCGGAGGCAGTGTGATGGCTTGGGCATGCATGGCTGCCAGCGGCACTGGGTCACTAGTGTTTATTGATGATGTGACACAGGACAGAAGCAGCCGAATGTATTCTGAGGTATTCAGAGACATACTGTGTGCTCAGATCCAGTCAAATGCAGCAAAACTGATTGGTCGGGGTTTCATACTACAGATGGACATTGACCCAAAACATAAAGTCAAAGCAACCCAGGAGTTTATTAACCCCTTCATGACCCAACCTATTTTGACTATAATGACCTGGACATTTTTTGCAATTCTGACCAGTGTCCCTTTATGAGGTAATAACTCAGGAACGCTTCAAAGGATTGTAGCGATTCTGAGATTGTTTTTTCATGATATATTGGGCTTCATGTTAGTGGTAAATTTAGGTCGATAATTTTTGCGATTATTTGTGAAAAAAACGGAAATTATTCTGTTAAACCAGAGAATTATGTGACACAAAATAGTTAATAAATAACATTACCCACATGTCTACTTTCCATCAGCACAATTTTGGAAACAAAAATTTTTTTTTGCTAGAAAGTTATAAGGGTTAAAACTTGACCAGCGATTTCTCATTTTTACAGCAAAATTTACAAAACCATTTTATTAGGGAACACCTCACTAGATTTGAGCGACTTTTACTTTTTTCGGATCGAGTCGGGTTTCGCGAAACCCGACTTTGTCAAAAGTCGGGTCGAGTAAAATCGTCCGATTATTGCGAAAAGTCGGGGGCCGACTGAAACACGAAACCCAATGCAAGTCAATGGGGAATCAAAGTCGGCAGTGAGTGGAGGACAGGAAAACACCTACAGTGCCCATTTTAATGCCAAAAACATCAGTTATTACTTAAGCTTGTCAATCTTAATTTACTTTATAATAATAGTTAGGCATTGAAAACTGGGGGTCATTTGGCTAAAGTTGTGGGGGGGTAGGGCTGGCTCAAGATTGTCGTGGGCCCAGGAAACGCGGAATACGTCACGGCGGTGGAGCAGGGAGAGGTAAGTATTTCAACTTTGCAAGTGCTGTGATCCTGAGCAAGCAGGGGGGGGCACTTGTTGGCACTGGCACAGGGCCCCTCATAGTACGGCAGTGTGTTTGATGGCGGGTGGCGCCTCCCACTGGCAGAGACACTTTTGCGTACTATGAGGGGCCCTGTGCCAGTGACATCGCCAACGAGTATGCCCCCCACCTGATGAAGGAACCTGCACTTTCATCTGCACCTTCCTCTTTGTCCCCGTGTAAGTTGGTATAGTATGCGGGAAGGGGAACCTGACTATCAGCAGGGTCAGATTCTGGCTGTGTAGAGTGCAAGGAAAATGTAGTGGTCTGGGTCAATGTAACAGCAGACTCATCTAGCAGTGGCTGGGCAATGGGCAGGATGAGGAGGAAACACAGATATAGGCTCAAATAATAAAGTAGGCTAAATGCAGTTCAAAATTGGTAACGGGACTAAACAGGTGGCATTGCTTTGTTCAGTGGAGGACAACTGTAATGAGTGGCAGACACAGTTAGTAGGCCCAAATAATAAAGTAGGTTAAATGCAGTTCAAAATTGGTAACAGGACTAAACAGGCGGCATTGCTTTGTTCAGTGGAGGACAACTGTAATGAGTGGCAGACACAGTTTGTAGGCACAAATAATAAAGTAGGCTAAATGCAGTTCAAAATTGGTAACAGGACTAAACAGGTGGCATAGCTAGGTACAGGGGTGGGCTCCTCTGCTGAGTAGCATACAGTGGTAGTAGGCGCAAAGTATTAACTGGTCTAAATGGAGGCCAGGACCCCTGTATATTTTAACTATCATCTATCATTTCAACAAATTTGTATTGGCAGTGCCATTGAAGGATTTAACAGCACAGACTACACAGTGGTGGAGCAGGGAGAGGTAAGTATTGCAAGTGGAAGAGCACTGTTCGAGGTGGGGGAACACTCTCTCGCGGGCGGCGGTACTGGCACAGGGCCCCTCATATTACGACGGTGTGTCTGACGTTGGTTATGCACCACCACCATCAGAAACACTTCATTGTACTATGAGGGACCCTGTGCCAGTGCCGTCGCCCAAGAGTGGGCCCACCCATCTGTTCAGGCAAACGGCACTTGCACGGATGCTTGCACCAGGTGGTGACCACGGCCCTGTGGGGGGAGTCAGCCCATTTAGGGAGGTATAAAAATGGCCTATGGTGGACATTCAGCAGCTGCAAATGGAGGAATTGGAGAAGTCAGTAAGAGGAGGCCAAAAGCAAGACATTTTTACGGCAAGCTATGTGTCAGCAGGGGAAGGTGGGGCAAAATAATTTGAAATCCATGATTGGTTCATTTTAATGAAGGTTAGATCATCAACATTCTGGGTAGCCAGACGTGTCCTTTTTTTGGTCAATATTGAACCAGCAGCACTGAAGACTCTTTCTGATAGCACACTAGCAGCAGGGCAAGCGAGCTCCTGTAATGCATATTCTGCCAATCAGGCCAGGTGTCTATTTTAGATGCCCAGTAATCAAAGGGGAATGACCTGTGAGATAGAACATCGATAAGGGAGGAAAAGTAGTTTGTAACCATACTGGTCAAATGCGGTCTCCTGTCACTTTGAATCGATGCAGCAGTACCTGTCGTGTCAGCGGTCATTGCGAAATCACTCCACAAACTGGTCTTAAAACCCCTCTGTCCAATGCCACTTCGGATTTGTGCACCTCTAACACCTCTGCCATGCTGCCCCCTATGGCTCGTGTCAGAACCATCACTGCTGCTATGCGCTGGGAATCCCTGAACCAAATGATCTACAAGAGTTGCTTGTTTGGTAGCCAATATTTGCTCAAGGTTCTCATGTGGCATGATATTTTGTAATTTTCTTTTATATCGTGGATCCAGGAGGCAGGCCAACCAGTAATCGTCATCGGTCATCATTTTGATAATGCGGGGGTCCCTTTTTAGGATACGCAAGGCATACTCAGCCATGTGGGCCAATGTTCCAGGTGTCAATTCACTGCTTGTGCTGGGTTGAGGAGCACTTTCTTGCAAATCAACATCACTTGTTTCCCACAAAAACCCTGTACATGACTATGCAACGCCACCAGTTTGTATTGCCCCCTGAGAAGCATCCTCCTCCCATAAATATTCATCCCCATCATACTCCTCCTCCTCCTCCTCTTTGTCCACCACCTCGTCCAGGAGAGTTCCCTGAGCAGACAATGGCTGACTGTCATCAAGGCTTCCCTCCTCCTTGGCTGCAGATGCCAGCTCCTTAATGTGCTTCAAACTTTGCATCAGCAGACGCATTAGTGGCATGTTCATGCTTATGATGGCGTCGTTTGCACTTACCAGCCGTGTGCATTCCTCAAAACACTGAAGGACTTGACAGAGGTCTTGGAGCTTCGACCACTGCACACCAAACAACTCCATGTCTGCTATCCAAGTGCCTGCCCGTGTATGTGTATCCTCCCACAAATTAATGACAGCACGACTCTGTTCACACAGCCTCTGAACCATGTGCAGTGTGGAGTTCCACCTTGTTGCAACTTTGATTATTAGGCGGTGCTGTGGAAGATTCAGCAATTGCTGATAGTTCAGCATATGGCTGGAGTGTATGGGCGACCGGCGGATGTGCAAGCAAAGTCTTCGCACCTTCAGGAGCAGGGCTGGTGACTCCGGATAATTTTTGAGGAAGCACTGCACTACCAGGTTCAAGGTGTGAGCCAGGCAAGGTATGTGTTTAAGTTCTGAAAGGGCTATGGCAGCCATAAAATTCCTTCTGTTATCACTGACTACCTTGCCTGCCTCAAGATGTACACTGCCCAGCCATGACTGAGTTTGTTGCTGCAAGTACTCGGATAGTACTTCAACGGTGTGTCTGTTGTCGCCCAAACACTTCATTTGTAACACAGCCTGCTGACGCTTACCACTAGCTGTTCGATAATGGGACACCTCATGTGCAACACTGGCAGCTGCAGATGGAGTGGTCAGGAGACTGCGCTCTGTGGATGAGCTTTCGCTTCTGGAGGAGGAGGAGGAGGGGTGGCGAACGCCTACAGCCAACTGTTTCCTAGACCATGGGCTAGGCAGAACTGTCCCACTATGGCTGTCCCCTGTGGACCCTGCATCCACCACATTAACCCAGTGCACCGTGATGGACACGTAACATCCCTGGCCATGCCTACTGGTCTATGCATCTGTTGTGAGGTGCACCTTTCCACTGACTGATTGCCTCAGTGCATGGACAATGCGGTCTTTGACATGCTGGTGGAGGGCTGGGATGGCTTTTCTCACAAAGAAGTGCCGATTGGGTAGGTCATAGCGTGGTACTGTGTAGGCCATCAGGGCTTTGAAAGATTTGCTTTCAACCAACCGGTAGGGCATCATCTCTAATGAGATTAGTGTAGCAATGTGGGCGTTCACAACCTGTGTACGCGGATGAGAGGATAAGTACTTTCTTTTCCTAATGAGAGTCTCTTGTAGGGTGAGCTGGACTGGAGAGCTGCATATGATGGAACTAACAGTGGTGGTGGTGGACATGGCTGATTGAGAGAGGGTTGGTGATGGTATTCTTGATGTTGGCCTACATACAGTGTTTCCTACCAATAACCTTGTGATTTCCTGACTGCTTTGGCCTTGCCTCCACATTTGCTGCTGGTGGTGTCCTAACCGGTGGGCTTACAGTGAGGGAAGCAATGTAGCGTTGCTGACTACTTTCATTCTGAGCAGGTGCACCAACGTTACAATGGGACGTTTGGAAGCTAGTCCAGGCTTGCAAGTGCATGCTGGTTAAATGTCTAAGCATGCACGTTGAATTTAAATTTTGAAGATTCTTCCCTCTGCTAAAGGTCTTTGAGCATTTCTTACAGATAACTTTTGACTGATCATTCGGATCTTGGTTAAAAAATTGCCACACTACACTCTTCCTACTATGAAATACCTTATCAGGAATTGCACATTGTGCTACTTTCACCGGATGGCCACGCTGTCCTAAAACTGTTTTTGTTTTTGACAAACGTATGTGGCCTGATACGGGCCTGCCATATGACAGCTGTTGCGATGTAGATGGCTGCTGCTGATCATCCTCCTCCGCTTCTGAGCTACTGGCAGCGGCACCCTCTTCCCCCAATGGCTGCCAATCTGGGTCAACAACTGGGTCATCTATCACCTCCTCTTCAATGTCATGTGCACCTTCCTCTGTGTCACCGTGTAAGGTGCTATAGCGTTCAGGACGGGGCACCATAGTCTCAGCAGGGTCAGATTCTGGCTCAGTACACTGCGAGGGCAATGTAGTGACCTAAGTCAATGGAACAGCATAATAATCTAGCTGTGGCTGTGCATCAGTGCACTCCATGTCCGATTCATCTTGTAATGGGCAGTTAACAATTTCCCTTTCTAACCCAGGCATGGTATGTGTAAAGAGCTCCATGGAGTAACCTGTAGTGTCGCCTGACGCATCCTTCACTTTTGGTTTGGGTGAAGGACACAAGGAAACATCTTGTTCCTGACCAGGAGCATCCACTGACGACTCGCTGCTTTTATATTTGGAACTTTCTAAAGAGGAGGCGAAAGAGCTGGAGGCTGAGTCAGCAAGGAAAGCCAAAATTTTGTCCTGCTGCTCCAGCTTTAAAAGCTGTTTTCCTACTCCCAGATAAGGGAGCCTTCGAGGCTTTGTGTAGCCAGACGATGACTCTGGCTCAACACCTCCAGCCTTAGGTGCTATTGTGCTTTTGCCACTACCACCAGATGCACCAGAACCACCACCATCAGAACCAGCTGACAACCACCGCCCACAGGCTCTTCCACTAGACTTCCTCATTTTTTGGAAAATCTAACCAAAATAACAACCATTATATGGTACTGTAAAACAAGGTAGAAGGTGTATATAAACTTGTTGAGAATTTAAATCTCACTTTTTTGGGGGGGAGACTGAACCAAAACTCAGACCCAGTGTATAAAACAACACAATGTACAGTGGGGCAAAAAAGTATTTAGTCAGTCAGCAATAGTGCAAGTTCCACCACTTAGAAAGATGAGAGGCGTCTGTAATTTACATCATAAGTAGACCTCAACTATGGGAGACAAACTGGGAAAAAAAAATCCAGAAAATCACATTGTCTGTTTTTTTATCATTTTTTTTGCATATTATGGTGGAAAATAAGTATTTGGTCAGAAACAAACAATCAAGATTTCTGGCTCTCACAGACCTGTAACTTCTTCTTTAAGAGTCTCTTCTTTCCTCCACTCATTACCTGTACTAATGGCACCTGTTTAAACTTGTTATCAGTATAAAAAAACACCTGTGCACACCCTCAAACAGTCTGACTCCAAACTCCACTATGGTGAAGACCAAAGAGCTGTCAAAGGACACCAGAAACAAAATTGTAGCCCTGCACCAGGCTGGGAAGACTGAATCTGCAATAGCCAACCAGCTTGGAGTGAAGAAATCAACAGTGGGAGCAATAATTATAAAATGGAAGACATACAAGACCACTGATAATCTCCTTCGATCTGGGGCTCCACGCAAAATCCCACCCCGTGGGGTCAGAATAATCACAAGAACGGTGAGCAAAAATCCCAGAACTACGCGGGGGGACCTAGTGAATGAACTGCAGAGAGCTGGGACCAATGTAACAAGGCCTACCATAAGTAACACACTACGCCACCATGGACTCAGATCCTGCAGTGCCAGACGTGTCCCACTGCTTAAGCCAGTACATGTCCGGGCCCGTCTGAAGTTTGCTAGAGAGCATTTGGATGATCCAGAGGAGTTTTGGGAGAATGTCCTATGGTCTGATGAAACCAAACTGGAACTGTTTGGTAGAAACACAACTTGTTGTGTTTGGAGGAAAAAGAATACTGAGTTGCATCCATCAAACACCATACCTACTGTAAAGCATGGTGGTGGAAACATCATGCTTTGGGGCTGTTTCTCTGCAAAGGGGCCAGGACGACTGATCCGGGTACATGAAAGAATGAATGGGGCCATGTATCGTGAGATTTTGAGTGCAAACCTCCTTCCATCAGCAAGGGCATTGAAGATGAAACGTGGCTGGGTCTTTCAACATGACAATGATCCAAAGCATACCGCCAGGGCAACGAAGGAGTGGCTTCGTAAGAAGCATTTCAAGGTCCTGGAGTGGCCTAGCCAGTCTCCAGATCTCAACCCTATAGAAAACCTTTGGAGGGAGTTGTAAGTCCGTGTTGCCAAGCGAAAAGCCAAAAACATCACTGCTCTAGAGGAGATCTGCATGGAGGAATGGGCCAACATACCAACAACAGTGTGTGGCAACCTTGTGAAGACTTACAGAAAACGTTTGACCTCTGTCATTGCCAACAAAGGATATATTACAAAGTATTGAGATGAAATTTTGTTTCTGACCAAATACTTATTTTCCACCATAATATGCAAATAAAATGTTAAAAAAACAGACAATGTGATTTTCTGGATTTTTTTTTCTCAGTTTGTCTCCCATAGTTGAGGTCTACCTATGATGTAAATTACAGACGCCTCTCATCTTTTTAAGTGGTGGAACTTGCACTATTGCTGACTGACTAAATACTTTTTTGCCCCACTGTAAGTGGCAGAAAGTGGCTGGCTGATAAACGACAAACTAATAGGACTGAAGTATATCCACTTTGTGAGAATTTGAATCTCACTTTTTTGGGGAGACTGAACCAAAACTCAGGCCCAGTGTATATAACAACGCAATCTAAGTGGCAGAAAGTGGCTGGCTGACATACGACAAACTAACAGCACTGAAGTATATCCACTTTGTGAGAATTAGAATCTCCCTTTTTGAGGGGAGACTGAACCAAAACTCAGGCCCTGTGCATAAAACAACACAATGTAAGTGGCAGAAACTGGCTGGCTGATATACGATAAACTAACAGGACTGAAGTATATCCACTTTGTGAGAATTTGAATCTCCCTTTTTTTGGGGAGACTGAACCAAACCTCAGGCCCTGTGCATAAAACAACACAATATAAGTGGCAGAAAGTGGCTCTCTGATATACGACAAACTAACAGGACTGAAGTATATCCACTTTGTGAGAATTAGAATCTCCCTTTTTTTGGGGAGACTGAACCAAAACTCAGGCCCATTGTATATAACAACGCAATCTAAGTGGCAGAAAGTGGCTGGCTGACATACGACAAACTCAGGCTACTTTCACACTAGCGGTGTTTGCTGTACGTCGCAATGCGTTGTTTTGGAGAAAAAAATGCATCCTGCAAATGTGCTTGCAGGATGCATTTTTTCTCCATAGCCTTGCATTAGCGACGCATTGCGACGTATGGCCTTACGTCGCATCCGTCGTGCAACGGATGTGCCGTGTTTTTGGCGGACCGGCGGCACAAAATAAGTTGCATGTAACTTTTTTTGTGTGTCGTGTCCGCAATTTCCAACCGCGCATGCGTGGCCGGGACTCCACCCCCTCCTCCCCGGACATTACAATGGGGCAGCGGATGTGTTGTAAAACTGCATCCGCTGCCCCCGTTGTTCTTTTTTTTTTGCAGTTTGCGTCGGTACGTCGGGCCGAAGCATGGCGACAGCCCCGTACCGACGCTAGTGTGAAAGTAGCCTAACAGGACTGAAGTATATCCACTTTGTGAGAATTTGAATCTCACTTTTTTGGGGGGAGACTGAACCAAAACTCAGGCCCAGTGTATAAAACAACACAATGTAAGTGGCCGAAAGTGGCTGGAACATATATGAAAAAATTCAATGACTGTAGCATTATTATTATTATTTATTGTTATAGCGCCATTTATTCCCTGGCGCTTTACATGTGAGGAGGGGCATACATGATAAAAAACAAGTACAATGATCTTAAACAATACAAGTCATAACTGGTACAGGAGGAGAGAGGACCCTGCCCGCGACGGCTCACAATCTACAAGGGATGGGTGAGAATACAGTAGGTGAGGGTAGAGATGGTCATGCAGCGGTTTGGTCGATCGGTGGTTACTGCAGGTTGTAGGCTTGTCGGAAGAGGTGGGTCTTCAGGTTCTTTTTGAAGGTTTCGATGGTAGGCGAGAGTCTGATGTGTTGTGGTAGAGGGTTCCAGAGTAGGGGTGATACGCGAGAGAAATCTTGTATACGATTGTGGGAAGAGAAGATAAGAGGGGAGTAGAGTAGGAGATCTTGTGAGGATCGGAGGTTGCGGGTAGGTAAGTACCGGGAGATGAGGTCACAGATGTATGGAGGAGATAGGTTGTGGATGGCTTTGTACGTCATGGTTAGGGTTTTGTAGTGGAGTCTCTGGGCAATGGGGAGCCAGTGAAGGGAATGACAGAGGGGAGAGGCCAGGGAATAGCGGGAGGACAGGTGGATTAGTCGGGCAGCAGAGTTTAGAATAGATTGGAGGGGTGCGAGAGTGTTAGAGGGGAGGCCACAGAGCAGGAGGTTGCAGTAGTCAAGGCGAGAGATGATGAGGGCATGGACTAGGGTTTTTGCAGATTCATGGTTGAGGAATGAACGGATTCGTGAAATATTTTTGAGTTGAAAGCGGCAGGAAGTGGAAAGGGCTTGGATATGTGGTTTGAAGGAGAGATCAGCGTCAAGGATTACCCCGAGGCAGCGAGCTTGTGGGACTGGGGAGAGTGGGTAGCCATTTACTGTAATGGATAGGTTCGTTGGGGGGGTCGCGTGAGATGGGGGAAAGATGATGAATTCTGTTTTGTCCATGTTAAGTTTCAGAAATCTAGCGGAGAAGAAGGATGAAATAGTGGACAGACATTGAGGGATTCTGGTTAGAAGGGAGGTGATATCTGGTCCAGAGATGTAGATCTGTGTGTCGTCAGCATAGAGGTGATACTGAAAGCCATGAGATTCTATGAGCTGTCCCAGGCCAAAGGTGTAAATGGAGAAGAGCAAGGGCCCAAGGACTGAACCTTGTGGGACTCCGACAGATAGAGGGCGAGGTGAGGAGGTTGTGTGTGAGTGGGAGACGCTGAATGTCCGGTCTGTTAGGTATGATGAGATCCAGGATAGGGCCAAGTCTGCGATGCCAAGGGATGAGAGGGTTTGTAATAATAGGGAATGGTCCACTGTGTCAAAGGCAGCCGACAGGTCGAAGAGGAGGAGGACAGAGTAGTGTCGCTTGCTCTTGGCGGTTAAGAGGTCATTGGTGACTTTAGTTAGGGCAGTTTCGGTGGAATGGTGTGACCGGAAGCCAGATTGTAGGCGGTCAAAGAGGGAACAAGAAGAGAGATGGGAGGACAGTTCAAGGTAAATATGTTGTTCCAGTAGTTTGGAGGCATAGGGGAGAAGCGATATAGGGTGATAGCTAGATACAGAGGATGGGTCAATAGAGGGCTTTTTGAGGATAGGTGTGATGGAGGCATGTTTAAAGCTTGAGGGGAAAACACTAGTTGTTAGTGATAGGTTGAAGAGATGGGTTAGGGTTGGGATGAAGACTGTGGTGAGGTTTGGGATGAGGTGGGATGGGAGTGGGTCAAGTGCACAGGTGGTGAGATGCGATCTTGAGAGTAGGGTGGAGAGTTGATCTTCTGTAATGGTGGAGAAGTTGGTTTTGGAGGTGGAGGGCTGGGAAATCGGGAGGAAGGGCTCTGGGGGTTGTTGACCAAAACTGTCTCTAATGCTATCAATCTTCTGCTTGAAAAATTAGGCAAAGTCTTCAGCGGAGATAAGTGGGGAGAATATGAGAGATGAGAAGTACGTTTGTTTAGCTGTTGCGAGTGTGGTCTTGAAAGTAGTGAGGGACTGTTTGAATGCGATGAAGTGCTCGTGCTAGTACAATTTCAATCTCCCTACAATGATCTCAAGAAAAGTATGACAGCAATAAAAAGGACTGCTGCACACAAAACTGTGGACAAAAACAAGATAACTGTGCAGAAAGGAGCAACAGGATTTTTGCTTTTAAAAAAGCAGTTGGTTTGCCCAGCAGCGTGCAAACAGCAATGCAGCTATCAGGGAGCCTTATAAGGCAGATTAATAAGCTACAGAGATGATGCATAAAAATATAGCCTCCACTGTCCCTGCAAAAAAATGTTGTTGGACAGTGGAAATCGCTACAGCACAAGCAGTTTGGGGGTTAATCTTCCCTCCTTAACTATATTCCTTCTTCTGATGAAGCTGCAGCAACCTCTCCCTATGCTAAGATCGGCAGAAGAAATATGGCGGCCGGCGTGCATACCCCTTTATAGCCCCTGTGACGCCGCAGAAAGCAAGCCAATCACTGTCATGCCCTTCTCTAATATGGTGGGGACTGAGACCTATGTCATCACGCTGCCCACACTCTGCGTCCTCCTTCATTGGCTGAAAAATGACACTGAAAGCGTCATACGAAATGTGACTTTTGCATGCAGATTGCCGACCTCATGGCCAATCCCACACTAGGATCAGGTCGGGTTTCATGAAACCCGACTTTTTGGCCGAAAGTCGGCAATTTTTGAATTTGTCCGCCCCGTTTCGCTCAACCATACACCTCACATTTCAAGTCAGTTTGAGGGGTCTATATGGCTGAAAATACCAAAAAGTGATACCATTCTAAAAACTTCACCCCTTAAGGTGCCCAAAACCACATTAAAGAAGTTTATTAACCCTTCAGGTGTTTCCGAGCAGCAGAAGCAACATGAAGGAAAAAATGAACATTTAACTTTTTAGTAATAAAAATTATCTTTTAGCAACAATTTTTTTATTTTACCAAGGGTAAAAGGAGAAACTGGACCCCAAAAGTTGTGGTACAATTTGTCCTGAGTACGCCGATACCCCTTATGTGGGGGGAATCACTGTTTGGGTGCACGACAGGGCTTGTAAGGGAAGGAGCGCCATTTGACTTTTTGAATGAAAAGTTGGCTCCAATCTTTAGCGGACACCATGTCATGATTGGAGAGCCCCTGTGTGTTTAAAGATTGGAGCTCCCCCACAAGTGATCCCATTTTGGAAACTAGACCACCACGGAACTTATCTAGATGCCTAGTGAGCACTATAAACCCCCAGGTGCTTCACAAATTGATCCGTAAAAATGAAAAAGTACTCTTTTTCACAAATAATAGTTCTTTTAGCCTCAATTTTTTCATTTTCACATGGGCAACAGGATAAAATAGATCATAAAATGTGTTGGGCAATTTCTCCTGAGTTCACCGATACCTCACATTTGGTGGTATACCACTGTTTGGGCACACGGCAAGGCAAGGCAGAGACCCCATTTTGGAAACTAGACCCCCAAGGAACTTATCTAGATGCATAGTGAACACTTTCAACCCCCAGGTGCTTCACAAATTGATCAGTAAAAATGAAAAAGTACTTTTTTTTCACAAAAATGTTTTGTAGCCTCAATTTTTTCATTTTCACATGGGCAACAGGATAAAATCGATCCTAAAATTTGTTGGACAATGTTTGCTGAGTACACTGATACCTCATATGTGGGGATAAAACACTGTTTGGGCGCACGGCAGGGCTCGGAAGGGAAGGAGTGCCATTTAACTTTTTGAATGGAAAATTAGCTCCAATCATTAGCGGACACCATGTTGCGTTTGGAGAGCCCGCGTATGCCTAAACATTGGAGCTCCCCCACAATTGACCCCATTTTGGAAACTAGACCCAACAATGAAGTTATCTAGATGTGTGGTGAGCACTTTGATCCCACAAGTGCTTCACAGAAGTTTATAACGCAGAGCCGTGAAAATAAAAAATAATTTTTTTCCTCAAAAATGATTTTTAGCCCGCAAATTTTCTATTTTCACAAGGGTAACAGGAGAAATTGGACCCCAAAAGTTGTTGTCCAATTTGCCCTGAGTACGGTGATACCCCATATGTGGGGATAAACCACTATATGGGCACACGTCGGGGCTCGGAAGGGAAGTAGTGATGCTTTCAAATGCAGACTTTGATGGAATAGTCTGCGGGTTTCACGTTGAGTTTTTTGTGGCAATATTAGGGGGGTCGGCCTATACTCCGGTCAGCTTATACTCGAGTATATACGGTATTTGTTCTACAAAAAGCTAACATAAATTAACCCTGCTGTTCTGTTCGGTCTGGGGAGACCTATTTTGAACTTTGGTATTTTTTGGGGTGTTCAAGATGCGGTTCTGAAACTTGTGGTTGATTGACTTAAATGAGGATGGGTCGGTCAGCCACGGGTTTCAGAGCCGCATCTTGAATATTTTAAAGAATATTGAAGTTCAAAATCGGTCATTTTTGACCAACAGAACAGCAGGGTTAATGTATTATTTTTATAGATAACTAAGTCATAATTTATAACACTCAGTTTTAATCACATTAAGCCATTACCAGTATCAAAACAAAATAAAATATTAAGTGAAATAGACTAATTTGAACATATTTTATTAACTACACACATCATCCTTTTAAACTGCTCTCATTTTATCGAGAGAAAATAATTTTTTACCATTCCTATACTAATGAAGTAATATTATTAAATCATTCAGCATAATCTGACTGTATATTATGCTGTTTGGAATGTGTATATGAATGCTTTCATCTGAGGCTGTTTGAAGTTTCTCAAACAGGAAATTGTAATGCTTATTGTTAGGGTTGAGCGAAACGGGTTGAACATTTTCAAAAGTCGCCGACTTTTGGCGAAGTCGAGTTTCATGAAACCCGATCCGACCCCTGTGCGTGGTCGGCCATGCGGTACGCGACTTTCGCGCCAAAGTCGCGTTTCAATGACGCGAAAAGCGCCATTTCTCAGCCAATGAAGGTAAACGCAGAGTGTGGGCAGCGTGATGACATAGGTCCTGGTCCCCACCATCTTAGAGAAGGGCATTGCAGTGATTGGCTTGCTGTCTGCGGCGTCACAGGGGCTATAAAGGGGAGTTCCCGCCGACCGCCATGTTACTGCTGCTGATCTGAGCTTAGGGAGAGGTTGCTGCCGCTTCGTCAGAAGCAGGGATAGCGTTAGGCAGGGTCCATTAACCACAAAACCGCTTGTGCTGTAGCGATTTCCACTGCCCAACACCACCTTCGGTGTGCAGGGACAGTGGAAGCTCCTTTTTTTTTTTTTTTCCTCAGCGCTGTAGCTCATTGGGCTGCCCTAGAAGGCTCCCTGATAGCTGCATTGCTGTGTGTACGCCGCTGTGCAAACCAACTGCTTTTTTCAAAGCACAAATCCTCTTGTTCCTTCCTTTCTGCACAGCTATCTTGTTTGTTTGTCCACACTTTTTATTTAATTTGTGCATCAGTCCACTCCTTATTGCTGCCTGCCATACCTGGCTGAGATTACTGCAGGGAGATAGTAATTGAAGGACAGTTCCTTTTTTTTTTTTTTTGTGGGAGATTAAGATTGACATTTCTGCTAGAGTGCCATCTCTGTCTGTGTCATCTCTCACTCAGTGGGCCATAGAAAGCCTATTTATTTTTTTGCTTGATTTGGGTTCCAAAATCTACCAGAAAAAATCACAACATCAATCAGTGGGAGAAAAATATTGGCCTCAGGGCTTGTGTGCCACTCCTTACTCCTGTGTGTGCCATCTCTCACTCAGTGGGCCATAGAAAGCCTATTAATTTTTTTGCTTGATTTGGGTTCTAAATTCTACCTGAAAAAATCAATAAATCAATCAGTGGGAGATTAATATTGGCCTTTGGGCTTGTGTGCCAGTCCTAAGCGTGCCATCTCTCTCTCTCTCAGATAGTGGGCCATAGAAAGCCTATTTTTTTATTATTTTATTGGGTTTATAAATTTTCCCTGGAAAAAAAAAAAAAGTGGGAGATTAATATTGGCCTCTGGGCTTGTGTGCCAGTCCTGAGTGTGCCATCTCTCTCACAAATAGTGGGCCATAGAAAGCCTATTTATTTTTTTGGTTGATTTGGGTTCATAATTCTACCTGAAAAAATCAATCAATCAATCAGTGGGAGATTAATATTGGCCTTTGGGCTTGTGTGCCAGTCCTAAGCGTGCCATCTCTCTCTCTCAGATAGTGGGCCATAGAAAGCCTATTTATTTTTTTGGTTGATTTGGGTTCATAATTCTACCTGAAAAAATCAATCAATCAATCAGTGGGAGATTAATATTGGCCTTTGGGCTTGTGTGCCAGTCCTAAGCGTGCCATCTCTCTCTCTCAGATAGTGGGCCATAGAAAGCCTATTTATTATTATTTTTTTTATTGGGTTTATAAATTTTCCCTGGAAAAAAAAATAAATGGGAGATTAATATTGGCCTCTGGGCTTGTGTGCCAGTCCTGAGCGTGCCATCTCTCTCACAAATAGTGGGCCATAGAAAGCCTATTAATTTTTTTGCTTGATTTGGGTTCCAAAATCTACCAAAAAAAATCACTAAATCAATCAGTGGGAGATTAATATTGGCCTCTGGGCTTGTGTGCCACTCCTGACTCCTGTGAGCGTCATCTGTCACTCAGTGGGCCCTAGAAAGCCTATTTTTTGTTTTATTTGTTTTCTAAATTCTCCCTGAAAAAATCATTTTATTTTCTTTGGTTTCTAAATTATTCCTGAAAAAAATCATTTTTTTTGTATTTTTTTTTCTTTAAAGTGTCCCTGAAAAAAAAAAAAAAATCTGTGGGAGATTCATATTGCCCCTTCTGCTTGTGTGCCAGTCTTGACTCCTGGGTGTGCCATCTCTCTCTCTCTCCCCAATTGTGGGCCATAGAAAGCCTATTAATTTTTTTGCTTGATTTGGGTTCCAAAATCTACCAAAAATAATCACTAAATCAATCAGTGGGAGATTAATATTGGCCTCTGGGCTTGTCTGCCACTCCTGACTCCTGTGTGCGTCATCTGTCACTCAGTGGGCCCTAGAAAGCCTATTTTTTGTTTTATTTGTTTTCTAAATTCTCCCTGAAAAATCATTTTATTTTCTTTGGTTTCTAAATTATTCCTGAAAAAAATCATTTTTTTTGTATTTTTTTTTCTCTAAAGTCTCCCTGAAAAAAAAAAAAAAAAATCTGTGGGAGATTCATATTGCCCCTTCTGCTTGTGTGCCAGTCTTGACTCCTGGGTGTGCCATCTCTCTCTCTCTCCCCAATTGTGGGCCATAGAAAGCCTATTAATTTTTTTGCTTGATTTGGGTTCCAAAATCTACCAAAAATAATCACTAAATCAATCAGTGGGAGATTAATATTGGCCTCTGGGCTTGTGTGCCACTCCTGACTCCTGTGTGCGTCATCTGTCACTCAGTGGGCCCTAGAAAGCCTATTTTTTGTTTTATTTGTTTTCTAAATTCTCCCTGAAACAATCATTTTATTTTCTTTGGTTTCTAAATTATTCCTGAAAAAAATCATTTTTTTTGTATTTTTTTTTCTCTCAAATCTCCCTGAAAAAAAAAAAAAAAAAAAAAAATCTGTGGGAGATTCATATTGCCCCTTCTGCTTGTGTGCCAGTCTTGACTCCTGGGTGTGCCATCTCTCTCTCTCTCCCCAATTGTGGGCCATAGAAAGCCTATTAATTTTTTTGCTTGATTTGGGTTCCAAAATCTACCAAAAAAAATCACTAAATCAATCAGTGGGAGATTAATATTGGCCTCTGGGCTTGTGTGCCACTCCTGACTCCTGTGTGCGTCATCTGTCACTCAGTGGGCCCTAGAAAGCCTATTTTTTGTTTTATTTGTTTTCTAAATTCTCCCTGAAACAATCATTTTATTTTCTTTGGTTTCTAAATTATTCCTGAAAAAAATCATTTTTTTTGTATTTTTTTTTCTCTCAAGTCTCCCTGAAAAAAAAAAAAAAAATCTGTGGGAGATTCATATTGCCCCTTCTGCTTGTGTGCCAGTCTTGACTCCTGGGTGTGCCATCTCTCTCTCTCTCCCCAATTGTGGGCCATAGAAAGCCTATTAATTTTTTTGCTTGATTTGGGTTCCAAAATCTACCAAAAAAAATAACTAAATCAATCGGTGGGAGATTAATATTGGCCTCTGGGCTTGTGTGCCACTCCTGACTCCTGTGTGCGTCCTCTCTCACTCAGTGGGCCCTACAAAGCCTTTTTTTTTTTTTTTTTCCCTAAATTCTCCCTGAAACAATCATTTCATTTTATTTGTTTTATAAATTCTTCTGTAAAAAATAATTTTTTTTTAATTTTTTTTTTTTCTGAAGTCTCCCTTTTAAAAAAAAACAAACACAAATCAGTGGGAGATAAATATTTACATTTGCGCTTCAGTGACAGTCCTGCGTGTGTGCCATCTCATTTGTTGCCAACAACAACAGAGTGTGTAACATTGTGGCTGATTTTCGTTGTGGTCTCACCCACCTGTAAAGGGGTAGCTAAATCATACTGAAGTTATAGCTCACCGTGTAAGTTGTGTGACAGCAACAAATACCGTTCGTTTGGTAACGTTTTTAAAACAATGAGGAAGTCTGGTGGAAGAGGTCGTGGCCGGGGGCGTTCATTGTCAGCTGGTAATGAGGGTAGTGGTAGTGGTGGAGCATCAGGTGGTCGTGGGAAAAAAAATATTGCACCTAAGTCTGGAGCTGTGGAGCCAGGTTCGTCGTCTGGCTACACAAGGCCTCGAACCCTCCCTTTTCTGGGAGTAGGAAAACCGCTTTTAAAGCCGGAGCATCAAGAGCAAGTTTTGGCTTATCTTGCTGACTCAGCCTCTAGCTCTTTTGCCTCCTCTCGTGAAACTGGTAAAAGTAAAAGCAGCGCGTCGTTAGTGGATGTTCACGGTCAGGGACAAGTCGCTTCCTTGTCCTCTTCAGCAAAAACAACAACAGAGAAGAATGCAGCAGGCAACACAACGGGTTACTCCATGGAGCTCTTTACACATACCGTCCCTGGCTTAGAAAGTGAAGCAGTTAACAGTCCATGCCCATTACAAGTTGAATCTGACATGGAGTGCACTGATGCACAGCCACAGCCAGACTACTATGCTGGTCCTTTGACTCAGACCACAACATTGCCCTCGCAGGGTGCTGATCAAGAATCAGACCCTGATGAGACTATGTTGCCCCATCACGAACGCTATACCACCGACCGACACGGTGACACAGACGAAGTTGCACACGAGCTACAAGAAGAGGTAATAGATGACCCAGTTCTTGACCCCGATTGGCAGCCATTGGGGGAACAGGGTGCAGGCGGCAGCAGTTCTGAAGCGGAGGAGGAGGGGCCGCAGCAGGCATCAACATCGCAACAGGTTCCATCTGCCGGGCCCGTATCTTGGCCAAAACGCGTGGCAAAGTCAAAACCTGTTGGAGGACAGCGTGGCCATCCGGTTAAAGCTCAGTCTGCAATGCCTGAAAAGGTATCCGATGCTAGAAAGAGTGCAGTCTGGCATTTTTTTAAACAACATCCAATTGATCAGCACAAAGTAATCTGTCAAAAATGTTCAACTACCTTAAGCAGAGGGCAGAATCTGAAAAGTCTCAATACAAGTTGCATGCATAGACATTTAACCACCATGCATTTGCAAGCTTGGACTAACTACCAAACGTCCCTTAAGGTTGTAGCACCCTCGGCCAATGAAGCTACTCATCAACGCAACATCCCTTCCGGCAGTGTAGGGCCACCATTTTCTGCACCACCTGCAGTATCTGTGCAGGTTTCTTTGCTAGGCCAAAGCAGTCAGGGTCAGGGAATCTCCAGTTTCGTAGCAGGAAACACTGCATCTAGGGCACCGGCAGCAACAATACCATCTCCCACCGTCTCTCAGTCTGCCATGTCCACCGGCACCCCCGCTAGTTCCACGATCTCCAGCTCTCCAGTCCAGCTCACCCTACATGAGACTATGGTTAGAAAAAGGAAGTACTTAGCCTCGCATCCGCGTACACAGGGTTTGAACGCCCACATAGCTAGACTAATCTCGTTAGAGATGATGCCCTACCGGTTAGTTGAAAGCGAAGCTTTCAAAGACCTGATGGACTACGCTGTACCACGCTACGAGCTACCCAGTCGACACTTTTTTTCCAGAAAAGCCATCCCAGCCCTCCACCAGCATGTTAAAGAGCGCATCGTCCATGCACTCAGGCAATCTGTGAGCACAAAGGTGCACCTGACAACAGATGCATGGACCAGTAGGCATGGCCAGGGACGTTACGTGTCCATCACGGCACACTGGGTAAATGTGGTGGATTCAGGGTCCACAGGGGACAGCAAGTTTGGGACAGTTGTGCCTAGCCCACGGTCTAGGAAACAGTTGGCTGTAGCCGTTCGCACCCCCTCCTCCTCCTTCTCCTCCTCGTCCTCCTGCAGAAGCGAGAGCTCGTCCACAGACCGCAGTCGCACAACCACTCCATCCGCAGCTGCCACTGTTGCACACCAGGTCTCCCATTATGGGGCAGCTACTGGCAAACGTCAGCAGGCTGTATTGGCTATGAAGTGTTTGGGCGACAACAGACACACCGCGGAAGTTCTGTCCGAGTTCTTGCAGCAAGAAACGCAGTCGTGGCTGGGCACTGTAGATCTTGAGGCAGGCAAGGTAGTGAGTGATAACGGAAGGAATTTCATGGCTGCCATCTCCCTTTCCCAACTGAAACACATTCCTTGCCTGGCTCACACCTTAAACCTGGTGGTGCAGTGCTTCCTGAAAAGTTATCCGGGGTTATCCGACCTGCTCCTCAAAGTGCGTGGACTTTGCGCACATATCCGCCGTTCGCCTGTACACTCCAGCCGTATGCAGACCTATCAGCGTTCTTTGAACCTTCCCCAGCATCGCCTAATCATAGACGTTGTTACAAGGTGGAACTCAACACTGCACATGCTTCAGAGACTGTGCGAACAGAGGCGGGCTGTTATGTTTTTGTGGGAGGATACACATAGATGGGCAGGCAGTAGGATGGCAGACATGGAGTTGTCAGGTGTGCAGTGGTCGAAGATTCAAGACATGTGTCAAGTCCTTCAGTGTTTTGAGGAATGCACACGGCTGGTTAGTGCAGACAACGCCATAATAAGCATGAGCATCCCCCTAATGTGTCTGCTGATGCAAAGTTTGACGCACATAAAGGATCAGGCGTCTGCACCAGAGGAAGAGGAAAGCCTTGATGACAGTCAGCCATTGTCTGGTCAGGGCAGTGTACAGGACGAGGTAGCGGGCGAAGAGGAGGTGGAGGATGAGGAGGATGATGGGGATGAGTATATTTTTAATGAGGAAGCTTTCCCGGGGTCATTGGAAATTGGTGGCGTGGCAAGGGCGGGTTCTGGTTTTTTGAGGGACACAAGTGACGTAGATTTGCCTGCAACTGCCCCTCAACCAAGCACAACCGCAGATTTGACAACTGGAACTTTGGCCCACATGGCGGATTATGCCTTGCGTATCCTCAAAAGGGACACACGTATTACAAAAATGATCAACGATGACGATTACTGGTTGGCCTGCCTCCTTGATCCTCGCTATAAAGGCAAATTGCAAAATATTATGCCACATGAGAACTTGGAACTAATATTAGCAACAAAACAATCAACTCTTGTTGACCGTTTGCTTCTGGCATTCCCTGCACACAGCGCCCGTGATCGTTCTCACACGAGCTCCAGGGATCAGCAGACCAGAGGTGTTAGAGGGGCAGAAATCAGAAGTGGCGTTGGCCAGAGGGGTTTTCTGACCAGGTTGTGGAGTGATTTTGCTATGACCGCAGACAGGACAGGTACTGCAGCATCAATTCAAAGTGACAGGAGACAACATTTGTCCAGTATGGTTACAAACTATTTTTCATCCCTTATCGACGTTCTCCCTCAACCGTCATTCCCATTTGATTACTGGGCATCCAAATTAGACACCTGGCCAGAATTGGCAGAATATGCATTGCAGGAGCTTGCTTGCCCGGCAGCTAGTGTCCTATCAGAAAGAGTATTCAGTGCTGCAGGTTCAATACTAACTGAAAAAAGGACTCGTCTGGCTACCCAAAATGTAGATGATCTAACCTTCATTAAAATGAACCACAACTGGATTTCGAAATCTTTTGCCCCACCTTGCCCGGCTGACACCTAACTTTCCTATGAAAAGGTCTTGCCTGTGGACTCTTCTGAATGACTTTTCCAATCTCGTAATTTTCTGCACCTGATTGTCCAGCATACGACATGTTAACTCCTAACAAAATGGCCAAACTCCCCACACGGGGCCGTGGTATCGCCACTTTGCGCCAGCACCCGTGAGAGTGCTGTTTGTCTGAAGAGGTGGGTGTGCCCGCTTTTGGTCGACGGCACTGCCACTGGGTCCCTCATAGTACAATAAAGTGTCTCTGGCGGTGGTGGTGCGCACCCAACGTCAGACACACCATTGTAATATGAGGGGCCCTGGGCCTGTACCGCCGGCCACAAGACAGTTCCCCCCCAGCTCAAACAGTGCTCTACCACTAGCAAAATTATCTCTCACAGCTTCACCAATGTTTAGTCTATGCGCTGACATCCTTCAATGCCTGGCACTGACAATACCATTGTTTTGACATTTTTGTTATGTTAGGCCTTCGAAGCCTGTCTGCGGTCCGTTCTTTCTACAACTACTACACTGACCAGGCCACTGCTGGCCGTGTTCCCCTGGAACCAATTTAAACTTGCCTACAGCCAGCCCAATTTTGTTATGTTAGGCCTTCTTAGCCTGTCTGCCGTCACTCCTTCCACTAGACTTCCACTGACCAGACCACTGTTGCCCGTGTACCCCTGGAACCAATTTTAAATTGCCAACAGCCAAATGTTATTATGTTAGGCCTTTGATGCCTGTCTGCCGTCACTCCTTCCACTAGACTTCCACTGACCAGACCACTGTTGCCCGTGTACCCCTGGAACCAATTTTAAATTGCCAACAGCCCAATGTTATGATGTTAGGCCTTTGATGCCTGTCTGCCGTCACTCCTTCCACTAGGCCTCCACTGACCTGTCTACTGCTGCCCGTGTTCCCATGGAACCAATTGTAAATTGCCTACAGCCAGCCCATTTTATTACGTTAGGTCTTCGAAGTCTGTCTGCGGTCCCTCCTTCCACTAGGCCTCCACTTACCTGTCTACTGCTGCCCGTGTTCCCCTGGAACCAATTTTAAATTGCCTACAGGCAGCCCAATTTATTATGTTAGGCCTTCGAAGCCTGTCTGCGGTCCCTCCTTCCACTAGGCCTCCACTTACCTGTCTACTGCTGTCCGTGTTCCCCTGGAACCAATTTTAAATTGCCTACAGCCAGCCCATTTTATTATGTTAGGCCTTCGAAGCCTGTCTGCGGTCCCTCCTTCCACTAGGCCTCCACTGACCTGTCTACTGCTGCCCGTGTTCCCCTGGAACCAATTTTAAATTGCCTACAGGCAGCCCAATTTATTATGTTAGGGCTTCGAAGCCTGTCTGCGGTCCCTCCGTCCACTAGGCCTCCACTGACCTGTCTACTGCTGCCCGTGTACCCCTTGAACCAACATCATAAAATAAAAAAAAAAGTATTTTGCTTATAAAAAAGAAAATACTGGTGAGATATCAAATGCAGACATTTTAACATTAAAAACAAACACACAACTAAAATCTGGTACAGTACTAAAAATGGCCACCAGCTACAATTACTTTCTCCTGCAAGTAGTTAACTGAAAGGTTTTTTAAATTGAAAACACAGATATGGCATCCACCGAGTGTTGTCCTGTCGCGTCTTCTTTATATTATTGCCGAGAAGATGCAAAACAATGAAAATAATAAAATCATTAATTACCAAAATAATAGAGAAAGTCAACACCACATTGCAAATAAACATTCATTCCAAATAAAGAAGCATGGCGCGTCCGGGGGTGAGTATATACCTAATAAGAATATAATCACCCTCGGACGCGCAATGCTTATTTCCAACAGCCTTCCTTCCTAAGAATCAGCCCTTCCGTGGTGTAGAGAGACGTTGTGTTACACTCCAAGGTGTTCCCCAGGTTGCCTTTCCTGAGCTTCGATCTTCCGGCTCTCGTTTAGTAGTTCTTGGAAACTACACTGCATTAGGCCTTCAAATTGGGTATGGGGTGTAGAGAGAGGGTGTGTTACACTCCAAGGTGTTCCCCAGGTTGCCTTTCCTGAGCTTCGATCTTCATGCTCTCGTTTAGTAGTTGTCGGAAACTACGCTGCATTAGGCCTACAAATTGGGTATGGGGTGTAGAGAGAGGGTTTGTTACACTCCAAGGTGTTCCCCAGGTTGCCTTTCCTGAGCTTCGATCTTCCGGCTCTCGTTTAGTAGTTGTTGGAAACTACGCTGCATTAGGCCTTCAAATTGGGTATGGGGTGTAGAGAGAGGGTGTGTTACACTCCAAGGTGTTCCCCAGGTTGCCTTTCCTGAGCTTCGATCTTCCGGCTCTCGTTTAGTAGTTCTTGGAAACTACACTGCATTAGGCCTTCAAATTGGGTATGGGGTGTAGAGAGAGGGTGTGTTACACTCCAAGGTGTTCCCCAGGTTGCCTTTCCTGAGCTTCGATCTTCCGGCTCTCGTTTAGTAGTTCTTGGAAACTACACTGCATTAGGCCTACAAATTGGGTATGGGGTGGAGAGAGATGGTGTGTTACACTCCAAGGTGTTCCCCAGGTTTCCTTGCCATTGCTTCGGTCTTCCGACTCTCGTTTAGTAGTTGTAGAAAAGTACACTGCATTAGGCCTACAAAATGGGTATGGGGTGGAGAGAGATGGTGTGTTACACTCCAAGGTGTTCCCCAGGTTGCCTTTCCTGAGCTTCTATCTTCAGGCTCTCATTAAATTGTGGTTAAATGGAACAACTGCATTTGGCGTACTAGTTGGTTTGGGGCCTACTATCGGTGTCTGCCACTCCTTGCTGTTCTCCTGGTTTCCTGTCCTGAAATTCCATTTTCAGGCTCTCGTTAAGTAGTTGTTAATGTTAGACTGCATTTGGCCTACTAGTTGGGTTGGGGCCTACTATCGGTGTCTGCCACTCCTTGCTGTTCTCCTCCACTGAACAAAGCTGTGCCGCCTGTTTACTACGGTTGCCAATTTTGAACTGCATTTCGACTACTTACTGATTTGGCCCTACTCTCTGTGTCAGCCTCTCATTCCAGTTGTCCTCCACTGCAATGCCCCCTGGTTATTCCTGTGTTACCAATTTTGAACTGCATTTAGCCCACTTTCTTCTTTGGGCCTATATCTGTGTTTCCACTTCATCGTGCCCATTGCCCAGCCAGTGATAGATGAGTCTGCTGGTACATTGACCCATAACGCAACATTCCCCGTGCATGCTACACAACAACATTGTGACCCTGCTGAAAGTCAGGTTGCTCTTCCCGCATACCATACCACCTTACACGGGGACAAAGAGGAAGGTGCAGATGAAAGTGCAGGTTCCTTCATCAGGTGGGGGGAGGAATACTAGTTGGCGACGTCACTGGCACAGGGCCTCTCATAGTACGCAAAAGTGTTGCTGCCGGTGGGAGGCGCCCCCGCCGTGCAAACACACCGCTGTACTTTGAGGGGCCCTGTGCCAGTGCCAATGCCAACAAGTGGGCCCCCCCTGCTTGCTCAGGATCACAGCACTTGCAAAGTTGAAATACTTACCTCTCCCTGCTCCACTGCCGTGACGTGGTCCAGATTTCCTGGGCCCACTAATTACTTGAACCAGCCCTACCCCACACAACTTTAGCCAAATGACCCCCAATTTCAAATGCCTTCCAATTATTATAAGGTAAATTACGCTTGACAAGCTTCATTAAGAAGAATGGATGGTTTTGACATTAAAATGGGCACTCTAGGTGTTTTCCTGGCCCCCACTCACTGCCGACTATGCTGCCCCATTGACTTGCATTGGGTTTCGTGTTTCGGTCGATCCCGACTTTTCGCCATAATCGGCCGATTTCACTCGACCCGACTTTTGAGATAGTCGGGTTTCGCGAAACCCGGCTCGACTCTAAAAAGGTCAAGGTCGCTCAACTCTACTTATTGTATTTCCTTTCTTACCTTGGATAAAATTATTATTTTCATTTTTTTTAAAAATTCAGATTTCACGGAATGGGTTTCTGAACCAGGGTCCTCTCCATGTTTGCTAGAAAAGGGTGGATAAGTAATGCTTCTATTTGGTAATCTTAACCAGGCAATGTAGTAACATATAGAGCTCTGGCAAAAAGTAAGAGGCCACTGCAAAATGTTCAGTTTGTCTGATTTTTGAGTAAAACATAAATTGTTCTTTTATGTTTTTAATGGGTTTCAGGTCTGGAGATTGGGCTGGACATGGCAGGGATTTGATGTGGTGGTCCATCATCCGCACCTTGACCTAGCTGTGTTGCATGGCGCATTGTCGTGCTGGATAAACCAGTTCTCAGAGTTGGAGAACATTGCCTGAGCAGAAGGAATCAACTGTTTCTCCAGGATAACCTTGTATGTGGCTTGATTCATACATCCTTTGCAAAGAACAACCTGCCCAATTCCAGCCTTGCTGAAGCATCCCCAGATCATCACCGATCCTCCACCAAATTTCATGGTGGGTGCAAGACTCAGTGGCATATATGCCTCTCCAGGTCTCCGTCTAACCATTAGACGACCAGGTGTTGGGCAAAGCTGAAAATTAGACTCATCAGAGAAGATTACCTTACTCCAGTCCTCTATGGTCCAATCCTTATGGTCTTTGTCAACTTCAGCCTGGCTCTCCTTTGCTTCTTAATAATGAAAGGCTTTTTTCTAGCTTTACATGACTTGAGTCCTGCCTCTAGGAGCCTGTTATGAACTGTTCTTACCGTGCACGTCACCTCAGCTGCCATATGCTATTCCTTTTGTAGGTCACTTGATGTCATCCCGGTCAGTGGAGAGTCGTTTTCACCCTCTGCTGGTCTGAAGCTTTATTGTCCCAATGTGTGCTGCTTGACCTTGGTGTGATGGACTGCCATCTTAGAAATTTTAAGGATGGATGCAGCATGACCCTCACTGTGTCCCTCTGCTAGCAAAGCCAGAATTGAGCCCTTCTTTTCCTCACTCAAAATTTATTTTCAACTCTTTTGGCATGGTTAAAATTTATGTTTTTATTCCTATTTCTTTTGCGATATTACTAACACTTGTTTTGCCATCCAGCTTGTCCTATTGCAAGAGGATTGAGAACACCACATCAGTGTTTTTTATACTTTCCTTAATTAAATAATATTTGGTTCAGGTGATCACTAGTGTTGAGCATTCCGATACCGCAAGTATCGGGTATCAGCCGATATTTGCGGTATCGGAATTCTGATACCGAATTCCGATACTTCCCGCGTATCGGATACCGGAATCGGAAGTTCCCAGAATTCAAACTGAACGCAGCAGCCAATGAGGAATGATTGGAAGTGTGGGCATATCCTGTTTAGCATGGTGGGCATGTAAGTACTGGCAAGGCTGTGATTGGCTGCTGAAATGATGTCACTCTGCACTATAAAAAACGCTGCCGCCATTTTGCGCTCACTCTGCTGTGATTTCAGTTAGGGACAGGACGCTGTGTTCTAACTGAGGGCCAGTTGAGCTAGCTAATTGCTTTATTTTCCTTTCCAAAGGCTAATTTAGCAAAACGCTGTGTGTTCTTCACTGTTCACCTTGCTCTTGCCTTGCAGCGCTGTTTTAACAGCGTTCTGCAAGGTCTCTGTGTGTGTGTGTGTGTGCAGCTCACTCTGTAGTCTGTGTGCAGCCATATACCCGGTTGTATTCAGCTCAGGGGGGGTTCACACTGCCTCACACAGTTGTCCTTTTTTGCTCATAGTGCAGCCTGCTGCACATTTTTTCTCAAATTTCCTATTAGTGTTTTTCCACCAGTCTCCAGCTAAATTGTGGAAAAACACTACATAGGATAACCTAGAGGGGGGTTTTTGGGCCTTGCAGCGCCGTTTACAGCTGTCTGCACGGTCTCCGTGTGAGCCCAGCTCGCCCTGTAGTCTGTGTGCAGCCATAGCCGGTTGGATTCAGCTCAGGGTTCGTTACTGGCTCATACCTTGAGAAAAATTTTCCTTTTTTTCAAATAGTGCAGCCTGTTTAAAAATTAAAAAAAAAATTCCCTATTAGTGTTTTTCCACCCGTCTCCAGCTAAATTGTGGAAAAACACTACATAGGATAACCTAGAGGGGGGTTTTTGGGCCTTGCAGCGCCGTTTACGGCTGTCTGCACGGTCTCCGTGTGAGCCCAGCTCGCCCTGTAGTCTGTGTGCAGCCATAGCCGGTTGGATTCAGCTCAGGGTTCGTTACCACCTCATACCTTGAGAAAAATTTTCCTTTTTTTCAAATAGTGCAGCCTGTTTAAAAATTTTAAAAAAAATTCCCTATTAGTGTTTTTCCACCCGTCTCCAGCTAAATTGTGGAAAAACACTACATAGGATAACCTAGAGGGGGGTTTTTGGGCCTTGCAGCGCCGTTTACGGCTGTCTGCACGGTCTCCGTGTGAGCCCAGCTTGCCCTGTAGTCTGTGTGCAGCCATAGCCGGTTGGATTCAGCTCAGGGTTCGTTACTGGCTCATACCTTGAGAAAAATTTTCCTTTTTTTCAAATAGTGCAGCCTGTTTAAAATTAAAAAAAAAAAATTCCTATTAGTGTTTTTCCACCCGTCTCCAGCTAAATAGTGGAAAAACACTACATAGGATAACCTAGAGGGGGTTTATTGGGCCTTGCAGCGCCGTTTACGGCTGTCTGCACGGTCTCTGTGTGAGCGCAGCTCGCCCTGTAGTCTGTGTGCAGCTATAGCCGGTTGGATTCAGCTCAGGGTGCGTTACTGCCTCATACCTTGAAAAACAATTTCCTTTTTTTCAAATAGTGCAGCCTGTTTAAAATTTAAAAAAAAAAATTCCTATTAGTGTCTTTCCACCCGTCTCCAGCTAAATAGTGGAAAAACACTACATAGGATAACCTAGAGGAGGGTTTTTTGGCCTTGCAGCGCCGTTAACGGCTGTCTGCACGGTCTCCGTGTGATTTTAACTAGCTCTGTAGCCCGATCTGCACAAAAAAAAAAGTAAAGTTCACCAAACACAACTTAACACTTGTGTAGGCCACATTTGAAAAATAATAAAGTTTAGTCCACACTTTACAACATTAGTGTTTCTTACACCTGTTAGGAGGAGCATTTCAGGAATAAGCACACTAAGGCCTTAGTACTTTTCTGCTTATCTTTATCTGTCAACCAAGATGAAGAGGGCAGGGAGTAAGGCACGTGGGCGCGGAGCAGGGAGAGGAGCAGGGAGAGGACGTGGTGATTCTGTGCCTGCTGCGGGCGCCGGTGACTCGTCGTCACTCAGTTTCAGCAGGGAACAGTCCTTCATGCACAGCTTTGTCGGAGAGCGCCGTGCACCGCTGCTGCGTGAAGACCAAATTGAAGCCGTTGTCGGGTGGATGGCAGCTAACGCCTCGGCATCGACTTCAGTTAGTGCCACATCCTCTCAGGCACAGAGCACTGGAGAGCAGCCATCTGTCTCTTCACCACCTGCCAAATTGGCCAGGCAGTCAGAGAGCCCAGGACAGGAGCCGTCTCTACTTCTGTTCTCTGAATCTCTTGGCTTGGAAACAGGGGGCCAGCCAAGCAGCATTGGAGAAATGGAAGAAGAGGCAGTGTGCAGTGATGCCCAACACCTTTTTCTCTCTGACTCTGAAGAGGCAGGTGGGCCAGTGCCTCCGGTGACCACAGCGCAGTACGCATCTGATGATGAAACTCAGGTGCCGCTTTCTGATGCGTACTGTGCTGCCGAGACTACCCAGGAGGAGCAGTTGGTGGCAGAGGGTAGTGGAGATGATGAGGTCCTTGACCCATCGTGGCGTGAGGAACAGGAAGGTGGTGGGAGCAGCTCTGAGGAAGAGCTTCCCCTTACGGGCCAAAGAGGGAGAGGGAGGGGGAAGACTGCGGAGCCTGTAGCCTCCACTTTGGCACCCGTTAGGAGCCTATCTCTTTCCAAAGCCAAAAAGGGCGCTCCCAAGACTTGCAGTGCCTGGTCCTTTTTTGACACAGTTGCAGATGACATTTGTTTTGTCAAATGCAAGCTGTGTCATCAGAAAGTAAAAAGAGGGAAAAATGTCAGCAACCTCAATACCACAAATATGTGGAAACATGTGCGGACCAGGCACGCGGTGGAGTTACAGAAACACACTGAAGATGTAGGCCAACCAACAGCGGCAGCTACCACCTCTTCAGGTCGTGTTGTCTCTTCCTCCAGCTCACGCACAGCTGGTTTGGCTTCCTCCCAGGATCGCCATGGAAGAACCTCTGGCACTGTTGTCCAGAGACCTTGTGTAATTCCACCCACAGCACCACCTTCCCAGTCATCCTCACACTCCCAGTCTACTCTACAGCCATCGGTAGTACAGGCATGGGAGAAAAGGCGGGCATTCTCGGCCAACCACCCCCGAGCACAGGCTCTGAATGCAGGCATTGCCAAACTGTTGTCCCTGGAAATGCTCTCGTTCAGGCTGGTGGAGACTGACAGCTTCCGTGACTTGATGGCATTGGCAGTCCCACAGTACAAGGTGCCCAGCCGCTTTTACTTCAGCAGGCAGGCTGTCCCTGCCCTGCACAGGCATGTTGAGGCAAACATAAAACATGCGCTACTGAACGCCGTCAGTAGCAAGGTCCACCTCACCACCGATGCGTGGACCAGTCAGCATGGACAGGGGCGATACGTTTCCCTCACTGCCCATTGGGTTAATGTTGTTGAGCCAGGTACAGATCGTGCGAGTGGCGCAGGACGTGTCCTGCCCACTCCAAGGATTGCAGGAATCCAGTCTGTACGCATCGACTCCTCCTCTTACACCAGTTCCTCAGATTCCTCTCTGCAGGATCCGTTACAGTCCACCTCCACATGGACCCGTGAACGTTTACCTATGACCGACATGAGCACAGCCGTGGCCAAACGTCAGCAGGCCGTCTTGAAACTAGTTTCATTGGGGCATCAAAGCCACACAGCGCAGGAGCTCTGGAATGCCATCAAGCAGGAGAGCGATGTGTGGTTACTGCCAGCGAATCTCCAGCCAGGCATGGTAGTGTGTGACAATGGCCGAAATCTGGTGGCAGCTTTGGCCCTTGGCAACCTCACTCACATCCCATGTCTGGCACATGTGCTCAATTTGGTTGTGCAGAGTTTTCTGAGGGACTATCCGGATCTTGATGCCCTGCTGCACAAGGTCCGCCTAGAGTGTGCTAACTTGCGGCGTTCCAGCTTGGCCAGATCCCGCATTGCTGCTCTGCAGCGCCGATTCCGCCTTCCGGAACACCGCATCATATGTGACCTACCTACCCGGTGGAATTCCACGTTAAATATGTTGGAGCGGTTGTGTGAGCAGCAGCAAGCAGTTATGGAGTACCAGCTGCATCAGGCGCAAAGAAGTCGCAGTCAGCGCCGATCAGACTTCACACCAACAGAGTGGGCCACTATGAAGGACGTCTGCCAGGTTTTGCGTCCTTTTGATTATTCCACGCGGATGGCAAGTGCAGATGATGCACTAGTCAGCATGACTGTCCCCCTTATCTGCCTGCTTCAGCAAACTTTGCAAGGGTTAAGGGATGATGTTGTGGAAGAGGTGGAGGATGAGGAGTCACCTTTTCCATCAGCTTCTGGAGAGTCAGCGCCACGTGGTTCCTCACAAAGGGGTACGCAGGGGCCAATTTGTGAGGAGGATGAGGAGGAGTCAATGGAGGAGGAAGAGCTCCGTCCAGAGGAGGGAGCGACACAATTGTCCAGTGGTCAGTGTGTACAGCGAGGGTGGGGTGATGACGAGCGGGCAGAGATAATGTCTCAAGCAGGGGACAGCGTTTCTGGGCCAGTTGGCACTCTGCAGCACATGGTGGATTTCATGCTGCAGTGCCTGAGAAACGACCGCCGCATCGACCACATTCTCAACATGCCTGATTATTGGGTGTTCACCCTCCTCGATCCTCGCTACCGGGACAACGTCCAAAACCTCATCCCAGCGTTGACCCGGGAGCGTAAATTGCGGGAGTACCACGACACACTGGTGAATTCCATCATCTTCTCCTGTCCAACTGAGAGGAGTGCTGCTAGTGCTTTACAAAGCAGCTCAGTGCGTCGAGGCAGTGGGGGAGGCTCTGCCCAAAGAGGGAGCAGAAGCAGTGCCTCTGCCCAAGGCAAGCCCAGTATGGCACAACTCTGGCACACTTTTGTGTGCCCGCCCCAAATGTCTACACCATCACCGGCGGCTCCAGTCAGCAGGAGGCAACGGTTCCGTCAGATGGTGACAGACTACATGGCTTGCCCTCTTACTGTACTCCCAGATGGCTCTTCCCCGTTCAAGTTTTGGGTCTCTAAGCTGGATACATGGCCAGAGCTAAGCCAGTATGCATTGGAGGTGCTGGCTTGCCCTGCGGCTAGTGTCTTATCGGAACGTGTCTTTAGTGCCGCAGGTGGTGTACTAACAGACCGTCGCATGCGACTGTCCTCCGATAACGTTGACCGGCTTACTTTCCTGAAAATGAACCAGGCCTGGATCTCGCAGGAATTTGCCACTCCTCTGCCTGATTAAGTAATTGGGTGTCATCCAGGTCTCCTGCTGTGTTCATCTTTCTACCACCTGAACTGCTATTCCTGGGCTCCAACACCGCCAGTTGCGGCTCAGAAGTGAAGGCTGCACAGTAAAAACATACGACCCAGTGTTATTGGGTTTCAGTAACGTCAGCTGATCCCCAGCTGTGTAGCCGGCAATGTGTCCTGCGACCGCCACGCTGGCACAACAACCTAAATGTAAGGGAACCTGTCCCCCCCCCGTCGTTTGTTACTGAAAGAGCCATCTTGTGCAGCAGTAATGCTGCACAAGGAAAAGGTAGGTCTTTTGGTTTAGCTCCTTGCACACGCAGAACTTAACACTTATAAAATGTGTTCACTGATACCGTTATACCGTCCCGGAGCTGGGACTTTCCTTCGTAATGTGACGCAGCACAGCCGTCATTCCTACCCCCTTGGTGCCATGCGCTGCCTCCTCAGCGTTGTTTTAAGCTGTCACGGAGCCTGCGCTGTTCTGTTATCCCTTGGGCATGCCCTATTTGCGCTGCCTGTCTTCTGACTTAATTTGGTGTCAGGCTGGCTGCGCCTGTGCGGCCGCGCTGCCCGAGATCCCGCCTCGCAGTGTCTTCTGATTGAGTCACACTGCGGGCCTGGGATCCATGGGCATGCGCAGTGCATATACTAGCCTCTCACTCCCCTTCTTCACGCTTCTTCAGACTAGGCGGCGTCAGCTGATCCCTAATAGCATGCCACGGCCGTGACGCCGCACAGTCTGAAGAAGCAGGAAGGAGGTGAGTGAGAGGCGATGATATGCACTGCGCATGCCCATGGATCCAAGGCCCGCAGTGGGATTACGTTAGACGAGACTGCGAGGTGGGATCTGGAGCAGCGTGGACGCACAGGCACTGACAGCCTGACACCAAATTATGTCAGAAGACAGGCAGCGCTAATTGGGCATGGCCAAGGGCTAACAGAACAGCGCAGGCTCCGTGACAGCTTAAAACAACGCTGAGGAGGCAGCGCACGGCACCAAGGGGATAGGAATGACAGCTGTGCTGTGTCCCATTACGAAGGAAATTTGCACCTCCGGGACGGTTGAACGGTATAGGGGACACATTTTTAGTGTTTACTTCAGTGTTTGCAAGGAGCATAATTAAAAGAGCAACCTTTTCCTTTTGCATCCTTAGTGCTGCACAAGATGGCTCTTTCAGCTACAAACGTCTTGGGGGGGGTTAAAGGTTCCCTTTCAACTTGCTCCAATCAGGCTTCGGCCTACAATCTGTTCCTCTGCTCCTCCTGCTGACCCTGGGCTCTAACACCGCCAGTTGGTGCCTGGAAGTGCTCTGTGCACAGTTAACAGTCGCTCCTCTGTTATTGGGGTTCAGTAACGTCAGCTGATCCCCAGCTGTGTGTGCGGCAATACCTCCAATCTGCTCCTCCTGCTGTCCCTGGGCTCCAACACCGCCAGTTGGTGCCTGGAAGTGCTGTGTGCACAGTTAACAGTCGCTCCTCTGTTATTGGGGTTCAGTAACGTCAGCTGATCCCCAGCTGTGTGTGCGGCAATACCTCCAATCTGCTCCTCCTGCTGTCCCTGGGCTCCAACACCGCCAGTTGGTGCCTGGAAGTGCTGTGTGCACAGTTAACAGTCGCTCCTCTGTTATTGGGGTTCAGTAACGTCAGCTGATCCCCAGCTGTGTATCCGGCAACGTGTCATGCGACCGCCACGCTGGCACACCTAAAATGTAAGGGGACCTGTCCCCACCCCCCCCAGGCGTTTGTTACTGAAAGAGCCACCATGTGCAGCACTAATACTGCACAAGGGAAAGGTCGCTCTTGAAATTATGCTCCTTGCAAACGCTGAACTACACACTCATGTAATGTGTCCCCTCACACCGTCCAACCGTCCCGGAGATTGGACTTTCCTTTGTAATGTGACGCAGCACAGCCGTCATTGCTACCCCCTTGCCACCGTGCGCTGGCTCCTTAGCGTTGTTTGATTCCGTCATGGACCCTGCGCTGTTATGTTATCCCTTGGCCATGCACAGTTTGCGCTGCCCGTCCTCTGACATCATTTGTTGTCGTCCTGGCTGCGCCTGTGCGTCCACGCTGCCCGAAATCCCACCTCGCAGTGTCGTCTAATGTGAAACCAACAGTGGGCCTGGTATCCATGGCCATGCGCAGTGCATATACTATCCTCTCACTCCCCTTCTTCACGCTTCTTCAGACTAGGCGGCGTCAGCTGATCCCTAATAGCATGCCACGGCCGTGACGCCGCACAGTCTGAAGAAGCAGGAAGGAGGTGAGTGAGAGGAGATGATATGCACTGCGCATGCCCATGGATCCCTGGCCCGCAGTGGGACTACATTAGATGACACTGCTAGGTTGGATCTCGGGCAGCTTGGACGCACAGGCACTGCCAGCCTGACACCTACATGATGTCAGAAGACGGGCACCGCTAACTGTGCATGGCCAAGGGATAACATAACAGCGCGGGCTCCGTGACAGAACCAAACAACGTTGAGGAGGTGGCGTACGGCACCAAGGGGGTTGGAATGACGGCTTTGCTGTGTCACATTACAAAGGAAAGTCCCACTTCCGGGACGGTTTGACAGTGTGAGGGGACACATTATATGAGTGTGTACTTCAGCGTTTGCAAGGAGCATAATTTTCGGAGCCACCATTTTCCATGTGCAGTATTACTGCTGTACAAGATGGCTCTTTCAGCAACAAATGCCTGGGGGGGGGGGTTAAAGGTTCCCTTTCAACTTGCTCCACTGCAGGCTTCGGCCTACACTCTGCTCCTCTTTGATTCCCTGGGTTTCAACACTGTCAGTTGCCACCTGGAAGTGTTGTCTACACAGAAAAAACACTAGGTGATGTGTCAGTGGGGTTCAGCACCGCCAGCTGTTCCCCTGCTGTGTAGTTGGCAACGTGTCCAGCACAAGCCACACTGGCACAACAGAACAAAAGCTGCCACCATTGCAGGCTTCGGCCTACACTCTGCTCCTCTCCTCCTCCTGCTGACCCTGGGCTTAAACACCGCTAGTTTTTGCCCGGAAGTGCTAGCTGCACAGAGAAAAACACCAGCCAATGTGTTAGTGGGGTTCAGCAACGCCAGCTGTTCCCCTGCTGTGTAGCCGGCAACGTGACCTGCAAACGCCACGCAGGCACATGAACTGAAATTAAAGGGAACCTGGCCCCACCCCCCCAGGTGTTTCTATGTATAACAGCCACCTAGTACAGCAGTACTGCTGCATTTGTACAAGGTGGCTGTTTTTTTATCCTTGCCCACGTAGAATTAAACACGTAAAATATGTGTCTCATTACAGACCATTACAATGTCCCTGAGGTGTGACTTTCCTTTTTAATGACACGCACCACCCCCCTTGGTAGCGCTGCCCGTCTTCTGACATCATTGGTTGGCTGCCTGTGCCTGTGCGTCCACCCTGCCCGACACAACCCCCCTCGTTTCATATATTTTGGCTGCGAGGGTGTGATTGATGGGCATGTGCAGTGCATATGTTCGCCTGTCTTAACTCATCTCCTTCCGCCTTCTTCAGACTGTGCGGCCTCCTGGCCGTGGTAGGCGATAAGGGATCAGCTGAGGCCGCCCAGTCTGAAGCAGGTGTAAGGACATGTGTGAGCGGCAAACATATTTACTGCACAAAGCCACGAATCCCAGCCACGCAGTGTGATTTTTTGAAAACACACTGTGGGCCTGGGATTCATATCCATTGCTAACCGCAACGGCCAACATGAAATGAGGTGAGAAGACAGGCAGCGCTCACAGCGCATGGCCAAGGGAACACAATAGCGCAGACTCCTGTACAGCTAATACAACGCTCAGGAATCTGCGCCCACCACCTAGGTGTAAATTTTGACACCTGTGCTGCGTCTCCTTAAAAAGACAAGTCACGCCTCCACTACTGTTTGACAGTATAATGGGCTAAATAGTGTACGTGTTTTATTCAGCGTGTGCAAGGAGCAAACTAAATAGAGCAACCTTTTACTTGTGCAGCATTAATGCTGCACAAGGTGTGGCTCTTGTACCTTGCAACACCTGAGGGGGGGTTAAAGGTTACCTTTGAAATTGGTTCAACTAGGCTTCGGCCTACACTCTGCTCCTCTCCTCCTCCTGCTGACCCTGGGCTCTAACACCGCTAGTTTTTGCCCGGAAATGCGAGCTTCACAGAGGAAAACACCAGCCAATGTGTTAGTGGGGTTCAGCACCGCCTGCTGTTCCCCTGCTGTGTAGCCGGCATCGTGTCCAGCACAAGCCACGCTGGCACAACCGACCAAAAGCTGCCACCAGTGCAGGCTTCGGCCTACACTTTGCTCCTCTCCTACTCCTGCTGACCCTGGGCTCTAACACCGCTAGTTTTTGCCCGGAAATGCGAGCTTCACAGAGAAAAACACCAGCCAATGTGTTAGTGGGGTTCAGCAACGCCAGCTGTTCCCCTGCTGTGTAGCCGGCATCGTGTCCAGTACAAGCCACGCTGGCACAACCGACCAAAAGCTGCCACCAGTGCAGGCTTCGGCCTACACTTTGCTCCTCTCCTTCTCCTGCTGACCCTGGGCTCTAACACCGCCAGTTTTTGCCCGGACATGCGAGCTGCACAGAGAAAAACACCAGTCAATGTGTCAGTGGGGTTCAGCAACGCCAGCTGTTCCCCTGCTGTGTAGCTGGCAACGTGTCCTGCAAACGCCACGCAGGCACATGAACTGAAATTGAAGGAAGCCTGCCCCCCACCCCCAGGTGTTTCTATGTATAACAGCCACCTTGTACAGCAGTACTGCTGCATTTGTACAAGGTGGCAGACTTTTTCTCCTTGCCCACGTTTAATTAAACACATACTAAATGTGTCTCATTGAGACCATTCCACTGTCCCTGAGGTGTGACTTTCCTTTCTAATGATAAGCAGCACCACCCTTGTTAGCGCTGCCCGTCTTTTGACATCATTGGTTAGCTGGCTGCGCCTGTGCGTCTGCCCTGCTCGAAACAACGCCCCTCGGTGTCTTATTTTTTTGGACAACGAGGATGTGATTGATGGACATGTGCAGTGCATATGTTTGCCTGTGTTCACTCATCTCCTTCCGCCTTCTTCAGACTGGGTGGCCTCATGACCGCGGCATGCGATAAGGGATCAGATGAGGCCGCCCAGTCTGAAGCAGGTGTAAGGACATGTGTGAGCTGCAAACATATTTACTGCACAAGGCCACGAATCCCAGCCACACAGTGTGATTTTTAGAAAACTCACTGTGGGTCTGGGATACATGTCCATCGCTAACCGCAACGGCCGACATGAAATGAGGTCAGAAGACAGGAAGCGCTCACAGCGCATGGCCAAGGGATAACAAGAGCGCAGACTCCTGTACAGCAAATAACAACGCTCAGGAAGCTGCGCCCATACACCAAGGTGTTATTTTCGACACCTGTGCTGCTTTTCTTTAAAAAGACAAGTCACGCCTCCACTACTGTTCTACAGTAGAATGGGCTAAATAGTGTACGTGTTTTATTCAGCGTGTGCAAGGAGCAAAATTAAGAGAGCAATTTTTTACTTGTGCAGCATTAATGATGCACAAGGTGTGGCTCTTGTACCTTGCAACACCTGAGGGGGGGTTAAAGGTTACCTTTGAAATTGGTTCAACTAGGCTTCGGCCTACACTCTGCTCCTCTCCTCCTCCTGCTGACCCTGGGCTATAACACTGCCAGTTGTAGCCTGGAAGTGCTAGCTGCACAGAGAAAAACACCCGCCAATGTGATAGTGGGGTTCAGCACCGCCAGCTGTTCCCCTGCTGTGTAGCCGGCAACGTGACCTGCAAACGCCACGCAGGCACATGAACTGAAATTGAAGTGAGCCTGCCCCCCACCCCCAGGTGTTTCAATGTATAACAGCCACCTTGTACAGCAGTACTGCTGCATTTGTACAAGGTGGCTGACTTTTTCTCCTTGCCCACGTGGAACTCAACACGTACAAAATGTGTCTCATTAGAGACCATTACAATGTCCCTGAGGTGTGACTTTCCTTTTTAATGACACGCAGCACCCCCATTGTTAGCGCTGCCCGTCTTCAGACATCATTGGTTGGCTGGCTGTGCCTATGCGTCCGCCCTGCCCGACACAACGCCCCTCGTTGTCTCATATATTTTGACTGCGAGGGTGTGATTGATGGGCACGAGCAGTGCATATGTTCGCCTGTCTTCACTCCCCTCCTTCCACCTTCTTCATACTGTGCGGCCTCATGGCTGTGGCAGGCAATAAGGGATCAGCTGAGGCCGCCCAGTCTGAAGCAGGTGTAAGGACATGTGTGAGCGGCGAACATATTTACTGCACAAGGCAACGAATCCCAGCACCGCAGTGTGACTTTATGGAAAGGCACTGTGGGTCTGGGATTTATGGCCATCGTTAACCGCACCGGCCAACATGAAATGAGGTCATAAGACGGCCTGCACTAACAGGGTATTGCCAAGGGATAACACAAGAGCGCACTCTCCTGTACTGCAAATAACAACGGTAAGGAGTCTGCGCCCAGCAGCTAGGTGTAAATTTTGACACCTGTGCTGCGTCTTCTTCAAAAGAAAAGTCACGCCTCCACTACTGTTTGACAGTATAATGGGCTAAATAGTGTACGTGTTTTATTCAGCGTGTGCAAGGAGCAAAATGAAGAGAGCAACCTTAGACTTGTGCAGCATTAATGCTGTTCAAGGTGTTGCTCTTGTACCTTGCAACACCTGAGGGGGGTTAAAGGTTTCCTTTGAAATTGGTTCAACTAGGCTTCGGCCTACACTCTGCTCCTCTCCTCCTCCTGCTGACCCTGGGCTCTAACACCGCCAGTTTTTGCCCGGACGTGCTAGCTGCACAGAGAAAAACAACAGCCAATGTGTTAGTGGGGTTCAGCACCGCCAGCTGTTCCCCAGCTGTGTAGCCGGCAACGTGACCTGCAAACGCCACGCAGGCACAACAGAACAAAAGCTGCCACCAGTGCAGGCTTCGGCCTACACTCTGCTCCTCTCCTCCTGCTGACCCTGGGCTCTAACACCGCTAGTTTTTGCCCGGAAATGCGAGCTTCACAGAGAAAAACACCAGCCAATGTGTTAGTGGGGTTCAGCACCGCCAGCTGTTCCCCTGCTGTGTAGCCGGCATCGTGTCCAGCACAAGCCACGCTGGCACAACCGACCAAAAGCTGCCACCAGTGCAGGCTTCGGCCTACACTCTGCTCCTCTCCTCCTCCTGCTCACCCTGGGCTCATAACACCGCCAGTTTTAGCCTGGAAGTGCTAGCTGCACAGAGAAAAACACCAGCCAATGTGTCAGTGGGGTTCAGCACTGCCAGCTGTTCCCCAGCTGTGTAGCCGGCAACGTGCCCTGCAAACGCCATGCAGGCACATGAACTGAAATTGAAGGGAGCCTGCCCCCCACCCCCAGGTGTTTTTATGTATAACAGCCACCTTGTTCAGCAGTACTGCTGCATTTGTACAAGGTGGCTGACTTTTTCTCCTTTCCCACGTGGAACTCAACACGTACAAAATGTGTCTCATTCAGACCATTCCACTGTCCCTGAGGTGTGACTTTCCTTTGTAATGATACGCAGCACCCCCCTTGGTAGCGCTTCCCGTCTTTTGACATCATGGTTAGCTGGCTGCGCCTGTGCATCCGCCCTGCGTGAAACAACGCCCCTCGTTGTCTTATTTATTTTGTCAGCGAGGGTGTGGTTTATGGGCACGAGCAGTGCATATGTTCGCCTGTCGTCACTCATCTCCTTCCGCCTTCTTCAGACTGTGCGGCCTCCTGGCCGCGGCATGCGAAAAGGGATCAGCAGAGGCCGCCCAGTCTGAAGCAGGTGTAAGGACGTGTGTGAGCGTCGAAAATATTTAATGCTCAAGGCCACGAATCCCAGCACCGCAGTGTGACATTATGAAAAGGCAGTGTGGGTCTGGGATTTATGGCCATCGTTAACCGCAGCGGCCAACATGAAATGAGGTCATAAGACGGGCAGCGCTAACAGGGCATTGCCAAGGGATAACACAAGAGCGCAGACTCCTGTACAGCAAATAACAACGCTCAGGAAGCTGCGCCAAGCACAAAGGCGTTATTTGGGACACCTATGCTGCGTCTCCTTAAAAATACAAGTCACGCCTCAACTACAGTTTGACTGTAGAATGGGCTAAATTGTGTACGTGTTGCATTCAGCGTGTGCAAGTAGACAAATTAATAGAGCAACCTTTTCTTGTGCAGCATTAATGCTGCACAAGGTGTGGCTCTTGTACTTTGTAACACCTGAGGGGGGGTTAAAGGTTACCTTTGAAATTGGTTCAACTAGGCTTCGGCCTACACTCTGCTCCTCTCCTCCTCCTGCTGACCCTGGGCTGTAACAACGCTAGTTTTTGCCCGGAAGTGCTAGCTGCACAGAGAAAAACACCAGCCAATGTGTTAGTGGGGTTCAGCACCGCCTGCTGTTCCCCCACTGTGTAGCCGGAAAAGTGTCCTGCAAACGCAACGCAGACACAAAGCTGACTCCAGTGCAGGCTTCGGCCTACACTCTGCTCCCCCTGCTTACCCTTTGCTCCAACACCGCTAGTTGGGGCTGTAGGAAGACAATGTTTGATAGGCAAAGCATCCGGGTTCCAGCACCGCCAGCTGGTTCTCGGCAGTGTTTTTGTCACAGGTACTCCCTCGTGCCAAACCTGGTTTCAGCACCGTCAGTTGTTTCCGGGTTGTGTCAAACTCGCTGAGACGCCTATGCTTGCCCCGTCGTGTTGCAGTCAGGTTAGCCAACTCCAGGGTGCCTCCAGTTTAGGAGCTTCCTATGTGGGCTGCGTGAACTGGTAGTCAAGGCTGGTTCTGTAGTGCCAGTAGGCCCAGCTCCCCCTGTAGGACTGTTGGGGTTCGGTAACTGCGGCTGCCTCGCGGCCTAGCTGTTCTCTCCTCTCCTGTGGGCCTTGGGGTCCACCACCTGGTTCCAGCACCGTCAGCTGGTTCCGGGCCGAGCCTTTGGCTTAGGCGCCTCTTCCTGGGTATCCGAGTTCCGCCAACGCCAGGCGGTCCTTGGTAGTGCTTTTAAGCGCGGGCACCTACAGCTTAGTAACCGGGTTCCAGCACCATCAGCTGGTCCTCGGTCGTGCCATTGGCTCTTGCACACTGGGGCAACGCATCTGGGTTCCAGCACCGCCAGCTGGTTCTCGGCAGTGTTCTTGTCACAGGTACTCCCTCGTGCCAAGCCTGGTTTCAGCACCGTCAGCTGTTTCCGGGTTGTGTCAAGTTCACTGAGACGCCTATGCTTGCCCCGTCGTGGTGCGGTCGGGTTAGCCAACTCCATGGTGCCTCCAGTTTAGGAGCTTCCTATGTGGGCTGCGTGAACTGGTAGTCAAGGCTGGTTCTGTAGTGCCAGTAGGCCCAGCTCCCCCTGTAGGACTGTTGGGGTTCGGTAACTGCGGCTGCCTCGCGGCCTAGCTGTTCTCTCATCTGGGCCTTGGGGTCCACCACCTGGTTCCAGCACCGTCAGCTGGTTCTGGGCCGAGCCTTTGGCTTAGGTGCCTCCTCCTGGGTATCCGAGTTCCGCCAACGCCAGGCAGTCCTCGGTAGTGCTTTTAAGCGCGGGCACCTACAGCTTAGTAACCGGGTTCCAGCACCGTCAGCTGGTCCTCGGTCGTGCCATTGGCTCTTGCACACTGGGGCAACGCATCCGGGTTCCAGCACCGCCAGCTGGTTCTCGGCACTGTTTTTGTCACAGGTACTCCCTCGTGCCAAACCTGGTTTCAGCACCATCAGCTGTTTCCGGGTTGTGTCAAACTCGCTGAGACGCCTATGCTTGCCCCGTCGTGTTGCAGTCGGGTTAGCCAACTCCAGGGTGCCTCCAGTTTAGGAGCTTCCTATGTGGGCTGCGTGAACTGGTAGTCAAGGCTGGTTCTGTAGTGCCAGTAGGCCCAGCTCCCCCTGTAGGACTGTTGGGGTTTGGTAACTGCGGCTGCCTCGCAGCCTAGCTGTTCTCTCCTCTCCTGTGGGCCTTGGGGTCCACCACCTGGTTCCAGCACCGTCAGCTGGTTCCGGGCCGAGCCTTTGGCTTAGGTGCCTCCTCCTGGATATCCGAGTTCCACCAACGCCAGGCGGTCCTCGGTAGTGCTTTTAAGCGTGGGCACCTACAGCTTAGTAAACGGGTTCCAGCACCGTCAGCTGGTCCTCGGTCGTGCCATTGGCTCTTGCACACTGGGGCAACGCATCCGGGTTCCAGCACCGCCAGCTGGTTCTCGGCAGTGTTCTTGTCACAGGTACTCCCTCGTGCCAAGCCTGGTTTCAGCACCGTCAGCTGTTTCCGGGTTGTGTCAAGTTCACTGAGACGCCTATGCTTGCCCCGTCGTGGTGCGGTCGGGTTAGCCAACTCCAGGGTGCCTCCAGTTTAGGAGCTTCCTATGTGGGCTGCGTGAACTGGTAGTCAAGGCTGGTTCTGTAGTGCCAGTAGGCCCAGCTCCCCCTGTAGGACTGTTGGGGTTCGGTAACTGCGGCTGCCTCGCGGCCTAGCTGTTCTCCCCTCTCCTGTGGGCCTTGGGGTCCACCACCTGGTTCCAGCACCGTCAGCTGGTTCCGGGCCGAGCCTTTGGCTTAGGTGCCTCCTCCTGGGTATCCGAGTTCCGCCAACTCCAGGCGGTCCTTGGTAGTGCTTTTAAGCGCGGGCACCTACAGCTTAGTAACCGGGTTCCAGCACCGTCAGCTGGTCCTCGGTCGTGCCATTGGCTCTTGCACACTGGGGCAACGCATCCGGGTTCCAGCACCGCCAGCTGGTTCTCGGCAGTGTTTTTGTCACAGGTACTCCCTCGTGCCAAACCTGGTTTCAGCACCGTCAGCTGTTTACGGGTTGTGTTAAGCTCACTGAGATGCCTATATATGCTTGCCCCGTCGTGGTGCGGTCGGGTTAGCCAACTCCAGGGTGCCTCCAGTTTAGGAGCTTCCTATGTGGGCTGCGTGAACTGGTAGTCAAGGCTGGTTCTGTAGTGCCAGTAGGCCCAGCTCCCCCTGTAGGACTGTTGGGGTTCGGTAACTGCGGCTGCCTCGCGGCCTAGCTGTTCTCTCCTCTCCTTTGGGCCTTGGGGTCCACCACCTGGTTCCAGCACCGTCAGCTGGTTCCGGGCCGAGCCTTTGGCTTAGGTGCCTCCTCCTGGGTATCCGAGTTCCGCCAACGCCAGGCGGTCCTTGGTAGTGCTTTTAAGCGCGGGCACCTACAGCTTAGTAACCGGGTTCCAGCACCGTCAGCTGGTCCTCAGTCGTGCCATTGGCTCTTGCACACTGGGGCAACGCATCCGGGTTCCAGCACCGCCAGCTGGTTCTCGGCAGTGTTTTTGTCACAGGTACTCCCTCGTGCCAAACCTGGTTTCAGCACCGTCAGCTGTTTACGGGTTGTGTCAAGCTCACTGAGATGCCTATATATGCTTGCCCCGTCGTGGTGCGGTCGGGTTAGCCAACTCCAGGGTGCCTCCAGTTTAGGAGCTTCCTATGTGGGCTGCGTGAACTGGTAGTCAAGGCTGGTTCTGTAGTGCCAGTAGGCCCAGCTCCCCCTGTAGGACTGTTGGGGTTCGGTAACTGCGGCTGCCTCGCGGCCTAGCTGTTCTCTCCTCTCCTTTGGGCCTTGGGGTCCACCACCTGGTTCCAGCACCGTCAGCTGGTTCCGGGCCGAGCCTTTGGCTTAGGTGCCTCCTCCTGGGTATCCGAGTTCCGCCAACGCCAGGCGGTCCTTGGTAGTGCTTTTAAGCGCGGGCACCTACAGCTTAGTAACCGGGTTCCAGCACCGTCAGCTGGTCCTCAGTCGTGCCATTGGCTCTTGCACACTGGGGCAACGCATCCGGGTTCCAGCACCGCCAGCTGGTTCTCGGAAGTGTTCTTGTCACAGGTACTCCCTCGTGCCAAGCCTGGTTTCAGCACCGTCAGCTGTTTCCAGGTTGTGTCAAGTTCACTGAGACGCCTATGCTTGCCCCGTCGTGGTGCGGTCGGGTTAGACAACTCCAGGGTGCCTCCAGTTTAGGAGCTTCCTATGTGGGCTGCGTGAACTGGTAGTCAAGGCTGGTTCTGTAGTGCCAGTAGGCCCAGCTCCCCCTGTAGGACTGTTGGGGTTCGGTAACTGCGGCTGCCTCGCGGCCTAGCTGTTCTCTCCTCTCCTGTGGGCCTTCGGGTCCACCACCTGGTTCCAGCACCGTCTCGGCAGTGTCTTTTGCTCTTGTACCTTCTGCTCCCCATCCTGGTTCCAGTAACGTCAGCTGGTTCCGGGCAGAGCCTTTGGCTTAGGTGCCTCCTTCTGGGTATCCGAGTTCCGCCAACGTCAGGCGGTCCTTGGTAGTGCTTTTTAGCACGGGTACATCCTGCTTAGTAACCGGGTTCCAGTAACGTCAGCTGGTCCTCGGTAGTTCCATAGGCTCTTGAACCTTCGGGTAGCCATCCGAGTTCCAGTTCCATCAGCTGGTTCTTGGCATTTTCTCAGCCTTCTTGTACCTTCTGCTACATTTCCAAGTTGAAGACCCTAAAGTCGACGACCCGGAAGACCACCCCGATGACGACGACGACGACGACCTGGAAGACCACCCCGATGACGACGACGACGACGACGGCGGAGACGACGACGGCGGAGACGACGCCGGCGGAGACGACGACGGCGGAGACGACGACGGCGGAGATGACGACACTGGAGATGACGACCCTGGAGACGACGACATGGAAGACCGAGAAGCAGAAGAACAAGAGGCTGCAGAACAAAGAGCAGAAGAACATTAAGCATAAGACTTAATATCAGAGCAAAAGATATTATCTAAATTATATGCAGAAGAAGACTAAGCAGTGTATGGGGGTGAGTCCGTTCCTCCTCGTGGTGCCCCTGGATAAAGCCTGATGCTGCAGGCCAAACTGAACGCAGACAAATTTAACTTTTGTGACTGGCAGAACGGAAGGTGTAATCTTCAAACTTTTATAGATAACAACTACGGGAATGCCTGTCACAAATTAGAATATGATGAAGAAGTAGAATAGGAAGAATAATAACAGTGGAATAAAAAGAATATGTAGAATAGGAAGAATAATAATAGTTGAATAAAATGAATATGAAGAATGTAATAAAAAAAAAAAAAAAAGGTAAAGGATGAAGAAGAAGATGAATAAGGTGAAGAAGAAGTTGATGTCAAAGATGCTGATGATGATGATGAAGATGAAAGTGTGGGAAAAGTAAAAAAAAAAAAGAAGAAAAAGAAGGGGAAGGGCATGGAATAGTGAAACATATAACAATATCTGACAAAATAAAAAAAAAAATTTACATAGTCAATATCTTTGTCACTCCGAATGTCTTAAAAAAAAACAAAAAACATGCTATTCTATTTGATTGGGATAAACCTCTATGACTTTAATGTCTCCGCCACCTCCCCAAATACATCCGGCATTATTCTTAGTTGTTTTCCTTCATGTAGAATGAACCTACAAGGCAAGAAAGGGTTTATTTTAATTCCGATATTTTGGTCCCATTGACTTGCATTGGGATCGGGTATCGGTATCGGCGATATCCGATATTTTTTGAATATCGGCCGATCCTATCCGATACCGATACTTTCCGATATCGGAAGGTATCGCTCAACACTAGTGATCACCCAATCAGAAGCACATTAAGTAGAATGAAGTGAACTCTGGTTGGAATTCAACTGACACTGGAATGGAAAGGCTGTCAGACATGTAGAGAAGCTGATTTTTATAAAACTGTGCAGTGGTCTCTTAATTGTTGCCAGAGCTGTATTTCTACATTTAAACATTTTCTTGTATATTGACTTTTAGGCTTACCACATTAAAAAGGCTGCATGAAACTTCCTGTGCTCTTACTGTATAAAGAGGCTATTTGTATATTTAAATTCCCAGAGGAGCATTGCATGGCTTATAAGTCTAGTGATCATGACTTGACAATCTTCATAAACAGTAATTTCACCCTTTAGACCCACTATCAGAGATCTCTCACCTAGCCAAAAAGGATCCCCTGCATGTAGGACTGTGCTCAAAGCACAGTTCATAGTGCAGACCTATATGTGTGTTTGTGTATATATACAATACAGACCAAAAGTTTGGAAACACCTTCTCATTTAAAGATTTTTCTGCATTTTCATGACTATGAAAATTGTAAATTCACACTGAAGACATCAAAACTATGAATTAACACATGTGGAATTATATACTTAACAAAAAAGTGTGAAACAACTGAAAATATGCCTTATATTCTAGGTTCTTCAAAGTAACCACCTTTTGCTTTGATGACTGCTTTGCACACTCTTGGCATTCTCTTGATGAGCTTCAAGAGGTAGACACTGGAAATGGTCATCCAACAATCTTGAAGGAGTTCCCAGAGATGCTTAGCAATTGTTGGCCCTTTTGGCTTCACTCTGCGGTCCAGCTCACCCCAAACCATCTCGATTGGGTTCAGGTCGGGTGACTGTGGAGGCCAGGTTATCTGGCTTAGCACCCCATCACTCTCTTCTTGGTCAAATAGCCATTACACATCCTGGTGGAGTTGTGTTTCGTGTCTTTGTCCTGTAGAAAAATATATGATGGTCCAACTAAACGCAAACCAGCATGATGCTGTGGTAGCCATGCTGGTTCAGTATACCTTCAATTTTGAATAAATCCCCAACAGTGTCACCAGCAAAGCACCCCCTCACCCTCACATCTCCTCCTCCATGCTTCACAGTGGGAACCACGGCATGTAGAGTCCATCCATTCACCTTTTCTGCATCGCACAAAGACACGGTAGTTGGAACCAAAGATGTCAAATTTGTACTCATCAGACCAAAGCACAGATTTCCACTGGTCTAATGTCCATTCCTTGTGTTCTTTAGCCCAAACAAGTCTCTTCTACTTGTTGCCTGTCCTTAGCAGTGGTTTCCTAGCAGCTTTTTAACCATGAAGGCCTGCTGAACAAAGTCTCCTCTTAACAGTTGTTGTAGAGGTGTGTCTGCTGCTAGAACTCTGTGTGGCATTGACTTGGTCTCTAATCTGAGCTGCTGTTAACCTGCGATTTCTGAGGCAAGTGACTCGGATAAACTTATCCTCAGAAGCAGAGGTGACTCTTGGTCTTCCTTTCCTGGGGTGGTCCTCATGTGAGCCAGTTTCTTTGTTGCGCTTGATGCTTTTTTGAAACTGCACTTGGGGACACTTTCAAAGTTTTCCCAATTTTTCGGACTGACTGACCTTCATTTCTTAAAGTAATGATGGCCACTCATTTTTCTTTACTTAGCTGCTTTTTTGTTGCCATAATACAAATTCTAACAGTCTATTCAGTAGGACTATCAGCTGTGTATCCACCAGATTTCTGCTCAACACAACTGATGGTCCCAACCCCATTTATAAAGCAAGAAATCTCACTTATTAAACCTGACAGGGTACAACTGTGAAGTGAAAACCATTTCCGGTGACTACCTCTTGAAGCTCATCAAGAGAATGCCAAGAGTGTGCAAAGCAGTCATCAAAGCAAAAGGTGGCTACTTTGAAGAACCTAGAATATAAGACATATTTTCAGTTGTTTCACACTTTTTGTTAATTATATAATTCCACATGTGTTAATTCATAGTTTTGATGCCTTCAGTGTGAATTTTCAATTTTCATAGTCATGAAAATACAGAAAAACTTTAAATGAGAAGGTGTGTCCAAACTTTTGGTCTATACTGTATGTGTATATAGTGTAGTGTATGTAGTATATAATACACTCCCTGACAGAAGTTATGTCGCTTATCCATGTTATGTAAATAAAAGCTTATAACCTGACGTTAAATTCATCCATTGGTTGTATAAATTATTCTTTTGAAAGCTGAAACCCTCCGAAATGTGGTTTAGGTTAAGAAAATAAATTGGCATCAATGCAGAAATATTGATCAGTTAATGGGCACAGAATGGTTAGATTTTGGCAAGACAAAAGTTTTGTCGCCTACAAAAAGTAATGTGATATTCAAACAAATAATTAACTTAAAATACAAATATATGTTGCATAACATTGGTGAATGAAGCTGCGGTGCTTTTAGAGTCATATTTAATATTTTATGTGACTTCCATGAACTTGAAGGACTGCATCCATGCGGTTCAACAATGATTCATACAATTTATTAATGAAGTCATCAGGAATAGCAAAGAATGCAGTTTTACATGCCTCCCAGAGTTCATCTAGATTCTTTGGTTTTGTTTTCCAAGCTTCCTCTTTCATCCTACCCCAAACATGCTCTATGATGTTTATGTCTGTTGACTGGGAGGGCCAGTCCTTTAGCACTTTGACCTTTTATGATTTAGAATATAAGAGGTAGCTAATACTTCTTGATATTTTAAGCTATTGATATTGCCTTCCACCTTGCGAATGTTTCGCACACCACCATACTGAATGTATCCCCAGACCATGATCTTTCCACCACCAAATGTAACTGTTTTCTGGGTGTATTTTGGATCCATACGGGCTCCAGTAGATCTCCTGCAGTATTTGCGGCGGCTGTGATGTAGTTCTACTGTAGATTCATCAGAGAAATCCACCTTCTGCCACTTTTCCAGCGTCCATCTGTTTAGCAGGCTGTGGGACTTTGCAAATGCCACATGGTTTTTTAGTTCCCTTTTGTTTAGTGCTGGCTTCTGGGCACTGATTCGACCATAGAGGCCATTTCCAGACAGAATCCTACAAACTGTTCTAGTTGACACAGTGACTTGGGGTGACCAGGCCTGTTGGAGCTCTGCTTCACAGGAAGAGGGGTTTGCTTTGGATTTTCTAACCAACAAACATTCCTCCTGAGCAGTTGTCTTGCGGGGTCTGCCGGACCTGGGCTTGTCAAACACATCTCCAGTCTCTTAAAATCTTTTTTTCATTCTTTGTACTTGACGCTGAGACACATTAAAGGTGCTAGCCACCTCTACAGAAGATCTGGTCTTCAGCCTTTTGATAATCTTGGCTTTGGTCGCAGGGTGAATTTTTGGCATGTTGTCAGAGCTCAACTTGCAGTTCAAGTGAAGGTCTGGTGTGCTGGATTTCTTTTTATACACACACACTAATTAACCGATCATTTACTGAGCACAGGTGAGGATGTAAACTAGGATTGGGTGCATTATATGACCAGGTGACAAAACTTTTGTCTTGCCAAAATCTGACCATTCTGTGTCCATTAGCTGATTAATATTTCTGCATTGATGACAATTTATTTTCTTAACCTAAACTACTTTTCAGAGGGTTGCAGCTTTCAAAAGAATAATTCATACAACCAATGGATGAATTTAATGTCAGATTATAAGCTTTTATTTACATAACATGGGTAAGCGACATAACTTATGTCAGGGAGTGTATAGATTTATGTATATACAGTATATAGTGTGGAGCAGTGTATATAATATATAGTTTACAGCTGTGTATATACTATATTATGTGGAGCTTTGATTGTGTAAAGCATATACATTATATAGTGTGGCAGCACACTGATTCAGTGGTCAACACTGCAACCTTACAGTGTTGGGGTCCTGGGTTTAATTCTCTCCAAGGACAACATCTGCAGCATCTAAGTTTGTATTTTCTTCCCGTGTTTGCATGGGCTTCTTCCGGGTTCTCCAGTTTCCCCCCACACTCCAAAGACATACTGATAGGGACTCTAGATTGGGATGATGATGTCTCTAAAGTGCTGTGAGATAAAAGGTGTGATATAAGTGAGTAAAATAAATAACAAAACACAATACACTGTATAACATATGTAGACAATTGTAAACTATGTACCAGATACAAAACTCCATATTATATACACAATGCTACACCATATACTATTATATACACAGCTCCTTACTCCACTCCTCAACAATGAGATTGCAACACCTTGAAGGAAAAGTCATGGAATTATGAAATTACATGATTGAAAAATCGAAACAACAATTTCAATTCATCTCAGTTTATTCGGTATCGAATATGAGCATCATGGGCAGAAATACAAGCAGTAAATTGCCTTGACTGCAATCAATTAATTTAATGGTTGTCTTAAGAATGTTCTGCCACACTTAATGCACTTGAACATCCAAATAATCAACATCCACTGCTTGCCGTTCTCTTTTCAATTACCGACCAATAATTTCCTGGATGTGCTTGATGGGAGAAAAGTCCCAAAACACTCCAGCCCATAGTAATACTGGCTTAATAATTTAAGCCACATAGACAACTCACAGTAGAATGAGTAAAATGCATTTGGGTGTTGTTGTGGTGAAAAATGGCTTCTGTGACACTTTAAAGATGGCCCTACTACTGTTCTATGACCAAAACAGTGTAGCACCAAGCTATTAGTGCACCTGGAATAGCAAGAGGGGTTGGCTACCATACATTATGACACCACACAACATAACCCAGGTAGTAGTACCACTGTTACGTGTCAGAATTCCCGGCAATGAGTGGAGGTCATGAAAGATGACACAAGAGTGCCGAGTGATGATCATGAATGGACACGTAAAGCATCAGACGCTAAACTGCAAGGGCACAGTAGATGAGCAGTAAAGTGAGCATAATTTAGCTTGCTGCAATTTAGCAAAATGGCACTCAGCTGGCCATCATCCTGCTAAATTCCTGCAATGCAAATTGAAAAAAAATTGGACTTAGTAGAATTTAGGGCTTTTTTTTACAATTAAAGGCACACTCCAATATTTCTGTGAACAGATTTGACTATCTGATGATTTGAACCTCTGATTTCATAAAAAAAATATATATGTTTAATGTCTCTGTTGAACAAAGATTTTAGTTGGGCAAGCATTAAGCTCTTCAGCCTTTCAGACTCCTAAATAAATAATTTACTCACTATACCATTAGTGACCAAATATGTCATTAACGGATGATAATTCCATCTCTGTGTCTTTATAAGATATAAAGCTATCCTTAAAATTGAGTTGGAATACCACTGACACAATTTTTATATGCATCACCAGCACTTCCAGTCCAGACCAGCAGTTAATTGTTTATACCCAATTAAAATGGTTTTATTTTTTACAGTGTGGTTTCAGAAGCTGTAAAATGTATTTCCTTTCAATGTAATGTTCTTGGTGTATCTGGACTCTTATCAAAGTTTTACAGTGTTCGCAGCTTTAGAATATAAAAAAGGTCAAACATAGTAAATTTGATGTAAAATATCAATCAATAGGTAGGAACTATTGCAATAATTTGAGAATTTTAATAACATTGCTTCAATTTTATATCATAATGGGAAAAATGATAATACAAAAATGGATATTCTTGGAAATGTGTTAAATATTACTGTTAATCTTAAATTATGAAAACCATAATACATTATAAATAGTCTAGTTTCTTTTAGGATTTCTTGCGAGCAAGTTGAATCTGCCTTACATGACTGTAAAGAGGTTTTGCTAACATGAAAGTTGAATGTTTAATCTAAGCAATTATATACTGCACCAACTGGGTTGTAAATAAGGTTATTTTCAGTTTGTTTACTAGAAAAAGTTTGTTGAAAAATGTTGATCAAAAAGTCAAAGGCAAGCAAGCCAATATTTCATCGGAATTTACAATAAAAGTCAGAACGATTTAGTAAATTGATGGCTTTGCGAGAACAGACTGTAGAAGGTAGATAACTAGTCTAATTCTTGTTAAGGTCATAAAGATATTGATCTATAGCGGTCAGAAGTCTGCTGCAGCGGTATAAAATGAAAAAAAACTTACTGTAGCAGGTAAGAAAAAGTTACACAAAGACACAAAGGTGTTACATCGTGAGGTGAGATTTTTGGTTGAATGTAGTAGCAGTTTTATTTGATTGAAAGAAAAAATGATTAAAAGGACAAAAATATAGCAGTGTGCCACTCATTGCAGATGAATATACTGGTACAGATCTTTGATAAGTTTACTGTTTATGATGATGTGTCAAATGGTGGACACTCAAGTACTGTACAAGGGTTTGATCATTTTTTGCATTACTGTATTTGTATAAAAAAAAGAGCCTTCATAACAAAATTAACAATTTGAAAAACTGTTTCTTAACTCTAATATAAATGTTTACCAGCAGAAATAATGCTATTTTTAATCTGTATTGAGCCAAAATTATGTGTTAGCTTATATTTTTAAAGGATTTATACTCTGATGGCTGGAGGTTCCATCACTGCGACCAAGACTATTGCTTCCCCTGATATTCTGAGAACAAGGCTCCAAAGCATACTTTCCACGGCTTCATTCACTGTTCATGTGACTGTTGGAGATAGCCAAGTGCTGTTCTGTCTCTGATAATGAATTGATTGGTTGTATGTATGGTTCATGATTAGTGTTGAGCATTCCGATACCGCAAGTATCGGGTATCGGCCGATACTTGCGGTATCAGAATTCCGATACCGAGTTCCGATATTTTTGTGATATCGGGAATCGGTATCGGATCCATATTAAGGTGTAAAATAAAGAATTAAAATAAAAAATATTGATATACTTACCTCTCCGGAGGCGCCAGGACATCACCGCTGGTAACCGGCAGCCTTCTTTGTTTAAAATGAGCGCGTTTAGGGACTTCCATGACGTCACGGCTTCTGATTGGTCGTGTGCTGCTCATGTGACCGCCACGTGACCAATCAGAAGCCGCGACATCATTCTCAGGCCCTAAACTCCTCATTCTAGGAATTTAGGACCTGAGAATGACGTCGCGGCTTCTGATTGGTCGCGTGGCGGTCACATGAGCGGCACGCGACCAATCAGAAGCCGCGACGTCATTCACAGGTCCTAAACGCGCTCATTTTAAGCAAAGAAGGCTGCCGGTTACCAGCGGTGATGTCCAGGGGCCTCCGGAGAGGTGAGCATATCAATATTTTTTATTTTAATTCTTTATTTTACACATTAATATGGATCCCAGGGCCTGAAGGAGAGTTTCCTCTCCTTCAGACCCTGGGAACCATCAGGATACCTTCCGGTACTTGGTGTCCCATTGACTTGTATTGGTATCGGATATCGGTATCGGCGATATCCGATACTTTTCGGGTATCGGCCGATACTATCCGATACCGATACTTTCAAGTATCTGACGGTATCGCTCAACACTATTCATGATTGCTCCGTTCAGGCAAGGTACAGCAGAACCCCATTCTCAGAATAATAGGAGTCATTTTGGTGGCACCTCAATTAATTATTATATTAAATATGTTAAATGTTATACACAGTTTTTTTAAAAAGTGTTTAACACTTCATGATTTTCCATTCTTTTGCATGCCATGTCACAGCATCTCAATAAGATTAAGGTCAGGAATTTGACTAGGCCACTCCAAAGTCTTAATTTTGTTTTTCTTAAGCCATTCAAAGGTAGACTTGCTGGTGTGTTTTGGATTATTGTCCTTCCTACTGCAAAACCCAAGTGCACTTCTGCTTGAGGTCACAAACAAATGGCCGGACATTTTTCTTCATGATTTTTTAATAGACAGCAGAATTCATGGTTCCATTTACCACAGCAAGTCTTCCAGGTCCTAAAGCAGCAAAACAGCTCCAGACATCACAATACAATCACCATATTTTACTGTTGGTATGATGTTCCTTTTCTAAAATGCTTTATTACTTCTACGCCTGATGTAATGGAACATACTGTACACCTTTCAAAAAGTTTAACTTTTGTCTCTTCACTCTACAGGGTATGCTCCCAAATGTGTTTGGGATCATCAAGATGTTTTCCTGAAAAACTGAGACAAACCTTTATGTTTTTGTTTTGCAACTCTGCCATGCAGGCCATTTTTGCCCAGTCTCTTTTTGGAGTCATGAACTGTGACATTAACAGAAGCAAGAGAGTCCTGCAGTTCTTTGGATGTTATGGGGTCTTTTTTGACCTCTTGAATGAGTTATCACTGCGCTCTTGAGGATATGTTGGTCGGCCGGCCACTCCTGGAAAGGTTCACCGCTGTTCCATGTTTTCGCCATTTGTGGATAATGTCTCTCACTGTGGTTTGGTGGAGTCCCAAAGCTTTAGAAATGAATTTATAACCTTTTCCAGACTGATAGATCTCAATTACTTTGTTTCTCATTTGCTGCACAATTTCTTTGGATCAGGGCATGAAGTTTAGCTTTTGAGTATCTTTTGGTCTACTTCACTGTGTCAGGCAGATCCTATTTAAGTGATTTATTGATTGAGATCAGGTTTGGCAGTAATCAGGCTTGGGTGTGGCTTGGCAACTTGAACTCCGCTTTCTAAATACAGTATGTGATAAACCACAGTTAATTTATGTTTTAAGGGGGGGATGGGGAAATCATTTTTTCACACAGGGCCCTGTAAGGTTGGATTTCTTTATCCTTTAATAATAAATACCTTCATTGAAAAACTGCATTTTGTGTTTACTTGTGTTATTATTGTCTGATATTAAAATTTGTTTGGTGATCTGAAACATTTAAGTGTGACAAACATGCAAAAGAATAGGAAATTCTATATACAATGAATATGTGAAAACTTGCTATCTTGGTTCAAATCCTTTAAAGCTATGTTCATTCTGCCTAAATGACAGACACCCTAACTGAAGCTTGAAAGGCTCTATCTTAGTTAGATTGTAAAAAAAATACAGCGAGAATAAAGTCATATTATGGCTGTATTTAGGTTTTTTTGCAATCTGACTATGGAGTTAGTAATGGGGGCGTCTTATAGACACCTCTCCATTATTAACCTCTGAGCTTGATGCCAGCAGCCATAAAACAGCTGACATCAACCCCAAACCTATTATGTCACTTGCCACTGCACCAGGGCTAGTGGGAAGAGCCAATCAAAGCTCCAGAAATGCACATCTAATAGATGCGTCTTCTCTGGGGTGGCTGCGGGCTGCTATTTTTAGGCTAGGGGGCCAATATCCATGTCTCCTTACCAGCCCTCAGTTGTCTGCTTTAACTTGGCTGGTTATCAAAAATGGGAGGAAACCCACACTGCTTTTTTATATTTATTTAAATTATTTATTTATTTAAAAAAAAATGGCATGGGACCCCTGAACTCTTGATAACCAGCCATGATGAAGCTGTCAGCTGAAGGTTGCAGCCCGCAGCTGTCAGTTTTGCCTGCACTGGTTATAAAAAATAGAAGAGACATCACATAATTATTTTTGTTATTTGTTTGTTTATAGAGTAACACAGGTGCCAGCTGATCAATACTCCCATCAGTGGCACCTGCTCTTGCTGTTATTAGTGAAAGCAGGCGTATGCTGATGAGAATAGTACTCTGTCATCAGCCGATGCCTGTGACCGGCGGTATCCTTTTTTTTGCTGGTCATACTTGCTGGCTCACACTGTCATCTGACAGCATGGGAATCGCGATATGGAATGGGATGAAGGTGTCATTCAATGCGCTTCTGATGAAGATTCGATGCAGATTAAAACTTGAGAAAGTTTAATGTACAGGTTTACAGTGTCAATGCGTTTTGAGGCTACACAAAACCTCTTCATCAGGGCAAAAACCATAGGTTAGTTTTTCGTCCTGATGAAGAGATTATGTGTAGCTTCGAAACGCATTGACACTGTAAATGCGCACATTAAACTTTCTCAAGTTTTAATCTGCATCAAGTCTTCTTCAGCAGTGCATTGAATGACACCTTCATCCAGTTCTATATATCTCTTGGTCTCTCCACGACCAGTGTCTTGCAGCAGATGATATTACGTGCCTATCATATGTTGCCTCATTGCAACCTTACGAGGTGAGAGAATTCCTTAGATTCTGTTATCATCGGATAAGACCCTATTGCACTCTTTTGTTTCCCAGTCTTTTCATTAGCATGGGAACTGCAGCTCTCTTACCAGTGGTAATAATAACAGTCTGTCTCTATGATGAGGAACGTTTGTGCTTCGAGGCGGGCCTGTGGGCAGGTCTGTCCTTGGTTTGTCTGCCTTACAGCAGGAAGATAAGACCCTGACTACTTTCCCGCCTAGGAGCACGGGCATCTCATTAACTGAAAATGTCTAACACTGATTACGCAAGAACCACAAGGCAGATTTCTTCACCCAAAGAATCATTTTAATCAGTTTAACACTGCTAGCCTGATAATACCTAGCACCTGAATAAACCACTGATAGCTAAATGTGTTACAGAACAACTTGTGCCGAGATTTATAGTTCTATTAATATTATTCACTGAAGATGTCACTCAAGGAAGAAAGTTCGTCCTACTAGAAACCAGGAAGTAAGGACCACATTGCTCTAAACTGCTCAAGTGACTACTTCAAGTTAAGAATGGTGAGATAGGGAAAGCAGACCACTTGATATTTTCTTTGCTGATCAGCTTGATCTTGTACAATTCATGATGTACTGATAAAAAATACAGTTATAGTGGAAAGGCAAATATTTCAGTTACTCCTTACATTACATGAGTGATATCAATTATAAATTTTACAATAGCTGAGAAACCAGCGGATGCTCGTAGCGCACAGTATGTGCATTGGGGAGAGTGAAAAGTTTGCAGTCACAAAGAGTGACTGCAGACTTTTCATTCTAGACTGGAAGGAATAGTCCTCCATACAGTATTACAGTATTATGGGCACCACATAGTCAGCTATACAGCACTATGGGCACCACATTGTTCTCTATACCGTATAATGGGCACCACATAGTCCTCTATACAGTATAATGGGCACCACATAGTGCTTCATACAGTATAATGGGCCCCATATATTGCTCCATGCAGTATTGTGGGCCAGTATATTGTTCTATACAGTATTGTGGAGCCCACATTTCATTCCATACAGTATAATGTGCCCCATATATTGCTTCATACAATATAATGGGTTCCTTGTATTGCTCCATACATAATAATGGGGTCCATATATTGCTCCACATAATATAATATGTCCCATATAATGCTCCATTCAGTATAATGGGCCCCATATAATACTCCATACAGTGTATTGGCCCCATATAATTCTACATACAGAATAATGGGCCTCATATAATGTTCCATACATTAAAAATATAATAATAATCAAATACTCACCTCTCGCTGTTTTTCCAATGCTCCGGTCTCTTCAGTGTCTTCTGATTTTCTGCACTGCTTAGCATAGAGGACGCGCTGTAGTGACACATCATGCCCTCTGAACTGAAATGCCACAGAAAGTCAAAAGATGCTGAAGAGACCAGAGCAGCGGGGAATGAGAAGTGAGTATTTAAGGAGGGAACCGGTGCCAGCGCTAGCAGCAGGCTCCCCTGACTCACGGGCTCCATAATATGCTTGTGTCCCCATTTGTCCAGACCTCCGGCACTTGCCTGGGTGCACTGGTTGGTGATGCCTGTAATGTGAGGGAGCTCACAGAACAGTTGGCATAAAGTTAACTGACAAGACTGAAGGTATGCAGGAATAACAGATAACTACACAGTGTGAAGGGAAGGTGAGCACTTCAAACAACAATTGGACTTAGGAGTCTCAATACTAGAACATGGATGTGCCTCTAACTAAGCCTTAATCCCTTCACGCCATGGCCATTTTCCATTTTTTTGTTTATCCTTCCCTTTTTCCAAGAGCCATAACTTTTCTATATTTCCATCAATATTGTCATATGAGGGCTTCTTTTTTGCTGGACGAGTTGTAATTGTGAATGGCATCATTGATTTTACTATATACCATATTTTTCAGACTATAAGATGCACCCCAAATTTTCAGAAGGAAAATAATAATGTGTCAAATGCGGATCCATCCTACAGTCCAAATTCAGCTTACCAGGAAAGGGAATGGCTCAGGTGGATGAGTGGTCACAGAGGTCGGTCAGTGGTCCAGGCTGGTGCGGTGGCCTCTGGGAAATCCCTTCGCAAGCTGGTGTGGTGGCGGTGGCTCTGTGCTGGGGCAGGGGTGGCAGCTCTGTGCTGTAGCAGGGGCTATCTGCTGGGGCATGGGCTCTGTGCTGGGGCTCTGTGCTGGGGCAGGGGGCTGTGCTGGGGCTCTGTGCTGGGGCAGGGGGCTGTGCTGTGGCAGGGGGGCTGTGCTGGGATACGGGTCTGTGCTCCAGGGCAGGGGCTGTGCTCTGGTGCAGTGGCAGCAGCTCTCTGTGCTCCATGGGGGGCTCCATTGGCATTTCTTCAAAGCCCGGAGGCCCCCACACATCCATTGCTGCCATGTTGCGGTGGCCTCAGGGAACATGGCCTCTGGGAACATGGCTGCTGGGCCGGGCTCTGTGGTGTGGTGGTGGTGGGCTGTGCTCCGGGGCAATGGCAGAGGCTCTCTGTTCTCTGTGGGGGGCTCTGCAGGCATTTTGTCAAAGCCCGGAGGCCCCCATACATCCGTTGCTGCCATGTTGCGGTGGCCTTCGGGAACATGGCCTCCGGGAAGATGGCCGCCAGGCTGGGGGCAGAGCATGCTCAGATTCAAATCTCGTCAACAAGATCTCATCCCAAGATCTCATCTCCCGAGATCTCAGGACGAGATCTGAATCTGAGCATGGGCTGCCCCCGGCCCTGCAGCCATCTTCCCGGAGGCCATGTTCCTGGAGGCCACTACTGCAACATGGCAGCAAAGCCACCACCACACCACAGAGCCTTGCTAGGTGGCCATGTTCCCAGAGGCCATCACAACATGGCAACAATGGCTGTGCGGGGGCCTCAGGGCTTTGACGAAATGCCAGCAGAACCCCCCACAGAGAGCCACTGCCACTACCCCGAAGCAAAGCCCGCAACCACCACACCACAGTTCCCCACTGCACCGCCTCAGCCGCAGGATTTGCAAGTATATTGCAACCATGAGATGCACACCATTTTCCTCAAAAATTATACTGGAAAACAGGGAAAAAGTCCAAGTGCGATGAAATTGCAAAAAAGTGCAATTCCACAATTGTGTTTTGGGTTTTTTGTTTACCATGTTCACTATATGGTAAAACTGACATGGCGATATGATTTTCTGATCTGTGCAAGTATGTAGAATACAAACATTTGTACTTTCTTTTTATTTAAGTGGTGAAAAAAAAATCCGAAATTTGTATGAAAAAATGTTTTCATTTTTTGAGACCTGGGATTGAATGATGGCTTAGTTTTTGCACCCTGAGCTGATGTTTTTTGGTACCATTTTGTGGTAAATAAGATGTTTTAATCACCTCATATTGCATTTTATTGCAATGTTGCAGTATCAAAAAAAAAAATGTAATTATAGCGTTTCGATTTTTTCTGCAGCACTACTGAAGAAACTGCTTTTTATAGCAAAATCACGATCTCCTATGAATGCCGCCCATGAGCCGGTTTTCAAAGGCATATCATAATGATAGGCACTGAGTATTGGTGCCCCCCGATCAAGTGACACAGGTGCTAATGGGTGGGATTTGTGACATGCTTCTGATCTTCTCGTGTTAAATGCAGCTGTCAGAGCTCCAATCCATCCGTGGCTGTGGATCAGCTGCCATGTGCGGGAAAAGATGAGGGTCCAATACATTAGCCTGCATCAAAATTAGGGGCACAGCATATGACGTGAATATATGTCATGTGTCGTGAAGGGGTTAAGAGACGTATGGATATGAAGTTAATTAAACAGGTGACTTATAAAAAATGACATGGCGCAAAGCAAAGAGTGGCTTTCTTAGGCAAAAGGAGCCAAACCCGGCCTAACAAGGACAAGTGCATAACACACAGAATGAGGGTCTACATTATGCTGCTGTCAGATTACGTGGCAAAATCCCTAAATTAAAAAACTGAAAGCACTAAATTCATTTGTTACGTTTGTTGTGATTTACATAATATTTTACAGTCCTCAAACAAAAATATTCTACTGCATTCATATTACTGCGTTTATTTGAGCAATGTGTATGCCGAACTATATCTGACCACTGTCCAGACATTCTTTTTAACTATCGAATTTATGCTTATGACATTCATCATTTACTGTCCAAGAATCAATCAATGGAACCTACATTAGCATGGTCTAGTAACTAGAATTATAATCCTGAGTACTACATGTCCTCGACACTAAATTCACACTGATTTAGAGACAGATGTTGCAAGAAAGTTGTAATGATTACATGATCAATAAAGCATGAAGGTAGTTGTAGTTCTCCCTGAACAGCTGCTTCTGCTGTGCTTGTATGACTTATGCATATTGTCTGCCACATTTTGGATTTTATTTTATTATAATTCATTTTTAAAAATGTAATATACGGTACTTAGATGATTTCCAAAATAACCTAGAATAAAATAAGTGCTGCACTCGCCTCTCGATAATAATAAATAATTTCACTTGTCTTGTGACAAAAACTTAAACTTGTGAGAGGTCATAAAGCAGTTTCAAACAATTTTTGATGCAACATACTGTATATTCTATATGAAGGTAAATTCAAGTGAATGAGACTTCCCTGCAGTAACCAGAACAGCCACATTCACATGTCTTCAGGGGTTCATTCTGTCAGGGTCCAAGAAGGAAACTTTTCACCAATCAAATATGATTTGTTTAAACTATTGTTTAATTCTAAAAACAACTTAATTCCTTTGGGACCCAGTCGATATTTTATTTTTGTCATTTTGTTTTTCCCTCTCCTTTCTCCAAGAGCCATGCGTTTTTTTAATTTTCCCACTGATATAGTTAAACGACGGCTTTTTTTGCTTTGAATGACATAATTCATTTCACCATATCATGTATATCATGTTCTGAAAACCCATCAAAATAACAAATGGTATGACATTTTTAATAACACTGCAATTTTTGGTAGGTTTTCCTTTTACATTTATTGATAAATGAAGTTGCTATAAAAAAGATTTTTCAACCTCATCCTTCAGGTCAGTACGATTAATGCAATACCAAAAGTGCATAGTTTTTAAATTTTTTCTAAGTGAACATTTTTTCAGCAATTTGTAATATAATTGATTAAAAATTAACTTTTATTAAGCGATTAAAAAGACTAACAATCAATAATGGACACACACAGACAAAAACAACAAAAGGTGCACACTAGGCAACCCTATAAATATGATAGCTATCCTGTTGCCTGCCTAACAGTGGAGGATGGCACATTTGATAGCGTAATTGGCACCTCCACTCAATGGTGACTGTCTCTTGCTGTTCTATAAAGCCCTAGACAAGTGATTACAACACTCAGACACCAGACAGCATAGAAGAAACCAACTGACTAACTGCTTATTGAAAAGGGGGCTTGCGGCAGTCCTATTAGTAGCAGAAAATATGAAACAACTGTGGACTGACCACATGGATATGTTGTTAACACTTGTTAATTTGAAAGCAGCCTTGAGCTCGTCTGCATTGTTGAGTCTGGTGTCTCTTATCTTCCACTTGACAATACCCTATAGATTCTCTATTGGGTTAAGGTCAGGTGAGTTTGCTGGCCAATCAAGCACAGTGATACTGTTGTTTTTAAACTGGGTATTGGTACTTTTGGCAGTGTGGACAGGTGCCAAGTCCTGCTGGAGAATTAAATTTCCATCTCAAAAAAACTTGTGGGCAGAGGGAAGCATGATGTGCTCTAAAATCTTCTGGTAGACAGCTGTGCTGACTTCAGTCTTGATTAAAAATGGTGGACCTAGACCAGCAGATGACATGGCTCTCAAAACCATCACTGATTGTGGAAACTTCACACTCGACCTCAAGCAGCTTGGATTGGGTGCCTCTCCACTCTTCCTTCTGACTCTAGGACCTTGATTTCCAAATGAAATTCAAAATTTAGTTTAATCTGAAAACTACACCTTGGACCACTGAGCAACAGTCCAGTTATTTTTCTCCTTGGCCCAGGTAAGACACTTCAGACATTGTCTATTGGTCATAAGTGGCTTGACACAAGTAATGCGACACTTGTACACATGTCCTGGATACGTCTGTGTGTGAGGTGGCTCTTCAAGCAATGACTCCAGCAGCAGTCCACTCCCTGTGAATCTGCCCCCAAAATTTTTAACAATCCTTTCAAAGCTTTGGTTATCCTTGCTGCTTGTGCACATTTTTCTACCACACTTTTTCCTTCCACTCAACTTTCCATTAATATGCATGGAAACAGCACTCTGTGAACAGCCAGCTTCTTTAGCAATGATGTTTTGTGGCTTACTTTCCTTACAAAGTGTGTCAATGACTGACTTCTGGGCATCTGTCAAGTCAGCAGTATTTCCCATGATTGTTGAGCCTACTGAAACAGACTAAGGGGCCTTTCTTAACCCATTACTTGCCAAATTAGAAATTTTCATTTTACGGATTTTTCAGAAAAGGGCATCCCAATATTCAATTAAAAATGACAATGACATGATTTCCTATTTTGAAAACATTAGTTTTACAAACACAACACAAAAAATTGGACCTAATTATAAAAATTATAAAATCTTAGTTGCTAGAAGTAAAAGATTAGGCGTCCCAAAAAAAAGGACATTGGTAGATAATGGGTTAAATGCTTAGAATGCTTAGGAAGCCTTTGCAGGTGTTTTTGTTTATTATTCTAATTTACTGAGTTAATGACTTTGGGGTTTTCATTGGTTATAAGCCATAATCATCAACATTAACAGAAATAAACACTTGAAAGAGATCACTCTGTTTGCAATAATTCTATATAATATATGAGTTTCAGTTTTTGTATTGTTGAACTGAAATAAATTAACATTTTGACAACATTCTAATTAATTTTGTGAGAAGCACCTGAATATGTTATGCTGATTTATTGTTATTGTATTTTTGGGAGGAACTGAAAATCCGCAAACCTGGGATCTTGATTTGTTTCCTACGTACAACGTATGCTTCAATTTATTATATACAGTGGGGCAAAAAAGTATTTAGTCAGTCAGCAATAGTGCAAGTTCCACCACTTAAAAAGATGAGAGGCGTCTGTAATTTACATCATAGGTAGACCTCAACTATGGGGAACAAACTGAGAAAAAAAAATCCAGAAAATCACATTGTCTGTTTTTTTATCATTTTTTTTGCATTTTATGGTGGAAAATAAGTATTTGGTCAGAAACAAACAATCAAGATTTCTGGCTCTCACAGACCTGTAACTTCTTCTTTAAGAGTCTCCTCTTTCCTCCACTCATTACCTGTAGTAATGGCACCTGTTTAAACTTGTTATCAGTATAAAAAGACACCTGTGCACACCCTCAAACAGTCTGACTCCAAACTCCACTATGGTGAAGACCAAAAAGCTGTCAAAGGACACCAGAAACAAAATTGTAGGCCTGCACCAGGCTGGGAAGACTGAATCTGCAATAGCCAACCAGCTTGGAGTGAAGAAATCAACAGTGGGAGCAATAATTAGAAAATGGAAGACATACAAGACCACTGATAATCTCCCTCGATCTGGGGCTCCACGCAAAATCCCACCCCGTGGGGTCAGAATGATCACAAGAACGGTGAGCAAAAATCCCAGAACCACGCGGGGGGACCTAGTGAATGAACTGCAGAGAGCTGGGACCAATGTAACAAGGCTTACCATAAGTAACACACTATGCCACCATGGACTCAGATCCTGCAGTGCCAGACATGTCCCACTGCTTAAGCCAGTAAATGTCCGGGCCTGTCTGAAGTTTGCTAGAGAGCATTTGGATGATCCAGAGGAGTTTTGGGAGAATGTCCTATGGTCTGATGAAACCAAACTGGAACTGTTTGGTAGAAACACAACTTGTCGTGTTTGGAGGAAAAAGAATACTGAGTTGCATCCATCAAACACCATACCTACTGTAAAGCATGGTGGTGGAAACATCATGCTTTGGGGCTGTTTCTCTGCAAAGGGGCCAGGACGACTGATCCGGGTACATGAAAGAATGAATGGGGCCATGTATCGTGAGATTTTGAGTGCAAACCTCCTTCCATCAGCAAGGGCATTGAATATGAAACGTGGCTGGGTCTTTCAAAATGACAATGATCCAAAGCACACTGCCAGGGCAACGAAGGAGTGGCTTCGTAAGAAGCATTTCAAGGTCCTGGAGTGGCCTAGCCAGTCTCCAGATCTCAACCCTATAGAAAACCTTTGGAGGGAGTTGAAAGTCCGTGTTGCCAAGCGAAAAGCCAAAAACATCACTGCTCTAGAGGAGATCTGCATGGAGGAATGGGCCAACATACCAACAACAGTGTGTGGCAACCTTGTGAAGACTTACAGAAAACGTTTGACCTCTGTCATTGCCAACAAAGGATATATTACAAAGTATTGAGATGAAATTTTGTTTCTGACCAAATACTTATTTTCCACCATAATATGCAAATAAAATGTTAAAAAAACAGACAATGTGATTTTCTGGATTTTTTTTTCTCAGTTTGTCTCCCATAGTTGAGGTCTACCTATGATGTAAATTACAGACGCCTCTCATCTTTTTAAGTGGTGGAACTTGCACTATTGCTGACTGACTAAATACTTTTTTGCCCCACTGTATATTGATAGACCATTTTTTTAAATGGATGCAGTGATATGTATGATTATTAGTGTCATTTACTTTAAAACTTTGAAAAGGGGGGGTGATTTAAACGTTTATATTTTTTCTCCTTTTCACTTTATTTTCTAGTCCCCTTGAGGGACTTTAAGGTGTGATACTTTGATTGCTTATGTTATATGCTGCAGCAGGGTTGGACAGGCCTGTCTGAGCATCGGGAAATTCCCCCATAGACCCTTACTGTGGACGAGAGATAAAGGAGGGGGAAAATGCCTGCTGATTTTAGGGGCACAGGCTCATTAAAAGCACAGGTTGAGAATGTGCAAGGGAGTGGGCACACAGCACTCATTACCTGAACGGCAGAGCCACACATCATGAAGAATGCTGACAATTGTGAGTCGCCGGCATATAACATTTTTTTTTCTTCTGTGGATGCAGCATGGTATGGGGGCCAGGATGGACATGTGAGGGTACCAGGATGTACATATGGGGACCAGGCAGGATATATGGGGAGTCAAGATGAACATTTGGGGCCAGGATGTACATATGGGACCAGGATTGAAACATTGCCATTTGAAAGTATTTGGTACTGTCTTCCAGCTTATGTTTAATAATAATAATAATCTTTATTTTTATATAGCGCTAACATATTCCGCAGCGCTTTACAGTTTGCACACATTATCATCACTGTCCCCGATGGGGCTCACAATCTAAATATCCTATCAGTATGTCTTTGGAATGTGGGAGGAAACCGGAATACCCGGAGGAAACCCACGCAAACACGGAGAGAACATACAAACTCTTTGCAGATGTTGTCCTGGGTGGGATTAGAACCCAGAACTCCAGCGCTGCAAGGCTGCAGTGCTAACCACTGAGCCACCGTGCTGCCCATAATATGTTTAGCAGGAGCCTAAAATTACAGAGAGTACCAATGCTATGGAAGACCACCTGCCTGGTGCTGGTTCCCAAGATCACTTTTCCAACTTCCCTATGTGACTGTGCAGATATGGGGGCTACGACAAGGGACATATGGGGGCCAGGATGAATTTATGGGGGCCAGAGTATACATATAGGGCCAGGTCAAGGGACATTTTGGGGTCAAGTTGCACATATAGGACCAGGTTGCATATATGGGGGCCAGGATGGATATATAGGGGGCCATGATTCACATGGGCCTAGACAAGGGACATGTGGAGGTCATGATAGATATATGGCAGCCAGGACAAGGGACATATGGGGTCTAGGACAAGGAATATATGGATGCCAGGATGGATATCTGGATGCCAAGATGCACATAAGGGGGTCAGACATGGGGCATATGGGGCCAGGATGCACATATGGGGACCAGAGCAAAGGGGATATGTGGTCAGGACAAAGCACATATGGAGACAGCACAATATGGAGGTATAATTGGTGTGATGGCATTTCTCCTTTGTACAGTATGTGGTATTATTTGGTCACTGTTTGGTGGAGTATGTTGTCCAGTTATGGTTTGGTGGTATTTCTCCCTTGTATGTGGTATTATTGGGTCACTATGTGGTAGTAATATGTGATCTGGTCATGGTGTGGTGGAATTTGACCCTTGTATGTGGTTAATATTCAGTCACTATGTGGTGGTAGTATATGGTTTAGTCATGGTGTGGCGGTATTGGTCCCTTATGTGGTATTATTTGATCGTTGTATGCAAGATGTGGTCTGGTCATGGTGTGGTGGAATTTCCCCCTTGTGTGTGGCATTATTAGTCCTGGTATATTGGATTGTGTTGTGTATGGCAGTCATTTATTCTTTCTGATATTAATTAGGAGAAAATTCTTTATTTCCATTAGAGATTAAATACTTGGAACAAGATGCACTTACCGGGGTTTTCAACTGAAAAAAAGTAATCACCTGACCACAGGATAAGTGATAATGAATTGATTGGTGTGGGTCTGACTTCTGGGACCCTATCTGTAGAATGTAGAGTTTTTATCTCCATTACATTGGAGTGGCATGTGTGTTAGGTGTCAAGATCCCGCCTCTGCAAAGAGGGAATCTCGAACCATCTCCGCTGTGGTCTCCTATTCTTCTCCTGCCGCAGTGGAGTCTGTTCAACGGAGACGTCGGTCCCAGCGTCTAGGTCAGGCTGATACTGGACGACTGGTTACTGCGGCCTTTCCAGCTTCTGCCATTGTAGCCAGTACTGGGCAGCGGCAAGCAGACGTGTTTGGGACTGAGTCCTGCTCTTCCCTTTCTGAGCATGCCCAGGGCAAGATGTCTCATTGGAGATCAAGGGTCACATGCTTAGATACTGCAGCAAATCCCATTGGTCCTTTAGGAAGGTCCTGAAGGTGTTCTTCTTCTGTGGCTGACTCCCATTGGTCCTTCTGGGAAGGTCCTGTTTTGCCCAGCTATAAAAGGTTTGCATGGCCACACGGCCATGCGCTAGTGTACATTTGGAATCGTGTGTGTGTTGATGAGTGCAAGTCGTTCTTTAAAATCCCCTCCCTTGTGAATGACTGTTCGCAAAAGGTGGATGCTTGCTGTCTAGCGCCCAACTAAGCTGTCAGCATAAAGACACACGATACAGCGTCTATTGCTGTAACCGCCAGTGCGGCGCCATGTGCTTATAGATCGCTTTTCTATACCTGGTAGTCTGGGTAGTTAGTGGCATCTGCCAAAGCAGCACAGCACGCACTCTTGTGCATTAAGTTGTATTTTCTGTTACTTTGTCACCCCAGTTACGGTGTCGAGCGCAAGTGGTCTGAACGTTCTCTAATCCTGTGTCTTGGGATAGAGTCCTGAGACTCCTTGCTTGCACTCTTAGTGCGGTACAGCGGCCCTGTGACGCAACAGGGTCTGCTTCCTTCACACAGGGTAAAATTAACCTGTGTGTATATCCAAATTGTACCGCCATATAGTCCGTCATTACTCAGCAGCAGGCTCCATCTCTGCACGGTGGACGCCAGGCTGCGAACGCACCTTATACCTGTTAGGAGTCGAGTTCCTGCCGCTGCACAGGGGGAATCTCGAGCCGTGTCTGCTGCGGTCTCCCATTCTGCATCGGCTGCAGTGGAGCCTGCTTAGCGGAGACGTCGGTCCCAGCATCTCAATGGATCTTATACTGTGCAAAGGGTTACTGCTGCCTCTCCAGGCTCTGCTATTGTACCCTGCACTGGTCTGCGGCGAGCAGGCTTTTCTGGGGCTAAGTCCTGCTTTGCACACACTGACCATGCTCAGGGTAAGATCTCTCAGTGGAGGTCTAGGGTCACATGCTCATGTACTGCAGTGACTTCCATTGGTCCTCCAGGAAGGCCCTGTACCTGATCAAGTTCTGTAACAGCCTTCCATTGGTCCTTCTTGGAAGGTCCTGTACATGCTGCAGCTATATAGAGCTATATATGCTCTCGAGCACACAACCTCAGCTGTGGATGTAAACGCAGTTGCTGTTCAGGCTGCTAGCATGGCTACAGCAACCTTGTCCACTGCCATCCCTGTTCCGACTCAATATCGCCTCCCGCTAGCAGAAAATTTTTCTGGTGATAGTAAGTCTTGTAGGGGTTTCGTGAGTCAGTGCTCTATACATCTTCTGGCCGCACGTTTCCCTACAGAGCGGGCTAAGGTGGGATTTATTGTGTCTCTCCTGTTGGACAGGGCGTTGGAGTGGGCTACGCTGAGGTGGGAGCGTGGCGATCATGTGGTGCAGAGTGCTTCATTGTTCCTGAGCACTCTGAAACAGGTCTTTTTAGGACCTCATGTCACCCATGATACGGCGCTCCAACTGTTGGCATTGACTCGTCCTTGGTCAGCCATTTTGCCGTCCACTTTTGCACCTTAGCATCTGAGTTGGAGTGGTTGGATAAAGCCCTTATTCTGATTGTTTGGAGGGGGCTGGCTGACCACGTGAAGGATGCTCTGGCCACTAGGGAGATTCCCGCCACACTGGAGGAGTTAATAGCAGTGTCCACTCGTATTGACCTCCGTTTTCATGAGCGGAGGTTAGAGCGAGCCCAGTGTAGGCAGAGGTTTTGGCTGGCTCCCACCTTTGCCAAACCTTTGGAATCTCCAGTCCAGGCCTCTCAGTCACATGAAGCCATGAAAGTGTCACGAGTGGAATGTCCCGGACCACTTGTGCACTCCAGGTTTGTCATGTTTGCCAGCAGTCAGGACATCTTGCCACCAGATGTCCCCAGCGGTCGAGGAAACATCAGCGTCTAGTGGTAGTAGGTGGAGGTACACTAGACAGGTTGACGTTTGCCTCCAAATTGTCCTTTAAGGGGACAATTTCTATAGGCCCATTTTCCCACTCGGTAGAGCTCTGCGTGGATTCTGGGGCGGAGGGCAATTTTATGTCATCTGCCTTCGCCCAACGATATGCAATTCACCTGGTAAGTTAGCTCAACCAGTGACCGTACAAGTGGTAAATGGGTCGACACTGCCCTCACAGATAACACACCAGACCATTCCTTTCACTCTTTCCATGTTGCCATCTCATCAGGAGATTATATCTCTGCTCGTCATTCCTGAGGGAACTGACGATGTCCTGTTAGGGATGCCTTGGCTACGGTACCATTCTCTTCATATTGAGTGGTCCACAGGCAGAATTTTGGGATGGCGTGAATCTTGTGGGTGTAGATGTCAGAGGGAATGTGTTCAGGTTGCTACTACAGAGGTACCCGCAGATCTCTCCTCTCTCCCCTAGCAATATTGGCCCTATGCGGACGTGTTCTCCAAAAGAGCTGCGGAGAGCCTTCCGCCTCACCGCCCCTATAACTGTCCTGTTGACCTCTTGCCTAGTGCTGAGCCTCCCAGGGGTCGAGTCTATCCGTTTTCTCTCCCGGAGACGGAGGCAATGTCACAGTACATCCAGGAAAATCTGGCAAGAGGATTCATTAGGAAGTCAGTGTCACCTGCAGGGGCTGGGTTCTTCTTTGTGCAGAAGAAGAACGGGGAACTACGTCCATGCATAGATTACAGGGGTCTTAAAACCATCACCGATAAAAATAAGTATCCTTTGCCCCTGATATCTGAGCTCTTTGATAGGCTTCGGGGAGCAAAGGTATTTACAAAATTAGATCTGCGGGGTGCTTACAACCTGATTCGTATCCGTGAGGGGGACAAATGGAAGACGGCTTTTAACACCAGGGATGGGCACTATGAATATCTGGTGATGCCCTTCGGGCTCTGTAATGCCCCAAACATTTTCAAGACTTTGTGAACGACATCTTCCGGGATATGCTCTCCACCTCGGTTGTAGTCTATCTCAATGATATTCTCATCTACTCTCCAGATATTGACTCCCACCGGAGAAATGTTTGCAGAGTCTTCGACCTCTTACGGGCAAATTCCCTCTATGCAAAGTTGGAGAAATTTGTGTTTGAGCAGGAGTCCATACTTTTCCTGGGCTATATCATCTCCGCCCAGGGATTGGCTATAGATCCTGCCAAACTACAGGCTGTGATGGACTGGCAGGAACCCCATTCTCTTAAAGCGGCGCAGTGCTTTATGGGGTTCATTAATTACTATCACCAGTTCTTTCCACACTTCTCAACTTTGGTAGCTCCGATGGTTGCCCTCACCAAGAAGGGAGCAAATCCCAAATTGTGGTCTGAGGAGGTCTCCAAGGCCTTTCTCTCCATTAAGTCACACTTCGCTAGCGCTCCCATCCTACATCGCCCCGATGAAGATGAGCCATTTATAATGGAGGTGGATGCCTCATCTGTTGGTGCTGGAGCAGTCCTTTTCCAAAAGGATGCTCAAGGTCGGAAGCATCCTTGCTTCTTCTTTTCTAAGAACTTCTCACCAGCAGAGAGGAATTATTCCATTGGGGACAGGGAGTTGCTGGCCATGAAGTTGGCCTTCTCGGTGTGGAGACATCTCTTGGAGGGAGCTCCCTTCCAAGTCTTCACAGATCACAAGAATTTGGTGTACTTGGAGACAGCCCAGCGGGTAAATTCTTGGCAGGCAAGATGGTCCTTGTTCTTCTCCCGGTTCCATTTCACCATCCATTTTCTTTCTGGGGAGAGGAACATTCGTGCTGATGCTCTCTCTTGGTCCGTTGTATCATCTGAGGAGGAGGATGAGGAGCCTTGGCTTATTGTCCCCACTGAGAGCCTGAGAACTGTGGCCCCGGTTTCGCTCGAGTCTGTGCCTTCGGGCAAGACTTTTGCACCATCCGATCTGCATCTGGAGGTTCTCTCTTGGGCTCAATCTTCCAGGGTGGGTGGACATTTTGGGTCCAAAAGGACATCTGAGCTACTGGCGAGGACATATTGGTGGCCACATATGGATCGTGACGTCGCAGACTATGTTCGGGCGTGTGTCTCTTGTGCCAAGAACAAGTCTCCTCGGCAATGGCCAGCTGGGTTGCCTTACCCCCTGTCAATGGTGGACAGGCCCTGGGAGATGGTCGGGATGGACTTTGTGGTGGGCTTACCCAAGTCTTGTAGCTTCACCATTATCTGGGTGATCACCGACCATTTTTCCAAAATAGTGCACTTGGTGCCTCTTCCACGGCTACTTTCTGCACGTGCTCTGGCAGCGTTGTTCATCAAGCATATCTTTCGCCTACACGGTATGCTGGACAATATTGTCAGTGACCAGGGTCCCCAGTTTGCATCTCGATTCTGGAGAGAACTTTGTCGTCTACTCAGTATTGAGTTAAATCTCTCCTCAGCATATCATCCCGAGACGAATGGGTTGGTTGAGAGGGCCAACCAGACCCTGGTCACATATTTACGACAATTTGTTTCTGCCAGGCTGGATAGCTGGGCATCCTTGTTACCGTGGGCAGAGTTTGCCCTTAACAACACTGTAGCTGACTCCACCGGTCAGACTCCTTTCCACCTTAATTATGGCCAGCATCCACGGATTCCTGTGCCTCTGCCCGTGTCATCTGCTGACTCCAGGGTGGCAGACTGGGCAGTGGAGGCATTGTTCCAGGGACAACAACTTACCATTGTCTAATCACTGATCTAATAGTCTGCAATGCTTTTGCATTGGAGGGTTTTAGATCTGTAAATCGCTCTGAGCAGGAACTTACAAGCTACCATACCTGGGTGACCCAGTGGCCATCTTTTGGTCCGAGGTCACCATGGAGACCATTTTGTGTCAATCGGAACACAGAGGGAGCACCCTCTGCAATGCCGATTGATGTTTCTGTCGCTATTGACAGAGGCATTCCAGGGGTTAAACGCCCGCGATTGGTGCTAACACCATTTGTGAGTATTTCTTCAGGGTTTCAGCTATAATTTACAGTGGTCACCACTGGTCAAAATTACTGTTAACAGCTAAGCAAATTGAAGATGAAATGATCTTCAAAAGGTCTAAAGTGAACGATGACACATTTCCTTTGTATTTTAGGCAAAATAGAATACATATGTTCATCTTTTACATTTCAAAAATTACCGAAAGGAAAATGGCCTTATGCAAAACTTTGGGCACCCTGCATGGTTAGTGCTTAGTAGCACCTTCTACAAATATAACAGCTTGTAAATGCTTTTTGTAGCCAGCTAAGAGTCTTTCAAGTCTTGACGGATTTTCATCCATTCTTCCTTGGAAAACTCCTCCAGTTCTGTGAGATTCCTGGGTTGTCTTGCATGCTCTTCTGTTTTGAGGTCTAGCCATAGATTTTCAATGAATTTCAGATCAGGAGACTGTGAAGGCCATTATAAATGCTTTAGCTTGCGCCTTTTGAGATAGTCTGTTGTGGCTTTTGATGTGAATTTAGGATTATTATCCATTTGCAGAAGCCATCCTCTTTTTAAGTTCATCTTTTAATTGATGGTGTTATATTTGCATCAAGATTTGTTGAAATTTCATTGAATCCATTCTTCCCTCGATGCGTGAAATGTTCCCCGTGCAATTGGCAGCAACACAACCCTAAAAGAGGATTGATCCACCCCCATGCTTAATGGTTGGCGAGATGTTCTTTTCCTGAAATGATGTGCCCTTTCTTCTCCACACATACCTTTAATTATGGTGGCCAAGGAGTTCTACTGTAACCTCATCAGTGCACATTAGTTTCTGAAATGCATCAGGCTTGTTTAGATGTTCTTTTGCATATTCCTGATGCTGAATTTTATGGTGAGGATGCAGGAGAGTTTTTTTTTTTCTGATGATTCTTCCATGAAAGCCATATTTGTGAAGGTCTCTCTGAGCAGTAGAGCAATGTACCACAACTCCAGGTTCTGATAAATCTTTCTGAAGGTCTTTTGCAGTAAATCCGGGGTTTTGATTTGCCTCTCTAGTAATCCTACCAATAGCTTTCACTGAAATTTTTCTTTGTCTTGCAGACCTCATCTTAATCTCCACTGTTACTAACACAAGGCTTACAACAGCATGGCATTGTTATACTGTACCTACAGTATAGACCAAAAGTTTGGACACACCTTCTCATTTAAAGATTTTTCTGTATTTTCATGACTATGAAAATTGTACATTCACACTGAAGGTATCAAAACTATGAATTAACACATGTGGAATTATATACTTAACAAAAAAGTGTGAAACAACTGAAATTATGTCTTATATTCTAGGTTCTTCAAAGTAGCCCCCTTTTGCTCTGATGAACATGCCATAACCTTAACAGGCTAATAAAGGTCTGAAACCTGGGTCAAAGTTATCTGAGCATGCAAATCTCCTAATGGTGCCCAAGCTTTTGCATCAGTCCATTTTTCTTTTTGTTATTTTTAAAAAGTAAAAAAAATACTATATATATATATATATATATATATATATATATCTTTTTTTGCCTAAAATACAAAGAAAAAGTGTAATCTTTAACTTTAGGCCTTTTAGAGATAATTTCACCTTCAACTTTCTTAACTGTTCACAATAATTTTGACCAGACTTGACCAAACTTTTACATGCCACTGTACAGCTTATGCCCAATGATGATCACACCAGCTGTGCAATTGTGCTGGCGTGAATGTCCCAGCGTACATATAGGTCAGTTTGTGGGAAAGCACCTCCCACAGCGCCATACATGTACGGTGTATGTCAGAAAGGTTATATGAAAACAAAATAGGTAACATTTGCCCTCATAATAAAAAAAAATTATTTATACTTTGAAGAAAGAGCCATGACTTATTCTCTACTGTCAATTTACCGACAATGTCTATTAAAAAATGATATTCAGTGTGAATTACTCATTGTCCCACAGCAAAGAAGTGACAATGGGTTTCCTTTTAACCGAGATTCTTTGGAATCACCTGTTCTTGCATGTGAAAGAATTTATATTGATGAAACAACCCCTTTATATGATGTGCTTTATTTTTTATGCCGCAGAGGATTGGATAGGCAACCCTTCACCAAGTTTAAAAGGCAAGCTAAAGTGCAATTTGACTAACATACATTGCCTATAAATTTGTATTACTTTTTTTCGTAAATAATCATGTAAGGTAATTCTGTCTGAAATATGAGTTCATAAGTATTAAAAGATTAAAACAGTGTGAGTTTTGATCCGTGTTTACCATGTCGGAGCCTTCAGAGGCTGCACTACCTGAAAATTGAATCTGAAAGGCGTTTATACCTTCCAAACAGCTGTCGGCTGTCATCAAGTGGTCACCAAAGGCTCTATCAATGTAGACTCAGTCTGGCAGTTTACTCTTTAAAAAGAATATTACCTGAGGCAAGAGATAAGGACAGAAAAATTTTGTTGCTGGTAATGGGATTACATACCATATTACATTTTCAAATAAACTTTATCAATCCAAAAATGCAGCTTTAACTGATTTTAAGATTATAAATACTTAATAATTTCTCCAAAATATTCCAATTTTTTTATTGCAACTAATAACATTAAGGTATATTGAAATTAGTTAAAGAGTAATATTCATTCTATTTTATTTATATTTATTTAAAAAAACGCATTTTATTAGTCCTTGGGTATCCAAAAAATTTTTGCAAGAGAAATCATGCAAGAACCCAATAAAAGATATCAATTTTATTTAAACTCATTTAAAATCCACCAGCAGGTGGTTCACACCACAAACACACTGTGAAAAATAGCCCAAATAAACCTTGGTGTGTGCTAGGAATCCCTAGGGTTGTGCTTATGCTTACATCTTCGAAACAGCGGGGGGTTTAGCACCCTAGGGTGGAGCATTTTGGCACCACCACACCAGGATGGCTGCCCCTACGATCCCTAGATAAACCCATACAGTCAATAAATTGTCCCCATGAGCAATAAAGGGACCTCTGATACTAGACATAGGTCACACCTGCAGCTAAAGAGATCCGTTATCCCAAGGTAATTAAAATTGTGTGAGTGCACATATGGCATTGGTGGCATTCATAGATAACTGAGTACTATATTTCATGATAAGCACATTATGTGATCCAGTATGGACTCTTAAAGAAAAATCCAGGTACATAGATAAATCCCTTATCCACAGTGTATGGCAACACAGGAAATAGACAAAGACCTTAGTACAATGCACACCGATAACATAGGGACTAACACCTCTTGTATGTCAAAGAGTCATGATAAACGTAAAGATCTCAATGTACTCATCTGTCAAACTGCCACCTGACTTCCATTGCCTCAACGCATTTCGCCCTTCCAGCTCATCAGGAGGCCTGATGACATTTTATGTGTCTCGATAGGATGTGATGATTGCACATGGGAACAATTTAATGACTATTGGGTTTATCTAGGGATCCTAGAGGCAGCCATCATGGAATGGGGGCACCAAAACGCTCCCCCTAGGGTGCCAACCCCCTCTGTTAGGAAGGTGTAAGCATAGGCAGTACACTAGGGATTCCTAGCACACACCAAAGTTTTTTCGAGTTATGTTTTCACAGTGTTTGTTTGTGGTGTGAACCATCTGCTGGTGGATTTTAAATGAGTTTAACCCCTTTCTGACCTCAGACGGGATAGTACATCCTCGGACAGAACCCCCGCTTTGATGCGGGCTCCGGCAGTGAGCCCGCATTAAAACCGGGGCATGTCAGCTGTTTTGTACAGCTGACATGGCTGACATGTGCCCGCAATAGCGGCACGTGGATTTGAAATCCACCTTCTGCTATGAACTAGTTAAATGTCACTGTCACACGCTGACAACGGCATTTAACTAGCGCTTCGTGCCATCGGGCCGGAAATGCGTGCATCGTTGACCCCCGTCACGTGATTGGAAGTAAGCAATGCATCAGCATGACAACCAGAGGTCTATTAAAGACCTCTATGGTTGTTGATGTTGGATTGCTGTGAGCACCACCCTGTGGTCGGCACTCCCAGCAATGCAGCAATTTTACTACATAGGAGCGACCTGAGCATCACTCCTATGTAGCAGAGCCGATTAGGCTATGCCAGCTTCTAGCCTCCCATGGAGGCTAATGAAGAATGGAAAAAGTAAAGCAAAAATGTATTAAAAAATATGAAAAAAAGTTTAAATCACCCCCCTTTCGCCCCATTCAAAATAAAACAATAAAAATATCAAATATAGACATATTTGGTATCACCACGTTCAGAATCGCCCTATCTAGCAATAAAAAAAGGATTAAGCTGATCACTAGACGGCGTAGCGAGAAAAAATTTGAAACACCAGAATTATGTTTTTTTGGTTGCTGCGACATTGCATTAAAATGCAATAACGGGTGATCAAAAGAACGTATCTGCACCAAAATGGTATAATTAAAAACATCAACTCGACACACAAAAAATAAGCCCTAACCCAACCCCAGATCACGAAAAATGGAGACGCTTCGGGTATCGGAAAATTGCGCAATATTTTTTCTTTAGCAAAGTTTGGATTTTTTTTTACCGCTTACAAAAGAGAACCAAGACATGTTTGGTGTCTATGAACCTGTAATGATCTGGAGAATCATAATAACAGGTCAGTTTTAGCATTTAGTGAACCTAGCAAAAAAAAACAAACAAAAAGCAAGTGTGGGATTGCACTTTTTTGCAATTTCTCCGCACTTAGAATTTTTTTCCTGTTTTCTAGTACACGACATGCTAAAACCAATGATGTCTTTCAAAAGGAAAACTTGTTCTACAAAAAATAATCCCTCACATGGCTATATTGACAGAAAAATAAAAAAGTTATGGCTCTGGAAAGTAAGGGAGGGAAACACGAAAACGCAAAACCGAAAAAAGCTGGGGTCATGAAGGGGTAAATAAAATTTATATCTTTTATTGGGTTGTTATATGATTTCTCTGGCAAATATTTTTTTTTTTATAAATCAATAGTGCAATAGAAGATAACACATTTTGCATTATATCTTACAACAGAAAAATGCCTCTTTCTTCTCCTACATAGGGATGAGAAGATCCCTGGAAGTTCGCACTCGTTGGATTCGACTGAATTTAGTCCAAAGTTTGGTTCAAGTACCAGAACTGTACCTGAACTTGAATCTGAACCTCATAAAAATCAAGGGTGAGCCAAACTTTGGAGCTGGAAAAATCTGTCTCTCTTCAAACTGCAATAAGGACTTCCAGGAAAAAATTGTGTTTGGAGTTCTGCACCGAACACTATGTGTCCGGTAACAACCCCAAACTTTTCCGTTAGGGTACGCTCATCTCTACTCCTAGAATGATCATTCACTCTCAATTCACTGGTAAAATCTGCCTTTAGTGAATACAGATTTTGAGCTCACAGAGGGATGAAATAATGACAGTTCTTGCTCATAAAAACCTATGGAGAGAAGATACGGAGGAAATAGATACAAATTCAGACTCTGACATGCTAATGCAGACTCACCTGGCTATAAATAGAGAGGGAGAACTGTAATTTTATTTCATATGCTAACTTACATAAAAAATTTATAATTGCAGAATTGCAAGGGCTACAGTTTATTCTGTACATCCACAAATCTCAAATCTGTGAGAAACTTAATGTGTGCCATTTCTAACACATAAACTATACTATCATGACAGCAACACATTTCAAACTATTCCAAAATGTCACTCTTGCAGATTCCTACATTAGTTTTTATCTTGTTAGTACTGGGGATCTATGAAAAGCCATTTTCGTTTTTTTATTATAGCAAGTAAAAATGCCTTTCTATATTTTCCATTAATAAAACCTATACGTATACAGTGTTTTTCAAAAGTTTTCCACTATTTTAAATAAATATTGTCATCTTTCAAACGCATTTTTCTCTGATGGTTTATTTTTGCGCTTCTTGTCTCTTGCATTTTCTGTACTTTTTTGAACTGCATTAAGCAATTAATAAAACGCTATACTCACCTGATTATGAATTAGAGACAGAGAATATTTTATAGCCACTATATCTGCATGCATGTAACATTTGTAGTTTGAAAAATTGCCATTTTATATACAGTATATATATATATATATATATATATATATATATATACATATATACAGTCATGGCCAAAAGTATTGACACCCCTGCAATTCTGTCAGATAATACTCAGTTTCTTCCTGAAAATGATTGCAATCACAAATTCGCCTTAAATGAAAAAACACAAAAGAGAATGGAGCAAAAAGCAAAACATTGATCATTTCACACAAAACTCCAACATTGGGCCAGACAAAAGTATTGGCACCCTCAGCCTAATACTTGATTGCACAACCTTTAGCCAAAATAACTGCGACCAACCGCTTCCGGTAACCATCAATGAGTTTCTTACAACGCTCTGCTGGAATTTTAGACCATTCTACTTTGGCAAACTGCTCCAGGTCCCTGATATTTGAAGGGTGCCTTCTCCAAACTGCCATTTTTAGATCTCTCCACAGGTATTCTATAGGATTCAGGTCTGGACTCATTGCTGGCCACCTAGAAGTCTCCAGTGCTTTCTCTTAAACCATTTTCTAGTGCTTTTTGAAGTGTGTTTTGGGTCATTGTCCTGCTGGATGACCCATGACCTCTGATGGAGACCCAGCTTTCTCACACTGGGCCCTACATTATGCTGCAAAATTTGTTGGTAGTCTTCAGACTTCATAATGCCATGCACACGGTCAAGCAGTCCAGTGCCAGAGGCAGCAAAGCAACCCCATAACATCAGGGAACCTCCGCCATGTTTGACTGTAGGGACCGTGTTCTTTTCTTTGAATGCCTCTTTTTTTCTCCTGTAAACTCTATGTTGATGCCTTTGCCCAAAAAGCTCTACTTTTGTCTCATCTGACCAGAGAACATTCTTCCAAAACGTTTTAGGCTTTTTCAGGTAAGTTTTGGCAAACTCCAGCTTGGCTTTTTTATGTCTTGGGGTAAGAAGTGGGGTCTTCCTGGGTCTCCTACCATACAGTCCCTTTTCATTCAGATGCCGACGGATAGTACGGGTTGACACTGTTGTACCCTCGGACTGCAGGGCAGCACATCATCCGCACAATCTTGTGTTGAAATCTCTTGTCAATTTTTCTTTTCCGTCCACATCTAGGGAGGTTAGCCACAGTGCCATGGGCTTTAAACTTCTTGATGACACTGCGCACGGTAGACACAGGAACATTCAGGTCTTTGGAGATGGACTTGTAGCCTTGAAATTGCTCATGCTTCCTCACAATTTCGTTTCTCAAGTCCTCAGACAGTTCTTTGGTCTTCTTTCTTTTCTTGATGCTCAATGTGGTACACACAAGGACACAAGCCAGAGGTTGAGTCAACTTTAATCCATGTCAACTGGCTGCAAGTGTGATTTAGTTATTGCCAACACCTGTTAGGTGCCAAAGGTAAGTTACAGGTGCTGTTAATTACACAAATTAGAGAAGCATCACATGATTTTTCGAACAGTGCCAATACTTTTGTCCACCCTTTTTTTATGTTTGGTGTGGAATTATATCCAATTTGGCTTTAGGACAATTCTTTTTTTGTTTTTTTTTTTACTTTAAGAAAAATTAAATGAAGATAATAATACCAAATAATTTGTGTTTGCATTCATTTTCAGGAAAAAAATGAGTATTATCTGACAGAATTGCAGGGGTGTCAATACTTTTGGCCATGACTGTATATATATATATATATATATATATATATATATATATTTTTTTTATATATTTTAGAGCCGAACATCAAATCTGTTTATTAGGGATTAGGCTACATTCACACAGCAGTATTTCAGTCAGTATTTCACATCTGTATCTTTAAGCCAAAACCAGGAGTGGAAAAATCAGAGAAAAAGTATAATAGAAACACATCACCACTTCTGTATTTAAGTGTTCCCACTGCGTGGTTTTCTCGCAGTTAAAAATGATAATTTTTTAAGCAGAGAATGCCACAGGACACTGTCCATTTCTTTGGGATCTTGCAATTAAAAACTTCTGTCATTTTGTGAGCATTTTTTTTTCTAGTGTTTTTTCCATTGGCTTATTTTGCGATTTCTTTACTTGTTTTTACATTTTTTTAATTCCATTAAAAACTGAAGAAAACCCTAGTATTTTTTGTAGTGGAAATGCTAAAAAACTTCTCCTTGGTATATTTTTAGCCCTCCCATTGATTTGATTTAGAAGTATTGAGCTCCTTCCTAGCAGATAACACGTGATTAGGGATGAGTGGACCCGTGTTAGGGTTCTGGCGCCCAACCCGAAATTTAGTCCAAAGTTTGGTTCGGCTACTAGAACTGTACCCGATCCTGAACCAGAACTCGAAACCTATTGAAAACAATGGAGACCCGTACTTTGGATCTGGAAAAAAAAACTGTCTCTCGTCCTCGGACTTCCTATGGAACTCCACAAATTAAAACAAACTTCTGGGAGATGTCAGTGTTTGGAGTTTAGTTTAGCATTTCAAAGAAGCTCAAAAGCATGAATGTATGATCAAAAGGTTATCTTTACAAATGAATATGTTCATTTTTTGAGCTTTTTTTACTGTTTTTGGTAGTTTTCTGCTTAAAAACTGATGAAAAAAAATGCAATGTGAACATGCTCTTATAATTTTAGTGTAAATCATCAATAACAATTTGGTTAGGGTCTAACACCTAGAACCCCCATTGATCAATTGTGCAAACTCAAGCAGTGGCTGGCTGCAGTGAGAAAACCCCTGCTCAATCAAGCTATTTAGTGACTTCAGGTTAGGTCCTAATATATTACATTTATTTTGATTCCCAATATAAATGATGCTACACAATATCTAAATCTAATAGTAGTAAAAGAACTACCATTTTTATCTTTTAACTATTTATTATAGCACAATGTTTTTTACACTATGATGATTTTAACTAGAAATAGTCACTGCAAATACGTTTATGCTCAATAAAGTCAAAAGTATTTTTTCGAGGGGTATTTACATTGATTTTTCTAGCTAACATGGTACCATAAAATAATTTTGCATTGCACATCATGGAGCCAGTCATCAAACTTGTTTCCTTACAAGGGTTGATTTCCTTGAAGCCTGTACACAAGTGGTTTTAGACTGCTGTAGAGGGAAGATTTGTTGTACATGACAAATATCACATTGAAAATGATAATCTGCAGATGGATTGAAAATTATGCAGAATTAAATTACATGCAGATTGAATTCAGCCTTGTTCTGTGACTTGGGTGCAAGCAGTGAGGTCACAAAAAAATATGGTGATTTTAGACCGACACCATTGAAGACAGATTACAAGCTATGCCAAAACTGCACCCAGTAGGCAAAATAAAAAATCAAAATGTAGTAAAAGCAAACAACATAAATTAATTTCATTTTTTAGAAGTTTAAATAAAAAGTGGTTTGCTGTTTTAAGAACTCTTTATAAGTAATTGAATGCTAGCTTCGAATTCAAGCTATATTTTGCCTTAAGAATCATGAAATCCACTTGACTAATCCAATCATTGCATTTTCTATGAAATAAGACTGAAATATATTCATTTTTACAAAATCAAACAAAGAGAAGCAACAACATTTCCATCCATCTGTCACAAATCCTGAACATAAAAATGTTCTCTTCAACAAGATGATAGCACTGAAATGTGCCTTTTAATATGCCAGGGAGGTAAAAATTAACAGTCTCATATATAAATAATCCTGCATCTTTCATGCTTTTTTTTTGTTCTCCAGCATTGCTCTGGGAGAAATAGACCTTCAAAAAGCTTTTGCTTAAGGGCAGCAAACAATGAAAAATATACTGTGCACAAACATGTATCCAAGGGAAATGCAGCTGTGCAGCTATGCTAAGATTTCCAAGCACTTGCATTAATTCTATACTGAGTCGCCCAAGTGCAATAACTTGTGAGGTTTTGTATGGAAATATAGACAGTGTCAGACTGGGGTGCCTTGCTCCCTTAGGAGTCCACACTACAGCTGCAGGCAAATACCTGTTAGCTGATATCACCATTTTTATGCAGCGTCGACTGTAAAGTACAGGTGGCTCCTGCACATCCACTGTGCCCTTTTAAAGGTTTCTCCAATCAAAACCAGTTAACAACCAATTATAGAATAGATTATAACTAGTGTTGAGCATTCCGATACCGCAAGTATCGGGTATCGGCCGATACTTGCGGTATCGGAATTCCGATACCGAGATCCGATATTTTTGTGATATCGGGTATCGGTATCGGAAGTGTAAAATAAAGAATTAAAATAAAAAATATTGTTATATTCACCTCTCCGGCGGCCCCTGGACATCAGCGGGAGGATCCGGCGTCCGGCACGGCTTCTTTCTTCAAAATGCGCGCCTTTAGGACCTGTGGAATGACGTCCCGGCTTCTGATTGGTCGCGTGCCGCCCATGTGACCACCACGCGACCAATCAGAAGCCGCGACGTCATTCCTCAGCTAAAGTCCTAGAATGAGCGCCTTCTAGGACCTGAGGAATGACGTCGCGGCTTCTGATTGGTCGCGTGGCGGTCACATGGGCGGCACGCGACCAATCAGAAGCCGGGACGTCATTCCACAGGTCCTAAAGGCGCGCATTTTGAAGAAAGAAGCCGTGCCGGACGCCGGATCCTCCCGCTGATGTCCAGGGGCCGCCGGAGAGGTGAATATAACAATATTTTTTATTTTAATTCTTTATTTTACACTTTAATATGGATCCCAGGGCCTGAAGGAGAGTTTCCTCTCCTTCAGACCCTGGGATCCATGAGGATACATTCCGATACTTGATGTCCCATTGACTTGTATTGGTATCGGATATCGGTATCGGCGATATCCGATATTTTTCGGGTATCGGCCGATACTATCCGATACCGATACTTTCAAGTATCGGACGGTATCGCTCAACACTAATTATAACTTGATCAGTGTGGACATGACTAATGGGAATCACACCAACAGGAGCAACAGGAAACTTTTATCCTTGTCGAAACATTTTTATTCCATTTTACAATGGAGGAGTAGGTCAAATGTTCCACAGCTGCTGTATTCATTCTCTGTGGGGGTGGCGTGCTGCACTCGGAAGCCCCATTAGGAATGAATGGATTGGCAGTTGAGCATGCACACTGCATGCACACATTAACTACATTCTAAAAGTGATTAGAATTCCCCTTTCTATCAGATCATGTTCTGGCAATTAGACCACCACCAATCAATAACAAGTTATTATACAATATAAATGTCTCCTTCTGGTGCCCTTCGCAATTAAAACAATACAAAATTATCCCTTTCACCAATTTCCGCTTCCACCGAGCTTCTTCTTCCTTCACTATATCACTGCACATGTGGCATAATGCCATAACATCATTGCATCACTCCAAGCCTATATATATGTGTGTGTATGTACATATATAATATACAAGGTATATTGGTGTGAAAAAGTGTTTGCCTCCTTCCTGATTTCTGATTCTGTTGTATGTTTGTGACACTTAAATGTTACAGATCACCAAACAAATTTAAATATCATTCAAAGATAATATGAGTAAACACAAAATGCAGTTTTTAAATTAAGGTCCTAATTATTAAGGGTAAAGGTCTTTATTATTAAGGGAAAAAGAAATCCAAACCTAGCGGGTCCTATGTGAAAAAGTAATTAACTCACCTTAAAACATAAATTAACTGTGATTTATCACATCTTTAGGAAACTGCCACACCTGTTCTCAATCAAGAAATCACTTAAATAGGGCCTGCCTGACACAGTGAAGTAGACCAAAAGATCCTTGAAAGCTAGACATCATGGCATGGTCCAAAGAAATTCTGGAACAAATTGAACACAAAATAATTGAGATCTACCAATCTGGAAAAGGTTATAAAGCCATTTCTAAAGCTTTTGGACTCCAGCGAACCACAGTGAGAGCCAATATCCACAAATAGAGAAAACACACAACGGCAGTGAACCTTCCCAGGAGTGGCTGGCCAACCAAAATTACCCCAAGAGTGCAGCAGCAATGACTCATCCAAGAAAGTGAAAAAGACCCCACAACAAAATCTGAAAAACTGCAGTCCTCCCTTGCCTTTGTTAAGGTCAGTGTGCATGCCTCCACCAAAAGAAAGGGACTGGGCAACAATTGCCTGCATGGGTAGGAGCCAGCCGAAACATCTGCCTACACTGGGTCCGCTCTAACCTCCACTCGTTAAAACGGAGGTCGATGCGGGTAGATATTGTAATGAGCTCCTCCAGTGTGGCGGGAATCTCCCTGGTGGCCAAGGTGTCCTTCACATGGTCTGCCATTCCTTTCCAAAACACTGGAATAAGGACTTTATCCGGCCACTCCAGCTCAGAGGCCAGAGTCCGGAATTGGACAGCGAACTGGCTGACCATGGACGAACCCTGTGTTATTAATAATAATTAATAATAATTTTATTTATAAAGTGCCAACATATTCCGCAGCGCTTTGCAAATTATAGAGGGGATTTGTACAGACAATATACATTACAGCATAACAGAAATCACAGTTCAAAATAGATACCAAAAGGAACGAGGGCCCTGCTCGCAAGTTTACAAACTATGAAGAAAAGGGGAGACACGAGAGGTGGATGGTAAGAATTGCTTTAGTTATTTGGACCAGACATAGTGTAAGGCTCAGGTGTTCATGTAAAGTTGCATGAACCAGTTAACTGCCTAAGTATGTAGCAGTACAGACACAGAGGGCTATTAACTGCATAAAGTGTATGAGAACATGATGCGAGGAACCTAATTATGGGTTTTATTTGTTTTGTTTTTGAATGGGCCCACAGGAATAGTTAGGTTAATGCATTAAGGCGGTAGGCCGATCTGAACAAATTCGTTTTTAGGGCATGCTTAAAACTGTGGGGATTGGGGATTAATCGTATTAACCTAGGTAGTGCATTCCAAAGAAACAGCGCAGCACGTGTAAAGTCTTGGAGACGAGTGGGAGGTTCTGATTATTGAGGATGCTAACCTGAGGTCACTAGCGGAGCGGAGGGCACGGGTAGGGTGGTAGACTGAGAAAAGAGAGGAGATGTAGGGTGGTGCTGAGCTGTGGAGTGCTTTGTGGATGAGGGTAGTGGTTTTGTACTGGATTCTTGAGTGGATGGGTAACCAGTGTAATGACTGGCACAAGGTAGAGGCATCGGTGTAACGGTTGGTGAGGAATATGATCCTGGCTACAGCATTCAGGACAGATTGGAACGGCGAGAGTTTGGTAAGAGGGAGGCCGATTAGTAGAGAGTTACAATAGTCCAGACGAGAATGAATAAGTGAAACAGTAAGAGTTTTTGCAGAGTCGAAAGTAAGAAAAGGGTGAATTCTACAAATGTTTTTGAGATGCAGATAAGAAGAGCAAGCCAGTGATCGGATGTGGGGGGTGAATGAAAGCTCAGAATCAAGTATGACCCCAAGGCAGCGGGCATGTTGCTTTGGAGTAATGGTGGACCCACACACGGAGATGGCAATGTCAGGTAAAGGTAGGTTAATAGAGGGAGAAAACACGAGTTCAGTTTTTGACAGGTTCAGTTTCAGAGAGAGGGAGGACATGATGTTAGAGACAGCGGTAAGACAATCACTGGTGTTTTCTAAAAGGTCGGCGTGATAACAGGAGAAGAAGTGTATAATTGGGTGTTGTCAGCATAAAGATGGTACTGGAAACCAAATCTACTGATTGTTTGTCCAATAGGGGCAGTATACAAAGAGAAGAGGAGGGGACCTAGGACTGATCCTTGAGGAACCCCAACAGTAAGGGGAAGGTGAGAGGTGGAGGAACCAGCTATAGATACAGTGAAGGATCAGTCAGGGAGATATGAGGAGAACCAGGAGAGAACGGTGTCCTTGAGGCCGATAGAGTGGAGCATAGTGAGGAGGAGCTGATGATCCACAGTGTTGAATGCTGCAGATAGATCCAAGAGAATTAGCATGGAGTAGTGAACATTAGATTTAGCTGTTAGTAGGTCATTAGAGACTTTAGTGAGGGCAGTTTCAGTAGAGTGTAAAGAGCGGAAACCAGATTGAAGAGGGTTGAGAAGAGAGTTATCTGAGAGATAGCGGATAAGACGGGAGTGGACCAGGCGTTCAAGGAGTTTAGAGATGAAGGGAAGATTAGAGACAGGCCTATAATTAGCGGCACAGTTTTGCCAACAATTGGAGCGCGGTATAAATCCCACTTTCTCCCATTCCATAGGAAAACGAGCAGCCAGGAGCTCTAGATGTATGGAGCACTGACTCACGAATCCCCAACATAGCTTACTGTCACCAGCAAACATGTCTGGAAGCGGAAGATGGGATAAAGTTGTAGCAGGGGTGGCAGAGGACAAACTGGCTGCAGCTACACTTGCAGCCTGAACAGCGACTGCGGTAACATCCACAGCTGAGGTTGTGCGCTCAAGAGCCACCAACCTACGCTCCAGCTGCTAGATATATCGCTGAAAACGCTGGTTGTCCGCCATTTACTAGCCAGACCCTGGCACTAGCATTATTTTAAAGCTGGCGGGACGCACCGAGTAAATAGAGAGATGAGATTTGATGCGTTCGCAGCCCGGGGTCCTCCGTGCAGGAGAGAACCTGCTGCTGGCAAATGGCGGCCCTATATGGGGGTAGAAGCAAACTCTGTTACTTCACAGAGTCGCCTAAAGAAAGCACTGCATCCTGTTAAACTCACAGGAGTACACAGCAACTGCCGAGCAGATAGCAGTTTGTGGTTTTGCAATCAAAGAGGCAATCATACAATCTCCTCACCGGAGGAGCCGGTATTCTAGGGGCTTATTTCAGCCAGGGCCCTGAATCCATACACATAATCTCCTCACCGGAGGTGCCGGTATTCTAGGGGCTTATTTCAGCCGGGTCCCTGAACACATATACCCATAACCACACTGGCGCAAAGCACATCACTTAGATTTGATACTAGCGCATGGCCTTTGCGGCCATGCAAACCTTTTATAGCTGCAGCAAGTACATGACCTTCCTAGAAGGACCAATGAGAGGCTGCCACAGAGCCTGAGCAACTTCAGGACCTTCCTGGAGAACCAATGAGTTTTGCTGCAGTATCTAAGCATGTGACCCTCGACCTCCAATGAGAGATCCTACCCTGGGCATGCTCAGAAAGGAAAAAGCAGGACTTAGTCCCAAAAGCGTCTGCTCGCCGCTGCCCAGCACTGGCTTCAATGGCAGAAGCTGGAAAAGCAGCAGTAACCCTTTGCACAGAGTGAGACTGAGCAAGACGCTGAGACCGACATCTCAGCTGAGCAGGCTCCACTGCGGCAGGAGAAGAATAGGAGACCGCAGCGGAGATGACCCGAGATTCCCCTTGTGCAGAAGTGGGAACTCGACCCCCAACACAGCGTGGGACAAAAAGGTGTACAGGTGAGGGATATATTTTGTTTTTGTTTTCTTACAGGAGACCAGGGAATGGAATGGGCATTAAATAAGTTTAACTGTGTTTATTATTTTTAAATAAAAAAATTAAAACTATGTTTTTTTATATTTCAAATAAATACTTTATTCTTGCTGTGTCTTTATTTACAATACAACTATAGGTTTAGTAATGGATATGTGTCTTAAAGACACTTCTCCATTACTAATCCATGGGCTTGATGTCACCAGACAATACAAAGGTGACAAATATGAACCCTACTTGCCACTGTTACAGGGCAAGTGGGAAGAGTCGGTCAAAGGGCCAAAATTGTCAGATCTAATAGATGTGCCTTTCTAGGCAGCTGCGGGCCGATATTTTTAGGATGGGGAGTCAACCTCCATGGCTCCTTACCAGTCTGAGAATACCAGCCCGCAGCTGTCTGTTTTAGCAAGGCTCATTGTCAAAAATGGGAGGACCTTATGCCATTTTTATTTATTTAAATAATTAAAAAAACAGCATGGGCAACCTATTCTTGGAAACCAGCCTTCCCAAGGCTGACAGCTGAGGGGTTGCAGACGGCAGCTGTCAGTTTTGCCTGGCTGGCTATCAAAAATGTAGGGGAACCCACACCATTTTTTTTAATTATTTAGAGCACAGGTGCTGACTGATAAAAACTCCCATCAGCCACCACCTGTTCTCGTTGTTATTAGATGAAGCAGGCATATGCTGATGGGTGTAGTAGACCTATCAGCCTGGTAAACTTTATGCCTCCATTCACAGCTGTGAGTTCATGCTGTCATTTGACAGTGTGGAGCATGAGAACGGCGGCTGACTGACTGGCGGTAATGATTTCATCTCCAATCTGAAGCAATATTCGACATGCTGTTATGCACATGACAGAGCAACAAACACCCGATGCTCGAGGAGCCGTACCCATACAGTAACATGGACTTTCTGGTATAGTCCATGTTCGGTGTCCGTGCCCAAACAGTAGATGTTCGTTACAGGCGCCAAAGTTTAATGATTTGGTTCATCCATCTCTACTAATTGCCAGTTATCACAAATGTTTGATTGCAGTTGTTGCTTTTTCATAAAGGGCCCTGTAGATTTGGATATTTTTTTTACCTTTATAATAAAGACCTTAATTTAAAACCTGCATTTTGTATTTACTTGTGTTATCTTTGTCTAATATTTATATTTGTTTGGTGATCTGAAACATTTACAGTAAGTGCGACAAACATGCGAAAGAATAAGAAATCAGGAAGGGGGAAAACACTTTTCACACTACTGCATACATGTGTATATGTGACCAATATCACGATTTTTAGAGTAAAGAACATTAAGGAGTCTCGTAAGTGTTGACATCGCCCCTACAGAGTCTGATCTCAACATCATCCATTCTGTCTTGCAATATTTTTTCCATACATGCCTAAAACTTTTGAACTTTACTTTAAATACAGTATATATAGTGTATTTATTTATACAAAACTCCAAGACAAATCATCTGCTATCTGCTTTGACATTCTTAATCCCAGGACAGTCATACACAGGATAAGGAGGCAGTTCTTGACACTCCTTTTCAGAGAACACTATCTCAAAATCAGATAGGCAAGATGGAGAAATTTTAGTGGAGACACTAGAAATAGTAGCACCTAGGCAATTATTTTTGCAAAAATAACTCCACTTAATAATCTATCTGGCCTGCCGGATAATGTTTAGTCAACCATGGAAGACCCAGTACAATAGAAGTAGGAGACTTTCCAAGATATAGCAAGAAAGCAGCTCCCTGTGAAGAGCCCCTATGTGCAGATTCACACCATGCACTGCTTGCATAAACTTTCCCTGACCGAGAGGCAAATAGTCAATTGCAAGTATAGGGTCACGCTTCACCAGAGTACTACAGGAAAGACCAAGGTCCCGTGCGAACCAAGCATCCACCATATTGGTACCCATTTCACTATCCAAACGGATGGATATTTTCTCAGTTTCCATACCAATTACAACTTCTGCGGGAAAGATACACATGTGCATACACCCAGGTTGTTAAGCTCCACACAACCTGGGGTAAGAAGTTTTTTTATGGCTTTTTATGCTTTAGGTAAAGAAGGACATACCCCAATTAAATGTCATTTTTGACCACAGAAAAACTGCAACCTCATTTTGCGGTGAATCGTAAGAAATTCATACCGAGGGGAGGCCACTCCTAAATGCATTGGTTTTTCAGAGTAAACTGGGAGAACTTCGGTTTTAGGGAGTACCATGGGTGGCGGAGTCACAACAAGTCTACCCCTGAGGCATCTATCAATGCGTATGACCGGAGCCACTCAGGAGTCTCGTAAAGCACTAGCGAATCTTTTAGTCTTTCAGACAGGCACTGACAAAACTGACTCCTAAAAGCAGGATCTTTCCACTGGGTATCAGTGGCTCATCTATGGAATTCAACAGAATTCCTCTCCTGGCCTGAGAATCCTTTAATCCAGCTTGCATACCTGGAGGTGTAGTTACTGGGAGGTATGCAGGTGGCTAATCGCCCCTCCCGCCACACATGCTAGATTATAGGATTGTTTTACTGCAGCTCATGCTGAGTGCTATTTTTCTTTGTTCTCTACACACATTTCATGTGATGTCTATTGTGGAGGACCTTCAATATTTGCTGCAAGTGGCTAACTATTGCAATGACATATAAAAGGGCTAGAGACATAGATGTATTAGGACTAGTGATGAGCAAGTATACTCGTTGCTCGAGTTTTCTCAAGCACACTCAGATGGTCTCCGAGTATTTGTTAGTGTTCGGAGATTTAGTTTTTGTTTATTCAGCTGCTTGATTTACAGCTATTAGCCAGCCTAAGTACATGTGGGGGTTGCCTGGTTGCTAGGGAATCCCCATATGTAATTAAGCTGTTTAGTAGTCACAAATCATCTATCTGCGGCAAGGAAAACAAAATCTCCGAACACTAACAAATACTCAGAGATCACCCGAGCGTGCTCTGGAAAACTCGAGCAATGAGTCACTCATCACTAATTAGAACTGTTGCCTACACATCCTCACTTTTGTATAGTTTAATTTACAGTAACCACCCAGCCTAGGGTAAGGGTTAGATGTTTAGCAAGTGATGAGAATACCATGACTAAGAGTTTTCACATGCTTAAAGATATCGGTTATTGCTGAACACGTATATAAGAATGAAAGCCATTTTCAACCAAATGCCAAGCTGCCATTTTTCAATATGACTCCAGGCTGCATGTTGCTTAAGCTCTTGTGAACAGTCTTCTTGGACTGCATGGGTGTGGGGACCATCTGTGGGGTGTTCTTAGCTCATTGTTCATCTATTTCTGACATATACTCTGTAGTAAGTAAATAGAAAATAGTGCATGTAAATAACAAAGGGTATTTAGTCTACACTAGGGTTGAGCGAAACGGGTCGAACATTTTCAAAAGTCGCCGACTTTTGGCGAAGTCGAGTTTCATGAAACCCGATCCGACCCCTGTGCGTGGTCGGCCATGCGGTACGCGACTTTCGCGCCAAAGTCGCGTTTCAATGACGCGAAAAGCGCCATTTCTCAGCCAATGAAGGTAAACGCAGAGTGTGGGCAGCGTGATGACATAGGTCCTGGTCCCCACCATCTTAGAGAAGGGCATTGCAGTGATTGGCTTGCTGTCTGCGGCGTCACAGGGGCTATAAAGGGGAGTTCCCGCCGACCGCCATGTTACTGCTGCTGATCTGAGCTTAGGGAGAGGTTGCTGCCGCTTCGTCAGAAGCAGGGATAGCGTTAGGCAGGGTCCATTAACCACCAAACCGCTTGTGCTGTAGCGATTTCCACTGCCCAACACCACCTTCGGTGTGCAGGGACAGTGGAAGCTCCTTTTTTTTTTTTTTTCCTCAGCGCTGTAGCTCATTGGGCTGCCCTAGAAGGCTCCCTGATAGCTGCATTGCTGTGTGTACGCCGCTGTGCAAACCAACTGCTTTTTTCAAAGCACAAATCCTCTTGTTCCTTCCTTTCTGCACAGCTATCTTGTTTGTTTGTCCACACTTTTTATTTAATTTGTGCATCAGTCCACTCCTTATTGCTGCCTGCCATACCTGGCTGAGATTACTGCAGGGAGATAGTAATTGAAGGACAGTTCCTTTTTTTTTTTTTTTTTTTTTTTGTGGGAGATTAAGATTGACATTTCTGCTAGAGTGCCATCTCTGTCTGTGTCATCTCTCACTCAGTGGGCCATAGAAAGCCTATTTATTTTTTTGCTTGATTTGGGTTCCAAAATCTACCAGAAAAAATCACAACATCAATCAGTGGGAGAAAAATATTGGCCTCAGGGCTTGTGTGCCACTCCTTACTCCTGTGTGTGCCATCTCTCACTCAGTGGGCCATAGAAAGCCTACTAATTTTTTTGCTTGATTTGGGTTCTAAATTCTACCTGAAAAAATCAATAAATCAATCAGTGGGAGATTAATATTGGCCTTTGGGCTTGTGTGCCAGTCCTAAGCGTGCCATCTCTCTCTCTCTCAGATAGTGGGCCATAGAAAGCCTATTTTTTTATTATTTTATTGGGTTTATAAATTTTCCCTGGAAAAAAAAAAAGTGGGAGATTAATATTGGCCTCTGGGCTTGTGTGCCAGTCCTGAGCGTGCCATCTCTCTCACAAATAGTGGGCCATAGAAAGCCTATTTATTTTTTTGGTTGATTTGGGTTCATAATTCTACCTGAAAAAATCAATCAATCAATCAGTGGGAGATTAATATTGGCCTTTGGGCTTGTGTGCCAGTCCTAAGCGTGCCATCTCTCTCTCTCAGATAGTGGGCCATAGAAAGCCTATTTATTATTATTTTTTTTATTGGGTTTATAAATTTTCCCTGGAAAAAAAAAAAAATGGGAGATTAATATTGGCCTCTGGGCTTGTGTGCCAGTCCTGAGCGTGCCATCTCTCTCACAAATAGTGTGCCATACAAAGCCTATTAATTTTTTTGCTTGATTTGGGTTCCAAAATCTACCAAAAAAAATCACTAAATCAATCAGTGGGAGATTAATATTGGCCTCTGGGCTTGTGTGCCACTCCTGACTCCTGCGTGCGTCATCTGTCACTCAGTGGGCCCTAGAAAGCCTATTTTTTGTTTTATTTGTTTTCTAAATTCTCCCTGAAACAATCATTTTATTTTCTTTGGTTTCTAAATTATTCCTGAAAAAAATCATTTTTTTTGTATTTTTTTTTCTCTCAAGTCTCCCTGAAAAAAAATAAATAAAAAAAAATCTGTGGGAGATTCATATTGCCCCTTCTGCTTGTGTGCCAGTCTTGACTCCTGGGTGTGCCATCTCTCTCTCTCTCCCCAATTGTGGGCCATAGAAAGCCTATTAATTTTTTTGCTTGATTTGGGTTCCAAAATCTACCAAAAAAAATCACTAAATCAATCAGTGGGAGATTAATATTGGCCTCTGGGCTTGTGTGCCACTCCTGACTCCTGTGTGCGTCATCTGTCACTCAGTGGGCCCTAGAAAGCCTATTTTTTGTTTTATTTGTTTTCTAAATTCTCCCTGAAACAATCATTTTATTTTCTTTGGTTTCTAAATTATTCCTGAAAAAAATCATTTTTTTTGTATTTTTTTTTCTCTCAAGTCTCCCTGAAAAAAAAAAAAAAAAAAAATCTGTGGGAGATTCATATTGCCCCTTCTGCTTGTGTGCCAGTCTTGACTCCTGGGTGTGCCATCTCTCTCTCTCTCCCCAATTGTGGGCCATAGAAAGCCTATTAATTTTTTTGCTTGATTTGGGTTCCAAAATCAACCAAAAAAAATCACTAAATCAATCAGTGGGAGATTAATATTGGCCTCTGGGCTTGTGTGCCACTCCTGACTCCTGTGTGCGTCATCTGTCACTCAGTGGGCCCTAGAAAGCCTATTTTTTGTTTTATTTGTTTTCTAAATTCTCCCTGAAATAATCATTTTATTTTCTTTGGTTTCTAAATTATTCCTGAAAAAAATCATTTTTTTTGTATTTTTTTTTCTCTCAAGTCTCCCTGAAAAAAAAAAAAAAAAAAAATCTGTGGGAGATTCATATTGCCCCTTCTGCTTGTGTGCCAGTCTTGACTCCTGGGTGTGCCATCTCTCTCTCTCTCCCCAATTGTGGGCCATAGAAAGCCTATTAATTTTTTTGCTTGATTTGGGTTCCAAAATCTACCAAAAAAAATCACTAAATCAATCAGTGGGAGATTAATATTGGCCTCTGGGCTTGTGTGCCACTCCTGACTCCTGTGTGCGTCCTCTCTCACTCAGTGGGCCCTACAAAGCCTTTTTTTTTTTTTTTCCTAAATTCTCCCTGAAACAATCATTTCATTTTATTTGTTTTATAAATTCTTCTGTAAAAAATAATTTTTTTTTAATTTTTTTTTTTCTGAAGTCTCCCTTTTAAAAAAAACAAACACAAATCAGTGGGAGATAAATATTTACATTTGCGCTTCAGTGACAGTCCTGCGTGTGTGCCATCTCATTTGTTGCCAACAACAACAGAGTGTGTAACATTGTGGCTGATTTTCGTTGTGGTCTCACCCACCTGTAAAGGGGTAGCTAAATCATACTGAAGTTATAGCTCACCGTGTAAGTTGTGTGACAGCAACAAATACCGTTCGTTTGGTAACGTTTTTAAAACAATGAGGAAGTCTGGTGGAAGAGGTCGTGGCCGGGGGCGTTCATTGTCAGCTGGTAATGAGGGTAGTGGTAGTGGTGGAGCATCAGCTGGTCGTGGGAAAAAAAATATTGCACCTAAGTCTGGAGCTGTGGAGCCAGGTTCGTCGTCTGGCTACACAAGGCCTCGAACGCTCCCTTTTCTGGGAGTAGGAAAACCGCTTTTAAAGCCGGAGCAGCAAGAGCAAGTTTTGGCTTATCTTGCTGACTCAGCCTCTAGCTCTTTTGCCTCCTCTCGTGAAACTGGTAAATGTCAAAGCAGCGCGTCGTTAGTGGATGTTCACGGTCAGGGACAAGTCGCTTCCTTGTCCTCTTCAGCAAAAACAACAACAGAGAAGAATGCAGCAGGCGACACAACGGGTTACTCCATGGAGCTCTTTACACATACCGTCCCTGGCTTAGAAAGTGAAGCAGTTAACAGTCCATGCCCATTACAAGTTGAATCTGACATGGAGTACACTGATGCACAGCCACAGCCAGACTACTATCCTGGTCCTTTGACTCAGACCACAACATTGCCCTCGCAGGGTGCTGATCAAGAATCAGACCCTGATGAGACTATGTTGCCCCATCACGAACGCTATACCACCGACCGACACGGTGACACAGACGAAGTTGCACACGAGCTACAAGAAGAGGTAATAGATGACCCAGTTCTTGACCCCGATTGGCAGCCATTGGGGGAACAGGGTGCAGGCGGCAGCAGTTCTGAAGCGGAGGAGGAGGGGCCGCAGCAGGCATCAACATCGCAACAGGTTCCATCTGCCGGGCCCGTATCTTGCCCAAAACGCGTGGCAAAGCTAAAACCTGTTGGAGGACAGCGTGGCCATCCGGTTAAAGCTCAGTCTGCAATGCCTGAAAAGGTATCCGATGCTAGAAAGAGTGCAGTCTGGCATTTTTTTAAACAACATCCAATTGATCAGCGCAAAGTCATCTGTCAAAAATGTTCAACTACCTTAAGCAGAGGACAGAATCTGAAAAGTCTCAATACAAGTTGCATGCATAGACATTTAACCACCATGCATTTGCAAGCCTGGACTAACTACCAAACGTCCCTTAAGGTTGTAGCACCCTCGGCCAATGAAGCTAGTCAGCAACGCAACATCCCTTCCGGCAGTGTAGGGCCACCATTTTCCGCACCACCTGCAGTATCTGTGCAGGTTTCTTTGCCAGGCCAAAGCCGTCAGGGTCAGGGAATCACCAGTTTCGTAGTAGGAAACACTGCATCTAGGGCACCGGTGGCAACAATACCATCTCCCACCGTCTCTCAGTCTGCCATGTCCACCGGCACCCCCGCTAGTTCCACGATCTCCAGCTCTCCCGTCCAGCTCACCCTACATGAGACTATGGTTAGAAAAAGGAAGTACTTAGCCTCGCATCCGCGTACACAGGGTTTGAACGCACACATAGCTAGACTAATCTCGTTAGAGATGATGCCCTACCGGTTAGTTGAAAGCGAAGCTTTCAAAGCCCTGATGGACTACGCTGTACCACGCTACGAGCTACCCAGTCGACACTTTTTTTCCAGAAAAGCCATCCCAGCCCCCAACCAGCATGTTAAAGAGCGCATCGTCCATGCACTCAGGCAATCTGTGAGCACAAAGGTGCACCTGACAACAGATGCATGGACCAGTAGGCATGGCCAGGGACGTTACGTGTCCATCACGGCACACTGGGTAAATGTGGTGGATGCAGGGTCCACAGGGGACAGCAAGTTTGGGACAGTTCTGCCTAGCCCACGGTCTAGGAAACAATTGGCTGTAGCCGTTCGCACCCCCTCCTCCTCCTCTTCGTCCTCCTGCAGAAGCGAGAGCTCGTCCACAGACCGCAGTCGCACAACCACTCCATCCGCAGCTGCCACTGTTGCACACCAGGTCTCCCATTATGGGGCAGCTACTGGCAAACGTCAGCAGGCTGTATTGGCTATGAAGTGTTTGGGCGACAACAGACACACCACGGAAGTTCTGTCCGAGTTCTTGCAGAAAGAAACGCAGTCGTGGCTGGGCACTGTAGATCTTGAGGCAGGCAAGGTAGTGAGTGATAACGGAAGGAATTTCATGGCTGCCATCTCCCTTTCCCAACTGAAACACATTCCTTGCCTGGCTCACACCTTAAACCTGGTGGTGCAGTGCTTCCTGAAAAGTTATCCGGGGTTATCCGACCTGCTCCTCAAAGTGCGTGGACTTTGCTCACATATCCGCCGTTCGCCCGTACACTCCAGCCGTATGCAGACCTAATAGCGTTCTTTGAACCTTCCCCAGCATCGCCTAATCATAGACGTTGCAACAAGGTGGAACTCAACACTGCACATGCTTCAGAGACTGTGTGAACAGAGGCGGGCTGTTATGTTTTTGTGGGAGGATACACATACACGGGCAGGCAGTAGGATGGCAGACATGGAGTTGTCAGGTGTGCAGTGGTCGAAGATTCAAGACATGTGTCAAGTCCTTCAGTGTTTTGAGGAATGCACACGGCTGGTTAGTGCAGACAACGCCATAATAAGCATGAGCATCCCCCTAATGCATCTGCTGATGCAAAGTTTGACGCACATAAAGGATCAGGCGTCTGCAGCTGAGGAAGAGGAAAGCCTTGATGACAGTCAGCCATTGTCTGGCCAGGGCAGTGTACAGGACGAGGTAGCGGGCGAAGAGGAGGAGGAGGAAGAGGAGGATGATGGGGATGATTATATTTTTAATGAGGAAGCTTTTCCGGGGCCACTGGAAATTGGTGGCGCGGCAAGGCCGGGTTCTGGTTTTTTGAGGGACACAAGTGACGTGGATTTGCCTGAAACTGCCCCTCAACCAAGCACAACCGCAGATTTGAGAACTGGAACTTTGGCCCACATGGCGGATTATGCCTTACGTATCCTCAAAAGGGACACATGCATAACTAAAATGATGAATGATGACGATTACTGGTTGGCCTGCCTCCTTGATCCTCGCTATAAAGGCAAATTGCAAAATATAATGCCACATGAGAACTTGGAACTAATATTAGCAACCAAACAATCAACTCTTGTTGACCGTTTGCTTCTGGCATTCCCTGCACACAGCGCCCGTGATCGTTCTCACACGAGCTGCAGGGGCCAGCAGACCAGAGGAGTTAGAGGGGCAGAAATCAGAAGTGGCGTTGGCCAGAGGGGTTTTCTGACCAGGTTGTGGAGTGATTTTGCTATGACCGCAGACAGGACAGGTACTGCAGCATCAATTCAAAGTGACAGGAGACAACATTTGTCCAGTATGGTTACAAACTATTTTTCATCCCTTATCGATGTTCTCCCTCAACCGTCATTCCCATTTGATTACTGGGCAGCAAAATTAGACACCTGGCCAGAATTGGCAGAATATGCATTGCAGGAGCTTGCTTGCCCGGCAGCTAGTGTCCTATCAGAAAGAGTATTCAGTGCTGCAGGTTCAATACTAACAGAAAAAAGGACTCGTCTGGCTACCCAAAATGTAGATGATCTAACCTTCATTAAAATGAACCACAACTGGATTTCGAAATCTTTTGCCCCACCTTGCCCGGCTGACACCTAGCTTTCCTATGAAAAGGTCTTGCCTGTGGACTATTCTGAATGCCTTTTCCAATCTCGTAATTTTCAGCACCTGATTGTCCAGCATCCGACATGTTTACACCTCACTAAATGGCCAAACTCCCCACACGGGGCCGTGGTATCGACACTTGGCAACAGCACCCGTGAGAGTGCAGTTTGTCTGAAGAGGTGGGTGAGCCCGCTTTTGGTCGATGGCACTGCCACTGGGTCCCTCCTAGTACAATAAAGTGTCTCTGGCGGTGGTGGTGCGCACCCAACGTCAGACACACCGTTGTAATATGAGGGGCCCTGGGCCTGTACCAAGACAGTTTCCCCCCACCCCAGCTCAAACAGTGCTCTACCACTTGCAAAATTATCTCACAGCTCCACCAATGTTTAGTCTATGCGCTGACATCCTTCAATGCCTGCCACTGACAATACCATTGTATTGACATTTTTGTTATGTTAGGCCTTCGATGCCTGTCTGTGGTCACTCCTTCCACTAGGCCTCCACTGACCACACCACTGCTGCCCGTGTACCCCTGGAACCAATTTAAAATTGCCTACAGCCATGTGTTATTATTTTAGGCCTTCGATGCCTGTCTGCGGTCACTCCTTCCACTAGGCCTCTACTGACCACACCACTGCTGCCAGTGTACCCCTGGAACCAATTTAAAATTGCCTACAGCCAGCCCAATTTTTTTATTTTAGGCCTTCGATGCCTGTCTGCGGTCCATTCTTTCAACTACTACTACACTGACCAGGGCACTGCTGCCCGTCTACCCCTGGAACCAATTTAAAATTGCCTACAGCCATGTGTTATTATTTTAGGCCTTCGATGCCTGTCTGCGGTCACTCCTTCCACTAGGCCTCCACTGACCACACCACTGCTGCCCGTGTACCCCTGGAACCAATTTAAAATTGCCTACAGCCATGTGTTATTATTTTAGGCCTTCGATGCCTGTCTGCGGTCACTCCTTCCACTAGGCCTCCACTGACCACACCACTGCTGCCCGTGTACCCCTGGAACCAATTTAAAATTGCCTACAGCCAGCCCAATTTTTTTATTTTAGTCCTTCGATGCCTGTCTGCGGTCCATTCTTTCAACTACTACTACACTGACCAGGGCACTGCTGCCCGTGTACCCCTGGAACCAATTTAAAATTGCCTACAGCCATGTGTTATTATTTTAGGCCTTCGATGCCTGTCTGCGGTCACTCCTTCCACTAGGCCTCCACTGACCACACCACTGCTGCCCGTGTACCCCTGGAACCAATTTAAAATTGCCTACAGCCATGTGTTATTATTTTAGGCCTTCGATGCCTGTCTGCGGTCACTCCTTCCACTAGGCCTCCACTGACCACACCACTGCTGCCTGTGTACCCCTGGAACCAATTTAAAATTGCCTACAGCCATGTGTTATTATTTTAGAACTTCGATGCCTGTCTGCGGTCACTCCTTCCACTAGGCCTCCACTGACCACACCACTGCTGCCCGTGCACCCCTGGAACCAATTTAAAATTGCCTACAGCCATGTGTTATTATTTTAGGCCTTCGATGCCTGTCTGCGGTCCATTCTTTCAACTACTACTACACTGACCAGGGCACTGCTGCCCGTGTACCCCTGGAACCAATTTAAAATTGCCTACAGCCATGTGTTATTATTTTAGGCCTTCGATGCCTGTCTGCGGTCACTCCTTCCACTAGGCCTCCACTGACCACACCACTGCTGCCCGTGTACCCCTGGAACCAATTTAAAATTGCCTACAGCCATGTGTTATTATTTTAGGCCTTCGATGCCTGTCTGCGGTCACTCCTTCCACTAGGCCTCCACTGACCACACCACTGCTGCCCGTGTACCCCTGGAACCAATTTAAAATTGCCTACAGCCATGTGTTATTATTTTAGGCCTTCGATGCCTGTCTGCGGTCACTCCTTCCACTAGGCCTCTAATGACCACACCACTGCTGCCCATGTACCCCTGGAACCAATTTAAAATTGCCTACAGCCAGCCCAATTTTTTTATTTTAGGCCTTCGATGCCTGTCTGCGGTCCATTCTTTCAACTACTACTACACTGACCAGGGCACTGCTGCCCGTGTACCCCTGGAACCAACATCAGAAAATATAAAAATAAGTATTTTGCTTATAAAAAAGAAAATACTGGAGAGATATCAAATGCAGACATTTTAACATTAAAAACAAACACACAACTAAAATCTGGTACAGTACTAAAAATGGCCACCAGCTACAATTACTTTCTCCTGCAAGTAGTTAACTGAAAGGTTTTTTAAATTGAAAACACAGATATGGCATCCACCGAGTGTTGTCCTGTCGCGTCTTCTTTATATTATTGCCGAGAAGATGCAAAACAATGAAAATAATAAAATCATTAATTACCAAAATAATAGAGAAAGTCAACACCACATTGCAAATAAACATTCATTCCAAATAAAGAAGCAGGGCGCGTCCGAGGGTGAGTATATACCTAATAAGAATATAATCACCCTCGGACGCGCAATGCTTATTTACAACAGCCTTCCTTCCTAAGAATCAGCCCTTCCGTGGTGTAGAGAGACGTTGTGTTACACTCCAAGGTGTTCCCCAGGTTGCCTTTCCTGAGCTTCGATCTTCCGGCTCTCGTTTAGTAGTTGTTGGAAACTACGCTGCATTAGGCCTTCAAATTGGGTATGGGGTGTAGAGAGATGGTGTGTTCCACTCCAAGGTGTTCCCCAGGTTGCCTTTCCTGAGCTTCGATCTTCTGGCTCTCGTTTAGTAGTTCTTGGAAACTACACTGCATTAGGCCTTCAAATTGGGTATGGGGTGTAGAGAGAGGGTGTGTTACACTCCAAGGTGTTCCCCAGGTTGCCTTTCCTGAGCTTCGATCTTCATGCTCTCGTTTAGTAGTTGTCGGAAACTACGCTGCATTAGGCCTACAAATTGGGTATGGGGTGTAGAGAGAGGGTTTGTTACACTCCAAGGTGTTCCCCAGGTTGCCTTTCCTGAGCTTCGATCTTCCGGCTCTCGTTTAGTAGTTGTTGGAAACTACGCTGCATTAGGCCTTCAAATTGGGTATGGGGTGTAGAGAGAGGGTATGTTACACTCCAAGGTGTTCCCCAGGTTGCCTTTCCTGAGCTTCGATCTTCCGGCTCTCGTTTAGTAGTTCTTGGAAACTACACTGCATTAGGCCTTCAAATTGGGTATGGGGTGTAGAGAGATGGTGTGTTACACTCCAAGGTGTTCCCCAGGTTGCCTTTCCTGAGCTTCGATCTTCATGCTCTCGTTTAGTAGTTGTCGGAAACTACGCTGCATTAGGCCTACAAATTGGGTATGGGGTGTAGAGAGAGGGTTTGTTACACTCCAAGGTGTTCCCCAGGTTGCCTTTCCTGAGCTTCGATCTTCCGGCTCTCGTTTAGTAGTTCTTGGAAACTACACTGCATTAGGCCTACAAATTGGGTATGGGGTGGAGAGAGATGGTGTGTTACACTCCAAGGTGTTCCCCAGGTTGCCTTTCCTGAGCTTCGATCTTCATGCTCTCGTTTAGTAGTTGTTGGAAACTACGCTGCATTAGGCCTACAAATTGGGTATGGGGTGTAGAGAGAGGGTTTGTTCCACTCCAAGGTGTTCCCCAGGTTGCCTTTCCTGAGCTTCGATCTTCCGGCTCTCGTTTAGTAGTTCTTGGAAACTACACTGCATTAGGCCTTCAAATTGGGTATGGGGTGTAGAGAGAGGGTGTGTTACACTCCAAGGTGTTCCCCAGGTTGCCTTTCCTGAGCTTCGATCTTCCGGCTCTCGTTTAGTAGTTCTTGGAAACTACACTGCATTAGGCCTACAAATTGGGTATGGGGTGGAGAGAGATGGTGTGTTACACTCCAAGGTGTTCCCCAGGTTTCCTTGCCATTGCTTCGGTCTTCCGACTCTCGTTTAGTAGTTGTAGAAAAGTACACTGCATTAGGCCTACAAAATGGGTATGGGGTGGAGAGAGATGGTGTGTTACACTCCAAGGTGTTCCCCAGGTTGCCTTTCCTGAGCTTCTATCTTCAGGCTCTCATTAAATTGTGGTTAAATGGAACAACTGCATTTGGCGTACTAGTTGGTTTGGGGCCTACTATCGGTGTCTGCCACTCCTTGCTGTTCTCCTGGTTTCCTGTCCTGAAATTCCATTTTCAGGCTCTCGTTAAGTAGTTGTTAATGTTAGACTGCATTTGGCCTACTAGTTGGGTTGGGGCCTACTATCGGTGTCTGCCACTCCTTGCTGTTCTCCTCCACTGAACAAAGCTGTGCCGCCTGTTTACTACGGTTGCCAATTTTGAACTGCATTTCGACTACTTACTGATTTGGCCCTACTCTCTGTGTCAGCCTCTCATTCCAGTTGTCCTCCACTGTAATGCCCCCTGGTTATTCCTGTGTTACCAATTTTGAACTGCATTTAGCCCACTTTATTCTTTGGGCCTATATCTGTGTTTCCACTTCATCGTGCCCATTGCCCAGCCAGTGATAGATGAGTCTGCTGGTACATTGACCCATAATGCAACATTCCCCGTGCATGCTACACAACAACATTGTGACCCTGCTGAAAGTCAGGTTGCTCTTCCCGCATACCATACCACCTTACACGGGGACAAAGAGGAAGGTGCAGATGAAAGTGCAGGTTCCTTCATCAGGTGGGGGGAGGAATACTAGTTGGCGACGTCACTGGCACAGGGCCTCTCATAGTACGCAAAAGTGTTGCTGCCGGTGGGAGGCGCCCCCGCCGTGCAAACACACCGCTGTACTTTGAGGGGCCCTGTGCCAGTGCCAATGCCAACAAGTGGGCCCCCCCTGCTTGCTCAGGATCACAGCACTTGCAAAGTTGAAATACTTACCTCTCCCTGCTCCACTGCCGTGACGTGGTCCAGATTTCCTGGGCCCACTAATTACTTGAACCAGCCCTACCCCACACAACTTTAGCCAAATGACCCCCAATTTCAAATGCCTTCCAATTATTATAAGGTAAATTACGCTTGACAAGCTTCATTAAGAAGAATGGATGGTTTTGACATTAAAATGGGCACTCTAGGTGTTTTCCTGGCCCCCACTCACTGCCGACTATGCTGCCCCATTGACTTGCATTGGGTTTCGTGTTTCGGTCGATCCCGACTTTACGTCATAATCGGCCGATTTCACTCGACCCGACTTTTGAGATAGTCGGGTTTCGCGAAACCCGGCTCGACTCTAAAAAGGTCAAGGTCGCTCAACTCTAGTCTACACTATTTTGAGAATAAAAGCATAAATGCCATCCCACATGAAAAGGAGTACCCAATCACGACTGTACTATCCTCGTCTCTAGTATTAAAATATTAACTTGAGTAAACCTACCTCAGTGTAGATAAGGGCAGAGCAGGACAGGAGCCTGGTTAATTTCTTTGGTTTTTCTTTAGTTTCTTGTACTGTGTAAAAACAGAGGCATGTTCCCGTATTGAGCTATGAAATCTGTGGTTTTATGTGGTATTTCCTGATGAAGGAGTTCTTTGAAATTTAGAAACACATTGAATAAAGACCACTTTTAATAATACCTTTGGACTACATGATTCAGCTGCGCAGAATTTTACCATGTTCTCCTACATTGTATTCCCGTTTTGAGCTAGACATTTTAATTTTCTTTGTGCAGGTGTCTGAAGCAGTTGGGCTCATGCTCTGCCCTTGTTTACATCTGAGGTTGGTTGACACAAGGTAAGGTTTTAATTAAAGATGAGCGGTGTTCGAGTAGAACTGTTCGCCAATTTCAAATTCGAGCTGTTTTGGGCGGTGTTCGAGTCGCTTGACGAACTCGAACAATTTGCTTAAAATTTGGCAATTCAAGTTTCTGTTCGATAACTGTTTGTTCACCAAAAGCCTAACTTGATTTGCACATTAAAACTGTTTATCATTGTTAATAGACTGTTTCAGTGTATAGTGGGTGGGGGGGCGGGGGATAGATCTGTGCTGAAATAACGCCGATCTACATTTTTCTTTCTTTTCCGCATTCACAGTGGGGCGGTGCAGTCTCTCAGCCTATCAGCAGTGCACACACACAGCAATGTGCATGTGATGCACACAAGCAAGGGCATGTGTCATTGGCAGTGTACATCACATGTCCTTGCCCTATAAGAACAAGACATTTGCCCCGTCGCCACCATTTCCTCACTGCTGCAGCTTAGTATTAGACGGCACCGCTGCTGCTGTGGGCGCTATACAGTCTAAGAGTGTTTTTTTGGAGCAAATTTTCAGAGACATAGGTTTAGGGAGTCGGGAGGAGTCGGGACTAGTTGTAATATCAGCCCTTTTCAGGGTAGGTTACAGCATTTCATAGCACTGTTTGCCAGGCAGGTCTGTGCCAGTGCTGTGAAAGTGTTTGTCACAGCATTTGGTGTAATCTAGCTCAGCCAATCCTTTTGGGCTAGCAGCATTGTCTGATAAACATTTGAGTAGCCCGCCTGTGAAGCTAGCTACACCGCCCCTGTATCTCTATTTTGACTGCATCTAATGCAGTTAATATTTTTGGGCCTAGGAGCAGTGTCTGCACGTCAGCAGAGTAGCCCGCCTGTGAAACTAACTACACCGCCTGTGTATCTCAATTTTTACTGCATCTAACCCAGTTAATAGTTTTGGGCCTAGGAGCAGTGTCTGCACGTCAGCAGAGTAGCCCGCCTGTGAAACTAACTATACTGACTGTGTATCTCAATTTATACTGCATCTAATCCAGTTAATAGTTTTGGGCCTAGGAGCAGTGTCTGCATGTCAGCAGAGTAGCCCGCCTGTGAAACTAACTATACCGCCTGTGTATCTCTATTTTTACTGCATCTAATCCAGTTAATAGTTTTGAGCCTAGGAGCAGTGTCTGCACGTCAGCAGAGTAGCCCGCCTGTGAAACTACCTACACCGCCTGTGTATCACAATTTTTACTGCATCTAACCCAGTTAATAGTTTTGGGCCTAGCACCACAGTTTGGCCACTCAGTTCTGCTCAGTTTTCATCAATCGGTTGTTGTACCAACAACTACAGATGCAGAGTTGCCAATTAGTTAAGCACTAAAATGAGTGACAAAAGGCCTGCTACTGGTGGAAAGGGGAATAGGCGTGTTGGAAAGGGAAAAAAGGTTGTGTCCGTGGGGTAGGTGGTAAAGCAACAGTAACATCTGCAGAAGAAAGACCATCTTCCAGCCAAAGTAAGATGTCTACTTCTTTTCGTGGACAATCTGATATGATCCCTTTCTTACGACCATCGCTACAATCATCGCCAAAAATTCCAGATGAGGCACAAAAACAGCAGGTGCTTGAACAGATATCAAGTGCTCATTCAATTGGGCTCTCCTCCATGTCAACTTCAACATCACAACTACTCCAGTCCTCAGAGTTGTCACCCCAATCGCACTTGCTTCCTCACAGCTCCCAAGTCTCCAGCTGCCAGTCTGAGCATGGGGTAACACACATGGTTGAGTCTGTAGAGCTGTTTACGCATACTATAGCCTGGGAATCAGAGGTCTGCTCCAGAGCTTCTGTGAATCCAGACAAGGAAATGATCTGCACTGATGCCCAGAATCTTTGTGAGTCGGATCCAGGCCCAGATGAAGAAGGTTCTGAGCATAATGTAGACCCTCGTTCCCAAACTGTAACTCCTGTTGGTGGAGACAATGAGGAAGATGATGATGAGACTGATACACCTGATTGGAACAAAAACTTGAGTTTTCGTTCAGGGCAGGAAGAGGTTGGCTCTGAGGACGACGGGTGTGAGAACACACAGGATGATGATGACGAGGTTGTAGACTTACTGTCAACCCCCAGTCCGCCAGTCCATGAGCTCAGCAGAGGAGGTGGAGGAGGATGCTAGTGACGAGTCTGACGGTGAGGTAACGGTGCGCCTTCCTGGACAGAGACGGAATACTGGAAGCACGTCAACAACTGCATCTTCAACCCCAACTGTGCCTCAGAACAGAAGTCGTGGTGGCTCTTCAGGTCTCACGGGCTATAAGCCTTGCATAGCCTGGGCATTTTTTGACATTGCAAAGGATGACCCAACTCATGTTGTCTGTAAGATTTGTCAACAAAATCTCAGTAGAGGACAAAAAATAACTAGCTTGAGTCCTTCATGCATGAACCGTCACATGGATATGAGGCATAAGTTGCAGTGGGAAGCTCACTGTGCTACAATGCGGCCTAGTGGCCGGGTTAACCACCGTCTGCCCCATCAAGTGCATCCACGTCCTCTTCATCCTCTGTGACTGTGGGGACAGCAGTCACACATGGTTTTGGACGCAGACCTTACACCTTTTTACCCGCAACAGCCAGTGTGATTGGCAGGTCATCAGGACAGTTGCAAGTGGAAACACCTGCTGTTGTAGAGGGCTCTCCGACATCAACACCACATTTTGATCAAGGCAACATAACATCTCCGCCTGCACCTTCCTCACAGACCAGCAGTTTGCCGGGGACACCCTACTCAACTCCATCTAAGCACGGCAGCCAGCCCTCAGTCCCCCAGATGTGGACAAGTAAAAGACGATTTCCTCCTAGGCATGACAAAGCTAAGAGGTTGAATTTCTCCATCTGCAAGCTGTTGGCTACAGAAATACTGCCCTTCCGCCTGGTGGACACATAGGATTTTCAAGACCTTATGTCCGTCGCAGTGCCCCAGAACCAGATGCCCAGTCGCCAATTCTTCTCAAAGAAAGCTTTGCCTGCACTACACCAGCATGTCGCACACAACATAACCGCTTCCTTGAGAAACTCTGTGTGTGACAGGGTGCATTTCACCACAGACACTTGGACGAGTAGACATGGACAGGGGCGTTACATGTCGGTGACTGGGGCACTGGGTAACTACGGCGACATCAGGAGAAGGGGCTGCTGTCCAAGTCTTGCCATCCCCACTAGTTGCTTGTCGATCCTCTGTATCTAGAAGTTCCTCCACTGCTTCTGCCTCCTCAACCTCCTCTTGGTCCTCCACCTGCACCCAAAGCCTGTCTGGCAATGCCACCTGCATTGTAATTGCGCAGAAGGAATCCTGCACACCTCCTCACTATGCTGTCACCAGGGCTCAACGGGATCAGGCAGTGTTTACATTGAAATTTCTGGGAAATGTGAGTCACACAGTTGAGGAGTTGTGGTCAGCTCTGGAGACCGAGTTCCATCAATGGTTGTCTCCACTCAACCTGCAGCCAGGGAAGGCTGTGTGCGACAATGCAGCAAACCTGGGTGCGGCCCTTCGCCGGGGCAATGTCACACACGTGCCTTGTATGGCTCACTTTTTGAACCTGGTTGTCCAGCAATTTTTATCCCACTATCCCGGAATAGATGGGCTTCTGCAGAGGGCACGGTCGCTGTGTGCTCACTTCCGCCGTTCGCATCCCGCAGCTCAACGACTTACATCTCTACAGAAGTCGTTGGACCTGCCAGTTCACCGGCTGAAATGCGATGTGCCCACACAGTGGAATTTAAATCTGCACATGTTGCAGAGACTGTGGCAGCACCGACCAGCCCTGTTGTAATATGTTATGATGTATAGCCTGAACCAACAAGATCAAGAGGTGGGGCAAATCACGCTACAGGAGTGGTCACAGATCAGGGACCTATGCACCCTTCTGCACAGTTTTGAAATAGCAACGAAGATGTTTAGTGTTGATGATGCCATTATCAGCATGACCATTCTGGTGATTTACATGCTGCAGCACAGCACCTTACACAGTGTTCGGAGTTAGGTGGTGGAACAAGAGGAGGAGGAGGAACAGGAGGAGTCGTATGCGGAAAGGATAATATCTCCAAGGTCAAGAAGGTTGGCAGCACCAAGGCGGCTGGCATTGGAGGCTGGGGGAGAGGGATTACCGAGGGCGCATGGTAGCAGCCAAACTGTTGAGGAAGGTGGAGGAGGAGAGGAAGAAGTGGAGGACGAACTGGTACTGGGAATGGAAGACTAATCAGATGAGGGAGACCTTGATCAAATTTCTGTTGTGCGAGGTTAGGGGGAGAGGGCAGACGAAGGAAGCATGATTCTCACCTCACCACCACCAAGACAACAAGGACTTGGTCCTCCTGGATGCGCAAGACACATGAGTGCCTTCTTGCTGCACTACATGCAACATGACCCACGGATTGTCAGAATCCGAAGTAATGCCATCTGCTGGGTTGCCACACTCTTAGATCCCCAGTACAAAAGCAAATTTGGTGAAATAATTCCTGCCATAGAAAAGGATTCATGCATGCAGGAGTATCAGCAGAGACAGTTACAGAATCAAACATCTGCTTTTCCACAAAACACCAGTGGTGCACGTAGTTAATCTCTGAGTTCTAACTTGCCAACCGTGGGACTATCGAGTCATTACTCAAACCGTAACAGTAACATCGTATCTGGTGGTAACAGCAATTTTTCCAAATCGTTTCAACAATTTTTTAGACCATCCTTTGCAAGGCCACAGGAGACAAGAAGTCTGATGCACAGCCAACGCCTAGAGAGGATGGTACAAGAGTATCTCCAAGTTAACATCGATGCCATGACTGTGGAACTGGACCCTTGCTCATTTTGGGCTTCCAATCTTGAAAAATAGCCTGAGCTCGCCACTCACGTCTTGGAGATCTTGTCGTGCCCCGCAGCCAGCGTTCTCTCTGAACGTGTGTTCAGCGCTGCTGGTAGTGTGCTGACTGATAAGCGCACACGGCTGTCCAGTAATAATGTAGACAGACTAACGTTCATTAAGATGAACAAATCCTGGATCTGCAAGGACTTTTCTACCCCTGTGTCATCTTGGGGAGACTAAAAGCTTGATGATTTTTGAAAATCACCTCACAAACAGTTTTAAAAACCTCTGGCGAAATTGATGCCACTTAAGTGGTGTCTGTGGCCGAATTTTTGGAAAAAATGGAGACTCTTTATTTAGTCCCCTTGCTGAGTTTTACATGACGTTGCCATCGTCAATTCCAGGTGGGTGGGGTCGTCTGCAGAGTTGTTTTCTCATACTATGGCCTGGGAATCAGAGGTCTGCTCCAAAGCTTCAGTGTCTGCTAGTCAGCAGAGTAGCCCAGCTACCCACCGCCTGTTTACCTAAGTACTATTTTTAACGGCATCTGGCCCAGGAAATCCTTTTGGGCCTAGTAGAATTTGGTGCTACTCAGCAGCGTACTTCACCCATGAAACAAACTACACCACCTGTTTACGTAACAACTATTTTGTAACGGCATCTAGCCCAGGAAATTCTTTTGGACCTAGTAGAATTTGGTGCTACTCAGCAGCATACTTCACCCGTGAAGCAAGCTACACGGCCTGTTTACCTAACTACTATTTTGTAACGGCATCTAGCCCAGGAAATCCTTTTGGGCCTAGTAGAATTTGGTGCTACTCAGCAGCGTACTTCACCCATGAAGCAAGCTACACCGCCTGTTTACCTAACTACTATTTTGTAACGGCATCTTGCCCAGGAAATCCTTTTGGGCCTAGTAGAATTTAGTGCTACTCAGCAGCGTACCCCACCCATGAAGCAAGCTACACCACCTGTTTACCAAAGTACTATTTTTTAACGGCATCTAGCCCAGGAAATCCTTTTGGGCCTAGTAGAATTTAGTGCAACTCAGCAGCGTACCCCACCCATGAAGCAAGCTACACCGCCTGTTTACCTAAATACTATTTTGTAATGGCATCTAGCCCAGGAAATCCTTTTGGGCCTAGTAGAATTTGGTGCTACTCAGCAGCGTACCCCACCCATGAAGCAAGCTACACCGCCTGTTTACCTAACTACTATTTTGTAATGACAATAAAGACATCCCACATGTAGGACACTCCCATACAACTTATAGAAAACCCAAGAGAAAAAACACATGGAGTACACATCCCATTTTTAGAAATATAAAAATATACATTTTTATTTCACAATATTTAAAACCACAAAGTCATAATACATACAGAGCATACAATAAGAGAGACTCGGGATAGCACTGAAAAAGGCACAGCAACGGTAAACCCCAGAGAACCGCTAATACCATTTTACCATAAGAATGCCATTAAGTGCACATTATTAAGGTAAAGATGCCACCGCATCCGGAAATCTACAAGTAAATACCTCAATTACCCCAAGTGGGGTGCCGTTATTCAAAAAATGGCCTATATCATACTTAAACTGGTATAGTGGCTCTTACCCATATAGTTAGTCTGTGATCTCCAGGGGTCACCGCCGCAGCCCCAACGCGCGTTTCGCGTCTCCTCCTCCTTTTACTCCTTCACCACTTTTCTTTTTGCATGACTATATGTAGTTGTGACTTTTTCATGTGTTTGCTGTGTCTTCTGAGCAGTTTGTCAGCTTTTGGACACCTTTTAAGGTGTTTTCTATGTGTTTTCCATGTGTTTGTGTTTGCCTGCCATTGGTTTCAATGGGGTTCAACGGTGTTCGTCGAACGTTAGACGATCATTCGTGTTCGACGAACCGAACCCGAACACTAGGGAGGTGGCTCAACACTAGTTTTAATACTAGAAACAGAACTGGATCATCCCGATTGGGTAAACCTTGTCGCGGTAGGATAGCTTTTACACTTTTTTTTATCAAAATAGTTTTAACTAAGTACCACATGTTATTTACATCTAATATTACTATTTACTTACTTACTACAGGGTATATGCTAATTAGTTTTTTTGGGGGGTTTCACTGCGAAATGGCTACAATTTGAATGTGCTCTTACACATTGCACATTTACCAATTTATGATCTTGCTAATTTTTTTTTTTTTAGTGAGTGGTACATGTGAAATACATGTGTTGTGAGTGAGTGGGGTTCCTGACAGATCAATGTACTTCTTGGTAACTTGCATATTCAATATTTCTCAGTACTGGTACTTCGGATTACTACACAACAGCTATGATTTGTATTAGAAATCAGCAGATTTCTTATTTTTAACTTGCTCGGAGGTCAAGGTCGGTAGTCTCTGGCCATAACAAAGCTGAGAAAATTTATTTATCCTTTGAGATGCCAAGCTCAGCTTATGATTCTAAGCTGAGCCTGAGAACCAGGAGGGTTATTCAAATTCACACATCTCCAGTCCTAACCTGAATTACAGGCTGGGGTTGTATAAAGCAATATGCTTATCTCTCATTTTTTCTAGTTCTATAACCTTTACAGGCATAATGTTAGATTAATTAGTGAATTCGTAGTGACAGATTTACATTAAATATTTTACCCCATAAAAATTGTACACTACTCAAATTAGTAAAAATATTGTTTATTGAGAATATTTGGAGTCATATTTTTTCACATACAGTTTAATATATACCAGGACTGTGATTAACACATTATGAGAAGATAATAGAGAAATTATGTGAAATACAGTAGAGAAGAGTAATGTTCATAGAGTATGTAAACATGATATTAATACACAAAAATTGCTGCCATATTAAATACTAGCTATTGAACCCGTTCTACGCCCGGGTGGCGAGCATTTATATTGGCATATGGTCTCCATCCTGGTATGTGCTGCTCCATCCTGCGTCCCCATCCTGTCATGTGCTGCACCCATCCTGCACCCCCTTTCTGACATGTGCTGCTCCCATCCTGCACCCCCATTCTGACATGTGCTGCTCCCATCCTGCACCCCCATTCTGACATGTGCTGCTCCATCATGGGTCCCCATCCTGTCATGTGCTGCACCCATCCTGCGCCCCCATCCTGCCATGTGTTGCACCCATCTTGTGCCCCCATTCTGTCATGTGTTGCACCCATCCTGCGCCCCCATTCTGACATGTGCTGCATCCATCCTGCGTTTCCATTCTGACATGTTCTGCACCCATCCTGCGCCTCCATTCTGCCATTTGCTGCTCCCATCCTGCGCCTCCATCCTGTCATGTGCTGCTCCCATCCTGCGCCCCTGTTCTGTCATGTGCTGCTCCCATCCTGTGTCCCTGTTCTGTCATGTGCTGCCCTATTCTGTCATGTGCTGCTCCCATCCTGCGCCACCATTCTTTAATTTGCTTCTCCCATCCATATGCCCCATACACTGCTCCATTATGGTTGATGGCCCCCATAAGATGCTCCATAGTATATGCCCCCGTACACTGCTCCATTATGGTTTATGGCCCCCATAAGATGCTCCATAAAGGTTTATGGCCCCCATAAGATGCTCCATAGTGTATGCCCACGTACACTGCTCCATAAAGGTTTATGGCCCACATAAGACGTTACAGTGTGTATGCCCCCGTACACTGCTCCATAAAGGTTTATGGCCCCCATAAGACGCTCCAGTGTGTATGCCCCATACACTGCTCCATAAAGGTTTATGGCCCCCATAAGACGCTCCAGTGTGTAAGTCCCCGTACACTGCTCCATAAAGGTTTATGGCCCCCATAAGACGCTCCAGTGTGTATGCCCCCGTACACTGCTCCATAAAGGTTTATGGCCCCATAAGATGCTCCAGTGTGAATGCCCCCGTACACTGCTCCATAAAGGTTTATGGCCCCCATAAGATGCTCCAGTGTGTATGCCCCCGTACACTGCTCCATTATGGTTTATGGCCCCCATAAGATGCTCCATAATATATACCCCCGTACACTGCTCCATTATGGTTGATGGCCCCCATAAGATGCTCCATTGTATATGGCCCGTATGCTGGGGGGCCTGAGCAGGCGGGGACACCGGCGCGCTGTGGGGGTCAGGTGCCGGTATCGCTGCTAGCTCAGGCTCCCCAGCACTTGCTATATTCACCTGTCCCCCATTCCAGCGCTGCGCGCCGCCATCTTCCGGCTCCTCTGGCTGTGACTGGTCAGTCAGAGGGCGGCGCCGGCGTGCATTAAGCGCGTCATCGCGCCCTCTGAACTGTGAACGTCACAGCAGAGGACCCGGGAGACGGAGCCGCATGCAGCGCTGGAACGGGGGACAGGTGAATATACTCACCCTCCTGGCGCATCCACGGTCCCTGCCTCTCCGGTGGAGATCGCGGTGTTCAGTGTTTACGCATACCGCGATCTCCTGGGAGCGTCACTCTGTGGGGGCCAGACTGCGCTGGCGCTGGCGCTTGCGCAGTCTATAAAGGCTTCGGACAGAGTGACACCCCCAGCGTTATATTATAGATGATATATACCTATAATGGTTATCAATAATCCATATTGGTATTGCAAATGAGACAAATAAATCTAATTTTATTACATGACTAGCTGAAGAGCCCGGCGTTGCCCGGGCATAGTAAATATCTGTGGTTAGTTATAGCACCTCACTTCTCTTATTTTCCCATCACGCCTCTCATTTTCCCCCTCACATCTCTCATTTTCTCCCTTACACCTCTCATTCCCCCCTAACTTGTCATTTCGACCTCACATCTGTCATTTTCCGATCACTCCACTATTTTCGCTCACTCCACTCATTTTGCACTCACACCTTTTCATTTTCACCACACACTCCTCATTTTCACCTCACACCTCTCATTTTCCCCTCAGTATATACATGTTTGTCATCTCCTTTTTATATAGTATACACCTGTATGTCATCTCCTGTAGTATATACCTGTTGTATGTCATCTCCTCCTCTATATACCTTTGTGTCATCTCCTCTTTTATATAGTATATACCTGTATGTCATCTACTCCTGTATATAGTATATACCTGTATGTCATCTCCTCCTATATATAGTATATACCTGGAAGTCATCTCCTTCTGTATATAGTATATGCCTGTGTATCATCTGCTCCTGTATATAGTATATACCTGTGTGTCATCTGCTCCTGTATATAGCATATATCTGTTTGTCATCTCCTCCTGTATATAGTATATACGTGTGTCATCTCCCCTGTATATAGTATATACCTGTGTGTCATCTCCTCCTGTATATAGTATTTACCTGTGTGTCATCTCCTCCTGTATATAGTATATACCTGTATGTCATCTCCTCCTGTATATAGTATATACCTGTGTGTCATCTCCCCTGTATATAGTATATATGTGTGTGTCATCTCCCCTGTATATAGTATATACTGTACAGTCCAAAAGTTTGGACACAATTTCTCATTTAAAGACTTTCAGTATTTTCATGACTATGAAAATTGTACATTCACACTGAACGCATCAAAACTATGAATTAACACATGTAGAATTATATACTTAACAAAAAAGTGTGAAACAACAAAATATGTCTTATATTCTAGGTTCTTCAATGTATCCACCTTTTCCTTTGATGACTGCTTTGCACACTCTTGGCATTCTCTTGATGAGTTTCAAGAGGAAGTCACCGGAAATGGTTTAAACTTCACAGGCGTGCCCTGTCAGGTTTAATAAGTGGGATTTCTTGCCTTATAAATGGGGTTGGGACCATCAGATGTGTTGAGCAGAAGTCTGGTGGATACACAGCTGATAATCCTGCTGAATGGACTGTTAGAATTTGTATTATGGCAAGAAAAAAGCAGCTAGGTAAAGAAAAACAAGTGGCTATCGTTGCTTTAAGAAATGAAGGTCAGTCAGTCTGAAAAATTGTGAAAACTTTGAAAGTGTCCCCAAGTGCAGTGGCAAAAATCATCAAGCGCTACAAAGAAACTGGATCACATCATGACCGCCCCAGGAAAGGAAGACGAAGAGTCACCTCTGCTTTTGAGTATAAGTTTATCCGAGTCACCAGCCTCAGAAATCGCAGATTAACAGCAGCTCAGATTAGAGACCAGGTTTATGACACACAGAGTTCTAGCAGCAGACACATATCTACAAAAACTGTTAAGAGGAGACTATGTGCAGCAGGCCTTTATGGTAAAATAGCTGCTAGGAAACCACTGCTAAGAACAGGCAACAAAGCAGAAGACACTTGTTTGGGCTAAAGAACACAAGGAATGGACATTAGACCAGTGGAAATCTGTGCTTTGGTCTGATGAGTCCAAATTTGAGATCTTTGGTTACAACCACCGTGTCTTTGTGCGATGCCGAAAAGGTGAACAGATGGACTCTGCATGCCAGGCTCCCACCATGAAGCATGGAGGAGGAGGTGTGATGGTGTGGGGGTGCTTTGCTGGTGACACTGTTGGGGATTTATTCAAAATTGAAGGCATACTGAACCAGCATGGCTACCACAGCATCTTGCAGCGGCATGCTATTCCATCCGGTTTGCATTTAGTTGGACCATCATTTATTTTTCAACAGGACAATGACCCCAAACACACCTCAAGGCTGTGTAAGGGCTTTTTGACCAAGAAGGAGAGTGATGCGGTGCTACGCCAGATGACCTGGCCTCCACAGTCATCAGACCTGAACCCATTCGAGATGGTTTGGGGTGAGCTGGACCGCAGAGTGAAGGCAAAAGGGACAAGTGCTAAGTATCTCTGGGAACTCCTTCAAGATTGTTGGAAGACCATTCCCGGTGACTACCTCTTGAAGCTCATCAAGAGAACACCAAGAGTGTGCAAAGCAGTCATCAAAGGAAAAGGTGACTACTTTGAAGAACCTAGAATATAAGACATAATTTCAGTTGTTTCACACTTTTTTGTTAAGTATATAATTCCACATGTGTTAATTCATAGTTTTGATGCCTTCAGTGTGAATGTACAATTTTCATAGTCATGAAAATACAGAAAAAACTTTAAATGAGAAGGTGTGTTCAAACTTTTGGTCTGTACTGTACCTGTGTGTCATCTCCTCCTGTGTATAGTATATACCTGTGTGTAATCTCCTCCTGTATTTAGTATATACCTGTGTGTCATCTCCCTTGTATATAGTATATACCTGTGTGTCATCTCCCCGTATATAGTATGTAACTGTATGTCATCTCCCCTGTATATAGTATATACCAGTGTGTCATCTCCTCCTGTATATAGTATTTACCTGTGTGTCATCTCCCCTGTATATAGTATATACCTGTGTGTCATTCCCCTGTATATAGTATGTACCTGTATGTCATCTCCCCTGTATATAGTATATACCAGTGTGTCATTTCCTCCTGTATGTAGTATATACCTGTATGTCATCTCCTCCTGTATATAGTATATACCTGTGTGTCATCTCCTCCTGTATATAGTATATACCTGTGTGCCATCTCCTCCTGTATATAGTATATACCTGTGTGTCATCTCTCCTGTATATAGTGTTGTGAATTCTGTGGCAGAGCTCCCTCCTGTGGTCACAAGTGGTACTTCGGCTGATTCTCTCTATGAGCTTCGGTTGGTGGAGGAAAGTGTTACTGCGGCTTCTGAGTTTCCTTCCTCAGGTGATGTGGTGAAGTCGTTAGGTGCTGCTCTATTTAACTCCACCTAGTGCTTTGATCCTGGCTTCCAGTCAATGTTCTAGTATTGGACTTGCTTCCTCCTGGATCGTTCCTGTGGCCTGCTGCTCTGCATAGCTAAGTTCCGCTTTTGTTATTTTTGTTTGCTGTTTTTTCTGTCCAGCTTGCTTATTTGTTTTTTTCTTGCTTGCTGGAAGCTCTGGGACGCAGAGGGTGTACCTCCGTACCGTTAGTCGGTACGGAGGGTCTTTTTGCCCCCTTTGCGTGGTTGTTTGTAGGGTTTTGTGTTGACCGCAAAGTTACCTTTCCTATCCTCGCTCTGTTCAGAAAGTCGGGCCTCACTTTGCTAAATCTGTTTCATCTCTGCGTTTGTATTTTCATCTTACTCACAGTCATTATATGTGGGGGGCTGCCTTTTCCTTTGGGGTATTTCTCTGAGGCAAGGTAGGCTTATTTTCTATCTTCAGGCTAGCTAGTTTCTCAGGCTGTGCCGAGTTGCATAGGGAGCGTTAGGCGCAATCCACGGCTGCCTTTAGTGTGGTTGGAGAGGATTAGGGATTGCGGTCAGCAGAGTTCCCACGTCTCAGAGCTCGTTCTGTTTTTGGGTTATTGTCAGGTCACTGTATGTGCTCTGACTTCTATGTCCATTGTGGTACTGAATTACCTAATCATAACAATATAGTATATATCTGTGTGTCATCTCCCCTGTATATAGTATATATCTGTATGTCATCTCCTCCTGTATTAGACCGCGTTCACACGTTATTTGGTTAGTATTTTTACCTCAGTATTTGTAAGCTAAATGGGCAGCCTGATAAATCCCCAGCCAACAAGAAGCCCTCCCCCCTGGCAGTATATATTAGCTCACACACACATAATAGACAGGTCATGTGACTGACAGCTGCCGTATTTCCTATATGGTACATTTGTTGCTCTTGTAGTTTGTCTGCTTATTAATCAGATTTTTATTTTTGAAGGATAATACCAGACTTGTGTGTGTATTAGGGCGAGTTTCATGTGTCAAGTTGTGTGTTGAGTTGTATGTGGCGACATGCATGTAGCGACTTTTGTGAGATGAGTTTTGTGTGGTGACATGCGTGTAGCAACTTTTTGTGTGTCAAATTGCATGTGACAGGTTATTGCAGCAAGTTTTGCGCATGGCGAGTGATGCGCGTGGCGAGTTTTATGTGTGGTGCATTTTGAGTATGTGCAACTTTTGTGTGAGGCAACTTTTGCATGTGTTGCAACTTTTGTGCATGTGGCAATTTTTCCACGTGTGCAAGTTTTGCATGTGGCGAGTTTTCCATGAGGTGAGTTTTGCACGTGTGTCGAGTTTTGCGTGAGCCTAGTTTTGCATGTGGCGAGTTTTGCATGTGGCGAATTTTGCGCATGGTGAGTTTTGAGTGGGGACTTTTGTGTTTCGACTTTTATGTGGCGAGGTTGGTGTATGTGTGGTGAAATGTGTGCTGAGGGTGGTATATGTGTTCAAGCACGTTGTAGTGTGTGGCGCATTTTGTGTGTGTTCATATCTCCTTGTGTGGTGAGTATCCCATGTCGGGGCCGCACCTTAGCAACTGTACGGTATATACTCTTTGGCGCCATCGCTCTCATTCTTTAAGTCCCCTTTATTCACATCTGGCAGCTGTCAATTTGCCTCCAACACTTTTCCTTTCACTTTTCCCCATTATGTAGATAGGGGCAAAATTGTTTGGTGAATTGGAACACGCGGGGTTAAAATTTTGCCTCACAACATAGCCTATGACGCTCTCGGGGTCCAGCCGTGTGACTGCAAAATTTTGTGGTTGTAGCTGCGACGGTGCAGATGCCAATCCCGGACATACACACATACACACACACATTCAGCTTTACATATTATACTAGCTATTGAACCCATTCTACGCCCGGCTGGCGAGCATTTATATTGGTATATGGTCTCCATCCTGTCATGTGCTGCTCCATCCTGCATCCCCATCCTGTCATGTGCTGCTCCATCCTGCGTCCCCATCCTGTCAAGAGCTGCTCCATCCTGCACCCCATCCTGTCATGTGCTGCTCCAACCTGCCCCCATCCTGTCATGTGCTGCACCCATCCTGCGCCCCCATTCTGTCATGTGCTGCTCCCATCCTGCGCCCCCATTCTGACATATGCTGCTCCCATCCTGCGCCCCCATTCTGACATGTGCTAATCCCATCCTGCGCCCCCATTCTGACATGTGCTGCACACATCATGCACATCCATTCTGACATGTGCTGCACAAATCCTGCACCTCCATTCTGTATTTGCTGCTGCCATCCTGCACCCCCGTTCTGTCATGTGCTGCCCTATTCTGTCATGTGCTGCTCCCATCCTGCGCCTGTTCTGTCATGTGCTGCTCCCATCCTGCTCCCCCGTTCTGTCATGTGCTGCTCCCATCCTGCTCCACCGTTCTGTAATTTGCTGCTCCCATCCATATGCCCCGTACACTGCTCCATAAAGGTTTATGGCCCCCATAAAATGCTCCATAGTATATGCCCCGTACACTGCTCCATAAAGGTTTATGGCCCCCATAAGATGCTCCATAGTATATGCCCCGTATACTGCTCCATAAAGGTTTATGGCCCCCATAAGATGCTCCATAGTATTATATGCCCGTATGCTGCTGCGATATATAAAAAAATATAACATACTCACCTATCATCGCTGGGCGCCGAGTGCTGCGGGGCCTGAGCAGGTGGGGACACCGGCGCGCTGTGAGGGTCAGGTGCCGGAGTCGCTGCTAGCTCAGGCCCCCGACACTTGCTATAGTCACCTGGCCCTGATCCAGTGCTGCGTGCCGCTCCATGTTCCGGGTCCTCTGGCTGTGACTGTTCAGTCAGAGGGCAGCGCGCATTAAGCGCGTCATCGCGCCCTCTGAACTGTGAACGTCACAGGCAGAGGACCCAAAAGACGTGGGAACTTTTCTGAATATTTTTCCAGCCTCGAGGTCATATGAGGACATCCAGCAGGGGGCGCATCACCGCAACTGAAGGTAACTACAGGTCATTGACCTACTTTCCATTCATTCCCCGGGGTTTACAGGCACAAGCACAGCTGCATTATAACAGAGCTCCTGCCTGTAAAATAATTTAACCCCTTCAGATGGATTTACATCGTGGGACATATCGACGGAAGGTATGAGATATTGTTGGTTTATTATTTTTAATTTGTTACAGGTCGAGGGTCTTCAGGTGGATTGAGAGTGGAATAAAATATCACAACAACCTGTGTGTTTATTTCATTAAAATACTTTGCAATATTGTGTGTGTGTTTTATTAACTATTTCATGCTATTGAATTAATAATGGTTAAGTGTCATAATTGACGCCTCTCCACTATTAATCTGTCTTAATGTCACCTTACAATACCAAGGTGACATTAACCCTTCATTACCCCATATCCCACCGCTACACGGGAATGGGAAGAGAGTGGCCAAGTGCCAGAATAGGCGCATCTTCCAGATGTGCCTTTTCTGGGGTGGCTGGGGGCAGATGTTTTTAGCCAGGGGGGGAGGGGGGCAATAACCATGGACACTTTCCAGGCTATTAATATCTGCCCTTAGTCACTGGCTTTACCATTCTGGCAGAGAAAATTGTGCGGGAGCCCACACCATTTTATTTTACACATACACACTACTAACAGTAGTGTGGATTATGCAAAAAAAAAAATGGTGATATGAGATGGTTTACTGTATGTAAAACATGTCTCATATCCTGTCGGGTTTAGGAAGGAGATAGCAAAAGCCGGCAATTGAATTACCGGCTTTTAAGCTATCTCCCGCTGGATGAAATATTAATATACTAGATGGCAGCCCGATTCTAAAGAATCGGGAGTCTAGAATCCATATATACTTTATTTATTCAAATGTAAGAATAATACAATTAATAAATAATAGTAAGAAAGAACAAAAATAATAGGCAGTATATGGAGAAAACACCAAACAAAAGTTCAAAATTGGTGTGAAAATGTCACTGAACCACTTCACAACTAAATATATATAGTTTTGGTAAATGGTATTATCATTTTTTTGACGAAATTCGGCAGGAGCTTGAAGAGCAACGTCACTGGGCCCGCCTCCACGCAGTAGAAACTTGCTGTGAGGTAAAAATTCAAAAATCACACCAAAATGGCGGGCGGAGTGTGTCACAGTACGGCACGTTTCTGATTGGTCGCTCGCAGCAGGCGGCAACCAATCAGACACTGGACACTGTTGATGTCACTTATCTCCGGACATTAGCTCCGGACATTAGCTCCGGACATTAGCTCCGGACAAAGCCACGGAAGTTGGCACAAATTGCAGGAAGTAGTATTCTAGGCAATTATATATTAGATATATATATATATATACTGTATATACAGTGGGGCAAAAAAGTATTTAGTCAGTCAGCAATAGTGCAAGTTCCACCACTTAAAAAGATGAGAGGCGTCTGTAATTTACATCATAGTTAGACCTCATCTATGGGAGACAAACTGAGAAAAAAAAATCCAGAAAATCACATTGTCTGTTTTTTTAACATTTTATTTGCATATTATGGTGGAAAATAAGTATTTGGTCAGAAACAAAATTTCATCTCAATACTTTGTAATATATCCTTTGTTGGCAATGACAGAGGTCAAACGTTTTCTGTAAGTCTTCACAAGGTTGCCACACACTGTTGTTGGTATGTTGGCCCATTCCTCCATGCACATCTCCTCTAGAGCAGTGATGTTTTTGGCTTTTCGCTTGGCAACACGGACTTTCAACTCCCTCCAAAGGTTTTCTATAGGGTTGAGATCTGGAGACTGGCTAGGCCACTCCAGGACCTTGAAATGCTTCTTACGAAGCCACTCCTTCGTTGCCCTGGCGGTGTGCTTTGGATCATTGTCATGTTGAAAGACCCAGCCACGTTTCATCTTCAATGCCCTTGCTGATGGAAGGAGGTTTGCACTCAAAATCTCACGATACATGGCCCCATTCATTCTTTCATGTACCCGGATCAGTCGTCCTGGCCCCTTTGCAGAGAAACAGCCCCAAAGCATGATGTTTCCACCACCATGCTTTACAGTAAGTATGGTGTTTGATGGATGCAACTCAGTATTCTTTTTCCTCCAAACACGACAAGTTGTATTTCTACCAAACAGTTCCAGTTTGGTTTCATCAGACCATAGGACATTCTCCCAAAACTCCTCTGGATCATCCAAATGCTCTCTAGCAAACTTCAGATGGGCCCGGACATGTACTGGCTTAAGCAGTGGGACACGTCTGGCACTGCAGGATCTGAGTCCATGGTGGCGTAGTGTGCTACTTATGGTAGGCCTTGTTACATTGGTCCCAGCTCTCTGCAGTTCATTCACTAGGTCCCCCCGCGTGGTTCTGGGATTTTTGCTCACCGTTCTTGTGATCATTCTGACCCCACGAGGTGGGATTTTGCGTGGAGCCCCAGATCGAGGGAGATTATCAGTGGTCTTGTATGTCTTCCATTTTCTAATTATTGCTCCCACTGTTGATTTCTTCACTCCAAGCTGGTTGGCTATTGCAGATTCAGTCTTCCCAGCCTGGTGCAGGGCTACAATTTTGTTTCTGGTGTCCTTTGACAGCTCTTTGGTCTTCACCATAGTGGAGTTTGGAGTCAGACTGTTTGAGGGTGTGCACAGGTGTCTTTTTATACTGATAACAAGTTTAAACAGGTGCCATTACTACAGGTAATGAGTGGAGGAAAGAGGAGACTCTTAAAGAAGTTACAGGTCTGTGAGAGCCAGAAATCTTGATTGTTTGTTTCTGACCAAATACTTATTTTCCACCATAATATGCAAAAAAATGATAAAAAAAACAGACAATGTGATTTTCTGGATTTTTTTTTTCTCAGTTTGTCTCCCATAGTTGAGGTCTACCCATGATGTAAATTACAGACGCCTCTCATCTTTTTAAGTGGTGGAACTTGCACTATTGCTGACTGACTAAATACTTTTTTGCCCCACTGTATATATATACAGTGGGGCAAAAAAGTATTTAGTCAGTCAGCAATAGTTCAAGTTCCACCACTTAAACAGATGAGAGGCGTCTGTAATTTACATCATAGGTAGACATCAACTATGGGAGACAAACTGAGAAAAAAAAAATCAGAAAATCACATTGTCTGTTTTTTTAACATTTTATTTGCATATTATGGTGGAAAATAAGTATTTGGTCAGAAACAAACAATCAAGATTTCTGGCTCTCACAGACCTGTAACTTCTTCTTTAAGAGTCTCCTCTTTCCTCCACTCATTACCTGTAGTAATGGCACCTGTTTAAACTTGTTATCAGTATAAAAAGACACCTGTGCACACCCTCAAACAGTCTGACTCCAAACTCCACTATGGTGAAGACCAAAGAGCTGTCAAACGACACCAGAAACAAAATTGTAGCCCTGCACCAGGCTGGGAAGACTGAATCTGCAATAGCCAACCAGCTTGGAGTGAAGAAATCAACAGTGGGAGCAATAATTAGAAAATGGAAGACATACAAGACCACTGATAATCTCCCTCGATCTGGGGCTCCACGCAAAATCCCACCCCGTGGGGTCAGAATGATCACAAGAACGGTGAGCAAAAATCCCAGAACCACGCGGGGGGACCTAGTGAATGAACTGCAGAGAGCTGGGACCAATGTAACAAAGCCTACCATAAGTAACACACTACGCCACCATGGACTCAGATCCTGCAGTGCCAGACGTGTCCCACTGCTTAAGCCAGTACATGTCCGGGCCCGTCTGAAGTTTGCTAGAGAGCATTTGGATGATCCAGAGGAGTTTTGGGAGAATGTCCTATGGTCTGATGAAACCAAACTGGAACTGTTTGGTAGAAACACAACTTGTCGTGTTTGGAGGAAAAAGAATACTGAGTTGCATTCATCCAACACCATACCTACTGTAAAGCATGGTGGTGGAAACATCATGCTTTGGGGCTGTTTCTCTGCAAAGGGGCCAGGACGACTGATCCGGGTACATGAAAGAATGAATGGGGCCATGTATCGTGAGATTTTGAGTGCAAACCTCCTTCCATCAGCAAGGGCATTGAAGATGAAACGTGGCTGGGTCTTTCAACATGACAATGATCCAAAGCACACCACCAGGGCAACGAAGGAGTGGCTTCGTAAGAAGCATTTCAAGGTCCTGGAGTGGCCTAGCCAGTCTCCAGATCTCAACCCTATAGAAAACCTTTGGAGGGAGTTGAAAGTCCGTGTTGCCAAGCGAAAAGCCAAAAACATCACTGCTCTAGAGGAGATCTGCATGGAGGAATGGGCCAACATACCAACAACAGTGTGTGGCAACCTTGTGAAGACTTACAGAAAACGTTTGACCTCTGTCATTGCCAACAAAGGATATATTACAAAGTATTGAGATGAAATTTTGTTTCTGACCAAATACTTATTTTCCACCATAATATGCAAATAAAATGTTAAAAAAACAGACAATGTGATTTTCTGGATTTTTTTTTCTCAGTTTGTCTCCCATAGTTGAGGTCTACCTATGATGTAAATTACAGACGCCTCTCATCTTTTTAAGTGGTGGAACTTGCACTATTGCTGACTGACTAAATACTTTTTTGCCCCACTGTATATATATATATATATATATATGTGTCTCACTGACACATATATATATATATATATATATATATTAGTACATATGTTTTTATGTTTTTGGGAGCACATCGATCCATTGTATGTCCGTATGTCGGTTTTGCAAGCCTGCGAGAAAATCTCGCAGTACGGATGCCATACGGATTACATACGGAGGATGCCATGCGCAAAATACGCTGACACACCCTTCCTACGGAGGAGATACGGACCACTATTTTGGGGACTTTTCTGCGTATTACGGTCGTAAATTACGGACCGTATTTTTATACGCTGAGTGTGACGCCGGCCAAACGAGTATATTCGCTCATCACTAGTCATCACCAACAAAGTATTTTGCACAAGCTAATTATATTTCATTAAGCATTTTCAATACATTTTCCTTATGTTATTTCTCATTTTTAGACATGATTTAATTTATTAACATCTATGGTTTGATTTCTTTGCCTGTGTGGATTGGAAGGGTTGTTACCAACATCTGGTGAGAATTTCATGTCAATACCAATTTTAGGAATGTATTTTCTTAGAAAATACTTATTTTACCTTCTTTGTGCAAATATATATATATATATATATATATATATATATATATATATATATACTGTACATCTGCATTTGTAATACTATGCAAGCATCCACTCTAAGAATGCTGCTGCCCCAGCCTTTATCATGAGGTCTGCTGCTTTTGTAATGGTAATGTGATCTGCTGTTTGTAAGTTTGGGTGCATGGCAAAGCTTGGAAGTGAAGGAACGCCGTTTGACTTTTCAATGAAAAATTTACAGGAATTGAGATGGCATGCCATGTTACGTTTGGAGAGCCACTGATGTGCCTAAACATTGAAACCCCCCACAAGTGACACCATTTTGGAAAGTAGACCCCCTAAGGAACTTATCTGGATGTGTGGTGAGCACTTTGACCCACCAAGTGCTTCACAGAAGTTTATAATGCAGAGCCATAAAAATAAAAAATCATATTTTTTCACAAAAATTATCTTTTCTCCCCCAATTCTTTATTTTCCCAAGGGTAAGAGAAGGAATTGGACACCAAACGTTGTTGTGCAATTTGTCCTGAGTATGCTGATACCCCATATGTGGGGGTAAACCATTGTTTGGGTGCATGGCAGAGCTCGGAATGGAAGGAGCACCGTTTGACTTTTCAAAGCAAAATTGACTGGAATTGAGATGGAGCACCATGTTGCATTTGGAGAGCCACTGATGTGCCTAAACATTGAAACCCCCCACAAGTGACACCATTTTGGAAAGTAGACCCCCTAAGGAACTTATCTAGATGTGTGGTGAGCACTTTGACCCACCAAGTGCTTCACAGAAGTTTATAATGCAGAGCCATAAAAATAAAAAATCGTATTTTTGCACAAAAATTATATTTTCACCCCCAATTTTTTATTTTCCCAAGGGTAAGAGAATAAATTGGACCCCAATAGTTGTTGTGCAAGTTGTCCTGAGTACACCGATACCCCATATGAGAGGGTAAACCACTGTTTGGGCGCATGGCAGAGCTCAGCAGGGAAGGAGCGCCATTTGACTTTTTGATGCAAAATTGACTGGCACTGAGATGGGACGCCATGTTGCGTTTGGAGAGCCCCTGATGTGCCTAAACATTGAAACCCCCCACAAGTGACACCATTTTGGAATGTAGACCCCTAAGGAACTTAACTGGATGTGTGTTGAGCACTTTGACCCACCAAGTGCTTCACAGAAGTTTATAATGCAGAGCCATAAAAATAAAAAATCATATTTTTTTGTCACAAAAATTATCATTTTGCCCCCAATTTTTTATTAAGAGTAAGAAAAGAAATTGGACACAAAAAGTTGTTGTGCAATTTGTCCTGAGTACGCTGATACCCCATATGTGGGGGGTAACCACTGTTTGGGCGCATGGCTGAGCTCGGAAGGGAAGGAGCGCCATTTGGAATGCAGACTTAGATGGAATAGTCAGCAGGCATCACATTGCGTTTGCAGAGCCCCTGATGTACCTAAACAGTAGAAACCCCCCACAAGTGACCCCATATAGGAAACTAGACCCCCTATTAACTTATCTAGATGTGTTGTGAGAACTTTGAACCCCCAAGTATTTCACTACAGTTTATAACGCAGAGCCGTGAAAATAAAAAATCATTTTTTTTCCTAAAAAAATGGTTTTTTAGCCCCCCCAATATTTTTTCCAAGGGTAACAAGATTATAATGAAACAGCTGCGGCTAGAAATACCAAAACCGTTGCACTACTCTTAGGGTAAATGACAGAAAAACAGCTTGAAGAGCAAAAACCCACTAGAATAAAACATAACCTTTACTAATAATATTATAAAAAAGTGGACGAAACAATACAACATATACACAAAGTGCTCACGCCGAAAACCGTGCTCATATAAAAATTGGTTTGATCTCACCAATGATGGACGATAGGAACCCACACCGATGTAGGAGGGTCCCAGGGAGAGTCCAATAGTTTTGGGGTAATGAAGGAACGGGGGATTTCTGTCCTATGTAACCCCTGTCGTGCCCCAGCAATGACTCCTGTCCTAACAAGGACAGGCCCAAATAGGCCCCACTATGGACATCCCTCCACCGTATAAGATGTGATATAGCGCCTCCCTATGCGTTTCCTCTCCAGTCTTGAAGATTCATCAGGGGAGTTTCAACGGCCACCAAACAAAAATATATGGTTTACAAGTCCATATCGTTAATAGTCCATTAATCGGAGTTATATGCAGTGGCAATATATCCTCCAAATATCGGCAGTCCTGTGTGGTGTCTGCCACAAGAAGTGAGTCAGCAGTGTGTGACGCCAACTTCCCCCCTTTTAAGACAAGGTGCCACTCCCCCAGACCAATGATGTCATAAGCGTACATTCCCACCAATCTGTAGCCAAGCCAAATGTGAGGTACAGTTACCGTTACAGTTCCGGAGCGCATGCTGTGATCCCCCCATGCCACCATGCTGTCGACGTCTGGGCTCCGCAAAACCGGAAGTGCTGGCGCCATTTTGGATATGCCACTTCCGGTGCGCCTACAGTGCGGTGCGTTTCAAAGGTGGAATGCATACCTAAGGCGCTGAAAGATGATCAGTTACCCCAGAACCGGAAGTGCCGGCGCCATATTGGGATATGACATTTTAGATACGCCACTTACGGTGCGCCACTATTGCGGTGCGCTCCAGAGGTGGAACGCGTACCTGAGGCGCCGATTGATGACAAATTGTCCCAGACCCGGAAGTGTCGGCGCCATATTAGAAGCGCCGTTTTAAACAGCCACGGTAACACGAGTGACGCTACACATGCGTTACCATGACGACATGTTGGACGCATAGGACGCGTAACCTGGGCACAGTATAATATCAAAGTGTCATTCCATCAATGTAGCCATGGCAATGCCCGTAATACTATCCCCCATATTCATGGATATATGTTAGGCAGATGCAGTCCCACAAAATCCATAACTACCCGCAAACATAGAGATGTACTCATGCTTCGTGGACCGATATTCTACCTATACGCCACAAAGGATATCCAGTAGTGTGTATGAGAGGCTAATCAAATGCCGCACACGTGTATAACCTAAATATTGTATATAGATGGAAAAATGTGGCCGGAAGTGTCCGCTCACATAATTTAACAAACACATAATACATGAGATATATATTTTTTGTTGATACACATATACCAAAATATAGTGCTCGCGGGAACAAAAAGATCGCTGGAAGTGTCCAGCCTCAAATATATATCATCGGTACCTGTCGTGGGAGGAGGATCCGTATGGCTTAGTGAGGAGGAACAGAAAAAAGTCTTAGGGGGAGGAGGAAGAATATACACTATTACAGAAAAATGCCATCACAGTTTTCGTGATAGCACACAGGTGCCACTACTATAAAAAGTGTATAAAATATGTCCACTTAAAGCACCAATCTCCCCTCATGCCTGGAAGCTGCGTCCAAAGAGCAATGAGCATACTTTTCCCTGGTACTATGCTGCAGGGAGAAGAAGGTAGGAGACCCTTGGAGCAACGCGATCACATTGCGTTGCTCCGAGGGTCTCAGGGAAGTATGCAGGGAGCCCCTCCCTGCACGAAGCTTCCCTATACCACCGGAACACTGCGATCATGTTTGCTCGCAGTGTGCCGGGGCTTAATGTGCTGGGAGCGGTCCGTGTCCGCTCCTGGCACATAGTGCCGGATGTCAGCTGCGATAGTCAGCTGACACCCGGCCGCGATCGGCTGTGCTCCCCCATGAGCACGGCCGATCGCTATGATGTACTATCCATCCCTGGTAATTAAGACCCAGGTCACCTTGACGAGATAGTACATCAAATGGGATTAATGGGTTAAGTAACCTCTTTATTTAAGTGGTGAAAAAAAATTCTAAATTTTGTTTATTAAAATTGTGCCATTTTACGATACACGTAGCATCTCCATTTTTCATAACCTGGGCTTGTGTGAGGGCTTATTTTTTATGTGCTGAGCTGACATTTTTAATTATACCGTTTTGGTGCAGATATGATCTTTTGGTCACCCGATATTGCATTTAATGAAATTTTTTGGAGACCAAAAACACGTCATTCTGACATTTTGACATTTACACAGTATAACGATCGGTTACATTTTTTTGTATTGATAGATTGGGAGGCACACATAGCATTCTGGCTATGACAACCATAGAGGTCTGCTGGAGAACTCTGGTTTTCATGAGAACCCATCGGTTAACCGAGAACACCAATGGGCGGGATTCCCGGCGCGCTTCCCGGAAGAGTGAGTTAAGGGCTGCTGTTAGAGATTGGCAGCTGCATTTAGCTAGTTAACAGCTATGGGTCGATCGTGATTCCACCTGCGTCTGTTGCGAGCACATGTCAGCTGTATATATCAGATGACATGAGCCTAGTAAGATGGTGGCTCAGCACCAAAGCTTGCACCAAACGGGGGGAGACCGACATTGGTGTACTATTACGCCCGATATTGGAAAGGGGTTAAAAACGTGAGTCGAGGAAGACTTTCACTTTAAGGCCAAAATTAGTTAATTTCTTAATGGAACACAAAACTCACTAACAGCACAAAATAGTTATTAAAAAAAACCATCAATTCCTCCAATAATAATAATTTCTGCAATTCCATCTTAATTCATATTACAGTTAATCTTCTTCCAGTACATGTGTTAAGGAGTGTTGTTCTTTATGTGTTTACTTTTTTGGGCAATACCAAATATGCTTTTTTATTTTTGTAATTTATTTGTTTTCTATGTTTAAAAAAGTTTGCAATGATATTTTCAAATTTGTTTTAGTCGCCTCAGGGAAATGAACATGCAATTACTTATATACTTTAATATATTGTATACTTTTCTTCAATATTGCACTAAATTCTAAAATTGTTCATCTCTACAGGCTAAGATTGGGGTCCTTAAATAGTACCCCCTGGATACCATGGTAACCCATCAGCACAATATGATTGGACACCGAAACTGAACCCCACCCCCAGGATGTAATTGTGTAAACCGCAGTGATCAGAGCTGGCTCAAATTGTTGCTATTTGAGGCAGTTGCCAGCTGTCTAACACCATGCAGAAAGAGGGTCCTATACACTTACTGTATAGCTGATGCATAATGTACATTTATCTAAAAAATCAAGAAATTGTTAAAAAATTCATTAATGTTGTGTAAATTAAAAAAATGCTATATTGAAACATTATTAATCTATGGTATGGCAACCATTATTGTCTTTTCCTTTGTTCATAAATATTAATGTTTATACTGTTAGCATATTACTGTTCCCATATATTTTTTCTTCTCATATTTCCTATACATGAAAACCAGACTACTGTATTTACATTTCATCCATTAATGTGGAATATTACTAATGTTCCTGCTGTGAAAATAAGTAAATTCTGAGAGAATAATATTCTATCCATTTATAATGATATTGCCTTTGAGACTGTTAGCAACAGAACAAGAAGAAGCGTCATTAGGTTTTCCTCTGCTTCAACCAGTCTTACATAATGTTTTTAATAATAGTGCTTAAACTAGGTAATAGATTCTGGTACATTCAGACCCTAAGTCTCTATATACTTTATGTAAGTGAGAAGCTGAAGGACATTTATGTTGGGTTATGACCACTGAGTTCAGTACATATTTGGCTTAGAATGTGCCGAAGAGGTCCACATACCTTAAAGTTGCAAAAAAAATGTCTTTCTGATGTCCAGCAGGCAGATATACTGTATATTGGAATACCTTTTTTAAACTGAACATTGAAAAGTAGCCTCCACTACATATGTAGTGATCTTTTACAATCAATTAATCTTCAACAAACGTGAATGTATGCTATTTTTTTCATGGTTGGTTGACAAAATAGAGAAAGAAATGTACCATCATTGCCATTATGTATGTCCACTTTTTTAAAGGGACTCTGTCACCTAAATTTGGCGGGCTCTCTGTCCCGAAAATAATTAGTGCGCATGCGCAGCCGCACTATGTCCGGGAACACAGCAAAATACTTCCGGGACATAGTGCGGCTGCGCATGCGCACTAATGCTTTTCGGCTTTGCCCGCAGTTGGATTGCATTGCACACGCGTGAACTACGGAGGAAACAGACTCATATTCAAGATAATATTGCGGCCAGCGGGAAAGGAAGAGGTGCATGAAAGGACAGAAAACACTGCCCATCGGACCGGACAGAGAGCCCACCAAATTCAGGTGACAGAGTCCCTTTAACATACAGGAAAAGTTGATACCTGGCTTCTGCATGGAATAGATTTTACTAAGATGTGTGCTGAGTAAAGTACAATGTGAACATAACCTAAATCTGATATCCATGCATTGCTGATCCTTTCGAGATATAGTAATTTAAACTGCCATTCAAGGCAACAAAACATTTCTTTTATTCCCATCACATGCACATACCATGTGATGGGAATAAAACCTGGCAACTGCCAAGTCTTACGGCATGTCATGGTAGTTGCCAAGTTTAAAATAAAGGTACCGTATATACTCGAGTATAAGCCGAGATTTTGAGCCCAAATTTTTGGGCTGAAAGTGCCCCTCTCGGCTTATACTCAAGTCACGGTGGTCGGCGGGTGAGGGGGAGAGGGCGCTGAGGCATACTCACCTAGTCCCGGCGATCCTGGCGCTGTCCCTGCAGTCCCACGGTCTCCGGGTGCCACAGCTCTTCCCCTGTTCAGCTGTCACGTGGGACCGCTCATTAGAGAAATGAATATGGACTCCACTCCCATAGGGGTGGAGCCGCATATTCATTTCTCTAATCAGCGGTAACGGTGACCGCTGATAGAGGAAGAGGCTGCGGCACCCGGAGACCAGCTGTCCGGGGGAAGGAGCGGGACGCCGGGAGCAGGTAAGTATCGCATATTCACCTATCCCCGTTCCACACGCCGGGCGCCGCTCCATCTTCCCGGCGTCTCTCCGCTCTGACTGTGCAGGTCAGAGGGCGCGATGACGCATATAGTGTGCGCGCCGCCCTCTGCCTGAACAGTCAGAGCGGAGAGATGTCGGGACGAGACGCCGGGAGCTGCAAGCAAGAGAGGTGAGTATGGCATTTTTTTTATTGTAGCATTATATATACCGGTAGCACAGCTTTATAAGGAGCATCTATGGGGCACAAATGAACGGTGCAGAGCACTATATGGCAGAGCTTTATTAGGAGCATCTATGGGGCACAAATGAACGGTGCAGAGCACTATATGGCAGACCTTTATAAGGAGCATCTATGGGGCACAAATGAACGGTGCAGAGCACTATATGGCAGAGCTTTATAAGGAGCATCTATGGGGCAATGATGAATGGTGCAGAGTACTATATGGCACAGTTTTATATGGAGCATCTATGGGACAATGATGAACGGTGCAGAGCACTATATGGCACAGCTTTATATGGCACATCTATGGGGCAATAATGAACGGTGCAGAGCATATATGTGGCACAGCTTTATATGGAGCTTCTATGGGGCAATAATGAACAATATGGAGCATTATATGTGGCACAGCTTTATACAGAGCATCTATGGGGCAATAATGAACGGTATGCAGCATTATATGTGGCACCGCTTTATATGGAGCATCTTATGGGGCAATAATGAACGGTATGGAGCATCTATTTTTATTTTTGAAATTCACCGGTAGCTGCTGCATTTCCTACCCTAGGCTTATACTCGAGTCAATAGGTTTTCCCAGTTTTTTGTGGCAAAAGTAGGGGGGTCGGCTTATACTTGGGTCGGCTTATTCTCGAGTATATACAGTATTTAGAACAATGTTGACTATTTAAATGAGCATTATTTATTTTATTTTATTACATTTCTTGGAGAACTCATTTAAGTGTCATTACTAGATGTTTCCCTGATATCTTCTCAGTCATATGATAGATAGATAATAGATAGATAATAGATGGATAGATAGATAGATAGATACGGTAAGTTATTAGTAATAATAAAATATCTATGCTTTTCCATTGCAGCAGCTGACAGATATGCAAAGAGTTTAACTAGAGTTGAGCGAAACGGGTCGGCCAGATTCAGAAGTCGCCGACTTATGGCAAAGTCGGGTTTCATGAAACCCGACCCGACCCCTGTGTGGGGTCGGCCATGAGGTCGGCGATCTTCTGAATCTGGTATCGGAATTCCGATACCGAGTTCCGATATGTTTGCGATATCGGGAATCGGTATCGGAATCCATATTTAAGTGTAAAATAAAGAATCAAAATAAAAAATATTGATATACTCACCCTCGGACGCGCCCTGGTACTAACCGGCAGCCTTCCTTCCTAAGAATGAGCGCCTGAAGGGCCTTCGGTGACGTCGCGGCTTGTGATTGGTCGCGTGAGCAGTCACATGGGCGGTCACGCGACCAATCACAAGCCGCGACGTCATCTAAGGTCCTTCAGGCGCTAATTCTTAGGAAGGAAGTGTCCGAGGGCGCGTCCGAGAGTGAGTATATTCGTAATAGGTATATACTCACCCTCGGACGCGCCCTGGTTCTAACCCGCAGCCTTCCTTCCTAATAATCAGCGCCTGAAGGACCTTAGATGACGTCGCGGCTTGTGATTGGTCGCGTGACGCCCATGTGACCGCTCACGCGACCAATCACAAGCCGCGACGTCATCGAAGGTCCTTCAGGCGCTCATTCTTAGGAAGGAAGGTTGCCGGTGAGAACCAGGGCGCGTCCGAGGGTAAGTATATCAATATTTTTTATTTTGATTCTTTATTTTACACTTAAATATGGATCCCAGGGCCTGAAGGAGAGTTTCCTCTCCTTCAGACCCTGGGAACCATTAGAAACCCAATGCACTGCATTGGGTTTCGTGTTTCGGCCGACCCCGACTTTTCTATAGGATCGGCCGATTTCACTCGACCCGACTTTTGAAAAAGTCGTGCTTCGTGAAACCCGACCCGATCCTATAAAAAGAAAAGTCACTCAACCCTAAGTTTAACATCTGCAAATCCAGCCAGTAAGCATTTCGTACCACTTGTCGCATACATCAACTTATCCTAGAAGTGGGAAAAATGAATCTGAGCGATAACGTCTTTCGGTGAAGAGAATGGTAAGTTTTAGGCTTTGGGATCTCATGAGCTCGGTCAATCACTAAATGAGCCTGTGGCATTTCAGGAAGGATTGTAACAAACAGGTTAGTTAGAAATTCTGTGACTTGTTCTGATAAGACCGACTGAGAAATTCCCCTGAGATTCACGTTGTTTCTGCACAAGCAGTCCTCTAAATCTGTAATTTTAGCTTTGAGAAAATCAATGTGCTCCTCCAAAGCATTACTATGACCCACCAAATTATTGTACACCTCAAAAAATGTGGCCATGTTATTTTCTACATCTGAGGATTCAGACCACCAAGGCACTAGACTCTCTACAAGGTTAGAAAAGCCGATTGAATATGGAGGGTCTTAAATCAAACAGCATTGCATACAAAGCAATGTCAGACACAAGTTTCTATTCTCATCACCTGATGTTAGCTGGGAGGATGCAGGCTTAACCCAACACCTGCTCTCAGCCATTCATAATAAATGGCTGTTGGGCATTCCGCCAGCAGCTATCTCAACCATCTCTTCCACAGGAGTGATGCTAATACTTCTGTATCTCTAAGAAAACAAAAAGATCTAACGGCCCTAAATCAAACATGCCAGATCCTTAACGTCCCACTCCCCATCAATCAATTGTCTAGGGTCCCAATACACATTAGATTTTTGACTGAACTCATTTCTATTGGCTGGTTCAGCCAACATTAGCTTTATATAAATTGCAGGCTTTACCATCTGGGTTATTTTGCTCTTCAGAAATCTGAAACTGATACTTGGCCTACAGGAAAACTCATGTCAGTGACCAGAGAAGACAACGTCCTAGACCCAGTCAGCACAAGGAGCTTGCTTTGTATGTCGGCATTGGTATTAGTGAAGGTGAATTAGTGTCCAGAAACACTTTAGTGCCTGAAGATATTTGTCTTCTGGGAGCTTATGAAGAGAATCTGTCAACAGGTTGCTGCCATCTAAAGTGGAAGCATCAGAATGCAGCGATCACGACCAAGATTCCAGCCATGTATCTATTTGTAGGAAACTGTATTCTATAGGAAACTGTACTGTTTCCTATAGTTTTATCAGCAGGAGATTATGACTATGTGAATCTATTGTCCTGTAGTGCTCCGCATTCATGAGCTCTGTATAACCCCACCTTCACCACTGATTGGAGGTTTTCTGCCTGCAGATAATGTATACAGTAACCTCTCAATAAGTTGTGGGGGCAGCGTTATACAGAGCTCAGTATTCAGAGATTTGGTATATCTGCAGCAGATAAAACAGTGATTTAATGAAAGGGTCCTTAGAAAAAGACGGTATACGGCAAAACGTGCATCAGGACACATGTCCTGGTGTCAGTGATTATGTCGGAAAGCCAGTATTGACTGACATAAGGTAACTGAGCATAGCGCAGGAATAGAAAGCAGAGCCGCCAGCCTGCTTTAAACTATGCGATAACCTGCCTATTTAACAAGGTGCAGCGGTGATCTCACACTCTGACACTACAGCATGCGATCAGCCTCGCTGCTCGTGCACCGCTCAATACGGCACCTGATGAGGAGATACCGTGCCTCAACACACTGGCGTGATATCACTCTCACTGCTGACGCTTGTTAACAATACTGACAGCGGCTTTGATAGCAGGCGATGCTCACATCGATGAGTCCACACGTGCGGTACCTATAGGCACAAGCGATCATTTAATCAAAATCGCTGTGTCTATTGAAAGGTCAATTTACAATAAGGTGCTGCAACAATAAGCAGTCACTTGTCAGTAAAATGTATTAATTTGGTGCACAGTGACTGTGTGTCTAATGATACATACACATGATTTTAGTCACGAGAAACACCAATTAATATCTATCTCTTCCCTATTGTCATAAGATTTGGCATTTATTTAACACGGGAAGTATTCTACTAACAATTGACAGGGACAACAGTCAAAAATCCCAATTAATTTTATGTAATTTTACCACATTTATCATTAACTAGGAATTAGTGAGTCACACTTAACATCAGTTTGTGGCCCAATATACATCTGTACTGGATGTATGTAAAGAAGGTATAATTATTTAAAAATGTATATGGAAAAAAAGTTACATTTTAATGACACATTCCTTTTTCTCTTGAACTTATATTTATATTTTTCCAGTGGAGCACACCAACGTGAAATTTTGTCCTATGAGATTTGATCAATTTAATACAACAAGTGTGATACTCCATGCGTTGCCAGATAAAGTTCTCCTCCAGCACGACCTTGAAAAAAACTTTTTACTGCTTAAATAAAACCATAACATAACATAAAAAGAATTGTGTATAGCATAATCATATATGTTCACTTTAAGTCATAAGTTATTGGACTTACTGCAACATCTAAATCTTACTCCCACTAATGCAGACTTTGTCATATATTTCTCTTTATTCTTCAGGTATGATTATTATTGTTTTTTTTCTATTTTACTTGATTTTTATAGTATGTTATTCTGTATATTGTGCCATTGATTTTTGTCCAGTCTTACATTACATAGTATATTGCTTTCCAATGCAAAGATCCCAAATATGAAATGTATATGAGCTTAAAAGTCTCCAGGCAAAGCAGCTTAGTATGCTCTTTCTGAGCCATCCAGCCTTTGATCAGATCCTTTCATTTGTTGTTTATTTTCTTCCCATTATCGGAAATCTTTAAAGCTGCAGATTAACTTCTAAATATTGACGAGGCTTAATCTGTTTACACCAGAGATGATGAATATGTAAATAAGCAACAAAACTATAGCAAGTTCTATACTGATTTTGATAGGTCCATTTTTTTGCCAATGTGCACCTTATACTGTATAGGAAGTGGACAAGAACTCTACATTAACATTTTAATAAATTTCTTAAATGTGTTATCAGAAAATTATATGATGGGATTTTTATGATATTTATAATGCATATTTTATATTAAAATAATAAACTGAGTTTAGTTTCCATCGCCAGATCCAACGCTGCCTCTTTGCCACAGCCAGGGTCTCTGTTGATTAGGAGCAGAGGTGGCATCATGCCATTAGTTCTGTCCTCAATCACTGAGCCCTGATGCTAGTTTGATAAAGACGGCACAAGTCTGCAGGCTAAAAGTAGGTGAAATCGAACCACCCCTCTAAAACATAGTGTATATTGAAATAGGTATATGGTTTGTCCTTATTTGTTTTATGTAGATGATCAGTTATTTGCTTTTTCAATTCTCATCTACAGTAGTATAGCCAATGAGCCCGTTTTATTAAAGCTTTTACTCATGTATTCTGGAGTAAAAGCTTTGAAAAGTCACAGAATTTTGGTACAACTTAAGACTGTGATAAAATTCAGTCACTCTCACACTGTTTTCAACTAATTCCAAAAAAGTGGGCAGAGCTGGGGTGCGGTGGCCAATGCTCATCAAATTCATGGACAAGGGACTGTAGTAGGATTTGTGGCGAGGTTCACACTGAGGTGGACGCCACTCGTCCGATTCTCCTAACTCATAAAGAAGTGTAAGTCTCTTCATGAATCTTGAGCGTCTGACTCCAGCACATCTACTAATCAAAACTGGTGTGAACAATGCCAGTCTTGATTAATTGGGTCCAATATGTTTGATATCGCAAACTTTATATTTGATGCAATAAATTACATGGTGCAAGTCGCAATTATGAAAAGTGTATATTATGGAGTCCACACCATGCACCAATGCAGCAATGCAATCACCTGTTTTTATCTGCATGCTGACATACATTGCATTTGCTTTGATCACATTAAAAATACCCTTTTATTAACAACCATATTTTTTTATGTTTTTTATACAGGTGATAGAGTTGCGTAACAAATTGCCTTACAAACTGTGCCTTATTTGCGACAAACCTGCACCCGTTTCTTGAATTTTTTTAAGAATCTCATTTTGATACAAAATATGTATATATTTAGAATTGATAGTTTTGTTTTTGTTAATTTATAAACAATAAGTTCTCAAATTTACAACAGATTTATAATTTCTAATTATATTTGTGACACCTGAGCACAGATAACCCAGTGTACCTGGTAAGGGTCGGTTCCTTCTTGCTGTCACATGGGGGGTTGGTGGCCGTGCACGGTGCCTGGCATTCCAGTGCAGTAAAAATAGGCACACATATGGGTGTGAAAGGATTAACGCAGGTAGTATTGTTCCTTCGCTGGTTGTGGTGGTTTGTGGCATTCCACATGATGTTGGTGTGGAGGGATACAAGAGACACGGGAGGCAGTTTTAACATTACACCAAATGAACATTAATTGAACAGCAGCCAAAAAATACCAAAGATACAATTATCTAAAAAAGTGTATGCCCCTCTTCCTGATTTCCTATTCTTTTGCCTTAAAAAGGCAGTTCATGCTCCGAAACCCTCCAATGTGGCGAAATTACAACAATTCTGTAAAGATGAGTGAGCCAAAATTCCTCCCGAGCATTGTAAAAAACTCATTGCCAATTATCGCAAATGCTTGAATGTATTTGTTGCTGATAAGGGTGGTCTAACCAGTTATTAGGTTTAGGGGCAGTCACTTTTTCACACAGGGCCATGTAGGTTTGGATTTCATTTTTCCTTAATAATGAATACCTGTATTTAAAAACTGCATTTTATGTTTACTTGTGTTATCTTTGTCTAATATTTACATTTCTTTCCGTGATTAGTGATGAGCGAATATACTCGTTACTCGAGTTTTTCCGAGCATGCTCGGGTGACCTCTGAGTATTTTTTAGTGCTCGTAGATTTAGTTTTCCTCACCTCAGCTGAATGATTTACATCTCTTAGCCAGCTTGATTACATGTGGGGATTCCCTAGCAACCAGGCAACCCCCACATGTACTTATGCTGGCTAACAGCTGTAAATCATTCAGCTACGGCAAGAAAAACTAAATCTCCCAGCACTAAAAAATACTCGGAGGACACCCGAGTGTACACCCGAGTGTACAGGATGCTAATATTCCCATCTGTGGTATGGATGACTTACTGCTGGCTGAGTACTCCTCCTACAATCAAGCTTACTTTGTCTTTAAGCAATGTGCTCTAGGAATCAAGGCATTAATCCAACTTCATCAGTTTAAGGGCTCATAACCATCAATGTAAAAAAATGGTCTGATAACGGTCCTGAAAACTATGTGTAAATGGGGCTGGGGAGAGTACATTCCATACCTGATGCCTCCCAGCTATTGGCTGGGGACATTTCCAAAGCGCATGTGCTGCCCTTTTAAGAATCGGTGAGCTTCAATTAAATTTTGTGAACTGATTCACAACTGTTCACATATAGTATGTGATTGCCACATATTGATTTGCCATAAATAGAAGATTTATGTATATGATCTGGAGATATTCAAAAATTACGCTTTGCTGAATTTGTATAAGAATCACAGATATTAATTAAAGTGCGTACGTGCTCTAATTCATACCAGGTTATACAACACTCAAAGAGGACGCTCATATGATGATCCACTGAGCTAATCAAGAATGAATAATAATAATTGTACTCTGTTTTCTCAATAAAAATTGAATGGTTAAAAAAAAGAATGAATAATAATGAATATGCCCATACCAAAGTGTACCAGTCCCCACTCCCCTCATGTCAATCAAAGATCGCCATGCTATGTGCAAGACAAGAAGTCACCTTGACCTAATTGATTAACCATTAGAGTAATACAGATAATGACATGTGGGAGACAGAAATCAGCAATGACTAGCAATAATTATGAGACAAGGCAATGAGGTAATGTGTGGTAAAGCCCCTTATTTTTCCTATAAATTATTGTACATTTCAACCTATAATCCAGAATTCACTTGAGACACGACTCATTGTCCATGCCCTGTGATTTTTCCGGCCGTAAACCTCCAATATACAATTTGGTGGCAAACATCTAAGGCGAGAACACACGCATCTCGTGTGCCCTAACAGTGACATGTTCCCTTTAATCATTCTGGACCTTTCCATCAGCTGCGTCTAAAAAAAATTGTTAATTGGTTAATAGCATTCTGGTTATCATGTCATTATGTGTACTTCCCATGTTTATATTTTTATAATTTAAAGTGCTACCCAATCTAATAATTCATTGTCCGTTTTTCATGCACATGCTCTATCTGTGATATTCACAAACAGAACATTATAGTCTATTGTACTGTTCACATGTCCATGATTTTTGTGAACTGCGTAGCTGTGCAAAAGGAATGTTTTTTTTACCGGCACTACGGATAAAAAGTACCAATATACACATCACTCCCTGACGAAGCAACGTGTGAAACGCGCGTTGGAGAGTGGGGTTGAGGCACAGCACGCCAGCATGAGCACCGGTAAGGATTATGGAATGCACCTTGCACTTTCTAATGCCTAAATATTGATAGTGACTGCTATATGCACATTTTGCACTTTGTACTTTTTGGAAAGTTTGAATGGGCTTTCATACATTCACTCATTAGAATTAATTTAATATGCCCTTTACCTTTCCTCATCGTTGCTCATGCATATATTATTTGATGAAATAAGAAGCAAGGGTATGACAATGGTTATATATTGATTCACTTTACTTACCTATTTTTTGTATATTGCTTCTTGTACTTGAATCATGTGCCTCCTCCAAATTTCTGTGTTCAGTTTTGTTTAGTGTCTTTTAACAATAAAATAATGGTTTTATATGAATAGTGGTTTTTAATAAATTCTTCATGTAGTTTTTTTGGTTTAAGTCTTTGGTATCTACTTTATTATTATTATTATTATTTATTGTTATAGCGCCATTTATTCCATGGCACTTTACATGTGAGGAGGGGTATACATAATAAAAACAAGTACAATAATCTTAAACAATACAAGTCATAACTGGTACAGGAGGAGTGAGGACCCTGCCCGTGAAGGCTCACAATCTACAAGGGATGGGTGAGGATACAGTAGGCGAGGATGGAGCTGGTCATGCAGCGGTTTGGTCGATCGGTGGTTACTGCAGGTTGTAGGCTTGTCGGAAGAGGTGGGTCTTCAGGTTCTTTTTGAAGGTTTCGATGGTAGGCGAGAGTCTGATGTGTTGTGGTAGAGGGTTCCAGAGTAGGGGTGATACGCGAGAGAAATCTTGTATACGATTGTGGGAAGAGGAGATAAGAGGGGAGAAGAGTAGGAGATCTTGATATACTAGCATTAGGGTAGATTCTTCTCCTTGGTTTTTGGTTAAAGTACCAATATACGCCTATGGGTCTGTCAAAATCACAGATATCACACAAATAACATCTGTGTGCAGTCCATGTATTGTCGTGATTAATATTCCAATAAATAGGGAAAGCTTTATTTATCCATATATGAAAAACGCTGACCAAACACTGATGACATTTAGATCCAAAAAACTGATGACACTTGAATCATTTTTTGTGTACCTGAAAAACACTAACGTCTGAATTAGGCCTAGAATTCTGTGTGTAATTGAGGCCATCGATCCTAGTATACACAGTAGGTCCACACGCAACCATTAAAATAAATTAAAACCAACCTCTGAAAATCAAAGATAAAAATGATCAGGGTTTTAAGAAGCGATCCAGAATGCAATATGTTCTGCATCAAGAATTTAGATCAGAGCAGATCTCCCGCTGAAGAGAGTAGTGATCTGCTTTAAACTTTACAGTACTTTCTGAGAAATGATGTATGACATGTAGAAACCAAGAAATAGTTACATCACCTATATAAATAAATCTAAACCAGTCAAAATAATCCTGTTTCCTGAAGAAAGTTAGTTACTGCCCCCAGCGTATTGAATATTGGTTAAAAAAACATATACAGACTTATCTTTCAGATAAATCAACACACACAGAATAATTCATACATGTTATAGAGAGATACCTCTTACATACATACAAGGTAACAAACGCTTGAGGGAACATGAGAAAATGTCAGCTCACACTTATTGTAACACAAATCAATTTCCAAGAATAAAAATTAGAAATCCACAAAGAGTCCTCATTAACACTCTCTTCTACTTTCTACAGAGTATTATTGCAAGAATTTACTTTTAAAGGCATTTTCAGTGATGGAGCTGCATAAGAATTGAACTTTTGCAGTCTGATTTCCGCACAGATTATATCTAACTACCAAGGGTCCTAGCAGTTGGATATCATCTCATTATCAGAAGACTTTTCTAACAAAAGCAGATTGTCTATTGCACACTTTAAATGTACGTTACACAAAAAAGGAGAAAAAATAATTTTATTAAATCGATTTTCACGTAGCAGATCACAAGCTATCACATGTGTGAGGGTGAAACCTTTGAGCTCTGGCTGTGTGAACTGAATAGGAATAAGAAAAACAATATTGATATGTACAAAGTAAATTTATACTACTACAACCCATTTTCTCATTGGACCGATCTCTTCATTAGTTATACAAAAGTTATATAAAAAAACACTGTGCATATATATATATAAAAAAAAGTCAGGGTACTTAGTAAACACCGCTTTTTAGGAAAAAAAGCCAAACAGCCATCTCACCAAAGTCAAAGTGTACCACAATTTGGATGGTCCTAACCTCTAGTATTAAAGGGAACCTGTCACCTGAATTTGGCGGGACCGGTTTTGGGTCATATGGGCAGAGTTTTCGGGTGTTTGATTCACCCTTTCCTTACCCGCTGGCTGCATGCTGGCCGCAATATTGCACACCCCTACCTGCACTAAATTCAGAAACTTGAAACTTAGCCGAAAAAAATGAACTGGAGAATAAGTTTTTATGCATGCAAAATAGGAGCATGGAGGAGCAGGAGCAGGATCACTGTCACAGTTCTACCCATCTGTGTGTCTGGGATGCAGCTATTGGGAGCTCACTTATCCTATTTGGTACAGGGAAAGGCTAAAGCTGTCAGTGCTTTGATTGACTGGTCAGTCATCAAGTCTGGTGCAGAGGTGTGCTGAGCAAGTTGATTGACAGCTTGACTATCCAGTCTGAGACTGGGAGGAGCTGGCTCTCTCCAGGAGTTCATTGTCCCAGGTGATTGCCATTCTACTTAACTGAGCTGTTTCTCCCAGACCTCTGCCAGATATACATTAAGCGTTTGTTCTCTCTGTGCATTGAGTTCTGTATGCTTAATATTTCATTGCCTGACCTTGGACCACATGCTGACCATCCATCTGTTTAACCCCTTCTGCTCTGATCCATTATCCTCCTTGTATTCTGACCTCAGAACGTTACTTGCCTACACTTTTGTTTCTTCCTTCTGTCTATGATGTTCACTCCTGGCTTATGACCTTGGACCTAGGTCCATCAAGTTCAACCTTTCTCCACCATCTGTACATTTCGTCATTGATCTAGCTTAGCTATAACCTGCAATGCTATGTGTATCAAGGAAATCATCCAGCCCTTTTTTAAAAGCTGTTTTAGTGTCTGCCATTACTACCTCCTGTGGTAGGGCATTCCACAGTCTGACTGCTCTAACTGTAAGGAACCATTTCCTGTTTAGCTGTCAGAATCACCTTTCTTCCACCCATGAGTGCCCCTTAGTCCTCAGCACAGTCCTTAGAAGGAACAAGACATGTGCCAGTGTTTTGTACTGGCCACACATACTGTATATTTATACATGTAAATGAGATCCCTCTGAGGCATCTTTTTTCTAAGCTAAACAAGCCCAACTTTTCCAACCTCTCCTCATATGAGAGGCCTTCCATCCCTTGTAATAATCTAGTTGCCCGATGTTAAACTGATTCTAACTTCTGAATATCCTTTTTAAAATGTGGAGCCCAAAACTGGATAACATATTCTAGATGTGGCCTCCCCAGTGATTTATAAAGGGGTAATAATGAGTTGGGATCGTGGGATTTTAACTCGCTTTCTATACATCCTAAACTCTTGTTCGCTTTTGCAGCTGCTGCTTGACATTGATTACTTCTGCTCAGCTTAAATTTAATGAGAATACCCAAGTCCTTCTCTTGATCTAAAGTCCCGAGTATACTCCTATTTAATGTATATGCAGCAATAGGATTACTCTGTCCCAGGTGCATTACTCTACATTTATGTACATTAAACCTCATTTGCCAAGTGTTTGCCCCTTCAATCATCTTATTCGAATCATTTTGCAATATTGTAATGTCAAGGTCAGATTTTAATATACTACATAGCCAGATGCCGAGAGACGTGTCAGTGAAGTGCACCGATGATACCGGAAGTTCAAACAGACACCTCACTTCCTGGTTAGCATGGTAAAGGCTGCCTCTTCCTCCTTTTGTCTCATTGTCTCATGCAGACTTTTGCTCACATGCAAAGAAATAGACTACCTTGGTATTGTTTCAAAAACACACAAGAAAAAAACGATCCATAGGCCAAAATATATTGAAAAGGTATAACAAATCTTTATTGTATAAATACAGTAAAACAGGTGAAACAGTGGGTACTCCCACAAGACATGTTCATTAATTAAATCAGCATAAATGGGACATGGGAGGTCTGGCGGTAATAGCAGCAATAATACTAATATATAATGGGTCAAAATATTGGGCTTTAATACTATCCAAATTCTATCCCCATATACTATAATGGCGGTGCAAAGTAATATACCTTCAGTTGCTCAACATCCACATACAATAGTACACACACAGGACCAAACTAATTGCTCCTAATGTTCGCATGATATAGGGTATCGAGATCATGATCTTACCAAATAAATGATATGCAACCGCCAGAATCCTAATGGGGGGACACACCAGAAGCTTCCACGTCACCCCGATGCGCATTTTGGCACAGCCTTCGTCAGGGGTTATGTCTGAATCAATAGTGCTCGGTTTAAAAAGGCTCCCGGAACCAATAAGGAGCAACCCGGAAGTGCTGTCAGTTGCCATAGTAGCAGAACGCACACCACACCATAGAGAGTAGAAACCAACACCAAAAGAGATAGAGTGGCAATCCTTGCCTACCAGAGTAGAGTACACCATTTATAGTATACGTCATTACATCTATAATGTGGCGCTAAACCGCCGCTATTATTCTACACTATTAGGGACCAAGCCATCGCTCCCAGCGGTCGCGTCATCAAACGGCGGAGTCAGCACGTGTCACATGATGTTAGTATCTTAGATACGTACCGCTCTGATAATGACGCATGCGCTGCCGAATCCCGGACTCTGTCGAGCGGCGTCAGCTTCAGCAGAGGGCAGGACCGCAACAACCAGTGTCACAGCCCCACACCTCCCAAAGATGCCAAGAGCTGAACAACAAAGACCGGCACAGCGTGCATGCGTGCCAGGCGTACGGTTAGAGCATTGGACACATCATACACAAGAACCGGAAAATGTTGCAAGTACTAGTAATTAATAAATTCTGCATCCAACTGTCATACAAAAGAAAATAATAACCGATTCTCGTGTCCGACAGCATATACTTTCTTATATTGTTTAATATGGTATTGAAGGGATGACAATAGTCCAAGGATCACCGTATAGATAGTGCGATTTCTCATCAACGTTCAATATGCAAATATTATGTGGATACACAACGGGGGACTCAGATTGGTTCAACAGAAACCTATAATATAAAAGTTTAAAAGTAGTTAAAAACAAAAAACTGAGGAAATTAACTATATGTCGGATGGACCGGATATACACAGATTTCCGCATTCAAAGAAAGGGGACAAAACTGATTTGCTCATTTAAACCATTTGGATGTATGGTATTTAATGTGTAAATCCAGCGAGATTCTAGCTGGGCCAATTTTTGTGACAGTTTACCTCCTCTGATGTCAATGTCTAGGGAATCAATTCCCCTAATTTTTAGCAATGTGGCATCACAGTTGTGGTGGAGCCAAAAGTGTCTAGGGATGGTTTTTAAAGTGGATGTGTCCGTGTGGTCAATGGCCGCTAATATGCCCAGCACATGTTCCCTTATTCGAACTTTAAAGGGGCGTGTGGTTAGTCCTATGTATATAAGTCCAGATGGACAGGTGGCAAAGTATACGACATATCGTGTAGTATAGTTTATATATTTTCTTATACTATATGTTCTAGATCTATCAGAATTGAAGAACGAGTCACATTTTTCCACATTGGGAGACGCCACACATCTTCCACACGGAGCACATCCACTTTTTTTAGGAAAAAGGTCTAAGAATGTTGATTTACCCTTACCCGTGTAATGACTATGCACAAGCATGTCGCGAAGATTCCTAGAACGTCTAGTGGTAATAGCTGGACGTTCTGGATCCACTTGGAGGATAGGCCAGGACTTAGTGAGGGCTGCCCTCACAGATGAAAACCGATTATTGTAATTAGTAATGAACCTGACCTTTTCTCCAGGCGGTTTATTCACTGATTTGTATACCAAATCATGACGGGAAGAATATTTAGCCCGATTGTATGCGCGTTTCACCATCCTGTGGCTATATCCCCTATCATGAAACCTTCTAGTTAGGTCCAATGCCTGTTTCTCAAAGTCTGCATCACTGGAGCAGATCCTCCGAATATGGAGGAACTGGCCCAGTGGAACAGACTGAATCACATGTCTCGGATGTGCGGAGGAAGCATGCAGCAATGTATTAGTAGATGTCGACTTTCTGAATATGTCAGTCTGAATAACATCCCCTTTATCGCGCTTGACCAAGACGTCTAGAAAGTCTACACTCTTGCTGTCAGAATGAAAAGTCAACTTAATATTGCAATCATTACTATTGATTGATTGCATGAATGTTTGCAATGACTCAATAGACCCCTGCCAGATCAGGAAAACATCATCTATGTACCGCGTCCATAAGAGGACGAGGTTCATAGATGAGGCCCGATCTGACAGGAGGAGGTCCCTCTCCCACAGCCCCAAGAACAGATTAGCATAGGACGGCGCAAAGGCCACCCCCATGGCTGTTCCTTGGAGCTGCAGGAAGAAGGACCCCTTAAAAGTAAAGAAGTTGTGGGTTAATGTAAACTCCAAAACCTCTAGAACTAGATTTTGAAATTCAGATGGGAAACTAGACATATTAAGGTAATATTTAACTGCACGGAGACCATCAGGATGTTTGATACTGGTGTAGAGTGACTCTACGTCTGCTACTACCATGATGCCATCAGTATCAATATGGAGGTCATCGACTAGTCTGAGAAAAGCTGTAGTGTCTTTCAAGAATGAGGGGAGACATTCCACAAATGGCTGCAAGATGGAATCAATCCAACGATTGACATGTTCTAAGAAGTTCCCCACTCCAGAAATAATGGGGCATCCAGGGGGATTTGTACTATCCTTATGTACTTTAGGAAGGAGGTAAAACGTCGAGATGGTGGGCTCTGCTACATTTAATGCCAATGACAATTCTTTTGTAATTACACCCTCCTCTACAGCCCTATGGAGTATGGAATCCAGCTGTGATTTAAATTTTGAGAGAGGATTAAACATTAGTTTCTTGTAGCAGACCCCATCATTCAACTGACGGTACACCTCCCTCTCATACATATTTCTTGGCCAGACGACAACATTGCCCCCTTTATCTGCTGGTTTGAATATTAAGTCTGGGAGTGATTGGAGTGTTTTAAGACGGTCTGTGTTGTTCGGCTCTTGGCGCTTTGGGAGGTGTGGGGCTGTGATACTGATTGTTGCGGTCCTGCCCTCTGCTGACGCTGACGCCGCTCGACAGAGTCCGGGATTCGGCGGTGCATGCGTCATTATCAGAGCGGTACATATTTAAGATGCTAACATCATGTGACACGTGCTGACTCCGCCCTTTGATGACGCGACTGCTAGGAGCGACGGCTTGGTCCCTAATAGTGTTGAATAATAGCGTCGGTTTAGCGCCACATTATAGATGTAATGACGTATACTCTAAGGGGTGTATTCTACTCTGGTAGGCAAGGATTGCCACTCTATCTCTTTTGGTGTTGGTTTCTACTCTCTATGGTGTGGTGTGTGTTCTACTACTATGGCAACCGACAGCACTTCCGGGTTGCTCCTTATTGATTCCGGGAGCCTTTTTAAACTGAGCACTATTGATTCAGACATATCCCCTGATGAAGGCTGTGCCGAAACGCAAGTCGGGGCGACGTGGAAGCTTCTGGTGTGTCCCCCCATTAGGATTCTGGAGGTTGCATATCATTTATTTGGTAAGATCATGATTTCTATACCCTATATCATGCGAACATTAGGAGCAATTAGTTTGGTCCTGTGTGTGTACTATTGTATGTGGATGTTGAGCAACTGAAGGTATATTACTTTGCACCGCCATTATATTATATGGGGATACAATTTGGATAGTATTAAAGCCCAATATTTTGACCCATTATATATTAGTATTATTGCTGCTATTACCGCCAGACCTCCCATGCCCCGTTTCTGCTGATTTAATTAATGAACATGTCTTGTGGGAGTACCCACTGTTTCACCTGTTTTACTGTATTTATACAATAAAGATTTGTTATACCTTTTCAATATATTTTGGCCTATGGATCGTTGTTTTCTTGTGTGTTTTTGAATTGATATATGTGACGAGTGGCCTTCTAATATAGTCCGCCCTATTTGTAGCATATAAGATGTATACCTGTATTGATCTTAGGAATAGTGGGTGTATGAATATTTGAAAATGCTACTATTGTGCACCTTGAGAGATGTGCTTACCTTGGTATTGTGTAGTGGTTTATTCACATGACTGGATAGTTTGGCACTTTATTATGATTGCTCACCTGTTTCCTGTGAATGCATTATAACTCCACAGTATACAAACTAGGGTTTATTGAGATATCTAGTTAGGAGTTTAGGATTGTCCAAGTCCATATTCCCCCCAATATATATTTTTGGCAGATGTGCAATATTTGGCGTGATATTATTCATATCTTATGGTCAGGGGGCCGTTACAAGTGAAACTCTGTTTTTAAATGTTTTTATGTATTTTTGTTGGTGTGATTTGTATTTTCTAAATAAAAATATTGAAACTATTTATTTATGGAATGATCCCTGCTCTATGACTTGTCACTTCTTCTTCAGTGTGTGAATTTTGATTTTTGCCTTACTGAATGTGAGGGTCCAGTCGCCACAGAGGTACTGCACCACTGCCAGAAGTGTGGTACCGAACTCTCAGGTAAGGAGGGGAGCACCACCCGGTACCCGCACACTAGCATTCAACACCACACCACTCCAGGCCAGTGGATCTGGGCGGACCCTATTTAGGGAAGGCCCCATCTCAGGCTGGAGGGGGAACTAGGTAGAGGGTATGGGTGGAGGAAGTAGGAAAAGGTAGAGTGACAGTTGGGAGTGAAGTGTTGTTATGGAAACAGAAGGGAGGACTTAGTTGGTGAGAGGGAGAGGAGTGAGAGGAGCCACAGTGGGAGAGGAGTTCGAGGTAGAGAAGGGGTCCTAGGGGCCAGGGAACTGAAGAATCCACCTGCGGCGCCCAAAACCACGCCGACCATAGTTGGGTGGAGGGCCCAGGTCACAGTGGGGACAAGCCCCAAAGTAATGGAGAGACTGTGAGACTCAGCTAGCAAACCGGAGGCTGTGATGTCTGTATGTGTCACAGTCAAATCTATGCACATTCGCTAAAAAGGCAGCCACATAGGGTCAAGGGGACCAGGAGGACGTCGCCTGACAGGACCTGAGGCTGCTGGCTTGGGACACTGTGTGTAAGGCGCAGGGCAGGAGGAGTAAGCCAGCGCAAAGAGATGATCTGGGAAGGTACACAAGAAGGGGGTCCCGGAAAAGTGCACCCAAACTACCCAAGAGCTGGCTGGACCACCGACCCAGAGATCCAGAGGACACAGCACCCAGCTGGTAATTGTAACCTAAATACTGTGAGTAAATTGTGAAGACTGCACCCTCAGAATTATTTACTGTGTCACGTGCCCTGTACTACAACAGTTACCATCATCAAATTTACCCTATAACTGCCATGGGGCCCGCTCTACCCATGGAGAGCTGTAACATCTCTGCTGCGTCACCAACCGCCCCAGTGGACCTGAATCGCAATGTCGGCCATCCATTGCAAAACACCATGGGTGGCATCACAAATCAATCCCATATAACTGTTTCCCCTTGCAGCATTTTTATTGCAAGTCCCGGGCCACAGAGCCGGGTCACAGCCCCGTGACTTCCCCAAAGAACTGTCCGACCCAGTTCCAAGTACCCCACACCCTGGTGGGCGTTGCAACTTATCCCTGTAACAGACAGTTCATTGGTGGCAGAGCCCTCGCACCACTGAGCACCCCATTCTACAAGCCTGGGACCTGCAGCATTGCTTCACTCCTGCTCCCACTCTTCCATTCAGAAGCTCCCTGCAGCACCGACCCTGCTCCACTGCAGCTGATAAGTTATATTCAGGTTATAAGACACACCTCCATTTTCCCAAAAAGTTTGGTAGGAAAAACAGTGCATCTTATAATCCAAAAATACAGTTCTTTAGCATTGGAGTAATACCTAACGTGCTCTGTATCAATCATACTGTACGCATGGTGAGAAAAAATGACTGAATCTTATGAAATTCACACTTGCCAGCTTTTCTGAATTTTGCCCCAAAATTGATTCTCTGCAAATGGAAACTCAGCAAACCGCAAGTACTGCACAGCATCCAATTTTCACCGATAGGACACCTCTAACACTCTGCGCTTTCCGATACGTTATTTGCAATTTCTAAAATGTAAAAGTTATCCAAAAACTATTCCTTTTTGGGAGGCAGATTTCTGCTGGGTGAAGGTTTATACATAGGCAGTATGTTATTGACAAGTGGTTGTCCAAAAATCATATTTTAGGAGTAGCAACAGTTTTATTTTTTTTAAATGAAAAAGCAAAAGCTTTTTAAAGGCAACTTGTTATGTCCGGTAAGGGTGTTAACCTGCTGATATAGAGTTAATCTGCCAAATAATAGCATTATGAAGGTGTCAGGCCACAGTACTGAAAGTGTACTATAACAAACTATTTTAGAGTCATACCTCATGCCCTTTAAGGAACAGTTTTCAGAAGTTTTACTATCATCAGAGACAGGATAACAATGACAAGTAACATCTCTATACACAGGATCCACCAAACTAGATGAGGTTTCGACTCCCGCTGCTCTCCCTCCCTTCTCAGTCACCTTTACACACGCTTATTAGAGGATTCAATACAAAAGATAGGGCTAGACTTAGTTTATTACTGTTAATGTACATGTTGATTTTCAGAAAAAAACACAAAGTGAGAGTATGAAATAACTCTAGTGGCCAGTATGAACATTACGATATTTTAAAATTTTTTCTTTAACTATTGAGCTATGGAAACAAAATATTGCCAAAATTAAAAATATATATTTACCACAAAAATATGATTTCAATAATAGGCCATTTTCAGTTGGTCTTATCAGAACTTTCTTCTGTGCTTTGCAGTTATTCTATTTTCACCCAAGGGCTACATTGACATTATTTGGTTATGATAGTGGCAAAATAAAGATTTAAATAGGAATTAGGCACTCTTCTCCTGCTTTTTTTTCCCTAGCTATAGATTCTTGATTATAATATCAGATATAAAATAATATAACTACACTTACGGTTGTTGTAAGGAGGGTAGAGTAAATCTCTATTGTTGATGATCTCTTGCTGACCCTGTCAGGACCACTGTCTTTGGGTATCAAATTCAATAAAAAATACTGTGCTGTAAAGAAATATTAGAATATTAATAGACCTACATTTTATCTTTTCCAAGGAGATAAATATATTCAATATGTAGGAATAAAAATTGAGAGGAAGAATTAAAGATTTATGTATCTTAAATTATCTGGATATCTTAAAAAAAGGAAATCAGAGAGGCTTTACTTCTTATAAAATTACTTACAATTTTGGATTGAAGTGATACTATCCAAATTATTGTATTGCCGAGAATACTATACTTTTCTTTAGATGTTGTTTACGAATTCATATCAGTTCAGTTGCAATTTAGAATTTGCAGATGGCTAATATAAAATACATCTGGGAATACCATGTAAAACAATGGTTCTGCATAGTATGACGGTGGTTTTTCATTACTTTAGTATTTAAAATAACAAAAGGTAGGTTTATTAATATTACGCTGGTTAATTTTTGTAAAAAAAAATAGATCTCAATGAGTTAATCTTGAAGAAAATCTCATAAAACCATTTTGCCGAAGATCACTATTATGGATAGAAATAGACCACTTTCTTCTAAAAGAAGCTTAAAATTAGCCAATTATAATAAGAGTATGTGCTAGAATTTAAAAATAAATAGAAAAACATTATTAAATTGAAATCACAACCATCAGAGGCAAGAAAACAGTAAATTCGGGGAGTGGATTTAGCAGTGGATTATTTAAAGTAATGCTTTTTTAATAAATGTCATCTTAGGAGGGTTACATAGGCTGTACGTTTCTGTCATCATAAAAATTGCAAAGAATTTGCAGTGAATTAAGTAAAGGAAGCATGCAGGCAATCTTAATAAAAAAATTAAGGAATAATTTATATAGGATCTGTCTGATGTCTGTAAGCTTAAGGAGATTCTATATTAGGAGATGGAATGGTAGATGTTTCCTACTGAGTGGCATGAATGCATGGTTATAAAGTTAATGTCCATGTTAATGAAACTCCTGTTGTTTAGGTAAAATGGATAAGACCGATGGTAGACAGGATGAATGGCCAATGAGGGCGTATTGTGTCTATTTTGCGCACATTGCATTTTTCCGGGCAGTAGAGCTACACCATAAAAGCAACCCAGAGAGAAAGAGAATTTTCCAGATCAAAAGTTCTGCTCCTCATTATTTTCAATTGGGTTCAGGTTCTGTTTCAAGTTCGGGTACAGTTCTGGTATCCGAAAAGAACTTTGGAAGAAAGTAGGGTACAAGATCTCAAACTTCCACAGGTCCGCTCATCACTAGTTAAGAGTTAAACTTACTGAAAATACTATATAAATGTTTTAATGTGAGCATGTCGCTGCATAATCCTAAATAAGCAAAACTTGTTGAGAAAAAAAAAATTACGCTTACAAACAGAACATAATTGACTAGAGATGAACAGTTATTTAAAACATCAAATTTGTCGACTTTTCCCCAAACGTTTGATTTACAGAATATATATTTGCTCTAATCACATATATAAAAAGCCTCTAATTGGCTGGAAAATATGTGCATAATACTCTAAGTTTCCATTGGAGTCAATTGAACATGTTTTGAGCTCTGTAATGCAGACACAGCCTTTTTATTGTACTAATGACTTCCACCTTTCTGGATAGGGAAAACAGATGGTATAAACAGACTAAAAAGTATTCCTTTTTGGGGGGCAGATGAATGCATTGCTGTTGCTTATAGGTAGTTGGTTTGAATGGAAGAAACTGTGGCTTTTTCTCACAATTAGGTGCAAAAATTAGACCTGTTTGGAGAGTATAGAGAGCTTTGCAATTACCTAAAAGAAGAAGCTATAGCTTTTCATAAACAATCCAAAAAAATACATGTGAACTAGGAGAATAAAAGGTATAGTATGTTTTATTGGGGGTATTGAACTGAATTTGTTTTAAAATCACAAAATGATTAGGCAATTAAAAGGCTTTTTATCTAATCTTCCAAAATTTATCTTTTTTCTGGAGGCAAAACAGGAGTGTGGTTTGAACATGAAGAAGTTATTGCTTACTGTATGTAGCAGCGCCTCTGCCCTCTGCCTTCATTCCCTTGCAGAGATGCCGATTCACTCACCACTGTGGTCACTAGGGTTGAGCGACTTTTCTTTTTATAGGATCGGGTCGGGTTTCACAAAACCCGACTTTTTCAAAAGTCGGGTCGAGTGAAATCGGCCGATCCTATAGAAAAGTCGGGGTCGGAGTCGGCCGAAACATGAAACCCAATGCAGTGCATTGGGTTTCTAATGTTTCCCAGGGTCTGAAGGAGAGGAAACTCTCCTTCAGGCCCTGGGATCCATATTTAAGTGTAAAATAAAGAATCAAAATAAAAAGTCCATGACAGCATAGAGAGTGGCAGGACTTTTTGTCCCTCTTCTACTAGTATATAGCATTATCTCCTTATACAAGCAGGTCCCCTGATGACTTGAGCTTGGAAGAAACACGTCGGGACGACAAGAGAGGGAGAGTGCAGGGCATGTGTATACAGGGTTAGCTGTGGACTGCCCTTGTAAGGGCAGGAGCTTTGGGGATAGCTTACCGGTAGCCCCATAGGGATTGACATAGGGATTGTCATCTCCTTCTATTCCGGATGTACATCTGATTAAGAAACACCCGGTACTCCTGTGCCCGCTTGATGGAATTGGTGAGACCGTTCCTGTTATTTCTCTAAAGTTACAGTTAGCACTTCATGCAGTACCTGTTGTTAACTGTCCATTGTTGATATACGTATCTGAGTGTACAGGGATTGCTGTTGTCTCTTATATGTTTTGACACAGCTTTCATGAACCCTGTCTCAGAAAAAAATTTAGGTTCCGAAATAACGGTCGGTAACTTTTTTACCCTGTCTAGGGCTCATCAGTCTCTGACATCCATTATATATGGTTGAGACGTGGCCCCTGTGTCTTATGTGTTCACTTGGGTGATTATTTTTAACTAACTTTATACTATTAAAAGTTATGTTTTAATTTCCACTTGTTTTGCTTTGTTATGATTTATTATTAGTGGGATCATCTGTATGATTCACACTCAAATACAGATTTTTGCTTTGTTACCAATATCAAATCTCAAAGTAACACATTTTCCAGTTCGACTGCTGCATGCTGTAGTCAGCCTTTTGCTGTTCGCGCAAGTACTTCAACATATATAGCATCAAATTCTTACAGGATGGAACATCATAAATCAGATGCTGCTTTGGATGCTGTTTTTTCCACTTTTTCCAAAATCAGGAGGGCATGCTATGCCATGTAAGACCAATTGAAATGGGCAAACACTTTTCAGGCTGCAGCTACCACATTTCTCCAGCATGTATATTTGCAAAAGATATTTTGTACTAGGGTTGAGCGAAACGGGTCGTTCATTTTCAAAAGTCGCCGACTTTTGGCAAAGTCGGGTTTCATGAAACCCGATCCGACCCCTGTGCGGGGTCGGCCATGCGGTACGCGACTTTCGCGCCAAAGTCGCGTTTCAATGACGCGAAAAGCGCCATTTCTCAGCCAATGAAGGTAAACGCAGAGTGTGGGCAGCGTGATGACATAGGTCCTGGTCCCCACCATCTTAGAGAAGGGCACTGCAGTGATTGGCTTGCTGTCTGCGGCGTCACAGGGGCTATAAAGGGGAGTTCCCGCCAACCGCCATGTTACTGCTGCTGATCTGAGCTTAGGGAGAGGTTGCTGCCGCTTCGTCAGAAGCAGGGATAGCGTTAGGCAGGGTCCATTAACCACCAAACCGCTTGTGCTGTAGCGATTTCCACTGCCCAACACCACCTTCGGTGTGCAGGGACAGTGGAAGCTACATTTTTTTTTTTTCCCCCTCAGCGCTGTAGCTCATTGGGCTGCCCTAGAAGGCTCCCTGATAGCTGCATTGCTGTGTGTACGCCGCTGTGCAAACCAACTGCTTTTTTCAAAGCACAAATCCTCTTGTTCCTTCCTTTCTGCACAGCTATCTTTTTGGTTTGTACACACTTTTTATTTAATTTGTGCATCAGTCCACTCCTTATTGCTGCCTGCCATACCTGGCTGAGATTACTGCAGGGAGATAGTAATTGAAGGACACTCCCTGTTTTTTTTTTTTCTATTGTGGGAGATTAAGATTGACATTTCTGCTAGAGTGCCATCCCTGTCTGTGTCATCTCTCACTCAGTGGGCCATAGAAAGCCTATTTATTTTTTTGCTTGATTTGGGTTATAAAATCTACCTGAAAAAATCACTACATCAATCAGTGGGAGAAAAATATTGGCCTCAGGGCTTGTGTGCCACTCTTGACTCCTGTGTGCATCATCACTCACTCAGTGGGCCATAGAAAGCCTATTTATTTTTTTGCTTGATTTTGGTTCTAAAATCTACCTGAAAAAATCACTACATCAATCAGTGGGAGAAAAATATTGGCCTCAGGGCTTGTGTGCCACTCCTGACTCCTGTGTGCATCATCACTCACTCAGTGGGCCATAGAAAGCCCATTTTTTTTTTTTTTTTTTGCTTTATTTCGGTTCTAAATTCTACCTGAAAAAATCAATAAATCAATCAGTGGGAGATTAATATTGGCCTTTGGGCTTGTGTGCCAGTCCTAAGCGTGCCATCTCTCTCTCTCAGATAGTGGGCCATAGAAAGCCTATTTATTTATTTTTTTTTTATTGGGTTTATAAATTTTCCCTGGAAAAAAAAAAAAAAGTGGGAGATTAATATTGGCCTCTGGGCTTGTGTGCCAGTCCTGAGCGTGCCATCTCTCTCACAAATAGTGGGCCATAGAAAGCCTATTTATTTTTTTTTTTTTGGTTTTATAAATTCTCCCTTAAAAAAAAAGGGAGATTAATATTGGCCTTTGGGCTTGTGTGCCAGTCCTAAGCGTGCCATCTCTCTCTGTCTCTCAGATAGTGGGCCATAGAAAGCCTATTTATTATTTTTTTTTTTGGGTTTATAAATTTTCCCTGGAACAAAAAAAAAAAAGTGGGAGATAAATATTGGCCTCTGGGCTTGTGTGCCACTCCTGACTCCTGTGTGCGTCATCTCTCACTCAGTGGGCCATAGAAAGCCTTTTTTTGTTTTATTTGTTTTCTAAATTCTCCCTGAAAAAAATCATTTTATTTTATTTGGTTTCTAAATTCTTCCTGAAAAAATCATTTTATTCTATTTTTTTTTCCTAAAGTCTCCCTGAAAAAAAAAAAAAAACAAATCAGTGGGAGATTAATATTGCCCTTTCTGCTTGTGTGCCAGTCTTGACTCCTGGGTGTGCCATCTCTCTCTCTCTCTCCAATTGTGGGCCATAGAAAGCCTATTATTTTTTTAGCTTGATTTGGGTTCCAAAATCTACCTGAAAAAATCACTACATCAATCAGTGGGAGATAAATATTGGCCTCTGGGCTTGTGTGCCACTCCTGACTCCTGTGTGCGTCATCTCTCACTCAGTGGGCCATAGAAAGCCTTTTTTTGTTTTATTTGTTTTCTAAATTCTCCCTGAAAAAAATCATTTTATTTTATTTGGTTTCTAAATTCTTCCTGAAAAAATAATTTTATTCTATTTTTTTTTTTCCTAAAGTCTCCCTGAAAAAAAAAAAAAAAAACAAATCAGTGGGAGATTAATATTGCCCTTTCTGCTTGTGTGCCAGTCTTGACTCCTGGGTGTGCCATCTCTCTCTCTCTCTCCAATTGTGGGCCATAGAAAGCCTATTATTTTTTTAGCTTGATTTGGGTTCCAAAATCTACCTGAAAAAATCACTACATCAATCAGTGGGAGATAAATATTGGCCTCTGGGCTTGTGTGCCACTCCTGACTCCTGTGTGCGTCATCTCTCACTCAGTGGGCCATAGAAAGCCTTTTTTTGTTTTATTTGTTTTCTAAATTCTCCCTGAAAAAATCATTTTATTTTATTTGGTTTCTAAATTCTTCCTGAAAAAATCATTTTATTCTATTTTTTTTTCCTAAAGTCTCCCTGAAAAAAAAACAAAAAAAAAACAAATCAGTGGGAGATTAATATTGCCCTTTCTGCTTGTGTGCCAGTCTTGACTCCTGGGTGTGCCATCTCTCTCTCTCTCTCCAATTGTGGGCCATAGAAAGCCTATTATTTTTTTTAGCTTGATTTGGGTTCCAAAATCTACCTGAAAAAATCACTACATCAATCAGTGGGAGATAAATATTGGCCTCTGGGCTTGTGTGCCACTCCTGACTCCTGTGTGCGTCATCTCTCACTCAGTGGGCCATAGAAAGCCTTTTTTTGTTTTATTTGTTTTCTAAATTCTCCCTGAAAAAATCATTTTATTTTCTTTGGTTTCTAAATTCTTCCTGAAAAAATCATTTTATTCTATTTTTTTTTTCCTAAAGTCTCCCTGAAAAAAAAAAAAAAATCAAATCAGTGGGAGATTAATATTTACATTTGTGCTTCAGTGACAGTCCTGCGTGTGTGGCATCTCTCTCATTTGTTGCCACCAACAACAGAGTGTGTAACATTGTGCCTGATTTTCGTTGTGGTCTCACTCACCTGTAAAGGGGTAGCTAAATCATACTGAAGTTATAGCTCACCGTGTAATTTGTGTGACAGCAACAAATACCGTTAGTTTGTTTACGTTTTTAAAACAATGAGGAAGTATGGTGGAAGAGGTCGTGGCCGGGGGCGTTCATTGTCAGCTGGTAATGAGGGTAGTGGTAGTGGTGGAGCATCAGCTGGTCGTGGGAAAAAAAATATTGCACCTAAGTCTGGAGCTGTGGAGCCAGGTTCGTCGTCTGGCTACACAAGGCCTCGAACGCTCCCTTTTCTGGGAGTAGGAAAACCGCTTTTAAAGCCGGAGCAGCAAGAGCAAGTTTTGGCTTATCTTGCTGACTCAGCCTCTAGCTCTTTTGCCTCCTCTCGTGAAACTGGTAAATGTCAAAGCAGCGCGTCGTTAGTGGATGTTCACGGTCAGGGACAAGTCGCTTCCTTGTCCTCTTCAGCTAAAACAACAACAGAGAAGAATGCAGCAGGCGACACAACGGGTTACTCCATGGAGCTCTTTACACATACCGTCCCTGGCTTAGAAAGTGAAGCAGTTAACAGTCCATGCCCATTACAAGTTGAATCTGACATGGAGTGCACTGATGCACAGCCACAGCCAGACTACTATGCTGGTCCTTTGACTCAGACCACAACATTGCCCTCGCAGGGTGCTGATCAAGAATCAGACCCTGATGAGACTATGTTGCCCCATCACAAACGCTATACCACCGACCGACACGGTGACACAGACGAAGTTGCACACGAGCTACAAGAAGAGGTAATAGATGACCCAGTTCTTGACCCCGATTGGCAGCCATTGGGGGAACAGGGTGCAGGCGGCAGCAGTTCTGAAGCGGAGGAGGAGGGGCCGCAGCAGGCATCAACATCCCAACAGGTTCCATCTGCCGGGCCCGTATCTTGCCCAAAACGCGTGGCAAAGCTAAAACCTGTTGGAGGACAGCGTGGCCATCCGGTTAAAGCTCAGTCTGCAATGCCTGAAAAGGTATCCGATGCTAGAAAGAGTGCAGTCTGGCATTTTTTTAAACAACATCCAATTGATCAGCGCAAAGTCATCTGTCAAAAATGTTCAACTACCTTAAGCAGAGGACAGAATCTGAAAAGTCTCAATACAAGTTGCATGCATAGACATTTAACCACCATGCATTTGCAAGCCTGGACTAACTACCAAACGTCCCTTAAGGTTGTAGCACCCTCGGCCAATGAAGCTTGTCAGCAACGCAACATCCCTTCCGGCAGTGTAGGGCCACCATTTTCCGCACCACCTGCAGTATCTGTGCAGGTTTCTTTGCCAGGCCAAAGCCGTCAGGGTCAGGGAATCACCAGTTTCGTAGTAGGAAACACTGCATCTAGGGCACCGGTGGCAACAATACCATCTCCCACCGTCTCTCAGTCTGCCATGTCCACCGGCACCCCCGCTAGTTCCACGATCTCCAGCTCTCCAGTCCAGCTCACCCTACATGAGACTATGGTTAGAAAAAGGAAGTACTTAGCCTCGCATCCGCGTACACAGGGTTTGAACGCACACATAGCTAGACTAATCTCGTTAGAGATGATGCCCTACCGGTTAGTTGAAAGCGAAGCTTTCAAAGCCCTGATGGACTACGCTGTACCACGCTACGAGCTACCCAGTCGACACTTTTTTTCCAGAAAAGCCATCCCAGCCCTCCACCAGCATGTTAAAGAGCGCATCGTCCATGCACTCAGGCAATCTGTGAGCACAAAGGTGCACCTGACAACAGATGCATGGACCAGTAGGCATGGCCAGGGACGTTACGTGTCCATCACGGCACACTGGGTAAATGTGGTGGATGCAGCGTCCACAGGGGACAGCAAGTTTGGGACAGTTCTGCCTAGCCCACGATCTAGGAAACAATTGGCTGTAGCCGTTCGCACCCCCTCCTCCTCCTCTTCGTCCTCCTGCAGAAGCGAGAGCTCGTCCACAGACCGCAGTCGCACAACCACTCCATCCGCAGCTGCCACTGTTGCACACCAGGTCTCCCATTATGGGGCAGCTACTGGCAAACGTCAGCAGGCTGTATTGGCTATGAAGTGTTTGGGCGACAACAGACACACCGCGGAAGTTCTGTCCGAGTTCTTGCAGAAAGAAACGCAGTCGTGGCTGGGCACTGTAGATCTTGAGGCAGGCAAGGTAGTGAGTGATAACGGAAGGAATTTCATGGCTGCCATCTCCCTTTCCCAACTGAAACACATTCCTTGCCTGGCTCACACCTTAAACCTGGTGGTGCAGTGCTTCCTGAAAAGTTATCCGGGGTTATCCGACCTGCTCCTCAAAGTGCGTGGACTTTGCTCACATATCCGCCGTTCGCCCGTACACTCCAGCCATATGCAGACCTATCAGCGTTCTTTGAACCTTCCCCAGCATCGCCTAATCATAGACGTTGCAACAAGGTGGAACTCAACACTGCACATGCTTCAGAGACTGTGTGAACAGAGGCGGGCTGTTATGTTTTTGTGGGAGGATACACATACATGGGCAGGCAGTAGGATGGCAGACATGGAGTTGTCAGGTGTGCAGTGGTCGAAGATTCAAGACATGTGTCAAGTCCTTCAGTGTTTTGAGGAATGCACACGGCTGGTTAGTGCAGACAACGCCATAATAAGCATGAGCATCCCCCTAATGCGTCTGCTGATGCAAAGTTTGACGCACATAAAGGATCAGGCGTCTGCAGCTGAGGAAGAGGAAAGCCTTGATGACAGTCAGCCATTGTCTGGCCAGGGCAGTGTACAGGACGAGGTAGCGGGCGAAGAGGAGGAGGAGGACGAGGAGGATGATGGGGATGATTATATTTTTAATGAGGAAGCTTTTCCGGGGCCACTGGAAATTGGTGGCGCGGCAAGGCCGGGTTCTGGTTTTTTGAGGGACACAAGTGACGTGGATTTGCCTGAAACTGCCCCTCAACCAAGCACAACCGCAGATTTGAGAACTGGAACTTTGGCCCACATGGCGGATTATGCCTTACGTATCCTCAAAAGGGACACACGCATAACTAAAATGATGAATGATGACGATTACTGGTTGGCCTGCCTCCTTGATCCTCGCTATAAAGGCAAATTGCAAAATATAATGCCACATGAGAACTTGGAACTAATATTAGCAACCAAACAATCAACTCTTGTTGACCGTTTGCTTCTGGCATTCCCTGCACACAGCGCCCGTGATTGTTCTCACACGAGCTGCAGGGGCCAGCAGACCAGAGGAGTTAGAGGGGCAGAAATCAGAAGTGGCGTTGGCCAGAGGGGTTTTCTGACCAGGTTGTGGAGTGATTTTGCTATGACCGCAGACAGGACAGGTACTGCAGCATCAATTCAAAGTGACAGGAGACAACATTTGTCCAGTATGGTTACAAACTATTTTTCATCCCTTATCGATGTTCTCCCTCAACCGTCATTCCCATTTGATTACTGGGCATCAAAATTAGACACCTGGCCAGAATTGGCAGAATATGCATTGCAGGAGCTTGCTTGCCCGGCAGCTAGTGTCCTATCAGAAAGAGTATTCAGTGCTGCAGGTTCAATACTAACAGAAAAAAGGACTCGTATGGCTACCCAAAATGTAGATGATCTAACCTTCACTAAAATGAACCACAACTGGATTTCGAAATCTTTTGCCCCACCTTGCCCGGCTGACACCTAGCTTTCCTATGAAAAGGTCTTGCCTGTGGACTATTCTGAATGCCTTTTCCAATCTCGTAATTTTCTGCACCTGATTGTCCAGCATACGACATGTTTACACCTCACTAAATGGCCAAACTCCCCACATGGGGCCGTGGTATCGACACTTGGCGACAGCACCCGTGAGAGTGCAGTTTGTCTGAAGAGGTGGGTGAGCCCGCTTTTGGTCGACGGCACTGCCACTGGGTCCCTCCTAGTACAATAAAGTGTCTCTGGCGGTGGTGGTGCGCACCCAACGTCAGACACACCGTTGTAATATGAGGGGCCCTGGGCCTGTACCGCCGGCCACAAGACAGTTTCCCCCCACCCCAGCTCAAACAGTGCTCTACCACATGCAAAATTATCTCACAGCTCCACCAACGTTTAGTCTATGCGCTGACATCCTTCAATGCCTGCCACTGACAATACCATTGTATTGACATTTTTGTTATGTTAGGCCTTCGATGCCTGTCTGTGGTCACTCCTTCCACTAGGCCTCCACTGACCACACCACTGCTGCCCGTGTACCCCTGTAACCAATTTAAAATTGCCTACAGCCATGTGTTATTATTTTAGGCCTTTGATGCCTGTCTGCGGTGACTCCTTCCACTAGGCCTCCACTGACCACACCACTGCTGCCCGTGTACCCCTGGAACCAATTTAAAATTGCCTACAGCCATGTGTTATTATTTTAGGCCTTCGATGCCTGTCTGCGGTCACTCCTTCCACTAGGCCTCCACTGACCACACCACTGCTGCCCGTGTACCCCTGGAACCAATTTAAAATTGCCTACAGCCATGTGTTATTATTTTAGGCCTTCGATGCCTGTATGCGGTGACTCCTTCCACTAGGCCTCCACTGACCACACCACTGCTGCCCGTGTACCCCTGTAACCAATTTAAAATTGCCTACAGCCATGTGTTATTATTTTAGGCCTTCGATGCCTGTCTGCGGTGACTCCTTCCACTAGGCCTCCACTGACCACACCACTGCTGCCCGTGTACCCCTGGAACCAATTTAAAATTGCCTACAGCCATGTGTTATTATTTTAGGCCTTCGATGCCTGTCTGCGGTGACTCCTTCCACTAGGCCTCCACTGACCACACCACTGCTGCCCGTGTACCCCTGGAACCAATTTAAAATTGCCTACAGCCATGTGTTATTATTTTAGGCCTTCGATGCCTGTCTGCGGTGACTCCTTCCACTAGGCCTCCACTGACCACACCACTGCTGCCCGTGTACCCCTGGAACCAATTTAAAATTGCCTACAGCCATGTGTTATTATTTTAGGCCTTCGATGCCTGTCTGCGGTCACTCCTTCCACTAGGCCTCCACTGACCACACCACTGCTGCCCGTGTACCCCTGGAACCAATTTAAAATTGCCTACAGCCATGTGTTATTTTTTTAGGCCTTCGATGCCTGTCTGCGGTGACTCCTTCCACTAGGCCTCCACTGACCACACCACTGCTGCCCGTGTACCCCTGGAACCAATTTAAAATTGCCTACAGCCATGTGTTATTATTTTAGGCCTTCGATGCCTGTCTGCGGTGACTCCTTCCACTAGGCCTCCACTGACCACACCACTGCTGCCCGTGTACCCCTGTAACCAATTTAAAATTGCCTACAGCCATGTGTTATTATTTTAGGCCTTCGATGCCTGTCTGCGGTGACTCCTTCCACTAGGCCTCCACTGACCACACCACTGCTGCCCGTGTACCCCTGGAACCAATTTAAAATTGCCTACAGCCATGTGTTATTATTTTAGGCCTTCGATGCCTGTCTGCGGTCACTCCTTCCACTAGGCCTCCACTGACAACACCACTGCTGCCCGTGTACCCCTGTAACCAATTTAAAATTGCCTACAGCCATGTGTTATTATTTTAGGCCTTCGATGCCTGTCTGCGGTGACTCCTTCCACTAGGCCTCCACTGACCACACCACTGCTGCCCGTGTACCCCTGGAACCAATTTAAAATTGCCTACAGCCATGTGTTATTATTTTAGGCCTTCGATGCCTGTCTGCGGTCACTCCTTCCACTAGGCCTCCACTGACCACACCACTGCTGCCCGTGTACCCCTGTAACCAATTTAAAATTGCCTACAGCCATGTGTTATTATTTTAGGCCTTCGATGCCTGTCTGCGGTGACTCCTTCCACTAGGCCTCCACTGACCACACCACTGCTGCCCGTGTACCCCTGGAACCAATTTAAAATTGCCTACAGCCATGTGTTATTATTTTAGGCCTTCGATGCCTGTCTGCGGTCACTCCTTCCACTAGGCCTCCACTGACCACACCACTGCTGCCCGTGTACCCCTGGAACCAATTTAAAATTGCCTACAGCCATGTGTTATTATTTTAGGCCTTCGATGCCTGTCTGCTGTCACTCCTTCCACTAGGCCTCCACTGACAACACCACTGCTGCCCGTGTACCCCTGTAACCAATTTAAAATTGCCTACAGCCATGTGTTATTATTTTAGGCCTTCGATGCCTGTCTGCGGTGACTCCTTCCACTAGGCCTCCACTGACCACACCACTGCTGCCCGTGTACCCCTGGAACCAATTTAAAATTGCCTACAGCCATGTGTTATTATTTTAGGCCTTCGATGCCTGTCTGCGGTCACTCCTTCCACTAGGCCTCCACTGACCACACCACTGCTGCCCGTGTACCCCTGTAACCAATTTAAAATTGCCTACAGCCATGTGTTATTATTTTAGGCCTTCGATGCCTGTCTGCGGTGACTCCTTCCACTAGGCCTCCACTGACCACACCACTGCTGCCCGTGTACCCCTGGAACCAATTTAAAATTGCCTACAGCCATGTGTTATTATTTTAGGCCTTCGATGCCTGTCTGCGGTGACTCCTTCCACTAGGCCTCCACTGACCACACCACTGCTGCCCGTGTACCCCTGTAACCAATTTAAAATTGCCTACAGCCATGTGTTATTATTTTAGGCCTTCGATGCCTGTCTGCGGTGACTCCTTCCACTAGGCCTCCACTGACCACACCACTGCTGCCCGTGTACCCCTGGAACCAATTTAAAATTGCCTACAGCCATGTGTTATTATTTTAGGCCTTCGATGCCTGTCTGCGGTGACTCCTTCCACTAGGCCTCCACTGACCACACCACTGCTGCCCGTGTACCCCTGGAACCAATTTAAAATTGCCTACAGCCATGTGTTATTATTTTAGGCCTTCGATGCCTGTCTGCGGTCACTCCTTCCACTAGGCCTCCACTGACCACACCACTGCTGCCCGCGTACCCCTGGAACCAATTTAAAATTGCCTACAGCCATGTGTTATTATTTTAGGCCTTCGATGCCTGTCTGCGGTGACTCCTTCCACTAGGCCTCCACTGACCACACCACTGCTGCCCGTGTACCCCTGGAACCAATTTAAAATTGCCTACAGCCATGTGTTATTATTTTAGGCCTTCGATGCCTGTCTGCGGTCACTCCTTCCACTAGGCCTCCACTGACCACACCACTGCTGCCCGTGTACCCCTGTAACCAATTTAAAATTGCCTACAGCCATGTGTTATTATTTTAGGCCTTCGATGCCTGTCTGCGGTGACTCCTTCCACTAGGCCTCCACTGACCACACCACTGCTGCCCGTGTACCCCTGGAACCAATTTAAAATTGCCTACAGCCATGTGTTATTATTTTAGGCCTTCGATGCCTGTCTGCGGTGACTCCTTCCACTAGGCCTCCACTGACCACACCACTGCTGCCCGTGTACCCCTGTAACCAATTTAAAATTGCCTACAGCCATGTGTTATTATTTTAGGCCTTCGATGCCTGTCTGCGGTGACTCCTTCCACTAGGCCTCCACTGACCACACCACTGCTGCCCGTGTACCCCTGGAACCAATTTAAAATTGCCTACAGCCATGTGTTATTATTTTAGGCCTTCGATGCCTGTCTGCGGTGACTCCTTCCACTAGGCCTCCACTGACCACACCACTGCTGCCCGTGTACCCCTGGAACCAATTTAAAATTGCCTACAGCCATGTGTTATTATTTTAGGCCTTCGATGCCTGTCTGCGGTCACTCCTTCCACTAGGCCTCCACTGACCACACCACTGCTGCCCGCGTACCCCTGGAACCAATTTAAAATTGCCTACAGCCATGTGTTATTATTTTAGGCCTTCGATGCCTGTCTGTGGTCACTCCTTCCACTAGGCCTCCACTGACCACACCACTGCTGCCCGTGTACCCCTGTAACCAATTTAAAATTGCCTACAGCCATGTGTTATTATTTTAGGCCTTCGATGCCTGTCTGCGGTGACTCCTTCCACTAGGCCTCCACTGACCACACCACTGCTGCCCGTGTACCCCTGGAACCAATTTAAAATTGCCTACAGCCATGTGTTATTATTTTAGGCCTTCGATGCCTGTCTGCGGTCACTCCTTCCACTAGGCCTCCACTGACAACACCACTGCTGCCCGTGTACCCCTGTAACCAATTTAAAATTGCCTACAGCCATGTGTTATTATTTTAGGCCTTCGATGCCTGTCTGCGGTGACTCCTTCCACTAGGCCTCCACTGACCACACCACTGCTGCCCGTGTACCCCTGGAACCAATTTAAAATTGCCTACAGCCATGTGTTATTATTTTAGGCCTTCGATGCCTGTCTGCGGTCACTCCTTCCACTAGGCCTCCACTGACCACACCACTGCTGCCCGTGTACCCCTGTAACCAATTTAAAATTGCCTACAGCCATGTGTTATTATTTTAGGCCTTCGATGCCTGTCTGCGGTGACTCCTTCCACTAGGCCTCCACTGACCACACCACTGCTGCCCGTGTACCCCTGGAACCAATTTAAAATTGCCTACAGCCATGTGTTATTATTTTAGGCCTTCGATGCCTGTCTGCGGTGACTCCTTCCACTAGGCCTCCACTGACCACACCACTGCTGCCCGTGTACCCCTGTAACCAATTTAAAATTGCCTACAGCCATGTGTTATTATTTTAGGCCTTCGATGCCTGTCTGCGGTGACTCCTTCCACTAGGCCTCCACTGACCACACCACTGCTGCCCGTGTACCCCTGTAACCAATTTAAAATTGCCTACAGCCATGTGTTATTATTTTAGGCCTTCGATGCCTGTCTGCGGTGACTCCTTCCACTAGGCCTCCACTGACCACACCACTGCTGCCCGTGTACCCCTGGAACCAATTTAAAATTGCCTACAGCCATGTGTTATTATTTTAGGCCTTCGATGCCTGTCTGCGGTCACTCCTTCCACTAGGCCTCCACTGACCACACCACTGCTGCCCGTGTACCCCTGGAACCAATTTAAAATTGCCTACAGCCATGTGTTATTATTTTAGGCCTTCGATGCCTGTCTGCTGTCACTCCTTCCACTAGGCCTCCACTGACAACACCACTGCTGCCCGTGTACCCCTGTAACCAATTTAAAATTGCCTACAGCCATGTGTTATTATTTTAGGCCTCCGATGCCTGTCTGCGGTGACTCCTTCCACTAGGCCTCCACTGACCACACCACTGCTGCCCGTGTACCCCTGGAACCAATTTAAAATTGCCTACAGCCATGTGTTATTATTTTAGGCCTTCGATGCCTGTCTGCGGTCACTCCTTCCACTAGGCCTCCACTGACCACACCACTGCTGCCCGTGTACCCCTGTAACCAATTTAAAATTGCCTACAGCCATGTGTTATTATTTTAGGCCTTCGATGCCTGTCTGCGGTGACTCCTTCCACTAGGCCTCCACTGACCACACCACTGCTGCCCGTGTACCCCTGGAACCAATTTAAAATTGCCTACAGCCATGTGTTATTATTTTAGGCCTTCGATGCCTGTCTGCGGTGACTCCTTCCACTAGGCCTCCACTGACCACACCACTGCTGCCCGTGTACCCCTGGAACCAATTTAAAATTGCCTACAGCCATGTGTTATTATTTTAGGCCTTCGATGCCTGTCTGCGGTGACTCCTTCCACTAGGCCTCCACTGACCACACCACTGCTGCCCGTGTACCCCTGGAACCAATTTAAAATTGCCTACAGCCATGTGTTATTATTTTAGGCCTTCGATGCCTGTCTGCGGTCACTCCTTCCACTAGGCCTCCACTGACCACACCACTGCTGCCCGCGTACCCCTGGAACCAATTTAAAATTGCCTACAGCCATGTGTTATTATTTTAGGCCTTCGATGCCTGTCTGCGGTGACTCCTTCCACTAGGCCTCCACTGACCACACCACTGCTGCCCGTGTACCCCTGGAACCAATTTAAAATTGCCTACAGCCATGTGTTATTATTTTAGGCCTTCGATGCCTGTCTGCGGTCACTCCTTCCACTAGGCCTCCACTGACCACACCATTGCTGCCCGTGTACCCCTGTAACCAATTTAAAATTGCCTACAGCCATGTGTTATTATTTTAGGCCTTCGATGCCTGTCTGCGGTGACTCCTTCCACTAGGCCTCCACTGACCACACCACTGCTGCCCGTGTACCCCTGGAACCAATTTAAAATTGCCTACAGCCATGTGTTATTATTTTAGGCCTTCGATGCCTGTCTGCGGTGACTCCTTCCACTAGGCCTCCACTGACCACACCACTGCTGCCCGTGTACCCCTGTAACCAATTTAAAATTGCCTACAGCCATGTGTTATTATTTTAGGCCTTCGATGCCTGTCTGCGGTGACTCCTTCCACTAGGCCTCCACTGACCACACCACTGCTGCCCGTGTACCCCTGGAACCAATTTAAAATTGCCTACAGCCATGTGTTATTATTTTAGGCCTTCGATGCCTGTCTGCGGTGACTCCTTCCACTAGGCCTCCACTGACCACACCACTGCTGCCCGTGTACCCCTGGAACCAATTTAAAATTGCCTACAGCCATGTGTTATTATTTTAGGCCTTCGATGCCTGTCTGCGGTCACTCCTTCCACTAGGCCTCCACTGACCACACCACTGCTGCCCGCGTACCCCTGGAACCAATTTAAAATTGCCTACAGCCATGTGTTATTATTTTAGGCCTTCGATGCCTGTCTGTGGTCACTCCTTCCACTAGGCCTCCACTGACCACACCACTGCTGCCCGTGTACCCCTGGAACCAATTTAAAATTGCCTACAGCCATGTGTTATTATTTTAGGCCTTCGATGCCTGTCTGCGGTCACTCCTTCCACTAGGCCTCCACTGACCACACCACTGCTGCCCGTGTACCCCTGGAACCAACATCAGAAAATATAAAAATAAGTATTTTGCTTATAAAAAAGAAAATACTGGAGAGATATCAAATGCAGACATTTTAACATTAAAAACAAACACATACAACAAAAATCTGGTACAGTACTAAAAATGGCCACCAGCTACAATAACTTTCTCCTGCAAGTAGTTAACTGAAAGGTTTTTTCAATTTTAAACACAGATATGGCATCCACCGAGTGTTGTCCTGTCGCGTCTTCTTTATATTATTGCCAAGAAGATGCAAAACAATGAAAATAATAAAATCATTATTTACCAAAAAAATAGAGTAAGTCAAAACCACATTGCAAATAAACATTCATTACAAATAAAGAAGCAGGGCGCGTCCGAGGGTGAGTATATACCTAATAAGAATATAATCACCCTCGGACGCGCCCTGCTTCTTTCCGACAGCCTTCCTTCCTAAGAATCAGCCCTTCCGTGGTGTAGAGAGAGGGTTTGTTACACTCCAAGGTGTTCCCCAGGTTGCCTTTCCTGAGCTTCGATCTTCCGGCTCTCGTTTAGTAGTTGTTGGAAACTACGCTGCATTGGGCCTACAAATTGGGTATGGGGTGTAGAGAGATGGTGTGTTCCACTCCAAGGTGTTCCCCAGGTTGCCTTTCCTGAGCTTCGATCTTCCGGCTCTCGTTTAGTAGTTGTTGGAAACTACGCTGCATTAGGCCTACAAATTGGGTATGGGGTGTAGAGAGATGGTGTGTTCCACTGTAGAGAGATGGTGTGTTCCACTCCAAGGTGTTCCCCAGGTTTCCTCTCCATTGCTTCGATCTTCCGGCTCTCGTTTAGTAGTTGTTGGAAACTACGCTGCATTAGGCCTACAAATTGGGTATGGGGTGTAGAGAGATGGTGTGTTACACTCCAAGGTGTTCCCCAGGTTTCCTCTCCATTGCTTCGATCTTCCGGCTCTCGTTTAGTAGTTGTTGGAAACTACGCTGCATTAGGCCTACAAATTGGGTATGGGGTGTAGAGAGATGGTGTGTTCCACTCCAAGGTGTTCCCCAGGTTTCCTCTCCATTGCTTCGATCTTCCGGCTCTCGTTTAGTAGTTGTTGGAAAATACGCTGCATTGGGCCTACAAATTGGGTATGGGGTGTAGAGAGATGGTGTGTTCCACTCCAAGGTGTTCTCCAGGTTGCCTTTCCTGAGCTTCGATCTTCCGGCTCTCGTTTAGTAGTTGTTGGAAACTACGCTGCATTAGGCCTACAAGTTGGGTATGGGGTGTAGAGAGATGGTGTGTTGCACTCCAAGGTGTTCCCCAGGTTTCCTCTCCATTGCTTAGATCTTCCGGCTCTCGTTTAGTAGTTGTTGGAAACTACGCTGCATTAGGCCTACAAATTGGGTATGGGGTGTAGAGAGATGGTGTGTTCCACTGTAGAGAGATGGTGTGTTCCACTCCAAGGTGTTCCCCAGGTTTCCTCGCCAATGCTTCGATCATCATGCTCTCGTTTAGTAGTTGTTGGAAACTACGCTGCATTAGGCCTACAAATTGGGTATGGGGTGTAGAGAGATGGTGTGTTCCACTCCAAGGTGTTCTCCAGGTTGCCTTTCCTGAACTTTTATCTTCAGGCTCTCATTAAATTGTGGTTAAACGGAACAACTGCATTTGGCGTACTAGTTGGTTTGGGGCCTACTATCGGTGTCTGCCGCTCCTTGCTGTTCTCCTGGTTTCCTGTCCTGAAATTCCGTTTTCAGGCGCTCGTTAAGTAGTTGTTAATGTTAGACTGCATTTGGCCTACTAGTTGGGTTGGGGCCTACTATCGGTGTCTGCCACTCCTTGCTGTTCTCCTCCACTGAACAAAGCTGTGCCGCCTGTTTACTACTGTTGCCAATTTTGAACTGCATTTCGACTACTTACTGATTTGGGCCTACTCTCTGTGTCAGCCTCTCATTCCAGTTGTCCTCCACTGCAATGCCCCCTGATTAGTCCTGTGTTACCAATTTTGAACTGCATTTAGCCCACTTTATTCTTTGGGCCTATATCTGTGTTTCCTCCTCATCCTGCCCATTGCCCAGCCAGTGATAGATGAGTCTGCTGGTACATTGACCCATAACGCAACATTTCCCGTGCACGCTACACTGCAAGATTGTGACCCTGCTGAAAGTCAGGTCCCCCTTCCCGCATACCATACCACCTTACACGGGGACAAACAGGAAGGTGCAGATGAAAGTGCAGGTTCCTTCATCAGGTGGGGGGAGGAATACTAGTTGGTGACGTCACTGGCACAGGGCCTCTCATGGTATGCAAAAGTGTTGCTGCCGGTGGGAGGCGCCCCCGCCGTGCAAACACACCGCTGTACTTTGAGGGGCCCTGTGCCAGTGCCAATGCCAACGAGTGGGCCCCCCCTGCTTGCTCAGGTTCACAGCACTTGCAAAGTTGAAATACTTACCTCTCCCTGCTCCACTGCCGTGACGTGGTCCAGATTTCCTGGGCCCACTAATTACTTGAACCAGCCCTACCCACCACAACTTTAGCCAAATGACCCCCAATTTCAAATGCCTTCCAATTATTATAAGGTAAATTACGCTTGACAAGCTTCATTAAGAAGAATGGATGGTTTTGACATTAAAATGGGCACTCTAGGTGTTTTCCTGGCCCCCACTCACTGCCGACTATGCTGCCCCATTGACTTGCATTGGGTTTCGTGTTTCGGTCGATCCCGACTTTACGTCATAATCGGGCGATTTCACTCGACCCGACTTTTGAGATAGTCGGGTTTCGCGAAACCCGGCTCGACTCTAAAAAGGTCAAGGTCGCTCAACTCTATTTTGTACTATTAAATTCAGGACTTGCACAGCAGCAACTCTTCTGTGGTTTTTCAGCTCCAGGCTTTCAAGTTGTAAAACTGTTTGGCATTGCTTTGCCTTGCATGAGCTAAACGAATGAGGGTGCTGTGTACAGTAGACTCAACAGAGTGCCCTGTGCCTGTTGGCGACGATGTCATAGGATAAAGTATAGGAGGAGACAAATACTGCCTGGCAGGGGAAATTGACGTAGCTCCCAGGCGCGGAAGCCTCACCATCTGACCCACATGTAGTGGTGCATCACTGCCACTGAAAACATTCAGCAAATGAGCTTTTAAACTCATGTATTGTCCTTGGCTATAGTTACTGCTCCAGCTTTTAGTAGTGCAGTGCAGTTTTGAGCTTAAAGTCCACAGAGCAGCTTGTGTTCTATTGCACGTGAAAACAGATAGCGAACACACCTTTCTGCAAGAAATAATGATGGCTTGTTCCAGTCAAAGCTAAGTCATGCCATTATTTCTCAAAAGGCATCAGAATCCACAAGCTGGTAAGGCTGCATGACCACCAATTGAAAAGATGCAATTATAATTTGCAAACTAATGTATGACTGGAATTGCACAGTTGTTTCCTTGACACACAATTGTCAATTTATATTTGCCTTTACAACAGAGTACAACACACAGCTGAGGAGGATGATCATAATGATGGTGGTGATGATAACACCAAACAGGTGCAACTAAAGGGTGCAACTTAGGAGGACAACTTGAGTCTTGCTTTGATTGCTGTCTGGCTTTTCTTTGTGAAATGAGCAGGTGATGTTGTTTCATGTGCTGATGGTGTGGCCGTGCTACACCATGTGATCGGATCGCTGCAGGGCATTAAGAGGAAACTTGTGTTGCTGACCCTTTAGCCTGTTCATCGTGTGTACAGCATGTGTGAAATGATGTCGGCTTTTTTTTGGCCAATCTGCATGAATCGATTCACACTTTGTTGGAATTCACGTGTAACCACAGATTTCAGAAAACTCTATTTGAATTTATAATGATAATAATCTTTTATTTATATAGAGCCAACATATTCTGCAGCACTTTACAGTTTGCACACATTATCATTGCTGTCCCATTGGGGCTCACAATCTAGATTCCCTGTCAGTATGTCTTTGGAGTGTGGGAGGAAACTGGAGAACCAGGAGGAAACCCACGCAAACATTCGGACAACATACAAACTCCTTGCAGATTTTGTCCTTGGTGGGATTTGAACCCAGGTCCCCACTGCTAACCACTGAGCCCACTTGATCCTATCACCTCTATAACTGAGCTGCAATCACTTCTACATTGTCCATTTTAGGATATGACCAGATACCAAAGTCAAGCATCAGAATAATGTCAGTTTAGGGCTAAATACCCTGCTTGAGAATTGACTTTGAATCTGACTTTTTCAACTGTTTCTGATACTGTATATGTCTCTGATATGTGACTTTGACATCTGATTTTGACATGTGAGCTGTACCATTGTGCCATAAGCTAAAGTTATGCTGGCTGGTAGTTTTTCTTGGCTTTTAACATTAACCATGCAAATACTCAGGGTGTCTGAAAGTCCTTGTGATTTTCATTCTGATTTGTGAAGAATGTCAGATATCAGCATCAAGCATCATTTGCATTTGGCTTGGAGGAGGTCTATGTGAAAATCCCAATGAGTTTCAGACAAATGTCTGCATTGAAAATCACATAAATAAATAGAATTCCCATGTGTCTTCAACTGAGTGGATAGCTAAATTCAAGTCCCTGTAACTGCCAGTGGACTTTTTGTTTGTTTTTTCTACTAGTCAGATTTCAATGTAAGATGTTGGAGTCAATCTTACATGTCAGAGTCAGATGTCAAAGTCATATGTTAAAGTCACATATAAAAGTCATATATCCGAATCAGTTGTCAAAGTCAGATGTCGATGTCAGTTCTTAGACAGGGTATTTAGCCACAAACTGATATTATTCTGATGTTTCACTTTGATATCTGATCATGTCCTAAAACTTTGATATCTGATCATGTCCTAAAATGGACACTGTACACTTCTTTAGAGATCATTGTACCAATCATGGTATCAGTCAGCAATGATGGGTTCCTGGTTCTAGTTTAATTTTTTAAATTTCAGTCTCAACTTCCTCCTCTTGTGGTACTTTCTATATTCACTTCATAAATGAAATTGATGATTAACAACTACACCAGAACAAAGTTACGAATTTTACTGTAAAAATGGGGCATACTAAGGAGGACTACTTCAAGAATTTAGGGTTATTTAACACACTCATTTTCATAAACTTTTTGTCTTTCAAAGAATAGTTTTGATTAAGGGATCTCTTTATGTGTAATGTAGAGACCTGCTGACAGTAAGAAAAACTGCATATTTCTTTGCCTATAGTTTACTCTAAAATCAATTGCAATCTTTATCCTCCACATGTGGTTATGTGTAGCTTCCTATTGATTCCTTCATTGATCTTAGAAAACTTTACCATGCTAGGATTCAGAGTTTGGTGTGTATGAAAATTACCTCCACATGGAAAAAAGTCCTGTAAATATTCTGCCCAAAATATTTGTGAAGAATTCTTATTTGAGTGTGACTTGAGATGCATGGGAATTGCAGACAAAAAGAGACTGAAATTTTATTATATACTAAATCTTTAAAATTGTAATTCCATCAAGTGTTTTCTATATAAGTACCTATTTATTTGGGTCACTGATCAAGCAAAGTATAAAAGATCAATTATAGGCCAAAGATTCATGTACATAATAGTTCAATGGCCTAACTACAGAGCAAGTATTAATCTTGATAATAATATGAGCCCAATAGTGGACAGATTGCAAGGTTTGCCTGTGCAAAAATGCGCCTTCATTCCTAACACCGGCAAAGTTACTTACATAGTAACATAGTTAGTAAGGCCGAAAAAAGACATTTGTCCATCCAGTTCAGCCTATATTCCATCATAATAAATCCCCAGATCTACGTCCTTCTACAGAACCTAATTGTATGATACAATATTGTTCTGCTCCAGGAAGACATCCAGGCCTCTCTTGAACCCCTCGACTGAGTTTGCCATCACCACCTCCTCAGGCAAGCAATTCCAGATTCTCACTGCCCTAACAGTAAAGAATCCTCTTCTATGTTGGTGGAAAAACCTTCTCTCCTCCAGACGCAGAGAATGCCCCCTTGTGCCCGTCACCTTCCTTGGTATAAACAGATCCTCAGCGAGATATTTGTATTGTCCCCTGATATACTTATACATGGTTATTAGATCGCCCCTCAGTCGTCTTTTTTCTAGACTAAATAATCCTAATTTCGCTAATCTATCTGGGTATTGTAGTTCTCCCATCCCCTTTATTAATTTTGTTGCCCTCCTTTGTACTCTCTCTAGTTCCATTATATCCTTCCTGAGCACCGGTGCCCAAAACTGGACACAGTACTCCATGTGCGGTCTAACTAGGGATTTGTACAGAGGCAGTATAATGCTCTCATCGTGTGTATCCAGACCTCTTTTAATGCACCCCATGATCCTGTTTGCCTTGGCAGCTGCTGCCTGGCACTGGCTGCTCCAGGTAAGTTTATCATTAACTAGGATCCCCAAGTCCTTCTCCCTGTCAGATTTACCCAGTGGTTTCCCATTCAGTGTGTAATGGTGATATTGATTCCTTCTTCCCATGTGTATAACCTTACATTTATCATTGTTAAACCTCATCTGCCACCTTTCAGCCCAGGTTTCCAACTTATCCAGATCCATCTGTAGCAGAATACTATCTTCTCTTGTATTAACTGCTTTACATAGTTTTGTATCATCTGCAAATATCGATATTTTACTGTGTAAACCTTCTACCAGATCATTAATGAATATGTTGAAGAGAACAGGTCCCAATACTGACCCCTGCGGTACCCCACTGGTCACAGCGACCCAGTTAGAGACTATACCATTTATAACCACCCTCTGCTTTCTATCACTAAGCCAGTTACTAACCCATTTACACACATTTTCCCCCAGACCAAGCATTCTCATTTTGTGTACCAACCTCTTGTGCGGCACGGTATCAAACGCTTTGGAAAAATCGAGATATACCACGTCCAATGACTCACCATGGTCCAGCCTATAGCTTACCTCTTCATAAAAACTGATTAGATTGGTTTGACAGGAGCGATTTCTCATAAACCCATGCTGATATGGAGTTAAACAGTTATTCTCATTGAGATAATCCAGAATAACATCCCTCAGAAACCCTTCAAATATTTTACCAACAATAGAGGTTAGACTTACTGGCCTATAATTTCCAGGTTCACTTTTAGAGCCCTTTTTGAATATTGGCACCACGTTTGCTATGCGCCAATCCTGCGGAACAGACCCTGTCGCTATAGAGTCCCTAAAAATAAGAAATAATGGTTTATCTATTACATTACTTAGTTCTCTTAGTACTCGTGGATGTATGCCATCCGCACCCGGAGATTTATCTATTTTAATCTTATTTAGCCGGTTTCGCACCACTTCTTGGGTTAGATTGGTGACCCTTAATATAGGGTTTTCATTGTTTCTTGGGATTTCACCTAGCATTTCATTTTCCACCGTGAATACCGTGGAGAAGAAGGTGTTTAATATGTTAGCTTTTTCCTCGTCATCTACAACCATTCTTTCCTCACTATTTTTTAAGGGGCCTACATTTTCAGTTTTTATTCTTTTACTATTGATATAGTTGAAGAACAGTTTGGGATTAGTTTTACTCTCCTTAGCAATGTGCTTCTCTGTTTCCTTTTTGGCAGCTTTAATTAGTTTTTTAGATAAAGTATTTTTCTCCCTATAGTTTTTTAGAGCTTCAATGGTGCCATCCTGCTTTAGTAGTGCAAATGCTTTCTTTTTACTGTTAATTGCCTGTCTTACTTCTTTGTTCAGCCACATTGGGTTTTTCCTATTTCTGGTCCTTTTATTCCCACAAGGTATAAACCGCTTACACTGCCTATTTAGGATGTTCTTAAACATTTCCCATTTATTATCTGTATTCTTATTTCTGAGGATATTGTCCCAGTCTACCAGATTAAGGGCATCTCTAAGCTGGTCAAACGTTGCCTTCCTAAAGTTCAGTGTTTTTGTGACTCCCTGACAAGTCCCCCTAGTGAAAGACAGGTGAAACTGTACAATATTGTGGTCGCTATTTCCTAGATGCCCGACCACCTGCAGATTTGTTATTCTGTCAGGTCTATTAGATAGTATTAGGTCTAAAAGTGCTGCTCCTCTGGTTGGATTCTGCACCAATTGTGAAAGATAATTTTTCTTGGTTATTAGCAGAAACCTGTTGCCTTCATGGGTTTCACAGGTTTCTGTTTCCCAGTTAATATCCGGGTAGTTTAAGTCCCCCATAACCAGGACCTCATTATGGGTTGCAGCTTCATCTATCTGCTTTAGAAGTAGACTTTCCATGGTTTCTGTTATATTTGGGGGTTTGTAACAGACCCCAAATAGAATTTTGTTACCATTTTTCCCTCCATGAATTTCGACCCATATGGACTCGACATCCTCATTTCCTTCGCTAATATCCTCCCTTAAAGTGGACTTTAGACAAGACTTTACATAGAGACAAACCCCTCCTCCTCTCCGATTTTTACGATCCTTTCTAAACAGACTGTAACCCTGTAAGTTAACTGCCCAGTCATAGCTTTCATCTAACCATGTCTCGGTTATTCCCACTATGTCAAAGTTACCTGTAGATATTTCTGCTTCTAGTTCTTCCATCTTGTTTGTCAGGCTTCTGGCGTTTGCGAGCATGCAGTTTCGAGGATTTTGTTTTGTTCCAATCTCCTCGCTGTGGATTGTTTTAGAAATGTTCTTACCTCCCTTCTGAGTATGTTTTCCTGGATCTTCTTTGTTCAAGTCTAATGTTTTTCTTCCCGTCCCCTCTTCTTCTAGTTTAACGCCCTCCTGATGAGTGTAGCGAGTCTTCTGGCGAATCTACTTTATTATTATTATTATTATTATTATTTATTGTTATAGCGCCATTTATTCCATGGCGCTTTACATGTGAGGAGGGGTATACATAATAAAAAACAAGTACAATAATCTTAAACAATACAAGTCATAACTGGTACAGGAGGAATGAGGACCCTGCCCGCGAAGGCTCACAATCTACAAGGGATGGGTGAGAATACAGTAGGTGAGGGTAGAGCTGGTCATGCAGCGGTTTGGTCGATCGGTGGTAACTGCAGGTTGTAGGCTTGTCTGAAGAGGTGGGTCTTCAGGTTCTTTTTGAAGGTTTCGATGGTAGGCGAGAGTCTGATGTGTTGTGGTAGAGGGTTCCAGAGTAGGGGTGATACGCGAGAGAAATCTTGTATACGATTGTGGGAAGAGGAGATAAGGGGGGAGTAGAGTAGGAGATCTTGTGAGGATCGGAGGTTGCGGGTAGGTAAGTACCGGGAGACGAGGTCGCAGATGTATGGGGGAGACAGGTTGTGGATGGCTTTGTACGTCATGGTTAGGGTTTTGTAGTGGAGTCTCTGGGCAATGGGGAGCCAGTGAAGGGATTGACAGAGGGGAGAGGCCGGGGAATAGCGGGGGGACAGGTCGATTAGTCGGGCAGCAGAGTTTAGAATAGATTGGAGGGGTGCGAGAGTGTTAGAGGGGAGGCCACAGAGCAGGAGGTTGCAGTAGTCAAGGCGAGAGATGATGAGGGCATGGACTAGGGTTTTTGCAGATTTATGGTTGAGGAATGAACGGATTCGTGAAATATTTTTGAGTTGAAGTCGGCAGGAAGTGGAAAGGGCTTGGATATGGAATTTGAAGGAGAGATCAGCGTCAAGGATTACCCCGAGGCAGCGAGCTTGTGGGACTGGGGAGAGTGGGCAGCCATTTACTGTAATGGATAGGTTCGTTGGGGGGGTCGCGTGAGATGGGGGAAAGATGATGAATTCTGTTTTGTCCATGTTAAGTTTCAGAAATCTAGCGGAGAAGAAGGATGAAATAGTGGACAGACATTGAGGGATTCTGGTTAGAAGGGAGGTGATATCTGGTCCAGAGATGTAGATCTGTGTGTCGTCAGCATAGAGGTGATACTGAAAGCCATGAGATTCTATGAGCTGTCCCAGGCCAAAGGTGTAAATGGAGAAGAGCAAGGGCCCAAGGACTGAACCTTGTGGGACTCCGACAGATAGAGGGCGAGGTGAGGAGGTGGTTTGTGAGTGGGAGACGCTGAATGTCCGGTCTGTTAGGTATGATGAGATCCAGGATAAGGCCAAGTCTGCGATGCCAAGGGATGAGAGGGTTTGTAATAATAGGGAATGGTCCACTGTGTCAAAGGCAGTCGACAGGTCGAGGACGAAGAGGACAGAGTAGTGTCGCTTGCTCTTGGCGGTTAAGAGGTCATTGGTGACTTTAGTTAGGGCAGTTTCGGTGGAATGGTGTGACCGGAAGCCAGATTGTAGGCGGTCAAAGAGGGAACAAGAAGAGAGATGGGAGGACAGTTCAAGGTAAACGTGTTGTTCCAGTAGTTTGGAGGCATAGGGGAGAAGTGATATACGGCGATAGCTAGATACAGAGGATGGGTCAAGAGAGGGCTTTTTGAGGATAGGTGTGATGGAGGCATGTTTAAAGCTTGAGGGGAAGAAACCAGTTGTTAGTGATAGGTTGAAGAGATGGGTTAGGGTTGGGATGAAGATTGTGGTGAGGTTTGGGATGAGGTGGGATGGGAGTGGGTCAAGTGCACAGGTGGTGAGATGCGATCTTGAGAGTAGAGTGGAGAGTTGATCTTCTGTAATGGTGGAGAAGTTGGTTTTGGAGGTGGAGGGCTGGGAAATCGGGAGGAAGGGCTCTGGGGGTTGTTGACCAAAACTGTCTCCAATGCCATCAATCTTCTGCTTGAAAAATGAGGCAAAGTCTTCAGTGGAGATAAGTGGGGAGGGAGGAGGTGCTGGGGGACGGAGGAGAGAATTGAAGGTGTTGAATAACTGTTTAGGGTTGTGAGAGAGAGCGGATATGAGAGATGAGAAGTAGGTTTGTTTAGCTGTGGCGAGTGTGGTATTGAAAGTAGTGAGGGACTGTTTGAATGCGATGAAGTGCTCGTTGGAGTGGGATCTTTTCCATCTGCGCTCAGCAGCCCTGGAGGCTCGCCTCAGTACTTTAGTCAGGCTGGTGTGCCAGGGCTGTCTGTTGATTTTGCGAGCTTTGGTATGTGTTAGGGGGGCAGCAGATTCCAAAGCTACAGCTATTGTGGTGTTATATAGAGCAGCAGCGTCATCCGCATTGTGTATGGAACTTATGCCTGTGAGGGGGAGGAGGGATTCAGAAAATGAATGTAGGTCAAGATGTTTAATATTTCTGCGAGGGTGTGAAAGTTTGTGGGGTGGGGATTGTAGACATGGAGTGGAGAGAGATGAGAATGTGAGAAAGTTGTGGTCAGAGAGTGGGAGAGGTGAGTTAGAGAGGTTAGATAGAGAGCAGAGGCGGGTGAAGATGAGGTCCAGTGTGTGACCGTCTTTGTGAGTGGCTGCAGAAGACCATTGAGTGAGGCCGAAGGAGGAAGTGAGAGTTAGAAGTTTAGTGGCAGCTGAGAGGGAAGTGTCAATGGGGATGTTGAAGTCACCCATGATGATGGTGGGGATGTCCGCAGAAAGGAAATGAAGTAGCCAAGTGGTGAAGTGGTCAAAGAAGATGGTGGCTGGCCATGGGGGGCGGTAAATGACAGCCAGTTGGAGGTTAGTGGGGGAATAGATGCGCACAGAGTGCACCTCAAAGGAAGGGAGGGTAACAGAGGGTGGCAGTAGGATTGGGGTGAAGGAGCAGTTATCTGACAGAAGAAAACCAACTCCTCTGCCATGTTTGCTGCTGGGGCGGGGTGTGTGGGAAAGGTGGAAGCCACCGTAAGAGAGTGCAGCAGGGGAGACTGTGTCAGAAGGGGTGAGCCAGGTTTCGGTGATGGCGAGGAAGGAAAGTTTGGTAGTAACAAAGAGATCATGGATGTAGGAGAGCTTGTTGCAGACAGAGCGAGCGTTCCACAGAGCTCCTGTAAGTGGGACTGGGGAGGCGGGGGCTGGGCGAATGGGTATAAGGTTAGAGAGGTTACGGAAGTTTGTGCTAGAGCGTGGGTGGGAGGTTGAAACGATTGTGGGAATATGGTGAGGAGGACCAGGATTTGGAGAAATATCACCAGCAGTGAGAAGGAGCAGAGAAAGTGTTAGCAGGTGGGAGCAGGAGAGGGCATGAGGGGGCTGTCTGTGTTTGGAGACAGAGGATTGTATGTTAAGGAACAGTTTGGAGGAGGAGGTGAGATGGATGGGGAGGATTGAAGAGGAGATGAACAGTTCCTTACTTGGTGTAGGGATCAGGAAAGTTAGCAGAAAGTGAAGGATTATAGGGGTGAAAGTGAAAACAAACAGAAACATTGTTTACAGTGACTGGCCAGTTACCTTCAGTTCCCTTCAGTTTCAATTCAGGTTTTAATTCTACTGTGATCCACACTTTTAAGGACACACTTCTAAGGGATCACACTGCAGACTGAAGTCATTGCAGACTTGAGCTATACAATATATGGCAAACTAAGTGCGTTCAGGTGTGAAGCAGAGAGGAGTGATCTCTGCTCATCTTGGTCAGAGAATTAAGAGTGAACCAGATGCATACAATCAGGCCTGAGTAAACAAGGTCATAAATATCACAGGGTAAGCTGGGGTTAGCCGAAAAGCATACCATGAGAATGCTAGGAGCAGAGGAAAGTCTGTGTGGAAAGCTGGGTGATGTAATTATGTGCACTTCATAGACAGACAAAGCAGGGGAGCAGGCTGGATAAACATACCTGTTGGAAGAATAGAGATGCTTGTTAGAGTGTGATGGTGGCAGGTAGCAGGGAACAGTCTGTATACATCTTTCAGGTTTTAATTCTACTGTAATCCACACTTTTAAGGACACACTTCTAAGGGATCACACTGCAGACTGAAGTCATTGCAGACTTGGGCTATACAGCTATACATATGTAGCATTAACTAAAATAACAGCCGGTTTGATAAGCTGTTAATTTTGTATTCCAATACTAATTGTCTGAACAGTGCGCTACATAAAAGCATACCTGTGCTATGGTAACAGTGTAATGCATCACAGCTGTTGGTTTAAGCCTTCACTGACCCTGAAAATGATCAGTTTGACTTTTTGTTTTGCATGATGCTATTCATTTTATCATATACTGTACTGAAAAAATGCAAATAAAATGAAATGGTAAAGTAAATGCAATTGTGCTATTGTTTTTTTATTTTGTTTTTACATCATCCATACTGCGCTAAAAAAAAAAGGACTTAACAACATGAATCTCCAGGTCAGTACAACTACAGATAAAAACTTATATACTGTATATATTTTTATTGTGGTGGTGAAAAAAAAACAGTTTAACCCTTCATAGCATCTTCTGTACATGTACGGAAGCAGGTGTATGGAGTGGAGCTCACTGGGTAAGTGGGCCCCACACCCGGCAGATCATGGTTGTGTATTAGGGCCAAGCTCTGCTTCTAACATTCTGATTTTTTCCAACACTAAAATAATTTTAAAAAACTGAACATGTTTGGTATCACCATAATCATATTAAGGCCGGAGTGACACTAGAGAGGAATATGGACGAGTGCTATGTGATAAAAAAATCACATAGCACTCGAATCAATGTTAATCTATGGGGCAGCCCCCATCATTAGTTGTTTTCTCACCAATGAAAGTTTATGGGTGCGATAAAAACTTGCACACCACATGGACAATCAGTGTGACTTGCGAGAAATACGCATCGGTGTCCCTTAAAAATTCAGCGCAATGTAATGTAAAATCACAATGACATCTTAACATGGAATAGATAAAATAAATCTTTACACATAGTGTATATATATATATATATATATATATGTATATATATATATATATATATGTCATTGACACACATATATATAGTAAAGAGCAAAAGTTTGGACACACCTTCTCATTAAAAGATTTTTCTGTGTATTCATGACTATGAAAAATGTACATTCACACTGAAGGCATCAAAACTATGCATTAGCACATGTGGAATTATATACTTAACAAAAAAGTGTGAAACTAGTGAAATTATGTCTTATATTCTAGGTTCTTCAAAGTAGCTACCTTTTGCTTTGATGACTGCTTTGCACACTCTTGGCATTCTCTTGATGAGCTTCAAGAGGTAGTCACCAGGAATGGTCTTCCAACAATCTTGAAGGAGTTCCCAGAGATGCTTAGCACTTGTTGGCCCTTTTGCCTTCACTCTGCAGTCCAGCACACCCCAAACCATCTCGATTGGGTTCGGGTCTGGTGACTGTGAAAGCCAGGTCATCTGGCGTAGCACCCCATCACTCTCCTTCTTGGTCAAATAGCCCTTACATAACCTGGAGGTGTGTTTGGGGTCATTGTCTTGTTGAAAAATAAATGATGGTCCAACTAAACGCAAACTGGATGAATAGCATGCCGCTGCAAGATGCTGTGGTAGCCATGCTGGTTCAGTATGCCTTTAATTTTGAATAAATCCCCAACAGTGTCTCCAGCAAAGCACCCCCATACCATCTCACCTCCTCCTCCATGCTTCACAGTGGGAACCAGGCATGTAGAGTCCATCCGTTCACCTTTTCTGCATCGCACAAAGACACGGTGGTTGGAAGCAAAGATCTCAATTTGGACTCATCAGACCGAAGCACAGATTTCCACTGGTCTAATGTCCATTCCTTGTGTTCTTTAGCCCAAACAAGTCTCTTCTGCTTGTTGCCTGTCCTTAGCAGTGGTTTCCTAGCAGTTATTTTACCATGAAGGCCTGCTGCGCAAAGTCTCCTCTTAACAGTTGTTGTAGAGATGTGTCTGCTGCTAGAAATCTGTGTGGCATTGACCTGGTCTCTATAATCAGAGCTGCTGTTAACCTGCGATTTCTGAGGCTGGTGACTCGGATAAACTTATCCTCAGAAGCAGAGGTGACTCTTGGTCTTCCTTTCCTGGAGCGGTCATCATGTGAGCCAGTTTCTTTGGAGCGCTTTTGATGGTTTTTGCCACTGCACTTGGGGACACTTTCAAAGTTTTCCCAATTTTACGGACTGACTGACCTTCATTTCTTAAAGTAATGATGGCCACTGTTTTTTCTTTACCTAGCTGCTTTATTGTTGCCATAATACAAATTCTAACAGTCTAGTCAGTAGGACTATGAGCTGTGTATCCACCTGACTTCTGCACAACACAACTGATGGTCCCAACCCCATTTATAAGCCAAGAAATCCCACTTATTAAACCTGATAGGGCACACCTGTGAAGTGAAAACCATTCCCGGTGACTACCTCTTGAAGCTCATCAAGAGAATGCCAAGAGTGTGCAAAGCAGTCATCAAACGAAAAGGTGGCTACTTTAAAGAACCTAGCATATAAGACATAATTTAGGTTGTTTCAAACTTTTTTGCTAAGTATATAATTCCACATGTGTTAATTCATAGTTTTGATGCCTTGAGTGTGAATGTACAATTTTCATAGTCATGAAAATACAGAAAAATCTTTAAATGAGAAGGTGTGTCCACACTTTTGGTCTATACTTTATATATAGGTATATCTTTATATTTCATATAGAGCTAGATAGCAGAATAGCCGATAATTCAATTGTTGGGTTCTGTAAAATCATTACCGAACCCGACAGGTTATGAGACATGGTATACATACAGTAAACCATTGCATAACCATTAGATTTCTATATGTCCCTCATTAATAATGTTAGTGTCATGATCCATTCCGGAGTTTAATCCTGTCTGCACTTTTTCTGGGTGGGTCATGTCAAGGGTTAACTTTGCTCGGCCTCATTCTGGGCTCGGGTTTGCTCTTTAGCTCCCAGGTATCCTGAGGGTGGTGTCAGCTATAGCTCTGCCTTCCGCCTGACTCTGGAAGCCCTTGATTTGTCCTATTGTGATCCCTGACTTATCCTGTGTCTGTTATCTCCCACTGCCTACCCTTTCCCAGTGTCTCTTTGTTTGTCTGTAGAGCTGCTTGACTCTCTGGTTCTGACCTCCTGGCTTGTCTTTTGATTCCATTTCTGTTTGTCCCTATTGTACTGTATTTTGCCCGTCCTGGTTTACTGATCCATTTCTACATTCTGACTATCCATTCTGTCTACATCCTTTTGTACTGTTGTGCTATCTTGTGCCCTGACTTGGATTTCCTGACCTCGCTCTCGTCACTCGTCATCTGTTCAGCTGCTCTGTATGTGCAGTCTCGCTTCCCTATCAAGCTCTCCCTGGTGGAGGTTGCGCTGTACTGCACCGCAGCTGCATGACAGTTTGTAGTGTTTGTGTGTAAAATTTTGGAGCTGTAGGTGTTAAATTAAAGGATTAAGGAGAGGGAAAGCCAGTGACTTGAGTGTTAGGACTGGCGGAATGCACCAAGTATATGGTGAAACAATATTAGGTGCGTTCGCAGTCCGGGATCCACCGTGCAGGTGAAAACCTGCTGCTAGTAAATGGCAGCGCTATATGGCGGTGGAAGCAAACCCTGTTAAGCCACAGGACCACAATACTGCACTGAAGAGCGCAAGCTAAGAGTCACCAAACTCAATCCCAAGACTCGGGGTTGAAGTCCATTCAGACTAATTGCGAACAACACCGCAACTGGGTGTATTAGGTAACTAATAGGAATAGTTTTAGAGCACTGAAGTGCGTACTGTGCCGTGCTGGCAGACACCACCAAGCACCCAGACATGGGTTAGGAAGCGCACTACTGGCACGTGGCGCCGCACTGGCGGTAACAGCAATGGATGCTGATTTGTGTGTAACACGTTGTGAGGATAGTCGGGCGCTAGATAGCAGCCATACACCTTACGCGAGCAATCATACAAAAGGGTGGGTTATTTAAAGGACGACTTGCACTCATCAACATACACACGTATACAATTGTACACTAGTGCATGGCCGTGCGGTCATGCGAAGCTTATATAGCTGCAGTACGTATAGGACCTTCCAAAAAAGGACCAATGGGAAGCTGCCACAGAAGTTTAGCATCTTCAGGACCTTCCAAGAGGACGAATGGGAACCGCTGGAGCATCTGAGCATGTGATCCTCGATCTCCAACGGGAGATCTCACCCTGGGCATGCTCAGAAGGGAAAAAGCAGGACTTAGTCCCAAAAGCGTCCGCTCACCGCTGCCCAGCACTGGCTTTAAAGGCAAAAGCTGGAAAAGCAACAGCAAGCCTAAGCACAGAGTGAGACTGAGCCAGACGCAAGGACTGACGTCTCCGCTGAGCAGGTTCCACTGCGGCAGGAGAAACGGCCCGAGATTCCCCCAGTGCAGAAGCGGAAACTCGACCCCTAACACTGAGGGCAGATATTAATAGCCTAGAGAGAGACCATGGCTATTCCCCTCTGGCTAAAAACATCTGCACCCAGCCACCCCAGAAAAGGCGCATATGTAAGCATAAAGTCTTTTAATGAAATAATTAAACACACATGTTTAACATCTTTATTACACTCTCAAAGCAAGCGAAGCCCTCTTTCTTCTGTAAAAAAAATCCAAAATAAAAAAGCAACAATATCCCATACCTGTCCTCCATACAGTCAAGTCCCACACTGCAATCCATCTCAAGGGGTTAAATATTTTACCACCGGGAGCGGTGGTAATGCTACCGCCCTGATTATAAACCATGGAGGAATGAATGAAAAGCTACCTACGCAGTCTCCCGGCCTGACCGGACATGAACTCAATAGCGTAAGAAAGTGTTGTGAATTCTGCTCTTGAGCTCCCTCCGGTGGTTATGAGTGGTAGTGCTGCGGTAGTTGGATCGCAGCATTTATCAGGTGTATCCATTTTTTGCAATTTGGGCTGGGCTATTTAAGTCCTGCTTTATCCTTTAGTCAGTGCCAGTTGTCCATTGTTTTTGGAGGATTGACATCCATACCTGGTCTCTCCTGTTCTGCTGTTCATTGCTTCAAAGATAAGTTCTGGCCTTGTTTTTGCTGTCCACCTGCTGTGGACCTTATAGTTCTGTGCATTTTCATGTTTTGTCTTGTCCAGCTTTGTCTGTGAAGGATTTTTTGCAGCCAAGCTGTGTCTCTAGAGATGCAGATATACCCTCCATGTCTTTAGTCAGATGTGGTGTTTTGTATTTTCTGTGGTGGATATTTTCTAGTGTTTTAATACTGACCGCATAGTATTCTGTCCTATTCTTCCTTTTTAGCTAGTTTGACCTCCTATGCTAAATCCTGATTTCATGTCTGCGTATGTTATTTCCCTCTCCTTTCATAGTCAATATTTGTGGGGGGCTGTCTATCCTTTGGGGATTTTCTCTGAGGCAAGATAGTTTTCCCGTTTCTGTCTTTAGGGGTAGTTAGTTCTTAGGCTGTGTCGAGGGGTCTAGGGAGTGTTAGGTACCCCCCATGGCTACTTCTAGTTGCGCTGCTAAGTTCAGGGTTTGCGGTCAGTACAGTTACCACCTTCTCCAGAGTACGTCTCATGCTGCTCCTAGGCCACCAGATCATAACAGGAAGGTTTCTGAACATTTTCCCCTGCTGCCAAGTTTAGTACGTCGGGCGGGAAATCTGCTCAGCCTAAGTGACATCAGCGGTTGTCTGCCCCGCCTGACCTCAGGAGAACTCAGTAGCGTGGGAAAAAGTTCAGAAAATTTCCCATGCTAATGAGTTCATGTCCAGTCATTACCCCAGTAATGTGACCGGCTTCCTCTGCCTGTGACATGTTGCATATCTGCTGCCAGGATCAGCCGAATGATTCGCGTAGGTGCAGTAAATCAGACCACCGCCATTATTGTGCAGACAGATAGCGGTGGTCACATTAAAAATGTGCATGCTCTCCTCCTGTACAAAGATGGCGGCGGTCAGTGAATCATTTGCTCGCAGCGGTGTTCTACTGGTGGTACCACGCAAGAGGATGCATACGGCATATAAAGTTAGTGTGTTTTTGTGTGTGTGGTGCGTACACCGTATAAAGTGTGTGTGTGTGGTGTGTATGGGATATAAAATGTGTGTTTGCTTGTGTGTGTGTGTTTGGTGCGTACGGCATAGCATATACAGTGTGTGTGTGTGTGTGTGTGTGTGATGTGAGACTGTGTTCGGCTGGTGGTACCAAGCAAGAGGCTGATACCACCAGCAGTTTCCATATTGTGACACCCATCACTTGGGTGTCCCAATATGGAGGTCGTTGAACTTCCACCACTTGGAATTCTGGGATCCGGACACATCTGGACGGAACAGGATGTGAAGACATTACGAGCGCAACCAATCAGTGAAGCGGTGTTTAAATCCCGTGCCAATGTCGCTGATTGGTCGCGGCCAGCCGGGAGCGATCAATCAGTAAAGTGGTGTTTAAATCCCATGCCAATGTCGCTGATTGGTCAAGGGCGGCTGGGTCATGACTCCGTCTGTCGCTGTCATCTGGGGTCATTACCGCAAAGAATTACTGGGACCGGAGCATCGCGAGGTGCGGGAAGAGGTGCGGGAAAAGCTGCCGGGATGCCGGAAGGTGAGATTATCACGATTTTTTTTATTTTTTATTATTTTTAACATTATATGTTTTTACTATTGATGCTGCATAAGCAGCATCAATAGTAAAAAGTTGGTCACACTTGTCAGAAGCGGTGATGGACCCAGAAATACTGCAGGCAGCGTTTTTGGGTCCGTCACAGAATGACGGCACATCGCTAGCGCGTGCCCAGTATGGCATGTGTTGACGATGCACCCGGTAACAGGGTTAATGGCAGCATTAACGGACTGCGTTACGTGTAATGGACTGTTAAAATGCCATGTGGGTGCTGACTGGAGGGAGTAGGCAGGGGCCAATTCGCGGCCGGACAGTGCCTGTCGCTGACTGGTTGCGCCCAGCCGGCTGCGACCAATCAGCGGCGTGGGATTTCCGTGACAGACAAGCAGACAAACAGACGGAAGTGGACCTTAGATGATTATATAGATAGATTCCTAATTTTTAGTCGCACTAGGTCACCATTGAGTGTCATGTGGATGTATCGAGTATATGATCTTTTTTTTACTTACCTTTTTAACACCCAGACCATATGTAAATTTTTTCATACATAATAATACATTGACTTGCACTGGTGCTTGTGCTGTCCATATGCTGTCGGTTTTGCATACGTACAGTACTGCGAAGTTTAAAATGCTTGTCTGAATGAGTTCTAAGATCTCATTATTTAGCTTACTTACAGTATATACAGCCATTAATTCCACAGCATTTTACAGACATCATCATCACCAGGTTTAGACTGATCCACTGGAGAACAGCAGAATTCTCCAGTCGGCCCGTCAAGAATGGACTGTAATTGACACTATATACTTGAATCACTAAGTACAGATAAAGGGTGGCATTTTATTCATTTAACAGTCTACTCAGTTCGTTGTTATACACATTTGTTATTGAGGATAATGTGATATATGAATGTAGCTGAAAAGTAGGGTCCTCTAGTTGGTTAGTTGTGGACCCTTAGTACCCCGACTCGACACTGATCATCGCTGTACCTGTTGGGGCCCAGAATCTAAATTCCTTATCAGTATATCTTTGGCATGTGGAAGAAAAACGAAGTATTGAGCCATCGTGTTGCCCATAGAAGGGGCCAATAATAAGATTTCCAGCCTATTAATAACAGCTTGCAGCTGTTTGCTTTGCCTTTACTGGCTAGTAAAGAGGGGACTACTAAAAAATTATGTGGGGTCCCCTTTATAATTACTAACCAGCATCGGCTACACAGACAGCTGCAGGCTGATATTAATAGACTGGGAGTGGGAAATTTACATTGGCTCCCTCCCAGACTAAAGGTGCCTTCACACTAAACGATATCGCTAGCGATCCGTGACGTTGCAGCATCCTGGCTAGCGATATCGTTCAGTTTGACACGCAGCAGCGATCAGAATCCTGCTGTGATGTCGTTGGTCGGGGCTAGAGGGCCAGAACTTTCTTTGGTCGCTGGCTCTCCCGCTGACATCGCTGAATCGGCGTGTGTGACACCGATTCAGCGATGTCTTCGCTGGTAACCAGGGTAAACATCGGGTTACTAAGCGCAGGGCTGTGCTTAGTAACCCGATGTTTACCCTGGTTACCATCCTAAAAGTAAAAAAAACAAACGCTTCATACTTACCTTCAGCTGTCTGTCCCCTCGCCGTCAGCTTTCCTGCACTCACTGTGAGCACAGCGGCCGGAAAGCAGAGCGGTGACGTCACCGCTCTGCTTTCCGGCCGCTGTGCTCACAGCCAGTACAGAGAAGCAGAGCGCCGAGGACAGACAGCGGAAGGTAAGTATGAAGCGTTTGTTTTTTTTTACTTTTAGGATGGTAACCAGGGTAAACATCGGGTTACTAAGCGCGGCCCTGCGCTTAGTAACCCGATGTTTACCCTGGTTACCGGGGACCTCGGGATCGTTGGTCGCTGGAGAACTGTCTGTGTGACAGCTCTCCAGCGACCAAACAGCGACGCTGCAGCGATCCAGATCGTTGTCGGTATCGCTGCAGCGTCGTTTAGTGTGAAGGTACCTTTAGAACATCAGCCCTCAGCCACCCAGAAATGGCATATCCATTAGATGCCCAAATTCTGGCACTTAGCCTCCGCTCATCCTACTTTCCCTGGTGTGGTGGCAAGTGGGTTAATAGTTTTGGGGTTGATGTCAGCTGTTTTATGTGTGCTCACATCAAGTCCAGAGGTTTGTAATGGAGAGGTGACTATCAGACCCTACCGTTATTAACCCTGTTGTCAAATTTAAAAAAATACACTCAGAGAAAAGTCCTTTGGTTGAAATAAACACTCCCCAACAATCTTTGCCAATTTACTAATGTAAAAATAAAAATAAAAAATTCAAGTAATCCTCACCTTCCTCCGTTAATTTATAATTTTGGGGGGCAGTCTCGCTTTTACTAACCAGTAAAGACTAAACAAATAGCTATGAGCTGTTCTTCATAGATTGTGAACCTTTATTGCTATTGCCCCTTTCCAGAATATTAAAATCAGCCCCCAGCTGTCTATTTTTCCTCAGTTGGTTAGGAAAATTAATGTGGACCACACGCAGTTGTTTACTTATTTAATACAGCGATACATAGATGGCTGGTGGTGACTACAAGTTTCATCAGCATTGCATCATTGTGTTGATCACAGGAGACCAGGTGACAATGATGAGACTTGCAGTTAGCACTATTCCTAGGTGGCATGTGCTGACTATAACTCATCGGCATTGCCTGGTCTTGTTGGTCACAGAGAGACAAGGCGGCAATGATGAGAGCTGGATTCAGCACTCAGGAACAACGCTTAGTGTACTGCTTTTCCCAGATGCTGGTACGTGTCACACGTCATGTCATCCGTGTGTCATCAGCGTGCACGTGTTTGGAACATTTTGTGAACAGTGCTGCAGGCAAAAAATAAACATGTCAACGTGCTTTGCACACAGACACAAGGTCTGTGAAACACACTGACATGTGGGCAGACCCATAGATTTGAATGGGTCTATGTGTATAAGTGACCGCAGTACGTGTGAAAACTGTCACCACATGTACTGGAGTCACTGACACGTGAAAGAGACCTTTGTCAGTGCAGTAATATCAGAGAAGTAGTTGGCAATTGAAGCCACGGCATGAAGTGAAGCAAATGAAAGAGATGAGGACAAGAAGTGGAGAACCAGACGACAGGCTGTTAGCTTAGCGGGATAGGTAAACCTTGAGGAGAGTATTCTTTTCTTTTTCTTTCTTACAACTTTTCATTACTGTGGTCAGAAGAGACGCTAGAGCCTAATAAAACTCGTTTAATTTGCATAAAATATCTTCCCGGTAAATCAAATTTCTCTGTAAAATCCATGTTATTTGCCAAATTTAAATCTTTGCAGATTTGATCATCTCGAACATCTACCTTATAACATTTGGACATAAAACTCATTAAGGCTCTAGTGTGCCTTTATCCTTGATTACTATTACTCTAGATAAGGAAAAGTGTGTACTGATTGTCACCTGTATTGACTTTAAACTGTTGTACTAATGATTTCTTTTTAAAAACAATGACTCTTCATTACTTATTTACAAAGTAAATGTTCAGTCCAGACAAAGTCAATTACATTACTCCTCCTTTCAATATAACAAAAAAATACAAAAACGTGGAATGCCACATTTTAAGGTCATATATATTAACTTTCATTTGTCTTTCTTGTCATAGAGATATCAATACATAAATTATAATAAAATCAATACAGATTTGAATAACGTATTGCAAAGTGAATAGTGATGGTGTTTAAACGTATTTTTCTCTTTAAGGTGCATTCAGACATCCGGGCAAAATGGTCCGAGATTGGATCGCAATGTGGACTAGCTGCAGGTCTCAGGACTCAATTGTCACAGTTTTGACACATGTAGTTTGGGAGACCCAGTCCATACAATGAGGTCCAATCTTGGACCGATTTGCAAGGATGTCTGAATGCACACTTATATTTGCTTCATTTGTATTTGACTGACAATTAATCAAATAGCTATCAAGTTCAACGTAAAATGTTTTATTTATTTTACTGTTGTTAGAAAAAAAATCTATATTTTATTGAAATCTGGTCAATTTTATTATTTGATTGACAAGACAATGGTGACATTGTATTTGTTTAGTACACAGTACCGGTTCTCGCTGACTTCACCCCACAGTTGGCTTGTCAGCATGGACTGATATCTAATTACAGAATGCAATTTGTGAAAAGGGTGCGCTTACATATGCTGATTTTGTGTTGTTAAACGACAGCCAGTAAATATTCACACAAGCACACTGCTCTTTGAATGTGCACTAAGTGACCAGTAAGAGATCATATAGTGCGCACAGGTTGCCATTGTTCTTGGTAGCACAGATTCTGTGTTCAAAGAATGATGTGCTGCTGAGATCAATGATCTTTTTAGGTAAATCATGACATCATTTTATCTAATTAATTACATTTTTCGTCTTTCATCGGGTGACTAACAACCTGTTTAGACTGCAAGATTATTGTGCAGTATAAACGCACATTAACTATATACAGCTCTACCCAGGAGGAGGGAGAAGGAAAGGGAAGATAAAAATGACTAAATGAAGAATATGTGGTTATACATGAAGAAATTGCTACGGAAGCAGGTCTTTCCCCCCCTAATCCACGCCTCACAGCCGTCACTCATGGGCTCTGTGCGCCAGGTGCCGCTTCCTCTTCCTTCATTAGCATTCCCGGCGCCTGCGCTATTTTTTTTTCAGCCATGCGCAGTTGCGCTGCCCTTCGAACTAACAGCGCAGGCGCCGAGGAGGGGTGACAGGTTCCCTTTAATATTATTGATGGAATAATGAAATCGTTATGGCTCTTGGAGGAAGGGGAAGCAAATTGAATGCACAAAAACAAAAAATTGCCAGGTTCTTTAACAGTTTGAAGTATGATATCTTCTTCAATAAATCGATACACTACTTTCATACAGTCAATGATTAATGTATGCAACAGTTGACTCTTTTAAATGTTTATGGCAATAAGTATATTTATTTTTCTCTTTCATTTTTTGTTTTATTTCCTTGGGTTATTCTTTTCTTGTTGTGATGATATATTGCTTTATGATTGGTGAGGGTCTAATTACTGAGGCCTACACTGTTTCTGAGAATGAAGAGGTTGTCAACACTGGCAAACGCTGCATATCCTTCTGACTGCTGTCAGACAGCCATTGATTCTCTCATGGGAGAGAATAGGGCCAATTATGCAAATGTCACTCAGATCAAACTCTGTCAGAATTTGAGTTGACTGTCACCTCAGTGTGGTGCAATGCTCTTGCATGAGAGAATCGTATCACAGGTGTGGCAAAGTCAAAGATCTTATTTTCTCCATCTTTTTCATTCTCGGTATCCACTGTGCAGTCTGATGATTCACATGCACCCATAGACTTGTATGGGTGTGCGTGATCCGATTCGGATGCACTCGCAGCATGCTGCTATTGTTTCCTCATGCCAAGTCAGCACTGCCCCATTGCATAATATTGGGCAGAGCACCAAATTTCAAAGCACCAATTCCATCATATTTAAAAAAAAAAATACTTATCAATTCCTTTTATTAAATATATTTTTAGGGATTTTAGCCCAATATTTTTGTAGTAATGCTTTCATTCAAACACATCTGTTGACCTAGGTGTGCTTCTAATTGTAAAGCCATTTTAAGACCATTGAAATCCATAAATCATAAAGAGAATCATTATTGCTAAATGAAGATGGTTTTATAGGGAAGCTATCATAAAATATCATATATTGTTCACATAAGGTTTTTAAGCCATTATTCCAACTTTAGGCATTATCACCTATCCATAGGTGATAACTTGCTGATAAGTGTGGTATGACTGCTAAGACCCCCACGAATCCCAAAAGTAGGGCTATGCAAAGCCCTGTCTAAATGGAACGTTCGACTGAAACATACACCCCTGCTCCATATATTCTTTATGGGACTGGCAGAAAACGTCAAGGGCTGTTCTGAAAAACACAAATCTTTGGATTAGATTGGATATCCAGTCACTGGGATCTGCACTTTTCAGCAAGTTATAATCTGTCCTATGGATAGGTGCACATTTCTAAAGATTTGAGTATAACCCTTTATACAGTGGGCAGTCTTGCCATAAATGCATGGTAGGCCAAAATTGATGCAAGGGTTAAAAGACATTAACAAGTTTAAATGAAGCTAAACACAAGCCAAAACATAGCCAAACTAATAAAATCCACATTATTAAATTCCAGCTAAAAAACAATCCACAACAGATAAACCATAGAGGAGGAAAATGTCAACATATCCTTAGTGGCAATTTGACATTCCTGCAGGAGCTGCTGTTAGGCCTAAATATTTAATTTGGTTTAAATGGACATCTTCCTTTGGTCATACTCTTCCTCCCATTGTACAGCAGTCAATTTCTGAAGTCTGTCTGACAAGTAAAATCAAAATTCTTTATGTAGTGGGAACAGACAAACAGGGCAATAACATTATATGCATTGTATATTTCTGCCCTTGCCATAAAATTAAAAATGTCCCTAGAGCATATCCAAATGACCTACATTTCTAAGAGGCATATAAGATATTCGAGATAAACCCAAGTGAAAATTAAAAGCCTAAATGTTGTAAAAGTTTGCTTGGTATAATAAAATGTTTAACATTATAAAGATTAATGTATTATGGGAACCATAAATATGAGACTTTCCTATTTATAACAGGCAGGGAAAAATCCTGAATTTGCAAATGCACAGAATAAATATTCAGTTACTGATTCAGGAGTGGAATAATAGACTAAAGGATTTAGAACTAAGGCTACAGTCGAAACATCCTACATGTAGAGAAAATTCCTCTGCTTTAATCACAGTCCTTTTGGATTTGTGGATTTACCTTTTTTGTAAACGTAGAAAATTTGCTTGAAATAAAAGCCTTTTGTCCATTTCTGTAAACGTTGACTAATAAAATTCAGCTCAGTTCAGATGCAATTTAGACAGGCTGCACAGCAAGTTTCCTCACTGCTGTTCCATCATGGACATCAATCTTAGCCTGGAGGGACCATCTTTTCCGAAAGTGAGAGGCAATTTAGTCTCCATAATATATCAGTTCTAAGTTTCAGCAGAATGTCAACTGCTGAATTTATTTCCAGCCGCATGTTGACGGGGGCTTCACACCACAAGAGAATAGCATCACACCACTAATTTCATTTCATTTAGGAGCTTGACTTAGGAAAGACCTTTTGATGTAATAAAAAGGTCAACTTTTTACTTTACCATCAACAATTTTCCAAAGCACTTTTGCTATTTGGTTTGGTTTTATTTTTCTTTTCTGAGCATTTTACTTTTCACACTGTGTGCCTGCAGGTTTATGAAGCATACATTTGGATCAATACAACACTAAGGCGCTAACATGAATCTCGAATCTCTATACACCCACTACCTGAAAACATAAAAAAAAAATCACCTTTTGCCCTTTTATCGTTTTCCCTGTTGCAATAATACTAAACTTAAAAATTAAAATTATTCTGTTTGCATTTCACTTTTTGTAAAAAAAATGATTTGGTTTTGTTATTGTTTGTTTTTTTAATCTGGATTTATGATTTATAAGGTAAAAGGAATTCACTTACTTATGTAATATATTATTGACCGGATCTGTATATATTTCACTGACCAACATTTCTTAATTCCATTTTTGGTATTAATCTTACATTCCTGTGCAGTTACATTGCCTACTTGGTTTGAATAAAAATGTTATTTTGTTACATACATTCCCTTAACCATTCCAGCATTACCCTGAAGATATGATGAGGAACCAGCTTCTCTGGTAGGTAATGATAAGCATTATAGATACGACTACAGTCATGACCGTGGGTCAAGTTATGTGATATAATGCATTTTAAAATATACTTCATGCCTCACAAATATACAACGGTGTGTGATTATATCCTTTGGGTGTTGAGTGTCTATTGTCAAGTAAAACACATTCATTTAAAAAAAAAAAGTGAATGTGCAGGATATGGAATAACATAGAATACATTTTGCCCCAACCATTATGAAATAAACCATGTTCTGTTTTTTTCCAGATGTCTGCATAGATAGCATTTTGCGGTACATTACTATACATAACATTATGTGAATATGTAAAAATAGCTGAATATCCATAGCCCGCACTTTACAGATCCAAACATAAAGTTATATTGACACAGGGTTAAAAGAGACATAGTATACTGTATCTATCAAGCTCAATTTATGAAATCTACAAAACATCCTGATTTCAAGAAACACAACAACCACATCAACGTCAACCTGTTTCTTAGAGGTCTTTGGACTACAAAATAATAATTATTAGATGCAATAACATTCACACTGAGGCCATTGCATTGATATACGTGTGAATCAGTGGTCTTACAGTGGACAAGTGAAAGATTGAAAAATTGAAGTTGCAATATGATGGGCTGATATTGCATTTAGTGATCTGGGAACAGAATAGTTCTAGCTTTTTTTTCTATGTCAGATTTAGCCAAACAATATAATATCAAAGCTTTTCAAGACCGTGCAACTAACAACATAAAATCTTTAATGTCTGAGTCAGCACAAATCTAAATTCCTTTGAAATACAATTTTCTTTAAAATAAGCACTTGTTTTCACCAAATATGAAGAGTAATAGGCAGGGAAAATAGTGACAAAAATACAAAGCATTGGGTCTCTATTTTTGTATAGGTCCACAACCAATTAACTCTGAAATTAAGCAGGAATTTTTAGACTCCACCTATATTTTGCCAATCTTTTGAGACCTAAAAAGGACAGATGCTAACTCTACAATATTATTGAGCTGTTACACATTCTTTTTTTCACCTTTTTTTGTTTTCCATAACTGCTTTAGCTAGCCCTTTGGCTGTCCACCATGATTATGCCTCCCTCTGCTTAACCCCAGAAAAAAAAAACAAAATGAGCAAATAACCTATTGTAATTAAACAGTAATAGCAGATGTAAATAATAGAGGCTACTTTGTTAACACTATTTTAAACAAAAACCGGAAAAGCCATTCCATCGCGACAAGGTTTACCCACCTGTCTCTAGGATTAAAACATTACATTATCGACCTCAATGTAGATAAGGGCAGAACAGTATACTGGCCTAAATGTTCAGAAACCTATCCATGTCGTATAGCAGGTATAGCTTACACTGTGTGCAGAATTATTAGGCAAGTTGTATTTTAGAGGATTATTTTTATTATTGATCTACAACTATGTTGTCAGTCAACCCAAAAGACTCATAAATATCAAAGCTTAATATTTTTGGAAGTTGGAGTGGGATTTTGTTTAGATTTGGCAATCTTAAGAGGATATCTGTTTCTGCAGGTAACTATTACTGTGCAGAATTATTAGGCAACTTAATAAAAACCAAATACACTCCCATCTCACTTGTTTATTTTCACCAGGTAAACCAATATAACTGCACACAATTTAGAAATAAATATTTCTGACATGCAAAAACAAACCCCCCCAAAATTAGTGACCAATATAGCCACCTTTCTTTATGATGACACTCAACAGCCTTCCATCCATAGATTCTGTCAGTCGCTTGATCTGTTTCAACATTGCGTGCAGCAGTCACCACAGCCTCCCAGACACTGCTCCGAGAGGTGTACTGTTTTCCCTCTGTGTAGATCTCACATTTTATGAGGGACCACAGGTTCTCTATGGGGTTCAGATCAGGTAAACAAGGGGGCCATGTCATTATTTTTTCTTCTATGAGACCTTTACTGGCCAGTCATGCTGTGGAGTAGTTGGAGGCATGTGATGGAGCATTGTCCTGCATGAAAATCATGATTTTCTTGAACGATACCGACTTCTTCCTGTACCACTGCTTGAAGAAGTTGTTTTCCAGAAACTGGCAGTAGGTCTGGGAGTTGAGCTTCACTCCATCCTCAACCAGAAAAGGTCCCACAAGTTCATCTTTGATGATACCAGCCCATATCAGTACCCCACCTCCACCTTGCTAGCATCTGAGTCAGAGTGGAGCTCTCTGCCCTTTAATGATCCAGCCTCTGGCCCATCAAGAGTCACTCTCATTTCATCAGTCCATAAAACCTTTGAAAAGTAAGTCTTAAGATGTTTCTTGGCCCAGTCTTTACATTTTATCTTATGTTTCTTGTTCAAAGGTGGTCGTTTTTCAGCCTTCCTTACCTTGGTCATGTCCCTGCGTATCGCACACCTTGTGCTTTTTGTTACTCCAGTAACGTTGCAGCTCTGAAATATGGCAAAACTGGTGGCAAATGGCATCTTGGCAGCTTCACGCTTGATTTTCCTCAATTCATGGGCAGTTATTTTGCACCTTTTTTGCCCAACACGCTTCTTGCGACCCTGTTGGCTATTTGCCATGAAACGCTTGATTGTTTGGTGATCACGCTTCAAACATTTGGCAATTTCAAGACTGAGGCATCCCTTTGCAAGACATCTCACAATTTTGGACTTTTCAGAGCCCATCAAATCTCTCTTCTGACCCATTTTGCCAAAGGAAAGGAAGTTGCCTAATAATTAAGCACATCTCAGAGGCGTAGCTAGAGCTTTTGCCGCCCGGGGCTGTTCCCGAGCTTGGCGCCCCCCCCCCCCCCAGCAGGAATAAGACCTCAGATGGAGAAGTTAAATTGTTTCGCCGGGGAATGTTACCATCACATGATCGGGACTGCAAAAAAAAACAAGCTCTGCTTACCTGACCGCGCTCCTGCTCTCTCCACGCAGCTGAAACGTGCACTCGCCGGCGACTGACAATGATGTCAGACGCCGGCGACATGCACACTGGGACACGGGGACTGACGTCAGCTGCCAGCCTCAGATTGGCTGGCGGCTGTTAACTATTGACGTGTGGGCGCGTCAATTGCGTTAAACAGCTGCAGCGCCGGCCGCGGCCCGGTGACCCACCCCCAGGGCTGGCTCCAGGTTTTTGAGGGCCCCGGGCAAAAGAGTCTCAGTGGGTCCCCACTTTAACACATACCACGATTCATGATGCCCAGATACAGCAGAGAAATCTAGGAATAGTACAATGCCAGATTTCACTTCTAACATGAGTGATAGCTATTGTAAATTCTACAGTGTATATATACAGGACAGGAGGAGCGGTACTGTGCAGTGTATATATACAGGACATGAGGAGCGGTACAGTGCGGTGTATATATACAGGGGTGAGGTACTGTGCGGAGTATATATAGAGGGGAGTGGTACTGTGCATTGTATATATACAGGGGAGTGATGGTACTGTGCAGTGTATATATACAGGGGAGTGATGGTACTGTGCAGTGTATATATACAGGACAGGAGGAGCAGTACTGTGCAGTGTATATATACAGGACATGAGGAGCGGTACTGTGCAGTGTATATACAGGACAGGAGGAGAGGTACTGTACAGTGTATATATACAGGACAGGAGGAGCGGTACTGTGCAATGCATATATACAGGACAGGAGGAGTGGTACTGTGCAGTGTATATATGCAGGACACGAGGAGTGGTACTGTGCAATGTATATATACAGGACAGGAGGAATGGTACTATGCAGTGTATATATACAGGGCAGGAGGAGCGGTACTGTGCAGTGTATATATACAGGAGGAACGGTACTGTGCAGTGTATATACAGGACAGGAGGAGTGGTACTGTGCAGTGTATATATACAGGACAGGAGGAGCGGTACTGTGCGGTGTATATATACAGGGGAGAGGTACTGTGCAGTGTGTATATACAGGACAGGAGGAGTGGTACTGTGCAGTGTATATATACAGGACAGGAGGAGTGGTACTGTGCAGTGTGTATATACAGGACAGGAGGAGTGGTACTGTGCAGTGTATATATACAGGAGGATTGGTACTGTGCAGTGTGTATATACAGGACAGGAGGAGTGGTACTGTGCAGTGTATATATACAGGACAGGAGGAGTGGTACTGTGCAGTGTATATATACAGGACAGGAGGAGTGGTACTGTGCAGTGTGTATATACAGGACAGGAGGAGTGGTACTGTGCAGTGTATATATACAGGAGGAGTGGTACTGTGCAGTGTATATATACAGGGCAGGAGGAGCGGTACTGTGCAGTGTGTATATACAGGACAGGAGGAGAGGTACTGTGCAGTGTATATATACAGGACAGGAGGAGCGGTACTGTGCAGTGTATATATACAGGGCAGGAGGAGCGGTACTGTGCAGTGTATATATACAGGGCAGGAGGAGTGGTACTGTGCAGTGTATATATACAGGACAGGAGGAGTGGTACTGTGCAGTGTATATATACAGGACAGGAGGAGTGGTACTGTGCAGTGTATATATACAGGACAGGAGGAGTGGTACTGTGCAGTGTATATATACAGGACAGGAGGAGTGGTACTGTGCAGTGTGTATATACAGGACAGGAGGAGTGGTACTGTGCAGTGTATATATACAGGAGGAGTGGTACTGTGCAGTGTATATATACAGGGCAGGAGGAGCGGTACTGTGCAGTGTGTATATACAGGACAGGAGGAGAGGTACTGTGCAGTGTATATATACAGGACAGGAGGAGCGGTACTGTGCAGTGTATATATACAGGGCAGGAGGAGCGGTACTGTGCAGTGTATATATACAGGGCAGGAGGAGTGGTACTGTGCAGTGTATATATACAGGACAGGAGGAGTGGTACTGTGCAGTGTATATATACAGGACAGGAGGAGTGGTACTGTGCAGTGTATATATACAGGACAGGAGGAGTGGTACTGTGCAGTGTGTATATACAGGACAGGAGGAGTGGTACTGTGCAGTGTATATATACAGGACAGGAGGAGCGGTACTGTGCAGTGTATATATACAGGACAGGAGGAGTGGTACTGTGCAGTGTGTATATACAGGACAGGAGGAGCGGTACTGTGCAGTATATATATATAGGACAGGAGGAGCAGTACTGTGCAGTGTATATATACAGGGCAGGAGGAGCGGTACTGTGCAGTGTATATATACAGGACAGGAGGAGCGGTACTGTGCAGTGTATATATACAGGACAGGAGGAGCGGTACTGTGCAGTGTGTATATACAGGACAGGAGGAGCGGTACTGTGCAGTATATATATATAGGACAGGAGGAGCAGTACTGTGCAGTGTATATATACAGGGCAGGAGGAGCGGTACTGTGCAGTGTATATATACAGGACAGGAGGAGTGGTACTGTGCAGTGTATATATACAGGACAGGAGGAGTGGTACTGTGCAGTGTATATATACAGGGGAGTGATGGTAGTGTGCAGTGTATATATACAGGGGAGTGATGGTAGTGTGCAGTGTATATATACAGGGGAGTGATGGTAGTGTGCAGTGTATATACACAGGGGAGTGATGGTAGTGTGCAGTGCATATATACAGGACAGGAGGAGCGGTACTGTGCAGTGTATATATACAGGACAGGAGGAGCGGTACTGTGCAGTGTATATATACAGGAGGAGTGGTACTGTGCAGTGTATATATATAGAGGAGGAGTGGTACTGTGCAGAGTATATATACAGGACAGGAGGAGTGGTCCTGTGCAGTGTATATATACAGGACAGGAGGAGTGGTACTCTGCAGTGTATATATACAGGAGGAGTGGTACTGTGCAGTGTATATATACAGGACAGGAGGAGTGGTACTGTGCAGAGTATATATACAGGACAGGAGGAGTGGTACTGTGCAATGTATATATACAGGACAGGAGGAGTGGTACTGTGCAGTGTATATATACAGGACAGGAGGAGTGGTACTGTGCAGAGTATATATACAGGACAGGAGGAGTGGTACTGTGCAGTGTATATATACAGGACAGGAGGAGTGGTACTGTGCAGTGTGTATATACAGGACAGGAGGAGTGGTACTGTGCAGTGTATATATACAGGAGGAGCGGTACTGTGCAGTGTATATATACAGGGCAGTGGTACTGTGAAGTGTATATATACAGGGCAGAGGTACTGTGCGGTGTATATATACAGGACAGGAGGAGTGGTACTGTGCAGTGTATATATACAGGACAGGAGGAGTGGTACTGTGCAGTGTATATATACAGGACAGGAGGAGTGGTACTGTGCAGTGTATATATACAGGACAGGAGGAGTGGTACTGTGCAGTGTATATATACAGGGGAGTGATGGTAGTGTGCAGTGTATATATACAGGGGAGTGATGGTTATGTGCAGTGTATATATACAGGGGAGTGATGGTAGTGTGCAGTGTATATATACAGGACAGGAGGAGCGGTACTGTGCAGTGTATATATACAGGACAGGAGGAGCGGTACTGTGCAGTGTATATATACAGGAGGAGTGGTACTGTGCAGTGTATATATACAGGAGGAGTGGTACTGTGCAGTGTATATATACAGGACAGGAGGAGTGGTCCTGTGCAGTGTATATATACAGGACAGGAGGAGTGGTACTGTGCAGTGTATATATACAGGAGGAGTGGTACTGTGCAGTGTATATATACAGGACCGGAGGAGTGGTACTGTGCAGAGTATATATACAGGACAGGAGGAGTGGTACTGTGCAGAGAATATACAGGACAGGAGGAGTGGTACTGTGCAATGTATATATACAGGACAGGAGGAGTGGTACTGTGCAGTGTATATATACAGGAGGAGTGGTACTGTGCAGTGTATATATACAGGACAGGAGGAGTGGTACTGTGCAGTGTATATATACAGGACAGGAGGAGCGGTACTGTGCAGTGTATATATACAGGACATGAGGAGCGGTACAGTGCGGTGTATATATACAGGGGAGAGGTACTGTGCGGAGTATATATAGAGGGGAGTGGTACTGTGCATTGTATATATACAGGGGAGTGATGGTACTGTGCAGTGTATATATACAGGGGAGTGATGGTACTGTGCAGTGTATATATACAGGACAGGAGGAGCAGTACTGTGCAGTGTATATATACAGGACATGAGGAGCGGTACTGTGCAGTGTATATACAGGACAGGAGGAGAGGTACTGTGCAGTGTATATATACAGGACAGGAGGAGTGGTACTGTGCAGTGTATATATGCAGGACACGAGGAGTGGTACTGTGCAATGTATATATACAGGACAGGAGGAATGGTACTATGCAGTGTATATATACAGGGCAGGAGGCGCGGTACTGTGCAGTGTATATACAGGACAGGAAGAGCGGTATTGTGCAGTGTATATATACAGGACAGGAGGAGCGGTACTGTGCAGTGTATATATACAGGACAGGAGGGGTGGTACTGTGCAGTGTATATATACAGGACAGGAGGAGCGGTACTGTGCAGTGTATATATACAGGAGGAGCGGTACTGTGCAGTGTATATACAGGACAGGAGGAGTGGTACTGTGCAGTGTATATATACAGGACAGGAGGAGCGGTACTGTGCGGTGTATATATACAGGGGAGAGGTACTGTGCAGTGTGTATATACAGGACAGGAGGAGTGGTACTGTGCAGTGTATATATACAGGACAGTAGGAGTGGTACTGTGCAGTGTGTATATACAGGACAGGAGGAGTGGTACTGTGCAGTGTATATATACAGGAGGAGTGGTACTGTGCAGTGTGTATATACAGGACAGGAGGAGTGGTACTGTGCAGTGTATATATACAGGACAGGAGGAGTGGTACTGTGCAGTGTATAGATACAGGAGGAGTGGTACTGTGCAGTGTATATATACAGGGCAGGAGGAGCAGTACTGTGCAGTGTGTATATACAGGACAGGAGGAGCGGTACTGTGCAGTGTATATATACAGGACAGGAGGAGCGGTACTGTGCAGTGTATATATACAGGGCAGGAGGAGCGGTACTGTGCAGTGTATTGTGGAGATCAGACTGAACTAAAACAATCCATCTTGTCTTCTTCCTGAGAAATCTCGCTTACAACAAGATACATTTCTGCTGACTTGACATTTCCTTTTATGGAAGTAATCATGTGTGCATTCCTTCTTTCAATAGCAGCCTTTATTCACCTTCCAGATGATGTAACTTTCTACTGATAAAGACTGGTATAGATTGTTTATGTAAGAGATAGTGAAATATGAGCGCTTGTGCGCATGTCTGTAAAAGAATAATTCTTTCTATATAAAGGGAGGGCAAAGCCCAGAGAGGGAGATGTGCTCCTGGGCTTCCCTTGTATATGATCACACAATACCTTGTTTGCGTGTCATTTACTCTGGATCCCTACCTCTAGTAAGCCAGGGACTGAGAAGGACTTAACATTTCTTTGGCGCACCGAACAGGGACCCGAGATGAGAGTATTTGCTCGAGATTCACCTGCAGATACGGACAATGGAGATCTGGGATAATGGACGGCAAATGAACTGAAAAACCTGGCCAGGTAAGAGACATTATTAGTTCTCTTTTATCTGCCTTGTATTATCCGAAAGATCTCTATGAGCCGTGTCACGCTGGGTTAGTCTAGTAGTGAGTAGATACCTATAAAACTCGGGTTACTATATTGTATAGATTTATGAGTCCTGTCCCTGGCAGTGTGTGAACAGAGTGAAGGTTGTGGTATGTTGTGAAAGAAGAGCAAAAGTGCATAGAAAAATAAGCCGAAATAGTTGGGGTATAAGCCTTATACACGGAAGTCAGCCTAACTGGGTCATGTGGTTGCGTCCTTTCGGGGAGACCTCCGCCCATGCTTGACTCTCATTTAAGTGCTTAACCTCCTTCATTTCTGGATAAGGTTTGATAGAATGAGCCCAGGACGCGGGTCCATGAGCCTGGGACAAGTATGCTAACTGACACAGAAAGTTTTGTGATCTGTATGGTGTTGCTGGGTCTGTTTGCGTGCATAATAGCACTTAAGTACATTCTGCACATTAGAAAGAATGGAGCAGATCAGCCCTTCAATATTTTAGCTCCCTAGGAGAGAAGGCAACGAGACATCACCTAGGATAAGTGATTGTCCAAACGTCACCTGGGGTAGAAATAGCTAATATTGAAAAAAAAAAAAAAAAGAAAAATGGGAAATAAACAGACAAAAACCGTCTTAGGACAAGTGGAAGCAGCAGATATCATACAGGAAAGATGTGGGAAGACAGTCAGAAGTCAGATTAGAAGGGTAAGAGAAAAATTGGGAATTTCAGAAGCACTTATGTTTAGCACTGAATGGGAAAGACTGAGTAAAGAACGAGGTGGAATTATCAAAGACAATGGGTGGGAAGAAATCATACACTGTATGATAGAGGTCTCAAAAACAGCTAAAGAGGAGAATTGGAAGTATGATCCAGACACTTCCAAATGGATTATGGGGAAGGGAAAAAGTTGTGACATAATCCCACCACCTTACCTAGATCCAAAAGCCCAATCATTTGTACCATCTGGAGGAGCAGAAGGAGGAAAACAATTTCCAGCCTTGTATCCCAATCTTGGTGGGGTAGGAGGATGGGTATGTTCACACTGTGGACAACAAAATCCAGATTGGAGAAATGATTGCCTAGTCTGTGGTACACCTAGACATGGCGCTGTACTTGCCCCTGTTAGGGTAGTACCAAGACCCTTTAGGGAACCTGGTGCTGACGGGGTAATGGGAACTAGATATCACCAGACCCGACAGTATTTTCCTTGGTCCCCTGCTGAAGGTATGTCCCTCCTGCATAATGCGCCTGATCCCACTCAATATCCCATCCGATTTGCACAATACATACAACAAATCATGCAGACTCATGCTGGGGTCTGGGCGGACGGGGAAGAATTATGTAGAATGAAAATGTCCCCCGGACTTTTTCAGGAATTATTGACACACCTACAGCCCAATAGACCAGTGGCAGAAGGGGGTGCCTTACAGACAGAAGCATCAGGTACGCAGTTCACAGAGGCATTAATAATTTTCATGAGAGAAAAACAGAGGGAAAGGGGATCTACGGGTGTGATTATGCAGAAATTTGGGCAAAGTATTGAAGAATATAGTCAAGAATTAGAAAATAGCTTTAGGGATGAAGGATTGGATTTGACTGATGCTTCAGTAAGGAGACTTTTTACAAAACAATTAATAGAGGGGCTAGATCCGAAAATCAGAGAAAAATTTAAATCCTCTACTCCAGATTGGAGAACAATTGAACAACCAAATATTGTGAAACAACGATGTTTAGGAATAGTCATGGATATGAGAGAGAATCGTAAGCCTGTTAGAATAGCACAAGCTAATACAGGAGGAAGAGTGAGACACAACTTTCCTTGCCACTACTGTAAAAAGCCAGGTCATTTCCAAAGAGAGTGCAGGAAGAAGTTGGCAGATATAAAGTCAGGCAAATTTGTTCCCAGAAATAACCCTCCCCAAACGGACAACCAGCAGAAATCTACCATCATAGATGGTCCCATACCAGATTCAGATTGACTCGATGTGTTACAAACTTCCCTACCAGCTAGAAGACCTATGATACAGGTGAATGTGGGGGGGAGAGAGATTCCATTTTTGATAGATACAGGTGCAACTTCCTCAATTTTGAATCAAGATTTTCTTCCGAATCCGGAAGATATTTCAGAACAAACAACTTTTGCTGAGGGTTATGATGGGGTAATTCGAACACTGCCATATACTGTGCCCCTAGAGGTCTCATTAGGACCTAAATGTTTTGCATCCAGATTTTTGTATGCCAGAGGTGCCCCAACATGTTTGTTAGGAACTGATGTCCTAAAGAAATTAGAAGCTAACATCAATTTTAGGGAAGATGGCACAGTTATACTGACTATCCCTGATGATGCAGAAACATTAGAACAATATGTTAGAATTCAGGCTTTTGAGGATTATGCTGAAAAAAAAGAGTACACCACAGATCTAGACCTCTCAATGGTCCCAGAAACACTGTGGGCACAGGGTGACACCGATGTGGGACTATTGCATATCTCTCCTGTAAAACTATCTGTGCAACCAGGAACTGTTCTCCCACAGCTCAGACAATACCCTGTGAGTGCCCAGCAGGAACTAGCGATTACAAAACAGATAGAGGGATATAGAGAGAAAGGGGTTTTGGTAGAGATACAATCACCTGCTAACACTCCTCTGTATCCAGTCAAAAAGAGAACTCTTGATAAGAGTTCTATGCCCAAATATCGTATGGTACATGATTTAAGAGAAATAAACAAAGTTCTAGATCCAATCACCCCAGTTGTACCCAATCCTCATACGTTACTATCACAGATACCAGCCAGTTCTCAAGTATTTACTGTAATAGATCTTTCAAATGCATTTTTCTCGGTTCCTTTACACCAAGACAGTTGGCATTTGTTTGCATTTACATTTAAGGGCAAACAGTTGGCGTGGACACGCCTTCCACAGGGAATGATACACTCCCCTACTCTTTATTCAAATGCCCTACAAACAGTCCTCCAGAGGTTTGAACCCGAACCACAGGTAGTAATTTTGCAGTATGTGGATGACCTACTACTTTGCTGCCCAGATCTAGAAACTGCAGAAAGGTCCACTGTGAGTTTACTATGTTTTTTAGAAAAAGAAGGGTGTAAAGTGAATAGACAAAAGCTACAAGTTTGTCAGACCAAAGTGGTCTTTCTAGGTCATTGCATTTCTCAAGGTAAAAAGCATCTTACACCACAAAGAACTGAAGCAATAAGACAGATGAATGAGCCTAGAAATCATAAACAGCTACGAGCATTTTTAGGAATAGTGTCTCATTGTAGACAATGGATTATACATGCAAGTCAACTAATGCAACCACTGTATGACTGTGTAAAAATTGAACCTTATTTGTTGACAAAAGAAGGTCAGATTTCGTTCCAACAATTAAAAGATGCCCTTGTTTCAGCTCCAGCGTTAGGGCTACCAGACTACACCAAACCGTTTCAGCTTATGGCTGCAGAAGTTGATTCCCATGCTACAGGAGTTCTTACCCAGAAGCATGCAGGGAAACAAAGACCAATTGCATATCTTTCAGCAAGGTTAGATCCCGTAGCTAGAGCAGCGCCAACCTGTGTACGTGTAGTTGTTGCTGTCTCACTATTGTTGGACAAAGCATCAGAAATTGTCCTAGAGTATCCACTCACAGTTCAAACTACACATGATGTTTATGGGATATTAAACCAGGTCCAACCAAAACACATTTCCATGGCCAGACATTTGCGGCTGCAGTGTTCTTTGTTGCTCCCCTCTACTATCACATTTGCTAGGCTTCAGACTCTCAATATAGCTACACTGCTACCTCTCGAGTCTGAAGGGGGGAATAAGGACACTGATCCACACGCAAATTTTTTCCCTACAGACACACATGATTGTACAGAGCTCATTTTACAAGAAACGGTAGGCTTACCCAATGTATCCGAAACACCACTTCAAAATCCAGATTTAGAGCTGTTTATAGATGGTAGTAGGTTTGCAGATGACACAGGTAACTTCCATACAGGGTATGCAGTTGTGTCAGAATCTGAAACTCTCAAAGCAGAACCACTTCCACCGAAACAGTCTGCACAAGAAGCAGAACTAACAGCATTGATTGAAGCTCTTAAAATAGCTGAGAACCAGACAGCTAATATATACACTGATTCTAGGTATGCACATGGTATTGTGTTTGATTTTGGAGTAATCTGGAGAGCTAGAGGTTACATGACAGCGTCAGGACAACCTGTAAAACATGCTTCTCTGATCAAACAGATCTTAGAGGCTGCACAAGAAACAAAAGAAGTAGCAGTAATCAAGGTAGCTGCACATGTGAGACTCGACACTAGGGAATCTAGGGGAAATGATAGGGCTGATAAAGCAGCCAAAGCAGCAGCTGTCAAACCCTTACAACAGGTTCATACTGTAAACCCCACAGAAAATACTGAAGATAGACTGAGACAAGCACAGGAAGATGCAGGAGAAGAGGAGAGGGACAGGTGGAAAAAGGAAGGGGCAGAAGAACAAGCGGGAATTTGGAAGAAAGAGGGACTAATATGTCTACCTAGAGCCTGGTATCCGATTGTAGTTGGTGGACTGCACCACCCTACTCATGTGTCTGCAAATGCAATGACACTACTGGCAAAGCAAGTCTGGTTGGCTCCAGGTTTTGGCAACTATGCAAGAGACTATTGTGCTGCATGCGCTGTATGCCTGGCACATAATCCCGGACAGACAGCAAAGACCCCTATGAAGCACCACGTCCGACCTCTCTACCCGTTTCAGCGATTACAAATAGACTTTATCCAGCTGCCAAAAAGTAATGGGTATGAGTATGTGTTGGTATGTGTGGACATGTTCTCGGGGTGGCCAGAGGCCTATCCAGTTCGGAAGGCTTCAGCTAAAAACACTGCTGTAAAGCTAGTTGCCGAACTGATACCCCGTTACGGTCTCCCTGAAGTGATCGAGTCAGATAGGGGTACTCATTTTACTGGAGAAATATTTCAAAATGTACTGAAAATGTTGGGTGTTGAAAGTCAGTTACACACTCCGTATCATCCTCAAAGTTCTGGTAAGGTAGAACGCATGAATGGAACTTTAAAATTAAAAATACAGAAAGCCATGGCTGAAACAGGAAAGCCTTGGACAGAATGCCTTTCACTGGCCCTTTACTCAATACGCAATACCCCAAGGGGTAAGACTAAACTGTCTCCATATGAAATTTTGTTTGGCAGGACTGCCAATTTAGGATGTTATTTTCCACAGCAACTTGTGTTAAATATTGAGTCATTGACTTCTTATGTGCAAAATCTTCAGAAACAATTAACTAAGGTGCATGCACAAGTTTTTGCTTCCCTTCCAGATCCTGACAACACAGAAGGAAGTCACAAGTTGGAACCAGGTGATCAAGTCTATGTAAAAAGACACACCAGAAAGGCTCTAGAACCAAGGTTTGACGGACCCTTCCAAGTCCTGTTGACAACACCTACATCAGTCAAGCTTGAAGGAAAGGCATCATGGATACATGCAAGCCATTGCAAGAAAAGCAGTATAAACTCATGATATTGATGTTAATAATGATAACCTCAACGGAGGCGTGGGATAGACTGAATTCTCTAGCCCCTTTGAACAATAGATTCGTACAACATCATAGAAAATTAGTGCATGACTTGTTAAACAATACACAAACCCTGACAGATTGTTGGATCTGTACCCATTCGCCGGTATCAGCCACAAGTATACCTTTTCTAGCAGTTCCCGTATTAGCAGAAGAAATATTCGCTTGGCCTAATTGTTCAGACAACCTGGCCAACAACCAAATTGGTAATGCTAGGCTGTGGAATACTACAATCGCCATACCAATTGTGGGATGGGTAGAATTTCCTTGGTGGCAGGGTAATCTCTCAGGGAGTAACACACATCTACAATATTTAGCATTTAGGGGAGGAAAATGGGTACCTAGAAATAAGACTGGATTAACTAATTTAGGACAGGTCCCCACAGAAAATCTACAGCTTAGTTTCAGTACAACCGTCCCCCCCTCTGATGCTTTCAAACCTGTAGTATTGGAAAGATACATACATAATAGAAAATGGAAACATTCTAAATTGTTCCCCCAAGGTGATGCAAACAGTTGTACAAGTAAGCTGGGGAACCTGGTTTGTAATGAATCCAATGAGTATATCAAAGGAATGCCTGTATGTGGGAATCCCGCAGCCGGGTACTGTAGCCCCTTGGGACAAAAACCCTCTTGGTGTATGCTTCAGAATGTATCTAGATTTGTGGACTTGGCTCACAGATTGGTATTGCAGCACTCAGCTCTATGGGATCTGCCTGAAGGTACATTTTGGATATGCGGAGAAGGAGCATATAAATGGCTTCCCGTAGGTATAAAGGGTACTTGTACATTAGGACGCCTAACCCCGGCTACATTCATAATTTCAAATAAACAAGTGAATATGCAAGCCGTGCCCAAGCACACACTGTATAAAAGAGCTGCAGATAACTCACCACGTCCCTCGGGGAGGCCACATATAGTACAAATGGGAATTCCTAACAAAATTGCTAGTACCATTTTTATTTATCCTATGTTAACACAGATGTGGGATAAATTAGTTAGAGCCACGGATTATCTAGATGATCAGATCTGGGATATATTGGATATACTAAACACTAGTATAGCTGTACAGAATCAGCTTATAATAGTCACTAACCAACATACCCTGGTATTGGATTACCTAACTGCCTCACAAGGGGGTATGTGTCAAATCATCGGACCCACCTGCTGTCATTATATAGACCCGAATAGTACTATGAGTATGACATTTAAATTAAAGGACGTACAACGACTCAGAGATCAGTATGACAAAGACAATGACCAGAATAAGGATAGCTGGTGGTCAGATACCTTTTCTTTTCTTAACCCAGCCAACTGGTTCAGAGGAATCGGTGGGTGGGTTGCTGGGATTATGCAGAGCATAATACATATAGTTATGATTATTGTAGTCATATACGTACTATTCCAGATTGTGCTCAAGAGTATCTCAGTATGCACAGATAAACTTTGTGTAATAGATGCAAGAGTATAAAGTTTTTTTTCCTTCTTCTCTTATGTTATCCTTTGCTAATACTGATTATTGCGCTTATTTTGCTATCCCTTTGTAATATCTGTACTTATTGCAAAACAAAGAAAAGGTTGCGAGAGTTAAACGGAAGAATTAATACTAGATTTGATTCTCTTATTGAATACAAGCATGTACATGTGTAATACCAAATAAAGGCTTTGTCTTTGGCCCTGTGGTAATAAAATAAATAAAAGAAAATGTCAAAGGGGGGAATTGTGGAGATCAGACTGAACTAAAACAATCCATCTTGTCTTCTTCCTGAGAAATCTCGCTTACAACAAGATACATTTCTGCTGACTTGACATTTCCTTTTATGGAAGTAATCATGTGTGCATTCCTTCTTTCAATAGCAGCCTTTCATTCACCTTCCAGATGATGTAACTTTCTACTGATAAAGACTGGTATAGATTGTTTATGTAAGAGATAGTGAAATATGAGCGCTTGTGCGCATGTCTGTAAAAGAATAATTCTTTCTATATAAAGGGAGGGCAAAGCCCAGAGAGAGAGATGTGCTCCTGGGCTTCCCTTGTATATGATCACACAATACCTTGTTTGCGTGTCATTTACTCTGGATCCCTACCTCTAGTAAGCCAGGGACTGAGAAGGACTTAACAGTATATATACAGGGCAGGAGGAGTGGTACTGTGCAGTGAATATATACAGGACAGGAGGAGTGGTACAGTGCGGTGTATATATACAGGGCAGGAGGAGTGGTACTGTGCAGTGAATATATACAGGACAGGAGGAGTGGTACTGTGCAGTGTATATATACAGGACAGGAGGAGTGGTACTGTGCAGTGTATATATACAGGACAGGAGGAGTGGTACTGTGCAGTGTATATATACAGGACAGGAGGAGTGGTACTGTGCAGTGTGTATATACAGGACAGGAGGAGTGGTACTGTGCAGTGTATATATACAGGGCAGGAGGAGCGGTACTGTGCAGTGTATATATACAGGGCAGGAGGAGCAGTACTGTGCAGTGTATATATACAGGACAGGAGGAGTGGTACTGTGCAGTGTATATATACAGGACAGGAGGAGTGGTACTGTGCAGTGTATATATACAGGACAGGAGGAGTGGTACTGTGCAGTGTATATATACAGGGCAGGAGGAGCGGTACTGTGCAGTGTATATATACAGGACAGGAGGAGTGGTACTGTGCAGTGTATATATACAGGACAGGAGGAGTGGTACTGTGCAGTGTATATATACAGGGGAGTGATGGTAGTGTGCAGTGTATATATACAGGGGAGTGATGGTAGTGTGCAGTGTATATATACAGGGGAGTGATGGTAGTGTGCAGTGCATATATACAGGACAGGAGGAGCGGTACTGTGCAGTGTATATATACAGGACAGGAGGAGCGGTACTGTGCAGTGTATATATACAGGAGGAGTGGTACTGTGCAGTGTATATATATAGAGGAGGAGTGGTACTGTGCAGTGTATATATACAGGAGGAGTGGTACTGTGCAGAGTATATATACAGGACAGGAGGATTGGTCCTGTGCAGTGTATATATACAGGACAGGAGGAGTGGTACTGTGCAGTGTATATATACAGGAGGAGTAGTACTGTGCAGTGTATATATACAGGACAGGAGGAGTGGTACTGTGCAATGTATATATACAGGACAGGAGGAGTGGTACTGTGCAGTGTATATATACAGGACAGGAGGAGTGGTACTGTGCAGAGTATATATACAGGACAGGAGGAGTGGTACTGTGCAGTGTATATATACAGGACAGGAGGAGTGGTACTGTGCAGTGTATATATACAGGACAGGAGGAGTGGTACTGTGCAGTGTGTATATACAGGACAGGAGGAGTGGTACTGTGCAGTGTATATATACAGGAGGAGCGGTACTGTGCAGTGTATATATACAGGGCAGTGGTACTGTGAAGTGTATATATACAGGGCAGAGGTACTGTGCGGTGTATATATACAGGACAGGAGGAGTGGTACTGTGCAGTGTATATATACAGGACAGGAGGAGTGGTACTGTGCAGTGTATATATACAGGGGAGTGATGGTAGTGTGCAGTGTATATATACAGGGGAGTGATGGTTATGTGCAGTGTATATATACAGGGGAGTGATGGTAGTGTGCAGTGTATATATACAGGGGAGTGATGGTAGTGTGCAGTGTATATATACAGGACAGGAGGAGCGGTACTGTGCAGTGTATATATACAGGACAGGAGGAGCGGTACTGTGCAGTGTATATATACAGGAGGAGTGGTATTGTGCAGAGTATATATACAGGACAGGAGCAGTGGTACTGTGCAATGTATATATACAGGACAGGAGGAGTGGTACTGTGCAGTGTATATATACAGGACAGGAGGAGTGGTACTGTGCAGAGTATATATACAGGACAGGAGGAGTGGTACTGTGCAGTGTATATATACAGGACAGGAGGAGTGGTACTGTGCAGTGTATATATACAGGACAGGAGGAGTGGTACTGTGCAGTGTATATATACAGGAGGAGCGGTACTGTGCAGTGTATATATACAGGGCAGTGGTACTGTGAAGTGTATATATACAGGGCAGAGGTACTGTGCGGTGTATATATACAGGACAGGAGGAGTGGTACTGTGCAGTGTATATATACAGGACAGGAGGAGTGGTACTGTGCAGAGTATATATACAGGACAGGAGGAGTGGTACTGTGCAGTGTATATATACAGGACAGGAGGAGTGGTACTGTGCAGTGTATATATATACAGGACAGGAGGAGTGGTACTGTGCAGTGTGTATATACAGGACAGGAGGAGTGGTACTGTGCAGTGTATATATACAGGAGGAGCGGTACTGTGCAGTGTATATATACAGGGCAGTGGTACTGTGAAGTGTATATATACAGGGCAAAGGTACTGTGCGGTGTATATATACAGGACAGGAGGAGTGGTACTGTGCAGTGTATATATACAGGGCAGCGGTCCTGTGCAGTGTATATATACAGGGCAGTGGTACTGTGCAGTGTATATATACAGGGCAGTGGTACTGTGCAGTGTATATACTTCAGCAGCCGCCCAGGCCCCCAGCACCTGTCCTGTATATATATTATATATACTGTCATGCAGGCTGTACAGATACAGTATATACATATACAGGACGGGTGCTGTGGGCCTGGGCGGCTGCTGAAGTATATAATATACAGTATATCAGCTGTGGCCGCCCCAGGTCACCCAGACTGTCAGAATACCTCAGGGCGGCAAGGAGCTCCTCCGGAATCTGCCTGTCCTGATAAGTTCAGCAGCCAGCGAGGGGCGGGCGGGAGAGCAGAGCAGGAGAACTCTCCGCCCACAAACAATGTCACGCTGGCTGCGTTCTTAACCCCTATGTGCCTGCACTGCCTGGCCCTGCACTGACTGAAAAGATGCTTGTGCCAACAGGGCTAGATGCCCGCCCCCCGCATTGTGCCGCCCGGGGCGGCCCGCCCCCCCGCTTCCTACGCCACTGGCACACCTTACATAGGGTTTTGATGTCATTAGACAATACCCCTCCTCATTACAGAGATGCACATCACCTGATTTACTTAATTGGTAGTTGGCTCTGAAAGCCTGAACAGCTTGGAGTAGGACAACATGTATAAAAAGTATCAAGTGATCAATATACAACTTGCCTAATATTTCTGCACAGTGTATAACCTATTTCATAAAGTCCCTATTGAACTTAGTATTAAATCTGTAAGCTTCTAGCGTTGAATAAAATCAGCCATGTTATTTAATATATGAAAATTGTGATTACTTTTGACGAAAAATGGAGTTTCAATCTTTAAATAAAACTAATCAACACAAAACTTAAGACCTAAAGGAATTGTCTTCAAAAGTGGGCTTTTATTTTAAATGGGCCTGTTACCACTGCACAAACCATATCACTCACCATGAGAGTTGATCAAATTGATCTTCAGAGATTCAAGTTACCGGTAACCCACAGCTAAGAATATCCTCCTAGAGTGAAAGAGTCACCATCCACTGTCCCTTAAAAAGGGAATACCTGCATCAAGAGGAACTGCTCAGGAATGTTAAAAAGGCAAGCTAGTGACCTCTATCAGAAGTTTTGAGGCAGGGGATATCTTCAGGAATGATTTGGACATGTTGTTAGGTGTCAAGTTCCCGCTTTTGCACAGGGGAAATCTCAAGCCATCTCCGCTGCAGTTTCCCATTCTTCTCCAGCCGCAGTGGAGTCTGCTCAGCGGAGACATTGGTCCCAGCGTCTTGCTCAGTCCCACTCTGTACAAAGAGTTACTGCTGCTTTTCCTGCTTCTGCCATTGAAGTCAGTATTGGGCAGCAGTGAGCAGATGCTTTTTGGGACTAAGTCCTGCTTTTCTCTTTCTGAGCATGCCCAGGGCAAGATCTCCTGTTGGAGATCGAGGGTCACATGCTCAAGTACTGCAGCACATCCCATTGGTCCTTCAGGAAGTTCATGAAAGTGCAAAACTTCGGTAGCAGCTTCCCATTGGTCCTTTATTGGAAGGTCCTGAACGTGCTGCAACTATATAAGCTGCACATGACCGCGCGGCCATGCGCTAGTATAGACTTGATAATGTGTGTGTGTTGATGGATGTATGTCGATGGATGAAAGCTCCTAAATCATTCCCATTCCTAGTGTTGTTGACTGCTCATGAATGAAGGATTGCTATTTAGCACCCGACTTAGCCATGTGACCGCCAGTGCGGCACCGTGCGCTTTCACAGCGCTTTCCTTACCCAAGCCTGGGTGGTTAGTGGCGTTCGCCAGTGCTGCACTGCATGCACTCTCGTGCTTCTATTTCTGTCACTCTGACACCCCAGTAGCGGTGTTGAGCGCATGAGGTTTATGTACTCAAATCCTGTGTCTTGGGATTGAGTTCTGAGAACACTTGCTTGCGCTCTTGGTGCGGTACTGCGGCCCTGTGACGCAACAGGGTTCGCTTCCTTCACACAGCGTGAGGTTAACCTGTGTGTGTATTCACATTGTACCGCCAAATAGTCCGTCATTACTTGGCAGCAGGTTCCATCTCTGCACGATGGACGCCGGGCTGCGAACACACCTTACTCTATCTGTCTTATTATTTGGTGCGTTCCGCTAGCCCTAACATTATACTAGCGCCAGGGTCTGGCTAGTAATGACGCACAAACAGCAATCCTTGCGGTATATCCAGCAGCTGGAGGGTAGGTTGGCGGCTCTCGAGAGCTCAACCTCAGCTGTGGATGTTACCGCAGTTGCTGTACAGGCTGCTAGTGTGGCTGCAGCAACCTTGTCCATTGCCACCCATGTTCCGACATTATCTCGCCTCCCGCTGCCAGAAAAATTTTCTGGTGATAGCAAATTTTGTAGGGGATTCGTGAGTCAGTGCTCTATTCACCTCGAGCTCCTGGCTGCACGTTTTCCCACAGAGCGGGCTAAGGTGGGATTTACTGTGTCTCTCTTGTCAGACAGGGCGTTGGAATGGGCTACGCCGCTGTGGGAGCGTGGCGATCATGTGGTGCAGAGTGCTCCGCTGTTCCTGAGCACTCTGAAACGGGTGTTTTTAGGACCTCAAGTCACCCATGATACTGCGCTCCAGCTGCTGGCATTAACTCAGGGTGAGTCCTTGGTCAGTCATTTTGCCGTCCAATTCCGCACTTTAGCTTCTGAGCTGGAGTGGTCAGATAAAGCCCTTATCCCCATATTTTGGAGGGGCCTGGCTGATCACGTTATGGACGCTCTGGCCACTAGGGAGATTCCTGCCACACTGGAGGAGTTAATAACTGTCTCTACTCGTATTGACCTCCGTTTTAATGAGCGGAGGTTAGAGCGAGCCCAGTGTAGGCAGAGGTTCGGGCTGGCTCCTACCTTCGCCAAACCTCTGGAATCTCCGGTCCTGGTTCCTGAGTCACATGAGGCCATGGAAGTGTCACGAGCGGGATCTAAGTCCCAGACCGCTTGTGCACTCAAGGTCTGTCATGTTTGCCAGCAGTCAGGACATCTAGCCACCAGATGTCCTCAGCGGTCGAGGAAACATCAGCGTCTAGTGGTAGTAGGTGGAGGTACACTAGACACGGCGACGTTTGCCTCCAAATTGTCCTTTAAGGGGACAATTATTATAGGCTCATTCTCCCACTCAGTAAAGCTCTGCGTGGATTCTGGGGCGGAGGGCAATTTTATGTCTTCTGCCTACGCCCAACGTCACGCAATACCCCTGGTTATGCTAGCTCAACCAGTAACGGTACGAGTGGTGAATGGGTCGACACTGCCCTCACAGATAACACACCAGACCATCCCTTTTACTCTGTCCATATCACCATCTCATCAGATTATATCTCTGCTCGTCATTCCTGAGGGAATTGATGAGGTCCTGTTGGGAATACCTTGGCTACGGTACCACTCTCCTCATATCGAGTGGTCCACAGGCAGAATTCTGGGATGGGCGAATCTTGTGGGGGTAGGTGTCAGAGGGAATGCGTTCAGGTTGCTACTACAGAGGTACCCGCAGATCTATCCTCTCTCCCCAAGCAGTATTGGTCTTATGCAGACATGTTCTCCAAAAAGGCGGCGGAGACCCTTCCGCCCCATCGCCACTATGACTGTCCTATTGATCTCTTGCCTGGTGCTGAGCCTCCCCGGGGTTGAGTCTATCCGTTATCTCTCCCGAAGATGGAGGCAATGTCACAGTACATCCAGAAAAATCTGGCAAGAGGATTCATTAGGAAGTCAGTGTCACCTGCTGGGGCAGGGTTCTTCTTCGTGCAGAAGAAGAATGGGGAATTGCGTCCATGCATAGACTACAGGGGTCTTAACGCCATCACCTTTAAGAATAAGTATCCTTTGCCCTTGATATCTGAGCTCTTCGATAGGCTTCGGGGAGCAAGGGTATTTACTAAATTAGATCTGCGGGGTGCTTACAACCTGATTCGCATCCGTGAGGGGGGCGAATGGAAGACGGCTTTTAACACCAGGGATGGGCACTATGAATATCTGGTGATGGTGATGCCCTTTGGGCTCTGTAATGCCCCAGCCATTTTCCAAGACTTTGTGAACGATATCTTCTGGGATATGCTCTCCACCTCGGTCGTAGTCTATCTGGATGATATTCTCATCTACTCTCCAGATATTGACTCCCACCGGAGAGATGTTTGCAAAGCTTTCGACCTCCTACGGGCAAACTCCCTCTATGCCAAGTTGGAGAAGTGTATGTTCGAGCAGGAGTCCTTACCTTTCCTAGGCTATATCATCTCTGCCCAGGGATTGGCTATGGATCCTGCCAAACTACAGGCTATGATGGACTGGCAGGAACCCCATTCTCTTAAAGCGGTGCAGCGCTTTATGGGGTTCATTAATTATTATCGCCAGTTCATTCCACACTTCGCAACTTTGGTAGCTCCCTTGGTTGCCCTCACCAAGAAGGGGGCAAATCCCAAATTGTGGTCTGAGGAGGTCTCCAAGGCCTTTAACTCCATAAAGTCACACTTCGCTAGCGCTCCAATCCTACATCGCCCCGATGTAGATAAGCCATTTATCATGGGGGTGGATGCCTCTTCTGTTGGTGCTGGAGCAGTCCTCTTCCAAAAGGATGCTCAAGGTCGGAAACATCCTTGCTTCTTCTTTTCTAAGACCTTCTCACCAGCAGAGAGGAATTATTCCATCGGGGACAGGGAGTTGCAAGCCATGAAGTTGGCTTTCTCGGAGTGGAGACATCTCTTGGAGGGAGCTCGTTTTCCCTTCCAAGTCTTCACAGATCACAAGAATTTGGTGTACCTGCAGACAACCCAGCGGTTGAATTCTCGCCAGGCCAGATGGTCCTTATTCTTCTCCCGGTTTCATTTCACCCTCCATTTTCTTTCTGGGGAGAAGAACATTCGGGCCGACGCTCTCTCTCGCTCCGTTATGTCATCTGTGGAGGAGGAAGAGGAGCCTCGGCTTATTGTCCCCACCGAGAGCTTGAGAACTGTGGCTCCGGTTTCGCTAGAGTCTGTGCCTCCGGGCAAGACTTTTGTACCATCCAGTTTGCGACCGGAGGTTCTCTCTTGGGCACACTCGTCCAGGGTGGGTGGACATTTTGGTTCCAAAAGGACATCTTAGTTACTGGCGAGGACATACTGGTGGCCGCATATGGCTCGTGATGTCGCAGAATATGCTCGGTGCGTGTGTCTCTTGCGCCAAGAACAAGTCTCCTCGGCAACGGCCAGCTGGTTTGCTTTACCCTCTGCCGGTGGCGGACAGGCCCTGGGAGATGGTCAGGATGGACTTTCTGGTGGGCTTACCCAAGTCTCGTAACTGCACTATTATCTGGGTGATCACCGACCATTTTTCCAAAATGGTGCACTTGGTGCCTCTTCCACGGCTACCTTCTGCATGGGCTTTGGCTGTCTTGTTCATCAAACATATCTTTCGCCTACACGGTATGCCAGACAAAATTGTTAGTGACCGGGGTCCCCAGTTTGCGTCTCGATTCTGGAGAGAGCTTTGTCGTCTACTCAGTATTGAGTTGAATCTCTCTTCGGCATATCATCCCGAGACAAATGGGTTGGTAGAGAGGGCCAACCAGACCTTGGTCACATATTTATGACATTTTGTTTCTGCCAGGCAGGATGACTGGGCATCCTTGCTACAGTGGGCAGAGTTTGCGCTTAACAACGCCGTAGCCAACTCCACCGGTCAGACTCTATTCCTCCTAAATTACGGCCAGCATCCGCATGTTCCTGTGACCATGCCTGTGTCTTCCGCTGACTCCAAGGTGGCAGACTGGGCTGTGGAGGCATGGGACATTTGGGACCGCACTCAGGATGCCATTCGGGCCTCCAAGGAGAGAATGAGGTCCTCTGCCGATGCTCATCGGCGCCCTGCTCTGACCTTTGCTCCTGGCGACTTAGTGTGGCTCTCTGCCCATAACATCAGGCTGCGTGTTCAGTCCACTAAGTTTGCACCTCACTACTTGGGTCTCTTCAAGGTCCTCGAACAGGTTAACCCTGTTGTCTACCATCTGGCCCTTCCTCCACGCTTGGGTATCACCGACACCTTTCATGTGTCCCTCTTGAAACCCTTAAACATGTCCCGTTTTCTGAGTCATCTGCCGGGACATCGGGTTCGTCTACGGATGATTACGAGGTGAACGCTATTTTGGGGTGCAAGGTGGTATGTGGCAAAAAGTTCTATTTGGTGGATTGGAAGGGTTATGGCCCAGAGGACAGGTCATGGGAGCCTGCTGAAAACATTCGAGCTCCACAGCTCATTGCTGCCTTCGAGCATAGCAAGGTCCAAGGAGGGGGGGCCATGTTAGGTGTCGAGTTCCCGCTTCTGCACAGGGGGAATCTCAAGCCATCTCCACTACAGTCTCCCATTCTTCTCCAGCCGCAGTGGAGTCTGCTCAGCGGAGATGTCGGTCCCAGCATCTTGCTCAGTCCCACTCTGTACAAAGAGTTACTGCTGCTTTTCCTGCTTCTGCCATTGAAGTCAGTATTGGGCAGCGGCGAGCAGATGCTTTTTGGGACTAAGTCCTGCTTTTCTCTTTCTGAGCATGCCCAGGGCAAGATCTCCCGTTGGAGATCGAGGGTCACATGCTCAGGTACTGCAGCACATCCCATTGGTCCTCCAGGAAGGTCATGAAAGTGCAAAACATCGGTAGCAGCTTCCCATTGGTCCTTTATTGGAAGGTCCTGAACGTGCTGCAACTATATAAGCTGCGCATGACCGCACGGCCATGCGCTAGTTTAGACTTGATAATGTGTGTGTGTTGATGGATGTATGTCGATGGATGAAAGCTCCTAAATCATTCCCATTCCTAGTGCTGTTGACTGCTTGTGAATGAAGGATTGCTATCTAGCGCCCGACTTAGCCATCAGCACGTAAACACACAATACAACGTCTTATTGCTGTAACCACCAGTGCAGCGCCGTGTGCTTTCACGGCGCTTTCCTGATCCAAGCCTGGTTGGTTAGTAGCGTTCGCCAGTGCAGCACTGCATGCACTCTCGTGCTTCTATTTCTGTCACTCTGACACCCCAGTAGCGGTGTCGAGCACATGAGGTCTATGTACTCAAATCCTGTGTCTTGGGATTGAGTTCTGAGACTCCTTGCTTGCGCTCTTGGTGCGGTACCGCGGCCCTGTGATGCAACAGGGTTCGCTTCCTTCACACAGGGTGAGGTTAACCCGTGTGTGTATTCACATTGTACCGCCATATAGTCCATCATTACTTGGCAGCAGGTTCCATCTCTGCACGGTGGACCCCGGGCTGCGAACGCACCTTACTCTATCTGTCTTATTATTTGGTGCGTTCCGCTAGCCCTAACACATGTGATAATAAAACAGAACATAGTAACATAGTAACATAGTTAGTAAGGCCGAAAAAAGACATTTGTCCATCCAGTTCAGCCTATATTCCATCATAATAAATCCCCAGATCTACGTCCCTCTACAGAACCTAATAATTGTATGATACAATATTGTTCTGCTCCAGGAAGACATCCAGGCCTCTCTTGAACCCCTCGACTGAGTTCGCCATCACCACCTCCTCAGGCAAGCAATTCCAGATTCTCACTGCCCTAACAGTAAAGAATCCTCTTCTATGTTGGTGGAAAAACCTTCTCTCCTCCAGACGCAAAGAATGCCCCCTTGTGCCCGTCACCTTCCTTGGTATAAACAGATCCTCAGCGAGATATTTGTATTGTCCCCTTATATACTTATACATGGTTATTAGATCGCCCCTCAGTCGTCTCAGTCGAAAGAACCAAACTTTCAAGAAACATTGGGGGATTCTGTTGGAAGACCCATATTTGAAGGGGTTAATTTAATTGACCCCAATTAATACATATAGAAAAGGGAAATCCATCAGAGATCGATTAATGAATAGTTTTACCAGAGATCAATTAGATCAAGGACTATGGTACCTTTAAATGTGCAAATTGTAGCAGATGTGATTGGATGTTCACTTGAAAAATCTTTAAGAGTGCGACTACGGGGAAGATATTCTCCATTAGAGATTTTGGCAATTGTAAGACAGACTACCACTGCACTGGGAAATAAAAAGAGAGAACTAAGAAAGCGGGTAGAACACCTGGGAGATATAAGGAATAAACATGACCCACTGGTTACACACCATATGAATATAGACTATCAGGGACGTCTAAAGGATATCTCATTTTGTATGATTAAACTGAATAAACCCAAAATTGCGGGAAACCTGGAAAAAATGATCCTTAGGAGAGATTCCAAGCAGATATTCAGGATGCAGTCTCTTTTATCTAAAGGGCTCAATGAGCAGTTGTCCTACAGTTGCTTTCTTTGAATAAAATGTGGGGTGTCTACAATAAGTATTAGTGATGAGCAAATACATTCGTCACTATTCGCTACGTGCACTAATAGCCCACTATTTGTTACTAGGCGAGAAATTTGGTATTCGCCTCGGTATATTAGCATGATGGGCTGGCTTGCCAATCACAGTAATGCTGGCGCCATCATTGGTGTGGCATTACTGTGATTGGCTGGCCTTACAGCATCATAGGGGATATTTAATCCCTGCTGGCACTACTTGCACACATTGCAGGTGGAAACAGCATTGGGAGAGCATAGTGTGAGCTTAGGAAGAGAGAAAAAAACATATAGGGAGAAATTTTTTATTCCAACAAGCTCTTTTAAGAGCTCATGAGGGTGAAGATTAGTTATTTGTTAGGTGGAAATAGCGTAGAGTATGAGGGATAGTGAAAGGCAAGCACCTTGGTGTTATCTATCATGATCCGTTCCTGAGTTTAGTCTTGTCTGCTCTTTGTCTGGGTGGATCATGTCAAGGGTTATCTTTGCTCTGCCTCATTCTGGGCTCGGGTTTGCTTTTTAGCTTCCAGGTATCCTGAGGGTGGTATCAGCTATAGCTCTGTCTTTGGCGTGTGAACCTGACTCTGGAAGCCCTTGATTGGTTCTACTGTGAACCCTGACTTATCCTGTGTCTGTTATCTCCCCCTGCCTGCCCTTTCCCAGTGTCTCTTTGTTTGTCTGTATTTCTGCTTGACTCCCTGGTTCTGATCTCTTGGCTTGGCTTTTTGACTCCATTTCAGTTTGTCCCTATTGTACCGTATTTTTCTGATCCCTTGTGCTGTTGTGCTCTGACTTGGTTTTCCTGACCTCGCTCTCGCCACTAGGTGGCGTCTGTTCAGTTGCTCTGTGTGTGCAGTCTGGCTTCCCTACAGGCTCCCCCTGGTGGAGGTTGCGCTGTACTGCACTACAGCTGCATGACTTTATAGCTGACCAACACATATAAAGGGATTTCTGCATTTTTTTTTCTCTGCTCTGTTTGCTATGGATCCGCTCCATACCTTGGCGGATCAAATGGATAGCTTGACAGTTATAATACAAGACCTGTTTGTGGAACAGAGGGCCTTGTCCTCTTCTCATAACCACCTGCAATGATCATCCACGTGATTGAGCTCTGTCAATTTGATTGGCTCCAGGTTCTTTTATATATGTTCATTGCATTCTAGGTGGTTAAGCTTTGACAAAGACCGCAGCATGGTCAAAACTTATTGCTTTATCCACTGGGGTTATGGTATTGTCTTAGAAGCATTCCTTTGCATTTTTGTAAAAAGTGGCACAGACAGATTTAGTAGGCCTAAAATAAAAAAGTAGGCTAAATGCAGTTCAAAATTGGTAACAGGAGTACACAGGCGGCATTGATTTTTTCAGTGGAGGAGGACAACTGTAATGAGTGGCTGACACAGTTAGTAGGCCAAAATAATAAAGTGGGCTAAATGTCTGCCAAAAAATTGTTCATACATAAACTGGTGGCATAGCTAGGTACAGGGGTGGGCTCCTCTGCTGAGTAGCAGACAGTGGTAGTTGGCACAAAGTATTAACTGGTCTAAATGGAGGCCAGGGCCCCTGTATATTTATACTATCATCTATCATTTCAACAAATTCGTATTGGCAGTGCCATTGAAGGATTTTACAGCACAGACTACACAGTGGTGGAGTAGGGAGAGGTAAGTTTTGCAAGTGGTAGAGCACTGTTTGAGCTGGTGGGGAACTCTCTTGTGGGCGGCGGTACTGGCACAGGGCCCCTCATATTACGACGGTGTGTCTGATGTTGATTGTGCACCATCACCATCAGAGACACTTCATTGTACTATGAGGGACCCTGTGCCAGTGCCGTCGCCCAAGAGTGGGTACACCCACCTGTCCAGGCAAACGGCACTCGCAAGGGTGCTTACGCCAAGCGGTGACCACAGACCTGTGGGGGGAGTCAGCCCATTTAGGGAGGTATAAAAATGGCCTATGGTGGACATTTAGCAGCTGCAAATGGAGGAATTGTAGCAGTCAGTAAGAGGAGGCCAAAAGCAAGACATTTTTCAGGCAAGCTACGTGTCAGCAGGGGAAGGTGGGGCAAATAATTTGAAATCCATGATTGGTTCATTTTAATGAGGGTTAGATCACCAACATTTCTGGTAGACAGACGTGTCCTTTTTTCGGTCAGTATTGAACCAACAGCACTGAAGACTCTTTCTGATAGCACACTAGCAGCTGGGCAAGCGAGCTCCTGTAATGCATAGTCTGCCAATTCAGGCCAGGTGTCTATTCTAGATGTCCAGTAATCAAAGGGGAATGACCTGTGAGGGAGAACATCGATAAGGGAGGAAAAATAGTTTGTAACCATAATGGACAAATGCTGTCTCCTGTCACTTTGAATCGATGCAGCAGTACCTGTCGTGTCTCCGGTCATTGCGAAATCACTCCACAACCTGGTCATAAAACCCCTCTGTCCAACACCACTTCAGATTTGTGCACCTCTAACACCTCTGCCATGTTGCCCCCTACAGCTCGTGTGAGAACCATCACCGCCTCTGTGTGCTGGGAATGCCTGAACCAAATGGTCTACAAGAGTTGCTTGTATGGTAGCCAATATTTGCTCATGGTTCTCATGTGGTATGATATTTTGTAATATTCCTTTATATCGTGGATCCAGGAGGCAGGAAAACCAGTAATCGTCATCGGTCATCATTTTGATAATGTGGGAGTCCCTTTTAAAGACACGCAAGGCATACTCAGCCATGTGGGCCAATGTTTCAGGTGTCCATTCACTGCTTGTGCTGGGTTGAGGAGCACTTTCTTGCAAATCAACATCACTTGTGGCCCACAAAAACCCTGTACCTGACCTTGCAACGCCACCAGTTTTTATTGCCCACTGAGAAGCATCCTCCTCCCATAAATATTCATCCCCATCATCCTCCTCCTCTTTGTCCGCCACCTTGTCCAGGAAAGTTCCCTGACCAGACAATGGCTGACTGTCATCAAGGCTTCCCTCCTCCTTGGCTGCAGATGCCTGCTCCTTAATGTGCATCAAACTTTGCATCAGCAGACGCATTAGTGGGATGCTCATGCTTATGATGGCGTCATCTGCACTTACCAGCCATGTGCATTCCTCAAAACACTGAAGGACTTGACAGAGGTCTTGTAGCTTTGACCACTGCACACCAGACAACTCCATGTCTGCCATCCAACTGCCTGCCCATGTATGTGTATCCTCCCACAAATAAATGACAGCACGCCTCTGTTCGCACAGCCTCTGAAGCATGTGCAGTGTGGAGTTCCACCTTGTTGCAACGTTGATTATTCGGCGGTGATGGGGAAGATTCAGCGACCGCTGATGGTTGAGCATATGGCTGGAGTGTACGGGCGACCGGCGGATGTGCGAGCAAAGTCTTCGCACCTTCAGGAGCAGGGCTGGTAACTCCGGATAATTTTTCAGGAAGCACTGCACCACCAGGTTCAAGATGTGAGCCAGGCAAGGTATGTGTTTCAGTTCTGAAAGGGCTATGGCAGCAAAAAAATTCCTTCCGTTATCACTGACTACCTTGCCTGCCTCAAGATGTACACTGCCCAGCCATGACTGAGTTTCTTGCTGCAAGTACTCAGCCAGTACTTCCGCGGTGTGTCTGCTGTCGCCCAAACACTTCATTTGTAGCACAGCCTGCTGATGCTTACCACTAGCTATTCCATAATGGGACAGCTCGTGTGCAACACTGGCAGCTGCGGATGGAGTGGTCGTGTGACTGCGCTCTGAGGATGAGCTTTCGCTTCTGGAGGAGGAGGAGGAGGAGGGGTGTCGAACGCCTACAGCCAACTGTTTCCTAGACCGTGGGCTAGGCAGAACTGTTCCACTATTGCTGTCCCCTGTGGACCCTGCATCCACCACATTAACCCAGTGCGCCGTGATGGACACGTAACGTCCCTGGCCATGCCTACTGATCCATGCGTCTGTTGTGAGGTGCACCTTTCTACTGACTGATTGCCTCAGTGTATGGACAATGCGGTCTTTGACATGCTGGTGGAGGACTGGGATGGCATTTCTCGCAAAGAAGTGTCGACTGGGTAGGTCATATCGTGCTACTGCGTAGGCAATCAGGGCTTTGAAAGCTTCGCTTTCAACCAACCAGTAGGACATCATCTCTAATGAGATTAGTCTAGCAATGTGGACGTTCAAACCCTGTATACGCGGATGACAGGATGAGTACTTTTTTTCCTAATGAGAGTCTCTTGTAGGGTGAGTTGGACTGGAGAGCTGCATATGGTGGAACTAGCGGGGGTGGTGGTGGTGGACATGGCAGATTGAGAGAGGGTTGGTGATGGTATTCTTGATGTTGGCCTACATACAGTGTCTCCTACCAATAACCTTGTGATTCCCTGACTGCTTTGGCCTTGCGACGATACCTCCACATTTGCTGCTGGTGTTGTCCTAACCGGTGGGCTTACAGTGAGGGAAGCAATGTAGCGTTGCTGACTACCTTCATTCTGAGCATGTGCACCAAAGGTACGGGATGTTTGGTAGTTAGTCCAGGCTTGCAAGTGCATGCTGGTTAAATGGCTAAGCATGCACGTTGAATTTAAATTTTGGAGATTCTTCCAAATGCTTAAGGTCTTTGAGCATTTCTTGCAGATAACTTTGCACTGATCATTTGGATCTTGGTTAAAAAATTCCCACACTGCACTCTTCCTACTATGGACTACCTTTTCAGGCATTGCACGCTGTGCTACTTTAACCGGATGGCCCCGCTGTCCTAAAACTGTTTTTGGTTTTGACAAACGTTTTTGGCCAGATACGGGCCTGCCAGATGAAAGCTGTTGCGATGTAGATGGCTGCTGCAGATCATCCTCCTCCGCTTCTGAGCTACCGGCAGCGGCACCCTCTTCCCCCAATGGCTGCCAATCTGGGTCAATAACTGGGTCATCTATCACCTCCTCTTCAATGTCATGTGCACCTTCCTCTGTGTCACCGTGTAAGGTGCTATAGCATTCTGGATGGGGCACCATAGTCTCATCAGGGTCAGATCCTGGCTCAGTACACTGCGAGGGCAATGTAGTGATCTGAGTCAATGAAACAGCATAATAATCTAGCTGTGGCTGTGCATCTGTGCACTCCATGTCCGATTCATCTTGTAATGGGCTGTTAACAATTTCCCTTTCTAACCCAGGCACGGTATGTGTAAAGAGCTCCATGGAGTGAACTGTAGTGTCGCCTGCTGCATCCTTCACTTTTGGTTTTGGTGAAGGACACAAGGAAGCGACTTGTTCCTGACCGGGAGCATCCACTGACGACCCGCTGCTTTTATATTTCAAACTTTCTGAAGAGGAGGCGAAAGAGCTAGAGGCTGAGTCAGCAAGGAAAGCCAAAACTTTTTCCTGCTACTCCGGCTTCAAAAGCTGTATTCCTACTCCCAGATAAGGGAGCCTTCGAGGCCTTGTGTAGCCAGACGATGACGCTGGCTCAACACCTCGAGCCTTTGGTGCTATTTTGCTTTTCCCACTACCACCAGATGCTCCACCACCATCACCACCATCAGCACCAGCTGGCAACGACCGCCCAAGGCCTCTTCCACCACACTTCCTCATTTTTGGAAAAATCTAACCAAAATAACAACTGTTATATGGTACTGTGAAGCAAGGTAGAAGGTGTATATAAACTTGTTGAGAATTTAAATCTCCCTTTTTTGGGGGGGAGATGCACAAAAACTCAGGCCCAGTGTATTAAACTACACAATGTAAGTGGCAGAACCTGGCTGGAAGATATACGACAAACTAACAGAACTGACGTAGATGCACTTAGTGCCAATTTAAATCTCCCTTTTTTGGGGGGGAGACTGCACCAAAATTCAGGCCCAGTGTATTACACTACACAATGTAAGTGGCAAAACGTGGCTGGAAGATGTACGACAAACTAACAGAACTGATGTAGATCCACTTAGTGCCAATTTAAATCTCCGTTTTTGGGGGGGAGACTGCAACAAAACTCAGGCCCAGTGTATTACACTACACAATGTAAGTGGCAGAACTTGGCTGGAAGATATATGACAAACTAACAGAACTGACGTAGATCTACATAGTGTCAATTTAAATCTCCCTTTTTTGGGGGGGAGACTGCAACAAAACTCAGGCCCAGTGTATTACACTACACAATGTAAGTGGCAGAACGTGTCTGGAAGATATACGACAAACTAACAGAACTGACGTAGATCTACTTAGTGCCAATTTAAATCTCCCTTTATTGGGGGGGAGACTGCAGCAAAACTCAGGCGTAGTGTATTACACTGCACAATGTAAGTGGCAGAACGTGGTTGGAAGATATACGACCAACAGAACTGACATAGATCCACTTAGTGCCAATTTAAATCTCCCTTTTTTGGGGGGAGACTGCACCAAAACTCAGGCCCAGTGTATTACACTACACAATGTAAGTGGCAGAACGTGTCTGGAAGATGTACGACAAACTAACAGAACTGACGTAGATCCACTTAGTGCCAACTTAAATCTCCCTTTTTTTGGAGGGAGACTGCACCAAAACTCAGGCCCAGTGTATTACACTACACAATGTAAGTGGCAGAACGTAGCTGGAAGATGTACGACAAACTAAAAGAACTGACATAGATCCACTTAGTGCCAATTTAAATCTCCCTTTTTTGGGGGGAAGACTGCAACAAAACTCAGGCCCAGTGTATTACACTACTCAATGTACTGTAAGTGGCAGAACGTGGCTAGAAGATATATCAAAAAATACAAGGGCTGTAGTACAATTTCAATCTCCCTACAATGATCTCAGGACAAGTATGGCAGCAATAAAAAGGACTGCTGCACACAAAAGTGTGGACAAATAAACAAGATAACTTTGCAGAAAGGAGCAACAGGATTTTTGCTTTTAAAAAAGCAGTTCATTTGCACAGCGGCGTACAAACAGCAATGCAGCTATCAGGGAGCCTTATATGGCAGCCTAATAAGCTACAGCGCTGATGCACAGAAATATAAACTCCACTGTCTCTGCAAAGAAAAGGTGGTGTTGGACAGTGGAAATCGCCACAGCACAAGCAGTTTCGCAGCTTAATCTTCCCTCCCTAACTATATCCCTTCTTCTGATGCAGCTGCAGCAACCTCTCCCTATGCTAAGATCGGCAGAAGTAAGATGGCGGTCGGCGTGCACACCCATTTATAGCTCCTGTGACTCCGCAGAAAGCAAGCTAATCACTGTCATGCCCTTCTCTAAGATGGTGGTGACCGAGACCTATGTCATCAAGCTGCCCACACTCTGCGTCCTCCTTCATTGGATTAAAAACGGCACTGAAAATGTCATACGAAACGCGACTTTGGAGCGCTTATCGCCGACCTCATGGCCGATCCCACACTAGGATCGGGTCGGGTTTCATGAAACCCGACTTTGCCGAAAGTCTGCGATTTTTCAATTTGTCCGATCCGTTTCGCTCAACCCTAGTTAGGGACAGTTAGGCTAGAGACTCCAATCCATATCTTTGCCATTGATAAGACACCGTTGGCTCAAAATGTCCTTAAATTTGTCTCTGAGGAGTTCCTCCTCAAGGTGGGGTCCTTGCACCAGGAACGAATTTCATGTTACTTTATGAGTAATCTTCCTGCGGGATTGGTGTTGGGTTTCCCCTGGTTGCAGAGGCATAATCCTGTTATAGACTTGGGATCTCGTGATATTGTTAAATGGGGTCCTAATTGTTCCAATGGTTGTCTTTCTGCTGTGTTTGTGTCCACCATTAGTCTGGAGGGTATTCCGGAGTACCTAAAGGACTTTGGGGATGTGTTCTCCGAAAAAGATGCTGAGGTCGTACCACCCCATCGTTCTTATGATTGCACCATCAATCTTATTCCGGGTGCTAAATTGTTCAAAGCCCGTTTGTGCAATCTTTCTGGCCCGGAACGTATTGCCATGAAAATCTATATCTCTGATAGTCTACGCAAAGGTCACATCCATCCCTCTGTCTCAACTGTGACCGCAGGATTTTTTTTGTCAAGAAGAAAGATGGTGGTTTACGTCCATGCCTCGATTTCTGGGAACTAAATAAAATTACAGTGAGAAATACCTACCCTCTCCCACTCATTCCTGATCTCTATAACCAATTGTCTGGGGCTAAGTGGTTTTCCAAACTGGATCTTAGGGGAGCATATAACCTTATCCGTATTCAGGAGGGGGATGAGTGGAAAATGGCATTTCTCACCTCCGAGAGTCTGTTTGAGAACTTGGTCATGCCCTTCGGTCTTACTAACGCGCCCGCGGTGTTTCCAAATTTCAAGAATGATGTATTTTCTGATTTTAACGGGCGCTTTATGGTTGTATACCTGGATGATATCCTTGTTTTCTCGCCGGACAAGGAATCCCACATTGGTCATTTACGTGCTGTTCTTCACAGGTTACAGGGAAATTCTCTGTTCGCTAAACCCGAGAAATGTTTGTTTTGTGTCCAGGCCATTGTTGATTGGGTGCAACCCAGAGACTTCAAGGGGTTTCAGCGTTTTCTGGGTTTCTCTAATTATTATCAGAAATTCATTAAGGGGTTTTCTCAGGTTGTCAAGCCTCTCACCGATCTCACTCGCAAAGGGGCTGATCTCAAAGTTTTGTCATCCTTGGCAGTTGAAACATTTATTACATTTAAAAAGCGATTTATGACTGCTCCTGTATTAGTTCTGACTGATCCATCTGAACCATTCATTGTAGAGGTGGATGCATCAGAGGTGGGAGTAGGGGCGGTGTGGTCTCAGGGACCTGTCATTTTGACCAATTTAAGACCATGTGTGTTGTGAATTCTGCTCTTGGGCTCCCTCCGGTGGTTATGAGTGGTAGTGCTGCTGTCTCTGGATCGCAGCATTTATCAGGTGTATCCATTTCTTGCAATTTGGGCTGGGCTATTTAGTCCTGCTTTATCCTTTAGTCAGTGCCAGTTGTCCATTGTGTTTGGAGGATTCATATCCATTCCTGGTCTCTCCTGTTTTTGCTGTTCATTTCAACAAAGATAAGTTCTGGCTTTGTTTTTGCTGTCCACCTGCTGTGGACCTTATAGTTCTGTGCATTTTCATGTTTTGTCTTGTCCAGCTTTGTTTGTGAAGGATTTATTTGCAGCCAAGCTGTGTCTCTGGAGATGCAGATATACCCTCCATGTCTTTAGTCAGATGTGGTGATTTGTATATTCTGTGGTGGATATTTTCTAGTGTTTTAATACTGACCGCATAGTGCTCTGTCCTGTTCTTTCTTTTTAGCTAGAATGGCCTCCTATGCTAAATCCTGATTTCATGTATGCGTATGTAATTTCCCTCTCCTCTCACAGTCAATATTTGTGGGGGGCTGTCTATCCTTTTGGGATTTTCTGTGAGGCAAGATAGTTTTCCCGTTTCTGTCTTTAGGGGAAGTTAGTTCTTAGGCTGTGTCAAGGGGTCTAGGGAGTGTTAGGTACCCCCCGCGGCTACTTCTAGTTGCGCTGCTAAGTTCAGGGTTTGCGGTCAGTACAGGTACCACTTTCTCCAGAGTACGTCTCATGCTGCTCCTAGGCCACCAGATCATAACACATGTGCCTTTTTCTCCCGGAGGTTTTCTTCTGCTGAGAGGAACTATGATGTTGGGAACCGGGAGTTATTGGCCATAAAATTAGCTTTTGAAGAATGAAGGCATTTTTTGGAGGGGGCGGTTCATCGGATAACGGTGATTACTGATCACAAGAACTTGTCTTATATTGAAACTGCCAAACAGTTAACTCCTAGACAAGCAAGGTGGTCGCTTTTTTTCTCTCATTTTCATTTTTCTATCACTTTTCGGCCTGGTTCCAAGAAAGTCAAGGCTGATGCCTTATCTCGCAGTTTTGATCCGATATCACCCCCCGAGCCTCCTTCCTCCATTCTTTAGCACGGGGTGGTTGTTGCGGGGGTATCCTCTGAATTGGAGCTGGAGATTCGAAAGGCTCAGTCTCTTGCTCCTCCCTCTTTGCCTGACAATAAGCTTTTTGTCCCAGTTCAGTACCAATTGAGGGTTCTCCAGGAGTTCCACGATTCTGTTCTCAGTGGACACCCAGGGATCTCTGCCACCCGGAAAGCCATTGCTAGGCTGCTTTGGGGGTCCTCCATGACCTTTGATGTTGCTGTGTTTGTGTCTGCTTGTTATACCTGTGCCAGTGCTAAGAGCTCCCATAACCGGCTGGCCAGGGAATTGGTGCTATTGCCAATTCCGGATAGACCTTGGACTCATTTGTCCATGGATTTTATCACTGATCTCCCTCCTCCCAATGGCAAAACTGTAATCTGGATAGTGGTTGACAGATTCAGTAAACAGGTGCATTTTGTACCTCTGGCAGGATTGTCTAATGCTGAAACATTATCTAAGCTGTTTATTGAGCATGTTGTACGGTTACATGGCGTGCCTTTGAATATGGTTTCTGATAGAGGGGTACAATTTGTATCCTAATTTTGGAGGGCCTTTTGTAAAAAATTGGGTGTTTGTTTGACGTTTTCCTCTGCTTACCATCCTGAGACTAACGGTCAGACGGAGAGGACCAATCAGTCTCTTCAACAGATTTTGAGGAGTCTTGCTACGTCTCGCAGGATGATTGGTGTTCTTTATTGCCCCTGGCTGAGTTTGCATTTAACAATCGGATTAACCAGTCCACGGGCACTGTTGTGAATTCTGTGATCAAGCTCCCTCCTGTGGTCACGAGTGGTACTGCGGCTTCTGAGTTTTCTTCCTCAGGTGATGAGGTTAAGTCGTTAGGTGCTGCTCTATTTAACTCCACCTAGTGCTTTGATCCTGGCCTCCGGTTAATGTTCTAGTATTGGTCTTGCTTCCTCCTGGATCGTTCCTGTGGCCTGTCTGCTCAGCATAAGCTAAGTCTGCTTGTGTTACTTTTTGCTATATTTTCTGTCCAGCTTGCTTTTTTGGTTTTGCTTGCTTGCTGGAAGCTCAGAGACGCAGAGGGAGCACCTCCGTACCGTTAGTCAGTGCGGAGGGTCTTTTTGCCCCTCTGCGTGGTTGTTTGTAGGTTTTTGTGTTGACCGCAAAGCTATCTTTCCTATCCTCGGTCTATTCAGTAAGTCGGGCCTCACTTTGCTAAATCTATTTCATCTCTGTGTAGATGCCAAAGAACAAAAGAAGTAATGGAGCGCACTCGCTGAAGGTCCGGTGCAGGTAACTTTATTCACACAAGGTAAAAAACATCTTCACGACCGGGGGTGCCGAACAAAGAAAGGTAGCGAGGCTGGACGACGGCCGTTTCGCGCCTGGCTGGCGCTTCAACGGGTCAGACTGACCCGTCGAAGCGCCAGCCAGGCGCGAAACGGCCGTCGTCCAGCCTCGCTACCTTTCTTTGTTCGGCACCCCCGGTCGTGAAGATGTTTTTTACCTTGTGTGAATAAAGTTACCTGCACCGGACCTTCAGCGAGTGCGCTCCATTACTTCTTTTGTTCTTTGGCATCTACACGTGGATTGTTTCCAGCGGAGCTTCGCACCCAGGACCGGACATAGTGGCCCGTCACATACAGGTGAGCGGTTTCCACCATATGCCTTGGTTGTAGTGCTGTCCGGCTGTCTCTCTTGTCTTTTGCATACTATTTCATCTCTGGGTTTGTATTTTCATCTTACTCACAGTCATTATATGTGGGGGGCTGCCTTTTCCTTTGGGGAATTTCTCTGAGGCAAGGTAGGCTTATTTTCCTATCTTCAGGGCTAGCTAGTTTCTCAGGCAGTGCCGAGTTGCATAGGGAGCGTTAGGCGCAATCCACGGCTACCTCTAGTGTGGTTTGATAGGTTTAGGGATTGCGGTCAGCAGAGTTTCCACGTCTCAGAGCTCGTCCTATGTTTTGTGGTTTTTGTCAGGTCACTTGTGTGCTCTGAACTTCAAGGTCCATTGTGGTTCTGAATTACCTATTCATAACAGGGCACCTCCCCATTCTTCTGTAACTACGGTTTTCACCCTCATTTTGGTGAATTTTCTAGGCTGGATTCAGAATGTCCAGGGGCTGATACGGCAGTAAAAAAACCAGAAAAAAAACACAGGATTCATAAAAAATAATAACCTTTAATAATATATGTTACTAAAATCTCTAATCATTAAAACACAACAGCAGAAATGTGCCTATGTAGTCCTAGAGCGACACTAAGCTTTGTCCTACCTGGCAGCGGGGGTTGGCACCCTAAATTACGCTTGGCGCCCCCACTCCACGGCGGCTCGCCCTCAGAGTCCCTAAAAATCCCTACAATGCAGGAAACCTGGAGCGACCCAGTATATGTCTATCGGACAAATCCTACCTGTCAGTGGAGGTTGGCACCCTACTTTGAAACGGTTGGCGCCCCCACTCGACGTCGACTTACCCTAGGATCCCTCGAACATCCCTACAATGGAGATAAAGGATAGAAAAATGTCCCAATACACCCTGATAACCACAAAAAGAAATTGAAAAAATGTGAAAACAAAAACATAGAAAAAATAAAACAACAAAATAGTGTAATGCAGTATTTCACAGGTTGGGCTTCAATCAGCAGAGTAAGATATACCCAGCCGATAGGAGTCAGATGTGCCCAGCTCATAAAGGTATATCAGGATGCAATAACTAAATCTCATATCATCAAGATAAGGAAAGATTATATCAAGTATCCAGTAGGGGGACCCACTTATATCCCAAAGTCAAATAAATAAATGACTACATAGCCGAGACAAGATCATCTCTAACAGATCAGGCAATATACAAATATTTAGACCAATTGCCCTTCAAAGCCCCCTTATATGGACACAAATATAGGCTATTATATCAGTCTCCAATAATACAGATACCAACGGTCAATAATAAAGTGCAAAGTGCCAAACTGATCCTACACCCCTTAATAGGGGGCACAGGACCGACAATTAAGCAGCGTTGTTATCACAAAATGCACCGTACTGACTTAAGCTCAGTCCTCAATAATAGAGGTTACAGCAGCATAGCAATCCAGTGATTAACATAGTAAAATCAGGAATACTCATCTGTGAGCTGCGGCACAAAATCCCGACATCCGGGTAATGTTGAAGGAAATGATGATAAGGAGATGAAAATAACAGCACTCGATAAATATCTTATCCCCAAAACAATGCCCGACGCGTTTCCCCCCCAATCGTTACAAGGGGGTTCATCAGGGGTCAGCAGCACGTGTAGTCAGAGCTGTAATGAAGATCTCCCAGAGCCCATATAAAAGACCCGGCTTACCGGAAATGAAGGTAGCGTGTCAAATGCGCAGAATAGCCGTGGTCACATAGCAATGACGTAACAGTCACTAAAGATCTGGAATGCAAAAATGCGCTCCATATCAAAGGACTGAATCACGCATGCGTAAAGGAAACCACGGTCACATAAGAATGACGTGGCGGTCGCTGGAACAGTGGAACGCATACATGCGTTCCACACCAGAAGGAAAAGACGCGCATGCGCCAAGAAAAAAAGGGGATGACGCGCGCTAATGGACTAAGGTCTCATCCAATTACCGAAATAATGGTTAGTGAGATATATTTTACACCAAGAAAAAAAGAGAACGCACGGACATAACATGGTACTAAACTAGTACCGATGGAAAGATCCCTCGATAATGACACAATAGTCACTTAGAGAGTGGAGCGCTAATGTGCTGCAATAAATCCATAACGCAAATCCTCAACGTGGAATAGACCAAAAGCGTACACAATAGATAGGAACCCAAAACACATATAATTTGATGACAAAGATGTGTCAGAACACTAAGAAAATACATATATGACGGCTAAAGGAAATTAAGGTACCAGTATCCAGACATGAGTAGTGGATGAATACCAACAAGGTACCATAACAGCAACAAACTAACACAAAAACAAAACAACAGATGACACGAGACAAAACTAAACAAATGAAAAGAGAAGTATAATAAAGAATGAACATCATAAATAATAATGAATAATAAATCAATGTATAAATATACACGGCATACATAGAAGTTTTCATAATGAACAGAACAAGAAAAAAGGTGACTAAATAAAGCTAGTAAAGGTCAATTGTTCGTTGAGACCAAGGGTTCTCGTGGATCTCAGTAAGTAGATCCACCTTGTCTCACGTTGAAGAATCCTCTTGTCCCAATCACCCAACCTTACTGAAGGGGGGATCACTTCAATAGCCCTAAAGAGAAGACAATTAGGGTCACCCCCGTGGTCATTATTGATGTGTCTCGCAATGGGTGTATCTCTGCCATGTCTGATGTCGCCAAGGTGTTCACCAATGCGAACCCGCAGTTCTCGTTTAGTTTTGCCCACATAATCTTTAGGGCACGAACATGTGCAGAGATAAACAACCCCTACAGTCCTGCAATTGGTGAACTGTCTCATAGTGAACATCCTCTTAGTGACAGAGCTACTGAACGTGTTCGAAACCGCCACATGTTTGCAAAATGAGCAATGTCCGCATCTGAATGTGCCCAATGACCTATTGTCCAACCAAGTCCCCTGTTTCTTAGGGGGAACAAAGTGACTCCGAACTACATTGTCTTTAATAGATTTACCCCTCCTGTATGTAATTGACGGATGTGGGGAAATAAAACCACCAACATCTGGATCGGACCTCAAAATCTGCCAATGCTTTTTAAAGATTTCAAACACTTGCTTAGACTGGTCATCAAATGTACCAATGACACGAGTGATGGATGTGGTGTCAGTTTCGGTCACAGATGTCAATAGTGATGACCTATTAGAGTTCGTAGCAATGTTTACCGCAGAATCTATAACGTCCGCGGGGTACCCCCTATCTCTAAAGCGATCTCTAAGTTCCACTGATTTATTTCTGAAATCGCCAAGAGACGAACAGTTCCTCCGCAAACGAAGGAACTGTCCCTTCGGGATCCCACGTTTTAACGGATATGGGTGGTGGCTTTCCCATCTCAACAGACTGTTGGTGGCTGTTGGTTTGCGGTAGATGGTTGTACCAAGGAAGCCATCCCTGAGTCTTTTGATGAAAACATCAAGAAAATTAATGCTATCACCCCCACACTCGTAGGTGAAAAACAGGCCATCCATAGTGGTATTTAAATACCGAAGAAAATCAGAGAAGGAGGCCGCATCACCCTTCCATAGGACGAGGATGTCGTCAATATATCGGCCCCAGAAAATAATCCTGGGGCCCCACTCAACATCCTCATCCCTAAAGACAAAAGTGTCCTCCCACCAGCCCAGGAGCAGATTAGCGTATGTGGGGGCACAAGGGCTCCCCATTGCTGTGCCCCTGAGCTGGTGGTACCACTTCCCGTTAAAAAGGAAGTAATTACGTTGTAATACAAATTCAAGGAGTTCAAGCAAGAAAGTATTGTGTGGTGCCAAATGGACACCTCTACTACTCAGGAAATATTTGATGGCTCTCAAGCCATCCTGATGGCGGATACTGCTATACAGTGCCTCCACATCAATGGAGGCAATGATGGTACCAGAGTCAATAACCACCCCTTCAAGTTTCATAAGGAGATCACTCGTATCCCTGATGTAGGAGGGCAATGCTGTAACAAAGGATCTCAGTAATTTATCCAGATAGATACTTGAATTCTGTGAAAGAGCATCTACCCCCGATACAATAGGGCGCCCTTTTAGGGGGCTAATGCCCTTATGTACTTTCGGCAAGGCATAGAAGGTCGCTACTGACGGAAACCTTGGTAAGAGAAAATTAAACTCATTCCTAGAAATGAGTTTAGATTCAAAGGCACGTGTGAGGATCCCATTTAATTCACTGGTATACAGTGGGGCAAAAAAGTATTTAGTCAGTCAGCAATAGTGCAAGTTCCACCACTTAAAAAGATGAGAGGCGTCTGTAATTTACATCATAGGTAGACCTCAACTATGGGAGACAAACTGAGAAAAAAAAAATCCAGAAAATCACATTGTCTGTTTTTTTAACATTTTTTTTGCATATTATGGTGGAAAATAAGTATTTGGTCAGAAACAAACAATCAAGATTTCTGGCTCTCACAGACGTGTAACTTCTTCTTTAAGAGTCTCCTCTTTCCTCCACTCATTACCTGTAGTAATGGCACCTGTTTAAACTTGTTATCAGTATAAAAAGACACCTGTGCACACCCTCAAACAGTCTGACTCCAAACTCCACTATGGTGAAGACCAAAGAGCTGTCAAAGGACGCCAGAAACAAAATTGTAGCCCTGCACCAGGCTGGGAAGACTGAATCTGCAATAGCCAACCAGCTTGGAGTGAAGAAATCAACAGTGGGAGCAATAATTAGAAAATGGAAGACATACAAGACCACTGATAATCTCCCTCGATCTGGGGCTCCACGCAAAATCCCACCCCGTGGGGTCAGAATGATCACAAGAACGGGGAGCAAAAATCCCAGAACCATGCGGGGGGACCTAGTGAATTAACTGCAGAGAGCTGGGACCAATGTAACAAGGCCTACCATAAGTAACACACTACGCCACCATGGACTCAGATCCTGCAGTGCCAGACGTGTCCCACTGCTTAAGCCAGTACATGTCCGGGCCCGTCTGAAGTTTGCTAGAGAGCATTTGGATGATCCAGAGGAGTTTTGGGAGAATGTCCTATGGTCTGATGAAACCAAACTGGAACTGTTTGGTAGAAACACAACTTGTCGTGTTTGGAGGAAAAAGAATACTGAGTTGCATCCATCAAACACCATACCTACTGTAAAGCATGGTGGTGGAAACATCATGCTTTGGGGCTGTTTCTCTGCAAAGGGGCCAGGACGACTGATCCGGGTACATGAAAGAATGAATGGGGCCATGTATCGTGAGATTTTGAGTGCAAACCTCCTTCCATCAGCAAGGGCATTGAAGATGAAACGTGGCTGGGTCTTTCAACATGACAATGATCCAAAGCACACCGCCAGGGCAACGAAGGAGTGGCTTCGTAAGAAGCATTTCAAGGTCCTGGAGTGGCCTAGCCAGTCTCCAGATCTCAACCCTATAGAAAACCTTTGGAGGGAGTTGAAAGTCCGTGTTGCCAAGCGAAAAGCCAAAAACATCACTGCTCTAGAGGAGATCTGCATGGAGGAATGGGCCAACATACCAACAACAGTGTGTGGCAACCTTGTGAAGACTTACAGAAAACGTTTGACCTCTGTCATTGCCAACAAAGGATATATTACAAAGTATTGAGATGAAATTTTGTTTCTGACCAATTTCTCAGTTTGTCTCCCATAGTTGAGGTCTACCTATGATGTAAATTACAGACGCCTCTCATCTTTTTAAGTGGTGGAACTTGCACTATTGCTGACAGACTAAATACTTTTTTGCCCCACTGTATCCCACAGTAGGGTCTCCCCTTAAGATTTCATATGACGATCTGTCTGACAAAATCAAACTACACATATCCACATATTGTGACTGATCAAGAATCACGATATTCCCGCCTTTATCCGAAGGCTTAATGACAATTGAGGTGTTATTTTTAAGATCATTTAATGCTTTCCTCTCAACTAGTGTTAAATTCGGGTGGGTGGCATCCAGGCTCGGAACAATTTTATTGATCTCATCAGTGACCAATTTTTGAAAGATTTCAATAGAGCCAAAGTCACTGGATGGTGGCATTCGTTTACTGGTTGGTCTCAAGTCCGAGAATGGGCCCTCTCCAGGAACCCTATAGTTCTCTTCACTTAGTGCAGTAAGTGTATCCAGGTCAGGTAGATCGTCTACTGAGATACCCAACTGTTGGCATCTCTGTACATCATTCTTATGAAAGAACCGTCTCCACCTCAATTTTCTCGTGAATAGATTCAAATCCTTGATCCAAATAAATGGATCAAATCTCATAGTCGGCACGAACGTGAGGCCTCTGTTCAATACCCGTTTTTCAATGTCAGTCAAAAAATGAGATGACAGATTAATAATCTGATTATCATCTCTTACAGCAGAAGAACTCATTTCTGCTGATTGTTGGAATTTCGGGTCCGTAGATGGTACATGATCCCTCCCCGATCCTCTAAAAAAGAGGATGAGGAAGAGGCAGAGGATTGGTGTCCCCTTTCTGGTCCCTGGGTCTGCCATCTGCGACCCCCTCTCCTACTTCGATTTCTAGATCTTACAAACTGTCTACCCGGTAGACCCCTTGGTGCTGAATCGATATCGGACGAATCAATATCTGATGATGACGCTTCGGTGGTTGGTATTGGAGTACGTTGTAATGCAGGATAAGCCCTTTTATCTCTGAATTCGGAGCAATCCTTGACAAAGCGTTTGTGCTTTCTATCTTTAATCTCCAAGTGAAATTTTTCCACTGCGTTCTTCAGTGACTCCTCCTTCTTGGCAAATTCCGGGTCACTCTTATATTTTAAGATAGACTCAATCTGATCTTTTAGCTTAGAAGAAGAGGTTTCTAGTGTCTTTTTTTCTTCATCTAATAATATTTGCATAAATCTCAATGAAGAAGAAATTGATTCCTCCTCCCACTTTGCCAATAGCGCTGGAGACACAGATCTAGGGGTTGGTTGGAGATGTATCCTAAGTCCCCGCGGTACAATGCGATGTTTTATATAATCATCAAGGGACTGTACCTCCCACCAGGATTTAATGTTATTTTTATACGCTGCAAGTAAGTCAGAGAAAAGATTTCTCAGGGTCGGGACAGATGATGAACCACCAGTGCCCTCAACGTCAGAAAAGACCTCCCTAGCATCATCAAGCCACCTAGTATTATCAAATGGTCCTGACAGAAAACTAGCCATAACAAAACTCAGGAAAAAAACACCAAAAATATATACTCAAGAACCCTTTAATGCTCAAAAAAACAGAAAAAAAACACAGGATTCATAAAAAATAATAACCTTTAATAATATATGTTACTAAAATCTCTAATCATTAAAACACAACAGCAGAAATGTGCCTATGTAGTCCTAGAGCGACAATAAGCTTTGTCCTACCTGGCAGCAGGGGTTGGCACCCTAAATTACGCTTGGCGCCCCCACTCCACGGCGGCTCGCCCTCAGAGTCCCTAAAAATCCCTACAATGCAGGAAACCTGGAGCGACCTAGTATATGCCTATCGGACAAATCCTACCTGTCAGTGGAGGTTGGCACCCTACTTTGAAACGGTTGGCGCCCCCACTCGACGTCGACTTACCCTAGGATCCCTCGAACATCCCTACAATGGAGATAAAGGATAGAAAAATGTCCCAATACACCCTGATAACCACAAAAAGAAATTGAAAAAATGTGAAAGCAAAAACATAGAAAAAATAAAACAACAAAATAGTGTAATGCAGTATTTCACAGGTTGGGCTTCAATCAGCAGAGTAAGATATACCCAGCCGATAGGAGTCAGATGTGCCCAGCTCATAAAGGTATATCAGGATGCAATAACTAAATCTCATATCATCAAGATAAGGAAAGATGATATCAAGTATCCAGTAGGGGGACCCACTTATATCCCAAAGTCAAATAAATAAATGACTACATAGCCGAGACACGATCGTCTCTAACAGATCAGGCAATATACAAATATTTAGACCAATTGCCCTTCAAAGCCCCCTTATATGGACACAAATATAGGCTATTATATCAATCTCCAATAATACAGATACCAACGGTCAATAATAAAGTGCAAAGTGCCAAACTGATCCTACACCCCTTAATAGGGGGCACAGGACCGACAATTAAGCAGCGTTGTTATCACAAAATGCACCGTACTGACTTAAACTCGGGATGTCGGGATTTTGTGCCGCAGCTCACAGATGAGTATTCCTGATTTTACTATGTTAATCACTGGATTACTATGCTGCTGTAACCTCTATTATTGAGGACTGAGCTTAAGTCAGTATGGTGCATTTTGTGATAACAACGCTGCCTAATTGTCGGTCCTGTGCCCCCTATTAAGGGGTGTAGGATCAGTTTGGCACTTTGCACTTTATTAATGACCGTTGGTATCTGTAATATTGGAGACTGATATAATAGCCTATATTTGTGTCCATATAAGGGGGCTTTGAAGGGCAATTGGTCTAAATATTTGTATATTGCCTGATCTGTTAGAGACGATCGTGTCTCGGCTATGTAGTCATTTATTTATTTGACTTTGGGATATAAGTGGGTCCCCCTACTGGATACTTGATATCATCTTTCCTTATCTTGATGATATGAGATTTAGTTATTGCATCCTGATATACCTTTATGAGCTGGGCACATCTGACTCCTATCGGCTGGGTATATCTTACTCTGCTGATTGAAGCCCAACCTGTGAAATACTGCATTACACTATTTTGTTGTTTTATTTTTTCTATGTTTTTGTTTTCACATTTTTTCAATTTCTTTTTGTGGTTATCAGGGTGTATTGGGACATTTTTCTATCCTTTATCTCCATTGTAGGGATGTTCGAGGGATCCTAGGGTAAGTCGACGTCGAGTGGGGGCGCCAACCGTTTCAAAGTAGGAATCAATATCACCATTACACACTGAACGGGAAACCACTGGGTAAATCTGACAGGGAGAAGGACTTGGGGATCCTAGTTAATGATAAACTTACCTGGAGCAGCCAGTGCCAGGCAGCAGCTGCCAAGGCAAACAGGATCATGGGGTGCATTAAAAGAGGTCTGGATACACATGATGAGAGCATTATACTGCCTCTGTACAAATCCCTAGTTAGACCGCACATGGAGTACTGTGTCCAGTTTTGGGCACCGGTGCTCAGGAAGGATATAATGGAACTAGAGAGAGTACAAAGGAGGGCAACAAAATTAATAAAGGGGATGGGAGAACTACAATACCCAGATAGATTAGCGAAATTAGGATTATTTAGTCTAGAAAAAAGACGACTGAGGGGCGATCTAATAACCATGTATAAGTATATAAGGGGACAATACAAATATCTCGCTGAGGATCTGTTTATACCAAGGAAGGTGACGGGCACAAGAGGGCATTCTATGCGTCTGGAGGAGAGAAGGCTTTTCCACCAACATAGAAGAGGATTCTTTACTGTTAGGGCAGTGAGAATCTGGAATTGCTTGCCTGAGGAGGTGGCGATGGCGAACTCAGTCGAGGGGTTCAAGAGAGGCCTGGATGTCTTCCTGGAGCAGAACAATATTGTATCATACAATTATTAGGTTCTGTAGAAGGACGTAGATCTGGGTATTTATTATAATGGAATATAGGCTGAACTGGATGGACAAATGTCTTTTTTCGGCCTTACTAACTATGTTACTATGTTACTATGTAAAGTAGGGTGCCAACCTCCACTGACAGGTAGGATTTGTCCGATAGGCATATACTAGGTCGCTCCAGGTTTCCTGCATTGTAGGGATTTTTAGGGACTCTGAGGGCGAGCCGCCGTGGAGTGGGGGCGCCAAGCGTAATTTAGGGTGCCACCCCCGCTGCCAGGTAGGACAAAGCTTAGTGTCGCTCTAGGACTACATAGGCACATTTCTGCTGTTGTGTTTTAATGATTAGAGATTTTAGTAACATATATTATTAAAGGTTATTATTTTTTATGAATCCTGTGGTTTTTTTCTGTTTTTTTGAGCATTAAAGGGTTCTTGAGTATATATTTTTGGTGGTTTTTTCCTGAGTTTTGTTATGGCTAGTTTTCTGTCAGGACCATTTGATAATACTAGGTGGCTTGATGATGCTAGGGAGGTCTTTTCTGACGTTGAGGGCACTGGTGGTTCATCATCTGTCCCGACCCTGAGAAATCTTTTCTCTGACTTACTTGCAGCGTATAAAAATAACATTAAATCCTGGTGGGAGGTACAGTCCCTTGATAATTATATAAAACATCGCATTGTACCGCGGGGACTTAGGATACATCTCCAACCAGCCCCTAGATCTGTGTCTCCAGCGCTATTGGCAAAGTGGGAGGAGGAATCAATTTCTTCTTCATTGAGATTTATGCAAATATTATTAGATGAAGAAAAAAAGACACTAGAAACCTCTTCTTCTAAGCTAAAAGATCAGATTGAGTCTATCTTAAAATATAAGAGTGACCCGGAATTTGCCAAGAAGGAGGAGTCACTGAAGAACGCAGTGGAAAAATTTCACTTGGAGATTAAAGATAGAAAGCACAAACGCTTTGTCAAGGATTGCTCCGAATTCAGAGATAAAAGGGCTTATCCTGCATTACAACGTACTCCAATACCAACCACCGAAGCGTCATCATCAGATATTGATTCGTCCGATATCGATTCAGCATCAAGGGGTCTACCGGGTAGACAGTTTGTAAGATCTAGAAATCGAAGTAGGAGAGGGGGTAGCAGATGGCAGACCCAGGGACCAGAAAGGGGATACCAATCCTCTGCCTCTTCCTCATCCTCTTTTTTAGAGGATCGGGGAGGGATCATGTACCATCTACGGACCCGAAATTCCAACAATCAGCAGAAATGAGTTCTTCTGCTGTAAGAGATGATAATCAGATTATTAATCTGTCATCTCATTTTTTGACTGACATTGAAAAACGGGTATTGAACAGAGGCCTCACGTTCGTGCCGACTATGAGATTTGATCCATTTATTTGGATCAAGGATTTGAATCTATTCACGAGAAAATTGAGGTGGAGACGGTTCTTTCATAAGAATGATGTACAGAGATGCCAACAGTTGGGTATCTCAGTAGACGATCTACCTGACCTGGATACACTTACTGCACTAAGTGAAGAGAACTATAGGGTTCCTGGAGAGGGCCCATTCTCGGACTTGAGACCAACCAGTAAACGAATGCCACCATCCAGTGACTTTGGCTCTATTGAAATCTTTCAAAAATTGGTCACTGATGAGATCAATAAAATTGTTCCGAGCCTGGATGCCACCCACCCGAATTTAACACTAGTTGAGAGGAAAGCATTAAATGATCTTAAAAATAACACCTCAATTGTCATTAAGCCTTCGGATAAAGGCGGGAATATCGTGATTCTTGATCAGTCACAATATGTGGATATGTGTAGTTTGATTTTGTCAGACAGATCGTCATATGAAATCTTAAGGGGAGACCCTACTGTGGGATATACCAGTGAATTAAATGGGATCCTCACACGTGCCTTTGAATCTAAACTCATTTCTAGGAATGAGTTTAATTTTCTCTTACCAAGGTTTCCGTCAGTAGCGACCTTCTATGCCTTGCCGAAAGTACATAAGGGCATTAGCCCCCTAAAAGGGCGCCCTATTGTATCGGGGGTAGATGCTCTTTCACAGAATTCAAGTATCTATCTGGATAAATTACTGAGATCCTTTGTTACAGCATTGCCCTCCTACATCAGGGATACGAGTGATCTCCTTATGAAACTTGAAGGGGTGGTTATTGACTCTGGTACCATCATTGCCTCCATTGATGTGGAGGCACTGTATAGCAGTATCCGCCATCAGGATGGCTTGAGAGCCATCAAATATTTCCTGAGTAGTAGAGGTGTCCATTTGGCACCACACAATACTTTCTTGCTTGAACTCCTTGAATTTGTATTACAACGTAATTACTTCCTTTTTAACGGGAAGTGGTACCACCAGCTCAGGGGCACAGCAATGGGGCGCCCTTGTGCCCCCACATACGCTAATCTGCTCCTGGGCTGGTGGGAGGACACTTTTGTCTTTAGGGATGAGGATGTTGAGTGGGGCCCCAGGATTATTTTCTGGGGCCGATATATTGACGACATCCTCGTCCTATGGAAGGGTGATGCGGCCTCCTTCTCCGATTTTCTTCGGTATTTAAATACCACTATGGAGGGCCTGTTTTTCACCTACGAGTGTGGGGGTGATAGCATTAATTTTCTTGATGTTTTCATCAAAAGACTCAGGGATGGCTCCCTCGGTACAACCATCTACCGCAAACCAACAGCCACCAACAGTCTGTTGAGATGGGAAAGCCACCACCCATATCCGTTAAAACGTGGGATCCCGAAGGGACAGTTCCTTCGTTTGCGGAGGAACTGTTCGTCTCTTGGCGATTTCAGAAATAAATCAGTGGAACTTAGAGATCGCTTTAGAGATAGGGGGCACCCCGCGGACGTTATAGATTCTGCGGTACACATTGCTACGAACTCTAATAGGTCATCACTATTGACATCTGTGACCGAAACTGACACCACATCCATCACTCGTGTCATTGGTACATTTGATGACCAGTCTAAGCAAGTGTTTGAAATCTTTAAAAAGCATTGGCAGATTTTGAGGTCCGATCCAGATGTTGGTGGTTTTATTTCCCCACATCCGTCAATTACATACAGGAGGGGTAAATCTATTAAAGACAATGTAGTTCGGAGTCACTTTGTTCCCCCTAAGAAACAGGGGACTTGGTTGGACAATAGGTCATTGGGCACATTCAGATGTGGACATTGCTCATTTTGCAAACTTGTGGCGGTTTCGAACACGTTCAGTAGCTCTGTCACTAAGAGGATGTTCACTATGAGACAGTTCGCCAATTGCAGGACTGTAGGGGTTGTTTATCTCTGCACATGTTCGTGCCCTAAAGATTATGTGGGCAAAACTAAACGAGAACTGCGGGTTCGCATTGGTGAACACCTTGGCGACATCAGACATGGCAGAGATACACCCATTGCGAGACACATCAATAATGACCACGGGGGTGACCCTAATTGTCTTCTCTTTAGGGCTATTGAAGTGATCCCCCCTTCAGTAAGGTTGGGTGATTGGGACAAGAGGATTCTTCAACGTGAGACAAGGTGGATCTACTTACTGAGATCCACGAGCCCCCTTGGTCTCAACGAACAATTGACCTTTAATAGCTTTATTTAGTCACCTTTTTTCTTGTTCTGTTCATTATGAAAACTTCTATGTATGCCGTGTATATTTATACATTGATTTATTATTCATTATTATTTATGATGTTCATTCTTTATTATACTTCTCTTTTCATTTGTTTAGTTTTGTCTCGTGTCATCTGTTGTTTTGTTTTTGTGTTAGTTTGTTGCTGTTATGGTACCTTGTTGGTATTCATCCACTACTCATGTCTGGATACTGGTACCTTAATTTCCTTTAGCCGTCATACATGTATTTTCTTAGTGTTCTGACACATCTTTGTCATCAAATTATATGTGTTTTGGGTTCCTATCTATTGTGTACGCTTTTGGTCTATTCCACGTTGAGGATTTGCGTTATGGATTTATTGCAGCACATTAGCGCTCCACTCTCTAATTGACTATTGTGTCATTATCGAGGGATCATTCTATCGGTACTAGTTTAGTACCATGTTATGTCCGTGCGTCCTCTTTTTTCTTGGTGTAAAATATATCTCACTAACCATTATTTCGGTAATTGGATGAGACCTTAGTCCATTAGCGCGCGTCATCCCCTTTTTTTCTTGGCGCATGCGCGTCTTTTCCTTCTGGTGTGGAACGCATGTATGCGTTCCACTGTTCCAGCGACCGCCACGTCATTCTTATGTGACCGTGGTTTCCTTTACGCATGCGTGATTCAGTCCTTTGGTATGGAGCGCATTTTTGCGTTCCAGATCTTTAGTGACTGTTACGTTATTGCTATGTGACCACGGCTATTCTGCGCATTTGACACGCTACCTTCATTTCCGGTAAGCCGGGTCTTTTATATGGGCTCTGGGAGATCTTCATTACAGCTCTGACTACACGTGCTGCTGACCCCTGATGAACCCCCTTGTAACGATGGGGGGGGAAACGCGTCGGGCATTGTTTTGGGGATAAGATATTTATCGAGTGCTGTTATTTTCATCTCCTTATCATCATTTCCTTCAACATTACCCGGATGTCGGGATTTTGTGCCGCAGCTCACAGATGAGTATTCCTGATTTTACTATGTTAATCACTGGATTACTATGCTGCTGTAACCTCTATTATTGAGGACTGAGCTTAAGTCAGTACGGTGCATTTTGTGATAACAACGCTGCTTAATTGTCGGTCCTGTGCCCCCTATTAAGGGGTGTAGGATCAGTTTGGCACTTTGCACTTTATTAATGACCGTTGGTATCTGTATTATTGGAGACTGATATAATAGCCTATATTTGTGTCCATATAAGGGGGCTTTGAAGGGCAATTGGTCTAAATATTTGTATATTGCCTGATCTGTTAGAGACGATCGTGTCTCGGCTATGTAGTCATTTATTTATTTGCCTTTGGGATATAAGTGGGTCCCCCTACTGGATACTTGATATCATCTTTCCTTATCTTGATGATATGAGATTTAGTTATTGCATCCTGATATACCTTTATGAGCTGGGCACATCTGACTCCTATCGGCTGGGTATATCTTACTCTGCTGATTGAAGCCCAACCTGTGAAATACTGCATTACACTATTTTGTTGTTTTATTTTTTCTATGTTTTTGTTTTCACATTTTTTCAATTTCTTTTTGTGGTTATCAGGGTGTATTGGGACATTTTTCTATCCTTTATCTCCATTGTAGGGATGTTCGAGGGATCCTAGGGTAAGTCGACGTCGAGTGGGGGCGCCAACCGTTTCAAAGTAGGGTGCCAACCTCCACTGACAGGTAGGATTTGTCCGATAGGCATATACTAGGTCGCTCCAGGTTTCCTGCATTGTAGGGATTTTTAGGGACTCTGAGGGCGAGCCGCCGTGGAGTGGGGGCGCCAAGCGTAATTTAGGGTGCCAACCCCCGCTGCCAGGTAGGACAAAGCTTAGTGTCGCTCTAGGACTACATAGGCACATTTCTGCTGTTGTGTTATAATGATTAGAGATTTTAGTAACATATATTATTAAAGGTTATTATTTTTTATGAATCCTGTGTTTTTTTTCTGGTTTTTTGAGCATTAAAGGGTTCTTGAGTATATATTTTTGGTGGGGTTTTTTTTGCTGATACGGCAGTGCAATGTTTGGGGGAGGTGTGGAGGGAAGTCCAAAAGAACATCGGAGAGGCTCAGGGCAAACATAAACTTTTTCTGGATAAGCAACGGTCTGTGGGATCTATATTCCTGGTAGTAGATAAAGTGTTGCTGTCTACCAGGAACATTCATCTCAAGGTTCCTTCGGCTAAGCTAGGTCCCATGCATATTGGTCCTAACGAGATCATTGAGGTGATCAGTGCAGTTGCCTTTCGCTTGCGACTTTCTCCGTCACTTCGGATTCCCAATGTGTTCCATAAGTCCCTTCTTAAGTCATTTTTACCATCCTCTGCTGGGCCTCCATCCCCTCCACCTCCGGTCTCTGTGGATGGTCAGACCGAGTATGAAGTGGAACAGATTGTTGATTCTCGCATGGTCCGTAGTTCTATTCAGTACTTGGTCCATTGGAGGGGTTACAGTCCTGAGGATCGATCTTGGGTCCCGGCATGATCTGTCCATGCTAATCCACTGGTCCGGGCATTTCATGCACATTATCCTGGAAAACCTGGGGGTCAGGTGGCCCCCATTGAGAGGAGGGTACTGTCATGATCCGTTCCGGAGTTTAGTCTTGTCTGCTCTTTCTCTGGGTGGATCATGTCAAGGGTTAAATTTGCTCTGCCTCATTCTGGGCTCGGGTTTGCTATTTAGCTTCCAGGTATCCTGAGGGTGGTGTCAGCTATAGCTCTGTCTTTAGCATGTGAACCTGACTCTGGAAGCCCTTGATTTGTCCTACTGTGAACCCTGACTTGTCCTATGTCTGTTATCTCCCCCTGCCTGCCCTTTCCCAGTGTCTCTTTGTTTGTCTGTATATCTGCTTGACTCCCTGGTTCTGATCTCTTGGCTTGGCTTTTTGACTCCGTTTCAGTTTGTCCCTATTGTACCGTATTTTGCCCGTCCTGAGTTTCTGATCCCTTGCTATGTCCTGACTATCCATTCTGTTTTAATCCTTTTGTACTGTTGTGCTCTGACTTGGTTTTCCTGACCTCGTTCTGACCACTAGGTGGCGTCTGTTCAGTTGCTCTGTGTGTGCAGTCTGGCTTCCCTACCAGGCTCCCCTTGGTAGGGGTTGTGCTGTACTGCACTGCAGCTGCATGACTTTATCAATTCACATCATCATTGCAAGTACATGCTGCAGGTCTCTGCTATTTTTCATTGTGTATAGTTTAGGATTACAAACAGACTGTGGGATTAGAGAGATAGGCAGACTTTCATCCACTACCATAATATGCAAATCAGCACTCTTTAGAGGTAAACAATATTATTTATTAGAGCCTCGGTGGATTGGATCCTGGCAGGTGAGTATATAACTATTTTTTATTTTAATTATTTTTTTTAACAGGGATATGGTGCCCACACTGCTATATACTACGTGGGCTGTGTAATATACCACGTGGCTGCTATTTACTACCTGGCCAGTGTTAGATACTATGTGGACTGTGTTATTTACTGCGTGGGCTGTGCTATATATTACGTGGCCAGTGTTATATACTGCATGGGCTGTGTTATATATTACGTGGCCAGTGTTATATACTGCGTGGGCTGTGTAATATACCGTGTGGCTGCTATATACTACATGGCCAGTGTTATATACTGCATGTGCTGTGCTATATATTACATGGCCAGTGTTATATACTGCGTGGCCTGTGTTATATATTACACGACCAGTGTTATATACTGCGTGGTCTGGGTTATATACTACGTTGCCTGTGTTATATACTGCGTGGCTGCTATATACTGCGTGGGCTGTGTTATATAGTATGTGGGCTGTGTTATATACTGTTTGGGCTGTGTTATATACTGCGTGGCCACTGTTATGTATTGTGTGGCCTGTATTAACGCATCGGGTATTCTACAATATGTATGTATGTTTGTACATAGCAGCCACATAGTATATAGCACAGGCCACATCGTATTTGTCTTCTATATTCTACATAGCTCCTATATACTACGTTGCCTGTGCTATATACTATGTGGCTGCTATATACATACATACATATTCTAGAATACCTGATGCGTTATAATTGGGCCACCATCTAGTCTATCAATAAAAAAGCACTAACCTGATCGCTAAATGGTGCAGTGAGAAAAAAAATTACATTTTTTGGTGTCCGCGACATTGCATTAAAATGCAATAACGGGTGATCAAAAGATTGTATCTGCATCAAAATGGTATCATTTAAAACATCAACTCGGCTCGCAAAAAATAAGCCCTCAACCAACCCGATATCACGAAAAATGGAGATGCTACGGATATTGGAAAAATTGCGCAATAGATAAAAAAGAACCTAGACATGTTTGGTGTCTAAAAACTTGTAATGACCTAATGACCTGGAGAATCATAATGGCAGGTCAGTTTTAGCATTTAGTGAAGCTAGCAAAAAAAAAAACAAGTGTGGGATTGCACTTTTTTTGCAATTTCACCGCATTTAGAATTTTTTCCTGTTTTCTAGTACATGACATGATAAAACCAATGGTGGTGTTCAAAAGTACAACTTGTTCCGCAAAAAATAGGCCTTAACATGGCAATAAAAAAAAAGAAAAAAAAAAAAGAAAAAAAGTGAGCCTGTACGGGTCTGTTCTACGGGTCCTGTAGAAGCGCTGTTTCAAGTGCGAAACGGCCGTCGTCTCCTCCTACACACTCCTCTCACTGCCCTGTTCCCCCGAGCCGTGAAGATATTTGTCTATATTTGAATAAAGGAACTTCTGACTACAGGACCGGTGAGTGCTGCCGCGTTTGTTCTATGATTTACCTTAACATGGCAATATTGATGGAAAAATAAAGAAGTTATGGCTTTGGGAAGGAGTGGAGTGAAAAATGAAAACACAAAACCAAAAAAAGCTCCGGTCATGAAGGGTTTTTTAATAATGCATCTTTATCTAGCAGTTGTGCAACTGGTGCAAACAGTGCAGAGATAAGCAAATGTCACAATTTGCCAGTGGAAATCATTTTAATTAGTCTGCTGTTGCAGTGTGTCAGCTGGTTATATAAAAAAAATACTAATTTTCTATTGGTTTAATAAATAGCGCATCTTTAGCTGGCAGATCTGCGACTGGCGCAAAGCCTGTGGAGCTGAGATACGCAAACGTGACTATTTACCTGTAATTTTTTTGAGTCTGCTGTTGCCGTGTGTAATAAAGCTGATATCTGAAGAAAAAAAAGCCACACTGCTAGATACAAGGAATTTGGACAGAACACCTCTGTGAGTGTGCTGGTAAAAAGTAGCCAGGAATTTTTTTTTTCATAAGCATAACGTATTCAGTATGAGAAAGGGTGACATTAAGGGATGTGGATGTGGTGGTGCCCGCCAAGGCTGTGTGACAGATCAGGTGACTAAATCTCGTTCTAGCTTCCTGTCAAAATTTGGTCAGCGTGCTACACAGGGGTGAACCAAGCCTCTCTGCTGCCTGAGGCAAACTGCAAAATAGCACCCCCCCATACACCCCATACACACACGGCTCTGCTCCGCTCCGTACACATACACAGGTCAGCTTCATACACTTTGTACACACAGGGCTCCGTTTTGTGCACACAGGGCTCCGCTCTGTACACCCCGCACACATGTGGCTCAGCTCCGCACTCTTCGTACACACAAGGCTCAGCTCCGCACACCTCGTACACACAAGGCTCAGCTCCGCACACCTCGTACACATGAGGCTTAGCTCCGCACACCTCGTACACACGAGGCTCAGCTCCGCACACCTCGTACACACGAGGCTCAGCTCCGCATACCTCATACACACGAGGCTCAGCTCCGCACACCTCGTACACACGAGGCTCAGCTCTGCACACCTCGTACACACGAGGCTCAGCTCCGCACACCTCGCACACACGAGGCTCAGCTCCGCACACCTCGCACACACGAGGCTCAGCTCCGCACACCTCGCACACACGAGGCTCAGCTCCGCACACCTTGCACACACGAGGCTCAGCTCCGCACACCTCATACACATGCGGCTGCGCTCCGTACACCTCATACATATGCGGCTGCGCTCCGTACACCTCGTACACACGCGGCTCCGCTCTGTACACCTCGTACACACGTGGCTCTGCTCCGTACACCTTATACACACACGGCTCCACTACATACACCTCATACACACGCGGCTGTGCTCCATACACCTCATACACACACTCGGCGGTGCTCCTTACACCTCGTATACATGCGGCTCCACTCCGTACACCTCATACACACATGGCTCAGATCCGTACACCTCATACACCCGCGGCTCCACTTCGTACATTTCATACACACACGGATAAGCTCCGCACACCTCGTACACACACGGCTCCGCATTGTACACACGGCTCCGCTCCATATGCTCACGGCTCCACCACATCCACACTGTAAACCCCTCCTGACCCTAGAAGCTTACCCTCTTCCAGCACCATGACAACCAGCACAGTAGAGTCCTGCATAAACTGAGGCCACTGATCATGTGATGCCTGACTCCTCCCATCCGGTGACGTCATCACAGGTCCTGTGCGCACAGAACAGCCTTCTTTGAGCAGCCCCAGCAGATGCAGGAGAGGAGTGACTTCAGGGTGAGGACCTGTGATGATGTCACAATCATGTGACAGGTCACATGAGTCAGCGAGGGCTGGATGAGGGGATTCGGCCATTCGGGACGGTTGGGAGCCTTGAATACATTAGTAACTGAACCTGCGTCTATAACGCAAATTCAGTTACTACCCGGCAGAATCTGCTGCCCCCTCTCTTCATTGAAGGCAGTGCTGCTTGAGGCAAAGTTCTCAACTTGCCACATGGTAGCGGCGCCCCTGGTGCTACACCATTGACTAACAGAGACAAGTGCAAGGATGTTGTGGGCTGGATGGCAGACAAAGGCTCCAGTGTGTTGACAAGCAGCACCATGAAGTTTTCCACATGTTCCCAGTCTCAGTAGCCAAGAGTCTGGTTCTCTGAATCCTCAATCTGGTTCTCCTTCCTCCCACCATCAAGAGTCCCAGGAGACTTATGAAGCTGGCCACTCTGAGGAACTGTTTATGTTCTTTTGTAATTTTTCAGGCCTATTGTGCACCAATAAAGAAGGTCATGAGGAGGTGGAGTGCAGTGATGCCAAAACATTTGAGCATCCACGGCCAGGAGAAAGCCACATTGGGGAAGGTCAATTCATGTCTGAAGAGGTGGATAATAATTATGATGCACAGTTGCCATCAGGTCAGCCTAAAATCTCAACTCAGAAGGAGGATCAGAATGATGAATTGGAAGATAGTGTAGTCGATGATGAGGCCACTGATGTAATCTGGCATGGTGGCATGCCTAGCGATCACAGCAGTGCACAGAGGGATGGATCTGTAGCACAACAGCAGGAAAGAAGAGGTAGTGGTTTGAGAACTCGGTCAAATGTTCCACAGATCCCCCCACTCGACTAAATAACAAGCCAAGGGTGCATTGCCAAGGTATGTCGTGTCAGCGCACATTTCCAAAAGTTATCTCAGGCTTTCGCTGTCCTAGCCTGGCTGCAGCAGCGCTTTAATTTGTCTCGTCACCAACTGATTTGTGACCTGCCCAAATGCTGGAATTCGACCTTTCATATGTTGGCAAGGCATATTGAGCAGCAGAGTGCGGTATCTGAATTCTAGCTTCTCAATGCCATCAGAATAACACTCCACCCTCACACATAACAACTGCCAAGTGGGTGTGGATCACTGACATTTGTGAGGTTCTTCAAAACTTTGAGTATTGCACCTAGATGCTGAGTGCTGATGACACTATTATCAATGTAACCATCCTGATGCTCTATTAAAAAGCGTGTTGCAGAATCTCAGAGAGGAAGCTTTGAATTCTGAGCAGGTGGCTATGGAGAAAGGTTTTACACTGGCTGATACCACACAGCCCAGCCTTATACAATATTCTCAGGCCATATTGGGTGATGATGAGGAACAGGAGGAGGAGGAGGAGGAACAGGAGTTTTTGGTCTGTGCTGCAGAGGGAACTTCCAATCCCAACTTAATGCCTGTCCAGCATGGATGGCCAGAAGAGGAGGAGGCTATGCTTCTAAAGGAGAAGATGGTTATTGTTCTTCCTGGTGAGACCAATGAATGTTTGACTCTTTGTAGTCTGCCACATATGGGAGAGTTCATGTCAAGATTCCTTTACCAAGACCCTAGCATGAAACACATATTGTCCAACATGAAATACTGGCTGTGCACCTTTTTTGACCCACGGAACAAAGAGAAATTTCCTTCTGTCACGTCGGAGGCAGACATGCCATTTTCAGTGCATGCATGCCAGAGGGCCATTGTGGAAGACTTGCTAAAAAGATTATCCTCAGACAATCCTGCTGGCAGAGGTACCAGCTCTTTTCACCCACAAGGATTACAGTGGAGGGCCACACACACTAGGTGCAACTCAGGAGGGAGGAATGTCCACCAACTGGGCTATTTTCATGAAACCATCACATCAGCAAAGGCTATCTGTGGGAGTAACTATGACGAGGATAGAGAAGTTGACCAATATGGTGAAAGACTAATTAAGTGACCATACCAGTGTCCTTCCTGATTCTTCAGTGCCCTTTAACTATTGGTTGACCAAGCTCCACATTTGGCCCGACCTCTCCTTCTTGTGCATTTTGGAGGTGCTGCCATGCCCTGCTGCAAGTGTGTTGTCTCAACGGGGTTTTAGATCGGCTGGTGCATAATGGATAATCATTGGATGCATTATCATAATGGATAAGCGCACATCGCTGTCAATGGAAAATGCAGGCAGGCAGACTCTTCTAAAATTGAACAAGGGCTGGATTTCCTCCAATTTTGTAAGTCCTATGGAAGACAGCAACGTAATGTAAATGCAGCCCAAATGTTTTTTTTGGAAGTTGTCTTAGTGTCCATGCCTTACTATCCAAACCCATTTTGTTCAGGAAATCATCTCCTCCTCCTGCTTCTGCAGCAGGTACATAGTCATCATCTATGTATATCCCATGCGGGTAATGTTTTTTACTTTTTTTAAACTTTGCACTTTGTGCAATGGTGAAACTTGTACTCACTATCTCTACCTCTTGTAATAACTGCAAAATGTATTGTGATGTCCCCATCAAGGTGTCTTTCAGCTTGTATGATACAGACCCTTTGGGTATTTTTTTGAAAACTTTGCACATTGTGCATGCTGAAACTTGTACTCCCCATTGTTAGTTAGATAGGGCATACATATTCGTTATCACTTTACATTGTCCGGTGCTGGACAAAGACCAATGCTGGCTTTTCCCGGCTCCTAATTCAGACTTGTGTCTCTTAATTAAACTGTTGCTTCCCTTGGGTTGGAAAAAAATGGTGGTGGGGTATTGCCCAGTTTCTGTACATTCTAAGCACGTCTAAGGCTACTTTCACACTTCTGTCATTTGGGCTACGTCACAATGCGTCATTTTGGAGAAGAAACGCATCCTGCAAAGTTGCCCGCAGGATGCGTTCTTTCTCCATAGACTTGCATTAGTGATGCATTGCGACGTATGGCCACACGTCGCATCCGTCATGCGACGGATGCATCGTGTTTTGGCGGACCGTCGGCACAAAAAAAGTTCAATGTAACTTTTTTTGTGCGACGTGTCTGCCATTTTCGACCACGCATGTGCGGCCGAAACTCCGCCCCCTCCTCCCCGCTCATCACAATGGGCAGCGGATGTGTTGTAAAACTGCATCCGCTGCCCACGTTGTGCTAAATTTAGCACAACGTCCGTCCGTCGGTACGTCAGGCCGACGGTTTGGGACGGCCCTGTATCGACAGAAGTGTGAAAGTAGCCTAAGAGACTGGGTTAATTTGCTCCACAGACCCATTCAGGCAGCAGCTTTACACATATTGGTACAAGGTTATTGCTATGCTAAGGCCTTTACCTGAGCTCTGTAGCACTGCCTGTCACCTGAGTAATACACTCCACAGATCTCGTCACTCTCTGAGACATATCCTGTAATTACTCCATTGTTGCTCAAAACCATGCAAAAGATACATTCTGCCTGGCTGTGCAGTTTCCATAATAAGTGCGTAGGCTTGTGCAGATTGGTAAATGGCACTCCTGGCTCTTTCCCTTGAAGAGGCTGCATCCAATTAAAATGAGGCTTGTACCTGTTCTCGACATGGGTTTCAGGCCTGACAGTTTCACGATCCATTTTAGGATTTGTGACATCTCTGGTTCCACACACATTAAAGCTTTTTTCCTTTCAGACCATTGGGGGTTAAATGCAGTTTTTCCCTGCTGGCAACCTGGTGTTACTGCAGTGTTGCTGGGTCAGCTGATGTTGCTGGTGACCATGCCCACATCCTTTAAAAGGTTATCTGGTGCATCAGCACTGTTGGTGATACAGGTCCTTTCTGGAGACCCACCGAGCAGGAGCAGCTCCCTGGTGTCAGCCAAGTTTGGTGTTTTGAGCTCTGTTGCTGTACTATCTGTGGTGTGCAGTTTAGCAGCGGTGTGCACATGCTAAGTGCTGATTTTTTGTTACTTTGTCCCTTTGTAGTTTGTGCATTCACCTTTTGGTATTGTGTTGCCCTTAAGGTACCTTCACACTGACCAACTTCACAACGATATCGCTAGCGATCCATGACGTTGCAGCGTCCTGGATAGCGATATCATTGTGTTTGACAGGCAGCAGCGATCTGGATCCTGCTCTGACATCGTTGGTCGTAGCAGAAAGGCCAGAACATTATTTCGTCGCTGGATCTCCCGCAGACATCACTGAATCGGCGTGTGTGACACCGATTCAGCGATGTCTTCACTGGTAACCAGGGTAAACATCGGGTTACTAAGCGCAGGGCCGCGATTAGTAACCCGATGTTTACCCTGGTTACCAGTGTAAATGTAAAAAAAACAAACACTACATACTTACATTCCGGTGTCTGTCGCGTCCCTCGGCGTTCTGCTTCCCTGCACTGCACTGTCAGCCGTAAAGCAGATTACAGCGGTGACGTCACCGCCGTGCTTTACGGCAGGCCGGCGCTCACAGTCAGTGCAGGAAAGCACAGCGCCGGGGGACAGACACCGGAATGTAAGTATGTAGTGTTTGTTTTTTTTTACATTAGCACTGGTAACCAGGATAAACATTGGGTTACTAAGCGTGGCCCTGCGCTTAGTAACCCGATGTTTACCCTGGTTACCAGGGGACTTCGCATAGTTGGTCGCTGGAGAGCTGTCTGTGTGACAGCTCTCCAGCGACCACACAGTGACGCTGCAGCGATCGGCATCATTGTCTAGATCGCTGCAGCGTCGCTAAATGTGACGGTACCTTTACTCTCGTATTGTGTCATCCTGTTTATTTGGTTTGTGGTGCTGTTTACTTTGTTCACCTCCTTGGGTGGGGGTTGGGGGTTTATCTCAGGGTTTAACAGGAGATAGGGACAGGTCGGTGAATTGAGCCTCCCTACCTTCAAGAGTACCCCCAAGTTAAGGAAAGACAGGGCTCACCCTAGCCTGAGGGGCAGTTCAGGGGCTCAGATTCCTCATCTCCTGTTTTCCCATTACTGCCCTGTGACAGACAGACTGACCACAATACAAGCCCTTGCTTGCATACACTGTATTCAGAATTTAATTCTAATGCTTTTGGAGACAGGTAGAATCCAATTTACTGACGTTGAGCATACGCTCCCCAACTCCTGTATTATATTCACCTAACAGTGGTTTCCCCCCACTATGACAGTGGCTCCTTTGGGATCCGGTGGCCAAAATGAAATGTGAAGTTCACAAATCTCAGGTTTTTCGCAGCACCTGCTGACCCTTTGAAAATGTGAAGCGAGGGCCGCAAAATGACATAGAGGTGGACATGGTGGTGGTGGCGGGCGAAGCCCAAAATTCAAATGGCATGTTTTAGCTGGCATTGTAAAGTGATGAGGAATATGTAGTCCACTTTTTTTAGCTAACAATTTGGAATGAGGGAGGGACCTCCCAAATATAATAATGAGAGCTCTCCTACTGTAAATGTTTGAAACAGTGCCACCTGAGGGCCATTCCAAACTCAGGTTTCTCATCACCTGCTTGCCTTCTGAAAATGTGAAGCAAGGGCCGTAAAATGACATGGTGGTGGACGTGGTGGTGGACGCAGGCGAAGCCCAAAATTCAAATGGGAATGTTTTAGCTGGCATTGTAAAGTGATGGTTAATATGTACTCCACTATCTAGCTAACAATTTGGAATGAGTGAGGGACCTCCCAGATATAGGAATAAGAGCTCTCCCAAATGTATGATACAGGGCCACCTGATGGCCCTTTCCAAACTCAGGTTTCATGGCACCTGCTTGCCCTCTGAAAATGTCAAGCGAGGGCGGCATAATGACATGGCGGTGGATGTGGTGGTGATGGTGGGCAAAGCATAAAATTCAAATTGAAATGTTTTAGCTGGCATTGTAAAATGATGGGGAGTTTGTATTCCACTATCTAGCTAACAATTTGAAATGAGGAAAGGACCTCCCAAAGAGCTGAGTGAGAGTGTTTAGTGTCGAGTTCCCACTGCTGCACAAGTGGAATCTCGAACCATGTCCGCTGCCATCTCTGATTCTCCTCCAGCCGCAGTGGAGCCTGCTCAGCAGAGACGTCGATCCCAGAGTCTGGCTCAAGCAGATACTGTGCGCTTGGTTACTGCTGCCTTTCCAGGCTCTGCCTTTGTAACCAGCACTGATCAGCGGCGAGCAGACATTCCAGGGACTAAGTCTTGCTTTTCTTCTACTGAGCATGCCCATGGGATGACGGTCACATGCTCAGGTCCTGTAGCAGCTCCGATTGGACCATAAGGAAGGTCCTGGAGAGCTACAACTATAAAAGGTTTGCATGGTTGCTCGGCCATGTGCTAGTATAAATCAGAAATCGTGTGTGTGGATGTACGACTGAATCTGGTGAAAGCTCCTTAATCACTTCGATCCCTAGTGTTGTTGAAAATACTTTGGTGAATGAGCTACTTAGCGCCAGACTGTGCCATCCAGCACTAGGTATGAGTACATAGCATCTATTAGGCAGCAACTGCCAGTGCGGCTCTTTGGCAACTAGTGCGCTTTCCTGGCCCTAGTTAGGGTGGTTAGTGGCATCCGCCAGAGTGGTACTGTATGCACTCAGTGCGGTAAATCTTTATTTAGCTTTTCCCTGGCACCGCAGTTGCGGCGCCGAGCGCTGGTGTTCTAGAGGGACTCTAACCCCGTGTCCTTGGGACAGAGTCCTGTGACCCAATACTAGCGTTCTCTCTGCGGTATTGCGGCCCTGTGACGCAACAGGATCCGCTTCCTACATACCGGGTGAAGCTAACCCGTGTGTGTTCACATTATACCGCCATATACTGTCCGCCACTACCGAGCAGCAGGAGTCATCTCTGCATGGTGGACCCAGGGCAGCGAATGCACCTTACACCACCCTTATAATTATTTGGTGCATTCCGCCTGCCCTAACAGAGAGCTCTCCCAAATATATGATACAGGGCTAACTGAGGGCCCTTCCCAAACTCAGGTTTCACATCACCTGTTGTCTCTGAAAATGTCAGGTGAGGGTTGCATAGTGACATGGTGGGGGACATGGTGGTGATGGCGAGCGAAGCCCAAAATTCCAATGGGCATGTTTTAGCTGGCATTCTAAAGTGATGGGGAATATGTATTCTACCATCTAGCTAACAATTTGGAATGAGGTAGGGACCTCCAAATGTAGGAGTGAGAACCCTCACAAATGTTAAAGGTAAAAATAAAGCCAAAAGGCTCCGTGTGAACATATGCTAAAGGAGAGGTGTAATTTTTAAATTATTTTTTTACTTTTATTTTGTGTATACCTGTTATATGAAGTAAAAAATGTTTCTTAGCATTTTTCCCATAAAAAAAAATTAAGTTTGGTTTGGTAGGTCATCTTACAAATCCGCAAACTGGCGCAATAGTCTGACAACATTATTCACAGATACCATATGTGAGTCAGAAAGGCATGCAGGCATCTTCTCCATGACGATCCCATTTAGTTATAGATCTTTCCTATTCATTACATCTCTTTTCCCACACCCCTAGACCTGTTTGTTTTTTGGATGGGAGACTAGTGAATAAATCTGGCCCACAGTTTGACAGTAGTGTTTCAGTGGCACAAAATGACAGACCGATACCACAGACTGGACTGGCACAGATGCACAGATTTGCCAATATTAATCTCCCCTTCTTTTTGGAGGGGAATGGAGACTAGTGAATAAATCTGGTGCACAGTTTTACAGTAGTGTTCCAGTGGCACAAAATGACAGACCGATACCACAGACTGGACTGGCACAGATGCACAGATTTGCCAATATTAATCTCCCCTTTTTGTTTTTATATGGAAGACTAGTGAATAAATCTCGCCCACTGTTTTACAGTATTGTTTCTGTGGCACAAAATGACTGACAGATACAACAGACTGGACTGGCACAGATGCACTGATTGGCAATATAAATCTCCCTTTTTAAGTGTGGGACAGTGCAGAAAAATACAAGCCCACTGTTTCACACTACACAGTTTCAGGGGCAGAAAGTGGCTTGAAGATATATAATAAAAAAAAAAAAGGGACTGTACTACAATTACTATCTCCCTACAGTAATCTCAGAAAAGTATGGCAGGCAGCAATAAAAAGGACTGCTGCACACAAAAGTGTGGACAAACAAACAAGATAGCTGTGCAGAAAGGAAGGAACAACAGGATTTGTACTTTGAAAAAAGCAGTTGGTTTGCACAGCGGCATACACACAGCAATGCAGCTATCAGGGAGCCTTCTAGGGCAGCCCAATGAGCTACAGCGCTGATGCACTGAAATCTAGCCTCCACTGTCCCTGCAAGGAAAAGGTGGTGTTGGACAGTGGAAATCGCTACAGCACAAGCGGTTTGGGAGTTTATATTCCCTGCCTAAGGCTATCCCTGCTTCTGACGAAGCGGCAGCAACCTCTCCCTATGCTCAGATCAGCAGCAGTAAGAAGGAGGTCAGCGTGCACGCCCCTTTATAGCCCCTGAGACGCCGCAGAAAGCAAGTCAATCACTGTGATGCCCTTCTCTAAGATGGTGGGGACCGAGAACTATGCCATCACGCTGCCCAAACTCTGCGTCCTCCTTCATTGGCTGAGAAATGGCGCTGAACGCGTCATATGAAACGCGACTTTGGCGCAAAGGTCGCGTACCGCATGGCCGACCCCACACAGGGATCGGGTCGGGTTTCATGAAACCTGACTTTGCCAAAAGTCGGCGACTTATGAAAATGACCGATCCGTTTAACTCAATCCAAATGGGGACACATAGATAGCACAGGCAGTTAATGTGGCTGACACTGGTAGCGACAACCAACTTTCAATCACCGGTGACTGATGCCAATGATCATGTCATCCATACCATAGTAATAATAATAATAATTTATTTATGTAACACCAACATATTCCACAGTGCTTTACAATTCAGAGGTTCGTATGTAACAGTCATTCATAATATAGTTAAAGATAATACAATAATTAAAGAGAAAAAATATAATGACGACCCTGCTTGTAAGAGCTTACAATCTACAATAAGGTGGGGGTGATACAAAGTGCAGGTGCTTATTTGCAATGATGGTCCAACCATATTGAGGGAATGGGGATAGATAAAGGCTGCATGAGGTAGTCACCAGCCAATATTTTAAGTACTTTTGGGTGCGGTGGAGTTTGATAGAGAATTATGTTCAGAGAAATAGTGATTGAACTATATATAAAAAGGACTTTGATTAGGAAACATAATAAGTCACCGTAAACAGATGTGCTTTTAGGAAGCGCCTAAAGTTGTGTAAGTTGTGGTTAGTCGTAATGGGTAGAGCATTCCAAAGAATTGGTGCAACTCAGGAGAAGTCTTGGACTCAGGAATGGGAGGTATGGATTAGTGCGAATGTTAGTCAAAAGTTGCTTGTGGAGGGTAAAGAGTGAGTAAGCCGATAAACAGAAATGGGGTTGAGATGTAAGGGGGTGCCGCACTGGGGAGAGCTTTATGGGTAAAAGCAAATTTGTATTGTATTCTATAATGTATGGACAGCCAGTGCAATGACTGGCACAGAGCGGAAGCATCTGAGTAAGGCTACTTTCACACTTGCGTTGTTAGGAGTACGTCGCAATGCATCGTTTTGGAGAAAAAACGCATCCTGCAAAGTTGCCCACAGTGCTGTGAATTCTGTGGCCAAGCTCCCTCCTGTGGTCGTGAGTGGTACTGCGGCTGGTTCTGTCTATAAGCTTCCTTTGGTGGATGAGAGTGGTACTGCGGCTTCTGAGTTTCCTTCCTCAGGTGATGAGGTTAAGTCGTTAGGTGCTGCTCTATTTAACTCCACCTGGTGCTTTGATCCTGGCCTCCAGTCAATGCTCTAGTATTGGTCTTGCTTCCTCCTGGATCGTTCCTGTGGCCTCTCTATCCTGCATAAGCTAAGTTCTGCTTGTGTTATTTTTGTTTGCTATATTTTCAGTCCAGCTTGCTATATTGGTTTTTCTTGCTTGCTGGAAGCTCTGAGACGCAGAGGGAGCACCTCCGTACCGTTAGTCGGTGCGGAGGGTCTTTTTGCCCCTCTGCGTGGTTGTTTGTAGGTTTTTGTGTTGACCGCAAAGCTATCTTTCCTATCCTCGGTCTATTCAGTAAGTCGGGCCTCACTTTGCTAAATCTATTTCATCTCTGTGTTTGTATTTCATCTTTACTCACAGTCATTATATGTGGGGGGCTGCCTTTTCCTTTGGGGAATTTCTCTGAGGCAAGGTAGGCTTATTTTTCTATCTTCAGGGCTAGTTAGTTTCTCAGGCTGTGCCGAGTTGCATAGGGAGCGTTAGGCGCAATCCACGGCTACCTCTAGTGTGGTGTGTTAGGATTAGGGATTGCGGTCAGCAGAGTTTCCACGTCTCAGAGCTCGTCCTATGTTTTTGGTAAATGTCAGGTCACCTTGTGTGCTCTGAACTTCAAGGTCCATTGTGGTTCTGAATTACCTGTTCACAACAGTACTGGAGGCCCAAAGTACTAATGCTTCTCAATAGAGGGAAAAGAGAAGTTCTGAGACCATTTTTTTTTATTTGCACTGTGTTCTGTCTTTCTTTTCCCCTTTACATCAGGGTGGTTCAGAACACATGTGTGGACATGGACATTCAGGGTCTGTCCTCTTTGATGGATAATCTCACTATAAGAGTACAGAACATTCAAGATTTGGTGGTTCAGAATCCTGTGTTGGAACCTAAAATTCCTATTCCTGAGTTATTTTCTGGAGATAGAGCTAAGTTTTTGAATTTTAAAAATAATTGTAAACTGTTTCTGGCTTTGAAACCCCGCTCCTCTGGTGACCCAGTTCAACAAGTTAAAATCATTGTTTCTTTATTACGTGGCGACCCTCAAGACTAGGCATTTTCCCTTGCGCCAGGAGATCCTCCATTATGTAATATTGATGCGTTTTTTCTGGCGCTCGAATTGCTGTACGACGAACCTAATTCAGTGGATCAGGCAGAGAAAAATTTGCTGGCTCTGTGTCAGGGTCAGGATGAGATAGAGATTTATTGTCAGAAGTTTAGAAAGTGGTCCGTGCTCACTCAATGGAATGAATGTGCGCTGGCAGCTATTTTCAGAAAGGGTCTCTCTGAAGCCCTTAAGGATGTCATGGTGGGATTTCATATGCCTGCTGGTCTGAATGAGTCTATGTCTTTGGCCATTCAGATCGGTCGACGCTTGCGCGAGCGTAAATCTGTGCACCATTTGGCGGTATTATCTGAGCATAAACCTGAGCCTATGCAGTGCGATAGGACTTTGACTAGAGCTGAAAGGCAAGAACACAGACGTCAGAATGGGCTGTGTTTCTACTGTGGTGATTCCACTCATGCTATCTCCGATTGTCCTAAGCGCACTAAGCGGTTCGCTAGGTCTGCCACCATTGGTACGGTACAGTCGAAATTTCTTTTGTCCGTTACTTTGATCTGCTCTTTGTCTTCCTATTCTGTCATGGCATTTGTGGATTCAGGCGCTGCCCTGAATTTGATGGATTTGGAGTTTGCTAGGCGCTGTGGGTTTGTCTTGGAGCACTTGCAGTGTCCTATTCCATTGAGAGGAATTGATGCTACGCCTTTGGCCAAGAATAAGCCTCAGTATTGGACCCAGCTGACCATGTGCATGGCTCCTGCGCACCAGGAGGATATTCGCTTTCTGGTGTTGCATAATCTGCATGATGTGGTCGTGTTGGGGTTGCCATGGCTACAAGTCTATAGCCCAGTATTAGATTGGAAATCAATGTCTGTGTCCAGCTGGGGTTGTCAGGGGGTACATGGTGATGTTCCATTTCTGTCTATTTCATCATCCACCCCTTCAGAGGTCCCAGAGTTCTTGTCTGATTACCGGGATGTATTCGATGAGCCCAAGTCCAATGTCCTACCTCCGCATAGGGATTGTGATTGTGCTATCGATTTGATTCCTGGTAATAAGTTTCCTAAGGGTCGACTGTTTAATTTATCTGTACCTGAGCACGCCGCTATGCGGAGTTACGTGAAGGAGTCTTTGGAGAAGCGTCATATTCGCCCGTCATCGTCGCCATTGGGAGCGGGTTTCTTTTTTGTGGCCAAGAAGGATGGTTCGCTGAGACCTTATATTGATTACCGCCTTCTAAATAAAATTACGGTCAAATGTCAGTACCCCTTGCCGCTGCTGTCTGATTTGTTTGCTCGGATTAAGGGGGCTAGTTGGTTCACCAAGATAGATCTTCGTGGTGCGAATAATCTTGTGCGTATCAAACGGGGCAATGAATGGAAAACAGCATTTAATATGCCCGAGGGCCATTTTGAGTACCTGGTTATGCCATTCGGACTTTCTAATGCTCCATCAGTGTTTCAGTCCTTTATGCATGACATCTTCCGAGAGTACCTGGATAAATTCCTGATTGTATACTTGGATGATATTTTGGTCTTCTCGGATGATTGGGAGTCTCATGTGAAGCAGGTCAGAATGGTGTTCCAGGTCCTGCGTGCTAATTCTTTGTTTGTGAAGGGGTCAAAGTGTCTCTTTGGTGTTCAGAAGATTTCATTTTTGGGGTTCATTTTTTCTCCTTCTACTATCGAGATGGACCCTGTTAAAGTTCAGGCCATTTATGATTGGACTCAGCCAACATCTCTGAAGAGTCTGCAGAAGTTCCTGGGCTTTGCTAATTTTTATCGTCGTTTCAGCGCTAATTTTTCTAGCATTGCTAAACCGTTGACTGATTTAACCAAGAAGGGTGCTGATGTGGTCAATTGGTCTTCTGCTGCTGTGGAAGCTTTTCAGGAGTTGAAGCGTCGTTTTTCTTCTGCCCCTGTGTTGTGCCAACCAGATGTTTCGCTTCCGTTCCAGGTTGAGGTTGATGCTACTGAAATTGGAGCAGGGGCTGTTTTGTCGCAGAGAAGTTCTGATTGCTCGGTGATGAAACCATGCGCCTTCTTTTCCAGGAAATTTTTGCCTGCTGAGCGAAATTATGATGTTGGCAATCGAGAGTTGCTAGCCATGAAGTGGGCATTCGAGGAGTGGCGTCATTGGCTTGAAGGAGCTAAGCATCGCGTGGTGGTCTTGACTAATCACAAAAACTTGACTTATCTCGAGTCTGCCAAACGGTTGAATCCTAGACAGGCTCGTTGGTCGCTGTTTTTCTCCCATTTTGACTTTGTGGTTTCGTACCTTCCGGGCTCTAAAAATGTGAAGGCGGATGCCCTGTCTAGGAGTTTTTTGCCCGATTCTCCGGGTTTGTCTGAGCCGGCGGGTATTCTCAAAGAGGGGGTAATTTTGTCTGCCATCTCCCCTGATTTGCGGCGGGTGCTGCAAAAATTTCAGGCTAATAGACCTGACCGTTGCCCAGCGGAGAAACTGTTTGTCCCTGACAGGTGGACGAATAAAGTTATCTCTGAGGTTCATTGTTCGGTGTTGGCTGGTCATCCTGGAATCTTTGGTACCAGAGATTTGGTGGCTAGATCCTTTTGGTGGCCGTCTCTGTCGCGGGATGTGCGTTCTTTTGTGCAGTCCTGTGGGATTTGTGCTCGGGCTAAGCCCTGCTGTTCTCGTGCCAGTGGGTTGCTTTTGCCCTTGCTGGTCCCGAAGAGGCTTTGGACTCATATCTCTATGGATTTTATTTCGGATCTCCCCGTCTCTCAAAGAATGTCGGTCATTTGGGTGGTTTGTGATCGCTTCTCTAAGATGGTCCATTTGGTGCCCTTGTCTAAATTGCCTTCCTCCTCTGATTTGGTGCCATTGTTTTTTCAGCATGTGGTTCGTTTACATGGCATTCCAGAGAACATCGTTTCTGACAGAGCTTCCCAGTTTGTTTCGAGGTTTTGGCGAGCCTTTTGTGCTAGGATGGGCATTAATTTGTCTTTTTCCTCGGCTTTCCATCCTCAGACAAATGGCCAGACTGAACGAACCAATCAGACCTTGGAAACATATCTGAGATGTTTTGTTTCTGCTGATCAGGATGATTGGGTGTCCTTTTTGCCTTTGGCTGAGTTCGCCCTTAATAATCGGGCCAGCTCGGCTACTTTGGTTTCGCCGTTTTTCTGCAATTCTGGGTTCCACCCTCGTTTCTCTTCAGGGCAGGTTGAGTCTTCGGACTGTCTTGGTGTGGATACTGTGGTGGATAGGTTGCAGCAGATTTGGACTCATGTAGTGGACAATCTGACTTTGTCCCAGGAGAAGGCTCAACGTTTCGCTAACCGCAGGCGCTGTGTGGGTCCCCGACTTCGTGTTGGGGATTTGGTTTGGTTGTCATCTCGTTATATTCCTATGAAGGTTTCCTCTCCTAAATTTAAGCATCGTTTCATTGGTCCATATAGGATTTCTGAGGTTCTTAATCCTGTGTCTTTTCGTTTGACTCTTCCGGCTTCTTTTTCCATCCATAACGTGTTCCATAGGTCATTGTTGCGGAGATACGTGGCACCTGTGGTTCCATCTATTGATCCTCCTGCTCCGGTTTTGGTTGAAGGGGAATTGGAGTATATTGTGGAGAAGATTTTGGATTCTCGTGTTTCGAGACGGAAACTCCAGTATCTGGTTAAGTGGAAAGGTTATGGCCAGGAAGATAATTCCTGGGTCTTTGCCTCTGATGTCCATGCTGCCGATCTGGTTCGTGCCTTTCATGTGGCTCATCCTGGTCGGCCTGGGGGCTCTGGTGAGGGTTCGGTGACCCCTCCTCAAGGGGGGGGTACTGTTGTGAATTCTGTGGCCAAGCTCCCTCCTGTGATCGTGAGTGGTACTGCGGCTGGTTCAGTCTATAAGCTTCCTTTGGTGGATGAGAGTGGTACTGCGGCTTCTGAGTTTCCTTCCTCAGGTGATGAGGTTAAGTCGTTAGGTGCTGCTCTATTTAACTTCACCTGGTGCTTTGATCCTGGCCTCCAGTCAATGTTCTAGTATTGGTCTTGCTTCCTCCTGGATCGTTCCTGTGGCCTCTCTATCCTGCATAAGCTAAGTTCTGCTTGTGTTATTTTTGTTTGCTATATTTTCAGTCCAGCTTGCTATATTGGTTTTTCTTGCTTGCTGGAAGCTCTGAGACGCAGAGGGAGCACCTCCGTACCGTTAGTCGGTGCGGAGGGTCTTTTTGCCCCTCTGCGTGGTTGTTTGTAGGTTTTTGTGTTGACCGCAAAGCTAACTTTCCTATCCTCGGTCTATTCAGTAAGTCACTTTGCTAAATCTATTTCATCTCTGTGTTTGTATTTCATCTTTACTCACAGTCATTATATGTGGGGGGCTGCCTTTTCCTTTGGGGAATTTCTCTGAGGCAAGGTAGGCTTATTTTTCTATCTTCAGGGCTAGTTAGTTTCTCAGGCTGTGCCGAGTTGCATAGGGAGCTTTAGGCGCAATCCACGGCTACCTCTAGTGTGGTGTGTTAGGATTAGGGATTGCGGTCAGCAGAGTTTCCAAGTCTCAGAGCTCGTCCTATGTTTTTGGTAAATGTCAGGTCACCTTGTGTGCTCTGAACTTCAAGGTCCATTGTGGTTCTGAATTACCTGTTCACAACACCACAGGATGTGTTTTTTCTCCATTGACTTGCATCAGCGACACATGGTCACACGTCGCATCTGTCGTGCGACGGATGTGTTGTGTTTTTGGCGGACATGAAGCACAAAAAAAGTTCAATGTAACGTTTTTTTTGTGCGTCGTGACTGCCATTTTTGACCGTGCATGCGCGGCCGAAACTCCGCCACCTCCGCTTCGCTCATCGCAATGGGAAGCGGATGCGTTGTAAAGCTGCATCCGCTGCCCACATTGTGCTAAATTTAACACACTGTCTGTCGGTTCGTCAGGCCGACGCATGGCGATGGCCCTGTACCGACGCAAGTGTGAAAATAGCCTTAGGCCAGTGTCACACTCGGGACCAGAGTGTGCGTTTGCATAAAAACACATGCAGCTGCACGCTACGGTCCCGTGTGGTGGCAGTAGTGCTGGGTATTGATGCGAGAGACTCACGTGAGTTTTTCGCATCACACTTGCAAGTGTGACCCCGGCCTAACATTTAGCCAGATAAATGACCCTGGCTATTGGTTTAACGATTAACTGGAGTGGGAAAAGTTGAGTGAGGGGGAGGCCAATTAATAAAGAATTACGGTAGTCAAGGTGGTAATGGATCAGGGAAATAGTGAGGGGTTTTATTGTTTCCATGGTGAGAAAGGGGCAGATTCTAGAGATGTTCTTCAGGTGCAAGCAATAAGCGCAGTCAAGAGATTGTTTGTGCATAGGAGGTGAAGGAAAGACTGGTGTCAAACACAACACAAAGACAGCGTGCCTGCTGCCTAGGCATTATTGTCATGCCACACATAGAAGGGAAAAGGATAAGGGTTTATATGACAAAGTGACAGAATAAAGTAACAGATACACCTTATAAAGCACTACAAAAAGCCTATACATTCAACAAGGATTACAATAGAATAAAATAAATACAAATAATATAGAGCTTTCTCATAGGCATTATACATATAGGAAAAGAATAGGAGTGCTCATAAACAATAAAAAATAAGCACTGTCTAACATAGGAGCAGTATGTGGACAGATAGGTCACATGACCTGCCCTTGAAATAGAGGCCAGGTAAAAATCAATCATAAATTATAAAAAATGATTTGTCAATAAGTGACGTATCTGTTTAGGGATAATTTGGGCACCACCACACCCACGACTACTTCCTTTTGAACTACCTATGTAAGAACACCATCAAAACAAGCATCTGCTCCCTAAAAGGGATCATTTTAGGACCTTTTCTACAATTAACAAGCCTAATAATTCTGATACTGTGTGGTGTTGTTACAGTTATATGAAAAAGTTTGGGCACCCCTATTAATCTTAAGCTTAATGTTTTATAAAAATTGTTTTTTTTGCAACAGCTATTTCAGTTTAAAATATCTAATAACTGTTGGACACAGTAATGTTTCTGCCTTGAAATGAGGTTTATTGTTCTAACAGAAAATGTGCAACCTGCATTCAAACAAAATTTGACAGGTGCATAAGTATGGGCCCCCCACCAGAAAAGTGACATTAATATTTAGTATATCCTCCTTTTGCAAAAATAACAGCCTCTAGTCGCTTCCTGTAGCTTTTAATGAGTTCCTGTATCCTGCATCAAGGTATTTTTGACCATTCCTCTTTACAAAGCAATTCCAGTTCAGTTAAGTTTGATGGTCGCCGAGCATGGACAACCCTCTTCAAATGATCCCACAGATGTTCAATGATATTCAGGTCTGTGGACTGGGATGGCCATTCCAGAACAGTATAATTGTTCCTCTGCATGAATGCCTGAGTAGATTTGGAGCGGTGTTTTGGATCATTGTCTTGCTGAAAGATCCATCCCCTGCGCAACTTCAACTTTGTCACTAATTCATGAACATTATTGTCAAGAATCTGCTGATACTGAGAGGAATCCATGCGTCCCTCAACTTGAACAAGATTCCCGGGGTCGGTATTGGCCACACAGCCCCAAAGCATGATGGAACCTCCACCAAATTTTACTGTGGGTAGCAATTGTTTTTCTTGGAATGCTGTGTTTTTTGGCGGCCATGCATAACGCCTTTTTGTATGACCAAACAACTCAATCTTGGTTTCATCAGTCCAGAGAACCTTCTTCCAAAAAGAAATTGGCTTCTCCAAATGTGCATACCTCATACCTTTTGCATACCTCAGCCGACACTGTTTGTGGCGTGCTTGCAGAAATGGCTTCTTTCGCATCACTCTCCCATACAGCTTCTCCTTGTGCAAAGTGCGTTGTATAGTTGACCGATGCACAGTGACATCATCTGCAGCATGTTGATGCTGCAGCTCTCTGGATGTTGTCTGAAGATTGTCCTTGACTGATCTCACCATTCTTCTTCTCTGCCTTTCTGAGGTTTTTCTTGGCCTGCCACTTCTGGCCTTAACAAGAATTGTATCTGTGTTCTTCCATTTCCTTACTATGTTCCTCACAGTGGAAATTGACAGGTTAAATCTCTGAGACAGCTTTTTGTATCCTTCCCCTGAACAACTATGTTGAATAATCTTTGTTTTCAGATCATTAGACAGTTGTTTTGAGGAGCTCATGATGCCACTCTTCAGAGTAGATTCAAACAGGAGAACAACTTGCAAGTGGCCACTTTAAGTAGCTTTTCTCATGATTGCATCCACCTGGCTATGAAGTTCAAAGCTCAATGAGGTTAGAAAACCAAAAAAAGTGCTTTAGTAAGTCAGTAAAAGGTAGGTAGGAGTATTTAAAACAAGAAAATGAAAAGGGTGCCCATACTTATGCACCTGTCAAATATTGTTTGAATGCAGATTACACATTTTCTGTTTGAACAATAAACCTCATTTCAAGGCAGAAACATTACTGTGTCCAACAGTTATTAGATATATGAAACTGAAATAGCTGTTGCAAAAAAAAAATTTTTTTATAAAACATTAAGCTTAAGATTAATAGGGGTGCTCAAACTTTTTCATATACCGTATATACTCGAGTATAAGCCGAGATTTTCAGCCCAAATTTTAGGGCTGAAAGTGCCCCCCTCGGCTTATACTCGAGTCACGGTAGCGGTGGGGTCGGCAGGTGAGGGGCTGAGGGCGCTGGGGTATACTTACCTAGTCCCAGCGATCCTCGCGCTGTCCCTGCCGTCCCACGGGCTTCGGCGCTGCAGCTTCTTCCTCTCTTCAGCGGTCACGTGGGACCGCTCATTACAGAAATGAATAAGCGGCTCCACCTCCCATAGGGACGGAGCCGCTTATTCATTTCTCTAATCAGCGGTGCCGGTGACCGCTGATAGAGAAAGAAGCTGCAGCGCCGAAGACAGGAGGGGACAGCGCGAGGATCGCCAGGACAAGGTGAGTATGTTATATTCACCTGTCCTCGTTCCAGCCGCCGGGCGCCGATCCATCTTCCCGGCCGGCGCCTCCATCTTCCCGGCGTCTGCGCTCTCTGACTGATCAGGCAGAGGGCGCGATGACGCATATAGTGTGCGCGGCGCCCTCTGCCTGATCAGTCAGAGCAGAGACGCCGGGAAGATGGAGGCGCCGGAACGAGACGCTGGGAGCTGCAATCAAGGGAGGTGAGTATGTGTTTTTTTTTTTTTATTGCAGCAGTAGCAGCGGCAGCACAGATTAATGTGGAGCATCTATGGGGCACAGTGAACGGTGCAGAGCACCGTATAAGGCACAGCTAGGGGGCACAATGAACGGTGCAGAGCACCGTATAAGGCACAGCTAGGGGGCACAATGAACGGTGCAGAGCACCGTATAAGGCACAGCTAGGGGGCACAATGAACGGTGCAGAGCACTGTATATGGCACAGCTATGGGGCACAGTGAACGGTGCAGAGCACTGTATATGGCACAACTAGGGGGCACAGTGAACGGTGCAGAGCACTATATGGGGCACAGCTATGGGGAAATATGAATGGTGTAGAGCACTATATGGCACAGCTATGGGGAAATAATGATCTATTTTTATTTTTGAAATTCACCGGTAAATGCTGCATTTCCACCCTAGGCTTATACTCGAGTCAATAAGTTTTCCCAGTTTTTTGTGGCAAAATTAGGGGGGTCGGCTTATACTCGGGTCGGCTTATACTCGAGTATATACGGTAACTGTAAATAACTATTTTAAGCCCATTACCTTCCACGTTTACCTAGCCACTAAAAAGGTCAAAAGGGATTAAAGGGAATCTGTTACCCCATTTTAGGCCTATAAGCTAAGGCCACCGCCATCAGGGGGTTATCTACAGCATTTGGCAATGCTGTAGATAAGCCCCCAATGTAACCTGAAAGATGAGAAAAACAAGCTAGATTATACTCACTCAGGGGTGGTCCCGTTCCGGTCCGATGGGCGCCTCCCATCTTCATATGATGATGTCCTCTTCTTTGCTTCCTGTCGCGGCTCCTGCGCAGGCATACTTTGTCTGCCCTGTTGAGGGCAGAGCAAAGTACTGCAGTGCACAGGCCCTGGGAAAGCTCAGAGAGGCTCGGCGCCTGTGCACTGCAGTACTTTGCTTTGCCCTCAGGAGGGCAGACAAAGTACACCTGCACAGGAGCCTCGACAGAAAGCAAAGAAGAGGAAAGATGAGGGTCGCAGGACCATGACGCCCATTGGACCGGACCACAGCAGGACCGCCCCTGGGTGAGTATAATATAACTTGTTTTTCTTCTCTTTCAGGTTACATCAGGGTCTTATCTACAGCATTATAGAATGCTCTAGATAAGACCCTGATTGCTGTGGCCTTAGCTTATACGCCTAAAATGGGGTAACAGATTCCCTTTAAATACAGTTTTAGAACACTTCCGAGTTTTATACTCCAAGTGTTAGAAAAGTACAGTTGTTGCCTTTAGAATTTATACTCATTTACTTAAAAGGGAACCTGTCACCCCCAAAATCGAAGGTGAGCTAAGCCCACCGGCATCAGGGGCTTATCTACAGCATTTTGTAATGCTGTAGATAAGCCCCGATATATCCTGAAAGATGAGAAAAAGAGGTTAGCTTATACTCACCCAGGGGTGGTCCCACTGCGGTCCGGTCCAATGACCGTTGCGGTCCAGTCCAGGGCCTCCCATCTTCATAGGATGACGTCCTCTTCTTGTCTTCATGCTGCGGCCCCGGCGCAGGCGTACTTTGTCTGCCCTGTTGAGGGCAGAGCAAAGTACTGCAGTGCGCAGGCGCCAGGCCTCTTACCTTTGCACTGTGCACTGTAGTACTTTGCTCTGCCCTCAACAGGGCAGACAAAGTACGCATGCAAAGGAAGCTGCAGCGTGAAGACAAGAAGAAGACATCATCCTATGAAGATGGGAGGCCCCGGACCGGACCGCGACGCCCATCGGATGAGACCGCCCACCCAGGTGAGCATAATCTAACCTCTTTTTCTCATCTTTCAGGATATATTAGGGGCTTATCTACAGTATTACAGAATGCTGTACATAAGCCCCTGATGCCGGTGGGCTTAGCTCACCTTCGAATTTGGGGGTGACAGTTTCCCTTTAAGTTGCTGCTTCGGAGCCAGAAACTTTGGGATCAGTTACTACATCACTTTCCATCTTGTATTTTTGTTAATTACCAGATGTAAACCAATCAAGAAATGTTGAACAATAGTGGACATAGCCTTGCAATATTGTACTAGTCACAAAGCAGTGTAAATATTATAGTAGTATTGTTAAAATCACACAACGGTGCCCAAAGGAATGTTTTGCTAGTGCATTTGTATTAACAACAACAAAATTTACCAGCCACATCACAGTACATACAGTTTGTATGTGTAAATATAAATTTGCCAAAGTCACAATGTTTCTATTGCCTCAATAATTGAGCAGTGCCGTTTATTTTTATGTGCACACACTCATTCAATCGTTTTTTAAAAGTAATATTTGCTCTGGTGACAATCTCTGCAATCAGAGATCAAATCTTTAAAAGATGGATGAGCATGTGTTATATTCTAGTGCAAGACAATCTTATTTAATTCAAGGACATCTTTTTGGTATGAAATTGGGTAGTCAGGATCCACATGCAACTTCCTTTATTTCATTTATATTCATAATGAAAAGAAGATTTGGAGGTCTCAAAGATAGATATTTAACTGAATGTTCTTGTGGCCATGTTTCCCATAGTGTTTAATATGCGTTGATACAGTCATTTTAAACAATCAGAATTAAAAAAAAGAAATGTTAGTCAATGAGTGTATTAGCTTAAAATATATATTTTATGTTAGCAATCAACCAACAAAACCACAGGAAAGCAATTCACAGCTCAAGCAAGTTTATGAATAATAAAAAGCATAGAAGAGATACATTTAAGCAATATTGCAAGATGTCAGTGTAAAAACACTGCATCTTTGGGATAACCTCTCTCCCGCCTTCCTTATATTGCTTAACTGTACATTCATTTGCTCTCATGGACTAATGCCAGCAGCTCTTATGCTGCATGATTGCAAAACCACTGCAGGATTTCCTAAAGCACAGATTTTTTTGGTATTAAGCAGAACTGGCATAATAATGTTCTCACTTGCTACACTGCTTCTTAAAATATGGTATATTCAGAAATATGCAGCTACTTTAAGTAATATTTAGGCTTCACAGCTTGTCTTCCAGTCTATGTAGTGCAATCAGTCATTCTCATGTTTCATATTAATTTTTTTTCTAATATAGACATAAATGAAATGTGGGTAAATAGTATACTGTTGATATTTGCTTTGTTCTTATGATGGTAATCGTTTAACCACACTTTAGAAGCAAAACATGTTTTATGTATAGTATATAATTGCAGAACATCATAGTATTAAAAATACCATAAATACGCCAATAAGGCAAAACAATAAGATCACAATCTGAACCTGTCCAAAGTAACCATCCTGCCCTGCCTTGGACTTTCTGTCCAATTTAAAGTCTCTGCCCTTGGAGTCAGCTGCTACTGCGGGTTACTGCCCTGGAGTGGCACAAGCCAGTTCTCACCACTAGAGGCTCTAGTGAATACTATGGTTGCTGCATAGTCATGTTCTTCCAGGGTAGGTCCAGTCCGTGGCACAGTGGTCCCAAACCACGTGCTCCAGCCGCGGGTGTGAAAGCTACCTTCCCCAAATGCTCTTTGGCCTGGTTATAATGCTCACAAGCCCATTGTAAGTTTTTTTGCACCTCTTCACATTAGTCAGCATTAAGTTTTTTCAACAACCACGGCCCTGGTGCCAGTTTACCAGTTGTCCTTTCTTTGTATAAATTTTGATAGGTACTAAATAATTCAGACCTGACACTTAATAGATTTTCCGTCCAGTCATCTATCAGAATTTGCTGTTCAGATCCCTACATTTGCCCATATTTCCTGTAGAGAACTGACTGTCCACTTTCTGTCTAATATAGTCTTCTCCTAAAGAGTGTCATAGTAATTAGATAATCCATTTTAATTCACCTCTCAGTGGTTCTAACCCTGCATCAATTCACTTTTTGAAGCAATGATAAATGGTTTTGTCTTTTTGTGAAGGTGGAGCAGGAGCTTTAATGCACCTTTGAGCACCTACTGGTAATGATCCTTGTTTGTCAGCTGAAGAATAGCCAAATTGCTGGGTCTTAGAAGACTTGAGTAGCTCTACCAGGTAGTTACTAATGACAGTGGAGGGTGCATTTTTCCCTGTGACTGGGGTCTACTGATCAGTCCCCCTCATTAGAGATTTAATTTCTACTGGGGGGCAATATGTGTAATAAATATTTAAAATAATGAAATCAAATAAAATAATTTAAAAAAAATCTTCCCTCATCCTCAAACATATGAAAAACATGATTATTTGTTAAAAATATATTTTATTGCACATAATGGATGAGCCTTATCATCCATAACTTCATATCCAAATTCCACAGAAAATAAATCTATATAAAGTTTGTCCTGTTGTATATAGTTTCCTTTGGGTATCCAAGTTTCTTTCTAATACAGATGGTCATTTGGCCCAAGATAGAAATATAGGACTATGAGACCCTGATATCGAATGTGAACAGGGACAGGGAATGCTGGCGATCATTATGCATAATATGTTGGTGGTGCATAAGCAATAGGAAATTAAAAGAGAAAAGCTAATTAATAAATTCTAAAAAAATACCCTACCATATAGCCAATTCTTGGCAACGATCTATTGGTACTAATCAATTTTTGATAAAAATGAGCATAAAACTGTGTAAACAACTCAGCACCAAAGTGAATGCCTACTATGAAGATTAGTGCTGGTCAGCACAGTGATAGCCCCAAAACCATGCAGAGAAATCCTTCAGTCTGACAGCATGAGGATAGAGGCCCTCATACACATTGGTCGAGCACTCCTGTGTTTTTTATGAGAGAGTCGTTTGCCAGACTCCTCAGGATAATATCAGAATTTGCATCAAAAGTATTCAATGTGAATGGAATGGGACTTATTATGCACTTAAAAATAAAAATGTTTTAAAAATAAGAAAAAAATTATTCTCACCTCTCATTTTCTCATGCAGCTCCGAGCTGGGTCTTTATAGTTCCATTTCGGTTTTCTCTTAACAGGTCTTCGGTTTTCATTTTCACACTTCTGGTCCAGTCTTTGATGTCTTTGGTTTTGACTAGATCTCCCAACATTAAGGTATTGTGGGGCAAAGCATGGAATTGCTTGAGAAGACAGGACCAGAACTGTGAGAGTCAGGCAGAAAGCTACATCGTGAAGGTGAGGGTCAAGAAATGTAGAGCATTTTATTATTATTTTTTTTAATTCCTTGCAGGCTCTTATGAATCCAGAAAAATGACAAAAGGTCACCATCTTGCTCGATTCATACAAAGTGAAGCTCCAAAAATTTGAATTCAGACAAATTCATTTTTTTCTTCAAAGGAACTTTGTGTCACCCTCAATTGATTTGCTTATCAGCAAAGTTGCTTTTGGTTTGTTGGGTTGCTTCCCACGCCCATGCTCGTCTTGCCGTAAAGGATGTCACCATGCAATTCTGCATTTTATATAGTAAGGAATCACTTGAAAAAGGTTGTTATGTTTGCTCAAAATGTGAACTAAGAAATTCATGTTCATTTTTATAAATGGTTGCTTTACCTAACATTGATCGATAAATAAAAAATGGATGTGCAGGCCGTGTATTTTTTCTACATTATGCAGTATATTTAGATCCAGGAGCATACTGTTTCACATAGGTTTTGTTATGTATTGTAAATATGTATTGTAAATACACATGAAACAGGAGTATAAAGCATTTTTTGTGTCCTACAGAAGAATCCTATAAAGAAAAAAGCGCCATAAATAGAGCATGCACTGTTAACTTATCGTGGTCGTGAAGGGGTTAATACCAATCGCAGAATTTAAAAGGCAGAGAGAGGGAGGGGGCTCCCTCTCCCCTCAATCAGCATCACCATGACATCATCATGAGGGCCCGATCGTTGACATGGCAGGTCGAGGACGTCATGACAACATGCTGGTCACCCAGCAACAGCAAGCCTATTCGACCTGGTTATGGTGGGGTTAACCTTTCCTGCCTCTCTTTGGTTCCTAGATAGCTATTTATTGGTGGCATTTCTGGTAGCATTTGTCAGTAATAGTTCCAGTCTCTGGCTTGAGTAGCTGACCCATATACCCTAGTGATCCTTCTGCCTCTGAATACCCATATTTATGCCTGACCCGTTCCCTATCCCTGACTTAGTGTGTGTTTAGTGGTTCCCTACAGTGTATGACTCAGCTTGAATTCTGAACCCTGCCTCCTGCTTTCCGTCTCTGTTACTACGTTTCCCGTCTGGCTTTGACTCTTTGGCTCGTACCCAGACTACATCTTCTGTCTCACATTTTGGATCCCGAGCTCCCATCTGGTTCCAATTTATGACTTGCCTCTGACAATGTGCAATGCTGTGACCACTGGTACTTTGTCTTCCTGTTTGTTGCTGACCGGCCTGTCTGACTACTCTACAGCCTCGTAGCGGCGCTCTGCACTTTGCACTGTGGTGCTACACGGTGAGTGTTACCTTTTTCCCCTTACCTGCGTCCTCTGGTGGAGGTTGAGTGCAACTGCCTTGCAGTTGCATTACACTATGATTTGGTAGTGACCATCTTTTTAAGCGTGCATAAAGACGTGGCCAGCCACAGTTTTCAGTTTCACTGAAATGTTTAATGAAGGACACCATTGAACAGAGGTCATATGCAGTCCAGAGAAACTCTTATGCCTTGTAGAGGATGGATTCCTCAGGGGTTTCATCTGAATCGTGTCATTCAGAGATTTAGATGGAAACCCCAATGTAAATGATCAATGTAGAGCACCGGATAAATGTGATCCAAAATCTTATGTAAAATGTTCCCAATAAAAGTTTCAACTCTGTCTACAAAAAAAGCAAGTCTCCACTCATTCCCCACTCAGATCTGTCATCTGACAATGGAAATATAGGGGGCTACCATGTTAATGGTAATACAAAGGCTCTGGAAAAGCACTATTGCTCCTCGACCCCCTAAAGAAATCCAGGGAATTCTGCACTCCCAAATCCAAATCTCCCTCTTCTGAGCCCCACAGTGTGACTAAACCAAATTTAGCCTTCACATGTTTGGTATTTCTATAGCAATGAAAGCCTGCTTAATTTACAGGTGCATGCCTCCAGAAGCATGAGCTGGGCACACTATATGGGCAGTACAATATATGGGCATTTCATTGTACTAGACACTACAATGGCCGATTTGCAATTTTCACTCTGCAACATCCACTGCTGCTTGCTTCTGGAAAGCCAACAACGTGGAGTCAAAATTGTCACTAAACCTGTAGATAATTTCCAAGTATAAAATTGTGTGGCACACCTGTGGCATCAATTTGATCACTGCCCCTCTTAAATGAATTCTCTGAGAGGTGTAGTTTGTAAAATAAGGTCACTTATGTTCTGCTGTTCTGGCACCTAATGGTTCTTTCAGTGGGTAATGGTACTCACAAATCATAACAGCAAAATCTGCACTATAATATGGAGCTCCTTCTTTTCTGAGCTTTATACTGTGCCTGAAAAGCATTTCTCAAGTACATGTAAGATATTGGGGCACACAGGAAAAATTGCACAACAAATTGTGAGGTCCATTTTTTCCTTTTTACAAAAATTACAAAACTTTTGGCTAAAACATTTTAATGATAAAAAAATATATTCTTTCTTCACCTCCCAATGGTATAAAATTATTTGAGGCACATGTGGTATAAAAAAGCTGACTGCACTCCTAGATAAAATCATTGAGGGGTGTAGTTTGTAAAATGGGGTCACTTATGGGGGGATTCTGCTGTTCTGGTACCTCAGGGCTCTACAAATATGACATGACATCCACAAACTTTTCCAGCAAAATTTGAGCTCCAATATGCCGCTTCTTCACTTATGAGCTTTCCACTGTGCCTCAAAAGTAGTTTTCGACCACATATGGGGTATTTGCATACTCAGGAAAAATCAGTGTTCGCAGGATAAATTGCACAACAAATTGTGTGGTCTATTTTCTCCTGTTACCCTGGTGAAAATGAAAAATTTGGGGCGAAACCCACATTTTTGCTTGAAAAATTATTTTTTTAATTTTCACAGCTGAACTTTATAAAATTTTGTGAAGCATCTGAGGGTTCAAGGTGCTCACCTCACCTCTAGATAAGTTCCTTGAGGGGTTTAATTTCCAAAATGGGGTCACTTGAGGGGGAATATGCCAGTTTGAGGTACATCAGGGACTCTGCAAACCTCCTGAATGAAATTAAAAATGTAAGTCGAAATGGAAGGAAAAAGCAAAATCTTAATTTTTTCCTTCCATATTGCTTTAACTCCTATGAAGCACTTGGAGGGTTAATAAACTTATTGAATGCAATTTTCAGCACTTTAAGTGGTGAAGTCTTTAAAATGGTGTAATTTGGGGCATTTTCTGTCATATAGGCCCCTTAACCCCTTTCCAACATATAGTTATGTCTAAGGTAGCCTCCATCCTTTGCTGCAGGCTCTACTGATGAGCCCATAACTTTTCCAGTACATTTCAGCTAATTCCATCAGCTGATATGTGCTACTAACAGTCACGAGTGATATCTCGATCCACTCACAGCTGTTAACATGTTAAATGCCGCTGCCAATCTCTGACAGCGGCATTTAACACGATCATGTCAGAAGCAAGTCACTAATCCTGCCCATCGGCGCCCATGTCCCATGACCACGGGGGTCGCCGATGGCTTGGCATGACATAACCCTGTGGTTGTCATTGCTGGATTGCTATGAGCGCTGCCCAGCAAAAGGCATTCATAGCAAATGAGCATTTCTGCTACAAAGAGATCGCATGATCGCAGCTTCTAGTCGCCAATGGAGACTATTGAAGCAAATGCAAAGTAAAAAAAAGTTTTTAAAAATATAAAATAGTAAAAAAAAATAAAAGTTCGAATCAACCACATTGGCACCATTGAAAATAAAACAATAAAATAAATGTAAAAACACATATTTGGTATCTGAATTCAGAATCGCCCAATTTATCAATATATAAAAATAATTAATCCAATCGGTAAACAGCGTAATGAGAAAAAAAGTAAAAATGCCAGAATTACGTTTTTTTGGTCGCCACAAAATTGCATTAAAAATGAATAACGGGTGATCAAGAGATTGTATCTACACCAAAATGGTATCAATAAAAACGTCAGCTTGGCACACAAAACAAAAGCCATCACCCAGACCCAGATTACAAAAAATGGAGACGATATGGGTCTCAGAAAATGACGACTTTTTTTTAGAAACTTTGGATTTTTTTCACCACTTAAATAAAAAAGAACCTATACATGTTTGGTATTTATGAACTTGTCATGACCTAGAGAATCATAATGGCAGGTCAGTTTTAGCATTTAGTGAATATGATAAAAAAGCAAAACAAAAAATAATTGTGGAATTGCACTTTTTTTGCAATCTCACCGCACTTTGAATTTTTTCCCATTTTCCAGTACACTATATGGCAAAACCAGTGGTTTTGATCAAAAGTACAACTCATCCTGCAAAGAACAAGCCCTCAAATGGCGATATTGACAGAAAAATAAAAAAAGTTATGGCTCTGGGAAGAAGTGGAGCAAAAAACAAAAATGCAAAACCGAAAAAAGCTTTGGGGGAGAAACCCAAGGTGGTGAAGGGGTTAAAGTCAATTCAAATGGGATGCGGGCCCTACATAAATTTTGTAAATAATATTGAAAAATTTAGAAATTGTTGGTCAACTTTTAACTCTTCTAACTTCCTAACAAAAAATAATGTTTCAAAAATTATGCTTATGTAGATTAGATATCTGGAAAATGTTATTAATTAACTATTTTGTGTGATATAAATATCTGGTTTAAGAGCATAAAAATTAAGAGTTTGAAAATTGTGAAATATTCACCATAATTCCAATATTTTCGCAAATAAACACAAAAAATATTGGCATAAATTTAACACTAACAGGAAGTACAATGTGTATCGAGAAAACATTTTCATAATCAGAGGGATCCGTTCAAGCACTCCATGGTTATTCAGCGAACTTGTTGAGAAATTGATCGCCAAACATAAAAACGACACGAATATGGCACATTCGGATTTGTGATCGGAAGTACGTGCACAATTTTATGAAATTGAAAAAAACAGTAACAGTCGGTAAAAAGTGCGCGAAAATATTTATTTTGCCACAAAAGTAATTTCAGCACTTTAGCAACGATAATGGTGATGTATCATGAGCGTTTGGCACGTGTTTAATGAAGGGAGGGGGGTTTACAGAGCTCAAAGGCGTGGCATTCTTGTAAACAGTATTTTTTTCCAAACTCTGTGCACATTGCGGCTAGCCAATCAGGCCGCAGGAAACATCCACAATGTCCTGACACCACGGCTTGTCATTTGCTGCTGAAATCACATGTTCCTCTCCCTATAAAGAGTGAACATCTTGTTTTAGCTCCATTTTGACACTGTACAGCGCAGAGAGGCTGCTTTTGATGCTGGCACTGTTAGCAGCAAGATTTTAGCTAGTTAGCTAAGCGGTTGTATATCAGATAGTTTAGCTAGCTAGTGTGGCTGTTAAATTTACCTTCAGGCAAATTTTTGGCAAGAGACAAAGCCAGCAGGGCACATGCCCTGCAAGTGTGTTATGCACTGCTTCTCTTAGGCTCCATGCAGGAGTACATAATTCTAAATAATATTTTTTCACTTGCTAAATGTGAAACAGCCTGCTGTATCCCACCTTGTCATTTAGTGCTGTGGAGATATGAAGCTGTCTGCTGACCTAAAGCACATTAAAAAAATTATATTTTTTCAGTTGCAAAAAGTCAGACAGCTATTTTAGACCCCTCTCAGAGAATGAGCACACCACAACTTGCGCAATCCACCATAACATCTCCTACATCTCTCTCACGGTCCAGCAGTTTGTCCGCTTCACCATACTCCACCCTCTCTCAGCAATGCAGCCAGCCCACGGTACCGCAATTATTGTAACGTACAGTGGGTACGGAAAGTATTCCGACCCCTTTAAATTTTTCACTCGGTTTCATTGCAGCCATTTGCAAATTCAAAAAAGTTCATTTTTTTCTCATTAATGTACACTCTGCACCCCATCTTGACTGAGAAAATACAGAAATATAGTAAATTTTGCACATTTTTAAAAAAGAAAAACTGAACTATCACATGGTCATAAGTATTCAGACCCTTTGTTCATTATTGAGTAGAAGCACCCTTTTGAGCTAATACAGCCATGAGTCTTCTTGGGAATGATGTAACAAGTTTTTCACACCTGGATTTGGTGATCCTCTGCCATTTTTCCTTGCAGATCCTCTCCAGTTCTGTCAGGTTGGATGGTGAACATTGGTGGACAGCCATTTTCAGGTCTCTCCAGAGATGCTCAATGGGTTTAGGTCTGAGCACTGACTGGGCCAGTCAATAATGGTCACAGATTTGTTCCGAAGCCACTCCTTTGTTATTTTAGCTGTGTGCTTAGGATCATTGTCTTTTTGGAAGGTGAACTTTCAGCCAAATCTGAGGTCCAGAGAAGTCTGGAAAAGGTTTTCATCCAAAATATCTCTGTACTTGACCTCATTCAGGTTTCTGTCTGCAACATGATCCCTGTATAGTTATGATTAGGAATACTGCTGACTACTGGGTTAGATCTGTTAGATCCACGTTATAAACCAAATTTTGCCTGATGCTTCCCAGCCTGGAAAGAGACCTGCGAATGCTGGAGTATTGAAATAGGCTTTTACACGACCTTAAGAGAGCTTTTCCCCAAGACATCAGTTAAACACATAGTTTGCATCAGAGCTCTAGACTTCCAACCTACGGCAAATCAATTCATCAACGCCAAAACATTAGCAGCAGCAGCAGTGGTGGAAGTGGAAGATTTCTGTGAGTCCTTTGACAATTTTTTTAGACCAACTTGGGCACCAGCACAGCAGAGTCCAAGTCTTACACTGTGTGAAGGAATGGAGAGGATGGTGCAGGAGTATCTAGAACTGAATATGAATACCATCAGGGAGGGTTTGGACCCTTTCACATTTTGGTCTTCCAAAATGGATGAGTGGCCGAAGCTTGCCTCACACGCCTTGGAGTTTTCATCAAGCTCAGCAGCCAGCGTTCTCTCAGAACGTGTCTTCAGCGCTGCTGGGGTTGTTCTGACAGATAAACACAGCTGGCTGTCCTCTGAAAGTGTAGACCACCTAACTTTCATCAAGATGAACAAGTCATGGATCTCCAAGGACTTAATGAACTTCCTATAGAAGTTATCGAAGCCCAGGAATCACTGCAACCCCTTTAGGTCATGAGGCTGCACCCAATCCGTAATGACCTGAACCTTCCCAGGATCCATGCGGAACCCCTCCCCTGATATAATTAATCCCATAAAAGACAGTTCCTGCACAAAGAACAGGCATTTATCTAGTTTAGCGTATAAATGGCTCTCCCTGAGTCTCATAAGAACCATACGCAGATGGTGTTAATGAGACTGACTGTCCTCTGAGTATATCAGAATGTCATCCAGGGAGATGATTACATAATGTCATATCAGGTCAGAAAAAAATAACATTAATAAAATTCTGTAAAACAGCAGGGGTGTTAGTGAGACAGAAAGGCATAACCAAGTTTTCATTCATCCCCTCCCAGACACTTATAAGGTTATAAGCCCCCTATAAATTGAGCTTAGAGAACCATTAGCCCCCCCCCCCCCCGTGAGTTGGTTGCATAAAACGGGAATTAGAGGGAGAGGGTGCGTGTTGTTTACAGTAATTTTGTTCAGTTCCCGAAAGTCGAGGCACGGTCGCAAACCACCATCCTTTTTCTTAACAAAGAAAAACCCTGCTGCCAAGGGTGAGACAGAAGGCCGAATATGCCCCTTGCGAAGGCTCTCTGAGATGTACTCTTTCATGGCTTGGCGCTCAGGCCTGGACAAATTAAACAGACGAGCCTAGGGTGATTTGGCTCCTAGGATTGTTGTGAATTCTGTTGTCGAACTCCCTCCTGTGGTCGTGAATGGTACTTCGGCGAGTTCTGTCTATGGGCTCCCTCTTGTGGCTATGAGTGAAGCTGCTGTTTCTGAGGTTCCTTACACAGGTGACGTGGTTTATCCTTTGGTTGGCTACTCTATTTAACTCCTCTCAGATCGTTACTCCATGCCAGCTGTCAATGTTTTTGCATTGGTTCAGTTCGCTCCTGGATCTCTCTGGTGACCTGCCTTCTCCTGCAGAAGCTAAGTTCCTGATAGTCATTATTTGTTCACTGTTTTCTTGTCCAGCTGGTTATCATGATTTTGTCCTGCTAGTTGGAAGCTCTGGGATGCAGAGTGGCCCCTCCGCACCGTGAGTCGGTGCGGAGGTCTTTTTGCACACTCTGCGTGGTCTTTTGTAGGTTTTTGTGCTGATCGCAAAGTTACCTTTCCTATCCTCTGTCTATTTAGTAAGTCTGGCCTCCCTTTGCTGAAACCTGTTTCATTTCTGCGTTTGTGACTTTCATCTTTACTCACAGTCAATATATGTGGGGGGCTTCCTTTACCTTTGGGGAATTTCTCTGAGGCAAGGTAGGCTTTATTTTCTATCTCTAGGGCTAGCTAGTCCTTAGGCTGTGACGAGGCGCCTAGGGAGCGTCAGGAGCGCTCCACGGCTATTTTTAGTGTGTGCGATAGGATTAGGGCTTGCGGTCAGCAGAGCTCCCACATCCCAGAGCTCGTCCTGTTGGAGGTTTAACTATCAGGTCATTCCGGGTGCTCCTAACCACCAGGTCATAACAAGGATTAAATCAATGGCACAATCAAAAGGTCGATGTGGTGGAAGCGCCTCAGCCTTACTTTTGGAGAACATGTCTTCAAAATCCTTACGGTATTCCTGACTACCCTCCAGACCGACAGACGACACAGATACAGATTTTACCGGGTTGACAAAAGGTCCCTGGTTACAACATGGACCGTTATCCTTACATTCCCCTTGATTGATCTCCCCGTCACCAATCAATGACAGGATTGTGGCGTTGCAGCCAGGGCATCCCCAGTACTAGTCCTGCAGGCAGATTAATCATAACAAAACAACTTGATTTTTCCACGTGAGTGGAACACACTTTCAGAGAAGAGACATCAGTCATGAAACAAATTCCATCCCGGGTGAGAGGGGATGAATCAACAGCCACAATTTTAACAGTGTATTTCAGCCTGACTGTCCCTATGTTATTAAGTGTCACAACTTGGGCATCAATCAAATTAATAGAGAAACCGCAGTCAACTAATGCGGTGGTCACGACAGGATCACCAGTAAGCTCCAATTCCACCTGGAGCACAATTTTAGCCAGCAAGGAAAAATGTACCCTGGAGTCTGGACAACCTCCTAGATTGCTGCCCAGACTCAATCATTTTCCGATGGTTTCACTGAGGAAGGGCAGGAGGGACAGTTCCTTTTCCAATGTTGAGGCTCCACAGTAAAAGCATAGTATGTTGTCTCTACGGTGCCTTCTCTCTTTTTCTTTTACTGAGATAGCCCCAATCTCCATTGGCTCAGGTACAGGTATAGTGTCACACAATTTGGAGTACAAGGGAGTCCAATAACAGGTTCACAGACATACGTTCAGGAGCAGAGGAAGAGAGAGAGAGAAAGGCCATGCCTGTGGAGTCCTCTTTAACAAGGACATTACAACTCTCACCCTCTGCCTTTCATATCCAGAGACCTGGGAACGCAATTCAAAGAACAACTTGCATCCCTCCTTATAGACCCTAAACAATTCGGGTAACTTTACCGGTGGTTCAGAGTCCGCTAGGGATACATCAGTTCGGCCCCCTCCTGGAACCCTAATGGAGAAGACCGCTGAAGAGTGCCTACCACATCTCTCTGCACCTGTTGGTGTGAGCGAACTAGGATTTGCTGCTCCATGGAAAGCTTCTGAATAAACTGAGAGCTCATTAACCTGCCCCATGAGAGCCTGAACCGGATCCATAATATACTAACACCCCACCACCAGGGAAAGACTGTATGGTCAGCTATAATGTCAGGACTCCCGGGTATAACTGCTGCTGGGAGAGCTGTGCACCACAGCAAGGGAGCTGAGAGCAGAGTGTCTGGGAACTCTCCGGGTAGCAAACAGGACCTGAACCACGTGACAGGGTAGGAGGTGATCGAGGGCGGTGCCAGATGTCGAGGTGCAGAGGAGACGATGTACACTGAAGAGTAGCTAAACGTGCCAAGATCAAACCAGGAGATAACAAGGTAACCAAGGGTGAGGCGGAGAGATAGTCAGAAATAGAGCCAAAGGTCGGAAAACCAGCAGAACAAACAAGCAGAGTAATGCATGGAGCACAAAGCAAACAAATGCAAACCAAGCACACACTCAAAGGGTTAGACACAGACTAAATGAAAGTAAAGCTGACAGAGAATCCTAGTCCAGAATGTGTATTAATACCCCTCCTAGATCCAAAGAGAGGCCAGCAACATTAACCCTGACATTAACAGGTCTCTAAGCTGGATACATGGCCAGAGCTTAGCCAGTATGCATTGAGGTGCTGGTTTGCCCTGCAGCTAGTGTATTATCGGAACGCGTCTTTAGTGCCGCAGGTGGTGTACTAACAGACCGTCGCATGCGACTATCCTCCCATAACGTTGACCGGCTTACTTTTCTGAAAATGAACAATGCCTGGATCTCGCAGGAATTTGCCACTCCTCTTCTAGATTAAATACTTGGTTGGCAACAGTATCCAGGTCTCCTGTTGTGTTCATGTTTCTACCACCTGAACTGTAATCCCTGGGCTCCAACACCGCCAGTTGCTGCTCCGAAATGCTGTCTGCACAGTCAACACATGACCCAGTGTTATTGGGTTTAAGTAACATCAGCTGATCCCCTGCTGTGTATCCAGCAATTGCTCCTGCTACCTCCACACTCACACTACTACAGAATTTAAAGGGAACCTCTCCCCCCCAGGCGTTTGAAACTGAAAGAGCCACCTTGTGCAGCACAAATGCTGCACCAGGAAAAGTTATGCTCCTTGCACACGCTGAACTTAACACTAATAAAATATGTGTCCCCTCATACCGTGAAACCGGACATCTCTAACTGTGCATGCCCAAGGTTTAACATAATAGCGCAGGCTCCAGGACAGATTCAAACAATGCTGAGGAGGCAGCACCCGGCGCCAAGGGGGTATGAATGCCGGCTGTGCTGCGTCTCATTATGAAGAGAAGTCCCACCTCCGAGACGGTTCCACGGTATGAGGGCACACATTTAATAAGTGTTTCGTTCAGCGTGTGCAAGGAGCATAACTAAAAGAGCCACCTTTTCCTTGTGCAGCATTAGTGCAGCCCAAGGTGGCTCTTTCAGTTACTAATGCCTAGGGGGGTTGAAGGTTCCCATTCAACTTGCTCCAATTAGGCCTCAGCCTACACTCTTTTTCTCCTGTAATCCCTGGGCTCCAGCACCGCCTGTTGCTGCTCTGAAGTGATGTTTGCACAGAGAAAAACACTCACTCCTGTGTTAGTGGGGTTCATTAACGTCAGCTGCTCGCCTGCTGTGTATCCAGCAATTGCTCCTGCTACCTCCACACTGACACAACAACAGATATTAAACTGCCTAGAGTGCAGGCCTCAGCCTACACTCTGCTCCTCCTGGATTCCCTGGGCTCCAACACCGCCAGTTGGTGCTCAGAAGTGCTGTCTGCACAGAGAAAAACACTAGCTCCTGTGTTAGTGGGGTTCAGTAACGTCAGCTGCTCCCCTGCTGTGTATCTGGCAATTGCTCCTGCTACCTCCACACTCACACTACTACAGAAATTAAAGGGAACCTGTCCCCCCAGGCATTCGTAACTTAAAGAGCCACCTTGTGCAGCACTAATGCTGCACCAGGAAAAGGTGGCTCTTTTAGTTATGCTCCTTGCACACGCTGAACTTAACACTAATAAAATGTGTCCCCTCACACCGTGAAACCGTCCAGGAGGTGGGACTTTCCTGTTGTGAATTCCGCTCTTGGGCTCCCTCCGGTGGTTGTAAGTGGCACTTTTGTGAGTTCTGCTCTTGGGCTCCCTCCGGTGGTTTTAAGTGGAATGGCTGCTCCTTGGATTTAGCAGTCTGCAGCTGCTTCCACTGATTGTCTTTCTGCTCGGCTATTTATGCCTGGCTCTTACCTTCAGCCAGTGCCACTTGTCAATAGTTCCTGGTTGGATTCACATCTCTCTTGGATTTCCCTGATATCCTGACCAGTTCAGCAAAGATAACTCCTTTCTTTGCTCTTTTCTGTCCACATGTTGTGGACTTATTCGTTCTGTGCATTCTATGTTTTGTCCAGCTTGTCAGTATGGATTAATTCAGTTAAGCTGGAAGCTCTGGGAAGCAGATTTACCCTCCACACCTTTAGTCAGGTGTGGAGATTTTTGTAAACGCTGTGTGGATTTTTGTAGTTTTTAATACTGACCGCACAGTATTCCGTCCTGTCCTATCTATCTAGCTAGACTGGCCTCCTGTGCTACATCCTGGTTTCATTCTACGTATGTCTTTTCCCTCTCCACTCGCAGTCATTACTTGTGGGGGGCTATCTATCCTTTGGGGATTTTCTCTGAGGCAAGATAGTTTTCCTGTTTCTATCTTTAGGGGTAGTTAATTCTTAGGCTGTGACGAGGTGCCTAGTGAGTGACAGGAGCATCCCATGGCTACTTTTAGTGTTGTGTTGAGCTTAGGGACTGCGGTCAGTACAGGTACCACCTCCTTCAGAGCTCATCCCATGTTGCTCCTAAACCACCAGTTCATAACAGTACAAGTGGCCAAAAATGAATTAGATGCATCTCAAAAGAAGGAAAAAAATTCTGAGCCATTTTTTTTTCTGTGCTCTGTTTTGTCTTTTTTTTCCTCTTGATCTCTGTGGTGGTCTCAGAGGGATTCTGATGGTTCTTTGATGAAACCGTGTGCTTTTTTTTCCAGAAAGTTTTCGCCTGCGGAACGCAATTATGATGTCGGCAATCGGGAGTTGTTGGCTATGAAGTGGGCGTTTGAGGAGTGGCGACATTGGCTTGAGGGAGCTAAGCACCGCGTTGTGGTCTTGACTGATCATAAGATTCTGATTTACCTCGAGTCGGCCAAGCAGGTGAATCCTAGACAGGCTCGATGGTCCCTGTTTTTCTGCCGTTTTGATTTTGTGGTCTCATACCTTCTGGGATCTAAGAATGTTAAGGCTGATGCCCTCTCTAGGAGTTTTTTGCCTGATTCTCCTGGAGTCCTTGAGCCGGTTGGCATTCTTAAGGAAGGGGTGCTGCCATCTCCCCTGATTTGCGGTGGGTGCTTCGGGAATTTCAGGCTAATAAGCCTGACCGCTGTCCAGTGGGGAAGCTGTTTGTTCCTGATAGATGGACAAGTATGGTAATTTCTGAGGTTCATTGTTCAGTGTTGGCTGGTCATCCTGGGATTTTTGGTACCAGAGATTTGGTTGCTAGGTCCTTTTGGTGGCCTTCTTTGTCGCGGGATGTGCGTGCTTTTGTGCAGTCCTGTGGGACTTGCGCCCGGGCCAAGCCTTGCTGTTCCCGCGCTAGTGGGTTGCTTTTGCCTTTGCCGGTCCCTGAGAGGCCCTGGACGCATATTTCCATGGATTTTATTTCGGATCTTCCTGTTTCCCAGAAGATGTCTGTTATCTGGGTTGTTTGTGACCGGTTCTCTAAAATGGTCCATCTGGTACCTTTGCCTAAGTTGCCTTCCTCCTCAGATTTGGTTCCATTGTTTTTTGAGCATGTGGTTCGTTTGCATGGCATTCCGGAGAATATTGTGTCTGACAGAGGTTCTCAGTTTGTCTCTAGGTTTTGGCGGGCCTTTTGTGCTAGGATGGGCATTGATTTGTCTTTTTCTTCAGCGTTTCATCCTCAGACTAATGGCCAAACTGAGCGAACTAATCAGACCTTGGAAACCTATTTGAGATGCTTTGTGTCTGCTGATCAGGATGATTGGGTGGCTTTCTTGCCATTGGCCGAGTTTGCCCTTAATAATAGGGCTAGTTCGGCTACTTTGGTTTCACCTTTCTTTTATAATTTTGGTTTTCATCCTCGTTTTTCTTCGGGGCAGGTTGAGCCTTCTGATTGTCCTGGTGTGGATTCTGTGGTGGACAGGCTGCAGCAGATATGGACTCATGTGGTGAACAATTTGACGTCTCAGGAAAAGGCTCAACGTTTTGCTAAACGCCGTCGGTGTGTTGGTCCCCGGCTTCGTGTGGGGGATTTGGTTTGGTTGTCTTCTCGTCATGTTCCTATGAAGGTTTCTTCCCCTAAGTTTAAGCCTCGGTTTATTGGTCCTTATAAGATTTCTGAAATTATCAATCCGGTGTCTTTTCATCTGGCTCTTCCAGCCTCTTTTGCCATTCCTAATGTTTTCCATAGATCTTTGTTGCGAAGATATGTGGTGCCCGTTGTTCCCTCGGTTGATCCTCCTGCCCCGGTGTTGGTTGAGGGAGAGTTGGAATATGAGGTTGAGAAAATTTTGGATTCTCGTTTTTCGAGGCGGAGGCTTCAGTATCTTGTCAAGTGGAAGGGTTATGGCCAGGAGGATAATTCTTGGGTTGTTGCCTCCTATGTCCATGCCGCCGACTTGGTTCGTGCTTTTCACTTGGCTCGTACTGATCGGCCTGGGGGCTCTGGTGAGGGGGGGTACTGTTGTGAATTCCGCTCTTGGGCTCCCTCCGGTAGTTGTAAGTGGCACTTTTGTGAGTTCTGCTCTTGGGCTCCCTCCGGTGGTTTTAAGTGGAATGGCTGCTCCTTGGATTTAGCAGTCTGCAGCTGCTTCCACTGATTGTCTTTCTGCTCGGCTATTTATGCCTGGCTCTTCCCTTCAGCCAGTGCCACTTGTCAATGGTTCCTGGTTGGATTCACATCTCTCTTGGATTTCCCTGATATCCTGACCAGTTCAGCAAAGATAACTCCTTTCTTTGCTCTTTTCTGTCCACATGTTGTGGACTTATTCGTTCTGTGCATTCTATGTTTTGTCCAGCTTGTCAGTATGGATTAATTCAGTTAAGCTGGAAGCTCTGGGAAGCAGATTTACCCTCCACACCTTTAGTCAGGTGTGGAGATTTTTGTAAACGCTGTGTGGATTTTTGTAGTTTTTAATACTGACCGCACAGTATTCCGTCCTGTCCTATCTATCTAGCTAGACTGGCCTCCTGTGCTAGATCCTGGTTTCATTATACGTATGTCTTTTCCCTCTCCACTCACAGTCATTACTTGTGGGGGGCTATCTATCCTTTGGGGATTTTCTCTGAGGCAAGATAGTTTTCCTGTTTCTATCTTTAGGGGTAGTAAATTCTCAGGCTGTGACGAGGTGCCTAGGGAGTGACAGGAGCATCCCACGGCTACTTCTAGTGTTGTGTTGAGCTTAGGGACTGCGGTCAGTACAGGTACCACCTCCTTCAGAGCTCGTCCCATGTTGCTCCTAAACCACCAGTTCATAACACTTTCCTTCGTAATGAGACGCAGCACAGCCGTCATTCATACCCCCTTGTCGCCAGGCGACGCCTCCTCAGCATTGTTTGAATCTGTCCCGGAGCCTGCGCTGTTATGTTATCCCTTGGGCATGCGCTGTTAGCGCTGCCCGTCTTCTGACATCATTTGGTGTCAGGCTGACTGAGCCTGTGCGGCCGCGCTGTCCGAGATCCCGCTCTTCTGATTTATTCACACTGCGGGGATGGGATTCATGGCGATGCGCAGTGCATATCTTCGCCTCTGACTCATCTCCTTCCACCTTCTTCAGACTATGTGCCGTCAGCTGATCCCTATTCACATCCCACGGCCGTGACGCCGCACAGTCTGAAGAAGGTGGAAGGAGTGAGAGGTAAACATATGCACTGGGCATGGCCATGAATCCCAGCCCCGCAGTGTGAATAAATCAGAAGACACTGCGGAGCGGGATCTCAGGCAGCACGCCCACACAGGTGCAGTCAGCCTGACAACAAATGATGTCAGAAGACGGGCAGCGCTAACTGCCCAAGGGATAACCTAACAGCTCAGGCTCTGGGACAGATTCAAACAATGCTCAGGAGGCGGCGCATGGTGCCAAGGGGGTATGAATGACAGTTGTTCCCTGTCTGATTTGGAAGGAAAGTCCTGCCTCCAGGACTTTCACGGTATGAGGGGACACATTTTATAAGTGTTTAGTTCAGCATGTGCAAGGAGCATAACTAAAAGAGCCACCTTTTCCTTGTGCAGCATTACTGCTGCACGAGGTGGCTCTTTCAGTTACAAACGCCTGGGGGGTTAAAGGTTCCCTTTCAAATTGCTCCAATTAGGCCTCGGCCTACACTCTGCTTCTCCTGGATTTCCTTGGCTACAACACTGCCAGTTGCTGCCCGGAAGTGCCGTCTGCACAGTCAACACTTGCTGCCGTGTTATTGGGTTTCAGCAACGTCAGCTGAAATGCGCATGTTACCTCCACGCTGACACAACAACAGATATTAAACTGCCTCGAGTGTAGACCTTGGCCTACACTCTGCTTCTAGTATTGACCCTGGGCTCCAACACCGCCACTTGCTGCCCGGAAGTGCTGTCCGCACAGTCAACAGTTGCTCCTCTGTTATTGGGGTTCAGTAACACCAGCTGCTCCCCTTCTGTGTGTGCGGTATGTTCTCCTGCCAGTTTCGTGCATTGACCCTGGGCTCCAACACCGCCAGTTGCTGCCCAGAAGTGCTGTCCGCACAATCAACAGTTGCTCCTCTGTCATTGGGGTTCAGTAACGCCAGCTGCTCCTCTGCTGTGTGTGCGGCAAGTTCTCCTGCCAGTTTCTTGCATTGACCCTGGGCTCCAACACCGCCAGTTGCTGCCCGGAAGTGCTGTCCGCACAGTCAACAGTTTCTCCTCTGTTATTGGGGTTCAGTAACACCAGCTGTTCCCCTGCTGTGTGTGCGGCAAGTTCTCCTGCTCCCTCCACACTAAGACTACAACAGATATTAAATTTGCTCCAATTAGGCCTCGACCTACACCCTGCCTCTTGCATTGACCCTGGGCTCCAACACTGCCAGTTGCTGCCCAGAAGTGCTGTCCGCACAGTCAACAGTTGCTACTCTGTTATTGGGCTTCAGTAATGCCAGCTGTTCCCCTGCTGTATGTGCGGCAAGTTCTCCTGCTCCCTCCACACAAAGATTACAACAGATATTAAATTTGCTCCAATTAGGCCTCGGTCTACACTCTGCTTCTTGCATTGACCCTGGGCTCCAACACCACCAGTTGCTGCTCGGAAGTGCTGTCTGCACAGTCAACACTTGCTGCCGTGTTATTGGGGTTCAGTAACGTGAGCTGATCCCCAGCTGTGTATCTGGCAATTGCTCATGCTCCCTCCACACTCACACTACTACATAAATTAAAGGTAACCTGTCCCCCCTAGGCGTTTGTAACTGAAAGAGCCACCTTGTGCAGTACTAATGCTGCATTTGGACAAGATGGCTCTTTTAGTTATTATCCTTGCACACGCTGAACTAAACACTTATAAAATATGCCCCTCATACCGTGAAAGTCCTGGAGGCAGGACTTTCCTTCCAAATCAGACGTGGCACAGCCGTCATTCATACCCCCTTGGCGCCATGCACCGCCTCCTGACCGTGGTTTGTTTCTGTCCCGGAGCCTGCGCTGTTGTGTTATCCCTTGGCCATGCGCAGTTAGCACGGCCCGTCTTCTGACATCATTTGATGTCAGGCTGACTGCTCCTCTGCGGTCGCGCTGCCCAAGAACCCGCACGGCAGTGTCTTCTAATTTATATACACTGCAGGGCAGGGATTCATGGGCATGCGCAGTGCATATCTTCGCCTCTCACTGATCTCCTTCCACCTTCTTCAGACTGTGCGGCATCACAGCTGTGGCATACTCTGTTGTAAAGAAGTCACAGTAAATGAGTAAGTGCTAGTCAAAAAATCAAAAAAATACAGGGTATTTAGTTAATACTTTTTTTGCAAAAAAAGTATATTATGCTGCTCCACCAATCGCCAAGGTATACCCATAATAGAGCAGTCCTATCTAATGTATATAATCCCTATCTGATGTATTTAAAAACCTGATCATCTGTATAGTACCTGTATAAGCAGGGTTCAGAGAGAAAATATCCATGTGGACATGCAGGATGGAACAGCTTTAGTGCAAATGGCCCACAGAGGAGTGGTGGACTTCCCAGTCTTGTAGAAACAAGAGAACAATTATAGAACCAAAAACACATGGGCTACTTGCACAGTGAACAAGTCTGTAGAAACCTGTTCACACCACCAAGAAACTTGAAGACATAAAAAGAGCACAGCGAGGTCAAAAATACTCTGTTGTAAAGAATATGCACTGCACATGCCCATGAATCCCAGCCCCGCAGTGTGAATAAATCTGAAGACACTGCGAGGCGGGATCTCGAGCAGCGCGACCGCACAGTCTCAGTCAGCCTGACATCAAATGATGTCAGAAGACGGGCAGCGCTACCTGCGCACGGCCAAGGGATAACATAACAGTGCAGGCTCCGGGACAGAAACAAACAACGCTCAGGAGGCTGCGCCCGGCGCCAAGGGGGTATGAATGACGGCTGTGCTGCATCTCATTAAGAAGGAAGTCCCACCTCCGGGATGGTTTCACGGTATGAGTGGCCACATTTTATAACTGTTTAGTTCAGTGTGTGCAAGGAACATAATTAAAAGAGCCACCTTTTCCTTGTGCAGCAGTAATGGCTCTTTTAGTTGCAAATGCCTGGGGGGAGTTAAAGGTTCCCTTTCAACTTTCTCCAATTAGGCCTCAGCCTACACTCTGTTTCTCATGTAATCCCTGGGCTCCAACACTGCCAGTGACTGCTCAGAAGTGTCTTTGGCACGGGTACTCCCTGCTGCCCAGCCCGGTTCCAGCACGCCAGCTGTTTCCGGGTAGTGTCAAGGTCACTTTGCCTCCAATACATTGTCCTGTTGTGTTGCGGTCTGGTTACCTGACTCTATGGTGCCTGCAATTTAGGTGCTTCATATGTGGGCTGCGGGAACTGGCAATCAAGGCTGGTTCCGTAGTGCCAATAGGACAAGCTCCCCCTGTAGGACTGTGGGTTTTCGGTAACTACGGCCGGCTAGCGGCCTAGCAATTTTTTTTCCTGTGGACCTTCTGCTGCCTATCTGAGTTCCAGCACCATTAGCTGGTTCTTAGGAAGACAATTTTGATTAGGTCCCCCTGGTTCCAGTACTGTCAGCTGGTTCCGGGCAGAGCTTTTGGCTTAGGTGCCTCTTTCTGGGTATCCGAGTTCCACCAATGTCAGGTGGTCCTTGCTAGTGTTTTCTGGCACGGGTACCTCCTGCTTAGTAACCAGGTTCCAGTACCGTCAGCTGGTCCTCAGTAGTTCCATTGGCTCTTGCACCTTTGGCTACCCATCCGGGTTCCAGTACCGTCAGCTGGTTCTTGGCAGTGTCTTTGGCTCTTGTACCTTCTGCTCCCCATCCTGGTTCGAGTACCATCAGCTGGTTCCGGGCAGAGCTTTTGGCTTAGGTGCCTCCTTCTTGGTATCCGAGTTCCACCAACGTCAGGTGGTCCTTGGTAGTGCTTTCAGGCACGGGTACCTCCTGCTTAGTAACTGGGTTCCAGTAATGTCAGCTGGTCCTCGGTAGTTCCATTGGCTCTTGTACCTTCGGGTAGCCATCCGGGTTCCAGTACCATCAGCTGGTTCTCGGAAGTTCCTCAGTCTTCTTGTAACTTCTGCTACATTTCCAATTTCAAGACCCTAAAACGACGACCCCGAAGACCACCCCGAAGAAGTTAAAGACCCTGGAGACGACGACCCTCAAGACTGAGAAGCAGAAGAACAAGAAGCTGCAGAACAAAGAGCAGAAGAACATTAACCCCTTCGCGCCATGCGCCGTACTAGTACTGCGCTGCCGGCACTGCATTAGTGCCAGCAGCAGTACTAGTACGGCGCACCGATCACCGCGGTCTCACGCTGAACGCCGCGGTGATCAGGTGCGGGTGTCAGCTGTATATGACAGCTGACACCCGCAGCAATGCCCACGATCGGCGCTATCGCCGATCGCGGGCATTTAACCCCTCTGATGCCGCTGTCAGTAGTGACAGCGGCATAGAGGGGGATCGCGCAGGGACGGGGGCTTCCTGCGCTCTCCCACCGGAGCAACGCAATGAGATCGCGTTGCTCCGGTGACCCGGAAGGAGTCCCCGGATCCAAGATGGCCGCCGGACTCCTTCCGGGTCATGAAGTGACCTGGCTAGCCGGCGCCTGCTGAGAGCAGGCGCCAGAAAGCCACCTAAACTGCCTGTCAGATCGTTGATCTGACAGTGTGCTATGCACAGTGTCAGATCAACGATCTGATCTAATACAGAGATGTCCCACCCTGGGACAATGTTAGAAAGTTCAAAAAAAAAATAGAATGTGTAAAAAAAAAAAAAATCCCCAAATAAAAAAAAAAAACATTTCCCAATAAATCCATTTATTTATGTAAAAAAAAAAAAAAACAATAAATGTATACATATTTGGTATCGCCGCGTCCGTAACGACCCGCTCTATAAAACTATCCCACTAGTTAACCCCTTCAGTGAACACCGCAAAAATAAAAAACAAGGCAAAAAACATTGCTTTATTATCATACAGGCGAACAAAAAGTGGAATAACACGCGATCAAAACGACGGATATAAATAACCATGGTACCGCTGAAAACGTCATCTTGTCCCGCAAAAAAAAGCCGCCATACAGCATCATCAGCAGAAAAATAAAAAAGTTATAGCTCTCAGAATAATGCGATGCAAAAACAATTATTTTTTTATATAAAATAGTTTTTATTGTGTAAAAGCACCAAAACATAAAAAAATTACATAAATGAGGCATCGCTGTAATCGTACTGACCTGAAGAATAAAACTGCTTTATCCATTTTACCACACGTGGAACGGTATAAACGCCCCCCCTAAAAGAAATTCAGGAATTGCTGGTTTTTGTTCATTCCACCTCCCAAAAATCGGAATAAAAAGCGATCAAAAAAATGTCATCTGCCCGAAAATGTTACCCATAAAAACGTCAACTCGTCCCGCAAAAAACAAGACCTCATATGACTCTGTGGGCCAAAATATTGATAAATTTTAGCTCTCAAAATGTGGTGATGCAAAAACTATTTTTTTGCAATAAAAAGCGTCTTTTAGTGTGTGACAGCTGCCAACCCTAAAAATCCGCCAAAAAAACGTTATAAAAGTAAATCAAACCCCCCTTCATCACCCCCTTAGTTAGGGAAAAATAATAAAATGTAAAAAAATGTATTTATTTCCATTTTCCCATTAGGGTTAGGGTTAGGGCTAGGGTTAGGGTTAGGGCTAGGGTTAGGGCTAGGGTTAGGGCTAGGGTTAGGGCTAGGGTTAGGGCTAGGGTTGGGGTTAGGGTTTCAGTTATAATTGGGGGTTTCCACTGTTTAGGCACATCAGGGGCTCTCCAAACGCGACATGGCGTCCGATCTCAATTCCAACCAATTCTGCTTTGAAAAAGTAAAACAGGGCTCCTTCCCTTCCGAGTTCTCCTGTGTGCCCAAACAGTGGTTCCCCCCAACATATGGGGTATCAGCGTTCTCAGGACAAGTTGGACAACAACTTTTGGGGTCCAATTTGTCCTGTTACCCTTGGGAAAATAAAAACATAGGGGATAAAATATCATTTTCGTGGAAAAAAAAATATTTTTTATTTTCACGGCTCTGCGTTATAAACTGTAGTGAAACACTTGTTGGTTCAAAGCTCTCACAACACATCTAGATAAGTTCCTTGGGGGGTCTAGTTTCCAATATGGGGTCACTTGTGGTGGGTTTCTACTGTTTAGGTACATCAGGGGCTCTGCAAATGCAACGTGACGCCTGCAGACCAATCCATCTAAGTCTGCATTTCAAACGGTGCTCCTTCCCTTCCGAGCTCTGCCATGCACTCAAACGGTGGTTCCCCCCCACATGTGGGGTATCAGCGTACTCAGGACAAATTGGACAATAACATTTGTGGTCCAATTTCTCCTGTTACCCTTGGGAAAAAAAATTGCGGGCTAAAACATCATTTTGTGGAAAGAAAAAATGATTTTTTAATTTTCACAATGCTACATTCTAAACTTTAGTGAAACAATTGGGGGTTAAAAGTGCTCACCACACATCTAGATAAGTTCCTTAGGGGGTCTTCTTTCCAAAATGGTGTCACTTGTGGGGGATTTCCACTGTTAAGGCACGTAAGGGGCTCTCCAAATGCGACATGGCGTCCGATCTCAATTCCAGCCAATTTTGCATTGAAAAGTCAAATGGCACTCCTTCCCTTCCGAGCTCTGCCATGCGCTCAAACAGTGGTTTATCCCCATATATGAAGTATCAACGTACTCAGGACAAATTGCACAACAACTTTTGGGGTCCAATTTATCCTGTTACCCTTGGGAAAATAAAAAATTTGGGGCAAAAAGATCATTTTTTGTGAAAATTAATATAAATTTTTTTTTACGGCTCTACATTATAAACTTCTGTGAAGCACTTGGAGGTTTAAAGTGCTCACCACACATCTAGGTTAGTTCCTTAGGGGGTCTACTTTCCAAAATGGTGTCACTTGTGGGGGTTTCCACTGTTTAGGCACATCAGGGGCTCTCCAATCGTGACATGGGCTCCGATCTCAATTCCAGCAAATCTTGCATTGAAAAGTCAAATGGCACTCCTTCCCTTCCGAGCTCTGCCATGTGCCCAAACAGTGGTTTACCCCCACATATGGGGTATCGGCGTACTCAGGACAAATTGTACAACAACTTTTGTGGTCCAATTTCTCCTGTTACCCTTGGTAAAATGAAACAAATTGGACCTGAAGTAAAAATTTTGTGAAAAAAAAGTTAAATGTTCAATTTTTTTAAACATTCAAAAAATTCCTGTGAAGCACCTGAAGGGTTAATAAACTTTTTGAATGTGGTTTTGAGTACCTTGAGGGGTTCAGTTTTTAGAATGGTGTCATTTTTGGGCATTTTCTGTCATATAGACCCCTCAAAGTCACTTCAAGTGTGAGGTGGTCCGTAAAAAAATGGTTTTGCAAATTTTGTTGCAAAAATGAGAAATCGCTGGTCAACTTTTAACCCTTATAACGTCCTAACAAAAAAAAATTATGTTTCCAAAATTGTGCTGATGTAAAGCAGACATGTGGGAAATGTTGTTTATTAACTATATTATGTGATACAACTCTCTAATTTAAGGGCATAAAAACTAAGAGTTTGAAAATTGCTAAATTTTCATAATTTCCGACAAATTTTTGTTTTTTTCACAAATAAATGCAAGTCATATCGAAGAAGTTTTACCACTATCATGAAGTACAATATGTCATGAGAAAAGAGTGTCAGAATCACCAGGATCCGTTGAAGCGTTTCAGAGTTATGACCTCATAAAGTGACAGTGGTCAGAATTGTAAAAATTGGCCCTGTCACTTAGGTGAAAACAGGCTTTGGGGTGAAGGGGTTAAGCATAAGACTAAAAATCAGAGCAAAAGATATTATCTAAATTATAATCAGAAGAAGACTAAGCAGTGTATGGGGGTGAGTCAGTTCCTCCTCGTGGTGCCCCTGGAAAAAGCCTGCTGCTGCAGGCCAAACTGAACCCAGACAAATCCTGTAGTAACTTTTTTGTGACAGGCAGAACAGAAGGTGTAATCTTCAAACTTTTATAGATAACTACAGGAATGCCTGTCACAAATAAGAATATGATGAAGAAGAAGAAGAATATGAAGAAGATGAAGAAGTAGAATATGAAGAAGAATAATAGTTGAATAAAAAATATGAAGAATGTAAAAAAAAAGAATAGGAAGAAGGAGAAGAAGACGAAGATGAATAAGGTGAAGAAGAAGTTGATGAAAAAGATGCTGCTGCTGAGGATGATGAAGAAGAAAGTGTGGGAGATGTAAAAAAGAAGGTGAAGAGTATGGAATTAGTGAAACACAAATATCTGACAAAATATAAAAAATCTTAATATAGTCAATATCTTTGTAACTCCGAACGTCTTAAAAAAAAAATTAATTCCTGCTATTCCATTTGATTGGGCTAAACCTCTATGCATTTAATGTCTCCTCCACCTCCCTCAATACATCCTACATTATTCTTAGTTGTTTTCCTTCATGTAGAATTAACCTACAAGGAAAGAAAGGGTTTATTTTAATTCTAATATTTTTGTCCCATTGACTTGCATTGGTATCGGGTATCGGTATCGGCGATATCCGATATTTTTTGAATATCGGCCGATCCAATCCGATACCGATATTTCCGAATATCGGAAGGTATCACTCAACACTAACTGTGGGTGAATTGAGGCCACTTTCCTGGTGTCTGTCCCTCATTTGATGTGTTTTGACAGCATTTGTTGGCCTTTATAAAGTGTTGTGCATGCGTTTGTTTTTGCCTTCCATTGACATGAATGGCGTTCGGTTATGTTTGGCGAATATTGGACGAATTAATCGGCCAATATTGCAAATTCGAAAATCGTAATCCGGACCGAACATTGAAATATTCGCTCATCTCTAGTTATTACATCATAAATGGACAGTGGTCAGAATTGTAAAATGTGTCCTGGTCAGGAAGGTGAAAATAGGCTTTGGAGTGAAGGTGTTAAAAAAAGCACAGAACATGGCAAAATAAATGCCCCTAAAAACAGTGATGTTTTTGTGAACTCTGCCTGAATCTTAGACGATTTCTATGCCTTGAATTTCAGTGAGGCCTGAGTTTGTTCTCCCTATTCTCTTGTGTTCTTCTCAGTGAAATTATATCTAACTTCAGTTTTCATGCTGCGTCAGGTGTCTCCCTGCATGGCTGAATTTGTATCTTTAATATTTGTTTTATCGCATTCTTAAAGCTTTCTTTTCATTTATTATTTCAAAAAAGAATAAAATGAAAAGAATATTAGATTCGATTCCACTGTTTATTAACAATGTTTACCAGAAATACACAAATATATAATGCTGCATGTGTTATGCTACTATAGAAATTGTCTTCTTTCTGTCAAATAATGTGATCAATGTAATTTTGTGCAAAAATCAATAACAATATTAAAATTCTAAGCTGTAAATCTTGGTGTAAAGTTAGCTTTTAGTTTTACTCTTCTTTATTGCTTTTTAGAAGTCATTGTATACACTCTTTCCCAATTACATTTGCTAAAGGCAGGTATAATCACATTTATCTGGCTGTGCAGCCAGAAAGTCAAGTCAATTTCTGTTCCATTGCAATTGCAGCCTGTTATCAAGTCCACAAGATGAGCATATGAACAGGCACGTAAGAATTTCCTTGTGTCTCTGCACTACATCCTCTGCCATACTCAATAAATCCAATAATGATCCTGTCTTCGTCTTTGTCATTAACTCTATTTTTCATTGTTAATAACATTCTCTACACTTGTAAACATGTAAAATCTTGTTTTTTTTCATATCTTCTCTTAACCCCTTAGTGACAGAGCCAATTTGGTACTTAATGACCGAGCCAATTTTTGCAATTCTGACCACTGTCACTTTATGAGGTTATAACTCTGGAACGCTTCAACGGATCCCGCTGATTCTGAGATTGTTTTTTCGTGACATATTGTACTTCATGTTAGTGGTAACATTTCTTCGATATTACTTGCGATTATTTATGAAAAAAACGGAAATATGGCGAAAATTTTTAAAATTTTGCAATTTTCAAACTTTGTATTTTTATGCCCTTAAATCAGAGAGATATGTCACGAAAAATAGTTAATAAATAACATTTCCCACATGTCTACTTTACATCAGCACAATTTTGGAAACAAAATTTTTTTTTGTTAGGGAGTTATAAGGGTTAAAAGTTGACCAGCAATTTCTCATTTTTACAACACCATTTTTTTTTTAGGGACCACATCACATTTGAAGTCATTTTGAGGGGTCTATATGATAGAAAATAATGAAGTGTGACACCATTCTAAAAACTACACCCCTCAAGGTTCTCAAAACCACATTCAAGAAGTTTATTAACCCTTTACGTGCTTCACAGGAACTGAAACAATGTGGAAGGAAAAAATGAACATTTAACTTTTTTTTGCAAACATCTTAATTCAGAACCATTTTTTTTATTTTCACAAGTGTAAAAACAGAAATGTAACCATAAATTTTGTTATGCAATTTCTCCTGAATACGCCAATACCCCATATGTGGGGGTAAACCACTGTTAGGGCGCACCGCAGAACTTAGAAGTGAAGGAGCGCCGTTTGACTTTTTCAATGCAGAATTGGCTGGAATTGAGATCGGACGCCATGTCACGTTTAGAGAGCCCCTGATGTGCCTAAACAGTGGAAACCCCCCACAAGTGACACCATTTTGGAAACTAGACCCCTTAAGGAACTTATCTAGATGTGTGGCGAGCACTTTGAACCCCCAAGTGCTTCACAGAAGTTTATAACGTAGAGCCGTGAAAATAAAAAAATCGCTTTTGTTTACACAAAAATGATCTTTTTGCCCACAAATTCTTATTTTCACGAGGGTAACAGGAGAAATTAGACCACAAAAGTTGTTGTGCGATTTCTCCTGAATACGTCGATACCCCATATGTGGGGGTAAACCACTGTTTGGGCGCACCGCAGAGCTTGGAAGTGAAGGAGCGCCGTTTTACTTTTTCAATGTAGAATTGGCTGGAATTGAGATTGGACGCCATGTCGCGTTTGGAGAGCCCCTGATGTGCCTAAACAGTGGAAACCCCCCACAAGTGACACCATTTTGGAAACTAGACCCCTTAAGGAACTTATCTAGATGTGTGGCGAGCACTTTGAACCCCCATGTGCTTCACAGAAGTTTATAACGTAGAGCCGTGAAAAAAAAAAAATCGCATTTTTTCTACAAAAATGATTTTTTGCCCACAAATTTTTATTTTCACAAGGGTAACAGGAGAAATTAGACCACAAAAGTTGTTGTGCAATTTCTCCTGAGTACGCTGATACCCAATATGTGGGGGTAAACCACTGCTAGGGCGCACCGCAGAGCTTGGAAGAGAAGGAGTGCCGTTTTACTTTTTCAATGTAGAATTGGCTGGAATTGAGATCGGACGCCATGTCGCGTTTGGAGAGCCCCTGATGTGCCTAAACAGTAGAAATCCCCCACAAGTGACCCCATTTTGGAAACTAGACCCCCCATGGAACTTATCTAGATGTGTGATGAGAACCTTGAATGCCCAAGTGCTTCACAGAAGTTTATAATGCAGAGCCGTGAAAATAAAAAATATATTTTTTTTCCACAAAAAAGATATTGTAGCCCCCAAGTTTTTATTTTTACAAGGGTAACAAGAGAAATTGGACCCCAAAAGTTGTTGTCCAATTTGTCTTGAGTATGCTGGTACCCCATATGTGGGGGTAAACCACTGTTTGGGCGCACGGCAGAGCTCGGAAGGAAGGAGCGCCGTTTTGGAATGCAGACTTTGATAGAATGGTCTGCGGGTATTATGTTGCATTTGCAGAGCCCCTGATGTACCTAACCAGTAGAAACCCTCCACAAGTGACCCCATTTTGGAAACTAGACCCCCCAAGGAACTTATCTAGATGTGTGGTGAGAACTTTGAATGCCCAAGTGCTTCACAGAAGTTTAGAATGCAGAGTCGTGAAAATAAAAAATATTTTTTTTTTCACAAAAAAGATTTTGTAGCCCCCAAGTTTTTATTTTCACAAGGGTAACAGGAGAAATTGGACTGCAATAGTTGTTGTCCAATTGATCCCGAGTACGCTGATGTGCCATATGTGGGGGTAAACCACTGTTTGGGCGCACGGCAGAGCTCGGAAGGGAAGGAGCGCCTTTTTGGAATGCAGACTTTGATAGAATGGTCTGTGGGCATTATGTTGCGATTGCAGAGCCCCTGATATACCTAAACTGTAGTAACCCCCCACAAGTGACCCCATTTTGGAAACTAGACCCCCCAAGGAACTTATCTAGATGTGTGGTGAGAACTTTGAATGCCCAAGTGCTTCACAGAAGTTTAGAATGCAGAGTCGTGAAAATAAAAAATATTTTTTTTTTTCACAAAAAAGATTTTGTAGCCCCCAAGTTTTTATTTTCACAAGGGTAACAAGAGAAATTGGACCCCAGAAGTTGTTGTCCAATTTATCCCGAGTACGCTGATGCCCCATATGTGGGGGTAACCCACTGTTTGGGCGCACGGCAGAGCTCAGAAGGGAGGGAGCACCATTTGACTTTTTGAGCGCAAAATTGGCTGTCGTGTTTGGAGACCCCCTGATGTACCTAATCAGTGGAAACCCCCCAATTCTAGCTCCAACCCCTAACCCTAATCCCAACCTGATCCATAATCCTAATCACTAACCCTAACCATAATCACAACCCTTACCCCAAAACAACCCTAATGTCAACCCTAACCATAACCCTAATCAAAACCCTAAATCCAACACACCCCTAATCCTAATCTCAACCCTAACCCTAATCCCAATACACCCCTAATCACAACCCTAACCTTAACCCTAATCCCAAACCTAACCCTAATCCCAAGCGTAACCCTAATGCCAACCCTAACCTTAATACCAACCCTAATCCAAACCCTAAACCTAATCCCAGCTCTAACCCTAACTTTAGCCCCAACCCTAGCCCTAACTTTAGCCCCAACCCTAACCCTAGCCCTAAGGCTACTTTCACACTTGCGTTGTTTGGCATTCCGTCGCAATCCGTCGTTTTAGACAAGAAACGGATCCTGCAAATGTGCCCGCAGGATGCGTTTTTTGCCCATAGTATTGCCGACGGATCGTGACGGATGGCCACACGTCGCGTCCGTCGTGCACTGGATCAGTTGTGTTTTGGCGGAGCGTCGGCACAAAAAAACGTTCAATGAAACGTTTTTTTGTACGTCGCATCCGCCATTTCTGACCGCGCATGCGTAGCCGTAACTCCGCCCCCTCCTCCCCAGGACATAGATTGGGCAGCGGATGCGTTGAAAAACTACAGCTGCTGCCCACGTTGTGCACAATTTTCACAACGTGCGTCGGTATGTCGGGCCGACGCATTGCGACGGCCCCGTACCGACGTAAGTGTGAAAGAAGCCTAACCCTAAATTTAGCCCCAACCCTAACCCTAAATTTAGCCCCAACCCTAACCCTAAATTTAGCCCCAACCCTACCCCTAACCCTACCCCTAACCTAACCCTAGCCGTAACCCTACCCCTAACCCTAACCTAACCCTACCCCTAACCTAACCCTAGCCGTAACCCTACCCCTAACCTAACCCTAGCCCTAACCCTACCCCTACCCTAACCCTACCCCTAACCCTACCCCTAACCCTACCCCTAACCCTACCCCTAACCCTAACCCTACCCCTAACCCTACCCCTAACCCTACCCCTAACCCTAACCCTAACCCTACCCCTAACCCTACCCCTAACCCTACCCCTAACCCTACCCCTAACCCTACCCCTAACCCTAACCCTAACCCTAATTTTAGCCCTAACTGCTGTTCTCCTGCCGGCCGGCAGATGGAGACAGATGGCGGGCGCACTGGGCATGCGTCCGCCATGTTCTTCTGCCGGCGGCCAGGAGGAGCAGCAAGAGGATCCAGGGACCTAGGTGAGTATGCTAGGGTCCCCGAATCCCCCTATTTCTCTGTCCTCTGATGTGCGATCACATCAGAGGACAGAGAATTACACTTTACTTTTTTTTTTTTTTTTTTTTTTTTGCGGTCGCCGGTAAACAGTTAATTACCGGCGATCGCAAAACAGGGGTCGCTAAAACCGACCCCCGATCATGCTCTTTGGGGTCTCGGCTACCCCAGGCAGCCGAGACCCCAAAGATTCTCCCGGTGCCGGCCGGCGGGCGCACTGCGCATGCGCCCGCCATTTTGAAGATGGCGGCGCCCACCGGGAGACACGAGGAGCATCGGGGGAGCTAGGTGAGTATTGGGGGGCCACCTGGGACCCCTTTTCTCTGTCCTCCGATGTGCGATCACATCGGAGGACAGAGAAATTAAAAAGAGATCGCTTTTTTTTTTTGCGATCGCCGGTAAACGGTTAATTACCGGCGATCGCAAATGCGGGGAGGGTTAAAAACCCCCCGAATCATGTTCTCTGGGGTCTCGGCTACCCTCGGCAGCCGAGACCCCGGAGAAAATCGGCCTGTGGGGGGCGCTATACACTTTTTCCACAGCGCCGTTAATTAACGGCGCTGTGGTTTAAGTACCCTTAGCGGCCGCCGTTAAAAGGCGTATCGGCGGTCGCTAAGGGGTTAAACTTCCTGAATTTAAAGAAATTTGACAACACCACTATGAGTTCTTAAATGGTTTTAATATGTAAACTAAAAATATTGAGCATACTTTATTTTCCTAACTGCAACAATAGCCCGCTAACATTATGCAATCATGGAAAAGGCGCTTATATGTAAGCAATAGCCCGCTGAAGACTCTTGAGTTGGCTGTGTGGCCAGAATGTGATTAACTACCTTCCTACCTATAGCTTACTATTGTGAATCTAACCAGTCAGAATGGTCTAATGGTGGCCTATAAGAGAGGAGACTGTCAAGATATACAGGTCCTTCTCAAAAAATTAGCATATAGTGTTAAATTTCATTATTTACCATAATGTAATGATTACAATTAAACTTTCATATATTATAGATTCATTATCCACCAACTGAAATTTGTCAGGTCTTTTATTGTTTTAATACTGATGATTTTGGCATACAACTCCTGATAACCCAAAAAACCTGTCTCAATAAATTAGCATATCAAGAAAAGGTTCTCTAAACGACCTATTACCCTAATCTTCTGAATCAACTAATTAACTCTAAACACATGCAAAAGATACCTGAGGCTTATATAAACTCCCTGCCGGGTTCATTACTCAAAACCCCCATCATGGGTAAGACTAGCGACCTGACAGATGTCAAGAAGGCCATCATTGACACCCTCAAGCAAGAGGGTAAGACCCAGAAAGAAATTTCTCAACAAATAGGCTGTTCCCAGAGTGCTGTATCAAGGCACCTCAATGGTAAGTCTGTTGGAAGGAAACAATGTGGCAGAAAACGCTGTACAACGAGAAGAGGAGACCGCACCCTGAGGAAGATTGTGGAGAAGGACCGATTCCAGACCTTGGGGAACCTGAGGAAGCAGTGGACTGAGTCTGGTGTGGAAACATCCAGAGCCACCGTGCACAGGCGTGTGCAGGAAATGGGCTACAGGTGCCGCATTCCCCAGGTAAAGCCATTTTTGAACCATAAACAGCGGCAGAGGCGCCTGACCTGGGCTACAGAGAAGCAGCACTGGACTGTTGCTAAGTGGTCCCAAGTACTTTTTTCTGATGAAAGCAAATTTTGCATGTCATTCGGAAATCAAGGTGCCAGAGTCTGGAGGAAGACTGGGGAGAAGGAAATGCCAAAATGCCTGAAGTCCAGTGTCAAGTACCCACAGTCAGTGATGGTGTGGGGTGCCATGTCAGCTGCTGGTATTGGTCCACTGTGTTTCATCAAGGACAGGGTCAATGCTTTATGGTGATGAAGATTTCATTTTTTCAGCACGACCTGGCACCTGCTCACAGTACCAAAACCACTGGTAAATGGTTTACTGACCATGGTATTACTGTGCTCAATTGGCCTGCCAACTCTCCTGACCTGAACCCCATAGAGAATATGTGGGATATTGTGAAGAGAAAGTTGAGAGACGCAAGACCCAACACTCTGGTTGAGCTTAAGGCCGCTATTGAAGCATCCTGGGCCTCCATAACATCTCAGCAGTGTCACAGGCTGATTGCCTCCATGCCACGCCGCATTGAAGCAGTCATTTCTGCCAAAGGATTCCCGACCAAGTATTGAGTGCATAACTGAACATTATTATTTGATGGTTTTTTTGTTTGTTATTAAAAAACACTTTTATTTGATTGGATGGGTGAAATATGCTAATTTATTGAGACAGGTTTTTTGGGTTATCAGGAGTTGTATGCCAAAATTATCAGTATTAAAACAATAAAAGACCTGACAAATTTCAGTTGGTGGATAATGAATCTATAATATATGAAAGTTTAATTGTAATCATTACATTATGGTAAATAATGAAATTTAACACTATATGCTAATTTTTTGAGAAGGACCTGTATATAGTGGGGGTTTCAACTCTGGTAGCAGCGTGGATACACACAGAGTTTTAAAATGAAACAGAATAAAGTTTATTATCCTTCATAAACTTTACAACTCTAAAATGAAAACAACCTTTCTTCAACACAAATGAATGACAAAAACAGTCCTCTCTTTGGTAAAGTAAATCATACAGTCTCACCAACGTGGTATTACAGGAACCACGATTAAACCAACCAAAGATTAAAACAGTTATGGGATTCGGAAGGAGAGGAGAGAAAAATAAAAGCATAAAAATGAAAAAATATTGGTCATAATGGGGTAAATCTGATATATACAGTATAGAGGTCTTAAATGCATTAGTCTACGTTATGTGTTCCATCCTTCACTAAACTGCACAGGGCGGTTGTCATTTGTCTGGTACCATCGAGACACTAAAGCCAGCATGGAGCTTTAGGGTAAGTCCCCATGATGAGTTTTTGAGTCTGCTTATTTTTTCACGCAAAAAAAGGCAGCATTTTACAGTTCCAGAAGAGTTGGATGATGGTATTTATACAAATCTCATGCCCAAGGTAGTCTCTTTTATGCGTAAACTGAGCAGCGGTGCATATTTTTAAATCGATAACATGTCAATTTCATACCTCCCAACTTTTACAGAAGAGAACATAGGACAAATTATGCTGCACACATGGGATCTTGTGGCAAATTCCTGCCCATGCCTAATAACCACACTCTCAAGTCAGAGTTATTTACCATTTCTCTCTATCCTGACAGGAAGAGATATCAGAGGTGGAATAGTGAAAGTGAGGGATATTCTGTAGACCGCCTGGCACAGCAGGATATAGAACCTATCCTGCTATATCTGGGACGTTTGGGACATTTGGATATATTTTTGGTTCATTTTTACTCAAACTTTATGAGGTTGTGCTTTTTTTTTGCAAGACAGCTGTAGTATTGTAAGGTTGTAAGGCTATGTTCACAAGTAATGTAAATGCTGCATTTTTTCTACTGCTTTATATCTGCATGTTTTCCGTAGGTGTCCGCGGCAAACTATGCGAAAGCAATCTTGTCATTATTGCATTTTTCCTGCATTTTTTATAATTTTTTCCCTTATTTATCTTTTGTTGCGGATTTGAAGCAGCATTTTGTACTGTGTTTTTATAGTACAGAAAAACTTTGATTCTACACTTAGAAATGCAGTTGCGTTTTTTAAAAATTGGTTTGTTACATGCACAAATGCACTAAAAACACATGTAATCCACATGACTGTTTCAATAAAGTTTTAGAAAAGCCAAATAACAATAAATATACAAAAACAAAGCGGCTTTGTTTTAAAACATTACATACCAAAAAAGATTAAAAATGCAGTAAAAACAAGTAAAAAAATGCACATCTGCAACAAAAAAAACTCAGCTAATACGTAGAAATGATAAACAAGGCTGATTCCAAAGTTGCTTAGCTTTTCATTATTGCTAAATTGGGCTGGATTTATTACTGCCCTTTTTGTCTAGTTTTTGATTTTCACCAAGTTCTTTCAATTTGCAAATTTTGCAGTCTATTTTATGCTGTTTTTTAAAAAATGATTCCCTATTGTGGGGATGGTTTCTATTTTTTACATGTTTAATGCCAATTTATCATTCTTCTCTTTTTATAAAGTTGTATTTTTTGTGCAAATGGAGTCCTGTACATTTCATGCATGCCTGAAAGTTTTAGCACAATTTTGAGACATTTAACCAATCATGAGATATTTTGCTCTAAATAGGCATAAAAAGGTAAAAATTAAAAACAAAGAACATATTTGATTTTGGGCAAAATTTATGAACCACATGAGCCATTTTCAAGAATTTGTCACAAAAACCATCAACGAGTACTACAAGGCAAAAAAAAGAAAAGGGACCTAAAAATGGTTATTCTTTGAAACAAAAAAAATAGTTGCAAAGGTGGACATAGCTATTATGGACCTGGTGGTTAGGAGCACCCGGAACGACCTGATGGTTAAACTCACACAGGACAAGCTCTGGGAAGTGGGAGCTCTGCTGACCGCAACACCTAATCCTATCACACAACTAGTGGACCGTACCTAACACTGCCTAGATGCCTCTTCACAGCCTAAGAGCTAACTAGCCCCAAAGATAGAAAATAAAGCCTACCTTGCCTCAGAGAAATTCCCCAAAGGAAAAGGCAGCCCCCACGTATATTGACTGTGAGTTAAGATGAAAGTCACAAACACAGAAATGAAACAGGTTTCAGCAAAGGGAGGCCAGACTTACTAAACAGACTGAGGATAGGAAAGGTATCTTTGCGGTCAGCACAAAAAACTACAAAAAGACCACGCAGAGTGTGCAAAAAGACCTCCGCACTGACTCACAGTGCGGAGGTGCCATTCTGCATCCCAGAGCTTCCAGCTAGCAAGGCAAAATCATGATAGCAAGCTGGACAAGGAAACAATGAACAAATAATTAGCTAGCAGGGACTTAGCTTCTGCTGGAGTAGACAGGTCACCAGAAAGATCCAAGAGTAACTGAACCAGTACAAGAACATTGACAGCTGGCATGGAGTAACGATCTGAGTGGAGTTAAATAGAGCAGCCAGCCAAAGAATAAACTACGTCACCTGTGGAAGGAACCTCAGAAGCAGCAGCTCCACTCACAGCCACCAGAGGGAGTCCATGGACAGAACTCGCCGAAGTACCATTCATGACCACAGGAGGGAGTTCGATCACAGAATTCACAACAGTACCCCCCCTTGAGGAGGGGTCACCGAACCCTCACCAGAGTCCCCAGGCCGATCAGGACGAGCCAAATGAAAGGCACGAACTAGATCGGCAGCATGAACATCAGAGGCAAAAACCCAGGAATTATCTTCCTGACCATAACCCTTCCACTTGACCAGGTACTGGAGTTTCCGTCTCGAAATATGAGAATCCAAAATCTTCTCCACCACATACTCCAACTCCCCCTCGACCAACACCGGGGCAGGAGGATCAACGGAGGGAACCATAGGCGCCACGTATCTCCGCAATAACGACCTATGGAACACATTATGGATGGAAAAAGAAGCTGGAAGGGCCAAACGAAATGACACAGGATTGAGAACTTCCGAAATCTTATACGGACCAATGAAACGAGGCTTAAACTTAGGAGAGGAAACCTTCATAGGAACATAACGAGATGACAACCAAACCAAATCCCCAACATGAAGTCGGGGACCAACACAGCGCCGGCGGTTAGCGAAACATTGAGCCTTCTCCTGGGACAATGTCAAATTGTCCACCACATGAAGCCAAATCTGCTGCAACCTGTCCACCACAGTATCCACACCAGGACAGTCCGAAGTCTCAACCTGCCCTGAAGAGAAACGAGGATGGAAACCAGAATTACAGAAAAAAGGCGAAACCAAAGTAGCCGAGCTGGCCCGAATATTAAGGGCGAACTCAGCCAAAGGCAAGAAGGACACCCAATCATCCTGATCAGCAGAAACAAAGCATCTCAGATATGTTTCCAAAGTCTGATTAGTTCGTTCGGTTTGGCCATTTGTCTGAGGATGGAAAGCCGAAGAAAACGACAAATCAATGCCCATCTTAGCACAAAAGGACCGCCAAAACCTCGAAACAAACTGGGAACCTCTGTCCGAGACGATGTTCTCCGGAATGCCATGCAAACGAACCACATGCTGGAAAAACAATGGCACCAAATCAGAGGAGGAAGGCAATTTAGACAAGGGTACCAAATGGACCATCTTAGAGAAGCGATCACAAACCACCCAAATGACCGACAACCTTTGAGAGACAGGGAGATCTGAAATAAAATCCATGGAAATATGCGTCCAGGGCCTCTTCGGGACCGGCAAGGGCAAAAGCAACCCACTGGCATGAGAACAGCAGGGCTTAGCCCGAGCACAAGTCCCACAGGACTGCACAAAAGAACGCACATCCTGTGACAAAGAAGGCCACCAAAAGGATCTAGCCACCAAATCTCTGGTACCAAAGATTCCAGGATGACCAGCCAACACCGAACAATGAACCTCAGAGATAACTCTACTAGTCCATCTATCAGGGACAGTTTCTCCACTGGACAACGGTCAGGTCTATCAGCCTGAAACTTCTGCAGCACCCGCCGCAAATCAGGGGAGATGGCAGACAAAATTACCCCCTCTTTGAGAATACCCGCCGGCTCAGGAACACCCGGAGAGTCAGACACAAAACTCCTTGACAGGGCATCAGCCTTCACATTCTTAGAGCCTGGAAGTTACGAAACCACAAAATTAAAACGGGAGAAAAACAGCGACCATCGAGCCTGTCTAGGATTCAACCGTTTGGCAGACTCGAGATAAGTCAAATTCTTGTGATCCGTCAAGACCACCACGCGATGCTTGGCTCCTTCCAGCCAATGTCGCCACTCCTCGAATGCCCACTTCATGGCCAACAACTCTCGATTGCCAACATCATAATTGCGCTCAGCAGGCGAGAATTTTCTAGAAAAGAAGGCACATGGTTTCATCACCGAGCCATCAGAACTTCTTTGCGACAAAACAGCCCCTGCTCCAATCTCAGAAGCATCAACCTCGACCTGAAACGGGAGCGAAACATCTGGCTGGCACAACACAGGGGCAGAAGAAAAATGACGCTTCAACTCTTGAAAAGCCTCTACAGCCGCCGAGGACCAATTGACCACATCAGCACCTTTCTTGGTCAAATCAGTCAATGGTTTAGCAACACTAGAAAAATTAGCGATGAAGCGACGGTAAAAATTAGCAAAGCCCAGGAACTTCTGCAGGCTCTTCACAGATGTCGGCTGAGTCCAATCATAAATGGCCTGAACTTTAACAGGGTCCATCTCGATAGTAGAAGGGGAAAAAATGAAACCCAAAAATGAAACCTTCTGAACTCCAAAGAGACATTTTGACCCCTTCACAAACAAGGAATTCGCACAAAGGACCTGGAACACCATTCTGACCTGCTTCACATGAGACTCCCAATCATCCGAAAAGACCAAAATATCATCCAAATATACAATCATCAATCTATCCAGGTACTCTCGGAAGATGTCATGCTTAAAGGACTGAAACACAGATGGAGCATTAGAAAGCCCGAATGGCATAACCAGGTACTCAAAATGGCCCTCGGGCGTATTAAATGCTGTTTTCCATTCATCGCCCTGTTTAATTCGCACAAGATTATACGCCCCTCGAAGATCTATCTTGGTGAACCAACTAGCCCCCTTAATCCGAGCAAACAAATCAGACAGCAGCGGCAAAGGGTACTGAAATTTGACTGTGATCTTATTAAGAAGGCGGTAATCAATACAAGGTCTCAAAGAACCATCCTTCTTGGCCACAAAAAATAACCTTGCTCCCAACGGTGATGACGACAGGCGAATATGACCTTTCTCCAAGGATTCCTTAATATAACTCCGCATAACGGCATGCTCTGGCACAGATAAATTAAACAGTCGGCCCTTAGGAAACTTACTACCAGGAATCAAATTAATAGCACAATCGCAATCCCTATGAGGAGGTAGGGCACTGGATTTGGGCTCATCAAATACATCCCGGTAATCTGACAAAAACTCAGGGACTTCAGAAGGAGTGGAAGGCGAAATTGACAGCAATGGAACATCACCATGTACCCCCTGACAACCCCAGCTGGACACAGACATAGATTTCCAATCCAATACTGGATTATGGACCTGTAGCCATGGCAACCCCAAAACGACCACATCATGCAGATTATGCAACACCAAAAAGCGAATATCCTCCTGATGTGCAGGAGCCATGCACATGGTCAATTGAGTCCAGTACTGAGGCTTATTCTTGGCCAAAGGCGTAGCATCAATTCCTCTCAATGGAATAGGATACTGCAAGGGCTCCAAGAAAAAACCACAGCGCCTGCAAACTCCAAGTCCATCAAATTCAGGGCAGCGCCTTAATCCACAAATGCCATAACAGAATAGGATGACAAGGAGCAAATCAGAGTAACGGACAAAAGAAATTTAGACTGTACCATACCAATGGTGGCAGATCTAGCGAACCGCTTAGTGCGCTTAGGACAATCGGAGATAGCATGAGTGGAATCACCACAGTAAAAACACAGCCCATTCCGACGTCTGTGTTCTTGCCGTTCAGCTCTGGTCAAAGTCCTATCACATTGCATAGGCTCAGGCCTATGCTCAGAGAATACTGCCAAATGGTGCACAGCTTTGCGCTCACGCAAGCGCCGATCGATCTGAATGGCCAAGGACATAGACTCATTCAAACCAGCAGGCGTGGGAAATCCCACCATGACATCCTTAAGGGCTTCAGAAAGACCCTTTCTGAAAATTGCACACTCCTTCCACTGAGTAAGCACAGACCACTTTCTAAACTTCTGACAATACACCTCCGCTTCATCCTGACCCTGACACAAAGCCAGCAAGATTTTCTCTGCCTGATCCACTGAATTTGGTTCATAATAAAGCAATCCAAGCGCCAGAAAAAACGCATCTACATCACGCAATGCAGGATCTCCTGGCGCAAGGGAAAATGCCCAGTCCTGAGGGTCACCACGCAACAAAGAAATAATGATTTTTACTTGTTGAACGGGGTAACCAGAGGAGCGGCGTTTCAAAGATAGAAACAGTTTACAATTATTTTTGAAATTCAGGAACTTAGATCTATCCCCAGAAAACAAATCAGGAATTGGAATTCTAGGCTCTAACATCGGATTCTGAACCACAAAATCTTGAATGTTTTGTACTCTTGCAGTGAGATGATCCACACACGAGGACAGACCTTGGATGTCCATATCTACACCTGTGTCCTGAACCACCCAGAGGTTAAGGGGAAAAGAAAGACAAAACACACTGCAGAGAAAAAAAAAGGTCTCAGAACTTCTCTTATCCCTCTATTGAGATGCATTAATACTTTGGGCCAGCTGTACTGTTATGGACCTGGTGGTTAGGACCACCCGGAACGACCTGATGTTTAAACTCACACAGGACAAGCTCTGGGAAGTGGGAGCTCTGCTGACTGCAACCCCTAATCCTATCACACAACTAGAAATAGCCGTGGAGCGTACCTAACACTGCCTAGACGCCTCTTCACAGCCTAAGAGCTAACTAGCCCTAAAGATAGAAAATAAAGCCTACCTTGCCTCAGAGAAATTCCCCAAAGGAAAAGGCAGCCCCCACATATATTGACTGTGAGTTAAGATGAAAGTCACAAACACAGAAATGAAACAGGTTTCAGCAAAGGGAGGCCAGACTTACTAAACAGACTGAGGATAGGAAAGGTATTTTTGCGGTCAGCACAAAAAACTACAAAAAGACCACACAGAGTGTGCAAAAAGACCTCCGCACTGACTCACGGTGCGGAGGTGCCACTCTGCATCCCAGAGCTTCCAGCTAGCAAGGCAAAATCATGATAGCAAGCTGGACAAGGAAACAATGAACAAATAATTAGCTAGCAGGGACTTAGCTTCTGCTGGAGTAGACAGGTCACCAGAAAGATCCAAGAGTAACTGAACCAGTACAAGAACATTGACAGCTGGCATGGAGTAACGATCTGAGTGGAGTTAAATAGAGCAGCCAGCCAAAGAATAAACTACGTCACCTGTGGAAGGAACCTCAGAAGCAGCAGCTCCACTCACAGCCACCAGAGGGAGTCCATGGACAGAACTCGCCGAAGTACCATTCATGACCACAGGAGGGAGTTCGATCACAGAATTCACAACACATAGCCTTCAATGAGATGAATGTTCTGGTATAGCCTAACAGGCATAGACTAGGTAAAAATGTCTGCACCTAAAGGTGGTTTAGAGTTCAGTTAACCACTCTGCATATTTCATTCCAGGAAAGGTGTACAGAGAAATCTTTATGATCTTCTTTGTGCTCTTTTCCTGCATTTGTACTGTTACTCAGCCTGCTATTGTTGTACTTGCTACAATTTGGGCTGTACAGCTGAGTGATCCTCAAATATTAAAATATAAAATCAAATCACCTCCTTTAAGCCACTTAAAAACAGAGAACTTTAAAAAAAAAAACTTTTTAGAATTCCTGCATCCTTAAAATCTAAAATTACTTTACCTGATCTATTTATGCCTCAATTCTAGCATTCAGGTTCTTTTTCTCTTGATGCCATTAATGGCATTAGAGATGAGGAGCCCAATTAATCAAGAAAGATGTTGTTCATGTCAGCCCTGCTTAGGAGGCGGGCTGAAGTCAGACGCTCCTGATTCATGAAGAGGTGCATGCCTCTTCATGAATCTAGAGCATCTGACTAATGTTGTGCACCTCCCTGTGCTACACCAGAATTCTCACTCCAGTCAGATAGTGGAGTGAGGTTTCTGGTATACGGAATACCACAGCAAATCATGAATTAGATGACCCCGCAGTACCCCGTCTTACTCTAGCTCCACCCATTCAGGCAGAGCTGTGAGAAACTGGCTTAAAAATGCCAAAAGTCACAAAATATAGGTGCAACTCCGAGTTACGCCTAAACTCTGTGACTTTTTAATGCTTTCAATCCAGAATTCAACATTTCCATGATGAATTTCCACAAACCAGAAAGTGAGGAATCTTTCAAAAATTTTGAGTTTTTTTTCAAAAGAGCAATAAGGAAGAATACATGTCCTGACTAATCTGATTTATGTATGATGAAATACATAAAAGTGCACCACATATCAATAAAGTCAGTGAAATATCCTTGGTGCAACCTGTGCAGGACCAAGAAGTAAGAAGGCCTACTACAGGTCCATAGCAGGTTGAATTGTGGGTCTGATAAGTTATTCAACTAAAAATATATTGTTCTTGCACAGGCAGCCCTTCTGTCTGAGTCGACTACTACATTATTTAATAAATATATTTCCGGTTTACTTTGTAATTACACGACTTTAACTAACCCTAGTGTACTCCACACAACTTACATATGCCACCACTCTGGAAATTCAAATATGAGGAAAATCCCAAATACTCATAGGTTATCTTATTATGCCCTAAGATCAGGGCCGGACTGGGACAAAAAAGCAGCCCTGCCACACAAACCCCACCAGCCCGCATACTATAACACTCCCCCCACACCCGATCAGTGGATTTTGCTATACTTTGTCTTGCCCTTCAATAATCATCTTAAAACCGTTATTTGAAGTGCCATGTGTGAATGCTGCTGCAGTGCGTATGATCGATCTCTTCTTTAGAGTGCCAGTTCTTGGGATCATGGGGGTCCCAGCGGTCAGACCCCAGCAACTACATAGGTCTCAGGATAGGGTATTACTTTGTATAATCCATTTAAATGGGTTTTCCATTATACACCGGATTTTTCAGACTATAAGAAGCACCAAGGTTTTAGAGGAGGAAATTAGGGCAAAAACTGAAGCAAAAAATGTGGTCAATTCTATACTTAATATCCACTATCCTGGTAAATATGGTCCCCTCAGCCACATCCTGATATACATGGACCCTCATCCCTCTCCTGGTATGCATGGCTCCCTCATCCCTATCCTGGTATGCAAGCCTCCTCATCCCCATCATGGTGTGCATGCCTCCTCATTCCTGGCCTGGTATGCATGGCCTCCTCATCCCTATCCTGGCAGGAATGATCCCCCTGATCCCTATACTGGTATGCAGGGTCCCCATCTCGTCATAGTATGCATGGCCCCATCCCTATCCTGGTATGCAGGGCCCCATCTCGTCCTAGTATGCATTTCTCCTCATCCCTATCCTGGTAGGAATGGTCCACCTCATCCTTATCCTGGCAGGAATGATCGCCCTCATCCCTATACTGGTATGCAGGATGCCCATCTCGTCCAAGTATGTATAACCCTATCCTGGTATGCAGTGCTCGATCCTTTACCTGTCATGATTGGCCCCATCCTAGTCCTGGTGTGCATGGCCCCATCCTTATCCTGATATGATTGGTCCCATCCTTTCCTTATCCTGGTATGCATGGCCACATCAGAAAAGATTAAAAAAGCAAACCATTACACTTACCTTTCCAGTGCTCCCTCGCAGCATCTTTTTCTGATGCCAGCAGCTGCTTTATGCTTGTAAGCAGCACATGGCAGGGACATAATGTGCTGCTTTCAAGCTGAAGGGCAACTGCCAGAATTCTCAGTGCTCTCTGCACACTGGGACTGTTCATGGCAGAGAGCAGTGACTATTCATTGCTCTTCAGTAGCGTGCACATTCTCAGCTAGAGCCTTCCTGCTGCTGCCGGTTATCACGTGTGCCGATACTTGAGAAATGAATATTCTGGAATATTAATTTCTCTTAAGTATCAGCACATGTGACTGCCGGCCGCAGCAGGAAGGCTCGGGCTGACACTGCGCTCTACTGAAAAGCAGTGAATACTCACTGCTCTCCATGCAATCAGTCCCTACGTGCAGAGCACTGAGTATTCAGGCAGCTGCACTTCGGCTTGCAAGCAGCGCATGACATCCCTGCCATGCGCTGCTTACAAGCATTAAGCAGCTGCTGGCAATGGAGCAGGACGCTGCGAAGAAGCGCCGAGAAGGTAAGTGTAATGGTTTGGGTTTTTTAATCTTTTCTGATGGTGCTATGCATACCAGGATAAGGAAAGGATGGGACCAATCATATCAGGATAAGGATGAAGCCATGCATACCAGGATGGGGGTGGGGGCCAATAATACCAGAATAAGGAAGGGACCAATCGTACCAGGACTGGATGGGGGCCAATCACACCAGTGTGCTAAAAAAAATAATATTCATTGCCCTCCACGCCCATGGGGGTGGAATGCAGTGAAAATTCCTTTCTCTTTAGCAGCAGGAACAGGAGTTAGCCACAGTCACCGGCTCCTGCCTCTGTGACCCACTGCTCTACCGATGCCACTCCCCACCACAGCTAGAGCTGGTGCATCCGGACTATAAGACGCATCCCCCATTTTTCTCCACATTTTGGGAGGAAAAAGTGCGTCTCATAGTCCGAAAAATACAATATTTTTTATTTTCCCATAGTATTCCTGAAAATAATAAACCAATATAAACCCTATGAAAGACCAATGTAGCCTCTCCAACTACAGGACAGAAGTGGTACTGTGCAGTGTACATATAAAGGACAGGAAAAGTAGTACTGAGCAGTGTATATATACAGGACGGGAGGAATGATACTGAGCAGTGTAAATATACACAGGAGAGGAGGAGTGGTACTTTGCAGTGTATATATATATATATATATATATATATATATATATATATATATGTATATATGTACATATATATATATATACAGGACAGGAAAAATGGTACTGAGCAGAAGGGCCACCACTAAGAATTTCGGGGCCCCATACTGGCAAAATTTTTGGGCCCCATTGAGACTCCATCCAGGCTCCACTCCAGCTCCACCTCCACCCTTCAAACCTTCCACAATCTCACCGCTCACTCTTGGAAAAACTCAACTTCTCCACCACATTCTCATCAATCAGATATTAACAGTTCCCATTAAACACCAGATCACATACATAGCCCGCAGCTTTTGTTCTGGCCAAAATAATTTTTAAGCCACCACCATGACATGGTAGACTTTTTTGGCTGGACCCTACTCTACTCTAACCTAATAAATATAAATATATTTTTATGCATTTTTCTATAAGGGAATGAGTCATATACATCTTTTTAAATGACCATTAATACAACATACAAGGGACAAATATCATCACACCATGACCAGACCACATATTACCACCACATAGTAACCAAATTATACCACATAGAAGGAACAAATTTATTTATTTATTTTACTAATTTATATACACAAATACCACCTGTTGTGAATTCTGTTGTCGGGCTCCCTCCTGTGGTCATGAATGGTACTTCGGCTGGTTCTGTCCATGGAATTCCTCTGGTGGCTGTGGGTGTTTCTGAGTTTCCTTCCACAGGTGACGAGGTTAATTCGTTAGCTGGCTGCTCTATTTAACTCCACTTAGATCTTTGCTCCATGCCACCTGTCAATGTTCCAGTATTGGTCTTGTTCACTCCTGGATCGTTCTTGTGACCTGTCTTCCTAGCAGAAGCTAAGTTGCCTGCTTGTTTTTCTCTGGTTTGCTATTTTTCTGTCCAGCTTGCTATTTTGTTTGTTGTCTTGCTTGCTGAAAGCTCTGGGACGCAGAGGGAGCGCCTCCGCACCGTGAGTCAGTGCGGAGGGTCTTTTTGCGCCCTCTGCGTGGTCTTTTGTAGGTTTTTGTGCTGACCTTTCCTATCCTCGGTCTGTTCAGTAAGTCGGGCCTCACTTTGCAAAATCTATTTCATCTCTGTGTTTGTATTTTCATCTTTACTCACAGTCATTATATGTGGGGGGCTGCCTTTTCCTTTGGGGAATTTCTCTGAGGCAAGGTAGGCTTTATTTTTCTATCTTCAGGGCTAGCTAGTTCCTTAGGCTGTGCTGAGTTGCATAGGAAGCGTTAGGAGCAATCCACGGCTATTTCTAGTGTGCGTGATAGGATTAGGGATTGCGGTCAGCACAGTTCCCACGTCCCAGAGTAATTTTGTCTGCCATCTCCCCTGATTTGCGGCGGGTGCTGCAAAAATTTCAGGCTGATAGACCTGACCGTTGCCCAGCTGAGAAACTATTTGTCCCTGATAGATGGACTAGTAGAGTTATCTCTGAGATTCATTGTTCAGTGTTGGCTGGGCATCCTGGAATCTTTGGTACCAGAGATTTTGTGGCTAGATCCTTTTGGTGGCCGTCTTTGTCACGGGATGTGCGTCCTTTTGTGCAGTCCTGTGGGACTTGTGCTCGGGCTAAGCCCTGCTGTTCTCGTGCCAGTGGGTTGCTTTTGCCCTTGCCGGTTCCAAAGAGGCCCTGGACGCATATTTCTATGGATTTTATTTCGGATCTCCCCGTCTCTCAAAAGATGTCGGTCATTTGGGTGGTTTGTGATCGCTTTTCCAAGATGGTCCATTTGGTACCTTTGTCTAAATTGCCTTCCTCCTCTGATTTGGTGCCATTATTTTTCCAGCATGTGGTTCGTTTACATGGTATCTCGGAGAACATAGTTTCTGACAGAGGTTCCCAGTTTGTTTCGAGGTTTTGGCGATCTTTTTGTGCTAGGATGGGCATTGATTTGTCTTTTTCCTCGGCTTTCCATCCTCAGACAAATGGCCAAACCGAACGAACTAATCAGACTTTGGAAACATATCTGAGATGCTTTGTTTCTGCTGATCAGGATGATTGGGTGTCCTTTTTGCCGTTAGCTGAGTTCGCCCTTAATAATCGGGCCTGCTCGGCTACTTTGGTTTCGCCGTTTTTCTGCAATTCTGGTTTCCATCCGCGTTTCTCTTCAGGGCAGGTTGAGTCTTCGGACTGTCCTGGTGTAGATACTGTGGTGGATAGGTTGCAGCAGATTTGGACTCATGTGGTGGACAATTTGACATTGTCCCAGGAGAAGGCTCAACGTTTCGCTAACCGCAGGCGCTGTGTGGGTCCCCGACTTCGTGTTGGGGATTTGGTTTGGTTGTCGTCTCGTTATGTTCCTATGAAGGTTTCCTCTCCTAAGTTTAAGCCTCGTTTCATTGGTCCGTATAAGATTTCTGAGGTTATCAATCCTGTGTCATTTCTCTTGGCCCTTCCTGCTTCTTTTGCCATCCATAATGTGTTCCATAGGTCGTTATTGCGGAGATACGTGGCACCTGTGGTTCCATCCGTTGATCCTCCTGCCCCGGTGTTAGTTGAGGGGGAGTTGGAGTATGTGGTGGAGAAGATTTTGGATTCTCGTATTTCGAGATTGAAACTCCAGTACCTGGTAAAGTGGAAGGGTTATGGTCAGGAAGATAATTCCTGGGTTTTTGCATCTGATGTTCATGCTGCCGATCTGGTTCGTGCCTTTCATTTGGCTCATCCTGGTCGGCCTGGGGGCTCTGGTGAGGGTTCGGTGACCCCTCCTCAAGGGGGGGTACTGTTGTGAATTCTGTTGTCGGGCTCCCTCCTGTGGTCATGAATGGTACTTCGGCTGGTTCTGTCCATGGAATTCCTCTGGTGGCTGTGAGTGTTTCTGAGTTTCCTTCCACAGGTGACGAGGTTAATTCGTTAGCTGGTTGCTCTATTTAACTCCACTTAGATCTTTGCTCCATGCCACCTGTCAATGTTCCAGTATTGGTCTTGTTCACTCCTGGATCGTTCTTGTGACCTGTCTTCCCAGCAGAAGCTAAGTTGCCTGCTTGTTTTTCTCTGGTTTGCTATTTTTCTGTCCAGCTTGCTATTTTGTTTGTTGTCTTGCTTGCTGGAAGCTCTGGGACGCAGAGGGAGCGCCTCCGCACCATGAGTCGGTGCGGAGGGTCTTTTTGCGCCCTCTGCGTGGTCTTTTGTAGGTTTTTGTGCTGACCGCAAAGCTACCTTTCCTATCCTCGGTCTGTTCAGTAAGTCGGGCCTCACGTTGTTAAATCTATTTCATCTCTGTGTTTGTATTTTCATCTTTACTCACAGTCATTATATGTGGGGGGGCTGCCTTTTCCTTTGGGGAATTTCTCTGAGGCAAGGTAGGCTTTATTTTTCTATCTTCAGGGCTAGCTAGTTCCTTAGGCTGTGCCGAGTTGCATAGGAAGCGTTAGGAGCAATCCACGGCTATTTCTAGTGTGCGTGATAGGATTAGGGATTGCGGTCAGCAGAGTTCCCACGTCCCAGAGCTCGTCCTATATTATCAGTAAATATCAGGTCATTCCGTGGGCTCTTATCCACCAGGTCCATTATTGTCCTGACCACCAGGTCATAACAACCACCACACTATGACCAGACCACATATTACCACTACATAGTGACTGAATACTACAATACTGATCAATAATAAAAAAAAACACAATACTTAGTGACATTATACACACAAACTCTGTATTTACTGACAGTGTACAGGTAATACAGTGATCACCAGTGACATTATACACAGCTCTGTTCATAGTATACAGTATCAGTGTACAGGTAATACCGTGATCAGCGGTGACATTATACACAGGTGATCTGTATATAGTGTACAGGTAATACAGTGATCACCAGCAACATTATACACAGGACTTCTGTATACAGTTTGTGTACAGATAATATCTGTGATCACAGGTGACATACACAGGAGCTCTGTACAGAGTTTACATTGTGTAGTGTCAGTGTACAGATAACACACTGACTCACCAGTGATGTCTGTAGCTGAAGTCCTTCATCTTTGCTTTTCTTTTTCATGCAGCACAGACCACCCTCACTTCTTCCCACCAGGACTCATCTCTGCATAAAATACTACAGTTACCTAGAGCACGGCATCCAGAGCACATTTCCCTATTTTTTCCCGTTCTCCTACAGTACACATCTGAATACAGATATGCACCCACCATTAATACAAAATAGGTTATTATGCAACCCACCATTCTAAATATAAATTATAATCTGCCACTGAGCCCCTTAAAGCTATATATATATCCACTTTCCCCACCTAATAAATATATACGTAAATTAATTAGCTCCTGTACTTTTTCCTAATTCATTACCAGTCACTGCATACTCAATGCCCCCCCTATGTACCCCCCGTTCTTATGAATCATACTTACATGCATCTTCCGCCCCAATTTATTTTCATGCCTTCTCTCTCCCACCCTCTATTCATTATCAACAGCTCTATCGCCACATTCAATAAATCATTTACTCGTCCACCCTCAAAATTCATTTTTTTGGTCTCTCTCCAGCTCATTATTTGCTCTCCCCACCCCCACCTTCAATTCAATTTATGTCCCTCTTCCCTCTCTCTCTCAATTCATCATTTGCGGTCTCCCATGCCCTCCCTCCACTTCATCTTGTGCAGTCCCTCTCCCTCACTTCATCATGTGCAGTCCCCTTCTCTGTTATGATTAGGCAATTCAGTACCACAGTGAACATAGAGGTCAGAGCACATACAGTGATCTGACAATAATCCAAAAACATAGAACGAGCTCTGAGACGTGGGAACTCTGTTGACCGCAATCCCTGATCCTCTCCAACAACACTAGAGGCAGCCGTGGATTGCGCCTAACGCTACCTATGCAACTCGGCACAGCCTGAGAAACTAGCTAGCCTGAAGATAGAAAATAAGCCTACCTTGTCTCAGAGAAATACCCCAAAGGAAAAGGCAGCCCCCCACATATAATGACTGTGAGTTAAGATGAATAGACAAACGTAGAGATGAAATAGATTTAGCAAAGTGAGGCCCGACTTTCTGAACAGAGCGAGGATAGGAAAGGTAACTTTGCGGTCAACACAAAACCATAAAAACCACGCAAAGGGGGCAAAAAGACCCTCCGTACCGAACTAACGGCACGGAGGTACACCCTCTGCGTCCCAGAGCTTCCAGCAAACAAATAGACAAGATGGACAGAAGAAAAGCAAACAAAATAGCAAAGGAAAACTTAGTATGCAGTGCAGCAGGCCACAGGAACGATCCAGGAGGAAAACAAGTCCAATACTGGAACATTGACAGGAAGCCAGGATCAAAGCACTAGGTGGAGTTAAGTAGAGCAGCCCCTAACGACCTCACCACATCACCTGAGGGAGGAAACTCAGAAGCCGCAGTACCACTTCCCTCCACCAACGGAAGCTCACAGAGAGAATCAGCCGAAGTACCACTTGTGACCACAGGAGGGAGTTCTGCCACAGAATTCACAACACTTCCCCCACTTCATCATGTGCAGTCCCCTTTACCCCATGTCATGCTTTTCAGTTCCTTTTAACCCCCCTACTTCATATGCAGTCACACTTTACCCTCCTACCAACATCATCATGTGCAGTCCCCTTTAACCCCCCTCTTCACATCATGGGGAGTTCCCCTTTAACTTCCCTCCCCACATCATCATGTTCACGCTACTGCACCCAGGGTTGGAGCTTCACGTGGCATCATCCATCACTTATCTCTGTCCCTGTATTTAGTAAAGTTTTCCTAAACTTTCTGGGAGTGCGGTAGCTGGGAATAGACTCAACTGGTGCTGGCTGCTGACATTGGCTGAGCTGGCAGGACTTCCTCGCCTCGCAGCACAGTGATGTGCAGTGTGAGCAGCACAAGTCCCAGCAGCAGCAGTAGCTCCACTGCCAGCTGCATCATCCTCTTGATGGGTCCAACTTTCAGTGCCCGCTCGCTTGGGCTGGCTGCCCTCAGGTCCAGGGGAGCGGCTGTGTGGAGGAGCCGCCGGCAGCACTGCCAACACCACAGCAGCAGTAGCACTTGGGAGCCACTGCGGGACAGGAAGGAACAAAGACCCAAGGAAAGCTTTATGAGAGGGCGGCAGTGGCGGGCTTTTCAAACTTCTGCACAGGCCCTGGTGCACGTTCTCCTGCTTCTCGGCACTGACAAGGGCCGCAGCCATGCGATGAACGAGGGCCATGCTCACGAGGTAACTCGGGCCGCTGCGGCCCTGGTCAGCACGTGCACCAAGAGAGTACGCACACACCAGGGCCTGTGCAGAATATTTAAAGGGCTGGTGGCCTATTTTGAAGCTCAAAGCTGCAGGAACAGCGGACTTCTGCCCGCCTGGGCAGATTATTAATCTGGGCCTGCCTCAGATCAATTACCGTATATACTCTAGTATAAACCGAGATTTTTCAGCCCATTTTTTTAGGCTGAAAGTGCCCCTCTCGGCTAATACTCGAATCACCCCCACGGGTCTGTCTCCCCTCTCCCCTGGTCTGTCTCTCTTCCCCAGGGGGGTCTTTCTTACCCCCTCCTTCACAGCAGCAGTAGCGGCAGAGCAGTGCGATCCTGGCATGCATTGAATCTCAGAGGTAGCAGCGTGCCATTAACATATGGAGCAAGTGGTAGCCGTATAGCAGATGAAGGTTGCGGGTGGCCTGTATTTTCAGTGCTGCACACTTCACTTCTGGTGACGTCATGGATATTCATAAGCCATAATGAGCGGGACTGGAAGTGAAGTGTGTGCAGCGAAAATACAGGCCGCCTGCAACCTCCACCTGCTGTACGGCTACCACTTGCCTCCACAACTGCTACCGCTGCTCCATATGTTACCGTTACGCCGCTACCTTTGGGACTCCATACATGACAGGATGGTACTGTTCAGCCGCCACTGCTGTGAAGAAGTGGGTAAATAACATTCCCGTTGGAGACTCGCTAACTGACGGGGAGAGGGGAGACTGGCAGGGAGACTCACGGGGAGAGGGGAGACTCGCGGGGGGAGGGGAGACTCACGGTGCCTGTAGCTGCTGCATTTACACCCCTCGGCATATACTTGAGTCAATAAGTTTTCCTGGTTTTTGAGGTAAAATTACGTACCTCGACTTATACTCGAGTATATATGAAGTTAAACAATTGCTTGTGTTGTTGGTCACTTTTTTGGAAGTTTTCCTTTTATGGCACCTCAGTAGCTCTACAAATGTCACTCACTTCCAGAAGAATCTGCACTTCATACTGTTTTTCCTTTGCTTCTGATCTCTGCATGACACTGTGTTTCAAATGGCACATGGGGTATTTCCAGACTCAGGATAAACTGGTTATAAATAGTAGGGTGTTTTTCTCCTATTGTCACTTGTGTAAATAAAAAATGTGGTGGTAAAACACCATTTAAGTGGACAAAATTTTTTTTTCATTTTCTTATCCGAGGGTTATAGAAAAAACGCCTCTCACAGCCAAACCTGATCTCACACTTTGCACTGAAGAGGGGCAGTACTCTAAAACAGAATGTTTGCAAATTGAGATTCTGGGTTTCACTTTTATTCTAAGTCATGTGACAAGGCTCGATAAAGAGTCAACATTGAGTTTTAGGATTGCTACTTCCAATAGGTGGCACTAAAGTTCTAGTCCTCTTCCTCTTTGAAGAGACAATTTGCAAAAATTCTCTGAAACACCTGTAGGTTGAAAATGCTCCGTACAGCCCTGAATTATTTATTTGCTTGGTTTAATTTCTGAAATGGGGCCACTTTCAGAGAGTCTTTACTATTCTGGCACCTCAAATACAATATGGCGTCCACAATCTATTTCAGTCAAATTTGTGCCCCAAAAGTCAAATAGTGCTCTTGTCTTTTTCTTCAAAGTGAACACACACATTACTTAACAACCACATATGGGGAAATGCTACCTTTAGAAGAAATTGCATAACAAATTAATGGAAGCAGTTCTTTTTACTATACCTTGTGAAAATGAAAAACTTTAATTAAATCCCATTCAATTGAAACTGCACAGGAACAGATACTCTTTTTAGCAGTTCTCCATTCTAAGACTTGATGATCCTTGATGATCCTAAACAGAATAACTCCTCTAGTATTAAGATTACTATGAATAGTTTGCCTAACCTGTGAAAAATTAAGAGGTTGTGCAGCTTAGCAACTAAACTAAAAAAAAATTAGGAGATACTGGGTATCTCAAACACAAATGTAACCCTTTCCAACATCAGGCGTAATAGTATACTGATTTCAGATTCCCCTGGTTTGGTGTGGGATCCGGCACTTAGGGTATGTGTCCACCTTCAGGATGGCCGGCGGTTTAGTTGGATCGGCCAACCCGCTCCGCGCTAAGCTCCGCCCCCTTCTGAGAAGCAATGATGTCGGATGTGTTCATAGCACACATCCGGGATCATCGCACCCCACACATAGGGCACTGTGTTATACCTTGCAGCGACGCCGCAAAGTATACGGACATGCTGCAATCTTAAAAGATGCGACGCATGTTCGGAGTTGCAGGGCCGCTGCGTGCGTGTTACCACACATAGTGGAGATGGGATTTCATTAAATCCCCTCCACTATGCTGTAACATCTGGACGCTGCGTGTTTGATGCTGCGTCTCTATGCAGCGTCAAATATGCAGCATTTACTGCACATGGAAACATACCCTATGCCTGCACCTTTCCCGCCACATGTCAGCTGATGTATACAGCTGACATGTGTCAGCAACAGCCACTAGGAAGCGCGTCAGAAATCCCACCCATCAATGACCACGTCACGTGATCGCGGGTCACCGATGGGTTGGCATGACAACCAGAGTTCTCCAACAGGCCTCTATGGTTCTCATAGCAAGTGAGCATTTCTGCTACATACAGACAATCTGATCATCGCCTGCATATAGCAGAGTCGATCAAAGTACTGCAGCTTCTAGTCTGGAGGATTTTCCTGGAGAATCATAATGGCAGGTCAGTTTTAGCATTTAATGAACATGGTAAAAAAAAACAACTGTGGGATTGCACTTTTTTGCAATTTCACTGCACTTGGAGTTTTTTTGCCAGTTTTCCAGAACACGATATGTTAACACCAATCATGTAGTTCAAAAGCACAACTCATCCTGCAAAAACCAAGCTCTCACATGGCCATTTTGACCAAAAAGTAAAAAAGTTATGGCTCTGGGAAGAAGAGGAGCAAAAAACGAAAATGCAAAAACAAAAATACCTGTGCTCGTTAAGGTGTTAAGCGACTACCCCATTCTCATCTGTTCCCAGAAGGAATAAAATCTAACTAATAGATTCAAGGCCAAAACAAGGGGGACAGTAGTAGTCTCTACAGTTATGTAAACTACTTCTACCCCGATGGGCATCTCAAGCCCATCCAAAAGTTTTCTTCTTTAATTCTGTGCCTCAAACTGTAATGACACCAGCAAATGACTTCATTGTTAATAGGATGCAAGAAACAAATAATTACGTATAGCTTTCATCAATCAATTTGATAAAGAGTCAAATAGCATTTTAATGTATGGAACAGGGAAATTGCTATTGGGTATGTCAAGGTGGCAACAACTTTGTTTCGAAACATTTACTGTTGCATAGAATAAGTGTCAGGTATGAAAATTTCTTTTTTAAAACAGAGAACATTAAATCAAGAGCAATCAAAAGGTTATGTCCAGCATGCTATAAAAACATATTTTTTTCTCTGTTCCTAGGTAACTAAAAGGTGTCTAATCTAGTGCACTTCAAGCATTTAGAGTGTTTGTGTAGAACATTTATGTTCCTTAGGTGATGCTTCCATACAGCAAAATACCTAATGAAATGTAAAGGCAGAAATTACATTAAGGCTGCCGTCACACTAGCAGTATTTGGTCAGTATTTTACATCAGTATTTGTAAGCCAAAACCTGGAGTGGATGATAAATGCAGACGTGGTGCATATGATTCTATTATACTTATATTGTTCCACTACTGGTTTTGCTTACAAATACTGATGTAAAATACTGACCAAATACTGCTACATATATGCTAGCCACCTTAGGGAGAGACCCAACGCAGCATTGCACGCTTGGCGGTTCCAAGCGCTGTGGATTAGACTGGGGTGGAAAGAGATGATTTGCATAGCTCCGCCTACTGCTAAGGATTCTGGGTAAACCTGCTTTTCTTTGTATTATGCTGCTTGCAAGTACTTTCCGTTTCAGGAAAGCATCCACCAAATACTGCTAGTGTGACGGCAGCCCAAGTATTTTTTATGTTATGCAGCACGGTGGCTTAGTGGTTAGCACTGCAGCCTTGCAGCGCTGGAGTCCTGGGTTCGAATCCCAACAAGGAAAACATCTGCAAAGAGTTTGTATGTTCTCTACGTGTTTGCGTGGGTTTCCCCTGGGCACTCCGGTTTCCTCCCACATTCCAAAGACATACTGATAGGGAATTTAGATTATGATGATAATGTCTGTAAAGCGCTGCGGAATATGTTAGCGCTATATAAAGATTATTATGTTCATGTATTTTTATCTTGTTGCTTTTAGATTGTACTCGTATACACAACTAAACAATTGAACTTGTATAAAGGTTCGCTAAAAGCTCTTCAACGAGTATAATGCAATAAAAAATCTGATAAGTAACTTTGTACTGCACTTAAATGTCTATTAAGCAAATCCATTAAATATTGGGTCTAGAAGGACATTCTCAGCTCCTACTTCCATACAACTAAGAAATAACTAGAGCTTATGATTAGTGAATTGAATAATGAAATATTCAGATTCGGGAAAATCAGCATGAATAATTTATAATATCCATGTATTCATACCGAATAACAAATCCAATACAAGTCAAAGGGGAAGCTGAATATTTTTCTGCTGGACCCAACAAACAGGTCTGAGGGCATGAGAAAAAAGCTGAAATTTATATGATAGAGCTAAAACTAAATTAGAACAGCATGGAGAAGATGCCTGCATGCCTTTGTGACTCACATATGGTATCTGGGAATAATGTTGTCAGACCATTGCGTTGGTTTTATGGATTTTTAAAAAAGCCTACCAAACGAAACCAAAAAAAATATTTAAAGGTAAAAATGCTAAGAAACATTATTTCCTTCATAATTATATGTATACAACGCAAAATAAAAATAAAAAATAAAAAAAATGTACCTTCCCATTAGTATACAGCTCTGGCAAAAATTAAGAGACCACTGCACAGTTTTAAAAAATTCAGCTTCTCTACATGTCAGTCAGCCATTCCATTTCAGTATCAGTTGAATTCCAAGCAGAATACTCCTCATTCTACTTAATGTCCTTCTGATTAGGTGATCACCTGAACCAAATCTTATTTAATGAAAGAAAGTATAAAAAACACTGCTGTAGTGTTCACAATCCTCTTGCAATAGGACAAGCTGGATGGCAAAATAAGCGCTAGTAATATCCCAAAGGTAATAGGAATGAAAAAATAACTTTTAACCATGCCAAAGGAGTTGAAAAGAATAGTCTTGAGTGAGGAAAGGAAGGGCTCAATTCTGGCTTTACTAGCAGAGGGACACAGTGAGCATCATGTTGCTTCCAGCTTTAAAGTTTCTAAGATGGCAGTCCATTACAACAAGGTCAAGCAGCAGACATTGGGGACAACAAAGCTACAGACCGGCAGAGGGAGAAAACGACTCTCCACTGACTGGGATGATTGTCACCTTGTTTGAATGTCACTCAGCAACTGCAGGATGACATCAAGTGACCTACAAAAGGAATGACAAATGGCAGCTAGGGTGAAGTGCACACCAAGAACAGTTTGTAACAGGCTCCTAGAGGCAGGACTCAAGTCATGTAAAGCTAGAAAAATGCCTTTCATAAATGAGAAGCAAAGGTGATACAGGCTGAAGATTGCCAAAGACCATAAAGATTGGACTATAGAGGACTGGTGTAAGGTAATCTTCTCTGATGAGTCTAATTTTCTGCTTTGACCAACACCTGGTCATCTAATGGTTAAACGCAGACCTGGAGAGGTGTAAAAGCTACAGTGTCTTGCTCCTACTGTGAAATTTGGTGGAGGATCGCTGATGATCTGGGGATGCTTCAGCAAGGCTAGAATTGGGCAGGTTAATCTTTGAGAAGGATGTATGAATCAAGCCGCATACAAGGTTATCCTGGAAAAACAGTTGATTCCTTTTGCTCAGGCAATGTTCCCCAACTCTGAGGACTGGTTTTTCCAGCAGGACAATGCACCATGCTACACAGCTAGATCAATTAAGGTGTGGATGAAGGACCACCACATCAAATCCCTGTGATGGCCAGCCCAATCTCCAGACCTGAACCCCTTTGAAAACCTCTGGAATGTAATCAAGAGGAAGATGGATAGTCACAAGCCATCGAACAAAGAAGAACTGCTTAAGTTTTTGTACCAGGAGTGGCATAAGGTCACCCAAAAGAAGTGTGAAAGACTGGTGGAAAGCATGGCAAGACACATGAAACTGTGATTGGTATTCCACAAAATATTGATTTCTGAACTCTTCCTGAATTAAAACATTATTATTGTTGTATCTAAATGATTATGAACTTTTTTTTTTTTTTTGCATTATTTGAGGTCTACAAGCAATGCATTTTTTTGTTTTTTTGACCATTTCTCATTTTCAGAAAATAAATACAAAATTTATTGCTTGGAACTCCGGAGACATGTTGTCAGTAGTTTATAGAATAAAAGTACAATTACATTTTACTCAAAAATATACCTAGCAAGAGAAAAATCAAACTAACTGAAAATTTTGCAGTGGTCTCTTAATTTTGCCAGAACTGTATGTTCACACGGAGAGTTTTTGCTTTATTTTTTTATTTTAATGTTTGTGAAGGCTATCACTCCTACATTTGGAAGAACCCTCCCTCATGCCAAATATTTAGCAAGATAGTGGAATACATATTCCCCATCCCTTTACATTGCCATTTCAAACATGCCCATTTCAATTTTGGGCATCGATCACCACCACCGCCATGTCATTATGCGGCCCTCGTTTTTAATTTTCAGAGGGCCACCAGATGCTGTGAAATCTGCATTTTGTAAGGTCCACAGTTCATTTTTGCCACCGGATCCCAATAGAACAACTGTCATAGTGGGTGAAGCCGCTGTAAGGTGAATATAATACAGGAGTTGGGTGAGCTGTATGACCAATATCAGTAAATTGGATTCTACCAGACACCAAAAGTGTTAGAATTAAATACGGAATACTGTGTATGCAAGTGAGGGCCTGTATTGTGGTCAGTATATCAGGCCTGACATCCATGTCAGGAACATGTACAAGCCTCATTTTACATGGAAGCGGCCTCCTCAAGGGAAAGAGCCAGGAGTGCAATTGACTAATCTGCACAAAAATACGCACTTCTACTGCAAACTACCCAACCAAGCAGAATGTATCTTTTGCATGGTTTTGAGCAACAATGGAGTAATTACAGGATATGTCCCAGAGAGTGTCGAGGTCTATGGAGTGTATTACTCAGGTGACAGGCAGTGCTACAGAGCTCAGATAAAGGCCTTAGCGTGGCAATGATCATGTTCCAATATGTGTAAGGCTGGGACCTGAATAGGTCCGTGGAGTGTATTAACCCAATCTCTTAGACGTGCTTAAAATGTACAGAAACTGGCCAATACTCCACAACAATTTTTTGGAAGGACCGAAATGTAGAAAATGTAAGGGAAGCGACAGTTTAATAAAGAGACAAAAGTCTCATTTAGGAGCTTGGAAAAGTCAGCAATGGCCTTTGTCCAGCACCGGACAATGTAAATTGGTAATGAACATGTATGACCTATCTAACTTAAAATATGTGAAGAGACATATAGTGGAGGAAATAAGTATTTGATCCCTTGTTGATTTTGTACGTTTGCCCACTGACAAAGACTGAACAGTCTATAATTTTAAGGGTAGGTTAATTTTAACATTGAGAGACAGAATATCAAAACTAAAATCCATAAAATCACATTGCAAAATTCAAATAAATTTATATAATTTATACAGTGAGAAGTAAGTATTTGACCCCCTACTAACCATTAAGAGTTCTGGCTCCTACAGACCTGTTAGACGCTCCTAATCAACTTGTTACCTGCATTAAAGACAGCTGTCTTACATAGTCACCTTTATAAAAGACTCCTGTCCACAGACTTAATTAATCAGTCAGACTCTAACTTCAACAACATGGGCATGACCAAAGAGCTTTAGAAGAATGTTAGGGACAAGATCATATACCTGCACAGCTTCAAAGCTGAAATGGGATACAAAACCATAAGTAAGACACTGGGTGAGAAGGAGAAAACTGTTGGTGCAATAGTAAGAAAATGGAAGAAATACAAAATGACTGTCAATCAACATTGATCTGTGGCACCAATCAAAATCTCACCTTGAGGGTTATCCTTGATCACGAGGAAGGTGAGAGATCAGCGTAAAACTACACAGGGGAAACTTGTTAATGATTTCAAGGCAGCTGGGACCACAGTCACCATGAAAACCATTGGTAACGCATTGCGCCATAAAGGTTTAAAATCTTGCAGTGCTCGCAAGGTCCCCCTGCTCAAAAAAGCACATGTGCAGGCCCATCTTACGTTTGCCAATGAACACATGGATGATTCTATGAGTGATTGGGAGAAGGTGCTGTCGTCAGATGAGACAGATATTGATGTCTTTGGCAATAACTCAACTCGCCATGTTTTGAGGAAGAGAAATGCTGCCTATGACCCAAAGAACACAATCCCCACTGTCAAGCATGTAGGTGGAAACATGTTTTTTGGGTGTTTCTCTGTTAAGGGCACATGACTACTTCACCGCATCAATGGGAGAACTGATGGAGCCATAAACCGTAAAATCATGTGCCAACCTTCTTCCCTCCATCAGGACATTAAAAATGGGTATTATACAAGGATGTCTACCAATCCAAATATTAGGGGTGTAGCAAGGTACTAGTGAAATTACTGAAAGTATTAAAATATACCTTTTATTAATAATTCGCTAAAAAAACAATTAAGACAAAAAACAACAAACCACACTTAAAAATAACAAAAAATCTCTCAATTGTTTGTCAAAATCAGGCTCACAGAATTATCAATTTCATTGTTGCACAATCACAATCTCAATCCAACCATAAATTGTGCAATCAAGTCTGTGCCCCCCAAAAATAATGCCACTATACCATTCTTATGTAAGTGTAAACACATGATGCAAACAATCTATGAAAATTGCCTGTAGATCATAAAGGAACAATCTCACCCGGGTTAGTGTTCACCAATTCACAACGTCCCGGCCTTTGAGATGACTCCAAAGAAGAACCTGGTGGTCCGGGGGTAGAGGATAGATAATCAGAGGTCCTCCTTTACTTAACAACCCACCACTAGGAGTACCAGGTTATTTGACCATTTCCCCATAATCTTCCAACGCGTTTCATTTCTCAAATCATCAGGAGATAGAAGAAAAAAATATCAGGGGGGAGGGTTATCCTTAAAAAGGACAAACGTCCTTCTTGTACAAAGCTATATTGTGGTCATTGTTTTTTTTAACAAATTATTAATAAAAGATATATTTTAACCCCTTCATGACCGTGGGATTTTTTGTTTTTCCGTGTTCGTTTTTCGCTCCCCTCCTTCCCAGAGCCATAACTTTTTTATTTTTCCGTCAATTTGGCCATGTGAGGGCTTATTTTTTGCGGGACGAGTTGTACTTTTGAACGACATCATTGGTTTTACCATGTCGTGTACTAGAAAACGGAAAAAAAATTCCAAGTGCGGTGAAATTGCAAAAAAAGTGCAGTCCCACACTTGTTTTTTGTTTGGCTTTTTTGCTAGGTTCACTAAATGCTTAAAATGACCAGATATTATGAGTCTCCAGGTCAGTACAAGTTTATAGACACCAAACATGACTAGGTTATTTTTTACCTAAGTGGTGAAAAAAAATTCCAAACTTTGCTAAAAAAAAAAATTGCGCCATTTTCCGATACCCGTAGCGTCTCCATTTTTCATGATCTGGGGTCGGTTTAGGGCTTATTTTTTGCATGCCAAGATGACGTTTTTAATGATAGCATTTCAGTGCAGATGCGTTCTTTTGATTGCCCGTTATTGCATTTAAATGCAATGTCGCGGCGACCAAAAAAACGTAATTCTGGCGTTTCGAATTTTGTTTCCGCTACGTTGTTTAGCGATAAGGTTAATGCTTTTTTTTAGTTGATAGATCGGGCAATTCTGAGCGCGGCGATACCAAATATGCGTAGATTTTATATTTTTTTATTGATTTATTTTGATTGCGGCGAAAGGGGGGTGATTTAAACTTTTATATTTTTTTCATTTTTTTAACATTTTTTTTCAACTTTTTTTTTTACTTTTGCCATGCTTCAATAGCCTCCATGGGAGGTTAGAAGCAGGTACAACTCGATCGCCTCTGCTACATAGCAGCGATCTGCTGATCGCTGCTATGTAGCAGAAATGGAGGTGTGCTGTGAGTGCCGACCACAGGGTGGCGCTCACAGCCACCGGCGATCAGTAACCATAGAGGTCTCAAGGACCTCTATGGTTGCAATGGAGACGCATCGCCGACCCCCGATCATGTGACGGGGTCAGCGATGACGTCATTTCCGGCCGCCCGGCCGGAAGCGGTAGTTAAATGCCGCTGTCTGCCTTTGACAGCGGCATTTAACTAGTTAATAGGTGCGGGCAGATCGCGATTCTGCCCGCACCTATTACGGGCACATGTCAGCTGTTCAAAACAGCTGACATGTCCCGGCTTTGGTGCGGGCTCACCGCGGAGCCCTGCATCAAAGCAGGGGAGCCGACATCGGACGGTATAGTACGTCCGATGTCGGTAAGGGGTTAATACTTTTAGTAATTTCACCACTACCTTGCTACACATTAAAAATGGGTCCTGGCTGGGTTTTCCAGCAAGACAATGACCCAAAACATACAGCCAAGGCAACAAAGGAGTGGCTCAAAAAGCCAGTCTCCAGACCTTAATCCCATAGAAAACTTATGGAGGGAGTTGAAACTCTGAGTGGCTATGTGACAGCCTCAAAATCTTAATTTAGATATGATCTGCAAAGAGGAGTGGACCAAAATTCCTTCTGACATGTGCGCAAATCTTATCATCAGCTGCAAAAAACATCTGACTGTTGTGCTTGTCAACAAGGGTTTTGTCACCAAGTATTAAGTCTTGTTTGCCAGAGGGATCAAATACTTATTTCTCACTGCAAAATGCAAATATATTTATATAATTTATACAATGTGATTTTCTGGATTTTATTTTTCATATTATGTTTCTCAATGTTAAAATGAACCTACCCTTAAAATAATAGACTGTTCATGTCTTTGTCAGTGGGCAAACTTACAAAATCAGCATGGGATCAGATACTTATTTCCCCCACTGTATGAAGAAGTATCAAAAACAAAGCAACTGTGTTTAAAACATAACATGCAAACAAGATACATAAAGCACAGCATAAAAAAAAACAGGATTAAAATGCATGTAAAAGAAGCACTCAAAAATGCAATGAAAAAACACAATGAGCCTAATATACATAATAAGTGCTGAAATGGTGCAGAAAATCTGCAGCTTCAAAAACGTATCAAAAGCTCTTTGTGAGAACTTAACCTAACATGTTCTGAACAAAATTCGCAATATATTTTATATGTCTGCACGTAATCTCCCATAAATTTTATTTTCAGTTTTTATTTAAATCATTATGGTTTGCACTACATGACATTTCCTGAGCATTGTAGTTTTGATGGAATTTTCCATCTTAACATTGCTTAGTAATCACAGTCAAATTATCCTTTCATTTCCTTGCCAGAAATATACTAAGAGAATTGGCCATTATATGAAAAAGAAGAGAAAATTGGTTATTTGCAAACATGAGTTACAAAACTTTTGGAAACAAAGCTATGTTCCAATAATGAGTTTTTGGTGAGTTTTTTACTTAATTGGTGCAAAATGGTGCAGAAAATTTGCAAAATGAAGAATGCACCGAAAGATCATCTTGGGCAAGGCTCCATTCCCAAGATGAGATTTTGGTGCGTTTTTTAAGCTGGATATTTTTGTTGCATCAAAAGCGCAGCATCTTCCAGTTCCAGCAAAGTGGGTGAGATTTATAGAAATCTCCTGCGCACTGTGCTTTATTTTCTAACGCTGCATAAGCTGACCTGCTGTATGTGTTTCAAATTTGCAGTATGTCAATTTCTCTTGCGGGTATGCTGAGTTTTCTGTGTGGAATTTTGCCATAGACTTGAATTACGTGCAGAAATTCCACTAGTAAAATAAAAAAAGCAAAACTGTAAATATTAGATTTGATGCGTTTTTGTGTACAATGTCTGCACCTATTATGTAAATTAGGTTACTTGTGTTTTTTCATTGCTTTTGTATTGCATTTTTACATAGTTTACATAGTTTTTAATATTTTAATAGTGGAAACAATTAAGAACGTTAAAAAAATTGAAATTGATTTGCATCACCACTTTCAGAGACTTTCAGCAAAGCTGTGTGCAGTCTTTTTTTTGCAAAATGAACTATTGTTTTATGGATTCTATTTTGTGTATATACAACATTTTGATCACTTCTTATCACATTCTTTAGTTTCAATTTATTTTTTTTAATTTAGATGAATTAATTTGATATTTTTATACAGTTTTACTGATGTTGCAGTATTAATCATGGTTAATATTTTAATTTTTTAATTTCATAATTTTTCAATTGAATAAAAGGTAGGTGATTAAAATGTTATATATTTGTTATTGTTTTATATTGCTCAAACATTTCTTAGTTAATTTTCCATCATTTGTTCCATATATTGCAATAACACAGTATAGTAGTGTTGTAGTCATTAATTTGAGATCAGACTGAAAGTGTCTCGTATGTGATTCAATCTAATTTTTAATTAGAATAGCAGCGGCTGGAGAAGGAGACACACGGACATAAAGTCACTTATGTATGCAGCAAGTGCCTCTCACTGAACAAAAGTCTGTAAACTTTATGCTAGAACTACATGACAACATTTGCCATGCAAAAGCAATCCTCGGAAAAGTGTTTTTAGATCTCTGATTTTGTGTAAAATAACACAGCAAAGTTGCAAGCAATATGTTACTTGCTGCGTGTCGCTTGCTACTTACTTTGAAGTCTATGGCAAGTGAGTCACTTGCGGCTTGCAACAGAAAATCTAACTAATTTGTGACTGAGTCGCAGTCGCAGGATGTCAAAAGTCACAATGTGACACTATAGAAAATCATTAGATGCGATGTTGGAATGCAATACTGCTATCTCCTTATAGCCGGGATATTAGGGACAGGTAGACCAAGCAGCTGCCTAGGGCCCACGCTCCTCGAGGGGCCCCTGCCAGTGGTGTGCCAGCGGCACATCGCATGGCCGCTATGAGGCCTGGCACCGTCCCCCCGCATCGTGCATTCAGCTTATTGGCGTTATAGATGCTGATACAGTTGAAAGCAGTGATGGAGGAGAGAACATCAGATGATGCTCCCACTCCCATCACTCCCTCTCTGCTTGTGATTTATCAGGTGAGCGATGACGTCATTTCATTGTGCACCACACTGTGCCAGCAGTTAAGCTGATGAGACCAGAGCAGAGCATGGAGCAGCACAGGGAATGAGGAGGAGAGGTGAGTATTGTATATGTGTATGTGTATATAATATATGTGTATGCATTATACCGTGTGTGTGTGTGTGCATGTATATGCATTATACTGTGTGTATGTATATGTGTGTGCATTATACTGTGTGAGGGCTGCTTTATACTGTGCGTGGGGGGCTTCATAATACTGTGTGGGTGGGCTGAATTATACTATGTGTGGGGGGCTGCATTATACTGTGTGTGGGGGAGGAGCTGCATTTAACTGTGTGTGGGGGCTGCATTATACTGTGTGTTGGGGCTGCATTATACTGTGTGTGTGTTGGGGGGCTGCAGTATGCTGTGTGTGAGGGAGCTGCACTATAATGTGTGGGGTAGGCCGCATTATACTGTGTGTGTGGGGGCTGCATTATACTGTGAGAGAGCTGCATTATACTCTGAGAGGGCTGGATTACACTCTGAGGGGCTGAAGTATATCGTGAGGTAGCTGCATTATACTCCGAGGGGGCTGCGTTATACTCTATGAGGTCACTACATTATACTCTATGAGGGGACTGCATAATACTATATGAGGGGCTACATAATACTCTGAGGGAGCTACATTATACTCTATCAGGGGACTACATTACACTCTATGAAGGGGCTACACTATACTGTCTATTTGTATGTGTATTATATTCTATGAGGAGGCTACATTTTTCTCTGAGGGGGCTACATTATACTCTATTAGGGGCCTACATTATACTGTGTGTGGGGGGCTTCATTATAGTCTGTGAGGGGGCTGCATTATTGTCCATGAGGGGGCTACATTATACTGTGCATGTGTATGTGGGGCTGCATTATACTCTGAGGGGGCTGCATTATACTCTGAGAGGGCTGCATCATACTCTGAGGGGGGTTCCAAAGGAAGAACTAAGCCAAGAACAGGAAAACATAATGGCGAAACTAAAAGCAAAGGAGGAAAAAATCAAAAACTTCCAAAACCCGGTGGATACACCTATAACACTACAGGAAGTAGCCAAGAGACTCTCTTCCATAAGATGTAGAAAAGCCGGTGGCCTGGATGGAATCCTACCAGAAATGCTGAAGTTCAGCCCACCAGAAATACAGGCTGCAATGGTTAAACTCTTCAATATTGTGCTGAGTGCCGGCTACTTCCCTCGTACCTGGAACCAAGGCCTCATCACACCCATCCACAAGAGTGGGGACAGGTATGACCCAGCCAAGTACAGAGGCATATGTGTCAGCAGCAACCTGGGAAAACTGTTCAACAGTATCCTGAACAAGAGGATCCTCACCTTCCTCACCGAGCACAATGTCCTCAGCAAGAGCCAGGCAGGGTTCATGCCGAACCACCGCACCACTGACCACATCTATACTCTGCAAAGCCTCATTCAGAGACACGTCTACAATACAAAGAATGGGAAGATATATGCCTGCTTTGTGGACTTTAAAAAGGCCTTTGATTCAGTGTGGCACCCGGGCTTATTCCTGAAATTGCTGGAGAGTGGAATAGGAGGAAAGACCTACGATGTCATCAAAAGCTCCTACACCCAGAACTGCTGCAGCGTGAGTGTGAATGGCAGAAGAACAGCTTATTTCCAGCAGAGCCGTGGAGTCAGACAAGGCTGCAGCCTAAGTCCAACGCTCTTCAACATCTACATCTACAGTGGGAATAACCGAAACATGGTTAGATGAAAGCTATGACTGGGCAGTTAACTTACAGGGTTACAGTCTGTTTAGAAAGGATCGTAAAAATCGGAGAGGAGGAGGGGTTTGTCTCTATGTAAAGTCTTGTCTAAAGTCCACTTTAAGGGAGGATATTAGCGAAGGAAATGAGGATGTCGAGTCCATATGGGTCGAAATTCATGGAGGGAAAAATGGTAACAAAATTCTCATTGGGGTCTGTTACAAACCCCCAAATATAACAGAAACCATGGAAAGTCTACTTCTAAAGCAGATAGATGAAGCTGCAACCCATAATGAGGTCCTGGTTATGGGGGACTTTAACTACCCGGATATTAACTGGGAAACAGAAACCTGTGAAACCCATAAAGGCAACAGGTTTCTGCTAATAACCAAGAAAAATTATCTTTCACAATTGGTGCAGAATCCAACCAGAGGAGCAGCACTTTTAGACCTAATACTATCTAATAGACCTGACAGAATAACAAATCTGCAGGTGGTCGGGCATCTAGGAAATAGCGACCACAATATTGTACAGTTTCACCTGTCTTTCACTAGGGGGACTTGTCAGGGAGTCACAAAAACACTGAACTTTAGGAAGGCAAAGTTTGACCAGCTTAGAGATGCCCTTAATCTGGTAGACTGGGACAATATCCTCAGAAATAAGAATACAGATAATAAATGGGAAATGTTTAAGAACATCCTAAATAGGCAGTGTAAGCGGTTTATACCTTGTGGGAATAAAAGGACTAGAAATAGGAAAAACCCAATGTGGCTAAACATAGAAGTAAGACAGGCAATTAACAGTAAAAAGAAAGCATTTGCACTACTAAAGCAGGATGGCACCATTGAAGCTCTAAAAAACTATAGGGAGAAAAATACTTTATCTAAAAAACTAATTAAAGCTGCCAAAAAGGAAACAGAGAAGCACATTGCTAAGGAGAGTAAAACTAATCCCAAACTGTTCTTCAACTATATCAATAGTAAAAGAATAAAAACTGAAAATGTAGGCCCCTTAAAAAATAGTGAGGAAAGAATGGTTGTAGATGACGAGGAAAAAGCTAACATATTAAACACCTTCTTCTCCACGGTATTCACGGTGGAAAATGAAATGCTAGGTGAAATCCCAAGAAACAATGAAAACCCTATATTAAGGGTCACCAATCTAACCCAAGAAGAGGTGCGAAACCGGCTAAATAAGATTAAAATAGATAAATCTCCGGGTCCGGATGGCATACACCCACGAGTACTAAGAGAACTAAGTAATGTAATAGATAAACCATTATTTCTTATTTTTAGGGACTCTATAGCGACAGGGTCTGTTCCGCAGGATTGGCGCATAGCAAATGTGGTGCCAATATTCAAAAAGGGCTCTAAAAGTGAACCTGGAAATTATAGGCCAGTAAGTCTAACCTCTATTGTTGGTAAAATATTTGAAGGGTTTCTGAGGGATGTTATTCTGGATTATCTCAATGAGAATAACTGTTTAACTCCATATCAGCATGGGTTTATGAGAAATCGCTCCTGTCAAACCAATCTAATCAGTTTTTATGAAGAGGTAAGCTATAGGCTGGACCACGGTGAGTCATTGGACGTGGTATATCTCGATTTTTCCAAAGCGTTTGATACCGTGCCGCACAAGAGGTTGGTACACAAAATGAGAATGCTTGGTCTGGGGGAAAATGTGTGTAAATGGGTTAGTAACTGGCTTAGTGATAGAAAGCAGAGGGTGGTTATAAATGGTATAGTCTCTAACTGGGTCGCTGTGACCAGTGGGGTACCGCAGGGGTCGGTATTGGGACCTGTTCTCTTCAACATATTCATTAATGATCTGGTAGAAGGTTTACACAGTAAAATATCGATATTTGCAGATGATACAAAACTATGTAAAGCAGTTAATACAAGAGAAGATAGTATTCTGCTACAGATGGATCTGGATAAGTTGGAAACTTGGGCTGAAAGGTGGCAGATGAGGTTTAACAATGATAAATGTAAGGTTATACACATGGGAAGAAGGAATCAATGTCACCATTACACACTGAATGGGAAACCACTGGGTAAATCTGACAGGGAGAAGGACTTGGGGATCCTAGTTAATGATAAACTTACCTGGAGCAGCCAGTGCCAGGCAGCAGCTGCCAAGGCAAACAGGATCATGGGGTGCATTAAAAGAGGTCTGGATACACATGATGAGAGCATTATACTGCCTCTGTACAAATCCCTAGTTAGACCGCACATGGAGTACTGTGTCCAGTTTTGGGCACCGGTGCTCAGGAAGGATATAATGGAACTAGAGAGAGTACAAAGGAGGGCAACAAAATTAATAAAGGGGATGGGAGAACTACAATACCCAGATAGATTAGCGAAATTAGGATTATTTAGTCTAGAAAAAAGACGACTGAGGGGCGATCTAATAACCATGTATAAGTATATAAGGGGACAATACAAATATCTCGCTGAGGATCTGTTTATACCAAGGAAGGTGACGGGCACAAGGGGGCATTCTTTGCGTCTGGAGGAGAGAAGGTTTTTCCACCAACATAGAAGAGGATTCTTTACTGTTAGGGCAGTGAGAATCTGGAATTGCTTGCCTGAGGAGGTGGTGATGGCGAACTCAGTCGAGGGGTTCAAGAGAGGCCTGGATGTCTTCCTGGAGCAGAACAATATTGTATCATACAATTATTAGGTTCTGTAGAAGGACATAGATCTGGGGATTTATTATGATGGAATATAGGCTGAACTGGATGGACAAATGTCTTTTTTTGGCCTTACTAACTATGTTACTATGTTACTATGTTACATCAACGAGCTGGCTACCGCCCTGGAATCCTCCTCAGCACCAGGTCTCACCCTCCACGACGCTCAGGTGAAATTCCTGCTGTATGCAGATGACCTGCTGCTGCTGTCACCAACCGAGAAAGGCCTCCAGGACAACCAGAAAATCCTAGAGAAATTCAGCTCCACCTGGGCTCTACTGGTCAACCTAAAGAAAACCAACACCATGGTGTTCCAGAGGAGAAAGAGAAGATCAGATCAGCACCCATCATTTGTCCTCAACAACTGCGACCTCACAGGAACGGACAAATATACCTACCTGGGCCTAGAGATTCACCGGTCAGGGAGCTTCAAACAAGCCATTGAGACCCTGAAAGACAAGGCCTGCAAAACCTTCTATGCCATCCAAAGGAAACTCTACCATCTGAAGCCACCAGTGAGGGTCTGGCTAAAAATCTTCGACTCCATTAGGGGATCCTAATGGCAGCGAAGTCTGGGGTCCTCACACCTACCCAGACTGGTCAAGGTGGGATTCCAGTCCAACAGAAATATTCCACCTGGAATTCTGCAAGCACCTTCTCCAGGTCCATCGGAGCACCTCCAACAGTGCTTGTCGGGCCGAGCTGGGCAGATTCCCTCTACACCTAACAGTTCTAAAGAGGGCGCTGTCATTCCGGGCTCACCTGCATAGGAGCAATCCAAGCTCCCATCACCATAAAGCCCTGATACATGTAGGTGAAACAGAAAAACCAGAACCCCCGGAACAACCCAGCCAAACCCAACCGGACCAGAACACCAATCACAACAACCTGACAAAAGCCGGAATCAGGAAGATGGCAGATGAAGGCCAGGAGAGGTATGTCAGTGACTGGAAGAATGATATCATCAGCTCACAGAAACTGACCATGTACCGGAGCCTACAGAGAGACTACATACTGGCTCCATATCTGGAGAAACTCCCGGACCCCAGAGATCGCAAGATCCTGAGCCGATATAGACTCAGTGCCCACAGTCTGGCCATCGAATGTGGCTGACACAGGCAGACCTACAAGCCCAGGGAGGAAAGACTGTGCCAACACTGTGATCAGGAGGCCATAGAGGATGAAACCCACTTCCTGCTACACTGCTCCAAATACTCAGCAGTGAGGGACACTCACTTCAGGAGACTCTCACATCTCTTCTCGGACTTCATCACCATGAAGGAGGAAGAGAAAACATATATCCTGCTGGGAGAAGAAGAGAGAGCGGTGGAGATAGCAGCGCGGTATGTGAGCGAATGTTATAGACTGCGAGAAAGAGAACTATAATGCCATGGACTATAGCCCCCACAATGGATCTGCCCCCAACCACCTCCCCTATGCCATGGACTATAGCCCCCACCCTGGATCTGCCCCCATCCACCTTCCCAACAGCTCCTACCCAACATCCCCACAGTCCCTATCCCTATTGCCTTTATACACTTGCTTTGGCAAAACTGATGTGTATTTGGTCCTGCCAATAAAGCTTCTTTGAATCTTGAATCTTGAATCTGGGTGGCTTCATTATAGTCTATGAGGGGGCTGCATTATTGTCTATGAAGGGGCTACATTATACTGTGCATGTGTATGTGGGGCTGCATTATACTCTGAGGGGGCTGCATTATACTCTGAGAGGGCTGCATCATACTCTGAGGGGGGCTACATTATACTGTGTGTGGGGGGCTGCATTATACTCTATGATGGGGCTGCATAATACTGAGGGGGCTGCATTATACTCTGAGGGGGCTGCATTATGCTCTATGAGGTCACTACATTATACTCTATGAGGTGACTGCATTATATTCTATGAGGGGCTACATAATACTCTGAAGGGGCTACATAATACTCTACCAAGGGGCTACATTACACTCTATCAGGGGGCTACATTATACTGTCTATTTGTGTGGGGTGCATTATACTCTATGGAGGGGCTACATTATTCTCTGAGGGGGCTACATTATACTCTATGAGGGGGTTACATAATACTGTGTGTGTGGGGCTGCATTTTAGTCTATGAGGGGGTCTGCATTATTGTCTATGAGAGGGCTACGTTATACTGTTCATGTGTATGTGGGGCTGCACTATACTCTATGAGGGGGTTGCATTATACTCTGAGAGGGCTGCATCATACTCTGAGGGGGTACATTACGCTCTATGATGGGACTGCATTAAACTCTAAGCAGGGGCTGCCTTATTCTCTGAGGGGGCTACTTTAAACTCTATGAAGGGGATACATTATAATGTGTGTGGAGCTGCATTAAAGTCTATGAGGGGGGCTGCACTATTGTCTATGATGGGGCTACATTATACTGTGCATGTGTATGTGGGGCTGCATTATACTCTATGATGGGGCTGCATTATGCTCTGAGGGAGTTATTATTCTCTGATGGGCTACATTACTCTATGAAGGGGCTACATTTTACTGTTTGTGTGTGGGACTGCATTACTCTATGAAGGGGCTACGTTTTCCTGTGTGTGTATATGGGACTGCTTTATAATCTATGATGAGGCTTATTTATACTGTGTGTGTGGGGACAGCATTATAATCTATGATGGGGCTGCATAATACTCTGAGAGTGCTGCATTATACTCTGAGGGGGCAACATTATATTTGAGGAGCTACATTATACTCTAACAGTTGGCTACATTACACTCTATCAGGAGGCTGCATTATTCTGTCTATGTGTTTGAGGTGCATTATACTCAATGAGTGGGCTGTATTATACTCTGACGGGGCTCTATTATTCTCTGAAGGGGCTGCATTATACTCTGAGGGGGCTGCATTATACTCTATGATGGGACTAGATTATACTCTATGGGTGGGTTACATAATACTGTGAGGGGGCTACATTATACTCTATGAGCGGGTTACATTTTGCTGTGTGTGAGATGCTGCATTATCCTCTATGAGGGGGGCTGCTTTATAGTCATTAAGGGGGCTACATTATACTGTGTGTGAGGGGGGCTGCATTATTCTCTATGAGGGGACTAAATTATACTCTATGAAGGGGGCTACATTATACTGTTTGTGTGTGGGGCTGCATTATATTCTATGAGGGGAGCAGCATTATAGTTTATAAGGTGGCTATATAATACTGTGGGTGGGTGTGTGGGGGTGCATAATATACTATGGAGGCTGCATTATACACTGAGGGGGCTGTATTATACTCCATGAGGGGACTGCACTATACTCTATGAAGGGGCTACATTATACCATGGGGCTGCATCATACTCTATGGGGGCTACATTATACTGTGTGTTGCTGCACTATACTCTGAAAGGTCTGCATTATACTCTATGAGGGCAGTACATTATACTCCATGAGGGGACTGCACTATACTCTACGAAGGGGCTACATTATACTCTATGAGGGCTCTACATTATACTCTGAGGGGGCTGCATTATACTCTGAGGACACTGCAATATACTCTGAGGGGGCTGCAATTTTACTCTATGATGGGACTACATTATACGCTATGAGTGAGCTACATTATACTGTTTGTATGTGGGGCTGCATTATACTCTGTAAAGGGGACTATATTATACTCTATGAGGGGGCTACATTATTATTTATGAGGGGGCTACATTATACTCTATGATGGTGCTACATTATACTGCCTGTGTGGGGGGGCTGAATTATACTCTATGAGGGGGACTGCATTATACTCTGAGGGTGCTGCATTATACTCTGAGTGGGCTGTATTATACTCTATAAGGGGACTACATTATACTGTGTGTGAGGGAGCTGCATTATACTTTATGAGGGTGGCTGCATTATACTCTGAGGGTGGCTGCAGTATACTCTATGAGGGGGCTGCATTATACTCTGAGATGGGCTGCATTATGCTCTTGAGGGAGGCTGCAGTATAACATGAGGGGGGCTGCAGGATTCTCTATCAAGGACCATGGGTAGTGCATTATACTATATGTACTATATGGGATCTGCATTAAACTGTATCGAGGACTATCTGTCACCCATCACTCTTCCTCAGCCAGTTTAAAGAAACTCGGGAACAAGCGTCGATCGACTTCAATTTTGTCGATCACGCTCATTTAACGGCCTGAACTCAGCGCATGTAAATACAACCAAAATGTTTCTATTTGATGGTGCAATATGTTGCATTTGGGGCCCCACTTTAAAATTTTGCCCAGGGCCCCACTTTGTCTAAAACCAGCCCTGCTAATTGCTCGACACATTTCATTTTGTAGCTGTAGAATTGCAGAAGCAATTAAACTTTTTGACTATTCTACATTATCACACATGCAAATTCAAGTTTCTAGCTAGGTGCTGGAGACTGTATGGTACCTATAGTGCTGCCAGTACTAATTAGAAGCATACACTGCCCCATTTTCCCTTGCTCAGAAAGTTTAAACATAAGAAGTGCAAACCAATTTTAATCCCATAGCAGTATATGGTTAAATTTACGAACTCCTAAGGAGGACCAAGAAGGCTTACTGGGGCTGTCAGTAGGCCCACCCGCTGCATCACAAAATTGCATTGCTGTGGATATGATGGGCATTGGTGCACAAGCACACTGACAAATTAGCCATTTAGGCCTCATTCAGATGTCCGATTTTTTCAAGTATGAGAATATCGGACTGATTTGTCTGATCAGAGCTTGTTCAGAGTTTGATCAGAGTGTGGTAAGAGTGTCATCCAATTTTCTCGTCATCCAAGTGTGACCTGATTTTTCATTGACCCATTAATTTGCATTGCCAATTTTGATCCAACCCTTGGATCAAAAAAAGGACATATCTCTGATATTTGCAGCCGACTAAACGTTCCAAGGAAAAAAGCAGACATGTGAATCTCCCCATAGAATATCATTTTTACAAGTGCTGTGAATAACCCGGATAACCCTCATAAGCAAAAATCAGATGTCTGAGTGAGGTCTTTAAAATCACTGTCAGTGGCAACTAAATAGTTATACAGATGTGATAACAGCAATAACTGAATGTTAAAAGCCAACACCTCTCCTGTACTTATCTGTTCCACAAACAGCCACCTTGTCAGGAACCAGAAAGTTATGTCGGTGTATGCAAAGGAGTAATGACAACTGATTGATTAGTACAGGTAATATTAACAATTTTCTTATTACAACAGCTTTTATAAATATTTCCTTTAGTTTTGTAATCATCCAATTTTTTTATGAGCTGATGATTCTACAGTATAAACTGCAGTACGATAAATCCTGGCAACCTCACAGCATCTGGGCAGCAGAACAACTGCATAGGATGATTCATATTAATTTTATGATTCTTTTAGTTTAATACATATTTATGAATTGCTGAAGTTTTTGTATCCTTCTATTAGGCCCTATTTCATCTTCATTTTAATCATGATATAGAGCTTAGAAATACAGTCATGGCCAAAAGTATTGACACCCCTGCAATTCTGTCAGATAATGCTCAGTTCCTTCCTGAAAATGGTTGCAAACACAAATTATTTGGTATTATTATCTTGATTTAATTTGTCTTAAATGAAAAAACACAAAAAAGAATGAAGCAAAAAGCAAAACATTGATCATTTCACACAAAACTCCAAAAATGGGCCAGACAAAAGTATTGGCACCCTCAGCCTAATACTTGGTTGCACAACCTTTAGCCAAAATGACTGCGACCAACCGCTTCCAGTAACCATCAATGAGTTTCTTACAATGCCCTGCTGGAATTTTAGACCATTCTTCTTTGGCAAACTGCTCCGGGCCCCTGATATTTGAAGGGTGCCTTCTCCAAACTGCCATTTTTAGATCTCTCCACAGGTGATCTATGGGATTCAGGTCTGGACTCATTGCTGCCACCTGAGAAGTCTCCAGTAGAGTTGAGCGACCTTGACCTTTTTAGAGTCGAGCCGGGTTTTGCGAAACCCGACTATGTCCAAAGTCGGGTCGAGTGAAATCGGCCGATTATGACGTAAAGTCGGGATCGACCGAAACACGAAACCCAATGCAAGTCAATGGGGCAGCATAGTCGGCAGTGAGTGGGGGCCAGGAAAACACCTAGAGTGGCCATTTTAATGTCAAAACCATCCATTCTTCTTAATGAAGCTTGTCAAGCGTAATTTACCTTATAATAATTGGAAGGCATTTGAAATTGGGGGTCATTTGGCTAAAGTTGTGGGGGGTAGGGCTGGTTCAAGTAATTAGTGGGCCCAGGAAATCTGGACCACGTCACGGCAGTGGAGCAGGGAGAGGTAAGTATTTCAACTTTGCAAGTGCTGTGAACCTGAGCAAGCAGGGGGGGCCCACTCGTTGGCATTGGCACTGGCACAGGGCCCCTCAAAGTACAGCGGTGTGTTTGCACGGCGGGGGCGCCTCCCACCGGCAGCAACACTTTTGCGTACTATGAGAGGCCCTGTGCCAGTGACGTCGCCAACTAGTATTCCTCCCCCCACCTGATGAAGGAACCTGCACTTTCATCTGCACCTTCCTCTTTGTCCCCGTGTAAGGTGGTATGGTATGCGGGAAGAGCAACCTGACTTTCAGCAGGGTCACAATGTTGTTGTGTAGCGTGCACGGGGAATGTTGCGTTATGGGTCAATGTACCAGCAGACTCATCTATCACTGGCTGGGCAATGGGCACGATGAAGTGGAAACACAGATATAGGCCCAAAGAAGAAAGTGGGCTAAATGCAGTTCAAAATTGGTAACACAGGAATAACCAGGGGGCATTGCAGTGGAGGACAACTGGAATGAGAGGCTGACACAGAGAGTAGGGCCAAATCAGTAAGTAGTCGAAATGCAGTTCAAAATTGGCAACCGTAGTAAACAGGCGGCACAGCTTTGTTCAGTGGAGGAGAACAGCAAGGAGTGGCAGACACCGATAGTAGGCCCCAAACCAACTAGTACGCCAAATGCAGTTGTTCCATTTAACCACAATTTAATGAGAGCCTGAAGATAGAAGCTCAGGAAAGGCAACCTGGGGAACACCTTGGAGTGTAACACACCATCTCTCTCCACCCCATACCCATTTTGTATGGCCTAATGCAGTGTACTTTTCTACAACTACTAAACGAGAGTCGGAAGACCGAAGCAATGGCAAGGAAACCTGGGGAACACCTTAGAGTGTAACACACCCTCTCTCTACACCCCATACCCAATTTGAAGGCCTAATGCAGTGTAGTTTCCAAGAACTACTAAACGAGAGCCGGAAGATCGAAGCTCAGGAAAGGCAACCTGGGGAACACCTTGGAGTGTAACACACCCTCTCGCTACACCCCATACCCAATTTGAAGGCCTAATGCAGCGTAGTTTCCAACAACTACTAAACGAGAGCCGGAAGATCGAAGCTCAGGAAAGGCAACCTGGGGAACACCTTGGAGTGTAACACACCCTCTCGCTACACCCCATACCCAATTTGAAGGCCTAATGCAGCGTAGTTTCCAACAACTACTAAACGAGAGCCGGAAGATCGAAGCTCAGGAAAGGCAACCTGGGGAACACCTTGGAGTGTAACAAACCCTCTCTCTACACCCCATACCCAATTTGTAGGCCTAATGCAGCGTAGTTTCCGACAACTACTAAACGAGAGCATGAAGATCGAAGCTCAGGAAAGGCAACCTGGGGAACACCTTGGAGTGTAACACACCCTCTCTCTACACCCCATACCCAATTTGTAGGCCTAATGCAGCGTAGTTTCCGACAACTACTAAACGAGAGCCGGAATATCGAAGCTCAGGAAAGGCAACCTGGGGAACACCTTGGAGTGTAACACACCCTCTCTCTACGCCCCATACCCAATTTGTAGGCCTAATGCAGCGTAGTTTCCGACAACTACTAAACGAGAGCCGGAATATCGAAGCTCAGGAAAGGCAACCTGGGGAACACCTTGGAGTGTAACACACCCTCTCTCTACGCCCCATACCCAATTTGTAGGCCTAATGCAGCGTAGTTTCCGACAACTACTAAACGAGAGCCGGAATATCGAAGCTCAGGAAAGGCAACCTGGGGAACACCTTGGAGTGTAACACACCCTCTCTCTACACCCCATACCCAATTTGAAGGCCTAATGCAGTGTAGTTTCCAAGAACTACTAAACGAGAGCCGGAAGATCGAAGCTCAGGAAAGGCAACCTGGGGAACACCTTGGAGTGTAACACACCCTCTCGCTACACCCCATACCCAATTTGAAGGCCTAATGCAGCGTAGTTTCCAACAACTACTAAACGAGAGCCGGAAGATCGAAGCTCAGGAAAGGCAACCTGGGGAACACCTTGGAGTGGAACACACCATCTCTCTACACCCCATACCCAATTTGAAGGCCTAATGCAGAGTAGTTTCCAAGAACTACTAAACGAGAGCCGGAAGATCGAAGCTCAGGAAAGGCAACCTGGGGAACACCTTGGAGTGTAACACAACGTCTCTCTACACGACGGAAGGGCTGATTCTTAGGAAGGAAGGCTGTTGGAAATAAGCATTGCGCGTCCGAGGGTGATTATATTCTTATTAGGTATATACTCACCCTCGGACGCGCCCTGCTTCTTTATTTGGAATGAATGTTTATTTGCAATGTGGTGTTGACTTTCTCTATTATTTTGGTAATTAATGATTTTATTATTTTCATTATTTTGCATCTTCTCGGCAATAATATAAAGAAGACGCGACAGGACAACACTCGGTGGATGCCATATGTGTGTTTTCAATTTAAAAAAACTTTCAGTTAACTACTTGCAGGAGAAAGTAATTGTAGCTGGTGGCCATTTTTAGTACTGTACCAGATTAGAGTTGTGTGTTTGTTTTTAATGTTAAAATGTCTGCATTTGATATCTCACCAGTATTTTCTTTTTTATAAGCAAAATACTTATTTTTATATTTTCTGATGTTGGTTCCAGGGGTACACGGCCAGCAGTGCCCTGGTCAGTGTAGTAGTAGTTGAAAGAATGGACCGCAGACAGGCATCGAAGGCCTAAAATAATAACACATGGCTGTAGGCAATTTTAAATTGGTTCCAGGGGTACACGGACAGCAGTGGTGTGGTCAGTGGAGGCCTAGTGGAAGGAGTGACCGCAGACAGGCATCGAAGGCCTAAAATAATAACACATGGCTGTAGGCAATTTTAAATTGGTTCCAGGGGTACACGGGCAGCAGTGACCTGGTCAGTGTAGTAGTAGTTGAAAGAATGGACCGCAGACAGGCATCGAAGGCCTAAAATAAAAAAATTGGGCTGGCTGTAGGCAATTTTAAATTGGTTCCAGGGGTACACGGGCAGCAGTGGTGTGGTCAGTGGAGGCCTAGTGGAAGGAGTGACCGCAGACAGGCATCGAAGGCCTAAAATAATAACACATGGCTGTAGGCAATTTTAAATTGGTTCCAGGGGTACACGGGCAGCAGTGACCTGGTCAGTGTAGTAGTAGTTGAAAAAATGGACCGCAGACAGGCATCGAATGCCTAAAATAATAACACATGGCTGTAGGCAATTTTAAATTGGTTACAGGGGTACACGGACAGCAGTGACCTGGTCAGTGTAGTAGTAGTTGAAAGAATGGACCGCAGACAGGCATCGAAGGCCTAAAATAAAAAAATTGGGCTGGCTGTAGGCAATTTTAAATTGGTTCCAGGGGTACACGGACAGCAGTGGTGTGGTCAGTGGAGGCCTAGTGGAAGGAGTGACCGCAGACAGGCATCGAAGGCCTAAAATAATAACACATGGCTGTAGGCAATTTTAAATTGGTTCCAGGGGTACACGGACAGCAGTGGTGTGGTCAGTGGAGGCCTAGTGGAAGGAGTGACCGCAGACAGGCATCGAAGGCCTAAAATAATAACACATGGCTGTAGGCAATTTTAAATTGGTTCCAGGGGTACACGGACAGCAGTGACCTGGTCAGTGTAGTAGTAGTTGAAAGAATGGACCGCAGACAGGCATCGAAGGCCTAAAATAAAAAAATTGGGCTGGCTGTAGGCAATTTTAAATTGGTTCCAGGGGTACACGGGCAGCAGTGGTGTGGTCAGTGGAGGCCTAGTGGAAGGAGTGACCGCAGACAGGCATCGAAGGCCTAAAATAATAACACATGGCTGTAGGCAATTTTAAATTGGTTCCAGGGGTACACGGACAGCAGTGACCTGGTCAGTGTAGTAGTAGTTGAAAGAATGGACCGCAGACAGGCATCGAAGGCCTAAAATAAAAAAATTGGGCTGGCTGTAGGCAATTTTAAATTGGTTCCAGGGGTACACGGGCAGCAGTGGTGTGGTCAGTGGAGGCCTAGTGGAAGGAGTGACCGCAGACAGGCATCGAAGGCCTAAAATAATAACACATGGCTGTAGGCAATTTTAAATTGGTTCCAGGGGTACACGGGCAGCAGTGACCTGGTCAGTGTAGTAGTAGTTGAAAGAATGGACCGCAGACAGGCATCGAAGGCCTAAAATAAAAAAATTGGGCTGGCTGTAGGCAATTTTAAATTGGTTCCAGGGGTACACGGGCAGCAGTGGTGTGGTCAGTGGAGGCCTAGTGGAAGGAGTGACCGCAGACAGGCATCGAAGGCCTAACATAACAAACTTGGGCTGGCTGTAGGCACTTTTAAATTGGTTCCAGGGGTACACGGGCAGCAGTGGTCTGGTCAGTGGAAGTCTAGTGGAAGGAGTGACCGCAGACAGGCATCGAAGGCCTAAAATAATAACACATGGCTGTAGGCAATTTTAAATTGGTTCCAGGGGTACACGGACAGCAGTGACCTGGTCAGTGTAGTAGTAGTTGAAAGAATGGACCGCAGACAGGCATCGAAGGCCTAAAATAAAAAAATTGGGCTGGCTGTAGGCAATTTTAAATTGGTTCCAGGGGTACACGGGCAGCAGTGGTGTGGTCAGTGGAGGCCTAGTGGAAGGAGTGACCGCAGACAGGCATCGAAGGCCTAAAATAATAACACATGGCTGTAGGCAATTTTAAATTGGTTCCAGGGGTACACGGGCAGCAGTGACCTGGTCAGTGTAGTAGTAGTTGAAAGAATGGACCGCAGACAGGCATCGAAGGCCTAAAATAAAAAAATTGGGCTGGCTGTAGGCAATTTTAAATTGGTTCCAGGGGTACACGGGCAGCAGTGGTGTGGTCAGTGGAGGCCTAGTGGAAGGAGTGACCGCAGACAGGCATCGAAGGCCTAACATAACAAACTTGGGCTGGCTGTAGGCACTTTTAAATTGGTTCCAGGGGTACACGGGCAGCAGTGGTCTGGTCAGTGGAAGTCTAGTGGAAGGAGTGACCGCAGACAGGCATCGAAGGCCTAAAATAATAACACATGGCTGTAGGCAATTTTAAATTGGTTCCAGGGGTACACGGACAGCAGTGACCTGGTCAGTGTAGTAGTAGTTGAAAGAATGGACCGCAGACAGGCATCGAAGGCCTAAAATAAAAAAATTGGGCTGGCTGTAGGCAATTTTAAATTGGTTCCAGGGGTACACGGGCAGCAGTGACCTGGTCAGTGTAGTAGTAGTTGAAAGAATGGACCGCAGACAGGCATCGAAGGCCTAAAATAAAAAAATTGGGCTGGCTGTAGGCAATTTTAAATTGGTTCCAGGGGTACACGGGCAGCAGTGACCTGGTCAGTGTAGTAGTAGTTGAAAGAATGGACCGCAGACAGGCTTAGAAGGCCTAACATAACAAACTTGGGCTGGCTGTAGGCACTTTTAAATTGGTTCCAGGGGTACACGGGCAGCAGTGGTCTGGTCAGTGGAAGTCTAGTGGAAGGAGTGACCGCAGACAGGCATCGAAGGCCTAAAATAATAACACATGGCTGTAGGCAATTTTAAATTGGTTCCAGGGGTACACGGACAGCAGTGACCTGGTCAGTGTAGTAGTAGTTGAAAGAATGGACCGCAGACAGGCATCGAAGGCCTAAAATAAAAAAATTGGGCTGGCTGTAGGCAATTTTAAATTGGTTCCAGGGGTACACGGGCAGCAGTGGTGTGGTCAGTGGAGGCCTAGTGGAAGGAGTGACCGCAGACAGGCATCGAAGGCCTAAAATAATAACACATGGCTGTAGGCAATTTTAAATTGGTTCCAGGGGTACACGGGCAGCAGTGACCTGGTCAGTGTAGTAGTAGTTGAAAGAATGGACCGCAGACAGGCATCGAAGGCCTAAAATAAAAAAATTGGGCTGGCTGTAGGCAATTTTAAATTGGTTCCAGGGGTACACGGGCAGCAGTGGTGTGGTCAGTGGAGGCCTAGTGGAAGGAGTGACCGCAGACAGGCATCGAAGGCCTAACATAACAAACTTGGGCTGGCTGTAGGCACTTTTAAATTGGTTCCAGGGGTACACGGGCAGCAGTGGTCTGGTCAGTGGAAGTCTAGTGGAAGGAGTGACCGCAGACAGGCATCGAAGGCCTAAAATAATAACACATGGCTGTAGGCAATTTTAAATTGGTTCCAGGGGTACACGGACAGCAGTGACCTGGTCAGTGTAGTAGTAGTTGAAAGAATGGACCGCAGACAGGCTTAGAAGGCCTAACATAACAAACTTGGGCTGGCTGTAGGCACTTTTAAATTGGTTCCAGGGGTACACGGGCAGCAGTGGTCTGGTCAGTGGAAGTCTAGTGGAAGGAGTGACCGCAGACAGGCTTCCAAGGCCTAACATAACAAACTTGGGCTGGCTGTAGGCACTTTTAAATTGGTTCCAGGGGTACACGGGCAGCAGTGGTCTGGTCAGTGGAAGTCTAGTGGAAGGAGTGACCGCAGACAGGCTTCCAAGGCCTAACATAACAAACTTGGGCTGGCTGTAGGCACTTTTAAATTGGTTCCAGGGGTACACGGGCAGCAGTGGTCTGGTCAGTGGAAGTCTAGTGGAAGGAGTGACCGCAGACAGGCTTCCAAGGCCTAACATAACAAACTTGGGCTGGCTGTAGGCACTTTTAAATTGGTTCCAGGGGTACACGGGCAGCAGTGGTCTGGTCAGTGGAAGTCTAGTGGAAGGAGTGACCGCAGACAGGCTTCCAAGGCCTAACATAACAAACTTGGGCTGGCTGTAGGCACTTTTAAATTGGTTCCAGGGGTACACGGGCAGCAGTGGTCTGGTCAGTGGAAGTCTAGTGGAAGGAGTGACCGCAGACAGGCTTCGAAGGCCTAACATAACAAAATTGGGCTGGCTGTAGGCACTTTAAATTGGTTCCAGGGGTACATGGGCAGCAGTGTATGGTCAGTGGAAGTCTAGTGGAAGGAGTGACGGCAGACAGTCTTCGAAGGCCTAACATAACAAAATTGGGCTGACTGTAGGCACTTTTAAATTGGTTCCAGGGTAACACGGCCAGCAGTGGCCTGGTCAGTGTAGTAGTTGTAGAAAGAAGGGACCGCAGACAGGCTTCGAAGGCCTAACATAACAAAAATGTCAAAACAATGGTATTGTCAGTGCCAGGCATTGAAGGATGTCAGCGGCTAGACTACACATTGGTGAAGCTGTGAGAGATAATTTTGCTAGTGGTAGAGCACTGTTTGAGCTGGGGGGGGGAACTGTCTTGTGGCCGGCGGTACAGGCACAGGGCCCCTCATATTACAACGGTGTGTCTGACGTTGGGTGCGCACCACCACCGCCAGAGACACTTTATTGTACTATGAGGGACCCAGTGGCAGTGCCGTCGACCAAAAGCGGCCACACCCACCTCTTCAGACAAACAGCACTCTCAAGGGTCCAAGCGCAAAGTGGCGATAGCACGGCCCCGTGTGGGGAGTTTGGCCATTTCGTGAGGTGGAAACATGTCGTATGCTGGACAATCAGGTGAAGAAAATTACGAGATTGGAAAAGTCATTCAGAATAGTCCACAGGCAAGACCTTTTCATAGGAAAGCTAGGTGTCAGCCGGGCAGGGTGGGGCAAAAGATTTTGAAATCCAGTTGTGGTTCATTTTAATGAAGGTTAGATCATCTACATTTTGGGTAGCCAGACGAGTCCTTTTTTCTGTTAGTATTGAACCTGCAGCACTGAATACTCTTTCTGATAGGACACTAGCTGCCGGGCAAGCAAGCTCCTGCAATGCATATTCTGCCAATTCTGGCCAGGTGTCTAATTTGGATGCCCAGTAATCAAATGGGAATGACGGTTGAGGGAGAACGTCGATAAGGGATGAAAAATAGTTTGTAACCATACTGGACAAATGTTGTCTCCTGTCACTTTGAATTGATGCTGCAGTACCTGTCCTGTCTGCGGTCATAGAAAAATCACTCCACAACCTGGTCAGAAAACCCCTCTGTCCAACGCCACTTCTGATTTCTGCCCCTCTAACACCTCTGGTCTGCTGGCCCCTGGAGCTCGTGTGAGAACGATCACGGGCGCTGTGTGCAGGGAATGCCAGAAGCAAACGGTCAACAAGAGTTGATTGTTTTGTTGCTAATATTAGTTCCAAGTTCTCATGTGGCATAATATTTTGCAATTTGCCTTTATAGCGAGGATCAAGGAGGCAGGCCAACCAGTAATCGTCATCGTTCATCATTTTTGTAATGCGTGTGTCCCTTTTGAGGATACGCAAGGCATAATCCGCCATGTGGGCCAAAGTTCCCGTTGTCAAATCTGCGGTTGTGCTTGGTTGAGGGGCAGTTGCAGGCAAATCTACGTCACTTGTGTCCCTCAAAAAACCAGAACCCGGCCTTGCCACGCCACCAATTTCCCGTGCCCCCGGGAAAGCTTCCTCATTAAAAATATACTCATCCCCATCATCCTCCTCATCCTCCACCTCCTCTTCGCCCGGTACCTCGTCATGTACACTGCCCTGACCAGACAATCGCTGACTGTCATCAAGGCTTTCCTCTTCCTCTGGTGCAGACGCCTGATCCTTTATGTGCGTCAAACTTTGCATCAGCAGACGCATTAGGGGGATGCTCATGCTTATTATGGCGTTGTCTGCACTAACCAGCCGTGTGCATTCCTCAAAACACTGAAGGACTTGACACATGTCTTGAATCTTCGACCACTGCACACCTGACAACTCCATGTCTGCCATCCTACTGCCTGCCCGTGTATGTGTATCCTCCCACAAAAACATAACAGCCCGCCTCTGTTCGCACAGTCTCTGAAGCATGTGCAGTGTTGAGTTCCACCTTGTTGCAACGTCTATGATTAGGCGATGCTGGGGAAGGTTCAAAGAACGCTGATAGGTCTGCATACGGCTGGAGTGTACAGGCGAACGGCGGATATGTGCGCAAAGTCCACGCACTTTGAGGAGCAGGTCGGATAACCCCGGATAACTTTTCAGGAAGCACTGCACCACCAGGTTTAAGGTGTGAGCCAGGCAAGGAATGTGTTTCAGTTGGGAAAGGGAGATGGCAGCCATGAAATTCCTTCCGTTATCACTCACTACCTTGCCTGCCTCAAGATCTACAGTGCCCAGCCACGACTGCGTTTCTTGCTGCAAGAACTCGGACAGAACTTCCGCGGTGTGTCTATTGTCGCCCAAACACTTCATAGCCAATACAGCCTGCTGACGTATGCCAGTAGCTGCCCCATAATGGGAGACCTGGTGTGCAACAGTGGCAGGTGCGGATGGAGTGTTTGTGCGACTGCGGTCTGTGGACGAGCTCTTGCTTCTGCAGGAGGACGAGGAGGAGGAGGAGGAGGGGGTGCGAACGGCTACAGACAACTGTTTACTAGACCGTGGGCTAGGCAGAACTGTCCCAAACTTGCTGTCCCCTGTGGACCCTGAATCCACCACATTTACCCAGTGTGCCGTGATGGACACGTAACGTCCCTGGCCATGCCTACTGGTCCATGCATCTGTTGTCAGGTGCACCTTTGTGCTCACAGATTGCCTGAGTGCATGGACGATGCGCTCTTTAACATGCTGGTGGAGGGCTGGGATGGCTTTTCTGGAAAAAAAGTGTCGACTGGGTAGCTCGTAGCGTGGTACAGCGTAGTCCATCAGGTCTTTGAAAGCTTCGCTTTCAACTAACCGGTAGGGCATCATCTCTAACGAGATTAGTCTAGCTATGTGGGCGTTCAAACCCTGTGTACGCGGATGCGAGGCTAAGTATTTCCTTTTTCTAACCATAGTCTCATGTAGGGTGAGCTGGACTGGAGAGCTGGAGATCGTGGAACTAGCGGGGGTGCCGGTGGACATGGCAGACTGAGAGACGGTGGGAGATGGTATTGTTGCCGCCGGTGCCCTAGATGCAGTGTTTCCTACTACGAAACTGGTGATTCCCTGACCCTGACTGCTTTGGCCTGGCAAAGATACCTGCACAGATACAGCAGGTGGTGCGCTAAATGGTGGTCCTACACTGCCGGAAGGGATGTTGCGTTGATGACTAGCTTCATTGGCCGAGGGTGCAACAACCTTAAGGGACGTTTGGTAGTTAGTCCAAGCTTTCAAATGCATGGTGGTTAAATGTCTATGCATGCAACTAGTATTGAGACTTTTCAGATTCTGACCTCTGCTTAAGGAAGTAGAACATTTTTGACAGATGACTTTGCGCTGATCAATTGGATGTTGTTTAAAAAAATGCCAGACTGCACTCTTTCTAGCATCGGATACCTTTTCAGGCATTGCAGACTGAGCTTTAACCGGATGGCCACGCTGTCCTCCACCAGGTTTTGGCTTTGCCACGCGTTTTGGGCAAGATACGGGCCCGGCAGATGGAACCTGTGGCGATGTTGATGCCTGCTGCGGCCCCTCCTCCTCCTCTGCTTCAGAACTGCTGCCGCCTGCACCCTGTTCCCCCAATGGCTGCCAATCGGGGTCAAGAACTGGGTCATCTAATAACTCTTCTTGTACCTCCTGCGCAACTTCGTCTGTGTCACCGTGTCGTTCGGTGGTATAGCGTTCGTGATGGGGCAACATAGTCTCATCAGGGTCTGATTCTTGATCAGCACCCTGCGAGGGCAATGTTGTGGTCTGAGTCAAAGGACCAGCATAGTAGTCTGGCTGTGGCTGTGCGTCAGTGCACTCCATGTCAGATTCAATTTGTAATGGGCATGGACTGTTAACTGCTTCACTTTCTAAGCCAGGGACGGTATGTGTAAAGAGCTCCATGGAGTAACCCGTTGTGTCGCCTGCTGCATTCTTCTCTGTTGTTGTTTTTGCTGAAGAGGACAAGGAAGTGACTTGTCCCTGACCGTGAACATCCACTAACGACGCGCTGCTTTTACTTTTACCAGTTTCACGAGATGAGGCAAAAGAGCTAGAGGCTGAGTCAGCAAGATAAGCCAAAACTTGCTCTTGCTGCTCCGGCTTTAAAAGCGGTTTTCCTAATCCCAGAAAAGGGAGCGTTCGAGGCCTTGTGTAGCCGGACGACGAACCTGGCTCCACAGCTCCAGACTTAGGTGCAATATTTTTTCCCCCACGACCACCTGATGCTCCACCACTACCACTACCCTCATTACCAGCTGACAATGAACGCCCCCGGCCACGACCTCTTCCACTAGACTTCCTCATTGTTTTAAAAACGTAACCAAACTAACGTTATTTGTTGCAGTCACACAACTTACACGGTGAGCTATAACTTCAGTATGATTTAGCTACCCCTTTACAGGTTGGTGAGACCACAGCGAAAATCAGGCCCAATGTTACACACTCTTTTTTTGGTGGCTGCAAATTAGAGAGATGCCCCACACGCAGGACTGTCACTGAAGCACAAATGTTAATATTAATGTCACACTATTATTTTTTTTTTATTTTTATTTTTTTCAGGAACACTTTAGAAACCCCCCAAAAAAAAAAAAATAGATTTTTGCAGGGAGAATTTAGAAAACAAATGTAACAAACTATATGCTTTCTATGGGCCACTGAGTGAGAGATGACGCACACAGGAATCAGGAGTGGCACACAAGCCCAGAGGCCAATATTTTTCTACCAATGATTGATGGAGTTATTTTCTCTGGTAGATTTTGGAACCCAAATCAAGGAAAAAAAATGTAGGCTTTCTATGGACCACAATTGGAGAGAGAGAGAGAGAGAGATGGCACACCCAGGAGTCAAGACTGGCACACAAGCAGAAAGGCCAATATTAATCTCCCACTGTTTTTTTTGGTTGTTTTTTTTTTTTTTTTTTTCAGGGAGACTTTAGAAAAAAAAATAATAAAAAAAATATGATTTTATCAGGAAGAATTTAGAAACCAAATAAAATAAAATGATTTTTTCAGGGAGAATTTAGAAAACAAATAAAACCAAAAATATGCGTTCTATGGCCCACTGACTGAGAGAGAGAGAGAGATGGAACGCTTAGTACTGGCACACAAGCCCAAAGGGCAATATTAATCTCCCTTTTTTTTTCCAGGGAGAATTTCTGAAACCCAAAAAAAAAATAAAATAGGCTTTCTATGGCCCACTATTTGTGAGAGAGATGGGACGCTCAGGACTGGCACAGATGGCACGCTCAGGACTGGCACAGAAGCCCAGAGGCCAATATTAATCTCCCTTTTTTTCTGGGAGAATTTATAAAACCAAAAAAATATTTAAATAGGCTTTCTATGGCCCACTATTTGTGAGAGAGATGGCACGCTCAGGACTGGCACAGATGGCACGCTCACAACTGGCACACAAGCCCAGAGGCCAATATTAATCTCCCTTTTTTCAGGGAGAATTTCTAAAACCCAAAAAAAAAATAAAATAGGCTTTCTATGGCCCACTATTTGTGAGAGAGATGGGACGCTCAGGACTGGCACAGATGGCACGCTCAGGACTGGCACAGAAGCCCAGAGGCCAATATTAATCTCCCTTTTTTTCTGGGAGAATTTATAAAACCAAAAAAATATTTAAATAGGCTTTCTATGGCCCACTATTTGTGAGAGAGATGGCACGCTCAGGACTGGCACAGATGGCACGCTCACAACTGGCACACAAGCCCAGAGGCCAATATTAATCTCCCTTTTTTCAGGGAAAATTTATAAAACAAAAAAAAAATTAAATAGGCTTTCTATGGCCCACTATTTGTGAGAGAGATGGCACGCTCAGGGCTGGCTGGCACAGATGGCACGCTCAGGACTGGCACACAAGCCCAGAGGCCAATATTAATCTCCCTTTTTTTCTGGGAGAATTTATAAAACCAAAAAAATATTTAAATAGGCTTTCTATGGCCCACTATTTGTGAGAGAGATGGCACGCTCAGGACTGGCACAGATGGCACGCTCACAACTGGCACACAAGCCCAGAGGCCAATATTAATCTCCCTTTTTTCAGGGAAAATTTATAAAACAAAAAAAAAAATTAAATAGGCTTTCTATGGCCCACTATTTGTGAGAGAGATGGCACGCTCAGGGCTGGCACAGATGGCACGCTCAGGACTGGCACACAAGCCCAGAGGCCAATATTAATCTCCCTTTTTTTCAGGGAGAATTTATAAAACCAAAAAAAAAAATAAATAGGCTTTCTATGGCCCACTATTTGTGAGAGAGATGGCACACTCAGGACTGGCACACAAGCCCAAAGGCCAATATTAATCTCCCACTGTATTTTTATCAGGGAGAATTTATACACCCCACAAAAAAAAATACAGAAAAATGAAAAGGCTTTCTATGGCCCACTATGTGAGAGAGATGGCACACACAGGGATGGCACTCTAGCAGAAATGCCAAATTGCCAATCTTAATCTCCCACCAAAAAAAAAAAAAAAAATAAAACAGGGAATGTCCTACAATTACTATCTCCCTGCCTGCAGTAATCTCAGCCAGGTATGGCAGGCAGCTACTATCTCCCTGCCTGCAGTAATCTCAGCCAGGTATGGCAGGCAGCAATAAGGAGTGGACTGATGCACAAATGAAATAAAAAGTGTGGACAAACAAAAAAGATAGCTGTGCAGAAAGGAAGGAACAAGAGGATTTGTGCTTTGAAAAAAGCAGTTGGTTTGCACAGCGGCGTACACACAGCAATGCAGCTATCAGGGAGCCTTCTAGGGCAGCCCAATGAGCTACAGCGCTGAGGGGAAAAAAAAAAAAAAAAAAAATTCCACTGTCCCTGCACACCGAGGGTGGTGTTGGACAGTGCAAATCGCTGCAGCACAAGCGGTTTTGTGGTTAATGGACCCTGCCTAACGCTATCCCTGCTTCTGACAAAGCGGCAGCAACCTCTCCCTAAGCTCAGATCAGCAGCAGTAAGATGGCGGTCGGCGGGAACGCCTCTTTATAGCCCCTGTGACGTCGCAGACAGCAAGCCAATCACTGCAATGCCCTTCTCTAAGATGGTGGGGACCAGGACCTATGTCATCACGCTGCCCACACTCTGCGTTTACCTTCATTGGCTGAGAAATGGCGCTTTTCGCGTCATTGAAACGCGACTTTGGCGCGAAAGTCGCGTACCGCATGGCCGACCCCGCACAGGGGTCGGATCGGGTTTCATGAAACCCCGACTTAGCCAAAAGTCGGCGACTTTTGAAAATGTTCGACCCGTTTCGCTCAACCCTAGTCTCCAGTGCTTTCTCTCAAATCATTTTCTAGTGCTTTTTGAAGTGTGTTTTGGGTCATTGTCCTGCTGGAAGACCCATGACCTCTGAGGGAGACCTAGCTTTCTCACACTGGGCCCTACATTATGCTGCAAAATTTGTTGGTAGTCTTCAGACTTCATAATGCCATGCACACGGTCAAGCAGTCCAGTGCCAGAGGCAGCAAAGCAACCCCAAAACATCAGGGGTTTTCTTTGCCTCTTTTTTTCTCCTGTAAACTCTATGTTGATGCCTTTGCCCAAAAAGCTCTACTTTTGTCTCATCTGACCAGAGAACATTCTTCCAAAATGTTTTAGGCTTTTTCAGGTAAGTTTTGGCAAACTCCAGCCTGGCTTTTTTATGTCTCGGAGTTAGAAGTGGGGTCTTCCTGGGTCTCCTACCATACAATCCCTTTTCATTCAGATGCCGATGGATAGTATGGGTTGACACTGTTGTACCCTTGGACTGCAGGGCAGCTTGAACTTGTTTGGATGTTAGTCGAGGTTCTTTATCCAAAATCCGCACAATCTTGCGTTGAAATCTCTTGTCAATTTTTCTTTTCTGTGAGGTTAGCCACAGTGCCATGGGCTTTAAACTTCTTGATGACACTGCGCACGGTAGACACAGGAACATTCAGGTCTTTGGAGATGGACTTGTAGCCTTGACATTGCTCATGCTTCCTCACAATTTGGTTTCTCAAGTCCTCAGACAGTTCTTTGGTCTTCTTTCTTTTCTCCATGCTCAATGTGGTACACACAAGGACACAGGACAGAGGTTGAGTCAGCTTTAATCCATGTCAACTGGCTGCAAGTGCGATTTAGCTATTGCCAACACCTGTTAGGTGCCACAGGTAAGTTACAGGTGCTGTTAATTACACAAATTAGAGAAGCATCACATGATTTTTCGAACCGTGCCAATACTTTTGTCCACCCCCTTTTTATGTTTGTTGTGAAATTATATCCAATTTGACTTTAGGACAATTATTTTTGTGTTTTTTCATTTAAGACAAATTAAATGAAGATAATAATATCAAATAAATTATGTTTGCAATCATTTTCAGGAAGAAAATGAATATTATCTGACAGAATTGCAGGGGTGTCAATACTTTTGGCCATGACTGTACAAGCCCCTATTAAAAAAAATTAGGCCACACTGCTATATGTACTCTGAGAAATGTGACCTAATAGGAAACTATTTACTACTATTACTAGAGATGAGCAAAGCTTTTGAAATTCAAACTCACTGGCTTGGCTGAAATTTCCCCCCAAAATTTAATCTTGTACCTGAAAAGCCTCTATTTGACTGTAAAATATGTAAATATCCCTCTTAATTGTCCATGGATTCTATAGAACCCATTTTGAACTCTGTACAGCAAATACTGCCTTTTTATTGTCCAACTGACCTTAACCTATCTGACTAGGGGAAAACAGATGGTAACCAATGGAAACTAGCCAACTATTTAATAACAGCAGTTTCATTCTTTAACTACAGGGTGGGCCATTTATATGGATACACCTAAATAAAATGGGAATGGTTGGTGATATCAACTTCCTGTGTGTGGCACATTAGTATATGGGAGTGGGAAATCTTTTCAAGATGGCATGGCGGCCATTTTTAAGTTGGACATTTTGGATGCAACTTTATTTTTTCCAATGGGAAGAGGGTCACGTGACACATCAAACATATTGAGAATTTCAGAAGAAAAACAATGGTGTGCTTGGTTTTAACGCAACTTTATTCTGTCATGAGTTATTTACAAGTTTATGACTATTTATAAAATGTGTTCAAAGTGCTGCCCATTGTGTTGGATTGTCAAGGCAACACTCTTCTCCCACTCTTGACACACTGATAGCAACATTGTTTCAGATGCTGGGGTCATCTGAAGGCAATTGTCTATGCAGTGAAGATACGAGATGTGTAGCATCTGAAACAATGGATACTGGAAGCCTGTGCTAGCATTTCTTCTGTGGTGTTGCTATCAGTATGTCAAGAGTGGGAGAAGAGGGTTGAATTGACAATGCAACACAATGGACAGCACTTTGAACACATTTTATTAGTGGTCATCAACTTGTAAATAACTCATGAAACAAAGTTATGTTAAAACAAAGCACACCATTATTTTCCATGTGGAATTCTCAATAAGTTTGATGTGTCACATGACCCTCTTTCCATTGGAAGAAATAATGTTGGATTCTAAATGGCTGACTTCAAATTGGCCACCATGGTCACCACCCATCTTGAAAAGTTTTCCCCCTCCCATATACAGTATTTTTCGGACTATAAGATGCACTTTTTTCCTCCCAAAATGTGGAGGAAAATGGGGGTGCATCTTATAGTCTGGATGTATGGCCTCTGGCTGTGGTGGGGAGGTGGGGGAGTGGTTTCGGTGGAGCATCGGGTCACAGGAGGCTGGAGTCGGCGGCTCGGCTAACTCCTGTGCCCGCTGTTAAAGAGAATTGAATATACATTGCATTCCATGCCCATGGAAGTGGAGGGCAATGCATATTTGTTTTTCTGGCATCACTTGTATAAATGGCCCCATTCTTTTTCTTTTATAATTGGCCCCATCCTGTTCCTGGTAACTATGGCCCCATCAGGAAAGATTAAAAAAACCATTACACTCAACTACACAGCGCTCCCTCACAGCTTCCTGCTCTGGTGCCAGCAGCTGCTTAATGCTTGCAAGCAGCTCATGGCAGGGACGTCATGCACTGTTCACAAGCAGAGCAGGCACAGCTACCAGAATACTCATGGGACCATTCATCTCAGAGAGCGGTGAGTATCCATTCCTCTTCAGTAGTGCGCACTGTCAGCCACCTGCTTCCTGCCCGCTGCCAGCGGTCATATTCTGAATATTCATTTCTCTTAAGTATTGACACTCATGACTGCCGGCAGCAGCAGGAAGGCTCCGGATGACACTGTGCACTACTGAAGAAGAATGGATACTCACCGTGCTCTCCGATGAACGGTCCCGGTGAGTATTCAGGCAGCTGTGCTCGCTCTGCTTGTGAGCAGCATATGACATCCCTGCCATGCGCTGCTTACAAGCATTAAGCAGCTGCTGGCATCGGAGCAGATCGCTCCGAGGGAGCGCTGTGTAGGTGAGTGTAATGTTTTGGGTTTTTTAGCTTTCCTGATGGGGCCATGGATACCAGGAACAGGATGGGGCAATTATAAAAGAAAAAATAATGGGACCAATCAAACCAGGAACAAGATGGGGCCAATTATAAAAGAGAAATGATGGGTCAATCATACCAGGAATGGGATGGGGACAATTATACTAGAATAGGGATGGGACAAATCAACCCAGGACCATGATGGGCCAATCATACCAGGACTAGGATTGGGTCATGCATACCAGGACTGAGATGATGCCAATCATACCAGGATAAGGATAGGGCCAATCATACCAGGATAAGGATGGGGTCATGGACACCAGGATAGGGATGAGAGAGCCATTCATACCAGGAAAGGGGATATTACAGTACAGAATTGACCACTTTTTTCTCTTCAATTTTGTTCCTAATTACCTCCTTTAAAACCTAGGTGTGTCTTATGGTCCAGTGCGTCTTATAGTCTGAAAAATACGGTACTAATGTGCCACAGACAGGAAGTTGATATCACCAACCATTCCCATTTTATTTAGGTGTGTCCATATAAATGGCCCACCCTGTATCTTCAAGAAATAATTAAGGAGAATCATCTTTTCCGGTGTTTGTATGAATCCCCTAAGCCGGCCAACGCCCAGCACGGATCCTGGTGAGCCCCCACAACAGACATGAAACAGGAAAGGAAAAAAATCCAGCTGTGCGCGGAGGTGGCTAAAAATTTTTTTGCATTTTATTAAACAACCTAAAAAAAATAGACAAAAACATGGTGTCAATCACCGGCACACCGGTATGAAAGATCAGCGCGTTTCAACCTAAGTCTTAGTCATGATCTAAGCTAATACTGAAAAATCCACAGTTAAAAAGTGGGTTCAGATTAAATGACTGGACATACAATTAAAACTCATTAGCATATACAAATCACAAACAAAACTATTAATTAAAACAATAAAAATAAAAACCACATAACAAAGTGAAAATATACATAACCTCGGGATGAAGTACAGATTCAAAATAATATCAATATTAACTACTTTCAGCTGTGTGAAAAAGTGTTTGCCCCTTCTTGATTTCCTTTTCTTTTTCATGTTTGTCATACTTGAATGTTTCAGATCAGCAAACAAATTTAAATATTAGATGAAGAGAGCCCAAGTAAACAACTGAATGCAGTTTTTAAATGAAGGTCTATATTATCAAGGGAAAAAGAAATCCAAACCTATGAATTGTATTAAGGTCAGGACCTTGACTAGGCCAAAGTCTTAATTTTGTTTTGCTTAAGCCATTCTGAGGTGGACTTTCTGGTGTGTTTTGGATCATTAACCTGTTGCCTAACCCAAGTGTGTTTGTTATGGACTGACCTGGGTTGGAGTATTGTTATTGCAACCACTGGGAGCAGCACCAGCAGGAAGCATAGTCAGGAATAGCCAGAGGTCAGTACATGGGAGCAGCAGTATGTCTTGAGGAAGAGCAGCAGTTAGAAAGAGAGCTTGACTAAAGACTGGGAGCTCAATAATTTCGCAATGAGGAAGTGCAGTGCCAGGTTTAAGTAGGGTGTTTAATCAGGCGATTACAGGGTGGAGCCAATTAGGAATTCAGTGTGCAGCCAATCAGGAACTCAGGGTGGAGACAATTAGGAATTCATGGTGGAGTCAATCAGGAACAGCACCCGTCCTAGTATGTGGGATAGCAAGGAACTGTCCAGCAAGCTGAATAGCTTAGAAGAAAGAGCTGCCACCTTATGCACAAGAGACTCTAGGTTCGAGTCCTGAGAGTAATCCCCTCTTTCCAGTCACTGGCTTCTCTGCATGTCTCTTATGAAAGGCTCTTGTAAGCCTGGGTGCATGGATATTGCTCTCTGGCTCTCATGAATTATCTTCTGGTCCATAACCCCTACATTTCACCAAATATTGTAATCTTTCTCTAAGTCTTGCAGTGTCTAGAATTGTATCTTCACCATGTACTTTTCTGGTGGAGGAGGTGGCTGAGTTCTTCTTGAAAACAGTTTTCACTGAATGGTTTGAGCAAGGATACTTGGAACACAGCGTGAATTTTCAAGAAGTTTAAACAAAAAGCAACTGGGTTAATCTGTACAGAAATTTTAAAAGGTTGTTTGAATTTTTGACCTAATTTAGAGGACGGTACATTTGTTTTCAGTTTTTTTTATAGATAGCCAAACCATGCCACCAACCTGAAGGGTAGGAGGGGCTTTGCGATGTTTATCTGCTGTTTATTTGTAATCTTCTTGAGTCTTTTGTAATATCTCAATTACGGTAGTTCTTTCTGAGCTTTCTGCAGCTTTGTAAGTCTCTCAGTAAAGACAGGAACCCAAGTATTAAAGAGAAGATTAGAAATAAATACCGGATTCAAGACATAGTTAACAAAAACTGGACTTTGGGATGTAGAAATGTGTTTGGAGTTATTGTAGGTAAATTCTGCTGTTGGTAAATAGTCCACCCATTCATCCTGTAGGTAAGAAATAAAGCAGCGTACGTATTGTTCGAGAGTTTGGTTATTTCTTTCAGTCTGGTTATTGGATTGTGTGTAGAAGAGGTAGACAAATTAACAGTAACTACTAAAGCTGTACAGAAGCTTTTCCAAACTCATGATGTAAAATGAACACCTCTATCAGAAGCTGCATTGTCAGAAATTCCGTGCAGTCTAAATACAGTATCTTTTTGACCATTAATTCTGCAGTTTGTAATGGCAGCAGGGATGGTATGGCTTCCCACAGTTGAAGCTGGGCTCCCGGTGTAAAAGATGAAGATGGTGATATGTGGTGTAGTAAGAAATGGAGGACACAGGGTTGCAGTCTCTTTACCTCTTTACTGTGTTCAAGGCACCCACAGTCAACCTCGGTCTTCTGGCTACTGATATCTGCACTCAGCATGGAGGAAGCCCTGTCGCAGCTTCTCTCTCTAGCTCTTCACTCTCCTGTGCTTCTTTTTCCTCTCAGTTTCCTACAGACTGCTCTGCTTTCTTTTTCCTTCCAGGAGCCGCAGAATCACTCGTCTCCACGGCCCCAGTTTCCTTCCTCCCTCTTCGCTCTCCTCTCACCAACTGTCTAAGGCTGCCGTCACACTAGCAGTATTTGGTCAGTATTTTACATCAGTATTTGTAAACCAAAACCAGGAGTGGAACAATCAGAGGAAAAGTATAATAGAAACATAGGCACCACTTCTGCATCTATCACCCACTCCTGGTTTTGGCTTGCAAATACTGATGTAAAATACTGACCAAATACTGCTAGTGTGACGGCAGCCTAATACCAACTGCCTAGCAACTGCCTAACACATGACTCCTCTTCCCGACCAGAGAGAGCAGCTCCCCTGAAGTCGGATGTAGCGCTCCCCCTTATGGCCTGCAGTCTGAACAGTGTTGTATGTGCTGAATACCTGTCAAAGGGATCCTTCCTCACTTCCAAGCGTGACATTACTCTCCCCATGAGGAAAGTAATGCCACTGTAACAACCAGTTACTGGGAGTGTTCCCCCCCCGTTAAATCCAGTACTCCCAGACTGGCAAAACAAAAACAACAATAAATTGATTAGACAATGCAAACATTTTGGGAAATGAATTTCAACAGATACATAAACGTTTCTTCCCTTTATGGCTGTTTTTCTTGAACGTTGCAAAACATCTTTACAAAGGTACAGTCATTTTAGGGTTCTTGTGCACCAACAACAATAATGATGTGGGGGACCCATTCTGAACCCCCAACGTAGTTCTTGGGCGGGCTGCAAAGGTGTAACATCCAGATCTGGTCTTCAGCCACGCCACACAGTTTTTCTTCGGTCTTAGGCCTCTTTCACACTTCAGTCTTTTGGCGTCAGTTTGAAACCACCATTTTCGTCAAATAGCGGGTCCGCCTTTTTTTTGCGGATCCGCTATTTTCTCATAGACTTGCATTAGCGACGGATTGTGGCGGATGGTCATCCGTTCCATCCTCCATGTGATGGATCCATCGAGATGTGGCGAACGTCGTCTAGACATTGACGAACATTGTAACATTTTTTGTCGGCGCCGAAATGGCGGTTCGCAGCGGATCCGTCGTGTCCGCCATTTCCTAGAATGGGCGCCTATGGGTGACGGATTTGTCGCGATCCATCATTTGGCAAATCTGTTGCCCCAATCCGATTTTTTAATTGAGCATGCTCCAAAAAGTGGATACTTTGCCCAGACAACCCCAAAACTATATAAACAGGACAGGTGGGCTTCATTCCTCAATGTGCCAGCCAGCAAGACAGACCCTGCCAGCAAGACAGGCCCTGCCAGCAAGACAGACCCTGCCAGCAAGACAGGCCCTGCCAGCAGCCAGCAAGACCCTGCCTGAGACAGCCATGTGAGTACTGCCATCCAGCATGAGTTCTGCGTGTGTGTGTGTGTGTATGTGTGTGTGTGTGTGTGTGTGTGCCCGCCCTGCATATATATTTTTTTCATACTGTGCTGGTATTTTGAATGGCAGTGCTGTGACATGTGTGTGGTGTGTGTATAAATGCAGTGTGATGTGTGTGTGCCCGCCTTGCATATTTTTTTTTTTAATATTGTGCTGGAATTTTGAACGGCTGTGCTGTGACATGTGTGTGGTGTGTGTATAAATGCCGTGTGATGTGTGTCCTGCATTTTTTGTTATTTTTCATACTGTACTGGTATTTAAAATAAAGAGCAGTATAGCTCCTACTTTCCCCCAAAAAATAAATTAATAAATAAAAATATAGTAATTAAAATTTCACAAAACTGTCCGTAGTCTGATTTCAAGATAAATTTAAAACTGGGTATACATGCAATAAAGGTTCTATATTCAAATGCGGAATGCAAACCTTTTGGTATAGAAAATGTTATCTGGTTTTAGAAAATACTAACTGTAGGGTAATCATAATTAACAATTTTGGGTATTGGTATTTTAACTTTGAATGAGGGAAATTTTTTATAAGGTTGATACTTTGTCTGGGTAGGTTTACCAGCATGCGCATGGTGCATATCAAGTTTGAAGTAGTTTTGGTGTTGCGTTCAAGGACTTTTGGGGTTTTTTTTTTGTGGGGGAAACAGGAGGTGGAGGGTTTGGCAGCTTAGGCCTCAAGAATATCAAGTTTGAAGGTTAACAACTCTTTTTTTTTTTGGGGGGGGTAATAATTTTTTGTAGGGGGGAATCAAAATGTAAGTTGGCATACCAATTCATAATCATTCTAATTAAAACTATCTTTAAATTGGAAGATTTTAGAGGGACCAAGCAAGGGACCGACCCAAGACAGACACAGGCAGGCCCATCAAGTTGGAAAACATGTAAGTATAAAGTCCCGAAAGCTGCATCTATCCTTTTGCATAGTAGCTTAGAACTCTCTTTATACTTGTAGATTCTAGGGACCAAGAGGGACCCAAGCAAGGGACCGACCCAAAACAGACACAGGCAGGTCCCCCAAGTTTGGAAAACCGATGTAAGTATAAAGTCCCGAAAGCTGCATCTATCCTTTTGTATAGTAGCTTAGAACTCTCTTTATAGTTGCAGATTCTAGGGACCAAGAGGGACCCAAGCAAGGGACTGACCCAAGACAGACGAAGGCAGGCCCCCCAAGTTTAAAACAGGGCCCATAATGTCTTCTTCTGGGAGCCCCCCATCACATCGTCAGCCAACTGAGGTGTTTATTTTTGTTCTTCATAAATTTTTTGGGGTACAACTATGGTAATTGTTTATGAACCTTATATGTATTTATTCTGTTTTCACAGGAAGATGAAGCAGAGGAGCTTCCAGAAGGAGATAGATAGGGAGGAGAAATGCAAGGAGCGGGAGCGCATAGTGTAAGTTTTGTAGAGACAGATCCTCACATACAACACACTACACCCAACAGAAACATTCAGCACAGCACACACAATACATATGCCTCCATCCAAGCACATAATTTATTTATTTATTTATTTTGTTAGTCTTCACAATCCGGGGCTCGCCCTAGAGTTCCTCGAAGCACCTCCCATAGTCGTCAGAATGATAATCGCGGCGGTCACCGAAGAGTAAGTTCGTTTTTGGTTTGGTGTTTAATAAATTTAAAAATTCATGTGGTATATTCTTTCCCTTAATTTTTCTTTTTTGTTAAAGGCTTCACAGCGTGCTCCCGAACAGACTGAGGAAGAGGAGGGGATAGATGTGGACACCCTGATCCAAGAGGTTCAAAATCGGGAACCGCTGTGGAACATGGCGGACCGCCGCCATGCTGACCAGTCCATCACCCGATGGCTATGGGAGGAAGTGTGCGGTGCTGTTCTGGATAACTGGGAGGAACTCGACGCTGGGGCCCAGGATCTAGTGCGTAAGTATTTACACTTTATTAACTTATGTTAGCATGATTTAATGTGTTGGTCACTCACGGATCGCTTCATGAGGGAGTTTAACAAGGAGATGCAGGCCCTGAGTGGATCTAGAGGACGCAGGAGCAGGTAAAATATGCCAGAGCCCTGTCGTTCCTCTGGTCGACGCTGCTGAGCAGAAGGTAAATATTTAACACAACATGTTTTCAGTCAAACTGTTAAAATGTGTAACCTTCAATTTTTGGGGGCAGCAAGGGCAATTGTAATATCAAGATATTATTTTTTTTTCTTCTTCTTTAACAGCGCTGTCTGCAGCACTCGGGAGCCTGCATCCGAGTTGCACCCCTCTGGAGCGATCTCACAGGAGTCTGCCACCGGGGACCACGTCGAAAGACCCGACCCCTCTGGATTTGAACCTTCCCTTTTGCATGATCCCTCGGCCCCATCCACCAGCGCTGGAGCAGCAGGGCAGACTTGGTCACATGAAGCTGCAGATGATGTAGAGTTCCCTTTACCCTACCCCTCTGACACTGCCGCAACATCTAGAACACCTTTGGGTTCAGGATGGCAGCGCCAGAGAGGTCAGGAAAGGAGCTATGCGCCTGAGTTTTTGCATCTGAATGCATCCTTCAAGAGTGCCATCAATCTTTTGGGTGAGCAAACATCTGCTGGGTACAATATGGTTAACAAAAGCATACTTGAACTCAGCAGTCGTCTAGATAGAATGCATTCAGATGCAAACCAGTCACCAAGACACTGTTTTTTTTCAGTCGGTCCTCAGGCACATGGAAATTTTAACTCCTGAACTGCAGATGCATGTGATACAAGGCTGCCACAGTGCTCTAGCACAGGTGATGTCCCAAGCCCCTCCACCTACCCTTCATGTTTCAACACCTTTCCCCCCTCAAGTTGCTGTCTATCCTCCCGTCCATCCTCCACCCATCCATCCTCCTCCCGTCCATTCTCCTCCCGTCCATCCTCCTCCCATCCATCCTACTCCCGTCCACCCTCCTTCTACTCCTTCGCCATTCCTTCCTTCCCTCTTAGTGTTTCCCAGACCTACCTTCCCCTTTCCATTCTTCCCCTTTAACTTCACCATTCCCAATCCCACCAACACCTTCACCATACCTCCCACAGTCCACATCTGTACCTCAACTCCCTGCCCAACCTCATGTTTTCACCACCCATTCCACTTCTGATCCTCCCCGTGATGTCCTGTCCCCCTCTATCGATGTGGTCCGCCCTGTCAGCACCTCCGCTACTATCTCCACCCCAAATTATGAGAACCTGTAAACTTGTTAATAAATGAAACTTTTTTTGGTTGAAAAACAATTTTATTGTCTTTCCTTTTTTTTTTAAACTGTATAAAAACCATCAAGCTTATGGTAAAAGTAATAGTAGAAAATGTGTAAAGGGGTGCTGGTACAAAACATACAATACTGCGAGGTAAAAGTCCAAAGGTTTGGTTACAAAACAAAAAACATGGTATATTTACAAGTGTGAAAAAAAAGACATTTTACACTATTTCGTACTGCCAGTCAACTGATCCTTGAGGAGATATGAAGTAATCTGCAAAATTGTCCCGCATTCTGGAGACTGCAACTGGACTGCGAAAGCTTGTGTTGTGGTAATCCCGCAAGGTGGTTTCTGACACATTTTCCTTCAGGGAAACATGTTCTTTGGATAATACAAAATTGTGAAGTACCACACAAGCCTTCACCACATCATCAACAGTCTCAGTCTGCAGTTTAATTGCAGTTAGCAGGACTCTCCATTTAGCAGTTAATGTGCCAAAGGCACATTCAACAACTCTTCATGCTCTGGTTAACCAATAATTAAAAACCCTCTGACCTCTGGGTCAGTCCACTACTTCCATAGGGTTTTATCAAGTGTGGTGAAAGCTGGAAGGCGTCATCTCCAACGCACATAAATGGTAATGGTGGAGCAGTGGTTCCAGGTAGAGGTCTAGGCGGTGGAAAGTCAAATGCCTCTCCATACAAATGACGCCCCATTGGTGAAGTTTTAAAAATCTGGGAGTCATTTGCGCGTCCATATGCACCGATATCCACAGCGATAAATTTGCAGTATGCGTCGGCTATGGCCATCAATACAATTGAAATGTACTTTTTGTAATTGTAAAATTCAGATCCAGAGCCATAAGGTTTGACAATCCTTATATGCTTGCCATCGACTGCTCCAACACAATTTGGGAACTGGCATATTTCTTCAAAATTGTGGGCAATCTCCAGCCACCTCTCCTGTGATGGCTCTGGAAGGTATTCCGCCTGTAAGCAATCCCACAATGCCCGGCAGGTCTCTCTGATGATCCCTGAGATAGTGGATATCCCAAGCCTGAACTGGAAATGTAGGGATGAAAATGATTTTCCAGTTGCAAAGAATCTGTTAACAAAAGGGAAAGACAATAATAAAAAATTCAAAAAACAACATTACAGTTATAAGTCTGATGAATGAGAATCATTAAAAAAAAGAATAACTTACTGAATAGTCACCATCAGATGATCCGCTGGTGATATGGAGAAGCGCATCTGGGTGTCTTGTCTCTGTATTGATTCTCCAACATGGCCCAACAAAATTTCCAAATTTTCCGCTTTCATGAGCACATAGCTGAAAAATTTTTCAGGATTTTCCCTCAATTCGATATACAGTGTGGAATAAACGCCACGGGTCATACGTTGGGCTGTGATAGGATGGATCCACAGCCTTCTCTTCCGCCGCTGCCGCAGGATGCGCAGTCTTTCTTCCTCCTTGTCCCGAACGATGACTGCCAACCGAAATCCGCACATATCTTCACAATATTCACCAGTACTCCTTCCATCTTTCTCTACAAGCCACTTTCTCTACAACCTTTCAAAGATGTGGTGTAAATACACTGTATATATAGTTTTCCAGTAGTTTCCAGTAGCCAGTCACATTTCCCTGTACTTTGCATAGCCAATCACATTGAGATTGAGATTTCCAAAAAACGGATCCATCAAAAAACAGTTCCAACGGATGTAAAAATCGGTCGCAATGGTTCTAACAGATCCATTTTTTTTACGCATCTGTGTAACAGATACGTAAAAAAAACGGATACGTTAGAACTGTTTTCTTAACAATTTTGACGGATCCATCGATCCGTCACGATGTCGGAGCAGACTGACACCAAACAACTGAAGTGTGAAAGAAGACTTAGGGACAAACAAGGCCCTACCCACACTGGCAATGTGGGGAGAAACAATAGGATGCACCTTAAAAGGTACAAACTTTTTACAGTAAAGTTTTTGGGCAATTCACCGTCCATTACCCTATTCTCCATTTAAGATTTTCAATAAGCATAACCAAACATTTATAAACAGGTAACAACAATTATTGAGATCTTATATTTTAGTCTCTGTAATGGACTGGTATCTGACCTCTGGTACTACGGGTAGATCAACACAGTACAGGGATTGATAGTGACCTGCCAAGATTCACTATTCTTGCTACCACCGGTGTAGTGCACGCTCTCATGGCTACACTTCTAGTGATTCTACGTAGCACAGGTATACTTGATCTCCTAGGAATACTTTTACTCACTGTGGGCATAACAGATTCACCGATAGCAGGGGGTGGATTCTCTTATTCCACTACTGGTGTCGTATCTGCTGCTTGAGCCCGTTTGTTTTCAGGTTGGTCCTGAGTCACATTTCTTTCTGGCATGACTAATTGGGGAAAGGTCAAGACAGGCACTATGACTGCTTGGTTCACTTGTGTCCATGACTGAGGAAAGTCTCCAAGAATGGTATGGATATCATTTTCTTCTTCTTTAGGTTGAGAGATATCTTGATGTGTTTCCTGGTTTTTCAATTGGTTAGGGCATACCTTCAAATGATCTCTTGACACCGCAGTTGAAGTTTCTCCTCCATCTTGAGTTATGAGGCACACCTTGGTGTTATCAAAGTTTGACAGTAAGATGATGTACGGTTCAATCTCCCATTGATCATCAAGTTTGTGGACTCTTCTTTTTTGCTTTAGAACTTGTTCTCCAGGTGACAAGGGAATTGCAGAGACATGTTGATTATAGTTTCTCTCTTGCCTCTGTCTTGCTTGAGACAAACTTCTTTCTACACACTCTTGCACTTTGCGGTGTCGCTGATGCCGCTCTGTATCCCAGTGTGATGTGACTTCAGGTGTTAAGACTCCCATGTCCAAGTCAACAGGTAGTTTGCCAGGTCTTGCTCTCATTAGGTAGGCTGGAGTGCAGTTGGTAGAATTTACCGGGATATGGTTATACAGATCTACCACATCCGGCAACTTTTCTGGCCACAGGTTTCTCTCTTCCAAGGGCAAGGTCTTCAGTAAGTAAATTACCACCTGGATCATCTTCTCACACATGCCATTTGTCTGTGAATGGTACAGTGTTGTCCTGATTTTCTTGCATCCACACAGATTACAGAACTCCTTGAACACTTCTGCTTCAAATGCTGGGCCTTGGTCAATGAGTATCTATTCAGGGTAACCATGTGGTCGACAAAAGTGTTTTTGGAATACCTTGGCTGCCGTCCTTGCAGTTTGGTCCTCGACAGGCATGACTACCAGGAACCTGGAGTAATGGTTCACTATAGTCAGGGCGTAGACATAGCATGAAAGGCTTGGGGTTAGCTTCACGTGGTCTAAGGCTACCAGCTCAAGTGGCTGTTTCATGACTATGGGCTGTAGGGGAGCCCTCTGGCTGTTGCGATCCTTTCTGCACAGGTTGCATGGGCCACATGTTCGGCACCACTTTTCAATGGCTCATCTCATGCCAATCCAGTAGAATCTCTCATGAAGTAGGACATCCAGCTTCTTCCATCTGAAGTGTCCTGCTCCATCGTGGTACGCTTCTAAGACCATTGTCGCATCCCGCTTCGGGACTACCACTTGCCAGATCAGTTTATGGGTGCGTGAGTTGATTTTCCTCTGACACAGCTTTCCCTCGTAAATGAACAACCTGCCCTTCTCCTTCCACAACTGTTGCGTTTCCTGTGGATCATCTGGGCCAGGGTGTGAATCAGCCTATGTCAGCAGCTCTCTTACCAGGCTGACTGCTGGGTCACTATCTTGTGTCTCTGCCCATCCATGGTGGGGCAATGGATTAAGCTTGGCCTCTTGCATGACATGGCGCTTGTTCCTCACACAATGGGAATGTTGGGCCGCAACTGGGTAGTAGAAGGTGGGTAACTCGATTTCTTTGAGTGCTTCTGGATCTCCTCCCTCTTCTGGTGAATTGAGCAGCCGGGACAGTGCATCAGCATTTGCGCTCTTATGTCCCGCTCGGTATTTGATGGTAAACTCGTAGTTGGACAACCGGGCCATCCATCTCTGCTCCAATGCATATAATTTTGCCTTCTCCAGGTGAGTCAGTGGATTATTGTCCATGAAAACAGAACTTTGCTGAAGCCAGGTAGTGCTTGAATTGCTCTATTACTGCCCAGTCTATGGCAAGGAACTTCAGCTTGAAGGAACTGTAGTTTCCAGGGTTACTTTCAGTGGGACAAAGCTCCCTGCTGGCATAGGCAAAAACTCTTTCTCTGCCTTTCTGTACTCGGGACAGCACAGCTCTTAATCCCACATTGCTGGCATCTGTGTAGAGCACAAACGGTTGGTCATAGTCAGGGTAGACCAGTACTTCCTCTCCCGTGAGAGCCAACTTCAACCGAGTGAAGGATCCTTCCAGCCTGTCATTCCACTCAAACGGAGGACCCTTATTCTTGGTCTTCTTGGATTGGCCCACTAACAGGTCTTGCAGGGGTGTGGCTATCTTAGTGAAGTCCTTGATAAATCTTCAGCAGTAGCCTACCATCCCAAGGAACTGTCAGACTTCATGGATGTTGCTGGGCTTCGGCCAGTCCCTGATCACTGTGACTTTGTCAGGGTCTGGTGCCACACATTCGGTGCTTACCACATGGCCCAGGTACTGCACTTTGGGCTTTAACAGGTTGCACTTGGACGGCTTTAGTTTCAAGTCAAAGTTAGACAGAGCTTCAAACACCTCGGCCAGGTGCTCCAAGTGGTCTTCATAGGTCTTGGAGGAGACAATCACATCATCCAAGTATAACAGAACAGTTTCAAAGTTCTTGTACCCAAGACAGCACTACATTATCCTCTGGAACGTCCCTGGTGCACTGTGTTGTGAATTCTGTGGCAGAGCTCCCTCCTGTGGTCACAAGTGGTACTTCGGCTGATTCTCTCTATGGGCTTCCGTTGGTGGAGGAGAGTGGTACTGCGGCTTCTGAGTTTCCTTCCTCAGGTGATGTGGTGAAGTCGTTAGGTGCTGCTCTATTTAACTCCACCTAGTGCTTTGATCCTGGCCTCCAGTCAATGTTCTAGTATTGGACTTGCTTCCTCCTGGATCGTTCCTGTGGCCTGCTGCTCTGCATAGCTAAGTTGCTCTTTTGTTATTTTTGTTTGCTGTTTTTTCTGTCCAGCTTGTTTATTTGTTTTTCTTGCTGGCTGGAAGCTCTGGGACGCAGAGGGTGTACCTCCGTGCCGTTAGTCGGTACGGAGGGTCTTTTTGCCCCCTTTGCGTGGTTGTTTGTAGGGTTTTGTGTTGACCGCAAAGTTACCTTTCCTATCCTCGCTCTGTTCAGAAAGTCGGGCCTCACTTTGCTAAATCTATTTCATCTCTACGTTTGTCTTTTCATCTTAACTCACAGTCATTATATGTGGGGGGCTGCCTTTCCCTTTGGGGTATTTCTCTGAGGCAAGGTAGGCTTATTTTCTATCTTCAGGCTAGCTAGTTTCTCAGGCTGTGCCGAGTTGCATAGAGAGCGTTAGGCGCAATCCACGGCTGCCTCTAGTGTGGTTGGAGAGGATTAGGGATTGCGGTCAGCAAAGTTCCCACGTCTCAGAGCTCGTTCTATGTTTTTGGGTTATTGTCAGATCACTGTATGTGCTCTGACTTCTATGTCCATTGTGGTACTGAATTACCAGCCATAACAGCACTGCACAGTGCGAACGGCATGTAGTTGAATTCTATGAGGCCCATTGGTGTCATGAAGGTGGTCTTCTCTGTATCTGCCTCTGCCACGGGAACCTGCCAATACCCAATAGTGAAATCTAAGGTGGAGAAATAGCTAGCAGATTTCAAAGCAGCTAAGGACTTTTCAATTCTGGGTAATGGGTAGGCATCCTTATGTGCAATGCAGTTAATCTGCCTGTAGTCCACACACATCCTCATTGTACCATTCTTCTTTCTAACGAGGACTAAAAGAGCTGCCCAGGGGCTACAACTCTCTAATTACCCCAGCCTCCTTCATCTCTTTAACATACTCTTGGCACATTGGTAGTGAGCTGGAGGTACAGGCCGGTACCTCTCTTTAATGGGCGGATGATCTCCTGTGGGGATATGATGTTGAACCCCTTTTACCTGCCCAAAGTCTAGTGAGTGTTTGCTAAATACCTGTTCATACTCTTGGACCACCCAGTAGGCCCCTTGCTTTTGGTGTAAAGGAGTGGAATCAGTGCCTATGTGTAACTTTTGACACCAATCCTCCAAATGTCCTGCAGAGCCATTGTCCTCTGCCTGGTCACCTGTTACCTGTATTACATCGTTAATAACAGTTAATAGTTTAGCAAGTGTGGCATATCCGGGTAAATGGACTTCTTCCTCCCCACAATTAAGGACATGTACAGGTACCCTTCCCTTGCGGACATCAACCACCCCTCTGGCTGTCAGGATGGTGGGCCTGCTCTCAGAATAAACAGGTTCTACCAGGGCCTGGTAGTCTTTACCTCTGAGACCTATTGCTGCCTGACACCAGATTAACATTTTACTCCTGGGGGGTATTGCAATGGGGATCGAATCACTCACTGTCACGCTGCCAACTTCTCCACCAGACAGCTCTACCTGTTGTCTGTGCTTCATTGCCCAGTACCGTTTGTACAGAATGTAAGGCATAATCGTCACATGAGAGCTGGTGTCCAGTAAAGCGTTCATTGGGATGCCTTCAATCATAATGAGGAGGACTGTTCATCCTCCGACGTACTTGGCTTGCCAGCTTTGTGGCCCTGCTGGTCATCTTACTCCTGGGGGTTGGCTCTCTGCCCCAGGGGTTGCTCGTTTAAATGGCGCAACCTTGCGATGTGCCCCGCATGGTTGCAGTGGCGATGAATGGGTCGTCCGTCCTGATGATAGCGGTCATTGTCTCTTCCTCTGGTCAGTGGGATCCTCTTCTGTCGTCGCCAGGGTACATCATCTGGACTGGAAGCCAGCTGGATCTTTCCTTTTGGGGAATCTTGTAGGGACTGCACAGTTTTGGCTAGTGCAGCTACGCTTTTGGTCAGTTCCTGAACCTGAAGGTGCAGTCCTGCGGAGGGGTCATCATTTAAAGTCTCTGCGTCAGCCTCAACAGGGACCTGATGGAAGGATGCTGCTTCTTGATGGTAGTTAATTGCTGGGCTCCTAGGGGATCCTATGTGGCTGAGATTAGGTTCATGCAGTACCTGGATGGCTCTGTCCTTGAATTGTGCAAAGTCCAGGTCAGGGTTTTGCAGGGCCAGGATGTGCAGCTGCATCCGGTGGGTGCCAGACAAAAGTCCTTCAATAAATTGCTCCTTTAACAGTTTTTCCCCATCCTGCACGCTGTTTGGGTCAACTTGTTTAACAGCTCATAGCACCTCCTGGAGATTGAGTACATAGTCCCTTCTATTGTCCTGGGTCCATTGTTTGCACCCAAAAAACCTCATCTTTATTTCTGCAGCAGTGCGGGTTTCAAAAGTGTTTTTCAGTTTGGCTAATATTTGCTCAACAGTTCCTTTTTCAATATCTGGCCAGGATTTTAATTCTCCTTGTGCTGCACCAATTAATTGGCCAGTTAGGATGCTGACTTTTTTTTTGGTTCCGACAGGGGGTACACATGAAATAAGCTGCAGAGTCTTTATTTAAAGTCATTGAGGGTGTGGGACTCCCCTGAATATTGTGGCAACCAGGCTGCTCCCGGTATATAGGGCATGGATAATGGCATTATGGGAGCTGTAGCTGCAGCTGGTTCTGGACAGTTTATGGGCACTGCGGCCACCACGGGGTCTGATGGCATCATGCGGGCTGCGGCTGCGTCTGCCGCCAGCGATGCAACTTCACCTGGGCCGGACATTTCCCTTCCCCTTGCTAGCCTCATCCACGCCTGTCACTTGGTTACCGGCGTCTGCAGCTGTCTCACCGGTTCTCTGTTCAGTTCAGCTTTCAGCTTCTTCTCTTGCGTATGGCAGAGCACGGAGAGCAGCATCCTTCACGCCCTTTCTTTAGGCTCTGTCCATGATGGCACGCCCCTCTTTTCCTGCGCACCTCGCGGCGCTCTTTATGGCGGCCTTTTTGAAAATTTTATTGCACACACCATGTGACGCAGTTATGGCGATGCTTTAAAAGCTCATTAAAGTCTCTCGCACACAATTTAATAAAGTCTGTCTTTTAAGTACAGTCTCTTAGGCACATAAGAACCAGTTTGCTGGGTCAGTCTAATCCTGTTCGTGACGCCAAAATGGAACGCCCACCAGGGCCGTGGGGTACACGGTACCAGGTCTGGTACTTAAAGGGATGTGTCACAGCGGCAGCGACCCGGTCCGTGGCCCTGGGTGCCCATGTTAAAGGGATGGTCTTTAAAGGGGTTAGTTGAATAATAAAAGTTTGTGATGCCACCTGTGGTATTTAGACAGGGGTGACCGATGGTGCTTAAAGGGGTCCACTGTGGTGATGTTATGGCAGCAGGGATGGTATGGCTTCCCACAGGTGAAGCTGGGTCCCCAGTGCTCCCGGTGTAAAAGATGAAGATGGTGATAGGTGGTTTAGTAAGAAACGGAGGACACAGGGTTGCAGTCTCTTTACCTCTTTACTTGGTTCAAGGCAGCGACAGTCCTGGGTACTTGATCACGGATGCTGTGTGGTCCAGCCGGCTTGGAAGCAAAATGGGAATCCCTCTAACCAGGTGGGGTTGGAAGCCTTCCCTATAGTGCTGTGGTGTTGTAGTCCCTTGCTGCCTTTGGCCTCACATAAGTTCCTCATGTTTTCTCTCTGTCCCACTTTAGGTAGGACACTACCCGTACGACAGGTAGCTCAAGCCTTTTTACAGGACCTCTATCTCGACCCGGGCTCTATTTGCTATTGTGTCCTCGGGTGCTAATGGTGGACAGGTAACTTTCAATCAGCTGTCCGCCGGTTTCTGCAGTGGGGCATGAAGTTACCCCCACAACCTCGGTCTTCTGGCTACCGGTATCTGCGCTCAGCATGGAGGAAGCCCAGTCGCAGCTTCTCTCTCCATCTCTTCACTCTCCTGTGCTTCTTTTCCCTCTCAGTCTCCTACAGACTGCTCTGCTTTCTTTTTCCTTCCCAGGAGCCGCAGAATCACTCGTCTCCACGGCCCCATCTTTCCTTCCTTCCTCTTCACTCTCCTCTCACCATCTAACTCCAACTGCCTAGCAACTGACTTCTCCTCCTGACCAGAGAGAGCAGCTCCCTGATGTCGGGTGTAGAGCTCCCACTTCTTGCCTGGAGTCAGAACAGTGTTGTATGTGCTGAATGCCTGTCAAAGGGATCCTTCCTCACTTCCAAGCATGACATCACTCTCCCCATGTGGAAAGTAATGCCACTGTAACAAATGGTTACCTGGGGTGCTACAGAAGCCTGATTCAGAGGCCACAAAAAAGCGTTCTGTTATTAACGTCATTCAGTAGGGGACCTGACTTTAAAATAGTTTGTAGCATCTAATGTGTCATAGAGGCTTGATTCAGAGGCCAAAAGAAATTATTCTGTTATTAACGTCATACAGTGAGGGACCTGACTTTAAAATAGTTTGTATCATCTAGTGTGTAGTGTTGTAACCCGGTTACAAAGCAGGAGGTACCCATGCCTGAAAGCACTACCAAGGACCACCTGACGTTGGTGGAACTCAGATACCCAGAAGGAGGCACCTAAGCCAAAGACTCTGCCCAGAACCAGCTGACGGTACTGGAACCAGGATGGAGAGCAGAAGGTACAAGAGCAAAAGACACTGCCGAAAACCAGCTGACGGTACTGGAACCCGGATGGCTAGCCGAAGGTACAAGAGCCAATGGAACAACCGAGGACCAGCTGGCATTACTGGAACCTGGTTACTAAGCAGGAGATACCCGTGCCAGAAAGCACTACCAAGGACCACCTGACGCTGGTGGAACTTGGATACCCAGAAGGAGGCACCTAAGCCAAAGGCTCTGCCCGGAACCAGCTGATGGTACTGGAACCAGGATGGGGAGCAGTAGGTACAAGAGCAAAAGACACTGCTGAAAACCAGCTGACGGTACTGGAACCCGGATGGCTAGCCGAAGGTACAAGAGCCAATGGAACTACCGAGGACCAGCTGACATTACTGGAACCCAGTTACTAAGCAGGAGATATCCATGCCAGAAAGCACTACCAATGACCACCTGACGTTGGTGGAACTCGGATACACAGAAGGAGGCACCTAAACCAAAGGCTCTGCCTGGAACCAGCTGATGGTACTGGAACCAGGATGGACAGGAGGGACTACCCATGACAAAGACACTTCTGAGCAGCAACTGGTGATGTTGGAGCCCAGGGAATCCAGGAGAAGCAGAGTATAGGCTGAGGCCTAATTGGAGCCAGTTGAAAGGGAACCTTTAACCCCCAATGGTGTTTGCAACTAAAAGAGCCTCCTTGTGCGGCACTAATGTTGCACAAGGAAAAGGTGCCTCTTTTCATTATGCTCCTTGTACAAGCTGAAGTTAACACTTAAAAAATGTGTCCCTCATACCCTGAAACCGTCCCGGAGGCGGGACTTTCCTTTTTAATGAGACGCAGCACAGCTGTCATTCACACCCCCTTGGTGCCGTGCGCCGCCTCCTCAGCATTGTTTGAATCTGTCCCGGAGCCTGCGCTGTTATGTTATCCCTTGGTCATGCGCAGTTAGCGCTGGCCGTCTTCAGACATCATTTGTTGTCAGGCTGACTGAGCCTGTGCGACTGCCCTGCCAGAGATCCCGCCACGCTGTGTCTTCTCACTTTGGTGGTGTCTGCCAGTAATTGTTGGAAATATAAACACTCCTGGTTGGGTTTCCATCTGGTGGATTGGGTTTAGTGGAAGGTCTATTGGTAGTGTTGAGCATTCCGATACCGCAAGTATCGGGTATCGGCTGATACTTGCGGTATCGGAATTCCGATACCGAGATCCGATACTTTTGTGATATCGGGTATCGGTATCGGATCAATAGGGATGTGTAAAATAAAGAATTAAAATAAAAAATATTGATATGCTCACCTCTCCGGCGGCCCCTGGACATCACGCAGCTAACCGGCCGGCTTCTTTGTTTAAAATGAGCGCCTTCAGGACCTGCGAATGACGTCGCGGCTTCTGATTGGTCGCGTGCCGCCCATGTGACCAGCACGCGACCAATCAGAAGCCGCGACGTCATTCTCATTCACAAAACTCCTAATTCTAGGAATTAAGGACCTGCGAATGACGTCGCGGCTTCTGATTGGTCGCGTGCCGGTCACATGGGCGGCACGCGACCAATCAGAAGCCGCGACGTCATTCGCAGGTCCTGAAGGCGCTCATTTTAAACAAAGAAGCCAGCCGGTTACCAGCGTGATGTCCAGGGGCCGCCGGAGAGGTGAGCATATCAATATTTTTTATTTTAATTCTTTATTTTACACATCCCTATGGATCCCAGGGCCTGAAGGAGAGTTTCCTCTCCTTCAGACCCTGGGAACCATGAGAATACCTTCCGATACTTGATGTCCCATTGACTTGTATTGGTATCGGATATCGGTATCGGCGATATCCGATATTTTTCGGGTATCAGCCGATACTATCCGATACCGATACTTTCAAGTATCGGACGGTATCGCTCAACACTACCTATTGGTCCCTATTATACTGTTTCTACTCTCGTGAAATTGATGCCACTTCTGCGGTATAAGGTCCTCATTTGATTAAATGTTAACTCTCCTGGTTGGGTGTCCATCTGTTGGATTGGGTGTAGTGAAAGACCTGTCAGTCCCTATTATACTATTTCTACTGTGGTGAAATTGTTGCCACTTTGGTGGAGTCTGCCAATAATTTTTGGAAATGTGAACACCCCTGAATGGATGTCCATCTGCTGAATTGGGTTTAGTGGAAGACCTATTGGTCCCTATTATACTGTTTCTACTTTCGTGAAATTGATGCCACTTCTGTGGCCCTTTGGTGGTGTAAAGCCCTCATTTGTTTAAATGTGAACATTCCTGGTTGGGTGTCCATCTGCTGGATAGGGTGTAGTGAAAGACCTGTCAGTCCCTAGTATACTATTTCTACTGTGCTGAAATTGATGCCATTTTGGTCGTGTCTGCCAGTAATTTTTGGAAATGTGAACACTACTGATTGGGTGTCCATCTGCTGAATTGGGTTTAATGGAAGACCTATTGGTTCCTATTATACTGTTTCTACTCTCGTGAAATTGATGCCACTTCTGTGGTGCAAGGCCTTCATTTGTTTAAATGTTAACACTCCTCCTTCCTTCGACTAAACTACACATGTTACTATCCTTAAATTTTTCTGAGAATGGTAGTCTAGAAAACTGATATTTGTGCTACCTGAGCATGGCTCAGCATGAAAGTAGGTAGAAATGTTTCATGTGGCATCAGGGCTCCCAGCAAAGGAGCCTACACCGATCCCTCACCCACCTCATCTTACTGTGACGTTCAATTGAAAACTGTAAATGCGGTCCTTGACCCCGATATCTCATGCTTGGCTGATTGCTGCAATTTCATACTAAAATTTGAACTGTGGGTGAATCAAGGCCACTTTCCTGGTGTCTGTCCCTCATTTGATGTGTATTGGCAGCATTTGGGGCCCTTTTAAGGTGTTGTGCATGGTTTTGTTTTTGACTCCCACTGAGTTGAATGGTGTTTGGTTATGTAAGGTGAATATACAACGAATTAATCAGCGAATATTGCAAATTCGGCAATCGTAATATGAACCGAACATTGGAACATTCGCTCATCTCTAATCACAGACAAGTTTCAAGACAACATAACTCTGTATGGCTGAGAAATGGATGCCTGCAACATTTATAAAAGCTTTTTCTCAGTTTTAGGGATCACAGAAATGTTCACAGACCACATAACACTGTATGGTTGAGAAATGGATGCCTGCAACATCTATAAAAGCCTTTTCTCAGTTTTAGAGATCACAGAAATGTTCACAGACCATGTAGCACCATATGGTTGAAAGATGGAAGCCTATAAAAAATTTTAAAAGCTTTTTTTCAGTCTTAGAGATCACAGAATTGCACTCCACTCTATGGAATAGCGTATGGCTGAGAATTGTAGGCTTGAAAAAAGTTTCAATGTTTTTTGGATGTGTTCTATATTACAAAAAGGGACCTTAAAGCAGTGTTCCCCAAATCCAGTCCTCAAGGCCCACCAACAGATCATGTTTTCATGATTTCCTTTGTATTGCACAGATGACGCAATTATCACCTGGGCAAGACTAAGGAAATCCTGAAAACATGATCTGTTGGTGGGCCTTGAGGACTGAAGTTGGGGAACCCTGCCTTAAAACACAAAATACTTGATGGATCAAAGTGTATTCAATTTTTTCAGCCCCCACAATAAAAGCTGGATTGAAAGTGGTTGTTTCGTCAGTATTTTTTGCACCTGTGTTTTTGCCATCATAAATCGTGTCCGCCGCACCCTGCTAGTGTATTCAGTTGGAGGCTTCAGCAGGTAAACATCTCTGCATGTTTCTCTTTGACTTTTTTAAATTTTTTTGGAGGATTTCTAAGTCCTCTATTTGTGTTGGTGAGCTTTTACTCTATGTTTAGCGATAGGACTGGCAAGATGTAAGGACTCTTGAAGTGGGTTGCCAGCTTACGTATTGAGGCCCCAATATAAACTAATACCTTACATACATTGATATGTGGGTTTTTTTTGCACTTTATCTTGCAGGGTGCATTCAGTTGGAGGCTTCAGCAGGTAAACATCTCTGCATTTTTCTCTGTGACTTTTTCTGAGTTACAGGCTGCAAATATGCAGAGTGGTGATTTGAGTTTGAACATTAACACCACGCATTGCTTGCCGAGTAACAAGCGAATCAGAGCGCCGTGATGACTGAGGGATAATTGTTTGCTCCACAAACTTCCCTTAAAATTTGTTTCCCAGACTGGAAAGTACCCTTGCATAGAGATTTCTCAATAAATTCCAAATCCTGGAGACTGGATTGTGAATACTTTTGTCCTATACACTTTTGATTCAGTTAATAACCAATCTGTTGCTAAAGGAAATATAGAAACATTCCCAAAACCCCTATCAAACTTAGAAACATTAATAAAAATGTATTTCAATATAGTGTTCTTCTTTCTCTAGGGCTCAGAGATCATTATAGTAAATAGAGAAATAGAGCCAACCATCTTGGGAAAACTAAGCAAGACATTGCCTACATAATTTTTTTTACATTTATGGACATGGCTTGGGGAACCACATTACTCCACAAACTCATCTGTACTGTTTACTTTTTATTTGCTTTCTGAAAGTTTTAGTTCATGTTATTACTTTTTGACAATGCACATTCATTTCTTCCATCTTCAAATATTTATGCAATTGGTAAGTGTTTTATAAGAACAGTGCAGTAGTTAAGAGTAGTAACAGAGCTAGTAGATAAATGTTAATAACAGCATATTGGTCAAAATAATCTACACTGACAGTTATGAGTTATTTCACGCGTGATCCCTGGAAACTAATTAACTGCGCATTGCAATGTCTGAAGTGGAGTAACATCTGTTTTGTTTTATCTATTCTAGGTGCTTTATGTAAAACCATTTTTAGGGTATGTGCACACGTTGCGGATTAGCCTTAGGAATTTCTGTTGCAGATTCTTCCCTCTCTTGCCAGAAAACGTAGGTGCACTATTGTTGCGTTATTAATGCGTTTTTTCCATGCAAATTTGTATGCGTTTTTTAAAGCTAAATAAAGATCTATTATTGACAAAAAAAAGATTTGTGATGTCATTTCTTGTTCAACCTCTTCTTTTACATTTGTCCAACCAACCCACACTCCAATACACACAGATAGGCTATGTTCACACGCTGCGGATATTGCTGCGGATCCCATGTGTTTACAGTACAATGTAAACCTATGGGAAATGAAATCTGCAGTGCACATGCTGTGGAAAAAAACACGCGGAAACGCAGCCATTTACATTTCGCAGCATGTCAATTCTTTGTGCGGAATCCGCAGCGGTTTTACACCTGCTCCATAATAGAAAACCGCAGGTGTAAAACCGCAGTGGAATCCGCACAAAAACCACAATAAATCCGCAGGAAAACTCAGTGTTTTTTCCCTACGGATTTATCAAATCCGCTGCAGAAAATTCCGCAGTGGACCATTCTACGTGTGCACATACCCATAGACAGACAGACAGATAGAAGGAATGAGATAGATAGATAGAAGGAATGAGGGCGGCGTCACACTAGAGAGTTTTACGAATGTATGAGAGGCGCAAAAACTACGTATTGCACACGGACCAATGATTCTCTATGGGGCAGCTCCTATCTGCCGTATATTTCGCAGCCGAATTTTACGGGTGTAGAAAATCGCCGCATGCTGCGTTTGTCAGCGTATTGCGCAAAAATTCCGCCAATGAAAGTTTTGCCAACCTTGCCAACGGATTACATACAGAACACTGTTTTGGGAACATTTCTGCGTATTGCGCCCATAAAAAAAACGGACCGTATTTTCCTACGCCAAGGGTCACGCCAGCCTGAGATAGATAGATAGATAGATAGAGAGATAGATAGATAAATTGATAGATGATAGATAGAAGGAATGAGATGGATAGACGTAGAGAGATATATGGATAGTTAGACTACTTTCACACATCAGTTTGTTTCCGTCAGGCAGGATCTGGTGAATTTTTGAAAAAACGGATCCGTTGCAAATAGTAAAAAACTGATGCAACTAATCGTTTTTTTTTTTTTTTTTTTTAAAAGAGAGAGCGAACGGAAAATGTGCATGATTTGAATGGAAACATGCATGAAAAAACGATTCGGAGGCCGGAATCATCATTTAACATCTCCAGTTTCATACGTTTTTTCGCTGGATCCGTCGCTGTGCGTTTTTTTGCCGGACAGAAAAACCGTTCCTCTCTATGTGTTTTCCGTCTGGCGGAAGCAGCTTTTTTGACGGATCTGGCAAAAAACAGATGAAACATGTGGCCATCAGGCGCAATCCGATGCTAATACAACTCTATGAGAAAAAATGGATCGAGCAGAAAAAAAAAGGATCTTTTTTTTTTTAAACTTGCCGGATTGTGCCTGACGGCAAAAACCTGATGTTTGAAATTAGCCAGATAGATATATGGATAGAAACATCTATGTATCTATAGATATATCTATAGATAGATATATCCATAGATAGGCCGATGTTGATTAATGAACATAAAGAAAAAAACGGGGAAAAAATGGCGTGGGCTCCTGCCCAATTTTCTGCGCCGGAGGGGGAAAGCCGATGGCCGGGAGCGAATATTTGTAGCCTGTGAAGGGGTTAATACCCATGGCCCCTTTCCAGGCTATGAATATCAGCCCGCTGCTGTCTGCGTAGCCTTTACTGGCTATTAAAATAGGGGGACCCCCAAAAAAATGATGTGGGGTCCCCCTATATTTTATAGCCAGAAAGGCTACGGAGACAGCTGCGGGCTGATATTCATCATGTTATATGTTGTATGTACTGTCATATGTTGTATGTTGTATGTACTGTCATATGTTGTATGTTCTGTTGTATGTTGTATGTTCTGTCATATGTTGTATGTTCTGTCATATGTTGTATGTTGTATGTACTGTTGTATGTTGTATGTTCTCTCATATGTTGCATGTGCTGTCATATGTTGTATGTTGTAGGTACTGTGTTATGTTGTATGCTCTGTCATATCTCATATGTTGTATGTTCTGTCATATGTTGTATGTTCTGTTATATGTTGTATGTTCTGTCATATGTTGTATGTTGTATGTTCTGTCATATGTTGTATGTTGTATGTACTGGGTTATGTTGTATGTTCTGTCATATGTTGTATGTTGTAGGTACTGTGTTATGTTGTATGTTCTGTCATATGTCATATTTTGTATGCACTGTCATATGTTGTATGTTCTGTCATATGTTGTATGTTCTGTCATATATTGTATGTTCTATCATATGTTGTATGTTTATGTACTGTGTTATGTTGTAAGTTGTATGTTCTGTCATATGTTGTATGTTGTAGGTACTGTGTTATGTTGTATGTTCTGTCATATGTCATATGTTGTATGTACTGTCATATGTTGTATGTTTTGTAATATGTTGTATGTTGTATGTACTGTGTTATGTTGTAAGTTGTATGTTCTGTCATATGTTGTATGTTGTAGGTACTGTGTTATGTTGTATGTTCTGTCATATGTAGTATGTTGTATGTACTGTCATATGTTGTATGTTCTGTCATATGCTGTATGTTGTATGTACTGTCATATGTTGTATGTACTGTCATACGTTATATGTACTTATGTTATATGTTGTATGTTCTGTCGTATGTGTATGTTCTGTTGTATATTCGTGGTTTTTTTTGTTTGTTTTTACATTCAACACATTAGCCGGATGATGGGACTACTTGATGGGACTACTATTGTCCCATCATTGGCTAATGTGTCAATCACTGGTACTTGTAGTCCCATTGGACAATGTCTGCACATGCACACACCCCCAAGGACCCCCCACAGCCTGGCACAGACCCCCATAGCCCGGCGCAGACCCCCCACAGCTTGGCACAGACCCACCACAGCCCGGCACAGACCCCCCCACAGCCCAGCACAGACCCCCGACAGCCTGGCGCAGACCCCCCACAGCCTGGCACAGACCCCCCACAGCCCGGCACAGACCCCCACAGCCCGCCGCAGACCCCTGACAGCCGCGCACAGACCCCCAACAGCTCACCGCAGATCCCCGACAGCCCCGCGATCCCCTCAGACCCCCATGATCACCGCAGACACACACAAACGCCCGCAGACAGACACGCACATCTTCCCCGCACACACACAGTCTCCGCCCACACACACAGTCTCTGCCCACACTCCGCCCACACACTCTTCCCCGCTTCCAATCTGCAATGTTTCTCACAGCAAAACGGTTTTGCTGCGGATGTGCCCAACTTAATGCAAGTCAATGGGTGCAGAAACGCTGCAGATCCACACAAATAAATGACATGCTCCTTCTTGTAACCCACCGTTTTCAGTGCGGAGTTTTCAGCACCATTAGCACAGCATTTTTTTTCCATTGATTTACATTGTACTGTAAATCACTTGCGGATCTGCAGCGTTTCTGCACAGTAAAAAACGCTGCGGATCCACAGGAAATCCGCAACGTGTGCACATAGCCTCAAGAATGTTTGTCTTTTTTTGCATCCAGTACAAATACTATTGATGGGCAAGGAATGTCAGTATCAATATCTTCTGAAAGCGATACATCTTTAGATGTCTTGAAGAATTGGCTCAAGATGAGGATCAGAAAAAAAAATTAAATGTAATTCTATATCTCCTATTACCATTAACAATTATCCTTCTCTTCAGGTCTTTTCCATCATGTTTCTCAAAAAATTCCAGGAATAAAACTTTCAGGACCGGATTTCAGATAAATCAAGCCAAAAGGAACAAGATAGAGATTGATCACTAAACCTAGAATAGCTTGTCCATAAATGTAATACAGTTTTCATTGCACATAAAGCTGATGTCTGATAAGTCTGTTATTTTATAATTGGTATGTTTGCATTTAAGTATTTAAAAGTAATTAATGTAAAGCTCACAGAACCATTTTTGTATACATTACAGACTAAAAGTTTGGACACACCTTCTCATTTAAAGATTTTTCTGACTATGAAAATTGTACATTCACACTGAAGGCATGAGTGTGGAAAGCAGTCATCAAAGAAAAAGGTGGCTACTTTGAAGAACCTAGAATATAAGACATAATTTTAGTTGTTTCACACTTTTTTGTTAAGTATACAATTCCACATGTGTTAATTCATAGTTTTGATGCCTTAAGTGTGAATGTACAATTTTCATAGTCATGAAAATACCGAAAGGTCTTTAAATGACAATGTGGGTCCAAACTTTTGGTCGGTACTATATATATATATATATATATATATATATATATATATATATCTAATATATAATTGCCTAGAATACTACTTCCTGCAATTTGTGCCAACTTCCGTGGCTTTGTCCGGAGCTAATGTCCAGAGCTAATGTCCAGAGCTAATGTGCGGAGATAAGTGACGTCAACAGTGTCCAGTGTCTGATTGGTTGCCGCCTGCTGCGAGCGACCAATCAGAAACGTGCCGTACTGTGACACACTCCGCCCGCCATTTTGGTGTAATTTTTGAATTTTTACCTCACAGCAAGTTTCTACTGCGTGGAGGCGGGCCCAGTGACGTTGCTCTTCAAGCTCCTGCCGAATTTCAAGTATATATGGATTCTAGACTCCCGATTCTTTAGAATCGGGCTGCCATCTAGTATATATATATATATATATATACAACTCTGAAATTATACACAAGTACAAACAAGATGGGAATGTCCAAGCATCATACTGCTCAGGACAGGTTGTGTGTCCCAGGGATGAATGTGCTTTGGTCCGAAATGTGAATATCAGCCCAAGGACAAAAGTAAAAGACTTTATGAAGATGATGGCAGAAGCTAGTAAGATTGTGTCAATATCCACTGTGACACTAGTGCTGTATCAACATGGGCTGAAAGGCCACTCTGACAGAAAGAAGCCATTACTCCCAGAGAAACATAAAATAGCCAGATTAATGTTTGCAAATGCACACAGGAACCAAGACCTTAATTTTTGGAGATATGTCCTGTGGTTTGATGAAACTACTGTAAAATTGAACTTTTGGGGCATAATGACTATCACTGCATTTGGAGGAAAAAGGGAAAAACTTGGAAGCCTAATAATACCATCCCAACGCAGGCGGCAACATCATGTTGTGGGATTGTTTTGCTGCAGGAGGGACTGGTGAACTTCACAAAATAGCATGAGAAAAGATTATGTGGCAATACTGAGGCAATATATCAAGACAGTCAGGAAGTTAAGCCAAATGGATAGCAGTGATAGAGTATTTAATTTAGTACATACAATACAGAAATTTCGGTCTTATAGATCTTCTTTAATGTACTAATTTAGATACTAGAAGTAGTCTGGGGATCCCCCCATGTAAGTTAGATAAACCAATAGGCTGGCAAGTGAGCGATGGCTGTGGATCCTTAGGCTAGGGTCACATTGCGTTAGGATTGCGCTAACGCAATGTTTTATATGGGGCCGCGTTCGGGGTCGCGGTAACATCCCCGCTCTCGCAGATCCCCGATCTGCGAGAGCGGGGAACGGACCGCGGGCGCGCCTCGGACGCTGCAAGCAGCGTCCGCGGCGCGCCAGGAATCTCCGGCGCGTCGCTAGCGCGTGCCGAACATGGCACGCGCTAGTGTAGCGCGTTCCCATTAGCGTGAATGGGCGCGTTAACGGCCGCGTTGCACGGCGTTAATTTCGCCGTGCAACGCTGTCCGTTTAACGCGGTCCCATAACGCAATGGGAACCCAGCCTTAGCATAAGATCAGAATAGTGATTTCTGCGGTGAGGGAGATGCGGTATAGGCCGCAAGTCTGAAGATCTTTGGGTGCAGCTGGATCAAACTGCTTGAAGGAGATCATCAAACCTCGCAACTGACAGCTCACAATTCTTCACAACAGCTCAACAAAAATTAATTTTGTTCAACATGGAGGAGATTACCCATGCGATGTGCTGCAATGTGTGCTATATGTTTATTGACTTGCAAGATTAAAAGACAGACTTTACATGACAGAAATGCAAGCTTTTGACTCTGTTAAAGGAAAAGGTGCACAGTCTTCAAGAAAGAATAGCTACATTGAAGGTTATCAATAGGGTTGAGCGAAACGGGTCGAACATTTTCAAAAGTCGCCGACTTTTGGCGAAGTCGAGTTTCATGAAACCCGATCCGACCCCTGTGCGTGGTCGGCCATGCGGTACGCGATTTTCGCGCCAAAGTCGCGTTTCAATGACGCGAAAAGCGCCATTTCTCAGCCAATGAAGGTAAACGCAGAGTGTGGGCAGCGTGATGACATAGGTCCTGGTCCCCACCATCTTAGAGAAGGGCATTGCAGTGATTGGCTTGCTGTCTTCGGCGTCACAGGGGCTATAAAGGGGAGTTCCCGCCGACCGCCATGTTACTGCTGCTGATCTGAGCTTAGGGAGAGGTTGCTGCCGCTTCGTCAGAAGCAGGGATAGCGTTAGGCAGGGTCCATTAACCACAAAACCGCTTGTGCTGTAGCGATTTCCACTGCCCAACACCACCTTCGGTGTGCAGGGACAGTGTAAGCTCCTTTTTTTTTTTTTTCCTCAGCGCTGTAGCTCATTGGGCTGCCCTAGAAGGCTCCCTGATAGCTGCATTGCTGTGTGTACGCCGCTGTGCAAAGCAACTGCTTTTTTCAAAGCACAAATCCTCTTGTTCCTTCCTTTCTGCACAGCTATCTTGTTTTTTTGTCCACACTTTTTATTTAATTTGTGCATCAGTCCACTCCTTATTGCTGCCTGCCATACCTGGCTGAGATTACTGCAGGGAGATAGTAATTGAAGGACAGTTCCTTTTTTTTTTTTTTTGTGGGAGATTAAGATTGACATTTCTGCTAGAGTGCCATCTCTGTCTGTGTCATCTCTCACTCAGTGGGCCATAGAAAGCCTATTTATTTTTTTGCTTGATTTGGGTTCCAAAATCTACCAGAAAAAATCACAACATCAATCAGTGGGAGAAAAATATTGGCCTCAGGGCTTGTGTGCCACTCCTTACTCCTGTGTGTGCCATCTCTCACTCAGTGGGCCATAGAAAGCCTATTAATTTTTTTGCTTGATTTGGGTTCTAAATTCTACCTGAAAAAATCAATAAATCAATCAGTGGGAGATTAATATTGGCCTTTGGGCTTGTGTGCCAGTCCTAAGCGTGCCATCTCTCTCTCTCTCAGATAGTGGGCCATAGAAAGCCTATTTTTTTATTATTTTATTGGGTTTATAAATTTTCCCTGGAAAAAAAAAAAAGTGGGAGATTAATATTGGCCTCTGGGCTTGTGTGCCAGTCCTGAGCGTGCCATCTCTCTCACAAATAGTGGGCCATAGAAAGCCTATTTATTTTTTTGGTTGATTTGGGTTCATAATTCTACCTGAAAAAATCAAGCAATCAATCAGTGGGAGATTAATATTGGCCTTTGGGCTTGTGTGCCAGTCCTAAGCGTGCCATCTCTCTCTCTCAGATAGTGGGCCATAGAAAGCCTATTTATTATTATTTTTTTTATTGGGTTTATAAATTTTCCCTGGAAAAAAAAAAAAAGTGGGAGATTAATATTGGCCTCTGGGCTTGTGTGCCAGTCCTGAGCGTGCCATCTCTCTCACAAATAGTGGGCCATAGAAAGCCTATTTATTTTTTGGGTTGATTTGGGTTCCTAATTCTACCTGAAAAAATCAATCAATCAATCAGTGGGAGAAAAATATTGGCCTCAGGGCTTGTGTGCCACTCCTTACTCCTGTGTGTGCCATCTCTCACTCAGTGGGCCATAGAAAGCCTATTAATTTTTTTGCTTGATTTGGGTTCCAAAATCTACCTGAAAAAAATCACTAAATCAATCAGTGGGAGATTAATATTGGCCTCTGGGCTTGTGTGCCACTCCTGACTCCTGTGTGCGTCATCTGTCACTCAGTGGGCCCTAGAAAGCCTATTTTTTGTTTTATTTGTTTTCTAAATTCTCCCTGAAACAATCATTTTATTTTCTTTGGTTTCTAAATTATTCCTGAAAAAAAATCATTTTTTTTGTATTTTTTTTTCTCTCAAGTCTCCCTGAAAAAAAAAAAAAAAAAAAAATCTGTGGGAGATTCATATTGCCCCTTCTGCTTGTGTGCCAGTCTTGACTCCTGGGTGTGCCATCTCTCTCTCTCTCCCCAATTGTGGGCCATAGAAAGCCTATTAATTTTTTTGCTTGATTTGGGTTCCAAAATCTACCTGAAAAAAATCACTAAATCAATCAGTGGGAGATTAATATTCGCCTCTGGGCTTGTGTGCCACTCCTGACTCCTGTGTGCGTCATCTGTCACTCAGTGGGCCCTAGAAAGCCTATTTTTTGTTTTATTTGTTTTCTAAATTCTCCCTGAAACAATCATTTTATTTTCTTTGGTTTCTAAATTATTCCTGAAAAAAATCATTTTTTTGGTATTTTTTTTTCTCTCAAGTCTCCCTGAAAAAAAAAAAAAAAAAAAATCTGTGGGAGATTCATATTGCCCCTTCTGCTTGTGTGCCAGTCTTGACTCCTGGGTGTGCCATCTCTCTCTCTCTCCCCAATTGTGGGCCATAGAAAGCCTATTAATTTTTTTGCTTGATTTGTGTTCCAAAATCTACCGAAAAAAATCACTAAATCAATCAGTGGGAGATTAATATTGGCCTCTGGGCTTGTGTGCCACTCCTGACTCCTGTGTGCGTCATCTGTCACTCAGTGGGCCCTAGAAAGCCTATTTTTTGTTTTATTTGTTTTCTAAATTCTCCCTGAAACAATCATTTTATTTTCTTTGGTTTCTAAATTATTCCTGAAAAAAATCATTTTTTTGGTATTTTTTTTTCTCTCAAGTCTCCCTGAAAAAAAAAAAAAAAAATCTGTGGGAGATTCATATTGCCCCTTCTGCTTGTGTGCCAGTCTTGACTCCTGGGTGTGCCATCTCTCTCTCTCTCCCCAATTGTGGGCCATAGAAAGCCTATTAATTTTTTTGCTTGATTTGGGTTCCAAAATCTACCTGAAAAAAATCACTAAATCAATCAGTGGGAGATTAATATTGGCCTCTGGGCTTGTGTGCCACTCCTAACTCCTGTGTGCGTCATCTGTCACTCAGTGGGCCCTAGAAAGCCTATTTTTTGTTTTATTTGTTTTCTAAATTCTCCCTGAAACAATCATTTTATTTTCTTTGGTTTCTAAATTATTCCTGAAAAAAATCATTTTTTTGGTATTTTTTTTTCTCTCAAGTCTCCCTGAAAAAAAAAAAAAAAAAAAAAAGTCTGTGGGAGATTCATATTGCCCCTTCTGCTTGTGTGCCAGTCTTGACTCCTGGGTGTGCCATCTCTCTCTCTCCCCAATTGTGGGCCATAGAAAGCCTATTAATTTTTTTGCTTGATTTGGGTTCCAAAATCTACCAAAAAAAATAACTAAATCAATCGGTGGGAGATTAATATTGGCCTCTGGGCTTGTGTGCCACTCCTGACTCCTGTGTGCGTCCTCTCTCACTCAGTGGGCCCTACAAAGCCTTTTTTTTTTTTTTTTTTTTCCTAAATTCTCCCTGAAACAATCATTTCATTTTATTTGTTTTATAAATTCTTCTGTAAAAAACAATTTTTTTTTAATTTTTTTTTTTTCTGAAGTCTCCCTTTTAAAAAAAACAAACACAAATCAGTGGGAGATAAATATTTACATTTGCGCTTCAGTGACAGTCCTGCGTGTGTGCCATCTCATTTGTTGCCAACAACAACAGAGTGTGTAACATTGTGGCTGATTTTCGTTGTGGTCTCACCCACCTGTAAAGGGGTAGCTAAATCATACTGAAGTTATAGCTCACCGTGTAAGTTGTGTGACAGCAACAAATACCGTTCGTTTGTTAACGTTTTTAAAACAATGAGGAAGTCTGGTGGAAGAGGTCGTGGCCGGGGGCGTTCATTGTCAGCTGGTAATGAGGGTAGTGGTAGTGGTGGAGCATCAGCTGGTCTTGGGAAAAAAAATATTGCACCTAAGTCTGGAGCTGTGGAGCCAGGTTCATCGTCCGGCTACACAAGGCCTCGAACGCTCCCTTTTCTGGGAGTAGGAAAACCGCTTTTAAAGCCGGAGCAGCAAGAGCAAGTTTTGGCTTATCTTGCTGACTCAGCCTCTAGCTCTTTTGCCTCCTCTCGTGAAACTGGTAAATGTCAAAGCAGCGCGTTGTTAGTGGATGTTCACGGTCAGGGACAAGTCGCTTCCTTGTCCTCTTCAGCAAAAACAACAACAGAGAAGAATGCAGCAGGCGACACAACGGGTTACTCCATGGAGCTCTTTACACATACCGTCCCTGGCTTAGAAAGTGAAGCAGTTAACAGTCCATGCCCATTACAAGTTGAATCTGACATGGAGTGCACTGATGCACAGCCACAGCCAGACTACTATCCTGGTCCTTTGACTCAGACCACAACATTGCCATCGCAGGGTGCTGATCAAGAATCAGACCCTGATGAGACTATGTTGCCCCATCACGAACGCTATACCACCGACCGCCACGGTGACACAGACGAAGTTGCACACGAGCTACAAGAAGAGGTAATAGATGACCCAGTTCTTGACCCCGATTGGCAGCCATTGGGGGAACAGGGTGCAGGCGGCAGCAGTTCTGAAGCGGAGGAGGAGGGGCCGCAGCAGGCATCAACATCGCAACAGGTTCCATCTGCCGGGCCCGTATCTTGCCCAAAACGCGTGGCAAAGCTAAAACCTGTTGGAGGACAGCGTGGCCATCCGGTTAAAGCTCAGTCTGCAATGCCTGAAAAGGTATCCGATGCTAGAAAGAGTGCAGTCTGGCATTTTTTTAAACAACATCCAATTGATCAGCGCAAAGTCATCTGTCAAAAATGTTCAACTACCTTAAGCAGAGGACAGAATCTGAAAAGTCTCAATACAAGTTGCATGCATAGACATTTAACCACCATGCATTTGCAAGCCTGGACTAACTACCAAACGTCCCTTAAGGTTGTAGCACCCTCGGCCAATGAAGCTAGTCAGCAACGCAACATCCCTTCCGGCAGTGTAGGGCCACCATTTTCCGCACCACCTGCAGTATCTGTGCAGGTTTCTTTGCCAGGCCAAAGCCGTCAGGGTCAGGGAATCACCAGTTTCGTAGTAGGAAACACTGCATCTAGGGCACCGGTGGCAACAATACCATCTCCCACCGTCTCTCAGTCTGCCATGTCCACCGGCACCCCCGCTAGTTCCACGATCTCCAGCTCTCCAGTCCAGCTCACCCTACATGAGACTATGGTTAGAAAAAGGAAGTACTTAGCCTCGCATCCGCGTACACAGGGTTTGAACGCACACATAGCTAGACTAATCTCGTTAGAGATGATGCCCTACCGGTTAGTTGAAAGCGAAGCTTTCAAAGCCCTGATGGACTACGCTGTACCACGCTACGAGCTACCCAGTCGACACTTTTTTTCCAGAAAAGCCATCCCAGCCCTCCACCAGCATGTTAAAGAGCGCATCGTCCATGCACTCAGGCAATCTGTGAGCACAAAGGTGCACCTGACAACAGATGCATGGACCAGTAGGCATGGCCAGGGACGTTACGTGTCCATCACGGCACACTGGTTAAATGTGGTGGATGCAGGGTCCACAGGGGACAGCAAGTTTGGGACAGTTCTGCCTAGCCCACGGTCTAGGAAACAATTGGCTGTAGCCGCTCGCACCCCCTCCTCCTCCTCTTCGTCCTCCTGCAGAAGCGAGAGCTCGTCCACAGACCGCAGTCGCACAACCACTCCATCCGCAGCTGCCACTGTTGCACACCAGGTCTCCCATTATGGGGCAGCTACTGGCAAACGTCAGCAGGCTGTATTGGCTATGAAGTGTTTGGGCGACAACAGACACACCGTGGAAGTTCTGTCCGAGTTCTTGCAGAAAGAAACGCAGTCGTGGCTGGGCACTGTAGATCTTGAGGCAGGCAAGGTAGTGAGTGATAACGGAAGGAATTTCATGGCTGCCATCTCCCTTTCCCAACTGAAACACATTCCTTGCCTGGCTCACACCTTAAACCTGGTGGTGCAGTGCTTCCTGAAAAGTTATCCGGGGTTATCCGACCTGCTCCTCAAAGTGCGTGGACTTTGCTCACATATCCGCCGTTCGCCCGTACACTCCAGCCGTATGCAGACCTATCAGCGTTCTTTGAACCTTCCCCAGCATCGCCTAATCATAGACGTTGCAACAAGGTGGAACTCAACACTGCACATGCTTCAGAGACTGTGTGAACAGAGGCGGACTGTTATGTTTTTGTGGGAGGATACACATACACGGGCAGGCAGTAGGATGGCAGACATGGAGTTGTCAGGTGTGCAGTGGTCGAAGATTCAAGACATGTGTCAAGTCCTTCAGTGTTTTGAGGAATGCACACGGCTGGTTAGTGCAGACAACGCCATAATAAGCATGAGCATCCCCCTAATGCGTCTGCTGATGCAAAGTTTGACGCACATAAAGGATCAGGCGTCTGCAGCTGAGGAAGAGGAAAGCCTTGATGACAGTCAGCCATTGTCTGGCCAGGGCAGTGTACAGGACGAGGTAGCGGGCGAAGAGGAGGAGGAGGACGAGGAGGATGATGGGGATGATTATATTTTTAATGAGGAAGCTTTTCCGGGGCCACTGGAAATTGGTGGCGCGGCAAGGCCGGGTTCTGGTTTTTTGAGGGACACAAGTGACGTGGATTTGCCTGAAACTGCCCCTCAACCAAGCACAACCGCAGATTTGAGAACTGGAACTTTGGCCCACATGGCGGATTATGCCTTACGTATCCTCAAAAGGGACACACGCATAACTAAAATGATGAATGATGACGATTACTGGTTGGCCTGCCTCCTTGATCCTCGCTATAAAGGCAAATTGCAAAATATAATGCCACATGAGAACTTGGAACTAATATTAGCAACCAAACAATCAACTCTTGTTGACCGTTTGCTTCTGGTATTCCCTGCACACAGCGCCCGTGATCGTTCTCACACGAGCTGCAGGGGCCAGCAGACCAGAGGAGTTAGAGGGGCAGAAATCAGAAGTGGCGTTGGCCAGAGGGGTTTTCTGACCAGGTTGTGGAGTGATTTTGCTATGACCGCAGACAGGACAGGTACTGCAGCATCAATTCAAAGTGACAGGAGACAACATTTGTCCAGTATGGTTACAAACTATTTTTCATCCCTTATCGATGTTCTCCCTCAACCGTCATTCCCATTTGATTACTGGGCATCAAAATTAGACACCTGGCCAGAATTGGCAGAATATGCATTGCAGGAGCTTGCTTGCCCGGCAGCTAGTGTCCTATCAGAAAGAGTATTCAGTGCTGCAGGTTCAATACTAACAGAAAAAAGGACTCGTCTGGCTACCCAAAATTTAGATGATCTAACCTTCATTAAAATGAACCACAACTGGATTTCGAAATCTTTTGCCCCACCTTGCCCGGCTGACACCTAGCTTTCCTATGAAAAGGTCTTGCCTGTGGACTATTCTGAATGCCTTTTCCAATCTCGTAATTTTCAGCACCTGATTGTCCAGCATACGACATGTTTACACCTCACTAAATGGCCAAACTCCCCACACGGGGCCGTGGTATCGACACTTGGCGACAGCACCCGTGAGAGTGCAGTTTGTCTGAAGAGGTGGGTGAGCCCGCTTTTGGTCGACGGCACTGCCACTGGGTCCCTCCTAGTACAATAAAGTGTCTCTGGCGGTGGTGGTGCGCACCCAACGTCAGACACACCGTTGTAATATGAGGGGCCCTGGGCCTGTACCGCCGGCCACAAGACAGTTTCCCCCCACCCCAGCTCAAACAGTGCTCTACCACTTGCAAAATTATCTCACAGCTCCACCAATGTTTAGTCTATGCGCTGACATCCTTCAATGCCTGCCACTGACAATACCATTGTATTGACATTTTTGTTATGTTAGGCCTTCGATGCCTGTCTGTGGTCACTCCTTCCACTAGGCCTCCACTGACCACACCACTGCTGTCCGTGTACCCCTGGAACCAATTTAAAATTGCCTACAGCCATGTGTTAATATTTTAGGCCTTCGATGCCTGTCTGCGGTCCATTCTTTCAACTACTACTACACTGACCAGGTCACTGCTGCCCGTGTACCCCTGGAACCAATTTAAAATTGCCTACAGCCATGTGTTATTATTTTAGGCCTTCGATGCCTGTCTGCGGTCACTCCTTCCACTAGGCCTCCACTGACCACACCACTGCTGCCCGTGTACCCCTGGAACCAATTTAAAATTGCCTACAGCCAGCCCAATTTTTTTATTTTAGGCCTTCGATGCCTGTCTGCAGTCCATTCTTTCAACTACTACTACACTGACCAGGTCACTGCTGTCCGTGTACCCCTGGAACCAATTTAAAATTGCCTACAGCCATGTGTTATTATTTTAGGCCTTCGATGCCTGTCTGCGGTCACTCCTTCCACTAGGCCTCCACTGACCACACCACTGCTGCCCGTGTACCCCTGGAACCAATTTAAAATTGCCTACAGCCAGCCCAATTTTTTTATTTTAGGCCTTCGATGCCTGTCTGCAGTCCATTCTTTCAACTACTACTACACTGACCAGGTCACTGCTGTCCGTGTACCCCTGGAACCAATTTAAAATTGCCTACAGCCATGTGTTATTATTTTAGGCCTTCGATGCCTGTCTGCGGTCACTCCTTCCACTAGGCCTCCACTGACCACACCACTGCTGCCCGTGTACCCCTGGAACCAATTTAAAATTGCCTACAGCCATGTGTTATTATTTTAGGCCTTCGATGCCTGTCTGCGGTCACTCCTTCCACTAGGCCTCCACTGACCACACCACTGCTGTCCGTGTACCCCTGGAACCAATTTAAAATTGCCTACAGCCATGTGTTATTATTTTAGGCCTTCGATGCCTGTCTGCGGTCCATTCTTTCAACTACTACTACACTGACCAGGTCACTGCTGCCCGTGTACCCCTGGAACCAATGTAAAATTGCCTACAGCCAATTGTTATTATTTTAGGCCTTCGATGCCTGTCTGCGGTCACTCCTTCCACTAGGCCTCCACTGACCACACCACTGCTGTCCGTGTACCCCTGGAACCAATTTAAAATTGCCTACAGCCATGTGTTATTATTTTAGGCCTTCGATGCCTGTCTGCGGTCCATTCTTTCAACTACTACTACACTGACCAGGTCACTGCTGCCCGTGTACCCCTGGAACCAATTTAAAATTGCCTACAGCCATGTGTTATTATTTTAGGCCTTCGATGCCTGTCTGCGGTCACTCCTTCCACTAGGCCTCCACTGACCACACCACTGCTGCCCGTGTACCCCTGGAACCAATTTAAAATTGCCTACAGCCAGCCCAATTTTTTTATTTTAGGCCTTCGATGCCTGTCTGCGGTCCATTCTTTCAACTACTACTACACTGACCAGGTCACTGCTGCCCGTGTACCCCTGGAACCAATTTAAAATTGCCTACAGCCATGTGTTATTATTTTAGGCCTTCGATGCCTGTCTGCGGTCACTCCTTCCACTAGGCCTCCACTGACCACACCACTGCTGCCCGTGTACCCCTGGAACCAATTTAAAATTGCCTACAGCCAGCCCAATTTTTTTATTTTAGGCCTTCGATGCCTGTCTGCGGTCTATTCTTTCAACTACTACTACACTGACCAGGTCACTGCTGCCCGTGTACCCCTGGAACCAATTTAAAATTGCCTACAGCCATGTGTTATTATTTTAGGCCTTCGATGCCTGTCTGCGGTCACTCCTTCCACTAGGCCTCCACTGACCACACCACTGCTGCCCGTGTACCCCTGGAACCAATTTAAAATTGCCCACAGCCAGCCCAATTTTTTTATTTTAGGCCTTCGATGCCTGTCTGCAGTCCATTCTTTCAACTACTACTACACTGACCAGGTCACTGCTGCCCGTGTACCCCTGGAACCAATTTAAAATTGCCTACAGCCATGTGTTATTATTTTAGGCCTTCGATGCCTGTCTGCGGTCACTCCTTCCACTAGGCCTTCACTGACCACACCACTGCTGCCCGTGTACCCCTGGAACCAATTTAAAATTGCCTACAGCCATGTGTTATTATTTTAGGCCTTCGATGCCTGTCTGCGGTCACTCCTTCCACTAGGCCTCCACTGACCACACCACTGCTGTCCGTGTACCCCTGGAACCAATTTAAAATTGCCTACAGCCATGTGTTATTATTTTAGGCCTTCGATGCCTGTCTGCGGTCCATTCTTTCAACTACTACTACACTGACCAGGTCACTGCTGCCCGTGTACCCCTGGAACCAATTTAAAATTGCCTACAGCCATGTGTTATTATTTTAGGCCTTCGATGCCTGTCTGCGGTCACTCCTTCCACTAGGCCTCCACTGACCACACCACTGCTGTCCGTGTACCCCTGGAACCAATTTAAAATTGCCTACAGCCAGCCCAATTTTTTTATTTTAGGCCTTCGATGCCTGTCTGCGGTCCATTCTTTCAACTACTACTACACTGACCAGGTCACTGCTGCCCGTGTACCCCTGGAACCAATTTAAAATTGCCTACAGCCATGTGTTATTATTTTAGGCCTTCGATGCCTGTCTGCGGTCACTCCTTCCACTAGGCCTCCACTGACCACACCACTGCTGCCCGTGTACCCCTGGAACCAATTTAAAATTGCCTAAAGCCATGTGTTATTATTTTAGGCCTTCGATGCCTGTCTGCGGTCACTCCTTCCACTAGGCCTCCACTGACCACACCACTGCTGCCCGTGTACCCCTGGAACCAATTTAAAATTGCCTACAGCCAGCCCAATTTTTTTATTTTAGGCCTTCGATGCCTGTCTGCGGTCCATTCTTTCAACTACTACTACACTGACCAGGGCACTGCTGCCCGTGTACCCCTGGAACCAACATCAGAAAATATAAAAATAAGTATTTTGCTTACAAAAAAGAAAATACTGGAGAGATATCAAATGCAGACATTTTAACATTAAAAACAAACACACAACTAAAATCTGGTACAGTACTAAAAATGGCCACCAGCTACAATTACTTTCTCCTGCAAGTAGTTAACTGAAAGGTTTTTTAAATTGAAACACACATATGGCATCCACCGAGTGTTGTCCTGTCGCGTCTTCTTTATATTATTGCCGAGAAGATGCAAAACAATGAAAATAATAAAATCATTAATTACCAAAATAATAGAGAAAGTCAACACCACATTGCAAATAAACATTCATTCCAAATAAAGAAGCAGGGCGCGTCCGAGGGTGAGTATATACCTAATAAGAATATAATCACCCTCGGACGCGCAATGCTTATTTCCAACAGCCTTCCTTCCTAAGAATCAGCCCTTCCGTGGTGTAGAGAGACGTTGTGTTACACTCCAAGGTGTTCCCCAGGTTGCCTTTCCTGAGCTTCGATCTTCCGGCTCTCGTTTAGTAGTTGTTGGAAACTACGCTGCATTAGGCCTTCAAATTGGGTATGGGGTGTAGAGAGATGGTGTGTTCCACTCCAAGGTGTTCCCCAGGTTGCCTTTCCTGAGCTTCGATCTTCCGGCTCTCGTTTAGTAGTTCTTGGAAACTACACTGCATTAGGCCTTCAAATTGGGTATGGGGTGTAGAGAGAGGGTGTGTTACACTCCAAGGTGTTCCCCAGGTTGCCTTTCCTGAGCTTCGATCTTCATGCTCTCGTTTAGTAGTTGTCGGAAACTACGCTGCATTAGGCCTACAAATTGGGTATGGGGTGCAGAGAGAGGGTTTGTTACACTCCAAGGTGTTCCCCAGGTTGCCTTTCCTGAGCTTCGATCTTCCGGCTCTCGTTTAGTAGTTGTTGGAAACTACGCTGCATTAGGCCTTCAAATTGGGTATGGGGTGTAGAGAGAGGGTGTGTTACACTCCAAGGTGTTCCCCAGGTTGCCTTTCCTGAGCTTCGATCTTCCGGCTCTCGTTTAGTAGTTCTTGGAAACTACACTGCATTAGGCCTTCAAATTGGGTATGGGGTGTAGAGAAAGGGTGTGTTACACTCCAAGGTGTTCCCCAGGTTGCCTTTCCTGAGCTTCGATATTCTGGCTCTCGTTTAGTAGTTGTTGGAAACTACACTGCATTAGGCCTACAAATTTGGTATGGGGGAAACATTGGCGCATCTGCGGTCCCTCCTTCCTCTAGGCCTCCACTGACCTGTCTACTGCTGCCCGTGTTCCCCTGGAACCAATTTTAAATTGCCTACAGGCAGCCCAATTTATTATGTTAGGGCTTCGAAGCCTGTCTGCGGTCCCTCCTTCCACTAGGCCTCCACTGACCTGTCTACTGCTGCCCGTGTACCCCTTGAACCAACATCATAAAATAAAAAAAAAAGTATTTTGCTTATAAAAAAGAAAATACTGGTGAGATATCAAATGCAGACATTTTAACATTAAAAACAAACACACAACTAAAATCTGGTACAGTACTAAAAATGGCCACCAGCTACAATTACTTTCTCCTGCAAGTAGTTAACTGAAAGGTTTTTTAAATTGAAAACACACATATGGCATCCACCGAGTGTTGTCCTGTCGCGTCTTCTTTATATTATTGCCGAGAAGATGCAAAACAATGAAAATAATAAAATCATTAATTACCAAAATAATAGAGAAAGTCAACACCACATTGCAAATAAACATTCATTCCAAATAAAGAAGCAGGGCGCGTCCGAGGGTGAGTATATACCTAATAAGAATATAATCACCCTCGGACGCGCAATGCTTATTTCCAACAGCCTTCCTTCCTAAGAATCAGCCCTTCCGTGGTGTAGAGAGACGTTGTGTTACACTCCAAGGTGTTCCCCAGGTTGCCTTTCCTGAGCTTCGATCTTCCGGCTCTCGTTTAGTAGTTGTTGGAAACTACGCTGCATTAGGCCTTCAAATTGGGTATGGGGTGTAGAGAGATGGTGTGTTCCACTACAAGGTGTTCCCCAGGTTGCCTTTCCTGAGCTTCGATCTTCCGGCTCTCGTTTAGTAGTTCTTGGAAACTACACTGCATTAGGCCTTCAAATTGGGTATGGGGTGTAGAGAGAGGGTGTGTTACACTCCAAGGTGTTCCCCAGGTTGCCTTTCCTGAGCTTCGATCTTCATGCTCTCATTTAGTAGTTGTCGGAAACTACGCTGCATTAGGCCTACAAATTGGGTATGGGGTGCAGAGAGAGGGTTTGTTACACTCCAAGGTGTTCCCCAGGTTGCCTTTCCTGAGCTTCGATCTTCCGGCTCTCGTTTAGTAGTTGTTGGAAACTACGCTGCATTAGGCCTTCAAATTGGGTATGGGGTGTAGCGAGAGGGTGTGTTACACTCCAAGGTGTTCCCCAGGTTGCCTTTCCTGAGCTTCGATCTTCCGGCTCTCGTTTAGTAGTTCTTGGAAACTACACTGCATTAGGCCTTCAAATTGGGTATGGGGTGTAGAGAGAGGGTGTGTTACACTCCAAGGTGTTCCCCAGGTTGCCTTTCCTGAGCTTCGACCTTCCGGCTCTCGTTTAGTTGTTCTTGGAAACTACACTGCATTAGGCCTACAAATTGGGTATGGGGTGGAGAGAGATGGTGTGTTACACTCCAAGGTGTTCCCCAGGTTTCCTTGCCATTGCTTCGGTCTTCCGACTCTCGTTTAGTAGTTGTAGAAAAGTACACTGCATTAGGCCTACAAAATGGGTATGGGGTGGAGAGAGAGGGTGTGTTACACTCCAGGGTGTTCCCCAGGTTGCCTTTCCTGAGCTTCGATCTTCCGGCTCTCGTTTAGTAGTTGTTGGAAACTACGCTGCATTAGGCCTTCAAATTGGGTATGGGGTGTAGAGAGAGGGTGTGTTACACTCCAAGGTGTTCCCCAGGTTGCCTTTCCTGAGCTTCGATCTTCCGGCTCTCGTTTAGTAGTTGTTGGAAACTACGCTGCATTAGGCCTTCAAATTGGGTATGGGGTGTAGAGAGAGGGTGTGTTACACTCCAAGGTGTTCCCCAGGTTGCCTTTCCTGAGTTTCGATCTTCATGCTCTCGTTTAGTAGTTGTCGGAAACTACGCTGCATTAGGCCTACAAATTGGGTATGGGGTGTAGAGAGAGGGTTTGTTACACTCCAAGGTGTTCCCCAGGTTGCCTTTCCTGAGCTTCGATCTTCCGGCTCTCGTTTAGTAGTTGTTGGAAACTACGCTGCATTAGGCCTTCAAATTGGGTATGGGGTGTAGCGAGAGGGTGTGTTACACTCCAAGGTGTTCCCCAGGTTGCCTTTCCTGAGCTTCGATCTTCCGGCTCTCGTTTAGTAGTTCTTGGAAACTACACTACATTAGGCCTTCAAATTGGGTATGGGGTGTAGAGAGAGGGTGTGTTACACTCCAAGGTGTTCCCCAGGTTGCCTTTCCTGAGCTTCGATCTTCCGGCTCTCGTTTAGTAGTTCTTGGAAACTACACTGCATTAGGCCTACAAATTGGGTATGGGGTGGAGAGAGATGGTGTGTTACACTCCAAGGTGTTCCCCAGGTTTCCTTGCCATTGCTTCGGTCTTCCGACTCTCGTTTAGTAGTTGTAGAAAAGTACACTGCATTAGGCCTACAAAATGGGTATGGGGTGGAGAGAGATGGTGTGTTACACTCCAAGGTGTTCCCCAGGTTGCCTTTCCTGAGCTTCTATCTTCAGGCTCTCATTAAATTGTGGTTAAATGGAACAACTGCATTTGGCGTACTAGTTGGTTTGGGGCCTACTATCGGTGTCTGCCACTCCTTGCTGTTCTCCTGGTTTCCTGTCCTGAAATTCCATTTTCAGGCTCTCGTTAAGTAGTTGTTAATGTTAGACTGCATTTGGCCTACTAGTTGGGTTGGGGCCTACTATCGGTGTCTGCCACTCCTTGCTGTTCTCCTCCACTGAACAAGGCTGTGCCGCCTGTTTACTACGGTTGCCAATTTTGAACTGCATTTCGACTACTTACTGATTTGGCCCTACTCTCTGTGTCAGCCTCTCATTCCAGTTGTCCTCCACTGCAATGCCCCCTGGTTATTCCTGTGTTACCAATTTTGAACTGCATTTAGCCCACTTTATTCTTTGGGCCTATATCTGTGTTTCCACTTCATCGTGCCCATTGCCCAGCCAGTGATAGATGAGTCTGCTGGTACATTGACCCATAACGCAACATTCCCCGTGCATGCTACACAACAACATTGTGACCCTGCTGAAAGTCAGGTTGCTCTTCCCGCATACCATACCACCTTACACGGGGACAAAGAAGAAGGTGCAGATGAAAGTGCAGGTTCCTTCATCAGGTGGGGGGAGGAATACTAGTTGGCGACGTCACTGGCACAGGGCCTCTCATAGTACGCAAAAGTGTTGCTGCCGGTGGGAGGCGCCCCCGCCGTGCAAACACACCGCTGTACTTTGAGGGGCCCTGTGCCAGTGCCAATGCCAACAAGTGGGCCCCCCCTGCTTGCTCAGGATCACAGCACTTGCAAAGTTGAAATACTTACCTCTCCCTGCTCCACTGCCGTGACGTGGTCCAGATTTCCTGGGCCCACTAATTACTTGAACCAACCCTACCCCACACAACTTTAGCCAAATGACCCCCAATTTCAAATGCCTTCCAATTATTATAAGGTAAATTACGCTTGACAAGCTTCATTAAGAAGAATGGATGGTTTTGACATTAAAATGGGCACTCTAGGTGTTTTCCTGGCCCCCACTCACTGCCGACTATGCTGCCCCATTGACTTGCATTGGGTTTCGTGTTTCGGTCGATCCCGACTTTACGTCATAATCGGCCTATTTCACTCGAACCGACTTTTGAGATAGTCGGGTTTCGCGAAACCCGGCTCGACTCTAAAAAGGTCAAGGTCGCTCAACTCTAGTTATCAAAGAAAAATAAGGATTTTCATGACAGAACAGAAGAATCTGTTCAGAATGTTGCAAGAGAAAAACTTTTCAGCGTTCCTGCAGAAGCTAATTACACAGTAGAAGTAACTATTCAGAATGTTCAAAGAAAAGCACCTTTCAATGTACCTGCATACAAAGAGAAATGGAAACATATGACCCAAAGAAACAGGGGGATGAGGAGGCAGCCAGCTGAAGAACCACTACCGGGCTCTCACACAAAAAAAAATGCGAAAATGTACATCAAAAAAGTGTTTTGTCCACAAAGAACACTCCAGTAAGCAATCCAGAAGTCTCTTGAAGGGAGAAAAAAAAACCACTGTGGTGAAAAAGAAAAGGTAAGTGGTGGTTGTGTGGGATTCCCTACTAAGAGGGACAGAAGCAGCTGTTGACCGGACATTACCTCTTGACAAGTTTGCTATATTCCAGGTGCCCAAATCAAAGATGCATCTGATAGGATATCAAGACTCTTCAGTGCTACAGACGACTAGCTAAGGCTACTAATAAATGTAGGAACAAATAATACAGCAAATAAATACTTGGAAACCATATGCAGAAACATTGAAGACCTAGGCAAGAAATTGAAGTAACTGGGAGCACATGTCATCTTCTCATCCATCCTCCCAGTGGATGGAAATGGAACAATGAGATTGAACAGGATTGTACAGATGAACAACTGGCTACATCGATGGTGCCATCAGCAACATTTTGGGTTTCTTGACCATGGAGTGATTTACTTGTATGATGGACTCCTTGCTAGAGGTTGGTTGCATTTTACAGAAACAGGAAAACACATAGTTGGTAGATACCTTGCTACACTCATTAAGAGAGCTTTAAACTAGAGCAATATGGTATAGGAAATATACTTCCAGGAAAAAGAGAACCCTGCTATTAGAAATAAAGAATAAAAACAACAAATTCTGAATGAAAATAGAGGAGGAAGAGAAACTGACTGCTTTAATACAAATGTACAAAGCATAAGAAAGAACCAAAGAGAGTTGGAGCTGCTAACACAGAACTAGAGATATGATGTCATAGCCCCAGTGATGTTCAACATTTTTATAAATAATATAGATAAGGCAGAGGCGTAGCTAGGGTTTTCGTTCATGGGGAGCGAAGCTTCTGAGTGGGCCCTTAACCAGGTAACCTTCATTACAATTCGGTGACGCTCCCTAATAGTGGAGGAGACCCTCAGCAGATGACCGCTCTATTACTGAAGATAATCTAATATATAAAGCTGAATGTGTGTATGTGTGTGTATGTGTGTATGTATGTCCGGGATTGGCATCTGAACCGTAGCAGCTACAGCCACAAAATTTTACACAGTCACACGTCTGGACCCCGAGAGCGTCATAGGCTATGTTGTGAGGCGAAATTTTAACCCTGCGCTTTCCAATTCACCAAACAATTTTGCCCCTATCTACATAATGGGGAAAAAGTGAAAGGAAAAGTGTTGGAGACGTTCCAGCTACAGCCACAAAATTTAGCACAGTCACACGTCTGGACCCCGAGAGCGTCATAGGCTGTGTTGTGAGGTGAAATTTTAACCCTGCGCTTTCCAATTCACCAAACAATTTTGCCCCTATCTACATAATGGGGAAAAAGTGAAAGGAAAAGTGTTGGAGACGTCGCAGCTACAGCCACAAAATTTTGCACGGTCACACTTCTGGACCCCGAGAGCGTCATAGGCTATGTTGTGAGGTGAAATTTTAACCCCGCGCTTTCCAATTCACCAAATAATTTTGCCCCTATCTACATAATGGGGAAAAAGTGAATTGAAAAGTGTTGGAGGCAAATTGACAGCTGCCAGATGTGAACAAGGGGGACTTAAAGAATGAGAGCGATGGTGCCAAAGAGTATATACCGTACAGTTGCTAAGGTGGGGCCACGACATGGGATACTCACCACACACGGGGATATGAACACACACACAAAATGCGCCACATACTACCACGTGCTTGAACACATATACCACACTCAGCACACATTTCACCACACATACACCAACCTCGCCACATAAAAGTCGAAACACAAAAGTCGCCGCTCAAAACTCGCCACGCGCAAAACTCGCCACATGCAAAACGAGGCTCAAGCAAAACTTGCAACCGCGGAAAAATTGCCACATGCACAAAAGTTGCAACACATGCAAAATTTGCCTCAAACAAAACTTGCACATACTCAAAAGGCACCACACAAAACTCGCCACGCGCAAAACTCGCCATGCACAAAACTTGCTGCACACAACTTGCTACACTAACCTGTCACATGCAACTCGACACACAAAAAGTTGCTACACGCATGTCGCCACACAAAACTCATCTCACAAAAGTCGCCACATGCATGTCGCCACACGCAACTCAACACACACAACTTGACAAACGAAACTCGCCCTAAAACACACACAAGTCTGGTATTATCCTTCAAAAATAAAAATCTGATTAATAAGCAGACAAACTACAAGAGCAACAAATGTAACATATAGGAAATACACCAGCTGTCAGTCACATGACCTGTCTATTATATGTATGTGTGAGCTAATATATACTGCCAGGGGGAAGGCTTCCTGTTGGCTGGGGATTTATCAGGCTGCCAATTTAGCTTACAAATACTGAGGTAAAAATACTGACCAAATAAGGTGTGAACGAGGTCTAATACAGGAGGAGATGACATACAGATATATACTATGTACAGGGGAGATAACACACAGGTATATACTATATACAGGAGAGATGACACAGGTATATACTATATAGAGGAGGAGATGACATACAGGTACATACTATATACAGGAGGAGATGACATACAGGTATATACTATATACAAGAGGAGATGACACACAGGTATATACTATATACAGGAGCAGATGACCTACAGGTATATACTATATACAGGAGGAGATGACATACAGGTATATGCTATATATAGGAGATGACATACAGGTATATACTATATACAGGAGGAGATGACACACAGATATATACTATATACAGGGGAGATGACACAGAAGTATATACTATATACATGAGGAGATGACATACAGGTATATACTAGATATAGGAGGAGATGACATACAGGTATATACTATATAAAGGGGAGACAACACACAGCAGCTATATACTATATACAGGGGAGATGACATACAGGTATATACTATATACAGGAGATGACATACAGGTGTATACTATATATAAGGGAGATGACAAACATGTATATACTGAGGTGAAAATGAGAGGTGTGAGGTGATAATGAAAAGTTGTGAGTGCAAAATGAGAGGACTGAGGGAAAATAGTGGAGTGATCGGAAAATGACAGATGTGAGGTCGAAATGACAAGTGTTAGGGGGAATGAGAGGTGTGAGGGAGAAAATGAGAGATGTGAGGGGGAAAATGAAAGATGTGATGGGGAAAATGAGAGGTGTGATGGGAAAATAAGAGAAGTGAGGTGCTATAACTAAACACAGATATTTACTATGCCCAGGCAACGCCGGGCTCTTCAGCTAGTCTCTATATAATGACCAACATGTATATTACCGCCATATGGTCAGTGATAGACACCAGCCCTAAATAACATGTAAGAGATCACAGCACAGTTACAGATGTCTTACTGCTGATGTTCTCTGATGGAATCATTCACTTTTCCCGTCTTTTCCATCTGGCACAGACCGACATGACAACTTTTTCCAGCCACGACTCGTCTGCAGAGAATACAACAAAGACACATTTCACTTTTCATATTCCAGCTCCATCACCATCTATTCCCAATCTGCACAAACTCCTCATCCTGCTGATATCACAATACTGAGCACTGATGCCGTATGTGTCCCTATTACTGCACCTGTTGTGCGGTTCTCTGTGCCTTCTAAATTCTAAAGCAACCCTCTAGAATATAGTAATTCCGGGTGCAAATGCCCTAAAAAACAGTGCCCACATTTTGCTCCCTAGAAAGTAATATTGCCATGTGTGCCCCTTTGATAGTCACAGTAACCAGAGATCCCCTAAAACAAGAAGTTCCCACTTTACATTTAATAATGTCCTAAGTCTCCCCCCTGTACAGCTCCCCTATATAGTATAATGCCCCCACACTGTATAGTACCATCCACACAGTATACTGACCCCTTAGTAGCCCCCAAACTGTTTGATGGCTCCAACACTGTATGATGGCCCCTTCAGTGTAATCGCCACACTGTATGATGGCCCACTAGATGGTCTCCATATAGTATAATGCAGCAGATCATCCTAAATATAGTATAATGCATCACCCATAGGTCTCCATATAGTATAATGCACTCCCAAAAAGCCTTCATATATTATAATGCACTCCCCATAGGACTCCATATAGCATAATGCACTCCCCATAGGACTCCATATAGTATAATGCACTCCTCATAGGCCTACTCTATAGCGCAAGACAGCACCCCCATAGGCAGACCCTGTAGTATAAGACAGCACCCCATAGATAGACCCTGTAGTATAAGACAGCACCCCATAGGCAGACCCTGTAGTATAAGGCAGCACCCATATAGGCAGACCCTGTAGTATAAGGCAGCCCCCCATAGGCAGACTCTAGTAAAAGGCAGCAACCCACAGGCAGACTCTAGTAAAAGGCAGCATTACATAGGCAGACCCTGTAGTATAAGACAGCACCCCATAGGCAGATCCTGAAGTATAAGGCAGCACCCCTATAGGCAGATCCTGAAGTTTAAGGCAGCTCCCTTATAGGCAGATCCAGAAGTATAAGGCAGCCCCCCTATAGGCAGATCCTGAAGTATAAGGCAATCCCCATAAAATAAATACTCACCTCTCTTCCTCCTTGTTCCAGCGGTGCTCCGACCTCCCGTACATCTTCTGACAGCGGGCGCCAGGTGGTGATGTCATCGCGCCCACTGTCAGCGTTAGCATCGGTGATGCCAGATGCTGACAAGGGAATGATAGGAAAAGGAGCGCAGCACTCCTTCCCTCATCAGTGCGGTGATGGGCAGGGGGCCCAATACTGGCACCGGGCCCCCCCTGGCCTTCTCAGGTGCCCCATAGCAGGTGGGAGAGCAGGGAGATCGATTCTCCCTGCTCTGCCGCAGAAGGTAACTATATCGTTGCACTGCGTGCGCCGATACAGTTGCAGTAGCGTAGCTCAGGGTGGGCCCCCTCTGAGCACCGGGCCTGGGGTGATGGCCCCCTCTTCCCCCTTGGTAGCTACGCTACAGAGATAAGGGAACTGTAGGTAAACCAATCAAAATTGCTGACGATGCAAAGCCAGGAGGGATAGTGTTATGATGAGGTAATTCAGTACCACAATGGACATAGAAGTCAGAGCACATACAGTGACCTGACAATAACCCAAAAACATAGAACGAGCTCTGAGACGTGGGAACTCTGCTGACCGCAATCCCTAATCCTCTCCAACCACACTAGAGGCAGCCGTGGATTGCGCCTAACGCTCCCTATGCAACTCGGCACAGCCTGAGAAACTAGCTAGCCTGAAGATAGAAAATAAGCCTACCTTGCCTCAGAGAAATACCCCAAAGGAAAAGGCAGCCCCCACATATAATGACTGTGAGTTAAGATGAAAAGACAAACGTAGAGATGAAATAGATTTAGCAAAGTGAGGCCCGACTTTCTGAACAGAGCGAGGATAGGAAAGGTAACTTTGCGGTCAACACAAAACCCTACAAACAATCACGCAAAGGGGGCAAAAAGACCCTCCGTACCGAACTAACGGCACAGAGGTACACCCTCTGCGTCCCAGAGCTTCCAGCAAGCAAGAAAAAACAAATAAGCAAGCTGGACAGAAAAAACAGCAAACAAAATAACAAAAGCGGAACTTAACTATGCAGAGCAGCAGGCCACAGGAACGATCCAGGAGGAAATAGGTCCAATACTAGAACATTGACTGGAGGCCAGGATCAAAGCACTAGGTGGAGTTAAATAGAGCAGCACCTAACGACTTCACCACATCACCTGAAGAAGGAAACTCAGAAGCCGCAGTACCACTCTCCTCCACCAATGGAAGCTCATAGAGAGAATCAGCCGAAGTACCACTTGTGACCACAGGAGGGAGCTCTGCCACAGAATTCACAACAGTACCCCCCCTTGAGGAGGGGTCACCGAACCCTCACCAGAGCCCCCAGGACGACCAGGATGAGCCATATGAAAGGCACGAACAAGATCGGGAGCATGGACATCAGAGGCAAAGACCCAGGAATTATCTTCCTGAGCATAACCCTTCCACTTAACCAGATACTGGAGTTTCCGTCTTGAAACACGAGAATCCAAAATCTTCTCCACAATATACTCCAACTCCCCCTCCACCAAAACCGGGGCAGGAGGATCAACAGATGGAACCATAGGTGCCACGTATCTCCGCAACAATTACCTATGGAATACGTTATGAATGGAAAAAGAATCTGGAAGGGTCAGACGAAAAGACACAGGATTAAGAACCTCAGAAATCCTATACGGACCAATGAAACAAGGTTTAAACTTAGGAGAGGAAACCTTCATAGGAATATGACGAGAAGACAACCAAACCAAATCCCCAACACGAAGTCGGGGACCCACACAGCGTCTGCGATTAGCGAAACGTTGAGCCTTCTCCTGGGACAAGGTCAAGTTGTCCACTACATGAGTCCAAATCTGCTGCAACCTGTCCACCACAGTATCCACACCAGGACAGTCCGAAGACTCAACCTGCCCTGAGGAGAAACGAGGATGGAACCCAGAGTTGCAGAAAAACGGCGAAACCAAGGTAGCCAAGCTGGCCCGATTATTAAGGGCGAACTCAGCCAAAGGCAAAAAGGACACCCAGTCATCCTGATCAGCAGAAACAAAGCATCTCAGATATGTTTCCAAGGTCTGATTGGTTCGTTCGGTCTGGCCATTAGTCTGAGGATGGAAAGCCGAGGAAAAAGACAAGTCAATGCCCATCCTAGCACAAAAGGCTCGCCAAAACCTCGAAACAAACTGGGAACCTCTGTCAGAAACGATATTCTCTATAATGCCATGTAAACGAACCACATGCTGGAAGAACAATGGCACCAAATCAGAGGAGGAAGGTAATTTAGACAAGGGTACCAAATGGACCATCTTAGAGAAGCGATCACAAACCACCCAAATGACTGACATTTTTTGAGAGACGGGAAGATCTGAAATAAAATCCATAGAGATATGTGTCCAAGGCCTCTTCGGGACCGGCAAGGGCAAAAGCAACCCACTGGCACGAGAACAGCAGGGCTTAGCCCGAGCACAAATCCCACAGGACTGCACAAAAGAACGCACATCCCGCGACAGAGATGGCCACCAAAAGGATCTAGCCACTAACTCTCTGGTACCAAAGATTCCAGGATGACCAGCCAAAACCGAACAATGAACCTCAGAGATAACTTTATTCGTCCACCTATCAGGGACAAACAGTTTCTCCGCTGGGCAACGATCAGGTTTATTAGCCTGAAATTTTTGCAGCACCCGCCGTGAATCAGGGGAGATGGCAGACACAATTACTCCCTCTTTAAGAATACCTGCCGGCTCAGATAAACCCGGAGAGTCGGGCACAAAACTCCTAGACAGGGCATCCGCCTTCACATTTTTAGAGCCCGGAAGGTACGAAATCACAAAGTCAAAACGGGCAAAAAACAGCGACCAACGAGCCTGTCTAGGATTCAACCGCTTGGCAGACTCGAGATAAGTCAAGTTCTTATGATCAGTCAAGACCACCACGCGATGCTTAGCTCCTTCAAGCCAATGACGCCACTCCTCGAATGCCCACGTCATGGCCAGCAACTCTCGAATGCCAACATCATAATTTCGCTCAGCAGGCGAAAACTTCCTGGAAAAGAAGGCGCATGGTTTCATCACCGAGCAATCAGAACTTCTCTGCGACAAAACAGCCCCTGCTCCAATCTCAGAAGCATCAACCTCGACCTGAAATGGAAGCGAAACATCTGGTTGACACAACACAGGGGCAGAAGAAAAACAACGCTTCAACTCTTGAAAAGCTTCCACAGCAGCAGAAGAACAATTGACCACATCAGCACCCTTCTTGGTCAAATCGGTCAATGGTTTAGCAATACTAGAAAAATTGCAGATGAAGCAACGATAAAAATTAGCAAAGCCCAGGAACTTTTGCAGACTTTTCAGAGATGTCGGCTGAGTCCAATCATGGATGGCTTAGACCTTAACAGGGTCCATCTCGATAGTAGAAGGGGAAAATTGAACCCCAAAAATGAAACCTTCTGAATACCAAAGAGACACTTTGATCCCTTCACAAACAAAGAATTAGCACGCAGGACCTGAAACACCGTTCTGACCTGCTTCACATGAGACTCCCAATCATCCGAGAAGATCAAAATATCATCCAAGTATACAATCAGGAATTTATCCAGGTATTCTCGGAAGATGTCATGCATAAAGGACTGAAACACTGATGGAGCATTGGCAAGTCCGAATGGCATTACTAGATACTCAAAATGGCCCTCGGGCGTATTAAATGCAGTTTTCCATTCATCGCCTCGCTTAATACGCACAAGATTATACGCACCACGAAGATCTATCTTGGTGAACCAACTAGCCCCCTTAATCCGAGCAAACAAATCAGATAACAACGGCAAGGGGTACTGAAATTTAACCGTGATCTTATTTAGAAGGCGGTAATCTATACAAGGTCTCAGCGAACCATCCTTCTTGGCCACAAAAAAGAACCCTGCTCCTAATGGCGACGATGACGGGCGAATATGCCCCTTCTCCAAGGACTCCTTCACATAACTCCGCATAGCGGCGTGCTCAGGCACAGATAAATTAAACAGTCGACCTTTTGGGAATTTACTACCAGGAATCAAATCGATAGCACAGTCACAATCCCTATGCGGAGGTAGGGTATCGGACTTGGGCTCATCAAATACATCCCGGTAATCAGACAAGAACTCTGGAACCTCAGAAGAGGTGGATGACGAAATAGACAGAAATGGGACATCACCATGTACCCCCTGACAACCCCAGCTGGACACAGACATGGATTTCCAATCTAATACTGGATTATGGACTTGTAGCCATGGCAACCCCAACACGACCACATCATGCAGATTATGCAACACCAGAAAGCGAATAACCTCCTGATGTGCAGGAGCCATGCACATGGTCAGCTGGGTCCAGTACTGAGGCTTATTCTTGGCCAAAGGCGTAGCATCAATTCCTCTCAATGGAATAGGACACTGCAAGGGCTCCAAGAAAAACCCACAACGCCTAGCATACTCCAAGTCCATCAAATTCAGGGCAGCGCCTGAATCCACAAATGCCATGACAGAATAAGATGACAAAGAGCAGATCAAGGTAACGGACAAAAGAAATTTTGACTGTACCGTACCAATGGTGGCAGACCTAGCGAACCGCTTAGTGCGCTTAGGACAATCAGAGATAGCATGAGTGGAATCACCACAGTAGAAACACAGCCCATTCTGACGTCTGTGTTCTTGCCGTTCAACTCTGGTCAAAGTCCTATCGCACTGCATAGGCTCAGGTTTATGCTCAGATAATACCGCCAAATGGTGCACAGATTTACGCTCACGCAAGCGTCGACTGATCTGAATGGCCAAAGAGATAGACTCATTCAGACCAGCAGGCATAGGAAATCCCACCATGACATCCTTAAGGGCTTCAGAGAGACCCTTTCTGAAAATAGCTGCGAGCGCACCTTCATTCCATTGAGTGAGTACGGACCACTTTCTAAATTTCTGACAACATACATCTATCTCATCCTGAGCCTGACACAGAGCCAGCAAATTTTTCTCTGCCTGATCCACTGAATTAGGTTCCTCGTACAGCAATCCGAGCGCCAGGAAAAACGCATCGATATTACTTAATGCAGGATCTCCTGGCGCAAGAGAAAATGCCCAGTCCTGAGGGTCGCCACGTAAAAAAGAAATAATGATCCTAACTTGTTGAACTGGGTCACCAGAGGAGCGAGGTTTCAAAGCCAGAAATAGTTTACAGTTATTTTTGAACCTCAGAAATTTAGTTCTATCTCCAAAAAACAAATCAGGAATAGGAATTCTTGGTTCTAACATAGAATTCTGAACCACAAAGTCTTGAATATTTTGTACTCTTGCCGTGAGCTGATCCACACATGAAGACAGACCTTTAATGTCCATCGCTACACCTGTGTCCTGAACCACCCAAATGTCTAGGGGAAAAAAAAGGCAAAACACAGTGCAGAGGAAAAAAAATGGTCTCAGAACTTCTTTTTTCCCTCTATTGAGAATCATTAGTACTCGGGGCCTCCAGTACTGTTATGATGAGGTAATTCAGTACCACAATGGACATAGAAGTCAGAGCACATACAGTGACCTGACAATAACCCAAAAACATAGAACGAGCTCTGAGATGTGGGAAGTCTGCTGACCGCAATCCCTAATCCTCTCCAACCACACTAGAGGCAGCCGTGGATTGCGCCTAACGCTCCCTATGCAACTCGGCACAGCCTGAGAAACTAGCTAGCCTGAAGATAGAAAATAAGCCTACCTTGCCTCAGAGAAATACCCCAAAGGAAAAGGCAGCCCCCACATATAATGACTGTGAGTTAAGATGAAAAGACAAACGTAGAGATGAAATAGATTTAGCAAAGTGAGGCCCGACTTTCTGAACAGAGCGAGGATAGGAAAGGTAACTTTGCGGTCAACACAAAACCCTACAAGCAACATGCAAAGGGGGCAAAAAGACCCTCCGTACCGAACTAACGGCACGGAGGTACACCTTCTGCGTCCCAGAGCTTCCAGCAAGCAAGAAAAAACAAATAAGCAAGCTGGACAGAAAAAACAGCAAACAAAATAACAAAAGCGGAACTTAGCTATGCAGAGCAGCAGGCCACAGGAACGATCCAGGAGGAAACAGGTCATATACTAGAACATTGACTGGAGGCCAGGATCAAAGCACTAGGTGGAGTTAAATAGAGCAGCACCTAACGACTTCACCACATCACCTGAGGAAGGAAACTCAGAAGCTGCAGTACCACTCTCCTGCACCAACGGAAGCTCATAGAGAGAATCAGCCGAAGTACCACTTGTGACCACAGGAGGGAGCTCTGCCGCAGAATTCACAACAGGATAGCTAACACTTGAAAAGACAGAGAAAGGAGTCAGAAGGATCTGGATAAGCTTGAACAATGTGCAGCGACTAACACAATGGTATTTAACAGGGAGAAATGCAAGAGTCTATATCTGAGTAAGAAAAACAAAAATAACATACACAGAATGTGAGGAATAGAACTAAGCAATAGGACGTGCAAAAAATATCACAAACTACATATGAGGCAACAGTGTGATGCAGTAGCAAAAAAGACAAAGACAGTTTTGGGATGTCTTATCAGAATACCATCTAGATAACGTGAAGTACCGTAATTATCCCCCTTCTATTCCTCCTTGGTCAGACCTCACCTGAAAGACTGTGTCCAGTTCTGGGCACCACATTTTTAAAAAGACATTGAAAAACTGGAGCCAGACTACAAACTATGTCATTCTAGGAACATTTAACCCCTTAAGCCCCGAGGGTGGTTTGCACGTTAATGACCGGGCCAATTTTTACAATTCTGACCACTGTCCCTTTATGAGGTTATAACTCTGGAACGCTTCAACGGATCTTGGCGAATCTGACATTGTTTTCTCGTGACATATTGTACTTCATTTTAGTAGTAACATTTATTCGATATAACTTGCGTTTATTTGTGAAAAAAAACGGAAATTTGGCGAAAATTTTGAAAATTTCGCAATTTTCCAACTTTAAATTTTTATGCCCTTAAATCACAGAGATATGTCACGCAAAATACTTAATAAGTAACATTTCCCACATGTCTCCTTTACATCAGCACAATTTTGGAACCAAAATTTTTTTTTGTTAGGGAGTTATAAGGGTTCAAAGTTGACCAGCAATTTCTCATTTTTACAACACCATTTTTTTTAGGGACCACATCTCATTTGATGTCATTTTGAGGGGTCTATATGATAGAAAATACCCAAGTGTGACACCATTCTAAAAACTGCACCCCTCAAGGTGCTCAAAACCACATTCAAGAAGTTTATTAACCCTTCAGGGGTTTCACAGGAATTTTTGGAATGTTTAAATAAAAATGAATATTTAACTTTTTTTCACACAAAATTTATTTCAGCTCCAATTTGTTTTATTTTACCAAGGGTAACAGGATAAAATGGATGCCAAACATTGTTGTACAATCTGTACTGAGTACGCTGATACCCCATATGTGGGGGTAAACCACTGTTTGGGCGCATGGCAGAGCTCGGAAGGGAAGGAGCGCCATTTGACTTTTAAATGCAAAATTGACAGGAATTGAGATGGGACACCATGTTGCGTTTGGAGAGCCACTGATGTGCCTAAACATTGAAACCCCCCACAAGTGACACCATTTTGGAAAGTAGACACCCTAAGGAACTTATCTAGATGTGTGGTGACCACTTTGACCCACCAATTGCTTCACAGAAGTTTATAATGCAGAGCCGTAAAAATAAAAAATCATATTTTTTCACAAAAATGATCTTTTCGCCCCCAATTTTTTATTTTCCCAAGAGTAAGAGAAGAAATTGAACCTCAAAAATTGTTGGCCAATTTGTCCTGAGTACGCTGATACCCCGTATATGGGTGTAAACCATTGTTTGGGCGTATGGCAGAGCTCGGAAGGGAAGGAGCGCCATTTTACTTTTCAATGCAAAATTGACTGGAATTGAGATGGGATGCCATGTTGCGTTTGGAGAGCCCCTGATGTGCCTAAACATTGAAATCCCCACAAGTGACACCATTTTGGAAAGTAGACCCCTTAAGGAACTTATCTAGAGGTGTGGTGAGCACTTTGACCCAACAAGTGCTTCACAGAAGTTTATAATGCAGAGCCGTAAAAATAAAAAATCATATTTTTTCACAAAAATAATCTTTTCGCCACCAATTTTTTATTTTCCCAAGGGTAAGAGAAGAAATTAGACCACAAAAGTTGTTGTGCAATTTGTCCTGAGTGCGACGATACCCCATATGTGGGGGTAAACCACTGTTTGGGCGCATGGCAGAGCTCGGAAGGAAAGGAGCGCCATTTGACTTTTCAATGCAAAATTGACTGGAATTGAGATGGGACGCCATGTTGCGTTTGGAGAGCCCCTGATGTGCCTAAACATTGGAACCCCTCACAAGTGACACCATTTTGAAAAGTAGACCCCTTAAGGAACTTATCTAGATGTGTGGTGAGCACTTTGACCCAACAAGTGCTTCACAGAAGTTTATAATGCAGAGCCGTAAAAATAAAAAATCTTATTTTTTCACAAAAATGATCTTTTCGCCCCCAATTTTTTATTTTCCCAAGGGTAAGAGAAGAAATTAGACCACAAAAGTTGTTGTGCAATTTGTCCTGAGTGCGACGATACCCCATATGTGGGGGTAAACCACTTTTTGGGTGCATAGCAGAGCTCGGAAGGGAAGGAGCGCCATTTGACTTTTCAATGCAAAATTGACTGGAATTAAGATGGGACGCCATGTTGGTTTGGAGAGCCCCTGATGTGCCTAAACATTAAAAAACCCCACAAGTGACACCATTTTGGAAACTAGACCCTCTAAGGAACTTATCTAGATGTGTTTTGAGAGCTTTGAACCCCCAAGTGTTTCACTACAGTTTATAACGCAGAGCCGTTAAAATAAATTTATTTTTTTTTCGCAAAAATTTTTTAGCCCCCAGTTTTGTATTTTCACAAGGGTAACATAATAAATTGGACCCCAAAAGTTGTTGTCCAATTTGTCCTGAGTACGCTGATACCCCATATGTGGGGGGGAACCACTGTTTGGGCGCATGGCAGAGCTCGGAAGGGAAGGAGCGCCATTTGGAATGCAGACTTAGATGGATTGGTCTGCAGGAGTCACGTTGCATTTGCAGAGCCCCTGATGTACCCAAACAGTTCAAACCCCCCACAAGTGACCCCATATTAGAAACTAGACCTCCCATGGAACTTATCTAGATGTGTTGTGAGAACTTTGAACCCCTAAGTGTTTCACTACAGTTTATAACGCAGACCCGTGAAAATAAAAATTCTTTTTTTTTTCACAAAAATGATTTTTTAGCCCCCAGCTTTGTATTTTTACAAGGGTAACAGAATAAATTGGACCCCAAAAGTTGTTGTTCAATTTGTCCTGAGTACGCTGATACCCCATATGTGGGGGGGAACCACTGTTTGGGCTCATGGCAGAGCTCGGAAGGGAAGGAGCGCCATTTGGAATGCAGACTTAGATGGATTGGTCTGCAGGCGTCACGTTGCATTTGCAGAGCCCCTGATGTACCCAAACAGTAGAAACCACCCACAAGTGACCCCATATTGGAAACTAGACCTCCCATGGAACTTATCTAGATGTGTTGTGAAAACTTTGAACCCCCAAGTGTTTCACTACAGTTTACAACGCAGAGCCGTGAAAATAAAAATCCTTTTTTTTCCCACAAAAATGATTTTTAGCCCCCCAAATTTTTATTTTCCCAAGGATAACAAGAGAACTTGGACCCAAAAAGTTGTTGTCCAATTTGTCTCGAGTACGCTGATACCCCATATGTTGAGGTAAACCCCTGTTTGGGCGCACGGGAGAGCTCGGAAGTGAAGGAGCACTGTTTTACTTTTTCAATGCAGAATTGGCTGGAATTGAGATCGGACGCCATGTCGCGTTTGGAGAGCCCCTGATGTGTCTAAACAGTGGAAACCCCCCAATTATAAATGAAACCCTAATCCAAACGCACCACTAACCCTAATCCCAACTGTAACCCTAACCACACACCTAACCCAGACACACCCCTAATTCTAATCCCAACCCTAATCCCAACCGTAAATGTAATCCAAACCCTAACCCTAGCCCCAACCCTAGCCCTAACCCTAACCCTAACCCTAACCCTAACCGGAAAATGGAAATAAATACATTTTTTTTAATTTTATTATTTTTCCCTAAGGCTAGGTTCACATTGCGTTAGGGAAATCCGTTTAGCACTAGCGGATTGCGCTAACACAATGTCTTTTTAGGTGTCGTGTTTAGTGGTCGCGTTAATGTCCCCGCTCTGGAAGATCGGGGATCGGACCTCGGGCGCGCCGCGGATGCTGCAAGCAGCGTCTGAGGCGCGCCACAAAAGAATGGCACCTTGCTAGCGCGAGCCGAAAATGGCACGCTCTAGCGATGCGCTACACCTGAAAATCACATTGCTGTCAATGGTTGTGCTAACGGACCCGTTGCACGGCGTTAATTGTGACATTTTCGCCGTGCAACGCTGTCCGTTAGCGTTAACCCATTAACGCAATGTGAACCTAGCCTAACTAAGGGGGTGATGAAGGGGGGTTTGATTTACTTTTATAGCGAGTTTTTTAGCGGATTTTTATGATTGGCAGCCGTCACACACTAAAAGACGCTTTTTATAGCAAAAAAGTTTTTGCGTCTCCACATTTTGAGACCTATAATTTTTCCATATTTTGGTCCACAGAGTCATGTGAGGTCTTGTTTTTTGCGGGACGAGTTGACGTTTTTATCGGTTACATTTTCGGACACGTGATAGTTTTTGATCGCTTTTTATTCCGATTTTTTTGTGAGGCAGAATGACCAAAAACCAGCTATTCATGAATTTCTTTTGGGGGAGGCGTTTATACCGTTCCGCGTTTGGTAAAATTGATGAAGCAGTTTTATTCTTCGGGTCAGTACGATTACAGCGACACCTCATTTATATCATTTTTTTTATGTTTTGGCGCTTTTATACGATAAAAGCTATTTTATAGAAAAAATAATTATTTTGGCATCGCTTTATTCAGAGGACTATAACTTTTTTATTTTTTTGGTTATGATGCTATATGGCGGCTCGTTTTTTGCGGGACAAGATGACGTTTTCAGAGGTAACATGGTTATTTATATCCGTCTTTTTGATCGCGTGTTATTCCACTCTTTATTCAGCGTTATGATAATAAAGCGTTGTTTTTTGGCTCGTTTTTTTTTTTTTTTTCTTACGGTGTTCACTGAAGGGGTTAACTAGTGGGCCAGTTTTATAGGTCGGGTCGTTACGGACGCGGCGATACTAAATATGTGTACTTTTATTGTTTTTTTGTTTTTTTTTTATGTAAAGAAATGTATTTATGGGAATAATATTTTTTTTTTTCTGCTTTATTTAGGAATTTTTTTTTTATTTTTTTTTTTACAAGTGTGGAAATTTTTTTTTTTACTTTTTCACTTTGTCCCAGGGGGGGACATCACAGATCACCGATCTGACAGTGTGCACAGCACTCTATCAGATCGGTGATCTGACATACAGCCGGGCAGGATTAGAGCTGCAGCTGCAGCCTGATCCTGACCCGGAAGTGCTCCCTGCAGGACCCGGATGCAGCCCGGCGGCCATTTTGGATCCGGGGACTGCAGGGAGAAGACGCTCGGTACACGGTGAGCACATCACCGTGTACCGATCGTCTCAGGGAAGCCCGCAGGGAGCCCCCTCCCTGCGCGATGCTTCCCTGCACCGCCGGCACACCGCGATCATCTTTGATCGCGGTGTGCCGGGGGTTAATGTGCCGGGAGCGGTCCGTGACCGCTCCTGGCACATAGTGCCGGATGTCAGCTGCGATAGGCAGCTAACACCCGGCCGCGATCGGCCGCGCTCCCCCCGTGAGCGCGGCCGATCGCATATGACGTACTATCCCGTCCATGGGAATTAAGTCCCAGGTCACCTGGACGGGATAGTACGTCATATGGGATTAAGGGGTTAAAGGATCTCGGAATGTTTAGCTTGCAAATAAGAAGGCTAAGAGGAGACCTAATAGCTGTCTGCAAATATCTGAAGTGATGTCATAGTGTAAAGGGCAAATTGCCTCTTCTGTGTAAGGGTAGTTTCACACTTGCGTTTTTGTCTGCAGCGTTTTTTTTTCCTATATTTAACATTGAAAACGCATGCGTTTTTGTTTGTACGCGTTTGGTCGCGTTGTTCATTTTTTAGAAATGCAACTTGTAGTATTTTTGAGAGGCATTTTTTGGACCAAAAAAAACGCATGCGTTTTCATGCATTTTTTTGGGGTCAAAAAATACATTGGAGTCAATGGGGACGCATGCGTTTTTTTGTGCATGCGATTTTTTGCGTTAAAAACGCATGCGTTTTTCTATTAAAAAAACAGAAAACACACTGATATGCCACCCCCCAACATAAAGGTGATAAAGGGATCCTAACCCTAACCCTAACCCTACCCCTAACCCTACCCCTAACCCTAACCTTACCCCTAACCCTAAACCCTAAGGGATCCTAACCCTAACCCTACCCCTAACCCTAACCCTACCCCTAACCCTAACCCTAAGGGATCCTAACCCTAACCCTACCCCTAACCCTAACCCTACCCCTAACCCTAACCCCTATAGGGTTAGGTTTAGGATCCCTTAGGGTTAGAGGTAGGGTTAGGGTTAGGGGTAGGGGTAGGGTTAGGGTTAGGATCCCTTAGGGTTAGGGTTAGCGGTAGGGTTAGGGTTAGGATCCCTTTAGGGTTAGGGTTATGATCCCTACCCCTAACCCTACCCCTAACCCTAACCCTAACTATTTCTAATTATAGTGGGTTTTTTACTTTATTTTGATGATTGGCAGCTGTCACACATTTCTCAGCATGCGTTTAAAAACGCAAATGCATGAAAAAACGCATGTAAACGCATCAAAACGCCATGTTTTTTTCACCACATGCAAACACGCATACGTCAAAAAAACGCAGCGTTTGCACGCGTTTACATGCGTTTTTTCACCATGCGCAAAAAACGCACCCAAAAAAATGCAAATGTGAAACCAGCCTAAAAGAGGACTTAAACTCTATAGTGCCGCCTGTTGAAAGTGTAAAGGGTTCATCTTTATTCCTATTTGCACATGGAAACACCAGAAGCAATGGAATGAAATTGAAAGGGAGAAAATACAGATTAAATATTAGAAAAAACTTTTGACAATGAGGGTGATCAATGAGTGGAATAGGCTGCCATGAGAGGTGATGAGTTTACCTTCAACAGAAGTCTTCAAGCAGGCAAGAAAGACCTCTGTCTGAGATGGTTTAATGAATCCTACATTGAACAGGGTGTTGGACATGATGATCCTGAAGGTCTTTTGCAACTCTAACATTCTATGATTTTATGATTCTAAGTTTAACTGTTCTAATAGGATTTTCCTCACATTTTCTTAGTTCCATTTCACAGCAATAGTTATGGTTTGTAAACAGCTTACAACACAGGAAAATTATCTCTTATTGAAAGCTAACCATGAGGAGAATGGTATAAAAATATTTCCAAAGCATTAGATATACCATGAAACGCTGTGAAAATTTTCATCAAGAAGTAATCTACACTTGGCACAACAGTGATATTACCTAAAACTGGACATGCCTCAAAAATTGATATAACGATAGGAATAAAATTGATCCAAGAGTTAAATGTCACTCAGTGTGAACAGAGCGCTAAGTACTTAGCTCTGGTGCACCACAGAGCGGTACTAAGATGAAAGCACTCAGAGCTTTACCTTGTTAGACGTCACAGGAGTCAAGCTGTAAAAACGCTAGTTGGGGACCCTATACAGTAGCTACCCCGCAAAGAAGTCTAAGCTGGTGGTTGTGCTTGCTCTGACACTCGGCTGTGCTAACCGCACACATGACTTGAGCCGCCCAGAGTCAGATGCTAAGCCAAGCAGGAGTTCCCACCCTACACTGCCTGCCTAGACACACAATCTCCATGCTAGAAGCGGCATACGTGCACGCACAGAGTGGTAACGTATCCACCAACATACAAGACATAAATGATCTTAGTGGGCCGACACGTGCTCCATTAAACCTTTCATACATTCCTGTTCAAGTCCAATTAGACAGGACCTTGCTGGTGGACCAATCCGGAACTGCCACATCACCCGAGCAACTGAGGACCGACCACCAATGAGAGGTCGCCACCTCACTAGCATGCTCAGTGCAGTGATTCCTGGATTTAGCCTTTGAGACCCCTGCTCGATGCTGCCTATTGCTAGTTACTATAGCTTTGGCTGGAGAGCCCACAGTAACCAAGCGAACAGCATGAGTCTGGGCAAGATGCTGAGAACAACGTCTCTGCTGAGTAGCTCCCACTGTGGCTGAAGCAGAATGGAAGACTGCAGAGGCAGAAAAGGCTTTGGATGTACCCCATGTAGTGGGAGAAGCCCAACATTGGCTCCCTTCCCAGAGACGTTTGTCACGCTCGTAAACTGCAATGAGCTGAGGGGCATGAATGTGCTCAATCGACTCCCAGGTCCTATCCTCTGGCACATGACCCTTAAGTCCACCAAAAAGATTTTTTTGCCACGCACCTCCTTGGACCTGACAATGGCACTGACCTCGAAATCATCCGACGATGTATTCGAGCTCCTGATAGCAGTCCCGGACGATTGGGTCATGTATGCGGGTTTCAATAGAGAAACATGGAAGGTGTCAGCGATGTTCAGATGTGGAGGAATGACCTCGGGGAGATCAAAACATCCAACACGGCAGAGACACCATCACGTGTTTCTGAATGCAGTGATCCAGAACACTGCCCCCATCCCTTATGGGAAATATGCAAATGCATGTAGAAAAGCCACGGAGACACCATCACGTGTTTCTTAAGGCAAGCAATAAATAGCCAGGTCTTTCACCGGGAAGGAACAACCATGGGAAGTGAGAAACACGTGATGGTGTCTCCGCCGTGTTGAATGTTTTGATCTCCCCGAGGTAATTCATCCTTATGTTTATAGTCCTTTTACTAGGCACTGCTCCTAATAGCCAGTTTCCTACTCCACACTGATGAGGGGCAAAAATCCCGAAACAGCTGTCTGGAGTGAGGTTTTCTGGAGAAATCCAGACCCTTTTGCAGAGAATTCTGTTTTTTTCTGTGGTCATTTGTACCGACAGCTTTGAAGATGAGTTATGTGAAGAACACCATCCGAGTGACGTTGGAGCCATCTATCCGGGCAAGGAACAGCGTGGTCTTTATTGTACGTGACCTTATTGAGGAAAAGGCTGGAGGAAAGCGGGAGAACATCTACAGCATCAATGAGTTCCCTAATCAAGGTAACTACGATGTTACTTTTATGTCGGAGCATTATTGCCTGAATGTCTATGAGTGGTTTCGGAATCATGCCGGAGATCCCTGTTTGAAGGGAGTCAAATGTGAACCACTGTTTGGTCTTCAGGAAAGGCAGGTGACTATCACTGTCTATAACCCCTTTACTGAACCTGCATTGTTGGAGAGCTTCCTCTCACAGTATTGTGACTTTGTTTCAAAGGGAGAGAAGCAAGTGAACTGTTTAGGAATCTTCAATTGTCGATACAAATATCGTGTAAAGTTCAGAAGAGATCCTGGCAGTGTGGGTGGGTTCAGACACCCTCCAGCGAACTTCTCTGTGGCAGGGCATAGGGGTTTCCTCACGTACCCTGGGCAGCCTCTGTTTTGCAGGAGATGTTTCTCTTTTGGACATGTCCAGGCAGACTGCCAGAAGGGGCAGTGTTGCCGAAACTGCAAGAAGGAGGGGCATATGGCTGGTGATTGCCCGATGGCTAAGACCTGTGACGTGTGTGGTAGTAGTGACCACATGTATAAGGATTGTCCGTGGAGGGCGCCTAGACGCTCAGAGAGTGAATGGAGAGAGGAGGAGGAGAGAAGGAGGAGGTTGGCGACTATCAGGAAGGAAACTGAAAGAATGGAGAGAGAGGAAAGGAGGGAGAGGGAGAGGGAAAGACGCTCTGTGACTCCAGATGACATTGTGCTAGCACCCCGTGGTACTATGAGTGATGCACAGAAGGAAGATAAGGAGTTTTGGTTGGCGGCAAAAAAAGTAGAGAAGGGGTTTAATAAGGAAGATCAGGAAGAAGATGAGGAAGAAGATGATGACTCTACTGTGCCTGAAATGTTTTCTCTTGAGGAAGCAATGGATGCAACGGAGGAAGACGTGCATATTTCTGAAGCTGAGAGCCCTGTGCACCCCTCAGATCCTCAGAATATTAGAGGGCTTTCTTCAGATCAGGACAGGGGTGCGAATAAGTGTCAGAGGGAGGAGGATGGGGAAAGTGATGAGGCATGCAGTAGTATGCCTAAGAGGAAAATTGGGCCAGCTAAAAAAAAATGGAGTGAGCACGAAGGGGTTAGTGGTTCAGAGACTTGCTGTTCAGTCCAAATGGCAGAGGAGGACAATGGTGATACTGGGTAAAATGAAAGCTCAGTGGATCTGTTTTTTTTTTTCTCTCCTTTCTGTGAGTCTTGACCTTTGTCAAGGGCTTTTTGTGTAATGTGTGTAGTTTTGTGGTAATTTTTGCATTGTTTTTTTGTTTTTATAGTATGGGTTTTTCTATAGTTTCTCAAAATGTGAGAGTTTTTAAGAAAGCGAGGAGGAGAGCAGCAATTTTGATTTTTTTAGCTATGCAGAGTGCATCTATTTTTTGTTTGCAAGAATGTGGGATTGTGGATGGTGTGAAAGGGGATGAGTGGTCTTATGGTGCGTCTGTGTGGTCTGGTAGTGCAAATAATAGAAATGATGGTGTGGGTATTTTAGTTAAGGGGCAGGAGGTTGTTTTGAATAATTATTTGGTGGTGGAGGTGGGGAGGTGTATCTTAGCAAATTTTGAATATAAAAATGCTAAGTTTTGTGTTATCAATATTTATGCGCCAGTAGAAAAAAATGAGCGTAAGTTATTATTTGAAAAAGTGAAGCTTTTTGTTCCAGGAAGAGTGCCTGTGGTGATTGTGGGTGATATGAATTGTGATGTGGGGGGAGTGAATGTGGATGTGTCTGGAAAAGTTTTGCTGGAGTTAGTTACTGACTTTGATTTGAGTGATATGCAGCGTGTGTGTAAGGTTAACCCTTTGTTAGATACCTTTTTTTCTGATAGTGGAAGAGCACAGTCCAGGTTGGATTATTGTTTTATTTCTAAAAATATTATTCCTGTTGGATATAAGCAGGATAGGGTCGTTTTTTCGGACCATGTTTGTGTGTTGTGCGAGTTAGATATTAATGTTAGTGGTGTGTTTGGAAAGGGTTTGTGGAAATTAAATGTGAAATTGTTGGAAAATGAAGCTGTGAGGAAGGAGTATGTGAGAAAGTATGAACAGTGGTGTAAAAGTAAGGAAAGTTTTGGGAATGTTTGTGAGTGGTGGGATTGGGTTAAGAGGCAGACAAAAAAGTTTTTTAAAAGTGTGGGGTATGAATTTGCGGCAATTAAGAGGGAAAAATTTGTTAAGTTGAATGCCCGTTTATGTTTATTGTATAAATTGAGGGAAGGAGGAATGGAGGTGGAGGAGGGGATAAAAAAGGTTAAAAAAGAAATTAAAGAGTTTTTGGAAGAGAAAGGGAAGAGTATTATTTTTAGGGCAAAAATTGATAGAATGGAGCAAGATGAAAGGTGTTCGAGGTTTTTCTTTAAGGCTATGTTCACACAGTGCGTTTTTTACTGCGGAACCGCAGCGGTTTTGCCGCTGCGGTTCCGCAGCTGTTTTCCATGCAGGGTACATAACAATGTAACCCTATGGAAAACAGTCACTGCTGTGCACATGATCCGGAATTTCGTTTAAAAAGCCGCGCAGAATAGCTGCGGCAAAAAAGAAGGAGCATGTCACTTCTTTTTCCTGAACCGCAGCGGTTCTGCACCCATAGACCTCCATTGTGAGGTCAAAACCGCAGTAAAACCCGCAGATCAAAAATATATCTGCGGGTTTTACTGCGATTTGATGTGCAGAACCGCTGCAGCAGGAAGTGCGGGGGAGCGGGCGGAAGTGCGTGTGCGGAGTGTGGCTGCCCCCCCGTGCTCCGATGCCCCCCCCAGTGCTCCGATGCCCCCCCCATGCCCTAATCTCCCCCCCTTATACTTACCCGGCGTCCCGGTGTCCGTCCGGCCGTCTTCTCCCTGGGCGCCGCCATCTTGCAAAATGGCGGGCGCATGCGCAGTGCGCCCGCCGAATCTGGCGGCCGGCAGATTCGCTCCAAAGTGCATTTTGATCACTGAGATATAACCTATCTCAGTGATCAAAATAAAAAAATAGTAAATGACACCCCCCCCACTTTGTCACCCCCATTGGTAGGGACAATAAAAAAATTAAGAATTTTTTTTTTTTTTTTCACTAAGGTTAGAATAGGGGTAGGGGTAGGGTTAGGGTTAGGGGTAGGGTTAGGGGTAGGGTTAGGGTTAGGGTTAGGGTTAGGGTTAGGGTTAGAAAACTGCATAAAAAAAAGGATCAAAAAACGCATCAAAAAACGCATCAAAAAAGGACAAAAAAGGACCAAAAAAAGGACCTGCGTTTTCTGCCAAGAGCTGCAGTTTTTTAAAAAAACAGTCCTGAAAAAAAAAGGATGGAAATCCTGAACGTGTGAACATACCCTAAAAAGGTTTTTGGGAAAAAGCAGAGTATGGGTGTTTTGAATGCAGAGGATGGAAGAGAGGTAAGTGGGGAGGATATGTGTGAACATGTGGCTAAGTTTTATGAGGAGCTGTATGCAGTGAAGTGGAGGGATGAGGCTTTGGAGCAGGATGTACTAAGTGTATTAGAAAATAAATTGAGTGATATGGAGAGAGAGAGAGTGATGGGTGAGGTGACAGGTGATGAGGTATGGAAGGTAATGAATAGCATGGCGTTAAATAAGACTCCAGGAGAGGATGGACTTCCTATAGAGTTTTATAGGGTGATGTGGCATGTGATTGGTAAGGATTTTGTGGATATGTGTAAGTATATGTGGTCTAGTATGGAGGTGGCTGAGAGTATGCGTGCAGGGATGGTTGTGTTAATACCTAAAAAAGGAGATTTGAAGAGTTTAAAAAATTGGAGACCGATAACGTTGTTGAATTGCGATTATAAGATCTATGCGAAAGTAATGGCGAATAGGATGCGTGATGTGATAGAGAGTGTGATTGGGGATGAACAGTGTTGTGCAGTGCCTGGGAGACGTATACATGAGTGTGTGTGTATGTTGAGAGATTGTTTGTGGGACTGTATGAGTCGGAAGAAGAGTGTATTTGTTTTGAGTTTGGACTTTGAAAAGGCGTATGATCGGTTATCACATAGTTTTTTGTTCCGGGTATTATTGAGAATGGGGTTTCCGCCTGATTTTGTTTGGAGGGTGAGGAGCTTATATAAAGACATTTATAGTTGTGTTTTGATGAATGGTTCTGTGGGTAGAAGAGTGAATGTTTTTTCAGGTGTGCGACAAGGTTGTCCTTTGTCTCCTGTGGTTTTTATTTGTGCGATTGAACCGTTGCTTTGTATGTTGAGGAAAGATAAAGTGATTAGAGGAGTACAAGTGCCAGGAGGTGGAGGGAGGGAATGGAAGGTTAGTGCTTATATGGATGACGTGTGTGTGTTGTGTGATTCAGAGTATTCTGTGAGGCGGGTGAAGTTATTAGCGTCTATTTTTTGTGGTGCGTCAGCATTTAAGGTGAATTGGGAGAAGAGTGAGTGTAAGGTCTTTGGGGGAGGGGTTTTAAGTAAGGATGTAGGAGTGAATGAGGTGACTGGGTCTATTAAGGTTTTGGGGGTGAAATTTTCAGAGAGTTTGGATGGGAAAGAAAGTTGGGATGATGCGAAAGGAAAGGTTGAGCGGAAGTTATGTTTTTGGAAGATGAGAAGTCTTTCGTTTTTTGGAAAAATCTTAGTTATTAAAAGTGTGATTTTGCCTATTTTCTTATATATTGCAGTGGTCTTTCCGCCGGGGTATATGTGTATGAGGGGGTTAAATAGGATTCTGTTTGTGTTTTTGTGGAATTCTAGAATGGAGAGGGCTAGGAGGGAGGTTTTGGTGAAACGTTTAGAAAAAGGTGGGTTGGGTTTTCCAAACCTTGAGGTGTTTTTTGGTGTAAATATTGTGGTTTTTGTGTTGAGGGTGATTAGGATGGATGGCAAGTTTTCTTGTCTGTGTAGGTTTTTGTTTGGGGCGTATTTATTTCGTTTGAAGTGGCGAGAGAGGGATCTGAGGTATCCGGTTGCTTTTGACGTGCCTAGATGGTATGTGTGGGTTTATAAATTTTTGGTGAAGTATGAGCTATGCGATGTGGATGTTAGGTTGTTGAGTAATAAGAAGGCTGTATATAGGATGATTGAATGTAGAGAGACAGAGTGTGGAATAAACATGGTAAGAGGGAATGATATAGAAAAAGTATGGAAGAAAGTGCGGTTAGACGGTATGACGAATAGGCAGAGTGAGATTGTGTGGCAGTCTTTGCATGGAGTGTTACCAGTTAGGGAATTTCAGAAGAATCGTGGGTTGGGGAGAAATGATATGTGTCCGAGAGGTGGATGTGGTGGAAGGGAAAGTGTAATACATGTGTTTTGGAATTGTCATTATGCTAGGGAGGTGATTGGAAGAATGGGACCGTTGTGTAAAGAATTGTGTGGTGTGAGCTTGTTATCATTCGAGTTGTTCATGTTTGCCTTGGGAATGTGTGATGGAGTGAAGGAGAGAGTGTTGTGGTTAATAGTTGCATGTATAAAGGAAGTATTATGGGATGTGAGGAATGTGTATGTTTTTAAGAGAAAGGAAATTGTAGTAAAGAATAGTCTAAAAGTGATTTTGGGGAAGATGTATGTGTGTTTTCTATGGGATAAAAGAAGAAGGGGGGAGGTGGATGCCGAAGGGATTTGGAAGGTGAAGAAGTGGAGATACCTTGTAAATATGTCTTGACTTGTTTTTTTTGATGTTGTAGTAAACTGAAATTTTCCGATGATGATGGGAACAGCTTTTGTGTTTTGGATTTGACGCAGCTGTTTGGGATTTTTCTTTGGTCTTGGATTTCTGGACCGTGGATTTTCCCATCTGAGGGAAAAAAAAGAAAAAAAAGAAACAGCTGTCTGTGGATGGATACCATGTTTTGGCATAGGTGGTTTTCCCTTTTGGGATGCTGCCCTTCCCATGGTTGTTCCTTCCCAGTGAAAGATCTGGCTATTTATTGTTTGCTTTGAGAAACACGTGATGGTGTCTCCGCGGCTTTTCTACATGCAGATGTGGAGGAAGGCTGAGATATACAGGGTTCACCTGTTCCAGAACCTTTAAAGGACCTAGGTAGTGGGGAGAAAATGTAGTGGACACATGGGCATAGGTACACGCTGATGCTGAACGTAATTAAGGAGGAACAGCGTCTGCCCCGTGGAGTCAGAGATGGAGTTATTTAACGCAAACTCCGCCCAAGGCAGCAAAGATGCCCAGTCATTATGCCTGGCAGAAACAATATGCTGTAGGTATGTGATGAGAGTCTGGTTGGCCCTCTCCACCAGCCCATTCGTCTCAGGATGGTACGCCGAAGAGAGATTGAGCTCTATACTAAGCAGCTGACAAAGCTCCCTCCAGAACCGCGATGCAAATTGGGGACCCCAAATACTGACAATCTTGTCAGGCATCACATGAAGGGGGAAAATGTGTTTTACGAACAATACTGCCAAGGCCTGTGCTGAAGGCACACGTGGAAGAGGGACCAAATGTACTATTTTGGAGAAATGGTCTTTCACCACCCAAATAACTCTGTTGTTTTTAAATTTGGGAACATCCACAATAAAATCCATCCCATCTCCCAAGGCCTATCTGCCACCAGCAAAGGATGTAACAAACCCGTGGGTCTTTGCTGGGAAGACCAACTCCTGGCACATGAAACTCAAGCCTGAACGTAATCCCTTATGTCCCGTGCCATCCTAGTCCACCAATTAGTTCTTGCCAACAGCTCAGTGGTACTCTTGATGCGGAAATGCCCTCCTACCTTGCAGGAGTGAGCCCAAGATAGGACCTCAAGGTGCAGGTTAGATGGTACATAGGATTTGCCTAGAGGCACCTGCTCCAGAGAAACTGGAGCCACCATTCGAAGACTCTCCGATGGGACAATAAGCCGTGGCTCGTCTCCCTCCTCAGAGGAGATGATGAAATGGGATAGGGCATCGGCACATAAATTCTTCTCCCCGGAGAGACAGTGTAGGGTAAAGTTAAAGCGGGAGAAGAATAAGGACCATCTGGCCTGGTGAGAATTTAGCCACTGGGCCATCTGCAAATAAAGTAGATTCTTGTGGTCAGTAAACACCTGAAAAAGGTACCGAGCTCCCTCTCTGAGATGTCACCACTCAGAGAAGGCTAACTTCATGGCCAGTAACTCCCTGTCCCCGATGGAATAGTTTCGCCCAACCGGTGTGGAGGTCTTAGAAAAGAAGAAACATAGGTGTTTCCAACATTGAGCATCCTTCTGATATAGGACTGCTCCCACACCAGCGGAAAAGGCAGCATCCATCTCCAATATGAAGGGCTTATCCACATCGGGTGGATGTAGCACAGGAGTCCTAGCAAAGTGGGACTTCACTGAAGTAAAAGCCTTGGAGACCTCCTCAGACTACTGCTTGGCATTAGCTCCCTTCTTGGTGAGGGATACCAGAGGAGCTACTAGGGTAGAGAAGTGTGGGATGAACTGGTGATAATAGTTGATAAACCCCATAAACCGCTGCACCGCTTTAGGGGAATGCGGCTCTTGCTAGTTCATCACAGAGTCCAGTTTGGCAGGATCCATGGCCAACCCCTTGGCTGAGATAATATACCCCAGGAAAGGCAAATATTCCTGCTCAAATACACACTTCTCGTTAAAAGGGAATAAGCGCGTAACAGTTCGAAGAATTTACAGACATCTCTTCTGTGAGTATCAATATCTGGAGAGTACTAAGTATATAATCCAGATATACTACTACCAAGGTGGATAACAACTCTCAAAAGATGTCGTTAACAAAGTCTTGGAAGACAGCAGGAGCGTTACAGAGACCGAACGGCATTATCAGATACTCATAGTGATCGTCCTGCGTGTTAAATGTGTTCTTCTATTCATCCCCTTCTTCAATACTTATTAAATTGTACGCACAATGTAAATGTAACTTGGAAAATACCCTATACCCAAGCAGTCTGTCAAAGAGCTCTGAGATGAGAGGCAGAGGGTATTTATTTTTTATGATAATAGCATTTAACCCCCTATAGTCAATGCATGGACGAAGTTCCCCGTTCTTCTTCTGAACAAAGAAGAAGCCAGCCCCACCAGGAGACACTGACTTCCTAATAAATCCTCTATCCAAATTCTCCTTGATGTATTGGGACATAGCCTCAGATTCCAGGAGAGATAGCGCTTAAAGACACCCCTGGGGAGGCTCAGAGCCCAGCAAGAGGTCAATAGTACAGTCATATGGGCAATGAGGTGGAAGAGTATCTGCAGCTTTTTTGGAGAACACATCTACGTATTGCCAAAAATGTTTAGGGAGAGAGGTTAGATCTGTGGTGACATCAGATGAACTGACCAGAACCTGGGGCCTCAGTCACCGTCCCTCACAACCTACTCCATCCTAATATGCTCTCAGTAGGCCAGTCAATGTGAGATGAAAAGTGACGCAACCAAGGTATACCCAACAATACTTCGTCTATACCCTCAGGGATGACCAATAAGGAAATTGTCTCCTGATGTTTTGGAGATATAGAAAGGGAGAGAGCAATGGTCTGATGTGTGATCTGAGAGGATAGAGCAGAGTCATTTACAACTCAGATGGTGATCGGCTTAGAGAGCATTGCTAGAGGTATTGCATGCCGTTGGGTGAAAGGGGAGGACATAAAATTAACCTCAGCCCGGAATCCATGCAAACCTCAGGAGTGTGGGGGAGGTTGATACATAAGAAAGTGTCACCCTAAAAGTTAGTTAGTGCCTAGTGAGTCTCCTCTGATAGCCACTAGATGCAGTAGTTTCCCTGCCACCGGGGACACCTGTTGGTGTAGTGGCCTGCCTGCCTACAAACATGGCTTGTCATACCTCCATGGCCTCCATTGTCTCGCTACACTGAGCCGAGGACTACAGAGCTTTGGGAAAATTTGGAGCCAACCTAAACCACTGCCTACACTGGGCTTACTCCAACCTTTTTTCATCATTCCAAAGGTCGATGCGGCTAGAGACTGATATTAGGTCCTTCAGTGTGGCAAGAATCTCCCTAGAGGCCAGGTCATCATTTACATGATCAGCTAGCTTCTTCCAGAACACTGGGATTAGGACTTTATCAGACCACTCCAACTTGGTTTCTAGAGTCCGAAATTGGATGGCAAACTGGCTGACCATGGAGGAGCCCTGGGTTAACGCCAAGAGTTGGAGCGTGGAGTCATGGGTAGCACAAGGTCCCAAGAAGACCTGTTTCAGAGCCCTCAGAGAGAGACGCACTGCATCACATGGTCATTGCGCTCCCATAGCTGTGTAGCCCACCCCAATGCCCTATCCATTAATAAAGAGACCACAAACCCCCACCTTAGCCCACTCTGATGGGAAACTTGATGCCAGTAGCTCCAAATGAATAGCACACTGGTTCACAAATCCCTGACAGACTTTGCTGTCCCCGAGAAAATATTGGGCAGGGGAAAATGCATGGGAGATGGAACAGGGATGGCAGTGGAAAGTGTGGACACTAGGGTTGAGCGACTTTTATTTTTATAGGATCGGGTCGGGTTTCACGAAACCCGACTTTCTCAAAAGTCGGGTCGAGTGAAATCGGCCGATCCTGTAAAAAAGTCGGGGTCGGGGTCGGCCGAAACATGAAACCCAATGCAGTGCAATGGGATACTATGGTTCCCAGGGTCTGAAGGAGAGGAAACTCTCCTTCAGGCCCTGGGATCCATATTTAAGTGTAAAATAAAGAATCAAAATAAAAAATATTGATATACTCACCCTCGGACGCGCCCTGGTACTAACCGGCAGCCTTCCTTCCTAAGAATGAGCGCGTGAAGGACCTGCGGTGACGTCGCGGCTTGTGATTTGTCGCGTGAGCGGTCACATGGGCGGTCACGTGACCAATCACAAGCCGCGACGTCATCTAAGGTCCTTCACGCGCTCATTCTTAGGAAGGAAGGCTGACGGAAAGAAGCAGGGCGCGTCCGAGGGTGAGTATATACCTAATAGGAATATACTCACCCTCGAATGTGCCCTGCTTCTTTCCGGCAGCCTTCCTTCCTAAGAATGAGCACGTGAAGGACCTTAGATGACGTCGCAAACATATCGGAACTCGGTATCGGAATTCCGATACCAGATTCAGAAGATCGCCGACCTCATGGCCGACACCACACAGGGGTCGGGTCGGGTTTCATGAAACCCGACTTTGCCAAAAGTCGGCGACTTCTGAAAATGGCCGACCCATTTCACTCAACCCTAGTGGACACAGCTTCACTGGCTGCATGAGCCGCTACTGCGGTAACATCCACTGCTGTAGTCGTGCACTTTAGAGCGGACAACCTGCCCTCCAGCTGCTGGATGTATCGCTCTAAACGCTGCTCGTCCACCATTGCTAGCCAGACCCTGGTGCTAAGATACTGTTATAGTTTGCAAACCGCACTAAATATAAATTAAGATAAAGTGCAATCGCAACCAGGGTCCACCGTGCAGTGATGCAGCTAATGAACAATGGCGGAGCGAAGCTGCGATCTAGCACTATAAACACAGAACAGAGCACTAAGTACCTAGCTCTGTTGCACCACAGAGTGGTACTAAGATGAGAGCACTCAGAGCTTTACCCTGTTAGACGTCACAGGAGTAAAGCAGTAATGATACTAGTTCAGGTCCCTATAGCTACCCCCCAAGGAAGTCTAAGTTGGTGGTTGTGCTCACTCTGACACTCGGCTGTGCTAACCGCAGACACAACTTGAGCCACCCAGAGTCAGATGCTAAGCCAAGCGGGAGTTCCCACCCTACACTGCCTGCCTAGACACACAATCACTGTGCTAGAAGCGGCACATGTGCATATACAGAGTGGTAACATATCCACCAACATACAAGACATAAATGATCTTAGCACGCCGACACGTGCTCCAGGAAACCTTTTGTACATTCCTGTTCAAGTCCAGTCAGACAGGACCTTGCTGGTGAACCAATCCAGAACAGCCACATCACACGAGCAGCTGACAACCCACCACAAATGAGAGGTCGCTCCCTCACAACATGTTCAGTAGAGTGATTTCTGGACTTAGCCTCTGGGACACTTGCTCACCACTGCCTATTGCTAGTTACTATAGCTTTGACTGGAGAGCCCACAGTAACCAAGCGAACAGCATGAGTCTGGGCAAGACGCTGAGACCGATGTCTTTGCTGAGCAACTCCCACTGTGGCTGAAGCAGAATGGGAGACCCCAGAGGCAGACAAGGCTTGGGATCTACCCCGTGCAGTGGGAGAATCCTGGCACCTAACAGTATGTTTGGTGCAAAACTTAAACCATGAATCACCAAAAGAATACCAAACCCACAGTGAAGCACGATGGAGGCAGTATTATGCGTTAAGGGCTGTTTTTCAGCAGCTGGAACTCTTTAGCTACACTGGAGAGAATTCTGAACCGTTCAAAATATTCGTCAATTTTGACCCTGACTTATTAGTCCTGATTCATCAAGGCCAGTGTTTTCATTCCAGTCTTAGTGAGGGGCATGGAAGAATAACAGGTGTCAAATTCATTAACAGGCACACACAGCTTAATGAATTAAGCACATCTTAGTAGTGGCAAGTGCCTCTAATAAGGCACTGGAGTGACATTTCTGGCATAAAGCACACTTTCAATTAATATGATGGGTGGAGCTTGTGGAAGGTAATTTTTTTTTATTCTTTCACTTGGGTTTTGTTCTGTGCAGTGACCATTGTTGCTATGGTTTTGTGCCTGTGGGATGTTGGGTCATGGGGACTCAGGTCTGCAGCATTGCACATTTCAAGTTATTAAAAGTTAGGTACCCACTGAGAAGTTCGCTGTGACTTGGCAGTGCATTCAGCTTTGTAAATTTTTGCCTAGCAGTATTACATCTACGTATGATTTTTGGATGTTTGGTCAATTTCTAATTCCCCAAGCAATAGAGGTCCTCCTGGCTGCAACCTACAAAAGTTAAAAAATGAACAACAAAGAATTAAAACTGAAATTCAAAAGCTCGCAATCCACATCAAGGATCTTCATAGTCTTGTGAATCCATATGCTAAAATTTAAAAAAATTCACTAAAATTACATAAAGTGAAAATAAAATCACAGAAAAAAGGCAGTCGTATTTACCAACACCAAGACACAATAATAATGTACTGCAGGATGCAGCAAGTCCCCTGGATCCAGCAGTGCATTGATTTTAATGTTGAGGTTTATTAAGACTAACATTTCTATTTATTGAAAACTACAAATAATAGCACATACTGTATCTATGCATAGCTATGCATATGTCAGCTTGTAGCATAAGGACAGCAAGAAATGTGTACATTTAATAAAGGAAAGATATATATCTTTGTATCGTGTATGTGATTCTTCAGAATTTCTATTAGTCTATACCTGATGAAGTGACCTGAGTAGTTTTGAAAGCTTGCAATTTGTTACCATCTTTTCAGTTAGCCATTAAAAGGTATCAACCACTGAGGACTCTCAATTCTCAATATTTTACATTTAATAAGACATACATTTTGCTCATCTTTAGCTGTCATTAATTCATAAATTAAAATGTTATAGTCACATAGATGTAGATTTGCATTGTAATTTATTCCAATTTCTGGAGTAAATAATATGTACAGCATATCACAAAAGTGAGTACACCCCTCACGTTTTTTGAAATATTTGATTATAGCTTTACATGGGAAAACAATGAAGATATGACACTGTGTATTAGTGTACATTTAGTGTGTCCCCTAAATAATGCAACACACAGCCAATGCAACACACGGTGCGGAGGTCTTTTTGCACACTCTGTGTGGTCTTTGTAGTTTTTTGTGCTGACCGTAAATATACCTTTCCTATCCTCTGTCTGTTTAGTAAGTCTGGCCTCCCTTTGCTGAAATCTGTTTCATTTCTATGTTTGTGACTTCATCTTAACTCACAGTCAATATATGTGGAGGGCTTCCTTTACCTTTGGGGAATTTCTCTGAGGCAAGGTAGGCTTTATTTTCTATCTCTAGGGCTAGCTAGCTCTTAGGCTGTGAAGAGGCGTCTAGGGAGAGTCAGGAACGCTCCACGGCTATTTCTAGTGTGTGTGATAGGATTAGGGGTTGCGGTCAGCAGAGCTCCCACATCCCAGAGCTTGTCTTGTGTCAGTTTAACTATCAGGTCGTGGCCGGGAGCTCCTAACCACCAGTTCATAACAGTACAGCTGGCCCAAAGTATTAATGCATCTCAATAGAGGGATAAGAGAAGTTCTGAGACCTTTTTTTTTTCTTTGCACTGTGTTTTGTCTTTCTTTTCCCCTAAACCTTTGGGTGGTTCAGGACACAGGTGTAGATATGGACATTCAAGGTCTGTCCTCTAGTGTGGATCATCTCACTGCAAGGGTACAAAACATTCAAGATTTTGTGGTTCAGAATCCTATGTTAGAGCCTAGAATTCCTATTCCTGATTTATTTTCTGGGGATAGATCTAAGTTCTTGAATTTCAAAAATAATTGTAAACTGTTTCTAGCTTTGAAACCCCGCTCCTCTGGTGACCCCGTTCAACAAGTAAAAATCATTATTTCTTTGTTGCGTGGTGACCCTCAAGACTGGGCATTTTCCCTTGCGCCAGGAGATCCTGCATTGCGTGATGTTGATGCGTTTTTTCTGGCGCTTGGATTGCTTTATAATGAACCAAATTCAGTGGATGAGGCAGAGAAAATCTTGCTGGCTTTGTGTAAGGGTCAGGATGAAGAGGAGGTAAACTGTCAGAAGTTTAGAAAGTGGTCTCTGCTTACTCAGTGGAATGAGTGTGCTCTGGCGGCAATTTTCAGAAAGGGTCTTTCTGAAGCCCTTAAGGATGTCATGGTGGGATTTCCCACGCCTGCTGGTCTGAATGAGTCTATGTCCTTGGCCATTCAGATCGATCGGCGCTTGCGTGAGCGCAAAGCTGTGCACCATCTGGCGGTATTCTCTGAGCATAGGCCTGAGCCTATGCAGTGTGATAGGACTTTGACCAGAGCTGAACGGCAAGAACACAGACGTCGGAATGGGCTGTGTTTTTACTGTGGTGAATCCACTCATGCTATCTCCGATTGTCCTAAGCGCACTAAGTGGTTCGCTAGGTCTGCCACCATTGGTGCGTTACAGTCTAAATTTCTTTTGTCCGTTACTCTGATTTGCTCTCTGTCATCCTATTCTGTTATGGCATTTGTGGATTCAGGCGCTGCCCTGAATTTGATGGACTTGGAGTTTGCTAGGCGCTGTGGTTTTTTCTTGGAGCCCTTGCAGTATCCTATTCCACTGAGAGGAATTGATGCTACGCCTTTGGCCAAGAATAAGCCTCAGTAATGGACTCAATTGACCATGTGCATGGCTCCTGCACATCAGGAGGATATTCGCTTTTTGGTGTTGCATAATCTGCATGATGTGGTCGTTTTGGGGTTGCCATGGCTACAGGTCCATAATCCAGTGTTGGATTGGAAATCTATGTCTGTGCCCGGCTGGGGTTGTCAGGGGGTACATGGTGATGTTCCATTGTTGACAATTTCGCCTTCCACTCCTTCTGAACTCCCTGAGTTTTTATCAGAGTACTGGGATGTATTTAAAGAGCCCAAATCCGGTGCCCTACCTCCTCATAGGGATTGCAATTGTGCTATTAATTTGATTCCTGGTAGTAAGTTTCCTAAGGGCCGTCTGTTTAATTTATCTGTGCCAGAGCACGCCGCTACGCGGAGTTATGTAAAGGAATCCTTGGAGAAGGGTCATATTCGCCCGTCGTCATCACCGTTGGGAGCAGGGTTCTTTTTTGTGGCCAAGAAGGATGGCTCTTTGAGACCTTGTATTGATTACCGCCTTCTTAATAAGATCACAGTCAAATTTCAGTATCCTTTGCCGCTGCTGTCTGATTTGTTTGCTCGGATTAAGGGGGCTAGTTGGTTCACCAAGATAGATCTTCGAGGGGCGTATAATCTTGTGCGAATTAAACAGGGCGATGAATGGAAAACAGCATTTAATACGCCCGAGGGCCATTTTGAGTACCTGGTTATGCCATTCGGGCTTTCTAATGCTCCATCTGTGTTTCAGTCCTTTATGCATGACATCTTCCGAGAGTACCTGGATAGATTCATGATTGTATATTTCGATGACATTTTGGTCTTTTCGGATGATTGGGAGTCTCATGTGAAGCCGGTCAGAATGGTGTTCCAGGTCCTTCGTGCGAATTCCATGTTTGTGAAGGGGTCAAAGTGTCTCTTTGGAGTTCAGAAGGTTTCATTTTTGGGTTTCATTTTTTCCCCTTCTACTATCGAGATGGACCCTGTTAAAGTTCAGGCCATTTATGATTGGACTCAGCCGACATCTGTGAAGAGCCTGCAGAAGTTCCTGGGCTTTGCTAATTTTTACCGTCGCTTCATCGCTAATTTTTCTAGTATTGCTAAACCGTTGACTGATTTGACCAAGAAAGGTGCTGATGTGGTCAATTGGTCCTCTGCGGCTGTAGAGGCTTTTCAGGAGTTGAAGCGTCGTTTTTCTTCTGCCCCTGTGTTATGCCAGCCAGATGTTTCGCTCCCGTTTCAGGTCGAGGTTGATGCTTCTGAGATTGGAGCAGGGGCTGTTTTGTCGCAAAGAAGTTCTGATGGCTCGGTGATGAAACCATGTGCCTTCTTTTCTAGAAAATTCTCGCCTGCCGAGCGCAATTATGTTGTTGGCAATCGAGAGTTGTTGGCCATGAAGTGGGCATTCGAGGAGTGGCGACATTGGCTTGAAGGAGCTAAACATCGCGTGGTGGTCTTGACGGATCACAAGAATTTGACTTATCTCGAGTCTGCCAAATAGTTGAATCCTAGACAGGCTCGATGGTCGCTCTTTTTCTCCCGTTTTGATTTTGTGGTTTCATACCTTTCGGGATATAAGAATGTGAAGGCTGATGCCCTGTCAAGGAGTTTTGTGCCTGACTTTCCTGGTGTTCCGGAGCCGGCGGGTATTCTTAAAGAGGGGGTAATTTTGTCTGCCATCTCCCCTGATTTGCGGCATGTGCTGCAGAAGTTTCAGGCTGATAGACCTGACCGTTGTCCAGCGGAGAAACTGTTTGTCCCTGATAGATGGACTAGTAGAGTTATCTCTGAGGTTCATTGTTCGGTGTTTGCTGGTCATCCTGGAATCTTTGGTACCAGAGATTTGGTGGCTAGATCCTTTTGGTGGCCTTCTTTGTCACGGGATGTGCGTTCTTTTGTGCAGTCCTGTGGGACTTGTGTTCGGGCTAAGCCCTGCTGTTCTCGTGCCAGTGGGTTGCTTTTGCCCTTGCCGGTCCCGAAGAGGCCCTGGATGCATATTTCCATGGATTTTATTTCTGATCTCCCTGTTTCTCAAAGGATGTCGGTCATTTGGGTGGTTTGTGATCGCTTCTCTAAGATGGTCCATTTGGTGCCCTTGTCTAAATTGCCTTCCTCCTCTGATTTGGTGCCATTGTTTTTCCAGCATGTGGTTCGTTTGCATGGCATTCCAGAGAACATCGTCTCGGACAGAGGTTCCCAGTTTGTTTCGAGGTTTTGGCGGTCCTTTTGTGCTAAGATGGGCATTGATTTGTCTTTTTCTTCGGCTTTCCATCCTCAGACTAATGGCCAAACCGAACGAACTAATCAGACTTTGGAAACATATCTGAGATGCTTTGTTTCTGCTGATCAGGATGATTGGGTGTCCTTCTTGCCTTTGGCTGAGTTCGCCCTTAATAATCGGGCCAGCTCGGCTACTTTAGTTTCTCCTTTTTTCTGTAATTCTGGTTTCCATCCTCGTTTCTCTTCGGGGCAGGTTGAGCCTTCGGACTGTCCTGGTGTGGATATGGTGGTGGACAGGTTGCAGCAGATTTGGACTCATGTGGTGGACAATTTGACATTGTCCCAGGAGAAGGCTCAACGTTTCGCTAACCGCCAGCACTGTGTTGGTCACCGACTTCGTGTTGGGGATTTGGTTTGGTTGTCATCTCGTCATGTTCCTATGAAGGTTTCTTCTCCTAAGTTTAAGCCTCGTTTCATTGGGCCATATAAGATTTCGGAGGTTCTTAATCCTGTGTCATTTCGTTTGGATCTTCCAGCTTCTTTTGCCATTCATAATGTGTTCCATAGGTCGTTGTTGCGGAGATACGTGGCGCCTATGGTTCCCTCCGTTGATCCTCCTGCCCCGGTGTTGGTTGAGGGGGAGTTGGAGTATGTGGTAGAGAAGATTTTGGATTCTCGTGTTTCGAGACGGAGACTCCAGTACCTGGTCAAGTGGAAGGGTTATGGTCAGGAAGATAATTCCTGGGTTTTTGCCTCTAATGTTCATGCTGCCGATCTAGTTCGTGCCTTTCATTTGGCTCATCCTGATCGGCCTGGGGGCTCTGCTGAGGGTTCGGTGACCCCTCCTCAAGGGGGGGTACTGTTGTGAATTCTGTTGTCGAGCTCCCTCCTGTGGTCGTGAATGGTACTTCGGCGAGTTCTGTCCATGGACTCCCTCTGGTGGCTGTGAGTGAAGCTGCTGCTTCTGAGGTTCCTTACACAGGTGACGTGGTTTATCCTTTGATTGGCTGCTCTATTTAACTCCACTCAGATCGTTACTCCATGCCAGCTGTCAATGTTCCTGCATTGGTTCAGTTCGCTCTTGGATCTTTCTGGTGACCTGTCTTCACCAGCAGAAGCTAAGTTCCTGATAGTTATTATTTGTTCATTGTTTCCTTGTCCAGCTGGTTATCATGATTTTGTCTTGCTAGCTGGAAGCTCTGGGATGCAGAGTGGCATCTCCGCACCGTTAGTTGGTGCGGAGGTCTTTTTGCACACTCTGTGTGGTCTTTGTAGTTTTTTGTGCTGACCGCAAAGATACCTTTCCTATCCTCTGTCTGTTTAGTAAGTCTGGCCTCCCTTTGCTGAAATCTGTTTCATTTCTATGTTTGTGACTTCATCTTAACTCACAGTCAATATATGTGGGGGGCTTCCTTTACCTTTGGGGAATTTCTCTGAGGCAAGGTAGGCTTTATTTTCTATCTCTAGGGCTAGCTAGCTCTTAGGCTGTGAAGAGGCATCTAGGGAGAGTCAGGAACGCTCAACGGCTATTTCTAGTGTGTGTGATAGGATTAGGGGTTGCAGTCAGCAGAGCTCCCACATCCCAGAGCTTGTCTTGTGTCAGTTTAACTATCAGGTCGTGCCGGGTGCTCCTAACCACCAGGTCATAACAGGAGGCAGGATGTCAGTGCTCAGACCATATGCCGCTCACTGCACCAAATTGGTCTGCATGGCTGTCATCTCAGAAGGAAGACTTTTTTTAAAGATAGATAATGCACAAGAAAGTACCCAAACTACTAGTACCATGACCTGTGGTCTTATGAGACCAATTTAAACTTTTTTGGTTCATATGGTGTCAAGCAAGTGGCAACCAGGTGAGGAATACAAAGACAAGTGTCTTGCCTATAGTCAATCTTCTTCTTCTATGGTGGTAGGAGTGTCATGGTTTGGGACTGCATGAGTGCTGTCAATTGTGGGGAGTTACAGTTTTTAAGGAAATTATGAATGCCAACATGTACTGTGACATGCTGAAACAGAGCATGATCCCCTTCCTTCGGATACTTGGCCGCAGAGCAGTATTCCAACATGATAACGGCCCCAAACACACCTCCAAGATGACCACTGCCTTGCTAAAGAAACTTAAGGTAAAGTTGTTTGACTGGACAATCATCTCTCCAGACCCAAACTCTAATGAGCATCTGTGGGGCATCCTCAAATCTAAGGTGGAGAGAAGTACAAGGTATCCAACCTCCACCAGCTCTGTGATGTCGTGATGGAGAAGTGGAAGAGGATTCCAGTGGAGACCTGTGAAGCTCTAGTAAACTCCATGACAAGTCAGTTAAGGCAGTGCTTGAAAATAATAGTAGCCACACAAAATATTGACACTTTGGATACAATTTGCTCATTTTCACTTAGTGGTGTACTCTCTTTTGCAGCTAGCTTTTTAGATATTAATGGCTGAGTGTTCAGTTATTTAGAGGTTATCCAAATTTGCACTGATATACAAGCTATACACTGACTAATTTTCATTGTATCAAAGTGTCATCTCTTCGGTGTTGTCCCCTAAAAAGATATAATAAAATATTTACAAAAAATTTAGAGGTGTACTCACTTTTATGATATTCCGTATGTTAGCCTGAAAGAAACCAATCCCTCTTCGGCAACCTTCCATCTTTTCTTATTACTTTTTAAAAGAGGTGAGAGGCAAGAAGAGTCTCAAATGATCACTTTTTAATACCACAATACACTGCTTTGTTTATTTCATTACTATTATAGTTTTATTATATAAAGTTTGGATTGAGGCATAGAGGTTTATAATTATGTATGTTTTTTCCTGGATTATAGTGTAATAGCCCAAGAACAATGCAATCAACTTTCGTGAATAATCAACCAACAGATGAAAATAGATTATTTGGTCAGTAAGGTGTGAAGACATTGCAAAAGTTTGTAAATTCACAGTAGTTTAACAAAGCAAACAGAATTCTGTTTCCCTGTGTAGTCACCAGCGCACAGTAAGAATCTTCTCTAGCTATACCCTGAACATATATATGCTCTTGGCAATACTCACAATACTGGTAAAAATGCTGACAGATCATCTTTAATGTTGTGCTTTAGGCTACATTTCATGCTATGCACCAAGGAGCAAGATGTTGATACAATTTGTAACGGTAAAATTGAGCATATTACAGAGAAGTTCTTCTCATCTTTATTAGAAAATAACATTTCTCTCAGTAGGTTTGACACTTTATAATTGTTGTGTTTAATAAGGGTTTTCATTAGGTAACATAGATTATCTTTGAATGGATTCTCATTTGCACAGTGGAATACATTTATTCACATATGCAAAAAAAAGAAGAAAGCAAAAGCATTGATATCCTGCTTCATTTATATCACAACTTGTTGCCATCTCTTCTAGGAGAAAAAGGATGCATGACATTTTGACAGGTTCTTCTCTTTGCTTCCATTGAGAATGTGAGAGGGTCCACGTGATAGTGGAAAGATCTAGAGTAAAACAATGTGAAAGACAAAGCAGAAAAAGACATGAAAGCAGAGTAATGCAGACCACAATTACATGGGACTCAAAAACTGATTGCAAATCCTCTATAAGACCATATCAAAGGGTTACCTCTCCCCCGTAATGATGGAATTTGGAATCTGTGAAATGCTTTGTTTGGCATACTAAGAGGGTCTTAGACTTGAGCGACTTTTACTTTTTTAGGATCAAGTCGGGTTTCGCGAAACCCGACTTTGTCAAAAGTCGGGTTGGGTGAAATCGGCTGATTATTTCGAAAAGTCAGAGGCCGACCGAAACACGAAACCCAATGCAAGTCAATGGGGAATCAAAGTCGGCAGTGAGTGGAGGACAGGAAAATACCTGCAGTGCCCATTATAATGCCAAAAACATAAATTCTTATTTCTTAAGCTTGTCAATCTTAATTTACTTTATAATAATAGTTAGGCATTGAAAACAGGGGGTCATTTGGCTAAAGTTGTGGGGGGTAGGGCTGGCTTAAGATTTTCGTGGGCCCAGGAAACGCGGAATACGTCACGGTGGTGGAGCAGGGAGAGGTAAGTATTTCAACTAAAGATGTGGAGAGTATATCTGCAACTCCAGAGAATCCAACAAGACTGAGAAAACACTGACACAGTCTAAGCTGGACAAGAGAAAACAAATGAATAGCACAGAATTATTAAGCACACAGCATGTATGCCACAGAAACAAAAAACAGACACTTATCTTTGCTGAATTGGCAGCAAGGCAAGAGGAACCAGACAAAGATCCAAAACCTCCCAGAACCATGGAAAGCTGGCAAGGACTAATGAATCCTACACACCTAAATACCCCAGTCAGAACTGCAATCAGCAGAAACACCTGACCAGGACTGCAACTCAGGGACAACTGCATTACCACCTACAACCACCTTTATCAGTGGAGGCCTGCTGCATCCTGCTAAGTGTGCATTTGTCATCAGAGAGGGTTTTGGCAAGGCCGTATCTTATGTTATGTATTTTTTCTGAGTTTTTTCTATGTTAGCTGTTTTTTGATATTAGTGGTAGGACCCACAATATTATGGGGACCCTTGACGTTGGGTTGCGGGCTTACTTTATTTTGCCCAAAATATTAAACCAATACCCCATATAGTGTATGTGTTTATCATATGCATGCATTTTTTTGCAGTATATCATATCCTTTTTTGCAGGATGTGGCCAGGCCTCTTTATGCTGGCTGGGTTTTTCTGGGGCGTCTGTCACTGTGTGCTGCATTTTTTAGTGCTGGGCAGCCCGCCTGTTAATCCTTTTACCAATTTTGAACTGCATTTAGCCTTCTTTTTTGGGGTCCAAAATAAAAAAGTAGGATAAATGCAGTTCAAAATTGGTATCAAGACTAAACAGGCGGCATAGCTTTGTTCAGTGGAGGACAACTGTAATGAGTGGCGCAGACACAGTTTGTAGGCCCACAATAAAAAAGTAGGCTAAATGCAGTTCAAAATTGGTAACAGGACTAAACAGGCGGCATAGCTTTATTCAGTGGAGGACAACTGTAATGAGTGGCGCAGACACAGTTAGTAGGCCCAAAATGAAAAAGTCGGCTAAAAGCAGTTCAAAATTGGTAGTAGGACTAAACAGGTGGCCTAGCTTTGTTCAGTGGAGGACAACTGCAATGAGTGGCGCAGACACAGTGTGTAGGTCCACAATAAAAATGTAGGCTAAATGCAGTTCAAAATTGGTAACAGGACAAAACAGGCGGCCTAGATTTGTTTAGTGGAGGACACCTGTAATGAGTGGCGCAGACACAGTGAGTAGGCCCAAATAATAAAGTAGGCTAAATGCAGTTCAAAATTGGTAACAGGACTAAACAGGCGGCCTAGCTTTGTTCAGTGGATGACAACTGTAATGAGTGGCGCAGACACAGTGTTAGGGCTAGCGGAACGCACCAAATAATAAGACAGATAGAGTATGGTGCGTTCGCAGCCCGGGGTCCACCGTGCAGAGATGGAACCTGCTGCCAAGTAATGACGGACTATATGGCGGTACAAAGTGAATACACACATGGGCTAACCTCACCCTGTGTGAAGGAAGCGAACCCTGTTATGTCACAGGGCCGTGGTACGGCACCAAGAGCGCAAGCAACGAGTCTCAGAACTCAATCCCAAGACACAGGATTTGAGTACATAGACCTCATGTGCTCGACACCGCTACTGAGGTGTCAGAGTGACAGCAATAGAAGCACGAGTGTGCATGCAGTGCCGCACTGGCGAACGCCACTAACCACCCAGGTTTGGGTCAGGAAAGCGCTGTGAAAGCACAAGGCGCCGCACTGGCGGTCACAGCAATAAGACGCTGTATTGTGTGTTTACGTGCTGATGGCTAAGTCGGGCGCTAGATAGCAAACATACACCTTCCGCGAACAGTCATCCAGTAGGGAGGGTTATTTAAAGAGCGACTTTCACTCACAACACACACATATTTACAAATGTACACAGCTTATATAGTTGCAGCACGTTCAGGACCTTCCAATAAAGGACCAATGGGAAGCTGCTACCAAAGTTTTGCCCTTTCAGGACCTTCCTGGAGGACCAATGGGATGTGCTGCAGTACCTGAGCATGTGACCCTCGATCTCCAATGGGAGATCTTGCCCTGGGCATGCTCAGAAAGAGAAAAGCAGGACTTAGCCCCAAAAGCATCTGCTCGCTGCTGCCCAACACTGACTTCAATGGCAGAAGCAGGAAAAGCAGCAGTAACTCTTTGTACAGAGTGAGACTGAGCAAGACGCTGGGACCGACGTCTCTGCTGAGCAGACTCCACTGCGGCTGGATAAGAATGGGAGACCACAGCGGAGATGGCTCAAGATTCCCCTTGTGCAGAAGCGGGAATTCGACACCTAACATTATCCCCCCTCCTAGGACCCCCCTCCTTGGGCCTCGCTACGCTCGAAGGCAGCAATGAGCTGTGGGGCCCGAATGTTTTCAGCAGGCTCCCAGGACCTGTCCTCTTGGCCATAACCCTTCCAATCCACCAGATAGAACTTTTTGCCACGTACCACCTTGCACCCCAAAATAGCGTTCACCTCGTAATCGTCCGTAGACGAACCCGATGTCCCGGCAGATGACTCGGAAAACCGGGACATGTATACGGGTTTCAAGAGGGACACATGAAAGGTGTCAGTGATACCCAAGCGTGGAGGAAGGGCCAGACGGTAGACCACAGGGTTAACCTGTTCAAGGACCTTGAAGGGACCCAAGTAGCGAGGTGCAAACTTAGTGGACTCAACACGCAGCCTAATGTTACGGGCGGAGAGCCACACTAAGTCGCCAGGAGCAAAGGTCGGAGAGGGACGCCGATGAGCATCGGCGGAGGACCTCATTCTCTCCTTGGAGGCCCGAATGGCATCCTGAGTGCGGTCCCAAATGTCCCGTGCCTCCACAGCCCAGTCTGCCACCCTGGAGTCAGCAGAAGACACAGGCATGGGCACAGGGACACGCGGATGCTGGCCGTAATTTAGGAGGAATGGAGTCTGACTGGTGGAGTCGGCAAAGCTCTCTCCAGAATCGAGACGCAAACTGGGGACCCCGGTCACTAACAATTTTGTCTGGCATACCGTGTAGGCGAAAGATATGTTTGATGAACAAGACAGCCAACGCCCGTGCAGAAGGTAGCCGTGGAAGAGGCACCAAGTGCACCATTTTGGAAAAATGGTCGGTGATCACCCAGATAATGGTGCAGTTACGAGACTTGGGTAAGCCCACCACAAAGTCCATCCCAACCATCTCCCAGGGCCTGTCCGCCACCGGCATAGGGTAAAGCAAACCAGCTGGCCATTGTCGAGGGGACTTGTTCTTGGCGCAAGAGACACATGCCCGAACATATTCTGCGACATCACGAGCCATATGCGGCCACCAGCATGTCCTCGCAAGTAACTCAGATGTCCTTTTGGAACCAAAATGTCCACCCACCCTGGACGAGTGTGCCCAAGAGAGAACCTCCGGTCGCAAACTGGATGGTACAAAAGTCTTGCCCGGAGGCACAGACTCTAGCGAAACCGGGGCCACAGTTCTCAAGCTCTCGGTGGGGACAATAAGCCGAGGCTCCTCTTCCTCCTCCGCAGATGACACAACGGAGCGAGAGAGAGCGTCGGCCCGAATGTTCTTCTCCCCAGAAAGAAAATGGAGGGTGAAATGAAACTGGGAGAAGAATAAGGACCATCTGGCCTGGCGAGAATTCAACCACTGGGCTGTCTGCAGGTACACCAAATTTTTATGGTCTGTGAAGACTTGGAAGGGAAAACATGCTCCCTCCAAGAGATGTCTCCGCTCCGAGAAAGCCAACTTCATGGCTAGCAACTCCCTGTCCCCGATGGAATAATTCCTCTCTGCTGGTGAGAAGGTCTTAGAAAAGAAGAAGCAAGGATGCTTCCGACCTTGAGCATCCTTTTGGAAGAGGACTGCTCCAGCACCAACAGAAGAGGCATCCACCTCCATGATAAATGGCTTATCAACATCGGGGCGATGTAGGATAGGAGCGCTAGCGAAGTGTGACTTTTATGGAGTTAAAGGCCTTGGAGACCTCCTCAGACCACAATTTGGGATTTGCCCCCTTCTTGGTGAGGGCAACCAAGGGAGCTACCAAAGTTGAGAAGTGCAGAATGAACTGGCGATAATAATTAATGAACCCCATAAAGCGCTGCACCGCTTTAAGAGAATGGAGTTCCTGCCAGTCCATCACAGCCTGTAGTTTGGCAGGATCCATAGCCAATCCCTGGGCAGAGATGATGTAGCCTAGGAAAGGTAAGGACTCCTGCTCGAACATACACTTCTCCAACTTGGCATAGAGGGAGTTTGCCCGTAGGAGGTCGAAGACTTTGTAAACATCTCTCCGGTGGGAGTCAATATCTGGAGAGTAGATGAGAATATCATCCCGATAGACTACGACCGAGGTGGAAAGCATATCCCGGAAGATGTCGTTCACAAAGTCTTGGAAAACGGCTGGGGCATTACAGAGCCCGAAGGGCATCACCAGATATTCATAGTGCCCATCCCTGGTGTTAAAAGCCGTCTTCCATTCGTCCCCCTCACGGATGCGAATCAGGTTGTAAGCACCCCGCAGATCTAATTTAGTAAATACCCTTGCTCCCCGAAGCCTATCGAAGAGCTCAGATATCAAGGGCAAAGGATACTTATTCTTAACGGTGATGGCGTTAAGACCCCTGTAGTCTATGCATGGACGCAATTCCCCATTCTTCTTCTGCACGAAGAAGAACCCTGCCCCAGTAGGTGACACTGACTTCCTAATGAATCCTCTTGCCAGATTTTCCTGGATGTACTGTGACATTGCCTCCGTCTCCGGGAGAGATAACGGATAGACTCGACCCCGGGGAGGCTCAGCACCAGGCAAGAGATCAATAGGACAGTCATAGGGGCGATGGGGCGGAAGGATCTCCGCCGCCTTTTTGGAGAACACGTCTGCATAAGACCAATACTGCTTGGGGAGAGAGGATAGATCTGCGGGTACCTCTGTAGTAGCAACCTGAACGCACTCCCTCTGACACCTACCCCCACAAGATTCGCCCCATCCCAGAATTCTGCCTGAGGACCACTCGATATGAGGAGAGTGGTACCGTAGCCACGGTATTCCCAACAGGACCTCATCAATTCCCTCAGGAATGACGAGCAGAGATATAATCTCCTGATGAGATGGCGACATGGACAGAGTAAAAGGGATGGTCTGGTGTGTTATCTGTGAGGGCAGTGTCGTCCCATTCACCACTCGTACCATTACTGGTTGAGCTAGCGTAACCAGGGGTATTGCGTGACGTTGGGCGAAGGCAGAAGACATAAAATTGCCCTCCGCCCCAGAATCCACGCAGAGCTCTACCGAGTGGGAGAATGAGCCTATAATAATTGTCCCCTTAAAGGACAATTTAGAGGCAAACGTCGCTGTGTCTAGTGTACCTCCACCTACTACCACTAGACGCTGACGTTTCCTCGACCGCTGAGGACATCTGGTGGCTAGATGTCCTGACTGCTGGCAAACATGACAGACCTTGAGTGCACAAGCGGTCCGGGACTTAGATCCCGCTTGTGACACTTCCATGGCCTCATGTGACTCAGGAACCAGGAACGGAGATTCCAGAGGTTTGGCGAAGGTAGGAGCCAGCCGAAACCTCTGCCTACACTGGGCTCGCTCTAACCTCCGCTCGTTAAAACGGAGGTCAATTCGAGTGGAGACAGTTATTAACTCCTCCAGTGTGGCAGGAATCTCCCTAGTGGCCAGAGCGTCCTTAACGTGATCAGCCAGGCCCCTCCAAAATATGGGGACAAGGGCTTTATCCGACCAGTCCAGCTCAGAAGCTAATGTGCGGAATTGGACGGCAAAATGACTGACCAAGGACTCACCCTGAGTTAATGCCAGCAGTTGGAGCGCAGTATCATGGGTGGCTTGAGGTCCTAAAGAGACCTGTTTCAGAGTGCTCAGGAACAGCGGAGCACTCTGCACCACATGATCGCCACTAGAGTTGAGCGACCTTGACCTTTTTAGAGTCGAGCCGGGTTTTGCGAAACCCGACTATGTCCAAAGTCGGGTCGAGTGAAATCGGCCGATTATGACGTAAAGTCGGGATCGACCGAAACACGAAACCCAATGCAAGTCAATGGGGCAGCATAGTCGGCAGTGAGTGGGGGCCAGGAAAACACCTAGAGTGCCCATTTTAATGTCAAAACCATCCATTCTTCTTAATGAAGCTTGTCAAGCGTAATTTACCTTATAATAATTGGAAGGCATTTGAAATTGGGGGTCATTTGGCTAAAGTTGTGGGGGGTAGGGCTGGTTCAAGTAATTAGTGGGCCCAGGAAATCTGGACCACGTCACGGCAGTGGAGCAGGGAGAGGTAAGTATTTCAACTTTGCAAGTGCTGTGAACCTGAGCAAGCAGGGGGGGCCCACTCGTTGGCATTGGCACTGGCACAGGGCCCCTCAAAGTACAGCGGTGTGTTTGCACGGCGGGGGCGCCTCCCACCGGCAGCAACACTTTTGCGTACTATGAGAGGCCCTGTGCCAGTGACGTCGCCAACTAGTATTCCTCCCCCCACCTGATGAAGGAACCTGCACTTTCATCTGCACCTTCCTCTTTGTCCCCGTGTAAGGTGGTATGGTATGCGGGAAGAGCAACCTGACTTTCAGCAGGGTCACAATGTTGTTGTGTAGCGTGCACGGGGAATGTTGCGTTATGGGTCAATGTACCAGCAGACTCATCTATCACTGGCTGGGCAATGGGCACGATGAAGTGGAAACACAGATATAGGCCCAAAGAAGAAAGTGGGCTAAATGCAGTTCAAAATTGGTAACACAGGAATAACCAGGGGGCATTGCAGTGGAGGACAACTGGAATGAGAGGCTGACACAGAGAGTAGGGCCAAATCAGTAAGTAGTCGAAATGCAGTTCAAAATTGGCAACCGTAGTAAACAGGCGGCACAGCTTTGTTCAGTGGAGGAGAACAGCAAGGAGTGGCAGACACCGATAGTAGGCCCCAACCCAACTAGTAGGCCAAATGCAGTCTAACATTAACAACTACTTAACGAGAGGCTGAAAATGGTATTTCAGGACAGGAAACCAGGAGAACAGCAAGGAGTGGCAGACACCGATAGTAGGCCCCAAACCAACTAGTACGCCAAATGCAGTTGTTCCATTTAACCACAATTTAATGAGAGCCTGAAGATAGAAGCTCAGGAAAGGCAACCTGGGGAACACCTTGGAGTGTAACACACCATCTCTCTCCACCCCATACCCATTTTGTAGGCCTAATGCTGTGTACTTTTCTACAACTACTAAACGAGAGTCGGAAGACCGAAGCAATGGCAAGGAAACCTGGGGAACACCTTGGAGTGTAACACACCATCTCTCTCCACCCCATACCCAATTTGTAGGCCTAATGCAGCCTACTTTCCGACACCTACTAAACGAGAGCATGAAGATCGAAGCTCAGGAAAGGCAACCTGGGGAACACCTTGGAGTGTAACACACCATCTCTCTCCACCCCATACCCATTTTGTAGGCCTAATGCTGTGTACTTTTCTACAACTACTAAACGAGAGTCGGAAGACCGAAGCAATGGCAAGGAAACCTGGGGAACACCTTGGAGTGTAACACACCATCTCTCTCCACCCCATACCCAATTTGTAGGCCTAATGCAGCCTACTTTCCGACACCTACTAAACGAGAGCATGAAGATCGAAGCTCAGGAAAGGCAACCTGGGGAACACCTTGGAGTGTAACACAACCTCTCTCTACACCACGGAAGGGCTGATTCTTAGGAAGGAAGGCTGTTGTAAATAAGCATTGCGCGTCCGAGGGTGATTATATTCTTATTCGGTATCTACTCACCCTCGGACGCGCCATGCTTCTTGATTTGTAATTAATGTTTATTTGCAATGTGCTTTTGACTTACTCAATTATTTTTTTAATTATTGATTTTATTAAATTAATAGTTTAACATCTTATTGGAAATAATTTAAAGGAGACGCGACAGGACAACACTCGGTGGATGCCATATCTGTGTTAACAACTCCAAAAAACTTTCAGTTAACTTCTTGCAGGAGAAAGAAATTGTAGCTGTTGGACCTTTGTAGTACAGTTCCAGATATTTGTTGTGTGTTTGTTTTGATTGTTAAAATGTCTGCATTTGAGATCTCAACACGATCTTATTTTTTATAATCAAATTAATTTTTTAAATATTTTATTAGGTTGGTTCAAGGGGTACACGGGCCGCAGTAGACAGGTCAGTGGAGGCCTAGTGGAAGGAGGGACCGCAGATGCGCCACTGTTTCACCCATACACAATTAGTAGGCCTAATGCAGCGTAGTTTCCAACAGCTACTAAACGAGAGCCGGAAGATCGAAGCTCAGGAAAGGCAACCTGGGGAACACCTTGGAGTGTAACACAACCTCTCTCTACACCACGGAAGGGCTGATTCTTAGGAAGGAAGGCTGTTGTAAATAAGCATTGCGCGTCCGAGGGTGATTATATTCTTATTCGGTATCTACTCACCCTCGGACGCGCCATGCTTCTTGATTTGTAATTAATGTTTATTTGCAATGTGCTTTTGACTTACTCAATTATTTTTTTAATTATTGATTTTATTAAATTAATAGTTTAACATCTTATTGGAAATAATTTAAAGGAGACGCGACAGGACAACACTCGGTGGATGCCATATCTGTGTTAACAACTCCAAAAAACTTTCAGTTAACTTCTTGCAGGAGAAAGAAATTGTAGCTGTTGGACCTTTGTAGTACAGTTCCAGATATTTGTTGTGTGTTTGTTTTGATTGTTAAAATGTCTGCATTTGAGATCTCAACACGATCTTATTTTTTATAATCAAATTAATTTTTTAAATATTTTATTAGGTTGGTTCAAGGGGTACACGGGCCGCAGTAGACAGGTCAGTGGAGGCCTAGTGGAAGGAGGGACCGCAGATGCGCCACTGTTTCACCCATACACAATTAGTAGGCCTAATGCAGTGTAGTTTCCAACAGCTACTAAACGAGAGCCGGAAGATCGAAGCTCAGGAAAGGCAACCTGGGGAACACCTTGGAGTGTAACACAACCTCTCTCTACACCACGGAAGGGCTGATTCTTAGGAAGGAAGGCTGTTGTAAATAAGCATTGCGCGTCCGAGGGTGATTATATTCTTATTCGGTATCTACTCACCCTCGGACGCGCCATGCTTCTTGATTTGTAATTAATGTTTATTTGCAATGTGCTTTTGACTTACTCAATTATTTTTTTAATTATTGATTTTATTAAATTAATAGTTTAACATCTTATTGGAAATAATTTAAAGGAGACGCGACAGGACAACACTCGGTGGATGCCATATCTGTGTTAACAACTCCAAAAAACTTTCAGTTAACTTCTTGCAGGAGAAAGAAATTGTAGCTGTTGGACCTTTGTAGTACAGTTCCAGATATTTGTTGTGTGTTTGTTTTGATTGTTAAAATGTCTGCATTTGAGATCTCAACACGATCTTATTTTTTATAATCAAATTAATTTTTTTTATATTTAATGATGTTGGTTCAAGGGGTACACGGGCAGCAATAGACAGGTCAGTGGAGGCCTAGTGGAAGGATTGACGGCAGACAGGCATCAAAGGCCTAACATTGGGCTGGCTGTAGGCAAGTTAAAATTGGTTCCAGGGGAACACGGCCACCGGTGGCCTGGTCAGTGTAGTTGTAGTTGAAAGAACGGGACGCAGACAGGCTTCGAAGGCCTAACATAATAACATAGGGCTGGCTGTAGGCAAGTTAAAATTGGTTCCAAGGGAACACGGCCATCAGTGGCCTGGTCAGTGTAGTTGTAGTTGAAAGAACGGGACGCAGACAGGCTTCGAAGGCCTAACATAACAAACTTGGGCTGGCTGTAGGCACTTTTAAATTTGTTCCAGGGGTACATGGGCAGCAGTGTATGGTCAGTGGAAGTCTAGTGGAAGGAGTGACCGCAGACAGGCTTCCAAGGCCTAACATAACAAACTTGGGCTGGCTGTAGGCACTTTTAAATTGGTTCCAGGGGTACACGGGCAGCAGTGGTCTGGTCAGTGGAAGTCTAGTGGAAGGAGTGACCGCAGACAGGCTTCGAAGGCCTAACATAACAAACTTGGGCTGGCTGTAGGCACTTTTAAATTGGTTCCAGGGGTACACGGGCAGCAGTGGTCTGGTCAGTGGAAGTCTAGTGGAAGGAGTGACCGCAGACAGGCTTCCAAGGCCTAACATAACAAACTTGGGCTGGCTGTAGGCACTTTTAAATTGGTTCCAGGGGTACACGGGCAGCAGTGGTCTGGTCAGTGGAAGTCTAGTGGAAGGAGTGACCGCAGACAGGCTTCCAAGGCCTAACATAACAAACTTGGGCTGGCTGTAGGCACTTTTAAATTGGTTCCAGGGGTACACGGGCAGCAGTGGTCTGGTCAGTGGAAGTCTAGTGGAAGGAGTGACCGCAGACAGGCTTCCAAGGCCTAACATAACAAACTTGGGCTGGCTGTAGGCACTTTTAAATTGGTTCCAGGGGTACACGGGCAGCAGTGGTCTGGTCAGTGGAAGTCTAGTGGAAGGAGTGACCGCAGACAGGCTTCCAAGGCCTAACATAACAAAATTGGGCTGGCTGTAGGCACTTTAAATTGGTTCCAGGGGTACATGGGCAGCAGTGTATGGTCAGTGGAAGTCTAGTGGAAGGAGTGACGGCAGACAGTCTTCGAAGGCCTAACATAACAAAATTGGGCTGACTGTAGGCACTTTTAAATTGGTTCCAGGGTAACACGGCCAGCAGTGGCCTGGTCAGTGTAGTAGTTGTAGAAAGAAGGGACCGCAGACAGGCTTCGAAGGCCTAACATAACAAAAATGTCAAAACAATGGTATTGTCAGTGCCAGGCATTGAAGGATGTCAGCGCCTAGACTACACATTGGTGAAGCTGTGAGAGATAATTTTGCTAGTGGTAGAGCACTGTTTGAGCTGGGGGGGGGAACTGTCTTGTGGCCGGCGGTACAGGCACAGGGCCCCTCATATTACAACGGTGTGTCTGACGTTGGGTGCGCACCACCACCGCCAGAGACACTTTATTGTACTATGAGGGACCCAGTGGCAGTGCCGTCGACCAAAAGCGGCCACACCCACCTCTTCAGACAAACAGCACTCTCAAGGGTCCAAGCGCAAAGTGGCGATAGCACGGCCCCGTGTGGGGAGTTTGGCCATTTCGTGAGGTGGAAACATGTCGTATGCTGGACAATCAGGTGAAGAAAATTACGAGATTGGAAAAGTCATTCAGAATAGTCCACAGGCAAGACCTTTTCATAGGAAAGCTAGGTGTCAGCCGGGCAGGGTGGGGCAAAAGATTTTGAAATCCAGTTGTGGTTCATTTTAATGAAGGTTAGATCATCTACATTTTGGGTAGCCAGACGAGTCCTTTTTTCTGTTAGTATTGAACCTGCAGCACTGAATACTCTTTCTGATAGGACACTAGCTGCCGGGCAAGCAAGCTCCTGCAATGCATATTCTGCCAATTCTGGCCAGGTGTCTAATTTGGATGCCCAGTAATCAAATGGGAATGACGGTTGAGGGAGAACGTCGATAAGGGATGAAAAATAGTTTGTAACCATACTGGACAAATGTTGTCTCCTGTCACTTTGAATTGATGCTGCAGTACCTGTCCTGTCTGCGGTCATAGAAAAATCACTCCACAACCTGGTCAGAAAACCCCTCTGGCCAACGCCACTTCTGATTTCTGCCCCTCTAACACCTCTGGTCTGCTGGCCCCTGGAGCTCGTGTGAGAACGATCACGGGCGCTGTGTGCAGGGAATGCCAGAAGCAAACGGTCAACAAGAGTTGATTGTTTTGTTGCTAATATTAGTTCCAAGTTCTCATGTGGCATAATATTTTGCAATTTGCCTTTATAGCGAGGATCAAGGAGGCAGGCCAACCAGTAATCGTCATCGTTCATCATTTTTGTAATGCGTGTGTCCCTTTTGAGGATACGCAAGGCATAATCCGCCATGTGGGCCAAAGTTCCCGTTGTCAAATCTGCGGTTGTGCTTGGTTGAGGGGCAGTTGCAGGCAAATCTACGTCACTTGTGTCCCTCAAAAAACCAGAACCCGGCCTTGCCACGCCACCAATTTCCCGTGCCCCCGGGAAAGCTTCCTCATTAAAAATATACTCATCCCCATCATCCTCCTCATCCTCCACCTCCTCTTCGCCCGGTACCTCGTCATGTACACTGCCCTGACCAGACAATCGCTGACTGTCATCAAGGCTTTCCTCTTCCTCTGGTGCAGACGCCTGATCCTTTATGTGCGTCAAACTTTGCATCAGCAGACGCATTAGGGGGATGCTCATGCTTATTATGGCGTTGTCTGCACTAACCAGCCGTGTGCATTCCTCAAAACACTGAAGGACTTGACACATGTCTTGAATCTTCGACCACTGCACACCTGACAACTCCATGTCTGCCATCCTACTGCCTGCCCGTGTATGTGTATCCTCCCACAAAAACATAACAGCCCGCCTCTGTTCGCACAGTCTCTGAAGCATGTGCAGTGTTGAGTTCCACCTTGTTGCAACGTCTATGATTAGGCGATGCTGGGGAAGGTTCAAAGAACGCTGATAGGTCTGCATACGGCTGGAGTGTACAGGCGAACGGCGGATATGTGCGCAAAGTCCACGCACTTTGAGGAGCAGGTCGGATAACCCCGGATAACTTTTCAGGAAGCACTGCACCACCAGGTTTAAGGTGTGAGCCAGGCAAGGAATGTGTTTCAGTTGGGAAAGGGAGATGGCAGCCATGAAATTCCTTCCGTTATCACTCACTACCTTGCCTGCCTCAAGATCTACAGTGCCCAGCCACGACTGCGTTTCTTGCTGCAAGAACTCGGACAGAACTTCCGCGGTGTGTCTATTGTCGCCCAAACACTTCATAGCCAATACAGCCTGCTGACGTATGCCAGTAGCTGCCCCATAATGGGAGACCTGGTGTGCAACAGTGGCAGGTGCGGATGGAGTGTTTGTGCGACTGCGGTCTGTGGACGAGCTCTTGCTTCTGCAGGAGGACGAGGAGGAGGAGGAGGAGGAGGGGGTGCGAACGGCTACAGACAACTGTTTACTAGACCGTGGGCTAGGCAGAACTGTCCCAAACTTGCTGTCCCCTGTGGACCCTGAATCCACCACATTTACCCAGTGTGCCGTGATGGACACGTAACGTCCCTGGCCATGCCTACTGGTCCATGCATCTGTTGTCAGGTGCACCTTTGTGCTCACAGATTGCCTGAGTGCATGGACGATGCGCTCTTTAACATGCTGGTGGAGGGCTGGGATGGCTTTTCTGGAAAAAAAAGTGTCGACTGGGTAGCTCGTAGCGTGGTACAGCGTAGTCCATCAGGTCTTTGAAAGCTTCGCTTTCAACTAACCGGTAGGGCATCATCTCTAACGAGATTAGTCTAGCTATGTGGGCGTTCAAACCCTGTGTACGCGGATGCGAGGCTAAGTATTTCCTTTTTCTAACCATAGTCTCATGTAGGGTGAGCTGGACTGGAGAGATGGAGATCGTGGAACTAGCGGGGGTGCCGGTGGACATGGCAGACTGAGAGACGGTGGGAGATGGTATTGTTGCCGCCGGTGCCCTAGATGCAGTGTTTCCTACTACGAAACTGGTGATTCCCTGACCCTGACTGCTTTGGCCTGGCAAAGATACCTGCACAGATACAGCAGGTGGTGCGCTAAATGGTGGTCCTACACTGCCGGAAGGGATGTTGCGTTGATGACTAGCTTCATTGGCCGAGGGTGCAACAACCTTAAGGGACGTTTGGTAGTTAGTCCAAGCTTTCAAATGCATGGTGGTTAAATGTCTATGCATGCAACTAGTATTGAGACTTTTCAGATTCTGACCTCTGCTTAAGGAAGTAGAACATTTTTGACAGATGACTTTGCGCTGATCAATTGGATGTTGTTTAAAAAAATGCCAGACTGCACTCTTTCTAGCATCGGATACCTTTTCAGGCATTGCAGACTGAGCTTTAACCGGATGGCCACGCTGTCCTCCACCAGGTTTTGGCTTTGCCACGCGTTTTGGGCAAGATACGGGCCCGGCAGATGGAACCTGTGGCGATGTTGATGCCTGCTGCGGCCCCTCCTCCTCCTCTGCTTCAGAACTGCTGCCGCCTGCACCCTGTTCCCCCAATGGCTGCCAATCGGGGTCAAGAACTGGGTCATCTAATAACTCTTCTTGTACCTCCTGCGCAACTTCGTCTGTGTCACCGTGTCGTTCGGTGGTATAGCGTTCGTGATGGGGCAACATAGTCTCATCAGGGTCTGATTCTTGATCAGCACCCTGCGAGGGCAATGTTGTGGTCTGAGTCAAAGGACCAGCATAGTAGTCTGGCTGTGGCTGTGCGTCAGTGCACTCCATGTCAGATTCAATTTGTAATGGGCATGGACTGTTAACTGCTTCACTTTCTAAGCCAGGGACGGTATGTGTAAAGAGCTCCATGGAGTAACCCGTTGTGTCGCCTGCTGCATTCTTCTCTGTTGTTGTTTTTGCTGAAGAGGACAAGGAAGTGACTTGTCCCTGACCGTGAACATCCACTAACGACGCGCTGCTTTTACTTTTACCAGTTTCACGAGAGGAGGCAAAAGAGCTAGAGGCTGAGTCAGCAAGATAAGCCAAAACTTGCTCTTGCTGCTCCGGCTTTAAAAGCGGTTTTCCTAATCCCAGAAAAGGGAGCGTTCGAGGCCTTGTGTAGCCGGACGACGAACCTGGCTCCACAGCTCCAGACTTAGGTGCAATATTTTTTTCCCCACGACCACCTGATGCTCCACCACTACCACTACCCTCATTACCAGCTGACAATGAACGCCCCCGGCCACGACCTCTTCCACTAGACTTCCTCATTGTTTTAAAAACGTAACCAAACTAACGTTATTTGTTGCAGTCACACAACTTACACGGTGAGCTATAACTTCAGTATGATTTAGCTACCCCTTTACAGGTTGGTGAGACCACAGCGAAAATCAGGCCCAATGTTACACACTCTTTTTTTGGTGGCTGCAAATTAGAGAGATGCCCCACACGCAGGACTGTCACTGAAGCACAAATGTTAATATTAATGTCACACTATTATTTTTTTTTTATTTTTTTTTTTTTCAGGAACACTTTAGAAACCCCCCCCCAAAAAAAAATAGATTTTTGCAGGGAGAATTTAGAAAACAAATGTAACAAACTATATGCTTTCTATGGGCCACTGAGTGAGAGATGACGCACACAGGAATCAGGAGTGGCACACAAGCCCAGAGGCCAATATTTTTCTACCAATGATTGATGGAGTTATTTTCTCTGGTAGATTTTGGAACCCAAATCAAGGAAAAAAAATATAGGCTTTCTATGGACCACAATTGGAGAGAGAGAGAGAGAGAGATGGCACACCCAGGAGTCAAGACTGGCACACAAGCAGAAAGGCCAATATTAATCTCCCACTGTTTTTTTTTTTTTTTTTTTTTTTTTCAGGGAGACTTTAGAAAAAAAAATAATAAAAAAAATATGATTTTATCAGGAAGAATTTAGAAACCAAATAAAATAAAATGATTTTTTCAGGGAGAATTTATAAAACAAATAAAAACAAAAATAGGCGTTCTATGGCCCACTGACTGAGAGATGACGCACACAGGAATCAGGAGTGGCACACAAGCCCAGAGGCCAATATTTTTCTACCAATGATTGATGGAGTTATTTTCTCTGGTAGATTTTGGAACCCAAATCAAGGAAAAAAAATATAGGCTTTCTATGGACCACAATTGGAGAGAGAGAGAGAGAGAGAGAGAGAGAGAGAGAGAGATGGCACACCCAGGAGTCAAGACTGGCACACAAGCAGAAAGGCCAATATTAATCTCCCACTGTTTTTTTTGGTTGTTTTTTTTTTTTTTTTTTCAGGGAGACTTTAGAAAAAAAAATAATAAAAAAAATATGATTTTATCAGGAAGAATTTAGAAACCAAATAAAATAAAATGATTTTTTCAGGGAGAATTTATAAAACAAATAAAAACAAAAATAGGCGTTCTATGGCCCACTGACTGAGAGATGACGCACACAGGAATCAGGAGTGGCACACAAGCCCAGAGGCCAATATTTTTCTACCAATGATTGATGGAGTTATTTTCTCTGGTAGATTTTGGAACCCAAATCAAGGAAAAAAAATATAGGCTTTCTATGGACCACAATTGGAGAGAGAGAGAGAGAGAGAGAGAGAGAGAGAGAGAGATGGCACACCCAGGAGTCAAGACTGGCACACAAGCAGAAAGGCCAATATTAATCTCCCACTGTTTTTTTTTTTTTTTTTTTTTTTTTTTTTTCAGGGAGACTTTAGAAAAAAAAATAATAAAAAAAATATGATTTTATCAGGAAGAATTTAGAAACCAAATAAAATAAAATGATTTTTTCAGGGAGAATTTATAAAACAAATAAAACAAAAAATAGGCGTTCTATGGCCCACTGACTGAGAGATGACGCACCCAGGAGTCAAGACTGGCACACAAGCAGAAAGGCCAATATTAATCTCCCACTGTTTTTTTTTTTTTTTTTTTTTTTTTCAGGGAGACTTTAGAAAAAAAAATAATAAAAAAAATATGATTTTATCAGGAAGAATTTAGAAACCAAATAAAATAAAATGATTTTTTCAGGGAGAATTTAGAAAACAAATAAAACCAAAAATAGGCGTTCTATGGCCCACTGACTGAGAGAGAGAGAGAGAGAGATGGAACGCTTAGTACTGGCACACAAGCCCAAAGGGCAATATTAATCTCCCTTTTTTTTTCCAGGGAGAATTTCTAAAACCCCCCAAAAAAAAAAAATAGGCTTTCTATGGCCCACTATTTGTGAGAGAGATGGGACGCTCAGGACTGGCACAGATGGCACGCTCAGGACTGGCACAGAAGCCCAGAGGCCAATATTAATCTCCCTTTTTTTCTGGGAGAATTTATAAAACCAAAAAAATATTTAAATAGGCTTTCTATGGCCCACTATTTGTGAGAGAGATGGCACGCTCAGGACTGGCACAGATGGCACGCTCACAACTGGCACACAAGCCCAGAGGCCAATATTAATCTCCCTTTTTTCAGGGAAAATTTATAAAACCAAAAAAAAAATTAAATAGGCTTTCTATGGCCCACTATTTGTGAGAGAGATGGCACGCTCAGGACTGGCACAGATGGCACGCTCACAACTGGCACACAAGCCCAGAGGCCAATATTAATCTCCCTTTTTTCAGGGAAAATTTATAAAACCAAAAAAAAAATTAAATAGGCTTTCTATGGCCCACTATTTGTGAGAGAGATGGCACGCTCAGGACTGGCACAGATGGCACGCTCACAACTGGCACACAAGCCCAGAGGCCAATATTAATCTCCCTTTTTTTCAGGGAGAATTTATAAAACCAAAAAAAAAATTAAATAGGCTTTCTATGGCCCACTATTTGTGAGAGAGATGGCACGCTCAGGGCTGGCACAGATGGCACGCTCAGGACTGGCACACAAGCCCAGAGGCCAATATTAATCTCCCTTTTTTTCAGGGAGAATTTATAAAACCCAAAAAAAAATAAAATAGGCTTTCTATGGCCCACTATTTGTGAGAGAGATGGCACACTCAGGACTGGCACACAAGCCCAAAGGCCAATATTAATCTCCCACTGTATTTTTATCAGGGAGAATTTATACACCCCACAAAAAAAAATACAGAAAAATGAAAAGGCTTTCTATGGCCCACTATGTGAGAGAGATGGCACACACAGGGATGGCACTCTAGCAGAAATGCCAAATTGCCAATCTTAATCTCCCACCAAAAAAAAAAAAAAAAAAAAAAACAGGGAATGTCCTACAATTACTATCTCCCTGCCTGCAGTAATCTCAGCCAGGTATGGCAGGCAGCTACTATCTCCCTGCCTGCAGTAATCTCAGCCAGGTATGGCAGGCAGCAATAAGGAGTGGACTGATGCACAAATGAAATAAAAAGTGTGGACAAACAAAAAAGATAGCTGTGCAGAAAGGAAGGAACAAGAGGATTTGTGCTTTGAAAAAAGCAGTTGGTTTGCACAGCGGCGTACACACAGCAATGCAGCTATCAGGGAGCCTTCTAGGGCAGCCCAATGAGCTACAGCGCTGAGGGGAAAAAAAAAAAAAAAAAAAACTTCCACTGTCCCTGCACACCGAGGGTGGTGTTGGACAGTGCAAATCGCTGCAGCACAAGCGGTTTTGTGGTTAATGGACCCTGCCTAACGCTATCCCTGCTTCTGACAAAGCGGCAGCAACCTCTCCCTAAGCTCAGATCAGCAGCAGTAAGATGGCGGTCGGCGGGAACGCCTCTTTATAGCCCCTGTGACGTCGCAGACAGCAAGCCAATCACTGCAATGCCCTTCTCTAAGATGGTGGGGACCAGGACCTATGTCATCACGCTGCCCACACTCTGCGTTTACCTTCATTGGCTGAGAAATGGCGCTTTTCGCGTCATTGAAACGCGACTTTGGCGCGAAAGTCGCGTACCGCATGGTCGACCCCGCACAGGGGTCGGATCGGGTTTCATGAAACCCCGACTTAGCCAAAAGTCGGCGACTTTTGAAAATGTTCGACCCGTTTCGCTCAACCCTAATCGCCACGCTCCCACAGCGGCGTAGCCCATTCCAACGCCCTGTCCGACAAGAGAGACACTATAAATCCCACCTTAGCCCGCTCTGTGGGAAAACGTGCAGCCAGGAGCTCGAGGTGAATAGAGCACTGACTCACGAATCCCCTACAAAATTTGCTATCACCAGAAAATTTTTCTGGCAGCGGGAGGCGAGATAATGTCGGAACAGGGGTGGCAATGGACAAGATTGCTGCAGCCACGCTAGCAGCCTGTACAGCAACTGCGGTAACATCCACAGCTGAGGTTGAGCTCTCGAGAGCCGTCAACCTACCCTCCAGCTGCTGGATATACCGCAAGGATTGCTGTTTGTCCGTCATTACTAGCCAGACCCTGGCGCTAGTGTAATGTTAGGGCTAGCGGAACGCACCAAATAATAAGACAGATAGAGTATGGTGCGTTCGCAGCCCGGGGTCCACCGTGCAGAGATGGAACCTGCTGCCAAGTAATGACGGACTATATGGCGGTACAAAGTGAATACACACATGGGCTAACCTCACCCTGTGTGAAGGAAGCGAACCCTGTTATGTCACAGGGCCGTGGTACGGCACCAAGAGCGCAAGCAACGAGTCTCAGAACTCAATCCCAAGACACAGAATTTGAGTACATAGACCTCATGCGCTTGACACCGCTACTGAGGTGTCAGAGTGACAGCAATAGAAGCATGAGAGTGCATGCAGTGCCGCACTGGCGAACGCCACTAACCACCCAGGCTTGGGTCAGGAAAGCGCTGTGAAAGCACAAGGCGCCACACTGGCGGTCACAGCAATAAGACGCTGTATTGTGTGTTTACATGCTGATGGCTAAGTCGGGCGCTAGATAGCAAACATACACCTTCCGCGAACAGTCATCCAATAGGGAGGGTTATTTAAAGAGCGACTTTCACTCACAACATACACACATTTACAAATGTACACTAGCGCATGCGCAGCTTATATAGTTGCAGCACATTCAGGACCTTCCAATAAAGGACCAATGGGAAGCTGCTACCAAAGTTTTGCCCTTTCAGGACCTTCCTGGAGGACCAATGGGATGTGCTGCAGTACCTGAGCATGTGACCCTCGATCTCCAATGGGAGATCTTGCCCTGGGCATGCTCAGAAAGAGAAAAGCAGGACTTAGCGCCAAAAGCATCTGCTCGCCGCTGCCCAACACTGACTTCAATGGCAGAAGCAGGAACAGCAGCAGTAACTCTTTGTACAGAGTGAGACTGAGCAAGGTGCTGGGACCGACGTCTCTGCTGAGCAGACTCCACTGCGGCTGGATAAGAATGGGAGACCGCAGCGGAGATGGCTCGAGATTCCCCTTGTGCAGAAGCGGGAACTCGACACCTAACACACAGTTAGTAGGCCCAAATACAATAGTAGGCTAAATGCAGTTCAAAATTGGTAACAGGACTAAACAGGCGGCATAGCTTTGTTGAGTGGAGGACAACTGTAATGAGTGGCGCAGACACAGAGAGTAGGCCCCCCAAAAAAGTAGGCTAAATGCAGTTCAAAATTGATAACAGAACTAAACAGGTGGCATAGCTTTGTTCAGTAGAGGACAACTGTAATGAGTGGCGCAGACACAATTTGTAGGCCCACAATTAAAAAGTAGGCTAAATGCAGTTCAAAATTTGTAACAGGACTAAACAGGCGGCATAGCTTCGTTCAGTGGAGGACAACTGTAATGAGTGGTGCAGACACAGAGAGTAGGTCCAAAAAAAAAAGTAGGCTAAATGCAGCTCAAAATTGGTAACAGGACTAAACAGGTGGCATAGCTTTGTTGAGTGGAGGACAACTGTAATGAGTGGCGCAGACACAATTTGTAATCCCAAAATAAAAAAGTAGGCTAAATGCAGTTCAAAATTGGTAACAGGACTAAACAGGCGGCATAGCTTTGTTCAGTGGAGGACAACTGTAATGAGTGGCGCAGACACAGTTTGTAGGCCCACAATAAAAAAGTAGGCTAAATGCAGTTCAAAATTGGTAACAGAACTAAACAGGCGGCATAGCTTTGTTCAGTGGAGGACAACTGTAATGAGTGGCGCAGACACAGTTAGTAGGCCCAAAATAAAAAAGTTGGCTAAAAGCAGTTCAAAATTGGTAACAGGACTAAACAGGCGGCATTGTTTTGTTCAGTGGAGGACAACTGTAATGAGTGGCGCAGACACAGATAGTAGGTCCAAAATAAAAAAAAGTAGGCTAAATGCAGTTCAAAATTGGTAACAGGACTAAACAGGCGGCCTAGCTTTGTTCAGTGGATGACAACTGTAATGAGTGGCGCAGACACAGTTAGTAGGCCCAAATACAATAGTAGGCTAAATGCAGTTCAAAATTGGTAACAGGACTAAACATGCAGCAAAGCTTTGTTGAGTGGAGGACAACTGTAATGAGTGGCAGAGACACAGTTAGTAGGCCCCCCAAAAAGTAGGCTAAATGCAGTTCAAAATTGGTTACAGGACTAAACAAGTGGCATTGCTTTGTTCAGTGGAGGACAACTGTAATGAGTGGCGCAGACATAGTTTGTAGGCCCACAATAAAAAAGTAGGCTAAATGCAGTTCAAAATTGGTAACAGGACTAAATAGGCAAGATAGCTTTGTTCAGTGGAGGACATCTGTAATGAGTGGCGCAGACACAGATTGCAGCCCAAAATAAAAATAGGCTAAATACAGTTCAAAATTGGTAAGAGGACTAAACAGGCGGCATAGCTTTGTTCAGTGAAGGACAACTGTAATGAGTGGCGCAGACACAGTTTGTAGGCCCACAATAAAAAAGTAGGCTAAATGATGTTCAAAATTGGTAACAGGACTAAACAGGCGGCATAGCTAGGTACTGGGGTGGGCTCCTCTGCTGAGTAGCAGACAGTGGTAGTAGGCGCAAAGTATTAACTGGTATAAATGGAGGCCAGGGCCCCTGTATATTTTAACTATCATCTATAATTTCAACAAATTTGTATTGGCAGTGCCATTGAAGGATTTAACAGCACAGACTACAGAGTGGTGGAGCAGGGAGAGGTAAGTATTGCAAGTGGTAGAGCACTGTTTGAGCTGGGGGGGAATACTTTCTCGTGGGCGGCGGTACTGGCACAGGGCCCCTCATATTACGATGGTGTGTCTGACGTTGGTTGTGCACCACCACCATCAGAGACACTTCATTGTACTATGAGGGACCCTGTGCCAGTGCCGTCGCCCAAGAGTGGGCACACCCACCTGTCCAGGCAAATGGCACTCGCACGAGTGCTTGCGCCAGGTGGTGACCACGGCCCTGTGGGAGGAGTCAGCCCATTTAGGGAGGTATAAAATGGCCGATGGTGGACATTCAGCAGCTGCAAATGGTGGAATTGGAGAAGTCAGTAAGAGGAGGCCAAAAGCAAGACATTTTTCAGTCAAGCTATGTGTCAGCAGGAGAAGGTGGGGCAAAATAATTTGAAATCCATGATTGGTTCATTTTAATGAAGGTTAGATCATCAACATTCAGGGTAGCCAAACGTGTCCTTTTTTCAGTCAGTATTGAACCAGCAGCACTGAAGACTTTTTCTGATAGCTCACTAGAAGCAGGGCAAGCGGGCTCCTGTAATGCATATTTTGCCAATTCATGCCAGGTGTCTATTGTAGATGCCCAGTAATCAAAGGGGAATTAACTGTGAGGGAGAACATCAGTAAGGGAGGAAAAGTAGTTCGTAACCATACTGGACAAATGCGGCCTCCTGTCACTTTGAATCGATGCAGCAGTACCTGTCGTGTCAGCGGTCATTGCGAAATCACTCCACAACCTGGTCATAAAACCCCTCTGTCCAACGCCACTTTGGATTTGTGCACCTCTAACACCTCTGCCATGTTGCCTTCTACGGCTCATGTGAGAACCATCACCACTGCTGTGTGCTGGGAATGCCTGAACCAAACGGTCTACAAGAGTTGCTTGTTTGGTAGCCAATATTTGCTCAAGGTTCTCATGTGGCATGATATTTTGTAATATTCCTTTTTATCGTGGATCCAGGAGGCAAGCCAACCAGTATTCATCATCGGTCATTATTTTGATAATGCGGGGGTCCCTTTTTAGGATACGCAAGGCATACTAAGCCATGTGGGCCAATGTTCCAGGTGTCAATTCACTGCTTGTGCTGGGTTGAGGAGCACTTTCTTGCAAATCAACATCACTTGTGTCCCGCAAAAACCCTGTACCTGACCTTGCAACGCCACCAGTTTCTATTGCCCCCTGTGAAGCATCCTCCTCCCATAAATATTCACTCCCATCATCCTCCTCCTCCTCCAGGAGAGTTCCCTGAGCAGACAATGGCTGATTGTCATCAAGGCTTCCCTCCTCCTCGGCTGCAGACACCAGCTCCTTAATGTGCGTTAAACTTTGCATCAGCAGACGCATTAGTGGGATGCTCATGCTTATGATGGCGTCGTCTGCACTTACCAGCCATGTGCATTCCTCAAAACACTGAAGGACTTGACAGAGGTCTTGGAGCTTCGACCACTGCACACCAGACAACTCCATGGCTGCCATCCAACTGCCTGCCCGTGTATGTTTATCCTCCCACAAATTAATTACAGCATGCCTCTGTTCGCACAGCCTCTGAACCATGTGCAGTGTGGAGTTCCACCTTGTTGCAATGTTGATTATTAGGCGGTGCTGGGGAAGATTCAGTGATCGCTGATGGTTCAGTATACGGCTGGAGTGTATGGGCAACCGGCGGATGTGCGAGCAAAGTCTTCGCACCTTCAGGAGCAGGGCTGGTAACTCCGGATTATTTTTGAGGAAGCACTGCACCACCAGGTTCAAGGTGTGAGCCTGGCAAGGTATGTGTTTAAGTTCTGAAAGGGCTATGGCAGCCATAAAATTCCTTCCGTTATCACTGACTATCTTGCCTGCCTCAAGATGTACACTGCCCAGCCATGACTGAGTTTGTTGCTGCAAGTACTTGGCCAGTACTTCTCCGTTGTGTCTGTTGTCGCCCAAACACTTAATTTCTAACACAGCCTGCTGACGCTTACCACTATCTGTTCGATAATGGGACACCTCATGTGCAACACTGGCAGCTGCGGATGGAGTGGTCGTGTGACTGCGCTCTGTGGATGAGCATTTGCTTCTGGAGGAGGAGGAGGAGGGGTGGCGAACGCCTACAGCCAACTGTTTCCTAGACCGTGGGCTAGGCAGAACTGTCCCACTATGGCTGTCCCCTGTGGACCCTGCATCCACCACATTAACCCAGTGTGCCGTGATGGACACGTAACATCCCTGGCCATGCCTACTGGTCCATGCATCTGTTGTGAGGTGCACCTTTCAACTGACTGATTGACTCAGTGCATGGACAATGCAGTCTTTGACATGCTGGTGGAGGGCTGGGATGGCTTTTCTCGCAAAGAAGGGTTGACTGGGTAGGTCATAGCGTGGTACTGCGTAAGCTATCAGGGCTTTGAAAGCTTTGCATAATCTCTAACGAGGATTAGTACTTTCTTTTCCTAACGAGAGTCTCTTGTAGGATGAGCCTGACTGGAGAGGTGCATATGGTGGAACTAGCGGTGGTGGTGGACATGGCGGATTGAGAGAGGGTTGGTGATGGTATTCTCGATGTTGGCCTACATACAGTGTTTCCTACCAATAACCTTGTGATTCCCTGACTGCTTTGGCCTTGCGACAATACCTCCGCATTTGCTGCTGGTGCTGTCCTAACCGGTGGGCTTACAGTGAGGGAAGCAATGTAGCGTTGCTGACTACCTTCATTCTGAGCAGGTGCACCAATGGCACAGGACGTTTGGTATTTAGTCCAGGCTTGCAAGTAAATGCTGGTTAAATGTCTAAGCATGCACGTTGTACTTAAATTTTGAAGCTTCTTCCCTCTGCTAAAGGTCTTTGAGCATTTCTTACAGATAACTTTTGACTGATCATTCGGATCTTGGTTAAAAAATTGTCACACTGCACTCTACCTACTATGGAATACCTTTTCCGGCATTGCACGCTGTGCTACTTTCACCAGATGGCCACGCTGTCCTAAAACTGTTTTTGTTTTTGACAAACGTTTTTGGCCTGATACGGGCCTGCCAGATGACAGCTGTTGCGATGTAGATGGCTGCTGCGGATCATCCTCCTCCGCTTCTGAGCTACTTGCAGCGGCACCCTCTTCCCCCAATGGCTGCCAATCTGGGTGAACAACTGGGTCATCTATCACGTCCTCTTCAATGTCATGTGCACCTTCTTCTGTGCCACCGTGTAAGGTGCTATAGCGTTCGGGACGGGGCACCATAGTCTCATCAGGGTCAAATTCTGGCTCAGTACACTGCGATGGCAATGTAGTGATCTGAGTCAATAGAACAGCATTATAATCTAGCTTTGGCTGTTCATCAGTGCACTCCATGTCTGATTCATCTTGTAATGGGCAGTTAACAATTTCCCACTCTAACCCAGGCACGGTATGTGTAAAGAACTCCATGGAGTAACCTGTAGTGTCGCCTGACGCAATCTTCACTTTTGGTTTGGGTGAAGAACACAAGGAAACGTCTTGTTCCTGACCAGGAGCATCCACTGATGACTCGCTGCTTTTATATTTGGAACTTTCTGAAGAGGAGGCGAAAGAGCTAGAGGCTGAGTAAGCAAGGAAAGCCAAAACTTTTTCCTGCTGCTCCGGCTTTAAAAGCCATTTTCCTACTCCCAGATAAGGGAGCCTTCGAGGCCTTGTGTAGCCAGACGATGACGCTGGCTCAACACCTCCAGCCTTAGGGGCTATTGTGCTTTTGCCACTACCACCAGATGCACCACCACCACCGTCAGTACCAGCTCGCAACCACCGCCCACGGCCTCTTCCACCTGACTTCCTAATTTTTTGGAAAATCTAACCAAAATAACAACCGTTATATGGTACTGTAAAACAAGGTAGAAGGTGTATATAAACGTGTTAAGATTTTAAATCTCCCTTTTTTGGGGGGGAGACTGAACAAAAAAATCAGGCCCTGTGCAAAAAACAACACAATGTAAGTGGCTAAAAGTGGCTGGCTGATATACCACAAACTAACAGGACTGAAATATATCCACTTTGTGATAATTTGAATCTCACTTTTTTTTGGGGGGATACTAAACCAAACCTCAGACCCTGTGCATAAAACAACACAACGTAAGTGGCAGAAATTGGCTGGCTGATATACCACAAACTAACAGGACTGCAGTATATCCACTTTGTGATAATTTGAATCTCACTTTTTTGGGGGGAGACTAAACGAAACCTCAGGCCCTGTGCATAAAACAACACAATGTAAGTGGCAGAAAGTGGCTGGCTGATATACCACAAACTAACAGGACTGTAGTATATCCACTTTGTGATAATTTGAATCTCACTTTTTTGGGGGGGAGACTAAACCAAACCTCAGGCACTGTGCATAAAACAACACAATGTAAGTGGCTGGAAGATATATGAAAAAATACAAGGACTGTAGTACAATTTCAATTGCAGCAATAAAAAGGACTGCTGCACACAAAAGTGTGGACAAATAAACAAGATAACTGTGCAGAAAGGAGCAACAGGATTTTTGCTTTTAAAAAAGCAGTTGGTTTGCACAGCAGTGTGCAATCAGCAATGCAGCTATCAGGGAGCCTTATAAGGCAGCCTAATAAGCTACAGAGCTGATGCACAAAAATATAGCCTCCACTGTCCCTGCAAACAAATGGTGGTGTTGGACAGTGGAAATCGCTACAGCACAAGCAGTTTCGGGGCTTAATCTTCCCTCCCTAACTATATCCCTTCTTCTGATAAAGCTGCGGCAACCTCTCCCTATGCTACGATATGCAGAAGTAAGATGGCGGTCGGCGTGCACGCCCTTTTATAGCCCCTGTGATGCCACAGAAAGCAAGCCAATCACTGTCATGCCCTTCTCTAAGATGGTGGGGACCGAGACCTATGTCATGACACTGCCCACACTCTGCATCCTACTTCATTGGCTGAAAAATGGCGCTGAACGCGTCATACGAAATGCGACTTTGGTGCAAAGATCGCCGACCTCATGGCCGATCCCACACTAGGATCGGGTTGTTTTTCATGAAACCCGACTTTGCCGAAAATTGACGATTTTTGAATTTGTCCAATCCGTTTCGCTCAACCCTAGGGTCCATGTCTAAGTTCTCTTAGCTTATTGAGATTCAAGAGGTGACTATTACTTATGGACAAACCCGTGGATGTTCAGGTTTGGCCTAACATATAAAAAACTTTGGTTCGAATACATGAACGGTACCCGAACCCAGCCCCAATTTAGATGACAGCATGAGCTAGCAGCTATGACCAGCGGTAAAAAGGTTACCAAGGGTCACAGGCGTCAGCTGATGAGAGAATACTACTCCCATCAGCCTACACCTGCTGTCGTTGATAACAGCAAGAGGAACTTTCATCAGCCAGCGCCTATGCTATAAATTTAAAAAAATTAAAAAGATGAGGGGTCTTTTCTATTTTTGATAACTAACGCAGGGTGCAGATTTATCATGGCTTGTTATCAAGAATAGAGGGGTCCCACGCTGTTTTTTTAAATTGTTTAAATAATGTAAAAAAAAAACAGCAACACTTGGTTTCCCCATTTTTGGCAACCAGCCAAGCTATAGCAAACAGCTGGGTGCTGGTATTCTCAGACTGGTAAAGGTGCCATAGATATTGGCCCCAACCCCCAGACTGAAAATAGCAGCCTCCAGCTGCCCCAGGAAACACGCATCTTTTAGATGCAGCAATTCTGGCGCTGTGCTCGGCTCTACAAACTTGCCCTGGTGTGGTGGCAAGTGGGATAATGGTTGTGGGGTTTATCTCAGCGGTTTTATGGCTGCTGACATCAAGCCCACAGGTTAGTAATGGAAAGCCATCTATAAGACACCCCCATTACTAAGCCCATAGCTAGATTGTAAAAAATACACAGCCAGAATAAAATCCTTTAATTGAACTGATACAGACACCTTTATTTGAAATAAATAAATAAAAAAAAAATAAAAAAAAAAAAAATAAAAAGCACATTTACTGTATACTCACCTTACACCTAATCCATTAAAGTGCATGTCACCTGTAAAAGACAGATTTTTTTTCTTAATTAGGTATTTAAATATTTAAAGGGACACTGTCACCTGAATTTGGAGGGAACAATCTTCAGCCATGGAGGCGGGGTTTTTGGGTGTTTGATTCACCCTTTCCTTACCCGCTGGCTGCATGCTGGCTGCAATATTGGATTGAAGTTCATTCTCTGTCCTCCATAGTACACGCCTGCGCAAGGCGTGTACTATGGAGGACAGAGTCATGATTAAACTGAAAGCTGAGGATTGCAGCCACCAGCTCTCACTTTTGCCTGTGCAGGTTATCAAAAAAAGAGACCTCACGTCATTTTTTAAAAAATGTATTTATTTATAGCACAGGTGCTGGCTGATGAATAGTGTTGAGCCACCTCCCTAGTGTTCGGGTTCGGTTCGGATCGTCGAACACCGTCGAACCCTTTTGAAACCAATGGCAGGCAAACACAAACACATACAAACACATGGAAAACACATAGAAAACACCTTAAAAGGTGTCCAAAAGCTGACAAACTGCTCAGAAGACACAACAAACACATGGAAAAGAAAAGAGGTGGAGGAGTAAAAGGAGGAGGAGACACAACACAGATATAGGCATGTCATGCCCTTCTAAAATCAAGAAAGGCTGGAGTAAAAATCTAAACTCACTCTACCAACACCCAGACGTCTTGACAAAAAAAATAAAAAAAAGAAATATCTTTAGGTAGAATGGAGGCGGGTACATTCAGAACACTTTCCTTAGAAGACGTAGTGGTACCCCCGTTGGAAGTTGTGCCAAAAAATGAACCCAATACATTCAGACCATTTGTCATATCCAAGGGGCAGGTCAGTAAATGACAACATCGACGTGGCACCAAGTCCTTTGACAAGGGGATCAGGCGGGTCAAGAAGTTGGTAAGGGGCACCCTAATAGCTAAAACAGACTTTGTTCTGGTTACTACCTGTGCCTCCGAATAGTGTTCTCCCATTGGGCTGCTTCTGTGAAGGAGCATACTACATAGATCGCTGTTTGCCCATGGGGTGCTCCATATCCTGCTCACTATTTGAGGCGTTTAGTTGCTTCCTCGAATGTGTTGTCATGGACGTTTGTAAGGCGGCACATATTATCCACTACCTCGATGACTTCTTATGCCTGGGCCCAAAAGATTCGCCACAGTGTGAAAACACGCGGTAGTCCACCTGTGAGAAGGAGAAAGCTGGGGGAGAGTGGACACCCCAGAGCCGAGGGGTTAGATTGAGAAAGAAAAAAGGTGGTATAGCTTGCTTCATGGGTGGGGTACTCTGCTGAGTAGCAGAAATTGCTACTAGGCCCAAAAGGATTTCCTGGGCCAAATGCCGTTAAAAAATAGTACTTAGGTAAACAGGTGGTGTAGCTTGCTTCATGGGTGGGGTACGCTGCTGAGTAGCACTAAATTCTACTAGGCCCAAAAGGATTTCCTGGGCTAGATGCCGTTACAAAATAGTAGTTAGGTAAACAGGCGGTGTAGCTTTCTTCATGGGTGAAGTATGCTGCTGAGTAGCACCAAATTCTACTAGGCCCAAAAGGATTTCCTGGGCCAGATGCCGTTAAAAATAGTACTTAGGTAAACAGGTGGTGGGTGGCTTGGCTACTCTGCTGACTAGCAGACACTGAAGCTTTGGAGCAGACCTCTGAATCCCAGGCCATAGTATGAGTAAACAACTCTGCAGACGACCCCACCCACCTGGAATTGATGATGGCAACATCATGTAAAACTCAGCAAGGGGACTAAATAAAGAATCTCCATTTTTTCCAAAAATTCAACCACAGACACCACTTAAGTACCATCAATTTCGCCAGAGTTTTTTAAAACGGTTGGTGAGGTGATTTTCAAAAATCATCAAGATTTTTGTCTCCCCAAGATGACACAGGGGTAGAAAAGTCCTTGCAGATCCAGGATTTGTTCATCTTGATGAACATTAGTCTGTCTACATTGTCACTGGACAGCCACGTGCGCTTATCTGTCAGCACACCACCAGCAGCGCTGAACATGGGTTAAGAGGGAACGCTGGCTGCAGGGCACAACAAGATCTCCAAGGCGTGAGTGGCGAGCTCAGGCCATTTTTCAAGATTGGAAGCCCAAAATGAGCAAGGGTCCAGTTCCACAGTCATGGCATCGATGTTAACATGGAGATACTCTTGTACCATCCTATCTAGGCGTTGGCTGTGCATCAGACTTCTTGTCTCCTGTTGCCTTGCAAAGGATGGTCTAAAAAAAAATCTTGAAACGATTGGAAAAAATTGCTGTTACCACCAGATACGATGTTACTGTTATGGTTTGAGTGGTGACTCGATAGTCCCACGGTTGGCAAGTTAGAACTCAGAGATTCACTACGTGCACCACTGGTGTTTTGTGGAAAAGCAGATGTTAGATTCTGCAACAGTCTCTGTTGATACTCCTACATGCATGAATCCCTTTCTATGGCAGAAATTAGTTCGCCAAATTTGACTTTGTACCGAGGATCTAAGAGTGAGGCAACCCAGTAGTTGGCATTACTTCGGATTCAGACAATCCGAGGGTCATGTTGCAGGTAGTGCAGCAAGAAGGCACTCATGTGTCTTGCGCATCCAGGAGGACCAAGTCCTTGTTGTCTTGGTGGTGGAGAGGTGAGAATCATGCTTCCTTCGTCTGCCCCTCTCCCCCCAACCTCACACAACAGAAATTTGATCAAGGTCTCCCTCATCTGATGAGTCTTCCATGCCCAGCGCCAGTTCGTCCTCCACTTCTTCCGTGCCTCGTGCACCTTCCTCAACAGTTTGGCTGCTACCATGCACCCTCAGTAATCCCTCTCCCTCAGCCTCCAATGCCAGCCACCTTTGTTGTGAATTCTGTTGTCGGGCTCCCTCCTGTGGTCATAAATGGTACTTTGGCTGGTTCTGTCCATGGACTTCCTCTGGTGGGTGTTTCTGAGTTTCACAGGTGACGAGGTTAATTCGTTAGCTGCTGCTCTATTTAACTCCACTTAGATCTTTGCTCCATGCCACCTGTCAATGTTCCAGTATTGGTCTGTTCACTCCTGGATCGTTCTTGTGACCTGTCTTCCCATCAGAAGCTAGTTCCAACTTGTATTTCTTTGGTTTGCTATTTTTCTGTCCAGCTTGCTATTTAATTTGTTGTCTTGCTTGCTGGAAGCTCTGGGACGCAGAGGGAGTGCCTCCGCACCGTGAGTCGGTGCGGAGGGTCTTTTTGCGCCCTCTGCGTGGTCTTTTTGTAGGTTTTTGTGCTGACCGCAAAGTAACCTTTCCTATCCTCGGTCTGTTCAGTAAGTCGGGCCTCACTTTGCTAAATCTATTTCATCTCTGTGTTTGTATTTTCATCTTTACTCACAGTCATTATATGTGGGGGGCTGCCTTTTCCTTTGGGGAATTTCTCTGAGGCAAGGTAGGCTTTATTTTTCTATCTTCAGGGCTAGCTAGTTTCTTAGGCTGTGCCGAGTTGCATAGGGAGCGTTAGGCGCAATCCACGGCTATTTCTAGTGTGTTTGATAGGTTTAGGGATTGCGGTCAGCAGAGTTCCCACGTCCCAGAGCTCGTCCTTATTATCAGTAACTATCAGGTCCTTCCGTGTGCTCTTAACCACCAGGTCCATTATTGTCCTGACCACCAGGTCATAACAGTACAGGTGGCCCAAAGTACTAATGCATCTCAATAGAGGGATAAGAGAAGTTCTGAGACCATTTTTTTTTCTTTGCAGTGTGTTTTATCTCTATTTTCCCCTTTACTTCTGGGTGGTTCAGGACACTGGTGTAAACATGGACATTCAAGGTCTGTCCTCTTGGATGGATAATCTCACTACAAGGATACAAAACATTCAAGATTTTGTGGTTCAGAATCCGATGTCAGAGCCTAGGATTCCAATTCCTGATTTGTTTTTTGGTGATAGATCTAAGTTCTTGAATTTCAAAAATAGTTGTAAATTGTTTCTTGCCTTGAAACCTCGCTCCTCAGGTGACCCTGTTCAACAAGTAAAGATCATTATTTCTTTGTTACGTGGTGACCCTCAAGACTGGGCATTTTCCCTTGCGCCAGGAGATCCGGCATTGCGTGATGTTGATGCGTTTTTCCTGGCGCTTGGATTGCTTTATGACGAACCTAATTCAGTGGATCAGGCAGAGAAAATCTTGCTGGCTCTGTGTCAGGGTCAGGATGAAGCGGAGATATATTGTCAGAAGTTTAGAAAGTGGTCTGTGCTCACTCAGTGGAATGAATGTGCCCTGGCAGCAATCTTCAGAAAGGGTCTCTCTGAAGCCCTTAAGGATGTCATGGTGGGGTTTCCCATGCCTGCTGGTCTGAATGAGTCTATGTCCTTGGCCATTCAGATAGATCAACGCTTGCGTGAGCGTAAAGCTGTGCACCATTTGGCGGTACTATCTGAGCATGGACCTGGCATGGGCCTGAGCCTATGCAATGTGATAGGACTTTGACCACAGCTGAACGGCAAGAACACAGACGTCGGAATGGGCTATGTTTTTACTGTGGTGATTCCACTCATGCTATCTCCGATTGTCCTAAGCGCACTAAGCGGTTCGCTAGGTCTGCCACCATTGGTACGGTACAGTCTAAATTTCTATTGTCTGTTACTCTGATTTGCTCTTTGTCATCCTATTCTGTTATGGCATTTGTGGATTCAGGCGCTGCCCTGAATTTGATGGACTTGGAGTATGCTAGGCGCTGTGGTTTTTTCTTGGAGCCCTTGCAGTATCCTATTCCATTGAGAGGAATTGATGCTACGCCTTTGGCCAAGAATAAGCCTCAGTATTGGACCCAATTGACCATGTGCATGGCTCCTGCACATCAGGAGGATATCCGCTTTCTGGTGTTGCATAATCTGCATGATGTGGTCGTTTTGGGGTTGCCATGGCTACAGGTTCATAATCCAGTATTGGACTGGAAATCTATGTCTGTGTCCAGCTGGGGTTGCCAGGGGGTACATGGTGATGTTCCATTTTTGTCTATTTCGTCTTCCACTCCTTCTGAAGTTCCAGAGTTTTTGGCGGATTATCGGTATGTATTTGATGAGCCCAAAGCCAGTGCCCTACCTCCTCATAGGGATTGCGATTGTGCTATTAATTTGATTCCTAAGTTTCCTAAGGGCCGATTGTTCAATTTATCTGTGCCAGAACACGCCGCTATGCGGAGTTATATAAAGGAATCCTTGGAGAAAGGCCATATTCGCCCGTCGTCATCACTGTTAGGATCAGGGTTCTTTTTTGTGGCCAAGAAGCATGGTTCTTTGAGACCTTGTATTGATTACAACCTTCTTAATAAAATTACAGTCAAATTTCAGTATCCTTTGCCGTTGCTGTCTGATTTGTTTGCTCGTACTAAAGGGGCTAGTTGGTTCACCAAGATAGATCTTCGAGGGGCGTATAATCTTGTGCGTATTAAACAAGGCAATGAATGGAAAACAGCATTTAATACACCCGAGGGCCATTTTGAGTACCTGGTTATGCCATTCGGGCTTTCCAATGCCCCATCAGTATTTCAGTCCTTTATGCATGACATCTTCCGAGAGTACCTGGATAAATTCCTGATTGTGTATTTGGATGATATTTTGGTCTTTTCGGATGATTGGGAGTCTCATGTGAAGCAGGTCAGAATGGTGTTCCAGGTCCTTCGTGCGAATTCCTTGTTTGTGAAGGGGTCAAAGTGTCTCTTTGGAGTTCAGAAGGTTTCATTTTTGGGGTTCATTTTTTCCCCTTCTACTATCGAGATGGACCCTGTTAAACTCCAGGCCATTTACGATTGGACTCAGCCGACATCTGTGAAGAGCCTGCAAAAGTTCCTGGGCTTTGCTAATTTTTATCGGCGCTTCATCGCTAATTTTTCTACTGTTGCTAAACCGTTGACTGATTTGACCAAGAAGGGTGTTGATGTGGTCAATTGGTCTTCTGCGGCTGTAGAGGCTTTTCAGGAGTTGAAGCGTCGTTTTTCTTCTGCCCCTGTGTTGTGCCAGCCAGATGTTTCGCTTCCGTTTCAGGTTGAGGTTGATGCTTTTGAGATTGGAGCAGGGGCTGTTTTGTCGCAAAGAAGTTCTGAGGGCTCGGTGATGAAGCCATGTGCTTTCTTTTCTAGAAAGTTTTCGCCTGCTGAGCGTAACTATGATGTTGGTAATCGTGAATTGTTGGCCATGAAGTGGGCATTCGAGGAGTGGAGTCATTGGCTGGAAGGAGCCAAGCATCGCGTGGTGGTCTTGACAGATCACAAGAATTTGACTTTTCTTGAGTCTGCCAAACGGTTGAATCCGAGACAGGCTCGATGGTCATTATTTTTCTCCCGTTTTGATTTTGTGGTTTCGTACCTTCCGGGCTCTAAGAATGTGAAGGCTGATGCCCTGTCAAGGAGTTTTGTGCCTGACTCTCCGGGTGTTCCTGAGCCGGCGGGTATTCTCAAAGAGGGGGTAATATTGGCTGCCATCTCCCCTGATTTGCGGCGGGTGCTGCAAAAATTTCAGGCTGATAGACCTGACCGTTGCCCAGCGGAGAAACTGTTTGTCCCTGATAGATGGACTAGTAGAGTTATCTCTGAGATTCATTGTTCAGTGTTGGCTGGGCATCCTGGAATCTTTGGTACCAGAGATTTGGTGGCTAGATCCTTCTGGTGGCTGTCTTTGTCGCGGGATGTGCGTTCTTTTGTGCAGTCCTGTGGGACTTGTGCTCGGGCTAAGCCCTGCTGTTCTCGTGCCAGTGGGTTGCTTGTGCCCTTGCCGGTCCCGAAGAGGCCCTGGACGCATATTTCTATGGATTTTATTTCGGATCTCCCCGTCTCTCAAAAGATGTCGATCATTTGGGTGGTTTGTGATCGCTTTTCTAAGATGGTCCATTTGGTACCTTTGTCTAAATTGCCTTCCTCCTCTGATTTGGTGCCATTATATTTCCAGCATGTGGTTCGTTTACATGGTATCCTGGAGAACATCGTTTCTGACAGAGGTTCCCAGTTTGTTTCAAGTTTTTGGCGATCCTTTTGTGCTAGGATGGGCATTGATTTGTCTTTTTCCTCAGCTTTCCATCCTCAGACAAATGGCCAAACCGAACGAACTAATCAAACTTTGGAAACATATCTGAGATGCTTTGTTTCTGCTGATCAGGATGATTGGGTGTCCTTTTTGCCGTTGGCTGAGTTCGCCCTTAATAATCGGGCCAGCTCGGCTACTTTGGTTTCGCCGTTTTTCTGCAATTCTGGTTTCCATCCTCGTTTCTCTTCAGGGCAGGTTGAGTCTTCGGACTGTCCTGGACTCATGTGGTGGACAATTTGACATTGTCCCAGGAGAAGGCTCAGCGTTTCGCTAACCGCCGGCGCTGTGTGGGTCCCCGACTTCGTGTTGGGGATTTGGTTTGGTTGTCGTCTCATTATGTTCCTATGAAGGTTTCCTCTCCTAAGTTTAAGCCTCGTTTCATTGGTCCGTATAAGATTTCTGAGGTTATCAATCCTGTGTCATTTCGTTTGGCCCTTCCTGCTTCTTTTGCCATCCATAATGTGTTCCATAGGTCGTTATTGTGGAGATACGTGGCGCCTGTGGTTCCATCCGTTGATCCTCCTGGCCCGGTGTTAGTTGAGGGGGAGTTGGAGTATGTGGTGGAGAAGATTTTGGATTCTCGTGTTTCGAGACGGAAACTCCAGTACCTGGTCAAGTGGAAGGGTTATGGTCAGGAAGATAATTCCTGGGTTTTTGCCTCTGATGTTCATGCTGCCGATCTGGTTCGTGCCTTTCATTTGGCTCATCCTGGTCGGCCTGGGGGCTCTGGTGAGGGTTCGGTGACCCCTCTTCAAGGGGGGGGGTACTGTTGTGAATTCTGTTGTCGGGCTCCCTCCTGTGGTTATGAATGGTACTTCAGCTGGTTCTGTCCATGGACTTCCTCTGGTGGGTGTTTCTGAGTTTCACAGGTGACGAGGTTAATTCGTTAGCTGCTGCTCTATTTAACTCCACTTAGATCTTTGCTCCATGCCACCTGTCAATGTTCCAGTATTGGTCTGTTCACTCCTGGATCATTCTTGTGACCTGTCTTCCCATCAAAAGCTAGTTCCAGCTTGTATTTCTTTGGTTTGCTATTTTTCTGTCCAGCTTGCTATTTAATTTGTTGTCTTGCTTGCTGGAAGCTCTGGGACGCAGAGGGAGCGCCTCCGCACCGTGAGTCGGTGCGGAGGGTCTTTTTGCGCCCTCTGCGTGGTCTTTTTGTAGGTTTTTGTGCTGACCGCAAAGTAACCTTTCCTATCCTCGGTCTGTTCAGTAAGTCGGGCCTCACTTTGCTAAATCTATTTCATCTCTGTGTTTGTATTTTCATCTTTACTCACAGTCATTATATGTGGGGGGCTGCCTTTTCCTTTGGGGAATTTCTCTGAGGCAAGGTAGGCTTTATTTTTCTATCTTCAGGGCTAGCTAGTTTCTTAGGCTGTGCCGAGTTGCATAGGGAGCGTTAGGCGCAATCCACGGCTATTTCTAGTGTGTTTGATAGGTTTAGGGATTGCGGTCAGCAGAGTTCCCACGTCCCAGAGCTCGTCCTTATTATCAGTAACTATCAGGTCCTTCCGTGTGCTCTTAACCACCAGGTCCATTATTGTCCTGACCACCAGGTCATAACACACCTTGGTGCTGCCAACCTTCTTGACCTTGGAGATATGATCCCTTCTGCATATGACTCCTCCTGTTCCTCCTCCTCCTCTTTTTCCACCACCTGCCTCCGAACACTGTGTAAGGTGTGCTCCAGCATGTAAATCACCGGAATGGTCATGCTGATAATGGCATCGTCAGCACTAAACATCTTCGTTGCTATTTCAAAACTGTGCAGAAGGGTGCATATGTCCCTGATCTGAGACCACTCCTGCAGCGTGATTTGCCCCACCTCTTGATCTCGTTGGCCCAGACTATACGTCATAACGTATTGCACCAGGGCTGTCGGTGCTGCCACAGTCGCTGCAACATGTGCAGAGTTGAATTCCACCGTGTGGGCACATCGCATTTCAGCCGGTGAACTGGCAGGCCCAATGACTTCTGTAGAGATGCAAGTCGTTGAGCTGCGGGATACGAATGGCGGATGTGAGCACACAGCGATTGTGCCCTCTGCAGAAGCCTATCTAGTCCGGGATAGTGGGATAAATATTGCTGGACAACCAGGTTCAAAACGTGAGCCATACAAGGCACGTGTTTGACATTGCCCCGGCGAAGAGCCGCACGCAGGTTTGCAGCATTATCGTACACAGCCTTCCCTGGCTGCAGGTTAAGTGGAGACATCCATTGATGGAACTCAGTCTCCAGAGCTGACCTCAACTCCTCAGCTGTGTGACTCACATTTCCCAGACATTTCAATGTAAACACTGCCTGATGCCATTGAGCCCTGGTGACAGCATAGTGAGGAGGTGTACAGGATTCCTTCCGCGAAGTTACAACTAAGGGTGGCATTACCAGACAGGCTTTTGGTGCAGGTAGAGGACCAAGAGGAGGTTGAGGAGGCAGAAGCAGTTTAGGAACTTCTAGATACAGAGGATCGACGAGCAACTCAAGGGGACGGCAAGACTTGGACAGCAGCCCCTTCTCCTGATGTCGCCATAGTTACCCAGTGCCCAGTCACTGACATGTAACGCCCCTGTCCATGTCTACTCGTCCAAGTGTGTGTGGTGAAATGCACCCCGTCACACACAGAGACTCTGAAGGAAGCGGTGATGTTGTGTGCAACATGCTGGTGTAGCGCAGGCACAGCTTTCTTTGAGAAGTAGTGGCGACTGGGCATCTGGTACTGGGGCACTTTGAGGGACATAAGGTCTCAAAAATCCTCTGTGTCCACCAAGCGGAAAGGCAGCATTTCTGTAGCCAACAGCTTGCAGATGGAGAAATTCAACCTCTTAGCGCTTTGTCATGGCTAGGAGGAAATGGTCTTTTACTAGTCCACATCTGAGGGACTGAGGGCTGGCTGCCGTGCTTAGACGGAGTTGAGTAGGGTATCCACGGTAAACTGCTGGTCTGTGAGGAAGGTGCAGGCGGAGATGTTATGTTGCCTTGATCAAAATGTGGTGTTGATGTCGGAGGGCGCTCAACACCAGCAGGTGTTTCCACTTGCAAATGTCCTGATGACCTGCCAATCACACTGGCTGTTGCGGGTAAAGATGTGGAAGGTCTGCATCCAAAACCATGTGTGACTGCTGTCCCCACAGTCACAGAGGATGAAGAGGACATGGATGCACTTGATGGGGCAGACGGTGGTTGACCCGGCCCACTAGGCCGCATTGTAGCACAGTGAGCTTCCCACTGCAACTTATGCCTCATATCCATGTTACTGTTCATGCATGAAGTACTCAAGCTAGTAATTTTTTGGCCTCTACTGAGATTTTGTTGACAAAACTTACAGACAACATGAGATGGGTCATCCTTTGCGATGTCAAACAATGCCAAGGCTATGCAAGGCTTAGAGCCCGTGCGACCTGAAGAGCCACCACGACTTCTGGTCTGAGGCACAGTTGGGGTTGAGGATGCAGTTGTTGAGGTGCTTCCAGTACTCCGTCTCTGTCCAGGAAGGTGCACTGTTACCTCATCGTCAGACTCGTCACTAGCATCCTCCTCCAACTCCTCTGCTGACCTCATGGACTGGCGGACTGGGGGTTGACAGTAAGTGGGGTCTACAACCTCGTCATCATCATCCTGTGTGTTCTCACAACCGTCGTCCTCAGAGCCAACCTCTTCCTGCCACGACCGAAAAGTCAAGTTTTCGTTCCAATCAGGTATCTCAGTCTCATCATCATCTTCCTCATTGTCTCCACCAACAGGAGTTACAGTTTCGGAATGAGGGTCTACATTATGCTCAGAACCTTCTTCATCTGGGCCTGGATCCGACTCACAAAGATTCTGGGCATCAGTGCATATCATTTCCTTGTCTGGATTCACAGAAGCTCTGGAGAAGACCTCTGATTCCCAGGCTATAGTATGAGTAACAGCTCTACAGACTCAACCACGTGTGATACCCCATGCTCAGACGGACAGCTGGAGACTTGGGAGCTGTGAGGAAGCAAGTGCGATTGGGGTGACAACTCTGAGGACTGGAGTAGTTGTGATGTTGAAGTTGACATGGACGAGAGCCCACTTGAACGAGCACTTGATATCCGTTCAAGCACCTGCCGTTTTTGTGCCTCATCTGGAATTTTTGGCGATGCTTGTAGTGATGGTCGTAAGAAAGGGATCATATCAGATTGTCCATGAAAAGAAGTAAACATCTTACTTTGGCTGGAAGATGGTCTTTATTCTGCAGATGCTACTGTTTCTTTACCACCTACCCCACGGACACAACCTCTTTTTCCCTTTCCAACACGCCTATTCCCCTTTCCACCAGCAGCAGGCCTTTTGCCACTCATTTTAGTGCTTAACTAATTGGCAACTCTGAATCTGTAGTTGTTGGCACAACAACCGATGGATGAAAACCGAGCAGAACTGAGTGGCCAAACTGTGGTACTTGGCCCAAAACTATTATCTGGATTAGATGCAGTGAAAATAGAGATACACAGGCGGTGTAGTTCATTTCACAGGCGGGCTACTCTGCTGAAGTGCAGACACTGCTCCTAGGCCCTAAACTATTAACTGGATTAGATGCAGTGAAAATTGAGATACACAGGCGGTATAGTTTGTTTCACAGGCAGGCTATTCTGCTGACGTGCAGACACTGCTCCTAGGCCCTAAACTAATAACTGGATTAGATGCAGTGAAAATAGAGATACACAGGCAGTGTAGTTAGTTTCAAAGGCGGGCTACTCTGCTGACGTGCAGACACTGCTCCTAGGCCCTAAACTATTAACTGGACTAGATGCAGTGAAAATTGAGATGCACAGGCGGTGTAGTTAGTTTCACAGGCGGGCTACTCTGCTGACGTGCAGACACTGCTCCTAGTCCCTAAACTATTAACTGGATTAGATGCAGTGAAAATTGAGATGCACAGGCGGTGTAGTTAGTTTCACAGGCGGGCTACTCTGCTGACGTGCAGACATTGCTCCTAGGCCCTAAACTATTAACTGGATTAAATGCAGATGCTACTGTTGCTTTACCACCTACCCCACGGACACAACCTTTTTTTCCCTTTCCAACACGCCTATTCCCCTTTCCACCAGCAGCAGGCCTTTCGCCACTCATTTTAGTGCTTAACTAATTGGCAACTCTGTATCTGTAGTTGTTGGCACAAAAACCAATGGATGAAAACCGAGCAGAACTGAGTAGCCAAACTGTGGTACTAGGCCCAAAACTATTAACTGCATTAGATACATTAGATGCAGTGCAATAGATGCTGACATGCAGACACTGCTCCTAGGCCCTAAACTATTAACTGGATTAGATGCAGTGAAAATTGAAATACACAGGCGGTATAGTTTGTTTCACAGGTAGGCTACGTGCAGACACTGCTCCTAGGCCCTAAACTATTAACTGGGTTAGATGCAGTAAAAATTGAGATACACAGGTGGTGTAGCTAGCTTCACAGGCGGGCTACTCAGATGACTATCAGACAATGCTACTGGCCCAAAAGGATTGGCTGAGCTAGATTACACCAAATGATGTGACAAACACTTGCACAGCACTGGCATAGACCTGCCTGGCAAACAGTGCTATGCACTTCTGTAACCTACCCTGAAAAGGGCTGATATTACAACTAGTCCCGACTCCTCCTGACTCCCTAAACCTATCTCTCTGACAATTCGCTCCAAAAAAACACTCTTAGTCTGTATAGGGCCCATAGCAGCAGCCGTGCCGTCTTACACTAAGCTGCAGCAGCGAGGAAATGGTGGCGACGGGGCAAATGGCTGGTTCTTATAGGGCAAGGACATGTGACATACACAGCCAATGACACATGCCCTTGCTTGTGTGCATCACATGCACATTGCTGTGTGTGTGCACTGCTGATAGGCTGAGAGACTGCACCGCCCCACTGTAAATACGGGGAAGAAAAAAAAATGGAGATCGGCGTTATTTCAGCACAGATCTATCCCTCCCCCCCCCCGCCCACTATACACTGAAACAGTCTATTAACAATTATAAACAGTTTTAATGTGCAAATCAAGTTAGGCTTTTGGTGAACGAACAGCTATCGAACAGAAACTCGAACAGCCGAATTTTAAGCAAATTGTTCGGGTTCGTCGAACGACTCGAACACCGCCCAAAACAACTCGAATTTTAAATTGGCGAACAGTTCGACTCGAACACCGCTCATTTCTACTGATGAATACTCCAATAAGCGGTGCCTGCTCTCACTGTTATCAGCAAAAAATATCAGCTCTCAAAATATAGAGTTGCAAACACTAATTCATTTTTAACACTTTTATAGCACAATGAACCAAGCAAAAAAGTAAAAAGTAATAACATGTACTGGATTTCTGGTGTTGGGGTTGGCGGATTGCATGCAGTAAATAAAATATAAAATAAAGTGCAATTGCAACCCGGGGTCCATCATGGAGAGAAGAACCCTGCTGCTTGTGTAAACAATGATGGAACAAAACAGCAAGCGTTACCTTGGACACACAGAGTTAACGCCACTCAGTGTGAATGGGACACAGGGTACTAAGCTCAGTTACTTCACCAAGAGGTAAGGTATGAATATTAACGTTAACATCACAGGGATCATAGCATGAGGATTGGGCTAACTCTGCAACTAAACAGTGCCAACTACACACATGACTGAAGCAGATGCTGAGCCAAGAGAAAGGGTTAGATGACACTAGGTACATCACCCTGTCGCTTTCACCGAGAAGTGTAGCATAAGGGTTGAGCTTGCTCTGTAACTGGACTGTGCTAACCGCACACAAAAACTAAACAGATGCTAAACCAAGCGGCTAGTTACCCCAGTTCTGACACTACTGAACATGTGCCTTACCGGCATCCTAAGTATGTAGTAGACTAGAGACTCAGGCATTGAACCAAGGGTATGAAATCGTATAAGTGTGCAACTTGCCTGCCAATGTGTACAGTCTAAGAACAAAGACACAGACAGACAGAGTGGGAGAGTAGCTACCCACACACACTAAAACATAAATGAAAATAGCATGCCAGTGTGCACCACTGAGAGCCTTTTATACGCTAGGCTCCACCTCAAACTATAGTACCCAATCGGCTGAGACATTGCCTGCGGGCCAATCGGGAACTGCCAGATCATCAGAGCAGCTAACGTCTGACCACCAATGAGAAGTTGCCACATCGCGGACATGCTCAGTAAGGTGATCCCTGAACTTAGACTCCAGAGTGCAAGGCTGCACCTGCATACCATTGGTTACCATAGACTTGACTGGAGAGCCAGCAGTACCCAAATGCATACCATGAGCATGAGCAAGATGCTGGGACCGATGTCTGTGCTGAGCAGCAAATGCAGTGGCTGGACCTGAATGGGTAACTGCAGAAGCAGATAATGCTTGGGATCTATCTTGCGCAGCGGGAGAATCCTGACGCCTTACAGCTGTTTTTTTTTTATTATGTGTCTGAAAAATCTGATTAAAAAGCAATCAAAAAACATTGCGTCCCAAAATGGTACCAAATAAATCTCTAACTTGTCACGCGGAAGATAAGCCCTCATACAGCTCTGTTCACCAAAAATGTAAAAAGTCACAGCTCTGAGAAAAAACTATTTTTGCTATAAAAAAAAAAAAAAAATTACTGTGTGATAGCAGCAAAACAAAAAATCAATGTAAATCTGGTATTGCTGGAATAGCACAGACCCAATGAATAGATTCGTGTTATCACTTATACCGCACGTTGAACTGTGCAAAAATAAAAATAAGGACTACTTTGTACTGTTGTCTATTTGTTCATTTTACCTTCCAAGAATCGGAATAAGGCTCGGCTCACATTTTTCCTGTGTTCTCTGCTGAGGGCTTACACTGGAAATACCCAAAATCGCAATTCAGAGAAAACCCCTTACGTAACCACTTGTTTATGAGGCACATGAAGTCAGATTGGACTCCATCTGGTTTGTGTTGTGGTGGTGTCACTTTTCTTAGGCATTCTTTCAGTGCCTAAGGAAAGTGTATCTCCTAAGAAAAGTGTGGTCGACCACAGTTATATAAACTCCTAAAAAGATGGACAAAGCAGCGGAGCAGACACCAAACAGACTACAAACCGTCTCCATATGCCTCGGTAAAGTGAGTGGGTCTATTGGACATATGAATCACATTTTTCTGAGATGTACACAGAAACCCTGATGAAATACTCAGAGTACAGCAGCAGTACACAGTTTGTGATTCCATACTGTTATGTACGCCAAAATGGTGCTAGTTAAAACACTAATTTATCCTGAGCAAAACCAGACCCCACTCAGGTCCGTCATCTGTCACTGCATAGGGGGTTCCAATGTTACTGGTAGAACAAAGACTCTAGGAAAGCGACATGGCTCCCACCCCCTCAAATATAATCCATGAAGTCTGTGCTCCCAAATCCAAATGCCCCCTCCTTCTGAGACTCACTGTGTCTAAATCACAGTAAGGCTACTTTCTCACTAGCATTTTTCTGCGGACGTCTAAATGCGTCGTTTTGTGAAAAAACGCATCCTGCAAAATCTCCTGCAGGATGCGTTTTTTCCCATAGACTTGTATTGGTGACGCATCCTGTCACGCGTCGTGTATGTCGTGCGACGGATGCGTAGAAATTTGGCGACACGTCGTCTGGAAAAAACGTTGATTGTAACGTTTTTTGTCTCCTCCGGGAAAACGTGTCGCGATGCATCCTGCGGCATGTGTCGTTGGCTACAATGGAAGCCTATGGACGCAGCATCCGTCGAGACACGTCGTATGACGGAATGCAGCGCTGAAATACGTTTTTTTACACTGAGCATGCTCAGATTCAGGATTTTGTTGCCAATTCACGAGACACCCCCAAATCTATGTAAACCTGGCCTGGGCCTTCAACCCCAAATGTGCCAGCTACAAGCCAAAAAGCAAGAAGCCTGCCTGCAAGACTCCAGCCTGCAAGATTCCAGCCAGCAAGACTCCAGCCAGCAAGACTTCTGCCAGCAAGACTCCAGCCACGATACAGCCAATAGCCAGCCACCAGACAGCTATAAAACCTTTCCAGAGGCCTGACTGTGCTGCCAGAAGAAACCATCACGCTACAGCCTTCAAACCAGTGTGAGTACTGCCATTTTTGTGTGCGTCTGTGTGCATGTCTGTGTGTGCGTGTGCATGTGTTTGTGTCTGTATGACGTACTGAATACAGCCAGAGGTAAACCTAAATACAGCCAGAGGCCTGCCATTGTCCTGCAACAGCCAGCGTCCTGCCATAGTCCAGCTGCAGCCTGAAGCCTGCCACTGTGAAGACAGCCAGCATCCAGCTCCAGCCGGAGGCCTGCCAGCATCCAGACAGCGGGAGTCCTGCCATTTTTGTGTGTGTATGTGTGCGTGTCTGTATGCGTCTTGTGTTTGGGTCCGCCTGTGTGCTTTTGTGCATCTGTGTGTGTTTGCATAAGCCTGTGTGCTTTTGTGTGTGTGCAGTTGTGTGTGTTTGCGTACGGCTGTGTGCTTTTGTATGTATGCCTGCACCTGTGTTATGCCTGCGCCTGTGTTATGCCTGCGCCTATGTTATGTCTGTGCCTGTGTTATGCCTGTGTTATGCTTGTGCCTGTGTTATGCCTGTACCTGTGTTATGCCTGTGTTATGCTTGCGCCTGTGTGCTTTTGTGCGTGTGCATGCACCTGTGTGCTTTCATGCATGTGTGCGTGCGTCTGGCTGATTGCGTGTGCATGCGTCCATGCCTTTTGGTTAATTCCCCATTTTTTTTTTAAATCTGATGTATTTACCAAGTATAGTGGTCTGTGCAGCATGTGGTTTCAATGTGTGAGCGTGTGTGCTTTTTTTTTTTCTCTTTAAAATTTTTATTTTTTTTATTTTTACTGTTGAAACCATTGCCAGTTGATGTACTTGTATTTAAAATAAAGAGCATTTTAGCTCCTAATTGTGATGGTACAAAAAAAATGAAATAAAAAAAGAATTTAATAAAATGTTTAATAAAAATGTCCATAGTATCATTTCACAAAGGTAAATTTAACCCCTTTACCCCCAAGGGTGGTTTGCACGTCAATGACCAGGCCACTTTTTACAATTCTGACCACTGTCCATTTTTGAAAATTTTGCAATTTTCCAACTTTGAATTTTTATGCAATTAAATCACAGAGATATATGACACAAAATACTTAATAAGTAACATTTTCCACATGTCTACTTTATATCAGCACAATTTTGGAACCAAATTTTTTTTTTGTTAGGGAGTTATAAGGGTTAAAAGTTGACCAGCAATTTCTCATTTTTACAACACCATTCTTTTTTAGGAACCACATCTCATTTGAAGTCATTTTGAGGGGTCTATATGATAGAAAATACCCAAGTGTGACACCATTCTAAAAACTGCACCCCTCAAGGTGCTCAAAACCACATTCAAGAAGTTTATTAACCCTTCAGGTGTTTCACAGGAATTTTTGGAATGTTTAAATAAAAATGAACATTTAACTTTTTTTCACAAAAAATTTATTTCATCTCCAATTTTTTTTATTTTACCAAGGGTAACAGGAGAAAATGGACCCCAACAGTTGTTGTACAATTTGTCCTGAGTACGCCGATACCCCATATGTGGGGGTAAACCACTGTATGGGCGCATGACAGAGCTCGGAAGCGAAGGAGGGCAATTTGACTTTTCAATGCAAAATGGACAGGAATTGAGATGGGACGCTATGTTGCGTTTGGAGAGCCACTGATGTGCCTAAATACTGAAACCCCCCACAAGTGACACCATTTTGGAAAGTAGACCCTCTAAGGAACTTATCTGGATGTGTGGTGAGCACTTTGACCCACCAAGGGCTTCACAGAAGTTTATAATGCAGAACCGTAAAAATAAAAAATCATATTTTTTCACAAAAGTTATCTTTTCGCCCCCAATTTGTTATTTTCCCAAGGGTAAGAGAAGAAATTGAACCACAAAAGTTGTTGTACAATTTGTCCTGAGTACGCTGATACCCCATATGTGGGGGTAAGCCACTGTTTGGGCACATGGTAGAGCTCGGAAGGGAAGGAGCGCCGTTTGACTTATCAATGCAAAATTGACAGGAATTGAGATGGGACGCCATGTTGCATTTGGAGAGCCACTGATGTGCCTAAACATTGAAACCCCTCACAAGTGACACCATTTTGGAAAGTATACCCCCTAAGGAACTTATCTTGATGTTTGGTGAGCACTTTGACCCACCAAGGGCTTCACAGAAGTTTATAATGCAGAGCCATAAAAATAAAACAAAATTTTTTTCCCACAAAAATTATTTTTTAGCCCCCAGTTTTGTATTTTCCCGAGGGCAACAGGAGAAATTGGACCCCAAAAGTTGTTGTCCAATTTGTCCTGAGTATGCTGATACCCCATATGTGGGAGGAAACCACCGTTTGGGCGCACGGGAGGGCTCGGAAGGGAAGGAGCACCATTTGGAATGCAGATTTAGATGGAATGGTCGGCAGGCGTCACATTGCGTTTGCAGAGCCCCTAATGTACCTAAACAGTAGAAACCCCCCACAAGTGACACCATTTTGGAAAGTAGACCCCCTAAGGAACTCATCTCGATGTGTTGTGAGAGCTTTGAACCCCCAAGTATTTCACTACAGTTTATAACGCAGAGCCGTGCAAATAAAAAAAAAAATTTTTCCACAAAAATTATATTTTAGCCCCCAGTTTTGTATTTTTCCAAGGGTAACAGGAGAAATTGGACCCTAAATGTTGTTGACAAATTTGTCCTGAGTACACTGATACCCGATATGTGGGGGGAACCACCGTTTGGGCGTATGGGAGGGCTCGGAAGGGAAGGAGCATCATTTGGAATGCAGACTTAGATGGGTTGGTCTGCAGGCGTCACATTGTGTTTGCAGAGCCCCTAATGTACCTAAACAGTAGAAACCCCCCACAAGTGACCCCATATTGGAAACTAGACCCCTCAAGGAACTTATCTAGATGTGTTGTGAGAACTTTGAACCCCCAAGTATTTCACTACAGTTTATAACGCAGAGCCGTGAAAATAAAAAAATCCTTTTTTTCCCACAAAAATTATTTTTTAGCCCACAGTTTTTTCTTTTCCCAAGGGTAAAAGGAGAAATTGGACCCCAAAATTTGTTGTCCAATTTGTCCTGAGTACACTGATACCTGATATGCTGGGGTAAACCCCTGTTTGGGCACACGGGAGAGCTCGGATGGGAAGGAGCACTGTTTTACTTTTTCAACGCAGAATTGGCAGGAATTGAGATCAGATGCCATGTCGCGTTTGGAGAGCCCCTGATGTGCCTAAACAGTGGAAACCCCCCAATTATAACTGAAACCCTAATGCAAACACACCCCTAACCCTAATCCCAACGGTAACCCTAAACCAGACACACCCCTAACCCTAATCCCAACCCTATTCCCAACCGTAAATGTAATCCAAACCCTAACCCTAACTTCAGCCCGAACCTTAACTGTAGCCTTAACCCTAGCCCTAACCCTAGCCCTAACCCTAACCCTAGCCCTAACCCTAACCCTAACCCTAGCCCTAGCCTTAACCCTAGCCCTAACCCTAGCCCTAACCCTAGCCCTAACCCTAGCCTTAACCCTAGCCTTAACCCTAACCCTAGCCCTAACCCTAGCCCTAACCCTAGCCCTAACCCTAGCCCTAACCCTAACCCTAGCCCTAACCCTAGCCCTAACCCTAACCCTAGCCCTAACCCTAGCCCTAACCCTAACCCTAGCCCTAATGGGAAAATGGAGATAAATACATTTTTTTATTTTTCCCTAACTAAGGGGGTGATGAAGGGGGGTTTGATTTACTTTTATAGTGGGTTTTTTAGCGGATTTTTATGATTGGCAGCCGTCACACACTGAAAGCCGCTCTTTATTGCAAAAAATATTTTTTGCGTTACCACATTTTGAGAGCTATAATTTTTCCATATTTGAGTCCACAGAGTCATGTGAGGTCTTGTTTTTTGCGGGATGAGTTGACGTTTTTATTGGTAACATTTTCAGGCACGTGACATTTTTTGATTGCTTTTTATTCTGATTTTTGTGAGGCAGAATGACCGAAAACCAGCTATTCATGAATTTCTTTTGGGGAAGGCGTTTATACCGTTCCGCGTTTGGTAAAATTGATAAAGCAGTTTTATTCTTCGGGTCAGTACGATTACAGCGATACCTCATTTATATCATTTTTTTTATGTTTTGGCGCTTTATACGATAAAAATTATTTTATAGAAAAAATAATTATTTTGGCATCGCTTTATTCTGAGGACTGTAACTTTTTTATTTTTTTGCTGATGATGCTGTATGGCAGCTCGTTTTTTGAGGGGCAAGATGATGTTTTCAGTGGTACCATGGTTATTTATATCCGTCTTTTTGATCGCATGTTATTCCACTTTTTGTTCGGCGGTATGATGATAAAGCGTTGTTTTTTGCCTTGTTTTTTTTTTTTTCTTACGGTGTTTACTGAAGGGGTTAACTAGTGGGACAGTTTTATAGGTTGGATCGTTATGGACGCGGCGATACTAAATATGTGTACTTTTATTGTTTGTTTTTTTTATTTAGATAAAAAAATGTATTTATGGGAATAATATATGTTTTTTTTTCATTATTTAGGAATTTATTTATTTATTTATTTTTAACATTTGGAAAAAATTATTTAACTTTTTTACTTTGTCCCAGGGGGGGACATCACAGATCGGTGATCTGACAGTTTGCACAGCACTCTGTCAGATCACCGATCTAACTTAGAGCACTACAGGCTTCACAGTGCCTGCTCTGAGCAGGCTCTGTGAAGCCACCTCCCTCCCTGCAGGACCCGGATGCCACGGCCATCTTGGATCCGGGCCTGGAGCAGGGAGGGAGGTACGGAGACCCTCGCAGCAACGCGATCACATCGCGTTGCTGCAGGGTCTCAGGGAAGCCCGCAGGGAGCCCCCTCCCTGCGCGACGCTTCCCTGCACCGCCGGCAGTTAATGTGCCGGGGGCGGTCCATGACCGCTCCTGGCACATTGTGCCGGATGTCAGCTGCGATAGGCAGCTGACACCCGGCCGCGATCGGCCGCGCTCCCCCCGTGAGCGCGGCCGATCGCTATGACGTACTATCCCCTCGAGGGTCAGATAGGCCCAGGGCACCTCGACGGGATAGTACGTCTAAGCTCAGAGAGGGGTTAAAACTGGTGTATGTACAAATGGCCACACATGCAATACAGAGTTGGTTGAGGGTTTATTTTTTAATAAAAAAGGTAATGGAAAGTTTTTTAAAGGTTTTTTTGGGGAGGGGGGAATTTTTAATGGGATATTTTAAAATCACATATGTGGTCAATACATTTTAACATGGTGTTTTGGCCTTTCAATTTTACATGTTTTTTTTTTTTGGGTGGGTGGGAAAAGTTTTACATCTTGCACATACTATTGAAGTAGGTAATCCAGCTCAGACTGATGTGCATTGGGTGTATTTGTTTTTGGGTTTGTTTCTCTAATGGTGTTGGCCTGCATGAACATTGCTCACATCATTTGAGCAGGGTGGTTATTAACTCTTTTAGATGACTTTGGGGGGTGGGTCTAACTATAAATTCTTTATACCTACAGAGCCACCAGGGACCACAGCAACGATGTCCTCTTATGACAGCCCTCCTCCAGTGCGACAGCGTGTAGCGGTCAGTTACCAAAAATTTTAAAATGTTTTGTTGTTATACTTAACATTTATGTTAATCACTATATGCATTAATTATGTTTTAACAGGAAGCTGAAGCAGCTGAGGGCCTCTCAGAAGGGGACGAGACAGGTGGAGAAATGAAAATAGCGAGCACACAGAGTGTAAGTTGTGGCGAAACAGTTGCTTCACACATCACAGTGTACCCAACACAAAACAGATCTTCATACATCACTGTACATATAAAACATATGCCTACATCAAAGATAATTATTTTTCTTTTGCTTTAGTCTGCTGCACATTCTGGCCAACGCCATGAAGGTTCTCCCAGCCTCTCCCAGAGTCGGCGTAATCACCGCCGCGGTCAGCCAGCAGTGAGTTGTAATATATATTTTTTTTCTCTTGGTAGTTTTGTGTTATAGTGTACTAATTTTTTCTCTTTTTCTTTATTTTCAGTCTTCACAGCATGCACCCGTGCTCCCGACTCAGATGGTGAGGATGAAGAACTCGATGTGGACGAGGAGGAGGAGGTCCGCGAGCGGGAGCTGCTGTGGAACATGGCTGACTGCAGGCATGCTGATACACATGTGACCCATCGGCTCTGGGAGGAAGTGTGCCAAAATCTTTTTCCGAGGTGGGAGGACCTTCAGCCATGGCAGCAGACTCAAGAATGTAAGTATTAACTTTTCAGTAATGTTTTGAGCTGAATGGAATGTATTGTAATTAACACTTTTTTTATTTCATTCTTGTCTTCACAGGTGAAGGGGTTAGGAAGTTGTGGCAGTCACTCAGGGATCGCTTCAAGAGGGAGTTTAACCTGGAGATGCAGGCTCAGAGTGGCTCGGCAGGATGGAGAAGGATTCGGTATAAACACTGCCGTGCCCTGTCCTTCCTCAGGGCACTATGCTGAGTAGAACATAAGTATTCAACAGCCCATTAAATCACCATGTTTACCTGTCTAACTTTTTTGGTTTCAGTCAGGGCTTTTTCCTATCAATATATTAATTGTTTTTTTTCCTTTTTCACAGCACCATCTGCAGCCATCGGGTGCTTGCATCTACCTTGGCGCCCTCTTGTGCGATCTCTCAGGAGTCCGCCACCGGGGGCCACGTCGGTAGACCCCACACCTCTGACCCTTCCGGTACCTCTGTCCCATCCACTTCCGTTGCCGCCTACAGGTAGGAACCCGGCCTACAGGTGACACAAAATACTCTGCAAAGTGGTCCCTCATTCTGGTAACAGAACCTGTGGAGCGAACAGAGCTGCTGCGGTAATCCAACAAGGTTGTCTCTGATTTTTCATCATCCACGGAAACAGGTTCCTTTGAAAGTACAAAGTTATGGAGCACCACACAGGCCTTGTCAACCTCATCTACTGTTTGTGTGTGCAGTCTTATGGCAGTTAGCAGAACTCGCCACTTTGCAGTTAATATTCCAAAAGCACACTCGACCACACGTCTGGCTCGAGTTAAGCGATAATTAAATACTCTTTTTGTTCTGGTTATGTCTCGGCATGCATATGGTTTTAGTAGGTGTGGCGATAACTGGAAAGCCTCATCACCAACACATACATATGGCATAGGTGGTCCAGTTCTTCCCGGGAGTGGTCTGGCTGGTGGAAAATCATATGTATCTCCATACAAACAATGGCCCATCGGAGAATTTTTGAATACTTTGGAGTCGTTGGAGCGGCCATAGGCTCCAATATCCACAGCCAGGAATTTGCAGTTGGCATCTGCTATATGGCCATGAGTACTATGGAAAAGTACTTCTTGTAGTTAAAGTACTCAGAGCCAGATTTAGCCGGTTTAGCAATACGGATGTGTTTCCCATTGATGGCACCAACGCAATTTGGTAAATGGCACAGTTTCTCAAACAGTTCTGCACTTGTCAGCCAGATGTCCATTGTCGGTTGCGGAATGTACTCCTGCTGCAAGGTATCCCATATAGCCCGACAGGTCTCTTTCACAATTCCGGAAATTGTAGAAATTCCAAGGCGGAACTGGTAGTGTAGAGAAGTTAGGGATTCTCCTGTAGCCAGGAAGCTGTGAAAAACAAATAAAAATGTTAGAATAAATTGCACAGACCAACAACATTTTTACGCAATTTTCTAAAATATTTTTTTTTTTTGGTAAAGTTTCAATAAATGGCACTGTGGAAATTTTTGTTCTGACAGGACGCACAATAAAAACTGCATGGAGCAGGTGTAAAACAGTGGAATGGCCACAAACAATAAAAAAAAATAACATGCTGCAGAAAATGCAACGCAATGTTTCAGCGCAGTATATTCTGCAGCATGTTCACTGCTGATGCTGTTTTCTATAGGTTAAAACATGTTTACATGACATTAAATATGAGCAATGATATAAAAAAAACGCAGTGCCACCATCAGCCGCTCCGCTAGTGTGATGGCAAGCTTCCTGCGTGTGTCCTGCCTTCTGATGACATCCTAAACTTGTTCCAGCAACAAATCAAAATACTCCTGCCTCATCCGAACATAATTAAAAAATGTGTCTGGATTCTGCCGCAAATCCATGTAGAGAGTTGAATGGACGCCCCAGGTCATCCGCAGTTCATTTATAGGATGTATCCATAGTCGTCTCTGGCGACGTTGCTGCAGAATAATCCTCTGTCTTGCTGCTGCCTCCTTCTCCCGCACTATTATATCCAGCCGATTGGTCTCAAAAATAACATCAGTTACCACACTCGCAATCCTCCCAAGCACTCCTTCCATCTCTGCCACTTTCTCTAAACCCTTTCAAAGATGGGCTGTAAAAACAGTCAGTATATAGTTTTCCATATTTTCCAGTAGCCAATCACATTTGGGAGACTCCCATTTTAAAACGGATCCGTCATAAAAACAAATGCAACGGATGGTAAAAACGGATGCAACGGATGCAACGGATACAGTTTTTTGACGAAACCGTCTAGCGGATTTGCGACGGATCCGTCGAAATAATATATGTGTTGCATCCGTTTTTCACTATTTTTGACGCATCCATCGATGCGTCGTGCCGACGCATTTAGACGTCCGCAGAAAAATGCTAGTGTTAAAGTAGCCTAAGTGGCCACATGTTTGGCATTATTGTAGTGGGGAGAGAGCTCTTAATTTAGAGGGTACGTATCACCAGAAGCAGAAGCTGGGCACAATGTATGGGTGCGCTACAATATATGGGGGCACTACACTGTACGGGGGCACAGTGTATGGGCACTAAACTGGCAGATTTGCAATTCTTCAGCAAAAGAATAAAACTGGCATGGATGTTACAAAATGCAATTCCCCAGAAAAAACCTAGCATGGATGTGACTGTAGCCACAAATTAATTAATTGAACGGTGCAATTTCTACAATGGGGTAATTTGGTTTTTTTTCTGCTATTCTGGCACCTTAGGGGGCTCCGCAAATGTCACCTGCAAACTATTTTAACAAAATCTGTTCTCTAAAAGACAAATAGAGCTCCTTCCTTCTCAGCCCTGACGTGTGGCCTAACTATAGTTTCTGACAACATATGAGGCACCACGTTTGGGAGAAATTGTTCAATACATTATTGGGTCTACTTTCACCTATTAACTCTTTTGTAACTGACAAATTTGCAGCGAGTTAAAAAAAAATTCCACGACACAATATTATAAAATTCTGTGATGCACCTGTGGATTAAAAATACTCACTACACCCCCAGATAAAATACTTAAGTGGTGAAGTTTCCAATATGGGGTCACCTGTGGGGGTTTCTGCAAATTTTGGAAAAAAATTAAAATTTTTGTTTTCACATGAAAATGATATAAAGTTTTATGGGTTTGTTAGGGCTGGCGGAACGCACCGAGTAAATATTGAGATAATAAAGGTGCGTTCGCAGCCCAGGGTAAACCGTGCAGGAGTGGAACCTGCTGCTAGTATATGGCGGCACTATATGGCAGTACAACGCCTGAATAGACACGGGTTCAGTCACCCAGTCTATATAGGAGCGAGCTCTGCTGCTTCACAGAGTCACCGGGATTAGGATAACGCTGTGCCCTGTAAACCTCACAGAGGATCACAGCTAACTAACAGAGCAGGTAGCATACAGTGGTCATACAGTCAGCATAGCACACAACAATTCCTCTCTGGAGGTGCCGGAATTCTAGTGGCTATACGCCAGACCTAAACTCACATACACAAACTCCTCTACGGAGGTGCCAGAATTCTAGTGGCTATACAGCCGATCCTGAACACATGCAGACACAGACCACAAGGAAGCTAAGCTCAAAAACATAGGTTGATATTAGCGCATGGCCATGAGGCCATGCAAACCTTTTATAGAGAGAGCTCTCCGGGACCTTCCTAGTGGTCCAATAGGAACCGCTTCAGGACCTGAGCATGTGACCCCCGACCTCCAATGAGAGGTCGTCCCCTGGGCATTCTCAGTAGTGGAAAAGCAGGACTTAGTTCCAGGGACATCTGCTTGCCGCAGAACAGTGCTGTCTACAATGGCTAAGCCTGGAAGATCAGCAGCAACCAAGCGCACAGAATCTGCCAGAGCCAGACACTGGGACCGACGTCTCCACTGACCAGGCTCCACTGCAGCTGAAGAAGAATGGGAGACCGCAGCGGAGGTGGCTCAAGATTCCCCTTGTGCAGCAGTGGGAACTTGACACCTAACAAGGTTAAAAATGCTTAATACATTCCTACACAAATTACTTGAGGGGTCTAATTTCTAAAATTGGGTCACTTGTGGGGTGGTTCTGCTGTTTTGGAACTTCAAGGGCTCTGCTATTGCTCCCCACAATCTGTTCAAACCGAATCTATGGTCTAAAAGCCATTCCTTCCCATTCGATCCCTACCGTGAGCTTAAACAGTAGTGTACAACCACATATGGAGTACTGGCACATTCAGTAAAAATTACATAACAAACTGTGGGGTCCATTCTTTCATATTACCCCACGTGGAGATTATAATTTTGATGCTAAACCAGTATTTTAGTGACAAAAACATAATTGTTTGTTTTCACATGTAAATGTTAACAAGTTTAATTAAACAACTATAGGTTAAAAATGCTCAGTACATGACTAGATAAATTCCTTGACAGGTCTAGTTTCCAAAATGTGGTTATTTGTGGGGGTGTTCTGCTGTTTGAAAGCCTTAAGGGCCGTGCAAATGCGACCTGTTGCCCGCAATATATTTCAGCCACATTTGTGCTCCAAAATTCAAATGGTGCTTCTTCCCTTAAAAGCCCTACCATCTGTTCAAACAGAAATTTTTGGCTACTTGTGAGGTAATGCCACGGTCAGAATAAAGTGCGTAACAAACTTTGTGGTTCACTTTTTATAAAGCATCATTTTTGTGAAAAAGAATGACAATGTTCAATATTACAATCTAATGTTATTCAATTTTGTGGACTACATGTGAGTTCAAAATGCTCACTATACCCCTGGATAAAATGCTTGAAAATCGTAGTTTTCAAAATGGCTTCACTTGCTAGGGTTTTCGGCTATTTAGGAGCTTTAGGAGCCCTGAAAAAGTGACATGGCGACCGCAATCTATTTCAGCCATATTTGTGTTCCAAAATTGAAATCATGCTCCATCCATTCTGAGTCCTGCCATTTGTCCAAACAAAGGTTTCTGGCCACATGTGGTGTATCAGCACGCTCATAAAAAACAAGGTAATAAATTGTGGGGTCATTTTTTGTGCTATTTGTTGCAGAAAGTGGAAAAATTGGAGCTAATGCAACATTTTATTGTAAAAATAACATTTTTTTTCATTTGACTTTAATTAATTTCTGTGTAGCACCTGAAGGGTTAAGGTACCTTCACACATAACGATATTGTTAATGATATCGTTGCTTTTTGTGACGTAGCAACGATATCGTTAATGAAATCGTTATGTGTGACAGCGACCAACGATCAGGCCCCTGCTGGGAGATCGTTGGTCGCTGAATAAAGTCCAGAACTTTATTTCGTCGCTGGACTCCTGCTGACATCGCTGGATCGGCGTGTGTGACACCGATCCAGCGATGTCTTCACTGGTAACCAGGGTAAACATCGGGTTACTAAGCGCAGGGCCGCGCTTAGTAACCCGATTTTTACCCTGGTTACCATCCTAAAAGAAAAAAAAACAAACAGTACATACTTACCTAACGCTGTCTGTCCTCCAGCGCTGTGCTCTGCACTCCTCCTGTACTGGCTGTGAGCGTCGGTCAGCCGGAAAGCAGAGCGGTGACGTCACAGCTCTGCTTTCCGGCCGCTGTGCTCACAGACAGTACAGGAGGAGTGCAGAGCACAGCGCTGGAGGACAGACGGCTGTAGGTAAGTATGTACTGTTTGTTTTTTTTTACTTTTAGGATGGTAACCAGGGTAAACATCGGGTTACTAAGCGCGGCCCTGCGCTTAGTTACCCAATGTTTACCCTGGTTACCGGGGACCTCGGGATCGTTGGTCGCTGGAGAGCTGTCTGTGTGACAGCTCTCCAGCGACCAAACAGCGACGCTGCAGCGATCCGGATCGTTGTCGGTATCGCTGCAGCGTCGCTTAATGTGAAGGGGCCTTTAGGCTGGGTCACACTTGTGAGTGTGATGTGACATATGCTGTATTTCTATGCACCTGCACACTCCAGTCCCGAGGGCCGGCGGCAGTGTCGGGTATTGATGCGAGAGAATCCTACGAGTTTCTCGCATTGCACTTGCAAGAGTGACCCCGGCCTTAAGTAAATTTCCTGACAGCAGCTTTGAAGTATTTGAGGGGTGAGGTTTTTAAAGTGCTATCACTTTTGAGAAGTTTCCAATATATAGGCCCTGCAAAGTCCATTAAAATCTGAATAGGCAAAATTTTACTAAAGTTTTACCACTTCTAAGTTCCTGACAAAATAAAATGACATTTGAAAAATGATGCAGAAGTAAAGTAGACATGTGGGAAATGTTGTTTATTAACTATCTGTACAGCATGACTTACTGTTTTAAGGATATAAAGATTGAAAGTTGCAAATTTTTCTACATTGTTGACAAAATTCTGATATTTTTGTAAATAAACGTAAAATATATCAACCTGAATTTACCACTAACATAAAGTACAATGTGTCATGAAAACACACTCTCAGAATCACCAGGATAAATTGAAACCTCCCAAATTTATTACCACATAAAGTGTCACTAGCCAGATTTAAAAAATGTGTCTGGTCACCCGTTTGCGACATGCAGCGGACTAATACTGCACATGTCATGTCTCCTCCTTTGATGTGGGCTCTGGTGGTGAGCCCATATCTTTCATGGCACATGTTAGCTGTTTTGAACAGCTGACATGTGCCCGGAACAGCTATGGGTTGAATCACAATCCACCCGCAGCTATTAACCCATTAAATGCTGCTGTCAAACTCTGACGGCGGCATTTAACATGTGCTTCCAGCAATCGCGCCAGCCATCCACCCATCGGTGACCCCCTCATGATTGTGGGTCACTGATGGGTTGGCATGACAACCAGAGGTCTCCTGCAGACCTCTATGGTTGTCAGTGCTGGATTACGACAGGTGGACGGCGCTCATAGCAAGTCAGCAATTATGCTACATACAGGCGATCTGAACATCGCCCGTATGTAGCAGAGCCGATCGGGTTATGGCAGCTTATAGTCTCCCATGGAGACTATTGAAGCATGCCAAAAGTAAAAACAATTGTTTTTAAAAATATTTAAAAATAAAAAAAACTATAAAAGTTCAAATCATCCCCCTTTCGCCCCATTCAAAATAAAACAATAAAAAAATCAAACATACAGTTATTTGGTATCGCCGCATTTAGAATTGCCCAATCTATCAGTAAAAAAGGATGATCCTGGTCGCTAAATGGCGTAGCGAGAAAAAAAGTCAAAACGCCAGAATTACTTTTTTTTGGTTGCCACGACATTGCATTAAAATGCAATAACAGGCGATCAAAAGATCATATTTGCACCAAAATAGTATCAATAAAAACAGCAGATCTGCATGCAAAATTAAGCCCTCACCCAGCATGAGATCACAAAAAATGTAGTCTCTACAGGTCAAAGAAAATGACGCAATTTGTTTATTTTTTTAACAAGCTTTGGATTTTTTTTTTCACCACATAACTAAAAAAGAACCTAAACATGTTTGGTGTCTAAGAACTTGTAATTACCTGGAGAATCATAATAGCAGATCAGTTTAGCATTTGGTGAACATGGTAAAAAAAAATCCAAAAAAAAAACTATTGTGGAATTGAACTTTTTTGCAATTTCACCTCAATTGGATTTTTTCTCCCCATTTTTGAATACACAATATGGTAAAACCAATGGTGTCGTTCAAAAGTAAAACTTGTCCCGCAAGCAACAAGCCCTCACATGGCCATATTGACAGAAAAATAAAAAAATGTATGGCTCTGGGAAGAAGGGGAGCGAAAAACAGAAACGCAAAAACGAAAGGGGTTAAGGTTAAAATTAGCTCAGTCAATAAGGGTTTGATGAGGTACTAGCCCATGCAGCCAATTAAAGAGATGTTGAGATAATTGTGCAATTACTTTTGGCAGCTACATTTTAAAGAGCTAAAAACCCTTACTCCAATTAGGGTGTGAATTCCCTCATATTAAAGCTGAAAGTCTGCAATTTAAGCCCATAATGATTATATGCTGTATTTTTCAGGAATATAAAACACATTCTTTTCCTCCAAAAATGTGGAGGAAAATGGGGGGGGGGTCTTATTATCTGGATGTACCTGCTTTTGCTGTGGATGGGGTGGTGGGGGAGCAGCAGCAGCAGAGCAGCGGGTCACAGGAGGCAGTAGCCGGCTGCTGTGGCTAATTCCTGTGTTACTGCTAAAGAGAAATGAATATTCTCCGCACGCTACGCCCATGGGAGTGGAAATCAGTGAATATTATTTTTTCTTTAATAGAACACATTGTTAGCCACTGCTACCAGCTTCCTGCTGCTCACAGGCTTTAACGTATGCCCGCTACATAAGGGAATGAATATTCACTACTCTCCACTCCCATATGCATGGAGAGAAGTGAATATTCATTGATTTTTAGTAGCATGCACAGGAGCAGCAGCCGCCAGCTCCTGCCTCTCTCAAGCGTCAATCACGTGTGGTCGAAATTGTAGAGAGTGAATATTCCCTGCTCTCAGTGAACATTCATTCCCTTTAGTAGCGGACATATGTGAACGCCCAGCAGCTGCAGGAAGCCAGCAGCTGATGCTCCTGTGCTCACTATTAAAGATCAGGGAATATTCACTGCTCCACATGCTTATAGTCCTGGTGCGGGGAGCAGTGAGTATTTTAACAGCTGTCCTCTACTTGTGCCCAGTGCATGACGTCACTGTCATGTGCTGCTTACAACCATAAATCAACTGCTTGCATTGAAATATTAAGCTGCAAGGGGGAGCAGGAAGGTGAGTAGATTGGTTTGTTTTTTTAAATGTTTTTCTGATGGGGTCATGCATACTGATTCGGGCCATCATACCAGGACAGGATGAGGGTGACCATGCCTACCAGGAGAGGGAAGGGGGGGCCCTACATACCAGGATTGGAATGAGGGGGCCATGCATACCAGGATACCAGGATACGGATGAGGGGGTCATGCATACCAGGATAGGGATGAACACACCATGCATACCAGGATAGACTTGAAGGGGCCAATCAAACTAGGATAGAGATGAGGTGGCCATGCATACCAGGATGGGGATGTAGGGGCCATGCATACCGGGATGGTGGCTATGCATACCAGGATAGGGATGAGGGGGCCATTCAGATCAAGATAGGGATGAGGGGGCCATGCATACCAGGACAGGGATGAAGACGCCATGTATACCAGAATAGAGATAAGGGGGCCATGAATACTGGGATGAAGATGAGGGGAACATGCACTATAGGATCGGGATGAGGAGTCCAAGCAGGCAAGAATAGGGATGAGAGAACCATGAATACCAGAATAGGGATGGGGTGGCCATGCATACCAGGATAAGGATGAGGGGACCATGCATACCAGGATAGGAATGAGGTTGTTAGGTCTCGAGTTCCCGCTTCTGCACAGGGGGAATCTCGAGCCGTCTCTGCTGCGGTCCCCCATTCCTATCCAGCCGCAGTGGAGCCTGCTCAGCAGGGACGTCGGTCCCAGCGTCTTGCTCGGTCTCACTCTGTTCAGAGAGTTACTGCTGCTTCTTCAGCTCCTGCCATTAAAGTCAGTGCTGGTCAGCAGCGAGTGGACTTCTCTGGGACTAAGTCCTTGTCTGCGCACACTGAGCATGCCCAGGGCAAGATCTCCCGTTGGAGATCGAGGGTCATGTGCTCAGACTCTGCAGCGCATTCTATTGGTCCTCTTGGCAGGTCTTGGAAGGGCAAAGTTTCTGTGGCCACTTCCTGTCCTGCAACTATATAAACTGCGCATGACCGCACGGCCATGCGCTAGTGTACAATTGAATACGTGTGTTTGTTGTGAGTGCAAGTCGTTCATTAAATACCCCTACCCTATTGTATGACTGTTCGCGTATGGTGTATGGCTGCTATCTAGCGCCCGACTAATCACTCAACGTGTCACACACGTATCAGTGTCTATTGCTGTGACCGCCAGTGCGGTGCCACGCGCCAGTGTGCGCTTCCTGACCCACGTCTGGGTGCTTAGTGGTACCTGCCAGCACGGCACAGTTCGCACTTTGGTGCTATAATTATATATTTCCTTACACACCCAGTAGCGGTGTAGTGCCAGCAAGGGTCTAATCGGACTACAATCCCTGTTGGGGTTAAGTTCGCTGACCACTTGCTCGCGCTCTATGTGCGGTACCGCGGTCCTGTGACGCAACAGGATCGCTTTCTTCACGCTGGGTGAGCTTTAACCACGCGTGTATACTTTTGGATACCGCCATATAGTCTGTCATTTCCTAGCAGCAGGTTTCACCTGCACGGTGGACCCCGGACTCTTGGTGCGTTCCGCCAGTCCTAACATTACACTAGTGCCAGGGTCTGGCTAGTGATGACAGACAAACAGCAATCTCTGCGGTATATCCAGCAGCTGGAGGGTAGGTTGGCGGCTCTCGAGAGCGCGACTTCAGCTGTGGATGTTACTGCAGTAGCTGTACAGGCTGCCAGCGTGGCTGCAGCTACTATGTCCATTGCCACCCCTGTTCCGACATTATCTCGCCTCCCGCTGCCAGAAAAATTTTCTGGTGATAGCAAGTTTTGTAGGGGATTTGAGAGTCAGTGCTCTATTCACCTCGAGCTCCTGGCTGCACGTTTTCCCACAGAGCGGGCTAAGGTGGGATTTATTCTGTCTCTATTGTCGGACAGGGCGTTGGAATGGGCTACGCCGCTGTGGGAGCGTGGCGATCATGTGGTGCAGAGTGCTCCGCTGTTTCTGAGCGCTCTGAAACAGGTCTTTTTAGGACCTCAAGTCACCCATGATACTGCGCTCCAATTGCTGGCATTAACTCAGGGTGAGTCCTTGGTCAGTCATTTTGCCGTCCAATTCCGCACCTTAGCATCTGAGCTGGATTGGTCGGATAAAGCTCTTATCCCCATATTTTGGAGGGGCTTGGCTGACCACGTAAAGGACGCTCTGGCCACTAGGGAGATTCCTGCCACACTGGAGGAGTTAATAACTGTCTCCACTCATATTGACCTCCGTTTTAACGAGCGGAGGTTAGAGCGAGCCCAGTGTAGGCAGAGGTTTCAGCTGGCTCCTACTTTCGACAAACCTCTGGAATCTCCGGTCCTGGTTCCTGAGCCACATGAGGCCAGGGAAGTGTCACAAGCAGGATCTAAGTCCCGGACCGCTTGTGCACTCAGGGTCTGTCATGTTTGCCAGCAGTCAGGACATCTAGCCACCAGATGTCCTCATCGGTCGAGGAAACGTCAGCATCTAGTGGTAGTAGGTGGAGGTACACTAGACACGGCGACGTTTGCCTCTAAGTTGTCCTTTAAGGGGACAATTACTATTGGCTCATTCTCCCACTCGGTAGAGCTCTGCGTGGATTCTGGGGCGGAGGGCAATTTTATGTCTTCTGCCTTCGCCCAACGTCACGCAATACCCCTGGTAATGCTTGCTCAACCAGTAACGGTGCGAGTGGTGAATGGGTCGACATTGCCCTCACAGATAACACACCAGACCATCCCTTTTACTCTGTCCATGTCGCCATCTCATCAGGAGATAATTTCTCTGCTCGTCATTCTGGAAGGAATTGATGAGGTCCTGTTGGGAATACCTTGGCTACGGTACCACTCTCCTCATATCGAGTGGTCCTCAGGCAGAATTCTGGGTTGGGGTGAATCTTGTGGGGGTAGGTGTCAGAGGGAGTGCGTTCAGGTTGCTACTACTGAGGTACCCGCAGATCTATCCTCTCTCCCCAAGCAGTATTGGTCTTATGCAGACGTGTTCTCCAAAAAGGCGGCGGAGGTCCTTCCGCCTCATCGCCCCTATGACTGTCCTATTGATCTCTTGCCTGGTGCTGAGCCTCCCCGGGGTCGAGTTTATCCGCTATCTCTCCCGGAGACGGAGGCAATGTCACAGTACATCCAGGAAAATCTGGCAAGAGGATTCATTAGGAAGTCAGTGTCACCTGCTGGGGCAGGGTTCTTCTTCGTGCAGAAGAAGAATGGGGAATTGCGCCCATGCATAGACTACAGGGGTCTTAACGCCATCACCGTTAAGAATAAGTATCCTTTGCCCTTGATATCTGAGTTATTCGATAGACTTCGGGGAGCAAGGGTATTTACTAAATTAGATCTGCGGGGTGCTTACAACCTGATTCGCATCCGTGAGGGGGACGAATGGAAGACGGCCTTTAACACCAGGGATGGGCACTATGAATATCTGGTGATGCCCTTCGGGCTCTGTAATGCCCCAGCCATTTTCCAAGACTTTGTGAACGATATCTTCCGGGATATGCTTTCCACCTCGGTCGTAGTCTATCTGGATGATATTCTCATCTACTCTCCAGATATTGACTCCCACCGGAGAGATGTTTGCAAAGTCTTCGACCTCCTACGGGCAAACTCCCTCTATGCCAAGTTTGAGAAGTGTATGTTTGAGCAGGAGTCTTTACCTTTCCTGGGCTACATCATCTCGGCCCAGGGATTGGCTATGGATCCTGCCAAACTACAGGCAGTGATGGACTGGCAGGAACCCCATTCTCTGAAAGCGGTGCAGCGCTTTATGGGGTTCATAAATTACTATCGTCAGTTCATCCCCCACTTCTCAACCCTGGTAGCTCCCTTGGTATCCCTCACCAAGAAGGGAGCGAATCCTAAATTGTGGTCCGAAGAGGTCTCCAAGGCCTTCACTTCTATTAAGTCCCACTTTGCTAGCGCTCCCATCTTACATCGTCCCGATGTGGATAAGCCATTCCTAATGGAGGTGGATGCCTCATCCGTTGGTACAGGAGCAGTCCTCTATCAAAAGGATGCTCAAGGTCGGAAGCACCCATGCTTCTTCTTCTCAAAGACCTTCTCACCAGCGGAGAGAAATTACTCCATCGGGGATAGGGAGCTGCTGGCAATGAAGTTGGCCTTTTCGGAATGGAGACATCTCTTGGAGGGTGCTCAGTTCCCATTCCAAGTCTTCACGGACCACAAGAATTTGGTCTATTTACAGACAGCCCAGCGGCTGAATTCTCGTCAGGCCAGATGGTCCTTGTTTTTCTCCCGGTTCCACTTCACTCTACATTATCTCGCCGGGGAGAAGAACATTCGTGCTGACGCTCTCTCTCGCTTCCTGGTGTCAACTGTGGAGGAGGAGGACGAGCCTCGGCTCATTGTCCCTTCAGAGAGTCTGAGAACCGTAGCTCCGGTTTTGCTTGAGTCTGTGCCTCCGGGCAAGACTTTTGTTCCCATCAATTTGCGTCCAGAGGTTCTTTCGTGGGCTCATTCGTCTAGAGTGGGTGGACACTTTGGGGCAAAGAGGACATCTGAGTTGTTGGCGAGAATGTATTGGTGGCCACATATGGTTCGTGACGTAGGAGACTACGTTCGGGCATGTGTCTCTTGTGCCAAAAATAAGTCTCTCCTTCAACGGCCAGCTGGGTTGTTATACCCTCTGCCTGTGGCAGACAGGCCCTGGGAGATGGTCGGGATGGACTTTGTGGTGGGTTTGCCCAAGTCACGAGGCTGTACTGTCATTTGGGTTATCACCGACCATTTTTCTAAAATAGTGCATTTGGTGCCGCTTCCTCGGCTACCTTCTGCACGGGCCTTGGCAGCATTGTTTGTTAAACCCATCTTCCGTCTTCACGGTATGCCAGACAAAATTGTCAGTGACCGGGGTCCCCAGTTTGCGTCTCGGTTCTGGAGAGAGCTTTGTCGCCTTCTCAGTATCGAGTTGAATCTCTCTTCGGCATATCATCCCGAGACGAATGGGTTGGTGGAGAGAGCCAACCAGACCTTGGTCACATATCTGCGACATTTTGTCTCTGCTAAGCAAGATGACTGGGCATCTTTGCTACCGTGGGCGGAGTTTGCTCTTAACAATGCTGTAGCTGACTCCACTGGACAGACTCCATTCCTCCTTAACTATGGTCAGCATCCGCGGGTACCTGTGCCCATGCCCGTGTCTTCCGCCGATTCCAGGGTGGCAGACTGGGCTGTGGAGGCACGGGACATTTGGGATCGCACTCAGGATGCCATTCGGGCTTCCAAGGAGAGAATGAGGTCCTCCGCCGATGTTCATCGGCGCCCCGCTCCGACCTTTGCTCCTGGCGACTTGGTGTGGCTCTCCGCCCGTAACATCAGGCTGCGAGTTGAGTCCACTAAGTTTGCTCCTCGCTACTTGGGTCCCTTCAAGGTTCTCGAACAGGTTAATCCTGTGGTCTACCGCCTGGCTCTTCCTCCACGCTTGGGTATCACCGACACCTTTCATGTGTCCCTCTTGAAACCCGTATACATGTCCCGGTTTTCCGAGTCATCTGCCGGGACATCGGGTTCGTCTACGGACGATTACGAGGTGAACGCTATTTTTGGGTGTAAGGTGGTACGCGGAAAAAAGTTCTATCTGGTGGATTGGAAGGGTTATGGTCCAGAGAACAGGTCATGGGAGCCTGCTGAAAACATTCGGGCCCCACAGCTCATTGCTGCCTTCGAGCGTAGCGAGGCCCAAGGAGGGGGGGGGGCCCTAGGAGGGGGGGTAATGTTAGGTCTCGAGTTCCCGCTTCTGCACAGGGGGAATCTCGAGCCGTCTCCGCTGCGGTCCCCCATTCCTATCCAGCCGCAGTGGAGCCTGCTCAGCAGGGACGTTGGTCCCAGCGTCTTGCTCGGTCTCACTCTGTTCAGAGAGTTACTGCTGCTTCTTCAGCTCCTGCCATTAAAGTCAGTGCTGGTCAGCAGCGAGTGGACTTCTCTGGGACTAAGTCCTTGTCTGCGCACACTGAGCATGCCCAGGGCAAGATCTCCCGTTGGAGATCGAGGGTCATGTGCTCAGACTCTGCAGCGCATTCTATTGGTCCTCTTGGCAGGTCTTGGAAGGGCAAAGTTTCTGTGGCCACTTCCTGTCCTGCAACTATATAAACTGCGCATGACCGCACGGCCATGCGCTAGTGTACAATTTAATACGTGTGTTTGTTGTGAGTGCAAGTCGTTCATTAAATACCCCTACCCTATTGTATGACTGTTCGCGTATGGTGAATGGCTGCTATCTAGCGCCCGACTAATCACTCAACGTGTCACACACGTATCAGCGTCTATTGCTGTGACCGCCAGTGCGGTGCCACGCGCCAGTGTGCTCTTCCTGACCCACGTCTGGGTGCTTAGTGGTACCTGCCAGCACGGCACAGTTCGCACTTCGGTGCTATAATTATATATTTCCTTACACACCCAGTAGCGGTGTAGTGCCAGCAAGGGTCTAATCGGACTACAATCCCTGTTGGGGTTAAGTTCGCTGACCACTTGCTCGCGCTCTATGTGCGGTACCGCGGTCCTGTGACGCAACAGGATCGCTTTCTTCACGCTGGGTGAGCTTTAACCCACGCGTGTATACTTTTGGATACCGCCATATAGTCTGTCATTTCCTAGCAGCAGGTTTCACCTGCACGGTGGACCCCGGACTGCGAACGCATCTATATCATCTCTCTTGGTGCGTTCCGCCAGTCCTAACAGAGGTGGCTATGCATACCAGGATGGGGATGTGGGGGCCATGCATACCAGGATAGACTTGAAGGGGCCAATCAAACTAGGATAGAGATGAGGTGGCTATGCATACCAGGATAGGGATGAGGGGGCCATTCAGATCAAGATAGGGATGAGGGGGCCATGCATACCAGGACAGGGATGAAGACGCCATGTATACCAGAATAGAGATAAGGGGGCCATGAATACTGGGATGAAGATGAGGGGAACATGCACAATAGGATCGGGATGAGGAGTCCAAGCAGGCGAGAATAGGGATGAGAGAACCATGAATACCAGAATAGGGATGAGGTGGCCATGCATACCAGGATAAGGATGAGGGGACCATGCATACCAGGATAGGAATGAGGTGGCTATGCATACCAGGATGGGGATGTGGGGGCCATGCATACCGGGATAGAGGCCATGCATACTAGGTTAGGGATGAAGTAGCCATGCATACCAGGATGGGAATGAGGGGGCCATGCATACAAGGATGGAAATGTGGAGACAATGCATACCAGGATAAAGATGAGGGGGCATGAATACTAGGGTGGAGATGAGGGGGATATGCATACCAGGATCGGGATGAGGAGTCCATGCATACGAGAAGAGGGATGAGAAGACCATGCATATGAGAATAGGGATGACGTGGCCATGCATAAAAGAATAAGGATGAGGGGACCATGCATACCCGGATAGAAATGAGGTGGCTATGCATACCAGGATGGGGATGTGGGGGCCATGCATACCGGGTTGGAAGCCATGCATACCAGGTTAGGGATGAAGTGGCCATGCATACCAGGATGGGAATGAGGGGGCCATGCATACAAGGATGGAAATGAGGAGGCAATGCATACCAGGATAGAGATGAGGGGGCATGAATACTAGGGTGGAGATGAGGGGGATATGCATACCAGGATGGGGACGAGGAGTCCATGCATACGAGAAGAGGGATGAGAGGACCATGCATATGAGAATATGGATGAGGTGGCCATGCATACCAGGATAGGGATGAGGGGACAATGCATACCAGAATAGGGATGAGGAGGCCATGCATACCAGGATGTGGATGAAGGGACCATGCATACCAGGATAGGGATGAGGAGGCTATGCATACCAGGATGTGGATGAAGAGACCATGTATACTTGGATTGGGGAGATATATATACCAGGATAGGGAATATTAGTACAGAATTTACCACATTTTTTTGCTTCATCTTCTTTTCTAATTTCCTCCTGTAAAAACTAAGTCCGTCTTATGGTCCAGTGCGTCTTATAGTCTGAAAAATACAGTAACTGTATCTTGAATATGTTTTGGTAAATAGCAAAATTTCCAAAACTTGTTTCGCTGTCCAAATATTTCTGGTTCTAACTGTATAATGAATTATAAGCTTTACATACTTGCTTTACATACTACAGCTTGCACATATAAATTTTCGGATTCGAATAAAAAGTGTGAATGGTTAATCTCAGTGACTTGCGGTTTTATTATTAAATTGTGTATTTATTTTCATTTACATTTTACATGTTCATTTTTGTTAGTAACTCCTTAAATTGTTAGGTTAGGTAGAAAATATACCATAAAGTGGTATATTTTATTTTCTACGACATCTTTAAATTATGCTACAAAAAATGTGCACACAGTTCGAAATAAAAACTTTCTGAATAAATTTATGAGCTTAACTAAATGAATGAAAGGCAACACATTGTGATTGAGTTGTGCTAAGTTTAAGGCTACATGGGATTTTTTTACACAACTTTATGTGTCACTTGTCAAGGTGCTATGTGGCAGCTCATTGAAAAGCAATACATCACACCATGAAGCAACACAATGTGACCAAAGCACAATTATCACCTGGGGAACCTCACAGCACAATAACAAATTGTTCCCTAAGGTAATATTGGAAACAGGTAAAATAACTCAGTTGGTTTCTGTGAAAGAGTTGAATAAACCAAATGGCAGAATTCTTTTTTTTAGAGGTGAATGGAAGCCTCGACAGAATGCGGCTTTAAAATTTAGCTTTTATACTTTGCAAAGGCGTTTGACACTCTCTCGCACGTACACCTAATGTGTTAAAATAATTTCTATTGGTGTCTAATTTGTAATTGGATTGAAAACTGGCTTAAGGGCCTAATAACACAGTTTCTATTTTTGCTATTTAGTGTGGTGCAGTATATTAAAGATGTTCATAAATTACAAGCTGACTTAGACACCTTAGGGATTGAGGGGATTCTTTAAGACCAGCATTTTGTACCAATATAGTAAGATATCTTTAATTTTTTGAGAGAAGCATAATTCTTTACAAAACCCCAATTCCCAAAAATGTGTGACTGTGTAAAAAGTAAAGGAAAAAAGAAGGCAATGATTTGTAAATTTTGTAAAGCTGTTTTATTCATAATAGAAGATAGAAGTTGAAAGGTAATCGTATTTCCATTTCATTTTAAAAAAAAATTATTTGATGGCAGCAACACATTTAAAAAATTCAACAAAAGTACAGATTTCAATTCAGTCATATTCTCTGGATATAAAAATAATATGTTAGAGAGGCAGAGTCTCTCAGGTGCAAAGATGGTCAGAGGTTCTCCAATCTATGAACAACTGCATCTGCAAATTTTGCAACAATTGCAGAAAAATGTTCTTTAACAAAAAATTGCAAAGACTTTGAATATTGTACCATCTACAGCAGGGGTGTCAAACTGCATTCCTCGAGGGCCGCAAACCATGCATGTTTTCAAGATTTCCTTAGCATTGCACAAGGTGCTGTAATCATTATGTGTGTAGTTGATTAAATTATCACCTGTGCAGTACAAGGAAATCCTGAAAACATGACCTGTTTGCAGCCCTCGAGGAATGCAGTTTGACACCCCTGATCTACAGTACATAGTATCATCAAAAGACTCAGAGATTTTGAAGAAATCATGTGTACAAGGGACAAGAATGATGGTCAGTATTGGCTGTTTGTGTTCTATGGGCCTTTAGGAGGCACTTCTTAAAAAACAGGCACAATTCAGTCATGTAAATTACTGCTTTTGCTCAGGAGTACTTTCAGAAATCATTTTCTGTAATCACAGTCAGCTGTGCAATCCACAAATGCAAGCTAAAGTTCTATCATGCAAATAAGGAGCCATATACCAATATAATCTACAAATGTTGCCATCTTCTCTGGGCCAAAGCTCATTTAACCCCTTAACGACCGCCAATATACCTTTTAACTGCGGCAGTTATGGGTACTTATGCCTCAGTGCTACTTTTTAATGGCCCTGAGAAATAAGTGGATAGGGCCCCCAGCATAGGAAATTCTCTGGGGTCTCGACTACCAGGCATAGCTGAGACCCCAGAGAACATGATTCAGGTCATTTTTTTGCCAACCTCAGTTTTGCAAATGCCATTATTTTGCACATCTGAGGAGAGAGAAATGGGGTCCCCCAATCCACCCCCGGTACCTCTGGTGTCATTAGACCCTCCTGCATTCCCCTGTGATATCCCCAGCCAGTGGCATCTTTTTCCAGGAAGCAAATGGCCCCATCACAGTGATCAAAGTAAAAAAATGTAACTCAAAATTTCTTTATCACCCCCTTAGTTGGGTAAAAATAATACAATAAAAATTGTATTTCCATTTTTCCATTACGGTTAGGGTTGGGCTAGGTTTAGGGTTGGGGCTAGAGCAAGGGTTAGGGTTGGGCTAGAGTTAGGGTTGGGCTGGGTTAGGGGTGTGTTGGTGTTAGGGTTGGAGTTAGAATTGGGAGGTTTCCATTATTTAGATACATCAGGGGGTCTCCAAACGCGACATAGTGCCCTCCATTGATTCCAGCCAATTTTGCATTAAAAAAGTTGAATGGTGTTCCCTCCCTTCTAAGCCCTGCCATGCGCCCAAACAGTGGGTTTCTCCCACATACAGGGTATCGGCGTACTCAGGAGAAATTGCACAACAAATTTTGTGGTCTATTTTCTTCTGATACTCTTGTGAAAATAAAAAAATTTGGTTTCAAAGTAAATTTTTCGTGAAAAAAGTAAAATGTTAATTTTCTCCTTCTACATTGCTTTAGTTCTCGTGAGACACCTGAAGGGTTAATAAACTTCTAGAATGTGGTTTTGCACACCTTGATGGGTACAGTTTTTAGAATGGTGTCACTTTTGGGTATTTTCTGTTATATTGACCATCCAAACTCAATTCAAATGTGAGGTGGTCCCTAAAAAAATGGTTTTGTAAATTTTGTTGGAAAAATGAGAAATCGCTGGTCAACTTTTAACCCTTATAACCTACTAACAAAAAAATAATGTTTCCACAATTGTGCTCATGTAAAGTTGACATGTGTGAAATGTTAGTTATTAACTATTTTATGTGACACCACTCTCTGATTTAAGGGTACAAAAATTAAAAATTAAAGGTTTGAAAATAGCTAAATTTTCAAAATTTTTGCCAAATTTCAGTTTTTTTCATTTATAAACGCAAGTTATATCAAAGAAATTTTACCAATAACATGAATAACAATACATCACAAAAAACATTCTCAGAATCTAGAGCTATAACTTCACAGAGTGACAGTGATGAGAATTGTAAAACTTGGCATTAAGTACCAAATTGGCTCTGTGACTAAGGGGTTAAAATGAATTGAGGCAAAATGGGAAACTTTTCAGAATTCAAATTAACCAAAATTTTCAGTTCTTTACAAAATCAAGGATGCCATGTCCTGTGGACTCAAAAGGATAGGGATCATCCAGCTAGTTAACAATTCAAGCGCTTGCATTTCTGATGGTAAGGGGCTGCATTTGTGACTATTGCATTGGCATCTTCCACATTTTGAAAGATGCTATCAATGCTCAGCATTAAATAGAGGCTTTAAAACAATATATGTTTGCAATGAGTCAATATCTATTTCAGGGAAGGCATTGCATATTTCAGCAAGACAATGCTAAACTGCATAATACATCCATTATTTCAGGATGGCTTGCAGAAAAAAGAGTTCTAGTGACGAATTGTCCACCTGCAGCCTAGACCTTCAACCAATAAAAAGCATTTGGTGTATTATGAAATAAAAAATCTGGAAAATAAGACCCTGGACTTTGGGACAGCAAAAGTCCTACATTGGACAACAGTGGGACAGCATTCCTCTCCCAAAACTTATGCTGCCATCAATTTCTAAGGTTGGTTTCACACTTGTGTTGGGCAGAGCTGTGGAGGGCTGCATAGTTCCTCTGTTAAGCCCTGCCCACTGTCACACCTCATCCATTCAGCTCCACCTACGTCGGCATGCGTCCTGCTTACTTATCTTTAACATTGGGTACGCAGGCCATGCAAATGTATGCTGATGCCTCCGCATACATCACTCTGATGCTGCGCGGAACTGTGCCGAACACAACATGTTGCATTTTGCTGCGGTCAGTACAGCGTCAGAACGACGCATGCGTAGGCATCCGCATACACTCGCATGGCCTGCGTACCCAATGTTAAAGATAGGTACGCAGGACGCATGCCAACGTAGGTGGAGATGAATGGAAGAGGTGCGGCAGTGGGCGGTGCTTAACAGAGGAACTACACAACCCTCTGCAGCTCTGCCCAACGCAAGTGTGAATCCATCTGTTAGGTGTCGAGTTCCTGCCTCTAAACAGGGGAAATCTCAAACCATCTCCACTGCAGTCGCCCATTCTTCTCCAGCCGCAGTGGAGTCTGCTCAGCAGAGACATCGGTCCCAGCATCTAGCTCAGGCTGATACTGGATGACTGGTTACTACTGCCCTTCAAGGCTCTGTCCTTGTAGCCAGCAATGTTCAGCAGTGAGCAGGTCTTTCTGGGACTAAGTCCTGCTTTTCCCATACTGAGCATGCCCCCTGGATGACCTCCCATTGGAGGTCGGGGGTCACATGCTCAGGTCCTGTTGCGGCTCCTATTGGTCCATCTGGAAGGTCTTGTGCCACTTCCTCTATAAAAGGTTTGCATGGCCGCTCAGCCATGCGCTAGTGTACATTTGAAAATGTGTGTGTTGATGTGTGCAAGTCGTTCTTTAATCATCCCCTCCCTTGTGTATGACTGCTTGCGTAAGGTGGATGTCTACTATCTAGCGCCCGGCTGAGCTATCAGCATTAAACACATGAAACAGCGTCTAATTGCTGTGACCGCCAGTGTGGCGCCGTGTGCTATTAGAGCACTTTCCTATCCCAAGTCTGGGTGGTTAGTGGCATCCACCAGAGCGGCACAGCGCACACTCTTGTGCATTTAAGTTATATTTTCAGTTACTCTGACAACCCAGTTGCAGTGTCGAGCGCAAGTGGTCTGAACGTACTCTAATCCTGTGTCTTGGGATAGAGTCCTGAGACTCCTTGCTTGCACTCTTGGTGCGGTACCGCAGCCCTGTGACGCAACAGGGTTTGCTTCTTTCACACTGGGTGAAGTTAACCTGTGTGTGTATCCACATTGTACCACCATATAGTCTGTCATTACTCAGCAGCAGGTTCCATCTCTGCACGGTGGACCTCGGGCTGCGAACGCACCTGTACCATCTCTCTTATAATTTGGTGCGTTCCGCTAGCCCTAACACCATCCTAAACTAGTTAGTTTTTTCAAATTAAAATGATAATTGTCTAACTTTCACTTTCTGATGCCCTATATTCTATTTTGAATAAAATATGGATGTAAAAGATTTCCAAATCATTGCTTTCTTAATTTCTTTACATTTTACAAAGCTTCTCAAATCTTTTGGAATTGGGATTGTAAATTAGATGCCAGCTTTAGAGTCTGTACAGCAGAGAATCAAATATATGCCAGACAATTTATGGCATAAATAATAGTAAAATTGTTGGGTCATAGGTATTGAGGTTGCCTTATTACTTAGATTTGCCCATTCTTTTTTTAAATGTTATGAACAGTAAAAAGGGATATTGTGCCAAAAAACTGTAGGAGAAATGATAAATTTCTCCACAATAAGCATTTGGGTCCCAGCTTGCAAATGACATGCAACATAAATAAATCTAAAGTTATGCATCTTAAAGCCAGCTGGATACTGTCATGCATTAAAACAGGCAGGAACTCGCTGTATAGAGACATAATACTACTGTTTGGAAAGAATATGTGGCCTCATCTGGAATATATACTTAGTTATGGGCCCTAGGTTAATGGCCTGGAGACCTTGCCCTTTTCCGTTTTTGCGTTCTCGTTTTTCGCTCCCCTCCTTCCCAGAGCCATAACTTTTTTATTTTTCTGTCAATATGGCCATGTGAGGGCTTGTTTTTTGCAGAACAAGTTGCACTTTTCAAAGACATCATTGGTTTTAGCATGTCGTCTACTAGAAAATGGGAAAAAAATTTCAAGTGCGGTGAAATTGCAAAAAAAGTGCAATCCCACACTTGTTTTGTTTGGCTTTTTTTGCTAGGTTCACTAAATGCTAAAATTGACCTGCCATTTTGATTCTCCAGGTCATTACGTGTTCATTGACACCAAAAATGTCTAGGTTCCGTTTTATCTTAAGTGGTAAAAAAAATTCCAAACTAAAACAAAAAGGCGCAATTTTCCAATACCCGCAGCGTCTCCATTTTTCATGATCTGGGGTCAGGTGAGGGCTTACTTTTTGTGTGTCGAGCTGGCGTTTTTAGTGATACCATTTTGGTGCAGATACGTTCGTTTGATTGTCTGTTATTACATTTTAATGCAAAGTCCCAGTGACCAAAAAAAAGGAATTCTGGCGTTTAACATTTTTTACTCACTAGGCTGTTTAGCGATCAGGTTCATCCATTTTTTTTAATTGATAGATCAGGCAGTTCTGAACGCGACAATACCAAATATGTGTAGGTTTGATTTTTTTTATTGTTTTAATTTGAATGGGGCGAAAGGGGGGGTGATTTAAACTTTTATATTTTTTTTATTTTTTTCATATTTTTTAACCTTTTTTTTCCTTTTGCTCCATGGGAGGCTAGAAGCTGGCATAGCCTGATCGGCTCTGCTACATAGCAGCGATCATCAGATCGCTCCTCTGTAGCGGAATTGCAGGCTTGCTATGAGCGCCGACCACAGGGTGGCGATCACAGCAATCCATCATCAACAACCATAGAGGTCTCAAGGAGACCTCTGGTTGCTATACCGACGCATAGCTGACCCCCGATCATGTGACGGGGTCAGCGATGCGCTCATTTCCGGCCACGCGGCTGGAAGCGCTGGTTAAATATAGCTGTCAGCATTTGACAGTGGCATTTAACTAGTTAATAGTTCAAAACAGCTGACATGTCCCAGCTTTGAAGTGGGCTCAGCGCCGGAGCCCACCTCAAAGCAGGGGATCCGACCTCTGCCGTAATAGTACGGCGGAGGTCGGAAAGGGGTTAATATCTGCCCTCAGTCACAGGCTTTCCCTCTCTGGTGCAGAAAATTGCATGGGAGCCTATATCAGTTTTTTCAGTGAATACATTCTTTTATTAAATACATACAGGTCCCAAATTTTACACACACATACTACTAACAGTATTAAACACTGACATCTATAAATCTAACTGTTCTGTATCCTATCCTGTCGGCTTCTGCAATGATTGTACAGAGGCCGACAAATGAATTATCGGCTATTCTGCTATCTATCTCACTATGAAATATAAAGAGATATGTCATATATATATCACTGACATATATATATATATATACAGTGGGGCAAAAAAGTATTTAGTCAGTCAGCAATAGTGCAAGTTCCACCACTTAAAAAGATGAGAGGCGTCTGTAATTTACATCATAGGTAGACCTCAACTATGGGAGACAAACTGAGAAAAAAATCCAGAAAATCACATTGTCTGTTTTTTTAACATTTTATTTGCATATTATGGTGGAAAATAAGTATTTGGTCAGAAACAAACAATCAAGATTTCTGGCTCTCACAGACCTGTAACTTCTTCTTTAAGAGTCTCCTCTTTCCTCCACTCATTACCTGTAGTAATGGCACCTGTTTAAACTTGTTATCAGTATAAAAAGACAGCTGTGCACACCCTCAAACAGTCTGACTCCAAACTCCACTATGGTGAAGACCAAAGAGCTGTCAAAGGACACCAGAAACAAAATTGTAGCCCTGCACCAGGCTGGGAAGACTAAATCTGCAATAGCCAACCAGCTTGGAGTGAAGAAATCAACAGTGGGAGCAATAATTAGAAAATGGAAGACATACAAGACCACTGATAATCTCCCTCGATCTGGGGCTCCACGCAAAATCCCACCCCGTGGGGTCAGAATGATCACAAGAACGGTGAGCAAAAATCCCAGAACCACGCGGGGGGACCTAGTGAATGAACTGCAGAGAGCTGGGACCAATGTAACAAGGCCTACCATAAGTAACACACTACGCCACCATGGACTCAGATCCTGCAGTGCCAGACGTGTCCCACTGCTTAAGCCAGTACATGTCCGGGCCCGTCTGAAGTTTGCTAGAGAGCATTTGGATGATCCAGAGGAGTTTTGGGAGAATGTCCTATGGTCTGATGAAACCAAACTGGAACTGTTTGGTAGAAACACAATTTGTCGTGTTTGGAGGAAAAAGAATACTGAGTTGCATCCATCAAACACCATACCTACTGTAAAGCATGGTGGTGGAAACATCATGCTTTGGGGCTGTTTCTCTGCAAAGGGGCCAGGACGACTGATCCGGGTACATGAAAGAATGAATGGGGCCATTGTATCGTGAGATTTTGAGTGCAAACCTCCTTCCATCAGCAAGGGCATTGAAGTTGAAACGTGGCTGGGTCTTTCAACATGACAATGATCCAAAGCACACCGCCAGGGCAACGAAGGAGTGGCTTCGTAAGAAGCATTTCAAGGTCCTGGAGTGGCCTAGCCAGTCTCCAGATCTCAACCCTATAGAAAACCTTTGGAGGGAGTTGAAAGTCCGTGTTGCCAAGCGAAAAGCCAAAAACATCACTGCTCTAGAGGAGATCTGCATGGAGGAATGGGCCAACATACCAACAACAGTGTGTGGCAACCTTGTGAAGACTTACAGAAAACGTTTGACCTCTGTCATTGCCAACAAAGGATATATTACAAAGTATTGAGATGAAATTTTGTTTCTGACCAAATACTTATTTTCCACCATAATATGCAAATAAAATGTTAAAAAAACAGACAATGTGATTTTTTGGATTTTTTTTTCTCAGTTTGTCTCCCATAGTTGAGGTCTACCTATGATATAAATTACAGACACCTCTCATCTTTTTAAGTGGTGGAACTTGCACTATTGCTGACTGACTAAATACTTTTTTGCCCCACTGTATATATATATATATACTAGATTGTGGCCCGATTCTAACGCATCGGGTATTCTAGAATATGCATGTCCCCGTAGTATATGGACAATGATGATTCCAGAATTCGCGGCACACTGTGCCCGTCGCTGATTGGTCGAGGCAACCTTTATGACATCATCGTCGCCATGGCAACCATTATGACATCTACGTCGATACTGTGCCCGTCGCTGAATCAGAAACATGAGATGTCTACGTCCTTTATGACATCATCGTCTCTGTGCCCGTTGCTGATTGGTCGAGGCCTGGCGGCCTCGACCAATTAGACACGGGATTTCTACGTCCTTTATGACATCATCGTCGCTGTGCCCGTTGCTGATTGGTCGAGGCCTGGCGGCCTCGACCAATCAGAGAGCAGGGATTTCCAGGACAGACAGACAGACAGACAGACAGACAGACAGACAGACGGAAAAACCCTTAGACAATTATATATATAGATACACCTATAGTAGGTGTATATACCTATTCTCAGGGCTGCCACTAGAAATTTCGGGGCCCCATACTGGCAAAATTTTCGGGGCCCCCTTGAGACTCCGCCCAGGCTCCATCCCAGCCCCGCCTCCAGGCTCCACCCCTCGAACGGTCCACAGTCCCACCGATCTCTCTTGGAAAATCTCCACTTCTCACCTATCACACATTGACAGTTCCCATCACCAGATCACACATATAGCCGGCAGCTTTTGTTTTGGCCAAAAGATTTTTTAAGCCGCCACCAGAACACGGTTGACACTTTTGGCCGGGCCCTACTGTACTGTAACCTACTAAATATTTGTTAAAATATGCAATACAATTTAGGTATATTTTTATTTATTTCTCAATTTTTAAAATGACCTATAATACTACATACAAGGAACAAATACCACAGCACTATGACCAGATGACATATTACCACCACAGTGACCGAATAATATCAAACACAAGGAACAAATACCACAACACCATGACCAGACCGCATATTACCACCACATAGTGACTGAATACTACAATACTGATCAGTAATAAAAAAAAACCACAATACTATCACCATCAGTGCCATTATACACAGGAGATCTGTAATTAGTAAGCAGTGTCTGTGTACAGGTAATACAGTGATCACCGGTGACATTATACACAGGAGCTCTGTATATAGTATACAGTGTATAGTGTCAGTGTATAGTTAACACTGACTCACCAGTGACGTCTCTAGGTGAAGTCCTTCATCTTTCATCCAGCACAGACCGCCATCATTTCTTCCAGCCAGGACTCGTCTCTGCAGGAAATAACACAGTTATCTCGAGTTCCACTTGCAGAATACATTACTTAATTTTCACAGCCTCTACATTACACCACATAAAGAAGGTGACATAGTATCACTCTGCACAGTAACAGGACCTCCCCCCATTTAAAACAGCATACTCAAAAAATAAAATAAATACATCACTGCAATAATAATATCCCTTAATTAGCCCCTATGGTAATATTCGCCATCCTAGCCCCCGTGTGTCTCATTGCAGGCTCCAGCCATATGATCTCCCCATCCTGCCCCATCTGTCTCCATCGTATCCATCCTGCCCCATCTGTCTCCAATCTTGCCCCATCTGTCTCCATTCTGCCCCATCTGTTTCCGCAATCCTGCCCCATCTGTGTCCAGCACTCTGCCCCATCTGTGTCCAGCACTCTGCCCCATCTGTTTCCAATCCTGCCCCATCTGTGTCCAGCACTCTGCCCCATCTGTGTCCAATCCTGCCCCATCTGTGTCCAGCACTCTGCCCCATCTGTGTCCAATCCTGCCCCATCTGTGTCCAGCACTCTGCCCCATCTGTGTCCAATCCTGCCCTATCTGTGTCCAGCACTCTGCCCCATCTGTGTCCAGCACTCTGCCCCATCTGTGTCCAGCACTCTGCCCCATCTGTGTCCAATCCTGCCCTATCTGTGTCCAGCACTCTGCCCCATCTGTGTCCAGCACTCTGCCCCATCTGTGTCCAGCATATCTGCCCCATCTCTGTCCAGCGCTCTGCCCCATCTCTGTCCAGCGCTCTGCCCCATCTCTGTCCAGCGCTTTGCCCCATCTCTGTCCAGCGCTCTGCCCCATCTCTTCCCAGCGCTCTGCCCCATCTCTGTCCAGCGCTCTGCCCCATCTCTTCCCAGCGCTCTGCCCCATCTCTGTCCAGCGCTCTGCCCCATCTCTGTCCAGCGCTCTGCCCCATCTCTGTCCAGCGCTCTGCCCCATCTCTGTCCAGCGCTCTGCCCCATCTCTGTCCAGCGCTCTGCCCCATCTCTGTCCAGCGCTCTGCCCCATCTCTGTCCAGCGCTCTGCCCCATCTCTGTCCAGCGCTCTGCCCCATCTCTTCCCAGCGCTCTGCCTCATCTCTTCCCAGCGCTCTGCCCCATCTCTGTCCAGCGCTCTGCCCCATCTCTTCCCAGCGCTCTGCCCCATCTCTTCCCAGCGCTCTGCCCCATCTCTTCCCAGCGCTCTGCCCCATCTCTGTCCAGCGCTCTGCCCCATCTCTGTCCAGCGCTCTGCCCCATCTCTTCCCAGCGCTCTGCCCCATCTCTGTCCAGCGCTCTGCCCCATCTCTTCCCAGCGCTCTGCCGCATCTCTTCCCAGTGCTCTGCCCCATCTCTTCCCAGCGCTCTGCCCCATCTCTGTCCAGCGCTCTGCCCCATCTCTGTCTAGCTCTCTGCCCCATCTCTGTCCAGCACTCTGCCCCATCTCTGTCCAGCACTCTGCCCCATCTCTGTCCAGCACTCTGCCCCATCTCTGGCCAGCACTCTGCCCCATCTCTGTCCAGCACTCTGCCCCATCTCTGTCCAGCACTCTGCCCCATCTCTGTCCAGCACTCTGCCCCATCTCTGTCCAGCGCTCTGCCCCATCTCTGTCCAGCGCTCTGCCCCATCTCTTCCCAGCGCTCTGCCCCATCTCTTCCCAGCGCTCTGCCCCATCTCTTCCCAGTGCTCTGCCCCATCTATGTCCAGCGCTCTGCCCCATCTCTGTCCAGCGCTCTGCCCCATCTTTTCCCAGCGCTCTGCCCCATCTCTGTCCAGCGCTCTGCCCCATCTCTTCCCAGCGCTCTGCCCCATCTCTTTCCAGCGCTCTGCCCCATCTCTTCCCAGCGCTCTGCCCCATCTCTGTCCAGCGCTCTGCGCCATCTCTGTCCAGCGCTCTGCCCCATCTCTGTCCAGCTCTCTGCCCCATCTCTGTCCAGCGCTCTGCCCCATCTCTGTCCAGCTCTCTGCCCCATCTCTGTCCAGCACTCTGCCCCATCTCTGTCCAGCACTCTGCCCCATCTCTGTCCAGCACTCTGCCCCATCTCTGTCCAGCACTCTGCCCCATCTCTGTCCAGCACTCTGCCCAGCACTCTGCCCCATTTCTTCCCAGCACTCTGCCCCATCTCTGTCCAGCACTCTGCCCCATCTCTGTCCAGCGTTTTGCCCCTGTGTCCAGCGTTCTTCCCTGGGCCCCCGGATCGCCGCTCTCAAGAAGAAAAAAAAAAAAAGAAGTTCTTCTTACCTGCCGCGGTCCTGCGGCGGGCGAAGTCTCCACGCAGCTGCAGCGTGCATGCACTCGCCGGCGACTGACAATGATGTCAGACACCGGCGACATGCACGCACGCTGCGGCTGACGTCAGCGCCTGCCAGCCTCAGATTGGCTGGCGGCGCCGCGGCTGTTAACTATTGACGTGCGGGCCCGCGCCCGCACGTCAATAGCTTTAAACAGCTGCAGCGTCGGCGCTAAGGGCCCGGTTCAGCCTGCGGCTGCCGGTAGGGGCCCGGTGAGCAGGTAAGAGGGGGCCCGATGCGGGCCCCCTCTGCTCACCGGGCCCCATACGCCAGTCACGGCCGTTATGCCCTGATGGCGGCCCTGCCTATTCTATCTATTCAATTCTAACCTATTCTATTCTATACTGTATGCGGCAGATCATTTGCCGGCTTTTAATCTATCTATCTATATCTATATTTCTATATATAAAAATAAAAAACAAAAAGCAGCACAAAAAAATTGGGTGCAAACCTTCCAGGTATATACCAACCCTATCCAATAGAAAAAGAAAAATCTAGGCAGCACACCAATAAAGTGTGGAGTACTGTTTAAAATAGGGATTGGGGGGGGTATTCATTTTATATGAGGGGAAGATAGAGAACTGGGCACAAATAAGGAAGATGGGGGTGGCGGTGGCATGGTGGGTGGGGTTAGAACAGTTAATAATTTAAGATAGAATAGAGGTACAGAGAGGAACATCAAGTGCATGTATACTAATGCCAGAAGCCTTGCCAACAAAATGGACGAATTAGGATTATTGTTGTTGGAGCATAATTATGACATGGTGAGGATATCTGAAACGTGGCTGGATGAGAGCCATGACTGGGCTGTTAACTTACAGGGTTATAATCTGTTCAGAAATGACCAAATGGATAAGCGAGGGGGAGGGGTGTGTCTATATGTAAAATCATCCTTAAAACCCATCCTGCGTGATAATATAGGTGAATCTAATGAAAATGTAGAGTCCCTGTGGGTGGAGATAAGGGGAGGGGGAAAAAAATAAATTACTGATAGGGGTTTGTTATAAATCTCCAAAAATAAAGGAAGCAATGGAGAATGTCCTCCTAAAGCAAATAGATGAAGCTGCGACTCAAGGGGAAGTCATTATTATGGGGGACTTCAATTACTCTGAAATAGATTGGGGAACAGAAACCTGCAGTTCCAGCAAAGGTAATCTGTTTTTGACAACTATGAGAGACAATTACCTTTTACAACTGGTTCAGGACCCAACAAGAAGGGGGGCACTGCTAGGCCTAATATTAACCAACAGGCCAGACCGCATATCAAATATTAGGGTTGGGGGTCACTTGGGGAATAGTGATCACAAAATAATAAGTTTTCATGTATCCTTTAATAAGGTGTGTAGTAGAGGGGTTACAAGGACACTAAACTTCAGGAGGGCAAATTTCCAACGGATGAGAGAGGATATTGATGCAATTAACTGGAACGATATCCTGAGACATAAAAATACACAAAGAAAATGGGAGACATTTATTAGCATCCTGGATAGGACCTGTGCACAGTATATACCATATGGGAATAAACATACTAGAAATAGGAGGAAACCAATATGGCTAAATAGAGCTGTAAGGGGCGCAATAAGTGACAAATAGAAAGCATTTAGAGAATTAAAGGAAGTAGGTAGTGATGAGGCATTAAATAAACACAGAAAATTAAATAAAGTCTGTAAAAAACAAATCAAGGCAGCAAAGATTGAGACAGAGAGACTCATTGCCAGAGAGAGTAAAAATAATCCCAAAATATTCTTTAACTACGTAAATAGTAAGAAACTAAAAAATGATAGTGTTGGCCCCCTTAAAAATAGTCTGGGTGAAATGGTGGATGAGGATGAGGAAAAAGCCAATAGGCTAAATCACTTTTTTTCATCAGTATTTACACAACAAAATCCCATGGCGGACAAAATGACTAGTGATAAAAATTCCGCATTAAATGTCACCTGCTTAACCCAGCAGGAAGTACGTCGGCGTCTAAAAATCACTAAAATTGACAAATCTCCAGGCCCGGATGGGATACACCCCCGAGTACTGCAGGAATTAAGTACAGTCATTGATAGACCATTATTTTTAATCTTTCAAGACTCCATAATAACAGTGTCTGTACCATAGGACTGGCGTATAGCAAATGTGGTGCCAATATTCAAAAAGGGGACAAAAACTGAACTCGGTAATTATAGGCCAGTAACCTCTACTGTGGGTAAATTCCTGGAGGGCATTCTAAGGGATGCTATACTAGAGTATCTGAAGAGGAATAACCTCATGACCCAGTATCAGCACGGGTTTACTAGGGACCGTTCATGTCAGACTAATCTGATCAGCTTCTATGAAGATGTAAGTTCTGGACTGGACCAAGGGAACCCAGTGGATGTAGTGTATATGGACTTTTCAAAAGCTTTTGATACAGTGCCGCACAAAAGGTTGATACATAAAATGAGAATAATGGGGATAGGGGAAAATATGTGTAAGTGGGTTAAGAGCTGGCTCAGGGATAGGAAACAAAGGGTGGTTATTAATGGAGCACACTCGGACTGGGTCGCGGTTAGCAGTGGGGTACCACAGGGGTCAGTATTGGGCCCTCTTCTTTTTAACATATTTATTAATGACCTTGTAGGGGGCATTCAGAGCAGAATTTAAATATTTGCAGATGACACTAAACTCTGCAGGGTAATCAATACAGAGGAGGACAATTTTATATTACAGGATGATTTATGTAAACTAGAAGCTTGGGCTGATAAATGGCAAATGAGCTTTAATGGGGATAAATGTAAGTTCATGCACTTGGGGAGAAGTAATAAGATGTATAACTATGCGCTTAATTCTAAAACTCTGGGCAAAACCGTCAATGAAAAAGACCTGGGAGTATGGGTGGATGACAAACTCATGTTCAGTGGCCGATGTCAGGCAGCTGCTACAAAGGCAAATAAAATAATGGGATGTATTAAAAGAGGCATAGATGCACATGAGGAGAACATAATTTTACCTCTATACAAGTCACTAGTTCGACCACACTTAGAATACTGTGCACAGTTCTGGTCTCTGGTGTATAAGAAAGACATAGCTGAACTAGAGCGGTTACACTTGGGGCTATTTAGTTTGGAAAAATGAAGACTAAGAGGTGATCTCATTTTAATGTATAAATATATGAGGGGACAGTACAAAGACCTTTCTGATGATCTTTTTAATCATAGACCTGAGACAGGGACAAGGGGGCATCCTCTACGTCTGGAGGAAAGAAGATTTAGGCATAATAACAGACGCGGATTCTTTACTGCAAGAGCAGTGAGACTATGGAACTCTCTGCCGTATGATGTTGTAATGAGTGATTCATTACTTAAATTTTAGAGTTTAAGAGGGGATTGGATACCTTTCTTGAAAAGTATGATGTTGCAGGGTATATATACTAGATTCCTTGATAGGGCGTTGATCCAGGAAACTAGTCTGATTGCCGTATGTGGAGTCGGGAAGGAATTTTTTTCTCCAAAGTGGAGCTTACTATTTGCCACATGGGGTGTTTTTGCCTTCCTCTGGATCAACATGCTAGGGCATGTTAGGTTAGGCTATGGTTTGAACTAGATGGACTTAAAGTCTTCCTTCAACCTTAATAACTATGTTACTATGTAATAAATAAAAAAAACTATGCAGTTTATTGGCCCATGTGCAACGTTTCGGTCCCAAGTGTGGACCTTTCTCAAGCAATTTCAAAAGTGGAAATACATGGTATTTTATATCCAATAATTCATTAAAACAATTTAGTGATAATCAATAAAAATATACATCATATTTATATTTTACGAGTTACATGGTAGCATGATGTGAACAATAATTCTGTGCATAAAGTGGTACATAGTGCAATTCATCCAAAATACATATACATAAATCAATTTTCATGTCATAACCATAATTAGCAATAAGTGACAGCTGTACAACATTCATTAAAATTCATTCAATGTATGACTCACCCCATCTACATTCAGAGAAATTGCACTGAAAACCTGCATCCTAAGTAAGTTAATGCGCATGTCAGAGATCACTTAGATCAAGGTTCAAGCTACTGCTTCCATTCCTGCACGGATAACTATTGAAACCCAAAGATGGCACCGGAGGTTTCATTAGTTATCCACGCAAGAGCAGAAGCAGTAGCTTGTACCTTCATAATTGCCTTCAGATGACCCCAAAGATAAAAGTCTAAGGGGTTCAGATTGGGAGACCTTGGTGGCCATTCAACTGGCCCACAACGACCATCATGGTGATGTGCTGCCCTCTTTATGCACTGAAGATGGCACATTCCCTGAGTTTTTCCAGCACGATGGTGCACCATCACATTATGGATTTCAGGTCCAAGCATTCCTACATGAACAATTTCCTGGAAAGTGGATTAGTTGTCGTGGATCAGTTGAATGGCTACCAAGGTTTCCCAATCTGACCCCCTTAGACTTTTATCTTTGGGGTGATCTGAAGGCAATTGTCTATGCTGTGAAGACACAAGATGTGCAGCATCTGAAACAACGGATACTGGAAGCCTGTGCTAGCATTTCTTCTGTGGTCTTGCTATCAGTGTGTCAAGAGTGGGAGAAGAGGGTTGCATTGACAATCCATCACAATGGGCAGCACTTTGAACACAAATTTATAAGTGGTCATAAACTTGTAAATAACTCATGAAAAATAAAGTTGCGTTAAAACCAAGCACACCATTGTTTTTCTTGTGAAATTCTCAATAAGTTTGTTGTGTCACATGACCCTCTTCCCATTGGAAAAAATAAAGTTGGATCCAAAATGGGCAACTTCAAAATGGCCGCCATGGTCACCACCCATATTGAAAAGTTTTCCCCCTCCCATACACTAATGTGCCACAAACAGGAAGTTGATATCACCAACCATTCTGATTTTATTTAGGTGAATCCATAAAAATGGCCCACCCTGTATATGTTTTGAAGATTATTTGGTATTAAAACGATGTTTACAGTGGTGTCTTACAATGAGATTTTAACATGAGCTTTTACATACAGAGAACTGCTGTATGTAAAAGCTTAGGTTAAAATCGCATTGCATACGGATGCCATACGGATGTCACACTGTCACTAGATGCGAGGAAATCGCATCCTCGCATTGCAAACAGATTACATACAGATCACTGTTCAGGTAACATTTGTGCGAATCTCTGCCGTCTAAATCAGACCGTTTTTTATACGGCAAGTGTGATTTCAGCCTAATAGTGAAATCCCTCTATACAACATTAGGCCAAGTCAAAAACACTCTAAAAAAGGGCGCATTATTGTCTAAGGAAAACTTTTTTCAATTTGATGAAAAATGAATCACAGCCTGCACAGAATTGAAGATGAATGTTTCTTTGAAACACTCTAGCGTTGTTAGAAAATTTCATGCCACGTGGCTGAACACACACAAAAAACTACTAGCCAATGGTTAAAGCTGGTAGACTTGTTCATTCAAGGCTGTAACTCATCCCATTCAGTGTGGTTTATCGGTGAGGTCAGCTAGCTGTACCAACAGACATTAAATTATTTACTACAAGACGTCTGAACAGGAATAAAAGCTCTCAATGAATATTCAAGAGCAGCTCTTCTATCAGGAAATGAAGGTGTAATTCTGAAGGATCACAAATGAATTAAAATGTTCCTCACACAGTACAATGCATATTTATGACATCCTTCTAAAATTACATACTATATAATACAAAACATACACAAAAGCATCTTGATGAGAGGCGTTCCTTAATCTTACAATATATTTATCAATTTAAATATAATTCCATGAGATCAAAGCATGAACCATGTATACAGTAATAATTGGATCCACGATGACAAAGAGGTGAAGGGTAACATACTTTTCTTCTCCTCTCCTCCCGCTTACTGTTCTTCCATCAGCGATTGAGGCTTTTCTGGAACATTTCATTTTTTATTAAATCACTGTATTATTCTGTAAGCTCCTGTGATCTCTATAAAAGACACATGTACGCACTTCAATGACCAACCACCACTGTTCATTATTGAATACTGAGCTTTTGTCGAAGCTTGGACCGCGAGAAAGAGAATGTACACTGAAGATCGCTTGCAGGTTAGGTTTTTCATAATACACATCAAGAGACATGAGTTTCTATAAGCTCAGTCAGCAGCAATCTGATTTGCACAGAGAGCCCTTTTATAGTGTTTGAAAGGTGTCACACTCTATGACATTCTGTAAAGCCGCACAAGCTTATTGGCGATCCCATAATATGGAATAAATAAGCTGCTATCCTAAAGCAGTTAAAAGAATGAAGAAAATCAACCCGGTAGGACATTGTTGATCTATTCTTTTAAATACATAGATATCTATCTAGTGTGTTAGTCTTTGCTATGTGATAATAATGATAATAAATTATGTATTATCCCTTTTCTTAGAGAGAAATAATTACATATATTTTAAGAACTTGAGGAAATGTTTTCTTTAAAGTCATCGGTTGTCTACATGATTTTTTTTTTCTAGACTATTCATCCTGAAATGATTGACAGCCAATACTTTCTACAGACATACTGGAAAACCATAATTACATATAAAAACTATACGTAATATAAAAATAAGAATACATTATGAATGCATTAACTGTGATCAGTAAAATGATGTTAGTTACACATTAAATGGTCGCTGTCATCTTAAGAAATCAATAGTATAAGCGAATATTAGAAACTTTGTGATATACTGTATATATCAAAAACATTTTTTTAACTCTACATTCACTCTCAGAAAAACTCATTACATTCATCTTAACATAGCAAGATGGACTAACTCACTGAGGTGCAAGGAGCAAGACAGGGAGAATATACAGCAGCTTCAAGAAGAGTATAACCAAAAAATAAAAACGCCTTAAAAATTAACTTTTAATTTAATACGATTAAAAATGCTCATAGAAATATATATAAATACAACATATAGGGTCAAGGAAATATCCCCAAAATTGGCGCAGGTATGGAAAAAAGCTAGAGGGGTGAAAGAAGTGGATTAGCCATCAGTGACCCTACCTTGTTGTGAAGGTTGGCACTCTAAAATTTGATGCGGTGCCCCCACTCAATGCTGGCTATTCCTAAATGACCCTAATAGCACTTCCTAACAAAAAAACACCAATATCACCCACCAATAAAGCGCTAAAGTGCGAAGTGTAAAAATATGTCTTGGTATATGACCCTTAGACAATGAACAATGTGATGAGACGCAGGGATGAGCAGCAAAATAAGCTGGTCTGTATTTAGTTGAACCTTGAATGAGTAGAGCAGTCTATCATTATGACTAAAGGTAACCTAAATTATTTCTTAACAACAGTATCAGGTATTAACAAAGCACAATGAAGGATCAATGCCACACAGTGATGAAATTCTATACAGAAGATAGTCCTTGAGAATGCTGTGATGTTACAAAGCCCTCTTTACAGCAAAAAATAGTCATGTATTACCAAAAGCAAGGACACATTCAGTGTCAATCTAAATCACCATCTCATCAGCTGCTATATAATCTGCATTATGATCAAAAGTATATACTATAGGTGTTCACCTGGATCAGCATATTACCAGACAGTAAAATACCAGCATAGCAAAGATCCATATGAGTATCGGTATATGGTCAAGATACAACAGACCAATAGCGTTAAGATGGTAAGCTTTTCTCTTAAGATATTAACAAGCCTTGATCTACTGTAGGTGAACACCTAGAGTATATACTATTGATCATATTTTTATCCTGATTATATATTTTCAATTGGTTGGTATACTATGATAGCACTCTAAATGTGATTACTCTATGGGGACTGCATTATCCTATATAGGGCTGAATTATACTATATGAGGCTGCATAATACTCTATGAGGCTGCGTTTTTTCTATATGAGGCTGCGTTATACTATATAGGGCTGCATTAAACTATATGAGGCTACATTATACTATACGGAGCTGCATTATACTCTATGAGTTGCATTATACAATATGGAGCTGCATTATACTGAGGCTGCATTATACAGTACGGGGCTGCATCATAGTGAGGCTACATTATACTGTATGGGGCTCTACTATACTGTATTGGGTTGCATTATACTGTCTGTCGCTGCATTATACTCTATGGGGATGCATTATACTCTATGCGCCTGCATTATACTATATGGGGCTATGGTATACTCTATAAGACTGCATTATACTGCATGAGGTTGCATTATACTCTATGTACTATGAGGGCTGCATTACACAAAGTATCTAACACCATCATTATTGAAAAAAATGCCAAAGTATGGAATGGACGAGGCAACTATTAGGTGGATTTACAACTGGCTTACTGATCGGACCCAACAAGTGGTCGTAAATGGTCGTAAATGGCTGCACATCCAGTTGGAAAAATGTCTCATGTGGGGTACCACAGGGTTTTGTCCTGGGCACTGTATTGTTCAACATCTTTATCAATGATTTAGATGAAGGAATTGAGGGTAAACTGATTATATTTGCTGATGACACAAAGCTAGCAGGGATAGCTAATACTAGAGAAGAGAAAGGGGATTCAAAAAGATATAAATAAAGTGGAGCAGTGGGCAGCAACTAACAGAATGGTTTTTAACAGGGAAAAATGCAAAGTACTACATCTGGGCAATAAGATTGAAAAAAGCATTTACAGAAAGGGAGGAATAGGGCTAAGCAACAGCACATGTGAAAAAGACTTGGGTATACTAATAGATCATAAACTGAACATGAGTCAACAGTGTGATTCAGCAGCAAAAAAAGGCAAATGCAATTCTGGGATGTATTAACAGAAGCATACAGTCTAGATCACGTGAAATCATTATTGCCCTCTACTTCTCTTTGGTCAGATCTCATCTGGAATACTGTGTCCAGTTTTGGGAACCGCATTTTAAAAAAGACATCAACAAACTTATGCAAGTTCAGAGAAGAGAGATCAGAATGGTGACCGGTCTGCAAACCATGGCCTATGAGGAACAGTTACAGGATTTGGGAATGTTTAGCTTGCAAAAAACCAGACTGAGAGGAGACTTAATAGCTGTCTACAAATATCTCAAGGGCTGTCACTTTGTAGAAGGATCAGCTTTATTATCATTTGCACACGGAAAGAATAGAAGCAATGGGGTGAAACTGAATGAGAGGAGACACAGATTACATATTATAAAAAACTTTTTGACAGATAGGATGATCAATGAGTGGAACAGGCTGCCACGAGGAGTGGTGAGTTCTGCTTCCATTGAAGTCTTCAGAGGCTGGACAGATGTCTGGGATGATTTAGTGAATCCTGCTTTGAGAAGGGGGTTGGTAATTAACCGCTTACCGCAGTCACAAAAAAAGAAAGCGATTTGCCATTTAATTTCTCTGTCCTCTGATGTGATCGCACGTCAGAGAACAGAGAAATTGGGCACCCGATCGCCCCCGATACTCACCCGTCTCCCCCGGTGCTCCTCGTGGTTTCCCATGGGCGCCACCATCTTCTTCTGGCACAAAAAGGCGGGCGCATGCGCAGTACGCCCGCAGGCTGGCACCCGGAAGATCTTTGGGGTCTCAGCTGCTGGGGGTAGCTGAGACCGGCAGCCAAGACCCCAAATAACATGATCGGGGTCGATTTTTACTGACCCCTGTTTTGTGATCGCCGTTGTTATTCTCTGTCCTCTGATGTGATCGCACATCAGAGGACAGAGAAATAGGGGGATCGAGGACCCTGTTAAACTTACTGGTGTCCCTGGGTCCTCCTGCTTCTTCTCCTAGCCACCGGCATCTTCCTCCAGGAAGAAAATGGCGGGCGCATGCGCATTGCGCCCGCCGTGATCTGCCAGCCGGCAGAGAAAGGTTCTTCCTCTTGTTTTATTTTGGTCACTGTGAGATCCTATCACAGCGGTCAAAACAAAAAAAATAGTAAATAACCCCCACTTTATCATCCCCTTAGTTAGTAAAAAATAATAAAATAAAATAGTATGTATTTCCATTTTCCAATTAGGGTTAGGGTTGGGGCTAAAGTTAGGGTTAGGATTGGGGCTAGTATTGGGGCTGGGGCTAAAGTTAGGGTTAGGGCTAGGGTTGGGGCTAAAGTTAGGGTTGGGGCTAGGGTTAGGGTAGGGTTTGGGCTAAAGTTAGGGTTAGGACTAGGGTTAATGTGAAAGTTAGGGTTAGGGTTGGGGCTAGGGTTGGGGTTAGGGCTAAAGTGAGGGTTGGGGCTAGGGTTAGGGCTAGGGTTGCGGCTAAAGTTAGGGTTAGAGTTGGGATTAGGGTTGGGATTAGGGTTAGGGTTGGCATTAGGGTTACGTTTGGGATTAGGGTTAGGTTTGGGATTAGCGTTAGGGTTAAGGTTAGGGTTGGGATTAGGGGTGTATTGGGATTAGGGTTAGGTTTGAAGTTAGGGTTGAGATTAGGATTAGGGGTGTGTTGGGTTTAGGGTTTTGATAAGGGTTATGGCTAGGGTTGGGATAGGGTTAGGGGTGTTTTGGGGTTAGGATTGTGATTAGGATTATGGATAAGGTTGGGATTAGGGTTAGGGGTGTTGAAGTTAGGGTAGGAGTTAGAATTGGGGGTTTCAACTGTTTAGCTACATCAGGGGTCTCCAAGCGAGAAAGCTAATTTTGCGCTCAAAAAGTTAAATGGTTCTCTCTCCATTCTGAGCTCTGCCATGCGCCCAAACAGTGGTTTACTCCAACATAAGGGGCATCAGCGTACTAAGTACTAGTTGGACAACAACTTTTAGGGACCAGCTTCTCCTGTTATCCCTGCGAAAATAAAAAAATTGGGGCTAAAAAATGATTTTTGTGGAAAAAAATGATTTTTTATTTTCACGGCTCTGCATCATACTTCTGTGAAGCACTTGGGCGTTCAAAATGCTCACCACACATCTAGATAAGTTCCTTGGGGGGGGTCTAGTTTCCAAAATGGGGTCACGTGTAGGGGGTTTCTACTGTTTAGGTACATCAGGGGCTCTGCAAACGCAACATAATGCCCGCAGACCATTCTATCAAAGTCTGCATTCCAAAACGGCACTTCTTCCCTTTCGAGCTCTGCCATGCGCCAAAACAGTGGTCCCCCCACATATGGGCTATCAGCGTACTCAAGATAAATTGGCCAATATTGTGGAAAAAATATTTTTTATTTTCATGGCTCTACATTATAAACTTCTGTGAAGCAGCTGGGGGTTCATAGTGCTCACCACACATCTAGATAAGCTCTTTGGGGGCTCTAGTTTCCAAAATGGGGATACTTGTGGGGGGTTTCTACTGTTTAGGTACATCAGGAGCTCTGCAAATGCAACTTGTTGCTCGAAGACCATTCCATCAAAGTCTGCATTTTAAAACATCACTACTTCCCTTCCAAGCCCCGATGTGTGCCCAAACAGTGGTCCCCCCACACATGGGGTATCAGCGTACTCAGGACAAATTGGACAACAACTTTTGGGTTCCAATTTCTCCTGTTACCCTTGGGAAAATAAAAAATTAGGGGCTAAAAAAAAATATTTTTTATTTTCACGACTCTGCATTATAAACTTCTGTGAAGCACCCGGGGGTTTAAAGTGCTCACCACACATCTAGATAAGTTCCTTAAGGGGTCTAGTTTCCAAAATGGTGTCAGTGGTTTCCACTGTTTAGGCACATCAGGGGCTCTCCAAACGCGACATGGCATCCGATCTCAATTCCAGCCAATTCTGCACTGAAAAAGTCAAACGGCGCTCCTTCTCTTCCAAGCTCTGCCGTGCACCTAAACAGTGGTTTACCCCCACATATGGGGTATTGGCGTATTCAGGAGAAATTGCACAACAAATTTTGTGGTTCATTTTCCCTTTTTACACTTGTGAAAATAAAAAAAATTGGTTCTGAAGTTAAATGTTTGCAAAAAAAGTTAAATGTTCATTTTTTCCTTCCACATTGTTTCAGTTCCTGTGAAGCATGTAAATGGTTAATAAACTTCTTGAATGTGGTTTTGAGCACCGTGAGGGGTATGGTTTTTAGAATGGTGTCAAGTTTGGGTATTTTCTGTCATGTACACCCCTCAAAGTGACTTTAAATGTGAAATGGTCCCTAAAAAAGTGGTTTTGTAAATTTTGTTGTAAAAATGAGAAATCGCTGGTCAACTTTTAACCCTTATAACTTCCTAACAAAAAAAATTGTTTCCAAAATTGTGCTGATGTAAAGTAGACATGTAGGAAATGTTATTTATTAACTATTTTGTGTGACATATCTCTCTGATTTAAGGGCATAAAAATTCAAAGTTTGAAAATTGCAAAAAAAAAATTCATAAATAATCACAAGTAATATCGAAGAAATGTTACCACTATCATGAAGTACAATATGTCACGAAAAAACTATCTCAGAATCAGCGGGATCCGTTAAAGCGTTCCAGAGTTATAACCTCATAAAGGGACAGTGGTCAGAATTGTAAAAATTGGCTCGGTTATTAAGTACCAAATTGGCTCTGTCACTAAGGGGTTAATTTACCTGATTGTAGTTAGGCTATCAAGGTTCCACTGTTAGAGGTCACCTCAATGTCCCCTCACGCAGATGCACATTTCGCCACCAGCTTCTTCCGGAGCGAAACGCTGCCAGCTACTGTCCTAACCATTATCAATAGCAAGGAACAACACCACAATAGTGATCTATTGTTTGTACAGCAATTGCAATATTTATTTTCTGCATATTACCTGATTTATTCAAACAATCTACAGGGTGGGCCATTTATATGTACACACCTAAACAATAGTATATGGGAAGGGGAAACTTTTCAAGATGGGTGGTGATCATGGCGGCCATTTTGACTTTGGCCATTTTGGATCCAACTTTATTTTTTTCAATGGGAAGAGGGTAATGTGACATCAAACTTACTGAGAATTTCACAAGAAAAACAATGGTGCGCTTGGTTTTAACATAATTTTATTCTTTCATGAGTTATTTACAAGTTTCTCTTTGTTTACAGCCATTGACATGTCGCAGAGGTTAACACGTGAGGAGCGGATAGAAATTGTGTTGATTTCTGGTGAACACAGTACCCGGGTCATTGCAGCAGATTTCAATGCAAGACACCCTACGCAAGAAAACTGTCACCATTCCTATTTTATTTAGGTGTATCCATACAAATGGCCCACCTAAAAAAGTTTGACTCATCACTAGAGTTGAGCGACCTTGACCTTTTTAGAGTCGAGCCGGGTTTTGCGAAACCCGACTATGTCCAAAGTCGGGTCGAGTGAAATCGGCCGATTATGACGTAAAGTCGGGATCGACCGAAACACGAAACCCAATGCAAGTCAATGGGGCAGCATAGTCGGCAGTGAGTGGGGGCCAGGAAAACACCTAGAGTGGCCATTTTAATGTCAAAACCATCCATTCTTCTTAATGAAGCTTGTCAAGCGTAATTTACCTTATAATAATTGGAAGGCATTTGAAATTGGGGGTCATTTGGCTAAAGTTGTGGGGGGTAGGGCTGGTTCAAGTAATTAGTGGGCCCAGGAAATCTGGACCACGTCACGGCAGTGGAGCAGGGAGAGGTAAGTATTTCAACTTTGCAAGTGCTGTGAACCTGAGCAAGCAGGGGGGGCCCACTCGTTGGCATTGGCACTGGCACAGGGCCCCTCAAAGTACAGCGGTGTGTTTGCACGGCGGGGGCGCCTCCCACCGGCAGCAACACTTTTGCGTACTATGAGAGGCCCTGTGCCAGTGACGTCGCCAACTAGTATTCCTCCCCCCACCTGATGAAGGAACCTGCACTTTCATCTGCACCTTCCTCTTTGTCCCCGTGTAAGGTGGTATGGTATGCGGGAAGAGCAACCTGACTTTCAGCAGGGTCACAATGTTGTTGTGTAGCGTGCACGGGGAATGTTGCGTTATGGGTCAATGTACCAGCAGACTCATCTATCACTGGCTGGGCAATGGGCACGATGAAGTGGAAACACAGATATAGGCCCAAAGAAGAAAGTGGGCTAAATGCAGTTCAAAATTGGTAACACAGGAATAACCAGGGGGCATTGCAGTGGAGGACAACTGGAATGAGAGGCTGACACAGAGAGTAGGGCCAAATCAGTAAGTAGTCGAAATGCAGTTCAAAATTGGCAACCGTAGTAAACAGGCGGCACAGCTTTGTTCAGTGGAGGAGAACAGCAAGGAGTGGCAGACACCGATAGTAGGCCCCAAACCAACTAGTACGCCAAATGCAGTTGTTCCATTTAACCACAATTTAATGAGAGCCTGAAGATAGAAGCTCAGGAAAGGCAACCTGGGGAACACCTTGGAGTGTAACACACCATCTCTCTCCACCCCATACCCATTTTGTATGGCCTAATGCAGTGTACTTTTCTACAACTACTAAACGAGAGTCGGAAGACCGAAGCAATGGCAAGGAAACCTGGGGAACACCTTAGAGTGTAACACACCCTCTCTCTACACCCCATACCCAATTTGAAGGCCTAATGCAGTGTAGTTTCCAAGAACTACTAAACGAGAGCCGGAAGATCGAAGCTCAGGAAAGGCAACCTGGGGAACACCTTGGAGTGTAACACACCCTCTCGCTACACCCCATACCCAATTTGAAGGCCTAATGCAGCGTAGTTTCCAACAACTACTAAACGAGAGCCGGAAGATCGAAGCTCAGGAAAGGCAACCTGGGGAACACCTTGGAGTGTAACACACCCTCTCTCTACACCCCATACCCAATTTGAAGGCCTAATGCAGTGTAGTTTCCAAGAACTACTAAACGAGAGCCGGAAGATCGAAGCTCAGGAAAGGCAACCTGGGGAACACCTTGGAGTGTAACACACCCTCTCGCTACACCCCATACCCAATTTGAAGGCCTAATGCAGCGTAGTTTCCAACAACTACTAAACGAGAGCCGGAAGATCGAAGCTCAGGAAAGGCAACCTGGGGAACACCTTGGAGTGGAACACACCATCTCTCTACACCCCATACCCAATTTGAAGGCCTAATGCAGAGTAGTTTCCAAGAACTACTAAACGAGAGCCGGAAGATCGAAGCTCAGGAAAGGCAACCTGGGGAACACCTTGGAGTGTAACACAACGTCTCTCTACACGACGGAAGGGCTGATTCTTAGGAAGGAAGGCTGTTGGAAATAAGCATTGCGCGTCCGAGGGTGATTATATTCTTATTAGGTATATACTCACCCTCGGACGCGCCCTGCTTCTTTATTTGGAATGAATGTTTATTTGCAATGTGGTGTTGACTTTCTCTATTATTTTGGTAATTAATGATTTTATTATTTTCATTATTTTGCATCTTCTCGGCAATAATATAAAGAAGACGCGACAGGACAACACTCGGTGGATGCCATATGTGTGTTTTCAATTTAAAAAAACTTTCAGTTAACTACTTGCAGGAGAAAGTAATTGTAGCTGGTGGCCATTTTTAGTACTGTACCAGATTAGAGTTGTGTGTTTGTTTTTAATGTTAAAATGTCTGCATTTGATATCTCACCAGTATTTTCTTTTTTATAAGCAAAATACTTATTTTTATATTTTCTGATGTTGGTTCCAGGGGTACACGGCCAGCAGTGCCCTGGTCAGTGTAGTAGTAGTTGAAAGAATGGACCGCAGACAGGCATCGAAGGCCTAAAATAATAACACATGGCTGTAGGCAATTTTAAATTGGTTCCAGGGGTACACGGACAGCAGTGGTGTGGTCAGTGGAGGCCTAGTGGAAGGAGTGACCGCAGACAGGCATCGAAGGCCTAAAATAATAACACATGGCTGTAGGCAATTTTAAATTGGTTCCAGGGGTACACGGACAGCAGTGGTGTGGTCAGTGGAGGCCTAGTGGAAGGAGTGACCGCAGACAGGCATCGAAGGCCTAAAATAATAACACATGGCTGTAGGCAATTTTAAATTGGTTCCAGGGGTACACGGGCAGCAGTGACCTGGTCAGTGTAGTAGTAGTTGAAAGAATGGACCGCAGACAGGCATCGAAGGCCTAAAATAAAAAAATTGGGCTGGCTGTAGGCAATTTTAAATTGGTTCCAGGGGTACACGGGCAGCAGTGACCTGGTCAGTGTAGTAGTAGTTGAAAGAATGGACCGCAGACAGGCATCGAAGGCCTAAAATAAAAAAATTGGGCTGGCTGTAGGCAATTTTAAATTGGTTCCAGGGGTACACGGGCAGCAGTGACCTGGTCAGTGTAGTAGTAGTTGAAAGAATGGACCGCAGACAGGCATCGAAGGCCTAAAATAAAAAAATTGGGCTGGCTGTAGGCAATTTTAAATTGGTTCCAGGGGTACACGGGCAGCAGTGACCTGGTCAGTGTAGTAGTAGTTGAAAGAATGGACCGCAGACAGGCATCGAAGGCCTAAAATAAAAAAATTGGGCTGGCTGTAGGCAATTTTAAATTGGTTCCAGGGGTACACGGGCAGCAGTGGTGTGGTCAGTGGAGGCCTAGTGGAAGGAGTGACCGCAGACAGGCATCGAAGGCCTAAAATAATAACACATGGCTGTAGGCACTTTTAAATTGGTTCCAGGGGTACACGGGCAGCAGTGGTCTGGTCAGTGGAAGTCTAGTGGAAGGAGTGACCGCAGACAGGCTTCGAAGGCCTAACATAACAAAATTGGGCTGGCTGTAGGCACTTTAAATTGGTTCCAGGGGTACATGGGCAGCAGTGTATGGTCAGTGGAAGTCTAGTGGAAGGAGTGACGGCAGACAGTCTTCGAAGGCCTAACATAACAAAATTGGGCTGACTGTAGGCACTTTTAAATTGGTTCCAGGGTAACACGGCCAGCAGTGGCCTGGTCAGTGTAGTAGTTGTAGAAAGAAGGGACCGCAGACAGGCTTCGAAGGCCTAACATAACAAAAATGTCAAAACAATGGTATTGTCAGTGCCAGGCATTGAAGGATGTCAGCGGCTAGACTACACATTGGTGAAGCTGTGAGAGATAATTTTGCTAGTGGTAGAGCACTGTTTGAGCTGGGGGGGGGAACTGTCTTGTGGCCGGCGGTACAGGCACAGGGCCCCTCATATTACAACGGTGTGTCTGACGTTGGGTGCGCACCACCACCGCCAGAGACACTTTATTGTACTATGAGGGACCCAGTGGCAGTGCCGTCGACCAAAAGCGGCCACACCCACCTCTTCAGACAAACAGCACTCTCAAGGGTCCAAGCGCAAAGTGGCGATAGCACGGCCCCGTGTGGGGAGTTTGGCCATTTCGTGAGGTGGAAACATGTCGTATGCTGGACAATCAGGTGAAGAAAATTACGAGATTGGAAAAGTCATTCAGAATAGTCCACAGGCAAGACCTTTTCATAGGAAAGCTAGGTGTCAGCCGGGCAGGGTGGGGCAAAAGATTTTGAAATCCAGTTGTGGTTCATTTTAATGAAGGTTAGATCATCTACATTTTGGGTAGCCAGACGAGTCCTTTTTTCTGTTAGTATTGAACCTGCAGCACTGAATACTCTTTCTGATAGGACACTAGCTGCCGGGCAAGCAAGCTCCTGCAATGCATATTCTGCCAATTCTGGCCAGGTGTCTAATTTGGATGCCCAGTAATCAAATGGGAATGACGGTTGAGGGAGAACGTCGATAAGGGATGAAAAATAGTTTGTAACCATACTGGACAAATGTTGTCTCCTGTCACTTTGAATTGATGCTGCAGTACCTGTCCTGTCTGCGGTCATAGAAAAATCACTCCACAACCTGGTCAGAAAACCCCTCTGTCCAACGCCACTTCTGATTTCTGCCCCTCTAACACCTCTGGTCTGCTGGCCCCTGGAGCTCGTGTGAGAACGATCACGGGCGCTGTGTGCAGGGAATGCCAGAAGCAAACGGTCAACAAGAGTTGATTGTTTTGTTGCTAATATTAGTTCCAAGTTCTCATGTGGCATAATATTTTGCAATTTGCCTTTATAGCGAGGATCAAGGAGGCAGGCCAACCAGTAATCGTCATCGTTCATCATTTTTGTAATGCGTGTGTCCCTTTTGAGGATACGCAAGGCATAATCCGCCATGTGGGCCAAAGTTCCCGTTGTCAAATCTGCGGTTGTGCTTGGTTGAGGGGCAGTTGCAGGCAAATCTACGTCACTTGTGTCCCTCAAAAAACCAGAACCCGGCCTTGCCACGCCACCAATTTCCCGTGCCCCCGGGAAAGCTTCCTCATTAAAAATATACTCATCCCCATCATCCTCCTCATCCTCCACCTCCTCTTCGCCCGGTACCTCGTCATGTACACTGCCCTGACCAGACAATCGCTGACTGTCATCAAGGCTTTCCTCTTCCTCTGGTGCAGACGCCTGATCCTTTATGTGCGTCAAACTTTGCATCAGCAGACGCATTAGGGGGATGCTCATGCTTATTATGGCGTTGTCTGCACTAACCAGCCGTGTGCATTCCTCAAAACACTGAAGGACTTGACACATGTCTTGAATCTTCGACCACTGCACACCTGACAACTCCATGTCTGCCATCCTACTGCCTGCCCGTGTATGTGTATCCTCCCACAAAAACATAACAGCCCGCCTCTGTTCGCACAGTCTCTGAAGCATGTGCAGTGTTGAGTTCCACCTTGTTGCAACGTCTATGATTAGGCGATGCTGGGGAAGGTTCAAAGAACGCTGATAGGTCTGCATACGGCTGGAGTGTACAGGCGAACGGCGGATATGTGCGCAAAGTCCACGCACTTTGAGGAGCAGGTCGGATAACCCCGGATAACTTTTCAGGAAGCACTGCACCACCAGGTTTAAGGTGTGAGCCAGGCAAGGAATGTGTTTCAGTTGGGAAAGGGAGATGGCAGCCATGAAATTCCTTCCGTTATCACTCACTACCTTGCCTGCCTCAAGATCTACAGTGCCCAGCCACGACTGCGTTTCTTGCTGCAAGAACTCGGACAGAACTTCCGCGGTGTGTCTATTGTCGCCCAAACACTTCATAGCCAATACAGCCTGCTGACGTATGCCAGTAGCTGCCCCATAATGGGAGACCTGGTGTGCAACAGTGGCAGGTGCGGATGGAGTGTTTGTGCGACTGCGGTCTGTGGACGAGCTCTTGCTTCTGCAGGAGGACGAGGAGGAGGAGGAGGAGGGGGTGCGAACGGCTACAGACAACTGTTTACTAGACCGTGGGCTAGGCAGAACTGTCCCAAACTTGCTGTCCCCTGTGGACCCTGAATCCACCACATTTACCCAGTGTGCCGTGATGGACACGTAACGTCCCTGGCCATGCCTACTGGTCCATGCATCTGTTGTCAGGTGCACCTTTGTGCTCACAGATTGCCTGAGTGCATGGACGATGCGCTCTTTAACATGCTGGTGGAGGGCTGGGATGGCTTTTCTGGAAAAAAAGTGTCGACTGGGTAGCTCGTAGCGTGGTACAGCGTAGTCCATCAGGTCTTTGAAAGCTTCGCTTTCAACTAACCGGTAGGGCATCATCTCTAACGAGATTAGTCTAGCTATGTGGGCGTTCAAACCCTGTGTACGCGGATGCGAGGCTAAGTATTTCCTTTTTCTAACCATAGTCTCATGTAGGGTGAGCTGGACTGGAGAGCTGGAGATCGTGGAACTAGCGGGGGTGCCGGTGGACATGGCAGACTGAGAGACGGTGGGAGATGGTATTGTTGCCGCCGGTGCCCTAGATGCAGTGTTTCCTACTACGAAACTGGTGATTCCCTGACCCTGACTGCTTTGGCCTGGCAAAGATACCTGCACAGATACAGCAGGTGGTGCGCTAAATGGTGGTCCTACACTGCCGGAAGGGATGTTGCGTTGATGACTAGCTTCATTGGCCGAGGGTGCAACAACCTTAAGGGACGTTTGGTAGTTAGTCCAAGCTTTCAAATGCATGGTGGTTAAATGTCTATGCATGCAACTAGTATTGAGACTTTTCAGATTCTGACCTCTGCTTAAGGAAGTAGAACATTTTTGACAGATGACTTTGCGCTGATCAATTGGATGTTGTTTAAAAAAATGCCAGACTGCACTCTTTCTAGCATCGGATACCTTTTCAGGCATTGCAGACTGAGCTTTAACCGGATGGCCACGCTGTCCTCCACCAGGTTTTGGCTTTGCCACGCGTTTTGGGCAAGATACGGGCCCGGCAGATGGAACCTGTGGCGATGTTGATGCCTGCTGCGGCCCCTCCTCCTCCTCTGCTTCAGAACTGCTGCCGCCTGCACCCTGTTCCCCCAATGGCTGCCAATCGGGGTCAAGAACTGGGTCATCTAATAACTCTTCTTGTACCTCCTGCGCAACTTCGTCTGTGTCACCGTGTCGTTCGGTGGTATAGCGTTCGTGATGGGGCAACATAGTCTCATCAGGGTCTGATTCTTGATCAGCACCCTGCGAGGGCAATGTTGTGGTCTGAGTCAAAGGACCAGCATAGTAGTCTGGCTGTGGCTGTGCGTCAGTGCACTCCATGTCAGATTCAATTTGTAATGGGCATGGACTGTTAACTGCTTCACTTTCTAAGCCAGGGACGGTATGTGTAAAGAGCTCCATGGAGTAACCCGTTGTGTCGCCTGCTGCATTCTTCTCTGTTGTTGTTTTTGCTGAAGAGGACAAGGAAGTGACTTGTCCCTGACCGTGAACATCCACTAACGACGCGCTGCTTTTACTTTTACCAGTTTCACGAGATGAGGCAAAAGAGCTAGAGGCTGAGTCAGCAAGATAAGCCAAAACTTGCTCTTGCTGCTCCGGCTTTAAAAGCGGTTTTCCTAATCCCAGAAAAGGGAGCGTTCGAGGCCTTGTGTAGCCGGACGACGAACCTGGCTCCACAGCTCCAGACTTAGGTGCAATATTTTTTCCCCCACGACCACCTGATGCTCCACCACTACCACTACCCTCATTACCAGCTGACAATGAACGCCCCCGGCCACGACCTCTTCCACTAGACTTCCTCATTGTTTTAAAAACGTAACCAAACTAACGTTATTTGTTGCAGTCACACAACTTACACGGTGAGCTATAACTTCTGTATGATTTAGCTACCCCTTTACAGGTTGGTGAGACCACAGCGAAAATCAGGCCCAATGTTACACACTCTTTTTTTGGTGGCTGCAAATTAGAGAGATGCCCCACACGCAGGACTGTCACTGAAGCACAAATGTTAATATTAATGTCACACTATTATTTTTTTTTTATTTTTATTTTTTTCAGGAACACTTTAGAAACCCCCCAAAAAAAAAAAAATAGATTTTTGCAGGGAGAATTTAGAAAACAAATGTAACAAACTATATGCTTTCTATGGGCCACTGAGTGAGAGATGACGCACACAGGAATCAGGAGTGGCACACAAGCCCAGAGGCCAATATTTTTCTACCAATGATTGATGGAGTTATTTTCTCTGGTAGATTTTGGAACCCAAATCAAGGAAAAAAAATGTAGGCTTTCTATGGACCACAATTGGAGAGAGAGAGAGAGAGAGATGGCACACCCAGGAGTCAAGACTGGCACACAAGCAGAAAGGCCAATATTAATCTCCCACTGTTTTTTTTGGTTGTTTTTTTTTTTTTTTTTTTCAGGGAGACTTTAGAAAAAAAAATAATAAAAAAAATATGATTTTATCAGGAAGAATTTAGAAACCAAATAAAATAAAATGATTTTTTCAGGGAGAATTTAGAAAACAAATAAAACCAAAAATAGGCGTTCTATGGCCCACTGACTGAGAGATGACGCACCCAGGAGTCAAGACTGGCACACAAGCAGAAAGGCCAATATTAATCTCCCTCTTTTTTTTTTGGTTGTTTTTTTTTTTTTTTTTTTCAGGGAGACTTTAGAAAAAAAAATAATAAAAAAAATATGATTTTATCAGGAAGAATTTAGAAACCAAATAAAATAAAATGATTTTTTCAGGGAGAATTTAGAAAACAAATAAAACCAAAAATAGGCGTTCTATGGCCCACTGACTGAGAGATGACGCACCCAGGAGTCAAGACTGGCACACAAGCAGAAAGGCCAATATTAATCTCCCACTGTTTTTTTTGGTTGTTTTTTTTTTTTTTTTTCAGGGAGACTTTAGAAAAAAAAATAATAAAAAAAATATGATTTTATCAGGAAGAATTTAGAAACCAAATAAAATAAAATGATTTTTTCAGGGAGAATTTATAAAACAAATAAAACCAAAAATAGGCGTTCTATGGCCCACTGACTGAGAGATGACGCACCCAGGAGTCAAGACTGGCACACAAGCAGAAAGGCCAATATTAATCTCCCACTGTTTTTTTTTTTTTTTTTCAGGGAGACTTTAGAAAAAAAAATAATAAAAAAAATATGATTTTATCAGGAAGAATTTAGAAACCAAATAAAATAAAATGATTTTTTCAGGGAGAATTTAGAAAACAAATAAAACCAAAAATAGGCGTTCTATGGCCCACTGACTGAGAGATGACGCACCCAGGAGTCAAGACTGGCACACAAGCAGAAAGGCCAATATTAATCTCCCACTGTTTTTTTTGGTTGTTTTTTTTTTTTTTTTTTCAGGGAGACTTTAGAAAAAAAAATAATAAAAAAAATATGATTTTATCAGGAAGAATTTAGAAACCAAATAAAATAAAATGATTTTTTCAGGGAGAATTTATAAAACAAATAAAACCAAAAATAGGCGTTCTATGGCCCACTGACTGAGAGATGACGCACCCAGGAGTCAAGACTGGCACACAAGCAGAAAGGCCAATATTAATCTCCCACTGTTTTTTTTTTTTTTTTTCAGGGAGACTTTAGAAAAAAAAATAATAAAAAAAATATGATTTTATCAGGAAGAATTTAGAAACCAAATAAAATAAAATGATTTTTTCAGGGAGAATTTAGAAAACAAATAAAACCAAAAATAGGCGTTCTATGGCCCACTGACTGAGAGATGACGCACACAGGAGTCAGGAGTGGCACACAAACCCAGAGGCCAATATTTTTCTACCAATGATTGATGTAGTTATTTTCTCTGGTAGATTTTAGAACCCAAATCAAGGAAAAAAAATATAGGCTTTCTATGGACCACAATTGGAGAGAGAGAGAGAGAGAGAGAGAGAGAGAGAGAGAGAGAGATGGCACACCCAGGAGTCAAGACTGGCACACAAGCAGAAAGGCCAATATTAATCTCCCACTGTTTTTTTGGTTGTTTTTTTTTTTTTTTTTTTTCAGGGAGACTTTAGAAATAAAAATAATAAAAAAAATATGATTTTATCAGGAAGAATTTAGAAACCAAATAAAATAAAATGATTTTTTCAGGGAGAATTTAGAAAACAAATAAAACCAAAAATATGCGTTCTATGGCCCACTGACTGAGAGAGAGAGAGAGATGGAACGCTTAGTACTGGCACACAAGCCCAAAGGGCAATATTAATCTCCCTTTTTTTTTCCAGGGAGAATTTCTGAAACCCAAAAAAAAAATAAAATAGGCTTTCTATGGCCCACTATTTGTGAGAGAGATGGGACGCTCAGGACTGGCACAGATGGCACGCTCAGGACTGGCACAGAAGCCCAGAGGCCAATATTAATCTCCCTTTTTTTCTGGGAGAATTTATAAAACCAAAAAAATATTTAAATAGGCTTTCTATGGCCCACTATTTGTGAGAGAGATGGCACGCTCAGGACTGGCACAGATGGCACGCTCACAACTGGCACAGAAGCCCAGAGGCCAATATTAATCTCCCTTTTTTTCTGGGAGAATTTATAAAACCAAAAAAATATTTAAATAGGCTTTCTATGGCCCACTATTTGTGAGAGAGATGGCACGCTCAGGACTGGCACAGATGGCACGCTCACAACTGGCACACAAGCCCAGAGGCCAATATTAATCTCCCTTTTTTCAGGGAAAATTTATAAAACCAAAAAAAAAATTAAATAGGCTTTCTATGGCCCACTATTTGTGAGAGAGATGGCACGCTCAGGACTGGCACAGATGGCACGCTCACAACTGGCACACAAGCCCAGAGGCCAATATTAATCTCCCTTTTTTCAGGGAAAATTTATAAAACCAAAAAAAAAATTAAATAGGCTTTCTATGGCCCACTATTTGTGAGAGAGATGGGACGCTCAGGACTGGCACAGATGGCACGCTCAGGACTGGCACAGAAGCCCAGAGGCCAATATTAATCTCCCTTTTTTTCAGGGAGAATTTATAAAACCCAAAAAAAAATAAAATAGGCTTTCTATGGCCCACTATTTGTGAGAGAGATGGCACACTCAGGACTGGCACACAAGCCCAAAGGCCAATATTAATCTCCCACTGTATTTTTATCAGGGAGAATTTATACACCCCACAAAAAAAAATACAGAAAAATGAAAAGGCTTTCTATGGCCCACTATGTGAGAGAGATGGCACACACAGGGATGGCACTCTAGCAGAAATGCCAAATTGCCAATCTTAATCTCCCACCAAAAAAAAAAAAAAAAAAAAAACAGGGAATGTCCTACAATTACTATCTCCCTGCCTGCAGTAATCTCAGCCAGGTATGGCAGGCAGCTACTATCTCCCTGCCTGCAGTAATCTCAGCCAGGTATGGCAGGCAGCAATAAGGAGTGGACTGATGCACAAATGAAATAAAAAGTGTGGACAAACAAAAAAGATAGCTGTGCAGAAAGGAAGGAACAAGAGGATTTGTGCTTTGAAAAAAGCAGTTGGTTTGCACAGCGGCGTACACACAGCAATGCAGCTATCAGGGAGCCTTCTAGGGCAGCCCAATGAGCTACAGCGCTGAGGGGAAAAAAAAAAAAAAAAAAAATTCCACTGTCCCTGCACACCGAGGGTGGTGTTGGACAGTGCAAATCGCTGCAGCACAAGCGGTTTTGTGGTTAATGGACCCTGCCTAACGCTATCCCTGCTTCTGACAAAGCGGCAGCAACCTCTCCCTAAGCTCAGATCAGCAGCAGTAAGATGGCGGTCGGCGGGAACGCCTCTTTATAGCCCCTGTGACGTCGCAGACAGCAAGCCAATCACTGCAATGCCCTTCTCTAAGATGGTGGGGACCAGGACCTATGTCATCACGCTGCCCACACTCTGCGTTTACCTTCATTGGCTGAGAAATGGCGCTTTTCGCGTCATTGAAACGCGACTTTGGCGCGAAAGTCGCGTACCGCATGGCCGACCCCGCACAGGGGTCGGATCGGGTTTCATGAAACCCCGACTTAGCCAAAAGTCGGCGACTTTTGAAAATGTTCGACCCGTTTCGCTCAACCCTACTCATCACTGAACATGATGTGTAAACTGAGGGTCCTGTTCCAATTTTTGTTTTGCCCATTCTGCAAATTCAGAGCGCCGATCTGGGTCACCAACCATTCCCATTTCATTTAAGTGTATCCATATAAGTGGCCCACCCTCTATTGCTCCCCATGCATTTTGAGGCTATTATAAATTTAAAGTATACATATTATATGTACTTTGACTGTTGCCTCTAAGCATTCCTATTGTGACATCTCTGCTCATTTTAATCTTGTGTTTTAATTATAAATAAAGACAAGTTTATACTGTGGATCTCTTCTGTATTCGACCCATTATTTGATTTGAGTTTTGGCATGTATAGTTGAAGTGCCTAAAATAATAGTCTTTGACCCTTTTTGTATAATTATGTAATCTATTTGCACAGATTTTCCTCCTCTGTTTTAAAAGTCAACAAACTATCTGGGCAATGTACAATTAGCATACCAGTACATATCGCTAATCATCAAGGATAAGAGCACAATATGTTACATTAAATATCAGCCTACAAGTCAGTATTTCAGTCTTACACAGACAAAAGTCTGTTTTCTTGACCAACCAGAAAACAACACTTAAATTCAAAAGCCAACATGCAGAAAACAGCCTATACTTCTTGGCTTGCTAAAAATAGATACAATGCTATGTCTCCACAATATGTTCTAAACATTTGCCCAGGGCCCCATTTTGTCTAAAACCAGCCTTGCCTGCTGGACATGAAGACATCATGGAGGTGGTCCCACTTTTGAAATCTCCCCTCTGTTAGCCAGAATTGAGAGCAGTTCCCACTGAGTCTTACTGATTTTGTTGTGTATCACAGTACTTAGGCACAGAGGATCCACTAAAATCCTGATGGACTTGTCACATATACAATTTTCTTTTTTTACATAATCCATTATGACTATCTAAATCTTTAGAATTTACTCACAACCAAAATAAAATGGAAAATTAATTTTAACGCTTTCACTCTGGCACTGAGCTTGTATGTTTTCTGGCACGTCAGTTGAAGAAATTGATATGTGCTCCTAACAGCAGCGGGTAGACTATCGATCCACCCTTGGCTGTTAACATGTTAAATGCCGCTGTCAACCTCTGACAGCGGCATTTAACATGCTTGTGCCAGAAGCACGTCACAAAATTTGCCCATTGGTACCCGTGTCACATGACCGCGGGTCGCCGATGGGTTGGCATGACAACCCGGGGTCTGCAGAAGACGCTACGGGTCTCGACAAATGGCACTTTTTTTTGCAAATTTTGGATTTTTTTTCACCCCTTAAATAAAACGGAACCTATACACGTTTGGTATCCGTGTACTTGTAATGACCTGGAGAATCACATTAGCAGGTCAGTTTTAGCATTTAGTGAACATGGTAAAAAAAAAACACACAAAAAAACTGGAATTCCACTTTTTTTTGCAGCTTCACCGCACTTTGAATTTTTTCCCATTTTCTAGTACATGATATGGTAAAACCAATCATGTACTTAAAAAGTACAACTCATCCTGCAAAAAACAAGCCCTCACGTGGCTATACTGACCAAAAAGTGAAAAAGTTATGGCTCTGGGAAGACAGAAAGCAAAAACGGAAATGCAAAAATGGAAAACCCAAGTTCGTGAAAGGGTAAATATGTGTCACACTCTTTCAAGTGGGAATTTGTGAAATTCAGAAATAAAAATACATATGGAGTCTTTTTTTGCTAAATTTAATAATAAAAATAAAAAATAAAAACAATATTTCTATTCAAATGGTGTGGAAAGCAGTAACACAAATTAAACAAAAGAGATGGCAGCAAAGCCACCACATATAGTGTTGAGCACTCTGATACCGCAAGTATCGGGTATCGGCCGATATTTGCAGTATCGGAGTTCCGATACTTTCAGTATATCGGATACTGGAATCGGAAGTTCCCATAATTCAAAAAGCCAGAATTCAGCCAATGAGGAATGATTAGAAGTGTGGGCACATCTTGTAATGCATCGTAGGCATGTAACCACTGGCATGGCTGTGATTGGCTGCTGAAATGATGTCATGATGCACTATAAAAGTCGCTGCTGCCATTTTGGGTTCACTCTGCTGTGAATTCAGTTAGGGACAGGACGCTGTGTTCTGACTGAGGGCCAGTTTAGAGATAGCGATTTGCTTCATTGTGCTTTACCCAGGCTAATTGAGCAACTGCTGTGTGAGAACCTTGTTTTTGCCTTGCAGCGCTGTTAACAGCTGTCTGCAAGGTCTGTGTGTGAGTGCAGCTCACAGTGTTGTCTGTTCTACAGCCACCGCTGGTTGTAGTCAGCTCAGTGTGCGTCACTGCCTCATACTGTTCAATTGTCCTTTTTTGCATTAGTGCTGCCTGCAGCACATTTTTCGTGTTTTTCTCCTATTAGTAGGTTTCCATCCGTATCCTGCTAGATTGTGGAAAACACTATATAGGAGTACATAGAGGAGCTTTTCTTGGCCTTGCAGCGCCGTTCACGGCTGTCTGCATGGTCTGTGTGTGAGTGCAGCTCACTCTGTAGTCTGTTCTGCCGCCACAGCCGTGTGTAGTCAGCTCAGGGTGCGTCACTGCCTCATATTGTTCAATTGTCCTTTTTTGCATTAGTGCTGCCTGCAGCACATTTTTCCTGTTTTTCTCTTATTAGTGGGTTTCCATTCGTATCCTGCTAGATTGTGGAAAATCACTATTTAGGAGTACATAGAGGAGCTTTTTTTGGCCTTGCAGCGCCGTTTACGGCTGTCTGCACGGTCTGTGTGTGAGTGCAGCTCACTCTGTAGTCTGTTCTGCCGCCACAGACGGTTGTAGTCAACTCAGGGTGCATCACTGCCTCACACTGATCCATTGTCCTTTTTTCAATTAGTGCTGCCTGCTGCACATTTTTTCAAATTTAGCCAACTAGTGGGTTTCCATCTGTATCCTTTTAGATTGTGGAAAAACACATACATTTTGGCTTTTTTGGCCTTGCAGCGCCGTTCACGGCTGTCTGCATGGTTTGTGTGTGAGTGCAGCTCACTCTGTAGTCTGTTCTGAGATTAAAAAAGAAGTTAATAACGTTCACCAAACACACCACTTTACAGTTGTGTAGGCCACATTAGCTCATATTAAAGTCTAGTCCACACTTTAGAAAATTAGTGTTTTTATACATGTTAGGAGCTGTTCAGGAATAAGCACACTAAGCCCTTAGTACTTTTCCGCCTATCTTTTTCAGTCTACCAAGATGAAGAAGGCAGTGAGTAAGGCACGTGGTCGTGGAGCAGGGAGAGGACGTGGGGATTCTGTGCCTGCTGCGGGCACTGGTGAGTAATCATCCCCCAGTTTCAGCAGGGAACAGTCCTTCATGCACAGCTTTGTAAGAGATCGCCGTGCCCCGCTGCTGCGGGAAGAACAAATTGAAGCTGTTGTCGGATGGATGGCAGCTAACACATCAACTTCAATTAGTGCCACATCCTCTCAGGCACAGAGCACTAGAGAGCACCCATCTGTCTCTTCACCACCTGCCAAATTGCCCAGGCAGTCAGAGAGCCCAGGACAGGAGCCATCTCTTCTTCTGTTCTCTGAATCACTTGGCTTGGAAAGAGGGGGCCAGCCAAGCAGCATTCAAGAAATTGAAGAAGAGGCAGTATGAAGTGATGCCCAACAGCTTTGTCTTTTTGAATCTGAAGAGGCGGGTGGGCCAGTGCCTCCGGTCAGCACACCTCAGTACGCATCTGATCATGAGACTCAGGTGCCACTTTCTGGTGCGTACTGTGCTGCGGAGACTACCCAGGAGAAGCAGTTGGTGGAAAAGGGTAGTGTAGATGATGAGGTCCTTGACCCATCATGGCGTGAGGTACAGGAAGGTGATGGGAGCAGCTCTGAGGAAGAGATTCCCTGAACGGCCCAAAGAGGGAAGACAGCGTTGCCTGTAGCCTCCACTTCGGCACCCATTAGGATCATGCCTCTTCCAAAAGCCAAAACAGGCTCTCCAAAGGCTTGCAGTGCCTAGTCCTTTTTTGACACAGTTGCAGATGACATTTGCTTTGTCAAATGCAAGCTGTCATCAGAAAGTCAAAACAAAGAAAAGAATCAGCAACCTCAATACCACAAATATGTGGAAAAATGTGCAGACCAAGCACGTGGTGGAGTTACAAAAACACACTGAAGACCTGGGCCAACCAACAGCGGCACCTACCACCACTTCAGCTCGTGTTGTAGCCTCTTCCTCCAGCTCACACACAGCTGGTTCGGCTTCCTCACAGGATCACCATGCAAGAATTCCACCCACAGCACCACGTTCCCAGTCATCCTCACACTCCCAGCCCAGTCTACACCCATCGGTAGCACAGGCATGGGAGAAAAGGCAGCCATTCTCTGCAAACCACCCCCGAGCACAGGCTCTGAATGCTGGCATTGCAAAACTACTGTCCCTTGAAATGCTGTTATTCAGGCTGGTGGAGACTGACACCTTCCGTAACTTGATGGCATTGGCAGTCCCACAACACAATGTGCCCAGTCGCTTTTATTTCAGCAGGCAAGCCCTGCAAAAGCATGTGGAGGGAAACATTAAACATGCGCTACTAAACGCCATCAGTAGCAAGGTCCACCTCACCACCGATGCGTGAACCAGTCACCATGGACAGGGACGATACCTTTCCCTCACTGCCCATTGGGTAAATGTTGTGGTGCCGGGTACAGATCTTCAGAGTGGCGCTGCACGTGTTCTGCCAACTCCAAAGATTGCAGGAATCCAGTCTGTACACATTGCCTCCTCCTCATACTCCAGTTCCTCTGAATCATCGCTGCAGGAGCCATCACGGTCTACCTCCACCTTGATCCGTGAACGCTTACCTGCTATGACCAATATGAGCACAGCCGTGGCCAAATGTCAACAGGCCATAATAAAATTAATTTCTTTGGGGAATCGAAGCCACACAGCGCAGGAGCTATGGAATGCCATCAAGCGGGAAAGCGACTTGTGGTTTGTGCCAGCGAATCTCCAGCCAGGCATGGTAGTGTCTGACAATGGCTGAAATCTGGTGGAAGCTCTGGCCATAGGCAACCTCACTCACATCCCATGTCTGGCACATGTGCTCAACTTGGTCGTGCAGAATTTTTTGAGGGACTATCCGGATCATGATGCACTACTGCACAAGGTCCACCTAGAGTGTGCTCGCTTGCGGCGTTCCAGCATGGCAAGATCACACCTTGCAGCTCTGCAGTGCCGATTCCGCCTTCCGGAACATCGCATCATATGTGACCTACCCACCCGGTGGAATTCAATGTTACATATCTTGGAGCGGTTGTGTGAGCAGCAGCCAGCAGTAATGGAGTACCAGCTGCATCAGGCGCAAAGAAGTCGCACTGCGCGCCGTTCAGACTTCACAACCACTGAGTGGGCCACTATGAAGGACATCTGCCAGGTTTGGCATGCCTTCGATGATTCCACGTGGATGGCGAGTGCAGATGATGCACTAGTCAGCATTGTCATGATCTGTACTTTTTTCCTTGTCCTGTATTTTATATAATATGTCATGATGTGATGTGACTTCTCTTTCGTTGTATTTACTGTACATTTTGCAATGTCATGGGGTGCATGTAACTAACCTGTCTCCTTCCCCCAATACTTGCAGCCCTGAGCTATAATGCAATTAAGCTTTATCCACACCACTAGGGAAGGAATAGCCATTCTTCCTCACAGCAGGTGGCTAGTCAAATGCACATAATGAATAGACTAAGTGGAGCCAACCAGTCTAGAATCTTCTGCTGGACCCAACCATTGAATAGAAGGTGTGACCTCTACCCCCCTTCTTGGGCGGATCCCAGGAGCTCAGACAATCCATTCTTATTTTGAGATCAGATGTGAGTTGATCCTTGAAGGAGAAGGAGTGGGGATTCTTAGCTGAGGCAAGACCCCACGCCCATCTAGGACTGTGGAAGCGAACGGGGCGAGACTTGAGCTGAGGACATATCTCATCGTTCGTGAGATTGTTTTGGGATCCCTTGGACTAATTGTGGACTATTGCTTTGTTACCTGGCACAAGGATTATCGGGAGGTGCCCCCGAACCTGTTCCATTGGACTAATTGTGGACTCTGTAGATCTACCTGCATGTGTTGTTCCAGCGTTCTTGATAATAAATCTGTTGAATCATCCCTCGGCCTGTTGTCCCTTCTTGCTCTGCCGTACACCCCGTCACAAACTGGTGGCAAGCAGTGGGACCAGAGCAGAAGGAATGGAGGACAAAGGCCCATCAACATCGGGAACCAACACCGCAGAGTACAAGAACTGGACTTTGGGGAGCCTACAATCAAAGGCCCGTGAAGTAGGAGTCCGTTTTAAGGGACTCTCCAAAGAGCAGCTTATTGAGGCTTTGGAAGGTGTTCACCTGCAAGATGACGCTGAGGAAGGATCCTCACAGCAAATGGAGGAAAGACTGCAGCCGGAGGTAAATACCCAAAAAAGTCAGTGGGTTGTGTGGTACGAGGAGGAGTTGGCATTGCTGGGAGAAGAGGCCACCATAGACTATAAGAAAGAGGCCATTCACTGAGCTCAAGAAAGGGAGAGGGAGGCCATTCACAGAGCCGAGGAGAGGGAGAGGGAGGCCATTCACAGAGCCGAGGAGAGGGAGAGGGAGGCCATTCACAGAGCTGAGGACAGAGCTCAGGAGATGGCATTGCTGGAGAGGCAGATCGCTTTGGAAGCAGCTAGAAGCTCCAGACAGACTCTAACCCCAGCACCCACCATGAGGGAACTCCCCAGAGTGTCCCGCAAAGACTTCAAGCCCTTTAATGAGGCTGCAGGCGACATTGAGGGCTTCTTCCAGGACTTTAAGCATCAGTGTCGATTAATGGAAGTCCCAGAAAGGGACCGAGTCCGACATCTGGTGGGGCTCTTAGAGGGTGGATGTTATGTTTGCTAATGACAGGTGTTATGAAGGCAATCCAGAAACACAGTGTGCTTAGCGATCAGAGCGCACACAGTGATCTGACAAATACCCAAAAATACAAGAACGAGCTCTGAGACGTGGAAACTCTGTAGACTGCACACCTGATCCTATCCTAAACACAACTAAAAGCGGCTGTGGATTGCGCCTAACAATTACCTAGGCAACTCGGCACAGCCTAAGAAACTAGCTAGCCTGAAGATAGAAAAATAGGCCTGACTTGCCCCAGAGAAATTCCCCAAAGGAAAAGGCAGCCCCCCACATATAATGACTGTGAGTAAGATGAAAAGACAAAACGTAGGGATGAAATAGATTCAGCAAAGTGGGGCCCGATATTCTAGGACAGAGCGTGGACAGTAAAGCGAACTTTGCAGTCTACAAAAAACCCTAAAGCAAAACCACGCAAAGGGGGCAAAAAAAAACCACCGTGCCGAACTAACGGCACGGCGGTACACCCTTTGCGTCTCAGAGCTTCCAGCAAAACAAAAGACAAGCTGGACAGAAAAAAAAGCAACAAAAAAAAGCAAAAAGCACTTAGCTATACAGAGCAGCAGGTCACAGGAACAATCAGGAGAAGCTCAGATCCAACACTGAAACATTGACAAGGAGCAAGGATAGCAGCATCAGGCGGAGTTAAGTAATGAAGCAGTTAACGAGCTCACCAGAACACCTGAGGGAGGAAGCTCAGAAGCTGCAGTACCACTTGTGACCACAGGAGTGAATTCAGCCACAGAATTCACAACAGTACCCCCCCCTTGAGGAGGGGTCACCGAACCCTCACCAGAGCCCCCAGGCCGACCAGGATGAGCCGCATGAAAGGCACGAACAAGATCGGAAGCATGAACATCAGAGGCAAAAACCCAGGAATTATCTTCCTGAGCATAACCCTTCCATTTAACCAGATACTTGAGTTTCCGTCTAGAAACACGAGAATCCAAAATCTTCTCCACAATATACTCCAATTCCCCCTCCACCAAAACCGGGGCAGGAGGCTCAACAGATGGAACCATAGGTGCCACGTATCTCCGCAACAACGACCTATGGAATACATTATGTATGGAAAAGGAGTCTGGGAGGGTCAAACGAAAAGACACAGGATTGAGAACCTCAGAAATCCTATACGGACCAATAAAACGAGGTTTAAATTTAGGAGAGGAAACCTTCATAGGATATGACGAGAAGATAACCAAACCAGATCCCCAACACGAAGTCGGGGACCCACACGGCGTCTGCGATTAGCGAAAAGTTGAGCTTTCTCCTGGGACAAGATCAAATTGTCCACTACCTGAGTCCAGATCTGCTGCAACCTGTCCACCACAGAATCCACACCAGGACAGTCCGAAGACTCAACCTGTCCTGAAGAGAAACGAGGATGGAACCCAGAATTGCAAAAAAATGGAGAAACCAAGGTAGCCGAGCTGGCCCGATTATTAAGGGCGAACTCAGCCAACGGCAAAAAGGACACCCAATCATCCTGGTCTGCAGAAACAAAACATCTCAGATATGTTTCCAAGGTCTGATTGGTTCGTTCGGTCTGGCCATTAGTCTGAGGATGGAAAGCCGAGGAAAAGGATAGGTCAATGCCCATCCTACCACAAAAGGCTCGCCAAAACCTTGAAACAAACTGGGAACCTCTGTCAGAAACAATATTCTCAGGAATGCCATGCAACCGAACCACATGCTGAAAGAACAAAGGTACCAAATCAGAGGAGGAAGGCAATTTAGCCAAGGGCACCAGATGGACCATTTTAGAAAAGCGATCACAGACCACCCAAATGACTGACATCTTTTGAGAAACGGGAAGGTCAGAAATGAAATCCATCGAAATATGTGTCCAAGGCCTCTTTGGGACCGGCAAGGGCAAAAGCAACCCACTGGCACGAGAACAGCAGGGCTTAGCCCTAGCACAAATCCCACAGGACTGCACAAAAGTACGTACATCCCGTGACAGAGATGGCCACCAGAAGGATCTAGCCACTAACTCTCTGGTACCAAAGATTCCAGGATGACCAGCCAACACCGAACAATGAAGTTCAGAGATAAGTTTATTAGTCCACCTATCAGGGACGAACAGTTTCTCTGCTGGACAACGATCAGGTTTATTCGCCTGAAATTTTTGCAGCACCCGCCGCAAATCAGGGGAGATGGCAGACACAATGACTCCTTCCTTGAGGATACCCGCTGGCTCAGATAAACCCGGAGAGTCGGGCACAAAACTCCTAGACAGAGCATCCGCCTTCACATTTTTAGAGCCCGGAAGGTACGAAATCACAAAGTCGAAGCGGGCAAAAAATAACGACCAACGGGCCTGTCTAGGATTCAAGCGCTTGGCAGACTCGAGATAAGTCAAGTTCTTATGATCAGTCAATACCACCACGCGATGCTTAGCTCCTTCAAGCCAATGACGCCACTCCTCGAATGCCCACTTCATGGCCAGCAACTCTCGATTGCCCACATCATAATTACGCTCAGCGGGCGAAAACTTCCTGGAAAAGAAAGCACATGGTTTCATCACTGAGCAATCAGAACCTCTCTGTGACAAAACCGCCCCTGCTCCAATCTCAGAAGCATCAACCTCAACCTGGAACGGAAGAGAAACATCTGGCTGACACAACACAGGGGCAGAACAAAAACGACGCTTCAACTCCTGAAAAGCTTCCACAGCAGCAGAATACCAATTAACCAAATCAGCACCCTTCTTGGTCAAATCGGTCAATGGTTTGGCAATGCTAGAAAAATTACAGATGAAGCGACGATAAAAATTAGCAAAGCCCAGGAACTTTTGCAGACTTTTCAGAGATGTCGGCTGAATCCAATCCTGGATGGCTTGGACCTTAACTGGATCCATCTCGATAGTAGAAGGGGTAAAGATGAACCCCAAAAATGAAACTTTCTGCACACCGAAAAGACACTTTGATCCCTTCACAAACAAAGAGTTAGCACGCAGGACCTGAAAAACCATTCTGACCTGCTTCACATGAGACTCCCAATCATCTGAGAAGATCAAAATGTCATCCAAGTAAACAATCAGGAATTTATCCAGATACTCACGGAAGATGTCATGCATAAAAGACTGAAACACAGATGGAGCATTGGCAAGTCCGAACGGCATCACTAGATACTCAAAATGACCCTCGGGCGTATTGAATGCAGTTTTCCATTCATCTCCTTGCCTGATTCTCACCAGATTATACGCACCACGAAGATCTATCTTAGTGAACCAACTAGCCCCCTTAATCCGAGCAAACAAGTCAGATAACAATGGCAAGGGATACTGAAATTTAACAGTGATCTTATTAAGAAGGCGGTAATCAATACACGGTCTCAGCGAACCATCCTTCTTGGCTACAAAGAAGAACCCTGCTCCCAGTGGTGATGACGATGGGCGAATATGTCCCTTCTCCAGGGATTCCTTCACATAACTGCGCATAGCGGCGTGTTCGGGCATGGATAAATTAAATAATCGACCTTTAGGGAATTTACTACCAGGAATCAAATCAATAGCACAATCACAATCCCTATGCGGAGGTAGAGCATCGGACTTGGGCTCTTCAAATACATCCTGATAATCAGACAAGAACTCTGGGACCTCAGAAGGGGTGGATGATGAAATCGACAAAAATGGAACATCACCATGTACCCCCTGACAACCCCAGCTGGATACCGACATGGAATTCCAATCCAATACTGGATTATGGGTTTGTAGCCATGGCAACCCCAACACGACCACATCATGCAGATTATGCAACACCAGAAAGCGAATAACTTCCTGATGTGCAGGAGCCATGCACATGGTCAGCTGGGCCCAGTATTGAGGTTTATTCTTGGCCAAAGGTGTAGCATCAATTCCTCTCAATGGAATAGGACACCGCAAAGGCTCCAAGAAAAACCCACAACGTTTAGCATAATCCAAATCCATCAGATTCAGGGCAGCGCCCGAATCCACAAACGCCATGACAGAAAACGACGACAAAGAGCATATCAAGGTAATGGACAGAAGGAATTTGGACTGTACAGTACCAATGACGGCAGACCTAGCGGACCGCTTAGTGCGCTTAGACAATCAGAAATAGCATGAGTGGAATCACCACAGTAGAAACACAGACCATTCAGACGTCTGTATTCCTGCCGTTCAACTCTAGTCATAGTCCTATCGCACTGCATAGGCTCAGGTTTAACCTCAGGCAGTACCGCCAAATGGTGCACAGATTTACGCTCGCGCAAGCGTCGACCGATCTGAATGGCCAAAGACAAAGACTCATTCAAACCAGCAGGCATAGGAAATCCCACCATGACATCCTTAAGAGCCTCAGAGAGACCCTTTCTGAACAAAGCTGCCAGCGCAGATTCATTCCACTGAGTGACTACTGACCATTTCCTAAATTTCTGACAATATACTTCTATATCATCCTGACCCTGGCACAAAGCCAGCAAATTTTTCTCAGCCTGATCCACTGAATTAGGCTCATCGTACAGCAATCCGAGCGCCAGGAAAAACGCATCGACACTACTCAATGCAGGGTCTCCTGGCGCAAGAGAAAATGCCCAGTCTTGAGGGTCGCCGCGCAAAAAAGAAATAATAATCAAAACCTGTTGAATAGGATTACCAGAAGAATGAGGTTTCAAGGCCAGAAATAGCTTACAATTATTTTTGAAACTTAGAAACTTAGTTCTATCTCCAAAAAACAAATCAGGAATAGGAATTCTTGGTTCTAACATAGATTTCTGATCAATAGTATCTTGAATTTTTTGTACATTTATAACGAGATTATCCATTAAAGAGCACAGACCCTGAATATCCATGTCCACACCTGTGTCCAGAATCACCCAAATGTCTAGGGGAAAAAAAAAAGTGAACACAGAGCAGAAAAAAAAAAAAAAAATGATGTCAGAACTTTTTCTTTCCCTCTATTGAGAATCATTAGTTTGGCTCCTTGTACTGTTATGTTTGCTAATGACAGGTGTTATGAAGGCAGTCCAGAAACACAGTGTGCTTAGCGATCAGAGCGCACACAGTGATCTGACAAATACCCAAAAATACAAGAACGAGCTCTGAGACGTGGAAACTCTGTAGACTGCACACCTGATCCTATCCTAAACACAACTAAAAGCGGCTGTGGATTGCGCCTAACAACTACCTAGGCAACTCGGCACAGCCTAAGAAACTAGCTAGCCTGAAGATAGAAAAATAGGCCTGACTTGCCCCAGAGAAATTCCCCAAAGGAAAAGGCAGCCCCCCACATATAATGACTGTGAGTAAGATGAAAAGACAAAACGTAGGGATGAAATAGATTCAGCAAAGTGGGGCCCGATATTCTAGGACAGAGCGAGGACAGTAAAGCGAACTTTGCAGTCTACAAAAAACCCTTAAGCAAAACCACGCAAAGGGGGCAAAAAAAAACCACCGTGCCGAACTAACGGCACGGCGGTACACCCTTTGCGTCTCAGAGCTTCCAGCAAAACAAAAGACAAGCTGGACAGAAAAAAAAGCAACAAAAAAAAGCAAAAAGCACTTAGCTATACAGAGCAGGAGGTCACAGGAACAATCAGGAGAAGCTCAGATCCAACACTGAAACATTGACAAGGAGCAAGGATAGCAGCATCAGGCGGAGTTAAGTAATGAAGCAGTTAACGAGCTCACCAGAACACCTGAGGGAGGAAGCTCAGAAGCTGCAGTACCACTTGTGACCACAGGAGTGAATTCAGCCACAGAATTCACAACAGGTGGAGCTGCCGCAGCCTATAGAGCTATGGGCCCTCAGGGGAACTGTGAGTATGCGGAGATTAAACGGACTATTCTAGAACATTATGCTGTTACCCCAGACACTTACAGGACTCAGTTCCGTACTTTAGCCTGTGATGAGGAAGTGTTTTTCAAGATGTATGCCCACAGACTCAAACAGATATGTCATCGCTGGCTGGAGGCAGATGAGGCCTTAACCTTTGAGACCTTCCTCCAGGTTATCCTAAAAGAGCAGTTTTACTTCAAGTGCCCTGCTGAGATCCGGGAATGGGTGCGTGAGAGGAGACCAGCCACTGTGGAGGAAGCTGCAGCTCTAGCTGATGAGGTTCTCACCATCAAGCCTCAGTGGAGGGTTCTGTTGGAGGATGGAGAGAGGCCTACCAGCTCCACAACACCGGTGGCCCCCTGTTCTTCTGTCCCCATTGTTCCCCATTCCTCTAAGCCACCACCTCATGCTGATACCCGTGTAAACGTGCCTCCAGTTGCTTCTACTGCGTTTTCTGGAATACGACGAGGAGAGGAAGTAGCAGAGCGCAAGTGTTATGGTTGTGGGCATCTGGGGCATCTGCAGGCCTCATGCCCAGCCAGCCCATGGAGGAGTCGTCCTCAAACCCCTACAGCACCTTCAGGTGGGAGCTGGCCTCCAGGTTCCCTTACCCCTCGCCCAAGAGGACGCCTTGGATGGAGTGAGACCCAGCACAGATGCTATCGATGTGGACAGCCGGGGCATCTGCAAGCCTCCTGCCCAGCTGTTCAAATGAGGATTGATCCTGTACCCAGTCGTATTATTAATTATGTACAGCCAACTGCCATGGAGGACGACGTGTCACCACTACGTGAGGACTGGCCTAGTGCCTCACCCACCTATGTTGCACCACTAGGAGTTTATGGTGTGCGACCCGCAGCTATGACGACTTCTGCTCATCGAGGTAAGCACTTGCAGGAGGTCGTGCTGAATGGACAGAGACTTATTGGATTTTGTGACTCAGGGACTTTCCTCACACTGGCTGATCCCCGAGTGGTTCGGCCTGAGGCAATCCATCGAGGACCTGGGATTGTCATTGAACTGGCTGGTGGACAATGGAGGACTATTCCCACAGCCACTGTGGATCTAAACTTTGGTTTTGGGGTCAGGCGATGTGTGGTTGGGGTGATGGGTGGTCTGCCTGCAGATGTTCTCCTGGGCAATGATGTGGGAGAGCTACGATGCCAATTCGTGGCTGCATGAAGCCACATGTAAGTTACGCTCTGCCTGTGTGTACTTAACCAGCGACCTGTAGAGGTCCCTGGTACGTACACAAATTGGGAGGGGAAGGGATTGTCATGATCTGTACTTTTTTCCCTGTCCTGTATTTTGTATAATATGTCATGATGTGATGCGACTTCTCTTTCATTGTATTTACTGTACAATTTGCAATGTCATGGGGTGCATATAACTAACCTGTCTCCTTCCCCCAATACTTGCAGCCCTGAGCTATAATGCAATTAAGCTTTGTCCACACCACTAGGGAAGGAATAGCCATTCTTCCTCACAGCAGGTGGCTAGTCAAATGCACATAATGAATAGACTAAGTGGAGCCAACCAGTCTAGAATCTTCTGCTGGACCCAACCATTGAATAGAAGGTGTGACCTCTACCCCCCTTCTTGGGCGGATCCCAGGAGCTCAGACAATCCATTCTTATTTTGAGATCAGATGTGAGTTGATCCTTGAAGGAGAAGGAGTGGGGATTCTTAGCTGAGGCAAGACCCCACGCCCATCTAGGACTGTGGAAGCGAACGGGGCGAGACTTGAGCTGAGGACATATCTCATCGTTTGTGAGATTGTTTTGGGATCCCTTGGACTAATTGTGGACTATTGCTTTGTTACCTGGCACAAGGATTATCGGGAGGTGCCCCCGAACCTGTTCCATTGGACTAATTGTGGACTCTGTAGATCTACCTGCATGTGTTGTTCCAGCGTTCTTGATAATAAATCTGTTGAATCATCCCTCGGCCTGTTGTCCCTTCTTGCTCTGCCGTACACAAGTCACAAGCATGACTGTCCCCCTTATCTGCCTGCTTGAAAGAACACTGCAAGCGCTAAGGGATGAGGTTATGGAAGAGGTGAAGGATGAGGAGTCACAAATGCCATCTGCTTCTGGATAGTCTGCGCAACGTGGTTCCTCACAAAGGTCTAGGCAGGGGACACTTTGTGAGGAGGATGAGGAGTCAATGGAGGAGGAAGACATCTTTACAGAGTAGGGAGTTACACAGTGCTCCAGTAGTCAGTATGTAGAGCAAGGGTGGGGTGATGCAGAGCAGGCAGAGATCACGCCCCAAGCAGGGAACAGCGTTTCTTGGCCAGTTAGCAGTTTGCAGCACATGGTTGATTTCATGCTGTAGTGCCTGAGAAAAGACCGCCGCATCGCCCACATTCTCAACACGGCTGATTATTGGGTGTACACCCTCCTAGATCCGCGCTACCGGGGCAACTTACAAACCCTCATAACACCGTTGAACCGGGAGCATAAAATGCGGGAGTACCAAAACACACTGGTGCATTCCATCATCTTCTCCATTCCAACTGAGAGCAGTGCTGCTAGTGCTTTACAAAGCAGCTCAGTGCGTCGAGGGAGTGGAGGAAGCTCAGCACAAACAGGGAGCAGAAGCAGTGCCTCAGCACAAGGCAAGACCAGTATGGCCCAACTGTGGCAAACTTTTGTGTGCCTGCCACAAATGTCTACACCATCACAGATGGCTCCAGTCAGCAGGAGGCAACATTTCCGTCAGATGGTGACAGACTACATGTCTTGCCCTCTCAGTGTACTCCCACACGGCTCTTCTCCCTTCAAGTTTTGGGTCTCTAAGCTGGAAATATGGCCAGATCTTAGCCAGTATGCATTGGAGGTGCTGGCTTGCCCTGCTGCTAGTGTATTATTGGAACGCTTCTTTAGTGCCGCAGGTGGTGTACTAACAGACCGTCGCATGCGACTATCCTCCGATAACATTGACCGGCTTACTTTTCTGAAAATGAACATGGCCTGGATCTCAAAGGAATTTGCCACTCCTCTTCCAGATTAAATACTTGGTTGGCAACAGTATCCTGGTCTCCTGTTGTGTTCAGGTTTCTACCACCTGAACTGTAATCCCTGGGCTACAACACCGCCAGTTGCGGCTCAGTGCCATCTGCACAGTCAACACATGACCCAGTGCTATTGGGTTTCAGTAACGTCAGCTGATCCCCTGCTGTGTATCCGGCAATTGCTTCTGCTTCCTCCACACTCACACTACTACAGAAAATAAAGGGAACCTGTCCCCCCCCAGGCGTTTGTAACTGAAAGAGCCACTTTGTGCAGCACAAATGCTGCACCAGGAAAGGTGGCTCTTTTAGTTTTGCTCCTTGCACACGCTGAACTTAACACTTATAAAATATGTGTAACCTCATACCGTGAAACCGTCCCGGAGGTGGGACTTTCCTTCGTAATGAGACGCAGTACAGCCGGCATTTATACCCCCTTGGCGCTGGGCGCTGTGCCCTCAGCATTGTTTGAATCTGTCCCTGCGCTGTTATGTTAAACCTTGGCCATGCGCAATTAGCGCTGCCCATCTTCTGACATTATTTTATGTCAGGCTGAGTGCTCCTGTGCGGTCACGCTGCCCGAGATCCCGCTCCGCAGTGTCTTCTGATCTCTTCATACTGCGTGGCTGGGATTCATGGCAGTGCACTGTGAATATCTTTGCCTGTCACTCATCTCCTTCCGCCTTCTTCAGACTGTGTGCTGTCAGCTGATCCCTAATTACATGCCACAGCCGTGATGTCGCAGTCTGAAGAAGGCGGAAGGAGATGAGTGAGAGGCGAAGATATGCACTGTGCATGCCCATGAATCCCAGCTCCGCAGTGTGAATAAATCAGAAGACACTGCGGTCATGATCTCGGGCAGCGCGGCCGCACAGGCGCAGTCAGCCTGACACCAAATGATGTCAGAAGATGGGCATCGCTAACTGCGCATGCCCAAGGTTTAACATAATAGCGCTGGCTCAGGGACAGATTCAAACAATGCTAAGGAGGCGCCGCCCAGCACCAAGGGGGCATGAATGCCGGCTGTGCAGCGTCTCATTACGAAGGAAAGTCCCACCTCCGGGACGGTTTCACGGTATGAGGGGACACATTTTATAAGTGTTTAATTCATCGTGTGCAAGGAGCAGAACTAAAAGAGCCACCTTTTCCTTGTGCATTACTGCTGCACAAGGTGGCTCATTCAGTTACTAATGCCTGGGGGGGTTAAAGGTTTCCTTTCGAATTGCTCCGATTAGGCCTCGGCCTACACTCTGCTTCTCCTCGATTCCCTTGGCTCCAACACCGCCAGTTGCTGCCCGGAAGTGCTGTTTGTACAGTCAACACTTGCTGCCGTGTTATTGAGTTTCAGTAACGTCAGCTGATTCCCTGCTGTGTATCCGGCAATGTGTCCTGCGACCGCCACGCTGACACTACAACAGATATTAAACTCAGTCCAATTAGGCCTCGGCCTTCACCCTGATTGACCCTGGGCTCCAACACTGCCAGTTGGTGCTCGGAAGCGCTGTCTGCACAGAGAAAAACACTGGCTCCTGTGTTAGTGGGGTTCAGTAACGTCAGCTGCTCCCCTGCTGTGTATCCGGCAATGTGTCCTGCGACTGAAACGCTGACACTACAACAGATATTAAACTCGCTCCAATTAGGCCTCGGCCTACACCCTGATTGACCCTGGGCTCCAACACTGACAGTTGGTGCTCTGAAGCGCTGTCTGCACAGAGAAAAACACTGGCTCCTGTGTTAGAGGGGTTCAGTAACTTCAGCTGCTCCCCTGCTGTGTATTCGGCAAAGTGTCCTGCGACCGCCACGCAGACACTACAACAGAAATTAAACTCGCTGCAATTAGACCTCGACCTACACCCTGATTGACCCTGGGCTCCAACACTGCCAGTTGGTGCTCGGAAGTGCTGTCTGCACAGAGAAAAACACTCACTCCTGTGTTAGTGGGGTTCAGTAACATCAGCTGCTCCCCTGCCGTGTATCCGGCAATGTGTCCTGCGACTGCCACGCTGACACTACAACAGATATTACACTGCCTCGAGTGCAGGCCTCGGCCTACACCCTGACTGATTCTGGGCTCCAACACCGCCAGTTGGTGCTCGGAAGTGCTATCTGCACAGAGAAAAACACTGGCTCCTGTGTTAGTGGGGTTCAGTAACTTCAGCTACTCCCCTGTGCATCCGGTCATGTGTCCTGGGACCGCCATCCAGACACTACAACAGATATAAAACTCGCTGCAATTAGACCTCGACCTACACCCTGATTGATCCTGGGCTCCAACACTGCCAGTTGGTGCTCAGAAGTGCTGTCTGCAAAGAGAAAAACACTTGCCTCTGTGTTAGTGAGGTTCAGTAACGTCAGCTGCTCCCCTGCTGTGTATCCGGCAATGTGTCCTGCAACCGCCACACTGACACTACAACAAATATTAAACTCGGTCCAATTAGGCCTCGCCCTACACCCTGATTGACCCTGGGCTCAAACACCGCCAGTTGGTGCTCAGAAGTGCTGTCTGCACAGAGAAAAACACTCACTCCTGTGTTAGTGGGGTTCAGTAACGTCAGCTGCTCCCCTGCTGTGTATCCGGCAATGTGTCCTGCGACCGCCATGCTGACACTACAACAAATATTAAACTCGCTCCAATTAGGCCTCGCCCTACACCCTGATTGACCCTGGGCTCCAACACTGCCAGTTGGTGCTCAGAAGTGCTGTCTGCACAGAGAAAAACACTCACTCCTGTGTTAGTGGGGTTCAGTAACGTCAGCTGCTCCCCTGCTGTGTATCCGGCAATGTGTCCTGCGACCGCCATGCTGACACTACAACAGATATTAAACTCGCTCCAATTAGGCCTCGGCCTACACCCTGTTTGACCCTGGGCTCCAACACTGCCAGTTGGTGCTCAGAAGTGCTGTCTGCACAGAGAAAAACACTCGCTACTGTGTTAGTGGGGTTCAGTAACTTCAGCTGCTCCCCTGCTGTGTATCCGGCAATGTGTCCTGCGACTGCCATGCAGAGACTACAACAGATATTAAACTCGTTCCAATTAGGCCTCAGCCTACACCCTGATTGACCCTGGGCTCCAACACCACCAGTTGGTGCTCTGAAGTGCTGTCTGCACAGAGAAATACACTTGCTCCTGTTAGTGGGGTTCAGTAACAACAGCTGCTCCACTGCTGTGTATCCGGCAATGTATCCTGCGACCGCCACATTGACAGTACAACAGATACTACACTGCCTAGAGTGCAGGTCTCGGCCTACACCCTGATTGACCCTGGGCTCCAACACTGCCAGTTCATGCTCGGAAGTGCTGTCTGCAGAGAAAAACACTCGCTCCTGTGTTAGTGGGGTTCAGTAACGTCAGCTACTCCCCTGCTGTGTATCCGGCAATGTGTCCTGCGACCACCACGCTGACACTACAACAGATATTAAATATGCTGTTTGCTGCAGGCCAAACTGAACGCGGACAAGTCCTATTGTAACTCTTTTGTGACAGGCAGAACGGAAGGTGTAATCTTCAAACTTTTATAGATAACAACTACAGGAATGCCTGTCACAAATAAGAATATGATGAAGTAGAATATGAAGAAGAATAATAGTTTAATAAAAAGAATATGAAGAATGTAACAAAAAAAGAATAATAGGAAGAAGGTGAAGAAGAAGACGAATAAGGTGAAGTAGAAGTTGATGTAAAAGATGCTGCTGCTGAGGATGATGAAGAAAGTGTGGGAGAAGTAAAAAAGGTGAAGAGAATGGAATTAGTGAAACATCAATATCTGACAAAATATAAAAAATCTTAACATAGTCAATATCTTTGTAACTCCGAATGTCTTAAAAAAAATAATTCCTGCTATTCCATTTGATTGGGCTTAACCTCTATGCCTTTAATGTCTCCTCCACCTCCCCCAATACATCCTACATTATTCTTAGTTGTTTTCCTTCATGTAGAAATAACCTACAAGGAAAGAAAGGGTTTATTTTAATTCCGATATTTTGGTCCCATTGACTTGCATTGGTATCAGGTATCGGTATCGGCGATATCCGATATTTTTCGAATATCGACCGATCCAATCCGATACCGATATTTTCAAATATCGGAAGGTATCGCTCAACACTAGCCACATACTTAAAACCAATCTCACTCTAGTACTAGAGTACACATACTGTGCCGGCAGCATAGAATAAAGCAAGAAGAGCTGAATGAATTGATATGTAGCTTGTGGGAAAAGATTGATCATAGCTTGTTATTTAGTGTTGTGAATCATTTCTCATTTTGGGCTTATGAGTCTTGTGGGTGGTCACTTTCAGTGACCGACAGCTACCTTTGCATGCATACTAATATATGAAGACTGATGTATGTGTAATGTGTAAGAGCTCATTGACATTATTGCCAATTCACAGACAAAACTCAATGAAAAAAAAGAGCATATACCCTGTAGTAAGCAAATACTAAAAGTAAATATTTGGTACTTAACCCCTTTCTGACATCTGACGTACTATCCCATCGAGGTGGTATGGGCCCGTATGACCACCGACAGGATAGTATGTCATCACCGTTCAGCCGTGCTCACGGGGGGAGCGTGGCCGATCGGGGCCGGGTGTCAGCTGACTATTGCTGCTGACATCCGGCACTATGTGCCAGGATCGGTCACGGACTGCTCCTGGCACATTAACCCCGGCACACTGCGATCAAAGATGATTGCAGCGTTCTTGCGGTATAGGGAAGCATTACGCAGGGAGGGGGCTCCCTGCATGCTTCCCTCGAGACCCTCGGAGCAATGCGATTTGATCGTGTTGCTCCGAGGGTCTCCTAACTCCTCCTCCCTCTGATCCAAAATGGCCACGGGGGGCCTTCCGGGTCCTGCAGGGAGGTGGCTTGCAAGTGCCTGCTCAGAGCAGGCATCGGGAAGCCTCCCTGCAGTGCCTGTGTGATTGCTGATCTGACAAAGTGCACTGCAAAGTGTCAGATCAGCGATCTGACACTATAGCATAATGTCCCCCCCTTGGGCAATGTAAAAAAGTTAAAAAAAATATTTCCATGTGTAAAAAAAAAAAAATTCCTAAACAAAGAAAAAATATATATTTTGTTCCAAAAAATACATTTCTTTATCTAAATAAAAAAACAATAAAAGTACACATATTTAGTATCGCCGTATCCGTAACGACCCAACCTATAAAACTGTCCCACTAGTTAACTCCTTCAGTGAACACTCTGAAAAAAAAAGAGGCAAAAAAAAAGCTTTATTATCATACCGCCAAACAAAAATTAGAATAACACGCAATCAAAAAGACGGATATAAATAACCATGGTACCGCTGAAAACGTCATCTTGTCCCGCAAAAAAACGAGCCATGATACAGCATCATCAACGGAAAAAAAAAGTTATAGTCCTCAGAATAAAGCGATGCAAAAATAATTATTTTTTATATAAAATAGTTTTTATCGTATAAAAGCGCCAAAGCATAAAAAATGATATAAATGAGGAATCGCTGCAATCGTTCTGACCCGAAGAATAAAACTGCTTTATCAATTTTACCAAACGTGGAACGGTATAAGCGCCCTCCCCAAAAGAAATTCATGAATAGCTGTTTTTTGTTCATTCTACCTCACAAAAATCGGAATAAAAAGTGATCAAAAAAGTAATGTGCCCGAAAATGGTACCAATAAAAATGTCAACTTGTCCCGCAAAAAACAAGACCTCACATGACTGTGTGGACCAAAATATGGAAAAATTATAGCTCTCAAAATGTGTAGATGCAAAAACTATTTTTTGCAATAAAAAGCGTCTTTTCGTGTGTGACAGCTGCCAATCATAAAAATTTGCTAAAAAACCCGCTATAAAAGTAAATCAAACCCCCCTTCATTGCCCACTTAGTTAAGGAAAAATAATAAAATTAAAAAAAATGTATTTATTTCCATTTTCCCATTAGAGTTAGGGTTGGGGCTAAAGTTAGGGTTGGGGCTAAAGGTAGGTTAGGGTTGGGGCTAAAGTTAGGGTTAGGGTTGGGGCTAAAGTTAGGGTTAGGGTTGGGGCTAAAGTTAGGGTTAGAGTTTGGGCTAATGTTAAGGTTGGGGCTAAAGCCAGGGTTGGGGCTAAAGTTAGGGTTTGGGCCAAAATTAGGGTTTGGATTACATTTACGGTTGGGATTAGGGTTAGGGATGTGGTTAGGGTTATGGTTGGGATTAGGGTTAGAGGTGTGTTTGGGTTAGGGTTTCAGTTAGAATTGGGGGGTTTCCACTATTTAGGCACATCAGGGGCTCTCCAAACGCAGCATGGCGTCCCATCTCAATTCCAGTCAATTTTGCATTGAAAAGTCAAATGGCGTTCCTTCCCTTCTGAGCTCTGCCATGCGCCCAGTGGTTTACCCCCACATGTGGGGTATCAGCATACTCAGGACAAATTGCACAACAACTTTTGGGTCCAGTTTCTTCTGTTACCCTTGGGAAAATAAAAAATTGGGGGCGAAAAGATCATTTTTGTGAAAAAATTATTTTTTATTTTTACGGCTCTACATTATAAACTTCTGTGAAGCACTTGGTGGGTCAAAGTGCCCACCACACATCTAGATAAGTTCCTTAAGGGGTCTACTTTCCAAAATGGTGTCACTTGTGGGGGGTTTCAATGTTTAGGCACATCAGGGGCTCTCCAAATGCGACATGGCGTCCCATCTCAATTCCAGTCAATTTTGCATTGAAAAGTCAAATGGCGCTCCTTCCCTTCGGAGCTCTGCCATGCGCCCAAACAGTGGTTTACCCCCACATTTGGGGTATCAGCGTACTCTGGACAAATTGTCCAACAACTTTTGGGGTCCAATTTCTCCTGTTACCCTTGGTAAAATAAAACAAATTGGAGCTGAAGTAAATTTTTTGTGAAAAAAAACTTAAATATTGATTTTTTTTAAACATTCCAAAAATTCCAGTGAAACATCTGAAGGGTTAATAAACTTCTTGAATGTGGTTTTAAGTACCTTGAGATGTGCAGTTTTTAGAATGGTGTCACACTTGGGTATTTTCTATCATAGAGACCCCTCAAAGTGACTTCAAATGTGATGTGGTACCTAAAAAAATGTGATGTGGTTAATAAAAAAAAATTTGGTTCCAAAATTGTGCTGATGTAAAGTAGACATGTGGGAAATGTTACTTATTAAGTATTTTGTGTGACATATCTCTGTGATTTAAGGGCATAAAAATTCAAAGTTGGAAAATTGCGAAATTTTCAAAATGTTTGCCAAATTTCAGTTTTTTCCACAAATAAACTCTGTAATATCAAATAAATGTTACTGCTATCATGAAGTACAATATGTCACGAGAAAACTCAGAATCATGAGGATCCGTTGAAACGTTCCAGAGTTATAACCTCATAAATGGACAATGGTCAGAATTGCAAAAAATGGCCCGGTCATTATCGTCCAAACCACCCTTGGGGGTAAAGGGAGTTAATTTTGACCAAAAAAATCCATCCGACCACAATAAGTTGTACCCAATTGGAACGTTCCTATCTTGTATCTAGCATTAAAACCTTACCATGTGTCAGCCGACCTCAATGTCGATAAGGGCAGAGAAGGACAGGGACCGATTGGTCAGCCATGGGAAGCTAAATAGATACATGCTTTGTTCAGAATGGGGCGCCACGCCTCTTTAAAAAGCACAAGAAACTACAACAAAACCAAAGAAATGAGCTGGAGCATGGCTGCCCAATTGACTCCAAGAACATAAATTAAAATCAATAAATTATAAGTTACACAGAATCTTTTCCAACAAAACTATATATTAACCTGCTCATCTTCTGCTCTTTAGTATGCAGCACACAGGTTGGACAGCATGTTTAATATGACAAGTTACTTTTCAGGGATTAAAACATTTCCTGGTGCCAGGCGATGATTTGTTCCTTGTGTCACTGGCATTTGTACAGATCTGCACAGCTATGGTGACTGCATAATATAAAAGGTGCAATATTTCCTCGGTAAATGATGTGGGCATCATCAAGTTTATAGATTGGCAAAATGTTTTGATGACAGGTGAACTTTAGAAATGAAACAAAATGACTTGGCTTTATACGGAATGACAATATAAATGAAAGACATTTTTAAAACCCTTTTACAGTCTTCACGGAAACCTGAGGGAACTGAAGCAAAATTTACTAATTGCAGTTTCCTAGCTGCTTTATAAATCTGTGCCTGGTAGTAATGTATTGCTATTTATTTTGTTTAATGCACTTTTTACTGCAGCTCCCTGGCTGTACGGCAGAACTCTCTGGCCTAGGAGATAGCTGCCCATTTTGACAATTACAGCTTATAATTTGGCAATGAACCGAATTTATACATTCTCTAACTTAAAATAGAAAAAGCTATCAATCCAAAGAGTCCATCAATATTTATTGTAAGCTTTTACCATCGCTCCATATAATTTTATACACTTTCACAGTAAAAGCACTGAGTGCTTCTGATTACTTCATAATCTACATAAACAAATGTTTTTCCCTTGTAAAGCCAACCAAGAATTGACTTCGGTTTGATGGCCCTTGTAAGGATGTTATATAGCCTTCCTGTAATTAAATTATATTCATGAAATGGTTGCCTTGTAAATAGTATTCAATTATGGCACATTCAATGCACAAAGTAGCCCAAAGGAAAAATAATGTATATTCATGAAGGACAACATATGTTAAACTTACCATCATGTCAAGCATAGCCACATAAAACACAACCATATAGAGAATATTAAAAAAAAAGGTTTAATCCAAGCTATTTTATCGAGGCACAAGATACATAGAGTTATGGTTTTTCATTGCTTCTGAATGTCGTTTGTTGGCATTTTATTACTTTTATGATAAAATACTGGACACATTTCTAACAAACGGAAAAGACAAAATGAAGACTTCGTGAAGGGATTTAGGAGTCCAGAGTGTTTGCTTTTACATCGAAGACACTGACTTTTACTGACTATTGTCACTCTGACAACTTTTTCCATACATTAGATTTTTCATGTACACATTTATATACAGAGTGGATAAGGGATTAGTAAGGGTATTCCTGTAATATTCCCTGCGGTCAACACTGGTTTTAAACCGGTCAATAATGGTTATTACTTAGTATCTATTGTGTGATGTATGGATCGATATCGTTATCCACTATCCATGTTGCTCTAAAGTTGTTAGGCGTTTAAATCTACTATCCCTGGAGGTCTAGAGTGGTCTAATTATGAACAGTTGATACTATATAATAAAATAGTTACAAAGAATAGTTAAGCTAATTGTTGTTATCTAAGGTAGCATAATGTATCTGTAATTTCATTTTGCTTCATCTAAATAGGTCAATAATTATTTAATTGGGTCTTCTTCTCTCCAATTGGGTCTGCTGATTTCTTCCACAAAATCATCCAGATAATTACATTTTGTGAATCTAAATCCACCACTGGATGGTTCTAACTGCATAGGGATTTATACAGCTCATATAAAACAAAATAATAAACTAATGGGCAATGAGCTCCCAAGTTACAGAGAGCAGAGTTAACAACAAGGTTATAACTAGTGATGGGCGAGTATGCTCGGCACTGCTCGATACCCAGACGAGAATCAAGGTGCTCGATGAAGTAGCAAGCAGTGTCGAGTAACACATGATTCTTGAGTGCTCGGATCCCCGTAAGTGAATTACCTGAGTTGGACAGAGAGATATTAATTTTCAATCCTCTGTAAAAATACACACATTTGCCATTCACATCCATTATACTTGCTACTCGATCAACACTAGTAAAAACCCCAGAGACCAATGATGGAATTTTAGAGATAACATTTTACTGTGCTACAGTTTTTTAGTTCCCTTTAAATTAGAAGTACAATAAAGAGCCCTTTCACCTGTTCTCACAAAATGACACATTCTTATGTCCAGTTTGCAAGTGCTTTCTCACAATCTGATGTTCAGTTACTTCACAAGGATGGGAAAGTCACAGTAGTTGTATTTGTGCCATCCACAGCAGGAGCAAGCTGTTATACACAGCTAATCTTCAGCTACATGTGCTGGGACAGGATAAAGCTTCAATCCTAGGGCTTTAATCACTGAGATGCCACTGTCAATAGTGACAGCGGCAGGTGAGGAGTTTGACAAAGGAGGATCACTTCCTATGTCAACCCAACAGTATCCCCATAGCACAATCCTGGAGTGGTAGTAATGGTAGATATTAGAACAATGAGGCCTAACAATGGTCTCCATGTCTGTCATAAAATTTAGCCTATCAAATTCTGATGCAGGCAGTACTTCAAACACTGACAGGATAATCCACTGTACTACACAGGTAGTACTGTGTATTGTCAATTAAATCAAAGAACCGCATGTTCAAATCCTCTTGTGGGAATAAAAAAAAAATATAGCTCTGGAAAAATTAAGAGACCACTGCACAGTTTTATAAAAATCAGCTTCTATACATGTCTGACAGCCATTCCATTCCAGTGTCAGTTGAATTCCAGAGTACACCTCATTCTTAATGTGCTTCAGATTAGGTGATCACCTGAACCAAATCTTATGTAACGAAGGAAAGTATAAAAAACAATGCTGTGGTGTTCACAATCCTCTTGCAATAGGACAAGCTGGATGGCAAAACAAGTGCTAGTAATATCCCAAAACTATTAGGAATGCAAAAATAACTTTTAACCATGCCAAAGGAAATGAAAAGAAAAGTCTTGATTGAGGAAAAGAAAGGCTCATTTCTGGCTTTACTAGCAGAAGGACACAGTGAGCGTCATGTTGCCTCCATCCTTAAAATTTCTAAGACAGCAGTTTATTACAACAAGGTCAAGCAGCAGACATTGGGGACAGCAAAGCTACAGACCGGCATGGGGCGAAAACGACTCTCCACTGACCAGGATGACAGTCATCTTATTCGAATGTCACTCAGCAACTGCAGGATGACATCAAGTGACCTACAAAAGGAATGTCAGCTAGGTTGAAGTGCACACCAAGAACAGTTTGTAACAGGCTCCTAGAGGCAGGACTCAAGTCATGTAAAGCTAGAAAAAAGCCTTTCATCAATGCAAAGGAGAGTCAGGCTGAAGTTTGCCAAAAAACTATAAGGATTGAACCATAGAGGACTGGAGTAAGGTAATCTCTGATGAGTCTAATTTTCAGCTTTGCCCATCACCTGGTCATCTAATAGTTAGTCGGAGACTTGGAGAAGTGTACAAGCCACAGTGTCTTGCACCCACTGTGAAATTTGGTGGAGAATTGGTGATGATCTGGGGATGCTTCAGCAAGACTGGAATTGAGCAAATAGTTATTTGCGAAGGATGCATGAATCAAGCCACATACAAGGTTATCCTGGAAAAACAGTTCATTCCTTCTGCTCAGGCAATGTTCCCCAACTTTGAGGACTGTTGACAATGCGCCATGCCACACAGCTAGGTCAATCAAGGTGTGGATGAAGGACCACCACATCAAATCCCTGTCATGGCCAGCCCAATCTCCAGACCTGAACCCCAATGAAAACCTGTGGAATGTAACCAAGAGGAAGATGGATAGTCACAAGCCATCAAACAAAGAAGAACTGCTTAAGTTTTTGTACCAGGAGTGGCATAAGGTCACCAAAAAGCAGTGTGAAAGACTGATGGAAAGCATGCCAAGAGGCATGAAAGCTATGATTATAAATCATGGTTATTCCACAAAATATTGATTTATGAACTCTTCCTGAGTTAAAACATTAGTATTGTTGTTTCTAAATGATTATTAACCCCTTCCCGACCTGTGACACAGCGTATGCGTCATGAAAGTCGGTGCCAATCCGACCTGTGACGCATATGCTGTGTCACAGAAAGATCGCGTCCCTGCAGGCCGGGTGAAAGGGTTAACTCCAATTTCACCCGGCCTGCAGGGACAGGGGGAGTGGTAGTTTAGCCCAGGGGGGGTTGCTTCACCCCCCCGTGGCTACGATCGCTCTGATTGGCTGTTGAAAGTGAAACTGCCAATCAGAGCGATTTGTAATATTTCACCTAAAAAAATGGTGAAACATTACAATCCAGCCATGGCCGATGCTGCAATATCATCGGCCATGGCTGGAAACACTTATGTGCACCCACCCCACCCCACCGATCGCCCCCCCAGCCCCCCGATCTGTGGTCCGCTCCCCTCCGTCCTGTGCTCCGCTCCCCCGTCCTCCTGTCTGCTCCCCCCGTGCTCCAATCACACCCCCCGTGCTCCGATCATACCCCCCCGCACTCCGATCACCCCCCCCCGCACAGCGATCCCCCCCCCGTGCTCTGATTCCCCCCCCGTGCTCCGATCCACCCCCCTGCACAGCGATCCCCCACCCCGTGCTCCAATCCACCCCCCCGTGTTCCTATCCACCCCCCCCCCCCCGTGCTCCGACGCTCCCCCCGTGCCCTGATCTCCCCCCCCCTTATACTTACCTCCCGGGATCCGTCCGTCTTCTTCCCTGGGCGCCGCCATCTTCCAAAATGGCGGGCGCATTTGCAGTGCGCCCGCCGAATCTGCCGGCTGGCAGATTCGTTCCAAAGTGAGTTTTGATCACTGAGATATAACCTATCTCAGTGATCAAAATAAAAAAAAAAAGTAAATGACCCCCCCCCCCTTTGTCACCCCCATAGGTAGGGACAATAAAAAAATAAAGAATTTTTTTTTTTTTTTTTACACTAAGGTTAGAATAGGGTTAGGGTTAGGGCTAGGGTTAGGGGTAGGGTTAGGGTTAGGGGTAGGGTTAGGGGTAGGGTTAGGGCTAGGGTTAGGGGTAGGGTTAGGGGTAGGGTTAGGGGTAGGGTTAGGGGTAGGGTTAGGGTTAGGGTTAGGGTTAGGGGTAGGGTTTCGGTATGTGCACACGTATTCTGTTCCTCTGCGGATTTTTCCGCTGCGGATTTGATAAATCCGCAGTGCTAAACCGCTGTGGATTTATCGCGGATTTACTGCGGTTTTTCTGCGCATTTCACTGCGGTTTTACAACTGCGATTTTCTATTGCAGCAGTTGTAAAACCGCTGCGGAATCCGCAGAAAGTGACATGCTGCGGAATGTAAACCCCTGCGTTTCCGTGCAGTTTTTCCGCAGCATGTGTACAGCGATTTTTGTTTCCCATAGGTTTACATTGATCTGTAAACTCATGGGAAACTGCTGCGGATCTGCAGTGTTTTCCGCAGCGTGTGCACATACCTTTAGAATTAGGCTATGTGCACACGGTGCAGATTTTGCTGCGGATCTGCAGCGGATTGGCCGCTGCGGATTCGCAGCAGTGTTCCATCAGGTTTGCAGTTCCATGTGAACATATGGAAAACCAAATCCGCTGTGCCCATGGTGCGGAAAATACCACGCGGAAATGCTGCGTTGTATTTTCCGCAGCATGTCAATTCTTTGTGCGGATTCCGCGGTGTTTTACACCTGTTCCTCAATAGGAATCCACAGTTGAAATCCGCACAAAAAACACTGGAAATCCACGGTAAATCCGCAGGTAAAACGCAGTGCCCTTTACCCGCGGATTTTTCAAAAATGATGCTGAAAAATCTCACACGAATCCGCAACGTGGGCACATAGCCTTAGGGTTAGGGTTGGAATTAGGGTTGTGGTTAGGGGTGTGATTACTGTTATGGCTACAGTTGGGATTAGGGTTAGGGGTGTGTTGGGGTTAGTGTTGGAGGTAGAATTGAGGGGTTTCCACTGTTTAGGCACATCAGGGGTCTCCAAACGCAACATGGCGCCACCATTGATTCCAGCCAATCTTGTATTCATAAAGTCAAATGGTGCTCCCTCAATTCCGAGCCCCGACGTGCGCCCAAACAGTGGTTTACCCCCACATATGGGGTACCAGCATACTCAGGACAAACTGCGCAACAATTACTGGGGTCCAATTTCTCCTGTTACCCTTGTGAAAATAAAAAAATGCTTGCTAAAACATCATTTTTGAGGAAAGAAAAATTATTTTTTATTTTCACGGCTCTGCGTTGTAAACGTCTGTGAAACACTTGGGAGTTCAAAGTGCTCACCACATATCTAGATAAGTTCCTTGCGGGGTCTAGTTTCCAAAATGGGGTCACTTGTGGGGGGATCCTACTGTTTAGGCACATCAGGGGCTCTGCAAATGCAATGTGACGTCCGCAGACCATTCCATCAAAGTCTGCATTTCAAAAGTCACTACTTCCCTTCTGAGCCCCGACGTGTGCCCAAACAGTGGTTTACCCCCACACATGGGGTATCAGCGTACTCAGGAGAAACTGGACAACAACTTTTGTGGTCCAATTTCTCCTGTAACCCTTGGGAAAATAAAAAATTCTGGGCTAAATAATTATTTTTGAGGAAAGAAAACGTATTTATTATTTTCACGGCTCTGTGTTATAAACTTCTGTAAAGCACTTGGGGGTTGAAAGTGCTCACCACATATCTAGATAAGTTCCTTTGGGGGTCTAGTTTCCAAAATGGGGTCACTTGTGTGGGGTTTCTACTGTTTAGGCACACCAGGGGCTCTGCAAACGCAACGTGACGCCCGCAGACCATTCCATCAAAGTCTGCATTTCAAAAGTCACTACTTCCCTTCGGAGCCCCGACGTGTGCCCAAACAGTGGTTTACCCCCACACATGGGGTATCAGCGTACTCAGGACAAACTGGACAACAACTTTTGTGGTCCAATTTCTCCTGTAACCCTTGGGAAAATAAAAAATTCTGGGCTAAAAAATTATTTTTGAGGAAAGAAAACGTATTTATTATTTTCACGGCTCTGTGTTATAAACTTCTGTAAAGCACTTGGGGGTTGAAAATGCTCACCACATATCTAGATAAGTTCCTTTGGGGGTCTAGTTTCCAAAATGGGGTCACTTGTGGGGGGTTTCTACTGTTTAGGCACACCAGGGGCTCTGCAAACGCAACGTGACGCCCGCAGACCATTCCATCAAAGTCTGCATTTCAAAAGTCACTACTTCCCTTCTGAGCCCCGACGTGTGCCCAAACAGTGGTTTACCCCCACACATGGGGTATCAGCGTACTCAGGACAAACTGGACAACAACTTTTGTGGTCCAATTTCTCCTGTAACCCTTGGGAAAATAAAAAATTCTGGGCTAAATAATTATTTTTGAGGAAAGAAAACGTATTTATTATTTTCACTGCTCTGTGTTATGAACTTCTGTGAAGCACTTGGGGGTTCAAAGTGCTCACCTCACATCTAGATAAGTTCCTTTCGGGGTCTAGTTTCCAAAATGGGGTCACTTGTGGGGGGTTTCTACTGTTTAGCCACATCAGGGGCTCTGCAAACGCAACGTGACGCCCGCAGAGCATTCCATCAAAGTCTGCATTTCAAAACGTCACTACTTCACTTCCGAGCCCCAGCATGTGCCTAAACAGTGGTTTACCCCCACATATGGGGTATCAGCGTACTCAGGAGAAACTGGACAACAACTTTTGGGGTCAAATTTCTCCTGTTACCCTTGGGAAAATAAAAAAAAGCGGGCTAAAAAATCATTTTTGAGAAAAGAATTTTTTTTTTTAATTTTCATGGCTCTGCGTTATAAACTTCTGTGAAGCACTTGAGGGTTCAAAGTGCTCACCTCACATCTAGATTAGTTCCTTTGGGGGTCTAGTTTCCAAAATGGGGTCATTTGTGGGGGATCTCCAATGTTTAGGCACACAGGGGCTCTCCAAACGCGACATGGTGTCCGCTAATGATTGGAGCTAATTTTCCATTTAAAAAGCCAAATGGCGTGCCTTCCCTTCTGAGCCCTGCCGTGCGCCCAAACAGTGGTTTACCCCCACATATGGGGTATCTGCGTACTCAGGACAAACTGGACAACAACATTTGTGGTCCAATTTCTCCTATTACCAATGGCAAAATAGGAAATTCCAGGCTAAAAAATCATTTTTGAGAAAAGAAAAATTATTTTTTATTTTCATGGCTCTGCATTATAAACTTCTGTGAAGCACCTGGGGGTTTAAAGTGCTCAGTATGCATCTAGATAAGTTCCTTGGGGGGTCTAGTTTCCAAAATGGGGTCACTTGTGGGGGAGCTCCAATGCATAGGCACACAGGGGCTCTCCAAAACGCGACATGGTGTCCGCTAACAATTGGAGCTAATTTTCCATTCAAAAAGTCAAAAGGCGCGCCTTCCCTTCCAAGCCCTGCCGTGTGCCCAAACAGTGGTTTACCCCCACATATGAGGTATCAGTATACTCGGGAGAAATTGCTCAACAAATTTTAGGATCCATTTTATCCTATTGCCCATGTGAAAATGAAAAAATTGAGGCGAAAATAAATTTTTTGTGAAAAAAAAGTACTTTTTCATTTTTACGGATCAATTTGTGAAGCACCTGAGGGTTTAAAGTGCTCACTAGGCATCTAGATAAGTTCCTTGGGGGGTCCAGTTTCCAAAATGGGGTCACTTGTGGGGGAGCTCCAATGTTTAGGCACACAGGGTCTCTCCAAATGCGACATGGTGTCCGCTAACGATGGAGATAATTTTTCATTCAAAAAGTCAAATGGCGCTCCTTCCCTTCCGAGCCTTACCATGTGCCCAAACAGTGGTTTACCCCCACATGTGAGGTATCAATGTACTCAGGAGAAATTGTCCAACAAATTTTAGGATCCATTTTATCCTGTTGTCCATGTGAAAATGAAAAAATTGAGGCTAAAAGAATTTTTTTGTGAAAAAAAAGTACTTTTTCATTTTTACGGATCAATTTGTGAAGCACATGGGGGTTTAAAGGGCTCACTATGCATGTAGATAAGTTCCTTGGGGCGTCTAGTTTCCAAAATGGGGTCACTTGTGGGGGAGCTCCAATTTTTAGGCGCACGGGGGCTCTCCAAACGTGACATGGTGTCCGCTAAAGAGTGCAGCCAATTTTTCATTCAAAAAGTCAAATGGCACTCTTTCCCTTCCAAGCCCTGCCGTGCGCCCAAACAGTGGTTTACCCCCACATATGAGTTATCAGCGTACTCAGGACAAATTGGACAACAACTTTCGTGGTTCAGTTTCTCCTTTTACCATTGGGAAAATAAAAAAATTGTTGCTGAAAAATCATTTTTGTGACTAAAAAGTTAAATGTTAATTTTTTCCTTCCATGTTGCTTCTGCTGCTGTGAAGCACCTGAAGGGTTAATAAACTTCTTGAATGTGGTTTTGTGCACCTTGAGGGGTGCAGTTTTTAGAATGGTGTCACTTTTGGGTATTTTCAGCCATATAGACTCCTCAAACTGACTTCAAATGTGAGGTGGTCCCTAAAAAAAATGGTTTTGTAAATTTCGTTGTAAAAATGAGAAATCGCTGGTCAACTTTTAACCCTTATAACTTCCTAGCAAAAAAAAATTTTGTTTCCAAAATTGTGCTGATGTAAAGTAGACATGTGAGAAATGTTATTTATTAACTATTTTGTGTCACATAACTCTCTGGTTTAACAGAATAAAAATTCAAAATGTGAAAATTGCAAAATTTTCAAAATTTTTCGCCAAATTTCCGTTTTTATCACAAATAAACACAGAATTTATTGACCTAAATTTACCACTAACATGAAACCCAATATGTCACGAAAAAACAATCTCAGAACCGTTAGGATCCATTGAAGCGTTCCTGAGTTATTACCTCATAAAGGGACACTGGTCAGAATTGCAAAAAACGGCAAGGTCTTTAAGGTCAAAATAGGCTGGGTCATGAAGGGGTTAACTTGTTTTTTTTGCATTATTTGAGGTCTGCAATCAATGCATTTTTTTGTTATTTTGACCATTTCTCATTTTCAGAAAATAAATACAAAATTTATTGCTTAGAACTTTGGAGACATGTTGTCAGTAGTTTGTAGAATAACAGAACAATGTACATTTTACTAAAAAAAATATACCTATAAAGAGAAAAATCAGACAAACTGAAAATTTTAATCCGACAAGGAAAGTACCCCAAAGTAGTTATAAATAAACTTCAAGTAGATAAATAGACTTAAATAACAACAAGAAACTACTTGAAACAAGTAATCAAAGAATCAATATAAAATTCAATTACCGGTAGTTATTTTATTTGACATCAAAAAACGATACACAAAAATTAAAAACAAGAGGGGCAGTTTAGCACTCATAGCATAACAAAAAAATATATCAGTACGAAGATATCAATTCCACAGTGTGGAGTACTGGAAGCACAAAAGAATTTTAAACTGCAATACTACAATTAATCAATTGTGGTATTGCACACTCACACTCCAGAACTTTGGCCAATCAAGGTAAAGTGCATTTATATCGGCGCATCGCATGCCGCCACAGTGATAACATCCCCGCCCCATGTCTCGCGGCAACATCACAAGAAGGCGCAGCCGCGCCGTCCACGACGTCACAAGCGAGGCAAGCTCCATCACGTGCCTCGCTTGTGACGTCGCGGACTTGATTGGCCCAAGTTCTGATGTAGTTTGTATATAAAACGGAAGTGTGACCTCCTCTGTATCACTCCCTGACGAAGCAACGTGTGAAACGCGCGTTGGAGTGTGAGGAGGTGTGTCGGCACGTTCAGCATGAGTACGGGTTAGTATATATTATGCACTATGCACTTTTCTTTCTTTGAAACTGCTCCTGTTGAGGATACTTTTAGTACATGAGATGCCACTTGTCCTCACTTCTGTCCCATTGTGGATATTGATTAATTGTGGTATTGCAGTTTAAAATTCTTTTGTGCTTCTTGTACTCCACACTGTGGAATTGATATCTTCTTACTGATATATTTTTTTGTAATGCTATGAGTGCTAAACTGCCCCTCTTGTTTCTATTTTTTGTGTATTGTTTTTCGGTGTCAAATAAAATAACTAATTGAATTTTATATTGATTCTTTGATTACTTGTGTCAAGTAGTTTCTTGTTGGTATTTAAACTGAACATTTTGCAGTGGTCTCTTAATTTTTGCCAGAGCTGTATATATAAACCCCCAAATCTAATTTTAAAGAACCACTCCAGCTTTTTTTTTAATACTTTTGTTAGGCATCACCTATGTAAGTGTAATGCATGTAGTTACATACTCACTGACAGCTATTTTCACCCATTTTCAGCCCCACTTTGCATTAAATGACTGCAGTTGTGACCTGCCAAGTCACACAGTGTTTGCTGTGTGGAGCAGGGGTCACTTTATTTAAAACTTTGCAATGCACGTCTATGGAAATTTAGAACGGTGCTGTGTAGCTTTATTCTGAGTCCCATAGACTTGAATTGAGAAAAGTTTAACTTCCGGAACATATGGCATGGAGTGACTGGAGTGGGTCTTAAAACAGATTAAGACATTTACCGGCGAGTCTGCAACTTCATTACATACACCTACTGTAAATACATGATCCGTAAAAAAGGGATCGGAAGAAAAAACGACTGGAGTGGGACTTTAATAAAAACATGTTTATTTGTAAAAAAGAATCCCCTAAACCCTAGCAAAAACCACACATATTTGGTAGTGCCATGTTCAAAACAACACACACTGTAATCCTATATTATTTATACTGCACAGTGAATTGCAAAAATAAGCACCATACAGGTCTATACTAAAAATGAAAATGTTATGACTCTCATAATATGGCAACCCCCCCAAAAGGTTTTTTTTTAAAGTGATTTTCTTATAGTAAAACATAAAAAAATATAAAGTGGGCATCACAGTTATCGTATTGACTCACAGAATAAAGGTGGCATGTCAATTGTATTGTATGTTGTACTATGTAAAAAATAAAATGAAATAAACAGTTTAAGATGTATTGTTTATGTTTCTAATAAAAATGAATTAAAAAGTGATGAAAAAGTCACATTAATGAAAAATAGTATCAGGAAAAATGACAGCTTATAAAAGGTAAATTTCTGGGTATAGCAAAACTTAAAAAAAAAAACAGCCTATAGAGATTTGGTAATTACATGATTGTATCAACCCAGAGAATAAACATAACATGCCAATAATAAACAGTGAATGGGTTTATATGAAAAACCACAAGGTAGGTCTGTTTCCATTAAAGGGGTTGTAACTAATTATTGATGTGCTATCCATAGGACAGGTCATCAATATGAGATAGGTAATGGTCTAACACCTGCCTTCCCAACTATCAGCTAATATCTACTCCAGCAGCAGCCAGATATAAGCAACTCCAGCCATAATTATATAATGTAAATGGGTTGAGTGAATGGATAATGTGCCCAAAAATGCTTGTTCATCGTATTTGAAATTGTTGAAAGCAAAAATTCTTGTTCATCTTTTGAAAATTGTATAATTTAAAGTGAAATTTGGCAAAAAGGAGTGGAAATTCAAGTCCTAAATAGGTATGGCTCTCAGTGATTGATCATATTGTTAAGAAATTGTTCTTTAGCAGTTGGAGCATTGGAATGAGTTACAATTTTGTGTCACATTGCATATTGATATTATTGGAAATGTCACTGTTGAAATACAATGACTAAATTGATTATCAAAGATTTTATCGCTAATTTGATTAAATTTTATTTGTTCATTTTCAACATAAATGTCCAAACAATGCTTTATGAATTCATGTATTCAAAATAAATAGTATCACTCAGGATTTGAAAGTTGTCACACCGATACTTCAAATTACATTGGGAACACAATTTTCTTTGAGTAAGATCTGACACTTGTTCTTGACTAACTTTTGGCTCCAGGACCCAACAGTGGCCCCAGTTTAACTCTACCACAACAACTTCTTAAGTTACAGGATACCGTCCCTTTGTCTCCTTTGTTCATGCACAGGCTATATCTTACTGTAAGTCAAATTGTGCATAAGAAGTAAAGTTAGATTGTAGTTAAGTAAAATTTTATGCTTATAGCTTTTCTTGGAGGGTTTGGAGGGACAATCTTGACTGGTGCTCCAACAATAGTAAGTCATCACGTGCATATCCCATTTGTCCTGATACCGTCTTCCCATTACCTTCAAATCTTGGTTGAATAGTTCAACTTGCTCATTAGAGACTGCATACGGGTTTTCAGGGAAGTTTGCAAAATGTCTATGCAGAAAATGCACCTTGATATTCATGTAGCAACCAAGCGTTTTGTAGTTCTTCAAGAGTTTTTGGACAATTTCAGTATAATTGATGGCTGGTGTATTTCCAAGATAGTCCTTGACAAGGTCTTTGAAAGATAACCAAACATTCTTCTGGAGTTCTGACATTGTCCCAATTAAATGTTCATATTTGATTAGCTGCTGTATCCTTGGACCATCAAACACACCAGCCTCTATTTTTTTCAAATGACTGGAAGGAAATGCCAAAATGAAGTAGCTGAAACAGTCTCTTCAGTTTTCAAAGCTTTATTGAATTGCTTCATGAGACCCAGTTTCATGTGCAGAGGTGGGAATACAGTATAATGTTCTTTCTGTCAAAAAGTGACTCATGTAGAATGTTTGGATCACCAGGTTTGGAGGCCAATTCCTCTCCACCCAATACTTGGTGTGTTCACGTTGCTGACCAAGAAGTAAGCATATAATTTTAAGGTCAACACAGATGATTTAATTGTGCTTGTAATATTGCAATAGCTCCATGACTCTCGTTATGTCTCCATATTCTTCACAGAGAGAAAATGAATGGCCAAGCTGAATGAGGCACAGCTGATGGTAGAATAGAATACTCTATTTTATATTTATTTTATATGCTATATCTTGAAGTTTTCATTTTACAAAAGTAACAGTCACCGGAATGATATCTTGGCACTTGCCAAATCATAGGTTTACCAAATTGCATCTTATCATATGTTACCTTCATTCACATCTGTTTTACTCTGAAAAACGCTAAATAGGCTGGCTTGACAAATGTGCTGATGTTTGTCCAATTACTGGAAATGGTGAAACAGTCACAGATATAACAAAAGGAATCAGGGCTGTTTAGGCACTTAGGACGAGAAATAACAGAGACAGACATAATCTGAAAGAAAGGAAATAAGTGTGTAAAATAAATTCTGCTAACTACTTGTATGCAGACTTTCAGAATAAGTTTGACTATATTGAACACATTGTCTCTTCAGAGATGAAGAAGACTAGGACTCTAGTGCCACCTACAGCAAGTAGCAATCCTAGAAGTCAATGTCAACCCTTTAATGAGCCTTGTTACTATATAGAGCGACACACAATCTCTGGCCACATTGTCTCATGTGTAACTGAATAACCTAGACAAATAACAACCTGTTGCCGGTTACCAAGGTCGTCCTCCACCCCTCCCCACTTGAGGGTGGTTTGCTTTCAACCAAAATAGAAGAGCAATAGCGCTACCCTCTGCTCAGTCTACAGTAATCACATTAAGATAACCTGTAGAGAAAAAAACGTGATAGAGCAAAACTAACCACAGTTTTGAAATCAGCATGCATATTTTAGTCTAAATCAGCAGAACAATTGAGCTCAACAAAAATTATGTTCAAAATTGTTCCCCAGTGATCTGTGTGAAGACCGCACATGATGATCGGTTGTAACTACTTATGAGAAGACCTGACGTGATTTGAATTTGCTATATACCATAAATTTTTACAGAAAAATGTATTTGATTCAGAGAAATATGTAGAATTGAGAGTCCTCAGTGGTTGATACCTTTCAATGGTTAACTGAAAAGATGGTAACAAATTGCAAGCTTTCGAGACTACTGAGGTCTCATCAGGTATAGACAAAAAGAAATTCTGAAGTATCACATATTTATGCACAACACAGCACAGAAAAATGTTGTAGACAAGACAGGTAACATGAAGCAGAATTGCCATTATGTCAGTGATAAACAGTTATGTCCATAAATATTAGAGGAATTCATAGATAAGGAATGTTTTATTGTCCTCTGATTGGGGTCTGGTTCTGTTATGATGACCCCACATGGTCTGAGGAGCAAATTCCTTAGTATTCCCTGTATTTTGTAGAATTGCAAAATTGTAAACTTTCTAGTAGAATTCAATTCCACTTGAATAAATTCGCCCAACTTTATTTGTAATGATCACAATTCAAACATTTAATTCTCATTGTATAACCTTGTTTGATAGTTGTGAGGTATGCTTGCTTTGAACATCATATATACAATTATATGCTTGTGTAAAGCGAATCCTTAGTATAACTTAATATTACAACAACAAATAGATCAAGTCTTGACATTGGTGTAGATCTTCTAAGAGCTGCTTGCACCTCTAACTGCCTGTATTAAGGTTGATATAAAGAAGAACAATGCACAGACATATAAGACAAGTAAATGTACAGTTAAAAATGTCTCTTGCTGGAAAGTTTATGTCCCAATAAATACCATCTATTGTGTTCTTGTGATATCTATACAGTCAACTCATCCACATAACAATGAAAGTGCTAGTTATATTGTATATACCTTTATCTTTTATGACAATATAGTTATAAAGTGTGTCTTTTAGCTGCCTGTATAGGCAGTGTTTTCAATAGTTTCACAAAAAAAAACCACTCTAAAATATAAAAAAGGACAATAGATGAAAAAGCAAACTACAAAATTGAGTTTTTACAATAAACCAAAATAAGCGATTTTGCTGTTTTGCTTTTATCACACAGATTAATTGTTGTTGCCTAAACTTTAGGACACAAAAGGGCAAATGTAAGGCTCCATTACAGAAATCCCCAGGTACGCTGCGCCACTTAATGACCAGAAATCCAATCATTAGGAAAAAGAGCTCTGTCTGCAAGAACCAAAGGGAACGAACACTGCTAATGTATTATGTTTTCATGTCGCCTGGCTCAATGAAAGGGCACATTTTAATTATTGTAAATTATTATGTTAGGTTTGTTCTCATTTGTTACTAGTAACAAACAACACTGTTCGGTGTAATGCAAAATACAGGTTCCACTTGTGATTTCATTAAATGTTCCTTCTTTTCAAGACATGAATGAATGAGCACGGTTTCCTTCAACTGCCACACGTCGAAGACATGGATTCCCAAGCAACACCTCAACCACTCAAATTTACCATTTACTTTTGTACTTGCATATTCAAAAGGGAAATCAGATTTCTTTACAGTAGAACACATAAGAAGTATGTAACAGCTATTGCCAACACTGGTAATATATTTTTTCATTTTTTCTGTATTGAATTCAAGGTATCTTGGGATTTTTCAGAACATTCAAAATTGTTGAAGCGGAAAGGAAAAAAATTCAAACCAGTCACCAGATCCAAAATTAGCATTTTATTCAGAACGTGGGGTCAGAGGTGCATCATTTATATTCTGGTACACAATACAGAGGCAAAGCCGTTGTCAAAGTCTCTCCAGTTTAAAAGCTTCCCACCCCTTTAAACATGTATTAGTAGTGCCGCTGACGTCAGTTTGCCCCTATCTGATTTGTTTATTTTTTTTGGTACAAATTATGTAAAACATTTGTGCTAAGAACTTTTTTTTTGTTTTTGCCCTCCCAAATCAATAAGAATAGAAAAGAAAAATGGTTTACGGATTCTACAGTTTGTCTGCTTTAACATAATTATGTTTGTCACCTGTTTTGTAAATACTTTATTCATAAAGAAAAAAAGATATAAACATGCAAAACCTGAATCCATAGTCCAAATAATACATACACATGTTCGGAAGTTTGGAAACTTCTTTATAGACTATGTTGATAAAACATTATGTACACATACCATTTTTACAGTGAAGTGAAAAAAAAAATTACCCAAATGAAAAAAGTGTACAATGATTAAGACCAAAATGTGCCTATCTTGTGAAAAAATAATCTATCCGGCTACGAAAAAAAAAAGTCAATTATGCTAAAAACTGGTGATATGACAACTCCCTTTTCCTGCAACCAACTGCAAAATCCAGTAGACTTCCAATGAGATAATCCTAATACCTACACCTAAGTATAATGCACTGTACATGTCAATCACATGATTTTGTTGCAGCTAATAAAGTTATTCTAATGAAATTTGTTCTTTTTCTCCAGATTATAACAAAAGCAACACAACGTAAAAAAAAATGGAAAAAAAGGCGCGATGAAGAAAATCCTTGTAATTACTTACGCCACCCCACCCACAACATACCTTGTCTTTTCACCCTTTCAGAAATCAGTACCATTAAAGCGTTGAACATAAAACTAAATCCGATCTGAAAAAGGTACAAAAAGGCACATAAAATCCCAGTGCTTCTGTACTGTAAAATTCAAGTGTAACTGAGCTCAATCATTTTTTTTCCAAACAGTATTGGATGACTGATATTCCCACTGAGCCCAAATTGGTTTGCAGCCTATGCCAAAGCCTTCAAACAAGCACTTGTGCTAGTAGACTACAAAGTTAAAGCCAAGCTTCTTTACGCTTTTTGGGAATATCAGTTCAAATGTTTGTTCTTGTCCACAAAAACGAACCGAACGTTCACTCCAAAGTTCAATCATCTCCTCCTCCGTACATATCAGCAAGTTTCTTGAAGCGAGGGCCCCAGTCATTTAGGTAATCATAATCTTGCTCGCCACCACTACTTGATGAGTTCAGGGAGCTTAGAGAGCCAGCAGTAGAACCACTACCTTCATAGTCAAACACTAAGAGCGAGTCGTAAGGTGGAGCCGTGGGGTCATTGTCTGCTGCTTTCAGCCCCTAGAAAAGAAAAACATACAATTAATTTTTTTTATTTTAATTACATGGACGTGTGTCTCAATGATGATATCTGCTATACTGATGAATTACACCATGATTTCATATTGCTTTGGTTTATGATTGAGAAATTCATTTTTTCTTCATACTTGAACTTAACCCCTTTCTGCCAATGGACGTACTATTCCGTCCATGTGGGGTGGGCCCTACTTCCCAAGGATCGGCCGCGCTCACGGGCAGCTGACATCCGGCACTATGTGCCAGGAGCGGCTCCCGGCACATTAACCCCCGGCACACCGTGATCAAACATGATCGCGATATGCAGGCGGTACAGGGAAGCATCGCGCAGGGAGGGGGCTCCCTGCGGGCTTCCCTGAGCCCCCCGCAGCAACGCGATGTGATCGCATTGCTGCGAGGGTCTCTCTACCTCCCTCCCTGCTCCAGGCCCGGATCCAAGATGGATGTGAAGCCTGCACTGCTCTCAGACAGATTGGTGATCTGACAGATTGCTGTGCAAACTGTCAGATCACCGATCTGTGATGTCTTCCCCGGGACAAAGTAAAAAGGTAAAAAAAAAAATTTCCACCCGTGTAAAAAAAAAAAAAAAAAAAAAAAAACCTAAATAATGAAAAAAAAAAAATAAATATTATTCCTATAAATTCATTTCTTTATCTAAATAAAAAAAACAAACAATAAAAGTACACATATTTAGTATCGCCACGTCCGTAACGACACAACCTATAAAACTGGCCCATTTGTTAACCCCTTCAGTAAACACCGTAAGAAAAAAAAAAAACCAGGCAAAAAACAACGCTTTATTATCATACCGCCGAACAAAAAGTGGAATAACATGCGATCAAAAAGACAGATATACATAACCATGATACCAATGAAAGCGCCATCTTGTCCCGCAAAAAACGAGACACCATACAGCATCATCAGCAAAAAAATAAAAAAGTTATAGTCGTCAGAATAAAGCGATGCAAAAAATAATTATTTTTTCTATAAAATAGTTTTTATCGTATAAAAGCGGCAAAACATAAAAGAATGATATAAATGAGGTATCGCTGTAATCGTACTGACCCGAAGAATAAAACTGCTTTATCAATTTTACCAAACGCGGAATGGTATAAACGCACCCCACAAAAGAAATTCATGAATAGCTGGTTTTTGGTCATTCTGCCTCACAAAAATCGGAATAAAAAGCGATCAAAAAATGTCACGTGCCCGAAAATGTTACCAATAAAAACGTCAAGTTGTCCCGCAAAAAACAAGACCTCACATGACTCTGTGGACCAAAATATGGAAAAATTATAGCTCACAAAATGTGGTAATGCAAAAAATATTTTTTGCAATAAAAAGCGTCTTTTAGTGTGTGACGGCTGCCAATCATAAAAATCCGCTAAAAAACCCGCTATAAAAGTAAATCAAACCCCCCTTCATCACCCCCTTAGTTAGGCAAAAAATTTAAAAATTTAAAAAATGTATTTATTTCCATTTTCCCATTAGGGTTAGGGCTAGGGTTAGGGCTGAGGTTAGGGCTAGGGTTAGAGCTAGGGTTGGGGCTAAAGTTAGGGTTAGGGTTGGGGCTAAAGTTAGGGTTAGGATTACATTTACGGTTGGGAATAGGGTTGGGATTAGGGTTAGGGGTGTGTCTGGGTTAGAGGTGTGGTTAGGGTTACTGTTGGAATTAGGGTTAGGGGTGTGTTTGGATTAGGGTTTCAGTTATAATTGGGGGGTTTCCACTGTTTAGGCACATCAGGGGCTCTCCAAGCGCGACATGGCGTCCGATCTCAATTCCAGCCAATTCTGCGTTGAAAAAGTAAAACAGTGCTCCTTCTCTTCCGAGCTCTCCCATGTGCCCAAACAGGGGTTTACCCCAACATATGGGGTATCAGCGTACTCAGGACAAATTGGACAACAAATTAGATAACGGCTCTGCGTTATAAACTGTAGTGAAACACTTGGGGGTTCAAAGTTCTCACAACATATCTAGATAAGTTCCTTGGGGGGTCTAGTTTCCAATATGGGGTCACTTGTGGGGGGTTTCTACTGTTTAGGTACGTATGGGGCTCTGCAAACGCAATGTGATGCCTGCAGACCAATCCATCTAAGTCTGCATTCCAAATGATGCTCCTTCCCTTCCGAGCTCTGCCATGCGCTCAAACGGTGGTTCCCCCCCACATATCAGGTATCAGCGTACTTAGGACAAATTGGACAACAATATTTAGGGTCCAATTTCTCCTGTTACCCTTGGAAAAATACAAAACTGGGGGCTAAAAAATAATTTTTGTGGAAAAAAAAATATTTTTTTATTTGCGCGGCTCTGCGTTATAAACTGTAGTGAAACACTTGGGGGTTCAAAGCTCTCACATCACATCTAGATGAGTTCGTTTGGGGGTCTACTTTCCAAAATGGTGTCACTTGTGGGGGGTTTCTACTGTTTAGGTACATTAGGGGCTCTGCAAACGCAATGTGACGCCTGCAGACCATTCCATCTAAGTCTGCATTCCAAATGGCGCTCCTTCCCTTCCGAGACATCCTATGTGCCCAAACGGTGGTTCCCCTCCACATATGGGGTATCAGCGCACTCAGGACAAATTGGACAACAACTTTTGGGGTCCAATTTCTCCTGCTACCCTCGGGAAAATACAAAACTGGGGGCTAAAATATAATTTTTGTTGGAAAAAATTTTTGTTTTATTTTTACGGCTCTGCATTATAAACTTCTGTGAAGCCCTTGGTGGGTCAAAGTGCTCACCACACATCTAGATAAGTTCCTTAGGGGGTCTACTTTCCAAAATGGTGTCACTTGTGGGGGCTTTCAATGTTTAGGCACATCAGTGGCTCTCCAAACGCAACATGGTGTCCCATCTCAATTCCTGTCAATTTTGCATTGAAAAGTCAAACGGCGCTCCTTCCCTTCCAAGCTCTCCCATGCGCCCAAACAGTGGTTTACTCCCACATATGGGGTATAAGCGTACTCAGGACAAATTGTGCAACAACTTTTGAGGTCCAATTTCTTCTCTTACCCTTGGGAAAATAAAAAATTGGGGGCGAAAAGATAATTTTTGTGAAAAAAAACAATTTTTTAGTTTTACGGTTCTGCATTATAAACTTCTATGAAGCACTTGGTGGGTCAAAGTGCTCACCACACCTCTAGATAAGTTCCTTAGGGGGTCTACTTTCCAAAATGGTGTCACTTGTGGGGGGTTTCAATGTTTAGGCACATCAGTGGCTCTCCAAACGCAACATGGCGTCCCATCTCAATTCCAGTCAATTTTGCATTGAAAAGTCAAATGGCGCTCCTTCGCTTCCGAGCTCTGCCATGCGCCCAAACAGTGGTTTACCCCCACATGTGGGGTATCGGCGTACTCAGGACAAATTGTACAACTTTTGGGGTTTATTTTCTCCTGTTACCCTTGGTAAAATAAAACAAATTGGAGCTGAAGTAAATTTTTTGTGAAAAAAAGTTAAATGTTCATTTTTATTTAAATATTCCAAAAATTCCTGTGAAACACCTGAAGGGTTAATAAACTTCTTGAATGTGGTTTTGAGCACCTTGAGGGGTGCAGTTTTAAGAATGGTGTCACACTTGGGTATTTTCTATCATATAGACCCCTCAAAATGACTTCAAATGAGATGTGGTCCCTAAAAAAAAAATGGTGTTGTAAAAATTAGAAATTGCTGGTCAACTTTTAACCCTTATAACTCCCTAAAAAAAAAAATTTTGGTTCCAAAATTGTGCTGATGTAAAGTAGACATGTGGGAATTGTTACTTATTAAGTATTTTGTGTGACATATCTCTGTGATTTAATTGCATAAAAATTCAAAGTTGGAAAATTTCGAAATTTTCAAAATTTTTGCCAAATTTCCATTTTTTTCACAAATAAACGCAGGTAATATCAAAGAAATTTTACCACTATCATGAAGTACAATATGTCACGAGAAAACAGTGTCAGAATCACCGGGATCCGTTGAAGCGTTCCACAGTTATAACCTCATAAAGGGACAGTGGTCAGAATTGTAAAAATTGGCACGGTCCATAACGTGCAAACCACCCTTGGGGGTAAAGGGGTTAAAGTATCACTCTGGTACCTTTTTTATTCCTCCCTGTTAGCAACCATGAGTGTAAAGTATAATATATTCACCTATTGCCGTCTTCTGCCATTTTTAGTAGCGCCCTGGCCCGTTTCGGCAGCACGAGACTGCATTTGTAACTTGTCAAATCACAAAGTGCTCTCTGTGTGGAGAAGGGGTCACTTTTTATGTTTTCTCAATGTAAGTTTATGAGACTCAAAACGAGGCTAACAAGCCTCGTAGAATAGAATTGATAAAGTAACCCACTGTCATGATTGCTCTGCTCAGAGTGCCTATCTGAGACTGGAAGGGGCAAAGATTTCCACAGGTGCTCCATGTTCTTGGTTATTGCCCTGCTATTTAGTTGAGCTGTCTGGCCCACATCACTGCCAGTCAAAAGCTTGTTCTAAGCTTGTGCTCTCTGGTGTGTGTTTACATGTACCGTGTGCTGTAAGTTCTGATCTTCTGCTGCTGACCTTTGGACCGTGTTTTGACTACCCGTTTGTTATTTCCCCTCGCTATTTCTCTGGTATTCTGACCCTGGCATGTGACCTGACTTACGACTTCGTATTTTCCCTTAGTTTACTATGTGCTCTTTTGGTATTGACCCCGGAACGTCTGACTTCGCTGACTCATGGCTTCCGTCCGCGAGTTGCGACTAGCGTCACACCCCTGCGCCAAACAAAAGTACCGTATATACTCGAGTATAAGCCGAGATTTTCAGTCCAAAATTTTGGGCTGAAAGTGCCCCTCTCGGCTTATACTCGAGTCAAGGTGGGTGGCAGGGTCGGCGGGTGAGGGCGCTGAGGCATACTTACCTAGTCCCAGCGATCCTCGCGCTGTCCCTGCCGTCCCACGGTCTTCTGTGCTGCAGCTTCTTCCCCTCTTCAGCAGTCACGTGGGACCGCTCATTACAGAAATGAATAAGCGGCTCCACCTCCCATAGGGGCGGAGCCGCCTATTCATTCCTCTAATCAGCGGTGCCGGTGACCGCTGATAGAGAAAGAAGCTGCGGCACCGACGACCAGGCAGAGGGACAGCGCGAGGATCGCCAGGACTAGGTAAGTATAGCATATTCACCTGTCCTCGTTCCAGCCGCCGAGCGTCGCTCCATCTTCCCGGCCGGCGCCTCCATCTTCCCGGCGTCTGCGCTCTGACTGTTCAGGCAGAGGGCGCGATGACGCATATAGTGTGCGCGGCGCCCTCTGCCTGATCAGTCAGAGCAGAGACGCCGGGAAGATGGAGGCGCCGGAACGAGACGCCGGGAGCTGCAATCAAGGGAGGTGAGTATGTGTTTTTTTTTTTTATTGCAGCAGCAGCAGCGGCGGCAGAGCTTTATGTGGAGCATCTATGGGGCACAATGAACGGTGCAGAGCACCGTATATGGCACATCTATGGGGCACAGTGAACGGTGCAGAGCACCGTATATGGCACAGCTATGGGGCACAGTGAACGGTGCGGAGCACCGTATATGGCACATCTATGGGGCACAATGAACGGTGCAGGGCACCGTATATGGCACATCTATGGGGCACAGTGAACGGTGCAGGGCACCGTATATGGCACATCTATGGGGCACAGTGAACGGTGCAGAGCACCGTATATGGCACATCTATGGGGCACAGTGAACGGTGCAGAGCACCGTATATGGCACATCTATGGGGCACAATGAACGGTGCAGAGCACCGTATATGGCACATCTATGGGGCACAGTGAACGGTGCAGAGCACCGTATATGGCACATCTATGGGGCACAATGAACGGTGCAGAGCACCGTATATGGCACATCTATGGGGCACAGTGAACGGTGCAGAGCACCGTATATGGCACAGCTATGGGGAAATATGAACGGTGCAGAGCACTGTATGGCACAGCTATGGGGAAATAATGATCTATTTTTATTTTTGAAATTCACCGGTAAATGCTGCATTTCCACCCTAGGCTTATACTCGAGTCAATAAGTTTTCCCAGTTTTTTGTGGCAAAATTAGGGGGGTCGGCTTATACTCGGGTCGGCTTATACTCGAGTATATACGGTATATGATCCCTCGGGTTACAATTGTAGTCACAGGACAGAACAGAATGGCAGAATCAGCGACCGGTGAACTTATTAATTCACTCATTACACTAACACTGCACTCATTACACTAACACTGCACACATTATTGTTAACAAAAGGAGAAATAAAAAAACTCTGGATTGCTTCTTTATATGTCATTTACATACTTTTTTTTAATCTCAACATATTATTGCTATTACTATTACTGACATTAAATGAGTTGTTTTTGTTCATGTAGCCTTTTTGATCCACATTACTTTTTTAAGCGGGGTCATTTCCTAAACACAACAGAGCCTCATATATCAAATCTTTAAATGTTAGACTGGCCATGCTGTCCATAGCAACCAATCACAGTGCAGCTTTTATATCTGTAAACCAGTTTAACAAATGAAAGCTGAGCTCCGATTGGTCGCTCTTGGCCAGTTTGACATTATTGATTGAGGCCCCCCCAGAGAATCCAGACATCAAGGCTCTGGAGCCCAGAACTCTGGACCTACAGAGCCCAGTCTTGAATAGAGCAGAGGTGCACATAATCAAATCCTTTTCCATTCATTGTCTATGTAACTACCAGAAATAGTGGAGCATTGTGCTTGGATTTCTCTCACAGTTCCATGGACAATGAATAAAACAGAGGTCAATCATGTGGACCCCTGATATACTTGAGACAAGACAGTACAGAACCAAAGTCCTCAATTCCAGAGCTCTGTTCTGGGGATCCCAGTAGACCAACTCCCAACAATCAGTAAGTTATCCGCTATCTAGCCTTACTTGCATTCGGTATCCGAAACAGGCAGCTGCCATACAACAAGATTCACTGTGCGCTGCATTAATTAACTATAAAGCACCCAGAGACATCTATTGGTCCATACTGCACCTCCGTATGTCTGATTTTATACAGAGGATCATCAGAAAAAATTGTCACATGGAATAACTGATGGCATTCTCCTCGAAAAACATTGTCTCTAAAGCAGCATACAGTGCGAGTGCCGTTTGTGGTTTAAGATAGAATTGTGGTGACTAGGGATTAGCGGACCCGTGGAAATTCTGGTTCTGGTAACAGATCTGAAATTTATTCCAAAGTTCGATTTGGGTTGGTTTGGGTACCAGAACTTTACCAGAACCCAATTCCCATTGAAAACAGTGGTGATTTATTGATTTCTTTCTTTATTGTAAAATCAGCAGTACACTTTTGAATATGTACATTATATCGGGCAGAAAAAAAAATGTCTTTTACCATAATTAATAATGAAAAGGTTTTAATAATTTCTAGTGATTTTATATAAATATAATTAAAAATAAATATTAAAAGAACAAACATACATTAAAGTAATCTAAAAATGTATGAAAACCATCAGTTATATGAGAAGAGAAAATAGAGAAATATTTTATTACTGACAGGATCGATGACATAGCTAGACAAAATGATTACAGCTTTTCCAAGGAAGGGTTCTAATTCTTAATTTCACGGAGATAGGAGGACGGGGTGAAGATTAGTGGCTGTTCAGAAGAGGTTTTTTTTATAGATGGAGAAATGTGTAAATAAAGAGTTTTGCATGGACTGAAATGGGCACAGCTGTCAGACCGAGATATAGTTTATAAGTGGATTACAATGTTGGTAGAACTAAGTGAGAAAGAATGAATCCTAGCGATATTTAACTGAGGAATGTGCCTGAACTTAGGAAACCATTGAGACTAATGACTGAAAGAACGGCCAGAACCAAACAGTTAAGGAAAACAAGTCCAGGGGCTAATGGGGAAGGACTAAAATACAGCAAACTTAAGATAAGGACAATTGGAAAAAGAGGGGTAGAGATTTTCTATTACATTATTAGCCATATGAATAATATTTCTCATGCAAAAAAAGGTCAATGTTGTTCATTGCAACCAAACAGGGCACCGGTTTCAGTACTGTCACATCAGCTCTGGAAAAGAAATCTGATCTGCAGCACTGAAGATTTGATCGCATGATAGCTTATAGGGGCTTCACAGTTTTAAGGTTGAAAAAAGACACAAGTTCATCCGATTCTACCTATAATTTAACATGTTTATCCAGATGAAGGCAAAAATCCCACAAGGTAGATGTTAATAGCTTCATATTAGAGGAAAAATTCCTTACCGACTCCATATAGTGCAATCAAACTAGTTCCCTGGATCAACGTCCCATCACAGAAACTAGAATATTATGTTTATCAGAAAAGTCATTCTGACCTTCCTTGAAATTTCTTAGTGAATCAACAGGTTGTCTGTTTTTAAACTTTACTATACCAAAGGCTTGATCTCCTTAAAAATAACAAAAGCATCACTACTCCTCCCCGTTCTAGTGTCGCCTCCCTGCTGCTTACCAACGTTGTTGTTGAAAAGGCTGCAGAGTTCCCTGGATCAACGTCCCATCATAAAAACTAGAATATTATATTTATCAGAAAAGTCATTCTGACCTTCTTTGAAATTTTGCAGTAAATCAACAGGTTGTCTGTTTTTACATTTTACTATCCCAAAGGCTTGATTTCCTTAAAAATAACAAAAGCATTACTACTCCTCCCCGTTCTAGTGCCGTCTCCCTGTTGCTTACCAATGTCGTTGTTGAAAAGCCTGCAGAGATGGCATTAGGCCTACAATTCTTGACTGTGGAAGCCAATCACTGCGCTCAGCATTTATGCTGAGATGGACAGCACAAGACCACTAAGTCTAGTGATTGGCTGCAGCAGTGATGGCTGTAGAAATATAATCACAGTTGTAGCAACCAGCAGTGAGCACCAAATTAGAGGCGCTAAATTGGCAGCGAAGAACAAGTTTAAAACAAACAGCCCCTGTAATCTATCTGAAAAGTACAGGGCTCCTGAAGAGGCTTACGCAGGTTTACACTGTAAAAGACAATACTGATTGCACCAAAATCTCATATCCTTTAAAAGGAACCCGATAGTGGACCGGCCTGCATGTATATGCCACTTGATGTATGATTTCAGCCATGTATGTTTGATTCTGAAACACTGCGACTTTTCAGAGAAAAACATACTTGAAAAGCCGACCAGGTGGGGAACAAGTCACAAAGGTGACGAGTCAAAAAGGCCAATCCCTGCCCAATGCCCATGACCGATAAGTCTCTCCCTATACACGCATGCAGAGAGAGATCCGTCAATCAAGGAAAGCGATTGGGGAGAAGCTGCCGGGGATCAGCTATTTTGACTACTCATCCATGTGGCTTGGTCCACGGACATCTTTTAAAGCATGTGTTTCTCTGAAACGCAGTCATACATACATGGTTGAGATCATGCAGCCGGTGTCTGATACAAGCTGCTCGTGGTTTGTGTGCCATATATGAGCTGTCAGGTTCCTTTTAAGTTGGAAGCTTATAAAAACTCAAAAAAATGGAATTAACGTCTATTACCACAGTTCTACTAATGAATGAATGAGTAGTGTTCAAAAGGCATCCGTGTCACAGAGATATGACATTGACCACATTGTGTCCCAAGTAAATCAAGGAAGACATTTTGTCCTTCACTATTATAATGTACACGGCCTTTGCTTGAATAACTTAAGAACCAACTCACAGGGCTGTTAAAATGCTTCACAAGACAAGTGTATAAAGCACTTACATAATTGATTTAATTTGGCTGCTCTATACACTAATCCTATTTGAAACAACTCTTGGTAATTATGAAGGTATTGAATTTCAACCATTCTCACCAACTGAAAGAGGGATACGTGAGGGAAATAAAAATTAACTATTATTAAATTTGGTTGATAATTGAATTAAACAGACAATGCAGCATTGATAGGCTATTATTTTCCGGCCAAATTAATTCTTCCTGTGAATACAGTAGCCAGTTCTTTTAGTAGCATAGTCCTATAGAGCTGATGCCTTCATTGCTGATTGAAGGTTCTTAGGAACCAAGAGGAAATGAGCAAAAAATGGGCGTCAACTGGAGAAAACCAGAAGCTTGTAAATGAGCTATACAGGTTTCATGGTTCACAGCGCACACAAGTCTTATGCCAAAATATTTTATAAGACAAAGGAGTTAGTCACCAAGGCTTCAGAGAAGAATGCCATGGAACATTATAATGTTACTATTGATCATAAACATTGAGGCCCAAAAGGAGGCCTATCTGTCATATAAAACATGGTTGTATTATACACTACACAAAGTAAGTGTGGGAATTATTAAAGATTTATGTACATACTTATGCAAAATTTTGTAACTTCTCCCTATTTAATGTCAGCCTTGCTACTTTCGTTAAGAGTACGTTGGGCTTATCGAGAGGTGTCTTGGCCAAGAACAGCCCAATAGATTCACTATAGTTTACTCCAGGAAGTGAGAAAAATTACAATAGAAAGGTATGTCATGGAATAGCTGGAATAATTTCTGATTCTTGATCACAGATAGCCCAAAATATGCACCAATGTCATTGAAAAGTCTTTGCACATCAAACTTCAGAGAGCTTTTAATCAAGGTTGGCATAAGAAATTTAAGAAATGCCAGTCTTGATGAATAATACCTTCCTATGGTTTTAGTTTATTATGTGCACGTACATAATGCTTTTTTGGACCATCCTCTGCCTATTCCCATATATTATAATCAGTGACGTAACTAGTCAGATGGGCCCCATGCAATATATATGGGAAAATAACGTAAGTATTTAATACACTGCCGATTTGGAAGTTTTCCCACCTACAAAGAATGGAGAGGTCTGTAATCCTCCGCTCCCCCGCAGTGCCGCGCCCTCTTCTGCAGCCGGCAGTTGACTTCAGCATGCAAGCAACGGGAGTGCACTACATCACTGCAATGCGCCCCCAGTCATGTGCACGTCAACGTCAACTGCTGGCGTCTGATGAAGACTAAGCTCTAGGTCACAAATTAGCTAAGAGGAGATAAGGACAACAAATATAAGAGTTATAAACTATTCCGCTAGAACGTGGTCACTGATGGATTCATAGTGAAACCCGGATTTTATACCCCAAGCTAGTAGGATGTACAAAAAAGAACTTTAATCCTTATTAAATTCCTGCCTTACCTAGTAGAAATCCATTTTGCTGTTTAAGAGAAATCTGTAGTTGAAACTGTATGGGATTGGATATTGCACTAGCAGATCTCCTGCCCTCTCTCCTTACTCCCCACCCACTGTCTCCTATCTCTTTGACCGGTCAGTCAGACATGTGACTATTAAAGTTGCAGAATTCTAAGTCCCATTTATGAGTTCAGTTGCCCTTTCTAGGATTAGCTGAAGAACTATGTGTAAAGTTTTCCCAATAATTCTGGAGCAGTGGGAACATATTATAGCTCACCTCATTGATGAAGTCTCCAATATCACCAGGATGTGGAGCGGCTGAGCGGACAGGATACTGAGGCTCTGCATGAATTGGTCTTTCATCCATACGCCGTATCCCCACAGGCTTAATTGTGTCTGGTTCTACGGTGTCCGGTTGTTGTAATTGGCTTAAATCATAATCCTAAAATATAAAATAAGTACGGTTATAAAAAAACAAGAGCACAAAACAAACAAAGCGAAAATTTGGCTATTTTTACATTACATCCTTGTGTAAATATTATCATGTGCAGACTAATCTCCCACGCTTTAGTTATGAGTAATAATGGAAATTATAATATGCACCGTTCACGAGAGGTGTCTGATTTAGGTGACAAAACACCTCAGTACTTTCTGATGCAATCAACACCTTAAGAAAAAAATGTTAATTTATTATGCGTGAAAAAAGGAAGTTGTGGGTCTCATTTTACAAGATGTAACATTAGCTTCACTCTGCAGAGCACAAAGCTGGACGTAAATCCAGGGGAGCGCAGGGGACATTGCCTTAGCCAGGTCCATGCTGTATAATCCCTTCTGATATACTGGCCTGCCGCCATTACATACATGTCTATATAATCTATGCTGTATAATCCCTTCTGATAGACTGGCCTGCCGCCATTACATACATGTCTATATAACATATTTAGTAAATACATTTCAATCTATTTTAGAAAGAGCAAATGGAAGGTGGAGAGTACGACAATGATTTCGGTGGGATTATTTTTTCCCATTGTGTTTCATATACTGTACAGAATTTCTTAATATCTCCGGTGTGAATTACTGGTATGATGGACTCCTCGCCAGAGACGGACTACACCTCAACAAACCTGGGAAACACACATTCGCCAGAAGACTCGCTACACTCATCAGGAGGGCGTTAAACTAGAAGAAGAGGGGACGGGAAGAAAAACATTAGACTCGAACAAAGACGACCCAGGAAAACATACTCAGAAGGGAGGTAAGAACATTTCTAAAACAATCCACAGTGAGGAGATTGGAACAAAACAAAATCCTCTAAACTGCATGCTCGCAAACGCCAGAAGCCTGACAAACAAGATGGAAGAACTAGAAGCAGAAATATCTACAGGTAACTTTGACATAGTGGGAATAACCGAGACATGGTTAGATGAAAGCTATGACTGGGCAGTTAACTTACAGGGTTACAGTCTGTTTAGAAAGGATCGTAAAAATCGGAGAGGAGGAGGGGTTTGTCTCTATGTAAAGTCTTGTCTAAAGTCCACTTTAAGGGAGGATATTAGCGAAGGGAATGAGGATGTCGAGTCCATATGGGTTGAAATTCATGGAGGGAAAAATGGTAACAAAATTCTCATTGGGGTCTGTTACAAACCCCCAAATATAACAGAAAGCATGGAAAGTCTACTTCTAAAGCAGATAGATGAAGCTGCAACCCATAATGAGGTCCTGGTTATGGGGGACTTTAACTACCCGGATATTAACTGGGAAACAGAAACCTGTGAAACCCATAAAGGCAACAGGTTTCTGCTAATAACCAAGAAAAATTATCTTTCACAATTGGTGCAGAATCCAACCAGAGGAGCAGCACTTTTAGACCTAATACTATCTAATAGACCTGACAGAATAACAAATCTGCAGGTGGTTGGGCATTTAGGAAATAGCGACCACAATATTGTGCAGTTTCACCTGTCTTTCACTAGGGGGACTTGTCAGGGAGTCACAAAAACATTGAACTTTAGGAAGGCAAAGTTTGAACAGCTTAGAGATGCCCTTAATCTGGTAGACTGGGACAATATCCTCAGAAATGAGAATACAGATAATAAATGGGAAATGTTTAAGAACATCCTAAATAGGCAGTGTAAGCGGTTTATACCTTGTGGGAATAAAAGGACTAGAAATAGGAAAAACCCAATGTGGCTAAACAAAGAAGTAAGACAGGCAATTAACAGTAAAAAGAAAGCATTTGCACTACTAAAGCAGGATGGCACCATTGAAGCTCTAAAAAACTATAGGGAGAAAAATACTTTATCTAAAAAACTAATTAAAGCTGCCAAAAAGGAAACAGAGAAGCACATTGCTAAGGAGAGTAAAACTAATCCCAAACTGTTCTTCAACTATATCAATAGTAAAAGAATAAAAACTGAAAATGTAGGCCCCTTAAAAAATAGTGAGGAAAGAATGGTTGTAGATGACGAGGAAAAAGCTAACATATTAAACACCTTCTTCTCCACGGTATTCACGGTGGAAAATGAAATGCTAGGTGAAATCCCAAGAAACAATGAAAACCCTATATTAAGGGTCACCAATCTAACCCAAGAAGAGGTGCGAAACCGGCTAAATAAGATTAAAATAGATAAATCTCCGGGTCCGGATGGCATACACCCACGAGTACTAAGAGAACTAAGTAATGTAATAGATAAACCATTATTTCTTATTTTTAGTGACTCTATAGCGACAGGGTCTGTTCCGCAGGACTGGCGCATAGCAAATGTGGTGCCAATATTCAAAAAGGGCTCTAAAAGTGAACCTGGAAATTATAGGCCAGTAAGTCTAACCTCTATTGTTGGTAAAATATTTGAAGGGTTTCTGAGGGATGTTATTCTGGATTATCTCAATGAGAATAACTGTTTAACTCCATATCAGCATGGGTTTATGAGAAATCGCTCCTGTCAAACCAATCTAATCAGTTTTTATGAAGAGGTAAGCTATAGACTGGACCACGGTGAGTCATTGGACGTGGTATATCTCGATTTTTCCAAAGCGTTTGATACCGTGCCGCACAAGAGGTTGGTACACAAAATGAGAATGCTTGGTCTGGGGGAAAATGTGTGTAAATGGGTTAGTAACTGGCTTAGTGATAGAAAGCAGAGGGTGGTTATAAATGGTATAGTCTCTAACTGGGTCGCTGTGACCAGTGGGGTACCGCAGGGGTCAGTATTGGGACCTGTTCTCTTCAACATATTCATTAATGATCTGGTAGAAGGTTTACACAGTAAAATATCGATATTTGCAGATGATACAAAACTATGTAAAGCAGTTAATACAAGAGAAGATAGTATTTTGCTACAGATGGATCTGGATAAGTTGGAAACTTGGGCTGAAAGGTGGCAGATGAGGTTTAACAATGATAAATGTAAGGTTATACACATGGGAAGAGGGAATCAATATCACCATTACACACTGAACGGGAAACCACTGGGTAAATCTGACAGGGAGAAGGACTTTGGGATCCTAGTTAATGATAAACTTACCTGGAGCAGCCAGTGCCAGGCAGCAGCTGCCAAGTCAAACAGGATCATGGGGTGCATTAAAAGAGGTCTGGATACACATGATGAGAGCATTATACTGCCTCTGTACAAATCCCTAGTTAGACCGCACATGGAGTACTGTGTCCAGTTTTGGGCACCGGTGCTCAGGAAGGATATAATGGAACTAGAGAGAGTACAAAGGAGGGCAACAAAATTAATAAAGGGGATGGGAGAACTACAATACCCAGATAGATTAGCGAAATTAGGATTATTTAGTCTAGAAAAAAGACGACTGAGGGGCGATCTAATAACCATGTATAAGTATATAAGGGGACAATACAAATATCTCGCTGAGGATCTGTTTATACCAAGGAAGGTGACGGGCACAAGGGGGCATTCTTTGCGTCTGGAGGAGAGAAGGTTTTTCCACCAACATAGAAGAGGATTCTTTACTGTTAGGGCAGTGAGAATCTGGAATTGCTTGCCTGAGGAGGTGGTGATGGCGAACTCAGTCGAGGGGTTCAAGAGAGGCCTGGATGTCTTCCTGGAGCAGAACAATACTGTATCATACAATTATTAGGTTCTGTAGAAGGACGTAGATCTGGGTATTTATTATGATGGAATATAGGCTGAACTGGATGGACAAATGTCTTTTTTCGGCCTTACTAACTATGTTACTATGTTACTATGTAATTACCATAAGTAATCCTGACTTGTACAGACAAGAGCTGTCTATAGTTCCCTGTCAGCAAACATTATAGGGAAGCGGCTAATCATATTGTTATCATGGAAGTCTAGAAAAAGGGCAACTCCATTATAGAGTATAGACTAAATGTGTCCTTCTTTACTTTACCGCATGGCCCAACATGACTCACATGAGTATAGGGGGATTATTTGCCTTTACGTGTGCTTGTGGTACTGGTGGACACATCTGTATAGGTAAAGATGGGTGCAGCTATATAGGTAACAAGGGGCACATCTGTATAGGTAAAGATGGGCACAACTATATAGGAAAGGGTGGACTTATCTGTATAGATAATTGTGTAAACAACTGTAAAGGAAAGGGTGGACTTATCTGTATAGATAATTGTGGAAACAACTGTATAGGAAAGGGTGGACTTATCTGTATAGATAATTGTGTAAACAACTGTAAAGGAAAGGGTGGACTTATCTGTATAGATAATTGTGGACACAACTGTATAGGAAAGGGTGGACTTATCTGTATAGATAATTGTGTAAACAACTGTAAAGGAAAGGGTGGACTTATCTGTATAGATAATTGTGGACACAACTGTAAAGGAAAGGGTGGACTTATCTGTATAGATAATTGTGGACACAACTGTATAGGAAAGGGTGGACTTATCTGTATAGATAATTGTGGACACAACTGTAAAGGAAAGGGTGGACTTATCTGTATAGATAATTGTGGAAACAACTGTATAGGAAAGGGTGGACTTATCTGTATAGATAATTGTGTAAACAACTGTAAAGGAAAGGGTGGACTTATCTGTATAGATAATTGTGGACACAACTGTATAGGAAAGGGTGGACTTATCTGTATAGATAATTGTGGACACAACTGTAAAGGAAAGGGTGGACTTATCTGTATAGATAATTGTGGAAACAACTGTATAGGAAAGGGTGGACTTATCTGTATAGATAATTGTGTAAACAACTGTAAAGGAAAGGGTGGACTTATCTGTATAGATAATTGTGGACACAACTGTATAGGAAAGGGTGGACTTATCTGTATAGATAATTGTGGACACAACTGTAAAGGAAAGGGTGGACTTATCTGTATAGATAATTGTGGACACAACTGTATAGGAAAGGGTGGACTTATCTGTATAGATAATTGTGGACACAACTGTAAAGGAAAGGGTGGACTTATCCGTAAAGATAATTGTGGCCAAAACTGTAAAGGAAAGGGTGTACTTATCTGTATAGATAATTGTGGACACAACTGTATAGGAAAGGGTGTACTTATCCGTATAGATAATTGTGGACACAACTGTAAAGGAAAGGATGGACTTATCCATATAGATAATTGTGGACACAACTGTATAGGAAAGGGTGGACTTATCTGTATAGATAATTGTGGACACAACTGTATAGGAAAGGGTGGACTTATCCGTATAGATAATTGTGGACACAACTGTATAGGAAAGGGTGGACTTATCCATATAGATAATTGTGGACACAACTGTATAGGAAAGGGTGGACTTATCCGTATAGATAATTGTGGACACAACTGTAAAGGAAAGGATGGACTTATCCATATAGATAATTGTGGACACAACTGTATAGGAAAGGGTGGACTTATCTGTATAGATAATTGTGGCCAAAACTGTAAAGGAAAGGGTGTACTTATCCATATAGATAATTGTGGACACAACTGTATAGGAAAGGGTGGACTTATCCGTATAGATAATTGTGGACACAACTGTATAGGAAAGGGTGTACTTATCCGTATAGATAATTGTGGACACAACTGTATAGGAAAGGGTGGACTTATCCGTATAGATAATTGTGGACACAACTGTAAAGGAAAGGGTGTACTTATCTGTATAGATAATTGTGGCCACAACTGTATAGGAAAGGGTGGACTTATCTGTATAGATAATTGTGGCCACAACTGTATAGGAAAGGGTGGACTTATCTGTATAGATAATTGTGGCCACAACTGTATAGGACAAGCTGGACGTATCCGTTTAGGTAAGGTTGGGCACAGCTGAATAAGTAAGGCTGACCACATACCTATATGGAAAGGTAAGAGTGGGCACATCTGTATAGGTAATTGAGGACAAAACAATAAGTAAGACTGAGCACAGCTATACAGGTAAGGGTGCTCACAGGCACCTAGGGGACTGTGGACACAACTGGATAACTTCTCTGTGTAACATATCTTCAGTTCCCGGACCGTCCAGAATATAATTTGAAACAGTATCAGCAGCTTTACTTACACATTAATTTCCTTTTTAAGTTCACACTAATATTTCTACAACTGTTTTCTCTACACAAAGAAAATATTTCTTTTGAGTCCTGGTGTAAAGAGAGTATTAATAGCTTATATAGCACATTTTTTAGAAATGATGTTATCTTAAAATATTCTTTTATCTCTAGAGTAATGAAATCTATTTGTAATATTCCGTTGCTCCAGTACACTAGTATTATACATAGTGTCCATACAGCTTGGCAAAGGGTATTTGGGTGCACATATAATTGCAAATGCAGAGAGGCTCCATGACTGGACAACTCAAGCTTAGAAAGGCACTGGACTAAACTGGACTGTACCCTCTCCTTTCTTCCCGACACTTGGGTCAATTTGTTGGGTATTCATCGCAGTTTTATCAGATTACTCAATTTCCAATTTAGGATACATTGATTTTGCGCAGTCCAGAGGCAAATGTGATATACTACAGGCTGGAAATGATCTCAGAATTAATGTCTTGCATATTAAGAATTATTACCTGATCCTCCTCTCCCCCGCCTTCTTCATCATACTTCAAGATGTTGTCCCTGACATCATCCTCGGGGTCAATGAGAAGCTGTTTGGCTTGTCTTTCCTTATCACGACGTTTCATCCACACCACAAACATTAATACCAGAGCTGTTGTATACAAATAATAACGAGTTAAATATAGAAAGAACTGTAGTTACAGGCGGACATTTAATGATTGAAATTTGTGACTAAGGCACCAGCAGATTCATTAATTTGCACGGTACAAAGGAAGACTAATAGTAATGTGATATTTGGCTTGAGCCCATAATGGAATTTTCACCCAATTATTTCCAAATCTTGCTTTAAACATATCTGATTTCTCTTGTAGACAAATTAAGTAAGGCAATTAGTTTAACTAAGGCTTTTAAATATTAATACACTTTAACTTGAACAAGTAAATCAATTTGCCTTCGACATCGGTTTTAACAACTGTAAAACAAATCTGTGCAACATAAAAACAAGCTCAGAGCCTGTAAATCATTTGCGCTGCAGATGTTTCGAACAATACCCATTCTGATCTTGTTATTTGATTTGGAGAGATTACAGCTCTTGTCTGTTCCCTTGGATTTTATTGCTATGGTAATGTTTAAAATATGCGTCATTTTTAAAGATGTTCTACTTACAGAACGTCTCCCCCCCAAATCACCATAAAACGCCCAAGTGGTCCTCATGTGTTCCTTCGATATCATTTCCGCTCCACCACATCTTTCACTTCTTAAGATACTAAGACAACATGGCTACAACTGATATTGGCTTCCCGCTACCCTGCAGTATAACTAGGCTGACTTTCCTTCAGGACACGGAAAAAGCTGAGGGACAATTCACATAAGACTTGTATTAGCAGCGATATTTGCTGCCGACATGCTATTGTGTACCCCATCACATACGGTGCTGTCGTAGGCTCCTACCGGGGATGATGTACCGCACATATACAGATATCGTCTGATCCACTAGCTGGAACATGCTCAGTGTAATCTGTCTTTATGAATGCTAAAGATCATTTATTAAACATTTTGTGCTTGACATTTGTATTATTAGTATTACTCCTTAACCCAACGTTACGTGTAAACAATAAGCGGAGACAGATTCCGAATCGCAGCCTGTTTCTGCCATCGCACATGACATGAATTCCGATGATGATAAGATCCATCACCACCGCAGCAATCTTACGAGTATTGGGGAAAACACTGTACTGTCAGAATTATTTATGTGGTTTGTGGATTGCTCTTTTAGCTGTGCTACATGTGTCTACTGCAGTGTGCTGGCAGCATTGCTCTACTATTACCACTTGATTATTGAGGCAAGTCTCATCCTTTTTCTTGGAACATCTGTGCATTATAAGGTAAGTAACTTACATATGTAGAGAAACAAAACTTTGTGCAATAATTATTTATTTATCTGTGAAACTTCTAATCTCTTTGTCTAACTAACAGTCTGAGAATGAGGCTTAAACAATGCTGGTCACCTCCCCAGACGTGGATTTTTAATGCCTGTATTCTTAATGATAGAATAATTCATCTTTTCTTAAAGTTAAACTGAAATTTTATATATAAAAAAAAAAAAAATTTGACAACTGGATGGTACCATTCCCCTTGTCGATGGGTGTGATCCTAGAGGTAGATACTTGCATCACTGATTGGACAGTATAAGAACATGTAGAGACACATCCCCAACAGGTAACAACCAATTGCCAGTTTATTCGTACATTTCTAAAGGAATAATAGCGGATATGCACAATGTCAGCAGATGGCACAATGGGGCTAGCAGGACAATATGGGTAAGGATATGGACTAAGTGATACATTGTATTTTTCATACATGTACTGGTATGCTACCTGGGATTTTTTCTTCCCAGTATAATCTAATTCAATTGTCTGATTGACTATGATTAATTACTCTTTTACCAGCAATATCATTTTGTGTATTGTGTTGTTTTGAAATGCTGAAGCACTGGCACTTTATGACTAGCATTTGTTGCACTATCTGAGTAAATTCTCCTTGGTCCAGTTCCCATACCTACTATACGTGTTTTTGTTTTTTATATCTAATGTACATTTTTTTACCTGTCTTTATGTCTATTTTTCTATAAAAATGTTGTAATAATTTTTTAAAGGATTGTTACTCAGTGTTTTTGGTGTTTAAAGTATAAGAACATTTAGAGACCCCCCCAACAGGTAACAACCAATTGCCAGTTTATTCTTAAATTTCTAAAGGAATAATAGCAGAAAGGAGCAATGTCAGTATTTGATTCTGCAGGGACCCGACCATTGACAATGGTATCACCAGTCGTAAAAGGGACTCTCAGCACATAATGACTGTTCAAACCTAGTACAGGCACTCGGCGCTCCATGGCGGGGATAATCATTTATATACACCTTCCACCTGCTTGGTTTCCATCTCTCTGCCCTTTGGATATATGAAAACCAGCGCTGTCCTTCAAAGAAAAGGGGGAATGAGAGGGAAAACAAGCCGGTGGGAAGGTGTATATAAATGATTGGCCCCATCGTGAAGCACTGAGCTGCGGAACTTATTTTGAACACTCGTTGTGTACTTTAAAGTCCCTTTAATTTAATTACGAACCGTCTCAAGAGAATAAGAAACTGCACAAAGAAATATTGCATAAAAAGCATTACATTGCTTTTTAACTTAAATTTACTGAAATTATGGAAATAAAAGAAAGAATGCCTACGCTCAGTGTCCACCCCAAGTTGCTCTAAAGTGGGGTAGAATAGGAGACTTAAAGGAGTTTTCCACTTTCATGTAAGTGGACTCCAAATTCTGTAAAATACTTAAAAGAACAAACACAGCCGTCAGCTAATCACTGACCTCGATGGCTTCTCTAAGGTAGACGGCACAGGCCACTGAGCTCAGTGATCGGCTATAGTGGTGCTTGACACGGCCGGTGTGAGACTGCAGAAGTGGCGAAAAGCCGTTGCTGGATACCTAGATGGTGATTATCTGCTGTGCGTGTTATTTTAGGTATTTTACAGCATTCGGAGTCCATTTTTTTGAAAGTGGGAAACCCTTTCAACAAAGCTGTATTAAAGTAGGTATCTAGTGACTAATGATCGGTTACTAATCTGTGATCAGTCTATTTATGCAGACATCAAAAATGGATTAACTTCCCTGGAGCCCTTCCAGGATCTTTCACAAAGAGACCTCAAAGTTTAAGGGCTCATTCAGACGGCCATAAATTAGTACAATGTACTGTACTGCACTCACCGCACAATGAACCACTAATACCCTGTGTGTCAGTAGATACCAGCATTTTTGTCTGTGTGAAAAAAACTGCAGCATGCATTTGGTCCATTTTGTTGAACTAAACTAGTGAAGTCCAATAGCCGGAAGCTCTTGTTCTTGCCCACCATGGGGCCAAGAACACACGGAGATAATCATATCTACAGTTTGTGGATGGGACTGACACGTGTTTTAGTGCAACAGTGTGAACCAAGCCTAACAGTTAATCAGCTCTGGAGTGTGAAAGTTAAAGGTATGCACTAACATATACAAATGAATACTGTCATAGGTGTACTTACTTAGCAAAATAATGATGCACAGAAGAATTGCAATGATGGCTCCTGTCCCCAGACCAGTGCCAATGATTGGAGCCACTCCACTACAGTATCCATTCATGTCACAGGAGCAGACTTTCACACGGAGGTATGAAGTGTTTGACAACGAAGGGTTTCCTGAATCGGTGATCTGAATTGGGATGTTATAGATTCCATCATCGAGGGAGGCAATCTTCAGACTGAGCTGGGCATGGTCACCTTAAAAAAAACCAATTATATTAATTGTATACTTGCGGCAAATTAAATCGCAAAGATTAATTAGATGCAAAGATTCAATTAGACAAGCATTAAACTTTAAATAAAATTACCGAACAATCTAAACATCTTCTCGCTACACAAAACAGAAAAAGGGGCTTTTCTATTTCTACAGAAATGATAAAACTATTTTCCAAGATGGATTCTACCCATGCACTATTGTATCCTAAATTGTCATTACAGAATTATCAGACGATTACACGTAACAAGTCATCAGAAAACTATTAATTCATTTTAATTAAGCGTCAAAGGAAAGGGGGGCATTTACCAGAGTAGTATGGTAATTATAGTAGCAAATTGTACATTTAGTTCCATTCATCCGTATTAGGCCCTCACAGGGGGTCTATTATAACACCGTCTGGATTCAACTACTTAATTAAAAATTAAATTAAATTTTGTCTATTTTTGTTTTGGTAACAGTCGCTATTGTATCAGAATTAATGGTCGTCCAGGTACCATGAGAGAAGCAGTTAAGAACCAAGGTGGACAGAAGCTTGTATCAGTTGACCTACCCTCTGTCTACAAGGCAGTTCTGCCTCACTTGTATCACAAAGCCGAAAATGTAGCAACGAGCCTTTAACGCTTTCCATTTTAGGACTTAAAAGAAAATGAGTTTTTGGTAAAAAGCTTTTATGCGGGAACGCGGCTTCCTTTCTCTTAGTTTAGCGAGCAGCAAGTTATACTGCGAAAGTCTTAAATGAAGTTTTAGCACATAAAAGATTTTACAAAGTTCTTTGGAAAAAGAACAACTATTTACCAGCTATAATATCCCCTTGCAAAATGGAAAGTACATTCCTCCATAAACCTCCGCAATATATTTTGCAGATAAGAAAACAAAGTAAAGGCACTTGGTTGCACTTAAAGGCTTTTTTCTCTAAAAGTAACAATAGCGGATCATTTTTCACAGCCATGTGCACAATGTTGTATTTAAAAAGACACGGCAACAAAACAATCAGAAATATCACTGTTCGCAGCGCTAATAGTAATGGGAAGCAACACAATCGTAGCAGCAGGCTCAGTGTGACGGAATTCAAGCAGTCTAATAGACAAAGCCAAAATACGCCTAATAGACAAAAAAGAAAAATAATCAACGGGATCATAAACGCAGCACACGGGTTTGTTTGAGAAACATATTTAACCCCTTTTCACGCATTTTGCTGATAGCAAAACGTTCATGTGTCTTCTAAAGGGAGAACAGAGACAGATGCTGCCAGTCGGCAATGGGAAGCTCTCCCGCTAGAAGAACTTCACTTAGGTAGGGTTGAGTAAGAAAATGCTTTGCAGTTGCCCATGGAGCTTTATAAAAGGTTTGTCCACCAGAATTGTCAGTTGTTGTTTTTTTCTTCTTAAACTTATGTATTTGGGGATAAAAATCACCGTCCCATTTCAAATTTTGCCCCATTTGGCTTTTGCAGACTCTTTGTTCCTCTGCACGTTCAACTTTGATTTAGTCTGTAGTCATAAATCAGCTGAGAGGAGAAAAAAAGGCAAATAAAATAAACTCTCCCATTGAACCTTCAGAGATCACTTGACAGATTCTTATTTAACCCATTCTGCAGTAAGCAGTAGCCATTGCAACACCGAGGCTATATAAGGCTAATAGTGCATTTTTGTTTTAATGATACAAAGATAACCTGTGTTGAGTAATTTGGAATTGAAATGTGTATTTTTCAAAAGCAACTATATTAAAATCTGGAAAGGGGCCTGGAGTTAGACTGGAGAAGACACAAATTCCCCCATCTGTATTCTATTTGATACAAATTGGAACTTACAACTATATCTGAAATTAACTGGGTGAATTTCAGATGGGATCAGATCGTGGATTGTTACACTTATGAGAGTTTAGTGGCTTTTGGTAAAGTCAGAAGAGTAGAGATGACCAATTAGATTCACACTGCCCTGGTCCAGAGTTGGGGTTGTGCAAATGGAGGCCTTCAATCTGCTGAAAAAAAAGCCGCTGAAACCTGTGGTGGAACCTCAGATAGTGGGTTAACACATGCTAAAGCACTGTTATTCAGGGAGAAACTTGGTCACAAAAACATACCATTAATTCGCGTTATGGTCCAATTCTTCTTAATATCCATTGGGCTGAACGGGAGCTCAAAGATGAAGGGTCCTGCATTAGGGTTTATGTCGGCATCTACTGCTGTAATGTTAATTGCATTCGGATCTGGTCTTTCGCAAATTTCCACTTCTCTTGGGAAGACTTGTGGAGCGTTGTCATTTATGTCCAGCAAATAGATCTGTAATGTGCCTGTGCCACTCATTGGTGGAATACCTAGGAAAAGCCATTTGGTCAATCATTAAGAAAGAATAAACATCTTTAAGGCTCGACAAAGCGGTGTTATTCTGAATGTGGCTGTGACGCTGTTGGCCCCATATAGTCCGTACATTCCTGTATGACTGTACTGGAAATAATGGTGTCATTTTAACGGCTTTGGGTCACTGGGGAGAACATACTGAACGTGTGACATCCGCCTGTCTGTATCACCGGTGGTATTCCACTTGAGTGATCTCAGAAATTGGACATGGCTTGAGGAATCGTATGCCAAGCTATATCTGTCACCCCTGTCTTTTTTTTACATCATCGTGAATTACACTATAAAAACTGCATTAAAAGACAACAGGGTAAAACTACAAATAGGACGGCGTCATTTTACAGGCACCCGTAATGCTCACGCTTCATTATAAAGCAGTTGCCTTTCCTTCATTTACCATATTTACAATTTTATTGTAATATCAACATTGATAACGTACTTCAATCTTTTCATTAAACCTCAGCATTTATTAGCAGCCTATGTTATGCATTAGTATTTGGAAAACATTACAATTTCATGAGCCCTGATTGCGATTATCCCCTGATCTGTGCATATCTAATAAGATGGTGTCAATGTAAAAAGCTATTTAATGAGATTACGTGGATGTGTGCACACAATGGGGGTGGAAGCAAGCCGAGATAATGGGTACCAGCAATGATCAACCTTTCTCCTTTTTGGCACACATCAGCACATCTCTCTCAAACAGTTGGTTTTATTTTAATTACGGTTATGATGAGGCAATATATTCTCAAGCGTTCTCATAAACTATCCGTATCCACTTCAACAGAGCTGCTGTATAATACATTCATTTACGACTGATTTGTCATAAATGTATTACGAAGAATGGCCGATATAAATTAGCAAAACATCTAAAAAACAAATATCCTTCTAGAAGGAAAACAATGTATCAAATCCTTTTCCTATTTCCATGCAAACACTTAAATATGATTTAAAAATATTTATACTTCCTATTTTTAAAGGTACCGTCACACTCAGCAACTAACGATCCGTGACGTTGCAGCGTCCTGGATAGCGATCTCGTTGTGTTTGACACGCAGCAGCGATCTGGATCCCGCTGTGCCATCGCTGGTCGGAGCTAGAAGTCCCGAACTTTATTTGGTCATCAGGTCGGCGTGTATCGTCATGTTTGACAGCAAAAGCAACGATGCCAGCAATGTTTTAACATGGAGCTAACAACCAGCGAGAACGATAAGTGAGTCGCCGTTAAGTCACTGGATCACTCCTGCATCGTTCTGGAGCTGCTGTGTTTGACGTCTCTACAGCGACCTAAACAGCGACGCTGCAGCGATCGGCTCGTTGTCTATATCGCTGCAGCGTCGCTGAGTGTGACGGTACCTTTACTCCAAAGAGGCGGCAGACAAGTAAAATGGATTAGGATAAGAATATTTTGTACTTTTTGATAAAGACTAAGACCCTGACTAAGACCAAGACTGGCGTTGTCCTTACCGATCTTGATGATGGGGTGTGCTGGAGCCAGAGGCGCACGCTTATTAATGATGAGCACTTGAAAAGCAGCGTGTGCCCCGTGCACCGTAAATCTTACTCCAGTCTCTAGAGGCATGTCGCAACCCGTCTCTCGACAAGCGAAGTACCACACCATATCACATCTACGCTCCAGCTTTGCTAGTTTTGACAGAGTTGGCCAAAACTGCCGTTAAAACGGCAAAAGTTGCGAAATTTCTTTGCACAAAAATTTTACAACTTTTCAAAGTGATTTACGACAGAATTCTAGAACAATAGCTTTGATTAATATGGTTACTAAATGTAATATATTTTGTTCCAAAAACACAACAAAATATGAATTATACCCATTTCTGCTATACAATAAATTAATTTCATTACATTATATATATATATATACATATATATATATACACACACATACATAAAATAAGGCAATAAATGTAATAGACATTAATACATACCGCTATCTGTGGCCAGAAATGTGGCATTGTACATATTGTTCTTCACATACATGGATTCCCTGTCCAGAACTGCTATAGTAGTAATCTGTCCATTCATGGCGTCAATTTTAAGCCAGTTTCCGGGATCGGAAAGTTTTGAATACCTAAAAAGAGAAAAAGAAATGTATAAAAAAGGAGGGAGGGAGATAAAGAAAAAAAGAATATGAGGAAGAAAGAAAGAATGAAAGAAAGATTGGAAGAAGAAAGAAAAAAGAGAACAAAAGAAAAGAAAGAACGGAAAAATTAAGATAGAAAAAAAGAAAGAAGGAAGGATGAAAAATAAAGGAAGGAAAGAAGGAAGGATGGAATGAAAAATGAAAGGAAAGAAGGAAGGATGGAAAATAAAAAGAAAGGAAAGAAAAAAGGAAGGATGGAAAGAAGGATGTAAGGAAGAACAAAAATGAAAGAACGAAAAAAAAGGAAAGAATGAAGGAAAAAATACGAAGAAGAAAATGAACAAATTAAAGAAGATGATAGAAAAAAGAAAAGAAGGAAAGGTGGAAGAAAGAAAGATAAAAAATAAGAGAAAGAAAGAAAAGAAAAATAAAGAAAAAAACAAGAAAAAAAAGCAAAAAGAAAGAAAGAAGGAGAAAGAAAGAGAAGGAAAGAGAAGGAAAGAATAATTTTACATTAACTATGTCTTTACACAAATAAATATTAGAAATCTTAATGCAGCTGAAAGATTAAAAACAGAATAAACTGTGACATGTCAGATTACCTAACTGTTTGCTGCATGTATCGATCTGGATCCTGTGCATTGAATGTCACAAGTAAATTTCCAGGCATCAGACCTTCTTCCTGACGTATCAGTTTAGGATTTGGACTGAAATAAGGACTTTCGTTGACATCAATGATAGTAATGGAGACTGTGGCTGTTGACTGTGGAGGATGATGGATGCCTTTAATTAAAGGCACTTGGTTTTCTGCAGCTACTGTCAGAACAAACATCCTATTGGTCTCAAAATCAATTGGCTAGAAGTAGAAAAAAAAGGAGTTTGTTAGAAAACATTATTCTAAAATAAGATGATCACAATACAGTCATACTGATAGACATAACCATCTTGCTGCCATTTGTAACTGTGGCACCCCTAGGGGTATTTGCCACAAAAATAGTTACTGACACTAAATACAAATATTAAGATAGCAAAACTGCACTACCACCTCCGGCCAGAAGGGGGAGCTCCAGAGACTCCCCTTGATCCATTCTGGTCTGAGAGAAGAAATGGCAGTTGGGCTAAGGAGCTGATAGTGAGAGGTCATACAGCTGAATTTCTAACAGCCCTATGACGGTTTCCAGGCCTAAATCACCGGCCTGAGGAGAAGAGGGATAGAGAAAAAGGACATTGTGAGAACTGGGTAGCATTAATCACTACCCAGAACAGGCGCAAAGACGGATACCGGATCCGTGGCTGTATTCATTATATATAATACAGCAACCGGAAAAACGTGAGGTGATATCAGCTTCACTAGGGCCGGACACAGCAACAGTCACAGAGTTCAGCGGTACTCCCGGAGGGGGTAAACCGATAAAAGGACTCGGGTTGCCCGTCGAACCAGGACCCGGAGGGGACAGATTGGGCCGGCAGCCAGTTTACATACAGCAGCAGGGCCACACAGAAACTGCGTACAATAAGAGGCGAAGACCCCGGCAGGGTCAAAGTAACTCAGAGTTCCCATACAGACTCCGGTGACAGGACTGGTTGTAAATCCCTTTATGTTGAAGTAAACTGGTTAAATGTTTCAGTGCCTCAGTCTTTCATTTGGACAATAGCCATCTATCCAGGATCGGGATCATCACCGCTGGGAGAACCTGCTGCTGATCAAGTAAGTGCCTGTTCCCTCACGAAACCCTTACACTGTGCATTGCCTGAGGCCACAGCACCGGGTCAAGCCACCCGTGACATACCCCTCAAGAGACAGACCCCATTGGTCCGGTGCTGGGTACCCCGGTCTCCTGGGCGTCACATAACCATATTTAATCATCCAACGTGCCACACTAGGGCAGATGCCCGGCTGGATTACTGACCTTGACCACAGTGACCAGGCCATCGTTACTGTTTGGATCTGTCCTGATGGTGAAGCGTCCGGTGGCGTCACCGCTGACGATTCTGTACACCGTGTTCCAGGCGTTCGTGTGTGGCTGATCCTTGTCTGTTACTGTGAGATTGGCTACGACAACATCAATTCGGTTTTCAGGCACTTCTCCATAGAACTACACCAGAAGGAAAAGAAAGACTCTGAAGAGTTATAAGAATATTTACATATTTAACATAATCAGAAAACAAACAGAAAATTCCTGGTGATTATCGCTTTAGGCGCGAGTATTAATTGACTGTCATTGCATGGTATTGTCATGGAGCCTTATCTCCTCCGAACAGGGCATTGTCTCAGAACGAACGCGTACTTATCTCGTCCTGCATGGCAGTGACTTGCAGGTAAAGCTCAGCTGTGAAAAGATTATTATGAGTAATAATATGAAGATAACAGACGGGCTGAGAATCACAAATGTTTAAATAAGTCATGAAATGAACCGTCATTCCTTAGCATTGAATGCTTTTCAGAGAACACAAAAATCTGAGGCTGTGAGAGATCAAAGGGACGGCAAAGCACAGGAACAAAATGAAGGCCATTACCGCTCAGTCCTTTGTAAACTAACGCAATTACAAGCGCGGCAATATCGGTCTACGCAGATCAGACTTTCAATCTATATGAAACTAAAGTCCAACATTATTTACCTTCTTTCCAGAAACACAAAAATGAAGAAAAAATTGAAAAATTATTGGTATTTAAAGAAGTAGAATAACACTTCTTTCAACACTATTTAATTCCACCAGATCAAACTTAAAGGCATTGTACAATCTAGACGACCCCCTGTTAAAATGGAACTGCACCTGGGTAAGAAGAACTACATACAGAGACTCATGTTCCCTGCGGCATCCTCTGCTGGACAAATGCAGTATTACATAATGGCTATGGAAATTAATTGGTGATAACGAGGCCACGTTCACAGGTTCAGTATTTGGTCAGTATTTTATATCAGTATTTGTAAGCCAAAAGCAGGAGTGGAGAAATCCGAGGAAAAGTATAATAGAAACATATGCACCACTTCTGCATTTATCACCCACTCCTGGTTTTCGGCTTACAAATACTGATGTACAATACTGACCAAATAATAATAATTTTATTTTATATAGCGCCAACATGTGAACGTGGACTTAAGAGTAAGGTCTCGTTCACATCCGTGTAACAAAAAAATTGCTCCGATGTTGATCCAGAAAAGTAGAAAACATAATCCTTTACATACTGTAGTTTGCCAAACTAATGAAGCACTCTTTTATAAAGAGATGTAGATACACACAACACGGGGAACGTGGACTACAGCGGAGCTTCGTGGGAATACTTTTTTTTAATAAATTGGTGAACAAGGGAGTATTTCTTGTTTTATTTGTTTTTTTATACTTTTTTCAGGTATCCATTGCTGGACTACATCAGATTCGATGGACTACGGCAGATCTGCATGGGATTTATTTTTTCCAAAAAATGGTGAACGAGGTTTAGTATAGGGTGGGTCTTTATTCACATAAACAATTTTTTTCTTTGTGTATTTATTTATTGTTACTGGGTTAGTATTGGGGGTTGTCTGATACATACCTGTATATACTCGAAAGTCCCCCTCTTGGCTTATACTCGAGTCATACCCAGGGGTCGGCAGGGGAGGGGGAGCGGGGGCTGTCTAATTATACTCACCTGCTCCTTGCGCGGTCCCTGCACGTCTTTTCCCTGGCGCCCCAGCTTCTTCCTGAGTGGTCACATGGTACCGCTCATTACAGTAATGAATATGCGGCTCCACCTCCCATAGGGGTGGAGCCGCATATTCATTACTGTAATGAGCGGTAACGGTGACCGCTCAGTACAGGATGAAGCTGTGGTGCCGGGGAAGCAGGGACTGCACAGCACCAGGAGCAAGTGAGTATAAAGGTGAGCGCTGCACTGTGCGATATTCACCAGCTCCCCGTTCCGGCGCCGCTCGGTCTTGAGCGTCTTCTGCAGTGACGCTCATGTCAGAGGGCGCAGTGATGTGGTTAGTGTGCGCCCTCAGTGCAGAAGATGCTGAAGATGGAGCGGCGAAGGTGAATACTGAAAGTGCCGGGGGCCTGAGCGACGGAGAGGTGAGTATGTGATTTTTAATTTTTTTATCGCAGCAACAATAAATGGGGCAAGTATTTGTATGGAGCATCTATGGGGCCATAACATTTGTGCAGCACTATATGGGGCCATAACATTTGTGCAGCACTATATGGGGCAAGTGTCTGTATGGGGCATCTTATGGGGCTATAACGTTTGTGCAGCACTATATGGGGCAAGTATCTGCATGGGGCCATAATCAACGTTTGTGCAGCACTATATTGGGCAAGTGTCTATATGGGGCCATAATCAACGTTTGTGCAGCACTATATGGGGCAAATATCTTTATGGAGCATCTTATGGGGCCATAATTAACGTTTGTGGAGCATTATATGGAGAAAATATCTTTATGGAGCATCTTGTGGGGCCATAATCAGCATTTGTGCAGCATTATATTGGCCAAATGTGTCTATGGAGCATCTTATGGGGCCATTATTAACCTTTATGCAGGATTATATGGGGCATATTTTAATATGGAGCATCTTATGGGGCCCATCATGAACTGTATGGAGCATTATATGGGGCTCCTGATTCAACATAGATATTCAAAAACACTTAACCTACTGATGTCTCAATTAATTTTACTTTTATTGGTATCTATTTTTACTTTTGACATTTACCGGTAGCTGCCGCATTTCCCACCCTAGGCTTATACACGAGTCATTAAGTTTTCCCAGTTTTTTGTGGCAAAATTAAGGGGGGTCGGCTTATCTAGTAGAGAAGCTGAAGGGCAGGACCTCTACGGTGGCGTTTTCAGAAATGATGATGCCATGAGCGTGGCTAAAAAGACAGCGGGAGCTTAGAGACATATATAAGTGGCTTAGAAATTGGTGCAGGAAGTAAGTGTTTGGGTTCATGGAGAACTGCATCAACTTTTCTGTCGGCTACAGGCTCTATGGTAGGGACGGGCTGCACCTCAATGGGGAAGATGCAGCTGTGCTTGGGGAAAAATGGTCAGATGGATAGAGGAGCTTATAAACTAGTTTCTGGGGGAGGGAGGGTAGTTGTGCTAATAAGTGGATAGAGTAGACAGAGAAAGTGAAACAGTAGGGGTCAATGAGGATTTTGAGGGGTTTGGGATATGCATGGAAAGTAGGGAGCTGAATAGGCGTAACAAATGTGCTAATAGTACTAAATGTCTCGCAAACAAAATTAATTAACTGGAGAGTCTTGTGTCGGTCACAGATTACTATGAGATGGTTATCACGGAAGCCTGGCTGGACGAAAGCCATGACTGGGTGACAAACATTGAGGGTTACACTACATTTGAAAAAAACAAAAAAGACAAAAACGATGGAGGGCTGTGTATTTTCGTAAAATCCCTCCAATGTCGTAAACCTGTGCTCAATTACGACATTGAAGGGAGTTGCGACAATGTAGAGTCAGTATGGGTAAATGAAAATGGGGATGGCAATAATGTAAAGCTTGTAATTGAAGTTTGCTACAAGCCTCCTTATATAGCTGAACAGGTAGAGGATGAAATTCTGCTACAAATTAATAAGGCACCGTTCACATGTAAAGCGCCATGGAATAAATGGCGCTATAAAAATGAATAATAATAATAATAGGGTACTTATTATGTAGGATTTTAACTATCCAGAGATTCAATGGGGCATAGAATCATCTGGTTGTGCTAAAAGCTGCAATTTCTTATCCACAGTTCAGGACAAATACCTCTCTCATCTGGTAGATGAACCAACCAGGAGTAATCATGTGCTGGATCTGGTTCTGTCAAACAGGCCAGATATAATTTCAGATCTACAAGTCAAGGTAAATTTGGGAAGGAGTGACCAAAATACGGTAAGTTCCAATGTAATTTTCAATCAAACATTCAAAAGGGGAAATGCAAAAACATGGATCTTTAAGAAAGTTCATTTTAACAAATGAATGGAAGAGCGTAATCGAGTAGACTGGGACCATCTCATGGTATCTGTGGATACCAACCATAAATGGGGCATGTTTAAGGAAATACTACTAGAATCCTGTAGAAAACTTATACCCTCTGGTTATAAAATATCAAGGAACAAAAAAACCCATTATGGATAAATAAGCAGTAGAAAGTTTAATAAGACAAAAACAAAGGACATTCAAAATCCTGAAGGCTGGGAAAACAGAAATAGCATTTCAGAAGTGAAAAGATCTAAGTAACAAATGTAAAAATGAAAATAATCTAGCAAAGTTATCTACAGAGAAACAAATAGCCAGTAACATTAAAATAAATCTCAAAAATGTTTATAAATTCATCAATACCAAAAAGAAAAAAAAACAGGTGGTATCGGTATGGTAAGCATAAACCCCCTTTAGTGCAACATGAAAGGCACTAAAGGGTGCAAGTTTATTTTATGTAGGGGGGCTTGTAACATTAAAAATCCACAGGATATATATAAATATAAAAAAGAACACAGCAGCACATGTGCATGAATCTAGGCCATGTGAAAACACAAACAAATATTCAATATGAATTATACTTCTCAAAAAATTTTTTCATAATTTTTATTTTTTTTCCATAAAACTTACAGTAATAGATGAAATGAAGATTCTTAGCGCATAAATTGGCCAATTCATGTGTGCCCATCAACCACAGCAAGGTGATCTCCCTCTGATGGGTACTACTCTACCGTACATGCCACCCTTGGGCCACCAGCCTACAACTATGGACAAAACATGTCACTCTCGGGCTAAGCCTACAATTTATGGGCAGGTAGAGCTGATTACCGCCACCTGCAACGTCAATGGGAGGAGTGCAAGATCAGTCTGGAGGCAGCCGCATCGAGTGACTAAATAGAGAAAAAAAACAATCAGCACTCCTAATGTGAACACGTGCAAAACTTCTGTGGTATTTTTTGTGGGCATTTATTTGCAGTATTCACACTGTGGAATAAATAATATATTTTTATAGTACTAGTTGTTATACATTGAGATGAAGTTATAGCAGCTATGGGTCTTCCTTAAGGGGGGTGGGGGTGTTTATTTTTACTAGATTAAACCTTTTTTATTATGAATAATTGTAGTTTTTTTTAAACACTTAACTTTTTTTTTAACGATATTTATTAGTTCTACTAGATGATTTAAACAGGTGATACCATAGATCAGTGTTCGTCAGTCCTCAAGAGCTACAAAGAAGTCATGTTTTCAGGATTTCCTTACTATTGCCCAGGTGATAATTGCAGTACCTGCACAGGCAATAAATCCTGAAAACATGACTTGTTGGTGGTTCTTGAGGACTGGAATTGGGAACACTGCCATAGATACCATCCACTACTTATGTAGTGCAAAGCATTATTACGCCTGATAGGCAGCCTAATAGATCATGCCTCGTGCAAGGTCTGTCGGTTTTGGCAGACTCTGAGGCCATTGTTAGGCCTCTAGTTGCCATATGAACCATTGGCACCCCGTGAGTGTGCTGCGGGGAGCAGATGGAATGACAAAGCGATTCATCTCCCTCTGTCATGCAGCATTTGCTATTGACTCCAGCATGTAAAGAGTTAATTGAGCCGCTGCAAACACTGACCCCGCTCAGTTCTCTTTGCTATATTTTTGTTAGCAGGGAGAATTGAATGATGTTCGGTAGCAGAAGATTCATTGGTTTTTCAACTCTTAATAGAAAGTGACACTTCCATTAAAACGTGAAGAGCCAGCGAGGTGATGGGATGTGGTAAGCTATCCTGTAGGTTACTAGCTCTTCCATAAACTGATTGGAGGTGGTGAAATAAAGCAGTTGTGCGGTGTTATTTAACACTTCATCACCAAGTAATTAAATGGTTGCCTGATGTATAATTATATATAGCTTTCTAATAATGTTTTGCGCCAAATTTACTTAGTAGTTTTAAAATTTCTGTTGATGTTAGTGAAAAGAAACATTTTAGTTTACATTGACCAATGCAGACCTAGCTCCAGCCTCGCACAGCTGCAGGTAGGTAGAGGTAACAATCAGGAGGTCAGGATGATGCCGGGATTTGTGCTGTCTCAATGGACCAAGACCAGACTGATACATTAGAACAAATTATTACATTAGAATCATATTAGAACTAGGTTAGAATGCCTTTCAACCCAAAAAGGTTGTTTTAACTCATCGACAACAACAGTGAAAGCAGCGTTTTTTAAAACATGAAAAAACGCAATAAAAAGTGAAGATCAGTCATCTCATCCAAACTAACATTTTTGCTAATACAATGAATCAGATAACTTATTATATAAATATAATATATACAAAGGGGAAAATACGTATTTGATACACTGCCGATTTTGCAAATTTTCCCACCTATAAAAAATTGAGAGGTCTGTATTTTTTATCGAAGGTACAATTCAACTGTGGAAGATAGAATCTTAGAAAAAAAACCAGATAATCACATAGTATAATTTTTACATAATTAATTTGCATTTTAGTATATGAAATAAGTATTTGATCACCTACAGCAAGAATTCTGTCTCTCACAGACCTGTTAGTTTTCCTTTAAGTATCCCTCCTACTATGCACTTATTACCTGTATTAATTGCTCTTGTTTGAACTAGTTACCTGTATAAAAGACATGTCCACATACTCAATCAATCACACGTCAACCTCCCCACCATGGCCAAGACTAAAGAGCTGTATAAGAACACCAGGGACAAATTTGTAGTCGTGCACAAGGCTGGGATGAGCTACAGGACAATAGGCAAGCAGCTTGATGAGAAGGCAACAACTGTTGGCACAATTATTAGAAAATCGTTGAAACACAAGTTGACTGTCAATCTTCCTCGTTCCTTAGTCTAGGGCGCCATGCAGGATCTCTGCTCGTGGGGTAAGGATGAGAAAGGTTGGGAATCAGTCCAGAACTAGATAGGAGGACCCTGTCAATGATGTGAAGAGAGCTGGGACCACAGTCTTAAACATTACCATTAGTAACACACTAATGCCATGGATTAAAATCCTGCAGGGCACGCAAGGTCCCTCTGCTCACGCCAGCACATGTCCAGAACCGTTTGAAGTTCACCAATGACCATGTGAATGATCTAGGGGAGGCATGGAGAAGGTCAAATGGTCAGGTAAGACCAAAATAGAACTTTTTTGTATCAACTCCACTTGCTGTGTTTGGAGGAAAAAGAAGGATGAGTACATCCCAAGCACACCATTCCAACCATCAAGAATGGTGCGGAAACATTAAACTTTGGGGTACTTTTCTGCAAAGGGGACAGGACGACTGCACCGTATTGACTAGAGGATGGATGGGGTCATGTATCGTGAGAATTTAGCCAACAACCTCCCTCCTTCAGTAACAGCATTGAAGATGGGTCATGGCTAGGTCTCCCAGCATGACAATGACGTAAAACACACAGCCATGGCAACTAACGAGTGGCTTCATAAGAAGCATTGCAAGGTCCTGGAGCGGCCTAGCCAGTCTTCAGACCCGAACCCAAACTTGGTCAAGAACGACAGGAAACGTTTAAACTCTGTAATTGCAAACAAATGTTTCTGTACCAAATATTAAGTTTTGGTTTGCTATTGTATCAAATACTTACTTACTTACAATGTGGGCGAGTGTCTGAAAAATGATGGGCGATCCTCATTAAGCTAACAGTAAACCACCGATAGTTGGATGAGAAGCCAAATCACAATACATGAGACTGAATTGTGTTCTTCATGGATTTGCTTCTCACGGACTATCCGGACTGAATAGCATTACATAAATACATGGATTAGTAAAACACTGAACCTTGTAATAATAGAATTTTTAGCATTTAAGTGTTATTTCATTCTGACGGCTGACTTTCTTCATACAAACAACCGCTGATGAGAATCCAAGTTCTTTGTGTCCGTGACTTATTAGGGGGATGATACAAAGGGCTGTGTGTGATGAGCAGCTTATGTGCCCAGGCTCACACACTATTGTTGAACAGTTATTGATGGGGCTGGAAGAGACGACTGTCGGGATCTGTTACTGTTTCCTCCCCAAATCCTGTCTCAAGCTTCTCAGTGTAGCAAATGGCAATCAGTGTCTACAGTTCATAGTACAGCAACATTTAAAGAGGGGCTGTCAGCACCCCTGACATGTCTATTTTAGCAAATACTTGCATTGTTCAGGAAACATAAATTCTAGAGAATCTTTCTCATAACGCTACACAGCGCTGTTCCAGTGATTCCTCCTAAACAGGACAGACATCTGTCTGAGATGTTTTAGAGAATCCCTCATTAAGCAGGGGTTGGACACGATGTCCCTGGAGGTCTCTTCCAACGCTACCATTCAATGATTCTAAAAATATGCACACTGTCAGGATTCCGCTGTTGCATACTTGATGGGTCAGCTCCCGATTTTTCCTGCTAGTCTTAATAGTTATAACCACAATTATGCAAATTGCATAATTGTATTCAAGAGATGACCAAAATATTGCACATTGTCAAGCTTCGTCAATTTTAGGTGAAGCCGGTAAAATCCCTTCAGTGGGATATTGTCATTAGATTCCTGCCGCTCGATACTGTTAGGGCTAGCGGAACGCACCAAGTAAATATAGACGTTTTATTGTTATAGATGCGTTTGCAGCCCGGGGTCCACCGTGCAGGAGAACCTGCTGCTAGCAAACGGCGGCACTATATGGCGGTATGAACTAGCTCTGTTATTTCACAGAGTAGCCGTGAAAGCAAAGCACTGCGCCCTGTTAGACTTCACAGAGGCACAGGCTAACTACCCAACTGAGAGCAGTCAGTGGTCATGCATGCACACAAAACTCCTCGCCGGAGGTGCCAGCATTCTAGGGGCTTATTTCAGCCAGGTACCTGAATACATACAAACACAATCTCCTCGCCGGAGTTGCCAACATTCTAGGGGCTTATTTCAGCCGGGTCCCAGAACACAATCTTACATGACCACACTGGTGCAAAGCTCATAAATTAGAAAGATACTAGCGCATGCCCATGCGGCCATGCGAGCTTTAAATAGTTGCAGCAAGTACATGACCTTCCTAGAAGGACCAATGAGAGGCTGCCACAGAGCTTGAGCACCTACAGGACCTTCCTGAAGGACCAATGGATTTAGCTGCAGTATTTGAACATGTGACCCTCGATCTCCACTGAGAGATCTTACTCTGGGCATGCTCAGAACGAGAAAAGCAGGACTTAGTACTAGAAGCGTCTGCTCGCCGCTGCCCAGCACTGGCTTCAATGGCAGAAGCAGGAAAAGCAGCAGTAACTCTTTGTACAGAGTCAGACTGAGCGAGATGCTGGGACTGACGTCTCCACTGAGCAGGCTCCACTGCGGCAGGAGAAGAATGAGAGACCGCAGCGGGGATGGCCCGAGATTTCCCCTCTGCAGAGGCGGGAACTCGACCCCTAACAGATACTGCCTGCAGCCAGGTATGTTTTACCCTGAAAACCCGAGGCAATTCAGAGAAAATATAGTTTGAAAATCTGGCCAGGGACTGCATAGAGTGATCTGATTAATCTGACGACATCCCCATCCGGCTTCTACCTGCGCTGCTCTAATTGACTGACAGTTGATTGACGCTCTAATTCACGTGGCCCGTTTTTCAGGTTTCATTTAAAGCACCACTCCAGAGTTTTTTTCTATTTCAGGGCTTGAGTGGTGTCACTAAGTTAAATTCCTTAACCCAAGTCTTATACTTACCGGCCGCTGTCTTCCACTGTGTCCGGCGCTGCTCCAGTTCTGCACCACCATCTTGTAACCACAACTTCTGATTGACCGGAAGTCAGAGGTAACAGTCACAAGCTCTCAATGTAAGTCTATGAGGGCCTCGTTCTGGCCTGGTTCTGGCTCTCTTAAACTTAAATTGAGAAGTGACTTTCGACTCGCCCAGCAAACACTGGAGAAATCCAGCAGTTCACAACCTGCAGAAGACCTACTGGATCAGTGCTGATAACAGAAGATGACGGCTGGTAAGTATATTACCAGCGGCAGCTTACATTAGTAGCACCAATCCAGTGCTGAAATAAAAAAATAATAAAATACATGGCGCTTCTGAGAAGCCATCGACAATCTTGTTGACAGACACAATTCTACCAGTTTAGCAGAGCTCCTATACTGTGGTGGCAGAGTTAGTTTTTCCTTGTGTACAGGGCCAGGTGTAAAGGGTGCACTTATCAAAAGGAGAATCACCAGAAAATAACATGTCAAGGATTTCTGGGAGACAACAGCTCTGAAGGTAGCAGAATTGTAAATTCCAATAACATAAGCTTTGATAGTACATGAACATTGCAAGATAGGTAATGCAATGCTACACAAGTATCTTCTTATGTAGATGAATGCAGACGTACACTGTGGCTAAAATAATCTCTACATTAGAAGTAAGGAAATTACTGATGGCCCATAATTACCGGAGATAACAATTATTCTAATAATATTGATAATAATCATCATAATCCCAATGACGAGAGAAAGAGTGATTCACCGTCTCGCTGTTGTGCTTTGTTATAAAGGATTGATATCCTTTTATATTCTCTACTGAAATTCTGAAAAATGGATGAAACTTTAAAGCTTAAAGCAGTGATGTCGATGTGTGTCAAAAACGAGACAGATCTACAGGTTTAAAATTCTAAACACATGCAAGCCAAGGCAAATAGCGAAGGAGCTGATTATTGTGTATAGCAGTGGTGCAGGGTAAGAAACAGGTTCCAAGGGGAAAGAAGAAACGTTTGTCATGTAATGAATAAATCATTACAAACGTTCCAATCTGAAACAAAGGTATAATAAGGCTGGAACGAAAATAAGTGCAGCCGGCAAGGCCAATGATTTATTTAATATTGGAATATTAGTATATTTTGTACCTATCTATAATATTAGCTTAAAAGCAAAAATCTCTTTTTTCTTAAGTAAATTATGAGGATAATTGGCTTTATCAGGGGAAAATGTGGCAATGATATCATTGACCCATATTACATTGCTAAATATGATTAAAGGGTGAAAGAAGTTCAAAGGGCGATGTTCTTCACTGTATTTAAATTAATACCACTTACAAGATGACAAAATAGTGCAAATGTGTTGATGTTTGCAGACCATTACTAAAACATTGGATATACTGCAGTATAGTGGTTCAGTCACTAAAGGAGCAACATAAGTTGCAGTCACGGGGTGTAGACACGGAAAAAGGGCATATTTCCCAACTTTTAAGAGAGAGGGACATGTGTTGCAACACCTACAAAGTAATTTTGCCCCTACTGAATCCCCTTAGTGTTCTCACCTACAATACCTATTTTATGGCCTCCATAGAGGATGGTGCCAAACCCCAATCAACACACTACATGATAACCCACAATAAATTTCTCTACAGTACCCCATACGCATAGTATGATGACCAGTATGATGACCACACTATAGCCCTAACAATAAATATTTTGCATACAGAAGTCATAGTAAAATATGATGCACCACAGTGCCCTCAACACAGTATGATGTCCCCAACCTCACATACATTATAAGGCACCCAGTGACCCCCCACACGTTTTGATGCCCACAGTGTCCCCCTCTATTGTATGATGTAACCAAGACACCACACACACTGTCTCCCACAGTATGATAGCCCTCATACAATATGATAGCTCCCACACAGTATGAAGGACCACAGAAACAGTGTGAAGCTCCCACAGCACCCCACACAGTATAATGGCCCTTCACACAATATGAATCCTCTTCAACTCCCTCACAGTATGGTGGCCCCCAAAGCTCCTCATACAGTATGATGGCCCCCATAGCTCACCACACAGTATGATGGTCCTCACAGTCCTTTAAACAGTATGATGATTCTCCACACAGTATGATATCCCACCCACACAGTAGGATGACCCCCGTAGCAATCTCACCCAATATGGTGCCCTCTACAGCTGCCCTCACAATATGATGGCTTCCCCCACAGAGCATGATAGACACCACCATCCTCCACCATCCAGAAGTACAGCCTAATAAAACATAACTTATTCATCTCTTCCCATTCCCTCAGTGAGCTGCTCTGGTCTGTGCCATGTGTGGACTGAGGTTCCATGCAGGTGAAATGTAGTGACGCCATCGTGCCTCCTGCACTAGGACTCAGATGCACTGACTCAATAGTAGAGCAAGGAGCGGACAGCTCCTTTGTGCTGCAATGTATTCAATAGTATCTGCATCTGAAGAAATTGTGATGGTGGGGTGGGATAGGAAGGAACAGTGACGAAAAGCACTGTTCCCCGATTTACGGGCCTGATAGATGTCAAGTCGTCTGCCACTAATTTTCTATCAAATGCTACCTAAATGTATAATCTACACCAGTGTTTTTATTAAAATATATGTGTGCAAAATACATACACAAGTAGCAGAGTGGCAACAAAGTTCAATATAATATCGAAATGTCACAATGGTCGTTGTTTTCTCTATGGCTACAACAAAATCTACTGAGCTACAAAAAAAGAGTTAAACATTCAGATTTTCACTAGTCGATATATACGTATGTATGTAATATGGACTCTTACTAAGAAGAACATTCAAATCATTCTACTTTAACGTACATTAATGCAATGTCATAAGTCTATGCCTAAGATATTACAGCTTTACAAGGATAATAATAATCCCCATGGCACTCAAGGGGTTGAAACTTGAAAGCAGATTTTGTTACAAACCCTGAAATCAGCAGCTTAGTGGTTTAAACTGGGTGACCCTTCAATAGACCAGCTGTGGAATGGATTTGACTGAGGGAGTGCAGCAAATAAGTAAAAAAATGAAGGACAGAAGAGGAAGAATCAAGTCCATCTCCTTCTGTTTGGCTGTCTCGGAGATCAGACAGATTAGATGTGGTTTATTGATTGAGGGCTTCTTATTTTATTAAAGACGAAAAGCAAGCCTCACACCGGCCCTCAATGTCTGTTCTAGTCTGTAAAACATTAGTTATGGTTGCACTTAATTTGGTTGGAAGAAGAGAGTGCTAACAAATGGGGAGACATTCTGAAGCTAGCTCCTAATTCAATTCACGGAAATGTCATCTGGAGGAGCCTCCGTCTAAATATGATTCAATGGGTTTCTGCTCCAAAGGAGATTCACAAATGTAAGGGGCTGTCTTTGATAAAAGTCTGTTTCATTCTGCAATCAATACTTTCTGAAGAATTTCTTTAGGCATATTCACCTTTAGTTCTAAATCAAATCAAAGATAAAACCACTTTAATAAGAAGCAAAAGATATAGATTTAAAAAAAAAAAAAAACCTCTTTATAAAATGGCAATGAATACAGCACGTGACATTAGAAACGTATGCAAATGGTTAAAATATCTATTCATTTATGTTTATCTGAAGTCAGTGATGTCCTGTAAACCCTCAGCAGCCTTCATGGAGAAGCGAAGTGAAGGCAGGGGAACAAACCATGCCCCAGGACATGAATGCCCCAATTCATAGACTGGCATATTCTACGCCAACCTTGGTGAACAGTACACTGAGTATGGTGTATCAAAGAGGTGTGCAAATGTTAATGAATTGGGCGTATCTCTGAAGAATTTTCTGCCCTCACTTGACTATGTCCCTTCCTGGTGAAGCTTCATCCACATTCCAAAAAGTAGACCGAGTTAATGTAAAAATGGTAAAAGTTGCAAAATTTACTAAAATCTACTAGTTGCGGAAAATAGTTTTATGCCAAAATTCTGTAAAAAACTGATGACTTGGAACAAAGACTCCATGGCCTGTAATGTGCATCCTATGACAGCCTACTGTTTTCTTCCAGAGACTATTTCAACAGGGCAGTATGGTAACATAGAAAGCTACAGATGAGTCTATTTCAACAAGACACTATGGTAACATAGAAAGCTACAGATGAGTCTATTTCACCAGGATAGTATGGTAATGTAGAAAGCTACAGATGAGTCTATTTCACCAGGACAGTATGGTAAAATAGAAAGCTACAGATGAGTCTATTTCAACAAGACAGTATGGTAACGTAGAAAACTACAGAAGAGTCTATTTCAACAGGATAGTATGGTAAAATAGAAAGCTACAGATGAGTCTCTTTCAACAAGACAGTATGGTAACATAGAAAGCTACAGATGAGTCTATTTCAACAGGGCAGTATGGTAACATAGAAAGCTACAGATGAGTCTATTTCAACAAGACAGTATGGTAACGTAGAAAGCTACAGATGAGTCTATTTCAACAGGATAGTATGGTAACATAGTGTTAGGACTGGCGGAACGCACCAAGAAAGGTGATATAGATGCGTTCGCAGTCCGGGGTCCACCGTGCAGGTGAAAACCTGCTGCTAGTAAATACAGACTATATGGCGGTACACTAAAGTATATACACGTGGGTTCAACCTCACCCAGCGTGAAGGGAGCAATCCTGTTGAGTCACAGGATCGCGGTACCGCACCTAAAGCGCGAGCGAGTAGTCAGCGTACTTAACCCCAACTGGGATTGAAGTCCGATTAGACCCTCGCTGGCACTACACCACAACTGGGTGTGTAAGGAAACTAAGTATAAATATATAAATGCACAGGAGTGCGAGCAATGCCGCACTGACGGACGCCACCAAGCACACTGGCTTGAGTATGGAAAGCGCAAGGCAAGCGCACGGCGCCGTACAGGCGGACACAGCAAGAGGACGCTGTAATGTGTGTATCGTGCAGATGATTAGTCGGGCGCTAGATAGCTACCAACATCCGCGAGCAGACAACAACTCTAGGGAGGGATATTTAGGAGCTTTCATCCATCGACATACATTCATCTACACACACACATATAACATTATGAGACAATACTAGCGCATGGCCGTGCGGTCATGCGCAGTTTATATAGTTGCAGCACAGGAAGTGGCTACAGCACTTTTGCCCTTCCAAGACCTGCCAAGAGGACCAATGGAATGTGCTGCAGAGCCTGAGCACATGACCCTCGATCTCCAACGGGAGATCTTACCCTGGGCATGCTGAGTACGTGCAGACAAGGACTTAGTCCCAGAGAAGTCCGCTCGCTGCTGACCAGCACTGACTTTAATGGCAGAGACTGGAGAAGCAGCAGCAACTCTTCGCACAGAGTCAGACTGAGCGAGACGCTGGGATCGACGTCCCTGCTGAGCAGACTCCACTGCGGCTGGAGGAGAATGGGAGACCGCAGCGGAGACGGATCGAGATTCCCCCTGTGCAGCAGAGGAAACGCGACTCCTAACATTACCCCCCCCCTCCTAGGGCCCCCCCTCCTTGGGCCTCGCTACGTTCAAAGGTAGCAATGAGCTGCGGAGCCCGAATGTGCTCAACAGGCTCCCAGGACCTGTCCTCGGGGCCATAACCCTTCCAGTCTACCAAATAAAATTTTTTACCACGCACCACCTTGCACCCCAAGATAGCGTTCACCTCATAATCGTCCGTAGACGAACCCGATGTCCCAGCAGATGACTCGGAAAACCGGGACATATACACGGGTTTCAAGAGGGACACATGAAAGGTGTCGGTGATACCCAGGCGTGGCAGAAGGGCCAAATGATAGACCACAGGATTAACCTGCTCGAGGACCTTGAATGGGCCCAAGTAGCGAGGAGCAAATTTAGTGGACTCAACTCGCAGCCTGATGTTACGGGCGGAGAGCCACACCAAGTCGCCAGGAGCAAAGGTCGGAGCGGGGCGCCGATGAGCATCGGCGGAGGACCTCATTCTCTCCTTAGAGGCCCGAATGGCATCCTGAGTGCGGTCCCAAATATCCCGTGCCTCCACAGCCCAGTCTGCCACCCTGGAGTCGGCGGAAGACACGGGCATAGGCACAGGCACCCGTGGATGCTGACCATAGTTGAGGAGGAATGGGGTTTGTCCAGTGGAGTCGGCTACGGCGTTGTTCAGTGCAAACTCTGCCCATGATAGCAAGGATGCCCAGTCATCCTGCCTGGCTGAAACAAAATGTCGCAGGTATGTGACCAAGGTCTGGTTGGCCCTCTCTACCAACCCATTCGTCTCGGGATGATAAGCGGAAGAGAGATTCAACTCAATACTGAGAAGACGACAGAGCTCTCTCCAGAACCGAGACGCAAACTGGGGACCCCGGTCACTGACAATTTTGTCTGGCATACCATGCAGGCGGAAGATATGTCTAATGAACAACGCTGCCAAGGCTTGTGCATAAGGTAACCGCGGCAGCGGCACCAAATGTACCATTTTTGAGAAATGATCGGTGATGACCCAAATGATGGTACAGCCGCGAGACTTGGGCAAACCCACAACAAAGTCCATCCCGACCATCTCCCAGGGCCTATCTGCCACCGGCAAGGGATAGAGCAAACCAGCTGGCCTTTGACGCGGAGATTTATTTTTGGCGCAGGAAACACACGCCAGAACATAATCCCTGACATCCCGGACCATATGCGGCCACCAGTACATCCTCGCCAGTAGCTCAGATGTCCTCTTTGTCCCAAAGTGTCCACCCACCCTGGACGAATGAGCCCAAGAGAGAACCTCCGGTCGCAAATTAATGGGCACAAAAGTCTTGCCCGGAGGCACAGACTCTAGCGAAACTGGCGCCACGGTTCTCAGGCTCTCAGAAGGGACAATAAGCCGAGGCTCCTCTTCCTCCTCCTCAGTTGACATAAGGGAGCGAGAGAGAGCATCAGCACGGATATTCTTCTCCCCGGCGAGATAATGAAGGGAGAAGTGGAACCGGGAGAAGAACAGGGACCATCTGGCCTGGCGAGAATTTAGCCGCTGGGCTGTCTTCAAATAGACCAAATTTTTGTGGTCTGTGTAAACTTGGAAGGGAAACCGCGCACCTTCCAGAAGGTGTCTCCACTCCGAAAAGGCCAACTTCATTGCTAGCAACTCCCTGTCCCCGATGGAGTAGTTCCTCTCCGCTGGCGAGAAGGTCTTGGAGAAGAAGAAGCATGGATGCTTCCGACCTTGAGCATCCTTTTGGTAGAGGACTGCTCCAGCACCAACGGACGAGGCATCCACCTCCATTAGGAATGGCTTATCCACATCGGGACGATGTAAGATGGGAGCGCTAGCAAAGTGGGACTTAATAGAAGTGAAGGCCTTGGAGACCTCTTCCGACCACAATTTGGGATTCGCTCCCTTCTTGGTGAGGGCTACCAAGGGAGCTACCAGAGTTGAGAAGTGGGGAATGAACTGGCGGTAATAGTTTATGAACCCCATAAAGCGCTGCACCGCTTTAAGAGAGTGGGGCTCTTGCCAGTCCATCACAGCCTGTAGTTTGGCAGGATCCATAGCCAATCCCTGGGCGGAGATGATATAGCCCAGGAAAGGTAAGGACTCCTGCTCAAACACACACTTCTCCAACTTTGCATAAAGAGAGTTTGCCCGTAGGAGGTCGAAGACTCTGCCAACATCTCTCCGGTGGGAGTCAATATCTGGAGAAAAGATGAGAATATCATCCAGATAGACTACAACCGAGGTGGAAAGCATATCCCGGAAGATGTCGTTGACAAAGTCTTGGAAAACGGCAGGTGCATTACAGAGCCCGAAGGGCATCACCAGATACTCATAGTGCCCATCTCTGGTGTTAAATGCCGTTTTCCACTCGTCCCCCTCACGGATGCGAATCAGGTTATAAGCACCCCGCAGATCTAGTTTAGTAAACACTCTAGCTCCCCGAAGCCTATCGAAAAGCTCAGATATCAACGGCAAAGGGTACTTGTTCTTAACTGTGATAGCATTAAGACCCCTGTAGTCTATGCATGGACGTAGTTATCCATTCTTCTTCTGCACGAAAAAGGACCCTGTCCCAGCAGGTGACACTGACTTCCTGATGAACCCTCTTGCCAGATTCTCTTGTATGTACTGAGACATTGCCTCCGTTTCCGGGAGAGATAATGGATAGACTCGACCCCGGGGAGGCTCAGCACCAGGCAAGAGATCAATAGGACAGTCATAGGGGCGATGGGGCGGAGAGTCTCCGCTGCCTTTTTGGAGAACACGTCTGCATAAGACCAATATTGCTTGGGGAGAGAGGAGAGATCTGCGGGTACATCTGTAGTAGTAACCTGAACGCACTCTCGATGACACCTGTTCCCACAAGATTCACCCCATCCCAGAATTCTGCCTGAGGACCACTCGATGTGAGGAGAGTGGTACCGTAACCAAGGTATCCCCAAGAGAACCTCATCAATTCCCTCAGGAATGACGAGTAGAGATATAATCTCCTGATGAGATGGTGACATGGACAGAGTAAAAGGGATAGTTTGATGTGTAATCTGTGTGGGCAGTGTCGACCCATTCACCACTCGTACCGTTACTGGTTGAGATTAGCATGACCAGAGGAATTGCGTGACGCTGGGCGAAGGCTGAAGACATAAAATTGCCCTCCGCCCCAGAATCCACGCAGAGTTCCACCGAGTGAGAGGATGAGCCCAATGTTATTGTCCCCTTAAAGGACAATTTGGAGGCAAACGTCGCCGTGTCTAGTGCACCTCCACCAACTACCACTAGACGCTGACGTTTCCTCGACCGCTGGAGACATCTGGAGGCAAGATGTCCAGACTGTTGGCAAAGATGACAAATCTGGAGTGCACGAGCGGTCCGGGACTTAGATCCTGCTCGAGACTCTACCACAGGCTCATGGGGCTCAGGAGCCTGGTCTGGAGATTCCAAAGGTTTGGCGAAGGTGGGAGCCAGCCGAAACCTCTGCCTACACTGGGCTCGCTCAAACCTCCGCTCGTGAAAAGGAGATCAATACGAGTGGATAGAGTAATTAATTCCTCCAGTGTGGCGTGAATCTCCCTAGTGGCCAGGGCGTCCTTAACGTGGTCAGCCAGCCCCCTCCAAAATATTGGAATGAGGGCTTTATCCGACCACTCCAGCTCAGATGCTAAGGTGCGGAAGTGGACGGCAAAATGACTGACCAAGGACGAGCCCTGAGTCAATGCCAACAATTGGAGCGCCGTATCATGGGTGACACGAGGTCCCAAAAAGACCTGTTTCAGAGTGCTCAGAAACAACGGAGCACTCTGCACCACATGATCGCTACGCTCCCACAGCGGCGTAGCCCACTGCAACGCTCTGTCCGACAGAAGAGACACTATAAATCCCACCTTAGCCCGCTCTGTAGGGAAACGAGAGGCCAGAAGCTCGAGATGGATAGAGCACTGACTCACGAAACCCCTACAAGACTTACTGTCACCAGAGAATTTCTCTGGAAGCGGGAGGCGAGTTAGAGTCGGGACAGGAGCGGCAGTGGACAAGGTGGCTGCAGCAACACTAGCAGCCTGAACAGCGACAGCAGTGACATCCACAGCTGAAGTTGAACGCTCAAGAGCCGCCAACCTTCCCTCCAGCTGCTGGATGTACCGCTGTGAACGCTGATCGTCCATCATTTACTAGCCAGACCCTGGCGCTAGTATTCTGTTAGGACTGGCGGAACGCACCAAGAAAGGTGATATAGATGCGTTCGCAGTCCGGGGTCCACCGTGCAGGTGAAAACCTGCTGCTAGTAAATACAGACTATATGGCGATACACTAAAGTATATACACGTGGGTTCAACCTCACCCAGCGTGAAGGGAGCAATCCTGTTGAGTCACAGGATCGCGGTACCGCACCTAAAGCGCGAGCGAGTAGTCAGTGTACTTAACCCCAACTGGGATTGAAGTCCGATTAGACCCTCGCTGGCACTACACCACAACTGGGTGTGTAAGGAAACTAAGTATAAATATATAAATGCACAGGAGTGCGAGCAATGCCGCACTGACGGACGCCACCAAGCACACTGGCTTGAGTATGGAAAGCGCAAGGCAAGCGCACGGCGCCGTACAGGCGGACACAGCAAGAGGACGCTGTAATGTGTGTATCGTGCAGATGATTAGTCGGGCGCTAGATAGCTACCAACATCCGCGAGCAGACAACAACTCTAGGGAGGGATATTTAGGAGCTTTCATCCATCGACATACATTCATCTACACACACACATATAACATTATGAGACAATACTAGCGCATGGCCGTGCGGTCATGCGCAGTTTATATAGTTGCAGCACAGGAAGTGGCTACAGCACTTTTGCCCTTCCAAGACCTGCCAAGAGGACCAATGGAATGTGCTGCAGAGCCTGAGCACATGACCCTCGATCTCCAACGGGAGATCTTACCCTGGGCATGCTCAGTACGTGCAGACAAGGACTTAGTCCCAGAGAAGTCCGCTCGCTGCTGACCAGCACTGACTTTAATGGCAGAGACTGGAGAAGCAGCAGCAACTCTTCGCACAGAGTCAGACTGAGCGAGACGCTGGGATCGACGTCCCTGCTGAGCAGACTCCACTGTGGCTGGAGGAGAATGGGAGACCGCAGCGGAGACGGATCGAGATTCCCCCTGTGCAGCAGAGGAAACTCGACTCCTAACACATAGAAAGCTACAGATGAGTCTATTTCAACAGGACAGTATGGTAAAATAGAAAGCTACAGATGAGTCTATTTCAACAAGACAGTATGGTAACATAGAAAGCTACAGATGAGTCTATTTCAACAGGATAGTATGGTAACATAGAAAGCTACAGATGAGTCTATTTCAAAAGGACAGTATGGTAATGTAGAAAGCTACAGATGAGTCTATTTCACCAGGACAGTATGGTAACATAGAAAGCTACAGATGTGTGCACCATAACCTTCCCGCTAATTTCAGTAAGAACTCTAATTTCTTACAATACAAATTCAATACAGTCTTACAACACGCCACTGAGTGGCCACATAAGTATTTCCCAACAGAGTATCTGGAAATCATGTCTTTTTATGTTGTTTTTCTCCAGTGCTGGTTATTTCACACTATCTATTTCGGTATATTTGAACTAAAAGAAAAAATTAAGAAAGGACATATCTGTATGAATAGCACAATTAGCATCACTGTTCATAAAGCCTAATTTGACTTGCACCTCAAAATATAGATACAAAATTAGATCAGCGGCCCATGGCAACTAGCAAAATTCTCCAAAGAACTCTAAGAAAAATGTATAAACTATAAGAGCATCAAATCGGTAGATTTAGTTACCGTATCTTCTCCAACTTTCAGTTTTTCCATTATTTTTATAAAATATTTTTTAGATTCTATTTTTCCCACGTAGCTATCTATGTTTTGACACTTCCATTAACAGTTTGCTTATTCATTCCCTGCTATGTGGCCCGTATACATGAAACAGTTACATATTTAGCACAAACTGATGCACTTTGCTTTTTTCACCCAAACGTCTGATAGTCGCTGCTGTGCATGTTTTGTCCAACTCTGTGCCAAACCTACACGGGCCTCTGTTCTGTGTCATTTTACTTGGCTTTTGGCCCATTTTGTTGAGTGAGTTGCCCTATTTTATACTTTCTCCACCACTTTCCTTATCCCATTTTCAGCTGGCCATATTGCATTTCATCTTTCTCTTGGCCCATCTGATTGTCTTTCCTATTGTTATTCCTCATGGTTTATGACTCAATTATTCCTTATTGGGGAGAGGTTCAAAATAAAATGAGGCTAAGCACTTTGGGCATATTGATCAGACCTTCGATTTGGTGAAGTAGCTCTCCCCAGGAGGCCCTAAAGCAAGTAGCGCGCAGATACCCCTGTGGTTACGGAGTGCGCCCCATAAGGGCCTGGTTTTGTGACAGCACAGACACTGGACACCAGACTCTGGGACATGCGATTCTTTCACTGAGATCACCTTCTCTAGTTTGGTATAGGGATGCAGACTGATCCTATGGTTACACTTACAAATAAAAGAAAATAAATTACCTATTTATTTTTTCTATTTGTCAGAACTTGACCCTAAAAGATAATTTTACAAATGATCATACACAAACTTGAACAATTTTTTAGATAAGTTCAATTACTTTTCTTGTTTTGGGGTACATGCCTTTTAATATCAATGGAGCTAAGATCCTCTCCATATATCCGCATCCAACGTAGAATGTGATGTTATATCTTATGATGGGGTGGAGTTCAATTTAATTTTGAAGCTACATCTGCAATTATACGCTGGGGGTCACTGGGAACAATATGTGGAGCTGGCTACAGGCATATCCCTGATAGCTTAGCTGACCTCTAATAATGTGGTGGAATATAGTCACAAAAACTATGGAAAAGCATAGTCTTGCTCCTCTCATCCCCTGCGACATTTTAACATTACGTGTTGAGCACATACCAGTCTAAGATCTCAGGAACCGCCTTACTCTCCTGCTCTTGGTATACACTTGATTGTTTTCATTCTTCATCATTCTGCCGGCACTAGAGGTGCTGGAACTACCCTTACTCTCATTTCTCAGCATGTACTGCACCTGGTATTGCATAATAGTTTGCTGCTTTTAACTGAAAGTCTGTTCTTATATCTTTGCTATAGCCTGATAAAAATAAAGACAAAGACATGCCCATCTTTCCTGTATCTGCTGATAAGACAGATTATGTGACAATAGGCAAGTTAGGGTACGTTCACATTAGCGTTTTGCGGGGCTGCATCGGGCGCAGCTGCGGCGACGCATGCGTCATGCACCCCTATATTTAACATGGGGGCGCATGGACATGCGTTGTCTTGCGTTTTGTGATGCATGCGTCTTTTTTGGCGCAAGCGTCAGGGCGCAGAGGACGCAGCAAGTTGCATTTTTTTGCATCCAAAATCATGCCAAAAAAGGACGCATGCGTCACAAAACAATGCGTTTTTGTTTGCGTTGTGCGTTGCGTCACCGACGCAGCCCCGCACAACGCAAATATGAACGTAGCCTTAGACAGAAGTAAGACACCTATTGGCTTGCACTTTGGACTGAATTTTCAAGGGTCAGAAAATATAACTTCCCCAAAAAATTATTTTAAAAGTAAAATGCTCTTTAAAAAAATAAGGATTTTATATCTTCACCTAATTTGTATTGACATCATTAGAAATGTAGGCCCGCGACTTCCAGGAAAATATTTTTTGTAGGTTTAGAACCCAATCTTGAAGTTGTTTTCCATTCTAGAGAAATTCTGTCTATATTCAAAGCCTATAAATGATGGAGCTGGAAGATTTCAGCCAAAAATAAAATACCTGTATGAGTCGCCTGTAGGGCACTTTAATACATTTCATTCCAACATGCCATAAAATGAATGACAAAATAATAAACACACTTTAGGGCCATATAATAAAGAAATATTGGTCTCTCTCCGAGGATTGATGCACTATCTATGGAAATTATTTAAAGCACCAGTAAAGCATCTCAGATCTGGGCTGAGCATATTAGCCCTTGTATTTATGTAATTTCTATGTAATTCCTTGGTATAAAACCTACACTTTCTTCTTGCGTGCAGCGCCAATGTGGCAGAGGTCAGACAGATGTATGTGACATTAGAGAAAGTCTTCTAGATCACTCACACTTCACAATGACTGCACCAAAGATTGAATAAAGCCCTATGGTGCCGTCTTTTAGGAAGGGCTATTACTGTCACTGTTGCCAAGAAGCACAGCATGCCGCAACTTCCTAATGGCTGCTGATCATGGGAAAAAGTAAAGGAGGCAGAGTCTGCATTGAAGCCTGTGACACCTACGGGCCACAAAATTTCAGAAACAATGTCTTAAAGATCTCTTTTAAAGATCTTTATTGCCAAAGTTTCCCTTTAGAAGTGTTCTTCAGGGACAGAGCCGCTTTGCTTTCTGTACTGCTGGACTGAAAACTTTTAAACAAGCAGAAGTTCACATTTTCTGCCATGAAGGTTATGATGATCATATCCGTGCTTCACTGTTCTTTCACCTGGAAAAGGTTGTGTGCTTTGCTTAAAAAATCATTAGCCCTATACAGTTGTGGCCAAAAGTATTGACACCCCTGCAATTCTGTCAGATAATACTCAGTTTCTTCCTGAAAATGATTGCAAACACAAATAATTTGGTATTATTATCTTTATTTAATATGTCTTAAATAAAAAAACACAAAAAGAATTGTCCTAAAGCCAAATTGGATATAATTCCACACCAAACATAAAAAAAGGGGGTGGACAAAACTATTGGCACCGTTCGAAAAATCATGTGATGCTTCTCTAATTTGTGTAATTAACAGCACCTGTAACTTACCAGTGGCACCTAACAGGTGTTGGCAATAACTAAATCACACTTGCAGCCAGTTGACATGGGTTAAAGTTGACTCAACCTCTGTCCTGTGTCCTTGTGTGTACCACATTGAGCATGGAGAAAAGAAAGAAGACCAAAGAACTGTCTGAGGACTTGAGAAACCAAATTGTGAGGAAGCATGAGCAATCTCAAGGCTACAAGTCCATCTCCAAAGACCTGAATGTTCCTGTGTCTACCGTGCGCAGTGACTCTGGTCAGATGAGACAAAAGTAGAGCTTTTTGGGCAAAGGCATCAACATAGAGTTTACAGGAGAAAAAAAGAGGCATTCAAAGAAAAGAACACGGTCCCTACAGTCAAACATGGTGGAGGTTCCCTGATGTTTTGGGGTTGCTTTGCTGCCTCTGGCATTGGACTGCTTGACCGTGTGAATAGCATTATGAAGTCTGAAGACTACCAACAAATTTTGCAGCATAATGTAGGGCCCAGTGTGAGAAAGCTGGGTCTCCCTCAGAGGTCACGGGTCTTCCAGCAGGACAATGACCCAAAACACACTTCAAAAAGCCCTAGAAAATGGTTTGAGAGAAAGCACTGGAGACTTCTAAGGTGGCCAGCAATGAGTCCAGACCTGAATCCCATAGAACACCTATGGAGAGATCTAAAAATGGCAGTTTGGAGAAGGCACCCTTCAAATATCAGGAACCTGGAGCAGTTTGCCAAAGTAGAATGGTCTAAAATTCCAGCAGAGCATTGTAAGAAACTCATTGATGGTTACTGGAAGCGGTTGGTTGCAGTTATTTTGACTAAAGGTTGTGCAACCAAGTATTAGGTTGAGGGTGCCAATACTTTTGTCTGGCCCATTTTTGGAGTTTTGTGTGAAATGATCAATGTTTTGCTTTTTGCTTCATTCTCATTTGTGTTTTTTAATTTAAGACAAATTAAATGAGGATAATAATACCAAAGAATTTGTGTTTGCAATCATTTTCAGGAAGAAACTGAGTATTATCTGACAGAATTGCAGGGGTGTCAATACTTTTGGCCACAACTGTACAAAAAAACCTCCTGTACATATAGCTAAATGAATAAAGTGTATAACGGGCTTTAAAAAAAAGGGATTTATAGGAGTAAGCACAGTACAACACCCAACACCCTGGCATTCAGGTTTGAACTTTTTTAAACCCATAGCATCTTCCCACATAGTTACTGAACATGAGATCCCATGGCTCTAACTAAAATCCAAACATTAAAGTGGAGCTGAGCTGCAGTACCAAGAATGGCCACTACATGCAGTACGGAGCTCTCCACTCCCAGCAGCTGTGGGACCTACTTACAGCTGATCGGTGCTGATGCTAGATGTCGGACCTCCACTGGTCTACTATGGATGACCTATCCAGCAGGAGATATAATCAATATTGTACTCCTGGGCAGCCCCTTTCATTTGTATGGTGGCTAAGTAAATCACATAATCATATCCAAGTAATAGGTCCCCTTTAACCTTTTGTCCTCCGGCTGTAGAGGATAAATATTATGCATATGTTAGAATAATCAGATATTGCTCTGTAGGTGATTGCGTTATTTCTATGTGTAATGACCATTTATTTAGTAAAAGAAAAGATAAAAGGATTATGCCAATTTCATGACAAGCAGAATCCACACAGTGGAGTGTGAGACATAGTATTCCCAATTAAGTCAGTAATGAAGTATTATTATATTATAAATCATTAGTTTGTAAATCTACCGTATTTAATTTTCTACAGTGAGCAATTTTTGTGAAACATCCTCCCAAATCCGCTGTTGTTACCTGAGTGCTACTGGGTAGGTCCTCCCGTTCAGTACCGTAGAGGCCCAGCATGCACACTACCATCGGTAGTCCTCCCTGGGCAGGAATTTCACGTATGCAGCACAGCCGGAGCAGTTAACACCAATGCGCTAGCTTATCTGCTGATGCACTCCTTTATGTGACAGCTGAGCATACGCAGAAGACCACCTGACCCACCAATGAAATGCGTATGTATAAAACATGAGTGCGGCACCATCAGCAGTGCACATAGCAGCAAGAAAGAAAGAGCATGGGATTTACAGTCATAATCAATGGTTACCAAGGCCGATCAGCAGAACAACTGTGTTAGTCCAGTTAAGAAAGCCGATCCACAAGTTTTCCCTAAACCCGTGTATACAGTATGTGTATGTAGAGCAGTGTCGGTGTGTTAATATGCTCACTTACCGCCGTATTCTCAGGTATCCACCGTTGTGTCACTCCCCTTCTGAGTGACATCACTGCTCCACAGACTTCAAGAGGAACAATGAGCCAGAAGTCGCTTTTCTAATGTAAACCTATGGAGCATCGGAACGCGGCTAAATAGGCAAACACTGAAAAAGAGGCCTCTGACGCACACATTGAGCATAGAGTCATTGGGAGAGTCCGAAGTGCGGTGACGTCACTGAGAAGAGGAGAGGAACGGCGTTATATACCAGAGATAGCGGCGGTAGTCGAAGATATTAACACACTGACACAACAGTATATATTATTTATATATACAGTGGGGCAAAAAAGTATTTAGTCAGTCAGCAATAGTGCAAGTTCCACCACTTAAAAAGATGAGAGGCGTCTGTAATTTACATCATAGGTAGACCTCAACTATGGGAGACAAACTGAGAAAAAAAAATCCAGAAAATCACATTGTCTGTTTTTTTAACATTTTATTTGCATATTATGGTGGAAAATAAGTATTTGGTCAGAAACAAACAATCAAGATTTCTGGCTCTCACAGACCTGTAACTTCTTCTTTAAGAGTCTCCTCTTTCCTCCACTCATTACCTGTAGTAATGGCACCTGTTTAAACTTGTTATCAGTATAAAAAGACACCTGTGCACACCCTCAAACAGTCTGACTCCAAACGCCACTATGGTGAAGACCAAAGAGCTGTCAAAGGACTCCAGAAACAAAATTGTAGCCCTGCACCAGGCTGGGAAGACTGAATCTGCAATAGCCAACCAGCTTGGAGTGAAGAAATCAACACTGGGAGCAATAATTAGAAAATGGAAGACATACAAGACCACTGATAATCTCCCTCGATCTGGGGCTCCACGCAAAATCCCACCCCGTGGGGTCAGAATGATCACAAGAACGGTGAGCAAAAATCCCAGAACCACGCGGGGGGACCTAGTGAATGAACTGCAGAGAGCTGGGACCAATGTAACAAGGCCTACCATAAGTAACACACTACGCCACCATGGACTCAGATCCTGCAGTGCCAGACGTGTCCCACTGCTTAAGCCAGTACATGTCCGGGCCCGTCTGAAGTTTGCTAGAGAGCATTTGGATGATCCAGAGGAGTTTTGGGAGAATGTCCTATGGTCTGATGAAACCAAACTGGAACTGTTTGGTAGAAACACAACTTGTCGTGTTTGGAGGAAAAAGAATACTGAGTTGCATCCATCAAACACCATACCTACTGTAAAGCATGGTGGTGGAAACATCATGCTTTGGGGCTGTTTCTCTGCAAAGGGGCCAGGACGACTGATCCGGGTACATGAAAGAATGAATGGGGCCATGCATCGTGAGATTTTGAGTGCAAACCTCCTTCCATCAGCAAGGGCATTGAAGATGAAACGTGGCTGGGTCTTTCAACATGACAATGATCCAAAGCACACCGCCAGGGCAACGAAGGAGTGGCTTCCTAAGAAGCATTTCAAGGTCCTGGAGTGGCCTAGCCAGTCTCCAGATCTCAACCCTATAGAAAACCTTTGGAGGGAGTTGAAAGTCCGTGTTGCCAAGCGAAAAGCCAAAAACATCACTGCTCTAGAGGAGATCTGCATGGAGGAATGGGCCAACATACCAACAACAGTGTGTGGCAACCTTGTGAAGACTTACAGAAAACGTTTGACCTCTGTCATTGCCAACAAAGGATATTTTACAAAGTATTGAGATTAAATTTTGTTTCTGACCAAATACTTATTTTCCACCATAATATGCAAATAAAATGTTAAAAAAACAGACAATGTGATTTTCTGGATTTTTTTTTCTCAGTTTGTCTCCCATAGTTGAGGTCTACCTATGATGTAAATTACAGACGCCTCTCATCTTTTTAAGTGGTGGAACTTGCACTATTGCTGACTGACTAAATACTTTTTTGCCCCACTGTATATGCTGTATATAGCGAGAGGAGAAGACTACACATAGACACAGGTTTAGGGGAAAAATGGAAGCTTACATAAATGGGGTAAATTCAGTCCATATACTGTATATATGTGTATCTATATCTATATATATATGTGTATCTATATAATATATAGATACACATATATAAAGTATATGGACATAAATGCACATATAAAGGGACCTAGGAACTTCATATGGGGATGTGGCAAACTCATTTCCTAACTTACCAAAGTACTGGGTTCTGGGTTATTACCAAAAAACAGTTGATTGTGGTATAACCTCCCCATGCAGCTGCTCATTTCCAGTCATCGGGGCGGTACAGGGGGCTAATGCAATCACTACACTGCGCGTACAGCTGTAATCACTGCCCGCCACACTGACTGACAGCCAGCTCCATGCGCACACACTGTAGAGCCGGCTATCCACCAATGTGCATAGGGGGAGATTACAGCCCCCCACACCGCCCCAATCACTAGACGTGAACAGCTGCATGGAGAATCAGTCAGGTTTGGGGAGCAGACAACCCTCTGATGGGGTCATGTGTTACTGTGGTTACATTTCTGATATATTAAAGTCAGATTTTTGTCTCCGCAGGAATTCAGGGGAAAACAGTTTCACAGCTTTTCATTCCATTAGAATTAACAAATTGCAGAAGATCTGTGAATTTTCACTTATTACTGATGACAACTTAAGAGACTGAAATGAAAAATTCAGAATTCCGAATTCTTAGTGTGATAACCGCAAGGAGTAGATGAAGGTCAGTGAAAGTTTGCTGCAATATAAATAAAGGTGTCGCTGTCCAGGAAAAGGGGGCAAATTACGAGCACTAGGAAAAGGTACAATCTTCTCATGAGCCGTATAATGGGCAGCATTAGGGGCATGTAAGATGTCCCTGGCACCTTGTGCTCCGAGGCACTCTCACTGCATAGCTCAGTCTCCGTAATGCTCCAGACATCAATGCAGTCAGCCATTTAGGGCAATGAGTTCATTCTCGAGAGTTCGCGAATTAGCAGTGTAGTCTAGCATGTCTACAGTAAGGGAGCACAGATGTGCGTTTATGGGTAAGGTCACGCTTACTGTATACTAAATAGCCAAAAAAATATGCAATGAAACTTGATAAAGTGTGAAAACCCCCTATAGCACGAATCCCCCCTCTTCATGCCCATATCTTTAGAACAGCACCATCAGGAGGATTCCTTCTCAATTATTTATTACAGTGGTTCTGTGCAATTATAAATGCAGAACCAATGCCAAGACTATTGATAAGAAAAAAATCCCAGGTATTTCTAAATAGGTGCGAAAGATACGTATTCTAAGTTATATTTCTTTCAGAAATAATAACTGGAATCAAAAAGGTCCAAACTCTTGAAGAACGAGGCTAAGTGAGCCACTTGATAATATTTAAACCATTGTGGATTGCTACCGACCTAATGAACAATGTATTTAGGCTTTTACAAGACAGGACGAAGGACTCTTAAGTAATTGAGTCCATTTACATAAACTGACTGGCGCACAATACGACCGCCGATTGGTAAAACCTCCATTAATCGGCAGTCGTTTGAATACCTGTTTACATAGGCAGACCAAAGCAAATGAGTGATCGGTGAGAATAGGCTGCCACTGTTCTCAGCAGTGAAGTCATGTTTACACAGGACTATGCACAACTGAGAACAATCATTTTTTGAGTTGCGCAAAAGATAATCTTATCCGCAGAATGAGTGTTTTGCTCATTCATCAGGTGATTGGCAGCCTATTTATCCTGCATGATAACTGTGGAGCGAGCATTTTTAAGAACGTTTGTTCACAAATATTTTTCAGTGTAAAAGCAGCTTAAGTTTCCAGCCTAGTTGTATTCATTGTCTGCAGCCATACAAATAATAAGCATGTTGACAATCTAGGTTTACCTATAGCCATAGAGCTAAATTTATCAGCCACTAATTCCCACGGTAAAAAATGGTTTATCTTATAGGGAATCATCTCCCGCTTCGACTACTGCAACCTCCTACTCCCTGGCCTCCCCTCTAGCACTCTTACACCACTCCAATCCATCCTAAAATCTGCTGCCCGAGTAAATCCACCTGTCTCCCCATTACTCCCCAGCCTCTCCTCTCTGCCAAGCCCTTCACTGGCTTCCTATTGTCCAGAGGCTCCAGTTCAAAACCCTAACTATGACATACAAAGCCATCCACAACCTGTCTCCTCCATACATCTGTGACATGGTCTCCCGGTACTTACCCACACGCAACCTTCGATCATCTCAGGATCACCTTGTCTATTCCCCTCTGATCTCTTCTTCTCACAATCGCATACAAGACTTCTCCACGTGCTTCCCCCATACTCTGGAACTCTCTACCCCAACACATCAGGCTCTCGCCTACCACGGAAACCTTCAAAAAGAACCTCAAGACCCACCTCTTCCTACAAGCCTACAACCTGCAGTGATCCTCAACCTACTGAACTGCCGCACAACCAGCTCTACCCTCTCCTAGTGTATCCTCACCCATCCCCTGTAGACTGTGAGCCCTCGCGGGCAGGGTCCTCTCTCCTCCTGTACTTGGGTGTGCCTTGTATTGTTCATGTTTATTGTACTTGTCTACATTTGTCCCTTTTTCACATGTAAAGCGCCATGGAATAAATAAAGAGACCCTGATTAAAGGGATGTGTCACTTAGTGGGCTGTGTTTTGCTCTTTTAATACAACCAGTTTTTTTATCAACAGGAAATTATAACTACAGGACAACTATTCTCATGCCTAGTAGTCCAACCACGCCCTGAGCACTGATTAGCAGATTTCTCTTACTATACAATGCACATAAAAAGCTGCTAATAGGTGGTATGGGACGGTTATACATAGCTCAACATCTCAGCTCTGCTAAATCTGCAAAAGAGAAGACCATGACTATCATAAGTGCTACACCCAGTAAAGTAAGTGATACATTGCTAGAATCAAGGTCTTTGTCCCTACAACATTGTGCAGTCAGATGACATTGCAAAAATACTGCTAGTTTTCTGCTGTTAAATTAAAATATACTTGACTATGCTTTTCAATATAGCTGAATAAACATACACCAACCCAAGTTATGCCCAATTTTCCTGTCCGAGCGAGAGCCCACATGCAATGTGAACATAGCCAGGTTTCTGACCCTTAACCTTCGTCCGGCAGGTACAATTGTAACTATTCCGTTTTAAAATTGCAATAACTTTTTTTTTCGAAAAGCCGTAGAGGGCTGAAATTTCGTGACATCTCTGCAGTTTTGGTCCAGAATATATTGGCCAAATTTCAATAAAATATATGTATGAAGGTACAATTGTACCTCGGCAGCCTGTTAACGTTGTAAAATTATGCAGCCTGACGAAGGTTAAAACAAGATACCGGTATGTATCAATGGAGTAATAAGATTCAGATTTTAAGTCAAAACAATGTATATACAGTATGTAATAATTAACAAATATTGTATCTTTATATATTTAAATATTCTCATCCCAACACGTTGGTTCCAATCTTGAGATAGTACCTGCACTTAGTTGCATTCCTTCTACGTGTCACATATTAGACTTTTCCTTACACCAAATAGCACAGTACAAATCAAAGTTTGCGTCTACTTTCCAGGCAGATAAGCCGTAACTTTTGTCTTGGCCTCACATCAGTATTTCTCGGGTTCTGCTAATCTATACTTACAGTCATTGACGTGAACTCTGGAGGGTTGTCATTGACATCTGTCACAGAAATGACAGCAGTTGCCGTGTTTGAGAGACCATATGTTGGATTTCCTTCCATGTCTGTGGCTTGAATTATTAATGTATATCGTTGCACTTTCTACAAGACATAAAATAACATGGGTAATTGTGTAAAGATCTTGTTGGCGTTTTAAAGAACAGTCTTTCCCTGCTTAAACTGTGTATCATTACCACGCTGAGCTATGACGTTTAATGCCAGGAGTACCAGCTGCCTTAACACGTTTAATCACTGCGCCATGATGATACCTGCTAGGCTTTCGGCTTTTATGGAGAACGTCTACAACGTGGCTATAACCTTGTGAAAATATTTGCTGGAATAAATTCTGTTGAAACAATTTGGCTTTCAACAACATAGAAAGCGGCAATCGCGCTTTTGAAGTAAGGACCTCTGAGCCCCGAAGCCTTGTTATTTTTCGATTCAATTACACAATTATTACTGTTGATATCACCTTTACGTCACTTGTGTTATTGTGCTCAAAAGAGATGTGCTATGCTTTCTTACTAAAGGAAACAAGCTTAGATAAAGAACACTGGGGCAAAAAAACAGAACATAAAAGTCAATTTCCTAACATCCTGATGAATGACGATACAACATAAACATACTCTGTGCCGAGCCAGCACGTTCTCCCGATGATTCAAGCATATGAACTTGAAATGTAGAGAAACGTAAATAAAGCCTAATTACTTTACTTCCCAATATATCTCAATTATTTTTCGCTCTTTAATATCAGATTATTGCCAGTGAAAGGAATCACTAAATTGTTCATCACTTCTGAATCCGTTTCCCCCTAGTAAAATAATAACACTTATACTCGCCTCCGGTGCGGGCGCCGTTCCAGTGGCGTCGGCACTGGCTCTCCCGGGGCTCGCGTAATATTATCATGTTGCGCGATCCCTGAGAGCAATCAACTCTGGTTTCACGCTCCTCTTCTATGAACGAAGCTGACATCTAGAAGACGTGAGAGAGCAGCAGCAACTCTCACTTTCTTCAGATGCCTTGATTTGTCCAAAGGAGTGAAGCCAGTTATCTCACGACATAACAATGCCACACAAGCCCCAGGAGATCCAATGCCAATACCGCTGGAACGACCCCCGCATCGTAGGTGAGCATAGGTGTTATTATTTTACTGGCAGGAAACATAGTAGTGGACGTCCCCTTTAATTTACATTGACAGAAAATACTAATTATGAGTGTAGTCCATTGTGAGCTAAACACATCAGAAGAAAGAATCTCCGGACTACAAGATGATTGTGCCTCCCAAATGACACTCCATGAATCATCTGTGAGAGCAGGACTAAGGCAAGAATGTTTGCATTCAGTGACAAAAGGAAGACATTTTGAAAATGGCTGAAAACTGAAACAAGTGGGCTGTTACAAAATGCGAAAGCTTTTCATATCGTAATGATTACACTTTATTCGTGTATTGCTAACAATCATGTCATACATCATTATTAGTGATGAGCAACTATACTCAATACTCAAGATTTCCCGAGCATGCTTGGGGGTCCTCCGAGTATTTTTTAGTGCTCAGAGATTTAGTTTTTCTTGCCGCAGCTGAATGATTTACATCTGATAGCCAGCATAAATACATGTGGGGGTTGCCTGGTTGCTAGGGAATCCCCACATGTACTTATGCTGGCTAACAGATGTAAATCATTCAGCTGCGGAAAGAAAAACTAAATCTCCGAGCACAAAAAATACTCAGAGGACCCCCGAGCGTGCTCGAGAAATTTCGAGTAACAAGTATATTCGCTCATCACTAATCATTATGAGATAAATGTGTGACTCATATGGGCGAGAAAGGATCCTGCTTTGCAATTCCTTCAAAGAGAAATTTATTTTTTTTAAAAAAAGATGAGCAAAAAGATTCACGGTTCTCAGTTCTGACCTCTTGTCCAGTGCTTCTACTCCTTGCATCCTTGGCTTTGCATCTCCTCAAGGCATCAGTTGCATCCTAGGTCCAAAGTCACTAGACCTCATGTAACGTTATGATGTTGCACAGAAGAGACATAGACATCCAGGAGATGCCGGCCGCAGAAGTCAAGTTCGATGCAAAAGAGGACTGGACCAGAGGTCGGAACTGGCTACTGCAAATCTTTCTGCTAATTTCTGTTAGAAATATTTCACATTTTTGTTATAGTAATTATAAAAAATGAACCTTTCTAAAGGGGTCACCAGGACATGAATTTCAAAATCTGTAGCTGATTAATTACTCCGCAGATATTGTCCTGAACCATGTGAAGGCGGTATGTAGAATCTGGAACATATGAACTTGGTCGTACACAGAGTTTGGCATGAGACTCAGTGAGATTAATGTATTAAATGTTATGTAGAAATGTACAACCCCACATTTTTAAAACAGGGGGAAAGGGCTTATCAGTTATTAAATGATAACTTCTGTGCAGACTTGCATTTTGGCAGCTATTTAGTGTGTAAATGAATGTGAAAGAGTTTATAACTACCATAAATATGTTTCTAGAATATTAATGTGTTCCAGTGTCATCTGTACTAAAACAAATGCGAATTACATACAACCCAGCTGCTTTCCATGTCTTAGAGGGGTATTCTAGAAGATGCCATAAATGTATCGTGAGAGGTTTGGTCCATTTTGGAATCATCACCTGTCAATCGGGAGACTAGAGCCTCTGAAACTTAAGACCTCTACCTCTATGGCGCCAGTATTAACTATGCTATTTACTATGATTTACACATTTTTAGACCACTTTTCTCCACTTCCAGAAGCATGAAGACATACAATGTACAAACATATTTTTACCTCCCGATCAAGTCCTGCTGCCAAAGTGATAATATCTCCCGTCTCGTTATTGATTGTAAACATGTTGGAGGAGGGAGTATCAGGAGTCTGGGACAGGATCTTATATCTTAACATGCCATTGGGTTGTTTGGCGTCATCTCCATCAATAGCAGTAAGAGTCATAACATAGGATCCTAAAAACCATTTAAAGGAAAAAGCAATTAATGTAAGTCACATTCAAGAAAGTAGTTGTCCTAGAAATTTTGTATTTGTCCCTAAGCATTTCCACAGCAATGTAGGTAGACTTGTAATATTAAAAATATTGGTCCTTTCTAATCTTTTGTGTGCAGATCATGAACAGCCCACAGGGTCTTCAGCCCTAACTCTACAGCTCAGGATACGTAATGTCACGGCTGACATCAGAATGTGGACAGTGCTGAAGGTCCAGGATCTCGCTTGCACGATCCATGAATCCTTTCGTATACTCTCAGTGGTGAAGGAGTGGTTTGATGGCGCAGGTACAAACCCTGAGTTTTTTGGGGGAAATCACAAACAAATGATTAAGGAGCATAATCCCAGATGAGCAGTCTTCTAGTAAAGTGACTATAAATTATTTTCAATGGCTTCTTCCTTTAATTTGTGGAAGCATGGGTGACTACTAATATGTCAGTACAGCACTAGAATGCTGGCAAATCCACTTTTTTTTTACGTGCACCCATCTCTGGAAATGAGGTCTCCTCTCCCCCGTCCTGCCTGGTACAGCAGCAGCCATGAATGAGCTGGATACACTTTCTTATCTATGGCACCAGACACAACAGGGGTCAGGAGCCCCTATTCTGGAGAAACATGCTGGACCTGCATGGGCAGACAATTATAACACACCTAACCTTGAGGATAACACAAATGGTGATTTTTTTTTCATGCTAACATATGTTTGCCCATTAAAAGGAACCTTGGCATTCCTAAAATTCACTACAAAATCATAACTTACATGTTAACTTGAGAAAGGTGTCATTATTTCTGAAGAATATAATTAGCATGTGGCGCTTATGTTATCACCTGCCAACACACTGAAGTGTGCGCGAGCAGAAATTGTGATATTGTCGTAATTGATAATTCCGGTTCATCAAATGACTCAAGATGAAAATTATACACCCAAGAGAAGTCACGTCTAAACCAAACAAATAGATTGGAGCAACATTTTTCTTGTGCACAACTCTATCCTTTCTGTACCTATGTATGTTGCACTATGCACCTAGTAAGTTACACGAATATTCCAAAAAGCATAATTGGTGGTGTAGAGACGTACTACAGAATAAAGTGATGATATATATATAGTCCACATACACCCTCCATGCATGGACAATATGGATAACTGCCAAAGACCATATAAGAGCAACAAAAGAACATGCAGTCACTGAATCCAATAAAACAGTATAACTTTATTACAAAATACTAAAATACATACACAGAGGCCAGACAAATAGTGAAATGGGGCCAGTAGATGACAAAAGAAATTGCCTCAGGCAACAAAAAGGACGGTCACCCAAGGTATGGTGACCCCGGCAACAATCCAGAACCATACAGCTGGTATAACAAAGCACATAACACGTCCCATGTCAATTATCCATTGTAACAAGGGTATCGACAGTGCTGCCACAAAGGGCTATATAGTAACCTAGATGGTATACAATGGTAAGGTAGAGGACATGTGAACGCTCAAATCCCTGTGCATATTACCTGCTGTACAGGGTCCGGACCAGTGCAGGGGACACGGGACACCCCGACCCGCGTTTCGGTAGATGTACCTTCCTCAGGGGGCGCCCGTGTCCCCTGCACTGGCTGCAGTCATGCTGTACGTGGTTCAGGAAGCATGAAACCAATGAGACTGGATAAACTAGCTAACCATAAGATATGTCGATCCAATATAAAATGCAAAGACAAAATATACAAATTTCCAATCTCATATCTGTGTATACCTTATTGTATCTATCTACATTAAGCTAGTATAAGAGTCCCTTTACAAGTGCTGACCTGGGCCGCTAATACTATCAGCTGCTCTTTGCTGATCGGTGGCTGTTTTATACCCTGGTTACATAGGCAGATCATCTTCAGATATGCACTGAACAATCTGTAGATCGCTCAGTGTGCACAGGCTGCCATTGTTCTTAGCAGAGAAGCTCCTGTTCACACGGGTGGATGTGCCGCCGAGAATGATAATCTTTTTTGGAGCATAAAAGATCATTATATGAAAAAGCATTTTGTTGATTCATCGGGTGATCGGAAGCCTGTTTAGATGGCAAGGTTATCATGAAACAAGCCTTTCTAGGACCACTAGTTTACAATAATCTTGCAGTGTAAATGGACACTAACTCAAGTATGGGGCTAAGAACTAAAAGGCAGGCAGTTGTTAACTTGCCTGTTTTACACAGGGATGATTTCTGCCACCTTAGCCAGCTATTCCCAGGTCTCATGGTCTCATTTCATACCTTCTCTTCTGGTCTGCTGTGCTGATGGGGTGTCAGTGCAGATGTTATGCTGATCAACAGCCAGCTCCCTGCAGTTAAGCAGCGGGGAGCCAGGTGTCAAACAATATGATATCAGCAAAGACGCCCCATCAACAGAGTAAAGCGAGAAGGCGCTGCTCTGTCAACATAAGTGGAAGTCGCAAAATCACCGGCAAGTTTGGTCTGTGCCTGCTCTGAGCTGGCAGAAAACAGCATCAGGCAGAACAGGAAGGTAGTTGCTAACTACTTGAGTCTTAGTTCTTAGTGCCATGCACAGAATGATTGAAAGTCAGAGATAATCTCTATAATATAAATACAAAAAATACATAATGCAGCAATCCAATCCATAGAAGTGGAAAAATAGGACTTACCATTAGCATGAAAATGTGATATTTTGGCACCAGTACCAACAACGAGCCTTCTTCAAGCATTTTTGAACATTGGTAAAAGGCCCTTAGGTTCACTTCTATGGATTAAAGTGTTGCCTTTTTTTCCTGAATCATCTATCTATCTATCTATCTATCTATCTATCTATCTATCTATCTATCATGTATCTATCTATCTCTCTATCTATCTATCTATCTATCTATCTATCTATCTATCTATCTATCTATCTATCTATCTATCATGTATCTATCTATCTATCTATCTATCATGTATCTATCTATCTCTCTATCTATCATGTATCTATCTATCTCTCTATCTATCTATCTATCTATCATGTATCTATCTATCTATCTATCTATCTATCATGTATCTACAGTGGGGCAAAAAAGTATTTAGTCAGTCAGCAATAGTGCAAGTTCCACCACTTAAAAAGATGAGAGGCGTCTGTAATTTACATCATAGGTAGACCTCAACTATGGGAGACAAACTGAGAAAACAAAATCCAGAAAATCACATTGTCTGTTTTTTTAACAATTTATTTGCATATTATGGTGGAAAATAAGTATTTGGTCAGAAACAAACAATCAAGATTTCTGGCTCTCACAGACCTGTAACTTCTTCTTTAAGAGTCTCCTCTTTCCTCCACTCATTACCTGTAGTAATGGCACCTGTTTAAACTTGTTATCAGTATAAAAAGACACCTGTGCACACCCTCAAACAGTCTGACTCCAAACTCCACTATAGTGAAGACCAAAGAGCTGTCAAAGGACTCCAGAAACAAAATTGTAGCCCTGCACCAAGCTGGGAAGACTGAATCTGCAATAGCCAACCAGCTTGGAGTGAAGAAATCAACACTGGGAGCAATAATTAGAAAATGGAAGACATACAAGACCACTGATAATCTCCCTCAATCTGGGGCTCCACGCAAAATCCCACCCCGTGGGGTCAGAATGATCACAAGAACGGTGAGCAAAAATCCCAGAACCACGCGGGGGGACCTAGTGAATGAACTGCAGAGAGCTGGGACCAATGTAACAAGGCCTACCATAAGTAACACACTACGCCACCATGGACTCAGATCCTGCAGTGCCAGACGTGTCCCACTGCTTAAGCCAGTACATGTCCAGGCCCGTCTGAAGTTTGCTAGAGAGCATTTGGATGATCCAGAGGAGTTTTGGGAGAATGTCCTATGGTCTGATGAAACCAAACTGGAACTGTTTGGTAGAAACACAACTTGTCGTGTTTGGAGGAAAAAGAATACTGAGTTGCATTCATCAAACACCATACCTACTGTACAGCATGGTGGTGGAAACATCATGCTTTGGGGCTGTTTATCTGCAAAGGGGCCAGGACCACTGATCCGGGTACATGAAAGAATGAATGGGGCCATGTATCGTGAGATTTTGAGTGCAAACCTCCTTCCATCAGCAAGGGCATTGAAGATGAAATGTGGCTGGGTCTTTCAACATGACAATGATCCAAAGCACACTGCCAGGGCAACGAAGGAGTGGCTTTGTAAGAAGCATTTCAAGGTCCTGGAGTGGCCTAGCCAGTCTCCAGATCTCAACCCTATAGAAAACCTCTGGAGGGAGTTGAAAGTCCGTGTTGCCAAGCGAAAAGCCAAAAACATCACTGCTCTAGAGGAGATCTGCATGGAGGAATGGGCCAACATACCAACAACAGTGTGTGGCAACCTTGTGAAGACTTACAGAAAACGTTTGACCTCTGTCATTGCCAACAAAGGATATATTACAAAGTATTGAGATGAAATTTTGTTTCTGACCAAATACTTATTTTCCACCATAATATGCAAATAAAATGTTAAAAAAACAGACAATGTGATTTTCTGGATTTTTTTTTCTCAGTTTGTCTCCCATAGTTGAGGTCTACCTATGATGTAAATTACAGACGCCTCTCATCTTTTTAAGTGGTGGAACTTGCACTATTGCTGACTGACTAAATACTTTTTTGCCCCACTGTATCTATCGATCGATCGATCTATCTATCTATCTATCTATCTATCCCTATCTATCTATCTATCTATCTATCTGTCTATCTAAGGCAAAAAAGAGGCAGCACTCCATGTTAGCAGTGTTCAACGTGCAGGATTTAATCAACCCACTGTTCAGGGCGACGTTTCGGCTCAGACTGAGCCTTTCTCAAGCTAACATGGAGTGCTGCCTCTTTTTTGCCTTATATTGAACGAATTGGATACATGGACTGTTATCCTGGGGCCCTGCACTTGAAGATAAGTACATATTGTGCTGTTCCTTTTTTCTTTATATCTATTTATCTATATCTATGTATCTATCATGTATTTATCTATTTATCTATCTATCTATCAATCATGTATCTATCTATCTATCTATCTATCTATCTATCTATCTATCAATCATGTCTCTATCTATCTATCTATCTATCTATCTATCTATCTATCTATCTATCTATCGTGTATCTATCTATCTATCTATCATGTATCTATCTATCTATCTATTTATCTATATCTATGTATCTATCATGTATTTATCTATCTATCTATCTATCAATCATGTATCTATCTATCTATCTATCTATCTATCTATCTATCTATCAATCATGTATCTATCTATCTATCATGTATCTATCTATCTATCTATCTATCTATCATGTATCTATCTATCTATCTATCTATCTATCATGTATCTATCTATTATTATTATTATTATTATTATTTATTATTATAGCGCCATTTATTCCATGGCGCTTTACATGTGAGGAGGGGTATACATAATAAAACAAGTACAATAATCTTGAAAAATACAAGTCACAACTGGTACAGAAGGAGAGAGGACCCTGCCCGCGAGGGCTCACAATCTACAAGATCTATCTATCTATCATGTATCTATCTATCTATTTATCTATATCTATGTATCTATCATGTATTTATCTATCTATCTATCTATCTATCTATCTATCTATCAATCATGTATCTATCTATCTATCTATCTATTTATCTATATCTATGTATCTATCATGTATTTATCTATCTATCAATCATGTATTTATCTATCTATCTATTATCTATCTATCTATCTATCTATCTATCTATCTATCTATCTATCTATCTATCATGTATCTATCTATCTATTTATCTATATCTATGTATCTATCTATCTATCTATCTATCTATCTATCTATCTATCTATCTATCTATCTATCTATCTATCTATCTATCGCTTTGTTATAAAAACTGTGATCCAAAGTCCAAGAGAACAGTAACAATTGGAAAAATGGCAAATGATAAATATTTATTTCTCAGAAAACATGCTTTTTATTCAAGGATATAAGAACATCTGATTTTTTTTTTTACCTGGCTTCGATCCTTCCGAAATGCTTCCATTCCAAATTTGGTGCAGGAATTCCGGTCTGTTATCATTCATATCTATCACATTGATCACTATGTCGATGGGATTTTCCACCTGGTTTCCATTTACATCTACTGCGTGTGCCCTCAGCTGCAAAAACAATTTGATATGGCAGTTCTGGGTAGAAATATGATGCAGAAGATTACACTGTGCGTACGGTTGTCCCAGTGATACACTGCTATATCCCGTCCCAGATGAGTTATTTAGAAATATCAGTGAATCTGCTGTCAATTCAAGCACAGTAACTACAGAACTGGATAATGGATGCTCTGAACAAATCTCCTTTTTCTCTGCTGTATTGTACTGCATTGTCATTTTATGCTCGGTACGATCACTACATGAACAGATTTTATGATAAAGAAAATAAGAAATGAAACAAAAGGGCGAGATGTGAAACTGGAAGAGGAGTCAGAGACATGAATGCAATGTATAATACACAGGGTCTGAGCACTGACTGCTCTCGTAGATATGAAGGAACCATGGTCGAGGCTTCATTTTTCACACTTGGTGCTCGAGAATATAATCAATAGTAGATCCAGTGTCAATTTAAAGTAAATGACATATGATTGGAAGCAATAGAAGAAAGTGGGAAATGTGAACTCTGTATTAACGCTGCCTTTCTGACACTGGAGAATTCCTTTTTCAAAGGCTTGGTTAAATTCCAATTGTTATCTAGACGGTTTTGTTCTCGGGATACAAAATTGCCAGCTGCTGCTCTTTTGCCAATATTTATCTGGGGACAATTTCTGTGATGTGTCTGATAACAACACACTGATACCAGGGACTTGTGATGAATTATGAAGCCCGTTAGTCTGGTTTGACCCTCAAGCCCAACTCCATAGAGCCATGATATCAAGGATTTCTACTAATGACGACTAACAAGCCCGGAACTGCTTTATACAAGTAGAGTTTAGGGCTGTGGAGTCGAAGTCGGTGTCCATTTTGACGGGGTCAGAGTCGGTATAAAATGGACTGAGTCCATCTCCTAAAGTATATAATACATTAGGTACAGTAGTACAATGCAGGATCTGCTGTAAATGTTTTCATAATAATTTGGGAAAGTTACGAAATGCCCTATAAATGTCTGTTCTGTTCCTGATCTAAGGATCTCGGCTTTTACTTGAGATGAATCTGTGCTGCACTTTTTGTACATGCTCAGTAGTGAGGCGGGGCTGTAGGGTCGGAATCATGGAGTCGGAGTCATGGATTTGGAGTCACGGAGTCAGAGTGTTATGGACCTGGTGGTTAGGAGCACCCGGAAAGACCTGATGGTTAAACTAACACAGGACAAGCTCTGGGAAGTGGGAGCTCTGCTGACCGCAACCCCTAATCCCATCACACACACTAGAAATAGCCGTGGAGCGTACCTAACTCTGCCTATACGCCTCTTCACAGCCTAAGAGCTAACTAGCCCTAGAGAAAGAAAATAAAGCCTACATTGCCTCAGAGAAATTCCCCAAAGGAAAAGGCAGCCCCCCACATATATTGACTGTGAGTTAAGATGAAAGTCACAAACACAGAAATGAAACAGGTTTCAGCAAAGGAGGCCAGACTTACTAAACAGACTGAGGATAGGAAAGGTGTTGTGAATTCTGCGGCAGAGCTCCCTCCTGTGGTCACAAGTGGTACTTCGGCTGATTCTCTCTGTGAGCTTCCGTTGGTGGAGGAAAGTGGTACTGCGGCTTCTGAGTTTCCTTCCTCAGGTGATGTGGTGAAGTCGTTAGGTGCTGCTCTATTTAACTCCACCTAGTGCTTTGATCCTGGCCTCCAGTCAATGTTCTAGTATTGGACCTGTTTCCTCCTGGATCGTTCCTGTGGCCTGCTGCTCTGCATAGCTAAGTTCTGCTTTGCTTTTTTGTTTGCTGTTTTTTTCTGTCCAGCTTGTCTATTTGTTTTTTCCTGCTTGCTGGAAGCTCTGGGACGCAGAGGGTGTACCTCCGTGCCGTTAGTTCGGTACGGAGGGTCTTTTTGCCCCCTTTGCGTGGTTTTTGTAGGGTTTTGTGTTGACCGCAAAGTTACCTTTCCTATCCTCGCTCTGTTCAGAAAGTCGGGCCTCACTTTGCTAAATCTATTTCATCTCTACGTTTGTCTTTTCATCTTAACTCACAGTCATTATATGTGGGGGCTGCCTTTTCCTTTGGGGTATTTCTCTGAGGCAAGGTAGGCTTATTTTCTTTCTTCAGGCTAGCTAGTTTCTCAGGCTGTGCCGAGTTGCATAGGGAGCGTTAGGCGCAATCCACGGCTGCCTCTAGTGTGGTTGGAGAGGATTAGGGATTGCGGTCAGCAGAGTTCCCACGTCTCAGAGCTCGTTCAATGTTTTTGGGTTATTGTCAGGTCACTGTATGTGCTCTGACCTCTATGTCCATTGTGGTACTGAATTACCTTATCATAACAGAAAGGTATCTTTGCGGTCAGCACAAAAAACTACAAAAAGACCACGCAGAGTGTGCAAAAAGACCTCCGCACCGACTCACGGTGCGGAGGTGCCACTCTGCATCCCAGAGCTTCCAGCTAGCAAGGCAAAATCATGATAGCAAGCTGGACAAGAAAACAATGAACAAATAATTAACTAGCAGGGACTTAGCTTCTGCTGGAGTAGACAGGTCACCAGAAAGATCCAAGAGCGAACTGAACCAGTACAAGAACATTGACAGCTGGCATGGAGTAACGATCTGAGTGGAGTTAAATAGAGCAGCCAGCCAAAGAATAAACTCCGTCACCTGTGTAAGGAACCTCAGAAGCAGCAGCTCCACTCACAGCCACCAGAGGGAGTCCATGGACAGAACTCGCCGAAGTACCATTCATGACCACAGGAGGGAGTTCGATAACAGAATTCACAACACAGAGTAAGTGTTGGGAGTCAGGGAAATTGGGGAGTCAGAGTTTAAGGCTTACTGACTCCACAGCCCTGAGTGGCTCCGTTATTTTAGAACACATCTGTGCCGTACACCGGCACTTCTGTGCCATACACTGGCACTTCTGTAGGTATAATGAGCCGTTAGGTACAAACAAATAAATAGCATGATGCCATCCGCAAGATAAACATGTGTAACACAACTTCCTGTTCGGTTTAAGGAGAACCTGTGCTGCTAATGGTATTCGATCTGCAGGCAGGATGTTACAGAGCAGGAGGAGATGATCGGGTACATGTACATTTTTTGGAAACAAGTTTCTGAAAAATTTGCATTTTTTCCTTGAAATCCTTGGTATTTTTATGCATGAGGCAGCTGTATACAAGTGGCTCTATTACTGTAGAATACTACTGTACCGATGCTTGTGTAGGTACAGTCAGCCAGGGAATAATTTTCATGGGTTTACCTACTATCATAATTTTTGGAGCAATTGTATTATAAGTATTTGATATTTTCATAATTCTGTGATATACTAATGTGTTTTTAAAAGCCAAATCCAGCCGGCAACCCTTTTCTGACATGTCATACTGATTTGAACGATTTCCTGGCTCCAGAAAATCAATGGCACTTAGCTCCAAACGTTATATCGGAGATTTCCACTGACCGATCCTACTGTAATTGTCTGTCATGTTTAGATGACATGTCCAACAAATGGTTTGAGATTGGATTTCCCCTTTAAATAAGTAATGGCGGCACCTAAGGAGAGGGGTATAATAGGGCGAAAAAAAAGCAAAAATTGCCTATTTAACTGAAATGCTTGCATGCTTGTTTCCTTTGATGTTAGCTACGACAATGCATACACTTCTTGACGGCACATCCTCATCAGTGTCTCGTGATGGCTTTAATTCTATTGTGATAGATCAATTTGTCAGAACTTTAAAATCAAAACTACATGTTGAAAACTGAAAAGATTGATCTCTAGTTAATGAAGGGAATAAGAGGGGGTTGTGAAGGAAGGACGCTAATTGTAAATCCGACCCACGGTACTTTATCAAGTATCAAACAACAATATTCATACAGTTGACATTTAGTGAGATCTTACATGGAAAACTGCAATCTGCTCCCGATCCAAAGGCTTTGTTACTGAAAGCTGCCCAGAAATGGGGCTGATAATGAACACGCCGATGGGTGGTTGGTCGGCACCTGGACCCGTCACGCTGTATCGCAGGGAAAGGCTTTTGTCACGATCAGACCTGATCTATGGATCAAAACAGTCAAATCAGTGAGAATATTCAGGACAACAGATTATAAGAGAAATAAGAAGAGAGACATTCCCATTGCCCCAAAAGTCTAGACCATGATCTGTAATGTCTCCTATTTCAGCTGAGGGTGGGGGAGAAATATACAGAAAATATTAATAAGAGGCATTACTCCCGGGACCGGAGAGCAAAACCGGGAAAAGCGGCAATTTAAGTGGTGAGTCATCATTTTTTATCTTTAAAACTTCCTACACTCTTACAAATTCTGGAAGAAAAATACGTTAATATAACCTTGTAATGGAGACCTTGTCCTTTACAATGTGTGCCCTTTAGTGTCCTGAATACAACCGGCAAAGTAAGTCATAGACATCTCATTCAGTCAGCCATGACTATCTTGGTATACATAGATACTGTAGGTTATAGGGAATCTGTCACAAGGATTTTACTAACATATCAGAGACCAGCATGATGTAGGGGCAGAGATTGTGATTCCAGTGACATGTCACTTACTGGGCTGCTTGCTATCATTTTACTATTATTATTATTACTATGCTTTGCTTATATAGAGCTATCAAATTCCACAAACCAGAGAAACCGGACAAAACCAGGAAAACATTAAAACGACTTCCAGACATTTTCCTTGGCGGGATTTGAACCCAGAACCTCAGCGCTGTAAGGCTGCAGTGCAAACCATTGAGCCCCTGTGCTGCTCTTCATTTTCATTTTAATAAAAATCACTGTTTTCTTTGCTACAGATCTAGCAGGTCTCCAAATGCTGAGCTCTGTATAACCCCGCCCTCACCACTGATTGGCAGCTTTCTGCCCATGCACAGTGTACACATAAATCTGCCAATCAGTGGTGGAGGTGGAGCTATATAGAGATCATGAATAAGGTTCTCTGCCCCTACACAGGCTTCTCTCAGATTAGGTGGAAAAAAACGGGCAAAAGAGTCCCTATAGCCGTTATTGTGTGTCGAGTACTTTACATTGGATATTGTATGCTGGCCTACTTTAAAAAAAAAACACAAAAAAAAAACACAAAAAAGCAAAAACAAATTGTATGTTCATACATGCCTCTAGACATAACCTGATAACCAACATAAAGAGTGCAGCTCACGTTACTAACACACAGCTCATCTGACTGTAGTTCACATCAGTACTGGAGGACAATAAACTGATGGACACCCGATGGACGCCATTACGGTCGACCAGGTCCATCAGGCACAGTCCGTGTCCATCACGCAGCAGATCCGGCACTACCACCATTTTCAATATTATAGTGTTACTTTTTGTTCCAGCTCGTTACTAAAAGCTTATGAATTTCTGAAGGAGTTTGTATGTTCTCCCCGTGTTTGCGTGGGTTTTCTCTGGAGTCTCCGGTTTCTTCCCACACTCCATAGACATACCGATAGGGATTGTAGATAGTGAGCCCCAATGGGGACAGCAATGATGATAATGTCTGTAAAGTGCTGGGGAATTAATGGTGCTATACAAATGAGTAAAATTAATTTAAAAAAAATCCCTAACTATAAAGGCTGTCAAGATCTCATCTTAATATTCAAGTCTAATTTCAGATAGGGTCTCCCAGACCAAAAGCCCCCCCATTATAGAGCAGACAGCTGGCTGCATTGATTGGATCGCGGCTGTTATTATGCCGCGGATCTACAGCACTAAACACAAATAATACACGCTTTCATGTTTATATGGTGTTTTAGTTGCCTGGGAAATAAAAGAATAAAGGCAGCACGCAGAACGCTTTTATGTCTTATTTATTTTTTATTTTTTACTGTATCCTCACGCATTTTTACGAATTCATTAAAATGGAATACTGATTAGCTGGGGTTAATGATTGTGACACAATTGCTTTCACTGCAGAACATTTCAGATCCATTCCATGACAATAATTCATAAGAAATGATCATTTTATTCTACTCTCCTTTCCCTATTATTACATCCATGACACGGCCTCCCCCCAAATATCCATAGTGCCATTATATTATTGGAGCAGCCAAGGAATGGGTGAGGTGTATGCGGATATTGCAGCGTTCTGGGAATCCGCTATATATGCTATCGATGCGGTACTGGGGAAATGCTGGAAACAAAGTTCTTCATTTTAATACTCACTCGCACTAATTCCTGAGGAAATGATCCCCTTGAGTTCTCCGGAACGTTAATTGGTGGAATAACCCAGTCTCTCTTCTGTCGTTGTAGAAAGCCATTGTGCTTACGTTGTGGAGGAAAAGTAATTTCTCTGACTTCAAAAGAAGCCTGCAACGCAGAATGGAGAAGTACAAGTTAATATTTCGTGTAATTGGAGAGGCCATGATAAAACATAAGGGTAAAAGTGTGAATTTCTAAAGTAACTGGAGTTTAAATATACGTGAAAATCACCGGCTAAAAGCTTAATCCAATTTATATTCACGCTGAATTTTCAGAAAACAGATGGATCAGAGAAAGCGCGAGCGTGTTCCATATAAGGGCCATTATTGATTTTCTGATAACGCTTGTGTGCCTAGTGGTTCCATTTTCCAAATAAATGATCTCTAGTTCAGTCTCTGCTCAGCGCTCCCTTCACTGTTTGATACATGCATGCAATACAACCTGCGTCCATAAAAGATGTTCATTGCACAATAAAACACCTGCTTATAACGGCCGTGCATCATCGGGATTCTACCTCTGGTACGACAGGTCGCGCAGAGCAGATAACTGTGCCATGCTGCTCATCTGCTTCAGATGTCTCCGGCCAAACAAGCCCAGGTAGCCCGACTCCTGCCGGAAGGGCTCAGGACTCGAGGCACCATTTCATACTTCATATAAATATTTCCTCTCTGCCATAACATAGGTGGGAAATCTACTGTGCTAAGCTGGGACATAGAGGGAAACATATATATATACAGCTCTGGCAAAAATTAAGAGACCACCACATCGAAACCCGGTCATGGGCAGCCTAATCTCCAGACCTGAACCCCACTGAAGGATGTAATATAGGATATTAGTGAAGCTGGGGAGGAGGAGACAGACGCGGTATCCGCCGCGGGTCTGATGGCAGTGCCAGCTTCACTTATCGGCTGGTTATAGCCCTCTATTTTCAGGATTTCCTGCCCATTCCACGTTTTTTGATGCAATATTCTCTCTTAAGGGTCTGTGCCCTATACCCTTTTCTCGCTTTTTATAGATTACACTGATGAAGGTCCTTTGTTGACCGAAACGTTGTGAACATTGTGAATACTATATGTATTATAATAAACACCCTATTGCATCAGACCCACAAAAGTGTGCCAAGTATATCCTATATTATATCCTAAGGTCTGGGCACCTACTTCTTTGGCACCTCCACCCTCGGGCTGTGCTTACCATTTATTGTACTGAACCCCACTGAAAACCTCTGGAACGTAATCAAGAGGATGATGGATAGTCACAAGACATCACACAAAGAAGAACTGCTTACATTTTGGCGCCAGAAGCAGTGTGAAAGACTGGAGGAAAACATGCCAAGACGCATGAAAGCTGTGATTAAAAATCATGGTTATTCCACAAAATATTGATTTCTGAACTCTTCCTGAGTTAAAACATTAGTATTGTTGATTCTAAATGATTATGAATTTGCTTTCTTTGCATTATTTGAGGTCTGAAAGCACTGGGTTTTTTTTATTTTGACAATTTTACTTTGTCAGAAAAAAATACAAAATGTATTGCTTGGAAATTCGGAGACATGTCAGAAGTTTATAGACTGAAAGAACAATTTACATTTTACTCAAAAATATACCTATAAAGATAAAAATCAGACAAACTGAACATTTTGCAATGGTTTCTTAATTTTTGCCAGAGCTGAATATACTGTATATCTAGGTTTAGTAGAAGAGAACCGTACTGTACAATATATATTATATTTACTTTCCTAATCTCATGAATCACTTTCCTGCACCCCAATCCCAACACACAGAAAATTCTTTTATCAGTAACTCTGCTCAAAAAAAACCCCTGACAAGCTGTCACCTGGTGACATGGAATTTAGTAACTCCCTTAACTCTAGTTTATTTTACACTGATTGCTCGCTGTACCTGGGTGACTCAATCCAGAATGATCCATTACCTAGGACCAAGTGTTTCCCCTTGAAAAAGAACAATGATACTAATAGACGAAACGCACGTTGGTGACTCTCATCTCTATGGGGTGATTTGAGTAACTTCTATATGCACAATTGGTAAGAACGTTGCCTACTTATTATGATTTACATATATAAGGACCATGTGTCCATCACACTCATTGTATTCTCCTATGTATATCCACTCCATGGAGGCAACAGTTTCCACTTGTTATCCTATTACGTATTTGCCTGTCTTTATATTTTTTATTTGATAAATTAATAAATACATTTTTAAGCTTCCAATACTCCACTTTTTTCTCCTGTTTTTCTCTAGTACCTATAGGGTTAGGCTACTTTCACACATCAGGTTTTTTGCATCAGGCACAATCCGGCGAATGTTGGAAAAAACGGATCCGGCGCTTATTGTGAAAAACTGATGAAACAGATCCGTTTTTTTGACGGATCCGACTAGCATATCCAGATAATTGTTTAAAAAAAATTTGGAGCATGCTCAGTTTAAAAAGCCGGAATCTGTCATTTTTTGGATCCGGCACCTTCCGGCTCCCATTCTAGAAAACAGCCAGTAGCTCCGGATCCGGCGCTTCCGGCTTTTTCCCGTAGACAAAAAACTTTGCTATGGACGGAAACGGCAGATTTGCCGGATCCGGCGAAAACCGGACGAAACGTAATGTCGTCCGGCGCAATCCGGCACTAATACAAGTCTGGGAAAAAAAAAACAGATCCAGTGGCAACATTTGCCGGATCCGTTTTTTAAAAAATTTAGCCGGATTGAGCCTGACAGCGAAAACCTGATGTGTGAAAGTAGCCGTAGGCGGGTGATGGAATAAAGGAGTTACTCCATAAAATACTGAACAATTTGCATACAACAGAGTGTAGGGTGTGCAAATATTTGCAGCATTAGCAAGGAAGGAGGAATTCCAGAATGTTCTCTGCTTGTGTCCTCAAAGCAACAATTCTGGTCCCCGTCGCACCTCATTGCTAGCATAGGGACACTAGGTCATCATAGATCTAATCTATTGAAGGGAATCTGTCAACTGGTTTTTGATATATAATCAGACAGCAGCATGATGTTGGGATAGAGACCCTGACTCCAGTGATATGTCACTTGGTGGTCTGCATGCTATCATTTTGATGCAATCACTGTTTTTCCTGCTGCAGATTTAGCAGTGCTCAGAATGCCGAGCCCTGTATAACCTCACCCACACAAATTTCCGCGTACGCTGAGTATTTACGGAAAGCTGATCATCAGTGGTGGAGGGCGAATTTACACAGATCACAGCAGGGCTAGGGGGCTTCACCTAGTCCTGTAGTGATAATCTTCTGCTGATAAAACACTGATTTAATTGAAACAGAATAACAGAGCTCAGTAAGTGACACATCACTGGAATTAGGCTCCTTCTGACAGATTTCCTTTAACTATTCTAGAAAAGCTGGTAAGTTATTGTAATATTAGACCTAAATGATCAGGGCACAGAAGATGTTCCTGTGTGGATACCGGCAGAGAGACTCATCATACAAGACACCTATAATGTTACACCCGAGACTGTGCTAAAGGGAATGTAAAGAGCGAGGAGAAGGTGACCAGCGACATCACCCATTGTGAATAGTGGATCCTTATCTACTGAATAAGTTACCTTTCATTGAAATGTTTTATCTGGGATGATAATGAGACTGCTGAAAAGTCTTATGTACAGAACATGACGTATGAATCTAGTATAAGTCCTTGTGTAATAAGTGCAAGATTTATGATTTTTGCTTAACATAATAAAATGGAAAATTGAACAAAATATACGGTATATATATTTTATAGCTCATCCTGTGATGCCACACTCCCTGATATTTTCTTCCTGTAGAATGGCAGTCACCCTAGGGTATAAGTCAATAGGGTCTGCTGCGCACTGCTGGTGTCCGTCACATGGACAAAACCTAAAGAGGACATATTAGTTCTCCTACTTGGGCAAAAAATGGAAACAATTTACATTTAAATGACCTTCTTGCCGACATTACTTTGCTATTCTGATATCTGACGAGATCAATAACTTCTTAATGACTGGTTTGTTAATTATTGGGCATAGCCACATTCATACATTGCCGGTCAGATCTTCCTGAAGACCCACGTACCGGCTTTCTAGAGAAGCAGCGGGTCAACGCCTCAGTCTCCGAGATCTGTGTTCTGAAATAATAGCCCGAGTCGCTGCGTTATCTCATCGGTGAAACTGCATTATTTTGTACAGATCCTGAGGCTGCATCTGAGGACGTTAAATTAAAATAACCCGATAACATAAGGTAACCCCAGCTAGATTGATGCGATACGGCGAGCGATAACTATGAACCCATCCGAGCACTTTGGCCGTGATCTCCATAGGTACAGGTTTGCCTTCACTGGTGTTTTGAGCAGCTCATGAAAAAAGTGCTTGAGGGAAGCTCTCAGGAGTAGAAGAAAACATAGATCTCGATGAGTGAGACAGAGGTGAGGTAGAGGAGGTTAGATTGATGCGTGGAGGCCACAGGAAAGGGATCAATATTGGGACTATCCAGGGAATAGCTAGGTAAGTAAATGTAGGAGGATGGGGGAGTTCAGAGTGCAAGAAGAAATACACGTCTCTATATTCTGGAAGGAGGCTTTAAAAAACGGAATGCTTTATTTTCATCAATCAACTAAATGCAGAGTGAATGAATAAAAGAGCAAACTAAATCAAATTCAATCAAATTATACCAAAATGAATTCCAATGATGCCAATCAGGTGATAACGATCATCATTTTTATATGTAGCTCGAAACACATTAAATGAAACAGCTGTGTATGAGGTTTAAAGTGGGCGAGGAACAGACAAACTCTTCTAACAAAGGTGAGATTATGGAAGACAGATCCATGTGACAGGACATACACCATGGGCAAGACTGACACAGCAACAAGACACGAGGTAGACACACGGCAAACTAGATTTCAAAGCAGGCCGGAGCTTCAAGATGGGGTGTTCAAGCTCATTGGAAGAACCAGGAAATTGGCAACGTTGAGGACGATAGTTAGCCAAGGAATCTGAGTGCAAAAGATGAAAGACACATTGTCCTTACTTTCCTTCAAAACTGGAAGATGTCCAACTGTGGGACCCAGCTACATCCATATAGTGTTCAGAGAAGTCTGACAAGAAGTGGTCTTCAAGGACGAAATGCATAGAAAAACGTATCTGACATGAAACCAAGTCCAAGAAACTCAACTATGCACGAGAACATGGGAACTGGAGCCTCTGACAGTACAATAAAGAATCAGAAAAGTAGAAGAACAGCGCTCCATCCAGGTGTAGTAGTAGAAAAGGGACTTTATTCCACCATATTGCAAACGACGTTTCGACCGCCAACGGGTCTTTGTCAAGACTTGACCTATGTCCTGTGGCTTCATATATGAATAGGAAGACTAAAAATCTGATGAAAACAAATATACATATAACACAGACATACACTGCACCTATAGCTAAGATCATTGGGTTGCCATTATATGAAGAAACACACAAAAAATGTTAAAGTGTAAAAGAATGGATGTATGTAATATACAGGTGTGTGAGAAAAGTAACTTGTCATTGATGGAAGGCGAGAAATCCATATGAGAGCGTAGGTCTTCGCATAATACACTGTCAGTAATAATAGTGCTACATAGTAACAGGTTGAGAAATAACACAACATGATTATCAAGTAATGCTTGATCCAGAGAAAAACAAAACAAACCTCAATTATAGACAATTTTACCCAATGGGTGAAGAAAATCCTTCTTGATACCACATAGTCAGATTTCGCTGGATCAATTGAACATCATTCATGACTATTAATCATAACTCTTAAATGACAAATATCTCCCATGAAGTTTCAAACTTTCACTACTCTTACTGTAAAGAACCCTGTCCTGCATTGCAGATGAGACTGTCTTTCTGATGGCTCTGTGAAAAACATGTTGGAATGAATAAGTCTTGTATAAATTATTTGCATTAACCTTGCACGTATATATGTATACATGGTAACAAGATCACCTGGGTGGAGAGAGGGGAAATGTAAATTCCTTGCTAACCGACTTCAATTTAAACTATGAGGTACAGGTAGCACATACTGAACTGCAATCCGCCTAGTGAGAATAGCGAGAATCCTGACATTGGTGGTTTTTTCACTCTTGGTCTATGTAGCTGAAAAGTGACAATTCTAATTTTCTCCCTATAAAATGGTCATCCTGTGCTGTGTCCTGGCTGACATGATAACGGTGCTGTTATCATACGGCAGCCTGCCTCCATCCTTTAGGCTGTATATACTATAACATATGCAAAAAGCATTCTTATCAATTCAATCCACAGCGATCCTCTCATACCTAGTAATGATTTCCAATACTGGAGACTCACACCAGATAACAATGCTGAGCTCTGACACATTATGTCATATACTGGTTTTATTTATTTTTAGACAGCAAATTGTCATTTTTTATGTGTCTGCCTAATAGATGTGCTTTATACAGCTGTTACAGAAATATCCATGCAGTTCTGTTACAAGAATCACTGTAGTCCATCAGCCATCACATGAGAGTCCTTTCCATTGCCCCTCCAAAATCTCACACACAATCATTGGAACATCTCAATGGCACAACATCTACAAGTGATGTACTATTGAGATACGATCGGACCAAGACAGTGCTGGTGAGGGTTGTAGTGGCTAATAACATGGTGCTTGGTGGGGCTGGGTACACGGCGCTGAGGATTGTAGTGGCTAATAGCATGGTGCTTGGTGGGGCTGGGTACACGGTGCTGAGGGTTGTAGTGGCTAATAACATGGTGCTTGGTGGGGCTGGGTACACGGTGCTGAGGGTTGTAGTGGATAATAACATGGTGCTTGGTGGGGCTGGGTACACGGTGCTGAGGGTTGTAGTGGATAATAACATGGTGCTTGGTGGGGCTGGGTACATGGTGCTGAGGGTTGTAGTGGATAATAACATCGTGCTTGATGGGGCTGGGTACATGGTGCTGAGGGTTGTAGTGACTAATAACATGTTGCTTGGTGGGGCTGGGTACACGGCGCTGAGGATTGTAGTGGATAATAACATGGTGCTTGGTGGGGCTGGGTACACGGCGCTGAGGATTGTAGTGGATAATAACATGGTGCTTGGTGGGGCTGGGTACACGGCGCTGAGGATTGTAGTGGCTAATAACATGGTGCTTGATGGGGCTGGGTACATGGTGCTGAGGGTTGTAGTGGATAATAACATGGTGCTTGGTGGGGCTGGGTACACGGTGCTGAGGGTTGTAGTGGCTAATAACATGGTGCTTGGTGGGGCTGGGTACATGGTGCTGAGGGTTGTAGTGGATAATAACATGGTGCTTGATGGGGCTGGGTACACGGCGCTGAGGATTGTAGTGGCTAATAACATGGTGCTTGGTGGGGCTGGGTACATGGTGCTGAGGGTTGTAGTGGATAATAACATGGTGCTTGGTGGGGCTGGGTACATGGTGCTGAGGGTTGTAGTGGATAATAACATGGTGCTTGGTGGGGCTGGGTACATGGTGCTGAGGGTTGTAGTGGATAATAACATGGTGCTTGGTGGGGCTGGGTACACGGCGCTGAGGATTGTAGTGGCTAATAACATGGTGCTTGATGGGGCTGGGTACATGGTGCTGAGGGTTGTAGTGGATAATAACATGGTGCTTGGTGGGGCTGGGTACACGGTGCTGAGGGTTGTAGTGGATAATAACATGGTGCTTGGTGGGGTTGGGTACACGGCGCTGAGGATTGTAGTGGCTAATAACATGGTGCTTGATGGGGCTGGGTACACGGCACTGAGGGTTGTAGTGGCTAATAACATGGTGCTTGGTGGGGCTGGGTACACGGCACTGAGGGTTGTAGTGGCTAATAACATGGTGCTTGGTGGGGCTGGGTACACGGTGCTGAGGTTTGTAGTGACTAACAACATAGTGCTTGGTGGGGCTGGGTACACGGTGCTGAGGGTTGTAGTGACTTATAACATGGTGCTTGGTGGGGCAGGGTACATGGTGCTGAGGGTTGTAGTGACTAATAACATGGTGCTTGGTGGGGCTGGGTACATGGTGCTGAAGGTTGTAGTGACTAATAACATGGTGCTTGGTGGGGCTGGGTACACGGTGCTGAGGGTTGTAGTGACTAATAACATAGTGCTTGGTGGGGCTGGGTACACGGCGCTGAGGGTTGTAGTGGATAATAACATGGTGCTTGGTGGGGCTGGGTACACGGTGCTGAGGGTTGTAGTGACTAATAACACGGTGCTTGGTGGGGCTGGGTACACGGTGCTGAGGGTTGTAGTGGATAATAACATGGTGCTTGATGGGGCTGGGTACACGGTGCTGAGGATTGTAGTGGATAATAACATGGTGCTTGGTGGGACTGGGTACACGGCGCTGAGGGTTGTAGTGGCTAATAACATGGTGCTTGGTGGGGCTGGGTACACGGCGCTGAGGATTGTAGTGGCTAATTACATGGTGCTTGATGGGGCTGGGTACATGGTGCTGAGGGTTGTAGTGGATAATAACATGGTGCTTGATGGGGCTGGGTACACGGTGCTGAGGATTGTAGTGGATAATAACATGGTGCTTGGTGGGACTGGGTACACGGCACTGAGGGTTGTAGTGGCTAATAACATGGTGCCTGGTGGGGCTGAGCACATCGTGCTGAGGGTTGTAATGGATAATAACATGGTGCTTGGTGGGGCTGGGTACACAATGCTGAGGATTGTAGTGGCAAATAATATGGTGCTTGGTGGGGCTGGGTACACGGCACTGAGGATTGTAGTGGCTAATAGCATGGTGCTTGGTGGGGCTGGGTACACGGCGCTGAGGGTTGTAGTGGACAATAACATGGTGCTTGATGGGGCTGGGTAAACGGTGCTGAGGGTTGTAGTGGATAATAACATGGTGCTTGGTGGGGCTGGGTACACGGCACTGAGGGTTGTAGTGGCTAATAACATGGTGCTTGGTGGGGCTGGGTACACGGCACTGAGGATTGTAGTGGCTAATTACATGGTGCTTGGTGGGGCTGGGTACACGGTGCTGAGGGTTGTAGTGGATAATAACATGGTGCTTGGTGGGGCTGGGTACACGGCGCTGAGGGTTGTAGTGGATAATAACATGGTGCTTGGTGGGGCTGGGCACACGGTGCTGAGGGTTGCAGTGACTAATAACATGGTGCTTGGTGGGGCTGGGTACACGGTGCTGAGGGTTGTAGTGACTTATATCATGGTGCTTGGTGGGGCTGGGTACACGACGCTGAGGGTTGTAGTGACTAATAACATGGTGCTTGGTGAGGCTGGGTACACGGCGCTGAGGGTTGTAGTGGCTAATAACATGGTGCTGGTGGGGCTGGGTACACGGTGCTGAGGGTTGTAGTGACTTATAACATGGTGCTTGGTGGGGCAGGGTACATGGTGCTGAGGGTTGTAGTGACTAATAACATAGTGCTTGGTGGGGCTGGGTACACGGTGCTGAGGGTTGTAGTGACTAGTAACATGGTGCTTGGTGGGGCTGGGTACACGGCACTGAGGGTTGTAGTGGCTAATAACATGGTGCTTGGTGGGGCTGCGTACACGGTGCTGAGGGTTGTAGTGGATAATAACATGGTGCTTGGTGGGACTGGGTACACGGCGCTGAGGGTTGTAGTGGCTAATAACATGGTGCTTGGTGGGGCTGGGTACACGGCGCTGAGGATTGTAGTGGCTAATTACATGGTGCTTGATGGGGCTGGGTACACGGTGCTGAGGGTTGTAGTGGATAATAACATGGTGCTTGATGGGGCTGGGTACACGGTGCTGAGGATTGTAGTGGATAATAACATGGTGCTTGGTGGGACTGGGTACACGGCACTGAGGGTTGTAGTGGCTAATAACAAGGTGCCTGGTGGGGCTGAGCACATCGTGCTGAGGGTTGTAGTGGATAATAACATGGTGCTTGATGGGGCTGGGTACACGGTGCTGAGGATTGTAGTAGATAATAACATGGTGCTTGGTGGGACTGGGTACACGGCGCTGAGGGTTGTAGTGGATAATAACATGGTGCTTGGTGGGGCTGGGTACACGGCGCTGAGGATTGTAGTGGCTAATTACTTGGTGCTTGATGGGGCTGGGTACACGGTGCTGAGGGTTGTAGTGGATAATAACATGGTGCTTGATGGGGCTGGGTACACGGTGCTGAGGGTTGTAGTGGATAATAACATGGTGCTTGATGGGGCTGGGTACACGGTGCTGAGGATTGTAGCGGATAATAACATGGTGCTTGGTGGGACTGGGTACACGGCACTGAGTGTTGTAGTGGCTAATAACATGGTGCCTGGTGGGGCTGAGCACATCGTGCTGAGGGTTGTAATGGATAATAACATGGTGTTTGGTGGGGCTGGGTACACAATGCTGAGGATTGTAGTGGCTAATAATATGGTGCTTGGTGGGGCTGGGTACACGGCACTGAGGGTTGTAGTGGCTAATAACATGGTGCTTGGTGGGGCTGGGTACACGGTGCTGAGGGTTGTAGTGGATAATAACATGGTGCTTGGTGGGGCTGGGTACACGGCACTGAGGGTTGTAGTGGATAATAACATGGTGCTTGGTGGGGCTGGGCACACGGTGCTGAGGGTTGCAGTGACTAATAACATGGTGCTTGGTGGGGCTGGGTACACGGTGCTGAGGGTTGTAGTGACTTATAACATGGTGCTTGGTGGGGCTGGGTACACGATGCTGAGGGTTGTAGTGACTAATAACATGGTGCTTGGTGGGGCTGGGTACATGGCACTGAGGGTTGTAGTGGCTAATAACATTGCGCTTGGTGGGGCTGGGTACACGGTGCTGAGGGTTGTAGTGACTAATAACATGGTGCTTGGTGGGGCTGGGTACACGGTGCTGAGGGTTGTAGTGACTAATAACATGATGCTTGGTGGGGCTGGGTACACGGTGCTGAGGGTTGTAGTGACTTATAACATGGTGCTTGGTGGGGCAGGGTACATGGTGCTGAGGGTTGTAGTGACTAATAACATAGTGCTTGGTGGGGCTGGGTACACGGTGCTGAGGGTTGTAGTGACTAATAACATGGTGCTTGGTGGGGCTGGGTACACGGCACTGAGGGTTGTAGTGGCTAATAACATGGTGCTTGGTGGGGCTGGGTACACGGTGCTGAGGGTTGTAGTGACTAACAACATGGTGCTTGGTGGGGCTGGGTACACGGTGCTGAGGGTTGTAGTGACTAGTAACATGGTGCTTGGTGGGGCTGGGTACACGGTGCTGAGGGTTGTAGTGACTTATAACATGGTGCTTGTTGGGGCAGGGTACATGGTGCTGAGGGTTGTAGTGACTAATAACATGGTGCTTGGTGGGGCTGGGTACATGGTGCTGAAGGTTGTAGTGACTAATAACATGGTGCTTGGTGGGGCTGGGTACACGGTGCTGAGGGTTGTAGTGACTAATAACATGGTGCTTGGTGGGGCTGGGTACACGGCGCTGAGAGTTGTAGTGGATAATAACATGGTGCTTGGTGGGGCTGGGTACACAGTGCTGAGGGTTGTAGTGACTAATAACACGGTGCTTGGTGGGGCTGGGTACACGGTGCTGAGGGTTGTAGTGGATAATAACATGGTGCTTGATGGGGCTGGGTACACGGTGCTGAGGATTGTAGTGGATAATAACATGGTGCTTGGTGGGACTGGGTACACGGCGCTGAGGGTTGTAGTGGCTAATAACATGGTGCTTGGTGGGGCTGGGTACACGGCGCTGAGGATTGTAGTGGCTAATTACATGGTGCTTGATGGGGCTGGGTACACGGTGCTGAGGGTTGTAGTGGATAATAACATGGTGCTTGATGGGGCTGGGTACACGGTGCTGAGGATTGTAGTGGATAATAACATGGTGCTTGGTGGGACTGGGTACACGGCACTGAGGGTTGTAGTGGCTAATAACATGGTGCCTGGTGGGGCTGAGCACATCGTGCTGAGGGTTGTAATGGATAATAACATGGTGCTTGGTGGGGCTGGGTACACAATGCTGAGGATTGTAGTGGCAAATAATATGGTGCTTGGTGGGGCTGGGTACACGGCACTGAGGATTGTAGTGGCTAATAGCATGGTGCTTGGTGGGGCTGGGTACACGGCGCTGAGGGTTGTAGTGGACAATAACATGGTGCTTGATGGGGCTGGGTAAACGGTGCTGAGGGTTGTAGTGGATAATAACATGGTGCTTGGTGGGGCTGGGTACACGGCACTGAGGGTTGTAGTGGCTAATAACATGGTGCTTGGTGGGGCTGGGTACACGGCACTGAGGATTGTAGTGGCTAATTACATGGTGCTTGGTGGGACTGGGTACACGGCACTGAGGGTTGTAGTGGATAATAACATGGTGCTTGGTGGGGCTGGGTACACGGTGCTGAGGGTTGTAGTGGATAATAACATGGTGCTTGGTGGGGCTGGGTACACGGCGCTGAGGGTTGTAGTGGCTAATTACATGGTGCTTGATGGGGCTGGGTACACGGTGCTGAGGGTTGTAGTGGATAATAACATGGTGATTGATGGGGCTGGGTACACGGTGCTGAGGATTGTAGTGGATAATAACATGGTGCTTGGTGGGACTGGGTACACGGCACTGAGGGTTGTAGTGGCTAATAACATGGTGCCTGGTGGGGCTGAGCACATCGTGCTGAGGGTTGTAATGGATAATAACATGGTGCTTGGTGGGGCTGGGTACACAATGCTGAGGATTGTAGTGGCAAATAATATGGTGCTTGGTGGGGCTGGGTACACGGCACTGAGGATTGTAGTGGCTAATAGCATGGTGCTTGGTGGGGCTGGGTACACGGCGCTGAGGGTTGTAGTGGACAATAACATGGTGCTTGATGGGGCTGGGTAAACGGTGCTGAGGGTTGTAGTGGATAATAACATGGTGCTTGGTGGGGCTGGGTACACGGCACTGAGGGTTGTAGTGGCTAATAACATGGTGCTTGGTGGGGCTGGGTACACGGCACTGAGGATTGTAGTGGCTAATTACATGGTGCTTGGTGGGACTGGGTACACGGCACTGAGGGTTGTAGTGGATAATAACATGGTGCTTGGTGGGGATGGGTACACGGTGCTGAGGGTTGTAGTGGATAATAACGTGGTGCTTGGTGGGGCTGGGTACACGGCGCTGAGGGTTGTAGTGGATAATAACATGGTGCTTGGTGGGGCTGGGCACACGGTGCTGAGGGTTGCAGTGACTAATAACATGGTGCTTGGTGGGGCTGGGTACACGGTGCTGAGGGTTGTAGTGACTTATAACATGGTGCTTGGTGGGGCTGGGTACACGACGCTGAGGGTTGTAGTGACTAATAACATGGTGCTTGGTGGGGCTGGGTACACGGCGCTGAGGGTTGTAGTGGCTAATAACATGGTGCTGGTGGGGCTGGGTACACGGTGCTGAGGGTTGTAGTGACTTATAACATGGTGCTTGGTGGGGCAGGGAACATGGTGCTGAGGGTTGTAGTGACTAATAACATAGTGCTTGGTGGGGCTGGGTACACGGTGCTGAGGGTTGTAGTGACTAGTAACATGGTGCTTGGTGGGGCTGGGTACACGGAACTGAGGGTTGTAGTGGCTAATAACATGGTGCTTGGTGGGGCTAGGTACACGGTGCTGAGGGTTGTAGTGGATAATAACATGGTGCTTGGTGGGACTGGGTACACGGCGCTGAGGATTGTAGTGGCTAATAACATGGTGCTCGGTGGGGCTGGGTACACGGCGCTGAGGGTTGTAGTGGCTAATAACATGGTGCTTGATGGGGCTGGGTACATGGTGCTGAGGGTTGTAGTGGATAATAACATGGTGCTTGATGGGGCTGGGGACACGGTGCTGAGGATTGTAGTGGATAATAACATGGTGCTTGGTGGGACTGGGTACACGGCGCTGAGGATTGTAGTGGCTAATTACTTGGTGCTTGATGGGGCTGGGTACACGGTGCTGAGGGTTGTAGTGGATAATAACATGGTGCTTGATGGGGCTGGGTACACGGTGCTGAGGGTTGTAGTGGATAATAACATGGTGCTTGATGGGGGCTGGGTACACGGTGCTGAGGATTGTAGTGGATAATAACATGGTGCTTGGTGGGACTGGGTACACGGCACTGAGTGTTGTAGTGGCTAATAACATGGTGCCTGGTGGGGCTGAGCACATCGTGCTGAGGGTTGTAATGGATAATAACATGGTGCTTGGTGGGGCTGGGTACACAATGCTGAGGATTGTAGTGGCTAATAATATGGTGCTTGGTGGGGCTGGGTACACGGCACTGAGGGTTGTAGTGGCTAATAACATGGTGCTTGGTGGGGCTGGGTACACGGTGCTGAGGGTTGCAGTGGATAATAACATGGTGCTTGGTGGGGCTGGGTACACGGAACTGAGGGTTGTAGTGGATAATAACATGGTGCTTGGTGGGGCTGGGCACTCGGTGCTGAGGGTTGCAGTGACTAATAACATGGTGCTTGGTGGGGCTGGGTACACGGTGCTGAGGGTTGTAGTGACTTATAACATGGTGCTTGGTGGGGCTGGGTACACGATGCTGAGGGTTGTAGTGACTAATAACATGGTGCTTGGTGGGGCAGGGTACATGGTGCTGAGGGTTGTAGTGACTAATAACATGGTGCTTGGTGGGGCTGGGTATATGGTGCTGAAGGTTGTAGTGACTAATAACATGGTGCTTGGTGGGGCTGGGTACACGGTGCTGAGGGTTGTAGTGACTAATAACATGGTGCTTGGTGGGGCTGGGTACACGGTGCTGAGGGTTGTAGTGACTAATAACACGGTGCTTGGTGGGGCTGGGTACACGGTGCTGAGGGTTGTAGTGGATAATAACATGGTGCTTGATGGGGCTGGGTACACGGTGCTGAGGATTGTAGTGGATAATAACATGGTGCTTGGTGGGACTGGGTACACGGCGCTGAGGGTTGTAGTGGCTAATAACATGGTGCTTGGTGGGGCTGGGTACACGGCGCTGAGGATTGTAGTGGCTAATTACATGGTGCTTGATGGGGCTGGGTACACGGTGCTGAGGGTTGTAGTGGATAATAACATGGTGCTTGATGGGGCTGGGTACACGGTGCTGAGGATTGTAGTGGATAATAACATGGTGCTTGGTGGGACTGGGTACACGGCACTGAGGGTTGTAGTGGCTAATAGCATGGTGCTTGGTGGGGCTGGGTACACGGCGCTGAGGGTTGTAGTGGACAATAACATGGTGCTTGATGGGGCTGGGTAAACGGTGCTGAGGGTTGTAGTGGATAATAACATGGTGCTTGGTGGGGCTGGGTACACGGCACTGAGGGTTGTAGTGGCTAATAACATGGTGCTTGGTGGGGCTGGGTACACGGCACTGAGGATTGTAGTGGCTAATTACATGGTGCTTGGTGGGACTGGGTACACGGCACTGAGGGTTGTAGTGGATAATAACATGGTGCTTGGTGGGGCTGGGTACACGGTGCTGAGGGTTGTAGTGGATAATAACATGGTGCTTGGTGGGGCTGGGTACACGGCGCTGAGGGTTGTAGTGGCTAATTACATGGTGCTTGATGGGGCTGGGTACACGGTGCTGAGGGTTGTATTGGATAATAACATGGTGCTTGATGGGGCTGGGTACACGGTGCTGAGGATTGTAGTGGATAATAACATGGTGCTTGGTGGGACTGGGTACACGGCACTGAGGGTTGTAGTGGCTAATAACATGGTGCCTGGTGGGGCTGAGCACATCGTGCTGAGGGTTGTAATGGATAATAACATGGTGCTTGGTGGGGCTGGGTACACAATGCTGAGGATTGTAGTGGCAAATAATATGGTGCTTGGTGGGGCTGGGTAAACGGTGCTGAGGGTTGTAGTGGATAATAACATGGTGCTTGGTGGGGCTGGGTACACGGCACTGAGGGTTGTAGTGGCTAATAACATGGTGCTTGGTGGGGCTGGGTACACGGCACTGAGGATTGTAGTGGCTAATTACATGGTGCTTGGTGGGACTGGGTACACGGCACTGAGGGTTGTAGTGGATAATAACATGGTGCTTGGTGGGGCTGGGTACACGGTGCTGAGGGTTGTAGTGGATAATAACATGGTGCTTGGTGGGGCTGGGTACACGGCGCTGAGGGTTGTAGTGGATAATAACATGGTGCTTGGTGGGGCTGGACACACGGTGCTGAGGGTTGCAGTGACTAATAACATGGTGCTTGGTGGGGCTGGGTACACGGTGCTGAGGGTTGTAGTGACTTATAACATGGTGCTTGGTGGGGCTGGGTACCCGACGCTGAGGGTTGTAGTGACTAATAACATGGTGCTTGGTGGGGCTGGGTACACGGCGCTGAGGGTTGTAGTGGCTAATAACATGGTGCTGGTGGGGCTGGGTACACGGTGCTGAGGGTTGTAGTGACTTATAACATGGTGCTTGGTGGGGCAGGGTACATGGTGCTGAGGGTTGTAGTGACTAATAACATAGTGCTTGGTGGGGCTGGGTACACGGTGCTGAGGGTTGTAGTGACTAGTAACATGGTGCTTGGTGGGGCTGGGTACACGGCACTGAGGGTTGTAGTGGCTAATAACATGGTGCTTGGTGGGGCTGGGTACACAGTGCTGAGGATTGTAGTGGATAATAACATGGTGCTTGGTGGGACTGGGTACACGGCGCTGAGGATTGTAGTGGCTAATAACATGGTGCTCGGTGGGGCTGGGTACACGGCGCTGAGGGTTGTAGTGGCTAATAACATGGTGCTTGATGGGGCTGGGTACATGGTGCTGAGGGTTGTAGTGGATAATAACATGGTGCTTGATGGGGCTGGGGACACGGTGCTGAGGATTGTAGTGGATAATAACATGGTGCTTGGTGGGACTGGGTACACGGCGCTGAGGGTTGTAGTGGCTAATAACATGGTGCTTGGTGGGGCTGGGTACACGGCGCTGAGGATTGTAGTGGCTAATTACATGGTGCTTGATGGGGCTGGGTACACGGTGCTGAGGGTTGTAGTGGATAATAACATGGTGCTTGATGGGGCTGGGTACACGGTGCTGAGGATTGTAGTGGATAATAACATGGTGCTTGGTGGGACTGGGTACACGGCACTGAGGGTTGTAGTGGCTAATAACAAGGTGCCTGGTGGGGCTGAGCACATCGTGCTGAGGGTTGTAGTGGATAATAACATGGTGCTTGATGGGGCTGGGTACACGGTGCTGAGGATTGTAGTAGATAATAACATGGTGCTTGGTGGGACTGGGTACACGGCGCTGAGGGTTGTAGTGGATAATAACATGGTGCTTGGTGGGGCTGGGTACACGGCGCTGAGGATTGTAGTGGCTAATTACTTGGTGCTTGATGGGGCTGGGTACACGGTGCTGAGGGTTGTAGTGGATAATAACATGGTGCTTGATGGGGCTGGGTACACGGTGCTGAGGGTTGTAGTGGATAATAACATGGTGCTTGATGGGGCTGGGTACACGGTGCTGAGGATTGTAGTGGATAATAACATGGTGCTTGGTGGGACTGGGTACACGGCACTGAGTGTTGTAGTGGCTAATAACATGGTGCCTGGTGGGGCTGAGCACATCGTGCTGAGGGTTGTAATGGATAATAACATGGTGCTTGGTGGGGCTGGGTACACAATGCTGAGGATTGTAGTGGCTAATAATATGGTGCTTGGTGGGGCTGGGTACACGGCACTGAGGGTTGTAGTGGCTAATAACATGGTGCTTGGTGGGGCTGGGTACACGGTGCTGAGGGTTGTAGTGGATAATAACATGGTGCTTGGTGGGGCTGGGTACATGGAACTGAGGGTTGTAGTGGATAACAACATGGTGCTTGGTGGGGCTGGGCACACGGTGCTGAGGGTTGCAGTGACTAATAACATGGTGCTTGGTGGGGCTGGGTACACGGTGCTGAGGGTTGTAGTGACTTATAACATGGTGCTTGGTGGGGCTGGGTACACGATGCTGAGGGTTGTAGTGACTAATAACATGGTGCTTGGTGGGGCTGGGTACATGGCACTGAGGGTTGTAGTGGCTAATAACATGGTGCTTGGTGGGGCTGGGTACACGGTGCTGAGGGTTGTAGTGACTAATAACATGGTGCTTGGTGGGGCTGGGTACACGGTGCTGAGGGTTGTAGTGACTAATAACATGATGCTTGGTGGGGCTGGGTACACGGTGCTGAGGGTTGTAGTGACTTATAACATGGTGCTTGGTGGGGCAGGGTACATGGTGCTGAGGGTTGTAGTGACTAATAACATAGTGCTTGGTGGGGCTGGGTACACGGTGCTGAGGGTTGTAGTGACTAATAACATGGTGCTTGGTGGGGCTGGGTACACGGCACTGAGGGTTGTAGTGGCTAATAACATGGTGCTTGGTGGGGCTGGGTACACGGTGCTGAGGGTTGTAGTGACTAACAACATGGTGCTTGGTGGGGCTGGGTACACGGTGCTGAGGGTTGTATTGACTTATAACATGGTGCTTGGTGGGGCAGGGTACATGGTGCTGAGGGTTGTAGTGACTAATAACATGGTGCTTGGTGGGGCTGGGTACATGGTGCTGAAGGTTGTAGTGACTAATAACATGGTGCTTGGTGGGGCTGGGTACACGGTGCTGAGGGTTGTAGTGACTAATAACTCGGTGCTTGGTGGGGCTGGGTACACGGTGCTGAGGGTTGTAGTGGATAATAACATGGTGCTTGATGGGGCTGGGTACACGGTGCTGAGGGTTGTAGTGGATAATAACATGGTGCTTGATGGGGCTGGGTACACGGTGCTGAGGATTGTAGTGGATAATAACATGGTGCTTGGTGGGACTGGGTACACGGCACTGAGTGTTGTAGTGGCTAATAACATGGTGCCTGGTGGGGCTGAGCACATCGTGCTGAGGGTTGTAATGGATAATAACATGGTGCTTGGTGGGGCTGGGTACACAATGCTGAGGATTGTAGTGGCTAATAATATGGTGCTTGGTGGGGCTGGGTACACGGCACTGAGGGTTGTAGTGGCTAATAACATGGTGCTTGGTGGGGCTGGGTACACGGTGCTGAGGGTTGTAGTGGATAATAACATGGTGCTTGGTGGGGCTGGGTACATGGAACTGAGGGTTGTAGTGGATAACAACATGGTGCTTGGTGGGGCTGGGCACACGGTGCTGAGGGTTGCAGTGACTAATAACATGGTGCTTGGTGGGGCTGGGTACACGGTGCTGAGGGTTGTAGTGACTTATAACATGGTGCTTGGTGGGGCTGGGTACACGATGCTGAGGGTTGTAGTGACTAATAACATGGTGCTTGGTGGGGCTGGGTACATGGCACTGAGGGTTGTAGTGGCTAATAACATGGTGCTTGGTGGGGCTGGGTACACGGTGCTGAGGGTTGTAGTGACTAATAACATGGTGCTTGGTGGGGCTGGGTACACGGTGCTGAGGGTTGTAGTGACTAATAACATGATGCTTGGTGGGGCTGGGTACACGGTGCTGAGGGTTGTAGTGACTTATAACATGGTGCTTGGTGGGGCAGGGTACATGGTGCTGAGGGTTGTAGTGACTAATAACATAGTGCTTGGTGGGGCTGGGTACACGGTGCTGAGGGTTGTAGTGACTAATAACATGGTGCTTGGTGGGGCTGGGTACACGGCACTGAGGGTTGTAGTGGCTAATAACATGGTGCTTGGTGGGGCTGGGTACACGGTGCTGAGGGTTGTAGTGACTAACAACATGGTGCTTGGTGGGGCTGGGTACACGGTGCTGAGGGTTGTATTGACTTATAACATGGTGCTTGGTGGGGCAGGGTACATGGTGCTGAGGGTTGTAGTGACTAATAACATGGTGCTTGGTGGGGCTGGGTACATGGTGCTGAAGGTTGTAGTGACTAATAACATGGTGCTTGGTGGGGCTGGGTACACGGTGCTGAGGGTTGTAGTGACTAATAACTCGGTGCTTGGTGGGGCTGGGTACACGGTGCTGAGGGTTGTAGTGGATAATAACATGGTGCTTGATGGGGCTGGGTACACGGTGCTGAGGATTGTAGTGGATAATAACATGGTGCTTGGTGGGACTGGGTACACGGCACTGAGGGTTGTAGTGGCTAATAACATGGTGCTTGGTGGGGCTGGGTACACGGCGCTGAGGATTGTAGTGGCTAATTACATGGTGCTTGATGGGGCTGGGTACACGGTGCTGAGGGTTGTAGTGGATAATAACATGGTGCTTGATGGGGCTGGGTACACGGTGCTGAGGATTGTAGTGGATAATAACATGGTGCTTGGTGGGACTGGGTACACGGCACTGAGGGTTGTAGTGGCTAATAACATGGTGCCTGGTGGGGCTGAGCACATCGTGCTGAGGGTTGTAATGGATAATAACATGGTGCTTGGTGGGGCTGGGTACACAATGCTGAGGATTGTAGTGGCAAAAAATATGGTGCTTGGTGGGGCTGGGTACACGGCACTGAGGATTGTAGTGGCTAATAGCATGGTGCTTGGTGGGGCTGGGTACACGGCGCTGAGGGATGTAGTGGACAATAACATGGTGCTTGGTGGGGCTGGGTAAACGGTGCTGAGGATTGTAGTGGCTAATAACATGGTGCTTGGTGGGGCTGGGTACACGGCACTGAGGGTTGTAGTGGCTAATAACATGGTGCTTGGTGGGGCTGGGTACACGGCACTGAGGATTGTAGTGGCTAATTACATGGTGCTTGGTGGGACTGGGTACATGGCACTGAGGGTTGTAGTGGATAATAACATGGTGCTTGGTGGGGCTGGGTACACGGTGCTGAGGGTTGTAGTGGATAATAACATGGTGCTTGGTGGGGCTGGGTACACGGCGCTGAGGGTTGTAGTGGATAATAACATGGTGCTTGGTCGGGCTGGGCACACGGTGCTGAGGGTTGCAGTGACTAATAACATGGTGCTTGGTGGGGCTGGGTACACGGTGCTGAGGGTTGTAGTGACTTATAACATGGTGCTTGGTGGGGCTGGGTACACGACGCTGAGGGTTGTAGTGACTAATAACATGGTGCTTGGTGGGGCTGGGTACACGGCACTGAGGGTTGTAGTGGCTAATAACATGGTGCTGGTGGGGCTGGGTACACGGTGCTGAGGGTTGTAGTGACTAATAACATGGTGCTTGGTGGGGCTGGGTACACGGTGCTGAGGGTTGTAGTGACTAATAACATGATGCTTGGTGGGGCTGGGTACACGGTGCTGAGGGTTGTAGTGACTTATAACATGGTGCTTGGTGGGGCAGGGTACATGGTGCTGAGGGTTGTAGTGACTAATAACATAGTGCTTGGTGGGGCTGGGTACACGGTGCTGAGGGTTGTAGTGACTAGTAACATGGTGCTTGGTGGGGCTGGGTACACGGCACTGAGGGTTGTATTGGCTAATAACATGGTGCTTGGTGGGGCTGGGTACACGGTGCTGAGGGTTGTAGTGACTAATAACATGGTGCTTGGTGGGGCTGGGAACACGGTGCTGAGGGTTGTAGTGGATAATAACATGGTGCTTGGTGGGACTGGGTACACGGCGCTGAGGATTGTAGTGGCTAATAACATGGTGCTTGGTGGGGCTGGGTACACGGCGCTGAGGGTTGTAGTGGCTAATAACATGGTGCTTGATGGGGCTGGGTACATGGTGCTGAGGGTTGTAGTGGATAATAACATGGTGCTTGATGGGGCTGGGTACACGGTGCTGAGGATTGTAGTGGATAATAACATGGTGCTTGGTGGGACTGGGTACACGCCGCTGAGGGTTGTAGTGGCTAATAACATGGTGCTTGGTGGGGCTGGGTACACGGCGCTGAGGATTGTAGTGGCTAATTACATGGTGCTTGATGGGGCTGGGTACACGGTGCTGAGGGTTGTAGTGGATAATAACATGGTGCTTGATGGGGCTGGGTACACGGTGCTGAGGATTGTAGTGGATAATACACATGGTGCTTGGTGGGACTGGGTACACGGCACTGAGGGTTGTAGTGGCTAATAACATGGTGCCTGGTGGGGCTGAGCACATCGTGCTGAGGGTTGTAGTGGATAATAACATGGTGCTTGATGGGGCTGGGTACACGGTGCTGAGGATTGTAGTGGATAATAACATGGTGCTTGGTGGGACTGGGTACACGGCGCTGAGGGTTGTAGTGGATAATAACATGGTGCTTGGTGGGGCTGGGTACACGGCGCTGAGGATTGTAGTGGCTAATTACATGGTGCTTGATGGGGCTGGGTACACGGTGCTGAGGGTTGTAGTGGATAATAACATGGTGCTTGATGGGGCTGGGTACACGGTGCTGAGGGTTGTAGTGGATAATAACATGGTGCTTGATGGGGCTGGGTACACGGTGCTGAGGATTGTAGTGGATAATAACATGGTGCTTGGTGGGACTGGGTACACGGCACTGAGGGTTGTAGTGGCTAATAACATGGTGCCTGGTGGGGCTGAGCACATCGTGCTGAGGGTTGTAATGGATAATAACATGGTGCTTGGTGGGGCTGGGTACACAATGCTGAGGATTGTAGTGGCTAATAATATGGTGCTTGGTGGGGCTGGGTACACGGCACTGAGGGTTGTAGTGGCTGATAACATGGTGCTTGGTGGGGCTGGGTACACGGTGCTGAGGGTTGTAGTGGATAATAACATGGTGCTTGGTGGGGCTGGGTATACGGCACTGAGGGTTGTAGTGGATAATAACATGGTGCTTGGTGGGGCTGGGCACACGGTGCTGAGGGTTGCAGTGACTAATAACATGGTGCTTGGTGGGGCTGGGTACACGGTGCTGAGGGTTGTAGTGACTTATAACATGGTGCTTGGTGGGGCTGGGTACACGATGCTGAGGGTTGTAGTGACTAATAACATGGTGCTTGGTGGGGCTGGGTACACGGCACTGAGGGTTGTAGTGGATAATAACATGGTGCTTGGTGGGGCTGGGCAAACGGTGCTGAGGGTTGCAGTGACTAATAACATGGTGCTTGGTGGGGCTGGGTACACGGCGCTGAGGATTGTAGTGGCTAATTACATGGTGCTTGATGGGGCTGGGTACACGGTGCTGAGGGTTGTAGTGGATAATAACATGGTGCTTGATGGGGCTGGGTACACGGTGCTGAGGATTGTAGTGGATAATAACATGGTGCTTGGTGGGACTGGGTACACGGCACTGAGGGTTGTAGTGGCTAATAATAAGGTGCCTGGTGGGGCTGAGCACATCGTGCTGAGGGTTGTAGTGGATAATAACATGGTGCTTGATGGGGCTGGGTACACGGTGCTGAGGATTGTAGTAGATAATAACATGGTGCTTGGTGGGACTGGGTACACGGCGCTGAGGGTTGTAGTGGATAATAACATGGTGCTTGGTGGGGCTGGGTACACGGCGCTGAGGATTGTAGTGGCTAATTACTTGGTGCTTGATGGGGCTGGGTACACGGTGCTGAGGGTTGTAGTGGCTAATTACATGGTGCTTGATGGGGCTGGGTACACGGTGCTGAGGGTTGTAGTGGATAATAACATGGTGCTTGATGGGGCTGGGTACACGGTGCTGAGGGTTGTAGTGGATAATAACATGGTGCTTGATGGGGCTGGGTACACGGTGCTGAGGATTGTAGTGGATAATAACATGGTGCTTGGTGGGACTGGGTACACGGCACTGAGGGTTGTAGTGGCTAATAACATGGTGCCTGGTGGGGCTGAGCACATCGTGCTGAGGGTTGTAATGGATAATAACATGGTGCTTGGTGGGGCTGGGTACACAATGCTGAGGATTGTAGTGGCTAATAATATGGTGCTTGGTGGGGCTGGGTACACGGCACTGAGGGTTGTAGTGGCTGATAACATGGTGCTTGGTGGGGCTGGGTACACGGTGCTGAGGGTTGTAGTGGATAATAACATGGTGCTTGGTGGGGCTGGGTATACGGCACTGAGGGTTGTAGTGGATAATAACATGGTGCTTGGTGGGGCTGGGCACACGGTGCTGAGGGTTGCAGTGACTAATAACATGGTGCTTGGTGGGGCTGGGTACACGGTGCTGAGGGTTGTAGTGACTTATAACATGGTGCTTGGTGGGGCTGGGTACACGATGCTGAGGGTTGTAGTGACTAATAACATGGTGCTTGGTGGGGCTGGGTACACGGCACTGAGGGTTGTAGTGGATAATAACATGGTGCTTGGTGGGGCTGGGCACACGGTGCTGAGGGTTGCAGTGACTAATAACATGGTGCTTGGTGGGGCTGGGTACACGGCGCTGAGGATTGTAGTGGCTAATTACATGGTGCTTGATGGGGCTGGGTACACGGTGCTGAGGGTTGTAGTGGATAATAACATGGTGCTTGATGGGGCTGGGTACACGGTGCTGAGGATTGTAGTGGATAATAACATGGTGCTTGGTGGGACTGGGTACACGGCACTGAGGGTTGTAGTGGCTAATAACAAGGTGCCTGGTGGGGCTGAGCACATCGTGCTGAGGGTTGTAGTGGATAATAACATGGTGCTTGATGGGGCTGGGTACACGGTGCTGAGGATTGTAGTAGATAATAACATGGTGCTTGGTGGGACTGGGTACACGGCGCTGAGGGTTGTAGTGGATAATAACATGGTGCTTGTTGGGGCTGGGTACACGGCGCTGAGGATTGTAGTGGCTAATTACTTGGTGCTTGATGGGGCTGGGTACACGGTGCTGAGGGTTGTAGTGGATAATAACATGGTGCTTGATGGGGCTGGGTACACGGTGCTGAGGATTGTAGTGGATAATAACATGGTGCTTGGTGGGACTGGGTACACGGCACTGAGGGTTGTAGTGGCTAATAACAAGGTGCCTGGTGGGGCTGAGCACATCGTGCTGAGGGTTGTAGTGGATAATAACATGGTGCTTGATGGGCCTGGGTACACGGTGCTGAGGATTGTAGTAGATAATAACATGGTGCTTGGTGGGACTGGGTACACGGCGCTGAGGGTTGTAGTGGATAATAACATGGTGCTTGGTGGGGCTGGGTACACGGCGCTGAGGATTGTAGTGGCTAATTACTTGGTGCTTGATGGGGCTGGGTACACGGTGCTGAGGGTTGTAGTGGATAATAACATGGTGCTTGATGGGGCTGGGTACACGGTGCTGAGGGTTGTAGTGGATAATAACATGGTGCTTGATGGGGCTGGGTACACGGTGCTGAGGATTGTAGTGGATAATAACATGGTGCTTGGTGGGACTGGGTACACGGCACTGAGTGTTGTAGTGGCTAATAACATGGTGCCTGGTGGGGCTGAGCACATCGTGCTGAGGGTTGTAATGGATAATAACATGGTGCTTGGTGGGGCTGGGTACACAATGCTGAGGATTGTAGTGGCTAATAATATGGTGCTTGGTGGGGCTGGGTACACGGCACTGAGGGTTGTAGTGGCTAATAACATGGTGCTTGGTGGGGCTGGGTACACGGTGCTGAGGGTTGTAGTGGATAATAACATGGTGCTTGGTGGGGCTGGGTACACGGAACTGAGGGTTGTAGTGGATAATAACATGGTGCTTGGTGGGGCTGGGCACACGGTGCTGAGGGTTGCAGTGACTAATAACATGGTGCTTGGTGGGGCTGGGTACACGGTGCTGAGGGTTGTAGTGACTTATAACATGGTGCTTGGTGGGGCTGGGTACACGATGCTGAGGGTTGTAGTGACTAATAACATGGTGCTTGGTGGGGCTGGGTACATGGCACTGAGGGTTGTAGTGGCTAATAACATGGTGCTTGGTGGGGCTGGGTACACGGTGCTGAGGGTTGTAGTGACTAATAACATGGTGCTTGGTGGGGCTGGGTACACGGTGCTGAGGGTTGTAGTGACTAATAACATGATGCTTGGTGGGGCTGGGTACACGGTGCTGAGGGTTGTAGTGACTTATAACATGGTGCTTGGTGGGGCAGGGTACATGGTGCTGAGGGTTGTAGTGACTAATAACATAGTGCTTGGTGGGGCTGGGTACACGGTGCTGAGGGTTGTAGTGACTAATAACATGGTGCTTGGTGGGGCTGGGTACACGGCACTGAGGGTTGTAGTGGCTAATAACATGGTGCTTGGTGGGGCTGGGTACACGGTGCTGAGGGTTGTAGTGACTAACAACATGGTGCTTGGTGGGGCTGGGTACACGGTGCTGAGGGTTGTAGTGACTTATAACATGGTGCTTGGTGGGGCTGGGTACATGGTGCTGAAGGTTGTAGTGACTAATAACATGGTGCTTGGTGGGGCTGGGTACATGGTGCTGAGGGTTGTAGTGACTAATAACATGGTGCTTGGTGGGGCTGGGTACATGGTGCTGAAGGTTGTAGTGACTAATAACATGGTGCTTGGTGGGGCTGGGTACACGGTGCTGAGGGTTGTAGTGACTAATAACATGGTGCTTGGTGGGGCAGGGTACACGGCGCTGAGGGTTGTAGTGGATAATAACATGGTGCTTGGTGGGGCTGGGTACACGGTGCTGAGGGTTGTAGTGACTAATAACTCGGTGCTTGGTGGGGCTGGGTACACGGTGCTGAGGGTTGTAGTGGATAATAACATGGTGCTTGATGGGGCTGGGTACACGGTGCTGAGGATTGTAGTGGATAATAACATGGTGCTTTATGGGACTGGGTACACGGCACTGAGGGTTGTAGTGGCTAATAACATGGTGCTTGGTGGGGCTGGGTACACGGCGCTGAGGATTGTAGTGGCTAATTACATGGTGCTTGATGGGGCTGGGTACACGGTGCTGAGGGTTGTAGTGGATAATAACATGGTGCTTGATGGGGCTGGGTACACGGTGCTGAGGATTGTAGTGGATAATAACATGGTGCTTGGTGGGACTGGGTACACGGCACTGAGGGTTGTAGTGGCTAATAACATGGTGCCTGGTGGGGCTGAGCACATCGTGCTGAGGGTTGTAATGGATAATAACATGGTGCTTGGTGGGGCTGGGTACACAATGCTGAGGATTGTAGTGGCAAAAAATATGGTGCTTGGTGGGGCTGGGTACACGGCACTGAGGATTGTAGTGGCTAATAGCATGGTGCTTGGTGGGGCTGGGTACACGGCGCTGAGGGATGTAGTGGACAATAACATGGTGCTTGGTGGGGCTGGGTAAACGGTGCTGAGGATTGTAGTGGCTAATAACATGGTGCTTGGTGGGGCTGGGTACACGGCACTGAGGGTTGTAGTGGCTAATAACATGGTGCTTGGTGGGGCTGGGTACACGGCACTGAGGATTGTAGTGGCTAATTACATGGTGCTTGGTGGGACTGGGTACACGGCACTGAGGGTTGTAGTGGATAATAACATGGTGCTTGGTGGGGCTGGGTACACGGTGCTGAGGGTTGTAGTGGATAATAACATGGTGCTTGGTGGGGCTGGGTACACGGCGCTGAGGGTTGTAGTGGATAATAACATGGTGCTTGGTCGGGCTGGGCACACGGTGCTGAGGGTTGCAGTGACTAATAACATGGTGCTTGGTGGGGCTGGGTACACGGTGCTGAGGGTTGTAGTGACTTATAACATGGTGCTTGGTGGGGCTGGGTACACGACGCTGAGGGTTGTAGTGACTAATAACATGGTGCTTGGTGGGGCTGGGTACATGGCACTGAGGGTTGTAGTGGCTAATAACATGGTGCTGGTGGGGCTGGGTACACGGTGCTGAGGGTTGTAGTGACTAATAACATGGTGCTTGGTGGGGCTGGGTACACGGTGCTGAGGGTTGTAGTGACTAATAACATGATGCTTGGTGGGGCTGGGTACACGGTGCTGAGGGTTGTAGTGACTTATAACATGGTGCTTGGTGGGGCAGGGTACATGGTGCTGAGGGTTGTAGTGACTAATAACATAGTGCTTGGTGGGGCTGGGTACATGGTGCTGAGGGTTGTAGTGACTAGTAACATGGTGCTTGGTGGGGCTGGGTACACGGCACTGAGGGTTGTATTGGCTAATAACATGGTGCTTGGTGGGGCTGGGTACACGGTGCTGAGGGTTGTAGTGACTAATAACATGGTGCTTGGTGGGGCTGGGAACACGGTGCTGAGGGTTGTAGTGGATAATAACATGGTGCTTGGTGGGACTGGGTACACGGCGCTGAGGATTGTAGTGGCTAATAACATGGTGCTTGGTGGGGCTGGGTACACGGCGCTGAGGGTTGTAGTGGCTAATAACATGGTGCTTGATGGGGCTGGGTACATGGTGCTGAGGGTTGTAGTGGATAATAACATGGTGCTTGATGGGGCTGGGTACACGGTGCTGAGGATTGTAGTGGATAATAACATGGTGCTTGGTGGGACTGGGTACATGCCGCTGAGGGTTGTAGTGGCTAATAACATGGTGCTTGGTGGGGCTGGGTACACGGCGCTGAGGATTGTAGTGGCTAATTACATGGTGCTTGATGGGGCTGGGTACACGGTGCTGAGGGTTGTAGTGGATAATAACATGGTGCTTGATGGGGCTGGGTACACGGTGCTGAGGATTGTAGTGGATAATACACATGGTGCTTGGTGGGACTGGGTACACGGCACTGAGGGTTGTAGTGGCTAATAACATGGTGCCTGGTGGGGCTGAGCACATCGTGCTGAGGGTTGTAGTGGATAATAACATGGTGCTTGATGGGGCTGGGTACACGGTGCTGAGGATTGTAGTGGATAATAACATGGTGCTTGGTGGGACTGGGTACACGGCGCTGAGGGTTGTAGTGGATAATAACATGGTGCTTGGTGGGGCTGGGTACACGGCGCTGAGGATTGTAGTGGCTAATTACATGGTGCTTGATGGGGCTGGGTACACGGTGCTGAGGGTTGTAGTGGATAATAACATGGTGCTTGATGGGGCTGGGTACACGGTGCTGAGGGTTGTAGTGGATAATAACATGGTGCTTGATGGGGCTGGGTACACGGTGCTGAGGATTGTAGTGGATAATAACATGGTGCTTGGTGGGACTGGGTACACGGCACTGAGGGTTGTAGTGGCTAATAACATGGTGCCTGGTGGGGCTGAGCACATCGTGCTGAGGGTTGTAATGGATAATAACATGGTGCTTGGTGGGGCTGGGTACACGGCGCTGAGGATTGTAGTGGCTAATTACATGGTGCTTGATGGGGCTGGGTACACGGTGCTGAGGGTTGTAGTGGATAATAACATGGTGCTTGATGGGGCTGGGTACACGGTGCTGAGGATTGTAGTGGATAATACACATGGTGCTTGGTGGGACTGGGTACACGGCACTGAGGGTTGTAGTGGCTAATAACATGGTGCCTGGTGGGGCTGAGCACATCGTGCTGAGGGTTGTAGTGGATAATAACATGGTGCTTGATGGGGCTGGGTACACGGCGCTGAGGGTTGTAGTGGATAATAACATGGTGCTTGGTGGGGCTGGGTACACGGTGCTGAGGGTTGTAGTGGATAATAACATGGTGCTTGATGGGGCTGGGTACACGGTGCTGAGGGTTGTAGTGGATAATAACATGGTGCTTGATGGGGCTGGGTACACGGTGCTGAGGATTGTAGTGGATAATAACATGGTGCTTGGTGGGACTGGGTACACGGCACTGAGGGTTGTAGTGGCTAATAACATGGTGCCTGGTGGGGCTGAGCACATCGTGCTGAGGGTTGTAATGGATAATAACATGGTGCTTGGTGGGGCTGGGTACACGGCGCTGAGGATTGTAGTGGCTAATTACATGGTGCTTGATGGGGCTGGGTACACGGTGCTGAGGGTTGTAGTGGATAATAACATGGTGCTTGATGGGGCTGGGTACACGGTGCTGAGGATTGTAGTGGATAATACACATGGTGCTTGGTGGGACTGGGTACACGGCACTGAGGGTTGTAGTGGCTAATAACATGGTGCCTGGTGGGGCTGAGCACATCGTGCTGAGGGTTGTAGTGGATAATAACATGGTGCTTGATGGGGCTGGGTACACGGTGCTGAGGATTGTAGTGGATAATAACATGGTGCTTGGTGGGACTGGGTACACGGCGCTGAGGGTTGTAGTGGATAATAACATGGTGCTTGGTGGGGCTGGGTACACGGTGCTGAGGGTTGTAGTGGATAATAACATGGTGCTTGATGGGGCTGGGTACACGGTGCTGAGGGTTGTAGTGGATAATAACATGGTGCTTGATGGGGCTGGGTACACGGTGCTGAGGATTGTAGTGGATAATAACATGGTGCTTGGTGGGACTGGGTACACGGCACTGAGGGTTGTAGTGGCTAATAACATGGTGCCTGGTGGGGCTGAGCACATCGTGCTGAGGGTTGTAATGGATAATAACATGGTGCTTGGTGGGGCTGGGTACACAATGCTGAGGATTGTAGTGGCTAATAATATGGTGCTTGGTGGGGCTGGGTACACGGCACTGAGGGTTGTAGTGGCTGATAACATGGTGCTTGGTGGGGCTGGGTACACGGTGCTGAGGGTTGTAGTGGATAATAACATGGTGCTTGGTGGGGCTGGGTATACGGCACTGAGGGTTGTAGTGGATAATAACATGGTGCTTGGTGGGGCTGGGCACACGGTGCTGAGGGTTGCAGTGACTAATAACATGGTGCTTGGTGGGGCTGGGTACACGGTGCTGAGGGTTGTAGTGACTTATAACATGGTGCTTGGTGGGGCTGGGTACACGATGCTGAGGGTTGTAGTGACTAATAACATGGTGCTTGGTGGGGCTGGGTACACGGCACTGAGGGTTGTAGTGGCTAATAACATGGTGCTTGGTGGGGCTGGGTACACGGTGCTGAGGGTTGTAGTGACTAATAACATGGTGCTTGGTGGGGCTGGGTACATGGTGCTGAGGGTTGTAGTGACTAATAACATGATGCTTGGTGGGGCTGGGTACACGGTGCTGAGGGTTGTAGTGACTTATAACATGGTGATTGGTGGGGCAGGGTACATGGTGCTGAGTGTTGTAGTGACTAATAACATAGTGCTTGGTGGGGCTGGGTACACGGTGCTGAGGGTTGTAGTGACTAATAACATCGTGCTTGGTGGGGCTGGATACACGGCACTGAGGGTTGTAGTGGCTAATAACATGGTGCTTGGTGGGGCTGGGTACACGGTGCTGAGGGTTGTAGTGACTAACAACATGGTGCTTGGTGGGGCTGGGTACACGGTGCTGAGGGTTGTAGTGACTTATAACATGGTGCTTGGTGGGGCAGGGTACATGGTGCTGAGGGTTGTAGTGACTAATAACATGGTGCTTGGTGGGGCTGGGTACATGGTGCTGAAGGTTGTAGTGACTAATAACATGGTGCTTGGTGGGGCTGCATACACGGTGCTGAGGGTTGTAGTGACTAATAACATGGTGCTTGGTGGGGCTGGGTACACGGCGCTGAGGGTTGTAGTGGATAATAACATGGTGCTTGGTGGGGCTGGGTACACGGTGTTGAGGGTTGTAGTGGATAATAACATGGTGCTTGGTGGGGCTGGGTACACGGTGCTGAAGGTTGCAGTGACTAATAACATGGTGCTTGGTGGGGCAGGGTACACGGTGCTGAGGATTGTAGTGGATAATAATCTGGTGCTTGGTGGGGCTGGGTACACGGCGCTGAGGGTTGTAGTGGATAATAACATGGTGCTTGGTGGGGCTGGGTACATGGTGCTGGGGATTGTTGTGACCAATAGCATGGTGCTTGGTGGGGCTGGGTACACGGTGCTGAGGGTTGTAGTGGCTAATAACATGGTGCTTGATGGGGCTGGGTACACGGGGTTGAGGGTTGTAGTGGATAATAACATGGTGCTTGGTGGGGCTGGGTACACGGCGCTGAGGGTTGTAGTTGATAATAACATGGTGCTTGGTGGGGCTGGGTACACGGTGCTGAAGTTTGCAGTGACTAATAACATGGTGCTTGGTGGGGTAGGGTACACGGTGCTGAGGGTTGTAGTGGCTAATAACATGGTGCTTGGTGGGCTGGGTACACGGCGCTGAGGGTTGTAGTGGCTAATAACATGGTGCTTGGTGGGACTGGGTACACGGCGCTGAAGGTTGTAGTGGCTAATAACATGGTGCTTGGTGGGACTGGGTACACGGCACTGAGGGTTGTAGTGGATAATAACATGGTGCTTGGTGGGGCTGGGTACACGGTGCTGAGGATTGTAGTGGCTAAAAACATGTTGCTTGGTGGGGCTGGGTACATGGTGCTGAGGGTTGTAGTGGATAATAACATGGTGCTTGGTGGGGCTGGGTACAGGGTGCTGAGGGTTGTAGTGGATAATAACATGGTGCTTGGTGGGGCTGGGTACACGGTGCTGAGGATCGTAGTGACTAATAACATGTTGCTTGGTGGGGCTGGGTACAGGGTGCTTAGGATTGTAGTGGATAATAACATGGTGCTTGTTGGGGCTGGGTACATGGTGCTGAGGACTGTAGTGGCTAATAACATGGTGCTTGGTGGGGCTGGGTACAGGGTGCTGAGGATCGTAGTGACTAATAACATGTTGCTTGGTGGGGCTGGGTACAGGGTGCTGAGGATTGTAGTGGATAATAACATGGTGCTTGGTGGGGCTGGGTACATGGTGCTGAGGACTGTAGTGTCTAATAACATGTTGCTTGGTGGGGCTGGGTACAGGGTGCTGAGGATTGTAGTGGATAATAATATAGTGCTTGGTGGGGCTGGGTACACGGAGCTGAGGATTGTAGTGGCTAATAACATGGTGCTTGGTGGGGCTGGGTACACGGCGCTGAGGGTTGTAGTGGATAATAACATGGTACTTGGTGGGACTGGGTACACGGTACTGAGGGTTGTAGTGGCTAATTACATGTTGCTTGGTGGGGCTGGGTACACGGCGCTGAAGATTGTGGTGGATAATAACTTGGTGCTTGGTGGGGCTGGGTACACGACGCTGAGGGTTGTAGTGGCTAATTACATGGTGCTTGGTGGGGCTGGGTACATGGAGCTGAGGATTGTAATGGCTAATACCATGGTGCTTGGTTGGGCTGGGTACACGACGCTGAGGGTTGTAGTGGCTAATAACATGGTGCTTGGTGGGGCTGGGTAGTCTTGCGTAAAGACGTAGTACAAAAGCCAAATCAGAATCTCAGTTTGCAGACACAGTGTTCCAGGGTATTGCCCCTCATCAATGTAAAGCATGAGAACTAATTTGGCTAAGTGAGAAGCTCTGGACTGAGGTCTAAGGGTTAATGTTTCTCCTTATGGAGAGTGATATATTGGCTTTGGCATACCTAAGTCCAGTGGCATAACTTGAAACTCAAATATTTTAAATGTTTAATAGCAAAAGTCTTTTTCTATAGGTGAAAGGGACTTTTAGGGCCCCATAAGCTCAAGGGCCCGGGTGCGATTGCAACCCCTGCAACTGTTGTAATCACGCCCCTGCCTAAATCATTATGCAAGACTCATTAAAGGGTCAATAGTGACTTGTAGGATCGCTACTTCCAACAGGTGGCACTATAGCGCTCAAGTCCTCTTCCTCTCTGAAGAGGCAATTTGCATATTAAATTTCCCAGAGGAGCATTGCACGGCGAATAGGCCTCCTTACATTGGTATACCAGAGTCGGAATGTCACTCTCCACAAGGGGAAACCTTACCCCTTAGACCCCAGTCCTGAGCCTCTCACCTAGCCAAATCATTTCACATACTTTGCACTGATGAGTAGCAATATCCCGAAACACCGTGTCTGCAAATTGAGATTCTAATTTGGTTTTTATCTTAAGTATGCAAGACTCGATAAAGGGTCAATAGTGACTTGTAGGATTGCTGCTTCCAAAAGGTGGCGCTACAGAGGTCAAGTCCTCTTCCTCACTGAAGAGGCAATTTTCACGTAAAAGTTGATGGAATTTCATACTCATTGGAAATTCATATAAGTATCCATGATTCTGTATAAGCAGAGCAGAGCACGGTGCATTCACAGCTTACAGTGTATTTCCAATGTGATAAGGCTAAATGCTGTCACGTGCAGTACAGCCACCGGTATAGAAACCAGTGAGTCTTCTCCAAATGAAGGGTGCAACAATAAAAGAAGAGAAACATCATGGATCCTGCTCTACACTACTTCTATAAAGCGTGAAATGACTGAGCGTTAAGATTTATGAAATTCAGGCCCATACTAAATAATTTCTTCCATCTACTAGTATTGTTATGGTGAAGCCCTATCTATTAGCTGACCCAATGGAATCAAGCCCAAGTAGAAAGCACTAAATCTTTAAACAAAAAAAAAAGGAAAAATAAAAAAAGTTGATGTAAAATATCCATTGAATTTAAAGCATATATCATGGTGGTTTGTGTCTAACAATTAGATATTGCAGGAGTTAAAAAAAAAAAATCCATATGGCTGTAAAGCTACAGTTCTTCATAAGCATACAAATGCAGGATCATGGTAATGTCACAGAAAACCAATTAATCTATATGAAGCATTTAATCTATACACTTTCGGAAGTAAATGTAAACTGAACATCTCCAAAGGTCAAAAATACAAATGAATGTTAATCGAGGTCCCACCACTAGAGGGCAGCAACGCTAACCAGAGACATCTGCCTTGTCACATAGAGGACGGATAACTGCACTGCTACCAGTCATATCCCTGGGTCATAACTATTGTCACAAAGCCTAGGTATTGTTCACCCCATGTAATAATTTAGGGCAATTAAGAAAATAGTATTTCACATTGCAATATTCATTTATGGGCTTCTTCTGCAACAACAACAAAAAAAAATAACTAAAGGAAAAGTCATTATATATACATTCCAGAATATCTTTAATTAGCAAATCGCACCCGTTCTGTCTAGGAAAGTAATCACTAGTACATTATAATGGCCGGTTCTTATTACACTGAGAGAAAGCAGTTCTAGAATGTTAATAGCACAACTGCCTATGACCATGTGCGATAAGGAAGCCTGGAGGAAACATATGTCATGTATTGCCCCGCTACTTCCACGGCAAAGAAGTCACCCCGCGGCATTAAGGAAGAAGGGCGAGCAGCGTTCCCTAGACAAAACATTTACTTATAATGACATTTTCTTCAGTTATAATCCTCAGTTCTGGGAGAGCTCATATGAAGGGATTGCCTCGCGACCTCTAACCCTATATACAGCATAAAATATATACGTTCGTAGCGCTTCCCGCAGAGCAGGCTGTCAATCAGCTCGACAGCAGCAGTCCCCACCACCTACAGGAAGACAAACTGCTGCTCGGACAGGGAGCAGCTGAATCTCCGGCAGGAGCGGTCAGTGACCGGCGGCGGGTACAACAGCCTCTGTTAGCAGCTACATGCCTTCTTGTACAGTCTCGGATTTCCTCTCTATGCTCTAGAATACCGTGACATCTGCAATGTGTGCTGGGACCATATTAATGTTTGACCTCGGCTGAGCTGGCAGAACACGGCTGTTTTCTCCGGTGTAAGAAGCGTTGGTGAGTAATCAGTATCGCTGAGATGAACTCTGACCGTACCATAGTGTTGAAGCGCTACGGACTTGTATATTTTGTGGACTAACTTGGGACTTTGGGACTGCGATGCTAAATCTTATATGTTTATTTTTTTCTCAACCCCTATTTATACATTAGGACACAGGCTCGGACTGGCCCATAGGGGAACAGGGGAATCCCCCGGTGGGCCCCTGTGCAGATCTGGGCCACCAACCCCATTTTATGGGTAGTACTTGGTATAATTCGCTTGATTCACTCTGTATAGAAAAAAAAAACATCTCACCAAACTACCCAGTTTATTATTATATAGAGATATAGGTAAATTTGAATGAGGGTAGTGTAATATTTGTATGCAGGTGAAAAGTGGGCCCCCCAAGGTCGATGTTACTGGTGGGCCCTTGTCACCCCAGTCTGACACTGTTAGGTGTGATTGACTAGGTGAAGACCAACTACTGCACTGCATTCTTGTGCACCCACTTTTCTAGACCTGATTTCTGTTACTGGCCCTATACAGTATATATACTACACCAGAATAAAGCAAGATTTGTGCAGTGCTTGGGCCAGCAGGTAGTGCTGTGAGAAAGCAGCCGTAGATGAGGAAACTGGCTGCCTACAAGTTCAAAGATTATTAGCAACCCTTGTCTCCCCACTAATTGTGCAGCATAAACAGGCTGACGATCACTCGAGGAGGTAAAATGATGGCTCATCAGGTCAAATGGTCCTTTGAGTTGCGCCAAAAAAAAAATCATCGTTCTCGGCAGCGCACGGTTCTGTGTAAACAGGGCTCGTGCTGCCTATTACAGATAGTTCAGTACTCAACATTTACTGCATTCTGCCTGTGGGAACTGGTTATGAAACGACCACTGATCAGTAAATATTCACAAAATGGCCGTCATTTTATGCCTCAAATCAGTTACTGTAATCCCACATTAACTCAATGAAAGTAACAGATAACTAAATCAATTTATTTACAAGTTTTTCTAAATTCTTTTTGTAGATTTATTCTACACATTACCCAGTGCCTCCCACTACTAGTGGTTACAAGAAGTGTAATTAAAGGGGTGGTCAGGCACCTAAAATGTTTTTTTCTAGCCACTCTTGTAATTTACTATATTATACAATGCCATACACTTTTCCATACCTAGCTAATCCCTCCCTATACATGTTTTTTGTATTCTACTTCATGTGACATTTCTTTTGAGAGGAGTCTCCAACACGATGTCACAGGAGGCTGAGGAGGCAGTCACCCTCCCCCCCTATAATAGCAATAGTCTATGTATGAGGAAACAGTATGGGGGGCATGTATGAGGAAACAGTATGGGTGATGGGTGCAGACAATATGGGGAGCAAACAGGGGAATGTATGCGGACACAGTATGTAAGTAGCAATGTGAAAAATGTATGTGGACACAGTAAGGGGAGTGAGGGTGATAGGATGTGTGCACAAACAGTGGGAGTATGTGTGAGCAGGCAGTATAGAAAGTGAGAGGGTAAATATATGAGGAGGCAGTATGGTGAACAGGGGGGATGTGAGAGGAGACAGTATGAGGAGGGAGGGGAACAGTGTGAGGAGACAGAATGGGGGGAGAAAAGTGAGTGGGCACAGAATAGAAACTGAGTAGCGGGGGCATAGCATGGGGGGACAGTGTAAGGGTACAGCCAGGAGGGGATAGTATACCAAAAAGGGGGAGTGTGATGACAGAGTACAGTATAGAGACTGGGCCCTATAGGGAGGACACAGTGTGAAAGGACAGTGTTAAGAGGGGGCCGGTATGGAAAGGAGAGATCAGTGTGAAGAGCATGTACCATAAGAGGGACAGTGTGGGGGTCATATTTTGGGCAGACAATATAGTGAGGGGCAATTTTTAATTCAGGAGCATTATAATGACACTTCTATCTATAAGGGCATCATGTGGAGATTTTCTGCAAAAGAGCGGAGAAGATGGAAGTCTGCAGAGACGAGCTGTGGATTAGAAAACTCATCATGGGGTCTGGACAAGATGAAGAAAAGAAGCAGAACGTCTCCACAGCCGACATCTATAAGGTACCTGTATATAAATGTTATTTGTGATACTGAGTAATTCTCATGTTTTTATTTGTTAGGAGCATTAAAGGGGATGTCCACGTTTGTGATGAGACTGCAGACTTCTGAATTCTCACAGTGTGCACTGCACGCGTTTTAGGATTCTCTTGCGCCGGTGATTTATATACATGCAGTCACGTGCTGACTAGACATGCGTGATCTCACTCAAGCGAGGCTGAGCACATCTAGTCGGAATGTGGACAGAAGTATACAAATCACATACTTGTGCTGACATGACTGTCCACCGGCAAAGGAGAATCCTAAAAGTGTGCAGTTCATTAGTTGTGAGAATTCAGAAGCTGCGATGTCAGGATTCAGCTCTGCAGGTTCCAGTAGTTGTCACATGGACCCTTCACTCATTTGTGATTTTCATACTTATGGTCCTGTGACAACGAGCTTCTCTTCCTGCTTCTCTCAGTTTTTCACTGATCATTGAGCGCATTGGGGAGAACAGCTTGTCGGTACATGACTAGGGCGTGTCACACTTGCGAGTGTGAAGCGAGAAACTCTCATGAGTTTCTCACTTTAACCCCAGTCACTGCCGCTGGCACTCGGACAGGAGTGTGCGGCTGCCTGTATTTCTACGCAGCCGCATGCTCCGATCCGAGTGCCAGCGGCAGTGCCTGGGGTTAAAGTGAGAAACTCATGAGAGTTTCTCGCATCACACTCGCAAGTGTGACACCGGCCTAAGAGTGCAAATTGCATGTGTGCTTGGGAGGGGGGGGGGGGGGGCGCCAAACTGAATTCTTGCACCAGGTGCTAGAAAACCTAGATACACCTCTGCGCCCAGCTCTGGGCATTCATGTCCTCCCTCGCTCTAATTCCAAGCGCACTCCCGGCGTTTGAAATCTGTGTGCTGTTTCTTCCTGGTATGACGCGCGTCCGCGTCATTTCCGGTCCTGTGCATTGTGGGCGAGTATTGGGTGTACTCGCCAGCGTCAGAATGTGCAGTGTGCATGCTCTCGAGCCGACCAGTACACCCAATACACCCCCACACTGCACAGGACTGGAAATGACGCGCTGCAGGAAGAAACAGCACACAGATTTCAAACGCCGGGAGTGCTCTTGGAATTAGAGCGAGGGAGGACATGAACGCCCAGAGTGTCTGCACTTCCGAAGACATCACCCTAATTAGCATAGGGACATGTAAGTTATAAAATCATTTTTCTCAGCGATTACATGGCAGTATTAGGTCAGACTATACAACATTGCAACAAAACTAAAGTGTGCAAAATGAATAGGGAAAATGTGAATTTTGGTGGAAAATACTTTGGCATGGGGGTCACATTTGAAAGTTCGCATCGGGGCCCATACCTTCGTACTGTAGTTACGCCACTGATGATAGATATTTCGAAAATACAGGTTAGGTGCCGTACTGCCGTTGAAGGCATTTATATTACACTAGATGGTGGCCCGTTTCTAACGCATCGGGTATTCTAGAATATGCATGTCCACGTAGTATATTGCACAGCCACGTAGTATATTGCCCAGCCACGTAGTATATTGCCCAGCCACGTAGTATATAGCACAGCTCACGTAGTATATTGCCCATACATTTCTGTATGTTTATGGTTACATGTTTATATTCTATATGTTTTATGACTCCTTAAGATGACAGTTACTTGTTTTAGTCTTGATACTGTGCTCTAAGTAACATAAAGATACACTATGTAATAGTAAGCTAAGTGTCTACCGATGAAGTCACACAGGATGCTTCCGTGCTGCCCCTCACCCTCATTACTGAAGAAATGAACAGATTTGCAGGATTTATAATATGGTCTATCATGAAATCTGCCACAATCCAGGCAGAAAGCTTAAATCAGACGTTGATATGCTGAACTGTCATGCAAGTTCCAAAGCCACATTAAATATGTACTGGTAAAGAAATGTCTCAAATATTTATGACCCTATTAAATCGCACAGAATTAATTCTGTAATTATTTTAAACCTATGTCAGACAGGATGGATGCTCTGGATGACCCACTTTGCACATTGAACATTAATCTTTTGTAGGTGTCAACAGTCCTCTCTATTTCCACTCATGGATTCTGCGTCACACGGCTCTTCTGTAAGGAGTGGGTGTCTCCTACACGTTCAGAAATGGAATGTGTAATGGTAAGAGCCGAGACTGTTCTTAGGTAAGTGACAAGAGGGTTTTCCCATATCTTCTAGAATAAGACTTTAGAAATCTTAATAGTCTTGTGAAGGAAGATGGAAAAAATGTTCAAAAATGTGCTGAGAGGAAAAATACCGTAGCTGCATTTTTTTTAAGTATCTTTTTTCTAGCAAACTCGTAGCCTGACGGTCATTTCCACTACCTTGCATTTTTACATATTACACATTCTGATTGTACCTAGATTGTAAGGATGTAATTCCCTTTGAACGCATTTCAGGATACAGGGCCAACCTATTTGTACTGCTCTAATATTAACCCTATAGTTATTTTCTAGTTCAATAAAAATAAGTCAGTAACCACAAATCACATCCCAACATATATGAGCCCTCGCGGGCAGGGTCCTCATTCCTCCTGTACCAGTTATGACTTGTATTGTTTAAGATTATTGTACTTGTTTTTATTAGGTATACCCCTCCTCACATGTAAAGCGCCATGGAATAAATGGCGCTATAATAATAATAATAATAATAACATATATTAACGTCATACGCCGATGAATGAAGCGAGTTCAGCGACTGAGCAGGTGTCGCACAGACGGCACTTGCCTCCTACAGCGGCGAGTCGAGAAAGCACCGAAAGCTGCTGTTCAGTCATTCAGATGGCGCTGTTAATCACCGACAGCGGCACTCAAATGATTTGTACTTCCAAGACACAATGGCAGAGCAGTAATGTTGTTCCATGGCAGCTGGTGGCTTTCTGAAGACCCCCATCTTATACCTATGAACCCCAGCCAAGTGCAGGTCCCCTAGAAGAACTAAAGATAAAAGTCCAATGTAATAAAAAACAAAAAAAAGTATATTTAAACTTAACAAATAAAAACATAAATGTTTCACCCCCAATTTCCCTACTTGAAATCAAAGAAATAAAAAATAAACGTATTTTGCTTTGTCGCATCCGTTAAAAATCCATTCTATGAAATCCTAAAACCAATTCACCTATATATTAAACTCTGTAAAGAAAAAACATCAGAATGCCAGAAATGTCATTTCTCGGTCCATCCCAAAAACTAAAATTGATCAAAAACTCTATGTACCCCCCAAAATGGTTGCATTAAAATTGACAACTTCGCCGTGCAAAAAAGGTACTTACACAGCTTTTAGAGTATTACTTACATACATAGTAACATAGTAACATAGTTAGTAAGGCCGAAAAAAGACATTTGTCCATCCAGTTCAGCCTATATTCCATCATAATAAATACCCAGATCTACGTCCTTCTACAGAACCTAATAATTGTATGATACAATATTGTTCTGCTCCAGGAAGACATCCAGGCCTCTCTTGAACCCCTCGACTGAGTTCGCCATCACCACCTCCTCAGGCAAGCAATTCCAGATTCTCACTGCCCTAACAGTAAAGAATCCTCTTCTATGTTGGTGGAAAAACCTTCTCTCCTCCAGACGCAAAGAATGCCCCCTTGTGCCCGTCACCTTCCTTGGTATAAACAGATCCTCAGCGAGATATTTGTATTGTCCCCTTATATACTTATACATGGTTATTAGATCGCCCCTCAGTCGTCTTTTTTCTAGACTAAATAATCCTAATTTCGCTAATCTATCTGGGTATTGTAGTTCTCCCATCCCCTTTATTAATTTTGTTGCCCTCCTTTGTACTCTCTCTAGTTCCATTATATCCTTCCTGAGCACCGGTGCCCAAAACTGGACACAGTACTCCATGTGCGGTCTAACTAGGGATTTGTACAGAGGCAGTATAATGCTCTCATCATGTGTATCCAGACCTCTTTTAATGCACCCCATGATCCTGTTTGCTTTGGCAGCTGCTGCCTGGCACTGGCTGCTCCAGGTAAGTTTATCATTAACTAGGATCCCCAAGTCCTTCTCCCTGTCAGATTTACCCAGTGGTTTCCCGTTCAGTGTGTAATGGTGATATTGATTCCCTCTTCCCATGTGTATAACCTTACATTTATCATTGTTAAACCTCATCTGCCCAACTTATCCAGATCCATCTGTAGCAGAATACTATCTTCTCTTGTATTAACTGCTTTACATAGTTTTGTATCATCTGCAAATATCGATATTTTACTGTGTAAACCTTCTACCAGATCATTAATGAATATGTTGAAGAGAACAGGTCCCAATACTGACCCCTGCGGTACCCCACTGGTCACAGTGACCCAGTTAGAGACTATACCATTTATAACCACCCTCTGCTTTCTATCACTAAGCCAGTTACTAACCCATTTACACACATTTTCCCCCAGACCAAGCATTCTCATTTTGTGTACCAACCTCTTGTGCGGCACGGTATCAAACGCTTTGGAAAAATCGAGATATACCACGTCCAATGACTCACCTTGGTCCAGTCTATAGCTTACCTCTTCATAAAAACTGATTAGATTGGTTTGACAGGAGCGATTTCTCATAAACCCATGCTGATATGGGTTTACTTGCGGAAATCAAAGAAAATTTGGGTCCTGGTAAGTTCAAAGAATTTGTGATTTTATTTGTAATCCATTAAAAAGGGTTAAAGTCCAAGGAGCATTAAAACAACCTGGACTCTAACGTTTTTAATGGATTACAAACACAATTTCTTACATTTTATGAATGGATGGATGGACGTGCTGGAATTCATTCCTCCTCCTTTCTTCTAATATGGCTGTGCTTCACCAGCAGAATCGGCACCCACCATAAGATCGCAACCATTCAACCCCCGCTTCCTTTTTCTCTAATTTGTGATTTGGTTTACGATAATTGTTAAAAAAAAAAAAAAATCCTGCACCTTTTTACCCATGGCAGATGACTGCATCAACCACAGGAGGCAGACATGACCTCAAGTGCGACCAAGCAGGTTAACTAGACATGAGCGAATATTGTTGGATCCCTCCTTATTCGGCTCGCTAATAGAGCTTACCAAACCCGGATACCTGGATCTCTCCCGATAATCTGGTGTCCAGCGTCGCAGCTGCATGGGTCGCGGCTGTGTGACAGTCACAACATACTGGCTCTCCATGCATGCTCTCTAGATAGATAGGGTAGCATCCATTTTAAAGTGATTTAAGTTGCAGTTTCTCAAAGTTCACAGCTAAGAAATACAAACTGGAAGAGAAAACCCTAAACTATTAGACAAATCCTCCAGACAGTCATATGTTGAATACCTGCAGCAGTAAAGATAGGAGTAGTTTGCAAATAATACAGAAATTCAATTAATAGGTGGAGGATAAGGATAGAGATGCCAGCAGCAGTGACAGGACAAGTGTGATTGATTAGTGATATGATGTACCGTAACTGGCATCTGTATTGCTGTATTTGAATTACAATTATAGTTTTTTTTTATTTCTTCAATGTTAATGCACTAAAATGCAGCAGCAAGGCAACACAATATTATTACAGAAAAATAAACCAGTAATCTGTGTAAAATGGTGTGCTTGCTTGACAAAAGCAAATGTTTTTATGAGTTTTGGCATTTCTTGTGCAATTGTGTTAGTGAAAGAACGGAGGTATAGTTGTTTTATTAAACATTCAAAACATAACTCCCCCAAATTCAGGCATTTAACCGCTGTTTACCTCAAAGTGTGTGTGTCATGTACTTTTTTTTTTTTTGCAAGTGTGTTTTACTAGTCAAATCTTATATCCAGAAACACCAAACTACAGCACCCTGTTGCAGTTGTTGGATTTTTAGACTTGTACCCATCTATCATTGCTTATTATGCCATTTCTGGGTACGGGGTTGAATTTTGTAGAGAAATGAAAAAAATTGAAAAAATATTTAACCTTCCATGTCTATTTTTGCACACCTGATTTACTAAATCAATTTACCAATTGTACATGTCATTCCTGTATAGCAACCAGCTGCTATGTTTTGATTTCTGTACATGTAAAGATTGTCAAAAGTTAATTCAAGTGTATAAAATCCAAGGTAAAACTAAGAGGCAATGAACGGGGTAGTGTGAAAAAAACATACCATCATTAAAAGTGTGAGAGTAGCTAGCAGCTGTAAGCACCATCAGCAGTAGTACCTGCTTTTCGGGCAGTAATACTACCAAACGCAGGCTACTCTTGGCTTTTTTATATCCAGTAAACACATTCGTTGTAAGGAAGCGGAAGGTGTCATGGAGTAAATTAGACATCACTCATCTCAGTCAGAGCAGGATGATGTTACCTCTAACAGTGACACCATAAGCCGGAGTTAGTGTTCAGAAAGGTCTGCCTGATCACAAATGACTAAGAGGGATAATTTCTGGAAGTCATTTTTAGTTTTATAATACATAAAAAGTCTCTCGGTGTACTGTGTTATTAAATGGTCTGTAGGTTATTATTGGACTACCATCCATTTTTGTGGTAACGTCACTTTTTCATTACTAAGGTAGTGTTTGCTTTAAAAAAAGAGATTGAATGGGGTCGGATACAATCCTAACAGACCTCAGAGCTCTATACACATCTTTTCAGGTCAATTAGAGTACCTGTGATTTGCAACAAATTTATTTTAGGGAAAAATTTGACAAATCTGGAAAATTTGAATTACAAAACAACTATCATCTCTGCCATTTAATAAAAATTGACAGGGGAAATTAAGGAGACAAGTTCTCTTTAAAAAAAAATCTAAATCGTTAAAGGTATTGTCTAGTATGTCACTATTGATGGTATATCCTAAGGATAGGTCATCTATACCATATCCGCAGTGCAATATCCAGCAACTCCCCCTGATCAGCTGTTAGTGGAGACCGGATGTGCTTAGTTGCGGAGCAGAACAGCACCGCTCAATAAACTGTGTAGTGGCCAAAGCAGGGTACTGCAGATCCATCCTTCCTTATTAATTGGAATAGAGGTGGGTCTGTAGTGCGTAGCCATGGCCGCCACTATGCAATGGACAAAGCTGTGCTGTGCAGCTCCACAACTGATCAGATCTAGTTCGCCATTTCCTAGCGGGTCTTTGGGGTCCGCACCACTGGAGCAAATTTAAGTTACATTGTAGTAAATGATTTAGGTAATGGAGTGTTATATGGACACACCATGAAACATGGGCACTATACGCACAAATATGTGGGTTACCTATATTTATATTGTTTTGGTACTTTGTCATTATGAAGATAAGATGAAAGAAGAAATCACAAGGAAATATGAGGGTGCCCTTATTGCTGCCCTTCCTGCATCGCCCCTCTCCTGTCCCTCCCTCTGTATGTGTCCAGTTTCATAAAACGGCTTATAAAAGATTTTTTCTGCCAATTTCCTCTGGTCTAGATGCGCTACAGTAATAGTTCAGTGCCGTGTGCACCTTAATCTAGGCTCCTTAATCAGGTAAACACGAATTCCAATAACACTGGGACACTTGTGATAACATATCTCTATTCGGAATTGCTGTGCATGCACTTCCCTGGCACACAGCGGCATACACAACCAAGAAGCCAAATACAGTAAATGCAGCAAATATTGCTTTTTCTTACATGTGACACACGGCATCCTAAATCACAAGCCAATTAAAAATAAAATCAATAAACAACAACTGTATTGATCCACAGACACGACTATGCGCCATTAAGAGCTCAATTCGCATATGGAGGGCGACAGCGGCAGAGGAACATTAGATGAGACGATGAATGAGATTGCTTGCAAGGAACCGAATTTTCATCAAATTAAGATATTTCAGGTTTTAAAGAAAGGACTTAACTGGTGCCAGGTACGTGATCATGTAATCATCCATACTGGCCTTACCGACATTACTGGATATTTAACAGCTTGCTATTACTTGTACAATCAGAGCATTTGGACAGCGACAGAATTCTTTTTATTTGGCCCAGTGTTTCCCAAACTCCCGTCCTCCTGGCTCCCAACTTGTCATGTTTTCCAGATTTCCTCAGCATTAGTTTATGGGGCTTTAGAAAACTATGGTATTAACCCTTTGGAAATCCTCTCTGTATTGTTTCTAAAAGAACAATGGCGCTTTGTTAAAGGGAATCTGTCTCCAGGCTTTTACTACACCGTCTGAGAACAGAATGACGCAGACCCCAATTCCAATCATGTCTCACTTAATTTACTAATTGCTGCCGTTTTGATTAAACACCATTTTATCTGCTGCAGACTCTGAATTCTGAGCTCTATATATCCCGACCACCAATTGGTAACTTTCTGTGTACACTGTGCATAGGCAGAAAAGTTAGACTACCTGGCAGCAGGTTTACTAGCCCTGCAGTGATAATCTCCAACAGTTATTTTATAAAAACTGCAGCAAACAGCCCAGTAAGTGACGCATTGCTGGAGTCAGTGTCTTTGCCTATACATTAAGCTGCTCTCAGGTTAGGTGGCAAAAAAACTGGTGACAGATTCCCTTTAACAATTATACAATCCTGTACAATCATTTTTTTAATATACAACTTACTATACAATTTTTTGAAAACTGCGGCTGTTTGTTTGTATCCTGCATAATTGTATCCTCTTGGGCTTGTAATCTTGTTCTTGAAGAAATAAAGAAGGTAAGCTCTAGAGGCGAGCGCGGATTCCATTTTTATAGTTTGGATTACAGTTAGTACTAGCTGAGACCTGCGCGTCTGAGCTAATGTGATACCTCTCGCCAATACTCCACATCTCGTGTGGCATGGGTTTGGGATAGGTCTGTTGGGCTGTGCCGGCAGGGTTCTCTTTTCAGGATTTCATATAATGGTTCACCTTAAACAGTAGAGCTGCGTATGGGGTCTTACTGGCTTCATGGGAGGAAAGTGTGCAAAAGAAAACCTAGGAGAGGCATCTATCCTACAAGAACACGTTTCACCCTTCAACGAGCCTTGCAGCGTGACCAAGCATAGAAACTAAGCCAGAAACTCAACTGTATACACTTCTCCCAAGAAGAATTGGCATGAGTCTCCATACTCAACTGGTTTCTGCAAGGTGAATCAGCAACCCCCCTATGATGACTCATGGGGGTCACACTCAGTCAACCAACCTCTATTCCGCACTGATAAGGACCTACACCCCAAAACAGGCTGGCGAGGCATTGATCACCGGTTGTGCGTCAAGCCTTGTTAAAGCCTTGGACGCTAATTACAGCGCAGCTACCTCTGCTAGACTGTGCTATTTTGTTCACTGATGGAGCTAATTTGCCTACTTGTCTCCCTGGGGCATGTAAGACTCAATACTCAGCTGCGTTCTTTGAGGCGTACCACTATTTCCACCAGTGCGATTAAGTCACATAACTGAACGTAAACCAGATTAAAAATGTATTTGCCCAAGTAAAAATGTCATCAAACCATAAACTTCTAATTTCCAATGTTTAGGTTCTGAAATAGAACAGCACAAATCTAAGCAAAAAAATGAAAGCAGTAACTGTACTGACTTACAGAAACTGACTGACCAGGACTGGAGATTTAAAGGGGTATTCCCAACTCCAAGATCCTATCCCAATATGTAGTAGGTGTAATAATAATAATATTAGCAAATACCTCCAATTAGAAATGTAGTACAGCTTTTTGTCTCTTTCCTCATGTGCAGGCATTGCAGGACCTTAGGTATCCAAGGTTACGACCACTAGCAACCAGATACCCACCTGTCACCATATCAGTGGTCGTAACCATGGATACCTAAGGTCCTGCAATGCCTGCACATGAGGAAAGAGGCACAGTGAGTCAGAAAAACTATACTACATTACTAATTGGAGATATTTGATAATATTATTACATTTACTACATATTGGGATGGGAATACCCATTTAACTCCTTTAATCCAAACTCTGTGTCGGGTTATACAGTGCATTAATACTTATTTTAATTACTGCCTTTACCAATTTGACTATAAAAATCCCCATTAACTCTTAAGGGTTTACACTGATGTTTTGCATTTTTAGAAGTTTATCCTTGTACAACTGGACAAATAGAATACATTGAATTATTAACTTGCATTTAATATTTACATCACAACCACTGATTTTCTGGTGCCAGGCCACTGAAACCAAAGAGCATGAAAAGAGCTAACAGACAGAAACCTTGTCTGCCGTGCTGAAACCAAAAGGTTCCAACTAAATACTAGTAAATATCACCAGCAAACAGGCAGGGAAGCAGCCGCTGCTGTAAAGACGGTCAACCCTTCAATAATTCCCCATTTACCGCTAACCCCACCTGCTTCACTTACGGAACCCGATTCTGCTTGTGCATGTACAAAGTGGAGGAGCTGAGGAACAAAGCTTGGAAGAGGCAATTTTGTTTTCGACTTGCAATGCAACTATTAGTTCATTAGCTTAATAAAAACTTTTTTATTCAAATATATTAAATTAAGATGGGTCTGCTAAAGTGGGATATTAAGTTTCTCCTTTTTGTTAAGCAAAAAGCATTATTATCAGTCTAGTATCTATGTTACTGGCTGGTATAAGATAGGTATGCCTACCGGTACGGGGTCTTGAGCACGCGGCGGTCGAAGAATGATTCTCACTGTAACATGCCAAATCTCTTGGGTCTCTTCATCTTGGGCATACACCAAAAACTCGGTTTGGTTAGGAGGCGAGAGGTCAAAGGTTCTTGCAGCAAAAATCACCCCATCGTCATCGATTCGAAAATCTGTCGGGTTACTGGTTTCATACTTTATCCGTCTTTGTGAACCGCAATCTGTAAACATCACTATAAAACAAAAGAGCAGACAGTAGGAGTCAGAACCAGAGGCATTTGTAGATAGCAGTAAAACAATCACTTAATCAATGGAAGATGCAGATGGGGAATACTCCACTGGAATGCAGAAAATACAGATCTGTTCAGGGGAAACAAAAAAAAATGAGCTAATATTGGCTGGCAGATGACATGCTTATCGACAGAATCATTGCCTGCGATGGAGCATTTAGAACCACAAGTGGATCTGAAGATCGTTAACTGATGGTTTCTAAACCATCCCTCAATGAATATCCTTACATACTGCCGGCTACTCTGTTCTTATCCTCCATAGAACCTGTCTGTAGTTAGGTAAAGACATAAAACTCCAGTAAAGAAATATTTGTGTTATTATTTTACTAAAGGGGTTGTCTATTGCGCCTATAATTGGTCAGGGGTCAAATAGAAATAGTTTAAGGAGCCGGAATAGCACAGCTCCATTCACTGTTTAATGGCCGCTCCTGATAACTGAAGCTCAGCTTCTACTAAAGTGAATAAGAGCTGATGTGACGTATCCGAGAACAGCCATAAGCAGTGTATAGAGTCATGCCGCCCCATCTCCTCCACTACACACAGCCACTGGCAGCTGATAGGTCATCAATATCAGATCTATCCTAAGTATCGGTCATCAACATCAAATCCAACAACCATCTATAAACATTATCTATCAGTCACTTAGACAGTCCTAAGAAGGTCTAGACCATGGACCCGCTAAAATCAGGATACAGTACAGTGAATTATGCCATGAAATCTTTAGTGGACTGTTCATGCGTAAAGTAAATTCCTTCAATCAAACTCTTTTTTTCTGTATATTCAACATCATTCTACTTTACAGGAATCCCTGGTCGAAGTTCCTCATTCTTTTGAAGGTCACTACAGAAATGTTTGCTGTAATTATTACACTTGTGAACATCAAACCCAGTCAATAGTTTTGTAATTTAATTTAAAATATATCAAAATCAAAGCCAAAAATCACATACAAGAAGTATCCAAATACGAGAATAAAAAAACACACATGGTCACCTCTGTCTAAGCAATCAAGCAGCAAAAATAGAAGCAAAAATAGAATGCATTAATCCATCAATTGCCAATCCATTGACTATATTGCTTGTAAACACTAATCGTACAAATATGATTACCGTATATTAAATACGAATGTTCATAAAACTTTAAGAAACCCACTATCTGGGTATAGATAATAGATAGATACATAGATAGCTATGGGATAGATCGACAGATGTATAAGATATAAAGAGAAGATATTTATCATCCGGTAGTATGTCCCCATGTTTATACCCAATATTTCTCAATATTCTAGTGTTGGCATTATACTGGGGGATGACTGGTAACTATAAGTCATTACCCATTATATTTTCTTTATTTCTCCTTTTATTGCTTTATTCATTTTTGTACCCCTTTTTCACAAAATGTTGCATTTAGGTAGGAAATGTGTAACATCTATTGGTCTAGGCCACTATCCGCAGTTACATTGTGATGGCAGGCAGCGTTGTACCTAGGTACTTCAGTGTGGCACGCTAGGATACCATACTATTTCATTTGAGTGATCACTACCGGCCGTAGCATTCCTCATACTGAACAACACTTGCCGGAGATTCACGTATCCAATCTGATTACCAACAACGTGGAGATAGCCTGTTACTTTTGAACCTAAAACAAACTACTATAAAGGGAGCATATATGGTCTTCAGGTTGGTTGCTTAAATCCCAAAAGACTGGTTCCCAATTTTTGTGACTACCCTGAAGGTATCCTGCTTTTTATATGTATATCCTATACAGTATATACAAGTATATGGATATATACAGCGCTCAGCATAAATGTGCACTGTGAATTCATGACACCATCAATTAAATGCTCCCTAACAGCAGCAGTCTCATCTCACATAAGGGTTCTGCCACCACTATGTTTCACTGTAGGCACCATTCATTTTTCTAAATTCTTTTTCTAACTACAGGGTGCCTGCAGTAAACCATATTGGTCACAAAAAATACTCATCCTAGATAGTTTTTGATATGGGGCATATTCATTTTTGCATCTAAATAATTTGAGTAAGGCTGAAGATTTTGTAATGAATGTGATATCACTAACCTTGCTTTCATGTTATGGGTTAAACATGTTTTATGAAACTCAGTCAAAATTGTGGAAATTGTTCTTGTAAACAGAAGGCTATTCCTTTTCAGAGATGTACTTATTTAAGCAACTCATTGTATATATATATATATATATACATATACATATATATATATATATATATATATCCATATACATGTATATAAGAGGCATCGTGATTACTCGCTAATCCCATCCCCTGCACAGTAGCTCCGCCCCCACCACATCACCACACATAATCCCGCCCCCAACCCATTACCACACACAATCCTGCCTCCACCCCATTACCAAACACAATTCCGCCCCCACCACATTACCGCACACAATCCCGTCACCCACCACATTACCACACACAATCCCGCCCCCCACCACATTACCACACATAATCCCGCCCCCCACATTATCACACGAGGCTCCGTCCCCACACATTACCACACGAGGCTCCGTCCCCACATATTACCACATGAGGCTCCATCCCCACACTTTACCACACAAGGCACCATCCTCACACATTACCACATGTCAGCTCCGTCCCCACACATTACCACACGAGGCTCCGTCCCCACACATTACCAAACGAGGCTCCGTCCTCACACATTACCACATGAGCCTCCGTCCCCACACATTGCCACACGAGGCTCCGTCCTCACACATTACCACACAAGGCTCCGTCCTCACACATTACCACACAAGGCTCCGTCCTCACACATTACCACACGAGGCTCCGTCCTCACACATTACCACACAAGGCTCCGTCCCCCCACATTACCACATGAGGCTCCGTCCTCACACATTACAGTGATAATGTGTGCCAAACTGTAAAGCGCTGCGGAATATGTTAGCGCTATATAAAAATAAAGATTATTATTTATTACCACACGAGGCTCTGTCCCCACACATTACCACACGAGGCTCTGTCCACACACATCACCACACAAGGCTCTGTCCTCACACATTACCACACGAGGCTCTGTCCTCACACATTACCACATGAGGCTCCGTCCCCACACATTACCACACAAGGCTCCGTCCTCACACATTACCACACGAGGCTCCGTCCCCACACATTACCACACGAGGCTCCGTCCCCACATTACCACACGAGGCTCCGTCCCCACACATTACCACACGTTAATTTACCACCTGCGTAAGCGCTATTGAATGTTGTCATTATTTACTTTAGTTTAATCACCAGCAGCATTAATTAGATAGCAATGAGCGTGCCGAGCGTTAGCTAGCTGGAAACACCTAGTATATATATACTGTATATAGATAGATAGATAGATAGATATTATTGAATTTATACAAACATGCATATTTAATATAATGATATTTGTATGAATAGTGTTTACCGGCAGTTTCCAATAATCACACTAGAGAAACAGATTGGCCCAGTGTCAGGAGAGGTTGGACCTACAAAAATGTAAAAATGGAGAAGGGAGAATTGCTCTAAATCGAAGATGGATGAACCCCAGGAACATTTATTTCTTTGTACAGTCAATTTACCTTTATCTATATTTTAAAGTCCATTTTCTTAGATATTGCACTTACACTTAAATACACTATAAAATATTCAAAACAGTTTATGTTTGTTGGTTAAAATGTAAAATGAGAGCTGGCGCATCGTTAAAACTTTAATAAACAGGAGTATTATATAGAAATGCTGAAGTCTGCACTATTATAGAACTGCGGATGATTTGTCACAGGAAATAGACATTTTAATCAAATTAGGAAATGTCGTGAGAACAGCGAAAGTCGAAATTTCCCACAAAAAATTACTTTGATATAAACAATTCTTAGATTTTTATGAGCAAAGGGATATTCACCCAAATGGCCTACTTCTACATATTACCACTACTTATCATTTAATGGAAAAGCTGAAACGATTGCACAGTTCAGGCAACCACTTATGGAGAATGGCTCTGAAGGAAACATTTCTAATAGTAACAAGAGTTCCTCTCATACATGGAGCCTTTATCCGTTCCCAGCTGGAAAAAATGAATGTTGTATCCAGTACTTAATGTACAATGCATTCTCATAAGGAAACATTAAAATGGAATAGACAGTTAAAAGTGTCGTTCTGCAGTTAGCGACTTCCATTCCCTTAACAATGTGACCTTACATGGTGACCCCATTTGTCAAGGGCATGTTTTGAAATCCAGCAGCTGGGTAAGGAAACATATGGAATACCATGAATTAACCTTTAATGTCTAAAGCCAGAAGGGATATGCAAGACTCTTTCAAATGATACAGAAGAAGAAATGTAGAAAGAGACAAACTAACTACCCGCTGCAGCCATGAAACACGTCCTGTGATATCTTACTGCAGGAATTAGGTTTACACAGTTCGTGTTTGCCGAGTCCTGGATCCTGATTACTCCTATTTACATTAATATTACAACAGATCACATAGTACCAGTGCTGTATATGTAAGGATTAATAATCTAGGATGCGGGGGGCACGATATTAATGTAGGAAGTAATCATACAACAGATATTCATATTATTAACTGCAAGAAGCTCAAGGTCCAGCATATTACACGGCGCTGGGAAACATTCGAACTCCATGCGGATGTACCCGGGGGGTGAAACAACAGCGTGAACCTCTGAGCCACCGTGCTGCCCCCAAAGCTACAGTAAATTCTAATTTATGCTCGTGTTCTATCACAGGAGTCATTTTTTTGTTCTCTCGTGAAACGTGATTTTAAAATTTTGCACCACAGGACATGCCGCAAGGGAAATGAAGCGCTACATGGTGACCATTTCATCAGAACACTAAACTTGGAAATAAATGTTTAACTTAAACAAGAGATACAGCTATCCTCACTGTTAGAGATGAGTGAACTCCCGGAAGTCCGATTTAGTGTTCGGAGTTCAGATGTTGAGGAGAGAGAGAGGGAGAGAGAAAGACTTTTGCAAGCCCTTACGACGACCATTTTCCAGCACCAAAATTCGAGTCCCCATTGACTTCTTTCGGGTTCGGGTTCAAATTCAGGTAGAGTTCTATTACCAGAACTTTGGACTAAAGTTCGCTCAAACCCAATTGACCTGAACATCCACAGGTCCACTAATCCCTACTATGTGTCAGTAAGTAACATTTTTCTGATTGGGACATTTAAGCGGCATTTATACTTCAAGATAATGGTGAATAAGCGTTGATTTCTTGTGAAATGAATTTTTGTGCAGCACAATAGATCATCGTTCTCAGAATTGTCCTTTTTAAGCTGGACTCACACTGTTCAACACCATGCGCACCGCATCGTTTACTTTGGTCTGGCTGCATAACAAGGTTAACGACAACTGATCGGTAAAAGTTTACCATTTGGCGGTTGTATTGTGCCTCCGGTTGGTTTGTGTACATGGACCCTTAGTTTTGTAGAAACACAGGGTTTACTTTATTGGTGATCAGCTTCATCTTCAGCTGGTGGCCAGCAGAGCCCCCAATTTTGTCTAAGGTGCGGGGCCTAAAGATCTTTTGTCCTACTACAGAGAGGACACATCAGAAAGGCTTTTGCTGCTCCTCAGTAAGACATAAAACAGTGAAGAGGAGAACATGGCTATGCTCTTGAGGTACATTGAAAACATTTTTGGTATATTTCCCAGATTTACTTATTGTACTTGCTTATATAGCGCCAACAATGCCACAGAGCTTTACAGTCATCATCATCATTGTCCTCATCGGGCATCATAATCTAAATTCCCTATTAGTATGTCTTTATGTTGTGGGAGGAAACCAGAAAACCCAGAGGAAACCAAAGCAAACACGGAGAGAACATTAATTGTAATATAAGGTAAAGTAGGAGCAAAGGAAATGAGGAGATGAAGGGAGGAATTACTGGGATACTATTTCATTTTTGGGGGCATTTTTGTGTTCCATCTCCCTTGAAGGGAACAGTACTATGTAAAATATGGTAGCGCTGAGTCCTCCACAGCTTGAAAACACTATTTGGTATTCCAAGTAGGAAAACTTCTGAAATTCCCTATGACATCCATTTAAATTAAAGGGAACCTGTCATAAGTTTTTTTTCCGATATAACCTACAGCCATCACCTTTCAGCCCCATGTGACAGCATTCTATAATGCTGCAAACAAGACTCCAATTCGCCTGCAAGGCAAAAAAAGACCATTTATTATACTCACCTATAGGACGGTCCGGTCCGATGGGTGTTGCAGGTCTTGGTCCGGCACCTCCTCTCATAATGTGATGCTGTCCTCCTTCTGTGCTTTGTGTAGAAGTTGCATTCTACTTCATCCACACAGTGTTCTCCTTCGTGTTTCTGCACAGGCGCACTTCTCTCTGTCCTGCTGAGGGAAGAGCAAAGCACTGCAGTGCGCATGCGCAAATGCTCTTTTGACCTTTACCGGCACATGAACAGTGCAGTACTTTGCTCTGCCCTCGGCAGGACTGTGATAAGTGCGCCTGCGCAGAAGCGTGAAGAACACTGTGTGGATGCCTTCCAGGGCGAATTGGGGTCATATGTGTGGCATTATAGAATGCTAAATCAAGGAAAAGAGACAGCATCCAAACCAGGTGAATCGTATCCAAAAAGCGGTCTTTATTCAGCCATAAAACAGATGCAACGTTTCGGCCACATTGGCCTTTGTCAAGCATGCTTGACAAAGGCCAATGTGGCCGAAACGTTGCATCTGTTTTATGGCTGAATAAAGACCACTTTTTGGATACGATTCACCTGGTTTGGATGCTGTCTCTTTTCCTTGATTTGTGACTTTGGGCCCGATTGGATCCTGGGACCCTTGGACGTGCATCCCGCATCTGAGTGCTGGTGGTCGATTTTTTCTATGCATTATAGAATGCTGTCACACGGGGCTGAAAGGTGATGACCGTAGGTTATATAGGAAAAGACTGATGACAGGTCCCCTTTAAAGGCATTGAATAAAGAAAAATCAGCCCAAGTCCATAAAAGCAAAAAGCCTCTTCCCCCGCATCCTCTATTTTTTTTTAAATATCAGGTTGTGAGAACTCATAATAAATAAAACGATTGTATGTAAATGTAAGGAATCTCCAATTTCCAAGTATTTTTAGCAAAATGGCTTTTTTATTAGCAACTTTTCTAAATGAACAAAGAGCATACAGTGTACAGACTCAGAGAAAAATGCCCAAGGCTAAGAAAACCGCCTAACAGAGGATATTGTCCATAGTTAAAGGCAGGTGGCAAAGTGCCATGTGTGGGGTTTAGTTACGAGCTGGAAACGTCTTTCTTTGTGCGCGGTTACAGAACAGCGATGAGGCAGAGTAGCAGATATCAGGCACATTTAAGGGTCATACAACAATGGCCGCATACAAATAACTCACGGACAAATCTAATAACTACGCCTATTAGCTGCATCACTTCATAACCTATGTTCTGACCTCCTTCATAAAGTATGGCAATGGGAAAATAGTGATGAGCAATTCTTATGTATTATGTCATTGTTCTTCCTCTACAAGAACTACAGGCGGCACTGAGGGATGGCGAAGCGTGAAGTCACCTGCGGCACCACTGCACCAATGCTACATCCACCGCTTCATCTTTTTTACTGCATGCAACAAACACATAAAAGTGGTTACTGAACTGCTCTACACACATGCTTCTTTATGGTTGCCGGAGTAGGGGAAGCTATCGGCACAATACTCATGTGATAAGCCATTTTACCTCTGGAGTAGGGGAAGCTATCTGCACAATACTCATGTGATAAGTCATTTTACCTCCAGAGTAGGGGAAGCTATCTGCACAATACTCATGTGATAAGCCATTTTACCTCCGGAGTAGGGGAAGCTATCTGCACAATACTCATGTGATTAGCCATTTTACCTCCGGAGTAGGGGAAGCTATCGGCACAATACTCATGTAATAAGCCATTTCACCTCTGGAGTAGGGGAAGCTATCTGCATAATACTCATGTGATAAGCCATTTCACCTCTGGAGTAGGGGAAGCTATCTGCATAATACTCATGTGATTAGCCATTTCACCTCTGGAGTAGGGGAAGCTATCTGCACAATACTCATGTGATAAGCCATTTTACCTCCGGAGTAGGGGAAGCTATCTGCACAATACTGATGTGATAAGCCATTTTGCCTCTGGAGTTGGGGAAGCTATCTGCACAATACTCATGTGATAAGCCATTTTGCCTCCAGAGTAGGGGAAGCTATCGGTACAATACTCATGTGATAAGCCATTTTGCCTCCGGAGTTGGGGAAGCAATCTGCACAATACTCGTGTGATAAGCCATTTCGCCTCTGGAGTAGGGGAAGCTATCTGCACAATACTCGTGTGATAAGCCATTTCACCTCTGGAGTAGGGGAAGCTATCTGCACAATACTCGTGTGATAAGCCATTTCACCTCTGGAGTAGGGGAAGCTATCTGCACAATACTCGTGTGATAAGCCATTTTGCCTCTGGAGTAGGGGAAGCTATCGGCACAATACTCGTGTGATAAGCCATTTTGCTTCCAGAGTAGGGGAAGCTACAGTATCTGCACAATAATAATGTGATTAGCCATTTTGCCTCTGGAGTAGGGGAAGCTATCTGCACAATACTCGTGTGATAAGCCATTTCACCTCTGGAGTAGGGGAAGCTATCTGCACAATACTCGTGTGATAAGCCATTTTGCCTCTGGAGTAGGGGAAGCTATCGGCACAATACTCGTGTGATAAGCCATTTTGCTTCCAGAGTAGGGGAAGCTACAGTATCTGCACAATAATCATGTGATTAGCCATTTTGCTTCCGGAGTAGGGGAAGCTATCTGCACAATACTCGTGTGATAAGCGATTTCACCTCTGGAGTAGGGGAAGCTATCTGCACAATACTTGTGTGATAAGCCATTTCGCCTCTGGAGTAGGGGAATCTATCTGCACAATACTCGTGTGATAAACCATTTCACCTCTGGAGTAGGGGAAGCTATCGGCACAATACTCGTGTGATAAGCCATTTTGCTTCCAGAGTAGGGGAAGCTACAGTATCTGCACAATAATCATGTGATTAGCCATTTTGCTTCCGGAGCAGGGGAAGCTATCTGCACAATACTCGTGTGATAAGCGATTTCACCTCTGGAGTAGGGGAAGCTATCTGCACAATACTTGTGTGATAAGCCATTTCGCCTCTGGAGTAGGGGAATCTATCTGCACAATACTCGTGTGATAAACCATTTCACCTCTGGAGTAGGGGAAGCTATCGGCACAATACTCATGTGATTAGCCATTTTGCTTCCAGAGTAGGGGAAGCTATCTGCACAATACTCATGTGATAAGCCATTTTGACTCCAATTTTGTTACCGCGAATATGTTTGTGTATCCCCATACAGAGGCACAAATTGTGAAAAAGCATCAGGTCATATAAAGAACCACAAAGGGAGGACATGAGTGGCCATGCAAACTGATATTGGAGAAATTGGCACACCATCTACAGTATATTGGGGTTTCCTGACTTCAGAATTTCAGCTAACTCAAACCTTTATATCCAGAGGTGCAGAGGTGTCGGCGCCATATACCATCTTTCCTTTTGAGTGCACATGCATGCTCGGCCAAGCCAAGTACATGTATATAGAAAGGCCGGGTGGAAGAGCTGTCGGCTGACCTTAATTCTATGTAACCGCCTTGATGAACACCATTGCGTACTGCAGATATATTATTAAAGATGTGGTTCCATATAAAATGCAGCGGACCTGCATTGAAAACAGCTGCCAGACTCTTCTTGTGCCTTTTGTCTTGGGGCAACACATCAGCTCGCCCTTTAGAAATATAAGACGGAACACGAAGACTATTTCCACTCTCTAAATAATAATGCACTATACTGCGGAAAACATAATTTACCAAATCATATTGTAATATAGTTACCAAGACAACATAATTAATGAACGGAACTGAAGCCGCAGGTCACTCACCAGTGAATATTTTTGATATGTTTCCACAAAATTTATAAAATTATTCCAACCTTATAGCTTCTCGCATTATATTGAAACTTAATTACGTTTCGTAGAACCTCATCTTTCTAGTCCATTCGGGAAGCATTTGATTTGCATGTTTAAAGGAATCATGTTTATTGTCAGCTTGGTAGAGCAGCGTACAGACAGAAATGTCTAAGCAACACATAAAACGAACACATATAGAATATACAAAAAAACAAACAAACAAACAAGCAACACAGCAAGACACAATTACAAAAGCTGGAAAGTAAAGATAAAATACCAAACGCAAACAGCTAAGCAAATGCAATGTTTGTAGATCAAGAAGCTAAAAGATTTTACAAAGGGTTTGCTTTTTATTTGCTTCCTGGAATGTTTCCCTTCAGAATCCTTAGACAACAGTTCATTAAGCTTGGAATACATAAAGCCCGTTAGGCATAATGTAGAACTGAAGAAGCAGCTTAGACCAGAAATGCCAGCAGCTAATGAAGTGGAGAAATGCGACAATGAAACTGTTCAGCTTTAAAGCAAAGAAGTGAAAAACATACACATCTATATATATAAATATATGGGTAAAAGTAAATGTGGTGAAAAGTAATGAGCAGTCAAAACATTTTTAACAGAGTTAAAAAAATGTAGGCATGTTGTGAACCGAGATGTCCAATTTCATACCAGGCTTTTCTCAAAACAGAGAGGATTACCGCCATTCGCCTTTGCATGCATTCTAATAAGTCCAAAAAAACGAGGACTGCTCACTGCTTCATTGATATTCTCCCTCTAGGCTAAAGCACAATATGAAATTCAATGAAAACTCTCTTTCATTTGACAGCACCCTGCGAAAAAGGCATCAAATTGCCGGTGCCCTGGCAAAATTATGCTCTTTGTGCAGGGAATGGCCATTAACAAATTACACAGAAGTCTAACTACCCATAATTAAATTACTCTGACAGAGTACAGGTTGTGCAGCAACCACTGCTCTCGAAGCATCCGGAAGAATGATGGTTTAACCCGTTACCGGTCGGAGGCAGCGCCATCACTCTCCTCTAAAGAGAAGCTACTCCATCACAAGCTTAATATGACAAGCTATTTAGAAGGCCACAAACACTGCAGAAGAAGGCTTAGAGTAAGACTGCTCAATGGGGCAATGAACGCATTAAGCATTGATGTATATTGTGGGTAACTCCAGGTGGACACATTATCAACTATCAATAGCCTGTTAATATGGTCCTCGGTCCAATGCCTGAATGACTTATAGAAGGTATAGTAACCATGAATGTACTTACCAACAGTCATCCAATACACTGGTGATCTTAAAGCCAGAAACTTTTACCCCCCAAAAAAAACATTAAGATGAATATGTAGCCCTTTAAAAGATAAGCCAGTTGATCCCTTTATGGTCCCATTGTGATGCTTCAGTAGTGAAAAAACGTGTTTTAAAATTCAGCCTGTAAGTGCAATGGGGCATGAAGATGCACTTACAGCTCCTTGGCCTTCACTTTATTACTAAACTAACAGCAACCACCCTTGCCTGATTGACAAGATGTGTTCCCTGGCCACTGACCCGCCATTTACCAGGGCAGGATGCTGCAAGTTCAGGAACACAGAGTCCCGTATATTACTAAGGCGCTGTAAGTGCATCATCACACCCAAGTGCACTTCCTTACACAACTTCAAAACACGATTTATCACTGCTTAATAGGGTTGTCCGCCCTTAGAGTACAAGTCTGCAGTCACTCATTGTGACTGCAGACTTGTGAATCCTCATATTGTGCGCACTGCGCGATGTAAAGGTTCCACGATGCCGGAGTGGGGAGCGGCGGTTGCGCGAACACAAATATGCAATGTGCATACATGAGGACACGTGCCACCTAGACAAGCACGGTCTCGCTCAATGCAAGTGTATTGAGAGAGATAAGACGCCATAGTCAAAATGTGGCAGGAAATATACAAATCTCATACTTGTGGTCACATGACCACCCGCTCTCTGTACTGAATCCTCACAGCGCGCACGTATATAGATATAGATAGCAAGATGCATACATGTTAAGTACAGCACAGGGGAGCAGCGAGGAGACTGTCACTTATTAAACTATAATAAATGTGCCTATTTGTGCTCTGTCGAGGGAGTGTGCCGCAGTTGTTGAACTTTGATAAATGGCTTCATATTTCTCGCAATGACTTTTCTATATTTTATTGAGTGAAATCATGTAAACTGACCTTGGTTTTCTCTTTCTTGCAAACAGTGAAGAATTCAGATGACTGAAAGTTACATTTATATGGGAAAAGAGTGTCTGCAATCGCCTGTTCGTGTAATGGCGTTTTATTACTTTTGCGTTTTTCTATATTTTTATCACTTTGAATTCCTCCTAGACATCAGCACATGTCACTGTTTGCTGTGTGCCTGGTACACAGGCTGGTAGAGGAGAAAGCAGCAATAAAAAGGAATGGAGACCATTGCTTCCATCAGTCCTAGCAGAGTACGGTAGATACGTAGTACGGTAATTATCCCATTTAAGTTGTAATTTCTTAGAATTTCCATCGTGCGAGGGAGAAATTCTATCAGTGGTTGCCTGTTCATCAATACCTTCCGGTCTTTTATTCTATGGCACGTATCGTATGTCATGTACAGCTAGTGACAGAATTACCAAATGTATGTCAGCCAGGGCCAGGCTCTTCTTCTAGATCCCAAACTACAATCACAAACCGTAGATATCAGTGTAAGAGGCTGAAGGACATCATTACAAAAATATCTACGGCTCTTATAATGTGAATTACAATGGTGTACCTCCTGATTAGTGAGCTCCAGAACTTTACCAAACCAGTAGGGACGAAGCAGCCGGTGGCCCATGGCCTTCCTTTCTACACATTATGTGGTGAGCGATCAACCACCAGACCTTAATATCCTGATGATGTTAGAAAATTACCATTGATACTAAGACTTGAAGGCCAACTCAATGCATGGAAATGTAGTAAAACCACCCGGGGGTCCGACCACTAGGGGCACAGCAGGGTTGAGGAACAGAGACCAAACATGCACCTCTGCTCCACTCATTTTCTATGAGACTAACTATCTCGGCATTGATAGAGGTCCTCATGGCCGGACCCCCATGGATCAGCTTATGCTACGGAAGGTTGGTAAATTCTAAACTTGGTAAAGCTGTCTGAAGCAAATAACTGGAGAAGAGTGAATCGATTTGAACTAAAATGAACTACATTTCCAGGAACCTGCTGAACCTGGCAAATTCAAACAACTTGCGATGCAATTTCAGAAAAATTGTCAAAAATTGCTGCCATCAATTCACACTCTGCAGAAGACTGCATCAGTCAGAACAGGCTCACATGACTTTTCTTTCCCATAATGGCTTCAGATATTATAGGCTGTATAAAAGCAGAAACAGTCAATTTATGCAGAATCTGGATAGTGAGATGCTTCACCATAGAGATAGGGAGAGCAAGACATATAACACTGAATAAACAGTACACATAGTGCATGACAGCACCGCAGCTACGATTCATTAACACATGCAGTATATCTGGGGTCACTTTCACATTACTAAGGCTGTTTGAAGTAAAGAACTTGAATATGCTTGGATATGATCCCAGGAGAAAGTCATACACGTGTATGCAGGACAATTTCAGTACGTTTGCACATAAAATTTTGTGGAAAAAGTTGGCTAAGATGGCAAGTTCTAACCCCCTATAAATACTGTATCCCCTTAAATGAATCTGCATTGCGAGAAGGAAGCTGCACTAAGTGTAACTGTCATTTTAAATTTCATTTCTTCATAAATCAATAGTAAAATGTGAAAATAAGAAACTTTGTATTGTACTTCAGAGAAATCTGCTTCTTTTTCCTCCTGAGCTGATCTTTCATTCTAAACAGTTTCAGTTGAGGGGTAAAATCTGTCTTTAGTGAAAACCGATTTTCCCATTACTGAGATAGAGATGATAGTTGGTGCTAATGAAGTTGTATGGAAGATTGTAATTGTAGTTTCAGGAGAACTTGCAGCCGAATGTCTGTCTCCGCCTCTAGCTCCTCCCTTCCTCCATGGAATTTTAAAAGCACCAACTGTCATCTCCTATCTCAGTAATTGGGAAATCTGTGTTCACTGACTGCACATTTTACCCATGACTTGATAATGATTAGGTATGAGCAGACCCGTGGAAGTTCTGGTTCTGGTACCTGACCCAAACTTTTTTCCAAAGTTCGGTTCAGGAACCAGAACTGTACCCGAACTTGAACTAGAACCCAAATCCTATTGAAAACAATGGAAACCTGAACTCTGGCTCTAGAAAATTCTCTCTCTCTTGCTGCAATGGTCTTCCCCCGGAACAAGGGCTGTGGCGTCGGAGTCGTGGAGTTTAAAGGCCCCGTCACACATAGCGAGATCGCTAGCGAGATCGCTGCTGAGTCACAAGTTTTGTGACGCAACAGCGATCTCAGTAGCGATCTCGCTATGTGTGACACGTACCAGCGATCAGGCCCCTGCTGTGAGATCGCTGGTCGTGTCGGAATGGCCTGGGCCATTTTTTGATCGTTGAGGTCCCACTGACATCGCTGAATCAGCGTGTGTGACGCCGATTCAGCGATGTCTTCGCTGGTAACCAGGGTAAACATCGGGTAACTAAGCGCAGGGCCGCGCTTAGTAACCCGATGTTTACCCTGGTTACCATCCTAAAAGTAAAAAAACAAACGCTACATACTTACCTATCGCTGTCTGTCCTCAGCGCTCTGCTTCTCTGGTCTGGCTGTGAGCGCCGGTCAGCCGGAAAGCAGAGCGGTGACGTCACCGCTCTGCTTTCCGGCCGCTGTGCTCACAGCCAGACCAGAGAAGCAGAGCGCCGAGGACAGACAGCGATAGGTAAGTACAGTAGCGTTTGTTTTTTTTTACTTTAACGATGGTAACCAGGGTAAACATCGGGTTACTAACCACGGCCCTGCGCTTAGTTACCCGATGTTTACCCTGGTTACCGGGGACCTCGGGATCGTTGGTCGCTGGAGAGCTGTCTGTGTGACAGCTCTCCAGCGACCAAACAGCGACGCTGCAGCGATCCGGATCGTTGTCGGTATCGCTGCAGCGTCGCTATGTGTGACGGGGCCTTAAGTCCATTTTGGTGGAGTGGGTATAAAATGGACCGACTCTGACTCCTAAAATATATAATAAATTGGGTACAGTAGATCAGTGCAGGATGTGCTGTAAAGGTTTTCATAATAATTTGGGAAAGCAATAAAATGTCCTACAAACGTCTGTTCTGTTATCCAAGGATCTCGGCTTTTAGTTGAGATGAATCTGTACTGCACTTTATGTACATACTCAGTGAATCTGTGCTGCACTTTATGAACATACTCAGTGAATCTGTGCTGCACTTTATGTACATACTCAGTGAATCTGTGCTGCACTTTATGTACATACTCAGTGAATCTGTGCTGCACTTTATGTACATACTCAGTGAATCTGTGCTGCACTTTATGTACATGATCAGTGAATCTGTGCTGCACTTTATGTACATGATCAGTGAATCTGTGCTGCACTTTATGTACATGATCAGTGAATCTGTGCTGCACTTTATGTACATGATCAGTGAATCTGTGCTGCACTTTATGTACATGATCAGTGAATCTGTGCTGCACTTTATGTACATGATCAGTGAATCTGTGCTGCACTTTATGTACATACTCAGTGAATCTGTGCTGCACTTTATGTACATGATCAGTGAATCTGTGCTGCACTTTATGTACATACTCAGTGAATCTGTGCTGCACTTTATGTACATACTCAGTGAATCTGTGCTGCACTTTATGTACATGATCAGTGAATCTGTGCTGCACTTTATGTACATGATCAGTGAATCTGTGCTGCACTTCATGTACATGCTCAGTGAATCTGTGCTGCACTTTATGTACATACTCAGTGAATCTGTGCTGCACTTTATGTACATGATCAGTGAATCTGTGCTGCACTTTATGTACATACTCAGTGAATCTGTGCTGCACTTTATGTACATACTCAGTGAATCTGTGCTGCACTTTATGTACATGATCAGTGAATCTGTGCTGCACTTTATGTACATGATCAGTGAATCTGTGCTGCACTTTATGTACATGATCAGTGAATCTGTGCTGCACTTTATGTACATGATCAGTGAATCTGTGCTGCACTTTATGTACATGATCAGTGAATCTGTGCTGCACTTTATGTACATGATCAGTGAATCTGTGCTGCACTTTATGTACATGCTCTGTGAATCTGTGCTGCACTTTAAGTACATGCTCAGTGAATCTGTGCTGCACTTTATGTACATACTCAGTGAATCTGTGCTGCACTTTAAGTACATGCTCAGTGAATCTGTGCTGCACTTTATGTACATACTCAGTGAATCTGTGCTGCACTTTATGTACGTGCTCAGTAGTGAGGCAGGGCTGTGGAGTTGGAAGTCATGGAAATTGAGGAGTCAGAGTCGGTGGTTTGGCTTACCAAATCCACTGCCCTGCTAGGAACTCTGAACATTGCGCTAACTGTCGGATATGAACCCCAAACTTTTAAATTTGGGTTCACTCATCGTTAATAATGAGCAATACAAGAGTAGAAGGAAGAGTTCTCTGATAAGATAAGTGGCTTATTTTTATGAGTATTGATCTATGAAATAAAAATGAAAACAACGGATATTCGTTAAGCGTGTCTGGTTTGGGCAATGGAAGGGGAGAAACTATGCTCAGTGCATAGTGCCCCCTGGATTTCCACCTTTATACCTTGTGGGAGAAGATGGTGCTGGTCCAGAGCACTTGGCTGGAAGTACACTGCAGAAGCTTTACAGACGGGAACAGCAATACACATTGTCTGGCGGATGGAGAATGCCATTAGGAATTTTACAAACCTAGACTTGTATACTTATTTATATTAATGACTCCGTTCAGTGGTTTCCTGAGACACCTGAATGCAAAACATGAATTCTAAAGGTCTTGTTTTTTTCCTGAACTAATGAGGGACACAAGAAATGTGAAAAACAATACAAATCAATACCTCATATAAGTTCAAAGTCTCCATCCAGAAAAATGTGTTTCTAGGACGTACTTTACAGGTGCTCAATAACAGATCTGTACCAGCAAAATCAGGGGCACGTGAAGAATGGATGGAGCCATGTTCTGCCGCAGCTGGTATACCCATATGGCTCCATTACCCGAGCACCCAGGACCAGCTACATTCCCTAACAAATACACAATATTACCATTATTTTCTTCAATCTCATTTAGGAACCACTGACTGTTAATTCGAAGGGAAAGAAAAAATATCATAATTTGCCTGCGGGTAAAAAACACAAGATGTTAAGCACAATGTTCTGTGTCGAAATGGAGGTCATTAAAATGTTGCTGGAATCTGTAATTAGCTGAGGCCACAAGCGCCCGTAATAGTAAGATAACTTAGAAGGAGCGCGTTGTTCGAGATACCGCAGCGTGCAGATTATATATTGGATGCCACACTAAAATCTATGATCCCAAATCTGCTGTGACCGTGCAATGTTTAATTACCACACTCTCCGCGCGGTGCGGTGATGCAGGACTGCGCCTCTTAAAAACACACATCATAAAGTCTCTTCACATTCTCCCAAATGGTTTTGTTTTTCTCCTTTCTCTTTGCAAATTGCGGTTTCTTCCATCTTGAATGTGAGAAAACCATTAAACAAGGGAAGGCGCTGACGGATAATTGGCCAAATCGGGTTATGGAGGAATAATTAAGCTACAACCCAGCGCAAGAGGTGTTTGTTTTTATGCCAAAGTACGGTAATTATCGATTTGTAAGACAAAATGCTGTCTGCTCCCCAAATGTTGCCAGCAGGACGACACAGGAGCAAAGCTCAGCACCAGGTCCAGATACACCACCTGCTAAATGCTGCTACACAGACACAGTCTATTAAAGGGGCGGGCTACTAGCCATACACTCAAAACGTATGGGCATAACAGGGGTAGTACCCTGGACAGCAACCGCTCCGTCTGATAAAGTCAAGGGCCACGGACTGTCTAATGTGAAAACTAAAGGCAATGTATCACACAGACACATAATCTGCTATCACACATACCGTAATCTGCTATCACAGACACATAATCTGCCATCACATATAATCTGTTATCACAGACACATAATCTGCCATCACACATACATAATCTGCCATCAAACATAATCTGCTATCAGAGATACATGATCTGCCATCACACATACATAATCTGCCATCACAGATACATAATCTGCCATCACACATAAATCTGCCATAACAGATACATAATCTGCCATTACACGTAATCTGCCACTGCACAGGCACATAATCTGCCATCAACAATACTCTGCCATCACAGATACATAATCTGCCACCACAGATAATTTGGCATCACACAGACACATATGGTAATCACAGGAGCTAGCATCCTGGACAGCAACAGCTCCATTTGCTAAAGTCAAGGGCCACTGACCTGCCATCACAAATAATCTGTCATCACCAACAATCTACAATCACAGACACATAAACTGCCATCACAAAGGCACATAATCTAACATTACACGTAATCTGCCATCACACAAGCACATAATCTGCCAATGCCATCACAAAGACATACTGTATAATCTTCCATCACACAGACACAATCTGCCATCATACAGACACATAATCTTTCATCACACGGACACATAATCTGCCATCACAGATAATCTGTCATCATCACACACATAATCTGCCAACACACAGACCATATAATCAGCCATCACAAGGCACATAATCAGTCACCATAGATAATCTTCCATCACATATAATCTGCCATCACAAAGACAAATAATCTGCCATCTCACAGGCAGAAAATCTGAAATGATAGAGGCAGATAATCTGTGGTCACACAGATAGATAATCTGTCAGTACACAGATCTACCATCATACAGACTATCTGTCACCTCACAGATAATCTGCCATAACAAAGGAAGCTAATTTGCCCTCATACATACACAATCTTCCATCCTAAAGGTACCGTCACACTCAGCAACTTTGCAAAGAGAACGACAACGATCCGTGACGTTGCAGCATCCTGGATAGCGATCTCGTTGTGTTTGACACGCAGCAGCGATCTGGATCCCGCTGTGCCATCGCTGGTCGGAGTTAGAAGTCCAGAACTTTATTTCATCACCAGGTCGGCATGTATCGTCATGTTTGACATCAAAAGCAACGACGCCAGCAACGAGCATAGGGCCCCTAGATGTGTGTCGGATCGGTACACTCCGGCTGTTTGACATGGAGCTAACAACCAGCGAGAACGAGAAGTGAGTCGCCGTTACATCACTGGATCGCTCCTGCATCGTTCTGGAGTTGCTGTGTTTGACGTCTCTACAGCGACCTAAGCAGCGATGCTCCAGCGATCTAGTTTAGGTCGGCTCGTTGTCTATATCGCTGCAGCGCCGCTGAGTGTGACGGTACCTTTACATCACAAAGGCAGATAATCTGAGGGGAGCTTGTGACTGATCTTTGTGCCATTTAAACTTTGTGATGAGCAGTCAACGAATGAGCGAAATGCTTATTTAGCTGATGGGACTGACAAAGCAGACCTACATATTGTTGTAGGATATCACCCAGTGTAAATGGAGGAGCTGCTGACAATATGGAAACTGTATGGGGACCGAACAATCATATGAATGATTATTTATCACCGCAGAGTTTGCATCAGCCCGTGTGCAGGACCTACAGTGAGTGGCTTGGTTACATCGTCAGCTGGCGCCCACTGTGCCTGTGTACCCACATTGTGCCCACAGTGTACCCACCATTGGAGCGTTCTCTGTTATTAAACATCCTATCTGTAACTCACTGCCTGCTATCTGTGGACATCATGGCAATCACATCCCAAGCATTAATGCCATGGTTCAGTAATACCTGTAATATACAGGTACCTATCACAAAAATAGAATATCAAAGAGTTAATTTATTTCAGTTCTTCAATACAAAAAGTTAAACTCATAATATATAGAGTCATTACAAACACAGTGATCTATTTCATGTGTTTTTTTCTGTTAATGTTGATGATTACGGCTTACAGCCAATGAAAACCCACTTGAAAAAAACACTTGAAATAGGTCACTCTGTAATGACTCTATATAATAAAGGAGTTTAACTTTTTGTATTGAAGAACTGAAATAAATTAACTTTTTGATGATATTCTAATTTTGTGAGAAGCACCTGTATCAGGCTGGAAAATATCAGATGTCCTCCGGTATTTGCAATGTGCCCCCACAAATCGTTAAGATGCAATGTATGTGAAGACGCTGCACGTAGCACAGGTTAGATAGTTCTCCCACCAGATGGCACATTATCATTATGTGCGACAATCCCGTAATGCAGAAATGACACGCTACGGGGAGAATAAACTACTGCTACTATGATTAATAAACTGCGGGTCACAATGCGGAAAGTGAACTTCAGACAACAGAGCAGTTGTACTTTATTAGCTCTTATAGGACAATTCTGGCCAATTTTTCTCCATTCTCTAAACTATCTTTGCCCTTAATGTCATGTTTGAAAGCATTTTTTCTTTCTTAATGACAAATTATGCTCTTAGCGCTGGACTTTTTGCCAGGCAACAAGCACCATGTAATAAGGAGGTGACCACTGCCCCGGCTTGTTCTGCTCTGTAATGAGGTTGTCACCTGTCTGCGCGTAGCAATGGAAGTTGGGAATGCGTGGAGAAAACAGACAGGGGTCAAGCATGGAGGTCAAGCACAATAAAAGCACTGGTACTATAGTCAACTGGAGGATTTGACTTTTTTATACGCAGGACTTGGATTCTTAACTACAAAAATTGAATAAAATAGTGAAGTACGTTACCAGAACCAAAGAGATGCGGCCATTTACATCGCAGTCGCGGTGTGACTACACAAACCCATGGACCATACACATCGAGAAAAGGTAAGAAAGGACACATCTGTATATAATTAAAGGCCTTCATAAGTGACGAGAAATCTAGGTTAGAAAAGTGCCCTGAGGAAAAAAAAAAGTAAAAATAACAATAAAAAATAATGTTTTTCACTGAGGAGTGGCTGCCTTTATTTGTATTCTTCCTACAGTAACCCTTTCCCTTTTGAGCAAAGTCACAAAGGCGAGCCAGGATGAAAATGGAGATGCTGCTTTTTGTTGCTTCAGTTTAATGGAAATGCCTATGCAGCTTTTTATATAGAAATACTGGCCGTCAGCAAAACATAGATTTGGTGACTCAAACAAAGCGTACATTACATGTGATTCAGTGATCCCTTTGAAATCCGGACCCTGTCACTCACCGGCACAGTCTCCTTGAACGCTGACAATCCGGCCCCACATTGTGCAAAATGCTGGAGAAAACATTTATTTAGCAGATGAAGGGACGGAGAGTGACCCTATTCTTACATACACGGCCCTCGGAGCGTGAGGAAATTACACACAACGTGACGGTACGCATTTTGTCAAGAGTTAACGTATGGTCCTATAAGAATTCACAATATAGGTCAGTGCCAAACGGCTATTATTTCAGGAATCTAGGACTCATAGTAATCTCATTATAGCGTTCCAACACATTAATTTATGTAGCGGTGATAACAATGCTCCGCAAGACTCCGGGCAGACAGCTGTCTGCGCTTCTCATATACCTGCACTGAAAAACCTTGGAAATGTAATTAAGTGAGCCATGTTCTCATCAATCAGAGGGGTGTAGCTCACGACTGCCGGGCATCTGACTCCAGAAAGGAGGCCGCCACCATCTACTGTATTATGTTATTTAATCAAGAGACTAATACCAGTCCCTGTGCCTTTATGTTCTCCATCATCTCCTTACCGTCTCCTCTGATATATCTTGTCATCTATGTAATATCAACATAAGGGACACGTGAGCAACGCCCTGTGATGAGCGCCATCTGACAACTTATTATTTTATCATTTATATACATAAAGTAAGGTTAGAGTAATTGTTCAGATAATTACGTACTGTTAACACAAGCGATTCATGGGGTCTATATGGCTTTGGCATGTCTAATGGCAAGAATAGTGCTGCAGACACCGCCATCTCGCTGTAAAAATATCACGCAGAACTACATAGCACTAATGTGAAAATATACTCGCGCTACGGCCCTTTTTTTACAGTAAGTGATGCCTCACTTCTATGCCCATTTATGAAGCAGTCGCGCTAAAGACCAAGGATCGCTAATATATATATTTCTATAACTAAGTGTGTATATACAAAATATAGATTGGAAGCAGCGGTTCAATGGAAATCAGTGAAAAAAGTTGACTTTTTTCACATATACACATGGTTAAAATTGTTGGTACCCCTCGTTTAATGGCAGAAAAGCCCACAATGGTCACAGAAATAACTTGGTCCCGACCCGTAGAAGCGCAAGCACAGCGCGAAATGGCCGTCGTCCCCGATCTCCCCTGCTCACACGAGCTGCGGCTCCTTCACCTCCGGCCATGAATTTTATGTGGACTTGTTACCAATAAAGGTTTGAATCTTGTGAAGACCGGTGAGTGCCCTCATCTTTTCTTATATGTGGATTGTGCAGATGGACGTCTAGCTTCAGAGGAGCACCTAAGGTCTGGATTATATGGCGGCGCAATATTATGCTCGTGACCAGTACGCCCTGTTAGTGGTCTAAAGTAAAGCCTCAACGTTGGGGACAGTGCCGCTCCGCTTTTGTCTCTTTGTTCATTGATATATATATATATATATATATATATATACACAAACACACACACACACACACTGTATGTCAGCCAATTTTACATTTTTATATGGTTGTTTAAGACTATCATATATTCAGCTGAATTTGAACTAAAACACTTCTTATTGAAGACTTTTTCCGGAGCTTTAATATTAATAACCCTTCTCTAGGATAAGTTATTGATGAGAAAAAGAAAACTGAAGCACACAATTCAGAATAGTAAAAGCGGTCTATTCACCTGTCTATTCATTTCATTGTTTCCACCCTTGATGGAGGGGGCCATGACAGGCTAGAATAGGTTATCATTATTAAAGCCCTGGGACACACTGTTAACAAAAAACATTTCCCTTTAATAAGGATAGGTGTTGACAGTTGAATCGCCACCAATCAACTGATGGAGCGGGCGATTGCAGAGCAGTGAGGATTGAGGCATGGGTATTGTGCACCCTCAGTGGCTGTGCCCTCAGTGGCTGTGCCCGCTGCTGCAGATCTCTGTGGCTCAGTCCTATTCAAGTGGTTTAGCCTGAGCTGCAATACCAGGCGCAGTCACAACATAATGTACAGCGCTGCGCCTGGTCAGTTGATCGGCCGGTGTTCTGTGAGTCGGACCCTCACCTTTCTAAGACCCTGGAACACCCCTTTAACTATTCTTCTATAACAGTTGGTCATTGTGTACATTGATGAGCATGTGTCAAAGATTTCTTGACAATAGCAGTGGCATCATCCATTACCGGCTGGTGGTAACGGCATCCGTAGTGCGCCGTATACAGCATGATTTGGACTTCCAGCACAGAATGCACACAGCCATATGTAGGAGGATGTAATTATGAAATGAGTGAGTGAAGCATCAGAGAGAAGCAGCAGATTACACACAGAATGGGCCGCACACATTTATTAAACACATTATTCTGCCGCCGCTGCCTCATTGTTTTCCCTGTCGCAGTCAGTGTGTTAGTCATCTTGTCTGTCCTCTGTACTCCTCACGCTTTTTGATGTTATAAAATTTGTCGGTTCGCAAAACAAGATTTGACAGGTTCTTGGCAACACAACTGTTGTACTTTCTTTATTGTTATTTTCGTGCCACTCAGCAAATATTCATTTAACAGTTCTACTTGGTCACTTCTGTCTCCATTCAAAGATGTTTTGGAATCTCGAGGGTGGGGGAGGGACGGGGGGGGGGGGGGGGATTCGAAAAAAAAATCTGTCTGCTCTTGTGCAGAAACGTTGTGCAGACACAATTTTATTGTCCGCCTGAAAAAAAAAATATTTCAACTGGGTCTTTAACATTTAAGTCTATGGAAAACGGATCCATTAAATAGCCATCCATTTTTCTCCTATTTAAAAAGGATCCGTTTTTACTTACTGGATCAGTTTTCCATAGGGGTAAATGTTAAAAGAACCGATCCAGTTGAAATATTTTTTTTTTTCAGGACAAAACAAGTGTTTTCTCAATGGATTGCTGCTGGATCCGTTCTACTGCATGATTACTGGACATGTGAACAAAGACTTAAACAACCAGATTGGTTCTGGATCACAACATATCACATAGACCAAATACTATAGACGTTACAAAGTGGTCACATCAGTTCTAAGACCATTTTTTACTATTCTTGGCAAACAATTTTCATGGAGCACAACTAAAAAGAAAACAACAAAAGCTCAGCTCCGCAGCAAAATTCTAACTGGCGTGAATGCCGAGGGTTTTCAGGTCAGTGTTCCCATGAATACAAATGCCTCTTTTTTGTAAGAAAAGCTTCTACTGGGTAATGCCCTCGTTTCAATTCCAAAATTGCACCTTAAGGGATTCTCCTCACTCCTCACAAATTTGCAGCTATATACTTGATTACCAAATGAAAGGAGGCACTTACTGGTTAATCTTTCCGCTCACTCATAGCTCGTGCCAATAACCAAACCTTACATCATTTAATAATTGGGATAATACCGACATGAAGTTTGTCCAGCGAAGACCAATAACAATAATGCACTTATCAATGAGGAGGACTACGTAAACACAGCTAGCATCCATGGTCCATTCCCTTCTCCATCTTCTGGGCTCATCCATTTCTCTCGTTACGTGTAAATACATATTCATCATGAAACGTTAACTACTCAATTGATCAATGACTCAGCTTTGCCTCTTCAGTCAATGCTATATTCTCTACTACTTAAATTGGATGTGAAAGTGTAGCGGTTCATTTTTCAGCCACTAGGCAATGGGCCAAAATCAATGGAACATTTCACTTCCCAAGACTGGACTTTTTACAATGATAATGCCGGAGCCCTCATATCAATCATCTTCTCGTACAATGTTTCTCATTCCATTCACCGATAGCCGGCAGATCAAGAGAGGATTTTACATTGGAGAAACGGACAAGCGGATAGCTAGTGTTCAAAACAACACTTCCCCAGGGTGATCCAGATCTTTTTTTTTTATAAATATAAATATCATATTTAAAGTGACTGCTGTAAGAGAATTATTTTTTTTACAAGATATCATTTTAAGCGAGCCATATTTAAAGTTACTGGACCCCTGGTAACAAAGAAAAATATAGAATGGAAGGACTTAGGCAGACACCATGAGTAAGTAGTCCAACGTTCACTGATGAGTCCACCCAACAGTAAGCCCACTAGGTGCCAGTTCTTTTCCACCTTTACTCTTGGCCTCAGATATCCCCACATCAATGGCATGAGTTGGCCACATAGTATAAACAAATAAAAAATTATTCTGTCGGGCATTTCTACACAAAAAAATATATTTTTAAAGCCACTCATCTTAAGAGATCAGAGACAAAGAGGAAAGAAAATCAAGGACACATCTGTAATAGCACAGGGCATGCAGAGATGTGCAGACAAAATTACTTGTGTGAATCAAAGTCTTGGTGATGTGCTAATTAGGAGCCTCGAAGAGTGTTGAAAAAAATCAGGGCTGATTGCCCTATAATTATCCCTGCATTGTATGTGCCAAGCTCTAATATTACCACTGTTCTCGTACCAAAAATGGTGAATGTACTACTATACAACTGACCACAAGTATGTGATAAAATTGAAGAAACGTGAGGATAAGATATAGATATGTGGTGGAGATAGTAATTACTGTAATACATTTCAACAAGAGGAAGTGAAAAACACAAGAGCAAGCTGTCCTTAATGATACATATATATATATATATATATATATATATATATATATATATGGTTTTATATTTCAGGGTTCAAACATATACTGTAGAGTTTGCCCTTTTCTGCAGATCCTCTATTTCTTCCTTGTTCTTTATTACTTCTCATTTTTAATGTGTCAACTGTCACTGTGTTTTGAGTCATTGTCCTTAGCGCTCTTCTCTATCACTCTGGAAATAAAATGTACAGTTCTCTGTAGATGGACGGCTCCATCGGCAGCCAGGTACAGATTTACAACAAGATGAAAGTATAAGATAAGGAATACGAGATGATGACGGGATGTGGAGCGTCTTCTGCTCAGTATTTGTCAGAAAGTGGAGACAGAGGCAGAAATTCTTTACAATTTTCGAATATATTTTATGTATGACCCACAGTATACAAGATTCTAGCCCTGATTTATTAAGACTGGCGTTTTGTACGATCAGTCTTAAAGAATAAGGTGCATCAGACTCATTAATGAATTTGTTGGCTCTTCTCTTCTTTCGTGCACCTCACCAGCTATGTTACTCCAATCAGGGACTGAAGTAACATTCCTGACATATAGAACACCGCTACTTTGGAAGAATTGGCTGGCTAGGCCATACCACATCTCAGGTCCTCTTAGGTCTGCCTACTTTGGTGGAGCTGAGCAAAAGTTATGTCAAAATGCACAAAGATGTGCAAATTTTAAAAGTGTTTTACGCCACTTTTCTGGCCCTACTGTTTGTAGTAATTAATTGCTATAAAATCACACATGTACCATTTTTATTGCTAAATCGAGCCCTAACAACTGTACTGCAACAGTTTCCATTGAATATCTACAAGCAAAAAACGAATAAGATCTCATTTCTGAAAACAAAATCTATTTAACAATAGTAGTATTTTTCAATAAAGTCTAGAGATGAGCGAACCCAAACTCAAATGTTCGGGTTTCAGTCTAGAGATGAGCGAACCCAAATTCAAAAGTTCGGGTTTCGTACCAGACAGTCTCTAGTTCGGGTTTCGTACCAGACAGTCTCTAGGTAGTCCGTTGCAATGTTTGGAGTTCCGGAGGAAGTCCGCTGCAGAGAGAGAGAGAAGATCTTCCAGCTCAAAAGTTTGGGTCCTCATTGTTTTCAATGGGGTTGGGCTTATGGTTCAAGTTCGGGTAAAGTTCTGGTTCAAGAACCAAACTTTTAAATAAAGTTTGGGTAGGGTACCAGAACTCAAACCTCCATGGGTCCGCTCATGCCTAATAGAGTCTAATTTTAGGCAATGTAAACTTAGACTAGACACTTTAATTACCCTGACATTTTTCATTTTTGCGCTTTTATTTTTTCCTTCCCTTGTTCCAAGAGCCTCAGCTCTCCGAATGGTCTGCCATTCATCGTTTGTTGCGGTCACTCTTTTTCTTTGTTTTGAATTTTTAGATTCTTATTATATTTGGTATTTCTATTGTATTTAGTAAGGAATTGGACAGCTACATTTTCTTTGTTCCAAGAGCCATAGCTTTTATATTTTTCTGCCAATATTGTCATATAAGGGCTTGGTTATTACAGGACAAGTTGTAGTTTTTGAATTACACAATTTATTTTACCATATAATATACTGAAAACAGGAAAAAAAATCAAATGGGGTCATTAAGATTACAACAATACCAGCTTATAAGGTTATTTTTATATTTCAGTGGTTAAAAGAAATTCAGATCCTTGTTAAAAAAAATGATTGTGTCGCTATTTTCTGACAACAGTATATTTTTTCTCTGAGGGCTTGATTTTTGAAAGCTGAGCTGCCATTTTACCACTGTACATATGACATTTTGATAACTTTTTACTGTTTTATATTTTGGGAAGTGCAGTGACTAAAAAATGTAAATTCTGGCATTTCAAGTTTTTTTTTCCTTCAGCATTCCCCATATACGGTAGTTTAAATACTTTTATATTTTGATAGACCAGACATTTTTGGCCCCGATAATACCAAATACCGTATATACTCGAGTATAAGCCGACCCGAATATAAGCCGACACCCCTAATTTTGCCACAAAAAAATGGAAAAACTTAATGACTCGAGTATAAGCCTAGGGTAGAAAATGCAGCAGCTACTGGTAAATTTCAAAAATATAATGCTCCATAAAGTTCATGATGGGCCCATATAGTTCATGATGGGCCCATATAATGCTCCATACAGTTGATGGTGGGCCCATATAATGCTCCATAAAGTTGATGGGCCCATATAATGTTCCATACAGTTGATGATGAGCCCATATAATGCTCCATACAGTTGATGATGGGCCTCATAAGAAGCTCCATATAAAAATGTGCCCCTTGTAATGCTGCATACAGTTCATTATGGCCTCATAAGATGCTCCATTTAAAACTGTGCCATATAGAATGCTCCATACATTTCATTATTGCCCCATAAGATGCTCCATATAAAGTGGTGCCACATGTAATGCTGCTGCTGCAATAAAAAAAAAAGACATACTCACCTCTCTTTGCTTGCTGCCCGCTGCTCCTCAGTGTCCTGTCTCTCTGCACTGACTGATCAGGCAGAGGGCGGCACGCACACTAATACGTCATCGCGCCCTCTGACCTGAACAGTCACAGCAAGAGGACGGGAAGACAGAGCGGCGCCCGGCGGATGGAATGCGGACAGGTGACTATGAAATACTCACCTGCTCCGGCGTGGTCCCTGGCAGCTTCTCCCGGACAGATGGTCTCCAGCTTCTTCCTGTAGTAAGTGGTCACGTGGGACCGCTCATTACAGGAATGAATATGCGGCTCCATCCCTATGGGAGTGGAGTCCATATTCATTACTTTAATGAGCGGTCCCACGTGACCGCTGAACAGAGGAAGAGCTGCGGCACCCAGAAACCATGGGACAGGTAGGGAAAGCGACAGGTGTGCCGGGACTAGGTGAGTATATGACAGTCCTCTCTCCCCCCCTCACCCACCGACCCCACCGCCGATCATGACTCAAGTATAAGCCAAGTAAAATCTCAGCTTATACTCGAGTATATACGGTATATTTATTATGTTACATTCTAGTTTTTTGTTTTTTGAATTGGGAAAAGCGGGGTGATTCCAAGTTTTATATATTATTTATTTGCTTATAGTTTAATTTTTCTTACTTTGTAAGTCTCTCCAGGGGTATTAAAGGATAGTAAAATTGTAGTTATCCTCTGAAATTTAGAGACCCATGTCACAAAAAGTGCATCATAGGGGTTAAAATGTGCCAGATTTATCAAAGGAGTTTATGCTGGAGGATAAATCTACTGTAATTTAAAAATGTCTAGCTTACACCCTTTGTTAGGGTAGATTGTGTCGTTAATTTGTGCCAAAATGTTGCCAATTTTTGGCCGCGTCGCACATTACACCAGAACTGATTTTTAAACCACTCTCTTTTCCAAAAAGGCTATACAGGTAGTCCTCGACTTACGATGTTGATCCGTTCTTACGCGGCGGCGTAAACCGAATTTCGATGTAAGTCGGACCACACATTCATACAGTACTGTACCATAATAACAGTACAGTACTGCAAACACTTAGCTTATCCAAACACCTATCCTAATACAGTACCCTACATAATTAGGGTGTTATGGCGTGCAGGAGACTTGTTTTCCTTGTGTAACAGGGTATAGTGTACAGTACTGGACTCTATTCTTCCGCCGCTGCACATAGTTGCACGTAGTTAGACTTACGACGCAAAACCGCGTAAGTCGGAATGAGGCGTTGTATAAAGCGTCGTAACCACGAAACGATGTAACTTGAGACCGTTGTAACCTGAGGACTAACTGTACAACCTTCCTTGCTGGACAATAATCCTGGTAGTTCTAACATGTATGACGCCACTGTCTCGGTGTTTCCTTGGGTCACCTTCCTATCTAGTTGCCAAAAATCCACAAAGAAGGAAGAAGATAGAGTAACCTGGAGGTTCTCTTATATAAATAGCCTTGTATGTCGCTTGTATGTAAGTTGATGTTTTTCTATATTTGCCATAATAATGGCTATAATGTGGCCAAAACATTGTATTGTTTTAGATTTTTTTATGCTTTCAAAAGATTTATTATGGGATTGCTCTAGCGTCTTGGATACATTTGTTTGTGCCCTTGTGGGATACGTTAACAAAAGTTTTTACAATAAAAAAAAAAGTATGATGCAATTCATGAAAGGTACTTTTTTATCACAAATTACATCAGATTTCTGGGGCATTTAGCTTGATAAATTAGCCCCAATATGTATTTAGGCCTTTTACAAAACCATGGTGTAACATCTTTTAGCTGAAAATTTTCCGTTATAATAGTCTTAAAAGGGAAAAACACTCAAAATCTGATGTGACACAAGTATCTAGCAGATGTACACATACTGTATATTGCCTATAGTTAACACAAACTACATGGTGGAAAATAAGTTTTCAAACCCTGTGACTTTTTTTACAAATTGCTAAGCATTATACAGTAAAAGGAGTAATAGTTATCTCAGGACCCTATTTACAAGGCTTTGGGTTTATGGTAGAGTGTTAAAATGAGACTGGCTGCTCTGATTGGCAGCAGCGGTGATGTGTCGCCACTGTGGCAACGGATTAGGGAATGCAACAATTCTATTTTGTATGCTATAGATCGGTCAGAGATTGGTAACTTCATCTGTTTCTTTTTTAATACTTTGTAAAAAGTTCATCAGGCTAAAAAACCTCTTTATGGGACAGTTCAACTTTGCATCTATTGTGATAGTTTGAACAATGGTCAAAGATCTATTTTTTTAAAGGGAATCTGTCAGGTGATTCATGACATAGCCAGTATGAATCAGGACAAGTTCCCTCGATGTTTTACTCTGAAACACATGGTGTTTAAGGAAAATATATTTTTTTAAAAAGGAACAGAGGTAGAGAAAAGCAGGCTTTGGCCCACGGATCATCAGATCAATCCTGAGTTGGACAGGGAGAAGCCTGAGGGGACTCACACGAAGACTTTTCCTTATTCTCATTTTGAACATAGCATTTATGCGTAAAGTATAGATGACCACAATAAGGGAAGGTACAGCAGCCCCCGGAAGATACCCACGCGAAACGCGCGTCAGTGCGGTGTGTGCTGCAAAACAGGGCAGCGATGGGTAAGAGCGGTTATGTTATGTGACTTTTGTGTTATCTCAGTCAGCGCTATACATACAGTGGGGTAAAAAAGTATTTAGTCAGTCAGCAATAGTGCAAGTTCCACCACTTAAAAAGATGAGAGGCGTCTGTAATTTACATCATAGGTAGACCTCAACTATGGGAGACAAACTGAGAAAAAAAAATCCAGAAAATCACATTGTCTGTTTTTTTATCGTTTTATTTGCATATCATGGTGGAAAATAAGTATTTGGTCAGAAACAAACAATCAAGATTTCTGGCTCTCACAGACCTGTAACTTCTTCTTTAAGAGTCTCCTCTTTCCTCCACTCATTACCTGTAGTAATGGCACCTGTTTAAACTTGTTATCAGTATAAAAAGACACCTGTGCACACCCTCAAACAGTCTGACTCCAAACTCCACTATGGTGAAGACCAAAGAGCTGTCAAAGGACACCAGAAACAAAATTGTAGCCCTGCACCAGGCTGGGAAGACTGAATCTGCAATAGCCAACCAGCTTGGAGTGAAGAAATCAACAGTGGGAGCAATAATTAGAAAATGGAAGACATACAAGACCACTGATAATCTCCCTCGATCTGGGGCTCCACGCAAAATCCCACCCCGTGGGGTCAGAATGATCACAAGAACGGTGAGCAAAAATCCCAGAACCACGCGGGGGGACCTAGTGAATGAACTGCAGAGAGCTGGGACCAATGTAACAAGGCCTACCATAAGTAACACACTACGCCACCATGGACTCAGATCCTGCAGTGCCAGACGTGTCCCACTGCTTAAGCCAGTACATGTCCGGGCCCGTCTGAAGTTTGCTAGAGAGCATTTGGATGATCCAGAGGAGTTTTGGGAGAATGTCCTATGGTCTGATGAAACCAAACTGGAACTGTTTGGTAGAAACACAACTTGTCGTGTTTGGAGGAAAAAGAATACTGAGTTGCATCCATCAAACACCATACCTACTGTAAAGCATGGTGGTGGAAACATCATGCTTTGGGGCTGTTTCTCTGCAAAGGGGCCAGGACGACTGATCCGGGTACATGAAAGAATGAATGGGGCCATGTATCGTGAGATTTTGAGTGCAAACCTCCTTCCATCAGCAAGGGCATTGAAGATGAAACGTGGCTGGGTCTTTCAACATGACAATGATCCAAAGCACACTGCCAGGGCAACGAAGGAGTGGCTTCGTAAGAAGCATTTCAAGGTCCTGGAGTGGCCTAGCCAGTCTCCAGATCTCAACCCTATAGAAAACCTTTGGAGGGAGTTGAAAGTCCGTGTTGCCAAGCGAAAAGCCAAAAACATCACTGCTCTAGAGGAGATCTGCATGGAGGAATGGGCCAACATACCAACAACAGTGTGTGGCAACCTTGTGAAGACTTACAGAAAACGTTTGACCTCTGTCATTGCCAACAAAGGATATATTACAAAGTATTGAGATGAAATTTTGTTTCTGACCAAATACTTATTTTCCACCATAATATGCAAATAAAATGTTAAAAAAACAGACAATGTGATTTTCTGGATTTTTTTTTCTCAGTTTGTCTCCCATAGTTGAGGTCTACCTATGATGTAAATTACAGACGCCTCTCATCTTTTTAAGTGGTGGAACTTGCACTATTGCTGACTGACTAAATACTTTTTTGCCCCACTGTATATATACTATGACTTCATATTTGGATTACTGCGTTCGTGCTGACGTGATCACACTGGTGCCCTTAATATATTATTGCACTGTCACTTTACTTTTTATATGGGTTTGACTATTGAGCTGTAGCCTAGCATGCTGCACCTGTGGTGTTGCACTTGACCCTCTTTGTTGCCCCTGTTTCCCTTTGATTGAAACTCTGTCATTGATCTAGATATTATTGCTGTAGAAGTGCCTTGTTTATATTGCGAAAAAATAAAAGTATTTGATTTTTAAAATTCTTTGGTGGAATGTCTACTCTATTCCTTGCATGTAAGGGGAGCCTGTCCCTGATTCCTGCTTTCTGAGATATGGTCCGCACTAATCATCTGACAAGGTTCTAAGTAAATGTCAGAGGACCAACCATGGCTGTAATGACACCATATGTCTAGTATTTTCAGAATGAAAAAAAAAACCTAATAAAAGTATAATAAAAGACTGTGACACGATTAAAAAGAAAGATTCAACATCAAACTATGAAAACCAATACCTGTGATATCCAATAATGTCGCTTTCAGAAAATATATTTATATTTTTTTCCCCAAATTACCAGCTTATAATATTGCTTCAGCACTTCCAGCCAATTTACTCCTGAAAAGCCTTGCACTGCACTTTCCAAAGAAAATAAAACACATATACTCACACAATTCTTTCGGAAGAAATTGCTTCGAGACGGTATAGCCAACAACATAAACCAATAAAGCAGTCCTCTGTGCATCCAATGAACAGATTTGTTTTTATTTAATGGCACAAAAATAGATATAATTTAGAGCCCTCACCTGCTCACCCAAGTGCATGTCAGAGAACAAGCTTTGCGTGCCACAGCAGAATAATTGCCCGCGAGGAAAGTTCTGTCTAAACAGCAGCAAATAATTTCTCTTTTTAACAAATTTATATAAGAACAATAAAGCAAATTGCCGAGGGCCGACGCATAATTCTTCAACGGAAAATGAACAAGTCTTCATTAATAACTCTGTGTGAGCGGCCTGCCAACTAGGATGCCTTCTTCTAGACAGTAGGGCACATACCCAGGGCATGGAAGTGACAAAGATGATAGGACGTAATCGGTAAGTGTGCGGCACAGATCACACAAGACCAGTCACTCCGCTGGGACATTTGCACTAAATCTAGGGCACGTTTTGTAAGTCATAAGCAGCTGTTAACATGGGATTCTTGCTGTCAGCAAAGGAAATCTTCATTTAGCCGCAGTATCTAACTACTGAACACCAGCATCCATATAAATCCGAGGAAAATCACTCCAGTGGTGAAAATTATTCCTCTCAACGACTCGTTATAAGAAAAAAGAATGGGCAAATACAAAAAGAGGAATTTTCAGGACAATGGATCTATATGAATGCAAATCATAGCATATAGCGGATAATTGCACGTTGGCCATTTTGTTTTTAGAAGTATTTAGGAGCAGTTGTGTTTTTCTTTCCATGCCAAGCTTCTCGAGACCTCGCAGCCACTTCCTGTTGCGTTACAATAGCTGTACAATGGACGGGTAGTGTAAGACATAGCTTAAGCTCTTTATAAATGGCTGACTGCCAGCTGTCTATGCTGGATTGGATGTCGTGAGCCGAGCACAATGCCAAAACTGTTAAGTATCACATATTCACACAAAAATCTGTATTTGTTACCCGAAGTGGAAGCAATTCCCGACCACGAGTATTTCTAAATCCCGTCTTTCTTCTATTTAACTATGTCCAGAACCTCCTGGCACTAATTAAAGGCGCAATGAAATCCTATACAGAATTTACTAGAACGTTCGTTACTAACAAGCTATAAAAGTTTTGTTTTATGGCTTTTTGGGAACTGGTAATTGAGTGCACAACTTATCTAACGTCAAGACACATTTTCTATCAGGTTTCTCAAAGTCTGGAATAATGAATAAAGATGGTCTGAGTGGCTGATCTTTTATGGCATTTTACATATTGATTGCTTTCATTTACTTTTTATCCTAAGTTCTGTCTAGTATACATATACTCTATATTTGTGTTGGTATGTTGATTAGAAATCAAATAAACGTAATTTTATGCAAAAGACTTGATATAAAGCTGGCCACATACATTAGATAGCTGTCAAATGATTGTTCATATGCCAGGTAGCTCTCCCAACTCCCAAATGCTCATATGTTCTCTATGAGAGAGCCGCTGTCAGAACCATCCGGCAGCAGCTTATCACACCATTGAACAAATGGATCGGACTTTGAAATTCATCATTAGCAGTCAGCAGGGGTGCAAAAACCACGGTAGCAGAAGTCATGACCAGGCTCGTGCAGGTGAGCGGCCTGCCGACGGCACTGCAAACTTCAGCAGGATGTGCATCCATGGACGTACATTTAGCTGAAGTGTATTGTGGCGCAGAGACCCATTGGGTCCATGTGCAACAATAGACGCTGTCGGCCAATCAGATGCCAGCAGCTGATTTTGGCAGTGACATCATGCACTCCCGTCGCTTTCACACTGAATTCAACTGCCAGCTTCAGAAGAGAACGCAACAAGGCAGGAAGAGGTGAGAAGGTGAGTATAATTATTTTTTTTTTGTATTAAAGAACAGTGACAGAACAAGGACATAAAGCAGAATGGGGGAAATATATACTAGGATGGGGCTCAGGATAAGGGACATATATACAAGGATGGGGCCCAGGATAAGGAACATATATACCATACCAGGATGGGAAATATATTTACCAGGATGAGGCTAGGAAGGGGAACATACATACTAGGATGAAGAACAAATATATATGCCAGAATGGGGCCACAATGAGGGACATATAAACCAGAATGGAGGACATATTTTTATACCTGGATGGGGGGTTGATCCAAATCTTGCACTGGGGCCCGTCAGACTCTAGTTACTCCACTGGCTGTCAGGTTAGTGTCATACACTCAAATCAACAGGTTTAGATGACTATAATCATATGTGTATGGTGGCTTTTAGTTTTGAATTTAACCTTTGATTGACAACTTTGAAAAGATTTGGTGTCACACATTGGAAATGTAGCATGTCAGGCATGTTGTAAATGCATTAGCGCAACAGCCAGGTAATAGCGCCCAGAGGTTTTCATAAGGGATTGTGCAGACAACCGTATAAGTTGGGCGAGTGATATCCATTGTTTTTATTAATAGTACTCATCCTTAAGACAAGTGGTCCAATAAAAAATATCACAACACGCAAGATTTGCCTCCAATAATAAGATCACATTTGGCCATTTAAGTCTTGGGAAAACATTGGGCGGCACTAGGATGACATTCAAGTGGGGTATGATTTTGAAGGACAGACTGAATGGGGAAGCTGGAGAAACTTTTCTTTTTTCTCCACCTACAAGAAAATAGGATCACACTTTGATCACCCTATGAACAAACTGTGATCAGAGTATGAGAGATATACAATGAACATGCATACCAGAACATGTGTGGGTACCTCACTGGTTAAAGAAGCTCTGACCTACAGAACCATGCAACGGGGGTGAAATTGGGTGATTTATGCACTTTTGAAAATCAAAGTATAACAATAAATTTACTTACGGTATGTTACATTTCCAAAATAATGAAAAGGTTTTTTTCTTACATTAGCAAATTCCTTTAATAGCTGACACTCCACTATGCAAAGTACCACTGCATAGTAAGTAGTATAATATTGTATAAAGCTTTACTTGGACAACTCTTTGTCATACCCCACACTTGGCCTCGATAAAATAAATATACTTATAGTCACCTCTCATACTGATGGCGTTCTTGCGGTGTCGGCACTCAATCTTTCCGGGGCTCCCGTGCTGTTCTTATGACACGTGAATCCGGTGCCCAATCAGCACTGGCGTCACTGTCTCCGCCTTCTGTTGAATTAAGCATGAAGAGGAAGTCAGAGATCAGCTGCAGCCCGGACTTCCTTTTCATGTTCAAGTCGTACAAAGGTGAGGACAGTGGCGCCAGCGCTGATTGGGCGCCTGGGTCAAGTGTCACAACAACAGCTTGGGGGCCCTGGGAGAGCGAGTGCCCAAACTGTGGGAATGGCGCTAGCTTGGGAAGTAGGTACACTTTTTTTTCTTTTACCGGGGCCAAACATTTAGATGGGGTTGTCCTTGTAGCGGACAACCTTTTTAACTAAAATTGGTTTGCATAAAGGCTTCCATACACATAAAATAAAGTTATCTGAAAGTCCTGATATCAGAAGAGTATCTATTGCCTATAAGGGCTTCTCAATTTTCCTCCAACAGCTGATGATGGGGAGGAGATCCATGGAAGATAGCCGTAGGCACTACTATAAGTTGTGCTGCACAAGTAGGTGCCCAAACCGTACTTATGTTGTAGATAAACTTGGCACACACGTGGTCAAATGAAAGTGAGATTTAATTGAAAGAGAGTACATACAATATTGACGTTTCGGTCTTAGGTTAGACCTTCATCAAAGTACCCTCTGCTTGTGGCTGGAGCAGCTATAGATAGCCGGCTACACTGGGCGCCAGTGCTGTGCTGGACGTGGCACCCGCGGCACCTATATAGAGCGGCACCCGGCGCTGTCACTTCACACTCAGGACGAGCGGTGGAAGCCGCGTCCAGCACAGCACAGCACTGGCGCCCAGTGTAGCCGGCTATCTATAGCTCACTTCACACTCAGGACGAGCGGTGGAAGCCGCGTCCAGCACAGCACAGCACTGGCGCCCAGTGTAGCCAGCTATCTATAGCTGCTCCAGCCACAAGAAGAAGGTCTAACCTAAGACCGAAACGTCAATATTGTATGTACTCTCTTTCAATTAAATCTCACTTTCATTTGACCACGTGTGTGCCAAGTTGATCTACATCGGGGAGGAGATCCAGTCTACTAACTGTTAATGGCGGTCAATTTAGTTTGGGGTGGAGATAAGCTGCTGTATGATGAGTCTTGCTGCAGCTCAGCAGCTCTCTAATAGAAAACACTGCAACGATTGACCAGGCGCTCCTGTATACAGAGGAGTCAGGAAAGATAGTTGTCAGCCTATCTAATGTGTACGGGGCCCTTTCGACACAATGTAGCCTGGTAAAAAGTAAACAATACACCTACTTTATTTCAACCATGTCAGTTGCAGTAGATTCATCTATATTTGAGGACATCTGTCACACTGAGTGTGGTCCATTTATCATTCAACAGATATGTGCTAGTCACTTTAATAGTTCCTCAAAATCTTACTTTGAAAACCAAAAGTTGAGGTGCTTGGTAAGCCGATCTGATTTATTTTGTCTTCTATTATTCCATGAGATAAAACAGTGAAGAACCTTTGTACGGTGTTCATCACAAAACAACTATTAGCCACCACTTCATGAGATCACAGCAACGCTGGGCGAGGAAAATGACTTATGCAGTTCATGATATCCTGATATATCAAAATCTCTGGTAGACACATAATTATTAAAGATGAAAGCAGAGAGACAGGATATAAAAACTCTATAGCCATTATCAGGCGTGCACTGAAAGTCTGAGACATTGACCTCATCTCATGTATAGTCATTTCTGCAGAAGGCGTAACACATGAGACATTAATTGGACATGTTGTATACCGGTGTAATGTGAAACTAGTTTTCTTTGTATATTTAAAGCAATAATTCAAGTTAAAGATTGGCAAGACGCAGTGTGTTAATTGGTAATTACAACCCGCTAGTATGTCAGGATTATATAGCTGGAATCAAATACAAGCAGCACTGGATGAAGGTTGTTATAAAACCTTATTATCTAAACAGAACAAAAACAGAACATTCACTTGTAACCAATAATTCAAGATGGCAGTTTCTGGTTTTATGTGAGTATTAAAAAACAAGGATTGAGGCTAATGTTCTCTCCATATATTATGAAGCAGTTTACAAACAACTTCAGAAGTACTGTACAAGGAGAGATTTAATAGACGATCTTACAGACATGGAAAGCCAAACCCATCATACATTAATCATTGCACTAACGGTGCGGAATAAGGCTACGTAAGCACTTGTATGGAGGGGAATAGCTGACGCGTCTTCTTCGTCCTCTGTCCCTGGGCAGGGAGAGACAGATATTAGCCAAGAGATACCATAGAGCCCTCTAATGACTTATTAGCTGCTATAGAGACAAGATGACTGCCGTGGACAGGACCTTCTGGGTTCCTGCCTTTTCCTATATTTGGGGCAGAGTACGATAACCATTTGTCCAGTAAGGCTGTCCTCTTCCATTTTGGAGAGGTCACATTTCTGACAAAGTAAATGGTCATGTTCCAGGTGTGTACACCACCCTTTTTTGGGGGCAGCAGAAGACCATCATTGGTCAGAAATGGCTTCCAATTAAGAAGTCACTGGACAGGGAGTCGAGATCACTGATTTATCTAATGAGTCCAGTTTAACATATATCAGACAACAGAGGTGCCTGCTATCAAGGTGTAGACAGTTAGGAAAGCTGGCAATCTATATAATAACTACTACTCAAATATTTGAATATACTTCTTAGTCTTTTGTAAAAATGGATCAAGCAGATCACTCTGCGAGCCTATACAGTTTCCGATAATTTGCTTTTCATAAATGTCCTTCGTGTCTACACGGAAACCAGTACAGGTTCATGTTCAGCCATTCATAAATCACCCACGGTCTTTTGTTTCAGCCTTCACCATGTTTCTATACACTCTCATTTATCCAACAGAGAAAGTATTGTGTTCAATAAAAATGGACTGAACTGGTGCCGCTGATAAAGGAATGATCTGTATTTTACATCAACATGCCTCGCAGTGACTACGGTATGCCATGCAGTCACAATTTTGGTGCTCTTATTGCTACAAATTGACAATAAACCCCAATGTAACCAAAATGTACTAATGTAACTCGATCCTCTGGTCCTTGATAAAAAAAAAAATGAGCACCAGGGTTCTTCAAGTATCCATAAAGTTACTATGTGCCATGAGCAGTAGCTGTTTGCATTATGCAACATAAGATTTATTATAGTTTATTATGTATAGGGTAATAGTTTTTTCTCCAAAATCTTACATTACAGTTAAATCATACGGAATCATACAAATCAACTAAGACATCATCTGCAAGGGCTGTGCCTAGAAAAACACTCCTCTTTCACTCATCTGGCTCGCCCTTGTATCCTATTATCTCCTTCTCTGCCTCTGCTTCACTTACACCTTCCCGGTGAGGCGCCCCCTCACCTCGTCATTGGAACCGCTCCCCCCACAATATGCGGCGACCGCAGATTACTCCGCATCTGCCCTATAAGACAACACCTGGTGTATAAGACGACACCCGACTTTTGAGAGAATTTTCAGGGGTTAAAAAGTAGTCTTATACGCCAGAAAATACAGTAATATGTTCTCCCCGTGTTTGCGTGGGTTTCCTCCTACACTTCAAACACATATTGATAATAAATTTAAACTGTAAACCCAATGGGGACAGTGATGATGTCTGTAAAACGCAGTGGAATCAATCGCACTATATAAGCGAGAAAAAGAAATTAAATAAATACAGATTTCCATTACAATTTAGCATTACCCTCTGTTTTAATAGTGATATTTTATGTAACAAAGGCACTTCAGCTCCGATGACATGGCCTTAGTATGACTGCAGCCTCCGTGGTAAACAAAACCTCGTGTGTCAAGTACCTTATAAAGGCAAAGTTTAGACCAAGTTTCTAATAATATCATGTTCCTAGGGTGATCTGAAGAACAGATTGGCATTTATCCTGCCTTTCCTTGGCCAAGAGACCATGTGGCAGGGACCATAGACAAGAGAATGATGGCAGATCGCTCTCACAGGATTATAAAATCTATGGTTAGACTAAAGGTACCGTTACACTAACGATTTACCAACGATCACGACCAGCGATACGACCTGATCGTTGGTAAGTCGTTGTGTGGTCGCTGGAGAGCTGTCACACAGACAGCTCTCCAGCGACCAACGATGCCGAAGTCCCCGGGTAACCAGGGTAAACATTGGGTTACTAAGCGCAGTGCCGCGCTTAGTAACCTGATATTTACCCTGGTTACCATTGTAAATGTAAAAAAAAAACCACTACATACTCACATTCCGGTGTCTGTCACGTCCCTCGCCGTCAGCTTCCCGCACTGACTGTGAGGGCCGGCCGTAAAGCAGAGCACAGCGGTGACGTTACCGCTGTGCTTTACGGCCGGCACTCACAGTCAGTGCAGGGAAGCTGACGCCGAGAGACGTGACAGACACCGGAATGTGAGTATGTACTGTTTTTTTTTTTTACATTTACAATGTCGGGTTACTAAGCGCGGCCCTGCGCTTAGTAACCCGATATTTACCCTGGTTACCAGTGAACACATCGCTGGATCGGCGTCACACACGCCGATTCAGCGATGTCAGCGGGTGATCAGCGACCAAAAAAAAGGTCCTGATCATTCCCAGCGACCAACGACCTCCCAGCAAGGGCCTGATTGTTGGTCACTGTCACACATAACGATTTCGTTAACGATATCGTTGCTACGTCACAAAAAGCAACGATATCGTTAAAGAAATCGTTATGTGTGACGGTACCTTAAGGCTCCATATCCAGATACGAAAGCTGACACTCACTCATTTGACCGATAGTTATCTCTCCCATACACATGAACATACGGGTCAGGCAATAAGACTCAAACTGAGCACCTTTTATCTCATTTGTTGGGAGAGAGTTGGGAGTCCCCCATACAGATTAGACTGTCAGCCAATCCCACTAACAGTTGCGAGTTTGGATTTAGTCAAATGTGTTTGTTGGCCCTAAAGAAAGCCCACTACTGTACCATATCATCATATGATAGGAAATGTTCCTTAGGAAAAGTTCACCTGAGTATATAAAAAATTGTCCGATTTTCATCCAGAAAAAAACAAATGATTTTTCATCTGTATCGCTATCATTATTTTTATTCATTATATATCTGTATAGCATTAAAGGGAACCTGACAGATGATACATGCTGCCTTATCCACGGTATCAGACCGTGGCTGTATGATTTCAGGCTGATCCTCGGTGGTTTCAACGCACCAGCTGCCAGTGACTGACAGGTCTCTCCCCAAATACGCCAGCTGGGAGGGATCTGTCACTAGTCTATCATGCAGCTCGGTCCCCGATGGCTATAAAACTCGTTCACTGGAGCACTGCAGCGTTTCAGAGTTACCCATAGATGGCTGAAATCACACAGCCACAGCCTGATGTATGCTGGCCGTGGACCAGGCAGCATGTATCAACTGTCAGATTTCCTTTAATTATTCTACATCAGTAGTGAATGAAATTTACAAGACTCAAAACAGGTTCCTATGTTCATAAAGCATAACGGTTGATCTGTATGAGACCTGATTCTTTTTGCGCATCCATATACTTTAATAGGCGAATCTCATCCGAAAAAAATGTAAGAGACTGTTGCACACTGAGATTTTTCCATGTGGATATTTGGTCTGTTTAAAATAAAACAGTCATCTGAACAGCATAACAGAGTAACACTGGTCCAAGTGCTGTCGATTTTTTCCACGGTCAACACTCGGATCAAAAATACGGTTGTGTGACTATACCTCAAAATATATCTATAAACTACATTGTGTGATTCTACATGTGAGGCTACTTTCACATGATCATATTTCTCGTCCAAGAGCTGTCTGTGGAAAAGACCATCAGCAATCGGACCAATGTTTTCCAATAGGCCGTTAAGATTACAATTTGTTTCCACAAACGTAATGCCCATGTGAAAAAATTGCAGCATGCAGTAGTCTCTTCCATATTTAGGCCTATTCAAGCCTATGGATACGCAATAAAATCGTATGCCATACGGATATATCATAGAGCATCTGATTTTTACTGGTACATTGCCATTATTAATATGGGAAATAGAGATGAGCAAACCGGACAGTTAGTGTCTGGACATTCCATTGCAAAGTTCGGAGTTCCAGGGAAAGTCTGTTGCAGAGAGAGGTTTTTTTCCAGTTCGGTTCCCCATTGTTTTCAATTGGGTTTGGGTTCTGGTTCAAGTTCGTGTACAGTTCTGGTTCCCGAACAAAACTTTGGACTAAAGTTCAGGTCAGGAACTACAACCCGAACTTCAACGGATCTGCTCATCCCTAATATGAAACCGTTTTTGAGTTTGTAAATTTAATATTTAATTCACTGATGATATATGAAAATGCATGCCATATGGATGTCATAGGATTACAAACCGACTATACAGATGAAAAAAACATTTCTGGATGAAAACTGGCCAATTTTTTCTATATGTTCATCTGAACTTAGCCTAAAACTGCGATGTGCAGCTTTCACATGAGCTTTTCTATGTTAATCAATGCTCAAGGAGGCAAAAAAATGAAGAAAAAAATTCATTATACTGTAGCTTCCCATTCACTGCTAAAAAACACTTCACAAATCCAACAACACATCTAAACCACAGAACATAAAGGAATATTTTTTAGTTTCTACTTCTTATTTAATCTCTTAACGTATGACTCGTGTACATTTACCAAAATAAATCAGACAAAGATTCGACATAAAAGAAGACCCTAAATTGATAGTCAAAGCAAATCTGCAACCCGACCAGACAAATTTGTTTCAGGATTTATCGTGTCTAAATTGGAATAATATATTCAGCGCAGATACTTTATAAATGAGAAGTGCAGGAACAGACTGACACAACCCCGATAACTGAGCCTTAATAGGGCCATCATAATTCAGGACATTGCACGGAACAATTACAGACACTTTCACACTGTCACTTCAGGAAATGCCAAAAACATTAAATATAATCCTGTAATGTTACCTTCTGAAAACAAACTCCTCCACTGACATCTATCACGTCGCTTTTTTGGAAACTTTCCTACCGAATATAAATATTAATGTTTTTTTTTTTAACAGTTCTACGCAAAAAGACTTAAGAAATTGTTACAAATAGTATTATTTCTAAAGAGCGCACAGTTTATACTACCAATGGGATAAACAGTGTCTCAGGGACAATATTGTGATAAAGGACAAGAGAACTGTGAGCAACAACATTCTGGAAAAGAAAAGGCATCCTCGTGGTAAGACAGCACATTGCGGATCTGAAACGACAAGCCTTTTTTCCCAGGTAGACCTCATAGGAATCTTCCCTGTTCTGCATTTTAATGGTCCTGCGGTCCATATCGCTTCTACTGTGCAATGATTTAACCCTCATTTTGGGATTAAACAACAGAACGAAATACAGGTTCAAAGGGGCTGTATCTAATCCATATGATGTTTGCCAGTTCTAATCGTCTATTTATTTTGCCTTCCAGTGTGCATAACTGCTTTGTCTTATCTTAGCGGCATTGTACACACAACCTGCCACCGAAAATCCATGTTTATATATAATCCTCAAAGAGGTAGAACAATCCAGCTCCATCATAGATTCAAAGCATTGTGAAAGATTTTCTTAAACGAAGAAAACATCTACCGGTATATGTTTTTCCAATCAGCATCTTTGAAGGTGAAGGACAATAAAGTACTACGACTTGCTGTTATAGAGTACCTGCCTATGCCATAACAACCAACCATGCTTACTCCACAACATACACCATGCCGATATCCTGATGCATCATGTGGGCTTTAAATGTGGTGTTAAAGAAGTTGTCCACTACTTGGACAACTTCTTCTCATACCGCTCACTTGGCCCCATAAAATAATAAAGCTTAAACTCACCTCCTGTGCTGGCGCCGTTCCTGTGGTGTCGGCACTTGTTATTCCATACTGTTGTTATGACATGTGAAGCCGGTGCCCATTCAGCGCTGGCGTCACTGTCCCCGACTCATGTCGAATTGAGTAAGATCAGCTGCAGCCCGGACTTCCTCTTCATGTTCGATTTGTCCAAAGGCGGGGACAGTGACGACAGCGCTGATTGGGCGCCAGCGTCACATGTCACAACAACATACGGGAGCCCCAAGAGAGCAAGTGTGACACTGGGAACGGTGAGAACATGAGTATAAGCTTTATTATTTTATGGAGGCTATACATTTTCATCAAGAAGGTGTTGTCCTAGTAGTGGACAACCCCTTTGAGGTCCACATAAACATTAGAGGCCTATTTTGCTGAGATCATCTGACCATCTGATGTATGTGGTGACCTCTCGAATCTCTCAGGATAGAAGATGTAGGTTGAGAGAAGGCTCCAGCTGGTTGAACTTCAAGGGTTGGTCCTTTTGTTTGGCAATGTTGGAATCTCATTGTTTAGTTTTCAGGGGATACAAGCAGTTAAGAGGTGCCTGGCATTGTCTTTCTCTTCTTTCCCCTTTGCAAACACATTAACGCTAGGCCGAGTGGACCACAAAAGTGTATGAGAGTGAGAAACAAAGCTGTTGGCTGAATAAATGTTCAGCTGGCAGAGGTCTCAAGTGGATGGTCAGCTTTGTATTTAATAAGCGGCCTGCAATACATTCAGTCAGAGCTCGTGCTAGTAGTAGTGCGGTCACGTGCCCATATAAAATTCAGTGTCAAAAGCTAAAAGGGAGGCACTGTTTTATCACTAGGAAAATAATACTAAGCATGTATCGAATACATTCAGCAGATGATTGATTCCTGCCTTCACATAAGGTGCCGCTCTGGGAGACTGAAGAGCACTAACAAAAAGAAAAACACATTTTTCAGTGTTCATTAATGGATTTTTCTTTCCTTCAGTCACTACAACTGTACTGTTTTGCTTCTGGACTTTCTAAAAGAGTGCTTGTGCTATATGAAGTCAAAGAGGTGGAGACACAGTGCTAAAAAGTCAAGCTGGCCTTGCTCTAATCCTCCACAGCCTGGTTTGATTACCTACTCTGAATATTACAGGATTTAGGATGACATACCCTGTTTATAGAGGCATCACTATTGGCAGACTTAGGGCATGGTCATCTTGACTTCTTGGCACAGCATCTTCACCTTCTTGGTATTGGTAATGTGCATTAACTGGAAGCCGTCTTCCATATTTTTTTAATACAGCTTTACAAAGCGTTGTAGCAGAATTATATGGTAGTGGTGGAGGTCTTGGGGGTAGGGTGATGTGGAGAGGAAAGAGGAGAGCAAACCACCTACAAGGTTCTCTATACGGTAAGTATCATTGCAAAATGTCTAAGTGCTGTACAACAAATTCAGAGTTCAGTGACTTAGCACAATACCTTTAGGAGCTATTCAGAGTATGGAATGGACTTTCTACATTGTTCATCTAATCTCTTAAAAATACCGTAAATACAAAACGGTGTTAGTACACTTTAGGTAATGTTGACACAGGGCGTTTTTGCAGTGTTTTTTTTGCACAATGTACTTGGTGTGTTTCACAGTACCAGCACAATCAATGAGATTTCTGAAATCTCATGCACATGTTATTTTTTTCAGCGCATATTTTGAGCCGTGCTGCATTTTTGCCATGGTGCAGCAGGTCAATTCTTTCAGCATTTTTGCAATGCTTTTCACCCATTCAAGTAAATGTGAAAAGGTTTTTGCCTTCTTCTGGATCAACATGTTAGACTATAGGTTGATCTTGATGGACTTAGGTCTACTGCCAGCCTTAAAACTATGAAACAAGTAAAACACTGGGGGGAAAAAGCACATAAAATGCAACAAAATGCACATAACGCAACGTGTGAGCATAGCTTTATAGTTTTGCTATGCTTGTTTTTGGGGAAGAGAGAATTAAAATTACCGTATATACTTGAGTATAAGCCGAGAATATCAGGCCATTTTGTTTAGGCTGAAATCGCCCCTCTCGGCTTATACTCAAGTCATTCCCAGGGGTCAGCAGGGGAGAGGGAGCGGCAGCTGTCTAATCATACTCACCTGCTCCTGGCACGGTCTCTGCACGTCCCTGGTTCTCTGGGCGCTGACAGCTTCTTCCTGTGTTGAGCGGTCACATGGTACCGCTCATTACAGTAATGAATATGGGCGTGACTCCACTCTCATAGGGGTGGAGCCGCATATTCATTACTGTAATGAGCAGTACCGGTGACCGCTCAACGCTGGAAGAAGCTGTCAGTGCCCGGAGAACCGGGGACGTGCAGGGACCGCGCCAGGAACAGGTGAGTATAACGGGGGCATTGCGCGATATTCACCTCTCCTCGTTCCACCGACTGGCTCTGTCTTCTTTGTCCTGTCTGTGACGTTCAGGTCAGAGGGCGCGATGACGTGTTAGTGCCCTCTGCCTGAATAGTCACTGCGGAAGACGCTGAGGAGCAGTGGGCAGAGACGAGAGGTGAGTATGTCATTTTTTTTTTATTGCAACAGCAGATATACTGTACAGTTAATAATAGCAGCATAAACTGCATTTTATGGGGCCATCATCTACTTTTGTGCAGCATTATATGGGGCAAATTTCCTATGGAGCAACTTATGGGGCAATAATCAACTTTTATGCAGCATTATATGGGACAAATATCTCGATGGAGCATCTTATGGGGCCATTATTAACCTTTGCGCAGCATTATATGGGGCATATTTTGTATGGAGCATCTTATGGGGCCCATCATGAACTGTATGGAGCATTATATGGGGCTCCTGATTCAAAATGGATCTTCAAAAACAACCAACTGATGTCTCAGTTGGTACCTATTTTTATTTTTGAAATTTGCCGGTAGCTGCTGCATTTCCCACCCTAGCCTTATACTCGAGTCATTACGTTTTCTCAGTTTTTTTGTGGCAAAATTAGGGGCCTCGGCTTATACTCGGGTCGGCTTATACTCGAGTATATACAGTAGTTCAGAAGCAAGTTGTTTAATGCTGGGTATGAAATGCCCTTGTTTTTATCTGTGCAGTTCCTCTACATCTCCCCACACACCTGCAAAATGTCGACAGAGGCCAAAACTTCTCTCTTTCAGCCTTAAGGTACCTTCACACATAACGATATTGTTAACGATATCGTTGCTTTTTGTGACGTAGCAACGATATCGTTAATGAAATCGTTATGTGTGACAGCGACCAACGATCAGGCCCCTGCTGGGAGATCGTTGGTCGCTGAATAAAGTCCAGAACTTTATTTCGTCGCTGGATCTCCCGTGGACATCGCTGGATCGGCGTTTGTGACACCGATCCAGCGATGTCTTCACTGGTAACCAGGGTAAACATCGGGTAACTAAGCGCAGGGCCGCGCTTAGTAACCCGATGTTTACCCTGGTTACCATCCTAAAAGTAAAAAAAAACAAACACTACATACTTACCTACAGCCGTCTGTCCTCCAGCGCTGTGCTCTGCACTCCTCCTGTACTGGCTGTGAGCGTCGGTCAGCCGGAAAGCAGAGCGGTGACGTCACCGCTCTGCTTTCCGGCCGCTGTGCTCACACAGACAGTACAGGAGGAGTGCAGAGAAGCACAGCGCTGGAGGACAGACGGCTGTAGGTAAGTATGTAGTGTTTGTTTTTTTTTACTTTTAGGATGGTAACCAGGGTAAACATCGGGTTACTAAGCGCGGCCCTGCGCTTAGTTACCCAATGTTTACCCTGGTTACCGGCATCGTTGGTCGCTGGAGAGCTGTCTGTGTGACAGCTCTCCAGCGACCAAACAGCGACGCTGCAGCGATCCGGATCGTTGTCGGTATCGCTGCAGCGTCGCTTAATGTGAAGGGGCCTTTAGACTAGGAACATTTTCAGATAGCATGTATCAACGGTAATTGATAGCATAGTTGGCAGAATTTAGTTAGGCTTATTAGACAAAGTTAGAAATGGTATATGTACGTTATAGAGTATTGGTTAGTCACCCAATTACTTGTATTTATGCATTTTGCTATAACCTCCGACCAATTTTTAAAACTGAAGAGAGGAGAAACATGGTGCAAATTAGTGCCGAACTAGAGTAGAGCAAACCCTGCGATAACTCTCAGACCCCATTATTTAGAATCAATTAAAGTCATGCAAGTTTTCTAAGATTTTATTGTTATTCTCCCAAAACAGTAACCATTTTAAGCACTTTGAGAAGTAATCTCTTTAGTTTCCAATTGGTGTCCTGCGACCCGCCGCAATAGGAAAGAAATGACTGACTTAAGGTCTCGCTAATTAAGTGATGGTATGCTCACAACGCCAACTGATTAACTGAAGCAGTACATGCGCATAGAGCAAATGATTTATTGTGGATGTGAGCTGGTAATGTGTGACATGACATTATTAATGTTAAGCTATGCATATTCATATAAAGCAGGGTTTATGTTTCAGGATAGGCAACTAACAGAAGCTATTAAATACCAGTCTGCATTAAATAATGGAATTAACAGACTGTCGGAAATCAATAGAAAATGAATTTTAATACAAACAACTGACATTTAAATAAAAAAAATAAAAAGCCCTTTAAGGATGAAGAGAAAGAGTAAGGAACTTTCTTCTGGCTTGGAATTCTTTTGATATATAAAAGCTTGGGGCGCTGATATACTAGGCTAAGCTGCTAAACTTTTATCAGGGCTCGATGACAACTCCCGGTATGTGTGACTTGGATGACTCAATGTGGTAGCGACACTGCCACTCCTACATAGCAGATGTGCCACAGTTGTAATATAGGTGGATGACGAATATAACATTCATGTAACCTCAAGTTTTGTGGAATTTAAGGAAAAGAGTAATGTGATGGACTAATGGCGTCCATACACCTGCAATAGTTGTCTGGCTAACAGCTATCGCTCCCAACTACTCAGCCAAGAGTTCATGTGTCTTCAGTGGAGGGTTGCAAGAAAGCTGTTGTCAGACAGCTCTGTCTTCTGCATGAACCTCTGGCAGTGGCTTATCTTCCGTAAGAACAAAAGGACCAGGCATTTACATTTAAACAGCCGTTCTCCCAATGACATCTGCTGGGGACATTTGTGAGACTCTCATACACATCATATTGGCTTACCGAATAGGTTCTTGCAAGAAGGACTTTAAAAGGTAAAATTGATAAGGGCACTGTAGGAAAGACAGGTAGGATTAAGGTACCTTCACACTAAGCGACGCTGCAGCGATACCGACAACGATGTCGATCGCTGCAGCGTCGCTGTTTGGTCGCTGGAGAGCTGTTACACAGACAGCTCTCCAGCGACCAACGATCCCAAAGTCCCCTGGTAACCAGGGTAAACATTGGGTTACTAAGCGCAGGGCCGTGCTTAGTAACCCGATGTTTACCCTGGTTACCAGCGTAAAAGTAAAAAAACAAACACTACATACTTACCTTCAGCTGTCTGTCCCGGTGCTCTGCTTTCCTCTGCACTGTGTGAGCACAGCGGCCGGAAAGCAGAGCGGTGACGTCACCGCTCTGCTTTCCGGCTGACCGGCGCTGACACAGGATGCAGGAGGAGTCCAGAGAAGCACAGCACCGGGGACAGACAGCAGAAGGTAAGTATGTAGTGTTTGTTTTTCTTACGTTTACGCTGGTAACCAGGGCGCAGGGCCGCGCTTAGTAACCCGATGTTTACCCTGGTTACCAGTGAAGACATCGCTGGATTGGTGTCACACACGCCGATTCAGCGATGTCTGCGGGAGATCCAGCGACGAAATAAAGTTCTGGCCTTCTAGCTCCGACCAACGACATCACAGCAGGATCCCGATCGCTGCTGCGTGTCAAACACAACGATATCGCTATCCAGGACGCTGCAACGTCACGGATCGCTAGCGATATCGTTGTGAAGTTGTTTAGTGTGAAGGTACCTTTAGGCTACTTTCACACTTCCGTCATTTGGGCTACGTCACAATGCGTCGTTTTGGAGAAAAAACGCATCCTGCAAAGTTGCCCACAGGATGCATTCTTTCTCCATAGACTTGCATTACCGACGCATTGCGACGTATGGCCACACGTCGCATCCGTCATGCGACGGATGTGTCGTGTTTTGGCGGACCATCGGCACAAAAAAACGTTCCATGTAACTTTTTTTGTGCGTCGCGTCCGCCATTTTCGACCGCGCATACGCGGCCGAAACTCAGCCCCCTCCTCCCGGACTGCTGAAAGGGCAGCGGATGCATTGAAAAACTGCATCCGCTGCACACGTCGTGCAGTTATTTTCACAACGTCCGTCGGCACGTCGGGCCGACGGAAGTGTGAAAGTAGCCTGAGGCTAAATCCTAGCACTGCAGGTCTTTATTAGATGCACCTTGCTACCTTTAACTAAGAATCATGACATTTGTTCACTTTTCACTCACGTCAGCTGTGGGAAGATGAGCAGTGTGAGCTGTGTTGGAGCTGGGGAGAGACAAATCAGAGTCTCTCTGAAAGGATTCTGCACAGGGTTGTGTGCAAAAAACTGCAAGTTTTAGTGGTTGATATGGACAATAGCCATTTTGTTCACAGAACTGTGACTAGCTCCGCTGTGGATGAGTAGCCAAGGTCTATTTTGTTAGCACCTGGACAAGGCTAGGGATTTAATGTTTATGGTTTTATTTTCAGTGATGTGCAACCTGTGGAAATAAACATCACATTGTGTTTGACACAAGAATCCAGTGCCTGTGTGAATGCTGCCTACCGATGAACGTGAATCCTTATAGCATGTGAAAACAAATTATTGTTACTAAATATCCTCTCTGTTCTCAAGAACGGAGGTTTTTTTTAATTTTAATTCTATTGTTTGCTGATCGTTGCCTAGGTTACTGGACCCCACAATAAACTATCAACAGGTCTCCCAGGTAAGGAGAGCAGCACTTACAGGCTCTGTGTTAAGGTACCTTCACACTCAGCGACGCTGCAGCGATACCGACAACGATGTCGATCGCTGCAGCGTCGCTGTTTGGTCGCTGGAGAGCTGTCACACAGACCGCTCTCCAGCGACCAACGATGCCGGTAACCAGGGTAAACATCGGGTTACTAAGCGCAGGGCCGCGCTTAGTAACCCGATGTTTACCCTGGTTACCAGCGTAAAAGTAAAAAAAAACAAACACTACATACTTACCTACCGCTGTCTGTCCCCGGCGCTCTGCTTCTCTGCACTCCTCCTGCACTGACTGTCAGCACAGCGGCCGGAAAGCACAGTGGTGACGTCACCGCTCTGCTTTCCGGCTGACCGACGCTCACAGTCAGTGCAGGAGGAGTGCAGAGAAGCTGAGCGCCGGGGACAGACAGCGGTAGGTAAGTATGAAGCGTTTGTTTTTTTTACTTTTACGCTGGTAACCAGGGTAAACATCGGGTTACTAAGCGCGGCCCTGCGCTTAGTAACCCGATGTTTACCCTGGTTACCAGTGAAGACATCGCTGAATCGGTGTCACACACGCCGATCCAGCGATGTCTGCAGGAAGTCCAGCGACGAAATAAAGTTCTGGACTTTCCTCAGCGACCAACGATCTCCCAGCAGGGGCCTGATCGTTGGTCGCTGTCACACATAACGATTTCCTTAACGATATCATTGCTACGTCACAAAAAGCAACGATATCGTTAACGATATCGTTATGTGTGAAGGTACCTTTAAAGAGCTACCATTGTTCAGGCCAGCAGCTCTCTGATGCCGCTTGTCAATCTTCAGGAGTACACGGCCCCCTGGTGAGTAGGAAACAATAGGCAGATAACCTATAACTTATGGCTCTTGACCTGTTGGGACTAACCTCAGACTGTCAGGACATTTATTGTGTTTTGCAACCTCACAACATGGAATTTCGCCATGTTTGAGGGACTGCATCAGTTCATGTAAAGAACATGCCAACAACTGTGAACATTTGGTTTTCTTTAAATTGTGAAGTAAACAACAAAATGGTCAAAATTACTAAAAACTTCAGTGTGCACAACTTTAAACCCCCTTAAAGTCAATACTTTGCAGAGCCTCCTTTTGCAGCAATTACAGCTGTGAGTCACTTTGGATAAGTCTCTATGAGCTTTCCATATCTTGTCACTGAAATTCTTTCACATTTCTCAAGGCAAAACTTCAGCTCCTTCAAGTTAGGCCTCTTTCACTTTTCCGTCGGTATGGGCACGTAGCAATGCGTCGGGCCGATGTACCGACGGACGTTGTGAATTCTTTGCACGACGTGGGCAGCGGATGCAGTTTTTCAATGCATCCGCTGCCCATTCTGCAGTCCGGGGAGGAGGGAGCGAAGTTTCGGTCGCCATGCACGGTCGAAAATGGCAGACGCGACGCACAAAAAAACGTTACATTGAACGTTTTTTGTGACGACGGTCTGCCAAAACACGACGGATCTGTCACACGATGGACGCGACGTGTGGCAATCCGTCGCGATCCGTCGCTAATAATACAAGTCTATGGACAAAAAACGCATCCTGCGAGCACATTTGCAGGATCCGTTTTTTGCCCAAACTGACGGATTGCAAAAAACTGAAGTGTGATAGAAGCCTAAGGTGGTTTCCTCTGGTGAACAGCAATCTTCAAATCTGACCACAGACTTTCAATTGGATTAAGGTTTGAGTTTTGACTAGGCCACTCCACAACATTTACCCTTAAACCACTTGAGTATTGCTTTAGCAGTATTCTTTGGGTCATTGTTTTGTTGGAAGATGAACCTCTGTCCGAGTCTCAAATCACTGACAGACTGAAACAGGTTTTGCTCAAGAATATCCTTGTATTTCGCACCATTTATCTTCCTCTCAACTCAGACCATTTTCCCTGTCTCTTCTGCCAAAAAACATCACCACACCATGATGCTGCCACCATATTTCAATCTGGGGATGGTGTTCTTGGGGCGGATAGCTGTGTTGGTTTGGCACTAGACATAGTGTTTACCTTAGAGGCCAAAACATTCTATTTTGGCCTCATCTGACCACCGCACCTTCCTCTATATATTTGGGAAGTCTTCCAAATATCTTTTGGTGTGAATATATTTCTGCCCAATGATGACAGAAGTATTCTAGGAGTGATACCTTTATTGGCTAACCAGAAAATAATATGTTTGCAAGCTTTCAGAGCACAGTGGCTCCTTCTTCAGGCAAGATTACAAAAGGAAGAAGGAGCCACTGTGCTCTGAAAGCTTGCAAACATATTATTTTCTGGTTAGCCAATAAAGGTATCACTCCTAGAATACTTCTGCCATCATTGGGCAGAAAAATATTCACATTGATTTTTCTGGCTAACATGGTACCACAATACAATTTGTTATTGTACATCAAATATCTTTTGGCAAACTCAAATTTATGTGTTTAAGTAAAGGCTTTTTTCTGCCCATTCTTCCATAAATGCCACCTCTATGGATTGTATGGCTTATTGTGGTTGTATGGACAGATCCTCCAGTCAATGCTTGGGAACTCTGCAGCTCTTTCAGAGTTATTTTTTGTATCTGTGCTGCATCTCTGATTAATACCCTCCTTGTCCAGGCTGAGAGTTTTGGTGGGCATCCCTCTCTTGGCAGGATTGTCGTGGTACCATGTTCTTTCCATTTGATGATAGCAGATTTGATGGTGCTCCAAGGGGTCATCATAGATTGGGATATTTTTTTTACAATCCAAACCTGACTTGTATTTCTCAAAAATTTTACATCACTAGGACCAGTGTTATTAAATTAGACTGTTTAGATGAGTATTTTCACATAGGCCGAATGTTCATGTGAAAGAAAATATAGCATGTACTAGTTTTTTCACTATTTCAGATGAGATTTTCCTAAGTCTATAGGTTCATCAAATTAATCGGATGTTGCATAGAATACAATTTTTAACAAAAGAAACTTGTTTTTGGTCTTGTAAAGTGTATTCACTGCTGATGTATAAACACCATACAGAAGTTACAGTTTATAAATAACAAAACAGATGAAAAGTCATCTGGCATTTTTTCTGAAAATCGTATAATTTTTTATATGGTTGTGTAAAATGCCTGAGAGTCGCAATATGAGGACCTTTGTTGTAGCTGCTACTGAAGAATGATATGAAAATAATTTATGATTTTGTCTCTAAAGTTTGTCTCCCTCATTCTTTTTCTTATTATGTAAAATACTTCCATTCATTACAGAAAAATCATTACATCCTGTGTATCTTAAGTTTATATAGTTAATCTACAATGTAGAACTTTGTATGTCATTTTACGGTTCTTTTTTATTGCCTTTATTATAGATATAATTTTGGTTTATTGTGGCTCCTCTGTATATAAAAATGATTGTATTTTTCTGAAATGATGAAGAGGTGACTAACAAAATAACATGCCTTGCCTTATTTTTAAGCAAGTTTGGATTCTGTTCTGCTCATTACAGAATTTGCACAGAACAATGAGCAGCCTCTTGGAAGAACATGAAAGCTAGGGGCTGGTAGGCTAAAGGTACCTTCACACTAAGCGACGCTGCAGCGATACCGACAACGATGCTGATCGCTGCAGCGTCGCTATTTGGTCGCTGGAGAGCTGTCACACAGACAGCTCTCCAGCGACCAACGATGCCGAGGTCTCCGGTAACCAGGGTAAACATCGGGATACTAAGCGCAGGACCGCGCTTAGTAACCTGATGTTTACCCTGGTTACCATCGTAAAAGTAAAAAAAAAACACTACATACTTACCTTCAGCTGTCTGTCCCCGGCGCTCTTTTTCCCGCACTGACTGTGAGCACAGCGGCCGGAAAGCAGAGCGGTGATGTCACCGCTCTGCTTTCCGGCTGACCGGCGCTGACACAGGATGCAGGAGGAGTGTAGAGAAGCAGAGCGCCGGGGACAGACAGCTGAAGGTAAGTATGCAGTGTTTGTTTTTTTTACTTTTACGCTGGTAACCAGGGTAAACATCGGGTTACTAAGCGCAGCCCTGCGCTTAGTAACCCGATGTTTACCCTAGTTACCAGTGAAGACATCGCTGAATCGGTGTCACACACGCCGATTCAGCGATGTCTGCAGGGAGTCCAGCGACGAAAGAAAGTTCTGGCCTTCTAGCTCCGACCAACGACATCACAGCAGGATCCTGATCGCTGCTGCGTGTCAAACACAACGATATCGCTATCCAGGACGCTGCAACGTCACGGATCGCTATCGTTATCGTTGTGAAGTTGTTTAGTGTGAAGGTACCTTAAGACCTGGATGGGCAGCTAAGCCAAGTCTGAGCTCTGGCAATTACCATGAGATTTCCAGTAACAGAAGCTGTAATTATCAACAGGTCTGTGTAGGTATTATAATGTGACAGATAGAACTATGAAATGCTATCAGAGAAAAAGACTAATGTTAGAAATAAAGTGATATAAAAAGCTTTTAATGTGAGCAATTCAGAATTTCTTAATTTTCAATATAAGCAGTATTTATGTCGAGCGCATAAAACAGACACCAAATTAATCAAAGTAGTTATAAAGAGACAAAAAATGTTGTTTGCAGACAATTAAAAATTCTGAAAAACATGACAAGCCTACGAGATACTATGCGCTGATTTTACCATTTTCATGCTAGCTTATCAAGCAAGCCACATGACAAACTTGGCAAAGCGCTCACCAAGGCTGCGGGAGAGGAAACTGCTCCCTGTACTTAAAGCAATGATGTGCTGAACTGTCATTTTGCTTGGAGCGATACTGAGGCAAGGGCTCTGGACTATTTTATACACAGAGCATACGGGGCTGATCTGCACTGACATAAAGTAGCTAAGATACTGTATGCATTACAAAGTGAACTTTGCACAGCTGAGCCCTTGTTGAGCAGCAAGAAATTCTTTGGTTATTCATTTTTTCCTTGCCTTTTATTTTGTCGTGATATGCGCTGCAGAGCAGGCTGTCAATCAAGGAGCCGGGGGAGTGGTTACAGAGCACTGACTCTTCACTGCCCTGACGATTGGAATATAACTTCATGGTTGCACTTCCAGTTGAACATCTGCTTGTGTTAAAAACAGTATCTACCTGCACAGTATCATTATGGCTACAGGTAAATAACATTTTTGGGGGGTTTTGCTGATGGACCCTTTAAGACTACAATTTTGGTGCTAGTTACAATTTTCTGGCAGTAACTGTAACGGAGATCTTTAATTAGTTACATACATAACACTGGGGAACAGAAAATTAAAAGTGTTGTCCATTCTATCCATTATGCTGCGGATTAGTTTCTAAATTTACACAGCCAACCAATTCCTACCTGTGGACACGTTTTTCGGGCTTTAGGCTGTGTAAATTTAGAAACTAATCCGCAGCATTGCACGCTTGGCGGTTCCAAGCACTGTGGATTAGACTGGGGTGGAAAGAGATGATTTGCATAGCTCCGCCTACTGCAAAGGATTCTGGGTAAACCTGCTATTCTTTGTATTATGCTGCTTGCAAGTACTTTCCGTTTCAGGAAAGCATCCACTAAGTTATATAATACTCATCTGGGGGGGCGGTCTGGGTCTAATGGGCATTGCAGGTCCGGGTCTGGCACCTCCCAACTTCAGCAATGATGTCCTCTTCCTTGCTACTGTCACGGCTCCTGCGCAGACATACTTTATCTGCCTGCGCAGATAAGCTCACAAATATAACAGAGGAATGCACCGAGGAGTGGAGGATGGGGTTAAATCAAAGTAGGAGAAGAAAGGGAATTATTACACTCGAAATCTAGGAACAGTCAGAGATAAAACAACTAAACGCCTTCTCCTATAATAACCAACAACAACCTCCAGCCATGCAGCATAAGTTAGCTCTGAAAATGAGTGCTAGTCAGTGCCCAGATTATATAGGAGATGGGAGTGGCTAACAATGCACAGCTGAGAGCCTCAATGCTTCAGGAGATCACAGCAGAGCAGATTAACCCCTGCACTGCCAAAATAAATTGACATCGTTTAATAAGAAGGTGAGTGGTTCTAACCAGTGCTTGAGTTGGAGAAATCAGACTCTGCGGTCTTCTGGCTCCTCTCTGTCGCGGTAAACCAGTATAGTTCTGGTAGCCGAACCAAACTTTGGAATAAAGTTCGAGTTGGGTACAAGAACCCGAACTTCCACGGCCGCTCATCCCTAGTTCTGAACACCAGTCCATTTAAATTGATTTTACAGTGTTTAGCAGTTTCTGTACAGCAGGTGAGCAGGAATTATATAAAGTACTGAATGGGCTTCCAAACCTTCTTTCTCAGTCTTGTGCATATTTTTCCCAGTTATCATTATTGTTATGGCATATCCTGCTAATCATTTCTAAAAATGATTTGACCCCTTTAAACCTGGGGATTTAGGCAAGTATCAGGATGAGCTCATACATTTATTGATTTGCCAACCACAAAATAGTTTCATTAATATCTCGCACTGGCAGAGAAGAGACCTCATACCTCAATCTTTATGTGCCAGAATGATGAAATCCTCACCTCACTATACTGCGCAGCTTAGGATACAGCTACATTCATCCTAATTTATACACAGGTTTTATAAAAAAATCAATTACTATGCATACCTTAAAACAAACCTGGTAGCTGGCTCCATAGCCAAAGCATCAATCCAGCTATCCCAGCACACAGACAGAGATGCTAGCCTCTTATTAAGACAGAGATATCATTTACCATGGAATATCCATAAACATGCTGGCTTCCAAATGCGAGACCATTTTTATATTCCTTACATCTGTTAATTTAGCAGAGCCTGAAATTGAGTCTATGAAGTCATCAATCATGCATCACAAATATATTTGACGCACTAAATCTCTAATGAACGTGCTAGCCAAAATAGCATTAAAGGCTGGTTATCGAGCGAGTGAACCTTCATAATGTCGGGTTGCTATGGAAATTCTCAATATGCGCAAAAGTGCCTAGGATTTGGTGCAACAATAAAATGCATTAATACTGGTACATTTCTTGAAAAACAGGCTGAGCCACTTGAGAGATAAAAATTACCAGCAAAATTCTTATAACCTTTATCCGAAAGGAGGTGACGTGAAAAGACAAAAACAAACAGATCGGTGTTTTAAAGACTTCCTATAAATCTCTTAATCACATAAAGTTTTTTTTTTTAAAAAAGGATTAGAAACTCCAGTCGTTGCTATGACAAATCTTTTATGTGCTGAACTCAACCTCACTACTTTTGGCACGCTGACAGGGTGTACATCAGTTCATGACTAAGTAAGGTAAGGTACGGCTCAAAAGTCCATTTTTGTAGTTTTCGACATTGCTCAGAGTTAACCTTCACTGATTCAGCTGGGATAAAGTACAAAGTAACTAACGGCAGCCAAACTCAGAAAGACCCATTCAGCAAAATAAATCTCAAGGTCAAGTGACCTAGTATCTAATGAAGTGTCATTTCACTGCCTTAATTGTGCCGAAAAGGAAGCCAACATAAGAAGTTACCTAGAAGAATCTTGTAGAAACTGGAACATTTCATGAAGAAGGAAAATCATGGCTAGTGTTCATTCAGATGGGCGTATAATTGGCCCCTGGGCTGTGTGATATCAGATGGAGACCCTCAGTCCTTGTGGTAGATCATGTGAGGGTTTTTACACACAGACCGATGTAAAATATCTATATCACTAGAGGTGTGATCACAACCAAATAAAGTGACCTCACCATGGTACAATATAAAATCACATTTATTAAAGTAATTAAAAACACTCCCAAATAGCAAGGGCATTTGAACTGAAATACGGATGAAAGTTGGGCATGCTGCGATATTTTACATCGTATGTATTCACAAGATTTGCTCTATAGTGTTACTAGATGTCCCTCAAAAAAGGGGGACACTGTACCATACACATTAATCTATATCACTAGAGGTGTGATCACAACCAAATAAATTGACCTCACCATGGTACAATATAAAATCACATTTATTAAAGTAATTAAAAACAACATATATGAGTAACAAACAAGGGTACTGGAACCACAGAAAGAGGGACTTTTCTACCTTAGGTTACCCACAAATATTATTGGACTATCACAATACAAAAGAATAATTTCTCACAAGGATGACATGCCTATATGTGCTGTGTGGTGCACATGCCCACCTGGCTATAATGATGTGTAAAACTGGATAGCTAAACGCTAGTATTCCTAGTTTCCCAGATAAGCTAAGCACCCCTAAGAAAAGGCATAGACAACCGAAAAGTGACAAAATATACCTGATAGTTGACCAAAAAAGGGGGGGTAAGCCTCGGCGTCCCTCTGCCCCGACGCGCGTTTCACACCGCTTCTTCAGGAGGCGTGTTAGGGCAGGGGGTTTGCCGGCTTAAGTATAGTGGCAGAAGAAGTGATTGGATCCCGGAGCTGATGAATACTATGGTCAGGTGTGATATTATGACCGCTGTGTTAAACAAGAGCGTGTGTCCATATGCGCTGCTGTACGGAAACAGGATATCCTGCTTCGCAGGCTGCCAGATATGCCTAGTGACTCCTTGTACGGAGAGCATATTGGCGCTTGCATATTGTACCATGGTGAGGTCAATTTATTTGGTTGTGATCACACCTCTAGTGATATAGATTAATGTGTATGGTACAGTGTCCCCCTTTTTTGAGGGACATCTAGTAACACTATAGAGCAAATCTTGTGAATACATACGATGTAAAATATCGCAGCATGCCCAACTTTCATCCGTATTTCAGTTCAAATGCCCTTGCTATTTGGGAGTGTAAATTTGGGTCACATACGAGTTATCGTAAGGCACCCGTTTTCCCAGATCCACTGCATTTTTTAACATAGAAAACTGAATTTGCCCTTTTATTATTTCTTAAATTGTTGATATAAAACCAGGACATACAGATGGCACATGGATCGCTTATTTTTTTTTATGGATGAAAATGGTTCAATTTGCGCAATATCATCTGAACTTGGCCTCGGGAACTTTTGATTGTAACAGCTAATTTTCATCTGATCAGATTGTGTCTGACAAATGGGCAGTGCATATCTAGGATACTTTCACTGTGATCAAGTGAGAACTTACAACTTAGTGGACTCTGCAACTATTGAGGTTTTACATGTACCTTACTTCTAAAAGTTAAACTCTAAAATCAGGAGGCCTTAGCATTTATCTGTAATGCTGAAAAAGGCATGATGTTATACAGCAGGAGGAACTGATCATATTCATGTACATTTTTATTAGAAAAAGATTCAATAAAACTTGTACTTTATTCATTTAATCGTGTGGTGATGGAATTCCCATGAGTCCAGTAGGCAGGCCTATCTAGAGATTGATCATTTTCCCTATATGACTGTGCAGCCAGGGATAGCAGTCACTCACTAGTGGCACAGCCCACTGGTCGCATATACATACAAACTTCTAGGATTTTGATTAATAAAATACAAGTTATGCTGAATCTTTTCCAAATAAACCTATATATCATTCTTCTCCACTTCTCCTTCTCTACCCAAGGCTTTCCAATGTAAGGACTGCACGTGCATGTATTATGTGACAGGTTACCTTTACAAGGTTTGTCCAATGGAAGTAGAATATGTTTTATTGCGCACAAAGTGTAACTTAGGGCTTACCGGTTAAGAACAGTTATTACTTCAACCACTGGGACCTCGACCATACCAACAGACCTCCACCAGACCGGCTGTTAGGACGCAGCACCAGTGAGCATGCTCGACCACAGCTCAATTAATTCTGCATAAGGCGCTGTGCTCGGCAGTCCCACAGAGATTTCATGGAGTAGTGTTCGGGCTTGCACACTGCTGTCCTGATTTAACAGGGATAAACGTGGAAAATCCGCTGATCGGTTGATGTCCCAGTGGTCAGACCCCATCTATCTATACAGTAGAAGTGATCGCATAATCTATGGAAAGGTAAAAAGTTTCTTCACGTACAACTCTTTTGATTAATTTTACCAATATATTCTACAGGGTGGGTCATTTATATCGATGCACCTGCGTGAGACATTTATAAAGTTGCATCCAAAATGGCCGACTTCAAAATGGCCAACATGGTCACCACCCATCTTGAAAAGTTTTCCCCTTCCATATACTAATGTGTCACAAACAGGAAGTTGATATCACCAATCATTCCAATTTTATTTAGGTGTATCCATATACATGGCCCACCCAGGTGTATCCATATACATGGCCCACCCAGGTGTATCCATATACATGGCCCACCCAGGTGTATCCATATACATGGCCCACCCAGGTGTATCCATATGCATGGCCCACCCAGGTGTACCCATAAAAATGGCCCACCCTGTACTTCATCACTCAAATCTACAGAGATACCCCGGTTTCCAAGACACTCTCCTGTCCTGGTTTTCTTCTCTCCTGATCTCCATTTCATATTTGTCCTGACACTGAACGGACGATTCTTTTCCCTTTCCTTGTCGCTACTGACTAGTGACATAGATGAAGGAGGATGACAGCGTGACTCAGTTTATAAACTGTCAGCTAACTCTCTGTCTCTGCATCAGCCGTGATGAAAAAAAAAAGGGGCTTGCTAACTATTTAGAAGCCCACTATCGGGACATACAATTAGGTTGAGAATCCAGTACCAGGTGAGGGCGCTGAATTTAGGACTTGACTAACAAAGTAATTTCAGTTATATTACATTTCAAACTCAACAAAATATTTTTTTCATCCATGGAAAACCCTTTTAAGGTCCCTTAATAAAAAAACAGTTTAAGGCCTGCTAGGCAGCGCCTAAAAGGGGGTCGGCAGTTACTAGGCAACCTAACATCTTAGGGGGGGCAATTTTCGTTATCTACCATTAGCACAGCATATTCGCACATTGACATTCAGCATTGGCTTTCAATGATTTCAGCTTTAGTAATAATGAAAAATTGCCATCCTTTCCAGAGGAGCTTTGGAGGAAGCTATCCAGCTGTAAAATCAATGTAGCGCTGTCATGCTGAGTGTGCACCGTGGAAGAGCCGAAACAAGAGCGCCAATCCTGACACACACATCACCTTTTTATCTTTGTGTATTGCTACCAGTTGATGCTACCTAAATGCTAGCACAATTAAAATGCTGTCAGAAACACAAGGCGCTTGACTGAAGTCGATATTTTGTAATTAAGGAAAAACAGCAACTTTCCATGTAGACCTTTCACTTGCCAGAATAGTAGAATGTCTGGCGCTCGCGGCTGTGGATGAAGCTACACCTCTGCTGAATTAACTACGTCAAGATTTATTCATTTTATTTCTTGGATCCCATTTGACTATTGAAAGTTAAAGACGGGAAACCCTCTGCTTCAGTCATTACTAAATATATGATAATGATCTGCTAACTTACAAGGAGTGAGAATCGTTTCCAACACGCCTGAAAATGAATTAAACTATAAACCAAATCCTAAATGGGATATTGAGGGAGAACTTCCTGCTAAAACGAAACAGTAAAATCTCAAATTACTGAATTTTCCTCTGACGATGACTTTACATCAAATAAAGAAAATTTACAATGTAAAGAAAAGTTCTGCAACTTTTTAGTACAGTTTATGTTTCAGTTCATATTTGTATTTACTATCTGTTTGTTGTCAGTGATCTGATCATGTCCTAGCTAAATAGGTGCACTGCGTCTACTGTACGTGAGCAGTATACAGTAATAAGGACAATATTTAGGCCTCAATCATCAAGACCAGCGATTTTCAAGTGCATGTATTAGTCAGACGTTCCTGATTCATCAAGAGGCGCATGCGTCTGATGAGTTTCAAGCATCTCCGTCCGCGTCGCTATAAATCCTACCCCAGGCATGCCCTGCAGTAAGATTTCTACCATAAAATAATGCCAAAGTTCGTCATTAATTACAGAGGCCAAGGTGCCGCACCCCTGTCCTGGCCCAGCCACACCCACTTTGGGAGAAACTGGTGTGAAAATGCCAAAAGTTGTAAAAATTTTGCGCAACTCAAATTTTTGCAACTTTTCATAGCAATTTATGCCAGAACTCCTGGCAAAGTTGTTTGATGACTCGGGGCCTTAGTCTCTGGATGAGTAACAGATGTTTCCATAACAAATTAAGATATAGACATTGCAAGACGTTCAAGCGTAACATTTTAGATCTTAATCATTGTACTAAGAAAAAATATGGGACTTCTTACCAACTTTTTTATTTCAATTCCTTACCATTTTGAAGACCTTATGCTGCCTGTTAATATGAACATCCTAATTTACATCCATTTAAAAAAAAAAAAAAAACCTGTCCTGAAACTGATAATTATCTACCCTAAGTACCCTGAGTGGTATGAATGTATGACATATGAAACCAGCCTTAACTGAGCGCTACATTATATCAAGATCTAAGACTAACATTCTCTACAATCTGAGCCTCCCACTTCAATTTCCAAGACTTATCTTGGGCTGCACCAGTTCGCCAGAATGCACTACACCAAAACAACCAAATTCATTTCCAACAGCCATAATTTGAAGTGCTCCTTAAAAACATTCCATTTAGGCTGGTTTAATAGTCCATAATCTAGCTCTTTCTGCTTACCCACCTCTCCCTTCATTATTGTTCCTCACAAACGGATCCCTTCATTCAACAACCTTGATGCGGCCAAATTCACTTCATATCTGAGTATATACAGATACTAGGTAGGTAGATGATTCATACAGTTTTATATGTGCTATTCTGTTTTATATAGAAGATGGCTGCTAGACAACTGGTAAAGCCAAGGAACGATAGGGCATGTTCACTTGTTCAGTATTTGGTCAGTATTTTACATCAGTATGTGTAAGCCAAAAACAGAAGTGGAACAGTCAGAGGAAAAGTATAAGGCTATATGCACACGTTGCAGATTTGACCGTGGAATTTTCTGTGGAGATTCTGCATTTCTTGGCAGAAAACGCAGGTCAGAATCTACACGTCACCACTTCTGTATTTATCACCCACTCCTGGTTTTAGCTTACAAATACTGAGGTAAAATACTGACCAAATACTGAATGCGTGCACATGGTCTAAATCTCATGACCCCTTATTTCCCTATAGATATGAAGTTTTCATGAGCAGAGCTTCTCACTTGTGTGAACCTGGAACACAGGAGGCAGAGCACAGATATAAGGCCTGTCCCACACGTCCAGATAATTCCGGTACCGGAAAAATCGGTACCGGAATTATCCGTGTCCGTGTGTCCGTGTGCTCACGTAGCACATCAGTGTGGCACACGTGTGGCATCCGTGTGCCGTCCGTGTGCCGCCTGAGGACCACACGGACCGTGCAGGAGAGACAGCACTACACTAAGCGCTGTCCCCCCTGCGTGGTGCTGAAGCCGGCATTCATCTCTTCTCCCCCGCAGGAGAGAAGAGATGAGATATCAAGTTTTTGTTATTTTTGTTAAAAATAAAGTTTGCTGGTGAGCTCCCGCCTACCATCCCCCGTGCGCTGCCCGGCCTCTTGCATAGAAATACTCACCTAGCTCCCGCGATGTCTCCTCTCTCTTCTCAGCGCTGGCAGCTTCTCCTGTATGAGCGGTCACGTGGTGACGCTTATTACAGTGATGAACATGCGGCTCCACCCCTATGGGAGGTGGAGCCGCATATTCATCACTGTAATGTGCGGCACCACGTGACCGCTCATACAGGACAAGCAGCGACGCTGAAAGGATGGAAGTGCCGAGGGAGCTGGGTAAGTATTTTAATGCCAGCGGGCGGGTGCACAGGGGATGGGAGGGGGAAGACTACCGGGAACTTTATTTTAAAAACAAAAATTTTTTTTTTAAAAATGATTTTCATTCCTTCTCTCCAGCGAACGCTGCTGGAGAGAAGAAATGAATGGGGCTTCAGCACCACAAGCTGGGGGGACAGCGCTTACAGTAGCGCTGTCTCCTGCACGGCACACGGACTGCACACGGACAGCATCCGTGTGCGGTATGTGTTTTACACGGACCCATTGACTTTAATGGGTCCGTGTGATCCGTGCGTTCCCACAAACACTGACATGTCTCCGTGTTTTCCAAACGGACACACGGTCCGTGAAAACACGCTGACATGTGCAGAGACACATTGATTTTAATGTGTCTACGTGAGTCAGTGTCTCCGGTACGTGAGGAAACTGTCACCTCACGTACCGGAGCCACTGACGTGTGAAACCGGCCTAAGAGGGAGATGATTGATGGCTCTGAGGCGTTGACACCTGAGGAGAAAACATACCTCCGGAACACAATAGAGGTATGGCAGGCAATTTATAAAAGTCATTATTTCTGCGTTCCTAGGGATAACAGACATAACAGCCACCTTCACAAAATGCAGCCTTAGTGCTGCTGAAGGTGGCTCTTTGGCTGCCGTCACACTAGCAGTACTGGGTCAGTATTTTACATCAGTATTTGTAAGCCAAAACCAGGAGTGGGTGATAAATGCAGAAGTGGTGCATATGTTTCTATTATACTTTTCCTCTAATTGTTCCACTCCTGGTTTTGGCTTACAAATACTGATGTAAAATACTGACCGAATACTGATAGTGTGACGGCAGCCTTTTACTTAAAAACGCCCCGGGGGGTGATAGGTTCCTTTTTTTTTTTTTTTTTTTTAAAAAGAGCATTTTACAGTACCAACAAACTGAATGATATTTCTGAAATTCCATACTGGTTATTTCTTTCTTGCAGATTTGAACCTTCAACCCGTTTGTCAGATCTGCAGCATGTCAATTCTTTTAGCTTTTTTTGCAGAATTTTTCATCCAGTCATATGAAAAGGAAAACAATGGAAGCAAAACCATATAAAAATGCATGCAAAATGGCAACAAAAAAGGGGCCTATTTTAGGAAGCATTTTTCCTGTCCACTCTGCTTCAAATACAGAAGATGTGCACATACCCTTATTATAGAAGCTAAGCAGCGCCACGGCACAGACAAGGAGGGATGATGTCCTCGTATACTGCTACAATGGATCTCTGTATTTGTAAGCAGGAGGCCCATTGTCCTAGGATGGATTTACCTGCAGTACAATTACTTTCCAATCTTGTATGTATATAATCGTACAAATGTTACAGATATGAATGTGCCAAAAAACATTTCCTGGTGTCTCCATACTATCTTTATACAATCTCCTTCCTGTAAAGGCTTCTATTCAAGCAATCTTCCTTCAGCAGTCTGTATTAACCTCCATGGAGTATTCCTCGGATTTTCACTATCAATATTCTATCACCATTGCAATATTCATTAACAAAATCAATGTCACAGAACGTGACCATTTGACCGAGGGCACCATTTACTGTATCTGCACAAATCCACAAGGATTAAAGGCTTTATGATCCAAGATATTCATTACAATAAATCACTATGGGCCCGAGGCGTTGTCGGCTGAAGATGTATATTACATACAGTATAACTGTATATGTGTAGGAATCTTTTGTTTCTGGGGTGTTAGTAATAGCTATGTAATGTGATTTGCACATCGGGGGAGAAGCCGCCACGCAGCTCACGGTGTCTTCAGATACACTGACCATGGACTGATACTGCTGGGAAGTAACGCGCGTCGGCAGTTGTGAGGTGTCAGGGAATGTTATTTAATAACTGATATGTTATACAACTCATATTTATGTGCATTTTAGTCTCTGATGATCCAGACAAAGAATGATAATATTTTACTCCTATGATATCTACAGTATAACCAGTGCTTATTAAATTGTCAATCACTTACAGACACAGACTGCGAAGTAACATGTGTGGGGTCAGTAACATGTGTGGGGTCACAGATGCAACCAAATGATAACGTTGTTATTTATGCAGTTTTATTAACGGGAACATGTAACATTGGGAATGTAGTCCAATCTGTGGACAGCATGGTGAAGAGAAGGAGAAGCAGAACAGATCGGTAAGTGGTTTTATGGGAAAGGTCTTATAGAGGTTTTCCAAAAAAATAAAGAAAAAAAATACAAATCTACAGTTTCAAATAAATTGATAATTACTTTTAATCATATTTTTACATTTGTCTTGACTAGGGGGTATTTATAACATTTTTCAAAATGGCTGCCATCACATCACTCAACATAAAACCCATCTTGAACACACTACAGAATAGGTTGTGGAAGTAGAGAAAGCTCTTCTTGTAGGCCATCAACTATGAGGAATGGTAGAAGGTCATGTGAGCATATCAAAGTTGAGAAAACATCTCTGCGGAAGAAAAGGCACTTATGTCGGACATGATGAGGATAGAGGATGGGACAGGATGGGACGCAGGCTGTGGAGTTGTCATTTTCTAACAGAGTATAAGTGTTGCAATCCCCCAGTCTTTGTCCCATCCGATCACAAAGAAATCACATGGAAACCACAGCTATTATTTAATGAAGTTTTACAGTGTGATACACTATACATTTTCTGTAGTCATGTGTGAGCTTACTCTACAATAGGAATCACAGGTACGGATTTTGGGCACCACCAATGGGCGTAAAGAGTAACTTTCATTCCTGGTTTTATATGAAATTTCAGTGATTTTTCAGAAGTGCCTTACATTGGTGGTCATCTGGATACTGAGACTCCCACTGATCGCTCAAAACAGGTGTGCACAGGATCCATAGATCCCCTATCCAGCCTGCAATCATTGGGCACAGAGTTCATGGCAAAGCGGAACAGACCAGCGCAGTATTGGGGCAATCAGTGGGTATCACAGCACCCGGACCATCAACCGTCTTAAACACTTCTCTGATGGACTGCTGTGATTTGAAAAAAAAAAACAAAAAAACTAAATGCTCTTGTCTGCGACACTGCATCCTACAGTGTCCCATAACCAAAACACTGGGGAGAGAGTGCTTAATGAAGGCGTATTTAACGCTGGTCTTAATACATGGGCCGGGGTAGATTTGCACTATAGATTGTGTACCTCGACATAAACTGTAGTAAATGTGTCAGGTCAGGTGTGGCTTGGGACACTTTTTCGAAAAGTCTCGTGAGAGGCAGAGAAAATTTTAAAAAATGGCAAATTATGGAATAGAAATGGCGCCAGGCATATGTACGACTAAATATCTCCCATTACCTTTGGCCAACAACAAAATATGCCACAATATACACTGTATATATAACGCTGGGACATGGTAACACTTGGATGATCCACCATACTATCATAACTAGGATGTTAGTGAGAAAAAGGACCCGATTCTAACTGTGGCTTCCCGTAAAATGGACAGAAAGTCTTCATACTGGTAAATTCAGAGCATAGTCTTCAGTTTGGATGATTGATGTCTAGAAAATGTTCTATGTGTGAGGGAGAAAATGTGAGAATAACACATTGAATTTTGGAACAAATGCTGTAAGATCATATGCAACAGTCGAGTTCATTAAAAAGCAAACAAAATAAAATCTGACATAGGTCAGGACCCAGTCTGACTTTCTTACTACAACTTTCTACTTCTCTTACTTAAATAACACAGAAAAGCTCATGAGTATAGTAAGAGACCCCAGGGCTGCCCTCAGCATGTAACGCATACTTAAAAATTTATTATGTTAGAAAAACTAATCCAAAAATCTACCTGACTCCAATAGAAAATGAGTTGACCCTTTCCTCGGATTGGAGAGAATCAGGTGAATAATCAGAGGAATAACAACTTAAGGAGAAATGACAAGCTTTGCAACACTCGTAAAAAGAAATGAGACCACCAAAACTTTCTAACAAAGGTTACCTGATATTTGGGCCTGTCTTCCTCCAGGGTTCATATTATGGCCACCTATTAGAATCCTTTATACATTATTAATTACAACGCTTACAGCATAATCATTTGCTGAATGTCCAAATATCATTAGAATGAACCCAATGTTCGTCTATTGAATCTTTTATTCAACGTCCATATTGTTTTGCAGCCCATATATCAATCTCATGTGCAGCCCATATAAAGTGGTTTGCGAAAGTATTTTCAATCTCCCTTGGCTTTTACCTAATTTTTTACATTACAACCTGTGTTTAAATGTTTTTGTAATTGTGATTTGTGTGTGATGCATCAGCGCTAAATAGTCTAAAATGGTGTAGTGAAGTGAGAAAAATATAGGTATAAATTAAATTTATGGGATCAAATAACTAAAAAATGACATGAGTATATGATGTATTCACCCCTTTTGCTATGAAGCCTTTCAAATATATATACAGCTGACATGTGCCTCTAACAGCCGCAGGTGGAATCGCGATCCACCCGTGGATGTTAACTAGTTAAATGCTGATTTCAATTTCTGACAGCAGCATTCAACTTGCGCTTACTGAAAGCGTGTCATAAACCCAGCCCATCGGTGACCCCGTCACATGATCATGGGTCACCGATGGGTTGGCATGACAACCAGAGATCTGAAGCAGACCACTATTGTTGTCAATGCCGGATTGCTATGAGCGCTTCCCGGTGGTCGGCAAGTGAGCATTTCTGCTACACATAGACGATCTGATCATCGCCTGTGTGTAGCAGAGGCGATCAAAGTAGTGCAGATTCTAGTCTCCAATGGAGACTATTGAAGCATGCCAAAAGTAAAAAAAATGTTTTTAAAAATATAAAAATATATAAAAGTTCAAATAACCCCCCTTGAGCCCCATTCAAAATAAAACAATTAAAAAAAAATCAAATATTTGGTATCATCGCGTTCAGAATTGCCCAATCTATCAATATAAAAAAAATTCACCCAATCCCTAAACGGCGTAAATAGAAAAAAAAAAAGAAAATTAAAAACTTTGGAATTATGCTTTTTGGTCACCGCTACATTGCAATAAAATGCAATAACTGGCGATCAAAAGATCGCATGTACACCAAAATGGTATAAATAAAAATATGAGCTCGGCGCGCAAAAAAGAAGCTCTCACCCAGCTCCGGATCTCGAAAAATGGAGGCGCTACACATCTCAGAATAAAAAAGAACCTAGACATGTTTGATGTCTCTGAATTCATAATGACCTGGACAATCATAATGGCATGGCAGGTCAGTATTAACATTAAGTGAACATGGTAAAAAAAAAATGTGGAATTGCGTTTTTTGAAATTTCATCGCACTTGGAATTTTTTTCCCGTTTTCCAGTACACAACATCTTAAAAACAATGGGGTCTTTCAAGAGTACCACTTGTCCTGCAAAAAATAAGTCCTCACATGGCCATATTGACAGAAAAATAAAAAGTTACAGTTCTGGGAAGAAGGGGAGCAAAAAACGAAAACCGGAAATACCTCTGGTCATGGAGGGGTTAAGCAAGAGGCACCACTAACCAAAGAACACAATGGAGACCAAGGAGACCTCCAAACAAGTCAGGGACAAAGTTGTTGAGAAGTACAAGTCAGGGTTAGGTTTTTAAAAAAATCCCAATCTCTGATGATCCCCCAATGATGAACCATCAAATTCATTATCATCAAATGGAAAGAACATGGTACCACAACAAGCCTGCCAAGAGAGGGCCGCCCATCAAAACTCTCAGCCCAGGCAAGGAGGGTATTAATCAGAGAGGCTGCACAGAGACCAAAGGTAACCCTGAAGGAGCTGCAGAGTTCTCAAGCAGAGACAGAAATCTCTGTCCCTGCAACCACAATAAGCCGTACATTCCACAGCAGTGGTCTTTATAGAACAGTGGGCAGAAAAAAGCTATTACTTACACACAAAAATTGTAAGGCTCGTTTTGAGTTTACCAAAAGACATGTGGGAGACTCCCCAAATGTATGGGGGAAGGTGTTACGGTCAGATGAGGCCAAAATTGAACTTTTTAACCACCAAGGTGAACGGTATGTCTGGCGCCAAACCAAGACAGCTCATTACCCCAAGAACACCACAGTGAAATATTGTCGTGGCAGCGTCATGGTGTGGGGATGTTTTTCGGCACCAAAGAAAATGGTCCTAGTCGAGAGTAAGATCGTGCAAAATACAGGAATATTCTTGAGCAAATCCTGCTTCAGTCTGTCAGTGATTTGAGACTGGGACAGAGGTTCACCTTCCAACAAGACAATGACCCAAAGCATACAGCTAAAGCAATACTCGTGTGGTTTAAAGGGAGACGCGGCATGTTTTGCGTAGCCCAGACCTTAATCCAATTGAGAATCTGTGGTCAGACTTGAAGATTGCTGTTCACCAGTGGAAACTATGTAACTTGAAGGAGTTGGAGCAGTTTTGCCTTGAGAAATGGGGAAAAATCCCAGTGGGAAGATGGGGAAAAGTCATGGAGACTTATCCAAAGCAACTTGCAGCTGTAATTGCAGTAAAAGGAGGATCTACAAAGTGCTGACTTTAGGGGGGGGGGGGTGAATATTTATTCATACTTAAGTTTTCAGTTGTTTTGTCCTGAAAAGAAAACTAAATATTCACAGTTGTGGGCATGTTCTTTACATGAACTGATACAAACCCTCAAAAAACAGTGAAATTACAGGTTGTGAGGTTGCAAAACACAAAAAATACCAAAGGGGGTGAATATTTTGCAAGTCACTGTATATATCTCATGTGCAGTTCATATATCAATATAATGTACATGAATGCATTGCATTATTCATCTTACAATAACATCAGATTATATATTGGGCTGCACTAATACCCAGGGCTGCATTAACAATTGTGTTGGTTGCGAGTCGGAAATTACTCTGATTATATAATCATATTTCATTACCTATCAAGTTAAGATCCAGCTTGGAGCAGACGTACCTCAGGTAGTTCCACACATTAATGTCCTTATTTCATTGAATTAGAAGGGCACTTAAAGGTGATTTATTGCCTGATTTGTAAAAAAGCAGAATCAGGGGCAGAATTCACCTATGCTTTATTATCAATCATCTGATTGCCAGCCAGTCTAAGATTAGAGAGAAGCAGCATACAGCCCCTAATTCCCTATGGAGTCTTTTAATTAACCCTTTACAGATGTCACAATTTAAAGGCATTGCAACATCAGAAATGACTTATTGTTTAAATCACGTTTGTTTAATTTTATTTTTCATATCACAATCTGTATTTTAAAAAAATAAATAAAAATTCACAATTTTTGCACTGCCCCTAGGACTATTTTAGACTAAAATTTCCTGTCCTTTCAGGTACAGTTTTCAGTAGTCTCATTATCATGAAAGGCAGGATTTCTCTATAAGGCCGGGGTCACACTTGCGAGTGGAATGCTAGAAACTTGCGCGAGTCTCTCACCTCAATACCCGGCACTGCCGCCGGCACTCGGGACCGGAGGGTGCGGCTGCATTTATTTCTATGCAGCTGAATGCTCCAGTCTGAACTGCCGGCGGCAGTATTGATGCGAGAGACCCGGGCGAGTATCTCACATTGCACTCGCAAGTGTGACCCCGGCCTAAAACTGCTATATGCTTTGTGGATTTTTCATTTGGACTTTACAGCCAGAAAATTGTCAGTCCCAAAAAACTGACTGAGATTTCACCAAATAATTTTCTTGCTGCATAATATATCAGCACAGAATATGCACAAAAAATTATTACTTGGGTCCTGGAAGTATTATGTTATTATGGGGGCTGCAGGGGATCGGTGAGTATTGCTTTTTTTAATTATTTTAAACAAGTCTTGGCCTTTTAAAAAACAATGTTTATCTGCTGAAATAACCCTTCATGCAAGGACTTATATATCGATGACCTAACCTATAGATAAGCAATCAATATCAGAGTGGTGGTCATCCGACACCCAGCAACCCCACTGATTTGAATCTTCTTCTGCAGTCACATCTGCAATGTGAACAGAGCCAGAACAGCACTGCACACTACGCTGCATAGTGGTCGTTCTGGGGTACTGCAGTCTAGCTACTATTAAAGGGAACCTGTCACCCCCAAAATTGCGGGTGAGGTAAGCCCACCTGCATCAGGGGCTTATCTACAGCATTCTGGAGTGCTGTAGATAAGCCCCTGATGTATCCTAAAAGATGAGAAAAAGACATTAGATTATACTCACCCATGGGCGGTCCCGCTGTTGGTCCGGATCCGGCGCCTCCCATCTTCATCAGATGACGTCCTCTTTTGGTCTTCACGCTCAAGCTCCAGCGCAGGTGTACTTTGTCTGCCCTGTTGAGGGCAAAGTACTGCAGTGCGCAGGCGCCGGGAAAGGTCAGAGAGGCCCAGCGCCTGCGCACTGCAGTACTTTGCTCTGCCCTCAACAGGACAGACAAAGTACACCTGCGCTGGACGCGCAGAGTGAATACAAGAAGAGGACGTCATCTGATGAAGATGGGAGGCGACGGACCCGGACCAACAGCGGGAACGACCCTGGGTGAGTATAATCTAACGTCTTTTTCTCATCTTTTAGGATACATCGGGGGATTACCTACAGATTCCAGAATGCTGTCGAGAAGCCCCTGGTGCCGGTGGGCTTAGCTCACCCGCAATTTTGGGAGTGACAAGTTCCCTTTAAAGTGAATGTACAGGTTTTTTGTACGATGTATAGCAGCATTATCAATATATAAGTCCTGTCCACTTCTTTAATGAGGAAAAAAATTGTTCTACTTTCTGAACAGTATCCGCACAATGTACGCTGATGGTCGGCTGATCTGGTCTTCTATACTAGAGTCATACGATGGATGGGTGATGTTGGCCGGATGAGTCTCATTTCCCAGATTAATGTCAGCGGAGCTCGGGATAGTAGGTAGGTTGGTTCCTGATCTTAGTATATTAAGACATGGTGGCAGAAGGGTCTCCGAGGATAAATAATCGCTCATCTCTCGTTACAATTGCTCGGTGTTGGATTTCCTTTAATGGTTAGGTCTGAGGGAAAGAATTACTGTTCCAGTCTAATGAACGATGCGCTCAGCAACTGCTGCATCTGCTGCAATGCTGGACCTGCCATATGGAAATTTAATTATTCATTAGAAGAGACGGATGGTTCACGTGTCTATACAAAGTACAATATAACAGATTTTAAGCAGAAACACTTCACCACTAAGTACATGTGGGGCTAAGAAAAGAAGAAACACCGAGACAAACAACGGCTGCCTATCACCCCATAATAAAGGTGTGACTACCAGCATGTGGGGGAGATTATACAGGACGGCTCCTTCAGCACAGCACAAATCATTTGCTAAGCAAATATTCTAATTACACAGCCGACGAGGAAAAAAATAAGACTATATTAGTTTACAGCTTAAAACATAAGAAACATTTTGTCCTTAATTGAAGCTTTCAAATTTGAAAAATTGATAGAAATTAGGCCTTTTTCTTGGACACATTAAAGGGGCTCTCTAATATTCCATAAGTTTAACTCACTTAAAAGGATTTTCCGAAGAACAAAGTACTGTACAGTTTTGTTAATAGATCCTAGAATAATAACTTCCACAATTGGATGTGTTTAAATAAAATGTTCCTGTGCTGAGATAATCTTATAAATGTCCCAGGGTAAAACAGAAATATAAAAAGGGACGGCACTAGAAGAGTATATCTGCATAAGGATTTTAGGACTCTATCTCAAAACCGAGCATATGTGCAGGTGTCACGAATAAGCTGGGCATATGGTGCTCTGCACTGAAAGTATACAGCCAAAACAGTCCAATAGAACGGAAGAAAAGTGCGGCACTCACCCTTGTAAGCTGTAGAATTTGTGTTCTTTTATTTGGAAAGTGACAAAATTTTTTTTAAAACATCCGTAACGACATCAGGTCAGACACGAGGGTGCGGGAGTGGAGGCAGGACAACGGCCGTTTCGCACAGTGTGTGCTTCAACGCAATCACCTGGACCCGTTGAAGCACACACTGTACGAAACAGCCGTTGTCCTGCCTCCACTCCCGCATCCTCGTATCTGACCTGATGTCGTTACGGATGTTTTAAAAATGTTTTAAAAATTTTTTTGTCACTTTCCAAATAAAAGAACACGAATTCTACAGCTTACAACGGTGAGTGCCGCACTTTTCTTCCGTTCTAATCTTATAAATGTGCCCCTGCTGTGTACTATGTAATGGCCGTGTCTGACCGTACAGGAACATTCAGAAGAAACATTCAGCTGCAATCCTGTGCTGTAATATGTGAATGCTCTTTTGCTTCCTCCCCTGCCCAGGAGCTGTGGTATGATCAGACCATGTTCCTGCACGGTCAGACACCACCATTACACAGTACACAGCAGGGGCACATTTGTAAGATTATTTCAGCAACATGTGACCTGGCATAGTTGTGTTGAAAAAAAGCTCTTGTGACGCTGTGGGAGACATAGTCTAACAAAGAAATAAAATGACATTGTAAGATTTTTACATAATTAATTTGCATTTTATTGCATGAAATAAGTACAGGATGGAGCGCGGTAATTTGCTTTTTTGCACTGCATGCTGTGGTGGCACTGTCGGTCGAAGAGAGGGGAGAGTGGGTGTGGCTTACAGTGGCTGATGGGAGATTTGTATTCCTCTGCCTTTCAGTTGCCATCATGCAGTGGACACGTGAGGAGAGGTCATTTTGTGTTGAAGCGTATTTTTCAAATGAATGAATTTTTTGACACGGCGGACCTCTTGTGAAGACATGTTAGCAACGATACCCCGTGACGCAATTGTGTTTTTTTCTGATGAGGCACATTTTCACCTCAGTGGGTGTGTAAACAAACAAAATATGCGTTACTGGAGTGAAACAAACCCCAGAGAAGTTCACGAGAGACCTCTGCATTCGGACCGCGTCACTGTGTGGTGCGCCATATCACGAGTAGGCATCATTGGTCCTTACTTTTTTCAGGATAATGGTCGTGCCATAACTGTGAACTCCGAACGGTACTTGTCTATGATACAGGATTATTTTCAGCCGGCTCTTGAGGCAATGGAACTAGAGGATACATGGTTCCAACAGGATGGTGCCACTGCACACACAGCGAGGGTTACCATGAATTGTTTGAGGCAAATGTTTCCTGGACGGCTTATCTCTTTGAGGGGAGATGTGAACTGGCCAGCACGCTCACCAGATTTAGTCCCATGCGATTTTTTCCTTTGGGGTTACCTGAAGTCTTAGGTGTATATCAACCGTCCCAACACCTTGGAAGACCTAAGGAACAATATTGAAGCTGAAATTGGCAGAATACCAGTGGACATGCTTGTTAAAGTTCATGAAAACTTCAGAAAACGTATGCAGCACTGTGTGAATAGCGAAGGTCGACATTTGCCAGATACACTATTTAAAACCATGTAATTTAAAAATTCCATTACTGTTCAGTATAATTAAAATATAAAATAAATTTTTCTAATGATCATAATTTTTTTATTTCATTCCCAAATCAGCAAATTACCGCGCTCCACCCTGTATTTCATACAACTGAAAAACAGAATTTAACCAATTAACCCCGGAAGTATTTTCGTTTTTGCATTTTCGGTTTTTGCTCCCCTCCTTCCCAGAGCCATAACTTTTTAAATTTTTCCATCAATATGGCCAAGAGCGGGCTTGTTTTATGCGGGAAAAGTTGTATTTTTTGAAAGACACCATTGGTTTTAACATATCGTGTACTGGAGAACAAGAAAAAAAATCCAAGTGCGATGAAAATGCAAAAAAAGTGCAATCCCACAGTTGTTTTTTCTTTTTACCATAATCATTAAATGCTAATACTGACCTGCCATTATGATTCTGCAAATCATTACGAGTTCATAGAGACCAAACATGTCTGGGTTATTTTAAATCTAAGTGATGAAAAAAAATTCCAAAGTTTGCTTAAGGAAAAAAAAATGCACAATTTTCCGATACCCGTAGCACCTTCATTTTTCCTGATCTTGGGTTGGGTGATGGCTTATTTTTTGTGCGCCGAGCTGACGTTTTCAGACACGTGTTGGCACAAATACGATCTTTTAATCTCCTGCTATTGCATTTTAATGCAATGTTGCGGCGACCAAAAAAAACATAATTCTGGGGTTTTGACTTTTTTTCCTCGTTATGCTGTTTATCGATTGGGTAAATTCTTTTTTTTATACTGATAGATCGGGTGATTCTGAGATAACAAATATGTCCTCCTGTGGTTCTGGGCTGAATCCTGACCTTTCTCAGAATCATCCTTACCCCACGAGGTGAGATCCTGCATGGAGCCCCAGACCGAGGAAGATTGACAGTCATCTTGAGTTTCTTCCATTTTCCAATTATAGCGCCAACAGTTGTTGCCTTCTCACCAAGCTGCTTGCCTATAGTCCTATAGCCCATCCCAGCTTTATGCAGGTGTACAATTTAGTTCCGGGTGTCCTGAGACACCTCTTTGATCTTGGCCATGGTGGAGAGGTTGGAGATTGATTGATTGAGTGTGTGGAAAGGTGATTTCTTTATACAGGGAAAATGTTCAAATAGGTGCAATTAATACAGGTAATGAGTGCAGAGTAGGAGGGCTTCTTAATGAAAAACAAACAGGTCTGTAAGAGACAGAATTTCATGCAATAAAATGCAATTTAATTTATCTGTATCTATCTATATTCCATAGACTACAAACTATGTGTTTATCAGTAAATGGTACATGACAATTTGTACTTTGTGATAGACAACTGCCTTCCTATCTTCTTCTGTTTAAGCAGTTTAACAGCCAGGCCGGAATGACCTGGAGAGATTGTAATAAGCTGGACCACCACGGGAGGTCGTGCAGTAAAAGGAATGTTTCTCCAGCAGAGCCTCTTGGGAAGCAAAGCTACAAATCGCTGTTCTACTTCATTAGCTCACACCCCATAATTTGGATTGCCTGCTGGAAGCCAAGTGGTAAGTGACAGCCAGCCTCCAAAGAGAATTGAGGCTGGCCATAACCGAAATACACATATTCCTCCCGTCACTATGTACACACCGAAGATGTTGTAGATAAGGATGACTGAATGCCTTCAGAGAATATCAAGGCGAAATGTAACAGCGTGGCTCGACTAATGCTTAATCAAAAGGTCTGTTAAGTGAGGTTATTAAGAGATATATGAAAACGTTACATCAAAAGGGCTCATTCATCAATATTAACTGGGCTTATATTATGTCTAAAAATTTCTTATTAGGGTAGCATAGTCGCCTCGCATTAAATACTAATCACTGCTTTCTGCCAATGACAAGCTTATAAGAAATATGAAAGAAGGGTGTGCTTCCTGCCAGAAGACAGGGGAGACGGAGAAAGATGGGCACAGCCGGCGCCAGCACCCTTGTCATATAAAACACTTTGGTCCAAATGTTTCGTTCAAATGAAAAAGCCTGACTATAAAAAAGAATAAAATAAAGTCACGGCCAAAGGCTCGTAGATGAAAGAAGTATAAATATATAGCAAAGGGTATATCAATAATGTAAAATACGTTTATAGTTCATTTTAATTTGGAGCAAAAAAAAACTACTAACTCTTTATACTAAATGGCTCATTACCCAAACACACTGAAAACAGACGTCTTACTGGAGCTCGGTTGGTTTGGTTGTGTGTGACAATTACATAAGTGTTTTCTCATTGACGGCTTTGTTGGTTTTAGTTTACAATTCTTAGGCTATGTTCACACTTTGCGTTCACCTTCTGCGGGTTCTCCCGCAGCGGATTTGATAAATCTGCAGGGCAAAACAACTGCGGTTCTCCCTGCAGATTTATCGCGGTTTGTTCCGCGGTTTCCGCTGCGGGTTTCCGCCTATACTATTGATGCTGCATATGCAGCAATATGCAGTATCAATAGTAGTGTTAAAAATAACAAAAATTGGTTATACTCACCCTCTGACGTCCCGATCTCCTCGACGCTGCACCCGGCGGTCCGGTTCCAAAGATGCTGTGCGAGAAGGACCCTTCGTGACGTCACGGTCATGTGACCGCGACGTCACCGCAGGTCCTGGTCGCACAGCAACTCTGACCGGACGGCCGCGTGCAGCGCTGAAGACTTCAGAGGGTGAGTATAACATGATTTTTTATTTTTTAACCCCAAATATGGTTCCCAGGGCCTGGAGGAGAGTCTCCTCTCCTCCACCCCGGGTAGGAACCGCACATTATCCGCTTACTTCCCGCAACGTGGGCACAGCCCCATGCGGGAAGTAAGCGGTTCAATGTATTCCTATGGGTGCAGAATCGCAGCGATTCTGCACAAAGAAGTGACATGCTGCGGGTTGTAAACCGCTGCGTTCCCGCGCGGTTTTTCCCGCAGCATGTGCACAGCGGTTTGCGGTTTCCATAGGGTTTACATGTTACTGTAAACGCTATGGAAACTGCTGCGGACCCGCAGCATCAAAATCGCGGCGGTTCCGCGGTAAAAACCGCAAAGTGTGAATATAGCCTTACAGTTATATGAAAAAGCTTGGGCACCCCTATTAATCTTAAGCTTAATGTTTTATAAAAATAGTTTTTTTTTGCAACAGCTATTTCAGTTTCATATATCTAATAACTTTTGGACACAGTAATGTTTCTGCCTTGAAATGAGGTTTAGGCTGGGTTCACATTGCGTTAAGTGCAGTCCACTGATGGCATCCGTTACATAGCGGCAATAACGCTATGTAACGGATCCGTTAGCGCACCCATTGACTGCCATTATGTAGCGCATCGCTAACGCATGTCATAATCGGCATGCGTTTAGTGATGTGCCGTCATTCTGTGACAGACACTCCGACACAGTCTGCAGCATTTTCAGGTCCTTCACCGCTAGCACAGATAGAGCATCTGCGCTAGCGCGATCGCATAAACGCGATCTTTTTCACTTGCGTTAATGCAGTCCATTAGCGTATGCGCTGAACAGACTGAACAGACTGCACTTAACACAATGTGAACCTAGCCTTATTGTAACAGAAAATGTGCAATCTGCGTTCAAACAAAATTTGACAGGTGCATAAGTATTGGCACCCTTATCATTTTCTTGTTTTAAATACTCCTACCTACTTTTTACTTACTTACTAAAGCACTTTTTTTGGTTTTCTAACCTCATTGAGCTTTGAACTTCATAGCCAGGTGTATGCAATCATGAGAAAAGCTACTTAAAGTGGCCACTTGCAAGTTGTTCTCCTGTTTGAATCTCCTCTGAAGAGTGGCATCATGGGCTCCTCAAAACAACTGTCTAATGATCTGAAAACAAAGATTATTCAACATAGTTGTTCAGGGGAAGGATACAAAAAGCTGTCTCAGAGATTTAACCTGTCAATTTCCACTGTGAGGAACATAGTAAGGAAATGGAAGAACACAGGTACAGTTTTTGTTAAGGCCAGAAGTGGCAGGCCAAGAAAAACATCAGAAAGGCAGAAAAGAAGAATGGTGAGATCAGTCAAGGACAATCCTCGACCACCTCTGGAGAGCTGCAGCATCAACTTGCTGCAGATGGTGTCACTGTGCATCGGTCAACTATACAACACACTTTGCACAAGGAGAAGCTGTATGGGAGAGTGATGCGAAAGAAGCCGTTTCTGCAAGCACGCCACAAACAGAGTCGGCTGAGGTATGCAAAAGCACATTTGGAGAAGCCAATTTCTTTTTGGAAGAAGGTCCTGTGGACTGATGAAACCAAGATTGAGTTGTTTGGTCATACAAAAAGGCGTTATGCATGGCGGCCAAAAAACACAGCATTCCAACAAAAACACTAGCAACCCACAGTAAAATTTGGTGGAGGTTCCATCATGCTTTGGGGCTGTGTGGCCAATGCCAGCACCGGAACTCTTGTTAAAGTTGAGGGACGCATGGATTCCTCTCAGTATCAGCAGATTCTTGACAATAATGTTCATGAATCAGTGACAAAGTTGAAGATACGCAGGGGATGGATCTTTCAGCAAGACAATGATCCAAAAAACCGCTCCCAATCTACTCAGGCATTCATGCAGAGGAACAATTATACTGTTCTGGAAAGGCCATCCCAGTCCCCAGACCTGAATATCATTGAACATCTGTGGGATCATTTGAAGAGGGCTGTCCATGCTTGGCGACCATCAAACTTAACTGAACTGGAATTGCTTTGTAAAGAGGAAAGGTCAAAAATACCTTCATCCAGGATCCAGGAACTCATTAAAAGCTACAGGAAGCTGGTGGGGTGCACCTGTCAAATTTTGTTTGAATGCAGATTGCACATTTTCTGTTAGTACAATAAACCTCATTTCAAGGCAGAAACATTACTGTGTCCAACAGTTATTAGATATATGAAACTGAAATAGCTGTAGCAAAAAAAAAACAATTTTTATAAAACATTAAGCTTAAGATTAATATGGGTGCCCAAACTTTTTCATATAACTGTATATCCTGGATGTAATCTAAATCTTATTGACATGCCCTGACTCCCTACTGGATATGTACTGAGCCGGCGCTTATTCAGAACAGCCAATCTAAATATGCCAAGCCGGTAGCACGACAAGACGTGAGGGGTGTTTATAGCCGTGTACACGCTTGGGATGGGCCTATCCATTAGGGGTATGTAGAATGGAGAGGGATTCTTGACTTCTGAACAACTCACCCTTTGGTGTGACCCGGATATATCTTGTGGGTATAATCAAGGCCTCTATTAAATAAGGTAGCTAAAGTGCAGTCACTGGTTTTACCATAACTATGTAGTAGTGGGGAAAGCAAAAAGAGAAAAAAAACAGCTTCGGAGGGGATTCTCACTGCATTTTTTTTAAACATCGCAATTTTTGTGGTAGCTTTTCATGAAGTTTTTTTTTTAAGCCAAAGCCGAGTCGATACAAAAGGAAAAGGAAAACTAAAGAAAGGACCTCTTCCTGCTCGATCCACCTCTGGCTTTGGCATGAGGCACTGCATAAAACTGCAGAGGCATTTATAAAACAAAAAAGGGTGAGAAACATTAGACAAGTAAGGGCACAAGTCATACAATTGTATAAATCGGAGAAAGATCGGTACACAATGTAAGGACTGGCCATCAGCTCTCCCCACCCAAGTGTGACAGCTGCAGGTATTTCTATGGTGGGGAGAGCTGCCGGCCAGTCTGTACACCGCTCACTCTGATTTATACGGCTGTCTGACCCTGCCCTCAGTGCCACCGATTAAGTAGAGACTGAGAAAATTGGCACCGACTTATCTTATTCTATCGGCGGCTCAGTGGTTAGCACTGTTGCTTTGAACTGCTGGGGTTCTGGGTTCAAATCCCACCAAGGACAATATCTGCAAGGAGTTTGCATGTTCTCCCTGTGTTTTTGTGAGTTTCCTCCCACACTCCAAAGACATACTGGTAGAGAATCTAGATTGTGAGCCCCAATGGGGACAGTGCCAATAATGTCTGTACAGAGCTGTGGAATTGATGGTGGTATATAAGTGCGATTAATAAATAACCTGCCCAGCTCTGACAGTGAGAGTAGGAAGGGCCCCGTGCACGTCAGAAATTCAGCAAATCTCTTTAACATTGGTGGGATTACATAACCTAATGTGTATGGGGGCCTTTAGATTGTATGTGAACCTGGAACTAAAACGTACCGTGCTTTTGACTATGAGCCTGTCATGGACCATAAATTTAAAAAAAAAACAATGATGTAGATTGTCGTCCTCTATCAGTATTTCAAATTCATTTTCTAATACATATAAATAGCTAAAAATACTTTTTTCGCTTTAAACCAAAATAAAAGAATCTGTGCTTTAAGTGCTCTGCAAACCGCAGACTAATAAAAAAAAAAAAACACCTCGGTGGTGCTGCCGACAGCACGTGTACTCTTATAAAAAGCAAAGTTGCACATTTGTCACACACTCCAAGACAGTTAATATCCTCGTGATTGTAATTACAGTAAAAAATGCAGCAAGTGTAACACTACATGAAAAATGAACATGCTCAGTTCTGCCGTGCAGCGCTGCTCTAAAAAAAGAAGCAAACTCTTTGACTTTTTCCTAAGACAAAAAGAAATAGTATACCACTTAGCAAAAAAAAGAAAAAAAAACCTCCCGTGCTGGCATTTTGGCAGTGTTAGCAGTATTTTGTTTCAATTCCTCAGCACATGTTCTCATCACATCAGAATTCTTAATTTCAGTGGCCTTGCAGAGGTCCAGTTACTATCTTTTGTATTTATCCACTAAGGATGGTAATTTAGGTCTAATTAACGGAACTGAGTCACAAAGAGCTTTTCTCTCCCAGACTCCATTTAAATGTCTGAAACAACCAGTAAGATTGGGCCTTTGCTCTTGTTCGTCCCAGACTTTGGCTGCACAATGGCGTTATTGAAGCCTCCTGCTTTGCATACAGTCAGAGGTCTGGAGGTTATCCTCAATGTGAAATTCTTTAGATGAGATGAACAATAGGATTTAACAGCATGTCGTCAGCTTTCATATATTAGCTAAACATCCATGTTTAAGTCAGCAAGACAAGCTCCTCATCCCGCAGCCTTCTCGCCAGTCTGCACAGTACCTTTGAAATGCTATCCTTTTGCCAGTTGCTGAATTTGATATCATGCTTTATGAGGGATCAATTTCCATGCAGCAGAGACAAAGACCAGGATGAAAGGCGAGGCAAGGCGCTGCATACAAAGGCTGCGCAGCCACGTAAGGAAAAGCATGATAAAGCAGATCTGCTGCTGATGTGATGTGGAGAATGAGCATGTAATGATAAAACGCACAAGGATCAGATAAGTAGAAAGGACTCAAATATATAGACGAAAGGAAAAATGATTGTGTCGCGGAATGTCTTACTCCATTTCAATAAGAAAGGAAATAAGCATCTGAAAACCATGCATGATAAGCATACCATTCTTCAGCTCTGCTGGCCTCAGATATACAAAAATGTGCAGACCAGAAAGGTAGGAACAAGAAAGAATCAAGGAAAAGCAAACTCCATGAAAAAAAAGGACGTGAATAGACTTTAAACTATTTTTTAAAGTATGAGACATTGGGAATTATTAAAAAGGTTGTCCACTACTTTTACATTGATGCCACATCCTTAGGATTGGGCATCAAAGTCTGTTTGGCTGGGGTATGGCACTCGGCACCCACGCCGATCAGCTTTATCGGTGCCAGCGGCGGCGAACACCAGCCAGAATTACTTACTTGTGGAACTTGGCCGTTTACTTGTAGTGGCCGCCATGGGGTATAACACATTTGCCTCCTATTCAATTCAATAGGAGGTGGATGTACAGTAACAAGCCTCGGCCACTTCAAGTAGATGCAGCAGCTCGGCACCAATAACAGCTGATCAGTGGGGGTGCCGAGTGTCAGACCCCAAACAATCAGACATTGATGCCCTATTCTAAGAATAGAGCACCAATGTAAAAGTAGTGGACATTTTTAATACCGTAACCACTGTCTGTCACGACTCTATTGTCGGGTGTCCCAGGACCAGGGACTCTTTCCCTGTCCCTAACGCTGGGGATGCCCTAGTTCGCCCTGTTCCCCAGATTACTTATCATGGTGAAGATGCTAGGGCCACGTACCTTGCCTTAGCTCCTGAATCTGCCCTGCCCACCAACCATACTAACAAGGTAATACGAACAGGGATAACAGAAAATTCCAAACATACAAATATACTCAAATGTACAACAGAGGAATGCACCAGGGAGTGGAGGAAGTAGGAAGAAAGGGAATTATCACACACTCAAAAAACTAGCCGCAGTCACAGATACATCCACCAAACGCCTTGTCCAATAATAACAAACAACCTCCAGCTATGCAGAAAAAGCTAACTCTGACAATGAGTGCTTGCCAGGGCCCAGATTATATAGGAGATGGGAGTGGCTAACCATGCACAGCTGAGAGCCTTAATGCAGGAAAGCTTCCAGGAACTCTCGACTCCTGCACTGTTAAAAAAAACTTACACCATTTAATATGAAGGTGAAGGGCTTGTAACCAGAGTGGGAGGAATCAGAGGCTGTGGTCTTCAAGATCCTCTCTGTTGCAGTAAACCCGTGACACTGGCTTTGTAGCTTTTCAGACCATCACTATTTGAAGGCCTACATTTACTGAAAGTTTCTCCAGAAGTATTGTCCAATAAGTGTCATATAGAAGAGCCACATCCATTTCCATAGAACTGAATACAGTCATGGACAAAAGCATTGGCACCCTTGAAATTGTTCCAGAAAATGAAGTATTTCTCCCAGAAAATTATTGCAATTATACATGTTTATACACATCTTTATTTCCATTCTGTGTATAGGAACCACACAAAGGAAAAAAAAGAAAAAAAGGCAAATTGGATATAGTTTCACACAAAACCGCCCAAACGGTCTGGACAAAATTGTTGGCACATTTCCAAAATTGTGGGTAAACAAGTTTGCTTCAAGGATGTGATGCTTGCTCAAACTCAACAGGCTCAATGATTTGGAAATCTCCTATAGCCATATTATATTCAGAACACAGAACCCAGATCAGAAGTTGAAAGTTGGTAATTTTTCCATTTCATTTGAAAATAATTCATTTAGAAATTGATGACTTCAACAAATCTCAAAAAGGTTGGAACAGGGTAACAAAATTCTGGAAAAGTGAAAAACAACTTACAAGTCAAATTCAACTAAGTCATATGACTGTATTAAAAGAACATGTTTGCAGAGGCAGAGTCTCTCAGAGGCAAAGATGGTCAGAGGTTTACCAATCTGTCAACAACTGCATCTAAACATTGTGGAACAATTTCAGAAAAAAGTCCCTCAATGCAAAATTGCAAAGACTTTGAATATCCCATGCCCTACAGTACATATTATCATCAAAGGATTCAGAGATTCTGGAGAAATCCATGTGCGCAAGCAACAGACAAAGCAGAGACTCAATATTGGTTGCTCCTGATCTACGGGTCCTCAAAAAGCACTGAATTAAAAACAGGCATTAGTTGGTCATGCACATCACTACAATCGCTCAAGAATACTTTAAAAAATCAATACTTCCAGAACACAGATCAATGTGCAATAAACAAATGCAATTGAGAGCTATATCGTGCAAAAACGAAGTAGCCAAAGGTCGAAATAAACATTGCCATCCTCTCTGGGCAAATCTCATTTCAAATAAACATGAGGCAAAATAGAAAACTGTTATGTGGTCATATGATTAAAAATTTTAAAACCTTTATGGTAACTAAAGATGTCATGTCCTGCAGACTCAAGAAGAAGGACTATCCAGTTTGTTATCAGCGCACAGATCAAAAGCACTGATAGTAAGAGGATGCATTAGTGCCTAGGGCAATGTGCAGCTTACACACCTTGAACACCGAGCATTATATAGAGTTTGTAGAAAAACATATGCTCCCATCTATACAATGTCTGTTTCAGGAAGGCATTGTCTGTTTCAGGAAGGTCGTGTATATTTCAACAACACAATGCTATACCACATACTGCATCCATCACATTAGCATGGCTTCACAGATGAAGAGTTCGCGTGATGAACTGGCCGTCTATAGCTATACTGGCCACATTTCACCATAGAAAACATTTGGCGCATTATGAAGCAAAAAATCGGACAAGAAAGACCCATGACTGTTGAGCAGCTAGAATGCTACATCAGACAAGAATAGGGCAACATTTCTCTCGCCAAACAAATTGGTCTCCTCACTTCCAAAATGTTTACAGACTGTTGTAAAAAAAAGTGGGATGCAACACAATGGTAAACGTGGTCCTGTCTCAATCATTTTGAGATGTGTTGCTGCTATTGATCTCTAAATGAGTTAACTTTTTAAAATAAAATGGAACAATGTCTAACTTTGACCTTCAGATCTGTGATCTATGTTTTGCTGATAAAATATGGTTATAAGCAGAGCTGTGGAGTCGGTAAGCCAAACCTTCGACTCCGACTCCTCAATTTCCCTGACTTTCAATTCCTCAGCACTTGTCACTACTGAGCATATACATAAAGTGCAGCACAGATTCATCTCAACTAAAAGCTTAGATCAGGAACAGAACAGACATTTATAGGACATTTCATAACTTTCTAAAATTCTTACGAAAACATTTGCAGCATATCCTGCACTGAACTACTACTGTACCCAATTTATTACAGTGCCTTCCAAAGTATTCGACTCCCTGGAACTTTTCAACCTTTTCCCACATATCATGCTTCAAACATAAAGATACCAAATGTAAATTTTTGGTGAAGTATCAACAAGTTGAACACAATTGTGAAGTTGAATGAAATTGATTGGTTATTTTATATTTTTGAGGACAAAAACTGAAAAGTGGTGCGTTCAATATTATTCAGCCCCTTTAACTTAATACTTTGTTGCGCCACCTTTTGCTGCGATTACAGCTGCAAGTCACTTGGGGTATGTCTCTGTCAGTTTTGTACATCGAGAGACTGAAATTCTTGCCCATTCTTCCTTGGCAAACAGCTCGAGCTCAGTGATGTTTGATGGAGATCGTTTATGAACAGCAGTTTTCAGCTCTTTCCATAGATTCTTGATTGGATTGAGATCTGGACGTTTATTTGTGAACCATTCCGTTGTAGATTTTGCTTTATGTTTGGAATCATCGTCTTGTTGGAAGACAAGTCTCCGTCTCAGTCTCAGGTCTTTTGCAGACTCCAACAGTTTTTCTTCAAGAATGGTCCTGTATTTGGCTACATCCATCTTCCCATCAATTTTAACTATCTTCTCTGTCCCTGCTGAAGAAAAGCAGGCCCAAACCATGATGCTGCCACTACAATGTTTGACAGTGGGGATGGTGTGTTCAGGGTGATGAGCTGTGTTGCCTTAACGCCAAACATATCGTTTGGCATTGTTGCCAAAATGTTTGATTTTGGTTTCATCTGACCAAAGAACCTTCTTCGACATGTTTGGTGTGTTTCCCAGGTGGCTTGTTGCAAACTTTAAACGTCACATTTTATGGATATCTTTGAGAAATGGCTTTCTACTTGAACTCTTCCATAAAGGCCAGATTTGTGCAGTGTACGACTGATTGTTGTCCTATGGACAGACTGTGCCACCTCAGCTGTAGATCTCTGCAGTTAATCTTTATTTTTATATAGCGCTAACATATTCCGCAGCGCTTTACATTTTTTCACACATTATCATCACTGTCCCCGATGGGGCTCACAATCTAAATTCCCTATCAGTATGTCTTTGGAATGTGGGAGGAAACCGGAGTGCCCAGGGGAAACCCACGCAAACACGGAGAGAACATACAAACTACTTGCAGATGTTGTCCTTGGTGGGATTCAAACCCAGGACTCCAGCACTGCAAGGCTGCAGTGCTAACCACTAAGCCACCGTGCCGCCCAGTTCATCCAGAGTGATCATGGGCCTCTCGGCTGCATCTCTGATCAGTCTTCTCCTTGTTTGAGATGGAAAATTAGAGGGACGGCCGGGTCTTGGTAGATTTGCAGTGGTATGATACACCTTCCATTTCAATATGATCACTTGCACAGTGCTCCTTGGGATGTTTAAAGTTTTGAAAATCATTTTGTATTCAAATCCGGCTTTAAACTTCTCCACAACAGTATCACGGACCTGCCTGTTGTGTTCCTTGTTCTTCATGATGCTCTCTGTGCTTCAAACAGAAACTTGAGACTATCACAGAGCAGGTGCATTTATACGGAGACTTGATTACACACAGGTGGATTATATTTATCATCATTAAGCATTTAGGACAACATTGGATCATTCAGAGATCCACAATGAACTTCTGGCGTGAGTTTGCTGCTCTGAAAGTAAAGGGGACGAATAATATTGCACGCCCCACTTTTCAGTTTTTGAATTTCCATAAAAATTGAAAATAACCAATAAATTTCGTTCAACTTCACAATGGTGTTCCACTTGTTGTTGATTCTTCACCAAAAATTTACATTTGGTATCTTTATGTTTGAAGCATGATATGTGGCAAAAAGGTTGAAAAGTTCCAGGGAGCCGAATACTTTCGCAAGGCACTGTATATATTTTAGGAGACGGTTCATTTTATACCGACTCCAATTCAACCAAAATGGACCCCAAGTCCAACTCCACAGCCCTTTATAAAAGATTCCCAAACCGTTTTCTGTAGATTTTATAACATATTTTTGGAAATGGGGTTGTAGTTTATTGTAAATAAATGTCTATGGCTGTTAGCATAAAGAAATGCAAGTTGTTATTGTCATGTGGCAAAAAGTTTCTGCGTACTCATGTTTTTTCCAGGGTTTAAAATGGAAAAAAGTTACGTTTGTCATAAACTTGATGATATACAGTTTAATTCCTCAGAGACCACAGTGAGCGCTGAGCAATTTTTGGCTGGATTCTTACAGGAATATTTTATCACATTTTTATAGTGATCTTATTATGGTTTTTGAGTGTTTGTTAAAAGGGTATTTCCGTGATGTACATTTATGGCATACATAGTGCAAATATCATAAATGTATAGTAAATATGAGTAGCACGATCTGGAACTTGCATCTGCTTAACCCCTTCCCGACCTGTGACACAGCGTATGCGTCATGAAAGTCGGTGCCAATCCGACCTGTGACGCATATGCTGTGTCACAGAAAGATCGCGTCCCTGCAGATCCGGTGAAAGGGTTAACTCCCATTTCACCCGATCTGCAGGGACAGGGGGAGTGGTAGTTTAGCCCAGGGGGGGTGGCTTCACCCCCTCGTGGCTACGATCGCTCTGATTGGCTGTTGAAAGTGAAACTGCCAATCAGAGCGATTTGTAATATTTCACCTAAAAAAATGGTGAAATATTACAATCCAGCCATGGCCGATGCTGCAATATCATCGGCCATGGCTGGAAATACTAATGTGCCCCCACCCCACCCCTCCGATCGCCCCCCCAGCCCCCCGATCTGTGGCCCGCTCCCCTCCGTCCTGTGCTCCGCTCCCCCGTCCTCCTGTCCGCTCCCCCCGTGCTCCAATCACACCCCCCGTGCTCCAATCAAACCCCCCCGCACTCCGATCCCCCCCCGTGCTCCGATCCACCCCCCCTGCACACCGATCCACCCCCCCTGCACACCGATCCACCCGCCCGCACACCGATCACTCTCCCCCATGCTCCGATCCCTCCCCCCCCGTGCTCCGACGCCCCCCCGTGCCCTGATCTCCCCCCCCTGTGCCCTGATCTCCCCCCCTTATACTTACCGATCCTGGCGGGGTCCGTCCGTCTTCTTCCCCGAGCGCCGCAATGTTCCAAAATGGCGGGCGCATGCGCAGTGCGCCCGCCGAATCTGCCGGCCGGCAGATTCGTTCCAATGTGAATTTTGATCACTGTGATATAATCTATCACAGTGGTCAAAATAAAAAAACAGTAAATGACCCCCCCCATTTGTCCCCCATAGATAGGGACAATAATAAAATAAAGAATTTTTTTTTTTTTCCACTAAGGTTGGAGTTAGAACTAGGGTTAGGGGTAGGGTTAGGGGTAGGGTTAGGGGTAGGGTTAGGGGTAGGGGTAGGGGTAGGGGTAGGGGTAGGGGTAGGGTTAGGGTTAGGGGTAGGGTTAGGGGTAGGGGTAGGGTTAGGGTTTCGATATGTGCACACGTATTCTGGTCCTCTGCGGATTTTTCCGCAGCGGATTTGATAAATCCGCAGTGCTAAACCGCTGCGGATTTATGGCAGATTTACCGCGGTTTTTCTGCGCATTTCACTGCGGTTTTACAACTGCGATTTTCTATTGGAGCAGTTGTAAAACCGCTGTGGAATCCGCAGAAAGAAGTGACATGCTGCGGAATGTAAACCGCTGCGTTTCCGTGCAGTTTTTCCGCAGCATGTGTACAGCGATTTTTGTTTCCCATAGGTTTACATTGAAATGTAAACTCATGGGAAACTGCTGCGGATCCGCAGCGTTTTCCGCAGCGTGTGCACATACCTTTAGAATTAGGCTATGTGCACACGGTGCGGATTTGGCTGCGGATCCGCAGCGGATTGGCCGCTGCGGATCCGCAGCAGTGTTCCATCAGGTTTACAGTACCATGTAAACCTATGGAAAACCAAATCCGCTGTGCCCATGGTGCGGAAAATACCGCACGAAAACGCTGCGTTGTATTTTCCGCAGCATGTCAATTCTTTGTGCGGATTCCGCAGCGTTTTACACCTATTCCTCAATAGGAATCCGCAGGTGAAATCCGCAGTAAATCCGCAGGTAAAACGCAGTGCCTTTTACCCGCGGATTTTTCAAAAATGGTGCGGAAAAATCTCACACGAATCCGCAACGTGGGTACATAGCCTTAGGATTAGGGTTGGGTTGGAATTAGGGTTGTGGTTAGGGTTAGGGGTGTGTTGGGGTTAGGGTTGTGGTTAGGGTTACGGCTACAGTTGGGATAAGGGTTAGGGGTGTGTTGGCGTTAGAATTGAGGGGTTTCCACTGTTTAGGCACATCAGGGGGTCTCCAAACGCAACATGGCGCCACCATTGATTCCAGCCAATCTTTTATTCAAAAAGTCAAATGGTGCTCCTTCCCTTCCGAGCCCCGACGTGTGCCCAAACAGTGGTTTACCCCCACATATGGGGTATCAGTGTACTCAGGACAAACTGGGCAACAATTACTGGGGTCCAATTTCTCCTGTTACCCTTGAGAAAATAAAAAATTGCTTGCTAAAACATCATTTTTGAGGAAAGAAAAATGATTTTTTATTTTCACGGCTCTGCGTTGTAAACGTCTGTGAAGCACTTGGGGGTTCAAAGTGCTCACCACATATCTAGATAAGTTCCTTGGGGGGTCTAGTTTCCAAAATGGGGTCACTTGTGGGGGGTTTCTACTGTTTAGGCACACCAGGGGCTCTGCAAACGCAACGTGACGCCCGCAGACCATTCCATCAAAGTCTGCATTTCAAAACGTCACTACTTGACTTCCGAGCCCCGACATGTGCCCAAACAGTGGTTTACCCCCACATATGGGGTATCAGCGTACTCAGGACAAACTGGGCAACAATTACTGGGGTCCAATTTCTCCTGTTACCCTTGAGAAAATAAAAAATTGCTTGCTAAAACATCATTTTTGAGGAAAGAAAAATGATTTTTTATTTTCACGGCTCTGCGTTGTAAACGTCTGTGAAGCACTTGGGGGTTCAAAGTGCTCACCACATATCTAGATAAGTTCCTTGGGGGGTCTAGTTTCCAAAATGGGGTCACTTGTGGGGGGTTTCTACTGTTTAGGCACACCAGGGGCTCTGCAAACGCAACGTGACGCCCGCAGACCATTCCATCAAAGTCTGCATTTCAAAACGTCACTACTTGACTTCCGAGCCCCGACATGTGCCCAAACAGTGGTTTACCCCCACATATGGGGTATCAGCGTACTCAGGACAAACTGGGCAACAATTACTGGGGTCCAATTTCTCCTGTTACCCTTGAGAAAATAAAAAATTGCTTGCTAAAACATCATTTTTGAGGAAAGAAAAATGATTTTTTATTTTCACGGCTCTGCGTTGTAAACGTCTGTGAAGCACTTGGGGGTTCAAAGTGCTCACCACATATCTAGATAAGTTCCTTGGGGGGGTCTAGTTTCCAAAATGGGGTCACTTGTGGGGGGTTTCTACTGTTTAGGCACACCAGGGGCTCTGCAAACGCAACGTGACGCCCGCAGACCATTCCATCAAAGTCTGCATTTCAAAAGTCACTACTTCCCTTCTGAGCCCCGACGTGTGCCCAAACAGTGGTTTACCCCCACATATGGGGTATCAGCGTACTCAGGAGAAACTGGACAACAACTTTTGGGGTCCAATTTCTCCTGTAACCCTTGGGAAAATAAAAAATTCTGGGCTAAAAAATTATTTTTGAGGAAAGAAAACGTATTTATTATTTTCACTGCTCTGTGTTATAAACTTCTGTGAAGCACTTGGGGGTTCAAAGTGCTCACCTCACATCTAGATAAGTTCCTTTCGGGGTCTAGTTTCCAAAATGGGGTCACTTGTGGGGGGTTTCTACTGTTTAGGCACACCAGGGGCTCTGCAAACGCAACGTGACGCCCGCAGACCATTCCATCAAAGTCTGCATTTCAAAAGTCACTACTTCCCTTCTGAGCCCCGACATGTGCCCAAACTGTGGTTTACCCCCACATATGGGGTATCAGCGTACTCAGGAGAAACTGTACAACAACTTTTGGGGTCAAATTTCTCCTGTTACCTTTGGGAAAATAATAAATTGCAGGCTAAAAAATCATTTTAGAGAAAATAAAATTTTTATTTTATTTTCATGGCTCTGCGTTATAAACTTCTGTGAAGCACTTGGAAGTTCAAAGTCCTCACCACACATCTAGATTAGTTCCTTTGGGGGTCTAGTTTCCAAAATGGGGTCATATGTGGGGGATCTCCAATGTTTAGGCACACAGGGGCTCTCCAAACGTGACATGGTGTCCGCTAATGATTGGAGCTAATTTTCCATTTAAAAAGCCAATTGGCGTGCCTTCCCTTCCGAGCCCTGCCGTGCGCCCAAACAGTGGTTTACCCCCACATATGGGGTATCAGCGTACTCAGGACAAACTGGACAACAACATTTGCGGTCCAATTTCTCCTATTACCCTTGGCAAAATAGGAAATTCCAGGCTAAAAATCATTTTTGAGGAAAGAAAAATTATTTTTTATTTTCATGGCTCTGCATTATAAACTTCTGTGAAGCACCTGGGGGTTTAAAGTGCTCAATATGCATCTAGATAAGTTCCTTGGGGGGTCTAGTTTCCAAAATGGGGTCACTTGTGGGGGAGCTCCAATGCATAGACACACAGGGGCTCTCCAAACGCGACATGGTGTCCGCTAACAATTGGAGCTAATTTTCCATTCAAAAAGTCAAATGGCGCGCCTTCCCTTCCGAGCCCTGCCGTGTGCCCAAACAGTGGTTTACCCCCACATATGAGGTATCGGCGTACTCGGGAGAAATTGCCCAACAAATTTTAGGATTCATTTTATCCTATTGCCCATGTGAAAATGAAAAACTGAGGCGAAAATAATGTTTTTGTGAAAAAAAAAGTACTTTTTCATTTTTACAGATCAATTTGTGAAGCACCTGAGGGTTTAAAGTGCTCAATATGCATCTAGATAAGTTCCTTGGGGGTCTAGTTTCCAAAATGGGGTCATTTGTGGGGGAGCTCCAATGTTTAGGCACACGGGGGCTCTCCAAACACGACATGGTGTCCGCTAACGATGGAGATAATTTTTCATTCAAAAAGTCAAATGGCGCTCCTTCCCTTCCGAACCTTACCATGTGCCCAAACAGTGGTTTACCCCCACATGTGAGGTATCGGTGTACTCATGAGAAATTGCCCAACAAATTTTAGGATCCATTTTATCCTGTTGCCCATGTGAAAATGAAAAAAATTGAGGCTAAAAGAATTTTTTTGTGAAAAAAAAGTACTTTTTCATTTTTACGGATCAATTTGTGAAGCCCCCGGGGGTTCAAAGTTCTCACTATGCATCTAGATAAGTTCCTTGGGGCGTCTAGTTTCCAAAATGGGGTCACGTGTGGGGGAGCTCCAATTTTTAGGCACACGGGGGCTCTCCAAACGTGACATGGTGTCCGCTAAAGAGTGGAGCCAATTTTTCATTCAAAAAGTCAAATGGCGCTCCTTCCCTTCCAAGCCCTGCCGTGCGCCCAAACAGTGGTTTACCCCCACATATGAGGTATCAGCGTACTCAGGACAAATTGGACAACAACTTTCGTGGTTCAGTTTCTCCTTGTACCATTGGGAAAATAAAAAAAATGTTGCTAAAAGATAATTTTTGTGACTAAAAAGTTAAATGTTCATTTTTTCCTTCCATGTTGCTTCTGCTGCTGTGAAGCACCTGAAGGGTTAAAAAACTTCTTGAATGTGGTTTTGAGCACCTTGAGGGGTGCATTTTTTAGAATGGTGTCACTTTTGGGTATTTTCAGCCATATAGACCCCTCAAACTGACTTCAAATGTGAGGTGGTCCCTAAAAAAAATGGTTTTGTAAATTTCGTTGTAAAAATGAGAAATCGCTGGTCAAATTTTAACTCTTATAACTTCCTAGCAAAAAAAAATTTTGTTTCCAAAATTGTGCTGGTGTAAAGTAGACATGTGGGAAATGTTATTTATTAACTATTTTGTGTCACATAACTCTCTGGTTTAACAGAATAAAAATTCAAAATGTGAAAATTGCGAAATTTTCAAAATTTTCGCCAAATTTCCGTTTTTATCACAAATAAACGCAGAATTTATTGACCTAAATTTACCACTAACATGAAGCCCAATATGTCACGAAAAAACAATCTCAGAACCGCTAGGATCCGTTGAAGCGTTCCTGAGTTATTACCTCATAAAGGGACACTGGTCAGAATTGCAAAAAACGGCCAGGTCATTAAGGTCAAAATAGGCTGGGTCATGAAGGGGTTAAAGAAAGAGGTCTTTACATGTGCCGCTGTTAGTGGGGGTTGGAACAGCCATTTATTTGACTTGGATTCTGACCACCTCTCTTGGATTCTGACCACCTCTCCACTGACAGTAGCGTCTGTCAGGGCCCAATTCTGGACGTCGATCGATCCCATATCTACATATATTTATGACACATGATGTAGATTTGATGAATGTAGGAAATGGAAAATGAATGTTAATAAGAAAATAGATTTTATCATGCGTTTTCCATGCAGTCAACTACCACACAAGTCAATAAATTGGAATAAAACCATGAGAATGGTACACTACGAGAACCCACCCCAACCCTGACAAGCTTCTGTCTCTGGTGAAAACAATAAAATTGGATAGGTAATTAATTTTTTCACCATAAACAACATCCATGGACATTAAACTGCCAAATACTATTCAAAGTCTACAGACAATGAAAAAATGTATCATTGCCAACCGTTTGTGCAATGGATTTCATTTTACTGTAGCAACTGTGGCATGATGACATTGAAGTCAAGAGAGCCTACACATTATGAGTATGGCTGGTGCCATTTGTACCAATGAAAAGCAGTGCTACTTTGACGTTCTTGAAATTGCTCCCTCAGGCAAACGTTTGTTGTATCATGGAGAACAAATCGAGCATCTTTTAGCTTCCTTAATACGTTTCTAGGATGGAGGATGTTGTTTTCCAAGAATTTCAGATAGAGGAATTTAAAAGATCAAATGAAAAATACAGGCTGCCCACTAAAGACAAGATGTGTCCAAATGTGCAGATTGTGGGCATGTACCGCCAAGCTACTCATTTGAATAGTCACTGGAAACATTTCTTGCATTACAAGTCATACTGGAAACTAAAAATGTGAAGTTTCAGGTAGAAAAAAATAAATAAAAACCTTCCTACAGTTGAACTTGGAGAAAAGTTTGAAGAGGTGTCGCACTATTACAGCTATTCACAAGATAGGCGCCATACATATTCGATAGTGATCCTTTGGTTGACTGTGACAACTATCTCTCGTGACTCTACCATACAGAGAGGCCACTGCAAAATCCCTCTGCAAGCAGCTTATTCACCAGAGAACAAAAAGATAAGTTATTGGAAATCTGATCCTCGTGATCCATCGCACAGCATAATCTGTCAGGGAGGAGTGGGGAGGCTCCCATACACATTAGATATGCTGATATCGGTGGGTTTGGCCAACTTCCGTCTAATGGGTAAAGGGACTAATAGTCTGTCTGATGGAGGTCTGATTATTGGATTCACAGAAATACAGCATTTGGCTATTTTTGTCAGTCCCATGGATGATTTTCATTGTGTGACAACTCCATTAACAGAAATAAAAATGTATCTTGATTAATATAATGTAATTTGAATATTCGGTAGCATTTTCACTCCACGGCCTTGGATTGACATTAGACATGTGGCTTTAATATACTGCAATATATACTCATAATGGGGGGCAAAATGTTTTAAGTAACTAATTTAGCCTGTTTGGATTCAAAGATCTCAACGTGAAATTTCTCTTGAAAAGAAGTCAGCTAGAGCCCTTCATACTGAAAGATAAAGGCAGAAAATTACAAATGATTTCTACATATTTCCCAAAACCACAGACTTGATGTTGAGCGAAGAGATGCAGGTTCACACTGTGCACCATACCAACGTACAACATTTCTATTTCAATTTTACAGAAGGTTCTTCAGTACAGCAACGCTGTAAAGATCAAAGAGTTTTTAATAAGCAGCACAGAACTCAGATGTGGTCAAACAAACAATATATCAAGTCTTACCTTATCTTTAATATCTAGCAAACAACCCATTTCATGATGGATATCAGTTAATTTCACCATTACAGGAAAATGTCAAACTAAATGATTATATGTGTGAGGCTGCGGCTGCCTGGTGGTCTTATCTCTCCGTAAATCACTCTAGTACCTAAATGGCTTGTTACATGCAGGTGAGATTCGTAAGTGGGAGACTTTTCAATGGGCAAAAGAGGTGTAATGCCAGTATTACTAAAGGTGCATTCACACTGGCCGACTGCAGCCGTTCAGCCACCGACTGTAAGGGTACCGTCTCACAGTGGCACTTTGGTCGCTACGATGGCACGATCCGTAACGCTCCAGCGTCGCTCTATTATCGCTCTAGCGTCGTAGACTGCGGTCACACTTCGCAATGCATGGCGCTGGAGCGATAATTTCATGACGTATTTGAGATGTTGAAGTCGTACGGGACAGTCGCACGGGCATGTCACACAGGAGGTGCTCTCACAATTCAGAGCACATTTTGCATAATCTATCCGTGACGTTGTTCACGAGGGGCGTGTTGTGCTGCTAGCTAACTACACCTGTAATGTGTTCATTGGCCGTTGGTTACTGTGCGCACATTGGTTGGAAAAATTGTCACCTGAGCGCTATTGTTCCTGACGCCACCTCAGCTTTCAAAATAATACAGCGCTCGAGAGCCGCGGTTTTATCGGCTGGGAACAATAGTACCACGTCTGTCGAATGAGCGCACAGTATTGTCCCGCCCAATCAGCACACAGGAGGTGGAGAATTTGGCGCTCCTACGTATCAAGCTCCTCCACCCATTACATCGTATACAATATCATGCACACCTTTGTTACACGATGCGATCATGCCGCCACAGCGGGACACTTGACGACGAAAGAAAGTTTCAAACGATCTGCTACGACGTACGATTCTCAGCGGGGTCCCTGATCACAGTAGCGTGTCAGACACAGCGAGATCGTAAGTATATTGCTGGAACGTCACGGAGCGTGCCGTCGTAGCGACCAAAGTGCCACTGTGAGACGGTACCCTAAGCGATTGACGACATTACACAGCCTGTTTAAAAAGGCAGTCCACACTTTCATGAATACATGTAAAATAAAAGAAAGTGTGAACTTGGTCGAGTATTTTGACCAGGTCAGATTTAGGAAAACCTGACATGGGCTTGTATGTTTTGAGATACCTAAGGGATTGGTAGTGGGATGGGTCGCTCCTCCACTCCAGGTTTTGGCAGTGTCTCATGCTTATGAGTCCCATTTAAACTTTCAGTATAGCTTTGAGTGTGTCAGTGTTTTGGTTTGCAAGCTAGAGAGCAGGCATTCTCTGCACCACAGGTCTGTGTGATACTGAACACACCAATGAGAGATATGGTAGTGTAGTCACCCACGCAACCGAGTGTTACGGACGATCTGGCTGCAATAATGGCTTACCTTTTTGTTGTGAGTTGTCAAAATAAAGACTAAAGGTACCGTTATACTAAGAGGCGCTGCAGCGATACAGACAACAAGCCGATCGCTGCAGCGTCGCTGTTTAGGTCGCTAGGAGACGTCAAACACGGCAACAGCAGAATGATGCAGGAGCGATCCAGTGACGTATTTATCGTTCTCGCTGGTTGTTAGCTCAATGAAAAAACATTGCAGGCGTCGTTGCTTTTGCTGTCAAACATGACGAATCACACCGACCTGACGACCAAATAAAATTCCGGACTTCTAGCTACGACCAGCGATGTCACAGCGAGATCCTGATCGCTGCTGCATGTCAAACACAACGAGATCGCTATCCAGGACGCTGCAACGTCACGGATCGCTGTCGTTCTAAAGTTGCTCAGTGTGAAGGTACCTTTAAGTAAGACCAATCAATATCATTGTTCTCGGCAGCACATGTATTGTTTACACAAGTTGATGTGCTGCTGAGAAAGATGATTTTTAAATGAGCTTAAAAATCAGTTTATCAGACAAATGAGCCTTTTGCTCCCCTGGGAATGCTTGAGCACAATTATCAGTTAATGTAAATGTGCCATAAGACTTAAGAAGATATGTTGCTTTGCTTAATTGTTCATTGGAGATACTTAAAGGGAACTTGTCACCCCCCCCAGGCGTTTTTAATTAAAGGAGCCACCTTGTGCAGCACTAATGCTGCATTCTGTCAAGGTGGCTCTTTTAGTTGGGGTCCCTGCCAACGCTGAAATAATTGTTTTTAGAATTTGCCCCTCATACCTGTAGCTTGTCAGGGGGCATGTCTTTTCCTCCCTGACACAAACACCTCCTAGCCGTCACTCAGTCCCTCAATGCCGCCTCCATTTCCTTCCTGAACGTCCCCGGCGCCTGCGCTTTAAGTTTTTTTTCTGGCATGCGCAGTTTGCGCTGCCCTTCGACTCCCATCACATGATGGGAACTTACATCGCAGGCACCGGGGACGTTCAGGAAGGAAATGGAGGCGGCACCCGGTGCTTGGAGGGCCCGAGTGACGGCTGGGAGGCGTTAATGTTAGGGGGAAAAGACATGCCCCCCCTGACAAACTGCAGGTATGAGGGGCAAATTATAAAACCGATTATTTCAGTGTTGGCAGAGCACCGAACTAAAAGAGCCACCTTGACAGAATGTAGCATTAGTGCTCCACAAGGTGGCTCTTTTAGTTAAAAACGCCTGGGGGGGTGACAGGTTCCCTTTAAAATTTGGGTATAGAATTTGGCTACTTTTATACAAACATTCTTAGGGCAAGTTCACACTGGGTATTTGTGCTGCTTTTTTTCTGCAGAAAAACCTGATTTCTTGGCAGGAAAGAAGCTGTGGCAAAAACGTAGGTTTAGGTGTGTTTTTTGGTGCAATTTTTTGGTGCAGTTTATTGGTGCGTTTTTGGTCTAACTTGTGTCTCTTTGTCCATGCTAATGTCTAGAACTTTTCTGCAGAAAAAAAGTCTGCAAATAATGCGTTTTTGCTGCGTTTTTTTCAACACTCATTCAAGCCAATGGGTGAAAAACGCTGCAAAACTGCTGAAAGAAGTGACATGTTCTATGTCCAAAAAAGCTACAAAGAACAAAACCCTAGTTAACAAAACCTGACATGGCGGATATACCTAAAAACCTCAGATTTGCATTAAGCAAAATGAGTGGCTCCCTAGATACATATATAACCTACATGAAGAAAGGAGCACCATTCTCAAAACATAATTCTAGTGTGACAGCCTTTTTAAATTTCAAATACAACCTTTATTAAGCTCACACATATACACAGTAAATAAATTTGGCTCAAAAAGACCCAATATATAATAGACATATTGGACAAGTGTACATTTTGGGGAAAAGAGAACAAAAAGGCAAAATGCACAGAAAATGTGCATACACCACCCTATTGGACAGGTACAGTAAATCGTTATATTGTTTGTAAATTGAACCTAATCCTGCCAATAAACCAAACTCAAAAACACACAGACCGGGTATACATCCCGGATATCTGAAGACATGTGCCCGCTCTTGTCTATATAAAATCACTTCAATAGCCAAAAAAGTGCAAGTGCAAAAGTGGAATAGTGCAAGAGTAGCAATGATAGGTTACATTAATTCTTACCCATAGTAGGGAGGGTGGTGTAACCAAAACCGTGCATGAGTCGCTGCCCCGACGCGCGTTTCACGTTGCGGCCTTCTTTGGGGGGCCGTGTGGATAACCTGAACATGTCAGAGCCTTAAATATGTCTCATGTGGGGTGCACCTGTGAGCGCATGTGGAGCGGGACCAAGGCCGCCATGCGACGCGTCCGTACATCCAGCTTCCGATGTGGGTCAAGGAAAAACTTCCTGTGACGTCACTGACCCACACCGAAGCCGAAAGGATGACTTCTAAGACGCAGGCTGGCCCAGGACACCACAGCGCATGCGCGTCTGGCAGCACCTTACACTGGCTCCAGTATTTTTGCAGAGGGGAACACACCATTCTACATACTGCAGGTGTCATATCGGACATGTCGGGCTAAATATAAAAGTATAGTATGTACATATCACATAAAACAGGACTACTTGTACAATAAACAAACAAACATATGTGAACATATATAAACAAAATGTGAGGTATCCAGATCCCGTGGATGATGCTGGTCATTATCGCAGTCACACTATAGCTATACAGTGGCAGCCATTCATATAGAGGGAGAAAATACAAGCATAATAGACTATTCCAATGTCTCCTTGTTCAGATCCGGCTCCACACTGCAAACACCATCCCAAGGGGTTTACAAGAATTCCTCCAAGGCACTATTCCACTACATAATGTTAGTTTTTCATGAAGAACAATATAGAATACCTCACAGAGATAAGGCACTATATAAAAATTAAAAAGTAAAAAACATCAAAACAAGTACATAGAAACATACAATACTAAAAAACAAGAAAAAGGAGAGTAACCAGCCATGCACCAACTGATATAATTATAAAAATGGGGCAAATGATAGCTTTTCATTTATGCCATGGGGAGACATTGTGCCCAGAGAGACGATCCAACGGCACTCAAGCTGCGCCAGAACCCGTTTAAAATCACCACCTAGTATGGACACAGTGCACTTTATCAATGCCTCTTACACGTAAACCCGAGGGGTCACAGTTATGGCGCAGCCTGAAGTGTCCAGGGATAGTCTTTAATTCAGAAGGAAGGATCCACACAGTTTTTTGCCACCATGTCTCTCACGTGTTCCCTAGTCCATATCCGCAATTCACGTGAGGTAAGCCCCACATAAATTAAGTTACAGGGATATATGGCGTAGTAGACCACTTATGTGGTACAACAGTGATGTAGTTGGTAATCTGGTAATCCCTACCTCCATCCGCTGTTGTAAAAGAAATGGCCCGATCAATATTATGGCATGCCAAACAAGAGCCACAGGGATGACAACCCCATCTCAGCTTGGATGTACCAAAGAAATTTGGAGGGTTCACCACACAGTGGCTCCTAACAAGCATGTCCTTTAAATTCCTCCGTCGTCTAGCCGTTAGCAATGGTCGATCTGGAATGATTCGCCTTAGGGTAGGCTCTGTTCTAAGAATAGCCCAGTGTTTCTGAAGTATTTGGCGCATCAGATCCCAATGATTATTATATGTTGAAATAAATCTCAAAGGTTTATCTTTCTGCGCCCTGGGCGGAGCTCTACACAATAATTTATCTCATCGTGTTTTTTTAGCACGAAAGTAACCATTCTTGATACTCCTTTTGCTATACCCCCGATCCCGGAATCTCCTGGAAAGGTCACGAGCCTAGTCCTCAAAAGCCCCATCCCGTGAGCAAATTCTTTTCATCCTCAAAAAACATCCAATTGGTACCGCCCTTATTGTTGAGGATACATGTGCTGAGGTAGCATGTAAGAGTGAGTTCACCGAAGTCTCTTTACGGAAAACATCACTCTGAAAGTTCCCCGCATTGTCCACCAAAATTTTGATGTCCAAAAATCAATCTCCTTTTGAGCAATTTTATACGTCAATTTGATGTTATAAGGTTATAAGGATTAGAATTTAGCTCCCGGATGAGGCTATGGAAACCAAGGCTCGGTTCCCCTGCCATATGACAAAAATGTCATCGATATAGCGATACCAGCACTGCGCCTGGGAGGCGGCCTGCGCGCCCTCCCCAAAAATCCCCCTCTCCCAATAACCAAAAAAGAGATTTGCGTACGAGGGCGAAAAATCTGATGACAAAAAAAAAAAATGTGTGTGCATAAGATTTCTGAAGTCTCATAGGCTTTGCTGGTACTGTAAAAAGCAGCTGAAAATCAACATAAAAAAACGCAGCAAATACGCCCAGTGTGAACTTACCCCAAATATCCCAAGCAGATATGTCGACCACACAAGAAATGTTACTGTAATTGGTGCTTATAAGGGGCTTATGTGACTTTGTGTGATGCATCATGGGATTGCATTAAGCTACAAACAACGGAATGTCCTATTTGTAACTCTTTTCCTTCCCCAAAGGTAGGGAAATTTGTCAGTGCCACCTATAGAGGTAGCTACCATAAATCAACATTTGACCCCTTAATGAGCACCGCAACATGTCTCAGGAAATTAGTCATGTCAAAATAAATAGCCATTTGCATGCACAAGCTTTGGGGTACTTGCACTTCATCAACCAAGAGCTGTGCTTAGCACGAGGATCCATACAAAATTCGTAGTCTTAATTAGCCACTACGTCCAAAGAAGTGTTGATAAGTCTCATTTAGCCAGCCATCTATTTATGGATGAAGGGGAAAAACACAAAACAGTTGTTTGCAGATGGTTTTCTAACTTTGATTATGGGGGTTGTGCACTACCGGAAAACTACAGCATAATCCCACACAGAAATTCGCCGTACATGGCAAAAGTTGATAGCATAGTATATGAATTGGGCATACCCAGCAGATAATGGCTGTGTCTGACAACCAGGATCTGCCTCTAATAGCCACGCCACTGTCATTTAGTTAAAGCGGACCTGTCACTAGGTTTGACCGATATGAGATACGACCACCACCTATCAGGCCTGATACACAGCCAGCAGGGCGGTCCGGTCCGATGGGTCTTCCTTCTTCTTGGGATGCTGTCTCCTTCTTGTGTCGTGTGGATGAAGGCTGTGAAAGGTCAAAAATCCACGAATCCTCCGCACTGCAGTACTTTACTCTGCCCTGGTCAGGGAAGAGAAGGACACCTGCACAGGAGGGCAATGTCGGGGGACAGTGTGGATGACATAGGGACACCTCATCCACACGAAACAAGAAGGAGGATGGCATCGCAAGAATAAAGGCGCTGGACCAAGACCACAGTCACCCCTTGGACCGTATCATCCTGCAGGTGAGTATAATAAAAGTATTTTTTCTTGTCTTTCAGGTCAGGTTGGGGACAAATATACAAGATTATAGAACGCTGTATAAGAGGCCTGAAGGTGGTTACTGTATCTCATATTGGTCAAGCCTGGTAACAGGTTCCCTTTACATAGCACTGTCAATCTCTGACTGCGGAGTTAACAGCGTGCCGCAGGGCGTCAATTGGTTGCTATGGCCAGGTTTCAAAGGAGACCGTGATTTTTATTACAAGCAGCAATAGTGTGGTTTATGCCCCCTTAGGGGCCTAACAAATACAGCAAAAAGTAAAAGAAAAAGTTTTACAAAACATGGAAAAAAATAAAAAAGCATGAGTTTGAAGCGCCCAGATTTTCCCTAATTAAAAATAAAGATGACGAGAAAAATAAATAATTATACATATATGGTATTGATGCAGCCAAAAATGTTCCAACCATCAAAATATAAAAATAATTATCCTGATTAGCAAAAACCATATACAACGAAAAAAATAAAACATCAAAATTGCGAGGAGGTTTTATAGCACTAACACGGTAAAAAAAAAGCTTTAGAAAGCAATCAAAATATGACATCTACCGTATCTAAAAATGGTATCAATAATCACGTTGTCTAGTCCCGTAAATAAAATCAAAGCCTCCCAGAGCTTTATTGACTTAAAAATTCAAACATTATGGGTCTCAGAAGATGGTGACACAATCAAAGCACTTTTTTTTTTTCACTTGAACATTTTTTTTTCTTCAACACTAAAATAATAAAATTACCGGACAAGTTTGGTATCTTACTGATGAGGAGTATCATATTGCTTGGTCGTTTTTACCATAAAAAGTGCGCCGTAAAAACAATTCCCAAAAAACAATGCCATAATTGAATGGGTTTTTTGCAATTTCACTAAACTTGGAAATGTGTTCCTATTTTCCAGTACACTATGTGGAAAAAAGAAAAAAAAAAAGAAAAAAAACAGAATTTGTCCTGCAAAAACCAAGCCCTCGTACATCTATGTGGACAGAAAAATAAAAAAAAGTTATAGCTCTTGGAAGATGTGAAGGAAAAAACTAAAGGGCAAAAAAGGAAATTGGCCACGTTGGGATGGGGTTATTTAATTCAGAATATATATATATATACATATGCCCGTGGTGTTGCCACCGCTGTTCCCGGAGGGTAACGTAATTTTTGTCATATGCCGGCTACAGACAATAAACAACCACTTTTTGGCAGCAGCTGGTCAATATTGGGTAAGAGCGGAAATATATGACCGATTAATGTTGGTAGGTAGCCAGTAAATAATGAATGTTACACATAAGGTGAAACGTAAATCACAATCAAAGGGGTATTCCCATCTCCAAGATCCTATCCCAATAAGTAGTAGGTGTAATAATAATAACATTAACAAATACCTCCCATTAGAACTGTAGTATGGTTCTTCTGATTCACTATGCAGCTTACAACATGTGCAGGCCTTGCAGTAGCTTAGGTATCTAACGCTACGGAGACTTATATAGTCATTTAGTTAGTTAGCTAGATGTTAGTGGTTTTAACCATGGATATTAAAGCTACTGCAATGCCCTGCACAAGGGGTAAGCGACTTAGCATATCAGAAGAACTATAGTACATTTCTAATTGGAGGTATTTGCTAATATAATTATTATTATTATTATTATTAATACTACATATTAATTCATTTTCTGTAGGTTTTATAAGAGCTGAAATGGTAAAGGCTGCAACTGAAGAGTGGCCGCCCCTTGTCTACAGCCTGCATGTGACACAAGTCATGTCACTCTTTGGGAACAGCGCCCCCAACATGGCTGCTACGGTGATGCTGCTGGAGGTGAGTTGGAGCTGATTTTATTTTAATTCAGGTCATTTAATGGTCATGATCTCCAGCGCGGATAACCCCGGAAATAAAGAATCACATATTGATTATATAGCAGCTATCTCAAACTGGTGCCACTGGGATAGAGCTTTATTACACAGTATCCAATGGAGTAGTGACAAAACGAGTACCCTAAGCACATAAAGGGCATACACACGTGAAAGCGCTACAGGTGTTTGGGGTTTTTTTATTTATCAAGCTGATAGAAAATGATCATGGCATATCTTTGTAATGCGATAATTGGCAGAATACAGGTAAACAAAGGCGCACAATATGTAGCACGGATAAATAGGCTGTCATAGGACAGAAGTGTAATATGTGCGTCTCTATGAATGAGCAATTAGGTTTCCTTTATCATATTTTCTGCAAAATCTCCCATTCATCAATCTGTTCCAAGAGTCCTAGCGATCCTTTCAGTTTCTCAGTGTGGTACCAATTGAATTCAGGTAGTGAGACGTGGGGTAAAAACTTTTTTATTGCGTTAATAAATTAAAGGGATATTCACATGTTAAAAATGTATGACACGTGCAAAGGATTTACTGGAGCTGTGTAAGGTGGAAATACCTTTTTAACTGTAATTCCATTTTAATCATTTTTATGTTGCTTGATAGTTTTAAAAACGGTGTAATAAACCCACAGCATCAACATAAAAGAGTTTGAGCTTGTCATAACAGAGCCCAGTAAGTATAAGCTTAATAATATGAGGAAGGTCAGCGACCAGTGAATGCTTCTACTTTTTCTATTTCCTTAATTTAGAGTATTTACGAAAGTGAAATCTCCGTCCTTTATCGGCTCGCTCCCTTTTTAGCTTGAGACACTTGAATTAAGCCTCCAGAGCCGTAGAGTCAGCAAAGGACAGAGCGATAGCTGTGAAGGTGCGAGACAAAGGAAGGCATACAGCTAGGAAAATCTGCATGTCTTTTGGAGAGGACTGATTGGCTAAATGCAGACAATGGGGCTCAGAAGGAGATGTAAGGAATCTGTCAAAATGCAAAGTGAACCTGACATATAATTAAGGAACCTGGTTACTGCTAGAAAAACTAGAAGGGTGACAGTAATAAGTCAGATATCATTACGCGAAAGGAATAACACAGCAAACTTCAATGTCTTTAAATTACGCAAAGTACTGAAAATATCAGCAAGAATCCGATCAACTATTTTGTCTTCTAACATCTAATACGGTGAGACTGAAGTATAACTTGGTTTGAGAAGAGTCTAGAATGGCAGAACTGACACAAAATACATTTTGGGGGTTGACAAAACACCATGTTGCTTTATTCACAGAAATTCTGGCAATTTGCAAGCCATTAGAAATTATTCAATTCACATCTGCGTCATGGACTTACTGTCAGGATTCATTGTAGGTTAAATAACAAGAAAAGTGCAGTTTGCAGATATATTCTAGTCCCCAATAAACCAGAACCCTGATGGACCTCATGGTAAGTCATCGGGACCCATTTGAAAAGGACAGGCCCAGTTGACTTAGGCATTGTTAGCCCCCTGAATTTAACAGGTATACTGGATGTGCCAAATGTATGAACCCCCTACACACACCCTTATTCCAAGAACAGAGGTCCCACCATACCCTCACCTCCAGCCATACTAAGAGACAGCAGTTCTTCCAGTTCCACAGAAATGGATAAAGCGGTGGTTGAGAATGCTCACCGTTGTACCACTTACATAAGGGACTTTTGGGGGGTCCCAATAGTCAGACCCCAAGTGATTGTACATTTTCACCTCTTCTATGGATATTTGGTACATGTATTGTTTTTCATTGTGAAGCCCCATTAACGCATATTAGGAAGACTCTGGTGCAACCCGTGATGCCACAGAGGGGCCCAATAAGTAAGGGGGCCACTAACACCTCCAAAGTAGGTGCAATTGTGCATTATGATGAGATTCTGGACTGCAAAGGGTCCATATATCGTTTTTGCCCAGGGGTCCTCTTCTTTCTATGTCTGCTTCTGGACAGTACCCTATAAATGGGGAAAAGAATTGAACGAAGAAGCTGTCTACTAGTCCCTTTGATCTAGTGCCTATTCTTCCCTGTCATTCCTACATTTTTATTACTAAAAATAGGCACCGAAGACAGAGGAAGAAGAGTAGTGTGTGCATAACCCTGGCATCGACCTCGGCTACATCGGTGCTACATGTTAGATGGGATGCTGTACACAGCACTTGGTAGATACGCTCTCAACGCAGTTCCACCCTCGTCGCACCATCGCTGGTGTGATCCATAATGTAATTGTCTCCCTGCCCTCTTCTATCTGCTCTCCCTTGACCTCTAATTGTGTGAGCGACTAAGAATTTGAGGGCAATCTACTCCCCACTAAATATTCATGACCCATCAATATGGTAATATGTGCTAACAGGAAAATAAACTCGTACAAGAAGTGTTGGCATTTTGCATGTGCGCCTTGTGATGGCTGCCAAGGCAGGTCTCCATTCTCCAGATGAAATGACGGTATAATAAATTCCCCACATAAACAAAGACATTCATTTACAAATCATTAATGGCTGACAGTAAAAGCCTACTGCCACTATGTTAACACCAGCATAAAGCTAAAACAATCCCCACCGTGCCTAAATCAACAATACCCTCCTTTACATTCAGCAAACGCTGGCACTAGAATAAGATCTTATTACAGGACACATTTTCTTTAACGTTCTCCAGGAAAGAAATTGCTGTAAGACAATCTTGTCCAATAAAGTACACTTAAGGTGAGATTCTGCAGCATGACGTCCCATGAGCTTCAACAAAGCTGTGCCCATCCCCCGTCCTTTAATCATCAAGCCCTTAAACTGTGTCAAATCGATCAGCGCTAGCCAGCTTGCATAATTTGAGCTTAGTTGCACCAGCGGGCAGAAAGGAACCTTTCTCCGAAAAGGATGAAACGCACATCCAAATTTTCAAGCATTTCCTGAATCCCCAAGCAAAAAAAATCGAAATCAGCAAACAACAAAAGTACAAGATTTGCAATCTGCTGATGAAAACATTTTGCTAAGTTAATCACGTCTGACTCAATGGTGATGAGGACGTTTTCTCACGATTCGGGTACATGGCACTTACAAGTCAGTAGTCAGAAAGGTGAAACTACACATTATTCAAATTAGCAGGTTGGTTAAAATGTGCCTCTCATTGTATGAAAGCTCGGCTCATACCGGGCGTGCAAGAGGTCTTCGGAGTGGGCAGACCTCCGAATTCAGCAGGATACACTTTCTTTATATAGGAGAGAGGGTTTTTTTTTCATTAAACGCGGCACAACGGTAATAAATTATATCCTTTCACAAAGTATTCTGTTTAATCATAATAACCCCTTTTTATAAATTTCCGCTGGTATATATAAGCTCTGGAGAGAGCAAGAGAACAACCTGCCTACAAATGAAGGCAAACATGCAAGTCATAATACAAGCTGACACTCAATAATCCTGGCGAGGAAAGTTGACAGGACAATATCATTTTACTTTCTTTCTTCAGGCAAAACAACTACAAGAAGGAGTAAACATATGTCGTATGTATATATATATATATATATATATATATATACACAGTATATACACACTCACATAGATATATATCTATATATACACAATGGTGGAAAATAAACACAAAATGCAGTTTTTAAATGAAGATCTTTGTTATTAAGGGAAAAAGAAATCCAAACCTACAGGAGCCTGCGTGGAAAAGTGATCATCCTTTAACCTGATAACTGTTTCACCAGCTGCCACAACTGCAATTAAGCGTTTGTGATAACTGGCAGCGAGTCTTTTACAAAGCTCTGGAGGAATTTTGGCCTACTCAACTTTACAGAATTTTTGTAAATCTGTCACATTGGAGGGTTTCCAAGCATGAACCGCCTTTTAAAGTCTAATAACCAAGTGGTGTAAAATATTATAGGTACACTCACCTGATAGGGCTGTGACAACCACAACTCCTATAGAAGCATGTAAAGGCTGCAGCAGGACCACCAAGGAAATACATTGCAATAAATGAGGAATATGGAGGTTCAGAGTCCGCGCTGCCAAATGGATCAAAGATACAATCACACACGAAGGTGAAGCATGAATGCGGTTTATTGTCACAGCGTTTCAAGGTTTACAAACCTCTACATCAAAGGTTCAGCTTCATTGTATCTTTGAACCTCGGGCAGCACAGACTCTGAACCACCATATTCCTCATTTATTCTAAACTACAAACGGATCATAAGACCATTGAAAAGTTGCAAAAAAATGTAGCAATTTTTTGTGTTTTCATTCCACTTTCGATCAGCCTCAACGTGTCAACCAGAGGCTTTCTGATAAAGAACACAGGAGCGCTCAGTCAAGCTTATAGGAGTTGCAGCTGAGATGGCTGCCTACCGAACGATCTGCCAAGTCATTGTTTGGCCTACAGCAAACTAATGTGTATGGTCCGCCTTTTAGACCTAACATCTGATCTAAATATGACAGAGAAAGGAAAGCTTTCTAGGGGCAGAAAAGCTTCCGATCCAGGTGGTCTACCACTCTGCCTTTTTTTATCCTTAAACCCAGTGGGGACTGTATGTACTCACACTGATTTCAGTAATAGAAAATGGTTGACAAAGTGGTTGTCCCTCTTTAGAAAACTTTTGGGTATAAGCTTTAATAGTTATATAAAAGAACATACTCTTTATAACTTGCCCTCCCCTGGTCCAGCACGGCTTCCCCCCACTGCCCAAGTCTCGTTTGGCTGCAGAGCTGCTGTTATTTTGACTAAGGGTGCTTTCACATTGCATTTAAGCACCAATTTAGTGGCCCCGTCGGGGCTTACGTACAAATTTCCAGAAAATACGGGATTCTTACATATGCGCCGATGAGGCCATAGACTATAATGGTGCCGACAGAGCGAATGTGTGCTCTGCCATGCATCATTTTTGGGCATGCACGCAGACTGGAGGCAGACAGACACATACATACTAATGTATTTTTTTTCTAGGGGTTCGGACTGAACGGGTGCCTATGTCCAATATGAAAGCGCTCTTACTTGTACTCTTCCAAGGAGAAATGTAACCACAGCTCTGAAGATGAAACTATAGAGTGCGCAGAATCATTCCCCTTCTCCCATAATACGCCTGCCAAGACACTATGTTATAATTCTATACTTACAAGGCTCTGTGAGACACATTCTTACCGTCTTCCCATCAGCTCATAATTACCATAGGACTCTCGTCCTGTGAAGCACATTGGGGTGATTGCGGGGAGAACCCTTGTATACAGTTCAGATACATAACTGCAGAGCTTGAGTAGAAGTCAATAGCATTAATGAAATGTACTACTTGACTTTTTCCATTGTAATACTTATTTCCCATGCTCCCTTCAATGCCCTAATTAATGGTAAACCGCCAAGTGCCTACTGTCAGAGTGACATGACAAATCTAGCTGCTGCATTGGGCGAAGGAGATAAAACGGCTTTTTATGTATCTTTAAGCAGCCCAAACCATGCAATTTGTGATCTTTGGTATTGGAAATGAGCTGTCTGATGCGTGACTCTTTGTCACTATGGACACATTGATCTCGCTGGCCTTTACAGCGGCAGCGCTGTTATTGCTGCTGTTTCAAGTTCTAATCCGATGGTTTTCCATCAACCATTCCGCTTCATCTACATAATAAACAGAGGCCTTGTAATATAAAGACTGTATAAGGGCCCCGGAATAATGACAACTCCAGCGCTTTAGGTTCTGGGGTCTTTGTTATTCCGTATGGTACAGATTTCAGAGGCCGGATGGCAGCTCTATTCTCCAATGCCAGCTCATCACACTAGGTAAACGGTATAGACACATGAATGCCACATTACCAGGCATAAAAAAGATAACAGGAATCCCTTGTAAGATTAAACCATGTTCTTTTAGTAGTAAATTGCATTGTGCTTTCAATAACACTAAATGGGAATGTCTCGCTCTCTGTCCTATTACTTCTCCATATATTTTCCACTTTGGAAGGCTTCCAAAGATCGTTCTGACCTTGAAAACCCAGTTCCTATTTTCTCCATAGCTTGCAAAGAAAACAGAGAAAGGCCTCGCATGCCGGCACCTGAGCACAATGTAATCGGGGGAGGAGAGGAACGTGCCGATACAGACTAATATTTCTCATGTACAGAACTATCAAAAGGGTCAAAAAGACATGAACAGGAACCTATTCATCCCAGAGAAGAGCACCTCTAGTGCAGCACACTAGGAAAAGATTTACACATATTATGGTAATCTGGTGTAGTCTGTAAATTATAGGATGCCCATAGGATAATTATAAAATGTATAGACAGCAGCACCCATCACCCATAGATTCTCTATGTATATTTTTTAGTAGATGGAATAGAATATCTGCTGTGCTAATTCAAAAATCTTTTTGACACACAGCAAACAAATAGACAATTATTGGACACTTCCTTTGGCCTCCGTCAGGTAAATGGAGGTGTAATTACTAAATTGGAATTATAAGCGAGAAGCTTTCCAGACATATTTACCATACTTCAAATGTGAAAGAAGAAATGTGAAAGAAGTGAAATCCGTCTTACAAGGAATATTAGGTAGCATTCATCTACTTAAAGAAGCACTCTCACCAAAGTTATCCTCTTACTATATTGCAATGAACACACAGTTCAGTGTACGTAAAATTGCTCATTTTGCTCTTCTACCCAGCTAATTCTTCTGTTTTCTCTGCTCTGTGAAGACACAGGAAATCTCTTGTCCCTGCATAAATCATACCACTCTTCAACTTGTGACCCAGCTGCTCCCTCTCCCCCTGCCAGGGACTATTGCTGTGACTTTGTCTTATACAGGAAAAATGGACCTCCTGTTTGTATACAGAGCTTAGAAGGATTCAGCTAGTCGGTTTTTATTTAGGAAATGTCATAGGCCTAATGGAAAAAGAGAAGAATTATCTGGGTAGAAAGGCAAAATGAGCAATTGTAAGCAGTACTATATAATATGATGATTGCAATATATTAAGTGGATAAAAACTTTGATGAGATTGCTTCTTTAACCAACAGACACATACTACGGTTTAGGTTTGGTGTTGCTGTAAAACATGAAGGTGACCTAAAGCTATTACACATTTTTTTTAACGGATTCAGTTGATTTTGATTGAATCGTTTAGAGATGCCCATACGTATCTGATAAACCCGATTTGACACTTGTGTGCATTGATTCTACAACTCCAGCATAATGGCAGATGTCTGGAGAATGAGGGATCTGGCATGTTGGGTTTTAACAATCCTGATAATTCATTGCTATGGGAGATAAGCCAGTGTCAAAACTCTGAATGTTTAGCAGTAAGGGCTCATTCACATATCAGTTTTTTCTCTTAGAAGGGTTATCTGTGTTTTTCACCCTTAGCACTCATACCTATGATAGTTTAAGGTGTAGTTCACATGTCTGCTAAAAAAAATATGACGATTTGTCCAATATTGATCTGAATGTTGGATTAAACATGCCATTGCAAGTCTATGGATCCTTGAAAAAAAACTGGACAGGGCCCGGATGCCATCACTATCCTGTCACGGACTGTTTGATTGGAGAAGCTTGAGAGGAAAGCTGATGAACCTCTGACCAAACTTTAATGGACCAAACTCTGAGGAAACTCAGAAAGTTTTTTTGAGCAAGAGAAACATCACTGACATGTAAAGGAGACCTAAGTTGGGCGGATACGCTCTTGGCTGAAGAATGTTCAGGTGACTCCATTTTGACATGTATCACACTTCTGTTATGTTCTTGCCATTTTGATCTGTCATATATAGATCTTTTATGGACCTGTCAGACACGAGGTCCTGGACACAGACGGGCACCGAAGAACATGGCGAGGCTCGCCACGAACAAACGGTAATGTACACACCGATTCATTTCTGAAACTATTCTTTTTCTTACCTAGTGATGCCTTCTTGAATCTTTATGTGTCAGGAGACAGAATGTGCATCACTAGCCGTCCCGGAGGAAAAACAAATGAATTATCTATACCTCTGTGCTGTGAACTAAAAAGACCTTTCTGTAATTGAGTGTGCTATATCAGCATAACGAGTGGACAAGGAAACGGCCCTTCCCATGCTTGTAACTAAAGATAACTGTGTCTTACCAGATTTACATTTCATAAAACAGAAGCGTTGTTCCATGAATCACTATTTCTGTCTTGCTGGAACACAGAACGATAAATTACTGCAACAAAACAGCGAAACGCCTTCGCATTGGTCGCTGGCTCATTGTACGGGAGCCAGAACTGATCTGCAGCCCGGACCTAATAAACATGACACATTGGTCATCGTGATTGCAGCATCTGACATCTTCATTATTATTCTGGTAGTAGGGGCTAGAGGATAGGAGGCAGGCAGCAGTCCAGAGGTGAGATGGCCGGCCGGGATATGGCGCTCTCTTCTTCCTGATATTAATTCCAGCCATTGTTTGGATGTATGATTATAGGAGGGCGAGTTCTTCGCGTTCTTGAGTTGTATTTTCAGCCTCCTCGTTCAGAGCTACAGCCGAGCGATGACTGTACGGAAGGCGAGAGCGAGACTCTGCTATCACATTTTGACTCAAATCAAATTAGCCATATATAATGTAGTTATGAAAATGACTACTGCAACAACCAACTATTACCCTGCCGAGTAATCGACTGAACACGACTGTCTAATTCATTAAGGCTGTGCTGTGCGGCAATGCTCCGAGTATTATTTATGGTGCAATACTTGGTCTTTTTCCTTTATTTCTTCTTCATTCCAGATATTGGGGCTCTCTAGACTCGGCTAGCATGAACTATACAATGATTACAATGTCTGGTTAGTGGCTGCGCACACAGATGGATCAGGGCTCAGCTTGTCATTTACTGTGTAGTAATAGCCTCGAGTTAAGATAATACAGTTAGTTTCTCTGCAGTCCTATGTAAAATCCCCAGAAAATACACACTTCTACAAAATTATAAATGACAGATTCCACGCTGCTCCCTCTGTGTATATAATATTGCACCATAAATGGGGTTTAATATAACATAATTGTGTTTTCACTGTGATAATCATTTATTAAAAGCTGTATTACAGAAAGCGTTCACAGCCCATTTAGTAATATTCATTACCAAGCCATTAGGGATGACAGCATGCCTAGGTGTGTTAAGCAAATGCTTGCACATTTAAAGAGTAACTATTGTTTACTTCTTTTTAAAGGGAATCTGTCATCAGGTTTTTGCTATGTAATCTGAGGGAATCATGATGTAGGGGCTAAGACCCTGATTCCAGTGATGTGTCACTTGCTGGCCTGCCTGCAGTCATTTTGATACAATCGCTGTTTACTCTGCTGCAGATCTAGCAGTGCTCAAAATGCTGAGCTCTGCATAGCCCCGCCCCCACTATTGGTTGACCGCTTCCTTTGTACATTGCACATTGACAGAAAGTTGCTAATCAGTGGTAGGGGCGGAATTACACAAAGCAGTTGACTGTGAGGCACGAGACACCTAGTCCTGTAGTCATAATCTTCTACTGATAAAACTGGGATTTTATTTAAACAGCAACACACAGACCAGTAATTGACACATCATTGGAATCAGGCTTTAAGCCCTTACATCATGCTGCTTGCAGATTACATATCAAAAACCTGCTGACAGAGCCCCTTTTAATAACTCAACAGTACGCGTGATAATAAGAAGATTTGTAATATAGCTTATCAGTGAAATCTGCTTCTTTTCCCCCCTGGACTAATCAATCACTCTCAATTCACAAGTAAAATCTGTTTACAGTAAAGACAGATTGTTACAATACTGACATAGGAGATGACAGTTAGTGTTCATAAAAGTCGATGAAAAAGGGAGAAAGAAAAAGGGGGGAAGAAAAAGGGGGGGAGAAAAAGGGAGGAAGAAAAAGGGAGGAAGAAAAAAGGAGCAAAAATGGGAGGAAGAAAAAGGGAAGAAGAAAAGAGGAAGAAAAAGGGAGGAAGAAAATGGGAGGAAGAAAAAGGGAGGAAGAAAAAGGGAGGGAAAAAAAGGAAGAAAAAGGAAGGAAGAAAAAGGGAGGAAGAAAAAAGGGAGGAAGAAAAGGGGAGGAAGAAAAAGGGAGGAAGAAAAAAGGGGGAAGAAAAAGGGAGGAAGAAAAAGGTTGACACCGCATATTGATGCAACAACTGTTCCATGCAGGGGTGCACATGTGGCCCTGGATGTCGTTCTGTGCCTCAGTGTGTGGTGGCTGCTGCTATGCATTTTCCATGTTAGGGAATAGAGGAGAGGCAGGTGTCATAGATGGGTAATGGCGCGCTGTTCGGCCATGTCTGTGCCCTCATCTAAGTAAGCAGATGAAGTAAAGAAGATGAAATGCATGAGTGCTGCCATTATTGTTATGAAAGGCAATTCAGAATCACAATGGACATGGACGTCAGAGCACATACAGTGAACTGACAATAACCCAAAATAATAGAACGAGCTCTGAGACGTGGGAACTCTGCAGACCGCAATCCCTAAGCCTATCAAACCACACTAAAGGTAGCCGTGGAGCGCTCCTGACCAGAACCTAGGCGCCTCGTCACAGCCTGAGAAACTAGCTAATCCTGAAGATAGAAAAATAAGCCTACCTTGCCTCAGAGAAATTCCCCAAAGGAAAAGGCAACCCCCCACATATAATGACTGTGAGTAAGATGAAAACACAAACATAGAGATGAAACAGATTTAGCAAAGTGAGGCCCAACTAGCTGAACAGAACGAGGATAGGGAAGATAACTTTGCGGTCAGCACAAAAACCTATTAAAAACCACGCAGAGGGGACAAAAAGACCCTCCGCACCGACTAACGGTACGGAGGTGGTCCCTCTGCGTCTCAGAGCTTCCAACAGGCGAGAAAAACCAATAAAGCAAGCTGGACAGAAAAATAGCAACAAAAGAACATAAGCAAAACTTAGCTTTGCAGAGCAGCAGGCCACAGGAATGATCCAGGGAAAAAACAAGTCCCACACTGAAACATTGACAGGAAGCATAGATCAAAGCATCAGGTGGAGTTAAGTAGAGAAGAAGCTAACGAGCTCACCAGATCACCTGAGGGAGGAAACTCAGAAGCTGCAGTACCACTTTCCTCCACAAACGGAAGATCCCAGAGAAAATCAGCCGAAGTACCACTTGTGACCACAGGAGTGAACTCTGCCACAGAATTCACAACAGTACCCCCCCTTGAGGAGGGGTCACCGAACCCTCACCAGAGCCCCCAGGCCGACCAGGATGAGCCACATGAAAGGCACGAACAAGATCGGGAGCATGGACATCAGAGGCAAAAACCCAGGAATTATCCTCCTGAGCATAACCCTTCCATTTAACCAGATACTGGAGTTTCCGTCTTGAAACACGAGAATCCAAAATCTTCTCCACAATATACTCCAATTCCCCCTCCACCAAAACCGGGGCAGGAGGCTCAACAGATGGAACCATAGGTGCCACGTATCTCCGCAACAATGACCTATGGTATACGTTATGTATGGAAAAAGAATCTGGAAGGGTCAGACGAAAAGACACAGGATTAAGAACCTCAGAAATCCTATACGGACCAATAAAACGAGGTTTAAACTTAGGAGAGGAAACCTTCATAGGTATATGATGAGAAGATAACCAAACCAGATCCCCAACACGAAGTCGGGGACCCACACGGCGTCTGCGATTAGCAAAAAGTTGAGCCTTCTCCTGGGACAAGGTCAAATTGTCCACTACCTGAGTCCAAATCTGCTGCAACCTGTCCACCACAGTATCCACACCAGGACAGTCCGAAGACTCAACCTGTCCAGAAGAGAAACGAGGATGGAACCCAGAATTGCAGAAAAACGGTGAAACCAAGGTAGCCGAGCTGGCCCGATTATTAAGGGCGAACTCAGCCAAAGGCAAAAAGGACACCCAGTCATCCTGATCAGCAGAAACAAAGCACCTCAGATATGTTTCCAGGGTCTGATTGGTTCGCTCGGTCTGGCCATTAGTCTGAGGATGGAAAGCCGAGGAAAAAGACAAGTCAATGCCCATCCTACCACAAAAGGCTCGCCAAAACCTCGAAACAAACTGGGAACCTCTGTCAGAAACAATATTCTCTGGAATGCCATGCAAACGAACCACATGCTGGAAGAACAAAGGCACCAAATCAGAGGAGGAAGGCAATTTAGACGAGGGTACCAGATGGACCATCTTAGAAAAGCGATCACAGACCACCCAAATGACTGACATCTTTTGAGAAACGGGAAGGTCAGAAATAAAATCCATAGAGATATGTGTCCAAGGCCTCTTCGGGACCGGCAAGGTCAAAAGCAACCCACTGGCACGAGAACAGCAGGGCTTAGCCCGAGCACAAATCCCACAGGACTGCACAAAAGCACGCACATCCCGCGACAGAGAGGGCCACCAAAAGGATCTAGCCACTAACTCTCTGGTACCAAAGATTCCAGGATGACCAGCCAACACCGAACAATGAAGTTCAGAGATAACTCTATTCGTCCACCTATCAGGGACAAACAGTTTCTCCGCTGGGCAACGATCAGGTTTATTAGCCTGAAATTTTTGCAGCACCCGCCGCAAATCAGGGGAGATGGCAGACACAATTACTCCTTCCTTGAGGATACCCGCCGGCTCAGATAAACCCGGAGAGTCGGGTACAAAACTCCTAGACAGAGCATCCGCCTTCACATTTTTAGAGCCCGGAAGGTACGAAATCACAAAGTCAAAACGGGCAAAAAACAACGACCAACGAGCTTCTCTAGGACTTAAGCGCTTGGCAGACTCGAGATAAGTCAAGTTCTTATGATCAGTCAATACCACAACGCGATGCTTAGCTCCTTCAAGCCAATGACGCCACTCCTCGAATGCCCACTTCATGGCCAGCAACTCTCGGTTGCCCACATCATAATTACGCTCAGCAGGCGAAAACTTCCTGGAAAAGAAAGCGCATGGTTTCATCACTGAGCAACCAGAACCTCTCTGCGACAAAACAGCCCCTGCTCCAATCTCAGAAGCATCAACCTCGACCTGGAACGGAAGAGAAACATCTGGTTGACACAACACAGGGGCAGAAGAAAAACGACGCTTCAACTCTTGAAAAGCTTCCACAGCAGCAGAAGACCAATTGACCACATCAGCACCCTTCTTGGTCAAATCGGTCAATGGTTTAGCAATACTAGAAAAATTGCAGATGAAGCGACGATAAAAATTAGCAAAGCCCAGGAACTTTTGCAGACTTTTCAGAGATGTCGGCTGAGTCCAATCATGGATGGCTTGGACCTTAACAGGATCCATCTCGATAGTAGAAGGGGAAAAGATGAACCCCAAAAATGAAACCTTCTGCACACCAAAGAGACACTTTGATCCCTTCACAAACAAAGAATTAGCACGCAGGACCTGAAAAACCGTTCTGACCTGCTTCACATGAGACTCCCAATCATCCGAGAAGATCAAAATGTCATCCAAGTACACAATCAGGAATTTATCCAGGTACTCTCGGAAGATGTCATGCATAAAGGACTGAAACACTGATGGAGCATTGGCAAGTCCGAACGGCATCACGAGATACTCAAAATGACCCTCGGGCGTATTAAATGCAGTTTTCCATTCATCACCTTGCTTAATTCGCACCAGATTATACGCACCACGAAGATCTATCTTTGTGAACCAACTAGCCCCCTTAATCCGAGCAAACAGATCAGATAACAATGGCAAGGGGTACTGAAATTTAACCGTGATCTTATTAAGAAGGCGGTAATCTATACAAGGTCTCAGCGAACCATCCTTCTTGGCTACAAAAAATAACCCTGCTCCTAATGGCGACGATGACGGGCGAATATGCCCCATCTCCAGGGATTCCTTCACATAACTGCGCATAGCGGTGTGCTCAGGCACGGACAAATTAAACAATCGACCTTTTGGGAATTTACTACCAGGAATCAAATTGATAGCACAATCACAATCCCTATGCGGAGGTAGGGTATTGGACTTGGGCTCATCAAATACATCCCGGTAATCAGACAAGAACTCTGGGACCTCAGAAGGAGTGGATGAGGAAATTGACAGAAATGGAACATCACCATGTACCCCCTGACAACCCCAGCTGGACACCGACATGGATTTACAATCTAATACTGGATTATGGGCTTGTAGCCATGGCAACCCCAACACGACCACATCATGCAGATTATGCAACACCAGAAAGCGAATAACCTCCTGATGTGCAGGAGCCATGCACATAGTCAGCTGGGTCCAGTATTGAGGCTTATTCTTGGCCAAAGGCGTAGCATCAATTCCTCTCAATGGAATAGGACACTGCAAGGGCTCCAAGAAAAACCCACAACGTTTAGCATATTCCAAGTCCATAAAATTCAGGGCAGCGCCTGAATCCACAAATGCCATGACAGAATATGATGACAAAGAGCAGATCAAGGTAACGGACAGAAGAAATTTTGACTGTACAGTACCAATGGTGGCAGACCTAGCGAACCGCTTAGTGCGCTTAGGACAATCAGAGATAGCATGAGTGGAATCACCACAGTAGAAACACAGACCATTCAGACGTCTATGTTCTTGCCGTTCAACTCTGGTCAAGGTCCTATCACACTGCATAGGCTCAGGTTTAAGCTCAGGTAATACCGCCAAACGGTGCACAGGTTTACGCTCACGCAAGCGTCGACTGATCTGAATGGCCAAAGACATAGACTCATTCAAACCAGCAGGCATAGGAAATCCCACCATGACATCCTTAAGGGCTTCAGAGAGACCCTTTCTGAATATTGCTGCCAGCGCAGATTCATTCCATTGAGTGAGCACTGACCACTTTCTAAATTTCTGACAATATACCTCCATCTCATCCTGAGCCTGACAAAGAGCCAGCAAATTTTTTTCTGCCTGATCCACTGAATTAGGCTCATCGTACAGCAACCCAAGCGCCAGGAAAAACGCATCGATATTACTCAATGCAGGATCTCCTGACGCAAGAGAAAACGCCCAGTCCTGAGGGTCGCTGCGCAAAATAGAAATGACGATCCTAACCTGTTGAATTGGGTCACCAGAAGAGCGAGGTTTCAAAGCCAGAAATAGTTTACAATTATATTTGAAACTCAGAAATTTAGTTCTATCTCCAAAAAACAAATCTGGAATAGGAATTCTCGGTTCAAGCAAAGAATTCTGGACCACAAAATCTTGAATATTTTGAACTCTTGCCGTGAGCTGATCCACACATGAAGACAGACCTTTAATGCCCATTGCTACACCTGTGTCCTGAACCACCCAAATGTCTAGGGGAAAAAAAAAGACAAAACACGGTGCAAAGAAAAAAAAATGGTCTCAGAACTTCTTTTTTCCCTCTATTGAGAATCATTAGCACTTTTGTCTTCCTGTACTGTTATGAAAGGCAATTCAGAATCACAATGGACATGGAGGTCAGAGCACATACAGTGAACTGATAATAACCCAAAATAATAGAACGAGCTCTGAGACGTGGGAACTCTGCAGACCGCAATCCCTAAGCCTATCAACCACACTAAAGGTAGCCGTGGAGCGCTCCTGACCAGAACCTAGGCGCCTCGTCACAGCCTGAGAAACTAGCTAATCCTGAAGATAGAAAAATAAGCCTACCTTGCCTCAGAGAAATTCCCCAAAGGAAAAGGCAGCCCCCCACATATAATGACTGTGAGTAAGATGAAAACACAAACATAGAGATGAAACAGATTTAGCAAAGTGAGGCCCAACTAGCTGAACAGAACGAGGATAGGGAAGATAACTTTGCGGTCAGCACAAAAACCTATTAAAAACCACGCAGAGGGGACAAAAAGACCCTCTGCACCGACTAACGGTACGGAGGTGGTCCCTCTGCGTCTCAGAGCTTCCAGCAGGCGAGAAAAACCAATAAAGCAAGCTGGACAGAAAAATAGCAACAAAAGAACATAAGCAAAACTTAGCTTTGCAGAGAAGCAGGCCACAGGAATGATCCAGGGAAAAAACAAGTCCCACACTGAAACATTGACAGGAAGCATAGATCAAAGCATCAGGTGGAGTTAAGTAGAGAAGAAGCTAACGAGCTCACCAGATCACCTGAGGGAGGAAACTCAGAAGCTGCAGTACCACTTTCCTCCACAAACGGAAGATCCCAGAGAAAATCAGCCGAAGTACCACTTGTGACCACAGGAGTGAACTCTGCCACAGAATTCACAACACATTATAACTGCAGTGTCAGCGTCTCACGTAAACTACGATGGGGAAAGCAGAATCCATGTTTCATTTTCTCTGGTAGAGAAGAGGACTTCTACCCTCCTGATAGGTGGAATCAGCATCTATAAGATATTTATTTTATGAGGGCTATGATTTTTTTTATTGCAGCCCATGGGGTTGAATCGATCTGGCATTGCGACCCTCGGACAAAACATGTACTTTAAAGAGTAACTAAAGCTTTAGTGATTTATTTTTATATTATGATTTTGTTTTAAGTGCAATCAGATCGGTGGTGGTCCGCGTCCTGAGATCCCCTCTAATTGCTCAACAACCTTGAGGAATATGCGCTCATAAGACAGGAGCACAGAGTACAACACAGAGGAGTACAGCACAGAGAGAGAACAAAGACAATAAAAAAGCCGATGTTTGTGACTGAGTGTGCGCTCAGGCAGGAGCTTTGTGGGGGCTTTTGAGTGATTGGTGGGGGTCTCATGTACCAAACCAGCCCAGATCTGCTTACAATTAAAAGGACATCAAAATATTACAAAAAATGACCAAAGGTTTAGTTACTCTGAAGGCCTTTTTAGACGAGCTCACGACTTTGTAGGAATGTTTGTTCATGATTATTGGTCAGTGCAATCACCTGATGAGTTCGCAAAAGGCTCAATTGTCAGGTGATTTGATTTTTATATTGGCATAAAAATCATTGTTATCGGCAGCACAACATCCTATCTAAACAGAGGATGTGCTGTCGATAACAAGAACTGTATATGGGGACAGAGCCTGTCTACTAAACCAGCAATTTGAAAATGGTTAACTGGCGCTCATTACTGGCCGGAAATTGGCAAATGTAAATGGTCCATTAAATTACTGTCACATTTACAAGTATTCCTGAAATGAAAAGGCAGCATCAGCATGTTGCGGCAGTAGGTGGACTAAGAAGTTGTTGGTTGGGCTACCTGATGAAACTGAATAGAGGCAAGTAGTTTAGAATCATCCTGCCATGAGAATAGTTAACCATCTTCAAAATGTTACCCTATTAAACCATGTCAAGAATCAGCTCAAAAATAAATGTTTCAACTGGACCAAACTCCATAGGAAATGACAAGGTTTTGTTTCCAAGGAAAAGCTGGCTAGCATGAATGCGTACATTAAGCAGATCACGTCCCCAGACCCCACACTGCTCTTTATGTGAAGAACGGAATAGGAGAGGTCTAATTGAAGCCACAGCAGTGAAATAACTATGTTTTTGTAACCTTGCCTTTGGAAAACACAACATGCCAGACACTTCTCTTTTGCTTTCTGATTTTCAGAATTGGCCTGAACATTAGGTTTATATCATTAGAATAAACATTGCTAATGTGTTTATCCTTTTTTATTTACTTGTGAAGGTCAAATGATTACTGCTGGGTTAAATCCACAATAATTAGCCATCCCGGCTCTGTAATCAGCCTGTTGTTCCTGTCGCTCACAATGCCATCCCTAGAGATTTACTTGATTCCTGGTGTAAAGGCCAATTGGTGTTACCTAAAAGGCATCTTGTCATGTATCACAATGTGACAAAACCTGTGAATATCTACTTGTGTGCACTAAGTTTCTGATACAGAGTACTAAATACACTAAATACAAGTAGGTGAATGATAAAAGTCTGACTATCTTCAACCTCCACTAGGGAGAACGTTGGCTTTTTTTTAACGGCATTAGGCTTGATCTCGAACCATGATGACTAGATGGATGAACGATCTGTAGGGAGATCAATCTTGTTCAAACCTAGATAGGCCCACCAAGAACTTCTCTGGTGTTAACTTGATAGTATCACGCCATCAGGTTGCTAGTCTTCCTCTTTGCCTTGTTCCTTCTATTCTTCCGACCATGATGTCCTTCTCCAGTGATTACTCTCTTCTTATGATGTCGCCAAAGGCAAGTTGCATCTTGTTGATCCTTGCTTTGAGTGACATGTCTAGCCTGAATTGATCCAAAATTTATTTGCTTGTTCTTCTTGCCATCCATGATGTTGATAACGTCCTTCTCCAGCACCACATTTCAAAGGCATCGATTCTTCTTAGGTCTTGTTTTTGTCAGGTATCACATCCAGATCTTACCACAGAAAATACCAAATTATGTAGGAGCCATGTCTTAGGCTTTTACTGCAAACTATTTCATTACTTTTTTTTTTCCTCGGTGGAGGTTCGACTGCTGGGACCCGTATTGATTGGCAAAATGGGGAACTTTTACTCCTTTCACAATGGAGCAGCAGTCTGCATGATTGACGAGGCGTCAAACATCCAACCTGTCATATCTTGTAACATGGACAAATGTTTAGCGTCTGAAATAAAAGTTCCTTGATATGCCAGGGGACACGCATCAATCAGCAACTTAACTTCTGTCCTGGGGATAGGTGGTAACATGTTTTAAGCAGAAAACCACTTTAAGTCCATGTCTATGCAGAGGATATTTGGAACTAAGAAACAGAGCTGTAATGCATTAAAATATATTTTCGGAACTTATTCAGCATAGAATGACACGTTGTTAAAAGACAGAAATTCACTTAAACCCGGCCATAAACTTCCTTAGTGTTGCATCAAGAAAAGAATAAGACCATATTAGTTGCAGATACATAAATCATCTAGATCCAGCTCAAATATCTCGCTCATTTCAGAATTTTCGGCACTAAATCTGCATCTCCTGGCAGAATCAGCAGGTGCAGATTTTGTGCAGTTTTTGTGCGTTTTTGTTGCAGATTTTGTGCAGTTTTTGTGCAGATTTTACTACTGCGGATTTCTATTAATGGAGGGGTGCAGAAACACTGCAGAACTGCACAAAAGAAGTGACATGCACTTCTTTGAAGTCTGCAGCGTTTCTGCGCAGATTTTTCTGCGCCATGTGCACAGCTTTTTTTTTCACATTGATTTACATTGTACTGTAAATCACAGTGCAGTTCTGCAGTGTTTCTGCTGCAGAAAAAAACGCTGCAGATCTGCATTAAATCTGCACTAAATCTGCATCATGTGCATATTATAGAGTACACAAGAACGCTCACCTGACAGCAATCTACTTTGGATATCCAGGTTACGACATCAGGCCGGTTTCCTCACGTACCGGAGACACTGACTCACGTAGACACATTGAAATCAATGTGTCTCTGCACATGTCAGCGTGTTTTTACGGACCGTGTGTCCGTGTGCAAAACACGGAGACATGTCAGTGTTCGTGGGAGTGCACGGATTACATGGACCCATTAAAGACGTTGTCCGTGTGCAGTCCATGTGCCGTGCAGGAGACAGCGCTACAGTAAGCGCTGTCCCCCCACGTGGTGCTGAAGCCGCCATTCATATCTCCTCTGCAGCAGCGTTTGCTGTAGAGAAGATATGATAAATCCTTTTTTTTTTGTTTCTCGTGTTTAAAATAAAGATCCCTGTCCCATAGGGGTGGAGCCGCATATTCATTACTGTAATGGGCGGCCCCATGTGACCGCTCATACAGGAGAAGGTGCGGCGAGGACAGGACACTGCAAGGAAGCCGGGTGAGTATTTTAATAACAGCGGGCGGGCGCACAGGGGGTGGGGGAGGGGCGGGGACAGGGATCTTTATTTTCAACACGAGAAACAAAAACAAAAAAAAAGGATTTATCATATCTTCTCTACAGCAAACGCTGCTGCAGAGAAGATATGAATGGCAGCTTCAGCACCAGATGCAGGGGACAGCGCTTATCTCTAGCGCTATCTCCTGCACGCTCCGTGTGGTACCCAGTCGGCACACGGGCGGCACACGTGTGCCGCACGTGTGCCACACTGATGTGCCACAGAAACGCATGGGCAAACGGACACGGCTAATTCCGGTACCGGAATTATCTGGATGTGTGGGACTGCCCTCACATGGAGGGCTCTTGCACAGTATTAAACTCTCTAGACCAGAGGTTATAAAAAGCATCTGTTTCTTGAGATCCTGTCCTGTATAGAAGGATTGTAGAGGACACAGTGCAATTCTTCATTTTTCCTGGGGTGATCATACAAATATACTGAAAACTCAGGGTCACAGCAAGAGGGGGCACTTTACACTATCTATTATCAAGGAATCCATTCTAAAAAGTAGACATTTTTGAAAGTTAAGTGCACCGTGGATTAGGGTATATTGATTGCCAAATCTGCAGAAGGCCCAGTGTTACACAAGAGGTTTATTTATTTATTTTATTAGCACTGTCCTCATTGTGGCTCACAATCTACCTATTCCCTATCAGTATGTGTTTGCAGTGTGGTAGGAAACCAGAGAACCCGGGGGAAACCCACGCAAACACGGGGAGAAAATACAAACTCCTTGCAGATGTTGTCCTTGGTGGGATTTGAATCCAGGACCCCAGCACTTATGGGGGATAATCGTTGCGCAACTTGGGTCACAGCTGTGAGCTAATTAACCTATATCAAGGTATTTCAGAATACAAAAATACATTTTATGCACATAGAGAAGAACATAAAGTCAATGCCCAGGTAAAACTATCAAATCACAGTATAGGCATCCTGAGCCCATGGCAGAAATTCACTGTTGGGTCAAATTTACACAAATTGTATCCATGTCTATATGAAAGTTGTCAGAAAATGCGCATTGTACTTTACAACATAGTATCTTGATTTTAAGGGCCCAACTAACATTTTAGAAAAGTTTTATGGCAAACAACGGTGCAAAATACTTATTAATAGTAGTAGTTTATTTTAGAGCACCATGGATCCCATAGTGCTAAATATGAAAAGCGGCTACATACAAAATACAATATAAATTACAGACAAGAAACTAACGAGAGACTGGTACAGAAAGGAGAGGGACCTTTATAATCAATGAAACAATGTCACACATTTATCATTAAGAGGGTGTTCTCAAGCTTGAAAATGATCTCTGATTCCTAGGGGTTCGATAGCTGTGGCTCCCGTCATTCCGAGAACCTCTTCAGAAGTCGGTCATGAGTATTGCCTCTCCATTCATTCTAATAAGAATGCCTAAGATCAGCCGAGTGATGTGCTCAGCAATCTCCACTCATCTCATTAAGAACGAATGGTGTGGAAGTGAGCTTGATCGGCCTCTGCTCTCCAGCGGACTAACTTTTAAACTTGAGACCACCCCCTACTAAACACACTACCTGGGTCCATTCATTAACGCAAAGTCATATATCGTCCCAGCATGAACTTAAGTTTTTTTGGGGAAAAAACGGTATGGTTTCTTTAGGCTAGATTGAAACTCTTGTGCAAAAACAGAAGACGAGTAAAACAAAATTTACAATTTAGAATTTATAACATTTGTCTAAAGAAGGAATATTTGAAGAACGGCCGTATGTTTTTCACTTGTCTGATAAGGAGATGGAGAATTAATGTAGAGAATAAGCACCGCTGTGTGATGAAAGCTATACAAGTTGTGTGATGCCAAGCCTTAAAAAAAAAAAAGATAAAAGCTGTTACCGGTATATTTGTTCTGCCTAAACTTGAAAACATAATATGTAATATACACTTTCCGTGGAGTTAAAGGAAACCCCCACTGACTCTCCTTCCCTTTCTCTGATTATTTCAAAAGAGCACAACATAGCAGATAATTGACCCCCATCTATATTCCGAACAGCCTCATACCTGCCACGGGATTGTTATAACTTTTCCCTTCTACATAAGTGTATAAGATAACATGACCTTTTCTTGAAGATAGTATTTTTAATATTGCTGCTTGTTTGGTAACATAACAGTTGTTAACATCAATGTAAAAAAAAATAGCATCCTCTAAATTCACAGTATGCACCATGTATCTCAGCTACAGCCTGAAAGGTCATGGCGGTGCAGTCCTACTGAGCTATACAGGCTCTCCGCAGCCATTTACATAAGAACAGTTTCCCTTCCACTTGAATTCTTCTGGGATTTATTACATAATGCTGATGGGAAAGGGAGCATTTCGACACTTGGACCCCAAGAGTGTATCTGTGACTCTTTAACCTTTCATTTCCTTTCCCAGAAAAAGCTTATTTTCCATCTTCCACTTCTACAAGAGTGCAAACTCCAATTTTTTTGATGCTGTAAATAAACAAGTAGATAAGTTGTGCACCAGACACGTAGACACTTCACATTCATTACTTTATCATCGTAAACAACGTTATTCTTTCAGGACTTTTTAACAGATGAGACTTACACAAGTTTTTATGAACATTCCATGGATTTTTGACACTGAAGTCCTTTAAACTATTTTTGGGTTCCAGTATGTATTCTGGGAATAAGAACTTTTATAGTAGTTAGCTCATCCAAGCCTAAGAAAAATGACAAATGTTGGCCTCGCTTCATCAAGGAGTTTTAGTTAGAACTGTGGTGTAAACTCCTTGAAATGTTGCAAAATATTTGCACAACTCAATGTTGACTTTTCACATTTTTACGCCAGTAGCGGCCGGTTCCACTAAACTTTGGAAAAGTGGTTAGAGCTGGGGCTAGACAGGGCACAGAAAAGACCGCCGCTCAAATTCATCATAAGGTACGACACAAACGTGGCAAAAATTATGCCAGTCACTGGTTGGAGTAAAAGTTCTGCGGGAGGAACACGGGAATTGTTAGGCGCACCAAATTCACTAAGAGACACACAAAATGACAATCTTAATGAATCGGGGCCTTAATTTGTGCAGTATATGATGTGTGAATATCACATACCGTTTTCCTGGTTCTTCAGAAATAAGTATTTTACAAAATTGTCAATATTTTGCATTGTCAATCTACGACAAACAAAACGCCAGTCCTAGAAAATGATGAATCATTGTTCCTACCATCAGTTATGGAACAATGTTTAAAATTAATTTTCTACTTAGTACAGCTCTTGGTCTAATAGCTATGTATGTTCACCATTACTTTATTGTCCTAGCCCTTATGTTTGTATATATGCTGAACAGTTCAAGGGGTTGTCCGGGCATAGGTTATTGATGACCTATTTATAGGACATGTCATCAATATCAAATCGGTGGGTGTCCGACATTCGGTGCCTCCATCAATCAGCTGATTTCTTGATTTCAAATGTAGCACAGCTCCTGATCTTTTGAGTACTAGCTGTACTCCAGTAGCCATCAAAAGGCCATCAGTGGCCACTAAACTTTGAATGGAGCTGACCTCAGAGCAGAGCAAAAATCAGCTGATCAGTGTTGGACCCTCACTGATCTGCTATTGATGGCCTTTCCTGTAGATAGGTCATCAAATACTTCTGCTAGGATAAGCCCTTTTTCCGTAAAACTGCAAAGTTCAGGTTGATCCCCAGATTCCGTAGTCCAAGAATAAAGATGTTGTTAACGACAGGATAAAATGGCTGCACGAAAGGAATGGTGTGTCGCAGGTCCTTCCTCCCAGACTTCTATTTTACTTGGCTCCAGCAATAATGCTTTTTTTTAACACGTCACCGCTGCAGCCAATAACTGTCCACTTATGCTGTATATGGCTGAGCAAGGGCAATGTGGTGTGTAACTCATCTGCGCAGCCCAGTAAGAGGGAACATGGGGAGGACTAGAAATAGGAAGCAGAACCGATCAGAGATTAAATGGGTGTCTACTGCTTCCTTTCCTATTTATTATTACCATTATTTCATTTTTATCCTAACTCAGAAGCCAGACTTCCAGCCTAGGAAAAAGATTATATATATATATATATATATATATATATATATATATATTATACATATTAAATGTACAACAGGATACGAGAAAGTATCAAGCTAGGGGAAAAGTCGAGGCAAGTCTTTACCTAGAATACAGCTACAGGCTTTGCTACACATCAGTGAATTTATAAGATGCAATTACTTGTACTGCTATTACTCTACAGATTATCTCAAAACTTTATCTATTATGTGTTCTGGGAACTACAGCACCGTTATCAATCTTAATGGATTAGTGGATGATCAGTGCCAGCTCCAGAAGATTAATCTTAATGCTAAAGAGGTATTCATTGTACATTTGTCAGTTACTGGGAGTTAACATTAGCTCTCCCTCTTTCCAGTAGAAGGGAGGAAGGGATCATATACTCTTTGAGGAGGGTAGATATTATTATATATGTAATTGTGTTTATGTATATGTATATATATAAAGTGGGGCAAAAAAGTATTTAGTCAATCAGCAATAGTGCAAGTTCCACCACTTAAAAAGATGAGAGGCGTCTGTAATTTACATCATAGGTAGACCTCAACTATGGGAGACAAACTGAGAAAACAAAATCCAGAAAATCACATTGTCTGTTTTTTTAACAATTTATTTGCATATTATGGTGGAAAATAAGTATTTGGTCAGAAACAAACAATCAAGATTTCTGGCTCTCACAGACCTGTAACTTCTTCTTTAAGAGTCTCCTCTTTCCTCCACTCATTACCTGTAGTAATGGCACCTGTTTAAACTTGTTATCAGTATAAAAAGACACCTGTGCACACCCTCAAACAGTCTGATTCCAAACTCCACTATGGTGAAGACCAAAGAGCTGTCAAAGGACACCAGAAACAAAATTGTAGCCCTGCACCAGGCTGGGAAGACTGAATCTGCAATAGCCAACCAGCTTGGAGTGAAGAAATCAACAGTGGGAGCAATAATTAGAAAATGGAAGACATACAAGACCACTGATAATCTCCCTCGATCTGGGGCTCCATGCAAAATCCCACCCCGTGGGGTCAGAATGATCACAAGAACGGTGAGCAAAAATCCCAGAACCACGCGGGGGGACCTAGTGAATGAACTGCAGAGAGCTGGGACCAATGTAACAAGGCCTACCATAAGTAACACACTACGCCACCATGGACTCAGATCCTGCAGTGCCAGACGTGTCCCACTGCTTAAGCCAGTACATGTCCGTGCCCGTCTGAAGTTTGCTAGAGAGCATTTGGATGATCCAGAGGAGTTTTGGGAGAATGTCCTATGGTCTGATGAAACCAAACTGGAACTGTTTGGTAGAAACACAACTTGTCGTGTTTGGAGGAAAAAGAATACTGAGTTGCATCCATCAAACACCATACCTACTGTAAAGCATGGTGGTGGAAACATCATGCTTTGGGGCTGTTTCTCTGCAAAGGGGCCAGGACGACTGATCCGGGTACATGAAAGAATGAATGGGGCCATGTATCGTGAGATTTTGAGTGCAAACCTCCTTCCATCAGCAAGGGCATTGAAGATGAAACGTGGCTGGGTCTTTCAACATGACAATGATCCAAAGCACACCGCCAGGGCAACGAAGGAGTGGCTTCGTAAGAAGCATTTCAAGGTCCTGGAGTGGCCTAGCCAGTCTCCAGATCTCAACCCTATAGAAAACCTTTGGAGGGAGTTGAAAGTCCGTGTTGCCAAGCGAAAAGCCAAAAACATCACTGCTCTAGAGGAGATCTGCATGGAGGAATGGGCCAACATACCAACAACAGTGTGTGGCAACCTTGTGAAGACTTACAGAAAACGTTTGACCTCTGTCATTGCCAACAAAGGATATATTACAAAGTATTGAGATGAAATTTTGTTTCTGACCAAATACTTATTTTGCACCATAATATGCAAATAAAATGTTTAAAAAACAGACAATGTGATTTTCTGGATTTTTTTTTCTCAGTTTGTCTCCCATAGTTGAGGTCTACCTATGATGTAAATTACAGACGCCTCTCATCTTTTTAAGTGGTGGAACTTGCACTATTGCTGACTGACTAAATACTTTTTTGCCCCACTGTATATATATATATATATATATATATATATATATATATATATATATATATATATATATGTGCAAAAGAGAAGTCTAAGGGTACCGTCACACTATAACATTTCGATCGCTACGACGGTACGATTCGTGACGTTACAGCGATATCGTTACGATATCGCTGTGTCTGACACGCAGGAGTGATCAGGGATCCTGCTGAGAATCGTACGTCGTAGCAGATCGTTTAGAACTTTCTTTCATCGCTGGATCTCCCACTGTCATCGCTAGATCGGTGTGTGTGACACCGATCTAGCGATCTAGCGATGCGATCCAGCGATGCGTTCGCTTGTAACCAGGGTAAACATCGGGTAACTAAGCGCAGGACCGCGCTTAGTTACCCGATGTTTACCCTGGTTACAAGCGTTAAACTAAAAAAAAAAAAACAGTACATACTTACATTCTGGTGTCCGTCAGGTCCCTTGCCGTCTGCTTCCCGCACTGTGACTGCCGGCCGTAAAGTGAAAGCAGAGCACAGCGGCTGTGCTTTCACTTTCACTTTACGGCCGGCAGTCACTGAGTGCGGGAACCAGACTGCAAGGGACCTGACGGACACCAGAATGTAAGTATGTGCTGTTTTTTTTTTTTTAGTTTAACGCTTGTAACCAGGGTAAACATCGGGTAACTAAGCGCGGTCCTGCGCTTAGTTACCCGATGTTTACCCTGGTTACCCAGGGACCTCGGCATCGTTGGTCGCTGGAGAGCTGTCTGTGTGACAGCTCCCCAGCGACCACACTACGATTTACCTACGATCACGGCCAGGTCATATCGCTGGTCGTGATCGTAGGTAAATCGTATAGTGTGACGGTACCCTAAGTTGAACCAATATTCCTCCAAGGATATTTGCACACGGTTTTTGAAGGATCTCAGCAGGGAAGTATTTCGAAACATCTCTAAGAACTGATCACAGATCTCTTGTGGATGTAGACTTGCATAAGTCCTTCTCTATCTTCATGTCATGTAATCCTAGACAGGCTTGATGATGGTGAGATGTGGTGGCCATATCATTATTCCCAGGACTTCTTGCTCGGATTTAAGCTGAAGATAGTTTTAATGACATTAGCTGTATGTTTGGGGAGTTTTGTTCTTCTGCAGAATACATTTCAAGCCAATCAAATATCTCACTCTTGATGATTTCTCAGCATTGAGAACACCATTAATCCTAACTAAATCCACAACTCAGTTTAGCAAAAATCAGCCCCAAATCTGAAAGGAACTTCCACGGTTTCCTGCAGACGCTCGTTGGTGTACAAACTGTCGTTCTTTTACAGTTAAATATTTAATATTTTTACTTATCAGTCCAGTGAACTAGACTGCCATTTTTCTGCATCCTAGTTCCAATGTTTTTTGTGCACAGTTGAGTCGTTTGTCCTCATTTCCATGTTAAAGGTATGGCTTTTTCGTGCATTTCTTATACTTATATATACTTTTCCAAACAGTAAACATGTGTATCTGAATCTCACTGGTTGCTGGAAGTTCTGAGATGCTGGCACTGCTGGACATCTTCCCATTTCAAAGCGAAGTAAACGTGTCTCTGATCTGCTGCACTACATTTCGTTGGCTGATAACTGCAATTTTGCTTCTCAACATTGCCCATTTCTTGGCTGTTCTTCAATAAAGCTTGAATAGCACATCCTGTTTTATCTATATCAGGTTGCTGCTAGTTGTGAGCTGATGGCACTGCTGGACTTCTCTCCATTTCAACGGGAAGTAAGCATGATGTGTCTTTGTTCAGCTACACTAAGTTTCCTTGGCAGCCCGTTCCTCAATGTTGACTCCTTGGTGCTTCTTTCTAGTCTGCTTTGAAGTCTGTGACTGGGATAGATCTTGCAGATGCAGTGTAACTACCTTGTGTCTAGTTGCTCACTCTTGCTCTGGTGTATGACCAGTGATATGAAACTGCCTTCCACAACTTCACCCCTGTAGCAGTTTGGCTGATCCTCACCCAGTTACAAGCCTTCTACATCGATGTTTAAGTTAATAACTGTGTTTCAACCTACATATAAAAATGATGACCACCTGTTTGATACAATTGGTTACTCATACAGCTGACTATAATCCCACAAAATCCCTGATTTTGTGCAAGTACACCTTGAAGAATTTATGCTTTAAAGGGAAAGGGTGGTCACATCAAATATTGAATTGATTTAGGTTTATCTTTTGTTAATTCACTTAGCATTTTATTAACTGATAAACTATTAACACTTCTAGTTTTGAAAGCAGTATTACTTTGCAGCATTTTTATACCACTGCCTATATATTATCTATCTGTCTATTTAATACTGACTTTTCGATCTTCACTCATATGTCATTCAGTTTAATGAACATACATAAGAGACTGCAGAGGACTAATGGAACCTTCTGCAAAATAAGCAAAATCTTAATTTATAAGGATTAAAGAGGCAGCATGTTCCAAAAGTTCACCATGAAGAATCTCATGATCCTTATATTCACTGGAAATGTAGTATTAATACACATTAAAGAAATAGTTCCAAAGAGCCTTTAGTGTGAGACACAGGTCAATAATATGATGGATGATACTGGGGAAGAATTAGCACATTTTATTGTACAAGCCCTTTAATAAATTCCAACCTTGAATATTTAACACCCATTAAGAATTCCATGTTGTATCCATTCATTGATTAATCCATGGAATATTAATCATACAATTGGTTTCACTTATTATGTTTTGCTCTATAAATCAGGAATGATAAAATGTGTATGACAGAGAATATAACATCCGATGAACGTGCATCACGGTGCCTTTTTCTCTGAATACATGTGAAGCAAATATGAATGATATCAGCACAATTCTTGTTAAACAAAAAATCACATTGTGCTGGGAGAACTGGGAGCTTTCCGAATCAAAGAACGGTTTAAAAGATGTAAAGGAGACGAAACGTTCATAAAGCGAAGGCAATGTAAGGATGTCATGTAGGTGTGATCAATATTCAAAAAAAGGTTTATCTCCACTGCATTTAAATTGATTCCAAATTTCACTAATGCGATAAAAATCTGGAATGCATTTACTATGTGTGGCCAGAAAACGTAGTTGGTAATTGTGTAATTTAAAATGGATCTCTTACCAGATTATACGCTGAAGATTGCAAACATTATTAAATAGATCTTAGATCTGGAGACTGTACATACTAGTACATACATAGTGGTCTACTTACTGTGAAAATCCATGCCAGAATTGTTGAATAATCATTTGTGAAAGTTTCAACTCAATCTTCATCCATCTATCCATCCATCCATCCATCCATCTGATTCACAGCTCCTCAGTGTCCCTCCCCTGCTCCTCAGCGTCCCTCCCCTGCTCCTCAGTGTCCCTCCCCTGCTCCTCAGTGTTTCTCCCCTGCTCCTCAGCGTCCCTTCCCTGCTCCTCAGCGTCCCTCCCCTGCTCCTCAGCGTCCCTCCCCTGCTCCTCAGCGTCCCTCCCCTGCTCCTCAGCGTCCCTCTCCTGCTCCTCAGCGTCCCTCCCCTGCTCCTCAGCGTCCCCCCCTGCTCCTCAGCGTCCCTGCCCTGCTCCTCAGCGTCCCTCCCCTGCTCCTCAGCGTCCCTCCCCTGCTTCTCAGCGTCCCTCCCCTGCTCCTCAGCGTCCCTCCCCTGCACCTCAGCTTCCCTCCCCTGCTCCTCAGCGTCCCTCTCCTGCTCCTCAGCGTCCCTCCCCTGCTCCTCAGCGTCCCCCCCTGCTCCTCAGCGTCCCTGCCCTGCTCCTCAGCGTCCCTCCCCTGCTCCTCAGCGTCCCTCCCCTGCTCCTCAGCGTCCCTCCCCTGCTTCTCAGCGTCCCTCCCCTGCTCCTCAGTGTCCTTTCCCTGCTCCTCAGCGTCTTTCCCCTGCTCCTCAGCGTCTTTCCCCTGCTCCTCAGCGTCCCTCCCCTGCTCCTCAGCGTCCCTCCCCTGCTCCTCAGCGTCCCTCCCCTGATCCTCAGTGTTTCTCCCCTGCTCCTCAGCGTCCCTTCCCTGCTCCTCAGCGTCCCTCCCCTGCTCCTCAGCGTCCCTCCCCTGATCCTCAGCGTCCCTCCCCTGCTCCTCAGCGTCCCTCCCCTGCTCCTCAGCGTCCCTCCCCTGCACCTCAGCGTCCCTCCCCTGCTCCTCAGCGTCCCTCTCCTGCTCCTCAGCGTCCCCCCCTGCTCCTCAGCGTCCCTGCCCTGCTCCTCAGCGTCCTTCCCCTGCTCCTCAGCGTCCCTCCCCTGCTCCTCAGCGTCCCTCCCCTGCTCCTCAGCGTCCCTCCCCTGCTCCTCAGCGTCCCTCTCCTGCTCCTCAGCGTCCCTCCCCTGCTCCTCAGCGTCCTTTCCCTGCTCTTTAGCGTCTTTCCCCTGCTCCTCAGCGTCCCTCCCCTGCTCCTCAGCGTCCCTCCCCTGCTCCTCAGCGTCCCTCCCCTGCTCCTCAGCGTCCCTGCCCTGCTCCTCAGCGTCCCTCCCCTGCTCCTCAGCGTCCCTCCCCTGCTCCTCAGCGTCCCTCCCCTGCTCCTCAGCGTCCCTCCCCTGCACCTCAGCGTCCCTCCCCTGCTCCTCAGCGTCCCTCCCCTGCTCCTCAGCGTCCCTCCCCTGCTCCTCAGCGTCCCCCCCTGCTCCTCAGCGTCCCTGCCCTGCTCCTCAGCGTCCCTCCCCTGCTCCTCAGCGTCCCTCCCCTGCTCCTCAGCGTCCCTCCCCTGCTTCTCAGCGTCCCTCTCCTGCTCCTCAGTGTCCCTCCCCTGCTCCTCAGCGTCCTTTCCCTGCTCCTCAGCATCTTTCCCCTGCTCCTCAGCGTCCCTCCCCTGCTCCTCAGCGTCCCTCCCCTGCTCCTCAGCGTCCCTCCCCTGCTCCTCAGCGTCCCTGCCCTGCTCCTCAGCGTCCCTCCCCTGCTTCTCAGCGTCCCTCCCCTGCTCCTCAGCTTCCCTCCCCTGCTCCTCAGCGTCCCTCCCCTGCTCCTCAGCGTCCCTCCCCTGTCCTCAGCGTCCCTGCCCTGCTCCTCAGCGTCCCTCCCCTGCTCCTCAGGGTCCCTCCCCTGCTCCTCAGGGTCCCTCCCCTGCTCCTCAGCGTCCCTCCCCTGCTCCTCAGCGTCCCTCCCCTGCTCCTCAGCGTCCCTCCCCTGCTCCTCAGTGTCCCTCCCCTGCTCTTCAGCGTCCCTCCCCTGCTCCTCAGCGTCCCTCCCCTGCTCCTCAGCGTCCCTCCCCTGCTCCTCAGTGTCCCTCCCCTGCTAAAACCTCACACTGCTCAGTACATACTGCAGCTGTCAGTCAGACTCATGGGGCAGATACCACTAAACTTGGAGAGGACACTTTCACTCATAAGCTCTGTCATTCTATAGCTGTATAAAATGCTAATTTTGATATCAAGTTAATAAAACCATTATGGCATGTATTTTCAAATTAAGTACACCAGCCCAGTCAGGTCTAAGCCATACATCAATATATGCCGTTTATATTGTGATATCTGGTGACAGATCCACATTAATGGATGTCAGTTAAAAATATTCCAGTAAGTATTTTTTCTGAGAAAGAAGCAGAAGATGGTTAGCAATTAACACCATCACTAGCGACTGATTCTTCTGTCAACACAAGACGCTTTCTTATCTAGGGACATAAAAATAGCATCTTTCATTCACCTTCCAGTGTATTCCATATTGCATCAAAGAAAGTTCCTTCTCCAGTCGAATGTCTTCTGAAACGTCAACAATTAGTAGAAAAGCAGCGTGAAATAGCTCAGCTTGATGTACTAAGCATTGTAGCTAGTATTTTGCCTCCTGGAAGGCTGCTTGAGAAAAAGACTATTTTCGGCTAAAAGCTCCAAGTGGATGGCATTCTCACGGCTTAAGATGTAGGTAACTTCCTTCAGCACTAGAGTTGTAAGGATTGACACAATGCTTAAATTCCCACCGAAGGAGTCAGAGTGGGCAAACAGTGGCTCGTCGGGTCTGTAAATATTAACTCCTTTCTGGGTGTTTATTTGTTCACAACATATGTCCTCATTAACTGTATCCACTAATTGCAATCTAAGCCACTGGAATATTCAGCCGCTGCTGAAGGACGAACTGTGCAAGTGTCCAACTTAACAGGTCCAGCTGTCGAGGTAAGGAACAGACGAAATGCAATTACACACATTTGGTGCTGTGCCAACATGGAGGCCTCCTGATAGACTGGCACTTTATTTATTTATTTCTGAACACAGCTGCTTCAGGACATGCCCAAAGCTCATTAATTGGAGCAGTATGGCCAGGTATCGGGATCAGAATTAGACTTGTAACAGATCTACATGAACGATAAGTTAACGCTCATCGCTACGAGTGCCAATAACAAGTCGGCTTGACTTTTCACCAAATTTTTCATGTTGATTGGAACACACAATGTAATCATTGCGTCAGAGTGGAATAACATATGTATTCATTTATTTTTAATTTTGCCACTCCGATGCGGATATAATAGCCATCACAGTATTTGGCTCCTAATTAATTCACATTTGTTAAGTCCGGGTGGGTGCTATCAAATAGCAACTCCTACAGGGAGCAGAAGAACACTCCCAGTGGTAACGCCCACTTGGACTTAACTAGCGTTAACTTATTAGGTGCCAAACACTTTGATCGCTAATATTTCTGCAATGGAGAGGCAAAATTAAAAAATATACTCTATAAAAGTTTAATTCCACTCTGCAGCCAGTATTGCATCCTATGTCCAACTCAACATGAAAAAATTTGGTGAACGACCCTCTTTAATAAGAATAGTATAGTGGCTATATTGGTGTGAATGTATGTGTACTGATATATTCGTGACGGTGTGTTTCAAGGGGAAGTAAAATGAAATGTGATTACTGAGGTTTTAGTTTATAATCATCTTTCGCCAGGTCCGTTTTGGAGTTTCAGTTGGGAATCGCCCAGTAAACGCTTGGATCCATTGCTCTTCATAGCCTATATATAAAGTACCTTTTTGGCAAAACCAGAGTTTACATTAACAGGGCTGTGGAGCCGATAAGCCTAACCTCCGACTCCGACTCTGACTCCGACTCCTCAATTTCCTTGACACCGACTCCGACTCCACCAAAGTGGGCTCCGACTCCACAGCCCTGGTTTACAATGCTGCTAGAACCATACTATAACTGTGGGGGTCTTTAATGCACCTGATGGTCAGGAACATGGCGCACTAAAATCTGCTGGCCACTAATGCGTAAAGTTCCTGCAATTATTTCAGATGATTTTACTGTGAAATACAGCAAGTTTTCCGCGCCACGGCTGAACTTTCCTCCAGTTTATTCGAGGCTCTTTTTTTCCTTCCGCCACACGATGATGAAAAGTAAAAGGCAGCACAGGCTGGCAAAACGCACAAGCTTCCACAAATCATTCCCCCGCTTCTGCATTGCTATCTGCGAGTAAATGGCTGCTGTAGGCAGAAATGGCTGTACGCGGAATCATTTTAACAAGTTATCCCGTGTCTAGGGCTGCCAGTCACGCTGCGTATCACAGCTCCGACACTTCTGATGTGTGTTTGTTAATGTTCGGATTTCCCCGGCTGGTAAACATTTAGCATAATTCTGTATTTTCCAGCCCTTGTACGTTCTTTTATCTAGAAGGCATCAAACAACATTTTTTTTATTACCTACAAACCTAGACATTGCACTAACCGTTCTCATCCGGCACATCATCCATGTGTGACTTGTACTGGGGAAAAGGCGCTTATTATAAATGATCGCAGTAAACAATGAAAGTGCTAATAGCTTAAAATTGAAGCCTTTTATGTTACGAGTACGCTGGATTCTCTCCAGACATGATAATCTCTAGGATCATCCAGTGCCCTCAATTTCCAGTGATACAGATTCACAAACTAGACTGTCCCAGCTCCACCACCCAACAATCCTACCTAGGAAAGCAGCAAAACGTTCCCAACCTACAGTCTTGGGGGCTGCACTGGCTGTTGCTAGGCCTCATGGGCATTATCATCTGATAATCCGCGGTTCTATGGTGTCATACAGTTCTACAATGAGTAAAGAATTACGTTTTTTTCATTAGTGTTTGTATTCCTAATGCCAGGAGAGGAACTTACAGAGAAAAACCTATCATTAAAAGATTGACACCTGTTCTGTGTTTTAAAGACACTCCTGTCTTTGCCATAGAAATACTGATAAAATACTGATCAAAAATACTGATTGATGTGTGAATGAGGCCCTAGTGTGAATAATATTTCATTAAAAAAAAATCAACTTTGGTAAGCAATAAATTAACTGTGGCATTCATCAAAGTCCGGAGGTGGACCTTCACCAATCTGATAGTGATGCCCATCCTAAATATGGGCCAGTAGTATCAAAGTGCCTGAAAACTTCATTACACTGATTGTTCAGGAGCACAAAAATCAGTTCTATTGTATTCATTGGAAATGTTATATAATCACACTAGTTATTTAATTGCTGAACAGTGTCCCAAAAATCCAGTTTCAGCGTCCCGGCAGTGTCCCAGCAGCGCCACTCCTGGGCGAGGACGGTCTGCCTGGTTCTTTTCAATTGATAAGCCAGACAGTTTCTCTATCACAGCTGACACGCAGACAGAGAAGGGGGCTGGCTTAGCTATTGATATCAGCAGGTAGCCAACCCCCAGCCAAAGAGAGAAGGAGGAGGAAATGATATAGTAATCGAGGCCAATACGGAAGCAGAATGGTGAGAGGGAAGCAGAAACAGAGGACATTGCAGCACATTTTAACAATAAAAAATATTAGTAAGAGCAATTCTAAAACATTTCACCCACAATGCAACATACATTTGTCCTGCCAGTGAGTTACCTACAGCTACATTTTCCATCCTAGGTATAGAATTCTTTTTATAGTTATACGGTATGGTAAGCATTATTTCTACTAAATTATAAATATCCATATTGCAGCAGTACACTATAAAACGTATGCCAAGATGTATGCAAACATTGAATAGATGAAATGATGAAATTTGAGCTGCATTAAAATATACTTCTAAAAATGAGGGTACATCTATATACCTGGTCACACTAGCTTTATTCTGTTTGGAGGTGGCGGTCAGTTTTTTTTTATAGCAGGGGTCGGGAACCTCAGGTGTCAGGGCCATTTACGGCCCTCGATGACCTTTTATCAGGCCCTCAAGCAGATTCTCAGGGACCGCATTCTTGGGCAAGGAGCTGTACTTTGATTGCCACCAGCTCATTCATTTCTTCTTGCTCTGTCAGCACACACGCAGTGTTCACTACTGAACACTGAAGGGCATGCAATGAAAGATTACGTCTTGAAACCAGTGCCAGAGTCAGGATGTACTTTGTGGGCGGAGATTGTACGGTCCCCGAAGGATGGTATAAATATCCAAATGGCCCTTTACAGAAAAAAGATTCCCCACGCCTGTTTTATAGCATACTATGAAATTGTGACTGCCTGCTTTTCTCACTGAGCACTCCTCCAATCAGCCTAAGGCCTAAGTACTTGTGGCATACTTTTTTTCACAGACACTACACGTAACCAAAACACATGGCGATATGACCGTTTTGTTCCAGCAGCACGGATGAAGTGGGCCAATACAAGTCTATGGGTATGTAAAAAACTCACACTAAGCGGATGACATCAGTTTAACATCCGTGTACTGTACGTGTTTAATACTGAATAGCATAAGAGTCATTTAATTCTGTCTTTAACCATTCCAGAGAAAAACTGGTGACCAAACTGATGGTAACCTCAAACACACGTGAGGACTCACTGACGGAAAACACTGATGGATCAGTACTGATTTTTCACATCTGTGTTTAAACACAGACGTGTGGAGGAGGCCTAAGCCTGTTTTTAATTAGAGCTGGATCCTACCTGCCCTATATATTTGTAGGCTTTTAGCCTGGACGAAACATGGTATTAGGTTAGGGTCCCATCACGCTTCATTATGGCTGGAGGGGGTTTAATGAATTGGCCAATTTATGTTGTAAGTACCTACATTTGTATATCGCAATAATGTTGCATTCAATGTTTGCATACAGCTTAACACTTACAGAATGCATCTGTATTCTTTTATACACATATACGGTACATATATAGATATATATCTATCTATAAATAAATCTATCCATTTATCTATATACACTGCTCAAAAAAATAAAGGGAACACTAAAATCCCACATCCTAGATATCACTGAATGAAATATTCCAGTTGTAAATCTTTATTCATTACATAGTGGAATGTGTTGAGAATAATAAAACCTAAAAATTATCAACGCAAATCACAACTAATATCCCATGCCTTCCTATGACCCCCTCCACATTTCCTGGTGAACTGGCCTATCTCCTCGTAGCGCCTCCAGCCTCTGGACACTACGCTGACAGACACAGCAAACCTTTTTGCCACAACTCGCATTGATGTGCCATCCTGGATGAGCTGCACTACCTGAGCCACTTGTGTTGGTTGTAGAGTCCGTCTCATGCTACCACGAGTGTGAAAACACAACCAACATTCAAAAGTGACCAAAACATCAGCCAGAAAGCATTGGTACTGAGATGTGGTCTGTGGTCCCCACCTGCAGAACCACTCCTTTATTGAGTGTGTCTTGATAATTGCCAATAATTTCCATCTGTTGTCTATCCCATTTGCACAACAGCATGTGAAATTGATTGTCAAACAGTGTTGCTTCCTAAGTGGACAGTTTGATTTCACAGAAGTTTGATTTACTTGGAGTTATATTCTGTTGTTTAAGTGTTCCCTTTATTTTTTTGTGAAGTGTATATATACAACCAGGAGCCATAAAAACTTACATAAAACCAAAACATATTGCAGCAAGCAGCTTTTCTGAGGTCAGATGTCGCAGTGTGAATTTTAAAGTAAAGTTGTGGAGGCAACAAAGAAAGGAGCAATGTGTGCCAAATAGCAGAAAGCGTAACACACACACTCAGCGTATATATATATCAGGGCGGCTAATATGTAGATCACATCCATGCGTTAACATTTCCCTCTGCAGAACACTGAACTCTATTTCACAAGGATTAAGATCACAGACAGGGTAACCTTTACATTGGATTAGGCAAACTCCAACTTGTGCAACGTGTTACCATGGAGACTAACAAGACATCAACATTGAAGGAATGTATCTTTCATCCTGTAATTCGCAATGGTTCCTCCGCTAAACACATTATCATGCATTTTCAGATATTCCCCGGCACTGGCACATGCTATACTGACTAGACAATATTGATGCGTCTTCTAAGCTGGATCCTTCCTTGCTAATTGCTAAGCCGCTCACTACACGGTGATAATGTGTAACGGCCATGTCAAACTTTCCCTCTTCCCTCTGGCATTTGCGTTTGACTTTGTTGATATTGTGAACAGTCATCGATGCGCAGTCTGATCTGTGGGATTTATCTGACAGGAAAGGAATTAGGGCGCCCGCCTTCCGCCGTCGATGAGATGTGGGGTGTAGAGCAGCGCTGCACCTTCGCTCAGTACATAACATGCACGTAGATCATGGCTGGCGTATCTGATCTCAAGCTCTCATTGTCTTCTCCAATCTGCCCAAGAGTGGTGCTCCGCACAGGAATAACAGGCACTATTTTGTTCCTTTCGTCTCTGCATTGCTGCACTCGGCAGCCCCAGGGATGGCCATGTCACATCAATCAGTATCACTTTAATAAGCAGTCAGCTAATGGAGTCACATGTTGCCATGAAGCCGCACTGCTGAGCCAGCAAGAATCCATGGGACGGGAGATCTCGGAGCCCGGGCTGGCATGTCAAACCTTAAGGCAAATATAGATATGCTAACAGCAAACTGCATATCAAACGTCCTACTCTGCCATGTTATATCTCAGTGTCGGGTAGAGGTGTTTTACTAGCAATGCTATACTATAAAGTCCAATAATTTATGCAATATCTTATTATTTCCATTAAAATAAATGTTTGTTTTAATTTGTATAGCAACACTAACCCCAATAAACAAAGTAGTAAAATGATGTAAGAACCAAAGCCCTTATTTCTGCAGCATTGATGCAGTCACATCAAGTATTTCTGCTGAGATCGGCGTTGGGGCACCGCATGTAAATACCACAGTTGCTATATTTACCTGTGGTTTACCCCAGTTCTGGTTATGAAAGTTAGTGCAGCAAAAAATTGATAAAAATCAGCTCAGTCCATGAGAACGGCAATCATTACTGCCCCGGCCAATGTTGTTCTCATCATTAAGATGAGTATGCACCCTACAGCAAGTAGATCACCATACAGTAACAGTACATGGAAATAACGGAGGGGCTTAGCTAATGCTATTTTGATTAAAAGAGCAGGTGGGAACACCCTGACATTGGTGGGATGGCTTTTATTTGGTTTAGCGTTAACTAAGTACCTTGTGTTATTTACATGTACTATTCCGGTATAGTGATCTACTTGCTGTGGGGTATATGCTCATTTGTGTTTTTGTGGTTTTGTCTTTTCATCACTTAGGCTACGTTCACATTTGCGTTGTTGTGTGCTGCGTCGGCGACGCAACGCACAACGCACGCAAAAACGCATGCAAAACGCTGCGTTTTGTGACGCATTGCGTTTATTTTTATAGCGCAAAAAAAATGCAACAAGCAGCGTCCTCTGCGCCCTGACGCTTGCGCCCAAAAAACGCATGCGTCACAAAACTCAACAAAACGCATGTCCATGCGCCCCCCATGTTAAATATAGGGGCGCATGGCGCATGCGTCGCCGCGGTTGCGCCCGACGCACCGCAAAAGTGAACGTAGCCTAAGGAATATCATCAAACCAAATGCTAAGCAAGACCTAAAGGGAGATTCTTTCTGTATATATTACTTATGGAAAGGAATATTTTATATTTTGTAAAGAAATAAAAGCTTCTCATTCGCAGCACCTTGAAACTTCACAGAACTTGAAAAATTTTAGAAAGATAAAAAAATTAAAGTTGCCACATCCATAAAGCTGCCAAACCTGTTAATATATACCGTACTTCACGTTGCGAAAGTGGATTTACCAATACTGGCCTGAGGGGGTTGAACAGTTTTGTGTTTTTAGTTTAATATTCGTTATGAGTATTGATCAGGATCAATTTATTCAGGGTCCACACACACAACGGGATCGTGGATCCATGTGGTGCCAATGCACAGTTATGTCTCCTCACTATCCCACACACATGAACACGTGGCCATACTAATGGAGTAAGGGGAGAAAACCAATGCTAGATACCTCAAGCAGTGACTTATCTCCATGAGAAATGGAGGGGAAGGATTGATCCTGAGAACAATAGGATCTAGTCTTCTCTCCCCGACAAGGAAAGGCCCCCATACACATTAGATTGGTGTTACCCCACCTTTTGATACCCTAGTTGTTGCAAAACTACATCTCCAATCACACAATGGCAGCTATTGGCTGTCAGGGAATGATGGGAGCTCCAGTTTTGCAACAGTAGGAGAAGCACAAGTTGGGGAACATTGCATTAGATGGTCGGCCAATATGGCCAAATCACCAGGCTCAGCCGACTTTAGGCCTAATGTGAGTATGGTCCTTTATTACAGCAGCCAAAGAAATCAGGCATATACTGAACCTGTCTATTTCCTTGTACGATTGTCCCTACAGATCTATACAAACTCTTCAGCAGGTCGCCTCATGCTGGATCACCTCATGAACGATTATACAGAAAGATAGAGTATCCCTATGGCTTCCATATCTCGGAAACAGTAGAAAAGGAATTGTGAACTGCCATGAACATGAGGACTATGACAATGACATAAATACCCTTCACGTAGTAGCTTCTAAAAATATGAGGTGAAGCGAGGCAAGGGTACTGCTTTATGAAAAAAAAAGAAATTTATATATAAGATATACACACATGTATGAACATCTATAATCTGTAGGTAAACAGATAATTTGGCCAATATAACCAATAAGGAGTATCACGGAGTGTACAGAAAATGAATCAGATATGCGTAAAAAATTGTGGTCATGTAATACAACTTAGCTTACGACAACCAAGCCAACAGATTAATTATGGCAGAATCACTACCTCAAGGTCATTAGAAATCAGCCTTTCGATTCTACTCAGCAGGAAAATGTAGAATGTTCCTTGTAAGAAAGAAAAAGACAAATTTATTACAAACGCTCACTCTTCTCACTATTATTCATGTTATCCTGTAGCTAAAAGAAGCCTCAGATTAGACGTAGAGTCTGATAGGAAAACAGCATTATGCCAAACTTGAACTTGTGAAGAGAAAAGTGTAGCCTCCATAAAATATGTGACACCTCTAAGCCCTGGGCTAAACTTAGAGCCTTATCAGGGTGATTCACTATCTATACATTCAAGTATTTGTAAAGTCCTGTCACACCGATAATAACGTCCGACGGCTCCACTGGTACAATGGTACAAGTTCCCAGCAGCTGATGATTTCAGTGCTCAACTATGAGGTTTCTGGAACAACTCAAGATTAAGGGTGCCCACTCACCGTCTGCTCCCATTGTCTGGGGACCCGTGCTAATGATATGAGTGCAAGGAATTTCGCATGGAGGTACCATTCACCACTCGGCTAAGGGGCCAGGCCCGGCTGACCTCTCCACTGAAGCATGATGGCCACATCACAATGATCAGGAGAACATTCCCCAGCATCTTAAACACCTCAGCGACAAATCTGTCTCCACAATACTAAATACCTAAAGCATTACGTCTAATCCTCCAATGTCGTTTTTCCATCCCTGGTTAGTGTCAGATCATTTTTAGGGTTTTTTTTGTCATAGGATTTTGTATGTGTTTATTTTTTTAAAGTTTAGTTGGATATTTCATAGGGACATGAAGATTAAAGATGGAGGATGAATGTCTAGTAGCAGACAAAGAACAATGACGACATCATTTACAACCTTTAACATTTACATACAAGAAACCTATTCTTACATGTACATGATGTCTGAAGCCTCCACAACTTTCTTTTCTGCTGTTTTTAGGTAACACTATATTTTAATGAATACACTTGATATCATACATACATACCAAGTAACATTCAGTAACCATCTAGTGATTTCCAGTACCCGACTATGGCAAGAGTTAAAAACTCAGATGAAAACCCACTAAGCACAACCTGATAAGTATTTGTACCATTCACCATGTGACATTTCGATGGTTTCTGCAGCAAAAGATTAAAGTCACAAGCAGAAAAACCCAAGAGCGGCAACCACTATATTCATAAACATCATGTTCCATTCAAATACACTCACTAATACATATTTATGAAAAAGCAAGAATCCGGAGTATGAAATGCAAAATAATAGTGATGGCTTTTATAGGCCTGGAGCAAAACGTAAGCAGTCTGCTTCTTCACTAAGCAAAAATGGCACGTGTGCACACAATACATCAAGAGCAAAATGCGGGCACGTCCGTGTGCACGGGTAATATACGGGGCACTGGAGGCAAATCCCAACCTGAGGACCACCTCCGACCAGTACGTGAAAATACACACAATTTCAGTCATCTTTTGACAAAAAGAGGACAGAAATATAAAAATCGTGACATCATTAGCGCTGGAGTTCTACATTTTTAAGATGAATAGTCAGGCTGTAACTAGTAAGACAGGCAGGATACCTAATTATATAGTTCAAGGTTATACTGTAAAGAATGGAAAATTGTCATAGGACTAATTGTGTCCATACAACTGAGGTCTCAGCCAATCTCCCTCGGAGCGGCTGTCAAACACCTCTGGCAATGGCCTATCTCCCCGAAGCGCAGGTGTCAAGACACACCAATACATATTACACGGTAGACCGTCGGCTGAATTTGGCTCTCAATAATCGCCTTAATAGAGAAATATACTTTCAAGTAACTTTTAAAAAAAAACTGTGTTTTGCATGAGGAATAGCACTATTTCTTGCCACTGCATGACTTCTATTCTACATTCTTCACCTATTTTTGGCTCTTTAAGTCCCATCTCTAATTAGCAATTGACTCTGAGCTACTGGATAGAGAATAGCTACTTTGATGATTCACATTCAATAATTAAACAAATGAAAAGAATGATTCCTGCTCTTTACTACCTTTGGTAGCACACAGGTCAGAAGTAGCAGAGGCATAGAGGAAATGACACGTTAGTACTGAGCAGTGGGGCTGTGAATCCAGCCCTGGGATAAGCTAGTTGGAATCTACAAGACCTGATTCTCGATCTTACTCTACTTCTTACTTTACTTTGCTGTTCTCTATTTCTAGCCATTACATAACTTGTATTCTGCATTCTATTTTTCTCTCTGCAAGCCCTATCTCTAATTTGCAATTGACTCGGAACTAAAGCATACAGACTTGCAACTTTGATCATTTACAAAAGACAGAGTGATTCCTACTATTTTTTTCCCTTCGGTAGCATTCATAAAGAGACAACAGACATGGACTAAATTATGCAAGCAATACTGAGCTGTGGGACTGTGAATCCAGCACTGGGATAAGCTAGCAGCAATCTGCAAGATCTGATTCTCTGTCTCACTCTGCTTCTTACTTTCCTTTTCTCTCTTCCTTTTCTGCGATAAAAAAAATGTGGGCAATTAAATCTGCATATAAATTAATGCGCCCACAAAGGAGAACACTAGTGAAAAACCGCATAGGATGAAATCAATGGTTTGCAAATAATGAGAAAGTAGAAAGCTAATAAAACAATAACATCATTAGGTATTATAATTATTATGCTTTGACTATAGGGGGGTTTGTACTAGTTGCTCCCAATATTAATTAGACGATGCTGTAACTTTTTTTACTTATTCCGTACTGCAGCATACAAAATAACAAAAAAGCATCAACTGCAACCAAATTGAAGTCTCTTAGGTATAGACCGTCTTAGTTCTCTTGGCCATTTGCATTCTTTTCAGCAATTCCAACAATAGCATTCATTTAAGAAATTGCTTTATATGCTAAAGCCATAATCTATTGTGAAAAGTAGGTCCATTGAGCCCGCTCTTTGTAGGACGGACGGCAGCACATTTTCGCACCTCTTGGTAAACATTAGAATAGAAACTCATCGGTGTAATAAAAGATAATTCCAATTATAGCAATGAACCTCCATGTATCGTTGTTTCTTTTAAAGTGGATTACGGATGCGCTCAAGCTTTAAAATGAAATGGGGAATGGGATATCACTTAGGTGCAAAAAGCCAACGGAGTGAAATGGAGTTTTACAGCCCCCAATGTAGGCAGCGCCAATGCACACAGCTGCAGCCATAAAGCGCTGAGCACACCCTGGGAACACTAGATGTAAATGTCCCCTGGTGATATTAGGATGGACACAATAAGATCACAATGATGCATTGTCTACCCCTAAGTATTTCCTGCCCCTTCATTCATCACTGGGAAGACAAAAGTGTTCAGGAAAAGCCTGTATTTAACAAGTGTACAAAGGAGTCCACCTCTGTGGGCTAGAGCATATAAATAAATAATTATAATAATAATGTGTCCCACCATGTACATACACCTACATCCCCCCTAAATGTGAACGGGAACAGTGACGCGAGTCATTCCTAGTTCACCACCGGAAGTAGAAAAGACTTTACAAGCCTGAACCTCAAGGTCTGCTGAACCTTACATTGGGACACAACTTGAGAATATTATACAAATATTATATCTATTGTTATCTAGTGTAAGTTAACTGCTTATTCCATCCATCGGACGAGTACAAGAGATAAACTACAGGGGGAAGGAATATTAGTCAGTCCTAGTAACTCTAAATTATATGAACATCATTTGTTAATTTACTATGAAGAGTCAATGACAAGTCTACAAACTATGGATGGAATTCATCATCTCCTCTACATTTGATTTCTGGGGTCAGAAAGTTGCAAAAATTTGTTGACAGGTCTACTTGAGCAAAAAATCTGTACTGTACCTTTTTACCTGGTCTGTTTTTCTAAAAAGTCTGTGAGGTTTAGCCAACCACTATACAACAAATGTTTTGTAGTGTAAGCCAAAAAACAAGGCACATCTTACTTGTAAGGGCTTTTAGTTTAAGGGTAAGGTCACACAGGACTTTTTTGCTGCGTTTTTTTGCTGAGTTTTTTATGCTAATTTTCAGCTGCTTTTTACAGTACCAGCAAAGCCTATGAGATTTCCGAAATCTCGTGCACACACATTGGTTTTTTGTTTGATCAGTATTTTGTGCTTTGCTGCGCTTTTTAGACATAGAGCATGTCCCTTCTTTCAGCGTTTCTGCTGCGTTTTTTCACCCAGTGACTTGAATGGATGTTGAAAAACGCAGCAAAAACGCAGGGGTAGCATTATTTCCTGCCATTTTGCTGCTGAAAATCCAAGGACATTAGCATGCACAAAGAGAAAAAAAACGCACAAAATACACAACAAAAAACGCACCTAAACCTGCGTTTTTGACACAGCTTCTTTCCTGCCAGGAATATCAGGTTTTGCTGCAGAAAAAAAACCAACAGAAACGCCCTGTGTGAACTTACCCTAAGACTGGCATATGAACCGTCAGTCATAAAAAAGTCTCCCTAGATAGCATATGTTCTCATATTGTAGCCGAGGTGTGTTTTGTGCATAGAATCATAGAATGATAGAGTTGGAAGAGACCTCCAGGGTCATCATGTCCAACCCCCTTGCTCAATGCAGGATTCACGAAAACATCTCAGACAGACTTCTGTCTGAAAACTTCCATTGAAGGAGAACTCACCACCTCTTGTGGCAAACTGTTCCACTCATTGATCACCCTCACTGTCAAAAAGTATTTTCTAATATCTAATCTGTATCTTCCCCCTTTCAGTTTCATCCCATTGCATCTCATGTTTCCATGTGCAAATGAGAATAATGATGATCCCTCTACATTGTGACGGCCCTTCAGAGATGTGTAGACAGCTATTAAGTCTCCTCTTAGCCTTCTTTCTGGAAACCTAAACATTCCCAGATCCTTTAACCATTCCTCATAGGACATACTTTACAATTCGCTCACCATCCTGGCAGCTCTTCTCTGAACTTGCTCCAATTTTTCAAATGTCTTTTTTAAACTGTGGTGCCCAGAACTGTACACAGTATACCAGATGAGGTCTGACCAAGGAGGAGTAGAGGGGGATAATTATTTCATGTGATCTAGACTCTATGCTTCTCCTAATACATCCTAGCACTGTGTTTCCCTTTTTGCTGCTGCATCACACTGTTGACTAATGTGCAGTCTGTGATCTATTAGTGTACCCAAATCTTTTGCACACTTGCTGTTGCTTAGTTCTATTCCTCCCATTCTGTAGACAGATTATTACATTACTGAGATAGGAGATGGATACTGATAAAGGGGAGGGGAGGAGCTGGATGCAGAGCTCCTCCCCCTCTCAGTAGTAACTAATATCTCAGAAATATAAATATCTGTCGGCACTGAATGCAGATGTTACCCGATAATTGATAATTTTGAGAATAAACGATCAGTCCTGGTGGAGAAAGAAGCAGATTTCTCTGATAAGATATATTACAAAGTTGCTTATTTTCCTGTGTGTTACTGTTCTATGAAATACAAATTAAAACGACGGCTACCCTTTAAATGAGTTATATGTATTGTATAAGAAAGAGAGAATCTCTGCCAGCTCTTGGCGTCAGGACCCACAGGTCGCTCATGTCTGGCAGAAGTAATGATTACAAATGTATATTAAGCTTTCTAGCAAATGCAAATTTTCCTTTGCGGTATTCTAAGCTGTATCAGCATGGCATGCATAAAAGTAGAAGATTAATGGTGACTAAGAGAAATAAAGTAATACGCTGTGAGTGCTCATTTGCATAGTGTTACCCAGAATTTCTGACTACATTGGCAATAATCTTTCCTGTGAGCATCTGTGAGGAGACAGCTTTCCAATTTGCCAAGAAAGAATGTTAATATTAAGGAACTAGCTTAGTTGTGTGTTTTTTTTTAAGCCTGCTTGTTGGCAGAATTGTATTGCCCTCAGATATTTTAGTCATGTGTGTGAAGCAATAAAATGACATTAGCGCTGCCGACTTCATCCTATTTATCTCCATGGCCTCAGCCACAAATCTGAACACAGATCTGTTAAATAACAGAATAAAACCGCATTATGGGTCCCAGAACTTTGTTTGCAGGATGAATTGATTATGGTTCGCTGACCTTCCCTTCTACATGGCTCACTAACATACGTAGAAACTACAGCGCTCATTTCCAGCACAAGTGCCACTTAGCAGCCCACAATACAATTAGCATTAAGGGCGATACTTAACGACATGCTAAACCTGAACTAAAGTGAAAGCTCTTCATTAGACAACAGCCTCTTTATTATGTCCACCATTTGTTTTCCAGGTCCCTATAGTTATAATAGATTCTAAAGGTATTTGTCAAGAAATGTCCTTGTGGGAAGGAAAAATAAAGGAGAACATCATGACAGAGCTGATGCGTCTCTTCCCAGTATCTTCTGGATTGTTGTCCTCGTATATAAACCTGGCCTTTTCCAGACTAACGTGAGCCATTCGCACAACACAACTTCTAAGAAAAATGTTTCTTTCCAAACCATTAACTGTTTGATTCCTCTAATTAACATGAAGATTATGTGGGAGCCAGAGAGGACAGACTGACCCTGAGAGATAATTGCCACTCGTGGGGGTAGAAATCTATAGAACTGCTCAGGAAAAAAGTGTAATGACTGATGTCTGCCCCTCAATTCATAATTATCGAGATTAGTCCAGCAATAGGCCGGAGTGACCGAGGACAGTACACCTGTTGTGCACCGAGGACAGTACACCTGTTGTGCACCGAGGACAGTACACCTGTTGTGCACCGAGGACAGTACACCTGTTGTGCACCGAGGACAGTACACCTGTTGTGCACCGAGGACAGTACACCTGTTGTGCACCGAGGACAGTACACCTGTTGTGCACCGAGGACAGTACACCTGTTGTGCTTTACCTATCTTCATCTTTTTACATCCTCTTTCTCCACCAGAGTCCTTTTTCTTTCTAGACTAATTCCTCAGACTCTGTCACCTCCTTTACACTGAACACATGGAGAAAAGGAGATGCTGCTCTCCTATCTTTCTTAGGTCACGGTCACACAATCAGTATTTAGTCAGTATTTTACATCAGTATTTATAAGCCAAAACGATGAAAAATACAGAAGTGGTGATGTGTTTCTATTACACTTTTCCTCTGAATGTTCCTCTCCTGGTTTTGGATTACAAATACTGATATAAAATACTGACCAAATACTGAATATGAGAACGTGTCCTTACTGGAAGCTGCAGAAGGTGTCTGTTTCATGCCCGTTTTTATTCTGTAAAAGCTTCCTCCTCCCCCTCAACTTTCCATAGAATTCTATAAGCAGCAGCTGTAACCTGATCTCTCAGTGAGATAATAATCCGTCTCCTATCTGCCTCCCCAGAGATAGATTTTATTAATTCTGAGCAACGGTATAAATAATTAGTGTGTTATTCAGAAAGGAAAGGAGTCTGATAAGTTGAGTAAGAGGCATTTTTCTGTAAAAAGAAATTCATATATTTTATTTTTATTTTTTTTGTATTTAAGCTTTGTTGTTTTTTTTTAATTGGAGGTGCATTTAAAAAATGAGAGTCTCATTATCTTCTGCGCCAAATCCACAGATGACAGTCACTATATGGCACCATACATTCTTATCTGGGCAATAGCGTGTGGGAGAGGGAGGATTGTCAGCACTTGTTAGCATGCTCTGCTTAGGGACACAAATACTTGGGTAAGTCATTTTAAGAAAACAAATAATCAGCTTTAACCTAAGAATTAATTTACCAATTAATGAATTAATTTATAATGCTTATTTATATAGCACTGCTACATTCCACTGCACTGTACAGATATTGCCATCACTGTCCCCATTGGGACTCACAATATTAGAATGTCTTGGAGCATCTGCCTTATTATTTGTGTAATGTAAATACATTAACATTGTCTTTAGTTCACTGTTTTGCGCCATGAACCTTTCTGTCTACATTAAAGGGCATCTGTCAGTAGGATCGTCCCTCCTAATCCTCTATATGGGCATGAAGGTCAGAGAAATCTGAATAAACTGATATATTAATATCAATAATCTGATGTTTTATTCAAAAAAAAAAATCATTTTTTTTGTATCGTATGTACATAAGCAGTTCAAGGCTATGAGGGAGACACTGATCTGCATGAGAATCTGCCGCCAGATATTGTTTTAAATAAAAGGAGATGATGTATCACTTTGTTTACTGGATGCAGTATCTGTGACCCCATCAGAGTTTTTAGATATAGCATGTAGCAGAGCTCAGAAAGCTGCTCCAGCTCACACCACAACTTTCCATGTACACTGTATAGTGACAATAAGCTGCTTATCAGAAGAGGGGCGTGGTTAGACCAGGGCTCACAGGAGATATAGTCCAGGCTGTGATAATGTAGTGGTGATAAAACCTTCATTGTAAGTAAACAACAGCTCACAGCTGAATAAGTGACACATCACTGAAATCTGTGTTTCAGCCCCCAACCTCACGCTGTCCTTGGATTGCATAACAAAAACCTGCTGAGAGATTCCCATACAACTCTTATGGAAGAAATGAACAATATACAAGATGCGTCAATGCAATGGAAGCAAGCAGATGTATAGCACAAACTGTAATTATTACCCTGGGAGAATACACAGTGCAGATAACCAAGCAATGGTCCACATATGTCGCCACACACATCCAAGGGGTGAAATCCCTGATGGCGGCGGTCTTGCCTTTCCACCGGCACTGAGACGGGTGGCTGGATGTTAGCACTTTTATAGATTGCAACTTTAAGTCATTCACACGCAGCATATTGCTGGGCCTAGTAACAATTAATCAGATTGTCACGAAAACCTAATTTGTGAACCGCCTGGGGCTACAATTTTATCCCAAGGAGGCAGCCATCTTAGGGCAATGCACGGACTGCAGAATCTGCCGCACCAATAGATCACATGTCAAGTGTTATCAGATTAAACATCATTACCTTATTCTTTAACTTGATTTATAAACCAATTTCAATAGACACGGAAAAAAAATGCATATCGTAACTAATATTGCATCAAACACTGCTGTAGCTGCTTTGTGTCCCTACATCACTGTCAAATTATCTAGAAAAATCTATTTAAATGCTACAAAAAGCGGCTTCAATATGAAATGCATCCACAAAAAAAAAAAAATTCACCTTGATATGTATACACCAGACAAATGTGAAAAATGCTTTCTCCATAAATTATGAGTAAACGTTCCAGAATCCTGTGCAGCAAATGTGACTATTTGTAATGTAGGATTTGCTAATCTATCATCCCCGGTTGCCATGGAAACAGCCATTGTTTACTGAAGCCGGCGTCTTCCCACTCCCCGCTGGATGCAAGCATTGCTCGACCTTCAAGTTCTCTAATTTCAAGTGTTTCCTTCTGAAGATGGAGGCAACTAAATCATTTTCCTGGTAAATAGACGGCTGTTAGAGTTTTTCCATAACTTATTTCATAAGAGATATATATTTATATGACACCCGCCACGACGAAACAAATCGGTTAAGAGGATGAATATTCTAATAAAATATAAAGCAACTTTGTCATTTACATTCCTAATGTCAAAACACAGGAAAAATCTAACTCCGGATTGTCTGTTATTTTCCTCAATGTCGCAGGATGGAGATGCTTTATGAAGGAGGAGATAGTCTGGGATGTACATAGAGAAGGGGCCAATAGCACATCCAAATCGGGCCCTTACTAGTGCATTCTGAGATTATTGAGTTAACTCCTAACCTCCCTGTGCCTAATTCTCTGCTCACATGTCTAGCGGTTATTTCCGTTTTTGGATACATTTTCCAATGACAAAATGGAGATAAACTGTTCCAGTACAGGGTCCCTTCACTGAATGGGGATGGAAACGTCCTAAAATATCTTCCCTTTGACTGCAATGCATTTTTAGCTGAATCAAAAACCATAGGGGCTGGTTCATTAAGACTGATGTTTCATACTGGAGTATGACGTGCCAAATTCATTAATAAGTGCACGCTAATTAATCTGGTGCCTGATGTGCACCTCTGTTGCAACTTGCCACAAATGCAAAATGTTGGCACTTACCCGTGCCCCTCCCCACCTCCTCCCATTTTGGAGGAGCTGCTCCAAACTGGCGTGAAAATACCCAAAGTCGGAAGACCGGTGTGTTTTCCAAGTGTTTTCGACAGTTCTCTGGCATCTGACCAGGACCGCCCCGCAGGTGAGTATAATAACAGTTATTTTTCTTCTCTTGCAGGTCGGATCAGGGGCTTACCTGCAGAATTATAGAATGCTGTACATAAGCCATGAAAGGCGGTGGCCGCATCTTATATCGGCCAAACCTGGTGACAAGTTCCCTTTAACATTAAAGTCTATGGGGGACGATCCTAACAGATGGGCATTGGTTAAGTCATCGGGTAACGGGTCCAGGCTCTCAGCACTACGGGATCAGAGACACCTCTAAGAAGAACAGATCGGGTATAAATTATTGCAAATCAGAATTCAGTTTTTGCTACATTACTAATGGATTCAGGGTTTTTTTTTAAATACTGGATCTCTTATAAATGGATGACAACTGGACATGTGAACAGAGCCTAACATTATAGGACCTGGGGAAGTGAAATGCAAATGTTGGTTCCATCGACCACTAAAAATAAAGGATGCAGACACCTTTTCCTAATTAGCTGCCTACAGCAGTTTGATGGTATGTCTCTGTACACCCTTGGAAACAGCCTACTACAAAGATACTAAACAAAAAGAACAAAGTGCATCTATAAAGATAACAGATAGAAAAGAGCTGCAGCAAATTCAAGTTCACCTCCAAGTCACTTTGTATCAGGTAACCAAGAAAGAAAAGCAGCAGCCAGTATCCACATCTGAATAGAGAATTAGTACAAGTATTTTCCTGAAGGGGTTATTCTGTATAGGATAGGATGCATCTCATTGATTGTCATGGGATTGATCGGTGGGACCCCCAGTGATCCCGAGAACGGGGCTCTGGACTGAGGAGAACAGTGGTCTGCAGTCCTGTCTTGAATGGAAGTGCGCATGCCCGGCCTCTGTTCCATTCACTGTCTATGGGACTGTTGGAGAAAGCCATAAGCAGGGGTGTAACTACAACAGGTGCTGGGGTTACAATCGCACCCGAGCCCTGGAGCCTAGGGGGCCCTAAAAGTCCCTTTGACCTATAGCTAAAGACTATTACTATTAAAGATTTAAAATACTTGGGGGCCCCGTTGGAGCTTTCACATCAGGACCCATGAGTTTCAAGTTACGTCACTGGCCATAAGCACCTATTTCTGGCAGTCTTGTAGACCAGTGATTTTCAACCAGTGTTCTGCGGCACACTAGTGTGCCGCGACACATGGTCGGGTGTGCCGCGGGGAACGCCGCCGCCTAATGCGGCGGTCCAAAGTGTCTCCCCCGGCGGCTGCATTCTGCCGCCCCTGCACTGGGAGTCAGCTGTTCTCTGTGCCGACTGTCAAGCTGATTTATTCAGTGTGTGTGGGGGGGATTTATTCAGTGTGTGTGTGGGAGGATTTATTCAGTGTGTGGGGGGGTTTATTCAGTGTGTGTGTGGGGGGTTTATTCAGTGTGTGTGTGGGGGGGCTGGAATTTATTTAGCATGTGTGGGGCAGGGTGCATTTATTCTGTGTGGAAGGGGATGGATTTATTCTATCGGAAGGGGAGTGGATATATTCTGTGGGGGTGAGTGGGGAGATGGGGGTGGACACAGTAGCGAGGGGAAAAATGTGTGCTGACACAGCATTGGGAGCAACGGTGATGGGATGTGTGAGGACAGTATGGGGAGTCGGGGGAATGTGTGAGGGGGGAATGTTTGAGGAGGAAATATGGAGAGAGCAAAGGGGTATGTTAGCAGGGGGGGATGTACATGAGGAGGCTATTAGAAATGTGTGCAGACAGTATGGGGGGATGAAAGTGTGAGTGGATACAGAATAGATACTGAGTAGTGTGAGGGTAACAGCCAGGAGGAGACAGTATGCCAAGTAGGAGGAGTGTAATGAAGGGGCACAGTAGAGAGACTGGGCTCTCTATGAGGGACACCGTATGAGAAGGCAGTGTGAAGTATGGAAAAGAGAGAGAGGGCAGTGTGGATGGCATGTACCATAAGAGGGACAGTGAGGGTCATATTATGTGCTGGGAATAAAGTGAGGGGCAATTATTTACTCAGGGGCTCAGCCTAGGGCAGATATTTTTATTCCGGAGCGTTATAATAACACTGCTATCTTTAAGGGTGTTGTGTCGGGATGTGCTGCAGAAGACAGGAGAAGATGGAAGTCTGCAGAAACGAGCTCTGCCGGTGGATGAGAAGAGTCATCATGGCATCTGGACAAGGTGAAGATGAAAAGAAAGAGGCGACTCCACAAACAACGTCATCTATCAGGTACCTGGATGTAAATGTGTTTTTTTTGTGATACTAATTCTCATATTTTTATTTGTTAGGAACATTAAAGGGGATGTCCAAGGTTGTGATGAGTCTGCAGTCATACTATGTGACTGCAGACTTCTGAATTCTCACAGTGCACACTGCTATCATAATTCTCTGATGTTGGTGATTTACATACATGCGGTCACGTGCTGACTAGACATGTGTGGCCTCATTCAATGAAAATGAATTGACTGAGGCCGGACACGTCTAGTTAGAATGTGGCCAGAAGTATCCAAATCACATACTTGTGCTGTCATGACCGTCCACTCTGGCCACCGGCAAGGGAGAATCCTGAAAGTGTGCAGTGCTTGCGCTGTGAGAATTCAGAAGCCTGCAGTCACATAGAATGACTGCAGACTTTCATCTCAAACCTGGACGCACCATTTTGTGCCATTTTGGTTGGTGGTGTGCCCCGGGATTTTTTAAGTATAAAAAGTGTGCCGCGGCTCAAAAAAGGTTGAAAATCACTGTTGTAGACAATGAAAGGAACAAAGGTCACATCATTCCTTAATACAATATTAATATCTGCCACATGTATATAAAGCTGTGTGTTTTTCTGCGTATAATTTACCAATTTTCTCAACTCCTTGCGGTTCTAAGCAAGCAAAGGAAATTAAGTGTGACAATCTGGACGGCATTGACAGCGCATTGCACTCGCTCCAGTACAAAGGGAAGATCTGTGTGCGGGCAGAAGCTCCAATCTCGGAGAATAGTGTACCATTGCTGCAAATAGAAATGATTAAGTATTGCATGGCCAGGTTTGGAGAAAGGCAAAGGAAAAATAACATAATTGCAAGTGGTTTCCATTATTATCACGCAGCCGTTGTTTTCAGCGGCTCTCTGAATTGAGTGATGTGTGATTAGGGGCAGACAACTCAGCTGTCACCGTTCATTAGAGGATGGCCATAATCATGTGTTTTTTGAGACTTGTCATGGAGCCTTTTCTTAACATGCAAGGCTTTGACTGTATCCAGACATTTCCTGTACATTCTGCATGTTGCAGCTTATCTTCATTATTACAATGTATCTCCTTCCGTAGCAATATATTCCTCAACTTTAGTAATATGTTTTTGTGCTGACTCCAGGTTGGATGAAGTAATGATCTCCTGCCAATTTTTTGCTGTGTCTAGAATTTGAAAAATGGAAACCTAGACATTGTACCTAATAAAATCTGAGCTCCATATAATCTAATGGTTGCTGATGTGTTGTCTTATTACGTATCGCAATCCAACTCAGATTTTATTGATCCTTGTTGCCAATATGTCATAGTAAACTTCCACCTGGTAAAAAAAAGTGTTAAAAAATAAGAACAGGGGTCAGGAGGTCTAACAAAGTTTCTACAGTCTGGATTAAAACTAGCTATTAATTGGTACATGTTAACTCATTAAATCAGCCAATACGTCTGCAGCACAATCTGCAATGTCAGAAGAACATGGCCATCATGTACTTGTGGTTTCAACACTTGTGACACAAAACAATGGATAATGTGCAAATGATGTAACTAGGTGTAAAAATATCAGAGAGGCCTGAACCATCTTCACGTGTGTAGCCTGTCTGTAGAGAAACAAGGGACAAGAGACTAAAGGTACCGTCACACTGAACGATATCGCTAGCGATCCGTGACGTTGCAGCGTCCTGGATAGCGATATCGTTGTGTTTGACACGCAGCAGCGATCAGGATCCTGCTGTGACATCGTTGTTCGGCGCAGAAAGTCCAGAACTTTATTTCGTCTCTGGACTCCCGCAGACATCGCTGAATCGGTGTGTGTGACGCCGACTCAGCGATGTCTTCACTGGTAACCAGGGTAAACATCGGGTTAAAAAGCGCAAGGCCGCGCTTAGTAACCCGATGTTTACCCTGGTTACCAGCGTAAACGTAAAAAAACAAACACTACATACTTACATTCCGGTGTCTGTCCCCCAGCGCTGTGCTTCTCTGCACTGTGAGCGCCGGCCGGAAAGCAGAGCACAGCGGTGACGTCACCGCTGTGCTTTCCGGCTGGCGCTCACAGTCAGTGCAGAGAAGCACAGCGCCGGGGGACAGACACCGGAATGTAAATACGTAGTGTTTGTTTTTTTTTACGCTTACGCTGGTAACCAGGGTAAACATCGGGTTACTAAGCGCGGCCCTGCGCTTAGTAACCCGATGTTTACCCTGGTTACCAGGGGACTTCGCATAGTTGGTCGCTGGAGAGCTGTCTGTGTGACAGCTCTCCAGCGACCACACAGCGACACTGCAGCGATCGGGATCGTTGTCTAGATCACTGCAGCATCGCTAAATGTGACGGTACCTTAAGGCTGCCGTCACACTAGCAGTATTCGGTCAGTATTTTACATCAGTATTTGTAAGCCAAAACCAGGAGTGGGTGATAAATGCAGAAGTGGTGCATATGTTTCTATTATACTTTTCCTCTATTTGTTCCACTCCTGGTTTTGGCTTACAAATACTGATGTAAAATACTGACCAAATACTGCTAGTGTGACGGCAGCCTTAAAGGGAACCTGTCACTAGGATTGGCCTATAAGAGATATGACCATCACCTTTCACCTTATAATGCTGTATATCTGCCCCCAACCCGACCTGTGGGGTGCTCCGGTCCGATGGGCGTCACTGGTCTTGGTCCGGCACCACCCATCTTCAAGCAATGCCGCCCTCCTGCTTGCTTTGTGTGGATGACGTGTCTCCTCGGCACTGCGCTCCTGCTCAGGCGTCCTTCCCTGCCTTGTTGAGAGCAGAGCAAAGTACTGTAGTGCGCAGGTGCCAGGAAAGGTCAAAGGGCAGGAAAGTAAACATGTTGAGGAGCGCTGTGCCGAGGAGACTGTGTGGATGATACAGGGACGCGTCATCCACACGAAGCAAGCAGGAGGACGGGGATCGTAAGAAAATGGGGGGCGCCGCAGCAAGACCAGCGACGCCCATCAGACCGGATCGCCCCGCAGGTGAGTATAATGAAAGTTATTTTTCTTCACTTGCAGGTCGGGTTGGGGGCAGATATACAGCATTATAGAATACTGTATATCAGCCCTGAAAGGTGATAATCTCTTATCGGCCTAATCTGATGACAGGTTCCCTTTAAAGGAACACACATATTCCATAGACGTAAGTAGATAAAGAATCGAATAGATGGACAGCAATGGCTACCTGGCTTCTGGCATCGGACAAGACCTACTCGGTCTTCACCAAGACCTCACAGGTGCTAGATTTTTAGACTTGGGATTTTCAGATGGTTACTGAAAAGTATATAAAACATACTGATAAGCAGAACTAATACATTTCTAATATGATTGTCTCTTTGATTCTAAGGATGTCTTCTAATAACTCATCCCTGCTATGTCCTTTGTTAGGGGTTTCATGAGATTTCACTTATCCTGCAGTTCTGAGCCATAAACTGTGTTACCAGACTGAAGGAATTGTACTGTACTAAGAAGCTTGGGAAGAAATTAGTATATTCGTGATTTAAAGCTTTACAGAATAATTAATTGTAAAAACCAAGACAGACTAAAGGATGCAGAAATGACAGTACCTGTTTAGATTAACTGGCATCGTTGTTCTCTTCCAACCAGGGTCTCTGGCAATACATAGCTGGACGTCTACTAGCCAACAAAGCATTGTTATCGTACAAATATACATTCTCTTCAATCTGCCATCTGGTGGTCGTAGAAGCATTATTATTTCACCCAATTATAAGGCTATGTTCACACCTTGCGGCGTCCCTCTGCGGGTTCTCCCGCAGCGGATTTGATAAATCTGCAGGGCAAAACAACTGCGGTTCTCCCTGCAGATTTATCGCGGTTTGTTCCGCGGTTTCCGCTGCGGGTTTCCGCCTATACTATTGATGCTGCATATGCAGCAATATGCAGCATCAATAGTAATGTTAAAAATAATAAAAATTGGTTATACTCACCCTCTGACGTCCCGATCCCTCGGCGCTGCACCCGGCGGTCCGGTTCCAGAGATGCTGTGCGAGAAGGACCCTTCGTGACGTCACGGTCATGTGACCGCGACGTCACCGAAGGTCCTGGTCGCACAGCAACTCTGACCGGACAGCCGCGTGCAGCGCCCAGGAGCTCCGGACATCAGAGGGTGAGTATAACCAGATTTTTTATTTTTTAACCCCAAATATGGTTCCCAGGGCATGGAGGAGAGTCTCCTCTCCTCCACCCCGGGTACCACCCGCACATTATCCGCTTACTTCCCGCAACGTGGGCACAGCCCCATGCGGGAAGTAAGCGGTTCAATGTATTCCTATGGGTGCAGAATCGCAGCGATTCTGCACAAAGAAGTGACATGCTGCGGGTTGTAAACCGCTGCGTTCCCGCGCGGTTTTTCCCGCAGCATGTGCACAGCGGTTTGCGGTTTCCATAGGGTTTACATGTTACTGTAAACGCTATGGAAACTGCTGCGGACCCGCAGCATCAAAATCGCGGCGGTTCCGCGGTAAAAACCGCTAAGTGTGAATATAGCCTAAGAAGTCAGAAAAATAATAGCTGCTCTGATGGCAATCAATAGCTATTCCGTCACTCGGAAAGTTGTTAAAATCCTCAGCCATTTCGAGTTTACGAACAATCTGCTCAATACTTTGCATTCTCAGCAATTCTAAATATTGTTATTCTAAATAGTAAAATAATGCTGCCTGCTTGGTAGGCCCCGTCACAAGGGCACCATGGCCCACTGTACATTTATAAAGACAACTCCTACCCAGATCCATCCTGAAATGTATACTGCCAAATCTGAATGAGGCACTGACTTAAGAGAAAGTTAGCAGAATTTAAACATTTTTATGCCATTGACCAGAAAGTTTATGAAAGCAAATGTGAACAGAGCCAAAGATAAATAAGACTCAGATTTTCAAATTTGGATTTTTCCTTTTTCTATTACTTGCTTTTAAAAACTGAACATTGGACACTGAGCCAAAGCATTGCATGTCACATCGGTGGATGGGACCCCGAGTTTTGGAGTGCTGACACTTTTGGGGGATACACCTAGGAGGAGGAATCCCGTGGCTTGCTTCAGTTTTTGCATACTGCTTCTTTCCTCTCCTTTCGTTATATATATATAGACATATTTAAGAAATGAAAGCAACAAGTCCTTCAATATTCATGCCCAAGGTATGCGGCTCTCTCATTTTTGGGATCTGATTGCCAATATACATATACAGGGGTTGGACAAAATAATGGAAACACCTGGAAACATCAACAAAAGTTAGTTCAATATGGTGTAGGTCCACCTTTTGCAGCGCTTACAGCCTCAATTCTCTGAGGTATGGATTCATACAAGGTGTTAATTTTTTCCAAAGGAATTTTAGCCCATTCTGCAGTTAAAACACCCTCCAGTTCTTTGAGCGACGATGGCGGCGGAAATCGACGTCTAACTTGAATCTCTAAAATCGACCATAAATGCTCAATAATGTTGAGATCTGGGGATTGTGGGGGCCAGATGCGATGCTCAACTTCATTAGAATGTTCCTCGTGCCATGCATTAACTATTCTAGCTGTATGAATTGGTGCATTATCATCCTGAAAGATGGCGTTCCCATCCGGGAACCGTGCTTGAACCATTGGATGCACTTAGTCACCCAAAATGCCTAAATAATCTCGGCTTTTAATTCTTCCATGAAGGGATATCATTGGCCCAGCGGATCTCCACGAAATAGCACCCCAGATCATCACAGAACCTTCGCCATGTTTTACGGTTGAGAGAAGGCAGTCTGAATGGAATGCTTCTTTCGGCTGTCTCCAAACGTACACTCATCCGGAGGTCGAAAATGGGGTAAACAATGATTTGTCTGAGAATATCACATGTTTCCATTGCTCGAGGAACGAATTCTGGAGGTTTCTACACCACTCTAAACGCTTGGAAACCTTTGTCATTGAGAGCAGCGGTTTTCTAATTGCAGCTCTTCCGTGGAATCCAGATTTGTGCAGCTCCCGGCCAACAGTTTTCGTGGAAACTGGTTTCTGTAGGTGTTCATTGAGCTCAGCAGTGATTTTCGGAGCCGTGGTCTTGCGATCCTCTCTCACAATTCTCTTTAGAGTCAGATGGTCTCTCAGTCAACTTTGACTTTCGGCCGGACCTGTGCTTTGCTGCGGACGTTTTTCCTTCTCTTTCAAACGCAGTCATTACTTTGGAGATAGTACCTCTTGACACGACAAGCATTCAGGCACTTTCTGTTACACTAGCGCCTGCCATACGAGCACCAACAATTTGGTCTCTTTGAAAATCCGAGAGGTCTGCCATTGGTATCAGGTTCTCATCAATGTTCTTACAATTATGCAAAACAAACAGTTAATTTACATACACATATCACATAACACAAATAATCAACTACAAAACATTACCATATGTCACGGTTTGCATGTTTATCACATGTTCGAAGATTATGATGTCAAAACGTTAGGTGTTTCCATTATTTTGTCCAACCCCTGTATATGCCAATTGCCAATGTATATACTGTATATATTCAGCTCTTGCAAAAGTTAAGAGACCACCACATCAAAATCCTGTCATGGGCAGCCCAATCTCCAGACCTGAACCCCATTGAAAACCTCTGGAATGTAATCAAGAGGATGAAGGATGGCCACAAGCCACCAAACAAAGAAGAACTGCTTACAAGTTTGCGCCAGAAGCCGTGTGAAAGACTGGTGGAAAGCATGCCAAGACGCATGAAAGCTGTGATTAAAAATCATGGTTATTCCACAAAATATTGATTTCTGAACTCTTCCTGAGTTAAAACATTAGTATTATTGATTCTAAATGATTATGAATTTGCTTTCTTTGCATTATTTGAGGTCTGAAAGCACTGGTTTGTTTTTTTTGTTTTTTTAATTTTGACCATTTCTCCTGTTCAGAAAAAAAATACAAAATGTATTGCTTGGAAATTCTGAGACATGTCTGTAGTTTATAGAATAAAAGAACAATTTACATTTTACTCAAAAATATACCTATAAAGAGAAAAATCAGACAAACTTAACATTTTGCAGCGGCCTCATAATTTTTACCAGAGCTGTATATACATTATTATCAGATCCCAAAATGCAAGTAGCAAAAATGAGAAAATATCAGTGATAGAACTGAGAGGTCACATACCTTGGGCATGGTATAAATAGATTTCTGGCCTATATGGCCTGCAATGACTTACAGCTAAAAAGGTTACACCCAAGACAGAAAACTTCTCTTTAACAGCTCATAATTACTTTTTACCACATGGTTAATATAGTCGTTTAATACGCTACAATAACCTGAAAACCGGCTATTATGGCGTCTCCAGAACTTATTCTGTTTCCACGACAACGATCCCTTAGGTCAGAGCTCGCTAACGCTTAACATTTGCATTTGTTAACTGCTTGACCAAAGATACATTTTGAAACCTGAATTTGACGTAGTAAATGAAAGTGTTCGCTCTTAATGTCACTTTCATATACAGGCTGAGTGAGAAATTCGCCATGCGGAAGGCGTAGGACACGGCTCTCAGCTACTAACGCCATCACTAGTACGGACGGCATCGCACACACGGGGCAGGGATATCCGTATAAAGAGAAAGGCCACCATCTACATGTAAAGCAAAAAGAGAGACAGACGACGGACACCGCGTACCGGAAAGGCTACATCTCTTCTTAAGCATATTATTTCAAGTGGAAATGTCAGCGAAGATTTATGCTGCAAGATTTACCAACGCATAAAACCTAGCCATACATCATCCTAACCATTAGATCCACGAACGCTAACCTTTTTACTCATTTACATTTTGATCTTCCCGTCCCCTTTTTTTGTTGGCAACGCAATCCATAATGCATTCTCGACCACAATTTAAATACAATATCCAAAGACACTTGACATTGGCAATATAAATCTATACACGTCTTTAGAGGTGATCTGTGGGTGATTTGTGGGCAGTATATATAGGGCACGGGGGATTGATGTGTAATTTAATGGGAAAAGGCTCAGCGTGACTTGTAATTTGTTGATATCAATTTCTGCTCGTTCTGGGATTCGGCAGCCATCCTGGTATCAGTGCGCCTATAGAGATAGCTGTCAATCGCTGGTGAGTGCCACCGCTTCTCAGATATCCCACAACCTGTAACATATCAATCTGTCCAGCTCCCTCTGCTTTGTCACCCGCTCACTGCATGTTCAATGTCACTGTTCCACTTTAACATTATAGTGTTCTGGATTATACTCTCATATTCTAAAGTTAAGTCTACGAGTATGAAGAAAAAAATGTAACAGGTAAAAAGTCAGGAATGCTTCATCATTATAGTTTAGCATGAACTTTATAGGCACAGCCTCTATTTGATTCTATTTCTGCCTGAAGCCAAAAAGCATTGGCGTTGGAAAGCGTCTGTCTCTTCACAGTGATAGATTTTATATAGTTAGGATGTGTCTTTAATGTCTGAAGCCCCTCCACCACCAGTTTCTTGCCACCTTACCTCTTGCTGACTTTGCTTAAAGGGAATCTGTCAGCAGGTTTTTGCTATGTAATCTGAGGACACCATGAGGTTGAGGCTGGGACACTGATATCACGGATGTGTCACTTATTAAGATGTGTGCTGTTGTTTCAATACAATAAATGTTTTATCTCCAGGAGATTATCATTGTGAGCCCTGATCTGACCACGCCCTCTCCTCTGATAGGCAGCTCACTGTCCCTATACAATATACACTGAACACTGTGGTGTGGGCGAGAGCAGCTTTCTGAGCTCCGCTATATGCCTGATCTAAAAACTCTATGTCACAACTGCTGCACCCAGTAAACTAAGTGATACATTATTGACATCAGGGTCTCTTTTCCTACATTAGGCTGTTCTCAGATGAAGTAGTAAAAACCTGCCGACAAATTCCCTTTTCCTATATTTTTGAGGACTACTGGATTTGGCTGTAAAAATTACATAAGAGTAGAAAGCAGACAAAGTGGCGTGGGGGCGCTTTTCTAGGACTGCCGTCACTATTGCGTGGCTGGGCAATATACTACGTGGCTGGGCAATATACTATGTGGCTGGGCAATATACTACGTGACTGGGCAATATATTATGTGGCTGGGCAATATACTACGTGACTGGGCAATATACTACGTGACTGGGCAATATACTACGTGGCTGGGCAATATATTATGTGGCTGGGCAATATACTACATTGCTGGGCAATATACTACGTGACTGGGCAATATATTATGTGGCTGGGCAATATACTACGTGACTGGGCAATATACTACGTGACTGTGCAATATACTACGTGACTGGGCAATATACTACGTGACTGGGCAATATACTACGTGGCTGGGCAATATATTATGTGGCTGGGCAATATACTACATTGCTGGGCAATATACTACGTGACTGGGCAATATACTACGTGGCTGGGCAATATACTACGTGACTGGGCAATATACTACGTGATTGTGCAATATACTACGTGGCTGGGCAATATACTACGTGGCTGGGCAATATACTACGTGACTGGGCAATATACTACGTGGCTGGGCAATATACTACGTGGCTGGGCAATATGTTATGTGGCTGGGCAATATACTACGTGGCTGGGCAATATACTACGTGACTGGGCAATATACTACGTGACTGGGCAATATACTGCGTGACTGGGCAATATACTACGTGGCTGGGCAATATATTATGTGGCTGGGCAATATATTATGTGGCTGGGCAATATACTACGTGGCTGGGCAATATACTACGTGACTGGGCAATATACTGCGTGACTGGGCAATATACTACGTGGCTGGGCAATATACTACGTGGCTGGGCAATATATTATGTGGCTGGGCAATATACTACGTGACTGGGCAATATACTGCGTGACTGGGCAATATACTACGTGGCTGGGCAATATACTACGTGGCTGGGCAATATACTACGTGGCTGGGAAATATATACTACGTGGCTGGGCAATATACTACGTCACTGGGCAATATACTACGTGGCTGGGCAATATGCTACGTGGCTGGGCAATATACTACGTGGCCTGCGCAATATACTATGTGGACATGCATATTCTAGAATAGCCGATGCGTTAGAATCGGGCCACCATCTAGTTCTAACATAACATCTATAGAGCTGCCAGATCTTCATGTCCATCAGTTGGATACTGTTGGTCAATGGTGCCAAGAACTGGTGCACTCCACGAATATAAAACGTAATGCTGAAAATGGACCTGGCCTCTCAAAACCAATATGAGTGTCATGAACAAAGAATTCCTGTGGGGAAAAATAAATCCTGAGACTGACATTGTTTCTGAATTCATTGAAATGAACAGAACAAGAAATCTTTTTGTTTTCCGTGTACAAGTTAATTTATTACCGAGAGGTTGGCAGGTCTAGCAGATTTTTATCAATTCAAATACATGAATAGAGGTACTTCAAATGAGAAAAACTAAACCAACTTTCTTTTTGGCTATTCTCAGAACAGTAATATTGTGCTGTGTCTAGTAATTACATTTATTGGCAACTGTGTGCCTTTTAAAGGCCCCGGCGGCTGAACAGTTAGCTTGTTCAATAGGAATCCGGAAATACCCTCTGGCGCTCGGAAATTATTTACCTAATCACCAGAATACAATTCCGAGCAGATGAGTCTAGTGCGGAGCTCCAGTGGAGATGTACTTTACATCATTAGTTTCCAAACTTGTCCACGGAGAACTTGTAAAAAGTTATGTTTTATGAAGCTCCCGCAGGGCGAATCCTGATCAATGCAAATTGCTATGTGCTAATGTATGTATTCACCACTTACACACCAGTATACATAAAGGAAAGGTCTTTATAACCCAACTATTTGCTCATCTCAAATTCGCAGAAATGTGAAACTGTGTCAAGTGAGGTAGGGTACACGCGACTTGGATGACCATTTTCCTACTTCAATACTAAAAACTAAATAACCATAGAGAAACCCAAGAGCTGCAAGTGAAAACAATAATGACATTGTGTCTCATTTCAAAGAAGGATGCAAGTACATACAGGGTTAAAAGGGTTAGAAACAAGCCAAATGCCCCTTTACTTGATCAATTTATGTGAAATTTTCCTAAACCCGAAATTACTTGTTCACTTTCATCACATGTTCAGACAAATAGATGATAATGGGCAGAAACGTGCAAATTCCTTTTTATGCCCAACATGGCCAACCTTGCCTAATTTACACTAAATGGTGTATACACCCAATTCTGGGCTATTAGTCTTTACTAATGCATAATATGAAAACTATGGCTTTTATGGCTGTAGGGCTTTCAGGGTCCTAATCTCATAACCAGGCAACTAATCAGGAGTCTTTGTAAGACTTTGTAATGGGGTATACGCACAACGCCTGTTCTTCAGTTAATCGAGTAGTTAGGCCTAAAAATCATTGTCACCAGCAGCACCTTTTCCCGAATAAACAGAAGATGTGCTGCAGACTATGGGTAAGTTCACACAGGGCGTTTTTGCTGCATTTTTTTACGCTAATTTTCAGCTGCTTTTTACAGTACCAGCAAAGCCAATGAGATTTCAGAAATCTCGTGCACACACATTGGTTTTTTGTGTGATCAGTATTTTGTGCTTTGCTGCGTTTTTTTTACATAGAGCATGTCACTTCTTTCTGCGTTTTTGCTGCATTTTTTCACCCATTGACTTGAATGGGTGTTGAAAAAAAACACAGCAAAAACACAGGTATCATTATTTGCTGCCTATTTGCTGCTGAAAATCCAAGGACATTAGCATGGACAAAGAGAAAAAAAGGCACCAAAAAAACGCAACAAATAACGCACCAAGAACGCACCTAAACCTGCGTTTTTGACGCATCTTCTTTTCTGCCAAGATGATCAGGTTTTGCTGCAGAAAAAAAAAAGCAGCAAAAACGCCCTGTGTGAACTTACCCTTAGTGTGAAGTGTACAGGGACCAGATGATTGCATTGATTGTTCATCCCATATAGCTTGTAAAAGGATCTTTAATAGAAATGATTGTACCGGAACGTAAAAGCTTGGGGTTCGTACCAGACAGTTAGTGTCTGGTGCTAAACTCCGAACATGGACTTCTCCTGGAAATCCATTTTAATGTTTGCCATTATGGGGAAAATCCAAGAGAATTTTGACTAGTCTGAAGCTAGGGTGCCAATTGTTTTCATTGTGGTTAGGGTTCTGCTTCAAGTTTGGGTACAGTTCTGGTACTCGAACCAAACTTTGGAATAAAGTATGGGTCAGGTACCAGAACCCGAACTTCTACGGGTTCATCCCAAATCTTAAATGATCATGAATTAACTTCTTATGTCATCAATGAGTGCTCATTAAGGGCAAGAAACTGTGTAATCCTAACTTAAAGGGTGTTGTCCTCTTTTTTGTTTTACGTCCATAGGTTTCTTATACATAAAAATAACAAACATAGCTGTATTTACCCACTGCCGCTCTAGCGCCAACTCTCCAGTCTGCAGCCAATCACTGGGTTTAGTGATCCGATGCCGTATAGGTTGGCATCAGCACGGGGGTCAGTGACAGCCTGCAGCGGTCTCGTGATGTTGACATGACATCATTGCTATAGCCATATCAAAGAAGACCGGGCATATTAGAACAAACCAAGCAATGCAGTAGCAAAGGGTAAAGTAAGGCTGTTATATTTATATACTGGGAATCAATGGAATAGAAAAAAATAAAACAGACGACCCCTTTAAGATGAAATCGGTGGGATCTCCAGTGATAGATAGTATTTGCAGTAGCACTCCCCTCTGCCTAAAATAGTGGGGGTTCAGAAAAGCTAACCAGAAATCCTCACAAAGCAACCAACTCTACGGAGACAATCTGAGAATATTTCCAGAGGCGGCTCACACAATTATCTACAACGAAATTGGAGAAAAAACGACTATCAAATGTGTTTATGATTAGAAACTCAGTGACCATATTAACATTTCCAATGACTGCAACATGCAATTAACATTGACCTTCAGCGGATCAAACTGGGCTGAGATGATCAATAAAACAGAATGTTACGTCTAGTAAAGTTCAAACACAAGCATTCTAAAAACCCTTCTCCTTCATCAGCGATCAGTGTTTGTTTTCCGTCAATATCATTGAACATGGTGGAAAGTAATTTGTACATTTCTTCTCCAGCAGTTTGTACTGTCCACGTCTGTTTAAAATGCGTTATTGATCGCATAAGTAGGTTTTGCTGCAAGTACCTTTAAAATGCATATTAGTTACATTTCGGTTCTCCGGTGAAAGTTAATAAATACAGTTTTAGTGCTGCGGCTTCTATAGGTGCGGGCGGCCTCTATGGAATTCATTTGCTGCTTTTATCGGTAATTTGTTCCAATTCTGAAGCTACTTAAGGGTAGTATTAGAAAAATGAATATTCCTTCTCTCTTAGTTTATAAGAAATATGTGCCTCAATTTTATATATTTCTATGTATCTTTAATGACGCTGACTCCTTGTACTATAAAAAAAGTGATACAAGAATCTGAAGGTCATTTCTCAAAATGGAGGTTTGTATTGTAAAACGAGCTGAGGGCATCTCTGAGGAGAGCCAGCCTTACCTGGCATCAGGGCTGATGGATATTACCTCCGTCACCCAGAGACTATGTCTGCCTACGCTTCCCATAATCCTCAGGCCATGCTCCCACATGCGTAAACTCTATTTTTTTTCCACAATCCGCTCAGCTTCTTGCGTTTTTGTTGTTTTTTTAGGAGCTTTTTTTATGCATTTTTGGTATGAACTTGATGAATCGCGAGAAAGAATGCAAAGTTCAGCGGCTTCTTTAGGAGTTTTCATAAACTCACATTCATTTTGCTTTAACCGTCATGCACAGATTTCCTGCACACAAAAAATGCAGTGGAAAAAGCAGCATTTATGCAACGAGGGACTATGGCCGTAGGGTATTTGCACACATTACGCATTTTCAGCAGACATTACTGCATTAAAAATGTGTCTCTTGGCAGGAAAAACGCAAAATATGAGCTTTTTTGACACATTTTAACAAGTTTTTTAATGCGTATTTTTTTCATTCATTTGAATGGGTGAAAACGTTGAAAGAATCGACATGCTGCAGATTATAAACTGCTTCAAATCTGCAAGAAAAAGAAATAAGCAGCCTGTGCCTGAGATTTCACAAATCTCATTCACCTTGCTGGTTCTGTGAAACGATGTGTTTTTTTTTCATGGCAAAACACATGGAAAAACGAGTGAACAAGCTCCTAGGGCGATAAGGTGAATGAGTGAACAAGCTCCCAGTGTGATAAGGTGAATGAGTGAACAAGCCCCCAGGGCGATGAGGTGAATGAGTGAACAAGCCCCCAGGGCGATAAGGTGAATGAGTGAACAAGCCCCCAGGGCGATGAGGTGAATGAGTGAACAAGCCCCCAGGGCGATGAGGTGAATGAGTGAACAAGCCCCCAGGGCGATAAGGTGAATGAGTGAACAAGCCCCCAGGGCGATGAGGTGAATGAGTGAACAAGCCCCCAGGGCGATAAGGTGAATGAGTGAACAAGCCCCCAGGGCGATAAGGTGAATAAGTGAACAAGCCCCCAGGGCGATAAGGTGAATGAGTCAACAAGCCCCTAGGGCGATAAGGTGAATGAGTGAACAAGCCCCCAGGGCGATAAGGTGAATGAGTGAACAAGCCCCTAGGGCGATAAGGTGAATGAGTGAACAAGCCCCTAGGGCGATAAGGTGAATGAGTGAACAAGCCCCCAGTGTGATAAGGTGAATGAGTGAACAAGCCCCCAGGGCGATAAGGTGAATGAGTGAACAAGCCCCTAGGGCGATAAGGTGAATGAGTGAACAAGCTCCTAGGGCGATAAGGTGAATGAGTGAACAAGCTCCCAGTGTGATAAGGTGAATGAGTGAACAAGCCCCCAGGGCGATGAGGTGAATGAGTGAACAAGCTCCCAGTGTGATAAGGTGAATGAGTTAACAAGCTCCCAGTGTGATAAGGTGAATGAGTGAACAAGCTCCCAGTGTGATAAGGTGAATGAGTGAACAAGCCCCCAGGGCGATAAGGTGAATGAGTGAACAAGCCCCCAGGGCGATAAGGTGAATGAGTGAACAAGCCCCCAGGGCGATAAGGTGAATGAGTGAACAAGCCCCCAGGGCGATGAGGTGAATGAGTGAACAAGCCCCCAGGGCGATAAGGTGAATGAGTGAACAAGCCCCCAGGGCGATGAGGTGAATGAGTGAACAAGCCCCCAGTGTGATAAGGTGAATGAGTGAACAAGCCCCCAGGGCGATAAGGTGAATGAGTGAACAAGCCCCCAGTGTGATAAGGTGAATGAGTGAACAAGCTCCCAGTGTGATAAGGTGAATGAGTGAACAAGCCCCCAGGGCGATAAGGTGAATGAGTGAACAAGCCCCCAGGGCGATAAGGTGAATGAGTGAACAAGCCCCCAGGGCGATAAGGTGAATGAGTGAACAAGCCCCCAGGGCGATGAGGTGAATGAGTGAACAAGCCCCCAGGGCGATAAGGTGAATGAGTGAACAAGCCCCCAGGGCGATGAGGTGAATGAGTGAACAAGCCCCCAGTGTGATAAGGTGAATGAGTGAACAAGCCCCCAGGGCGATAAGGTGAATGAGTGAACAAGCCCCCAGGGCGATGAGGTGAATGAGTGAACAAGCCCCCAGGGCGATAAGGTGAATGAGTGAACAAGCCCCCAGGGCGATAAGGTGAATGAGTGAACAAGCCCCCAGGGCGATGAGGTGAATGAGTGAACAAGCCCCCAGGGCGATAAGGTGAATGAGTGAACAAGCCCCCAGGGCGATAAGGTGAATGAGTGAACAAGCCCCTAGGGCGATAAGGTGAATGAGTGAACAAGCCTCTAGGGCGATAAGGTGAATGAGTGAACAAGCCCCCAGGGCGATAAGGTGAATGTGTGAACAAGCCCCCAGGGCGATAAGGTGAATGAGTGAACAAGCCCCCAGGGCGATAAAGTGAATGAGTGAACAAGCCCCCAGGGCGATAAGGTGAATGTGTGAACAAGCCCCCAGGGCGATAAGGTGAATGAGTGAACAAGCCCCCAGGGCGATAAAGTGAATGAGTGAACAAGCCCCTAGGGCGATAAAGTGAATGAGTGAACAAGCCCCCAGGGTGATAAGGTGAATGAGTGAACAAGCCCCCAGGGTGATAAGGTGAATGAGTGAACAAGCCCCCAGGGCGATAAGGTGAATGTGTGAACAAGCCCCCAGGGCGATGATTCTCACTTCCGACAGAACCAACTCAATTATGCTAATGATACTCAGTCCAAACTCTCATCAGAGTTTGGGCCGGGTATCATTTTACTTTGCTCTGATTCTCTTGCATGACAGAATTATACGACAGGTGCAGTGAAGACGGAGAACTTAATTTTCTCCATCTCCACCAGTGACTGTCCGCATGTTTTACGTCTCATATATGGGTGCGTGTGATCCGATTTGTGAAGCCACTCGCAGCATACGGCCATTTTTGACAGATCTGCTCTGCTTTATATTATAGCATTGGTCCGAGCGCTATCTGATAAAACATAGGATAGCACTTGGCAAAATTATCTGCTCATGCGAGCGAGCACACAGAGTTGTTTTTTAATTCTTCATCACCTAATTATTACTGGTTACAAATACGATAGAAGCCAATGCCAATTCTGGCCTTATGGGTGGTAGCACTGTCTAAAAAAGTAAAGTAAAAAAAAAACCAATGCAATAATCATCCACATCCATACAAAAAAAATAAAGATAAGGCATTACTAAATTTATAATTGGACACCTATTTAGTGTGAGTTTATGAAATTCTACGCATCTAAATTGGGAGAAAATAATTGCTAACTTTTTTCTCTCAGCTACAACCCTAATCATTCACAAGACACCAAACCTACAGTCTAATCTGAAACACATTTGCTGACATTAGGCTATGTGTCCACGATCAGGATGGCCGGCGGTTTGGTTGGAGCGGCAAACTCGCTCCGCGCTAAGCACCGCCCCCTTCTGTGACGCGATGATGCCGGATGTGTTCATAGCACGCATACGGGATCATCGCACCCCACACATAGGACGTAGGTATACGGACATGCTGCGATCTTAAAAGACGCGCCGCATGTCCGGAATCGCAGGGCCGCCGGGTGCATATTACCACGCATAGTGGAGATGGGATTTCATTAAATCCCCTCCACTATGCTGTAACATCTGGATGCTGCGTGTTTGACGCTGCGTCTCTATGCAGCGTCAAACACGCAGCGTTTCCTGAACGTGGACACATACCCTTAGCGTATGTGTCCACGTTCAGGATTGCATCAGGATTTGGTCAGGATTTTATGCAGGTAAAATCCTGACCAAATCTGCACCTGAGGTCACTGGCGTTGTTTCTGCAATGTAAGGACATGCTGCGTTCTTAAAAGACGCGCCGCATGTGCGTTTTCGCGGGTATGCCGCATGCGTCTTTTAATGCATACTAGAGATGGGATTTCATGAAATCCCCTCCACTATGCTGTAACATCTGGACAATGCGTTTTTTACGCTGCGGGTTAACGCAGCGTCAAAAACGCAGCGTTTCCTAAACGTGGAAACATATTCTAAGGCTATGTGCACACGTCAGGATTTCTGGCAGAAATTTTCCTGACAAAAACCTGACATTTCTGCATGCGTTTTTTTCGCGTTTTGATGCGTTTTTGATACGTTTTTTTCTTGTGTTTTTTCCAAATGCATAGAATAGCGAGAAAAACGCGAAAAAACCGCAAAATTAATGAACATGCTGCTTTTTTTACCGCGATGCGTTTTTTTCACAGAAAAAAACGCATCATGTGCACAAAAATTGCAGAATGCATTCTAAATGATAGGATGCATATGTCTGCAGTTTCTAATGCGGTTTTATCGCGTTTTTATCGTGAAAAAACACAAAACAAAACACAAAAAACCTGAAGGTGTGCACATACCCTTAAACTCGATCTATTGTTCCCTGTAATCAACCAGTTAATTCAATAGAATGACTAACAGGACTGTCCCATGATCACAGCTCATATATATATATATATATATATATATGTATATATATATATATATACGAATGATACATCTATTTATATACCGGTAATTGCCTTGTAATGTTTTAATTTCCTGTTCTGTCCGGATGTCACCGTATCCCAGAATTCCAAGTGGAGGAAGTTCACTGACTGCCATATTGGTACGCCCAAGTGATGGGTGTCTCAATATGGAAACTGCTGCTGGTACCAAGCTATTGCGCGGTACCACTAGCGGTACACCGTACACACCACACACACACTCACTCACACTCTCACACACTCATGCAACCTCTTGCATGGTACCACCAGCGGAACACCATCGCAAACACGCCGCCACTGGGATCAGCCGAATGATTCACTAACGGCCGCCATCTTTGTACAGGAGGAGCGGATGTGCAGTTTAAATGTGACCGCTGATATCTGTCTGCACAAAGATGGCGGCAGTCTGATTTACTGCGCCTGCGCGAATTACGCGCCGATGCAGTGAATCATTCAGCTGATCCCAGCGGCAGATGTGCGACGTGTCTACAGGCAGAGGAAGCCGGTCACATTAAAGGGGTTTTCCCACGAACGAAAGTTCATTTTAAAAATTGACTGAGTTTGACCGTGTACGGAGCATATCACATCTCCTGGGGAGGGGAGGAAGCAAAAGATAATACTGACATTACAGCAGGGGATCACAGAGGATTCATTTTTGTGGTAAAATATTTCACTGACTGTTTTCAAAAAATATTTTACCTCACAAAATGTATCCTCTGCGATCTCCTGCTGTAATGTCAGTATTGCCTTTTGCTTCCTCCCCTCCCCAGGAGATGTGGTATGTTCTGTACACGATCAGACACTGACAATTTTTAAAATTAACTTTTGTTCGTGGGAAAACCCTTTAAAAATCAAATATCAACACCAATATGGCTCCTCATAAAAAGTACATCAATGACAATGAAAAGAAAGCAGCAAAGGCACAACGTCGAAGACAACGAAGGGCAAATGAGACTCCTGAAGAGCAACAGCATCGCTGGGACAAAAACAATGCATATAAGCGTAGGCGTCAAGCACATGAGTCCCCTGATGCAAAAGTCATTAGATTATCACAGGATGCCATTAGGCAACAACAGTGCCGAAAACCTGCACCTCTCGTGACATTACCGCCCTCCCGATATGATAGCATCGGGCCTCCATCTTGTTTCTACATATTTATGAAAAGGATTTAAAGGGGTTCCCCAAGAACAAAGTTAATTTTAAAGTTGATTTAAATCAATAAATCCTGGAATAATAATAACTTCCACAATTGTATATGTTTAAATAACATGTTCCTGTTTGGAGATAATCTTATAAATGTGCCCCTGCTGTGTACTGTGTAATGGCCGTGTCTGACCGTACAGGGGCATGGTCTGATCATACCACTTCTCCTGGGCAGGGGAGGAAGTAAAAGAGAGGATACAGACAGCACAGCATGGGATCACAGCTGATTCTGTTTGTGAGGTAAAGCATTTCCCTGCCTGTTTAAAAAAATATTTTATCTCAAAGAATTAATTATTTGAGATCCCCTGCTGTAATGTCTGTATACTATTTTGCTTCCTCCCCTGCCCTGGAGATGTGGTATAATCAGTCCCTGCACATTGAGACACGGCCATTACACAGTACACAGCAGGGGCACATTTATAGGATTATCTCAGCACAGGAACATTTTTATTAAACACATCCAATTGTGGAAATTATTATTATTTCAAGATCTATTGATTAAAATGAACTCTGTTTGTGGGACAAACCCATTAATTATGTGTTGGCATTAATGATACTTTTCAGCTATATTTGTATCGTGAAAAGGAAAAAGAAACACCATGTAGGAAACAATGACCAGATCTGCATAGGGAAAAACACATTTCTCTTCTGCCAATTACTTTAGACATTCAGCAAAAAATCAGATCTGTTAAACACAAAGTTCCATGACGTCACTAATGCCAAAACAACATACAGAATTCACTCAGATTTGTCATTCTTTTTATTTTTCACATGACCTGGTTTTTACAAAGAGCTGAGGCAAATCAGAGCATTCCAGGCATAATGCTAAAAAGCAGGCACAGACCATTCATCAGGAGATTTGGAAACAATAGCTGACTCCTAACGGATCATCTTTGAGCAGAGCAGACAAGCCAGGAAAGCTCTAGTGCCTTTGGTTTCACACTGAAATTACAGTGGGAAACAAGGCGGATCAGACGGAGTCGGACACATTCCCAGCACCGCCACACTATTCGCACCAGCATTCTGGTTGGCATTTAACAATCTCACGCTAACCTCCCCACTTTACCGCCCCATACTGTTAGATGCTAGACCTAGCAAAACCCCAGGATCTTGTTATGTGGAGAAAAAAATACCGTAGTGCTGTAATTGCTCATTGTGTCTGACTTACAGGGTTCTCTGGGATATTGTGAAAGTAGGAAACTTTTTCGTTGTTCTCTTACTCTCATTGTACTTTGAAACTTTTTTTTTAGCAGCGAATTGAGAACGCAATAATAAAAAAGTTTAACGGCCGTCAGCGCTGCAATCACAAATGGAAGACTCCTTTGATTAGCCATGATAGAAAAAACTAAAACTCATGGACTATGGCTAATGAGAAACGATCTAATATTCTTCGGGTCAAAGAAAAGATCTGGCTCCTTGGGTCCAATATTCTGAATTTATGAGACAGCTAATGGCAGGATGACTTGTCTTCTTCCTTGTATCGGAAACATACTCCTTCTGCTTGTTCTCCTCAGCTCCCCATTTCCTTCTTTTCACTTACCTTCTTTCTCTCCGTTTATTCTGTTTTTCTGCATTGTTGTCTATTTTTTCCATATTCCCTAGGTAACAGGAGAGGAGGAGGTAGATGTCGCGGGGACTGTTGCCAAGAAGGTGAATTTCTTGGGCCTCTTCAACTCATAGTCAGAGATTTCGTCCTTCAATACATCATAGCTCAAACCTTGTGTGTTACAGTGAGTGAAATAAGTATTGAACACATCACCAATTTTAACGTCACCGAGTTGATCTATTTCTAAAGGTGTTATTGACATGAAATTCTCACCAGATATCAGTAACAACCCATCCAATCCACACAGGCAAAGAAATCAAACCATATATTGTGGTTCAAAGGCACAATAAAGGGGTACGGACTCCTCTCCTATCACCGTGTTCTAGGTTTTGTTGAAACAAAAATACAAATACAAGATATTAGAAGAAGCTTTAATTACTTTGGGCGTCTTCACCACTCATGCCAGTGTATCCATCTTCCGAACTTCGTGCCTCTGAAGCCGGGTGTACGCTTCCCAGCATTAGGTCAGGGGCATGTCCGGAAGTTTAGAAGATCATGAGCCGTGCTCGTCTCTGAAGCTGGGAAGTGCGTACACCCGACATCAGAGACGCCGTGATACTGCCGGAATGGGCGGCGCGCTTGCGCAAGAGCTAACGATGACGCCGCGTGTGAAAATGATGTAAAGGGGCGTGATAACATGGAAAGAGGGCTAACTAGTCCACGGGCAACTAACGCCCCAACGACTGGTCAAAACTCTTATTAGTATAGGAAACGGGGGCAATATAAGTACTTTTTTTAAACCTCATTTTACCAGAAAAACGTTATTCAGGGCTGGTTAGGCAGGAAATGTGCTCATAAGTGAATGCTGCCGAGTTGGAGGGCATGACAGGTTCCCTTTAAACTGATGCCATATTAATTCATGAGTGACAGCACTGTATGGCTTCCATCACAGGCATATATTGCTGATACTTTTGGGGTTTTTCCAATGCATACATCAAACGGAGGCAAAATCTTAATGTGATAGTAGCCTAACGGCGCAAAACATTGCTGCTATGGAAACTGTAAAATAAGTGCGAATGCGTTTATGGCACTGATGAAATATAATATATGTAACAATTGTTCGGTTAATAGTCACCTGTGCTGGGAATATCTGCAGGCTGACATGACCACGGAAGCAGAATGTCTGAAAGTGAAGGATGCTATATATCTGCATCAGGACTCATTATACTTCACACCTGCTATATTCACAGACAGGCTCACAGATTAGGGCCCGTTCTAATACTAAACTGGAGAATTTATGCAATTAACATGATTTAAGATAAATGACCTGTCACAATGAAAGTAAGGTAGATAGGGACGGCAGAAGCCGGCATACATCAGCGTGCATTACTCACACTCATCGGCAATCATCTGGTAGCAACACTGCTTATGAATATAGATATATATATATATTTATATATATATACATTCGCCTTATGAGCTCACAGCTGTAAGGTGAAGGATTAGGAGATTACAGAGGGATAGGGCGACTATCCATTCCTTATATGATCCGAGAGACGGAGGATATACAATTGTCTCTTACAGTGATCCACACCAGAGAAACGGAGCGCACCCTTCATTACAAAGTATTGATCGCACAAACAAAGGGCTTCCATATTATTGATCACTTCACACCGATGCCCTTTTTGCCAAGTCAGGCATAATACTCTGTGATTGTGGATGCACCGCAGATAAATGTCAGATGGTAACTTACTGCCCTATATGTCATTACTAGTATTAGTGCTAGTATTTGCAGAGAAAGAACAGAAATGTCAATAGCTGGAGAAAGCAGAATATTGCAAAAATCAGATGACGTTTATGTCACATAACAGTTTATTTCTGAAGGATAATATTTGCAGGGAATTTCATAAAGATAACATGGTTAGTCTGTACTAAAGAATTCATTTATTTATTATGCTTTGTTCATATAAAGCCATTAATTCCACAGCACTACACAGATTTTATCATCTCTGTCCCCAATGGGGCTCACAATCTAGATTCCCTATCGGTATGTCTTTGGAATGTGGGAGGAAAACGGAGAACCCGGAGGAAACCCACGCAAACACAAAGACAACATACAAACTACTTGCAAAGGTTGTTCCTCGTAGGACTTGACCCCAGCGCTGCAGAGCAACATGCTAACCACTGAGCCACCGTAATAACGAGGGATGAATGGTACCAGATATAGCTGTGCTGATTAGTGTTCTATCCGGAAGATGGAAGAATAATTCCTGCTGTTCCATACAACACATGTTCTGTAATTAGGGACAACCGATTTGAGAAAATGGCAAAATCTGAGAACTCTGGGACCTTATGACAATACCAATGCTCCGATGTATAAAAGCAATTAATATTTGCATGTTTATGATGCACTGTAGTAGTTACGTACCCTGCGTAGTGTAGTGTTATATACCGTAATACTGTGTTTCTTTACATACACAGAAATGTCACAAAGGAAGCGATATAAGAGATCCAGAACACTATGCATAAAAGAGAGTAATAACAGCGTCTGTCTCCAGCCAGCCATAACATATCCTAATAAATCTAAAATATTGGATCTGCTAATCTGTGGAACTGACTGAAAGCCTAGGGGTATAGTCATACGCTGCAGATCTGCTGCAGAAACTTCTGCGCTTGAAAATCAGTCTCATTCATCTGGACTGTTTTAGGCTACTTTCACACTAGCGTGTTTTGCAATACGTCCCAATGCGTCGTTTATGGGAAAAAACGCATCCTGCAAAGTTGTTTGCAGGATGCATTTTTGCCCCATAGATTAACATTAGCGACGCATTGCGACGCATTGACACACGTCGCAACCGTCGTGCGACGGTTGCGCCGTGTTGTGGCGGACCACCGGGAGCAAAAAACGTTACATGTAACTTTTTTGCCGCCGACGGACCGCTTTTTCTGACCGCGCATGCGCGGTCGGAACTCCGCCCCCACGCAGCGGATGCGCAGGAAAAATGCATCCGCTGCCTCCGTTGTGCGGCGCATTCACTGCTAGCGTCGGAACCTCGGCCCGACGAACTGCGCGCCCCTTTCAGATGAACACTTCTACAACTACTCGGACACAAGGGAATAATCACTACAAAAGTGCAAAAGTGCACAAACTATAAATGTACCGTAGGTACCATCCATTCAGGGTGTCAGTATTTCAGAAGAGCTTTCATTGTGTCTACAAAATGGAGCAGGGATGTCAACTGGATGCATTTTTCATAAATGATTGGGAATGTGAGCACCTAGGACAGCATGGTGGCTCAGTGGTTAGTACTGCTGCTGTGTAGTACTGGGTCCTAGGTTTAAATCCCCCAAGGAATTAATCTGCAAGGAGATGATGTGGTCTCCCTAGGTTTGCATGGGTTTCCCCCCACACTACAAAAACATACTGATCAGGAGTTTTTATTGTGAGTCCCAATGGGCACAGTGATGAAGATGGCTGCGGAATATGATGGCGCTATAAAAGCAAAGCATAATAAATAAAAAAAAACACTGAATAAACCATAGGAAAGATGATGTACCCTATTAAGCAATCATTCAGTTCTAGTAAAAAGATAATTCAGAATGGGTTAAAGGGATTCCTTATTCCCACTGATCAGCTGCTAGCATGTCCGGCAATGGCCAGGTGTGAACAGTGACAGAGTGGAACACCCCCCTCTATGTCACACTATTAAGGCCCCGTCACACATAGCGACGCTGCAGCGATACCGACAACGATCCGGATCGCTGCAGCGTCGCTGTTTGATCGCTGGAGAGCTGTCACACAGACAGCTCTCCAGCGACCAACGATCCCGAGGTCCCCGGTAACCAGGGTAAAGTAAAAAAAACAAACGCTACATACTTACCTACCACTGTCTGTCCCCGGCGCTCTGCTTCTCTGGTCTGGCTGTGAGCACAGCGGCCGGAAAGCAGAGCGGTGACGTCACCACTCTGCTTTCCGGCTGCCCGGCGCTCACAGCCAGACCAGAGAAGCAGAGCGCCGGGGACAGACAGCGGTAGGTAAGTATGTAGCGTTTTTTTTTTTTTACTTTAACGATGGTAACCAGGGTAAACATCGGGTTACTAAGCGCGGCCCTGCGCTTAGTTACCCGATGTTTACCCTGGTTACCAGCGAAGACATCGCTGAATCGGTGTCACACACGCCGATTCAGCGATGTCAGCGGGACCTCAACGATCAAAAAATGGCCCAGGCCATTCCGACACGACCAGCGATCTCACAGCAGGGGCCTGATCGCTGGTACGTGTCACACATAGCGAGATCACTACTGAGATCGCTGTTGCGTCACAAAACTTGTGACTCAGCAGCGAACTCGCTAGTGATCTCGCTATGTGTGATGGGGCCTTTAGTCCACTCAGCTCTACAACGTTTAGTAGCAGCTGATCTGCAGTACCCCAGAGCGGCCACAAAGCAGTGCGCAGACGTGGGATGCTCGGCTTCGTCACACTATTTACATCCGGCCGCTGCCGATACTGCTAGCAGCTAATCAACACCTTTATAGGACCTCTGTCACCAGGTTTTTGCGTCCCATCTTGGAGAAGAACAATGTAGGTGCAGAAACCCTGATTCCAAGACGGGGTCAGGTACTGGGCTGCTTCCTGCAGTTTTAACATAACATTTATCAGCAGCGGATTATCAGTGAGAGGACTAGCAAACCTGCAGCACTGTAGTCCTTGATATTCATGAGCTTTGACTACCTCCAATCCCCATCACTCGTGTGCAGATTTCTTCCAATGCTCAGTGTAGAGAGAAAACTGTCAATGAATGGTGTTGGTGGGACAATCACTGCTGTGGACAGGATTATATACAGCTCATCATTGAGAGGACTAGTAGAGCTGCAGCAGATAAATGACTTTATCAAAACTGCAGCAAGAAGCCCCGTAAATGATCTTGCTGGGATCAAGGTGTCTGCCTCTCCATTATGTTTCTATTTCAATGGTCATTAAACACTTGGTGACAGACTCCCTTTAAGTCCTCCAGAATGTAGAGACTACTTGTATTTTATTCCATTAAAAAGGGAACCTGACCAGATTTGTCCCATATCAGGTAACGCTAGAACCTTTCAGTCCTGATATACAGTGGGGAAAAAAATATTTAGTCAGCCACCAATTGTGCAAGTTCTCCCACTTAAAAAGATGAGAGGGGCCTGTAATTGACATCATAGGTAGACCACAACTATGACAGTGAAAACGAGAAAACAAATCCAGAAAATCACCTTGTCTGATTTGGCAAGATTTATTTTGCAAATTATGGTGGAAAATAAGTATTTGGTCACCTAAAAACATGCAAGATGTCTGGCTTTTACAGACCTTTAACTTCTTCTTTAAGAGGCTTCTCTGTCCTCCACTCATTACCTGTAGTAATGGCTCCTGTTTGAACTTGTTATCAGTATAAAAGACACCTGTCAGCAACCTCAAACAGTCACACTCCAAACTCCACTATGGTGAAGACCAAAGAGCTGTCGAAGGACCACAGAAACAAAGTTGTAGCCCTGCACCAGGCTGGGAAGATTGAATCTGCAATAGGCAAGCAGCTTGGTGTGATGAAATCAGCTGTGCGAGCAATAATAAGAAAACGGAAGACATACAAGACCATTGATAATCTCCCTAGATCTGGGGCTCCACGAAAGATTTCACCCCGTGGGTTCAAAATGATCACAAGAACGGTGAGCATAAATCCAAGAACCACACGGGGTGGCCTAGTGAATTACCTGCATAGAGCTGGGAGCACCCATCAGTAACACACTACACTGCCAGGGACTCAGATCCTGCAGTGTCAGACGTGTCCCCCTGCTTAAGCCAGTACATGTTCGGGCTCGTCTGAAGTTTGCTAGAGAGCGTTTGGATTATCCCGAAGAGTATTGGTAGAATGTCATATGGTCTGCTGAAACCAAAGAAGAACTGTTTGGTAGAAATAAAACTCGTTGTGTCTAGAGGAGACAGAATGCTGAGTTGCGTCGAAAGAACACCATACCTACTGTGAAGCATGCGGGTGACAACATCATGCTTTGGGGCTGTTTCCCTGCAAAGGGACCAGGACGACTGATCCGTGTACATGAAAGAATGAATGGGGCCATGTATCGTTAGATTTTGAGGGCACCCTCCTTCCATCAGCAAGGGCATTGAAGATGAAACGTGGATGGGTCTTTCAGCATGATATTGATCCCAAGCACACCGCCTGGGCAACGAAGGAGTGGCTTCGTAATACGCATATGAAGGTCCTGGAGTGTCCTAGCCAGTCTCCAGATCTCAAAGCCATAGAAAACCTTTGGGGGGGAGTTGAATGTCCGTGTTGCCCATCGACAGGTCCAAAACATCACTGCTCTAGAGATCTGCATTAAGGAATGGAACAACATACCACCAACAGTGTGTGCCAACCTTGTGAAGACAGAACGTTTGACCACTATCACTGTCAACAAAGGATATATAACAAAGTTTTGAGATGAATTTTTGTTAGTGACCAAATACAGTACTTGTTTTCCACCATAATTTGCAAAATAAATCTTGCCAAATCGGACAAGGTGATTTTCTGGATTTGTTTTCTCATTTTGACTCTCATAGTTGTGGTCTACCTTTTTAAGTGGGAAAACTTGCCCCGTAGGGAAGTATAATAAAAGGTATTTTTCTTATCTTACAGGCTGGATTGGGGGCATCTATACAGAATATTAGAATGTTGCATATAAGGGCTGAAAGGTGGTGGCCTTAACCTCATATGGGACAAACCAGGTGACAGGTACCCTTGAAGCTTGTTATCAAAAAAGAGAAAAAAACAGTGGCATGATATTTCCACACTGACTCTCCTTAGAGAAGATCACGGTCTCTTAGGAGAAAGTGCTTGTCGGTGCAAAACATTATATCATTACTTAGAAATTTTGAGAAGGAAACTACAAATTATAGATATTTTCTGTACACAGATTTTGTTGAAGATACGAGACCGACTGTTATGCTCACCTCAATGCTTTCCCTGAAGAAAGGGTTTGTGACACTTGGCACAGTAAATTAGTACGAGCTTCTCTTATAGGAGATGTCACAGTATTCAGCGTACTAACTCAACCAATTATCACCTCGCACAGTGTTTTTCAGTTTAACTTTAGGCTTTGAGATATGCTGATAAGTGTTACATGTGATAACAGGTTTTTTATGTTCTCTTCACATTTCAAGACTTAGACACTTATGTCATCAGCTATAAGAAATATCAGTATCCATAAATACTTCTTTACCTCTATGCCAAAAACATCCTTGTACTATGTCACTACTGGAAGTGTGAACGGCCAGCTGTCTGTCAGAGAGTGGGAATAACAAAAGACTGAGGTCACTTCAAACAGGAAACTGTGTGTACAGGTGCGAACTAAGCGTAGCTATCTATCTATCTATTATCTATCTATCTATCTATCTATCTATCTATCTATCTACAGTTGTGGCCAAAAGTATTGACACCCCTGCAATTCTGTCAGATAATACTCAGTTTCTTCCTGAAAATGATTGCAATAACAAATTCTTTGTTATTATTATCTTCATTTAGTTTGTCTTAACTGAAAAAACACAAAAAGAATTGTCCTAAAGCCAAATTGGATATAATTCCACACCAAACATAAAAAAGGGGGTGGACAAAAGTATTGGCACCGTTCAAAAAATCATGTGATGCTTCTCTAATTTGTGTAATTAACAGCACCTGTAACTTACCTGTGGCACCTAACAGGTGTTGGCAATAACTAAATCACACTTGCAGCCAGTTGACATGGGTTAAAGTTGACCCAACCACTGTCCTTGTGTCCTTGTGTGTACCACATTGAGCATGGAGAAAAGACAGAAGACCAAAGAACTGTCTGAGGACTTGAGAAACCAAATTGTGAGGAAGCATGAGCAATCTCAAGGCTACAAGTCCATCTCCAAAGACCTGAATGTTCCTGTGTCTACCGTGCGCAGTGTCATCAAGAAGTTTAAAGCCCATGGCACTGTGGCTAACCTCCCTAGATGTGGACGGAAAAGAAAAATTGACAAGAGATTTCATTCAAGATTGTGCGGATGTTGGATAAAGAACCTCGACTAACATCCAAACAAGTTCAAGCTGCCCTGCAGTCCGAGGGTACAACAGTGTCAACCCGTACTTTCCGTCTGCGTCTGAATGAAAAGGGACTGTATGGTAGGAGACCCAGGAAGACCCCACTTCTTACCCCGAGACATAAAAAAGCCAGGCTGGAGTTTGCCAAAACTTACCTGAAAAAGCCTAAAACGTTTTGGAAGAATGTTCTCTGGTCAGATGAGACAAAAGTAGAGCTTTTTGGGCAAAGGCATCAACATAGAGTTTACAGGAGAAAAAAAGAGGCATTCAAAGAAAAGAACACGGTCCCTACAGTCAAACATGGCGGAGGTTCCCTGATGGTTTCGGGTTGCTTTGTTGCCTCTGGCACTGGACTGCTTGACCGTGTGCATGGCATTATGAAGTCTGAAGACTACCAACAAATTTTGCAGCATAATGTAGGGCTGTGTGAGAAAGCTGGGTCTCCCTCAGAGGTCATGGGTCTTCCAGCAGGACAATGACCCAAAACACACTTCAAAAAGCATTAGAAAATGGTTTGAGAGAAAGCACTGGAGACTTCTCAGGTGGCAGCAATGAGTCCAGACCTGAATCCCATAGAACACCTGTGGAGAGATCTAAAAATGGCAGTTTGGAGAAGGCACCCTTCAAATATCAGGGACCTGGAGCAGTTTGCCAAAGAAGAACGGTATAAAATTCCAGCAAAGCATTGTAAGAAACTCATTGATGGTTACTGGAAGCGGTTGGTCGCAGGTATTTTGGCTAAATGTTGTGCAACCAAGTATTAGGCTGAGGGTGCCAATACTTTTGTCTGGCCCATTTTTGGAGTTTTTTCGTTTAAGACAAATTAAATGAAGATAATAATACCAAAGAATTTGTGATTGCAATCATTTTCAGGAAGAAACTGAGTATTATCTGACAGAATTGCAGGGGTGTCAATACTTTTGGCCATGACTCTATCTATCTATCTATCTATCTATCTATCTATCTATCTATCTATCTATCTATCTATCTATCTATCTATCTATCTATCTATCCATCCATCTATGTACCTGTCTATCTCCTCTTATTGCTCACCCATCCCATGCCTGTCTGTACTATGGTGAACAAGGAATGGACGTCAGAGTCCCCTGCTCCGGAGCCTTGGCATGTGACTGATAAGAGCGCTCTGAATGCAGCTTCTAGTCAGTGTGCTAAACAAATTCTGGAAGAAAGTCAGCAAGATAAAATGAGAGCAAATGTCAGTGTGTACAGTGTGTGACCATTTCCACATGCTGTCATTGCAGAGCACTGAGGGGGAGTACAGCAGCTGGCTGGGGAGGCTGAGAGAAAACCTAAAGCAACACAATATTACTACAACAGACCTTGTGATCAGGACAACTATGCTAAACCCTTATCATAATACCTAGATTATAGCACTTAGCTTGGACATCTCTCAATCTCTTAAATAATTATCTTTGTGCTTCTAGGTAATGCCCTGTCCTCCGAGCGTTTGCCGGTGGGAAATCAAAGTATGATAATGCTTTGTAAACGTAGCGCGATGCTAATGGCTTGTAGCCTTATTTTAGATCCATAATTAGGTATTTGCATCAAATTAACAAATATTATTATTGCACCACACAAACAATTAAAACAATATCTGCAGTCATTTGGAGTGTAATTTTCAATTGTAACTTAATTTCCAGGAATGCTGACAGATCGGCTCTATTTGTGGAGCGCAGCATGTATTTGGGAAGGCGGATTATCAGGGCCTGTGAGCAGATCCGCCGCAGCTAACGACTCCATATCATGTGTACGCGGCTCTGTGGGTACAAATGGTGAAGTTATACATGTTACATATATAGCTCCAAGAAATTCTGTAGGGCTGGAGATGGTTATGGTTATATGGGTAAAGTGAGTAGGTCAGCAGGACTTCACCCACAAACTATCGAAATGTGCATGTAGCTCTTGGAAAGATAAATCCAGCAATAACTTTAATTGGCCAGTCGTTTCCTCCATTACTGAGAAATCAGTGAATGAATTGATATGCAAATGAGGCTGAAGCCTCTGTCACTCCAGCTCTATTCCCCAGCTGCCGCCGCCTTCTGCTGCTTGACGGCTCCATTGCCTACAGTCACACATCACAGAGGCTGTCAGTTAGGGCAGAGACAGACTGCTGTATTTCTCGTGGGAGAACCGCATCGCACTGCACGGACTGGCCTGTCACCTCTCCTGACCTGAGCAAGACAGCGTGATGGATTACTATGCAGCTTTCAACCTCAGGTCAGAAGAGCCGACAGCCGGTACAAGGTTTACAATGTGATTCCCGCCTGAGAAATACGGCAGTCTGTCTCTGCCCTTAAGCAGAAGGTGGCGCTGGGCGGGAAATAGAGCTGGAGTGACAGAGGCTTCACATCTTCAATTAGTTCTTTAGACTCTTTTACATTTCAATTCAAAAGCTGATTTCTCATTAACACAGGTACGGACTGGTCATGTAAAGGTATTGCTGAGCCTGCCTTTGGAAGCGCTACATGTACAAGTAAATAGTTCAGGGGTGAAATGATGTTGACTAGTGATGAGTGAGTGTTCTCGTCGCCCTGGTTTTCCTGAGCACACTCGGGTGGTCTCCGAGTATTTTGGTGTGCTCGGAGATTTAGTTTTTGTCAACACAGCTGCATGATTTACGGCTGCTAGCCAGCCTGAGTACATGTGGGGGTTGCCTGTTTGTTAAGGAATCACCAAATGTATTCAAGCTGTCTAGCGGCCACAAATCACGCAGCTGCGTCAACATAAACTAAATCTCCGAGCACGCCAAAATACTCGGAGACCACCCGAGCGTGCTCGGAAATCTTGAGTAACAAGCATACTCGCTCATCACTTAGTCTAAGTTCACATTAGCGTTGCGCCGCTGTTGCGTCGGCGACGCAGCGGCGACGCAGCGGCGACGCGCCCCTATGTTTAACATAGGGGACGCGTGCGTCTTTTTGGTTGCGTTTTTCGCCACGTGCGTCGTTTCCGACGCTGGCGTCGGACGCACGAAAACGCTACAAGTTGCATTTTCTGTGCGTCCGATTTTGGTCAAAAACGACGCACGCGTCGCAAAACGCGCGCGTTTTTGCGCGCGTTTGCGCGCGTTTTTCGATGCGTCGCGCGTTGCGTCGCCGACGCAGGGCGGCGCAACGCTAGTGTGAACGTACCCTTATGCTGACAGATTCTCTTTATAGGGGTTTTCCACAATAGGATAATTTTTTAGTAAGCAGTGCAGCTTATTGAATACTAACAGTAATATACACACTGTTAGGATTTAGCTTTGACAGCTGGTACATGCAGCGAACATTGAGAGAAGATGAGAATATGACCCCAAGTACACAAATCACATCCTTGCAGTCATGTCACACTCGCTCAAACATGGCGAACAGATGTGAATCCTAATAGTGCGTCTGTTACACACTTAGTATTTGGAAAGCTGCACTGCTTGCAGAAAGTTTGCACTATAATAGAAAACCATCTTACATCTAAGAAAGACTGTCACTTTATGACCGTCAGACCCCAATTGATTTTGACTAGGAAGGGGCTGCCATGCTGGTTTAATTCTGCATTCCCATTCACTGATTTTCCCTGCACAGCGGCCCTTGCCGACCCAGTTGTGCAGGACACCAGAGCACAAAAAATAATTAGAAGGGGATATTGCGCTAAAACAACACTGCATCATGTGGATAGAGCGTGTCCCAAGGATCAGACCCCCAAAACCAAGGAGTGAAGGCATATCCTAGTGATGCAGCATAATTTTGGGAGAAAGGAGATATGGGAATATCTAATTTTAAGAGAATCTGTCAGAAGTTTTTTGATACCTAACCCGAGAGCAGCATTACAGAGACACAGACTGATTCCAGTGATGTGTCACTTACTGGGCTGATTCCTGTAGTTTTGATGAAATCACTGCTTTATCAGCAAGAGATTATCACTAGAGGACCAGTAAACCTGCTGCCATGTTCACCTCCATATTCATGAGCTCTGCGTTACCCTGCACCCACCAGTGATTGACAGCTTTCTGAGTATGCACAGTGTACACAGAGCTGCCAGTCAGTGGTGTTGGCGGGCACAGCATTCAGAGAACTGCTAGATCTGCAGCAGATAAAACTGTGATTTTATAAAAACGACAGCATGCATCCCAATAATTGCCATATTGCAGAAATCAGGGACTCTGACCCATGCATCATGCAACTCGGATGGGATAGCCAAGAACTGCCGTCAGGTATGTTCCCTTTAATAATTCAGACCTGGAGTTGAATAGCAATGATTTATGTTAGTCTGCTAAGATTCTGGAGTGACTGTACTTTAGTGCTGGCATCTGAGCTACCAAAGTTAGTTTTCAACAAGAGGTTCTGCAGCATATGGTGTCTGGTTTCAGTAAGAGCTTCATTACAATTACTATGTGACGTATGGTACGGGGTAAATATTAATACTTTATAAATACAGTCATTATCGGCATTAAAGTTGAAGGTAACATAGTGATTCAGTAATAATATCACATACATGCTGGTATTAATGGTATATAGCATGTGCCTATAGTAAGTGACTGATGAAGTCATTCTAAATATATATATACATGTGTCTGTACAATAGGGGCTCACACTGTCACCGTCTCATAGTCTCATGCCTGTGAAGCACAGCTCGGTGCGGACAATGGCCGCTTCGCTTTCAGCCATTATATGAGGCGCAAAGGGTTAGGAAAACATATTGTGTCCTTCATATCAATAGAGAATAAACATTCCTCAGTGGAACAAGTAATTCCCATGTGAGACTGTGCGGTTGAAAAAAAAAAACTATGTAGCAATTTCAGATTTCGCTGAGCAAGGGTTTCGGGTGCGGAGGCATTTCTCCTGATTTACACGAATATAGTGACCTCTGAGCCATACAGCAGGTATAGTGGGGAACTACTGATACAGGTGCAGCACTGATGGCTGCCAGCTCCCCAAGGCCGGGCAATGAGCTCCAATCTGTAAAGAAAAGAGGAGTGAGAAGAGGGATGTCTGGAAAATGAGCGCTGTTATCATCCTACACTGTCAGGAGGAGGAGGTAATGGCCTACAAGGAACCCTAAGTGCTGATAAGAAGAAAGCAGTCAAGTAGGCGGCCATCAGGAGCGGAAACAAAGGAAAAATGGACGAAAACCTTCACATCTGCATCAGTGTCTAAAAAAAGAACAAGAAAATGGCCAAGAAGGCAGTTGTTTCTTTCCTGGTAAACTGACAGATACCATGATGGAAGCCATTCTAGCCAATGGGGTTTGTCGGGCGATGTTGGCCCCTATCACACGACAGAAAAATGAAGATGCCGTTACGGGTATGGACCTTGCCTGAATGTATTTGATTTTCTTACTTAGCGCCGTCATGTCCCACAGCGCTCTACAGACATCATCATCACTGTCCTTATTCGCCCTCACGATCTAAATGAGAGCACATTTAGGGGTTTCTGTACACTAATTATTTCTAAATACCCCAGTATAAAACAATTTAAAGGGGTTGTCCGCTCCTGCCCCCAGGGAGCTGCGTAATGTAAAAAATCTCTACACTTACCTCCTCAGACCAGCGCCACTGATCCGCTCTTCCACAACTAAAGGTACCGTCACACTGAGCAACTTAACAACGATAACGATAGCGATCCGTGACGTTGCAGTGTCCTGGATAGCAATATCGTTGTGTTTGACATGCAGCAGCAATCAGGATCCTGCTGTGACATCGCTGGTCGGAGCTGAAAGTCTGGAACTTTATTTCGTCGCTGGATCTCCCGCAGACATCACTGAATCGACGTGTGTGACGCCGATTCAGCGATGTCTTCACTGGTAACCAGGGTAAACATCGGGTTGCTAAGCGCAGGGCCGCGCTTAGTAACCCGATATTTACCCTGGTTACCTAAAAAAAAAAAACACTACATACTTACATTCCAGTGTCTGTCGCGTCCCTCGCCGTCAGCTTCTCGCACTGACTGTGAGCGTCGGCTGTAAAGCACCGCTGTGCTCTGCTTTACGGCCGGCCCTCACAGTCAGTGCGGGAAGCTGACGGCGAGGGACGCGACAGACACTGGAATGTAAGTATGTAGTGGGTTTTTTTTTTTAGGTAACCAGGGTAAATATCGGGTTACTAAGCGCGGCCCTGCGCTTAGCAACCCGATGTTTACCCTGGTTACCCGGGGACCTCGGCATTGTTGGTCGCTGGAGAGTTGTCTGTGTGACAGCTCTCCAGCGACCACACAGCGATGCTGCAGCGATCGGCATCGTTGTCTATATCGCTGCAGCGTCGCTTAATGTGACGGTACCTTAAGTCCAGTAGTCGACAACCCCATTAATAATATTTGTTTTTATTTAAAGGGACTCTGTCACCTGAATTTGGCGGGACTGGTTTTGGGTCATATGGGCGGAGTTTTCAGGTGTTTGATTCACCCTTTCCTTACCCGCTGGCTGCATGCTGGCTGCAATATTGGATTGAAGTTCATTCTCTGTCCTCCATAGTACACGCCTGTGCAAAGCAATCTTGCCTTGTGCAGGTGTGTACTATGGAGGACAGAGAATGAACTTCAATCCAATATTGCAGCCAGCATGCAGCCAGCGGGTAAGGAAAGGGTGAATCAAACACCCGAAAACTCCGCCCATATGACCCAAAACCAGTCCCGCCAAATTCAGGTGACAGGTTCCCTTTAACCTCTGCTTTACCAGTGTAGGTGGAGGTTTCTATAATAATGTGTTATGTGTTTTGCTATAGGTAAAATAATAGTGACCCTGACAGCTGATACAAGCTGGCCGATGCAGAGGCCGCATATGTCAGGCACGGGCGGTATGATCTCACAGGCAAGCCTGACTCTGACACCCTACATTTCAGGGAACACACTTTACAAGCCTATACTCACATGTAAGCAAAGACCTGTCAATCCAGCGCCATTTAAAAGACTGTGAAATTATTGAAAAACAAAAAACATACGGTGGAGTCTACGCGTTTCGAAGTGCAATAGCTCTTAGCCCTGATACTTGCAGCTTCTGGATCGTATCCGGGGTCAGGGTCACTTACTATAGTCTCAGCTCAAAGCTGGCACCTTACATGGACTTGTTCACTATGCTGAAATCCATAAATATGTCCTATTAGGATATATGGACATCACAGCAGAGCACCCCCACCTGGGCGACCCCTATAAAGCAGAGCGGAGAGCTGCTAACAAGCTCTGATGGACTTGGGCTGACTATATAATATCACATTTATGTAATATTGAGGGGGCTTAGCACCGGAATCATCTATGGATATTTGGGCTATGTCTAAACTATGGGACCACTGTTCTCTGGGACCATTCCTGAACTTCCACAAGGTACCACAGGCGCGATGTCTTATCTCCTACAGTCTCTCTATCTGCCGTCCGGCTACGGCTACCTCAGATATCAGACCTCAATTCTCTACGTCCCACCACCGACTAAAAGCCAGTACTATCACTGACTACACTGTCTGCAAATGGCGCTATTAAGTAACGGCACATAAAGGCGAATTCAATAGTAATTCTGCTCAGGAGCGATCATATTACTACAGAGATAACAGCCATGAGAGGATCTAGTCAGAAGAGGGGGGATAACCATTCTCTCCGGAGGATTTATAGTGCAACATATTTTCCCGCTTTAGATTTTTAAGTCAAAAATAATATTAAAAGACATACAAACAGGATTCCTGACAACGCGCTGTATACGGGAAGGCATTTCAGCTGCGCTGAGAACATATCACAAGACACATTGCCCGAAAGCTATTTTCACATATAACATCCCCATATTTGCTGTGAAAACAGGTTCCATCGGGAACCAGCTGAAGGAAAACTGGTAAGAAAGCACATTCCCAGTCTACCTCAGCACGGGACTGGAAAACACAGCGAATGAGACTGGTTGGCACAATATGGTCGCATCACAAGAAAGGTTACAGATCTGCCACGTGTGAACACAGCAGAGGATCATACTCCTGACATCCTCATTTTAAGGGCAGGAGCAGACAAATATACTTTTATCACGTTAGTCTATGGGGCCGTGCACATATCCGATTTTTTTTCCTCTGTCCAAGTAAAAAAAAATCGCAGCATGCCCGAGTTTGACCTGATATTCAGATAGCACTCAGCCATAGAAGTCAATGACTCCTTGGAAATCATCAGACTGCAGCCAAATTTCTCCGGACTGACAGAATTGAGAAAAAGGAGACTCTTTTTTGCCATTGTCTCCTCATCTGAGAGAATCGGATAACACCATCATCACAGTCTGATCAGAGTTTGATCACAGCGTGATTTGCACAATTCATCTGAGAGAATCTCCTGCCTTTTGAACCTGCCCTAAGCTGATACCTCTACCTACACACATTTTTGTGATTTGCCTATGTATCAATACTTTAATATGCATCCATTTTCAAACAAGGCTGTTTTTGGTGGGAAGGGTGAAGGGGAAGAGGTCAATCAAAAAAAAAGAGGGCGACCGCAAAAAAACAAAGGGCCCAACACATGAAGACTGGCATTTTGTACATCAATAAAGGCACCACTGGGGTAAGATGTGCCTACTTTATTAAAGGGTCCAGGCCTCCTAATGAATCACAACGACAATGCGCCTCCATGAAAACCGTCACTTCAGTCAGGCACTAGAGTCAATTTCCGGTATCATTTATGCCACTGAAGTGGATTAATTTTGATAAATTTGCCAGGCGGGCCTAGCCATGTCGTGTCGAAGATCCACCAACTTGGTGAAGATGCCTGGGACTGGTGTAAACGTCAAAAGGAGTAACATTTTTAGGAAACTTCAAGTTTTACAAACATTTTTGCCAGAAAACAGGTGAATAGACTTTTGATGAATCAGTCAGAAAGTCCTGGCCTTTGCCTTCTGATGGCGTTGTGTAGATGCCTGGCAGGTTGGCAGTCCTCATGGGCATTGTGGTCTCTTCCTTACTACCAGTTTGTCCCTTATTTAGGTTTTTATTGAATGTATACACTTATTTCTTAAGTATGTTAAGTGCTGAACCTCGGTTTGCAGCGTTCTCGTATGCGCTCTAACACTTAGGAAACTTTAGTATAAATAATATTAGTAAGATGACTGACACACGGACGTACAGACTGTTCTATGGAATGGCATATTTGATAGTAAGCGTGACATGTCAGGGGATGACGTCTTTATAGACCCTTACTAGATAAGGGAACATGCGGGAGACCCCTGAGCAGAGTACACACAGTCTATTGCAGCATCATTGTACTCTTTTCACATGTGAACTTTTCTGCTATCAGGCTCTATGAAACTATCTATGACCACAAATCTGGAATTAAAATGTTTCATTAAATGAATGCCAAAAACATGACTATTTTGTGTGAGACGATCTTGACGTGAGCAGATTAGTGTTAGTCCTAGCACTGGGTAAGATAAAGCACCGAATGTGCAGGGCAAGGACACTGCAGAGCTGGTTTCCATGTAAACCAGTTAATGGGAAGTATATGCAGGCATTATGCACCCCCTATGGCTTCTGCTCCCCACCTTTTTATTGTGATCTATCCCCTTTCGATGCTATTGTTTTGAAAGACTGAAGACACTCATTTCCTAGTCAGCGGGCGTCTGCCTCATAATAGCAGAAAAGAAGCCTTTATTATAGCACTGAACACCTCCTAGGGAAAGTACAATGCAGGCGGGATCGTCATATCCAGGACTTTCTGTACAGTTTAACTTTTTTGGAATTTGAAAGACAAAAAGACAAAGAGCGACCACCTGGCCAGTAGAATCCCCCTATAGCGGTCACAGACTAGATAATCTTCCTGCACCCAGATGTTAGAGGAACAGTCATGGGGTATCCAGAACCCCCCGATGTTCAGCAGATACTCATCCTTCCTGCGAGTGCCCCTAGATAGCTAACAAATGTCCTGAAAAAAAAACCTCTAAAAATGTACATCACATTACAGGGGTTGTCGGGCTAAAACAGGAATAAAGGATAAATTGTTGATCGATGTAGATCCAACCGCTAGGACCTCCACTGAACGACAGAACTGGGAGCTCGTGTCCTCGTTAAAATGAAGCAGCAGTGCGTATGCTCAACTGTCACTTTAATCATTCCCTAGACCCACCATACACCCACGCGCCCACCAATCAGCAAGGTATCACCTATCTTTGGGAAAGGTGATAATTTGTTATAACTGGACAACCCCATTAAGCTTTGGAGATTTGCACAAAGTTGTGTTTGGCCATTCTTATATCAAATGACTCCCCCATACACAAGGATCAACCAAACGTTCATGTGTTTGTGATGAGCAAAGGGAAGAAACTCACAGACAGAAACCTCTCTCTGCTGATCTTCCCTGGAAACAAAAGGATTGCAAAAGATCATATAGAAGGAGAGTCAGGAGGTCTCCATACACGTCCATACAGGATAGTAGGATAGTGCTGCAGTCCAGGGAGAAGGGGGTCCCCAGCCGAGCGTTAACCCTTTTCATGTTGCATACTAGGAGTTTTATATTTTTTTGATTCCTGACCCTTGTATTATCTGCATCTTCTGGTGTTTTACAGCATTTTAGGAAATAGGTAGAGGACATTTAACCCTACAAGATTCAGGTGCAATAGGCCTGACCGGCACAGTGGACACGGATCCCGACCCTCCCAGTACCTTCCTATCTTGCAGAAAGCAGGTGTGACCACTGTGGCCTCTCAGGCTCATTGTGCCTGAAGGTTCGTACTTTTGAAGGTTCGTACTTTCTGGGGTTTTTCATCACAATTGTTTATTTTGCTCATTTTCTGAATAAATAATGCAAAGTTTGTGGATATTTCATAGAAATAAGTAGGGTTTTCCTTTCAAATAAGAGGGTTTTGGTGGTAGTTGTAAAATATAGGTACTTTTTGTTTTTATTACGCTTATGGCCCCTTCATGACCGGGGGATTTTTCGTTTTTCCGTGTTCGTTTTTCGCTCCCCTCCTTCCCAGAGCCATAACTTTTTTATTTTTCCGTCAATTTGGCCATGTGAGGGCTTATTTTTTGCGGGACGAGTTGTACTTTTGAACGACATCATTGGTTTTAGCATGTCGTGTACAAGAAAACGGGAAAAAAATTCCAAGTGCAGTGAAATTGCAAAAAAAGTGCAATCCCACATTGGTTTTTTGTTTGGCTTTTTTGCTAGGTTCAATAAATGCTAAAAATGACCTGCCATTATGATTCTCCAGGTCATTACGAGTTCATAGACACCAAACATGACTAGGTTATTTTTTATCTAAGTGGTGAAAAAAAATTCCAAACTTTGCTAAAAAAAAAAAAAAATTGCGCCATTTTCCGATACTCGTAGCGTCTCCATTTTTCATCATCTGGGGTCGGTTGAGGGCTTATTTTTTGCGTGCCGAGATGACGTTTTTAATGATAGCATTTCGGTGCAGATACGTTCTTTTGATCGCCCGTTATTGCATTTTAATGCAATGTCGTGGCGACCAAAAAAACGTAATTCTGGCGTTTCGAATTTTTTTCCCGCTACGCTGTTTAGCGATCAGGTTAATACTTTTTTTTAATTGATAGATCGGGCGATTCTGAGCGCGGCGATACCAAATATGCGTAGATTTGATATTTTTTTTATTGATTTATTTTGATTGGGGCGAAAGGGGGGTGATTTAAACTTTTATGTTTTTTTTATTTTTTTCACATTTTTTTAAACTTTTTTTTTTAACTTTTGCCATGCTTCAATAGCCTCCATGAGAGGCTAGAAGCAGGCACAGCACGATCGGCTCTGCTACATAGCAGCGATCTGCTGATCGCTGCTATGTAGCAGAATTGCACGTGTGCTGTGAACGCCGACCACAGGGTGGCGCTCACAGTGACGGGCAATCAGTAACCATAGAGGTCTCAAGGACCTCTATGGTTACCATTCACAAGCATCGCCGACCCCCGATCATGTGACGGGGGTCGGCGATGACGTCATTTCCGGCCGCCCGGCCGGAAGCGGTAGTTAAATGCCGCTGTCTGCGTTTGACAGCGGCATTTAACTAGTTAATAGGTGCGGGCAGATCGCGATTCTGCCAGCTCCTATTACGGGCACATGTCAGCTGTTCAAAACAGCTGACATGTCCCGGCTTTGGTGCGGGCTCACCGCGGAGCCCTGCATCAAAGCAGGGGAGCCGGCATCGGACGGTATAGTACGTCCGATGCCGGTAAGGGGTTAAATGGGTTTTTTTTTTGCATCTTGTTTTGTGTACTCTCTTTTAATACATCCCAGTGAAGGTCACTGATCACTTTTCGAGCCCATAAATTGAGATAATTAGATATTATGGGCGGTTTTCTAACCTGCGCCTGTGAGGCGCACTGCTCCTGAACTCAAGAGTGCCAGAGATGTGCCTGACCCAGAGTTAAGGTGCTGACATCACCTTAGGCACTTCTATTTATGTATTATTGATTTTTTTCATTTATGGAGCACCCACATATTCTGTAGCGCTATCCAGAGAGGCTCTTCACTCATTTCGGACCTTGTGACCCATTAGGGCTTGAAATCTAAATTCCAATCAGTAGTTTTTTGGAGGCGGAATATCCACACAAGCATTGGGTAAAAGATCACTTTATCGGATTGTAAGCCAGGACTAAAAATATGAGCTAAGGAGAGGAACATTTTGAGTCGCCTGCCTCATTCCCATCAGATAACTAATGTGAGACGTGTTCCCCTTCTGACCTGTTTACCTTGTAAATGGCTTTTATAGCGGAGTCAGCTGCACAGAAACAAAATAAAAAGGTTGAAATAACACTTTCAGCCGTTATAAAATGCAAACTTCAACAGGATTTTACACCAAAGAGGGCTTTGTTCCTCCGCACACCACAGCAGTTCTGGGCCTAATAACTACCTAAAAGGAGGCTATGATTTGGCTTATAGTGCAGCTAAACATACGCGGAAAGCTAAGTGTTCCTTCAGAGGCTATGACTTTCCGTATACACTGCTTGCAAATGGATGCATCATCTGTCTATATTTTTACATGCTTATGTTCACCTCCAGCTGACACAAACTACATTAATGGCAAAATACAGAAGAGTTCAGTCCTTAGAAAGGTAGGCTGCTTAGGGTCATCTTATTTTTCCCTTCTTTTATATTTCGGGCCGAGCTCAGTCATTGAATAAAGACTTCTTACCTAACTCATCAAGTAGGACCGGCCTTTATCTACATCGACAAAAGTTGATAAAACCTTTGTTCTACCAGTGAATTTTTATTTTAAAGAAATATTCTTAGAATGTTATTAAATAGTGTAATAAGTAAAATTCACCTTCTATACATATAAACCAAGAAGGGGCATATAATAACAAAACAAAACTGGGAAGATAACCAAAGGAAAATGGACAACTGAGCTAAATCAACAGATAATTTTTATTCACAAAATGTAAAAGAAAGTAAATAAATACAATCAATACAGAAACAATTAAAAACAGGAGACGACACCATAGTGCCTCATCCATGCAGGAAAAGCATATCCGTCATAGAGGAACAGTCCATCCATAATGCTAGACAACTTAATCAAAGAAATATATGTCGAATATAAATGCTGGTATTTCAAAGTAGGCAATATTGAGAGTAATATTCCAAGGAAAGTTTTAAAGGAGAATATATAGCCACAGTGACACAATACTATTCAGTATACAGATACAACCAATAAAAGAAACCTACTCACAAATTACCACTACATTCTTCATATAAGGTGCCTAGTGCCATAGTACAAATGTTAATAATATATATAGATAAATATAGATGTATATATAGGCATCCAGGTGAAAAGTTCAATCATAAATCTGGCAGAATGGAGAAGGTCCGAGGAAAACTGATGCCACTATGAACAAACTCTGATCAAAATAATTGGATGTGGAGAAATCGGTCGTGTGACCCTACACTTAGAATGATCTACATATATGAAAGCAGAAAAAAACAATGGAGCATCCATCAGCTCACCTTGAGAAATTTCTAGAATAAGGGAGACTTCAGGCTGGTTTCATGAGTAAGTGAACCGTGAAAAAGACGGGAAAGTCCAGCAACCGCAAAAATCATAAAACATCACATTTATTAGTAGATTAAAACAAGAAAGGGAAACATTTAAAAAACTTGACAACGGTCGACGCGTTTCGAGCTACATTACCTACCATATATGAAAGCAGTCTATAGGCAGAATGCAGACTGCTATAAACAGCACGTGCGCCCAGCAGGGCGTCTGACGATAACACTGTATCATGGATTTACTACTTCACTAATGGACGTAACTTTAGAGTGGAAAATGCTTAGGCCGGTGTTAGCCGAGCGTATCAGAAGATCTCATGGACAGAAACCCACGGCTTCTAGTACCGTTTAGCCCTTCATTTTTACAAGGATCACTGATTTCAGTGGCATCTGCCATCTCATGCCACCAGAGACCACAGCTGATCACCACCTATAGATCCGTTGTCAGAACAGACAGTGCATCATTTTCACCTCTCCCATGGAGATGGCTGTGACGGGAGATGGCTGTGACAGCTGAATTTTATGAGAGTCTTAAATGCAGATCACCTGCCATGATCTTTCTGTTTTAAAGGCATCCTCACATTCAGTAAAAGCTAATAATTTCTTATGTACTCTCATGTTTCATCACTGCGGTACTAGCCCTGATATACTCACAGAGCTTTCATAAGGATCAAAAATCCTAAATTGCAAGTTGTCCAAGTCACCATGTACAAACCAGTAGCACCTATGTAAACAGAAAATGTACATTTAAAGGGATTCTCCACTCCATTTTTATTTTAACATGATTTTGTGTCAGTTATTAGTATACAAGTGTTATAGATGTTTTTTGCTCGTGAAACGCCGCCCGAGAGTTCCGCCTTACTCACAGATCTGCACGGACCTCCTGTTCTCAAAATGATAACTGATAGAGGACACATGACAGACTTGTCCATTAGTCTCATCCAATTGAAAAACAGTTTTTCCATGTGTGGAGGCTGATTGACAGGTCAGGACATGTGTTCCTCTAACAACTGCCATTTTGAGAGCAGGAGCCCCGTGCAGTCTAGGAAGGCGGCACTATTAGGCTAAGTGCACACGTTGCAGAATTGCCGCGGAAATTTCCACAGAAATTCTGCATCCCTGCAGCGGGTATATTGCATGCAGAATTGGCATGCACATTCCCGCTAAACACTAGCGTTTTACAAGCGATCTGTAGCATCACTTGGAAAACTGATTGACAGGTTGGTCACACTTGTCAAACATAGTGTTTGACAAGTGTGACCAACTCTTTACTATTGATGCTGCCTATGCAGCATCAATAGTAAAAGATAGATTGTTAAAAATAATAAAAATAACAAAATTATGATATTCTCACCTTCCGCAGCAATGACCCCAGATGACGTAGCATCACGCGAGACCACGTCATCACAGGTCATTTTCGCGAGGCATTACTGGGAGCGGGAGCACGCGAGGAGCGGGAAAGCTGCGCGGGACGCCGGAAGGTAAGAGCATCACGATTTTTTATTTTAATTATTTTTTTAACAATTACATGGTTCCCAGGGCATGGAGGAGAGTCTCCTCTCCTCCACCCTGTGTATCAACCGCACATGATCTGCTTACTTCCCGCATGGTGGGCATAGCCCTATGCGGGAAATAAGCAGATCAATGCATTCCTATGTGTGCGGAATCCCCGCGATTCCGCACAAAGAATGAACATGCTGCTTTTTTTTCCGGAATGCGATTCCACTGCGGGAAAAAACGCAGCATGTGCACAAAAAATGCGGAATGCATTAAAAATGATGGGATGCTTAATGTATGCGGTTTTTTTGGCAGAAAAAAAGCCGAAAAAACTCTAAAAAAAAGGCTAAAAATCCTGACAAAGAGGAATTTCACAAGCAAGGAATACCTATCACATGTATATATTAGTAAGTGCCACAAAATCATTTTGCCGGTACACCTGGCAAAAAAGAAGAATAGCCAACACCCTTAAACTGGGAGCTATTTTAATATATACTTACCCTGTAATGTCTTCACATCCAGATGTGTCCGGATCCCAGAATTCCAAGAGGCGGAATTTCACCGACTGCCATATTGGTACATCCAAGTGATGGGTGTCTCAATATGGAAATTGCAGGTGGTACCAGCCTCTTGCGCGGTACCACCAACGGAACACCGTCGCACCACACACACACTGTATACGCCGTATGCACCACACACACTGTATACAACGTACACACCACACACACACACACTGTATATGCCGTGTGCACCACACACACACACACACACACACACACATACTGTATATGTCGTACGCACCACACACACACACACACACACACTGTATACGCCATACGCACCACACACACACACACACTGTATATGCCGTACGCACCACACACACACTGCATACGCCGTACGCACCACACACACATTGTATATGCCGTACGCACCACACATACAAACTGTATACGCCATACGCACCACACACACACACATTATATACAGTGGGGCAAAAAAGTATTTAGTCAGTCAGCAATAGTGCAAGTTCCACCACTTAAAAAGATGAGAGGCGTCTGTAACTTACATCATAGGTAGACCTCAACTATGGGAGACAAACTGAGAAAAAAAAATCCAGAAAATCACATTGTCTGGTTTTTTAACATTTTATTTGCATATTATGGTGGAAAATAAGTATTTGGTCAGAAACAAACAATCAAGATTTCTGGCTCTCACAGACCTGTAACTTCTTCTTTAAGAGTCTCCTCTTTCCTCCACTCAGTACCTGTAGTAATGGCACCTGTTTAAACTTGTTATCAGTATAAAAAGACACCTGTGCACACCCTCAAACAGTCTGACTCCAAACTCCACTATGGTGAAGACCAAAGAGCTGTCAAAGGACACCAGAAACAAAATTGTAGCCCTGCACCAGGCTGGGAAGACTGAATCTGCAATAGCCAACCAGCTTGGAGTGAAGAAATCAACAGTGGGAGCAATAATTAGAAAATGGAAGAAATACAAGACCACTGATAATCTCCCTCGATCTGGGGCTCCATGCAAAATCCCACCCCGTGGGGTCAGAATGATCACAAGAACGGTGAGCAAAAATCCCAGAACCACGCGGGGGGACCTAGTGAATGAACTGCAGAGAGCTGGGACCAATGTAACAAGGCCTATCATAAGTAACACACTACGCCACCATGAACTCAGATCCTGCAGTGCCAGACGTGTCCCACTGCTTAAGCCAGTACATGTCCGGGCCCGTCTGAAGTTTGCTAGAGAGCATTTGGATGATCCAGAGGAGTTTTGGGAGAATGTCCTATGGTCTGATGAAACCAAACTGGAAATGTTTGGTAGAAACACAACTTGTCGTGTTTGGAGGAAAAAGAATACTGAGTTGCATCCATCAAACACCATACCTACTGTAAAGCATGGTGGTGGAAACATCATGCTTTCGGGCTGTTTCTCTGCAAAGGGGCCAGGACGACTGATCCGGGTACATGAAAGAATGAATGGGGCCATGTATCGTGAGATTTTTAGTGCAAACCTCCTTCCATCAGCAAGGGCATTGAAGATGAAACGTGGCTGGGTCTTTCAACATGACAATGATCCAAAGCACACCGCCAGGGCAACGAAGGAGTGGCTTCGTAAGAAGCATTTCAAGGTCCTGGAGTGGCCTAGCCAGTCTCCAGATCTCAACCCTATAGAAAACCTTTGGAGGGAGTTGAAAGTCCGTGTTGCCAAGTGAAAAGCCAAAAACATCACTGCTCTAGAGGAGATCTGCATGGAGGAATGGGCCAACATACCAACAACAGTGTGTGGTAACCTTGTGAAGACTTACAGAAAACGTTTGACCTCTGTCATTGCCAACAAAGGATATATTACAAAGTATTGAGATGAAATTTTGTTTCTGAGCAAATACTTATTTTCCACCATAATATGCAAATAAAATATTAAAAAAACAGATAATGTGATTTTCTGGATTTTTTTTCTCAGTTTGTCTCCCATAGTTGAGGTCTACCTATGATGTAAATTACAGACACCTCTCATCTTTTTAAGTGGTGGAACTTGCACTATTGCTGACTAACTAAATACTTTTTTGCCCCACTGTATGCCGTATGCAGCCTCTTGCGCTGTACCACCAGCAGAACACCATTGTGAACACGCCGCCACCGGGATCAGCCGAATGATTCACTGACCACTGCCATCTTTGTACAGGAGGAGCGTATGCGCAGTTTTAATGTGACCGGAACTATCTGTCTGCACAAAGATGGCGGCGGTCTGATTTACTGCGCCTGCATGAATTCCGTGCGGGTGCAGTGAATCATTCGGCTGATCCCAGCGGCAGATGCGCGATGTGTCTACAGGCAGAGGAAGCCGTCACATTAAAGGGGTTTTCCCACAAACGAAAGATCATTTTAAAAATTGTCTTTGTCTGACCGTGCACGGAGCATACCACATCTCCTGGGCAGGGGAGGAAGCAAAAGACAATACTGACTTTACAGCAGGGGATCACAGAGGTTTCAATCTGTCAGGTAAAATATTTCACTGACTGTTTTTAAACAATATTTCACCTCACAAAAGGGAAAGAGAGAGTGGATAGGTGGGTGAGCACATGGGGGGGAGAGATTCTCAATGCTGCAAAGCCTGCCCCCATCATGACACTACCACCCTCCATAGAGTGTTAAGAATAATGGGGTACTCCTTTGGGTTTATTTCCAAGCCCTTATTAATGATGGGAGAAATCTGTCAGAAAATCCCCCAAAACTTGTGTAATAATAAGCTTTTTTCTATATAAGAGAAGGTCTAGAGCTGTTAGCCGGATCTCACCCAGCAACCCAGTCACTCTGCCCTTATATCCAAAAATAGGGTTTATATGAAGAAGTCATCCAAGTTTATAATAGATGGTAGGAATTGATTTGCAGGACCCGAGCCGGCGGCCATGTCAGTAATCTGTGGCTCCTCTTTTGATTAGCCAACCTGGAGTTGTGGCGTGATGCACATGTGACATCGTGACCAGGCTGACTAATCAAAAGAAGAGCCATGGATGCTGGTAAGTAGGAGGCGCTCATGTGCCTGGATGGGGTCTTGTGAATCGATTCGCACCAGCTCTAGTTATAGGTGGTCCTTTTATGCAGTAAGGACAGATTTCTTCCCTTCAGCACCATACAAATGTACCCACGGCTAACAATCTGTCCCATTTTCCACAACGTGTTCACAGCAATCGCTGAACATGGATTTCCTACCATCACGACTAGATAAACAATGGGGAACGATAGCGAGCTCTATATTTAGCACTTCATTTGATTTGCGTCTCTTTCCCAACATTTCTTGACACGAGGATTTCAATGTCTATTGATTATACATGCAAAAAACATTCACCTGACAGGCTGTATGCAAATATGGTGCTGACAGATTGCAGGAGAAATGAAAGCACTCGAATTACGCAGGAGTCTTCTAAGGACTGGGAAAGACCTGGCTGAAATTAACATTTCAATGGCGCAGGATTTGCATTTCGCTCTGAAAATACCCAATCTGGTATAAAAAAAAAAACCTGGGACCTAACTACATTTTACAAAATGAGGACTGATTCCATTTTAAAAAGACCTTATATAGGCTGTAATGTGTATATATAAAAGCCATGGTACGAGGCAATGGGAAGAGGAAGGCCGTTGTGATTTCCTTGTGGAATGTCTGCTGGCCAACAGAAAATGTTACCGACTGATTCCTGTCCATGTTGTTTGCAGACAATATATAACTTGCATGCTGCATGTTTCACCAGTTTTCTCCCCGCAGGCTCTGTCGCTAACTTTCAGTTGTCTCTAAGCTAGTTGGTGACTAACTGCTTTAATGTCCCACTGGCACAGCACATGAAGAATGTGGAAATCCTGCTTTCCTTTCTCTCTGTACAACACTCGTACTGAGCAGTGCAGCTGTGAATCCAGCAACAAAGTGAGAGAAAACACTAACTAGAAAGAAGCAGCAAGGTCTGTACCTCTTTGGTCCTCCCTTCTCTCCTACTCTCCAAAGACTGGAACAGGCAGCTGTAATCTGATCCGTTTGCGAGCTGGCAGTCCATCTTAGGCTACTTTCACACTAGCGTCGGAATCTCCCCGTCGCAATGCGTCAGGGAGAGATTCCGACGCTAGCGTTTAACGTACTGCACAATGGAGGCAGCGGATGCATTTCTCCGGCGCATCTGCTGCCCCATTGTACGGTGCGGGGAGGTGGGGGCGGAGTTCCGGCCGCGCATGCGCGGTCGGAAAAAGCGGTCTGTCAGGAGCAAAAAACGTTACATGTAGCGTTTTTTGCTCCCGACGGTCCGCAAAAGCAATCCGTCGCAAATGCGTCGTCAATACAAGTCTATGGGGAAAAAACGCATCCTGCAAGCACTTTTGCAGGATTCGTTTTTTCTGCAAAACGACGCATTGTGACGGATTGCAGAAAACGCTAGTGTGAAAGTAGCCTTACCGGAGTAAAGGTATGTGCAGCATACAATACACACATTTTTGATACTTTTTTATATGCTTTTGAAGCGTTTTTCACATACATTAGTATGTGTGAAATCTGTAGCAAAACTGCTGAAAGAATTGACATGCTGCAGATTTACATCTGCTAAGAAAAAATAAGCAGTGTGTGTATGAGACTTCAGGAATCTCATACACTTCGCTGGTACTAGGAAAATCCTTCAGGTTTGGTGAACAATCTGAGCAGAAAGAGAAAAAAACGGAACGTACAAGACAAATTTAAACTATATTTTTCAGTGGTTGATTAGGGCAGGAGGAGGAGGAGAAGAGGCTCATAAATGGAGAAAGAAGAACATTCCTGAAAAAAATATATTACAAAGTCTCATTATCTTTGTTACTATTTATTTATGCAAAATGTATTAGAATGACAGTGTCCATTTAAAGGGGATGTGCAAATAATCATCAGATAAGCTGCAACTGAAAAAAAAAATATCTATAAACTTTAGCAGTCAACCTATGGCCAGGAGGGGATGAAATAACAGACTGCCGGGATGTGTTTTTGAAAGTAGCTCCGTGACTTTATAGTGTTTTTCTATAAAAACTGTCAGGTAGCACTTGCTATAGTTATTTGGATCTGTGAGCACAATTTATTATAAAATATAATGATTTTTTAATTACAGCAATTAAGTATGATAATTGGCTGTAATTGTTGTCTTGTCACAATATTCCCTGTGAACACTCTGTTGTTGACTCACTTTACGCTATGTGAATATACTTTGGTTAATGTCACTGTAGGGAAGTGGGTGTTCCGCCATTCGGCGACACTTATTTGCAACTCTATCCGTTTTATAAGGAATATGTTCCAAACACTGGTCTGAGAAATTACAGCAAAGAGAAGTACTAAAAGTGCCTGCACCATATGTAAGCACTGGAGAAAGAATAGTCAGCCAAAATGCCGAAAAAAAAGGAAGCTTCTATTTCTGGAACTTCTAGTTCTGTCGCTATAATAGACAAACCACGGCTGTGGGCTAAAGACACAGGAAATGACTAATAATCATTTTAGACAATCAACAGATTTCACAGCAAGGACATTATCTGAAAATTAAAGCTGAAGGAGATTTTTTGTAAGTTGTTGCAGCGATAATGAAAGCAGAAGCAAAGAAAAAAAAAAGCAATGGGTTTTATATACCGTATGTAAAAAAGTCAAGTCACTGTACCGAAAGGTTAGGAAATGACTAGAAGCCATGACTGAGAATTCTGCATTTATTTATACGTCATATTAATTAGTCATAGTAAAAAGACGGGGAAGAAAGCAATAATAATGAATTCTAGCTTTTGTAATATGGAAGCATTTTAAAAGTCAGAGTGAGCCTGCAGGCTGCGGAGGGGAGGTAAAATATTTCATATATGCTTTATTTATGCTCAAAATATGTGGATACGAAGCGGTCAGATAGTGAAAAACAGTTTTACTGAACATTTGGGATATGTTGCATTCACTGTGTTTGCAGGTAACAACCAAGGATGTTTACTGTGAGAACTGAGCATGCTCAGACTATGAGAACTGAGCATGCACCCACTATGAGAACTGAGCATGCTCTGACTATGAGAACTGAGCATGCACCAACTATGAGAACTGAGCATGCTCCGACACTGAGAACTGAGCATGCACCGACTATGAGAACTGAGCATGCTCCAACTATAAGAACTGAGCATGCACCCACTATGAGAACTGAGCATGCTCCGACTCTGAGAACTGAACATGCTCTGACTATGAGAACTGAGCATGCACCAACTATGAGAACTGAGCCTGCTCCGACACTGAGAACTGAGCATGCACCTATGAGAACTGAGCATGCTCCAACTATGAGAGCTGAGCATTCACTGACTATGAGAACTGAGCATGCATCCACTATGAGAACTGAGCATGCACCCACTATGAGAACTGAGCATGCACCGACTATGAGAACTGAGCATGCACCCACTATGAGAACTGAGCATACACCGACTATGAGAACTGAGCATGCACCTACTATGAGAACTGAGCATGCACCCACTATGAGAACTGAGCATGCACCGACTATGAGAACTGAGCATGCACCCACTATGAGACCTGAGCATACACCGACTATGAGAACTGAGCATGCACCCACTATGAGAACTGAGCATGCACCCACTATGAGAACTGAGCATGCACCCACTATGAGAAAGGAGTATGCACCAACTATGAGAATTGAGCATGTACCTACTATGAGAACTGAGCATGCACCTACTATGAGAGTTGAGCATTCACCGGCTATGAGAATTGAGCATGTACCTACTATGAGAACTGAGCATGCACCCACTATGAGAACTGAGCATGCACCCACTATGAGAACTGAGCATGCACCCACTATGAGAACTGAGCATGCACCCACTATGAGAACTGAGCATGCACCCACTATGAGAACTGAGCATGCACCCACTATGAGAACTGAGTATGAACCGACTATGAGAACTGGGCATGCACCCACTATGAGAACTGAGCATGCACCCACTATGAGAAAGGAGTATGCACCAACTATAAGAACTGAGCATGTACCTACTATGAGAACTGAGCATGCACCCACTATGAGAAAGGAGTATGCACCGACTATGAGAACTGAGCATGCACCCACTATGAGAACTGAGCATGCACCCACTATGAGAACTGAGCATGCACCCACTATGAGAACTGAGTATGAACCGACTATGAGAACTGGGCATGCACCCACTATGAGAACTGAGCATGCACCCACTATGAGAAAGGAGTATGCACCAACTATAAGAACTGAGCATGTACCTACTATGAGAACTGAGCATGCACCCACTATGAGAAAGGAGTATGCACCGACTATGAGAACTGAGCATGCACTTTCTATGAGAACTGAGCGTTTACCGGCTAAGAGAAATGAGCATTCACTGTCTACGGGAACCATATGGAAGATGGAAAAAGGACCCAGCTCTTGATGGTCACAATCCTACTCCTAGCAGTCAGTCTCTGAAGAGAGGAGGGTACGCAGGAAGCACTCCCCTCATGGATAAAGAGGACTCATGAACAGCAGGACACTAGCAGAGAAGATAATAGGTCCATGTATTGCTTTTCTCCCCTACAGCATCACTCCCTGAAGGCACTGGTGTCTGTTAGTGTGAGCTATTACAAAAAGGGGGCCGATTCGATTTTTGGTATAAAACCCCTGCACTGTACATTTTTCTCTATTAATAATTGATTAAGTGGTTAATTACACAACTACAACACTAATAACTTGATATCATAATATGACATCATGAAAGTGCAGGTAATGGAGAAACTAATGGGTTAAATCTCTGCTGTCATGTGGAAAAGATGAAAGATGCCAATCCGAGTGTAAGTGTTTATTTGTCAACGCGTTTCAAAGTATACATACTTCTTCATCAGGACAACCAACATCATGGTTGTCATTATCCACAAAAGATCGTGGTTGCCCTGAAGCAGAAGTATGTATACTTCGAAATGCGTTTACAAACAGACCACTTACACTCGGATTGACGTTCTTCATCTTTTTCACATGGCAGCGCAGATTTAACCCATTTGTTTCTCCATTACCTGCACTTTCATCCTTTCGTAGGTCTGTAGCAGCCTAAGCGTTATCAGTGGTGCTGTGCACAGAACCCATCCAGGTGAGCACCATTAGACAATTCTTTTGGCATTTTACCCAGATAACACTATATCTGTGCTTTGTGTCCTTCCAGCCTTCTTTTATTTGAATATGACATCATAACTCTATCTAAGACATGTATGATCACTTTATGATGGGTGGGAGATGCCACCTAGGACTCGTCACTCCTGAGGATGAAGAGAACTTAGTAAAACATTCCCTTCATTGTGTTTCTATTAGACAGTTTAGCTGAATGAGGTGGCCTGCGGTTCCCCGCACACATGGCCAGGGCAGATCTACGTAGGGAAAATTTAGAAAGGGATAGACTGCTAATCTAGCACAGCAGCCCCTTAAAGAGGTTGCCTCAACTCGTTGAACAGAAGTACACTGTTCCTCATCCCACATAATCTTTCCTTTCCTTGGCACGGTGAACTCCTGATTGATTGACAGTTCCAGCGCCATACTTTTGCTGTGGTTGTGCCGCTCTCCTGATGTTGCAAACAAAAGCAGATTTGCCTCTGCGGCATCGGAGGAGTTCAGCTTCACGGATGTTGGCTCAATCCAGTGATTTGGCCAACTTCAGGTCAATGCTTACAAGCTCTATAGAGGCGGGATTGTCAGCGCTGCGCCCCTTGCCTTGTCTCTCAGCGGTGACCGGAGCAAAGAGCAGGAAGCAATTAAGGCTACGTTCACATTTGCGTTGCATCGGGCGCAACCGCGGCGACGCATGTGCCATGCGCCCCTATATTTAACATGGGGGCACATGGACATGCGTTGTCTTGCGTTTTGTGACGCATGCGTCATTTTTGGCATTTTTTTTGCGTCCACAATCAAGCCAAAAATGGACGCATGCGTCACAAGACAATGCGGTTTTGCATGCGTTGTGTGTTGCGTCGCCGACGCAACGCCCAACAACGCAAATGTGAACGTAGCCTAAGTGAAAAATTCCTCCATTTTCACAGATTGAGAAGATTGTTATTAACAAGTAATTTGTAACATTCCTTCTTTTTAAATGATGAAACAACTCCTGCACTTATCTCTAGGACCCTAGAATTTAGGGAAGCCGCATGAAAGCAAAATGGAAGGATGGATTCATACTTTTGGTTTATTCTTTTCACTAAGGTGGTAAAAAATAGTGTTTATTCACCAAATTATACAGCATCCATGTACATTTATCAGAAACTAATTGAAAGTACATACATCCGACTGAGCTGCCATGGTTGGGCTATGAACGGAATCGATAAGAAAGAGAGGGGGCACCACAGATTCCAAGGGATCCAACCAGGTCTATATGATATGAACTCGGTAATAGTTAGGATTTTCTTTATATTTGTTATCTATTTGATACTGGGGAGTTGGCTCATACAGGGGGATGGCTCCATTTTGGGCCTTAGTGTACCATGTGTAGGTCACATGGATGACCAATGTTTTAAATGTTTTTAATGTGTGCTCTATGTGGTTTTCTGTGTCCGTTTATACACTTTTGAATAAAATTTGCCTTTTTTTACTTGATCCGTGCCTCCGGTGATCCCCGATTTTTGGTCTATTTCTTTCTCTTCTTTTTTGAAATGCTATGAACGGAATCCTGACAATGGCATAATAGGGCAGCCCCTACACCCACTAGAGTGGCACCCCGGAACCCCAAGCGTCATCTCACTGAGGAGGTCACTGAATTCTGACCTGCGCGTTTCACATAAGGCTCATTCATTTCACTGTTAGCCGACGGAATGCAAATCAAGACTGAAGAGCGCTTTGTGAGGAAAGGCTACTATGCAATTAGGCCGGCAGCAGTGCGCAGCACACTACGTTCTCACAAGGACTTCCTCACACAGAAATCACACATCTCTTACAACAGGAAGTTCAAGGGAAAGCTTTGCCCTTCATTTTTCTCATGGCAGAGAAGCAAGTGCCAAGAAAGAAACTGCCATTGTCTTGTGTCATTGGTATTCTCATGATGAATAAGCAGAAAATATTTTGCTGGCGAAGATAATCTTCTGTCATGATGGTTTAATTAAATATATGTTGGAAGAACTGCTCGGTGATGGATTGCTCATCTGCATACACCATACATAATAATTATCTTCAGAACTCCTTCAGACTTCCGTGTTCCAGTGTTATTGCTAGTTATGGCCGCAGGGAGGGCAGATTATGGGCTCCTTTATTAGACAATGATCGCTAATGTGGTAAGACTGCAACGTCACCGGAACATAAAAGGGTTGTCCCATCTGGGACGCTGTCTGTGTAGCGGTGGCAGCGCATGCGGGTCTCTCCACTTATTTATATGGGGTTCTAAAGAAGGTGGGAACTCCAATAATGGAGCAGAACATGCGTGTCATTCTCTCCATTCCTGTTGACAAAATCCCATTTTCATGATAGGTTCAGGTCCGAGCGTTGGGTTCCACAGCAAACATTTATGACAGGTCCTGTGCATAGGCCATAAATGTCCCCGACTGGAATAACTCTGTTTGAAATAGTTGGCGACTGAGCCTTCTTGGACCCTAGTGATCTGCTGTTATCGATGGGGAAAGTAGTAATTTGCCAGATATTTCTCCTACATTGCAGTCCTTCAACTGCCAGGCTATCCATGTAGTTTATGGAGAGGAAAGCTAGCCTAAAAAGTAGCTGACATTACAGACAAGCTCTCCATTCTTTTTCCCAGAGAATAAACCCCCTGTTCTGCGTAACAAAGAATACAGAAAGTATTACATGGATCTGACTTTGTTACCCCATATATTCTAACCGTTCAACTCACATGTCTGGGTATAGAAGAATTACCGGAAAATGAGCAATTCTAACCTGAGTTTTCTTAAAGGGAATCTGTCATCAGGGCTTTGCTATGTGATAGCTGTCTTAGAGCAACATGATGTAGGGGCTGAGACCCTGATTCCAGTGATGTGCCAATTACCGTCATTTTGATACAATCACTGTTTTCTTCACTGGTCTAGCAGTGCTCAGAATGCTGAGCTCTGTATTTCCCCGCCCACACCGCTGATTGGCGGCTTTCTCTGTACACTATATATAGCCAGAGGTGAGGATAGGGTGGGACTAGAAGGCAAGAGACACATGGCCTTCTAGTGATAATCTCCTGCTGATAAAACACTGATTTATTGAAACAGCAACACACAACCCAGCAAGTGACAAAGAATCAGGGTTTTAGCCCCTACACAATTCTGCATTCAGATTACAGAACACACCTGCTGGCGTATTCCATTTAATTCAGATTATGGAACCTTCTGACATTACAGATTTCTTGTGTTTTCTTCTGTTCTGTCCAAGGGACAGGTAGCCATTAATGTCAGTGAAATGGTCTCAAAAGCCAACGCTGATATGAATACTCCATAACTGGTAAGGTGGAGCGCTGCCTAATGACTAGATACATTTATACTCACTGATGAGACCCGTAATAACGCCCCGTTCCGGGAGATTCCCAGTGGTGTCAATCTAAAGCAAATTTCTGATAAAAGACTTGTAGATGATTATCTTTTATAAAGAACTCAACAGGCGAGTGTCTTTGATATTCTCGGCGTAAATACTGAGCTATAATTTCCATACAGAGCCAAACTATCAAATATCCCTGAAGGAGGAAACTGATGAGTTCTTTCAATATTCTGCAAATCTAAGAAGTAGTGTGAGAAAAGCCGTTTTTTTTTCTGGGAATGGAGGAGCGGTTCTTCCGTGCAGATATATAATGCCGCCACACTTATAGAAGGTATGTTTTGGCGGCACATTCTTTCTTCATTTAAATTCAGTTGCTGATGGCAATTCTATTTTAAAAATGAATTAATTAGTTGGTTATCTGCTGCGCAGCGCTGCTTCCAAGCACCAATGAAGATTACTGACAATTCAGCCAGGCAGGATGGGATTAAAGGCGACTTACCACTGTAACAAATGAGCAGAATATTTGTGTTCCTAGACGTGTCTGACCATTCCCGTAGTGGGGTTCATTATTTACGGTGATTTACTGCACATAATGATGTGACACTGATTTACAGAGACCACCCAATCTCTTATACCATGGCATTCTTTTAAAACACATATCTTCCAAAGATTAGACATTTACAGGGAACCTATCAGCAGGTTTTGGCTATGTAATCTGAGGACAGAATGAGATAGGGGTTAAAACACAAAATTCAGCGATGTGTCACTTATCAGATGGGTGCTGTTGTTTACTTACAATGAAGGATTTATCACTAGGCCATTACCATTGCTGTTACTAGCTGGCGTGTGCCCAGGGGTGTAACTATAGTAAGTGCAGGGATTGCAAACGCACCAGGGACCTGGGGACTAGGGGACCAAAACTAGTCATTTTGGCCCATATGAAAACACTTTTGCTATTATAGATTGGCAATAATTGTGGGACCTTTTGTATTGGATCCCACGAGCTCGAGGTTACGCCACTGCATGTGCCTCCTGATCTGACCACGCCCCCTCCTGTGATAAGCAGCTCAGTGTCAATAGACTATGTATATACAGAGCCTGGTGTGGGCGGGGTTAGAGTTCTCAGCTCTGCTGCATTGCTAAATGTAAGGACTCTGACTGTGTGACAACTACCGCACCCAGTAAACTAAGTGATACATCACTGGAGTCAGGATTTCTTTACCTGCATCAGGTGAGGTAGCAAAAACCTGCTGATAGATTCCCTTTAAAAAAAAGTTGTCTCACGTGTCTGACATTGCAGAACGGGGAACCCTCTCTGCCCTTCACATTTAGTAGTGAGACCCATCTCTAAGAGCAGCTTCTGTTCTATGCTAACTCTGCCTAGCTGCCCACTACCATGGTCTCATGAACAAGGAGAATGATCTTTTTTTCCTCCCCTCTTTCCCCAGAGCCATAACGTTATGTTTCCCTTGACACAGCCATATGAGGGCTTTTTTTTTTATTGTGGGATGAGTTGCCCGTCTGAAACACAATTCTGCCATCATTTTTGTGTTCTGTTATTATGGTGTTCACTGAGAGATAAAAATAATGTAGAAATATGATTCCACGTCTGTGTGATTGCGGTGATACCGAACGTATACATTTATTTTTAAAAACAGTGATTTGTGTCGCCATCTTTACATTGACGGAGCTGTGTGAGAGCTTGTTTTTTTGCGTGGCGAGATGCCATTTTTATTAATACCATTTTGGGCTAGATACCATAACATTGCGATTGCTTCTTGTTGCATATTTTGTTGGAGCTGTTGCAACCAAAAAGATTTTTCTTCTCTTTATGCTCTTAACCATACGCGTTATTCAGTTTTATACTTTCATAGATCAGACTTTTACGGACACGGCAATACCTAATATTTTTATTTTGATATATCTTATTTATTTTTTTAAACTAAGAGAGGAGGATTTTTATAATTTTGCTGTTATTAAAGGCAGATGATACTTTTGTATAACAGTCAACAAAAGACTGACCGTCACTTCCAAACAGAAATCGGGTGTGTACAGGTGCTTACTATAAGTTGCCATCTCCATACATAACAAATAAAGTAGCACTATGTAGCGGTATAGCATGCAAACATGAAATATATGAAATTTGAATTACATTACTGTAAAAAAAATGGGAAAAAAACTAGAATACTTAGCGCATTAATTGGCCAATTGATGTATACCCAGTAGCCGCGAGAAGGCGATTCTCTCTGCCAGGACCTAACCTAATGTGATTGCTCTCCTGGGCTGATAGCCTGCATTTATATGGGTAGGTAGGATCCTGCTGTGATTAAAACCACCAGAGGCTGATTGGCGGAGTTCTTGGTCAGAGTGCCTATGCATATAACTAACAAAAGACAGACCGTCACTTCCACACCGGTTTTCCATTTGGAAGTGACGATCAGTCTCCTGTAGTTCAGGACAGGAATCACATTAGGATAGGTCCCATCAAAGAGAATCACCTTAGCGCGGCTGCTGGGTAAACATGAATTGGCCAATTTATGAGCTAAGTATTCTCAGTTTTTTCCTATTTTCTTAAGAAGTAATGCAATGTATTGAATGTTTGCGTGCTATAGCTCTATAGAGTGCAACGTGATTTGTTAGTTATGTGTATAACAGACAGCATCTGCATGATATGATGTAGGCTCAGCCCCTGAGCCCGCATAATCCACAAGAAACCAACACTGTCTGATGCATTTAAAGCTATTCAGCAGTACTCCAATGAAATACTTACATTATTTTATTTCATATATTACAAACACAATACCTTTGTCTTTAATTATTTCCCCTTTACTTTTTTATTTCTGCATTTCTTGCTTTAAATGAACGTTAAGTTTCATTAATGCAAGTCTTATAATCGAGCACTATGTCACTTGTGGTCATGAAACAAAATGCTTTTCTGGGCCATTAATAGAGCTTATTACAAAGAAGTGCACTTGCATGCTATTGCCTAATTAAAAAGAATTGGTAATTGACAAAAAAAGACCTGCGCTCCATCTACTAATATGGACAAAGTAAAAACCAAATTAGGATAGACTGTTGCATTAGGATAGAATTATCTATCCTTAGTTCTCTAAAAACCTGACACATCCGGTCTAATTTGAGACTCGCTTCTTTTCCTAAACAGATCACCTTTTATAAATGTATGCATTAAGCGATTAAAGCAGTGGAGGAACTGAGTACCTTAATTCAGAAAACATCTCCGTTCATCATTTCCTCCTACATTTAAGTTTCAATTACAGTTGAAAAATGCAAAATGCTACGTGGAAATATCATTACGGTGAGCTATAGCTATACACAGTCAAGGTAAATCAAGTCTATAGCTTTTTGTTTCAAGAATCCATTCCTCTGGCACCTTCTCAATCCATCTAGCAAGATTTATATGCAAGATAGGAAACTAAAGGAAGGGAGATCGGTCCTTGTAATCTACTTCAAAGCACTGGAAACCGAGCGGTTTTATCAGCTCGACCACATCTAAATTAACTAAGCAGCGACAATCTCACAGACAAAATAACCGTAATATGTGTTTGCATAATCAATTCGGGGACTGAACCGCTAAAAATGACTAAAAAGGACCAAACTAATGGAGCTGGCTGATAATTGAGAACGAACGTTCCTTCGAGTACTCGTTCACGTTACCGGCCGATCCGAGCAAGGCCGCCAATCCCCCAACGACGAACAAACAAAATGCTTAAAAATCATCGTTCTCGGCAGCACATTGTCCTCGGTAATTGGATATGTGCTGCCAAGAACAATGACATCCTACGCGCATCATATTAATGCACATGGAAGCGCGATCGGCCTCTCTAAACAGGATACAAAAACAACCGCCCTTCAGCTTACATGCAGCCTATCGGCAAGCCTTTAATGGTCGCAGATGGGCTGTGTGAATGCCGAATAAGAAACAATGGACGAGTACAAAGTGTCCGATCCAGGGCAATAATCGAAGGAAAGACTGATCCTCGTCCATTGGTCAGAATACTTAGAGCATGCGAAATCCTCTGAATAATACGTTTCATAAAATCTCAATCTATTCCAATATAAATAACGTTACAACCGCAGACGGTCAATTTTTGCTACGGAATTTTACAGGGGATTTAACCCTTTGCATTACAGAGTAAAATGTGCTACAGATCTAAAAAATAAAAATCTGCTTTGGATTTGCCAATGCAGCAAATCGACAGTATATTTCCCCCCTTTGGTCTTGAGTAGAGTTCAGCAAATTTTTCAAAATTCGGTCCCGATTATGATCGGAGGCGAATATTGTTTTTTGCAATTTTCGCCAAATGCAGCCGAACATCATTGGAGTCAATGGGAGTAGAAATGAACGAATGTGTTCGGAACCGATCATCAAACATAAATTTGTCACGAATAGCGTACCAATATGGCAAATTCAGATTTGGCGACCGATTCCGAATATATTCACTCATCTTTAGTCTTAAGGCCCCCATATGCATTATATACGATCTTTGCCGACTCCACCTTATGCAGGAACACTAAGCTCAGCAGAGGTCAGAAGGAGCAGCAGTTGGAAATGCACCAGGCCAGATCCTTCTCTTCAGGTGTCGTGGAAGAAGCTAAAGGCTCCGAATACACATTAGACGGTCTGACAACCCCATTGATATCGGTTGTTTCGTCTGACGTCAGTCTGTAGCGTTTGAGGGCCCTTACCCACTCGGGTTGTGTCTGGGTAAATACACCCAAGATTACATTTCTGTGGATTTTAACGGTAGATTTGCACAAGTAAAATACACTATGGCCTACAATAGCAGTAGGAGATTACAAAGTCTATTTTATTTGTAGGAAATGACACGTTATTTTCATGCTACAGACTTTCTCCATGCTCACATCCCACCTAGTGTTGTTTTTCGAAGCAAAATGAAATAGAATATTAGTAATTAACCAGTTAATAAGCTGTCGTGACAACCTAGATGTACACAATAAGATAGTAAATGGTAATGACGAGAAAATAGTATGTAAAAATACCAAAAATCACATTTACTCTCTTTATTGCAAGAAATTCCAGAAACAATGGGAAAGGACTATATTTATTGCAGCACATATACCGTAATTGCTTATCTGTAATTCTGAGGAAATGGAACAATTAGTGCACTTCCCTACGTTATTTCAGTATTCATTTTTGTTTTAAACGATTGAAATATTTATTTTCCTCCACTTGTCCAACCCTATTAAAGATCAGGCATGTAGCAGCTACATGAAAATCTTTTCCACAATAGCAGTTCAGACCTTTTCGTTCCTGTGGAGGATAGCCGTTCTACATAATCCACTGGGTTTGGGAGGTGGCATTTCAATGTGCACAGTAGTCAGCCTGAACAAAGAGAGCTGAAGAGTAAAGCATGTGGAATGACTAGAAAAACACTGAAAAACCGAGCCTCTGAAATCATCATCAATGAGAAAGTAGGTAAATCTATGACAGCTTAGGGTCCGATAGATGTGTAGATGAGGTGAGCCACATACTAAGGCTCTGCCTACAGCTGATGTTAAAGCAGAAATGACTAAAGATAAAAGTGCCTATTTTACACCATTTCAACCAATAATTCCAAAGGCAATCCGTCAGCAGATTGTCTATGTAATCTGATAGCAGCATGATGTAGGAGCTGAGAGCCTGATTCCAGCGATGTGTCACTTGCTGGGCTGTCTTTTGCTGTTTCAATAAAATCAGTGTTCTAACACCAGAGGACTACGCGTCTCGTGCCTCCCAGTCAAGTATTCAGTATAACCCCGCCCCCACCACTGATTAGCAGCTTTCTGTCAACATACATTCTACACAAAAATCTGTCAGTCAGTAATGTGGGTGGGGTTATACACAGCTCAGCATTTGAGCTTTGCTAGATCTGCACCAGAGAAATCTGTGATTCTATCACAGCTGCGGCACCCAGTAAACTAAGTGACACATCAATCGAATCAGGATCTCTGTCCCTAAATCATGCTGTTGTCAGATTACAGAGCAAACAGTACTGACAAATTCCCTTTAAAAGTGTCAAGGTGATACCTGACAACTCATATCTAGCAAAATGATGATTTGATGATTTGTCGTGTTAGCTCAAACTACATGTGTGCTGCTGGCAGCCAATCACTTGATGCATGGTGGCCGATTCCAAATAGGTAGTTAATCTCATTTTTATATATGCATTTAGGAATTTTTTAATGTCTTTCCAAGAGTAGAGTTACAAAGCGCATCTCTCACTGTGGAGGACTGGTCCTTTCTTCATTTACAAAGATTCTGATCCATGTGTATAACAAAAGCGTAATGCTTCATTTTTCCTGCGGGGGAGCTGCAGGAAAACTGAACACTTACTGTCAGATTGCCTTACAGATTATTTAGTAACTAGTTGTCTTTTGTAGGCAAACCTAATGATAATGCACAAATGAATGCTGATATAAAATGCAATTAATAGAACAGCTAGACATGTACATAGTTTTCATGTTATATGTAAAGTGCTAATAATTTGCTCACACCTACACTTTAAGGCACCCACAATGTATAACCGCTGACTATATAGTAATAGGTGTTTGTAAATGACTAAAACATTTCATCAAAGACAAATCAGTAATGTAACAAGATGCAGAACCAGAAAAAAAGCAATAATTCTTCTTGTTGACCTTACCATTTAGGAGAGGCTGCCCTTCACGTACGCTTCTGTACACACTTGCGTGATAAACATCCTCAAGAAATCCTGTCTTGCATAATCTGGATCCCCCGAGTGCCCCTGCTGGTCCCTGAAATGTAACAGAATATGTCTGTTATACGCACTCGCGCCATTATCAGCAGATATTTTGCTCGACTTAAAACCTTTTTTTTTCGCTCCGGCTCCGTCTAAACGACTCGTTTAGGTTTTAAAAGGTTTACAATTAGATACGTAGGGGCAAAGGGTTAAACTTTTTGATAACTGAACTGGAAGAAACAAATCCCACTTGTCTGGCGAGATCTAGACTCGAAACAATCTTGCTTCTTTTAACAATTGAACGTAGCCGTTGTTGAGCCTTAAGTGGAATCATAAGGGAGAGCAAAAAAAACATTCTTCCAGCTGAGATATCGCTAGCACAAACCATTCCACGTATTTTCAGACGACGAGGCTCAAAATGTCAAACCTGAGCCGGAGAATCAGGACGAGAGTCCTAAAAACGTTCTCGAAAAAAAAAGGTAATGAACTAGAGACAGAAGGAAAACTGATAATTATCTGAAACCTGCTACAGCAGCCAATGTCACCTGGAAGCCGCTCGTAGACGACGTTTGACCACTTTAGCTCATTTCGATTGAATTTTCGAAGCAAAATGGCATTTAACTCTTTTGAGGGCATCGACAACAATGTTTCTCCCGCGCAGGGGGAAAAAAAGAGTAATTTGAGTGCTTTTGTGTTGTTAATAATCAGAAATCTTTTGCCTTTGTCACTCATACCTTTCAAAAGCGCGAATACACAAGACAACATCAGGAAGAAGATTGGCCTTGGTTGGAATAGGGGTTTCGACAACAGCTAAGAAAGCGAAAAGCTTTTAATGGTTATTTTGTCATTGGATAAACAATAAAGCAGAAAAAAGGTGACGAGTGGCACGAAAAGAGCTTAAAATCTATAGAAAACCTAGCTGCAGGCTTAGTCAATAAAAATGTAATTCAGAAGATGACACCCATACAGCACGGGAGCGGCAATTTACTGGAGAAGATTTGATGGATAGAAACAAATAAATCACTATGTCCTTGCTTATTGAGGAACAAAATGCTGAATATTTAAAGAATCCCGGGCAATTTGTCAGGGAGATGAGACCGAGAAGACCAGAGGGTCCTGCCTGCTTTTTCTCACCGGAGGAATGTAGGAGATGGGCCTGAAACTTTCCAGTCACCGGCCAGGCAGGAAGCTCGCATGGATAAGTCTGTTTTGACAGTGGCTATAATCGCTGCACACTGTCAGTTCATTTCCACCATGACACACAAAGAACTGGAACCTGTCCAGCGACCCCAAAGAAAAACTTCCGATGAGTTTCCTGTATATGTGATCAGCTTTTTTTTTAAGTACCGTAGATGTCACCAGCCTTGACTATTTCGATTAACTTACTCATTATGTTGTGCTTTTCTTTTTTTTGTTTTAATCTTTTTGCTAAGGGGGGCACCGGAATTATAGAAATTCCTTTGAACTGGAATTTTTAAAAACCGTATAACACATAAATAAAACAGCAGGGACAAAATGGCGATGCGGTGAGTTAATAATGCTAACTGCTGTGTGACTATATACCCTGTAGGCCACATTCACACATTCAGGATTTGATCAGTAGTTTACATGGGTATGTGTAAGCCAAAATTAGTAGTGGGACAATTAGAGGAAAAGTGTAATAGAAACTCGTCACCACTTCTGTATTCGTCACCCACTCCTGGTTTTGGCTTACACATACTGAGGTAAAATACTGAACGTGGCCGTACAGTGATCTCAACATGACTACAAGTCACACTGTCATACTGGAAGAAGTTGTGGGTTATAATGAGACAATATTGGTCTAAAATAACCAAGGAAGGAACTTTATCAATCTCATGCCGAGTCTTTATGTGCCTGGCAACTCTTTTAATTGGCCCAGTATAGCTAAGATCCAAAAGCTTTAAAGGGACTTTGTCACCACATTTTTGCTACCTAACTTGCATAATATATGTCTAGTCCCTGATTCCAGAGATGTGTCAATTACAGGGCTGCTTGCTGCAGTTTTAGTAAAATTGTTGTTTTATCAGCAGGAGATTATCACTATAGGACTAGTTAACATGCTGCCCATATTCATGAGCTCTGTAAACCCCGACCTCACCACTGATTGTGCATGGGCATAAAGCTGCCAATCTACACAGAAAGCTGCCAAATCAGTGAGTTACACAGGGCTCAGTGTTAGAGAAGAGGAGGTCTGCAGCAAATATAACTGTATCAAAACTGAAGCAAACAGCTCAGTAAGTGGCCCAGGGTGTGCGCTGTTCTAACCGCCCATTGGCGCCCGATCATGGTGCACAAAAGGGCTGCCATTTACAGCAGGGGGTCTGCTGAAGTCTCCCATCCCGGTCATGACGGTACTCCTATGAAAGCCAACTGTGATTCTATATATATAATTGTCTAAGGGGTACTTCCGTCTGTCTGTCTGCAACTTCCGTCACGGAAATCCCACGTCGCTGATTGGTCTCGCCATCTGCCTGGCTGCCGCGACCAATCAGCGATGGGCACAGTCCGGCCAAGAATTAGTCCCTCCCTACTCCAGTCCAGTCAGTGTCTGGCGCCCACTCCATACTCCCCTCAGCGCTCACATAGGGTTAATGACAGCGTTAACGGACGCGAGACTGCTAAGTCATCTGGGTAATTTCGCAATGCATCACTGGAAACGGAAGCTGGCGGCAGCCGCGCGCGCAACGACACAGCTTCGCTGGACAACGGAGGGTGAGTATAGAACTATTTTTTATTTACATTTTTTTTAACAGGGATATGGTGCCCACACTGCTATATACTACGTGGGCAGTGTTATATACTGTGTGGCTGCCATATACTACGTGGCCAGTGTTAGATACTGCGTGGGCTGTGCTATATACTATGTGGCCTGTGTTATATACTGCGTGGGCTGTGCTAAGTATTACGTGAGCAGTGTTATATACTGCGTGGCCTGTGTTATATTCTGCGTGGGTTGTGTTATATATTACGTGGGTAGTGTTATATACTGCATGGACTGTGCTATATATTACGTGGGTAGTGTTATATGCTGCGTGGCCTGTGTTATATTCTGCGTGGGTTGTGTTATATACTGCGTGGGCTGTGCTATATACTGCATGACTGCTATATACTACGTGGGCTGTGTTATATACTGCGTGGTCAGTGTTATATACTGCGTGGGCAGTATTATATACTGCGTGGGCTGTGCTATATACTGTGTGGGCAGTGTTATATACTGCATTGCCTGTGCTATATACTGCGTGCGCAGTGTTATATACAGCGTGGGCTGTGCTATATACTACGTGGGCAGTGTTATATACTACGTGGCTGCTATATACTACGTGGGCAATACTACATGGGCAATATTATATGCTGCGTGGGCTGTGTTATATACTGTTTGTTACGTGGCCTGTGCTATATAATATGTGGCTGCTATATACATACATACATACATATTCTAGAATACCCGATGCGTTAGAATCGGGCCACCATCTAGCTTTGCTATATTTTCTATGTGCAGCAATACTGTGGTACAAAAGTACAAGCGATCAATCACAGGTTCAAGTCCCCTAAAAAGACTACAAAATACAGTAAAAAGTAGAAAAAAAGTTTTTAAAAATATGAAAAAAAAATTACAAGAGTTTGAATCACCCTTTAAAAACAAACTCACGTATGTGATATTTCCACGTCTGCAAAGGTCCGGTCTATCAAAATATAATATTAATTAACCCGACCAGTGGCATGATAAGAAAAAAATCAAAACACCAGAATTGTGGTTTTTCGGCTGCTGCATTACAGCAAAAAAATGAAACCAGAGGCGGACAAAGCATCAACCACAAAATCGATGAAATCATTAGGTCAGGGTGCAAAAAAACAAGTCCTCACACAGCCCCATGGACCAAAAACTAAAAATGTTATGGGTCTCATAAAATGACAAAATGAAAACAGTTTTTTTACTTTATGAATTTCTGACTTTTTCTTCACCACTTAATAAAATAAAAAAACTAGGTGTGTTTGGTATCATCATAACTGCACTGACCTGGAGAATCATATTGCCACTGTAAAAACAGACCCAAAAAAAACATGGTGGTATTGTGTCTTTTTCACAATTTTGAAGCACTTGGAATTTTTTCATGATTTCCAGCGCACCATATGATAAAATGGATGATGTCATTAAAAAGAAAAACTTGCTCTGAAAAAAGAAAGCCCTCATATGGCTATGTCCATGGAAAAATAAAAAAAGTTAGTTCTCTGAAGAAGGGGAAGAAAAAATTAAAGCGAAAAAAAAATGAAAATTGACGGTTGGGAAGGGGGTTACCTATGGTAAAAAAAAAATCATAAAAATGAATGAGAAAAAATGCTATTAATTTTGTTCAGACGAAAATGAAGACATTATAATAATATTCCACAAGACATCACTAATTACTGACTTACTACTCCGTAAGCAGTTTTTTTTTATATCTGCCTTGGAAGGCCACCATTATTCTCGAATTGGCAGAGATGACTGTGACCACCCTTGCAGAGAGCAACACAAATGACTGTGGCCACCCTTGCAGAGCAACACAACATCCTTAATATTTCAGGTCAATATTTATATACCAAAGCTCTGGGTTTTACATCAGATGACATATTTTTTATCAGCAAGCTTACACAGATTGTAACATATGGCAGAGAAAAAGTGAGGTGAGAACCAAAATCAATGATGTATGAAACACGAACAAATAAAACTTAACAAATGGAAAAAGCAATAAATAGAGAAAAAACGTGTAAGGCGCACGCGTAATAAATCCACTGGTGACCTGAATGCACCAACAATGCACCGAGTCCGTGCACTCGGTAGAGGCCTCCAGGTCTCTATGTTGGGACGGATGTGAATCAGTGCAGATTCCCTGCATCTTGCTGGAGAAAATGAACACATACTGTTATGTTACAATTAATCATCCATTTCCATAGTTGCCACAAATAATATAATACATGAACAGTTCTAATGCCCACAAAATAACTCATGGCCACGTGCTCTATTTGGGCCCTTATTTATAATTGTGGGATCCTATTTTGCCAGAGCTGAGACCTTTACTATTCATGATCATCAGATTCACTCAAAGAGACTTCATGAAATTAACAAGAGTTTTATTATTTACACTGAATTGTTTTTCTTACAACCAGACCCCTTTAAAGTGGTTGCCCCCTATTCTGATAAAGATACTGATGATCTACCATAAGTATTGTCCACCATTATTAGTTTGGTGGAATCTAACATCTCGATCAGCTGGTATTATCTCCGGTGCCCAGATGTAAATGGCGCACATAGATAAGAGCCACGTGGCTCCTTACACTGTTTAGTGGTTGCTCCTGAGTAATTAATTCACGTCCACAGTCATTAAACAGAGTATGGAGCAGTGCCACCACCAGAGCGGGTAAAAGCTGATCATTGGAGGTGCCGAGGGTTGGATCCCCATTGGGCTAATACTGATGACCTATCCTAAGGGCAGGGGCAGACGACTGTATTTTCCACAACCAAGGAAATTAGTCTAATTATGCAAATAACACACTGATCAGACTTCAGAGTGTTGTTATTCAGAGTGTGATCAGAGTTTGATCAGAGTGTGATCTGCATAGTTTCTTCACCTTCTCTACAAAGTCAGTCTGTGAAAATCAGACCGTACTTGGATGGTTATGTGAGTGAGGTCTGATTTCTTCCATGGACCAATAGAGTTGAATGGACAAGTGACCAATACAAATCTCGGAGGCAAATCGAATTCTTAGACATGTGTACAGACCCATAGAATAACTATTCAAAACGACAATTAGCACTTATCCAAGTGATACCATCATTTACAAGAACCCTAAGGAAAAGTCAATGTCAAAGGAGTAGACCACTCACTGAAGCTAAAAGTAATGTGATATGTTGATGATTTTATTTAGTGATGTTCCTACAAAAAAAAAAAGAACAGTTAATTCAGCCGATCTGACCATACAGGCTGTGCACCAATGAAAACGGCAAAATGCCTGAAGACCGGTTTGTTTTAATGGGGGTAGCATCCGGTTTCCATTGTCAGACTACAAGAATGCAGTTCTATCAATTCTCTGGCTTCTCTCATCCCTTCTCCTCCCTATTGAATCCTTCATGACAGCTGAAGCTTGTTCATAAAAAAAGACAGAAGGACAACCTACAAATCATGGCTACAGAAGAACGGCAGAAACTGAGATGGAAGGTCCTGGCAGAGCAATAGCAGAGATTTCCTATTGCTATGTCTGTAGGAATCAGTGGAGCTTCCGGTCACAAAATGAAGTCCTTGAAACGCATGTTGGGTAAAGAAAGGAAATCAGTTATTTGTCACTTTGATGGAAGGACAAAAAATGACTAATGGCTGAGGATCCATTTTAATCCCAGCCTAACCCAGTTACATTATTTTTGTTGTTGTTGTCTTTAAAAGGGAAAGTGACTCTAGCTAATACATGACATACTCCCATGGTCCTCACTGTGCATTAGGATCACCACAGAAACCACCATTATACCTATCCTGTAAGCTAATGCCTCCGGGCCACTATTAGCAGAGCGAACATGATGCTTCTAAAGCCTTGTGTATTCCTTCATTTAGTACAAAGCAACATAATAGAGCGCACTCATGAGCCTCGAGCAACTACTCTTCTCTCTACAACACAAATCACTTTACTACAGTTACTCGGAGCCAACAACTTCATAATAGGGTTATTAATACAGATTCTTCCCTTTCTATAAACCAAGGAATATGGCTCTAGCATCAAAATAGTACATTTCTCTCAACATTGGAAAGCAGGAGACAAATTTCTTGTTATTAGATACTCGTGGCTTCACAACGCGGAAAGAAGACTATAGAACGTTCTTGTAGAAAAAATACAATTGATTGCGCCCCTCATCTAACAGGTTAAAGTAGAAAAAAAAAGCCAAAGAATGACTTAGTAGGAGCAAGCTGAGCCTGATGCAGACTGGCTTTGCCTTCTCACTGCCAAAGTGGATTTGAGAAGCTCTAGTGGTTAGCTTCCCCACTGGGAATGCATCAAAGGCCTGGGATCATGGTGATTAAATTCCACCTGAGAAGAATTTGAGGCCCTACTAGAGAGCAAACGCTAACAATAAGACCAAAGATTGCGAGGTTTCCAAACCCAGACAGAAGCTGGCTGGCCCAATGATGATATTAAATTAACGTGAAAGCAATTTTCACGAACAATAAGAAAAGCTTGGAGAAGCGCAGGCAAGGCGGATCAAGATGATTAAAAAAATATATTCTCCAATAAGTAAATACTTCCAAAAAGTAATTACTTTTATATCACATCTTGTCAGCAACATCTACAGCGGCTTTATCTTTCTGATTGTAAGATCTTCGCCACCAGGTTATATTATGCACAGGATGCTTATGTGAGGCTCTGCGGAAAACAAGGAACATATATATTAGGACCTAATCTACTACTGTAGGACGTATAACGTGTGGATGGAGAATCCTGGAAGGCACTTCCGTTTGGATAAAAGGAAATTCCAAGGGAAATCAAGAGAATGTCGACATGGATAAAAAAATATATATATTTTTATTTGATATATGGAAAAAAAACTATTAAAATGTTTTTTTATTGGAACTGTATTGGGAAAATACCATGGCTACCAACCATAAAACATTGCAAGCACAAAGCGTTTTAACAAATATAGCCTTCGTCAGGTGACTTTCCAGTTTCCCAGTGACTTTAGGACAAATACTGAGCAATATAACAAATTCCAAGACTCGTGACGTTATTGCTGATTTTAGGTGTAACAGGTAAAAAATGAACAGTTTGTTAATGAAACTATGGAGATTTAGGGGGAATCACATTGCATTTTGCAGAGCCCTTATGAGATATGCATAACAACTTTCCTAAATAAGGCTTTAATATATTCCACTGTCGCATACATACCAAGTGGTATATATTGAAATACCTCAATGGAGGCCAAGAGGTCCCCTTTTTGGCCTCTAATAATTGGATATGGGCCTATAAATATATGTGACTGGGGACTGGGTCAAATGTATCTATAGGACTGGGAACGGTTACATAAGAAATATGGACACTTCGGTGTGAAATCATGATAACTTGAACCCAAAGATTTATCTTCAGAATTGTTATCTGTCAAAATACTGAAGAGCTAGAGAGATAGATTTCCATTTTTCTCGTCTCAGTTTCACCTACCATGAAACACAGGGAGACAAGCAAACAGACATAAGACGGCCATCGGATATCCTCCACCAAAGTTAGGTGTCCAGATTTAGGTTGAGTTCTCCCCAGCTTAAGGACAAGGGTAAGTTAAAAGAAAAGTTTCAAGGGTTTTTCTTCTTTCTTTTTTGGGGGTATTCTTCTTTTTTTAAGTAACTAGGGAAAGTGCCATAGTGACTCATTACAGGAAATAAAGAAAACGCCCCACTCGTTTTTGCATTCCTTTTTCAGGAATATGTAAGAAAACATGTAAAGGGGAATAGACCACTCTGACACTAACGGCTGACAAGACCATTGCAGCTTCTATAGAAAGTTTCATATGCGTTTTTTTATGTGTCAATGTGTATCTGTGCGTAACTTCTCCACAAAGGAACCTTATCCATATTGGCTGACCAGAGGTAACAAGGAGGCGGGGTTGTCAGGCGTCCGGCCTTCATTTTCACAGTAGGACATGCCTAACAAGTAACAGTCGGGGTCTCTAGTTGTTGTGGGGAGGGCCTTTTAGCTTGGAAAAACTTTTGAAAATAAAAAGTTTTCCAATTTTCACCGGGCTTTTACACTGAATGTGAACAGTGACACTATTCTTCTAAGAGAACATTGCTTCTTTAGGAAAATTTATCTAAAAAAAAACATTTGTTGAACTAGAATCACAATTTGTTGCATAACAGACACATTTCTGGCTCATATGTATGGTAGGCAATTTTTGGTGTATAGCCACTTATTTTCTTTATTCGTTTCTTTTTTCAAGAGAATTTACAAATGACTAACCAATACCATTGTAAATTCGCACAATGGTCACAAAACAAAGGCTCATGGGCATAAATAAAAATCTCGCTCAATTCCATTCACTAGCTTTGCTTCCAGTTTTCAGAAAACAAAAAGACATCACTATGTCCTCAAACAATCTCTCGTTAAGACTCCGCAGAAGGAAAAAGAAAACTTTTAAAAGATAAGAAAGTCCTGAAAGAATTTTCCCATTTCCTGGCCGAGAGTCTTAGAATACGAGAGGAAATCAAGGTAAACAAGTGCAATAAGACAGACTTTATTTGAAGGTTACAAAACAGCAAAGCAAATTTAATAAAACACAAATAAAGGCAAAATAGATTTGACATTTACCCATACAGTCAGAGGCTAAAAGGAAATTGACAGCTACCAGGACTGCCAAAGGCAGGACAACAATACAAATTGTGTCTATTCATTCAAACAAATAGTTTTCACAAAAAAAATGCTTTTTCGATTTTCTTCAGATAATGAATATTAAGTGTCCTCGTTCTTCTGTACTTCAAGAAGGGTCAAAAATAAAACGAATACACTACAAAAGAAGGTCTTTAAATGGAAGAATTATTTTCTTGAAGAAGCTGCATCTGCAACACTTACTAAAGCCAAGGCCATTATTCTCCAATACTCCAAGTAAATTGAAACATGAACGGCATTACTGTCGTTCCGAAGTAAGGGTGAATAATATAATAGTGTGAGTATAAGTAATAACTAGTCTAAAGGTGCGTTTACAGGGACCAATCGGCAGCATAATACAACCGCCGATGGGTAAACATTTACCAACCGGCGGTTATTCGGCTGCATGTTTATATAGGCAAACAAAAGCAAGCGATGCAAATATATATACTAGCTCGCTCAGTGTAGATAGGCTGCCTTGGCTCTTGGCAGCGTGGTTCCTGTTTACACCTGCAAACCAAAGAAAACGATGCACATGTATACTAGATCAGCGCACATGAGCTGCCATGGTTCTCAGCAGTATGTTTACACAGGACGAAGCACCGCCGAGAACAGTGGTCTTTTCCAAAGCACAAAAGATCATTTCACCTGAAGAACAAGCCTTTTGCTCATTCATTGGCGGATTGTCAGCCTGTTTACACGGCACGATTATTTTGCAGTGTAAGTGACCCTTTAGGGACTGAGATCGTAATAGTGCATGGACTGGTCGACGGCTCCACCGACCCAAGCGTGACAGATGCATAGAAATACATGAAGCTATCACACTCGGGTCAGAAGAGCCACCGGCATTGCAATCTCAGCCCGATTTACCCTTAAGAGAAGTGCGCACTGGCAAACTCAGTTCCAAATGTCAAAGCCAAAGAAATTGCCCATTGTAAATTTACATATCGATATAATGTGCACAAAAAACTGTGAAAACACATTTTTTTTTCCAACATTTCTGTCCAAAATCTTTCTTAAGCTCAGACTGTATTCTCTAAATTTGGAATCAGATCAAAATGATGTGTCCACCCTATTCAGAACAGCCCAGTACCTTCCAGGAATGTAAAGTATTATTACGCTTCATTAACACAGTACTGACATCTACAAAAAGATGAAAAACTGGGCAGCCGAAATCAAACAAGACAAGGTATATAAATTAAAGGGACGATGAAGGGAAGCGAAAACAAAGCAGCATTTATAGTCTCCTGTAGGCCCGTCATGTCTCCACAAAGTTGGACTTTATCAATGTCCAGTATGGATCACCAGGTCTCTAGCTTAGTATGACGTGAAGACGTAGCAAAAGGAGCACTGGGCAGTTACCCATCAATTCTTAGAGTTTGCATATTTGGAATAATGCATTCTACTTTTTCAATTACGTTTGTTTTTTTTAGCTTTTAATATTTAATAACTTCTAAACACAAAGTCTACTCGGGAATGCTGGAATTTTCTTTTACAACACATGGGTCATATAAGCCACATGAGATGGGAATAGAATAAAAAAAAAGAAAAAAAACAACTAATTCAATAAATGTTGGCAATAGTTGAGAAACACTTTACACCAGTCACTTCTACCAGCCTGCCACTTTAAAGGGTTGTCCAGACTTGTGGTGACCTAGCCTAAGGACAGGCTCCTACTGAAGTGAACAGGAGCTGAGCTGCAGGTCCCTCCGTGTAAAGAGTTGCACTGTTCCTGCTGTCGCCTTTTTACATCCATAGCGGTAAACAGCTGAGCGATGAGTGTTCCGAGTGTTTCCGCCCATCCATTTTATATTAATGACCTAAACTAAGGATAGGTCATCGACACCATAAGCATAGACATTCCCTTTAGGGTACATTATCATATTCACCTTTGACAACAGTTGACCCTTCAAAGAAGCCACCACTGTTAGCCATTTTTTTCCTGCAGCCCTATTTTCTATTAACGCAATCATATCAGGGATTGCTTTCGTTACCGACTTCGGGTACAAGTGATTTTTTGATTCCTCTTTCATCCTTTATCCTTTGGAAGGCATGATAAGAGAAAACCCCAATTCCTCAATTGTTTTTCAGGTTGATTTTGGCATTCACCATATGGGATAAATAAAGTCTGGATACAGAAACATCTACATGTCCAGAAGTTTCCAATAATCTCCACTGGTAACTGCTCTTAGATTCTGCCCCAGTTGAGTCCATCTTCGAGTGTGACCACACATAAATCAATGTAACCATTATTCTTCCTTGTTTTTTCTCTTTTATTTTGTACCTGAAACTCTATGAATAGATGATAGCACTATAAGTCTCTGCAAGACACCTGGGAGAAGTGTCCCGAAATCACCGCAAGGACAGAATCTTTACATTAGTGGCCAGGAACATACAGAGCTAGGAGTGCACTTTGTAGAATGGACAGAAGCAGCACTGTGGAGATAAGTGGACTAAGCACCACGACCATGACTTACAAGTCTTTGTGGTAGTTTTAAAAGATAAAGACAAGAAAAATGATTTTGACGTAATTTTTGTCCTCCTTTCTAATTTTCTAAGAAAGTCACCTACAAGTCACTATGAGATTACATTTCTTTATTAGAAAACGGCAGCAACTTTCATACATTATATATAAAGGCCCAGGGTTCACAGAAAAAGAACTATAATCGACATGATTGACTCCAGAAAAAAGTAGACGTCTCCTCGCCATGTGTCTTTACCAGCCAATCAAATAACAATCACGAGAACAAACAGTGAACCACAATCTTAGACAAAGACATTTGTATGACTTTTTTAACAACATGTAATTTAAATATGAGAATAAAGGAAATGGAGGGGAAAACAAAAGTGGCTTCTTTTTTCTAAAGAATTTTTTTTCACTTCTGCTCTGTTAATAATGATACCGTTCTCCATAAGAAGGCCATACTAGGCCTTATTCACACTTCAGAGAGAAACAAAGAAAGGAACGGCACTCAGCGTTTAATAAAATAGTCCTTTATTCCATGTAAGGGGGAAGCAGATAGCGTGGATGATGACGGACGTTTTGCATTGCATCAAACATACCTGGACCCTTAGAAGCGGCGTTGGTACAACGCAAAACGTCCATCATCTGCCACGCTGTCTGCTTCCCACTGCACACCACTTTAAGTCCCACGACATGGAATAAAGGACTATTTTATGGAGCGGTGAGTGCCGCTCTTTTCTGTGTCTCTCTCTGATGTGTGAACAAGGTGAGGGGTGAGTGCCGCTCTTTTCTGTGTCTCTCTCTCTGATGTGTGAGTAAGGTGAGCGGTGAGTGACGCTCTTTTCTGTGTCTCTCTCTGATGTGTGAATAAGGTGAGCGGTGAGTGCCGCTCTTTTCTGTGTCTCTCTCTGATGTGTGAATAAGGTGAGCGGTGAGTGCCACTATTTTCTGTGTCTCTCACTGATGTGTGAATAAGGTGAGCGGTGAGTGCCGCTCTTTTCTGTGTTTCTCTCTGATGTGTGAATAAGGTGAGCGGTGAGTGCCACTCTTTTCTGTGTTTCTCTCTGATGTGTGAATAAGGTGAGCGGTGAGTGCCGCTCTTTTCTGTGTTTCTCTCTGATGTGTGAATAAGGTGAGCGGTGAGTGCCGCTCTTTTCTGTGTTTCTCTCTGATGTGTGAATAAGGTGAGCGGTGAGTGCCACTCTTTTCTTTGTTTTTCTCGGATGTCTGAATAAGGTGAGCGGTGAGTGCCACTATTTTCTTTGCTTCTCTCTGCTTATACCTCGCTATAGAAGCTGAGCACCACCATATTCCACTTAACCATACGGGGATCTATATGAGGCTTTTGTGCAAACCTGTCTAGCTGCTTAGAGCTGTATCATTGCTTCTTGGATCTTCACTTATTCACACATCATCATTTTTAATCAGTATTTGTGTGCCAAAACCAGATAAGGCTTAGCGCCGAAATATGTATCAGGGCTGGCGCCTTTCCAGCAGAAGAGCTTGGTTTATATTTGTGCTTGGTTATGCCATTATTATCCTGATGTATTGAATCTGTGCTGCCCTGCCCTCAAAGTGCCCTAATGGGATTATATTTATCTATATGCCTTGTCTCTATTTCCCTGACCTCTGACAGTTTTACTCAATAATGATAGAATTTTGATCAATTTCTCACATCTGTGGGCTTTTAATCATTTTATTTTTTTTTGTTTGCTGTGCCCTTTATCCCTTGGTTATCCCATACTAAGTAGTTTCATATGTACCCTACATTTTTGGCCACTTGTTTTACTTAATACATACATTTTTGTTGAGGTTTTGTCACTGGTGGTTTGTCATTGAGTGCTCTTCATATTAGCCAAACCCAGGAGTGTCTGTATAACACAGAACAGGTGTCAATCTTGCAATTATAGTTTTTCTTTGTGAATACCACTCTGGGTTTTGGTATACATACACTGATGAAAAACACTGACCAAAATACTGACATGTGAATAAACCCTTATAGAGGGTGTACAGGACTGACCTACTGATTGCCTATCCACAAGACCTCATCAATATGAGCAGTTTTCAGCTGATCAGTGGGGATGCCGAGTGTCAGACCCCCATGATGTAATATTGCCTCACTTCAGTGAACTCCTTGTTGAAAAGGTCATTTTAATAAGAAATAGATATATGTGTATATTATAATATATATTTTTCTTTGTTACCTGGACATATTGACGTTAATTAGACATTGGATAGGACTAGTTGTCATTAATCACCATGCGGTGTTCATTTTCTGAATGTTTTTTTTTCAACTATGTGACTAGTAACACCTTACTGTTCCACAGAAATTATTAAATTATCAGACCTTTATTATATAAAATAACACATGTTAAATCAATAATCCGTTGTTCCATATAAGTGGACATGGCTTCAGGGTTAAAGGTGATTTGGAGCTACATAAAAGACAAAGAGTAGAGCCGGCATTGCTATGTTTATAACCCCTTCATGTCCAATGGATGCATATTTACGTCATCGGCTGTGCCACCGCCTTTGTTGCGGGCTCACATGCTGATCCCGCATCTTTACCCGCACTTGATCACTGATTTAATCAGCCATCAAGTGATTTTAACAGCTGCGTGTGCATCCGAGATCCACCTGCAGCTGTTATTCGGTTAATCGTCGCAGTCAATCATTGACACCGGCATTTAGCAAGTGAAGACAGGAAGTGCGTCATTGATCCCGACCATTGGCGGACGCTTCGAGGGAGCCGGGTGAGTATTTTATTAACAGCGGGCGGGCGCACAGGGGGTGGGAGGGGGGTGGGGACAGGGATCTTTATTTTAAACACGAAAAAAAAAAAAAAGATTTTTCATATCTTCTCTCCAGCGAACGCTGCTGGAGAGAAGATATGAATGGCGGCTTCAGCACCACGCTGGGGGGACAGCGCTTACTGTAGCGCTGTCTCCTGCATGGCACACGGACTGCACACCGACAGCGTCCGTGTGCGGTACGTGTTTTACACGGACCCATTGACTTTAATGGGTCCGTGTAATCCGTGCGCTCCCACGAACACTGACATGTCTCCGTGTTTTGCACACGGACACACGGTCCGTGAAAACACGCTGACATGTGCAGAGACATATTGATTTCAATGTGTCTATGTGAGTCAGTGTCTCCGGTACGTGAGGAAACTGACACCTCACGTATCGGAGCCACTGACGTGTGAAACCGGCCTTATTCATTGTTTGATTTACCAGCAGTACTAAATAGAAACTTGTGAACTCAAAACACACATCCATGTGAAATAAACATATAAAGGGATGTGTGTCTGCACCAGTCATGAGGCTGAAGCAGCAATAGAATTTGATATAATGAAAGTGGCTGGCTGCAGACCTCCGCTCCCGCTGTTCATTCATTATCTAAATAAGTGAAATGAAAACAGATTTAAAATAAATCAAAGGGGTTTTACATCAGAGCAGCAAATGCCCCTTATCTTTAATAATTTGTGCAGTACGTTCATTAAGAGCGTTTTGTAGAAAATAATATGTAGGTGTAAGGCTGCTTTTTATTTTATCCTACTGTGCTATTTAACACTAATTTATGGCTAAATCCTGTTATACCTTAGCACCAATCTCCATTAGGTCTCAGCCTTTATCGCCACATTTTCCTCTGAATCAAAATAATGTATCCAAAATATGTAATGATAAGGTGCAAAGAATAGCATGAAATTACTAGTAACCAAATGTATCTATCAGGTAATTACTCACGAACAGCTCAGCAGTCTGATTGTAAGATTCTGTCCGTTTACTAGTTGCCAAATAGTGGAGAAAAGTTGGTAAATCTGAAGGGGAGCCTTCTCAGCTTTAGTATTAAGTCATTATGCAGGTACACAAATACGATGTAACTTATAGACAAACACGTATACAGGCGCTGTGCGTCACCACAGTGCGATTAACGAATTCCGCTAATATTGTCTCTTTGTCTTTTATGTAGCTCCAAATCACCTCTAACCCTGAAGCCATGTCCACTAATATGGAACAACGGATTATTGATTTAACATGTATTATTTTATATAATAAAGGTCTGATAATTTAATAATTTCTATGGAACAGTAAGGTGTTACTAGTCACATAGTTGAAAAAAAGACATTCAAAAAATGAACACCGCATGGTGATTAATGACAACTGGTCCTATCCAATGTCTAATTAACGTCAATATGTCCAGGTAACAAAGAAAAATATATATTATAATATACACATATATTAATATAATGACCTTTGCAACATGGAGTTCACTGATAGTAACAGTATTCTTCATTCATGTGGAAAATGCAAGGCAAAAAAAGGAACAATCCACATTACCAACTAAAAGGTAACATTTCTGATAGTTTGCAACACTCTAGGCTCATTCAGAAGCATGCTGAGGGTCTTCATTACTGGGCAGAAGCCATTAGGTGGGCTGAACCATTACTAAAGTAATGCATTTATTAGAAACCAGTGACATCTTTGTGTTCGCCTTCTTGCATGCCCCAGTGCACATGGAGGAAAGCCTATGGTGAATTAAGGAGACCGGCAAGAAACCGCACCACTAGGATCTTTTAGGAGCCAGAGAGACCTCATTAGGAATAGCTGTGGAAACATAGGCACCGCTAGTACTCTCCATAATGTATTATTTATAGGGAAGGAGAGTAGGAGGGAAACAGATAACACAGACGGTACACACCACTGGCTCACTGGAACGCTACTGCAAAGACAAGCAACACATAACTACATGAAGAATCCACCAGAGATACTCAGAGAAGCAATAGTTACAGGCCAGTAACACGACTGCACCAGCTGTAGAGATACATTACTGATTGCTGAGATATTACAAAGGTGAGAAATCTAATAAATGTCTAATATTTTTTGGAAAATATTTAGAATTGAGGGTCTTCAGTGGTTTATACCTTTGAATGGCTACCTGAAAAGGTATCAACCATTGAGGACTCTCAATTCTAAATATTTTTCTATCTACTGGCTAACACGGTACAAAGATATACAGTATATGTATCTTTCCTGTATCATAATATTTTTTGGACAGAAACAACCTACAGTGGAGGGAGAATAGTTCTTTCGAAACTCCTTTGTATAAAATGCACTTCCTGCAGTATTCGTTTTTGGAGTCTACTCATCTCTCAGGTTTTATGAAAGCCTCAGAGAAAGAATTTAGTAGATATGCAAAATTCACAAGAAATCAGTAAAACGTCAGTACCTGGTGAACACAACCTTCAGATCGGTCCTAATAAGGCCCTATTCACACATTCAGTATTTGGTCAGTATTTTACATCAGTATTTGTAAGCCAAAACCCCAAGTGGGACAATTAGAGGAAACACGTCATAACTTCTTTATTTCTCACCCACTCCTGATTTTGGCTTAGAAATACTGATGTAAAATACTGACCAAATACTAAATAAACTATTAGCCCAACTAATTAGTTATATCTTTCACTTAACTTACAGAAAAATGTGAAAGCGCCGTGGCATTGAGTAAATAAGTGCAACTAAGTAAGTGAGCTCCAGCCAAAATTTAATTTTTCCATTTTTGCCTTGACTGTCCACCCAGAATAATGTTTTATTCTGATTAGAACATATATTTTATGTATAATGTAGTTTTTTTTTCATATAAATCTATGGACGTAGTTTGAAAAATCTGAACAATAAAGTAAGATGCAGAATTTAAATAAAGCAAATACCGTAACAGTTTTATATGTGAACATTTTCACGTGAAATTCAAAATAGCCAGCATATGGAATAGAGGCCCAAACCTCCCTACGGATCCAATTAACACAAAATAGTGAAAGGAAGATACAGAACTTTCTATACTTGAGAACATCCATGGTAATGTAAGGAACTATGTAATTAATAGAAACTTCTAATTTACTTGTGACAACTTGAGCCCTTGTGCTAGTAAGAGCGGGAACAATGTCACGGCTATGAAAGACTTTCAGGTTTTCAACACCAGTCTACTTAAAATTCCCAAAAAATCCAATTAAGTTCTTCAATATAATGAATGTTATGGGGCATTGGCATTTATACCCAAGGCATCATTATAATCACCATTAAGAGAGTTTTCCGGGACGTAAAAATTGATGACCCATGATGGAGATAGGTCATCATTATGAGATCGGTAGAGATCCAATACCACCGATCAGCTGGTATGTGCTTCATGAGCAGGTAGATATAAGAGTTATATCTTATATCTTAGATAAGTTATATCTACTTCTATCTCTCACTTCCTCCTTCGGCCTCACTCAATGGTCTTTTGCAGCCACTCACAAAGATGGTCACGCATTGCACCTCATCTTCACCCGCCTCTGCTCCCTATCTAACCTCTCTAACTCACTTCTTCCTCTTTCTGACCACAATCTACTCACATTCTCTTCCCTCTCCACTCCTTGTCTACAATCCCCACCCCACAAACTTGCACACCCTCGCAGAAATCTTAAACACCTTGATCTACATTCACTCTCTGAATCCCTCCTCCCTCTCACAGACATAAGTTCCTAACACAGCGCGGATGACGCTGCCGCTCTATATAACACCACAATAGCTGCAGCTTTGGAATCTCTTGCCCCTCTCACACATACCAAAGCTCGCAAAATCAACAGACAGCCCTGGCACACCAGCCTGACCAAAGAACTGAGGTGAGCTTCTAGGGCTGCAGAGCGGAGATGGAACAGATCCCACTCCAACGAGCACTTTATGGCATTCAAACAGTTCCTCACTACTTTCAAGACCACACTCGCCACAGCTAAAAAAACCTACTTCTCATCTCTCATATCCTCCCTGTCTCACAACCCTAAACAGTTATTCAACACCTTCAACTCTCTCCTCCGCACCCCAGCACCTCCTCCCTCTCCACTCATCTCAGCTGAAGACTTTGCCTCATTTTTCAAGCAGAAGATTGAGAACATCAGAGACAGATTTAGTCAACAACCCCCAGAGCCCTTCCTCCCAACTACCCAGCCCTCCACCTCCAAAACCAACTTCTCCACTATTACAGAAGATCGACTCTCCACTCTACTCTCAAGATCGCATCTCACCACCTGTGCACTTGACCCGATCCCTTCCCACTTCATCCCAAACCTCGCCACAGTCTTCATCCCAACTCTAACCCATCTCTTCAACCTATCACTAACAACTGGTGTTTTCCCCACAAGCTTTATACATGCATCAATCACACCTATCCTCAAAAAGCCCTCTCTTGACCCATCCTCTGTATCTAGCTAACACCCTATATCACTTCTCCCCTATGCCTCAAAACTACTGGAACAACACGTCCATCTTGAACTGTCCTCCCATCTATCTTCCTGCTCCCTTTTCGACCGCTTACAATCAGGCTTCCGGTCACACCACTCCACTGAAACTGCTCTAACTAAGGTCACCAATGACCTCTTAACCGCCTAGAGCAAGCGACTCTACTCTATCCTCCTGTCCTCTGCCTTTGACACAGTGGACCATTCCCTATTACTACAGACCCTCTCATCCCTTGGCATCACAGACTTGGCCCTATGCTGGATCTTGTCATACCTAACTGACCAAACATTCAGCGTCTCCCAATCACACACCACCTCCTCACCTCGCCCCCTATCTGTCGGAGTCCCGCAAGGTTCAGTTCTAGGGCCCCTGTTCTTCTCCATTTACACTTTTGGCCTGGGACAGCTCATAGAATCTCACAGTTTTCAGTATCATCTCTATGCTGATGACACACAGATCTACATCTCTGGACCAGATATCACCACCCTACTAACCAGAATCCCTCAATGCCTATCCGCTATTTCATCCTTCTTCTCCGCTAGATTTCTAAAAGTTAACATGGACAAAACAGAATTCATTGTCTTTCCCCCATCTCACGCGACCCCCCAACGAACCTATCCATTACAGTAAACGGCTGCCCACTCTCCCCAGTTCCACAAGCTCGCTGTCTCGGGGTAATCCTTGACACTGATCTCTATCTATGTCATAGACTTAAAGAGGTTGTCCTCTACAATGTATAGTGGGAAGATTGATTTAAACCTTGGAAATAAGGTTTTTTTCAAATACCTTCCGTTTACAAATATGCGTCGAAAACACTGCGTTCAATCACGCAGTTAAATCCGCATATGTTCATTGAACTAATCGGATTTACGACGTCCAATACATTCTATTGTGGAAATTTCCATTGCAGAAACTGGCGTCCCAGGAAAGTTTATGCATCATCAAATAGAAGCACAGAGGGCATGGTATTTCTATAAATCACATCCACTGTGCTTGTTTCGTAGAATGCAGGTGAGCTCCGTCCACACTGCTATTCCGGATTGTGGGCATGTGCCCCAACTGGCAGAAATCCGTGCCCAGCTCGATACCTGGTGACGGTGATGCATGTGGGGTTATTCCAGTTCATATCGGGCCGGCTCCCCCGCTGACATTTTTTTAATTATTAAAAAAAATGAAAAAAATAAAAATGGCATGGGCTCCAGTGTAATTTTCAGAACCAGCAGAGGGAAAGCTGACGGTTCAGGGCTGGGAAGGAGCCAATAGCCAAAGTTCCCAAACTATTAATATCAGCTCAAAGCTGTTTGCTTTGCCTTTACTGGCTAGTTTACAGGGGAATCCCAGAAAAAAAACTGACGTAGGGTCCCCCTATAAATTTTGACCAGCAAAGGCTAGGCCGACAGCTGCAGGCTGGTTTTTGGCCCCCTCCCAGACTGAAAGCATAAGCTCTCAGCCACATCAGAAATGACGCATCCATAAGATGTGCCAAATCTGGCACATCTGATAGTATTGGGGTAGATGTCACCTTTGTATTGTCATGTGACATCAAGCCCAGAGGTTAGTAATGGAGAGGCGTCTATAATATGCCCCCATTACTAACCCCATAGTGATATTATAAAAATACACACTCCCTGAATAAAGGTCTTTACTTGAAATAATGACACAGACTCCTGTAATGAACCTACATTTACCAAAAATACGTATTTTCACCTAAACGCCCAATCTACTGAAGCCAACATCTCCTATAAAGGAATTAAAATGATAAACAACCATATTCTTCACTTGTCCGAAGTGAAGGGATAATCCATAATGTCCCACAACTTTGAGAGCAGTCACTGATGTTCTTCAGCTGATGTACCCCGATGAACTCACTGATGGCACTGCTGCATGAGAACTTTCTTACGCAGCAGTGGTGCCGTAAGTGAGATCATCGGGGCTCATCAGCTGATGAACTCTGGTGAACTTTCTCACTGCAGCTCAGGGCTACACATTGTAGGAGCGATTACACACTCCTGTCAGTGAGTCGCTGGCTGCTGGTTATCTAATGTGACTGCCCTACAAGTGATCCGAATAGTTGTGGGACAGTATGGATTATGACTGATAGGTGAGCGACATGATGGTTTATTATTTTTTCTCTTTTCCAGGTGACATGGGCATCGGGGATTAGTCATTAAGGTGAGTATATGTTGTTTTTTTATTTTTTATTTTATAAGAGACAAGTGCTTCATAGATTAGGTGTTTTTATTTCAATATTTATTTATTTATTTTAACTTTTTTTTCCTTACTTTGGGCACAGGTATCGGCTGATGACTACACCCATCAACGCCACCTGCTCTCACTGTTATCAGTGACAGCAGACTTAAGGTACCTTCACACATAACGATATCGTTAACGATATCGTTGCTATTTGTGACGTAGCAACGATATCGTTAATGAAATCGTTATGTGTGACAGCGACCAACGATCAGGATCCTGCTGGGAGATCGTTGGTCGCTGAACAAAGTCCAGAACTTTATTTCGTCGCTGGACTCCTGCTGACATCGCTGGATCGGCGTGTGTGACACCGATCCAGCGATGTCTTCACTGGTAACCAGGGTAAACATCGGGTAACTAAGCGCAGGGCCGCGCTTAGTAACCCGATGTTTACCCTGGTTACCATGCTAAAAGTAAAAAAAAACAAACACTACATACTTACCTACCGCTGTCTGTCCTCCAGCGCTGTGCTCTGCTCTCCTCCTGTATGTCTGTGAGCCGGAAAGCAGAGCGGTGATGTCACCGCTCTGCTTTCCGGCTCCCAGACAGTACAGGAGGAGAGCAGAGAAGCAGAGCGCAGCGCTGGAGGACAGACGGCTGTAGGTAAGTATGTAGTGTTTTTTTTTTTTTACTTTTAGCATGGTAACCAGGGTAAACATCGGGTTACTAAGCGCGGCCCTGCGCTTAGTTACCCGATGTTTACCCTGGTTACCGGCATCGTTGGTCGCTGGAGAGCGGTCTGTGTGACAGCTCTCCAGCGACCAAACAGCGACGCTGCAGCGATCCGGATCGTTGTCGGTATCGCTGCAGCGTCGCTTAATGTGAAGGGGCCTTTAGGCTATCTGCACACGTAGTCTGGGTCCACTGCAGATTTTTCCGCAGATTTATCGCGGATTTACCGCGGTTTTCCTGCGGTTTCCACTGCAGATTTACAACTGCGGTTTTCCATAAGGGCAGTTGTAAATCCGCAGAAAAGAAGTGACATGCTGCGGATTGTAAACCGTTGCGTTTCCGTGCATTTTTTTCCGCAGCATGTGCACAGCGGTTTTTTTTCCCCATACGTTTACACTGAACTGTAAACGCAGGGGAAACTGCTGCAGATTCGCAGCTGCGGAAACGCTGCGGATCCGCAGCAAAATCCGCATCGTGTGCACATAGCCTTAGGCTGATGGGAGTAGTAGTCTCTCATCAGCCAACGCCTGTGACAGGCAGTAAGCTTTTTATCACAGTCACAGCAGCGGGGTCACGGGACACATCTGACAGTGTGTCCCCGTGGCGCTCTGACAGATGGTAACAATCTTACCGCCGATCAGAGCCGCCGGTGTTTCTCGCACTGTTACACTAATGACAGGTGGGAAACACCATAGGAAGTCTGCAAAAACACAAGCAAAAACTCAGCAAATCCGCAAACATTTTTTACCTGTGCTTTTGCTGCGTATTTCACTTACTCAACTGAAGTCAATGGGTGAAAAACTATGCAAAAATGCACAAAGAACTGACATGCTGCAGATTTAAATGCACAGCAAATCCTGAAAGGAAAAGTACTTATCATGTGCACAGCACTTCAGGATTCCCATTGACTTTGCAAGCAATAAGATTCCCTAGCATTTGTGGGCTAATTCTGTGCGGAAAAAACACCGCAACAAACGCACCATGTGAACACAGCCTTAAGATAAAAAAATCCAGTAAAAGGTCATCTTTATTACTGTGAAGTCTTTGTTTCGTGACGTTCCCTGAAAGGAGGGCAGCTACATATTATACTGTATAGTCATATTATAATACACAGTAGGCTGCCATTTAAATAGCCTTGCTATATCCCAATACATAGAAGACTATGGTTTGCTATACAGTAAGAAAATACTGGGTGTCATGGAAGCCTAAGGGTACCGTCACACTATACGATTTACCTACGATCAGCGATATGACCTGGCCGTGATCGTAGGTAAATCGTAGTGTGGTCGCTGGGGAGCTGTCACACAGACCGCTCTCCAGCGACCAAGATGCCGAGGTCCCTGGGTAACCAGGGTAAACATCGGGTAACTAAGCGCAGGACCGCGCTTAGTTACCCGATGTTTACCCTGGTTACAAGCGTTAAACTAAAAAAAAACAAACAGCACATACTTACATTCTGGTGTCCGTCAGGTCCCTTGCAGTCTGCTTCCCGCACTCAGTGACTGCCGGCTGTAAAGTGAAAGTGAAAGCACAGCCGCTGTGCTCTGCTTTCACTTTACGGCCGGCAGTCACAGTGCGGGAAGCTGAGACGGCAAGGGACCTGACGGACACCAGAATGTAAGTATGTGCTGTTTGTTTTTTTTTAGTTTAACGCTTGTAACCAGGGTAAACATCGGGTAACTAAGCGCGGTCCTGCGCTTAGTTACCCGATGTTTACCCTGGTTACAAGCGAACGCATCGCTGGATCGCATCGCTAGATCGCTAGATCGGTGTCACACACACCGATCTAGCGATGACAGCGGGAGATCCAGCGATGAAAGAAAGTTCCATACGATCTGCTACGACGTACGATTCTCAGCAGGATCCCTGATCGCTGCTGCGTGTCAGACACAGCGATATCGTAACGATATCGCTGGAACGTCACGAATCGTACCGTCGTAGCGATCGAAATGTTATAGTGTGACGGTACCCTAAGAGCACACGCGAGATACCATATATAACAGAGACTTTCAGCCTGCTGACAGACACAATACTTACAGATTAGCTGCTGTAATGCAAGTGACCGTTTTCCCCACAAATTACTATACAGTGTATATACTATACTTTTCACAATGCAAATTATCACAGCAAGCTCTGTACAGACTTGGAGCCTGCAGAACTGTGAATAAAAGGGACAACTCTGGACTTATCCTACTGCCTGTCTCACAACCACTACAAGATAAGTAATGCAATGATATTCATTTTTTATGCCGATTTATTATTCAGTACAGACCAAAAGTTTGGACACACCTTCTCATTTAAAGATTTTTCTGTATTTTCATGACTATGAAAATTGTAAATTCACACTGAAGGCATCAAAACTATGAATTAACACGTGGAAATATATACCTTATTTTCCGGCGTATAAGACGACTTTTTAACCCCTGAAAATCTTCTTAAAAGTCGGGGGTCATCTTATACGTCGGGTGTCGTCTAGTACGCCGGGTGCAGACAAGATGTGTATATGGTGGGTGGGGGGGAGTGGTCCCGATGACGAAGAGGGGGCGTCTGACAGGAAAGAGTGAGTGGAGTATCCCCCTATTACCTCACTGTAGCTGCAGCGTTGGGTCTCTGTGCCTGGGAGCGGCGGTGGCTGCTCCTCTTTGTGCCGCGTGGGTGCTGTGCTGTGGAGCGGCGGCTCCTTTTCGTGCAGCCTCAGGGCTCCGTGCTGTGGGGCGACGTATCTTCGTGCAGAGTCGGGGCTCCTCCGACATTTCCCAATTCCTCAAAGCCCAGAGGCCCCGGCAGCTCCATTGAGACAAGATCTGAATCTGAGCATGCGCCGCCCCCAGTGGCCATTTTCCCGGAGGCCACCACATCGCAGCAATGGAGCTGCTGGGGCCTCCGGACTTTGAGGAAATGCCAGAGGAGCCCCGACTCTGCACTAAGATACTCCGCCCCACAACACAGAGCCGCGACGCTGCACGAAGAGGAGCCGCCGCCCCACAGCACAGCACCCACGCGGCACAAAGATGAGCAGCCGCCGCCGCTCCCCAGCACAGAGACCCCACGCTGAAGCTACAATGAGGTAATAGGGGGATACTCCACTCACTCTTTCCTATGAGATGCCCCCTCTTCGTCATTGGGACCACTCTCTCCCCCAAAAGGCACATTAGTCACCGGCCCAATAAGACGACACATGGCATATAAGAAGACCCCCGACTTTTAAGAAGATTTTATATTTTAATTGGAAAAGTTGGGGGTCATCTTATACGCCCAGTCGTCTTATACGCCGGAAAATACGGTACTTAACAAAAAAGTGTGAAACAAATGAAAATATGTCTATGTATTCTAGGTTCTTCAAAGTAGCCACCTTTTGCTTTGATGACTGTTTTGCACACTCTTGGCATTCTGTTGATGAGCTTCAAGAGGTAGTCACCGGAAATGGTCTTCCAACAATCTTGAAGGAGTTCCCAAAGATGCTTAGCACTTGTTGGCCCTTTTGCCTTCATTCTGCGGTCCAGCTCACCCCCAACCATCTCGATTGGGTTCAGGTCTGGTGATTGTGGAGGCCAGGTCATCTGGCCTAGCACCCCATCACTCTCTTTCTTGGTCACATAGCCCTTACACAGCCTGGAGGTGTGTTTCGGGTCATTGTCCTGTTGAAAAATAAATGATGGTCCAACTATACACAAACCGGATGGAATAGCATGCCGCTGCAAGATTCTGTGGTAGCCAAGCTCGTTCAGTATGTCTTCAATTTTGAATAAATCCCCAACAGTGTCACCAGCAAAGCACCCCTACACCATCACACCTCCTCCTCCATGTTTCACGGTGGGAACCAGGCATGTATAGTCCATCCGTTCACCTTTTCTGTGTCGCACAAAGACACAGTGGTTGGAACCAAAGATCTCAAATTTGGACTCATCAGACCAAAGCACAGATTTCCACTGGTCTAATGTCCATTCCTTGTGTTCTTTAGCCCAAACAAGTCTCTTCTGCTTGTTGTTTGTCCTTATCAGTGGTTTCCTAGCAGCTATTTTACCATGAAGGCCTAATGCACAAAGTCTCCTCTTAACAGTTGTTGTAGAGATGTGTCTGCTGCTAGAACTCTGTGTAGCATTGACCTGGTCTGTATTCTGAGCTGCGGTTAACCTGCGATTTCTGAGGCTGGTGTCTCGGATAAACTTATCCTCAGAAGCAGAGGTGACTCTTGGTCTTCCTTTCCTGGGGCGGTCCTCATGTGAGCCAGTTTCTTTGCAGCGCTTGATGGTTTTTGCAACTGCACTTGGGGACACTTTCAAAGTTTTCCCAATTTTTCAGACTGACTGACCTTCATTTCTTAAAGTAATGATGGCTACTCGTTTTTCTTTACTTAGCTGCTTTTTTCTTGCCATAATACAAATTCTAACAGTCTATTCAGTAGGACTATCAGCTGTGTATCCCCCAGACTTCTGCACAACACAACTGATGGTCCCAACCCCATTTATAAGGCAAGAAATCCCACTTATTATACCAGACAGGGCACACCTGAGAAGTGAAAACCATTCCAGGTGACTACCTCTTGAAGCTCATCAAGAGAATGCCAAGAGTGTGCAAAGCAGTCATCAAAGCAAAAGGTGGCTACTTTGAAGAACCTAGAACATAAGACATATTTTCATTTGTTTCACACTTTTCTGTTAAGTATATAATTCCACATGTGTTAATTCATAGTTTTGATGCCTTCAGTGTGAATTTAGAATTTTCAGTCATGAAAATACAGAAAAATCTTTAAATGAGAAGGTGTATCCAAACTTTTGGTCTGTACTGTACATGCACACTGGAAAAGAGCATTCAATGGTAGAAATATGCTTAGAAGGCTTCTCATTAGAAGAAACAAATCCAGATTTCTAGAAGATTGCTACAATATTGTATTAGGTAGTAATAATCGCATCATAGGAAAAGGTATATAATCTCAGGCTAAGAAGAGGATCGTGCAAAAATTCTTGATAATAACAATTAGAATTTTATAGAAAGAATACATAAAAAAGTCTTTAAAATGAAAATGCCTCATAATGAGACACATAATAAGCCTGGAGCAAAAATGTGAGGGTCATAACCAAGTAGCCTAGGGTACAGAAAGGTGCAAGTGCTAAGAGTAAGGCTAAGATCACACTAAGAGTTTTTGCTGCATTTTTTATACTAATTTTCAGCTGCGCTTTACAGTACCAGCAAAGCCTATGAGATATCAGAAATCTCATGCACACACATTGGTTTTGTCATCAGTATTTTGTGCTTTGCATGGTTTTTTGGTCATAGAGCATGCCACTTCTATCAGCGTTTTTCACCCATTGAAAGCAACGAGTGATGAAAAAAATGCTGACAAAACACTGCAGGTATCAGGTTTTGCAGCATTTTTAATGAAAAAAGCAAGTACAGCAGTAGATGAAACCCATTTATTTTTGTGATTTTTCCAGGTTAACCATCTTGTCTTGGTCACCAGAGGTGGCAGTTGGATTAGGACAGTTTAATTAAATTAGTGATGTGTATAAAGTACATATTGACCAACGAAGGTGTGAGATTGAACAATGCCTGTGGCTGACCAAGGTGTGAGCTTGAACAAGGCATGCACAACTTAAGGTACCTTCACACTGAACGATATCGCTAGCGATCCGTGACGTTGCAGCGTCCTGGCTAGCGATATCGTCCAGTGTGACAGGCAGCAGCGATCAGAATCCTGCTGTGATGTCGTCGGTCGCTGCAGAAAGTCGAGCACTTTATTTCGTCGCTGGACTCCCTGCAGACATCGCTGAATCGGCGTGTGTGACGCCGATTCAGCGATGTCTTCACTGGTAACCAGGGTAAACATCGGGTTACTAAGCGCAGGGCCGCGCTTAGTAACCCGATGTTTACCCTGGTTACCAGCGTAAAAGTTAAAAAAACACTACATACTTACCTTCCGCTGTCTGTCCTCGGCGCTCTGCTTCTCTGCACTGGCTGTGAGCACCGGCCAGCCGGAAAGCAGAGCACAGCGGTGACGTCACCGCTCTGCTTTCCGGCCGCTGCGCTTACACAGCGCAGAGAAGCAGAACGCCGGGGGACAGACAGCAGAAGGTAAGTATGTAGTGTTTGTTTTTTTTAACTTTTACGCTGGTAACCAGGGTAAACATTGGGTTACTAAGCGCGGCCCTGCGCTTAGTTACCCGATGTTTACCCTGGTTACCGGCATCGTTGGTCGCTGGAGAGCTGTCTGTGTGACAGCTCTCCAGCGACCAAACAGCGACGCTGCAACGATCGACATCGTTGTCGGTATCGCTGCAGCGTCGCTCAGTTTGAAGGTACCTTTAGGGTATGTGCACATGTCAGGATTTCTTGCAGAATTTTTTCTGACAAAAACCGGACATTTCTGCCAGAAATCCACATGCGTTTTTTTTCGCATTTTTTCATGCGTTTTTGACGCATTTTTGGTGCGTTTTTGTGCGTTTTTTCCCAAATGCATAGAATAGTGGGAAAAACGCAGAAAATCCGCAAAATTAATGAACATGCTGCTTTTTTTACCGCGATGCATTTTTTCAGCGGAAAAAGAATGCATCATGTGCACAAAACAAGCAGAATGCATTCTAAATGCTAAGATGCATAATGTATGCGTTTTTAATGAGTTTTTATAGCGTTATCGCGAAAAACGCAAAAAAAACATGAAAAAACCTGAACGTGTGCACATAGCCTTAAAGGGAACCTGTCACCCCGTTTTTTCAGATTGAGATATAAATACTGTTAAATAGGGCCTGCGCTGTGCGTTACAATAGTGTATGTAGTGTACCCTTTCCGGTGGTGGCGTAGTTTGCATCTCGGCTTTGGGAAAATGGCCGCCCCCACCGATGACAGGGGGTAATAGCGCAGATCGCGCGCTGCTTCTTCACGTGCGCGCAGTAAATTCGTCACTGCGACATGCGCACACCACTACGCCACCAACGGAAAGCTGGGGAAGAAAAGAGCGATGTCACCACGCCCACCTGACCAGACCAGCCTGATTGACAGGCGAAAACGGCGACTTTGGTAATGTATTTCGCAGCATAGGTGGGGAATCAGTGTACACTACATACACTATTGTAACGCACAGCGCAGGCCCTATTTAACAGTATTTATATCTCAATCTGAAAAAACGGGGTGACAGGTTCCCTTTAATGGTAAAGTGTAAGGCTGTGTGCACACGTTGCGTTCTTTCGCATTTTTTTCCGCTATAAAAACGCATACATATGCATCCCACAAATTATAATACATTCTGCAATTTTTGTGCACATGATGCGTTTTTTTCGCAAAAAAAAAAAACGCATCGCAGTAAAAAACGCATCATGTTCATTAATTTTGCGGATTTTTCGTGTTTTTCCTGCTATTTAATGCATTGGGAAGCTCCGGAAAAAATGCGTCAAAACTCAGGAAAAACGCAAAAAAAAACGCATGCGGATTTCTTGCAGAAAATGTCCTTTTTTCTTCAGGAATTTTATGCAAGAAATCCTGACGTGTGCACATACCCTCAAAGCTAAACAATGTCACACAAACTCAATGAACTGCCAGTGTCTTTAGTAAATGATTCCAGACCAATTCACCTCCCCCAGCTGTTACATTTGTATGAGTATTTTTTTATGAACATGTCTTGTATTGGTGACCTGAGGTCATGCTTGTGGTGAAAGCAAAGCTGAACTTTAGGATACTGAAAAACGCAGCAAAAAATGTAGCAAAAAACACACCAAAACATGCGTTTTTGTCGCTGCTTCTTTTCTGCCAAGAGTGCAGGTTTTGCTGCAGAATAAAACGAAACAAAAATGCCTAGTGTGAACTTAGACTAAAAAGGTACAGTATATACCGTACCTATCGCTACATGTTTAGAAGTGTTATGCATTTACTTAGGATTTTTGGGACTGTTATTATGATTAATGTTGTATAAAGTTAGGGTAACAGGGCCATACTTTTCGTGCGATAGCAATTCTCAAAAAAGTTGCACGACTGAATATTTGGGCATCTTGTCTGCGACGTGCTGCTTCACGACTATTTTAGAGCTCTGACTCTGATGTAAAATAAAAGAGCTATTCCATTGAAGGCAACGGCAAGAAATTCGCTTGCAATTGAAAATGCAACTAATTTGGAAACATTTGCGACTCTATCGCACGAGCAGGATGTCACAGGTCACAGTGTGACACCTTATTATTATTATTTTGTATAATCGCGCCATCTATTTCATGGCACTTTACATGTGAGGAGAGGTATACATAATAAAAACAAGTACAATAATCTTAAACAATACAAGTCACTACTGGTACAGGAGGAGAGAGGACCCTGCCCGCGAGGGCTCACAATCTACAAGGGATGGGTGAGGATACAGTATGTGCGGGTAGAGCTGGTCGTCCAGCGGTTTGGTGGATCGGTGGTTACTGCAGGCTGTAGTCTTGTCGAAAGAGGTAGGTCTTCAGGTTCTTATTGAAGGTTTCTAAGGTAGGCAAGAGTCTGATATTTTGGGGTAGAGGGTTCCAGAGTAGGGGGGATGCGCGGGAGAGGAGATCTTGTGAGGATCGGAGGTTGCGTGCAGGTAAGTACCGGGAGAAGAGGCCACAGATGTATGGAGGACACAGGTTTTGGATGGCTTTGTATGTCACGGTTAGGGTTTTGAACTGGAGTCTTCGGATAATGGGGAGCTAGTGCAGGGACTGACAGAGGGAGAGCCAGGGGAATAGCCGGGGACACGTGGATTAGTCAGGCAGCAGAGTTTAGAATAGATTGGAGGGGTGCGAGAGTGTTAGAGGGGAGGCCACAGAGCAGGAGGTTGCAGTAGCTGAGGCTGGAGATGATGAGGGCATGGACTAGGGTTCTTCCAGAGTCTTAGTTTAGGAATGCACGGATCCGGGAAATATTTTTGAGTTGGAGTCGGCAGGAAGTGGAAAGGGCTTGGATATGTGGTTTGGAGGAGAGATCAGTGTCAAGGGTTACCCCGAGGCAGCGAGCTTGTGGGACTGGGGAGAGTGGGCAGCCATTTACGTTAATAGATAGGACTGTTGGGGGAGTCGAGTGAGATGGGGGAAAGATGATGAATTCTGTTTTGTCCATGTTAAGTTTTAGAAATCTAGCAGAGAAGAAAGATGAAATAGCGGAAAGACATTGTGGGGTTCTAGTTATTAGGGAAGTGGTATCTGGTCCAGAGATGTAGATCTGTGTGTCATCAGCATAGAGATGATACTGAAAGATGTGATTATCTAAAGCTGTCCGAGGCCGAAGGTGTAGATGGAGAAGAGTAGGGGTCCTAGCACTGAACCTTGCGGGACTCCTTTGGAAATGATCCGGTGGCCTAATGAGACACTGATTTCAGTGTGACAAATGTCATCATGTCGCCATAGCCCAATGACCCAGAAATAAGATAGTAGGATTCCTGGGAGCTTTCTATGAAATATTGACAATTGTTGCTGTATAGTGTAAGCCAATGTATCGCACTTAGGGTGTATTCGCTTTTCCCTTCTATCATATACTCTTGTGAAAACTGCAAAAGAAATCACTTATTAAATTCACTAGATGGTGGCCCGATTCTAACGCATCGGATATTCTAGAATATGTATGTATGTATATAGCAGCCACATAGTATATAGCACAGGCCACGTAGTATATAGAAGCCATGTAGTATATAGCAGACAAATACTACGTGGCCTGTGCTATATACTATGTGGCTGCTATATACATACATACATACATACATACATATTGTAGAATACCCGATGCGTTTCATGTGTGGATGAAAGATGGTACTGCGCAGATAGTGTGATAAATATGAGTTCGCCTTTACCCGACCATCTCACTCCTGCAACAAATGAATGCAAAGTAAGGCCGGCATTGATCACTTGGGATTGATTCGCACGGTGCTCTACCTACAATTAATATATATGGTTTACTTCCATTTGGTTCCTAGAAATCCCTAAAGTAAATTCAATTCCTCATTTATAATTCAAGTGTTCTAAGAGTAAGGGAGGAAAACTGAAAATGTATAAAATGATTATCATGCTCTTGCTACTATTATTAAACATAATTCACATAAAATCTCAGCAGATTTGAGACAATGAGAATATAAATTCTATATTTTATGTTTTTTTTTCCACTGATGTGTTATATAGCAGCCACCTTTCAAAGGTCTGGGAATAACATATAATTCACAACAGTCCCATCCAGGAGGGAGTCACAATCTACTGTCCTTATTTCTCACAAACTAGTAGGGCTATAAGTTTTAACCTACTATTGGAGTATGGGATCAAACCAGAGAACCAAAAGGAGAACATACAACCATTCAGATGTTCTCCTAGGTCCAGCTCAAACCAGGGCCTCGAATGCTGCATGACGCCAGAGCAAGTGATGTTCTTACAGAAAGGTTAAGCTTTGACTTGTGTTAAAAAGGACTTGACGCTTGCCATAAACATGATGTTTTTCTCCTTCTATTGCATCTCTCTAGTCTTGAAATATGCCCCCTCTTACACTACGTAAATCCATACTTTTAGTGAACTGGGCATTGTCGTATAAAGTGAAGTCTCAGTGAAGAGTTGAGGATTCTACGCCAAACAAAACAAAATAACGCCAAAATTAGCAAAATAGTGGCATTTACCCTAAGGGTAAGTTCATATTGCGTTTGGGTGATCTGTTTAAAGGATCCGTTACTTAGCGGCATTAACACTATCTACTGGATCCGTTAACGCGCCCATAGGCTTCCATTATTGTAACGCATCCTAACGCATGTCAAAATCGGCATGCGTTAGCAATGATGCGTTACTTTGTGACGCACCCTCTAACGCAGTCTACCGCGCATTCGGGTACGTTAGGTCTAATGCACAGTGAAAGGACGAGTTCACTATGCATAGACCTCTATTACTAACGCATGCCAACGCAATGGCACCATGCGTTAGCGCGACTGTATAAAAAAAGAGATTTTGTGCATCAGCGTTAGCGCATCCGTTTAACTGATCCGTTAAATAGATGGCACTAACGCGATGTGAACCTAGCCTAAACTACATGGGCTACTATGGCAGTCAGGAGCCTGATGAGGGCAAACATCACCATCTTGGTCCTCCTCTGAAGCTCAGCTATATGTTAAGATTCAAAAAAGATCGAAATTTACACTGTGACGAGAAGGAAAAAAAATAATAAAAGGTGTTCTTTTGGTCACCACTCATCTCTAAAAAATGCAATAAACATAGATCAAAAGGTCGTATAGAATCAAAAATAGAATCAATAAAACCGTCATCTCCTCACGCAAAAGTAGAAGAATGGTGTGCACTCAGGTCAAGGACAATGAGGTGCTGGTAAACTGACCATGAGGTCAAGTCAATCACAGAGAAGAAATTACCGCACACTCGATACTGGTCAAATGCAAAAAAGGTCTATGCCCATGTTTATTCAACACAAAATAAGTGATTGCCACATTTGGAAAAAGATAGACAATGAACCCGACGTTTCGACCCTCCCGGGTCTTACTCATGGGGTTACTCTAGTCTTTTGAAATCTACGCGTGTGGGTGGCAGTGGTAGAGCAAGCGATCCCTTAAACTTAAGGTATGACCTGATTGTGGGGCCAGTAGGGGCTGTTGTCCCAAGTAGAAGGAGGCCTAATATAGGAAGGGCCGCCTTGTGGCCAGTGGGCCTGAGAGTCGTGCTGTGTGGGTTCCTATATGCAGTCAGCGGCGCATCCCACGCCTTGCTATATGTTCCAGGCTGGAGCCTCCTATATTAGGCCTCCTTCTACTTGGGACAACAGCCCCTACTGGCCCCACTATCAGGTCATACCCTAAGTTTAAGGGATCGCTTGCTCTACCACTGCCACCCACACGCGTAGATTTCAAAAGACTAGAGTAACCCCATGAGTAAGACCCGGGAGGGTCGAAACGTCGGGTTCATTGTCTATCTTTTTCCAAATGTGGCAATCACTTATTTTGTGTTGAATAAACATGGGCATAGACCTTTTTTGCATTTGACCAGTATCGAGTGTGCGGTAATTTCTTCTCTGTGATCTCCTCACGCAAAACACAAGCCCTCACTCAGCTCAATTGAGAGAAAAACAAAAATGTTACAAAGCGCAGAAAATTGTGACACAAACCCAATCCTTTTTTTTTTTTTTATCTTCTTACCTCCACTTAAATGAAAAAAAAAAATCTAGACAATTTTGGTATCGCTGCAATCGTACTGACCTGGAGAATCATGACATAACTTTCACTTGTAACAAAATGAAGACAAAATTATAAAAAACATGGTGGAATAGCATTTTTTTTCTAAGTTTTACCATACTTGGGATTTTTTCCCCGTTTTTCAGTACATTGAATGATAAAATGAATAGCATCATTCAAAGCCTCAAATGACAAGCTGTTACACAGCTATGTGGAGGGAAAGTTAAAAAAAAGTTATGGCTCCTTGAACAAAAGGAGAAAAAAACAAACATGCAAAACGAAAATAGGCTGCATAGTGATGGGGTTAAAGGGTACTTAATACCAGTCTTGGGCTGTCCTTTTTATTTAAAGGACAACCCCTTCTTAAACTAAATGTTTGGCCCTGATGAAATAACAAAGCCTATACTTACCTCTCTCTCGTGTCGGTGCCGTCCAGTTGGCACTCGCGGTCCCAGGGCTGTGATGCAGAGTTAGTACACGTGATGCCCAGTGCCCAATTAGCGCTGTCCCCAGCTCCGAATGGGCGCTGGCGTCACGTGTCACAACACCCAACAACAGCCCCGGGGAGAGCGAGTGCCGACACCGCGGGAATGGCGCCGGCATGGGAGGTGAGTATAGGCTTTATTATTTTATCAGGACCAAACATTTTGTTTAAGAAAAGGTTGCCCTAGTAGTGGACAACCCCTTTAAGAAATGGACAAGCAGCCTCAAATTTCTGAATTTTAGAAAGTACATCTAGCGACAAATAAAGTCCAAAGTTTCCCTAAAATGTCCCCTAAGTGACCCTACTTTTAAGCAAAACTCGGGTCCAAATCAAATGTGGGATTCAGAGATCTCGTTCTTTGCACTAACCCAGCACTGCCACATACATACTTTACTAAGTGTTACTGAATGGTAATCATTATAATAAGGTGACAATTCGATAACAGCTTAATAAAGTACCATACTCTGCAGTCCTGGGATAGTGCAAAGAGCAAAACCTTGAGGAGGGCCCCTGAAAGTTGTGAGGCCCACTATGCATGCTGGGTTCTACCAGTCTATAAGGTAAGAGCCATACTTTTGCTAGAAAGTCATCTTAAATCCTTTAGTTTAAGCAATTATCAGATCCAGTGATGTCCCCTAATGTTTGACTTTGTAGAATGTTAAACATTGATGGAAGTAATGCAGCTTGGCATATTCTAACAGTATGCAATGTACACACTGTTAAAGAAGTTGTCAACTACTTGGACAACTTCTTGTTATAACCCCTCGATTAGCCCCCATAATATAATAAAGCTTATACTCTGCGCAATACTGTAAAGCACTGCGGAATACGTTAGCGCTATATAAAAATAAAGATGATTATATTACTCACCTCCCGTGCCAGCGCCGTTCCCAAGGTGTCTGCACTTGCGGACCCAGGGCTCCCGTGCTGTTGTTGTGACACGTGATGGCGGTGCCCTACCAGGGCTGGCGTCACTGTCCCCACCTCTTGTCAAATTGAGCAGGAAGAGGAGGTCCGATCAGCTGCAGCCTGGACTTCCTCTTCATGCTAGATTTGTCCGAAGGTGGGGACAATGACGCCAGCGCTGACTGGGCGCCGGTGTTACATATCACAACAGTACGGGAGCCCTGGGACCACGAGTGCAGACACTGCTGGAGCGGCGCCGGCATGGGAGGAGAGTATAGGCTTTATTATTTTATCGGGGACAAACATTTTGATCAAGAAGGGGTTGTCATAGTAGATTAGGCACTGATGGACGTTGTGAGCGGTGGACAAGTGACTGATAGTATGCAATTTGCATATTTGCGGTCACGTGCCAGCTAGTTTCTCATCCAATTTTCTCTATAAAATATTAAGGGAAGTGGATGAGAAACTAGTTGGCATGTGATTGCAAGTATGCAAATCGGGTACTAGCCACGTGTCCACAGCACAAAACATCTAGCAGATCCGAATCTTAACAGTGTGCATAATCCACATTATTATTTTTGCACTCTTTGCAGGAAGTTTGCCATGGGTGGAAAACCCCTTACATTATTGATAACTAGATTGTGGCCCGATTCTAATGCATCGGGTATTCTAGAATATGCATGTCCCCGTAGTATATGGACAATGATGATTCCAGAATTCGCGGCAGACTGTGCCCGACGCTGATTGGTCGAGGCAACCTTTATGACATCATCGTCGCCATGGTAACCATTATGACATCTACGTCGATACTGTGCCCATCACTGAATCAGAAACGTGAGATGTCTACGTCCTTTATGACATCATTGTCGCTGTGCCCGTTGCTGATTGGTCGAGGCCTGGGGGCCTCGACCAATCAGAGACGCGGGATGTCTACGTCCTTTATGACATCATCGTCGCTGTGCCCGTTGCTGATTGGTCGAGGCCTGGCGGCCTCGACCAATCAGAGACGCGGGATTTCCAGGACAGACAGACAGAAAGACAGACAGAAGGAATAATAATAATCTTTATTTTTATATAGCGCTAACATATTCCGCAGCGCTTTACAGTTTTGAACACATTATCATCGCTGTCCCCGATGGGGCTCACAATCTAGAATCCCTAGAATGTGGGAGGAAACCGGAGTGCCCGGAGGAAACCCACGCAAACACAGAGAGAACATACAAACTCTTTGCAGATGTTGTCCTGGGTGGGTTTAGAACCCAGGACCCCAGCGCTGCAAGGCTGCTGTGCTAACCACTGCGCCACCGTGCTGCCCTTAGACAATTATATATATAGATAAATGCATTTTAAAGGACTATATGGACTATCAGTCAGTCAAAATGGATTCTATGACATGTAATCGAGAGGACCTCCATGAAGATAACCCAGATTAAAGTCACCACACTATTATCATTTTTGTGCTGACATGAGGGGTTTATCATTGATAAACTCTATTTAGATTGTTTTGAAGTTCTTCTCCACAAACAAGTGTAGGAGTTTAAGAACCTGTGGATAAATAGGTGGTGAATTACAGGAATTTGGCTGTGTGTTTGTGAGTGTTTTTACTTAAGGATCAAGCTAACCTCTGTCCAACAATATTTTTAGAAGCTCTTATCCACATTCATAAAAGATGAAATAATAAATGACCGTGCCGCTCCTCTCCACGGGCCGGGTGGAGAATGCTCCTCAGCTTTTGTTAACATGAATAAGGCCGGGCCGAAATACTAAACATACCCCTGGACAAGGAGAGAGGTTTGTGAAAAAATAGCAGCAGATCTAATTTGGTATTTTGGAAACATTTCTTATAATAAAATGTTGTAACAACACAGTATCAACTCTTTGAAAAGCAACCAAAGCTCACTCTACAGCAAATCATAGTTGTATCATTCCATGGTCACTGGTATAAAAAGAAAGTGAAGACTTTGCAGACAGAAATTAAAACCCCGCCACCTACAATACGACAGGACCGGCACCCATGTACAGAAGAAGTTCTCCTGGCCTCATTGTTTCCAGTTACAGCAAACACAAAGCATTGTAGATGGAGGCACACTGAATAAAGGAGGAATAAAGCAGCTTAGCTGCTGGAATGCATTGTTCTTCATGCCACAGAAAGTAAGAGGTGCAGTTCTCCTCCCCTGCTAACATCACCATGGAAATCTCCAGAGCAAGACCTTAATCCAGAAAGCAGACAACCTTACAATGCCCTTTCACTTATACTTACCTTCCCCCAAGTATTTAGGATGACAAAGGAATGCTTGCATTTTACCCTCCTCGCCTCATATTCTTTTAAAAGAAAAAGGTTCTGCCTTTTCTCTAACAAATGTTAAAAAATGAAATATAATTTGAAAGCTTAATATAATTTTCCATGAAATGACAAAATATTTTACACTGAAGGAGAAAGGGAAACACCTACCTGACAAATATCTTTATACACTAGTAAAGTCTCACCCATAAATGTAACCCTATATTGTCCTGAGTTAGTGATTCCCAGCCCTATTGCTGAAGGGTAAGGGCTCACATACTCATTAGACTAATGTAGGCTAAACCAGGAACAGTCGATGGTTTATGGGGGCGCGATGGTTGGAATCATGCGTGTCCTATTTCAGATTGCCCATCAGATTGTCCTTCAAGAGATAAGCCACCAGCCAATGTGTCCTTCAGAGATCTTCTCATAGCGAACACACGGGCCAAGCCGGCGCTCCTGTCAATGGAAAGTGGCCAGTCAGCTGAACGATCAGCATAAGGATTGTTCGGCCAACAGCCATCTAATGTGTATCTAATTAAAGCTTAGAAGATGTTCTCGTTATCAGGAAACCCCTAACTCCATTCCTGCCTCAAACCAGCTTGGAGTAGGAGCTACATTTCTGAATTCTGCCATACACCCTAATGCCCGGACCAACAAAGGGCAGACCCGAGAAAACTAAACACCGCTGGCTGTGGATTATCTTCCATGAATTGGGACAGATCTTAGGCTATGTGTCCACAGGCCGTATTACATCCGGAATAGCTGCGGATTGAACGCTGCATAGAGCCGCAGTGTTCAATCCGCAGCGTCCAGATGTTACAGCAGGTTGGGGTGGATTTTATGAAATCCTGTCTCCACTATGCGTGCGAACACGCACCCGGTGGCCCTGCGTTTCCGGACATGCGACGCGTCTTTTTAGATCGCAGCATGTTGGTTTACCTTGCGGCGATGCTGCGTCGCCGCAAGGTAAAGCACAGGGCCCTATGAATGGGGTGCGGAGATTCCGGATGTGTGCAATGAAAACATCCAAAATCACCGCGCGTACAGAAGGGGGCGGAGCGAGTATTCCGCTCCGTCCAAAGCGCCGGCAATCCGGATAGTGGAAACATACCCTTACATTTAAATTTCAACCTCTCGATCCTTTTCTTCCCCAAGCTCACCTGTCTGGGGAGAGTTGGAAGACGCCTATACACATCAGATGTTCGGCCCTCTTTATGGGAGCCTTAGTATATCACTGATATGGCAATAAGTTGGCTAGATGTGGCTGCAATTGACCAACTTTTGTGTGATCTGACAACAAGACCAGAAAGGCTAAAAGGAAATACATGACAGTTTCTGTGCCCTAATAATGACTCTTTAAGTCACTTCTCATAGTTTTACGTAATTGAAGGCAAGAGTACACATAGGTTATTGTTAAAAGACAGCTAATATAGCAATCCAAGGCACCAACACAGAAAAAGCAGGTGCTGGAGGAAGTTTTCCTACTCTCCCCACAAACACAAGCTATTTTATCAGTTGGCCAGATGTACTCCCCAATATACTCAATAATATAGACTTATTCCCCTTTACTTGTTAGCCAGATAGCTAGCTAACGTAGCTCTCGATTTAGTTGGCTCGGCCTGTCATCTTACCAGTCATGAATGGTCGGCATATAACACTATCCACTGCACAAGGAACATCTGGATTGCTGATCTGTCTGTATTGATCAGCTGGTAGCCAGGGGGCTTCATTATGAAAAGATGGACTCTCTCTGAAGTTGAAAAGCAGCTTACAAAAGTATTTCTAACAATTCTAAATGCTAGGGACTGTATACATATTTAATAAAATGAAGTTAGAGTGGAAGGGATATATTGCTGCATCCATCTTCACATCCACTCAGATGTTTTGTAAAAAAAAAACTAGTGAACAAAGCCTAAGGCAATGAGAAGAGAATCTGTCCTGGGAGAGCAAGTGCTCTGTCCCTCCATGAAGTGGAGAATGAAGAGTCTGATGCTAGAAACCAGCTACGTATGATGTTGGTATATTGTCTGTACACTGTAGGCAGCGTTCTCTCTGGGTCAGCACTAGTGATGGCGGGGTAAGCTGACAGCTATACAGGCAGCCGTTACCCCTGACGGATGCCGGAAATATGGCGCTGCGAGGCCGCACTTACAGTGATGAGGCTCTGAGCACAGAGGTAACCAACAAGCATTGTGTCCCTCTGGCAGGTACAAGTGGTGGTTCTGTACGAGCACTAAGAAACCGCTGATTTATAAAGGAAAAATCATCACTAATAAACTTCGCTGTGAAACCTCAGTACAAGAAATGATATGTTTTATATTTTTTTGTCTGTTTTTGTTAGTAATACTATTTGCCTGTGTGCACACAATGACCGATACTCCATATGGATCAATAATGGCTTTCTGTGCTGGGGCTCGTCTCTGCCACCTGCTTCAGAAGTGGAAGAAAAGCTGCTCTCCCCAAATTCTCTCCTTTAAGCAGAGTACCATAAGATGCCTCCTTCTTTTACAAAAGTACATCCATCAAATTGAAAAAGTTTATGGTTATCCCGATACCTTATGTCACTGAACGGTTAAGTCTCCATTTTACTGCAATGATTTAATCGATATGGCCTCTGGTCTGAAGCAGCACTATAATACTGCCCTTACTATTCTGTCAAAATGAGCACATACTATAAGTATTATCCATGCTATCCTCTCTCCAGGTCAGGTAGAGACACATCTGAATGCTCCTGGCTTATCTGATCCAGGTACCATTCCTGATTAGATCAGTGGAGTCATATTGACTCCTAAATATGGCTGATACCACATGGTCTGCCCTATGTATTCTTAAAATGCTCCATACTAAAGTACTTATTCACTTCCGCTCTACAAACACACACATATACTGTACATATATACGTATATATATACGTAGCTCGATAGATTGATTAATAAATACATATGGTATATATTTTTGCTACTGCTGCACTTCTTTATTGCCTCCTACTTTATAGTTTATTTATTCACTTCTGTATGTATAATATATATGTATATATATATATATATATATATATATATTATATATTTACTTTGCATTTATTTTGTATTTCCTATTCACAGGAATAGAAATCCAACCACAACTACTTGATGTAATAAAATTCCAGCACAGTGCAAAAAATAAATAAATAAATCATATCTACAATATATGTTTCCTAACCTCCTGCTAATATACAATACAGAATGATCCGAGTCAAATAGCAAAAGAAATAAATTTCAGAGCAAATGCTGTATGATTTATTGGATCCCTGACAATAAAATGTGATTTAAAACATTTATTTAGGAAATGGATTGTAATAAAAAGCCTTAATTAAAAAAAATGTATAGTATATACCTGGAATAAAATAGTTCCATGACACATGCCAATATGATCTGGAGCAAAACCACGAAGGGGAAATGAATTCCCGAGCTGTAACATTACTGATGCCCCCGATACAGATGAAACACGAGTCTAGTTCCTGTTTGCCTGTCTTCAAATGTTAAACTTCCCCAGCATAAGAGCTTATCTAAAATCTCCCAACAAGCTGTCACCTTCTCACATTAAATCCCCAGAAATAAAATGTCACATGCTCAGGAGTGCACGTCCTTTCTTATTGAAGACAAACAGACGGCGTTCCTTATCGGACACAAACTAATTCTTGGGCAAGAAAATGTAATTAAAGTGAAAATGCTGAATGTTGGCCATTGACGTCTGCAGCCAGCATCTTTTTATATTCCTGCTGAATATGTCACTCGTTAGGGGAGAGGGCAATTATTTGGAGTGCATGAAAAAAAAAAAGACTATTATGGATTGAATTAGCCAGAGGTCCACATTGGAGGACTGGGGCCTAAGAACGTGGCCAGCCTCAGACCAGTGAGAAGGGGGTGGGATGAGGAAAAAAAAGGAAAAAACGCCTCTCTCTCATCCATGGGGACCAGGACAACAGCTTCGGGGGCAACATGAAGGGGCCAGTGTGGCTTTTGGGGATGTAATATTAGTTCATGGAGGGGATTGAGGGCACAACGCTGAGCTCATTTATCATGCTCGCAGTCAGGAGGAAAGAAGTTTCTTCTCATGTGGGAAATATCTGGGGTTAGTGGGTTAGCAGAGTGACTTCTCGGTGAGGAATATGTGGTTGGTTTCAATCACGTCTCGTTTGGGGACCTCCAACCAGAAGACCAGGGCTAGCCGCTGAATGATGGTCTTCTCCTTGGGCGACTTTAGTGACATTTCCTCTCATTCTCGTTTCGTAGGAGAGAGCATAAAAGCAGGAAGCCAGTCAGCACATTATGGCTTATAGACTGTAAAACCTGGAGGCAGACTGTAAGTAATCCCCACGGCTCGCCTGGCTCCAGCTTAAACACCATGGACAGTACTCAGCACAGAAGCCCTACTGACAGGAGCACTGGAAACAAAAGCCAAAATCAGGGTGAGGAGAGTGACAGGAGCAGATGAGGCAGAGGAACAAGCTATATAATGAACGCCCCAGACACACAAGGTAGGAAAATAACAGGAACAGGGTGGCGGACAGTGACATAACTAAGGCTTATTATCGGCATTACTAAATAATCAAGCAGCAGATGGGAAGGGGCAGGTAGACACCACTCCCACCATCTTATTGTCACCATGTAAAATCACACAAAGAAATGCTTCGCTGCTAAACATGCCCGCCACACAAAGAGCCGGTTAGCCTTAAGACCTCCGCCCCAGAGAAATGGGAAAGGCCACCTCCATCATGGGAACTTCTCCCTGCATAATCCATGAAATCAAGGTGGGAATATAGGCAAGAGGCCGGGGGGCCGGCGAGGGTCTGAGGCTCGGTCCCCTTGTAAATAGTATTAAGCAATGATGATCTGCACCATCTGTGCTGCACTTGGCAACAGCCTCCGTTTTAACCCCTTTTTTTCATGCATTTAAGGAAAGGTACCAGCTTGACCTTCTTTCCTCCACTCAGTAGGTGCCCATCAAGGATGCTAATAAAGTAGCTGAAGGCACATGTATCCCCGGGGGGCAGCGAAAACAGATTGTGCTGTAATCCTTTCAATCGCCATGGTGACACAAAGGCACTTCTGGTGTTTGGTTACCCCCTGGGTTTATCTGGTGGTGGCCTTACAAATACATGCGTGGCGCACATGTGGTGGGCACAGGAAAGTGTACAAGTGTCATGTAAATTGTTAGGGCAGTACAGGGAATGAGGTGTGGAAGAAGTAAAGCAGGCTGAGACTGGCAGGACACCTAATACCCGGTGTCAGATTCACCCCACACGTCCACAGGACATGTCCTATTATCCAGCTCCCTCCACATCTTGTGGGAAATAAGAATGGACAGGCTGGGTAATACTACTAGGAGAAGCCACACACAGGGTGACATAGGTCCTGGCACTACACAACCCCAGCAGGTGCATGTGAGCCAATACCAGGGGACAAATCCTGCTCATTACAAGTCACCCACCTCAAGAGGCCTACAGGACCTGCGGCAATAAGGGTCTCCCCAGGGCGGGGGGCACTCCACACACATAACCCAAAAGTAGAGAGCACTACAAACAGGCTGGTACCATGGTGCACAGATCATGGCAATGCCCTGGGCCAGTGGTGAATGCTTGTCATAGGGCATGAATGGTGAGATGGGTGTGCGGATGTGGGAACACAAGTGATCTGTAGGTAGTGATATGTATACAGCTTGTAGTAGTGACATGTATACAGCTAGTAGTGACATGTATACAGCATGTAGTAGTGACATGTATACAGCATGTAGTAGTGATCTGTATACAGCATGTAGTAGTGACATGTATACAGCATGTAGTGGTGATATGTATACAGCTTGTAGTAGTGACATGTATACAGCTAGTAGTGACATGTATACAGCTAGTAGTGACATTATACAGCATGTAGTAGTGACATGTATACAGCATGTAGTAGTGACATGTATACAGCATGTAGGGTGGTGACATGTATACAGCATGTAGTAGTGCTATGTATACAGCATGTAGTAGTGACATGTATACTGCATGTAGTAGTGACATGTATACATCATGAAGTAGTGACATGTATACAGCATGTAGTAGTGACATGTATACAGCATGTAGTAGTGACATGTATACAGCATGTAGTAGTGACATGTATACAGCATGTAGTAGTGACATGTATACATCATGTAGTAGTGACATGTATACAGCATGTAGTAGTGACATGTATACAGCATGTAGTAGTGACATGTATACAGCATGTAGTAGTGACATGTATACAGCATGTAGTAGTGACATGTATACAGCATGTAGTAGTGACATGTATACAGCATGTAGTAGTGACATGTATACAGCATGTAGTAGTGACATGTATACAGCATGTAGTAGTGACATGTATACAGCATATAGTAGTGACATGTATACAGCATGTAGTAGTGACATGTATACATCATGTAGTAGTGACATGTATACAGCATGTAGTAGTGCTATGTATACAGCATGTAGTAGTGACATGTATACAGCATGTAATAGTGACATGTATACATCATGTAGTAGTGACATGTATACATCATGTAGTAGTGACATGTATACATCATGTAGTAGTGACATGTATACAGCATGTAGTAGTGACATGTATACATCATGTAGTAGTGACATGTATACAGCATGTAGTAGTGACATGTATACAGCATGTAGTAGTGACATGTATACAGCATGTAGTAGTGACATGTATACATCATGTAGTAGTGACATGTATACATCATGTAGTAGTGACATGTATACAGCATGTAGTAGTGACATGTATACAGCATGTAGTAGTGACATGTATACAGCATGTAGTAGTGACATGTATACATCATGTAGTAGTGACATGTATACAGCATGTAGTGGTGACATGTGTACAGCATGTAGTAGTGACATGTATACAGCATGTAGTAGTGACATGTATATAATACTAACATATATGTAGTGATCTGTATGTAGCACATAGTAGTAACCTGTATATAGTCTATATGTAGTGATCCGTATGCATTATATAGTGTATATCACGTATGTAGTGACCTGTATCTAGCAGTGACCCGTATACATCACATAGTGTATATCATGTATATAGTGACATGTATGTAGCAGTGATCCGTATCCATCCCATCGTGTATAGTATCCCCTGCATGTAGCAGTGATCCGTATCCATCACATAGTGTATAGTATCCCTGTATCTAGCAGTGACCTGTATACATCACATAGTGTATAATGTCCCCTGCATGTAGCAGTGATCCGTATCCATCACATAGTGTATAATATCCCTGCATGTAGCAGTGATCCGTATCCATCCCATCGTGTATAGTATCCCCTGCATGTAGCAGTGATCCGTATCCATCACATAGTGTATAATGTCCCCTGCATGTAGCAGTGATCCGTATCCATCCCATCGTGTATAGTATCCCCTGCATGTAGCAGTGATCCGTATCCATCACATAGTGTATAATTTCCCCTGCATGTAGCAGTGATCCGTATCCATCACATAGTGTATAATATCCCTGCATGTAGCAGTGATCCGTATCCATCACATAGTGTATAATATCCCTGCATGTAGCAGTGATCCGTATCCATCCCATAGTGTATAATTTCCCCTGCATGTAGCAGTGATCCGTATCCATCACATAGTGTATAATTTCCCCTGCATGTAGCAGTGACCTGTATACATCGTGTATAGTATCCCCTGTATGTAGCAGTGATCCGTATCCATCACATCGTGTATAGTATCCCCTGTATGTAGCAGTGATCCGTATACATCGTGTATAGTATCCCCTGCATGTAGCAGTGACCTGTATACATCGTGTATAATACCCCTGCATGTAGCAGTGATCTGTATACATAGTGTATAATACCCCTGCATGTAGCAGTGATCCGTGTCCATCCCATCGTGTCTGTCCCCGTCTGGAGCCGCACGCCATGCTGGGATTACCTGGTGCAGCAGCAGGGCCGCCAGGATGCGCAGGGTCGGCAGCAGGACTCCGGGCTTTCTCCGGCACATGGTGGAGTGAGGACCGGGGAGATGATGGCTTCAGATGCACAATAATACAAGAGTCCCAGACCTATGACTGGCACCGGAGAGCGGCGGCGGTGCTGATCCGTGCACCCCGTGCCCAGAACACACACTGGGTGATTTCCAGAGAATCCTGCAGTTGCCACCCTCCCCCGGGAGGAGCCCCCGGGCTGCACTACAGTGATAGCCGCCGCCGTCCGCTCCACACTGGAGAGCTTCTCCTATTGTCCACGGCAGATAACGGTCAGCAGGAAGGTCCAGATCCGGCAGAGGCTGCACTTGTGCTGTGATGGCAGCAGCCCGGGCTCAGTCCTCCTCACTGGACTCGGCCGAGGTGGCTCTCCCGCTAGAGCATCACACGGAGCAGCGCCCCTCAGTCTCCTCCTGCTCCTCACACTGATAACAATACAAGGCGCTGGCTGCAGGAGTCCCGGGCGGCTGCTGATGATGGCGGCTCCTCCTCCTCCCTGTCACCATCTCCTCACACACGAGCCGGTGCGGTCCTCCTCACAGAGTAATGGTCCTCCTCTCATAGTAATGGTCCTCGTCACAGAGTAATGGTCCTCCTCACAGAGTAATGGTCCTCCTCACAGAGTAATGGTCCTCCTCACAGAGTAATGGTCCTCCTCTCATAGTAATGGTCCTCGTCACAGAGTAATGGTCCTCCTCACAGAGTAATGGTCCTCCCCACAGAGTAATGGTCCTCCTCACAGAGTAATGGTCCTCGTCACATTGTGATGGTCCTCACAGAGTAATGGTCCTCCTCTCATACTAATGGTCCTCCTCACAGAGTAATGGTCCTCCTCTCATAGTAATGGTCCTCGTCACAGAGTAATGGTCCTCCTCACAGAGTAATGGTCCTCCTCACAGAGTAATGGTCCTCCTCTCATAGTAATGGTCCTCGTCACAGAGTAATGGTCCTCCTCACAGAGTAATGGTCCTCCTCACAGAGTAATGGTCCTCCTCTCGTAGCAATGGTCCTTCTCTCATAATAATGGTCCTCCTCACAGAGTAATGGTCCTCCTCACAGAGTAATGGTCCTCCTCTCAGAGTAATGGTCCTCCTCTCATAGCAATGGTCCTTCTCTCATAATAATGGTCCTCCTCATAGAGTAATGGTCCTCCTCTCATAGTAATGGTCCTCCTCTCAGAGTAATGGTCCTCCTCACAGAGTAATGGTCCTTCTCTCATAATAATGGTCCTCCTCATAGAGTAATGGTCCTCCTCTCATAGTAATGGTCCTCGTCACAGAGTAATGGTCCTCCTCACAGAGTAATGGTCCTCCTCTCAGAGTAATGGTCCTCCTCTCAGAGTAATGGTCCTCCTCTCAGAGTAATGGTCCTCCTCACAGAGTAATGGTCCTCCTCTCAGAGTAATGGTCCTCCTCACAGAGTAATGGTCCTCCTCACAGAGTAATGGTCCTCCTCTCAGAGTAATGGTCATCCTCACAGAGTAATGGTCCTCCTCTCAGAGTAATGGTCCTCCTCACAGAGTAATGGTCCTCCTGACAGAGCAATGGTCCTCCTCTTAGAGTAATGGTCCTCCTCACAGAGTTATGGTCCTTCTCACAGAGTAATGGTCCTCCTGACAGAGCAATGGTCCTCCTCACAGAGCAATGGTCCTCCTCCCAGAGTAATGGTCCTCCTGACAGAGCAATGGTGGGCAGCACGGTGGCGCAGTGGATAGCACAGCAGCCTTGCAGCGCTGGAGTCCTGGGTTCAAGCCCCACTAAGGACAACATCTGCAAAGAGTTTGTATATTGTCTCCGTGTTTGCGTGGGTTTCCTCCGGGTACTCCGGTTTCCTCCCACATTACAAAGACACACTGATAGGGACATTAGATTGTGAGCCCAAACGGGGACAGCAACGATAATGTGTGCAACCTGTAAAGCGCTGCGGAATATGTTAGCGCTATATAAAAATAAAGATTATTATAAAATAAAGATTATAATGGTCCTCCTCACAGAGTTATGGTCCTGCTCACAGAGTAATGGTCCCCCTCTCATAGTAATGGTCCTCATCTCAAAGTAATGGTCCTCCTCTCATAGTAATAGTCCTCTCATAGTAATGGTCCTCCTCTCATATTAATGGTCCTCTCATAGTAATGGTTCTCCTCACATAGTAATGGTCCTCCTCTCATGGTAATGGTCCTCCTCACATAGTAATGGTCCTCCTCTCATAGTAATGGTCCTCCTCACATAGTAATGGTCGTCCTCTCATTGTAATGGTCCTCCTCACATAATACTGGTTCTCCTCCCTGTCACTGTCTCCTCACACACGAGCTGCTGCGATCCTCCTCTCATATCAATGGTCCTCCTCTCATAGTAATGGTCCTCCTCACAGAGTAATGGTCCTCCTCACATTAATGGTCCTCCTCCCATGATATTGGTCCTCCTCACATAGTAATGGTCCTCCTCCCATGATATTGGTGCTCCTCACATAGTAATGGTCCTCCTCACATAGTACTGGTCCTCCTCTCATATTAATGGTCCTCCTCACATAGTAATGGTCCTCCTCTCATAGTAATGGTCCTCCTCACATAGTAATGGTCCTCCTCATATAGTAATGGTCCTCCTCTCATGGTAATGGTCCTCCTCTCATGGTAATGGTCCTGCTCACATGATAATGGTCCTCCTCACATAGTACTGGTCCTTCTCTCATATTAATGGTCCTCCTCACATAGTAATGGCCCTCCTCTCATTGTAATGGTCCTCCTAACATAGTAATGGTCCTCTTCTCATAGTAATGGTCCTGCTCACATAGTAATGGTCCTCCTCACATAGTAATGGTCCTCCTCTCATAGTAATGGTCCTCCTCTCATAGTAATGGTCCTCCTCACATAGTAATGGTCCTCCTCTCATAGTAATGGTCCTCCTCTCATAGTAATGGTCCTCCTCACATAGTAATGGTCCTCTTCTCATAGTAATGGTCCTCCTCTCATAGTAATGGTCCTCCTCACATAGTAATGGTCCTCTTCTCATAGTAATGGTCCTCCTCTCATAGTAATGGTCCTCCTCACATAGTAATGGTCCTTCTCACATAGTAATGGTCCTCCTCTCATAGTAATGGTCCTCCTCACATAGTAATGGTCCTCCTCTCATTGTAATGGTCCTCCTCACATAATAATGGTTCTCCTCCCTGTCACTGTCTCCTCACACACGAGCTGCTGCGGTCCTCCTCACATAGTATGGTCCTCCTCTCATATCAATGGTCCTTCTCACATAGTTATGGTCCTCCTCTCAAGGTAATGGTCCTCCTCACAGAGTAATGGTCCTCCTCACATTAATGGTCCTCCTCACATAGTAATGGTCCTCCTCCCATGATATTGGTCCTCCTCACATAGTAATGGTCCTCCTCCCATGATATTGGTCCTCCTCACATAGTAATGGTCCTCCTCCTTGTCACCGTCTCCTCACACACAAGCCGCTGCGGTCCTCCTCACATAGTAATGGTCCTCCTCTCATAGTAATGGGCCTCCTCTCATAGTAATGGTCCTCCTCTCATAGTAATGGTCCTCCTCACATAGTAATTGTCCTCACATAGTAATGGTCCTCCTCTCATGGTAATGGTCCTCCTCACATGATAATGGTCCTCCTCACATAGTACTGGTCCTCCTCTCATATTAATGGTCCTCCTCACATAGTAATGGTCCTCCTCTCATAGTAATGGTCCTCCTCACATAGTAATGGTCCTCCTCATATAGTAATGGTCCTCCTCTCATGGTAATGGTCCTCCTCTCATGGTAATGGTCCTGCTCACATGATAATGGTCCTCCTCACATAGTACTGGTCCTTCTCTCATATTAATGGTCCTCCTCACATAGTAATGGTCCTCCTCTCATAGTAATGGTCCTCCTCACATAGTAATGGTCCTCTTCTCATAGTAATGGTCCTGCTCACATAGTAATGGTCCTCCTCACATAGTAATGGTCCTCCTCTCATAGTAATGGTTCTCCTCTCATAGTAATGGTCCTCCTCACATAGTAATGGTCCTCCTCTCATAGTAATGGTCCTCCTCTCATAGTAATGGTCCTCCTCACATAGTAATGGTCCTCTTCTCATAGTAATGGTCCTCCTCTCATAGTAATGGTCCTCCTCACATAGTAATGGTCCTCTTCTCATAGTAATGGTCCTCCTCACATAGTAATGGTCCTCTTCTCATAGTAATGGTCCTCCTCACATAGTAATGGGCCTCCTCTCATAGTAATGGTCCTGCTCACATAGTAATGGTCCTGCTCACATAGTAATGGTCCTCTTCTCATAGTAATGGTCCTCCTCACATAGTAATGGTCCTCCTCACATAGTAATGGTCCTCCTCACATAGTAATGGTCCTCCTCTCATAGTAATGGTCCTCCTCACATAGTAATGGTCCTCCTCTCATAGTAATGGTCCTGCTCACATAGTAATGGTCCTCCTCACATAGTAATGGTCCTCCTCACATAGTAATGGTCCTCCTCACATAGTAATGGTCCTCCTCTCATAGTAATGGTCCTCCTCACATAGTAATGGTCCTCTTCTCATAGTAATGGTCCTCCTCTCATAGTAATGGTCCTGCTCACATAGTAATGGTCCTCCTCACATAGTAATGGTCCTCCTCACATAGTAATGGTCCTCCTCACATAGTAATGGTCCTCTTCTCATAGTAATGGTCCTCCTCTCATAGTAATGGTCCTCCTCACATAGTAATGGTCCTCTTCTCATAGTAATGGTCCTCCTCTCATAGTAATGGTCCTCCTCACATAGTAATGGTCCTCTTCTCATAGTAATGGTCCTCCTCACATAGTAATGGTCCTCTTCTCATAGTAATGGTCCTCCTCACATAGTAATGGGCCTCCTCTCATAGTAATGGTCCTGCTCACATAGTAATGGTCCTCTTCTCATAGTAATGGTCCTCCTCACATAGTAATGGTCCTCCTCACATAGTAATGGTCCTGCTCACATAGTAATGGGCCTCCTCACATAGTAATGGCCCTCCTCTCATTGTAATGGTCCTCCTAACATAGTAATGGTCCTCTTCTCATAGTAATGGTCCTGCTCACATAGTAATGGTCCTCCTCACATAGTAATGGTCCTCCTCTCATAGTAATGGTCCTCCTCTCATAGTAATGGTCCTCCTCACATAGTAATGGTCCTCCTCTCATAGTAATGGTCCTCCTCTCATAGTAATGGTCCTCCTCACATAGTAATGGTCCTCTTCTCATAGTAATGGTCCTCCTCTCATAGTAATGGTCCTCCTCACATAGTAATGGTCCTTCTCACATAGTAATGGTCCTCCTCTCATAGTAATGGTCCTCCTCACATAGTAATGGTCCTCCTCTCATTGTAATGGTCCTCCTCACATAATAATGGTTCTCCTCCCTGTCACTGTCTCCTCACACACGAGCTGCTGCGGTCCTCCTCACATAGTATGGTCCTCCTCTCATATCAATGGTCCTTCTCACATAGTTATGGTCCTCCTCTCAAGGTAATGGTCCTCCTCACAGAGTAATGGTCCTCCTCACATTAATGGTCCTCCTCACATAGTAATGGTCCTCCTCCCATGATATTGGTCCTCCTCACATAGTAATGGTCCTCCTCCCATGATATTGGTCCTCCTCACATAGTAATGGTCCTCCTCCTTGTCACCGTCTCCTCACACACAAGCCGCTGCGGTCCTCCTCACATAGTAATGGTCCTCCTCTCATAGTAATGGGCCTCCTCTCATAGTAATGGTCCTCCTCTCATAGTAATGGTCCTCCTCACATAGTAATTGTCCTCCTCACATAGTAATGGTCCTCCTCTCATGGTAATGGTCCTCCTCACATGATAATGGTCCTCCTCACATAGTACTGGTCCTCCTCTCATATTAATGGTCCTCCTCACATAGTAATGGTCCTCCTCTCATAGTAATGGTCCTCCTCTCATAGTAATGGTCCTCCTCACATAGTAATGGTCCTCTTCTCATAGTAATGGTCCTCCTCTCATAGTAATGGTCCTCCTCACATAGTAATGGTCCTCTTCTCATAGTAATGGTCCTCCTCACATAGTAATGGTCCTCTTCTCATAGTAATGGTCCTCCTCACATAGTAATGGGCCTCCTCTCATAGTAATGGTCCTGCTCACATAGTAATGGTCCTGCTCACATAGTAATGGTCCTCTTCTCATAGTAATGGTCCTCCTCACATAGTAATGGTCCTCCTCACATAGTAATGGTCCTGCTCACATAGTAATCGTCCTCCTCACATAGTAATGGCCCTCCTCTCATTGTAATGGTCCTCCTAACATAGTAATGGTCCTCTTCTCATAGTAATGGTCCTGCTCACATAGTAATGGTCCTCCTCACATAGTAATGGTCCTCCTCTCATAGTAATGGTCCTCCTCTCATAGTAATGGTCCTCCTCACATAGTAATGGTCCTCCTCTCATAGTAATGGTCCTCCTCTCATAGTAATGGTCCTCCTCACATAGTAATGGTCCTCTTCTCATAGTAATGGTCCTCCTCTCATAGTAATGGTCCTCCTCACATAGTAATGGTCCTTCTCACATAGTAATGGTCCTCCTCTCATAGTAATGGTCCTCCTCACATAGTAATGGTCCTCCTCTCATTGTAATGGTCCTCCTCACATAATAATGGTTCTCCTCCCTGTCACTGTCTCCTCACACACGAGCTGCTGCGGTCCTCCTCACATAGTATGGTCCTCCTCTCATATCAATGGTCCTTCTCACATAGTTATGGTCCTCCTCTCAAGGTAATGGTCCTCCTCACAGAGTAATGGTCCTCCTCACATTAATGGTCCTCCTCACATAGTAATGGTCCTCCTCCCATGATATTGGTCCTCCTCACATAGTAATGGTCCTCCTCCCATGATATTGGTCCTCCTCACATAGTAATGGTCCTCCTCCTTGTCACCGTCTCCTCACACACAAGCCGCTGCGGTCCTCCTCACATAGTAATGGTCCTCCTCTCATAGTAATGGGCCTCCTCTCATAGTAATGGTCCTCCTCTCATAGTAATGGTCCTCCTCACATAGTAATTGTCCTCCTCACATAGTAATGGTCCTCCTCTCATGGTAATGGTCCTCCTCACATGATAATGGTCCTCCTCACATAGTACTGGTCCTCCTCTCATATTAATGGTCCTCCTCACATAGTAATGGTCCTCCTCTCATAGTAATGGTCCTCCTCACATAGTAATGGTCCTCCTCATATAGTAATGGTCCTCCTCTCATGGTAATGGTCCTCCTCTCATGGTAATGGTCCTGCTCACATGATAATGGTCCTCCTCACATAGTACTGGTCCTTCTCTCATATTAATGGTCCTCCTCACATAGTAATGGTCCTCCTCTCATAGTAATGGTCCTCCTCACATAGTAATGGTCCTCTTCTCATAGTAATGGTCCTGCTCACATAGTAATGGTCCTCCTCACATAGTAATGGTCCTCCTCTCATAGTAATGGTTCTCCTCTCATAGTAATGGTCCTCCTCACATAGTAATGGTCCTCCTCTCATAGTAATGGTCCTCCTCTCATAGTAATGGTCCTCCTCACATAGTAATGGTCCTCTTCTCATAGTAATGGTCCTCCTCTCATGGTAATGGTCCTCCTCACATAGTAATGGTCCTCTTCTCATAGTAATGGTCCTCCTCACATAGTAATGGTCCTCTTCTCATAGTAATGGTCCTCCTCACATAGTAATGGGCCTCCTCTCATAGTAATGGTCCTGCTCACATAGTAATGGTCCTGCTCACATAGTAATGGTCCTTTTCTCATAGTAATGGTCCTCCTCACATAGTAATGGTCCTCCTCACATAGTAATGGTCCTCCTCACATAGTAATGGTCCTCCTCTCATAGTAATGGTCCTCCTCACATAGTAATGGTCCTCCTCTCATAGTAATGGTCCTGCTCACATAGTAATGGTCCTCCTCACATAGTAATGGTCCTCCTCACATAGTAATGGTCCTCCTCACATAGTAATGGTCCTCCTTTCATAGTAATGGTCCTCCTGACATAGTAATGGTCCTCTTCTCATAGTAATGGTCCTCCTCTCATAGTAATGGTCCTCCTCACATAGTAATGGTCCTCTTCTCATAGTAATGGTCCTCCTCTCATAGTAATGGTCCTGCTCACATAGTAATGGTCCTCCTCACATAGTAATGGTCCTCCTCACATAGTAATGGTCCTCCTCACATAGTAATGGTCCTCTTCTCATAGTAATGGTCCTCCTCACATAGTAATGGTCCTCCTCACATAGTAATGGTCCTCTTCTCATAGTAATGGTCCTCCTCTCATAGTAATGGTCCTCCTCACATAGTAATGGTCCTCCTCTCATAGTAATGGTCCTCCTCTCATAGTAATGGTCCTCCTCACATAGTAATGGTCCTCTTCTCATAGTAATGGTCCTCCTCACATAGTAATGGTCCTCTTCTCATAGTAATGGTCCTCCTCACATAGTAATGGTCCTCTTCTCATAGTAATGGTCCTCCTCACATAGTAATGGGCCTCCTCTCATAGTAATGGTCCTGCTCACATAGTAATGGTCCTGCTCACATAGTAATGGTCCTCTTCTCATAGTAATGGTCCTCCTCACATAGTAATGGTCCTCCTCACATAGTAATGGTCCTCCTCACATAGTAATGGTCCTCCTCTCATAGTAATGGTTCTCCTCACATAGTAATGGTCCTCCTCTCATAGTAATGGTCCTGCTCACATAGTAATGGTCCTCCTCACATAGTAATGGTCCTCCTCACATAGTAATGGTCCTCCTCACATAGTAATGGTCCTCCTCACATAGTAATGGTCCTCCTCTCATAGTAATGGTCCTCCTCACATAGTAATGGTCCTCTTCTCATAGTAATGGTCCTCCTCTCATAGTAATGGTCCTCCTCACATAGTAATGGTCCTCTTCTCATAGTAATGGTCCTCCTCTCATAGTAATGGTCCTGCTCACATAGTAATGGTCCTCCTCACATAGTAATGGTCCTCCTCACATAGTAATGGTCCTCCTCACATAGTAATGGTCCTCTTCTCATAGTAATGGTCCTCCTCACATAGTAATGGTCCTCCTCACATAGTAATGGTCCTCTTCTCATAGTAATGGTCCTCCTCTCATAGTAATGGTCCTCCTCACATAGTAATGGTCCTCCTCTCATAGTAATGGTCCTCCTCTCATAGTAATGGTCCTCCTCACATAGTAATGGTCCTCTTCTCATAGTAATGGTCCTCCTCACATAGTAATGGTCCTCTTCTCATAGTAATGGTCCTCCTCACATAGTAATGGGCCTCCTCTCATAGTAATGGTCCTGCTCACATAGTAATGGTCCTGCTCACATAGTAATGGTCCTCTTCTCATAGTAATGGTCCTCCTCACATAGTAATGGTCCTCCTCACATAGTAATGGTCCTGCTCACATAGTAATCGTCCTCCTCACATAGTAATGGTCCTCCTCACATAGTAATGGTCCTCCTCTCATAGTAATGGTCCTCCTCTCATAGTAATGGTCCTCCTCTCATAGTAAGGCTGGGGTCAAACTTAACGTATAAAAATACGGTCAGTTTTTTATGGGCCTAGTACGCAGAAATGTTCCCTGAGCAGTGATCCGTATGTCATCCGTTGGGAAGGTGTGGCTGCGTATTTTGCGCATGTAATCCTCCGTATGTAATCCGTATGCATCTGTATCTTGTTTTTTTCTCGCAACTTTCCAAAATGGACATTTAACGGTTTTAAGGCCTGAAATTAATTTAAATCCTCATCAGCAACCCGATTTGTTGCCTCTAGAACAAGTGGCAGCCTCCAATCTGGCCATTTTGTTGCTGTGCTTGTGTTGGTGTGTTGGTGGTTTGTTGGCAACATGTCTGACCTACTTCATTTCACCCCAACTGAGCGTGTTCTATACAACAGGGTTTTGTCACGCCTCTTTGGCCAGCCATACCCAGTGATAGTGGATCCGAGGAGGAGGAGACGAATGTGGGTCCATCCGCTTTTGAGGCAACTCCTCACTAAAGGCCATTTCCACCCGCTCTATGCATCTCTGTGGACACATCCCGACAAGTTTTTCCAATATTGTCGCATGAGTCTTGCCACCTCTGATATTTTGTTTGAGTGCGCCCTGGGATAACTTTTCAGGACACCAGGGTGCGTAAATGTATATCTGCTGAACAGCGGCTTCTCCTTACATTACAGTATGTCTTCCTCCTCATACTCTATGTTGATGATGTGTCTCTAATAAATGTGTTATTTAGCTATGCTTAGCAGCGGATGTAAATTTATTATAAATATATTTTAAAACTCTACTAATTAGTACTTAGAATATGTTATTATTGATAAATTCACATAGCCAGTGTTAATTTTTTAAGCTGCTGGCTTGTTAGTTCCACACAGTACTTGTGGTCTATAGGAATGTTGTAAATCATTCAAACATTGTAATATCTTTTTCTGCTTTCAGCTTCCTGACAACTGGGCTTTCGTATGCAGCACTCCATCGTGAATTTTTGATTGGGAGGTCTACAATCTCAAGCATAGTCCGGTCTACCTGTTCTGAAATCTGGTCCAGACTTCATCAACTGGTCATGCCTGAGCCCAAGATGGAAGACTGGTTGCGGATCGCCTGGGGATTTCAGGAGCATTGCCAATTTCCAAATTGTATTGGAGCCCTTGATGGAAAACACATCTGTGTGCGTAAGCCACCGAACTCAGGGTCCCAATTCTATAATTATAAGCAATATTTTTCTGTAGTGTTGTTGGCTCTGGTTGACAGTCACTACAGGTTTATAATTGTAGACATTGGAGCCTATGGGAGAACTGGAGACTCTAGAGTCTTCAATTCATCCAATAAGGGTCGGCGGCTGTGTGAGAACCAGTTGGACCTACCACCACCAAGTCAACTTCCAGGCTGCAATGTAGAAGCTGTGCCGTATGTCCTTGTTGAGGATGAGGCCTTCCAGTTAACAAGACATGTAATGAGGCCGTATCCCCGTCGAAACCAGGACCATCGGCGCAGGATATTTAATTTGCGTCTATCACGCGCATGGCGACTGGTGGAGTGCGCCTTTGGCATTCTTTGTGCCAACTGGCAGGTCCTCCAGTCAGCTATTCAGCTGAGTGAAGCCAACGTAAGTGAGGTCATCAAAGCATGTGTGGTCCTACATAATTTCACCCAACTTCATGAATGCTCATCATCTAATGGTGCTGAAGGTGTGTTGGGCAATGTGGGTAGGCCTAGACCACATGTCATCCCTCAGCGTTGTCCGCTTTCAGGACTGAAAGTCCATTATATTTTCACTAATTATTTTGTGACACCTCAGGGTGCTAATCCCTGGCAAGAGAATGCTGTATCTATGTTATAAGTTTAACATTTTTGTGTATATAAATATCCTTTTTTCCATTTAAGTTGTTGTGTGTATTCATTTGATTTTTGTAATCTATGGTTTTGGTTTAACTTTGGTATTTTATATGAATTATTGTAAGACGAGACAAAAATTGGCTTTTTTAACTTTTTTATAAAGCCAAAAACTAATTTTTTTCAAATCAAAACTATATTTAACTCATATGGCTTTCGTGGCCATAGAAATTTGGCCATACCCTGTTTTAACATGTACTTAAACATACCAAGCAGAAAAACATCTTATTTTGCAACAGCAAAATCCAATACAAAAACAAAATTAAAGATTTTTGATAACTTGGTGGAGGTGATGGCGACAGTCCAGAATCTCTCTCTTGCTGGCTTTGTTGGCCAAATTGTCCTTCACCCTGTGTGGGTGCATTATCTTGGCCATGCTGTATGTTTTGGCCATGGTCAAGTTGCTGAGTAGCAAAGTGACCATATGGAAACTGGAGATGAGACTCCTGGGGATTGTGGAACCCACGTGACTCATACCCCCAATATGGCCATGTCGTCCAAACCCAGGTTGGGACTAGCCTCCAACACTGGGTACGTACAATTGGCCATATTGGGCAGGTTGGTTATAGGATGTCATTTGTGCCTGTTGTGGCCATGGATGTGGAGCGTCCCCAAGGGCTAGGGGATACTCGGTACTGGGCCCTTCGGTTCTCAAAAGGGGGGATATCAAGGTGGCTGACCCGGTCCATGGCCCTAGGGGCGTCCGTTGTAATTGGGGGAAAGGTCTTTAAAGGGGTAATGTTCATGACGCCACCTGTGGTATTCGGTCAGGGTGACCGACGCTGCTTAGGGGTCCACTGGGGTGATGTTATGGCAGCTAGATGGTATACCTTCCCACATGTGAAGTATGTCCCCAGGGATACCCAGTGTAGAGATGGTGGATGGTGTGAGGCGCAGTGAATAACGAGGACACAAGGTTGCATTCTCTTTACCTTTACTGAGGGCTTCAGTTTCCACAATCCAGAGCACCGGATCACAGGGCAGGTAAAGTCTGGTCGGTCTGAAGGCAAATCCAGAGCTCCCTTATCCAGGTGGAAATCAGTAGCCTTCCTCTAGAGCCTGAGTGTTGTAGTCCCTCCCTGCTGAGCGTCTCGGTGAGGTCCTCACAACTGTTGTAGATGTTATGTGTTTCTCTTTGTCCCCCTTACGGATAGGACAAACCCGTATGACTGGTGGCCTGAGGCTTTTACAGGGACTCTATCATGCCCCTGCCTCCACAAGTTGCCACCGTGCCTCCTGGGTATATGGTCGGGCAGCCAACGTGGAATCAACTGTCCTGCCAGTCTCTGAAGTAAAGCATAGAGATCCTTACTCCCTCGGTGTTCTGGCTACCGGCTTCTGCGCTTCAGACAGGAGGTAGCCCATTACAGGGCAGAATTCCTTCTGATTCTCATTTTGCTATGACTTCGTTTCTCACTCCCTACAAGACACTTCCTTTCTGATATCTCTTTATTTGGATGCTGCCGCACGTCGGGCATGTGCAGCTCCATGGACTCTCATCCTGCGCAGACCTCAGTCTGCCTCTGGCTCCATCTCCCTCCAGCCAGCTTCTGCCTAACTTCCTATCCAGACTACCAGTTTTGTTATGATCTGGTGGCCTTGGAGCAGCATGAGACGTACTCTGGAGAAGGTGGCACCTGTACTGACTGCAAACCCTGAACTTAGCAGCGCAACTAGAAGTAGCCGTGGGGGGTACCTAACGCTCCCTAGACCCCTCGACACAGCCTAAGAATTATCTACCCCTAAAGACAGAAACAGGAAACCTATCTTGCCTCAGAGAAAATCCCCAAAGGATAGACAGCCCCCCACAAATATTGACTGTGAGAGGAGAGGGGAATAACATACGCAGACATAAAATCAGGATTTAGCATAGGAGGCCATACTAGCTAAAAAGAAAGGATAGAACAGAGTACTATGCGGTCAGTATTAAAACACTAGAAAATATCCACCACAGAAAATACAAATCACCACATCTGACTAAAGACATGGAGGGTATATCTGCATCTCCAGAGACACAGCTAGGCTGCAAAAAATCCTTCACAGACAAAGCTGGACAAGACGAAACATGAAAATGCACAGAACTATAAGGTCCACAGCAGGTGGAAAGCAAAAACAAAGCCAAGACTTATCTTAGAAGAAAAGCACAGCGAACAGGAGAGACCAGAAGGGATGTGAATCCTCCAAAAACAATGGACAACTGGCACTGACTAAAGGATCAAGCAGGACTAAATAGCTGAGTCCAAATTGAACACACCTGATAAATGCTGCGATCCACAGACAGCAGCACTACCACTCATAACCACCGGAGGGAGCCCAAGAGCAGAATTCACAACACAGTTTTACCTAATTGGGAGGAGTGCCCTAATAAATAGAAGCATGGCTCCCCCTGGCGGCCTGGAGTGTGAAGTGTTATGTGTGTTATGTGATACCTGGTCAGGTGATCTCCTTTATTGCCATCAGACGTAACATCACTCCCCCTGGTGGAAGAATGACACTACTGCAATGACCAGGACCCTGGGGTGCTGCACCCCCCCCCCCCCCCCCCCGTTAAATCCAGTACTCCCGTACTGGGAAAAGAAAGCAACGATACATTAGCAAAAGACATGCACATTTTTGAAATGCTATAAAACAAGTTAATTTAACTATGCTTCCCTTTATGGGAGGTGAGGACACTTGAACGTTGCAAACAATAACATATTTACATTGTGCGTACGACTTTCAAAGACAAGTGGAAAACAATTACTATATATCTATGAAACACAATTACCCATACAGGTATGCTATCATTAAGTGCAAGAACCCTCTAAGGGTATACTATCATTAAACCTCAAAGTGCAAATCAACATTTTCTTTTACTCTTCTTCAGATGCAGAACTATCTGTCTACCCCCAAGGGCCTACTGCATTTCCTGTTGTGAATTCTGTGGTTGAATTCACTCCTGTGGTCACAAGTGGTACTGCAGCTTCTGAGCTTCCTCCCTCAGGTGTTCTGGTGAGCTCGTTGGCTGCTTCATTACTTAACTCCGCCTGATGCTGCTATCCTTGCTCCTTGTCAATGTTTCAGTGTTGGATCTGAGCTTCTCCTGATTGTTCCTGTGACCTGCTGCTCTGTATAGCTAAGTGCTTTTTGCTTTTTTGTTGCTTTTTTTCTGTCCAGCTTGTCTTTTGTTTTGCTGGAAGCTCTGAGACGCAAAGGGTGTACCGCCGTGCCGTTAGTTCGGCACGGTGGTTTTTTTTTGCCCCCTTTGCGTGGTTTTGCTTTAGGGTTTTTTGTAGACTGCAAAGTTCACTTTACTGTCCTCGCTCTGTCCTAGAATATCGGGCCCCACTTTGCTGAATCTATTTCATCCCTACGTTTTGTCTTTTCATCTTACTCACAGTCATTATATGTGGGGGGCTGCCTTTTCCTTTGGGGAATTTCTCTGGGGCAAGTCAGGCCTATTTTTCTATCTTCAGGCTAGCTAGTTTCTTAGGCTGTGCCGAGTTGCCTAGGTAGTTGTTAGGCGCAATCCACAGCCGCTTTTAGTTGTGTTTAGGATAGGATCAGGTGTGCAGTCTACAGAGTTTCCACGTCTCAGAGCTCGTTCTTGTATTTTTGGGTATTTGTCAGATCACTGTGTGCGCTCTGATCGCTAAGCACACTGTGTTTCTGGATTGCCTTCATAACACCTGTCATTAGCAAACATAACAGTACAAGGAGCCAAACTAATGATTCTCAATAGAGGGAAAGAAAAAGTTCTGACATCATTTTTTTTTTTTTTTCTGCTCTGTGTTCACTTTTTTTTTTTCCCCTAGACATTTGGGTGATTCTGGACACAGGTGTGGACATGGATATTCAGGGTCTGTGCTCTTCAATGGATAATCTCGTTATAAATGTACAAAAAATTCAAGATACTATTGATCAGAAATCTATGTTAGAACCAAGAATTCCTATTCCTGATTTGTTTTTTGGAGATAGAACTAAGTTTCTAAGTTTCAAAAATAATTGTAAGCTATTTCTGGCCTTGAAACCTCATTCTTCTGGTAATCCTATTCAACAGGTTTTGATTATTATTTCTTTTTTGCGCGGCGACCCTCAAGACTGGGCATTTTCTCTTGCGCCAGGAGACCCTGCATTGAGTAGTGTCGATGCGTTTTTCCTGGCGCTCGGATTGCTGTACGATGAGCCTAATTCAGTGGATCAGGCTGAGAAAAATTTGCTGGCTTTGTGCCAGGGTCAGGATGATATAGAAGTATATTGTCAGAAATTTAGGAAATGGTCAGTACTCACTCAGTGGAATGAATCTGCGCTGGCAGCTTTGTTCAGAAAGGGTCTCTCTGAGGCTCTTAAGGATGTCATGGTGGGATTTCCTATGCCTGCTGGTTTGAATGAGTCTTTGTCTTTGGCCATTCAGATCGGTCGACGCTTGCGCGAGCGTAAATCTGTGCACCATTTGGCGGTACTGCCTGAGGTTAAACCTGAGCCTATGCAGTGCGATAGGACTATGACTAGAGTTGAACGGCAGGAATACAGACGTCTGAATGGTCTGTGTTTCTACTGTGGTGATTCCACTCATGCTATTTCTGATTGTCCTAAGCGCACTAAGCGGTCCGCTAGGTCTGCCGTCATTGGTACTGTACAGTCCAAATTCCTTCTGTCCATTACCTTGATATGCTCTTTGTCGTCGTTTTCTGTCATGGCGTTTGTGGATTCGGGCGCTGCCCTGAATCTGATGGATTTGGATTATGCTAAACGTTGTGGGTTTTTCTTGGAGCCTTTGCGGTGTCCTATTCCATTGAGAGGAATTGATGCTACACCTTTGGCCAAGAATAAACCTCAATACTGGGCCCAGCTGACCATGTGCATGGCTCCTGCACATCAGGAAGTTATTCGCTTTCTGGTGTTGCATAATCTGCATGATGTGGTCGTGTTGGGGTTGCCATGGCTACAAACCCATAATCCAGTATTGGATTGGAATTCCATGTCGGTATCCAGCTGGGGTTGTCAGGGGGTACATGGTGATGTTCCATTTTTGTCGATTTCGTCATCCACCCCTTCTGAGGTCCCAGAGTTCTTGTCTGATTATCAGGATGTATTTGAAGAGCCCAAGTCCGATGCTCTACCTCCGCATAGGGATTGTGATTGTGCTATCAATTTGATTCCTGGTAGTAAATTCCCTAAAGGTCGATTATTTAATTTATCCGTGCCCGAACACGCCGCTATGCGCAGTTATGTGAAGGAATCCCTGGAGAAGGGACATATTCGCCCATCGTCATCACCACTGGGAGCAGGGTTCTTCTTTGTAGCCAAGAAGGATGGTTCGCTGAGACCGTGTATTGATTACCGCCTTCTTAATAAGATCACTGTTAAATTTCAGTATCCCTTGCCATTGTTATCTGACTTGTTTGCTCGGATTAAGGGGGCTAGTTGGTTCACTAAGATAGATCTTCGTGGTGCGTATAATCTGGTGAGAATCAGGCAAGGAGATGAATGGAAAACTGCATTCAATACGCCCGAGGGTCATTTTGAGTATCTAGTGATGCCGTTCGGACTTGCCAATGCTCCATCTGTGTTTCAGTCTTTTATGCATGACATCTTCCGTGAGTATCTGGATAAATTCCTGATTGTTTACTTGGATGACATTTTGATCTTCTCAGATGATTGGGAGTCTCATGTGAAGCAGGTCAGAATGGTTTTTCAGGTCCTGCGTGCTAACTCTTTGTTTGTGAAGGGATCAAAGTGTCTCTTCGGTGTGCAGAAAGTTTCATTTTTGGGGTTCATCTTTACCCCTTCTACTATTGAGATGGATCCAGTTAAGGTCCAAGCCATCCAGGATTGGATTCAGCCGACATCTCTGAAAAGTCTGCAAAAGTTCCTGGGCTTTGCTAATTTTTATCGTCGCTTCATCTGTAATTTTTCTAGCATTGCCAAACCATTGACCGATTTGACCAAGAAGGGTGCTGATTTGGTTAATTGGTCTTCTGCTGCTGTGGAAGCTTTTCAGGAGTTGAAGCGTCGTTTTTGTTCTGCCCCTGTGTTGTGTCAGCCAGATGTTTCTCTTCCGTTCCAGGTCGAGGTTGATGCTTCTGAGATTGGAGCAGGGGCGGTTTTGTCACAGAGAGGTTCTGATTGCTCAGTGATGAAACCATGTGCTTTCTTTTCCAGGAAGTTTTCGCCCGCTGAGCGTAATTATGATGTGGGCAATCGAGAGTTGCTGGCCATGAAGTGGGCATTCGAGGAGTGGCGTCATTGGCTTGAAGGAGCTAAGCATCGCGTGGTGGTATTGACTGATCATAAGAACTTGACTTATCTCGAGTCTGCCAAGCGCTTGAATCCTAGACAGGCTCGTTGGTCGTTATTTTTTGCCCGCTTCGACTTTGTGATTTCGTACCTTCCGGGCTCTAAAAATGTGAAGGCGGATGCTCTGTCTAGGAGTTTTGTGCCCGACTCTCCGGGTTTATCTGAGCCAGCGGGTATCCTCAAGGAAGGAGTCATTGTGTCTGCCATCTCCCCTGATTTGCGGCGGGTGCTGCAAAAATTTCAGGCGAATAAACCTGATCGTTGTCCAGCAGAGAAACTGTTCGTCCCTGATAGGTGGACTAATAAACTTATCTCTGAACTTCATTGTTCGGTGTTGGCTGGTCATCCTGGAATCTTTGGTACCAGAGAGTTAGTGGCTAGATCCTTCTGGTGGCCATCTCTGTCACAGGATGTACGTACTTTTGTGCAGTCCTGTGGGATTTGTGCTAGGGCTAAGCCCTGCTGTTCTCGTGCCAGTGGGTTGCTTTTGCCCTTGCCGGTCCCAAAGAGGCCTTGGACACATATTTCGATGGATTTCATTTCTGACCTTCCCGTTTCTCAAAAGATGTCAGTCATTTGGGTGGTCTGTGATCGCTTTTCTAAAATGGTCCATCTGGTGCCCTTGGCTAAATTGCCTTCCTCCTCTGATTTGGTACCTTTGTTCTTTCAGCATGTGGTTCGGTTGCATGGCATTCCTGAGAATATTGTTTCTGACAGAGGTTCCCAGTTTGTTTCAAGGTTTTGGCGAGCCTTTTGTGGTAGGATGGGCATTGACCTATCCTTTTCCTCGGCTTTCCATCCTCAGTCTAATGGCCAGACCGAACGAACCAATCAGACCTTGGAAACATATCTGAGATGTTTTGTTTCTGCAGACCAGGATGATTGGGTGTCCTTTTTGCCGTTGGTTGAGTTCGCCCTTAATAATCGGGCCAGCTCGGCTACCTTGGTTTCTCCATTTTTTTGCAATTCTGGGTTCCATCCTCGTTTCTCTTCAGGACAGGTTGAGTCTTCGGACTGTCCTGGTGTGGATTCTGTGGTGGATAGGTTGCAGCAGATCTGGACTCAGGTAGTGGACAATTTGATCTTGTCCCAGGAGAAAGCTCAACTTTTCGCTAATCGCAGACGCCGTGTGGGTCCCCGACTTCGTGTTGGGGATCTGGTTTGGTTATCTTCTCGTCATATTCCTATGAAGGTTTCCTCTCCTAAATTTAAACCTCGTTTTATTGGTCCGTATAGGATTTCTGAGGTTCTCAATCCTGTGTCTTTTCGTTTGACCCTCCCAGACTCCTTTTCCATACATAATGTATTCCATAGGTCGTTGTTGCGGAGATACGTGGCACCTATGGTTCCATCTGTTGAGCCTCCTGCCCCGGTTTTGGTGGAGGGGGAATTGGAGTATATTGTGGAGATTTTGGATTCTCGTGTTTCTAGACGGAAACTCCAGTATCTGGTTAAATGGAAGGGTTATGCTCAGGAAGATAATTCCTGGGTTTTTGCCTCTGATGTTCATGCTTCCGATCTTGTTCGTGCCTTTCATGCGGCTCATCCTGGTCGGCCTGGGGGCTCTGGTGAGGGTTCAGTGACCCCTCCTCAAGGGGGGGGGTACTGTTGTGAATTCTGTGGCTGAATTCACTCCTGTGGTCACAAGTGGTACTGCAGCTTCTGAGCTTCCTCCCTCAGGTGTTCTGGTGAGCTCGTTGGCTGCTTCATTACTTAACTCCGCCTGATGCTGCTATCCTTGCTCCTTGTCAATGTTTCAGTGTTGGATCTGAGCTTCTCCTGATTGTTCCTGTGACCTGCTGCTCTGTATAGCTAAGTGCTTTTTGCTTTTTTGTTGCTTTTTTTCTGTCCAGCTTGTCTTTTGTTTTGCTGGAAGCTCTGAGACGCAAAGGGTGTACCGCCGTGCTGTTAGTTCGGCACGGTGGGTTTTTTTTGCCCCCTTTGCGTGGTTTTGCTTTAGGGTTTTTTGTAGACTGCAAAGTTCACTTTACTGTCCTCGCTCTGTCCTAGAATATCGGGCCCCACTTTGCTTAATCTATTTCATCCCTACGTTTTGTCTTTTCATCTTACTCACAGTCATTATATGTGGGGGGCTGCCTTTTCCTTTGGGGAATTTCTCTGGGGCAAGTCAGGCCTATTTTTCTATCTTCAGGCTAGCTAGTTTCTTAGGCTGTGCCGAGTTGCCTAGGTAGTTGTTAGGCGCAATCCACAGCCGCTTTTAGTTGTGTTTAGGATAGGATCAGGTGTGCAGTCTACAGAGTTTCCACGTCTCAGAGCTCGTTCTTGTATTTTTGGGTATTTGTCAGATCACTGTGTGCGCTCTGATCGCTAAGCACACTGTGTTTCTGGATTGCCTTCATAACACCTGTCATTAGCAAACATAACAATTTCCCTTTACTTTATTCAACCTATCATTTAATTTAACTGCAATTTTATTCAAAGTACATCAAACTCAGATTCAAGTTAATTGTCAGTTCCTTTCTTCAACTAGGAGCTACAGACTCTCACACCTGTTCAGCTATTCTCCATATGTACCAACTCCGCCTAGCTGATGTTCCACGACAAACTCCCTTTTATTTTATTCAATAGTGCATTAACAAACATTTTCCTATTACCTAGATTTCTGGATACATACTATAGACTATGTAAAACACAATTCTACCTAACTACTCAATACTTTTCAAACATTATCGTTTTCAGGCAAAGTGCAACAACGTTATGTCTTTCTCTCTGTCCCCCTTACGGATAGGACAAACCCGCATGACTGGTGGCCTGAGGCTTTTTACAGGGACTCTATCATGCCCCGGCCTCCACAAATTGCCACTGTGCCTCCTGGGTATATGGTCGGGCAGCCAATGTGGAATCAACTGTCCTGCCAGTCTCTGAAGTAAAGCATAGAGATCCTTAGTCTCTCAGTGTTCTGGCTACCGGCTTCTGCGCTTCAGACAGGAGGCAGTCTATTACAGGGCAGAACTCCTTCTGATTCCTTCTCCTTTTGCTATGACTTCGTTTCTCACTCCCTACAAGACACTTCCTTTCTGATATCTCCTTATTTGGATGCTGCCGCACGTCGGGCAGGCGCAGCTCTGTGGACCCTCGTCCTGCGCAGACCTCAGTCTGCCTCTGGCTCCATCTCCCTCCAGCCAGCTTCTGCCTAACTTCCTATCCAGACTACCAGTTTTACCTAATTGTGAGGAGTGCCCTAGTAAATAGAAGCATGACTCCCCCTGGCGCCCTGGAGTGTGAAGTGTTATGTGTGTTATGTGATACCTGGTCAGGTGGTCTCCTTTATTGCAATCAGACGTAACATCACTCCCCCTGGTGGAAGAATGACACTACTGCAATGACCAGGGCCCTGGGGCGCTGCAGATGGTTTTGGAGGGGAATGTGTAGAGGTGTAGGCACCCTTGGAGGAGGTGCATCAGATCCCTGTTGACCATGCACTTTTGGGTTTGTTTGAAGTCTCATCAGGTTACGGGGTGACAGCTGCCACCTCTCCAAGAATTCAAAGACCTCATATGGAGTATTGGGGGGTGTGCAAACATCAATAAGGATCTGAATGCACCCTCTCACATGTAGCGTCACAACACGGGCTAGGGGGCGAGGTAGGGTTCTCGCTCCTTCTTCACCCATGGCGGGATATGACTGCAGGCTGTGGGGAGGCTTCCACAGGAACAGTAGGGCTGCTGCTGTTTGCTGGATCTTCCATGCTGACAGGTGCTGGTGCAGCTGTTGGTGCTGGTGCAGCTTCTGGGGCTGGTGCAGGTGGAGCTTCTGGTGCTGGTGCAGGAGGAGCTTGTGGGATGCAGCTGGAAGGCTGAGAAGATGGGCCAGCCACCTCTTCACCTTCCCCAACCGGATCGATAATGGCCTCAGAATCCGACCGTTTCTCCCTCTCAGTGAGATTGGACTGAGTTCTGTTATGAAAATTTGAAATAAAAAAAAATTATATAAGACATATGATCATAAAATACATATGTGTAATGTGGTGTGATGCATGAACTTACAGTCTGAGATCCATACTGGGATCCAGGAAAGCAAGGCGGTCATAATAAATATACTTCTGCTTTGTTGGTGCAGAAGCACCACTCCTGGCCCGCCGCTGATGTTTCAGCCTATTTTGATCGCGGATGCTGCGCCAGCGTCTCATAACATCTTCCACTGCAACGACAGACAATAAAATAATGTATAAGGACATTGCGCACATTGGATCAACAAGTTTAGTAAGATTTTACATAGTCATGTGGCCTAGTAAGCTGTATTTTTTAAGCATAATCTTAATAATAATATGATTAAAAACATCATACTAGATTTTAAGGGGATAGTGTGAAAACCTGTTATTTAGTGCAGTTAACCCCTTCATGACCCAGCCAATTTTGACCTTAAAGACCTTGCTGTTTTTTGCAATTCTGACCAGTGTCCCTTTATGAGGTAATAACTCAGGAACGCTTCAACGGATCCTAGCGGTTCTGAGATTGTTTTTTCGTGACATATTGGGCTTCATGTTAGTGGTAAATTTAGGTCAATAAATTCTGCGTTTATTTGTGATAAAAACGGAAATTTGGCGAAAATTTTGAAAATTTCGCAATTTTCACATTTTGAATTTTTATTCTGTTAAACCAGAGAGTTATGTGACACAAAATAGTTAATAATAACATTTCCCACATGTATACTTTACATCAGCACAATTTTGGAAACAAAATTTTTTTTTGCTAGGAAGTTATAAGGGTTAAAATTTGACCAGCGATTTCTCATTTTTACAACGAAATTTACAAAACCATTTTTTTTAGGGACCACCTCACATTTGAAGTCAGTTTGAGGGGTCTATATGGCTGAAAATACCCAAAAGTGACACCATTCTAAAAACTGCACCCCTCAAGGTACTCAAAACCACATTCAAGAAGTTTATTAACCCTTCAGGTGCCTCACAGCAGCAGAAGCAACATGGAAGGAAAAAATGAACATTTAACTTTTTAGTCACAAAAATTATCTTTTAGCAACAATTTTTTTATTTTCCCAATGGTAAAAGGAGAAACTGAACCACGAAAGTTGTTGTCCAATTTGTCCTGAGTATGCTGATACCTCATATGTGGGGGTAAACCACTGTTTGGGCGCACGGCAGGGCTTGGAAGGGAAGGAGCGCCATTTGACTTTTTGAATGAAAAATTGGCTGCACTCTTTAGCGGACACCATGTCACGTTTGGAGAGCCCCCGTGTGCCTAAAAATTGGAGCTCCCCCACAAGTGACCCCATTTTGGAAACTAGACGCCCCAAGGAACTTATCTAGATGCATAGTGAGCACTTTAAACCCTCAGGTGCTTCACAAATTGATCTGTAAAAATGAAAAAGTACTTTTTTTTCACAAAAAAATTATTTTCGCCTCAATTTTTTCATTTTCACATGGGCAACAGGATAAAATGGATCTTAAAATTTGTTGGGCAATTTCTCCCGAGTACGCCGATACCTCATATGTGGGGGTAAACCACTGTTTGGGCACTCGGCAGGGCTCGGAAGGGAAGGCGCGCCATTTGACTTTTTGAATGGAAAATTAGCTCCAATTGTTAGCGGACACCATGTCGCGTTTGGAGAGCCCCTGTGTGCCTAAACATTGGAGCTCCCCCACAAGTGACCCCATTTTGGAAACTAGACCCTCCAAGGAACTTATCTAGATGCATATTGAGCACTTTAAACCCCCAGGTGCTTCACAGAAGTTTATAACGCAGAGCCATGAAAATAAAAAATAATTGTACTTTCCTCAAAAATGATTTTTTAGCCTGGAATTTCCTATTTTGCCAAGAGTAATAGGAGAAATTGGACCCCAAATGTTGTTGTCCAGTTTGTTCTGAGTACGCAGATACCCCATATGTGGGGGTAAACCACTGTTTGGGCGCACGGCAGGGCTCGGAAGGGAAGGCACGCCATTTGTCTTTCTAAATGGAAAATTAGCTCCAATCATTAGCGGACACCATGTCACGTTTAAAGAGCCCCTGTGTGCCTAAACATTGGAGATCCCCCAGAAATGACCGCATTTTGGAAACTAGACCCCCAAAGGAACTAATCTAGATGTGTGGTGAGGACTTTGAACCACCAAGTGCTTCACAGAAGTTTATAACGCAGAGCCATGAAAATTAAAAAAAAAATTATTTTCTCAAAAATGATCTTTTAGCCTGCAATTTTTTATTTTCCCAAGGGTAACAGGAGAAATTTGACCCCAAAAGTTGTTGTCCAGTTTCTCCTGAGTACGCTGATACCCAATATGTGGGGGTAAACCACTGTTTGGGCACATGCCGGGGCTCTGAAGTGAAGTAGTGACGTTTTGAAATGCAGACTTTGATGGAATGCTCTGCTGGCGTCACGTTGCGTTTGCAGAACCCCTGATGTGGCTAAACAGTAGAAACCCCCCACAAGTGACCCCATTTTAAAAACTAGACCCCGAAAGGAACTTATCTAGATGTGTGGTGAGCACTTTGAACCCCCAAGTGCTTCATAGAAGTTTATAATGCAGAGCCGTGAAGATAATAAATACGTTTTCTTTCCTCAAAAATAATTATTTAGCCCAGAATTTTTTATTTTCCCAAGGGTTACAGGAGAAATTGGACCCCAAAAGTTGTTGTCCAGTTTCTCCTGAGTACGCTGATACCCCATGTGTGGAGGTAAACCACTGTTTGGGCACACGTCGGGGCTCAGAAGGGAAGTAGTGACTTTTGAAATGCAGACTTTGATGGAATGGTCTGCGGGCGTCACGTTGCGTTTGCAGAGCCCCTAGTGTGCCTAAACAGTAGAAACCCCCCACAAGTGACCCCATTTTAGAAACTAGACCCCCCAAGGAACTTATCTAGATAGGTGGTGAGCACTTTGAACCCCCAAGTGCTTCACAGACGTTTACAACGCAGAGCCGTGAAAATAAAAAAACATTTTTCTTTCCTCAAAAGTGATGTTTTAGCAAGCATTTTTTTATTTTCACAAGGGTAACAGGAGAAATTGGACCCCAGTAATTGTTGCGCAATTTGTCCTGAGTACACTGGTACCCCATATGTGGGGGTAAACCACTGTTTGGGCACACGTCGGGGCTCGGAAATGAGGGAGCACCATTTGACTTTTTGAATACGAGATTGGCTGGAATCAATGGTGGCGCCATGTTGCGTTTGGAGACCCCTGATGTGCCTAAACTGTGGAAACCCCTCAATTCTACCTCCAACACTAATCCCCCACATCCCTAACCCTAATCCCAACTGTAGCCATAACCCTAATCACACCCCTAACCACAACCCTAATTCCAACCCTAACCCTAAGGCTATGTGCCCACGTTGCGGATTCGTGTGAGATTTTTCAGCATCATTTTTGAAAAATCCGCGGGTGAAAGGCACTGCGTTTTACCTGTGGATTTACCGCGGATTTCCAGTGTTTTTTGTGCGGATTTCACCTGCGGATTCCTATTGAGGAACAGGTGTAAAACGCTGCGGAATCCGCACAAAGAATTGACATGCTGCGGAAAATACAGCGCAGCGTTTCCGCGCGGTATTTTCCGCACCATGGGCACAGCGGATTTGGTTTCCCATAGGTTTACATGGTACTGTAAACCTGATGGAACACTGCTGCGAATCCGCAGCGGCCAATCCGCTGCGGATCCGCAGCCAAATCCGCACCGTGTGCACATGGCCTAATTCTAAAGGTATGTGCACACGCTGCGGAAAACTCTGCGGATCCGCAGCAGTTTCCCATGAGTTTACAATTCAATGTAAACCTATGGGAAACAAAAATCGCTGTATACATGCTGCAGAAAAACTGCACGGAAACGCAGCGGTTTACATTCCGCAGCATGTCACTTCTTTCTGCGGATTCCGCAGCGGTTTTACAACTGCTCAAATAGAAAATCGCAGTTGTAAAACCGCAGTGAAATGCGCAGAAAAAACGCGGTAAATCCGCCATAAATCCGCAGTGGTTTAGCACTGCGGATTTATCACATCCGCAGCGGAAAAATCCGCAGAGGACCAGAATACGTGTGCACATACCGAAATCCTAGCCCTAACCCTACCCCTAACCCTACCCCTAACCCTAACCCTAGCCCTAACCTTACCCCTAACCCTAACCCTACCCCTAACCCTACCCCTATCCCTACCTCTAACCCTAACCCTAGCCCTAACCCTAACCCTATTCTAACAGTGGAAAAAAAAAATTCTTTATTTTTTTATAGTCCCTACCTATGGGGGTGACAAAGGGGGGGGTCATTTATTATTTTTTTTATTTTGATCACTGAGATATAATCTATCTTAGTGATAAAAATGCACTTTGGAACGAATCTGCCGGCCGGCAGATTCGGCGGGCGCACTGCGCATGCGCCCGCCATTTTGGAAGATGGCGGCGCCCAGGGAGAAGACTGACGGACCCCGGCAGGATCGGTAAGTATGATGGGGTGGGGGGGAGCACGGGGGGGGGGGGATCGGAGCATGGGGGGGTGGATCGGAGCGCGGGAGGGGTGGAACGGAGCACGGGTGTGTGGAACGGAGCACGGGGGGGTGGAACGGAGCACGGGGGGGTGGAACGGAGCACGGGGGGTGGATCGGAGTGCAGGGGGGGTGATTGGAGCACGGGGAGGGTGATTGGAGCACGGGGGGAGCGGACAAGAGCACGGGGGGAGCGGAGCACAGGACGGAGGGGAGCCGGAGCAGTGTACCGGACAGATCGGTGGCTTGGGGGGGGCGATCGGTGGGGTGGGGGCACATTAGTGTTTCCATCCATGGCCGATGATATTGCAGCATCGGCCATGGCTGGATTGTAATATTTCACCAGTTATAGGTGAAATATTACAAATCGCTCTGATTGGCAGTTTCACTTTCAACAGCCAATCAGAGCGATCGTAGCCACGGGGGGGTGAAGCCACCCCCCCTGGGCTAAACTACCACTCCCCCTGTCCCTGCAGATCGGGTGAAATGGGAGTTAACCCTTTCACCCGATCTGCAGGGACGCGATCTTTCCATGACGCCACATAGGCATCATGGGTCGGATTGGCACCGACTTTCATGACGCCTACGTGGCGTCAAAGGTCGGGAAGGGGTTAATAATATTATTTTCAAAACTTGAGTGAATTTACTTATTTGTTGCGGTCCCTCACATGGACAGTCTGCAAAATCAGAAAAAAGTAGCCGACAGATACTCCTCCATGCCGCCTATTTTCTGGCCCAGTCTGAGTAGTGTGCATCCCTTTGGTCCCATAGCTCTGGCCTTTCTTGGAGTAGAACAATAAGCATCTCTACATTTATGTATGGTGACATGCTGCAGGACTCCGTGGAGGCATTCTTCCGGGATGTCTGGAGCGGTTTTTGAGCTAATTAGCATGTCTAAGCTTCCTGATAAAGGCTTGGCCCATTTCCTGTCACCTGGAAAAGTCTTGCGTATTTCTCGCAAGTCACTTGCATGGTCCGTGTGTGTAATTTTTCTCATCCCCATAGACTTTCATTGGCGTATTTTTGTAGGAATACGCTGACAATCGCAGCATGCTGTGATATTCTCAGCCCATAAAATACGGCCGAGAAATATACGGCTGATGGAAGCTGCCCCATAGAGAAACATTGGTCCATGTGCAATGCGTTGTTTTTGCGCCTCTCCCTCGTCCGTATTTCTATCTAATGTGATGCCGTCCTAATGGTCCTCCTCACATAGCAATGGTCCTCCTCACATAGTAACATAGTAACATAGTAACATAGTAACATAGTTAGTAAGGCCGAAAAAAGACATTTGTCCATCCAGTTCAGCCTATATTCCATCATAATAAATCGCCAGATCTACGTCCTTCTACAGAACCTAACAATTGTATGATACAATATTGTTCTGCTCCAGGAAGACATCCAGGCCTCTCTTGAACCCCTCGACTGAGTTCGCCATCACCACCTCCTCAGGCAAGCAATTCCAGATTCTCACTGCCCTAACAGTAAAGAATCCTCTTCTATGTTGGTGGAAAAACCTTCTCTCCTCCAGACGCAAAGAATGCCCCCTTGTGCCCGTCACCTTCCTTGGTATAAACAGATCCTCAGCGAGATATTTGTATTGTCCCCTTATATACTTATACATGGTTATTAGATCGCCCCTCAGTCGTCTTTTTTCTAGACTAAATAATCCTAATTTCGCTAATCTATCTGGGTATTGTAGTTCTCCCATCCCCTTTATTAATTTTGTTGCCCTCCTTTGTACTCTCTCTAGTTCCATTATATCCTTCCTGAGCACCGGTGCCCAAAACTGGACACAGTACTCCATGTGCGGTCTAACTAGGGATTTGTACAGAGGCAGTATAATGATCTCATCATGTGTATCCAGACCTCTTTTAATGCACCCCATGATCCTGTTTGCCTTGACAGCTGCTGCCTGGCACTGGCTGCTCCAGGTAAGTTTATCATTAACTAGGATCCGCAAGTCCTTCTCCCTGTCAGATTTACCCAGTGGTTTCCCGTTCATTGTGTAATGGTGATATTGATTCCTTCTTCCCATGTGTATAACCTTACATTTCTCATTGTTAAACCTCACACGCCACCTTTCAGCCCAAGTTTCCTACTTATCCAGATCCATCTGTAGCAGAATACTATCTTCTCTTGTATTAACTGCTTTACATAGTTTTGTATCATCTGCAAATATCGATATTTTACTGTGTAAACCTTCTACCAGATCATTAATGAATATGTTGAAGAGAACAGGTCCCAATACCGACCCCTGCGGTACCCCACTGGTCACAGCGACCCAGTTAGAGACTAAACCATTTATAACCACCCTCTCCTTTCTATCACTAAGCCAGTTACTAACCCATTTACACACATTTTCCCCCAGACCAAGCATTCTCATTTTGTGTACCAACCTCTTGTGCGGCACAGTATCAAACGCTTTGGAAAAATCGAGATATACCACGTCCAATGACTCACCGTGGTCCAGCCTATAGCTTACGGCTATGTGCACACGTCAGGTTTTCTTCCTGACAAAATCCGGAGAATTCTGCCAGAAAATCGCGTTTTTTTCCGCGCGGATTTCTCGCGTTTTTTGCGCGGATTTTTTGCGGATTTTTTGCGTTTTTTTTTTTTTCACCTGAATGCATGAAATCCGCAAAAAATCCGCAAAAAGAATGAGCATGGCCATTCTTTTTGCGGATTGCGTTTTTTTGCGGAAAAAAACGCATACATCTGCACAAAAAATGCGGAATGCATTCTAAATGATAGGATGCATTATTTGAGCGTTTTTTATGCGGATTTATAGCGTTTTTATCGGGAAAATCCGCAAAAAAAACGCGAAAAATCCGGACGTGTGCACATACCCTACCTCTTCATAAAAACTGATTAGATTGGTTTGACAGGAGCGATTTCTCATAAACCCATGCTGATATGGAGTTAAACAGTTATTCTCATTGAGATAATCCAGAATAACATCCCTCAGAAACCCTTCAAATATTTTACCACAATAGAGGTTAGACTTACTGGCCTATAATTTCCAGGTTCACTTTTAGAGCCCTTTTTGAATATTGGCACCACATTTGCTATGCGCCAGTCCTGCGGAACAGACCCCGTCGCTATAGAGTCCCTAAAAATAAGAAATAATGGTTTATCTATTACATTACTTAGTTCTCTTAGTACTCGTGGGTGTATGCCATCCGGACCCGGAGATTTATCTATTTTGATCTTATTTAGCCGGTTTCGCACCTCTTCTTGGGTTAGATTGGTGACCCTTAATATAGGGTTTTCATTGTTTCTTGGGATTTCACCTAGCATTTCATTCTCCACCGTGAATACCGTGGAGAAGAAGGTGTTTAATATGTTAGCTTTTTCCTCGTCATCTACAACCATTCTTTCCTCACTATTTTTTAAGGGGCCTACATTTTCAGTTTTTATTCTCTTACTATTGATATAGTTGAAGAACAGTTTGGGATTAGTTTTACTCTCCTTAGCAATGTGCTTCTCTGTTTCCTTTTTGGCAGCTTTAATTAGTTTTTTTAGATAAAGTATTTTTCTCCCTATAGTTTTTTAGAGCTTCAATGGTGCCATCCTGCTTTAGTAGTGCAAATGCTTTCTTTTTACTATTAATTGCCTGTCTTACTTCTTTGTTTAGCCACATTGGGTTTTTCCTATTTCTAGTCCTTTTATTCCCACAAGGTATAAACCACTTACAGTGCCTATTTAGGATGTTCTTAAACATTTTCCATTTATTATCTGTATTCTTATTTCTGAGGATATTGTCCCAGTCTACCAGATTAAGGGCATCTCTAAGCTGGTCAAACTTTGCCTTCCTAAAGTTCAGTGTTTTTGTGACTCCCTGACAAGTCCCCCTAGTGAAAGACAGGTGAAACTGTACAATATTGTGGTCGCTATTTCCTAGATGCCCGACCACATGTTAATTAATGGTCCTCCTCACATATTAATTGTCCTCCTCACATAGTAATGGTCCTCCTCTCATAGTAATTGTCCTCCTCACAAAGTAATGGTCCTCCTCACATAGTAATGGTCCTCCTCACATAGTAATAGTCCTCATCTCATAGTAATGGTCCTACTCACATAGTAATGGTCCTCCTTACAGAGTAATGGTCCTACTCACAAAGTAATGGTCCTCCTCACAAAGTAATGGTCCTCCTCACATAGTAATGGTCCTCCTCACATAGTAATAGTCCTCATCTCATAGTAATGGTCCTACTCACATAGTAATGGTCCTCCTTACAGAGTAATGGTCCTCCTCTCATAGTAATGGTCCTCCTCACATGGTAATTGCCCTGCTCACATAGTAATGGTCCTCCTCACATATTAATGGTCCTCCTCACATGATATTATATATCTGTACTACCCACATTTATTTGCTATGTAATGTTGGTATACTTGTGCAAGATTTGTGTCCTAATATTTTATGCACTGCTGTTTGTATTACGGCTGTAATGCCGTAATTTCCCCCGGGTTCAACAAAGTGTATCGTTTTGTTCCTCCTCACATGTTATTGGTCCTCCTCACATAGTAATGATCCTCCTCACATAGTAATGGTCCTCCTCCCATGATATTGGTCCTCCTCACATAGTAATTGTCCTCCTCACATGATATTGGTCCTCCTCTCTTAGTAATGGTCCTCCTCACATAGTAATGCTCCTCCTCCCATAGTAATGGTTCACCTCTCATGATATTGGTCCTCCTCTCTTACTGTAATGCCGTAATTTCCCCCGGGTTCAACAAAGTGTATCGTTTTGTTCCTCCTCACATGATATTGGTCCTCCTCACATAGTAATGGTCCTCCTCACATGATATTGGTCCCCCTCTCATACTAATGGTAATCCTCTCATAGTAATGTTCCTCCTCACATAGTAATGGTCCTCCTCACAGAGTAATGTTCCTCCTCACATAGTAATGGTCCTCCACACATCATAGTGGTCCTCCTTAAACCAATGGGAATATTACATGTGCAGCCCCCAATATTCCAATATCGAGCCTTATAGTATTAAATAAAGAAAATGTGTCCCAAAATGATGATGCATAGATTTCATGTTTTATCGTACAGTTGTGCTGAACAGTTTACATACCCCAGCAGAATTTTTGCTTTCTTTGCCTTTTTTCAGAGAATATGAATGATAATACCAAAACCTTTTCTCCACACATGGTCAGTAAAGCCATTTATTGTCAAACTACTGTGTTTTCTCTTTTTAAATCATAATGACAACTGAAAACATCCAAATCATCCTGATCAAATGTACACATACCCCATTTCTTAATACCTTACAAGCGCTGTTAGAAAGAGCTTGTAAGCACTGTATGTTCACCACCAGTTTTAGACTGCCGAAGTCTAGGCAATGAGTGGTAAATGATGAACTATCATTTCATTGTTATTTATTTGGTTAAAGTGGTTTTCTGCTACTGGACAACTCCTTTCACATGCCCCCATTGTACTGAATAAAATAAAATGTACCTCCCAGACTGGCACAATTCTTCCCTCTGTTATTTTTTGACTTTGTTCATAAATATTCATTTTTGAAGCACACTGGATAATCCCTTTAAATGGAATTTGCTGCTGAAAAATTATTGATTTTTGCTGCGATCTTTACTAAGAAAAATATTAGTAATCTTGCAATTTTCACACTGACCACTGGGGGTATTTTAGACTCTAAGTTTCTGTCCTTTCAGGAAAGGTTTACAGCAGTTTCCTTGTCAGCCAAGGCAGAATTCCAATTACTGATAACACAGGAGCAATTGCAGTATTATTACATTAGAGATTATCACAGATGACCCCGCTTTCCCTTATTTTACAATAACCTTTGCACACACTCATTAGCTGATTCAAGACAAAGGATTGCATCTGGATATGTTCTTTGAGGCTAATGTACACGTGCAGGGGTGGATTAAGGGTAGCCAGGGCCCCGTGCTGTTCAGACACTGTGGGCCCCCCGGTCATGTGACGGGGTCATGTGATGGTTGTCATGTGATGGGGTCATGCAACGGGGTCATCATATACCTGAACCAGATTATTCCAGAAAAATAGTTGCTGTATGAAACTATAACCTGTCAAACATCCATTGATCTAGTCAATTTACCCTTCAGTTCAGTATATAGTATACAGTGTATAGTGTCAGTGTATAGGTAACACTGACTCACCAGTGACGTCTCTAGGTGAAGTCCTTCATCTTTAATCCAGCACAGACCGCCATCACTTCATCCAGCCAGGACTTGTCTCTGCAGGAAATAACACAGTTATCTCAAGCTCCGCTTGTAGAACACATTACTTAATTTTTCCCAAATTCTACATTACACCACATGAAGAAAAAGAGGCGGCATAGTGTCACTCTACACACAATAACAGGACCGCCCCCCCATTTAAAAAAGTGTCCTCAAAAAATAAAATAAATACATCACTGCAGTAATAATATCCCTTAATTAGCCCCTATGGTAATAATAATATCCCCCATCCTGGCCCCATGTATCTCATTCCTGGCTCCAGCCATATGTTCTCCCATCCTGCCCCATCAGTCTCCATCGTATATATCCTGCCCCATGATCCTGCATGGTCCGTCTTGCCCCAGTGTGTCCAGCAATCTGCCCCAGTGTCTCCAGCATATTGCCCCCAGTGTGTCCAGCAATCTGCCCCAGTGTCTCCAGCACTGCCCCCAGTGTGTCCAGCAATCTGCCCCAGTGTCTCCAATATTGCCCCAGTGTGTCCAGCAATCTGCCCCAGTGTGTCCAGCATATTACCCCCAGTGTGTCCAGCAATTTGCCCCAGTATGTCCGGCATATTGCCCCACTGTGTCCTGCAATCTGCCCCAGTGTCTGACTCCAGCATATTGCCCCCAGTGTGTCCAGCAATCTGCCCCAGTGTCTCCAGCATTGCCCCCAGTGTGTCCAGCAATCTGCCCCAGTGTCTCCAATATTGCCCCAGTGTGCCCAGCAATCTGCCCCAGTGTGTCCAGCATTGCCCCCAGTGGGTCCAGCAATCTGCCCCACTGTCTCCAGCATTGCCCCCAGGCCCAGTGTGTCCAGCAATCTGCCCCCAGTGTCTCCAGCATTGCCCCCAGTGTGTCCAGCAATCTGCCCCAGTGTGTCCAGCAATCTGCCCCAGTGTGTCCAGGCTCATATTGCCCCGGGCCCCCCAGATTGCCGTTTGCAAAAAAAAAACCCAGTTCTCCTCACCTGATCGGCGCTCCAGCGGCGAGCTCCCTCCAGCAGCGCGGACTCGCCGGCGTCTCACGTCATTGTCAGTCGCCGGCTGGCAGCTGTAGTTAACTATTGACGTGCGGGCGCATGCCTGCACGTCGTCAATAGGTGAAACTGCCGCAGCGCCGGTAGGGGCCCGGTGAGCAGATGAGACGGGGCCCGATGTAGGCCCCCTATGCCCACCGGGCCAATACGCCAGTCAGGGCAGTAATGCCCTGATGGCGGCGGGCAATCTGAGCGTTAGCCCAAGGCCCCCCCACAGCACTGGGCCCTGGGCTACCACCCAGATTGACCCTATTATAATCCGCCCCTGTACACGTGTACGTGTTCCTGAAACAACAGGAAGTTAGAATCTATAAAAGCCCCAGTAACCAATGTGAAAATTACAAGACTTCTAATTTTTAATTTAAAAAAATTACCAAAAATGTTTACATTAAAGTAAAAATGTGATCTCTTTGCTTCCAGACCGTCCATAGATTTTTAACATCCGGGTGGACATACTCCTACTCAACAGTGACCTTCTAAAACATAACTAATGCGATCAGAAACAGCCAGTGTCCCGATAAACTGTGTTTGCAATTATTAGGCAGTTTGTATTTTTCATAGTTAATTTTATTGATGAACAACTAGAGTGCTGTTGGTCAATCCTAAAGGTTAATGATCCTAAAATCTGAATATTTAACCAAGAAAAAGTGAGGATTTGTTGTTCTTAGGAGAATATCTACAGTATTTGTGCAAAATTATTATGCAACTAAATGAAAAACAAAAATTTTCCCTTCTCAATAGTTTATTTTCATCTGTTAAAGTGAGAACGGAAACAAAGCAACTCAAAATGTGCAAAAAATATATTTTTACATTTCTAAAATTTAGAAAAAAAAAATCATCATTGATCAATAAAGCCAGCCCGTCTTTTCATTAACAGTCAGAAGCCTTCCATCCATGGAGTCTATCAGTTTCAATATCTGCTGATGACCAACTTTTGTGGCAGCAACAACCACAGTGTCCCAGACACTCTTCAGAGAGGTGTACTGTTTTCCTGCACCGCAAATCTCCCATTTAAGAGCCCACAAGTTCTCAATAGGGTATGGGTTAGGTGAGGAAGGGACCATTTAATTATTCTTTTATTTTTAAGACCTTAAGGTTTTGCGCCCACGACCTGAAAGTGCCAGCATATGTTCAAAACGCTGCCTTCTATTGAACGCGGATGATCCGCTTGTGTTCACTGAACCGTGTGGATTTACCGCATTCAATACATTTCTATTGATGTAATTTCTGTTGTGGAGGCTCACGTCTTCACAAGTGAAATTGAAAGACGCGCCGCATGTCAGTGTCCGCGGCTGATCCGCAGGTGACTATTAACGAATAGTAGACATGGGATTTCTAGAAATCCCATCCACTATTCTATAACATTTGTCCGCTGCAGTTTTAACGTTGCATAAATAGCCAGTGTCAAAACCACAGCAATTACTGATCGTGGGCACGTACCCTTACTGGCTAGCCAAGTTGTGGAGTACTTTGATGCATTGACCTCGCGTTGCTCCAAGGGTCTCCTACCTTCCTCTCCCTGCAGGCCCCGGATCCAAAATGGCCGCGGGGCTGCATCCAGGTCCTGCAGGGGGGTGGCTTACCATCGCCTGCTCAGAGCAGGCATCGGGAAGCCTCCTTGCTGTGCATGTCAGATCAGCGATCTGTCACTTTACTGTGATGTCCCCCCAGGGCAAAGTAAAAAAGAAAAAAACTAAAAATTTACATGTGTAAAAAAAATAAAAAGAAATTCCTAAATAAATAATAATAAAAAAATATATGCCTTTATCTAAATAAAACAAACAATAAAACTACACATATTTAGCATCGCCGCGTCCATAACGACCCGACGTATAAAACTGTCCCACTAGTTAACCCCTTCAGTGAACACCGTAAAAAAAAAACGAAGCAAAAAACAACGCTTTATTACCATATCGCCAAACAAAAAGTGGAATAGCACGCGATCAAAAAAATGGATATAAATAACCATGGTACCGATGAAAATGTCATCTTGTCCCGCAAAAATTGAGCCACCATAAAGCATCATCAGAGAAAAAATAAAAAAGTTATAGTCCTCAGAATAAAGCGACGCAAAAGTAATTATTTTTTCTATAAAATAGTATTTATCGTATAAAAGCGGCAAAACATAAAAAACATGATATAAATGAGGTATCACTGTAATCGAACTGACCCAATGAATAATACTGCTTTATCCATTTTACCAAACGCGGAACTGTATAAACGCCCCCCCCCAAAGAAATTCATCAATAGCTGTTTTTTGGTCATACTGCCTCACAAAAATCGGAATGAAAAGCGATCAAAAAATGTAACGTGCCCGAAAATTCGTCATGCAAAAAACAAGACCTCGCATGACTCTGTGGACCAAAATATGGAAAAATTATAGCTCTCAAAATGTGGTAACGCCAAAAATTATTTTTTGAAATAAAAAACCCACTATAAAAGTAAATCAAACCCCCCTTCATCACCCCCTTAGTTAGGGAAAAATAAAAAAATTAAAAAAAGTATTTATTTCCATTTTCCCATTAGGGTTAGGGCTAGGGTTAGGGTTAGGGTTAGGGCTAGGGTTAGGGTAAAGGCTAGGGTTAGTGCAAGGGTTTGGATTACATTTACGATTCGGATTAGGGTTAGGGGTGTGTCAGGGTTAGGGGTGTGGTTAGGGTTATGGTTGGGATTAGAGTTAGGGGTGTGTTGGAGTTGGGGTTAGGGGTGTGGTTGGGATTAGGGGTGTGTTTGGGTTAGGGTTTCAGTTAGAATTGGGGGTTTCCACTGTTTAGACACATCAGGACTCTCCAAACGCAACATGGCGTCCAGTTATGAAAGGTAATTCAGTACCACAATGGACATAGAGGTCAGCGCACATACAGTGACCTGGCAATAACCCAAAAAACAAGAACGAGCTCTGAGACGTGGGAACTCTGTTGACCGCAATCCCTAATCCTCTCCAACCACACTAAAGGCAGCCGTGGATTGCGCCTAACGCTGCCTATGCAACTCGGCACGGCCTGAGAAACTAACTAGCCTGAAGATAGAAAATAAGCCTACCTTGCCTCAGAGAAGTACCCCAAAGGAAAAGGCAGCCCCCACATATAATGACTGTGAGTTAAGATGAAAAGACAAACGTAGAGATGAAATAGATTTAGCAAAGTGAGGCCCAACTTTCTGAACAGAGCGAGGATAGGAAAGGTAACTTTGCGGTCAACACAAAACCCTACAAAAACCACGCAAAGGGGGCAAAAAGACCCTCCGTACCGAACTAACGGCACGGAGGTACACCCTCTGCGTCCCAGAGCTTCCAGCAAGCAGTAAAAAACAAATTGACAAGCTGGACAGAAAAAAACAGCAAACAAATAGCAAAGAGGAACTTAGCTATGCAGAGCAGCAGGCCACAGGAACGATTCAGGAGGAAACAGGTCCAATACTAGAACATTGACTGGAAGCCAGGATCAAAGCACTAGGTGGAGTTAAATAGAGAAGCACCTAACGACTTCACCACATCACCTGAGGAAGGAAACTCAGAAGCCACAGTACCACTTTCCTCCACCAACGGAAGCTCACAGAGAGAACCAGCCGAAATACCACTTGTGACCACAGGAGGGAGCTCTGCCACAGAATTCACAACAGTACCCCCCCCTTGAGGAGGGGTCACCGAACCCTCACCAGAGCTCCCAGGACGACCAGGATGAGCCATTGGAAAGGCACGAACAAGATCGGGAGCATGGACATCAGAGGCAAAGACTCAGGAATTATCTTCCTGAGCATAACCCTTCCACTTAACCAGATACTGGAGTTTCCGCCTTGAAACACGAGAATCCAAAATCTTCTCCACAATATACTCCAACTCCCCCTCCACCAAAACCGGGGCAGGAGGATCAACAGATGGAACCATAGGTGCCACGTATCTCCGCAACAATGACCTATGTAATACGTTATGTATGGAAAATGAATCTGGAAGGGTCAGACGAAAAGACACAGGATTAAAAACCTCAGAAATCCTATACGGACCAATAAAACGAGGTTTAAACTTAGGAGAGGAAACCGTCATAGGAATATGACGAGAAGATAACCAAACCAAGTCCCCAACCCGAATTCGGGGACCCACACAGCGTCTGCGATTAGCGAAACGTTGAGCCTTCTCCTGGGACAAAGTCAAATTGTCCACTACATGAGTCCAAATCTGCTGCAACCTGTCCACCACAGTATCCACATCAGGACAGTCCGAAGACTCAACCTGCCCTGAAGAGAAACGAGGATGGAACCCAGAGTTACAGAAAAACGGTGAAACCAAGGTAGCCGAGCTAGCCCGATTATTAAGGGCGAACTCAGCCAAAGGCAAAAAGGACACCCAGTCATCCTGATCAGCAGAAACAAAGCATCTCAGATATGTTTCCAAGGTCTGATTGGTTCGTTCGGTCTGGGCATTAGTCTGAGGATGGAAAGCCGAGGAAAAAGACAAGTCAATGCCCATCCTACCACAAAAGGCTCGCCAAAACCTCGAAACAAACTGGGAACCTCTGTCAGAAACGATGTTCTCTGGAATGCCATGTAAACGAACCACATGCTGGAAAAACAATGGCACCAAATCAGAGGAGGAAGGCAATTTAGACAAGGGTACCAAATGGACCATCTTAGAGAAGCGATCACAGACCACCCAAATGACTGACATCTTTTGAGAGACGGGAAGATCTGAAATAAAATCCATAGAGATATGTGTCCAAGGCCTCTTCGGGACCGGCAAGGGCAAAAGCAACCCACTGGCACGAGAACAGCAGGGCTTAGCCCGAGCACAAATCCCACAGGACTGCACAAAAGTACGCACATCCCGCGACAGAGATGGCCACCAAAAGGATCTAGCCACTAACTCTCTGGTACCAAAGATTCCAGGATGACCAGCCAACACCGAACAATGAACCTCAGAGATAACTTTATTCGTCCACCTATCAGGGACAAACAGTTTCTCCGCTGGGCAACGATCAGGTTTATTAGCCTGAAATTTTTGCAGCACCCGCCGCAAATCAGGGGAGATGGCAGACACAATTACTCCCTCTTTGAGGATACCCGCCGGCTCAGATACACCCGGAGAGTCGGCCACAAAACTCCTAGACAGAGCATCCGCCTTCACATTTTTAGAGCCCGGAAGGTATGAAATCACAAAGTCAAAACGGGCAAAAAACAACGACCAACGAGCTTGTCTAGGATTCAACCGCTTGGCGGACTCGAGATAAGTCAAGTTCTTATGATCAGTCAAGACCACCACGCGATGCTTAGCTCCTTCAAGCCAATGACGCCACTCCTCGAATGCCCACTTCATGGCCAGCAACTCTCGATTGCCCACATCATAATTACGCTCAGCAGGCGAAAACTTCCTGGAAAAGAAGGCGCATGGTTTCATCACCGAGCAATCAGAACTTCTCTGCGACAAAACAGCCCCTGCTCCAATCTCAGAAGCATCAACCTCGACCTGGAACGGAAGCGAAACATCTGGCTGACACAACACAGGGGCAGAAGAAAAACGACGCTTCAACTCTTGAAAAGCTTCCACCGCAGCAGAAGACCAATTGACCAAATCAGCACCTTTCTTGGTCAAATCGGTCAATGGTTTAGCAATACTAGAAAAATTGCAGATGAAGCGACGATAAAAATTAGCAAAGCCGAGGAACTTTTGCAGACTTTTCAGAGATGTCGGCTGAGTCCAATTATGGATGGCTTGGACCTTAACAGGATCCATCTCGATAGTAGAAGGGGAAAAGATGAACCCCAAAAATGAAACCTTCTGAACACCAAAGAGACACTTCGATCCCTTCACAAACAAAGAATTCGCACGCAGGACCTGAAACACCGTTCTGACCTGCTTCACATGAGACTCCCAATCATCCGAGAAGATCAAAATGTCATCTAAGTACACAATCAGGAATTTATCCAGGTACTCTCGGAAGATGTCATGCATAAAGGACTGAAACACTGATGGAGCATTGGCAAGTCCGAATGGCATTACAAGATACTCAAAATGGCCCTCGGGCGTATTAAATGCAGTTTTCCACTCATCGCCTCGCTTAATACGCACAAGATTATACGCACCATGAAGATCTATCTTGGTGAACCAACTAGCCCCCTTAATCCGAGCAAACAAATCAGATAACAGCGGCAAGGGGTACTGAAATTTAACCGTGATCTTATTTAGAAGGCGGTAATCTATACAAGGTCTCAGCGAACCATCCTTCTTGGCTACAAAAAAGAACCCTGCTCCCAATGGCGACGATGACGGGTGAATATGCCCCTTCTCCAAGGACTTCTTCACATAACTCCGCAGAGCCGCGTGCTCAGGCACAGATAAATTAAACAGTCGACCTTTTGGGAATTTACTACCAGGAATCAAATCGATAGCACAATCACAATCCCTATGCGGAGGTAGGGTATCGGACTTGGGCTTATCAAACAAATCCCGGTAATCAGACAAGAACTCAGGAACCTCAGAAGGGGTGGATGACGAAATAGTCAGAAATGGGACATCACCATGTACCCCCTGACAACCCCAGCTGGACACAGACATGGATTTCCAATCTAAAACTGGATTATGCACTTGTAGCCATGGCAACCCCAACACGACCACATCATGCAGATTATGCAACACCAGAAAGCGAATAACCTCCTGATGTGCAGGAGCCATGCACATGGTCAGCTGGGTCCAGTACTGAGGCTTATTCTTGGCCAAAGGCGTAGCATCAATTCCTCTCAATGGAATAGGACACTGCAAGGGCTCCAAGAAAAACCCACAACGCCTAGCATACTCCAAGTCCATCAAATTCAGAGCAGCGCCTGAGTCCACAAATGCCATGACAGAATACGATGACAAAGAGCAGATCAAGGTAACAGACAGAAGAAATTTTGACTGTACCGTACCAATGGTGGCAGACCTAGCGAACCGCTTAGTGCGCTTAGGACAATCAGAGATAGCATGAGTGGAATCACCACAGTAGAAACACAGCCCATTCAGACGTCTGTGTTCTTGCCGTTCAACTCTGGTCAAAGTCCTATCGCACTGCATAGGCTCAGGTTTAAGCTCAGGTAATACCGCCAAATGGTGCACAGATTTACGCTCGCGCAAGCGTCGACCGATCTGAATGGCCAAAGACATAGACTCATTCAGACCAGCAGGCATAGGAAATCCCACCATGACATCCTTAAGGGCTTCAGAGAGACATTTTCTGAAAATAGCTGCGAGCGCACCTTCATTCCACTGAGTGAGTACGGACCACTTTCTAAATTTCTGACAATATACCTCTATTTCATCCTGACCCTGACACAGAACCAGCAAATTCTTCTCTGCCTGATCCACAGAATTAGGCTCATCGTACAGCAATCCGAGCGCCAGAAAAAATGCATCGATATTACTTAATGCAGGATCCCCTGGCGCAAGGGAAAATGCCCAGTCCTGAGGATCGCCGCGCAAAAAAGAAATAACGATCCTAACTTGTTGAACTGGGTCACCAGAGGAGCGAGGTTTCAAAGCCAGAAACAGTTTACAATTATTTTTGAAACTCAGAAATTTAGTTCTATCTCCAAAAAACAAATCAGGAATAGGGATTCTCGGTTCTAACATAGAATTCTGAACCACAAAGTCTTGAATACTTTGCACTCTTGCCGTGAGCTGATCCACACATGAAGACAGACCTTTAATGTCCATTGCTACACCTGTGTCCTGAACCACCCAAATGTCTAGGGGAAAAAAAGGCAAAACACAGTGCAAAGAAAAAATATTGGTCTCAGAACTTCTTTTTTCCCTCTATTGAAAATCATTAGTACTTTTGGCTTCCAGTACTGTTATGAAAGGTAATTCAGTACCACAATGGACATAGAGGTCAGCGCACATACAGTGACCTGGCAATAACCCAAAAAACAAGAACGAGCTCTGAGACGTGGGAACTCTGTTGACCGCAATCCCTAATCCTCTCCAACCACACTAAAGGCAGCCGTGGATTGCGCCTAACGCTGCCTATGCAACTCGGCACGGCCTGAGAAACTAACTAGCCTGAAGATAGAAAATAAGCCTACCTTGCCTCAGAGAAGTACCCCAAAGGAAAAGGCAGCCCCCACATATAATGACTGTGAGTTAAGATGAAAAGACAAACGTAGAGATGAAATAGATTTAGCAAAGTGAGGCCCAACTTTCTGAACAGAGCGAGGATAGGAAAGGTAACTTTGCGGTCAACACAAAACCCTACAAAAACCACGCAAAGGGGGCAAAAAGACCCTCCGTACCGAACTAACGGCACGGAGGTACACCCTCTGCGTCCCAGAGCTTCCAGCAAGCAGTAAAAAACAAATTGACAAGCTGGACAGAAAAAAACAGCAAACAAATAGCAAAGAGGAACTTAGCTATGCAGAGCAGCAGGCCACAGGAACGATTCAGGAGGAAACAGGTCCAATACTAGAACATTGACTAGAAGCCAGGATCAAAGCACTAGGTGGAGTTAAATAGAGAAGCACCTAACGACTTCACCACATCACCTGAGGAAGGAAACTCAGAAGCCACAGTACCACTTTCCTCCACCAACGGAAGCTCACAGAGAGAACCAGCCGAAGTACCACTTGTGACCACAGGAGGGAGCTCTGTCACAGAATTCACAACAGTGTCCCATCTCAATTCCTGTCAATTTTGCATTGAAAAGTCAAATGGCGGTCCTTCCCTTCCGAGCTCCCAAACAGTGGTTTACCCCCACATATGGGGTATCAGCATACTCAGGACAAATTGCAAAACAAATTTTGCAGTACAATATCTTCTAGCACCCTTGGGAAAATAAAAAATGGGGGGCGAAAAGTACATTTTTGTGAAAAATATTATTTTTTATTTTTACAGCTCTACATTATAAACTTCTGTGAAGCATTTTTTGGGTCAAAGTGCTCACCACACATCTAGATAAGTTCCTTAGGGGGTCTCCTTTCCAAAATGGTGTCACTTGTGGGGGGTTTCAATGTTTAGCCACATTAGTGGCTCTCCAAAAGCAACATGGCGTCCCATCTCAATTCCAGCCAATTATGCATTGAAAAGTCAAATGGCGCTCCTTCCCTTCCGAGCTCTGCCATGCGCCCAAACAGTGGTTTACTTCCACATATGGGCTATCAGCATACTCAGGACAAATTCCACAACATCTTTTGGGGTACAATTTCTTCTAGTGGTAAACAGTGGTTTACCCCCACATATGGGGTATCGGGGTACTCAGGACAAAATGTACAACAACTTTTGGGCTCCATTTTGTTGCAGAGTGCGTCTTCTTGCAGTCACCGCTGTACTTAGGAAAGCTTCAATCAGCAAGATATCTTGAGTAAACAGTATTTACTTCATACTGGATAAACATGAGATACAATTCAGTGTCACACAGTCCGTGCACTGAAGACAACACATTCATGAAGAAAAGCAAAACCGAAAGTAAGAAAAACAACCACTGAGAGCTTCCCTCCCCACATTACAGCAAGTATATGACTTTACACACTATCGCCATCTGCTGTCTGATTAGTATAAAGTCCTCCTTTCACTTATGATAAGTCCCAATCTGTTGCATATGCCAACACCCTTTCTCAACAGTAAGGACTTATTCAATCAAACCCAACTTTTTTATTAGTCATTCAACGCCTTCGTGAAAATGTCTGCTGTCATTTCTTCAGTAGGACAGTACTCTAACTTCAAGACTCCTTGTTCCTGATGATCTCTCAAGAAATGATATTTCACATCAATATGCTTGGTTCTTGGATTGACTCTTTCCATCTGAGCAAGAACAAGACATCCTTGATTGTCCTCTTTTAGTTTTGTTGGTGCCAACTGTGGTTGTCCTAATTCTGTCAACAATTGTCTTAACCACAGTACTTCTTGACTCGCATGTGCTGCGGCAACATATTCTGCTTCTGTTGAAGATAGTGTCACAATTGACTGTTTCTTACTTGTCCAACTTATTGGTCCACCTGAGAGGAAAAAAATGTGTCCACTGGTAGATCTTCTGTCAGTTGGATCGCCAGCCCAATCTGCATCAACATATCCTGTTAAAATGCAATCATCGCTTGTGGGTAATTTCAGCTTAACATTGCTAGTTCCTTTCAAATAACGTATTACTCTCTTCACGGCATTCCAATCAGCTTTATTTGGTTTTGATACCTTTCTACTAAGGATTCCTACTGCTGCTGCGATGTCTGGTCTTGTAACGGTTGCTAGATACAGTAGTTTTCCTATTGCTGTTCTGTATTCTTCATTATTTGGTAGCATATTTTGTTCACTGTTCATCTCTTTGAGATAATTGGTTTCCATTGGAGACTTTACTGTTTTTGCATCTTTTAATCCAAATTTTTCTGTTATGTCTTGAATCATATGATTTTGATTCAGTAGGAAACTTCCATCTTCTTCTCTTTCTACTTGTATTCCTAGATATTGTTTTACATTTCCCATGTCTTTGATTTCGAAATGTTGCTTCAGGATTTTTAGAATATTTTCGTTATCCCTTTCTTGTTCAAAACAAATCAAAATGTCGTCTACATATACAGTATGAGTATGTAAATCCATCTATTAATCAGCCTTTTTGTGTATAAGCATGGATCAGCTTTGCTTCTTTGAAATTTTTCATTTGTAAGTACTTCCGTGATTTTGTCATTCCACGCTTTAGCTGCTTGCTTTAAACCATATATGCTTTTCTGTAGTTTACAAACTTTGTTTGGATTTCTTTCATCTTTGAATCCTGGAGGTTGTTCCATATAAATGTCTTCTGTTAAATCTCCATTCAGAAAAGCTGTCTTTACATCCAGATGTCTCAGTTGCATCTGTTTCATTGCTGCAACTGTAAGTAAAGTTCTTATTGTAGTGTGTCTGACAACTGGAGCAAATGTTTCATCATAGTCTTCTCCATGTTTTTGAGAATACCCTTTAGCTACGAGTCTTGCTCGGTATCTTTCAGCTGTGCCATCTGTTTGGTATTTAACTTTAAAAATCCATTTACATCCTATGGTTTTTCTTCCTTCTGGTAAATCTGTTAGTGTCCATGTATTTGAATCTTGCATGGATTTAATTTCTGTTTCTGTTGCTTCTATCCATTTATTAGCTTCTTCCACTGGAAGTTTAGATATTTCCTCCCAAGAAGTAGGCTCATAGATTTTTCTTGTGCTTGTCTTGTATGAGAGACGTTTTGGTGGTTCTCCTTTTTTCTCTCTCATTGAACGTCTTGGTTCTGTGTCTGTTTGTAGTTGTGATTCTTCACTTTCAGTATTTTGTTCTTCATTAACTTCTACTTCTTTCTCATCAGATATTTCTTCAGTTATGTCATTATTGGTTTTCTCATTTTTTGTTTCAACTGAAATCATAATATCTTCATTCAAATCTTCAATGAATGTCACACTGTTACTCACCGTAACTCTGTCTGTTTTGGGATGTAGGATTCTGTATCCTTTGCAATTTTCACTATATCCAACAAATATTCCTTCCATGGATCTGTTTTGAAGTTTGGAACGTTTTTCTGTTGGAATGAATATGAAAACTTTACATCCAAAAACTTTTAAATGATTGACACTTGGTTTCATACCTTGCCTCAGTTCATATGGAGTTTTCGTCAGTTTTCTGGAAAAAAGTCTGTTCTGTAGATAAGTAGCTGTCATTGCTGCCTCACCCCAATATTTCTCTGGTAGTTTGGAATCTGTCAGCATACATCTTATCATCTCTGTTAGAGTTCTGTTTTTCCTTTCTGCTACTCCATTTTGTTCAGGTGTGTATGGAACCGTTTTCTGGTGTTCTATCCCATTTTGTCTTAAGTAGTCTTCTATTATGTGACTTGTAAATTCACCTCCATTATCACTTCTGATGACAATTGGCTTCCTTTGAAATTTGTTACTTGATCTTGTTACATAGTCTACAAGTTTATCAAAAACTTCACTTTTGTTTTTAATTAAGTATGTGACTGTGTATCTTGAGTAATCGTCTATAAATGTCAACATGTATCTATTGCCTCCTGATGTAGTCACTTTCATGGGTCCACATACGTCAGTATGCACCAAATCAAGTGGTCTTTCGCTTTTCATCTCACTTTCTTTTGGAATAGATATCCTTGTGGCTTTGGATTTTATACAACAATCACATCTTATGGTAATTGAGCAATCTGATATCTTTAAATCTTTTGTCAATTCTTTTCTCTGTAGTTCCCTTATACTGTCAGGGTGTCTATGTCCTAGACGTCTATGCCACATGTGAATACAGTTTTTGTGATCATGTGTACATACCTTCATCTGTTCCTTTGGTGTGTCAAAATGATATAATTGTTCATCTGCCTTGACTTTGGTTATCACCTTGTTTCCTGCAATAATTGCACACTCATTGTCTTTGAATTTCACTGTAAGTCCTTTTGCTGTTAAACGTTTCACAGATAATAATCCGCCTTCCAATATTGGAACATACAACACATCTTGTACAAGTATCTTTGAATCTTGCCCGAACTTGTTTGAACAATTTAGCATACCTTGTCCGATACCTTCTGCGGTTATTTTTCTTCCATCTGCGAGATAAATGGCTTCTTTCTTATCTAAATCAAGATCAGTAAAGAAATTCTTGTCACTTGTCATATGACTCGTTGCTCCTGAATCAATAAACCAACCAAGTGATGATTTCTTGTCTGTTACTTTAAATGTGCCATTCCAATTATTCTCACATGAATCGGAAATTGTGTTTTTTACTTTCTCTGTATGCTTATTATGTTGTAATTTTTGTTGTTCTGCTTTCCATATGGTACAGTCTTTCTTTAAATGACCTTTTTTCTTACATCTGAAGCATTCTCTTGTCTCTTTATTATAGGGTTTTTGGAATTCTGTAGCTTTAAGAGCGTTTTCACTGTCCTTTTCAGTAGAAGAATCATTTCTTTGTTCTTTTCTTCTCTGATATTCATCTATTAGTCTTGTTTTCACAAAATCTAGTGTAATGTCAGTTTCTGGTCTCGTCTCAAGGGCATTTATCAAGGCTGTATACGAATCTGGTAAACTGCACAACAATATAGCTGCTACATGACTTTCTTTAACATCTTCACCAATAGATCTTAGCTGTGATATCACTTCCATCATTGAGAATATGTGCTTCTGCATATCGTCATTTGCACTCAATCTCATACTGTACAGCTTTCTTAATAAAAACAACTTGTGATTCAAGCTAGGTCTTTCATACAGTTTTCTCAATGCTTCCCACATTCCCTTAGCTGTTTCTTCATTTATTATATGTATTAATTGAGCATCATCCACTAATAAGCTAATGGTGGCTGTTGTGAGTTCTGTTTTTGGGCTCCCTCTGGTGGTTACTGATGGTACTGGGTGACTTGTCTTTCCTGGGTCTCTGGGTTCCACCTGTTCCATCAGGATATGGGAGTTTCCTATTTAACCTGGCTTTGCTGGCATTTCCTCGCCGGTTATCAATGTATCCAGTGTGTCTTGTTACCTCTGCTCCCTGCTCCTAGAACCTTCTGGTCAAGCTAAGTTTGGATTTTCCTGTTTTGGTGTTTTGCTTTATTTGTTTTTTTAGTCCAGCCTGCAGATATGTGATTCTTGCTGCTGGTTGCTCTAGTGGGCTGAAATTGCTCCTCATGTACCATGAGTTGGCACATGAGTTCAAGTAATTTCAGGATGGTTTTTTGAAGGGTTTTTCGCTGACCGCGCAGTTCACTTTTGTATCCTCTGCTATCTAGCTTTAGCGGGCCTCATTTTGCTGAAACTGTTTTCATACTGCGTATGTGCTTTCCTCTCATTTCACCGTCATTATATGTGGGGGGCTGCTATTTCTGTGGGGGATTTCTCTGGAGGCAAGAGAGGTCTGTGTTTCTTCTAATAGGGGAAGTTAGATCTTCGGCTGGAGCGAGACGTCTAGGATCATCGTAGGCACGTTCCCCGGCTACTTTTATTTGTGTGTTAGGTTCAGGGTCGCGGTCAGCTCAGGTTCCATCGCCCTAGAGCTTGTTTGTATCTGTGCTTGTCCTTTAGTGATCCCCTGCCATTGGGATCATGACAGTATAACCGGCCACAAAGTGTTAATTGTATTGGCTGAAGTAGGAGGATAAGTAGTCTGAGGAAGTTTTTTTTTTTTTTTTTCTCTTCCCCTCAGAGTTTGCTGCCTAGCCTTATTGCAGCCTGGCTACTTCCTCCTCCTCTTAATCTTTGAATGGCTCTGATCCCAGCTGTTTATCATGGACGTCCAGAGTTTGGCTTCCAGCCTGAATAATCTTGCCGCTAAGGTTCAAAATATACAGGATTTTGTTGTACATACGCCTATGTCTGAACCTAGAATTCCTGTCCCAGAGTTTTTTTCTGGAGATAGATCTCGTTTTCTGAATTTTAGGAACAATTGCAAGTTGTTTCTTTCTTTGAAATCTCGCTCCTCTGGAGACCCTGCTCAGCAAGTCAAGATTATTATATCTTTCCTGCGGGGTGACCCTCAGGATTGGGCATTTGCATTGGCACCAGGGGACCCTGCGTTGCTTAATGCGGATGCGTTTTTTCTGGCATTGGGTTTGCTCTATGAGGAACCTAACCAAGAGATTCAGGCTGAAAAAGCTTTGTTGGCCCTCTCTCTGGGGCAAGATGAAGCAGAAATTTATTGTCAAAAATTTCGGAAGTGGTCGGTGCTTACTCAGTGGAATGAGTGCGCCCTGGCTGCAAAGTTCAGAGATGGCCTTTCTGAGGCCATTAAAGATGTTATGGTGGGGTTCCCTGCGCCTACTGGTCTGAATGAGTCTATGACTATGGCTATTCAGATTGATCGGCATTTACGGGAGCGTAAACCTGTGCATCATTTGGCGGTGTCGTCTGAACCGTCACCTGAGATAATGCAATGTGATAGAATTCAGTCCAGAAGTGAACGGCAAAATTATAGGCGGAAAAAAAGGTTGTGCTTTTATTGTAGTGATTCAGCTCATGTTATATCAGCATGCTCTAAACGCACAAAAAAGGTTGATAAGTCTGTTGCCATTAGTACTTTACAGTCTACGTTCATTCTGTCTGTGACTCTGATTTGTTCATTATCATCCATTTCCGTCGATGCCTATGTGGATTCAGGCGCTGCCCTGAGTCTTATGGATTGGTCATTTGCCAATCGCTGTGGGTTTAGTCTGGAGCCTCTGGAAGTCCCTATTCCTTTGAAGGGAATTGACTCTACACCTTTGGCTATGAATAAACCTCAGTACTGGACACAAGTGACCATGCGTATGACTCCTGTTCATCAGGAGGTGATTCGCTTCCTGGTACTGTATAATTTGCATGATGTCCTAGTGCTTGGTCTGCCATGGTTACAAACTCATAATCCAGTCCTTGACTGGAAATCGATGTCTGTGTTAAGCTGGGGTTGTCAGGGGGTTCATGATGATGCACCTCCGATTTCTATCGCTTCATCTACTCCTTCTGAGATTCCTGTGTTTTTGTCTGACTATCGGGATGTTTTTGAGGAGCCTAAGCTCAGTTCGCTTCCTCCTCACAGGGATTGCGATTGTGCTATAAATTTAATTCCAGGCAGTAAATTTCCTAAAGGTCGTTTGTTCAATCTGTCAGTGCCAGAGCATACTGCTATGCGGGATTATGTTAAGGAGTCCTTGGAAAAGGGACATATCCGTCCATCTTTGTCCCCTTTGGGAGCAGGTTTTTTTTTTGTGGCCAAAAAAGATGGTTCCTTGAGGCCTTGTATAGATTATCGTCTTTTGAATAAGATTACCGTAAAATATCAGTATCCTTTGCCATTGTTGACTGATTTGTTTGCTCGCATTAAGGGGGCTAAATGGTTCACTAAGATTGATCTTCGGGGTGCGTATAATCTTATACGAATAAAGCAAGGTGATGAGTGGAAAACCGCATTTAATACGCCTGAGGGCCATTTTGAGTAGTTTGTAATGCCTTTCGGACTTTCTAATGCTCCTTCAGTCTTCCAGTCCTTTATGCACGATATTTTCCGTGAATATCTGGATAAATTTATGATTGTGTATTTGGATGATATTTTGGTTTTTTCTGATGACTGGGAGTCTCATGTTCAGCAGGTCAGGAAGGTGTTTCAGGTCCTGCGGGCCAATTCCTTGTTTGTAAAAGGCTCAAAGTGTCTCTTTGGAGTCCAGAAGATTTCTTTCTTGGGGTATATTTTTTCCCCTTCTACTATTGAGATGGATCCCTTCAAGGTTCAGGCTATTTGTGACTGGACGCAGCCTACATCTCTTAAGAGTCTACAGAAGTTCTTGGGCTTTGCTAATTTCTATCGTCGTTTTATAACTAATTTTTCTAGTGTTGTTAAGCCTTTGACGGATTTGACTTAGAAGGGTGCTGATGTTGCTAATTGGTCTCCTGCGGCTGTGGAGGCCTTTCAGGAACTTAAGCGCCGGTTTTCTTCTGCTCCTGTGTTGCGTCAGCCAGATGTTTCGCTCCCTTTTCAGGTTGAGGTTGATGCTTCCGAGATTGGAGCGGGGGCGGTTTTGTCACAGAGAAGCTCCGATGGCTCAGTGATGAAGCCATGCGCGTTTTTTTCTAGAAAGTTTTCGCCGGCTGAGCGGAATTATGATGTTGGTAATCGGGAACTTTTGGCCATGAAGTGGGCATTTGAGGAGTGGCGTCATTGGCTAGAGGGTGCTAGACATCGTGTGGTGGTCTTGACTGATCACAAAAATTTGATTTACCTTGAGTCTGCCAGGCGTCTGAATCCTAGACAGGCTCGTTGGTCACTGTTTTTCTCTCGTTTCAATTTTGTGGTTTCATACCTGCCAGGTTCAAAGAATGTGAAGGCGGATGCTCTTTCTAGGAGTTTTGTGCCTGACTCCCTTGGAAATTCTGAGCCCTCTGGTATCCTTAGGGATGGGGTGATTTTGTCTGCTGTCTCCCCAGACTTGCGACGTGCTTTGCAGGAGTTTCAGGCGGGTAAACCTGATCGTTGTCCGCCTGAGAGACTGTTTGTTCCGGATAATTGGACCAGTAGAGTCATCTCCGAGGTCCATTCTTCTACGTTGGCAGGTCATCCTGGAATATTTGGTACTAGAGACTTGGTGGCCAGGTCTTTTTGGTGGCCTTCCTTGTCGAGGGATGTGCGTTCTTTTGTGCAGTCTTGTGAGGTTTGTGCTCGGGCTAAGCCTTGCTGTTCTCGGGCCAGTGGATTGTTGTCACCTTTGCCTATCCCGAAGAGGCCTTGGACGCACATTTCCATGGACTTTATTTCGGATCTCCCTGTCTCTCAAAAAATGTCCGTCATCTGGGTTGTGTGTGATCGCTTTTCTAAAATGGTTCATCTGGTACCCTTGCCTAAGTTACCTTCCTCCTCTGAGTTGGTCCCTCTGTTTTTTCAGAATGTGGTTCGTTTGCATGGGATTCCTGAGAACATCGTTTCTGACAGGGGATCCCAGTTTGTGTCTAGATTTTGGCGGACGTTCTGTGCTAAGATGGGCATTGATTTGTCCTTTTCATCTGCATTCCATCCTCAGACGAATGGCCAGACTGAACGAACTAATCAGACCTTGGAAACTTATTTAAGGTGTTTTGTTTCTGCTGATCAGGATGACTGGGTTACCTTTTTGCCGCTGGCCGAGTTTGCCCTTAATAATCGGGCTAGTTCTGCTACCTTGGTTTCTCCTTTCTTTTGTAATTCGGGGTTTCATCCTCGTTTTTCCTCTGGTCAGGTGGAACCTTCTGATTGTCCTGGAGTGGACATGGTGGTGGATAGGTTGCATCGGATTTGGAGTCATGTGGTGGACAATTTGAAGTTGTCCCAGGAGAAGGCTCAGCAGTTTGCTAATCGCCGTCGCCGCGTGGGTCCTCGACTTCTTGTTGGTGACTTGGTGTGGTTGTCTTCTCGTTTTGTTCCTATGAAGGTCTCTTCTCCTAAGTTCAAGCCTCGGTTCATCGGTCCCTATAGGATCTTGGAAATTCTTAACCCTGTGTCGTTTCGTTTGGATCTCCCGGCATCGTTTGCTATTCATAATGTGTTCCATCGGTCGTTGTTGCGGAAGTATGAGGTACCTGTTGTTCCTTCGCTTGAGCCTCCTGCTCCAGTGCTGGTGGAGGGAGAATTGGAGTATGTTGTGGAGAAGATCTTGGATTCTCGTGTTTCCAGACGGAAACTCCAGTATTTGGTCAAGTGGAAGGGTTATGGTCAGGAGGATAATTCTTGGGTGGTTGCCTCGGATGTTCATGCTGATGATTTGGTTCGCGCTTTTCATAGGGCTCATCCTGGTCGCCCTGGTGGTTCTCGTGAGGGTTCGGTGACCCCTCCTCAAGGGGGGGGTACTGTTGTGAGTTCTGTTTTTGGGCTCCCTCTGGTGGTTACTGATGGTACTGGGTGACTTGTCTTTCCTGGGTCTCTGGGTTCCACCTGTTCCATCAGGATATGGGAGTTTCCTATTTAACCTGGCTTTGCTGGCATTTCCTCGCCGGTTATCAATGTATCCAGTGTGTCTTGTTACCTCTGCTCCCTGCTCCTAGAACCTTCTGGTCAAGCTAAGTTTGGATTTTCCTGTTTTGGTGTTTTGCTTTATTTGGTTTTTTAGTGCAGCCTGCAGATATGTGATTCTTGCTGCTGGTTGCTCTAGTGGGCTGAAATTGCTCCTCATGTACCATGAGTTGGCACATGAGTTCAAGTAATTTCAGGATGGTTTTTTGAAGGGTTTTTCGCTGACCGCGCAGTTCACTTTTGTATCCTCTGCTATCTAGCTTTAGCGGGCCTCATTTTGCTGAAACTGTTTTCATACTGCGTATGTGCTTTCCTCTCATTTCACCGTCATTATATGTGGGGGGCTGCTATTTCTGTGGGGGATTTCTCTGGAGGCAAGAGAGGTCTGTGTTTCTTCTAATAGGGGAAGTTAGATCTTCGGCTGGAGCGAGACGTCTAGGATCATCGTAGGCACGTTCCCCGGCTACTTTTATTTGTGTGTTAGGTTCAGGGTCGCGGTCAGCTCAGGTTCCATCGCCCTAGAGCTTGTTTGTATCTGTGCTTGTCCTTTAGTGATCCCCTGCCATTGGGATCATGACAGGTGGCTCTCGCTTGTATATCCTTCTTTTCCCATGTCTGATTATCTTGATCTGATCTTGCTGTAACAATTACTTCCCATAGATCATCCTTAGATAACAACATCTCTACTTTGAATTTCCATAACTGATAATTTTCACTAGTCAGTTTAGCTACTGTAAATTTCAGTTCTGTGTTACTCATCATCTTTATATAGTCTTACTTGTTTAGAGAGTTGTACTGAAGATATTCTCCTGTATGTCCTGTGAATTCTCTGCAATTATATCCAGCTCCTTGGATGGTGAATTCCTCTGTCACTTTGTATCTGGATTTATTTCCTTCTGTTTACAGAGCTTATCTGTGTGCTCCGTTATCTGGGCTATAAACCAGGATCCTTCTGCCTGAGCTTGTAGTGCAGACCTGTAGTGTCTGGGGTGCCTGGATTGCCTGGGGTTATCTGGAGTTATCTGGGGTGCCTGGGCCCATAACCTGTTGCAGAGTGCGTCTTCTTGCAGTCACCGCTGTACTTAGGAGAGCTTCAATCAGCAAGATATCTTGAGTAAACAGTATGTACTTCATACTGGATAAACATGAGATACAATTCAGTGTCACACAGTCCGTGCACTGAAGACAACACATTCATGAAGAAAAGCAAAACCGAAAGTAAGAAAAACAACCACTGAGAGCTTCCCTCCCCACATTACAGCAAGTATATGACTTTACACACTATCGCCATCTGCTGTCTGGTTAGTATAAAGTCCTCCTTTCACTTATGATAAGTCCCAATCTGTTGCATATGCCAACACATTTTCTCCTGTTTCCCTTGGTAAAATAAAACAAACTGGAGCTGAAATAATTTTTTGTGAAAAAAAATTAAATGTTCATTTTTTTTTTAAACATTCCAAAAATTCCTGTGAAGCACCAGAAGGGTTAATAAACTTCTTGAATGTGGTTTTGAGCACCATAAGGGGTGCAGTTTTTGGAATGGTGTCACACTTGGTTATTTTCTATCATATAGACCCCTCAAAATGACTTCAAATATGATGTGGTCCCTAAAACAAATGGTGTTGTAAAAATGAGAAATAGCTGGTCAACTTTTAACCCTTATAACTCCCTAACAAAAAAAATTTTGGTTCCAAAATTGTGCTGATGTAAAGTAGACATTAGACATGTGGGAGATGTTGCTTATTACCGTAAGTATTTTGTGTGACATATCTCTGTGATTTAAGGGCATAAAAATTCAAAGTTGGAAAATTGCGAAATTTTCAACATTTTTGCCAAATCTCTGTTTTTTTCCACAAATAACCGCAGGTAATATCAAATAAATTTTACCACTATCATGAAGTACAATATGTCACGAGAAAACAGTGTCAGAATCACCGGGATCCGTTGAAGCGTTCCAAAGTTATAACCTCATAAAAGGACAGTGGTCAGAAATGTAAAAATTGGCACGGTCATTAACGTGCAAACCACCCTCGGGGCTTAAGGGGTTAATGAATTGATCCTACAATACATATGGAGTCCAGGTCCATATATATACAAGTACATCAAATTTAATTACATCAAGATATGACATAGACAGGCAAACAAAATGCAAATAATCATAGAGAAAACAGTCATCAGAAATACGAGAACACAGATGTTTTTAGCCCGTGATCACACAAAAAAGCCCACGAGGAAGCCCACGCAAAACACATATTGGGCTGTTGTTGCACGGGTCCACATGGGTCTATAATGGATAAGGTGTATCTTCTATTATAGTACTAAGCCTTCTGGTTTGTCTTCCCCTATTTACACACTTTTATTTCAACACTCATTTATGTGATTTGAATTAAGCTGCGACATAGAGAAAAAGAACAATAAAAATGGAGCTTCCCAGGCTATTAACATCAGCTCACAGCTGTCTGCATAGCCTTTAATGGTTTTGAATAAGGGGGAGCCCCCCCAAAAAAATGACTTGGATCCCCCTATTTTTAATAACCAGCAAAGGCTAAACATGCATCTACGGGCTGATATTAATAGGCTGGGAAGGGGCCATGGATATTGGCCCCCTCCCAGACTAAAAACAACAGCCCTCAGCCTCCCCAGAAATGGTGTATCTATTAGATGTGCCATTCTGGCGCTTAGCCTAGGCTCCTCATGCTTGCCCTGGTTCGTTGGCAAGTGGGGTAATAGTTTTGGGATTGATGTTTTTAATGTCAGCTGACATGAAGACCAGGGGTTAGTGATGGAGTGGCATCTAGCAGATACCCCCTTTACTAACCCTGTCTTCAAAAGTAAAAAGACACACACAGAAAAAGTCCTTTAATTGAACAACACACTCTTCTTTCTACACATCTCCTCTTTTTCCCTTTTTATAACATTAAAATCAAAAATCAAAGTAATCCTCACCTGTAGTGATGAGCGAGTATACTCGTTGCTTGGGTTTTCCCGAGCACGCTCGGGTGATCTTTGAGTATTTTGGCATGCTCGGAGATTTAGTTTTCGTTGCCTCAGCTGTATGATTTACGGCTGATAGAGAGCTTGAATACATGTGGGGAGTCCCTAGCAACCAGGCAACCCCCACATGTATTCAAGCTGGCTAGCAACCGTAAATCATGCAGCTGAGTCAACAAAAACTAAACCTCCGAGCACGCCAAAATACTCGGAGATGACCCGAGCATGCTCGGGAAAACCAGAGCAACCAGTTCACGCTCATCAGTACTCACCTGTCCTCTATTAATCCATAATTCTGATGTCCCACAATGATCCCCTACATCTGGTTGCATTCCTGAACACTGACATCAGTAATGTTACCGCTCAGCCCGGCAGCCAGATCACACTGAGCTCATCGTGAGAACGTGAATGCATGTGACTGGCAGTGACGTCATTCATCCGCATAAGCTCAGTGTCTCCCAGCAGCTGTGAGGCCCGGAAACCTTAAAAGGGTTGTGCCACGAATAAAAGTGTATTTTAATCAACAGATTTTGGAATAATAACTTCCACAATTGGGTGTGTTTTTAAAAACTGTTTCTGTCACCAGATTATCTTATAAATGTGCTCCTTCTGTGTACTGTGCAATGGCCGTGTCCGAATTAGCAGGAACAGGTCGAATATACCACAGCTACTGGCTAGAGGACGAGGAAAAACACTATCCAGACTTTTCAGCACGGGATCACAGACAATTTTTTCCTTGAGGTAAAATATTGCTTAAAAGTAGGTAGTAAAATGTTTTATCTCACAAAAAGAATAAGCTGTGATCCTCTGCTGTAATGTCTGTATACTCTCTTTTTCTTCCCCCTGCCCAGAAGCTGTGGTATATCCGACCACGCTCCTTCACGGTCAGGCACTGCCATTACATTTATAAGATTATCTCGTGAAAGGAACATTTTTTTTAAACACATCCAATTGTGGAACTTATTATTATTCCAAGAACTATTGATTAAAATGTACTTTTGTTTGTGGCACAGCCCCTTTAAGGGAGATTTTAAAGGAAACTTTAAGGTTACTGGCACTTCCAGCTGCTGGAACACCTGAAGTAAGGTTACTATGTGTAGAGGAGACAGAGATGGTTTGTTTTACCATCTATATAAAGAAGATAGATCTATAGATAAAGAAAACAGTGTATGACTAAAAGGACACAAAAATTACTCGAATATCCAAACGAGAATATTTTTTATAGCTCTTTAAGCTCAATATGTAGTAGGTGTATTAACACCTTCCCAACATGCGCAGTACATATACTGCTCTGAGGGAGCTGATTTCCCGCAAACAGCAGTATATATAAGGTGGCACGATCGTGTGGCCTCACTCTGAGCACCGCAGCGATCGGGTGTGGGTGTCAGAATCGCACTGGGAATGAGTTGCCTGTGCGCTTCCATCAGGACAATGCAATGCGATCGCGTTTTCCTGATGGTTTCCATGGAGACCCCCGGCTGCAAGATGGCCACAGGGCCCTTCAAGGGAAGGCGGCTTGTGAGCGGCTGCTGGCATGCCTCCTTCCCTGCCAGTCAGATGCTGACATGATACTCTGCAGTGCATAAGCATTGCAGAGTATCAGATCAGCAATCTGACACTATACTACGGTGTTCATTTTAGGACATGGTCACAAATCAAAGTCAAACATCAGAAATACTCTGTCTGATACCTGATTCTGATACTTGAGTCTGATACCTGAGTCTGATACCTGAGTCTGATACCTGAGTCTGATACCAGAGTCTGATACCTGAGTCTGATACTTGACTCTGATACCTGACTCTGATACCTGATTCTGATACCTGACTCTGATACCTGATTCTGATACTTGAGTCTGATACCTGAGTCTGATACCTGAGTCTGATACCTGAGTCTGATACCTGACTCTGATACCTGACTCTGATACCTGACTCTGATACCTGACTCTGATACTTGACTCTGATACCTGAGTCTGATACCTGAGTCTGATACCTGAGTCTGATACTTGACTCTGATACTTGACTCTGATACCTGAGTCTGATACTTGACTCTGATACATGAAATTAGTAAAATTTGTAAAATTAGCTAAAATTAGTACCTGGGATCACTTGAGTTTGTGGTGCAATGGTAAGGCCGACGGCTGTAGTCTCTAGACGCCGGATCCGTTTTTTTTCCTCCGGATCCGTTTTTCTTCTACCGGATCCATTTTTTTACGCCGTCTCCGTTTTTCTTCTGCCGAATCTATTTTTTTTTACGTCGTATACGTTTTTTTCTGCCGGATCCATTTTTTTTCACCGGATCCGTTTTTTTTTACGCTGGATCCGTTTTTTTCTGCCGGATCCGTTTTTTTCGCCATATCCGTTTTTTTCTGCCGGATCCATTTATTTCACGCCGGATCTGTTTTTTATTCGCCGGATCCGTTTTTTTTCGTCATATCTGTTTTTTTCTGCCGGATCCGTTTTTTTACGCCAGATCCGTTTTTTTTACGCTGATTCCGTTTTTTTTTTTCGCCAAATCCGTTTTTTTCAGCCGGATCCATTTTTTTCGCCATATCTGTTTTTTACGCCGGATCCGTTTTTTAACGCTGGATCCGTTTTTTTTTCGCCGGATCCGTTTTTTTCTGCCGGATCCGTTTTTTTTCGCCATATCCATTTTTTACGCCAATTCCGTTTTTTTTACGGTTTTTTCCACAGAAGAAAAATGGATCTGCCGGAAAAAAACGGATCCGGTGAAGAAAAATGGATCCGGCGTAAAAAAAAAAACGGATCCGGCGTAAAAAAAAACAAATATGGCGAAAAAAATGGATCCGGCAGAAAACAAACGGATATGGTGAAAAAAACGGAATCGGCGTAAAAAAACGGATCTGGCGTAAAAAAACGGATCCGGCAGAAAAAAACGGATTCTGTGAAAAAAAAACGGATCCGGTGTAAAAAAAAAACGGATACGGCGAAAAAAAACGTATCCGGTGTAAAAAAAACGGGTCCGGCGAAAAAAAATGGATCCGGCAGAAAAAACGGATATGGCGAAAAAAACGGAATCGGGGTTAAAAAAAAACGGATCCGGCCTAAAAAAAACGGATCCGGCGTAAAAAAACGAATCCGGCGAAAAATAACGTATCTGGCAGAAAAAAACGGATCCGGCGTAAAAAAAACGTATCCGTCAGAAAAAAAAACGGATCAGGCGAAAAAACGGATCCGGCGTAAAAAAAACCGGATCCAGCGTAAAAAAAACGGACACGGCAAAAAAAAATGGATTCGGCAAAAGAAAAACGGAGACGGCGTAAAAAAAATGGATCCGGCAGAAGAAAAACGGATCCGGTGGAAAAAAAACGGATCCGGCGTCTAGAGACTACAGCTGTCAGCCTTACCATTGCACCACAAGCTCAAGTGATCCCAGGTACTAATTTTAGCTAATTTTACTAATTTTACTAATTTCATGTATCAGAGTCAAGTATCAGACTCAGGTATCAGAGTCAAGTATCAGATTCAAGTATCAGACTCAAGTATCAGAGTCAGGTATCAGACTCAAGTATCAGAGTCAGGTATCAGAGTCAAGTATCAGACTCAAGTATCAGAGTCAGGTATCAGACTCAAGTATCAGACTCAGGTATCAGACTCAAGTATCAGACTCAAGTATCAGAGTCAGGTATCAGAGTCAGGTATCAGAGTCAGGTATCAGAGTCAAGTATCAGAGTCAGGTATCAGAGTCAGGTATCAGAGTCAGGTATCAGACTCAGGTATCAGACTCAGGTATCAGACTCAGGTATCAGACTCAGGTATCAGACTCAAGTATCAGAATCAGGTATCAGACAGAGTTTTTCTGATGTTTGACTTTGATTTGTGACCATGTCCTAAAATGAACACCGTACTATACAGTGATGTCCCAGGATGGGACAATGAAAAAAAGTTTAAAAAGTGTAAACAACAACATATTTTTTAAAATCCCCAAAGAAAAAAAAAGGAACATATTTTTCCAATAAATACATTTATTTATGTAAATAAAAATAAACAATAAAAGTACACATATTGGTATCACCGCGTCCATAACGACCCGCCCTATAAAACTGTCCCACTAGTTAACCCCTTCAGTGAACACCGTAAAAAAATGAGGCAAAAAAACAACGCTTTATCATCATACCGCCGAAAAAAAAGTACAATAAAACACGATCAAAAAGACAAATGTAAATAAAAACAAAACAGCTCTATCAAAAGAAAAATAAAAAAGTTATAGCTCTCAGAATAAAGTGATCCAAAAAATAATTCTTTTTCAAATGGGGTCACTTGAGGGGAAGATTCTGCTTTTCTATCACTTAAGAGCTCTTTATATGGAATTCGCAAACTATTTTAGGAAATTCTGCGTTTCAGGAGGCAAATAGCCTTCTGTCCCTCCCGAGTCTCTCCGTATGGCTAAGTAGTACTGTACAGCCACATATGAGGTATTGCCACGTTCAGCAGAAATTGTGGGACAAAGTTCCGTGCCATTTTTACCCATTTCACATAATTAAAATGGAAAACTTGGGGCTAACACACAATCTTGGTGGTAAAAATGTAAATGATTTTTTCTTCACCGCCCAATGGTATAAAAGTCTGTGACACACCTGTGTTGTCAATATAATTACTGCACCCCTAGATGAATTTTTTGAGAGGTTTAGTTTGTAAAGTCAGTTATGGGGGGTTCTGCTGTGTTGGCACCTCAGGGGCTCTGCCAATGTAACATGGCACCCTCAAACAAGTGCAGCAAAATCTGCACTATAAGGCCGGTTTCACACGTCAGTGGCTCCGGTACGTGAGGTGTCAGTTTCCTCACGTACCGGAGACACTGACTCACGTAGACACATTGAAATCAATGTGTCTCTGCATGTGTCAGCGTGTTTTCACGGACCGTGTGTCCGTGTGCAAAACATGGAGACATGTCAGTGTTCGTGGAAGCGCACGGATTACACGGACCCATTAAAGTCAATGGGTCCGTATAAAACACGTACCACACATGGACGCTGTCCATGTACAGTCCGTGTGCCATGCAGGAGACAGCACAACAGTAAGCGCTGTCCCCCCAGCGTGGTGCTGAAGCCGCCATTCATATCTTCTCTCCAGCAGCGTTCGCTAGAGAGAAGATATGAAAAATCCTTTTTTTTTTTCGTGTTTAAAATAAAGATCCCTGTCCCCTCCCTCCTCTCACCCCCTGTGCACCCGCCCGCTGTTAATAAAATACTCACCCGGCTCCCTCGCAGCTTCCTCTCAGCGCCAGCTTCTCCTGTATGAGCGGTCACGTGGTGCCGCCGATTACAGTTATGAATATGCGGCTCCACCTCCCATAGGGGCGGAGCCACATATTCATGTCTGTAATGGGCGGCACCACGTGACCGCTCATACTGGAGAAGGTGTGGCACGGAGAGGACGCTTCGAGGGAGCCGGGTGAGTATTTTAGTAACAGCGGGCGGGCGCACAGGGGGTGGAAGGGGGGGAGGGGACAGGGATCTTTATTTTAAACACACAAAAAAAGGATTTTTCATATCTTCTCTCTAGCGAATGCTGCTGGAGAGAAGATATGAATGGCGGCTTCAGCACCAGATGCAGGGGACATCGCTTATCTCTAGCACTGTCTCCTGCACGCTCTGTGTGGTACCCAGTCGGCACACGGGCGGCACACGGCTGCCGCACATGTGCCACACGGATGGCCTACGTGAGCTCACGGACACACGGACATGGATAACTCCGGTACCAGAATTATCTGGACGTGTGCAACAGGCCTGATATGGTGTTTTTTCAGTTTTGAGCTTTGCACTGTGCAGCAAAAGTAGTTTTCAACAACATGGGGTGTCGGTAAACTCAAGAGAAGTTGCACAACAAATTTTGAGGTCCATTTTCTCTTGTTACCCTTGTGAAAAAACAAAATTTGGAGCGCAAAAAGATTTTTGCAGGAAAAATGCGTTTTTTTTATATTTTCACAGCTTAAAGTTATAAACTTCTGTGAAGCACCTGCGGCTTCAAGGTGTTCAGTACAAATCTAGATTAGTTCCCTAAGGGGTCCAGTTTCAAAAATGGTATAACTTGTGGGGGTTTCCACTGTTTAGGCTTATCAAGGGCACACCAAACGCGACTTGGCATCCGTTAATTATTCCATAAAATTTTACATGAAAAAAGTCAAATGGCGCTCTTTCCCTTCCAAGCCATGCCGTGCACCCAGTTGTTTTCCTCCACATATTGGGTATCTGCACGCTCAGGAGAAATTTCACAACATATTGTATGGAGCAATTTCTCCTGGTACCCTTATGAAAATGCAAAATTTGGAACTAAATAAGATTTATCTGGGAAAAATGTGATTTATTCAGCTCTGCGTTATAAACTTCTGTGAAGCATCTGTGTGTTCAAGGTGTTCAATACACATCTAGATAAGTTCCCTAAAGAGTCTAGTTTCCAAAGTGGGGTCACTTGTGGGGGGTTTCCACTGTTTAGGCACATCAGAGGCTCTTCAAACATGACATGGCATCTGCTAATTATGCCAGCAAAGTTTACATTCAAAAAGTGAAATGGCATTCTTTGCCTTCCGAGCCCTGCTGTGTGCCCAAACAGTAGATTTCCCCCACATATAGGGTATTGGCATACTCAGGAAAAATTGCACAACAAACTCTATGGTCTATTTTCTCCTGCTACCCTTGCGAAAGTTAAAAAAAATGTTGTGAAAGAAAAGTAAATGTTTATTTTTTCTTTCCACGTTCCAAAAATTCCTGTGAAGCAACTGAAGGGTTAATAAACTTCTTGAATGTGGGTTTGAGCACCTTGATGGGTGTCGTTTTTAGAATGGTTATTGCAAAACAATGGGGAGACAAAGAGCGCAATAGGGTCTTATCTACGTTACACAGAGGAGAATATATACCAAATTTGCTCACCTGGTTAGGATGAGATTAGAGCATATAGATAGTGGCTGCCGCAGATCCACAGGTCTTCACCGACCAGAGAAAATAATGTCTTCAAAGGGAGAGTTGTAGTTAAAATTCTGCGCTGCCGCTAAGATGAATTTCAGGAGAGTATAGCTGATTCACAGTGGTTTTATTCAACGCGTTTCAGGGGTCTCATGCCCCTTCATCAGTAAATACCACACCATCTTCTTACGATGATGTCCTCTTCTTGTCTTCACGCTGCCGCTCCGGTGCAGGCGTACTTTGCTGAGGGCAGGCAAAGTACACCTGCGCCGGAGCAGCAGCATGAAAACAAGAAGAGGACATCATCGTAAGAGGATGTGAGGCCCCGGACCGGACCATGACGCCCATTGTCCAGGACCGCCCCTGGGTGAGTATAATCTAACCTCTTTTTCTCACCTTTCAGGATACATAGGGGGCTTATCTACAGCATTAAAGAATGCTGTAGATATCCCCTGATGCCGGTGGGCTTAGCTCACCTTCGATTTTGGGGGTGACAGGTTCCCTTTAACTATTTTGTATGATATGACTCTGATTGAAGGGCATAAAAATTAAAAGTTTGAAAATTGCTAAATTTCTAAAATTTTGCCAAATTTAAGGTTTTTTCACAAATAAATGCAAGTCAGATCAAAGAAATGTTACCACTATCATGAAGTACATTATGTCTTGAGAAAATAATCTCAGAATCTGTGGGATCCATTGACGCGTTCCAGAGTTTTTACCTCATAAAGTGACAGTGGTCAGAATTGTAAAAATTGGCCTGGTCAGGAAGGTGAATACAGGCTTCGGGGTAAAGAGGTTAAGGCCGGCGTCACACTGGCGTATCGCATCCGATACAAGATCATCGGATGCGATATGCTAATGATACTCGGCTCCTGCTCGCAGCAGAGCAGGAGCCGAGTGTCATGCGTCTGCTCCGATTCTCTTGCACAGGGAGGATCGGAGCAAAGCTGTGGAGGAAGCGGAGAAATGAATTTCTCCATCTCCTCCATTGCTGGGGTCCACTTATAACGCACATCACTCAGATGATATCCGAGTGGTGTGCGCTGTCTCACTCGCACCCATAGGCTTAAATGGGTGCGAGTGAGCCGAGAGTTTTCCTCGGTCCAAGACAATCGCAGCATGCTGCGATTGTCTCGGACCGAGGAAAACGGCCGACAAAAAGTCGGCTGGTGGGAGCTGCCCCATATGTTAACATTGGTCCGAGTGCAATGCGATTTTTTATTGCATTGCACTCGACCGTTTATAACGCCAGTGTGACGCCGGCCTAATAATAATATTAGCAAATACCTCCATTTAGAAATATAGTATAGTTTTTCTGATTCTCTTTGTTGCTTACCCCATGTGCAGGGCATTGCTGTAGCTTAGGTATCCATAGCTATGACCACTATCAGCTACCTACCTAATTGTCACAAACAGTGGTTGTAATCATGGATACCTAAGCTACTGCAATGCCCTCCACATGAGGTAAGCGACACTTATAATTGTATAATTGATGTTATATTTTAACACAATTAATGTCTCCAGTTTCTTATGGGTGTAATGTTTTTGATTATGGAATTATCTCTGCAATGATTTTGCAGGCATTTCTAGACTTTCTTTTTCCATGAGAGGATATTTAATGCTTAGCTAAAGCAACTGTTCACTGTTATATTTTACCTGACTTTCCTTTGTAATACTTGAGTTTGTTCAATTTCCTTAATTGCGATCTAATGTGTATGGGAACCTTAAAACGATTGGATCGCCTTAGTCATGTAGAGATTTGCTTGTGCCAGATACTGGTGGTAAGCATTTACCTAATGGACCTATCTGACAAAATTTCAACTGGCAAAAATAATTTTGCAGGGAATATAAATGGCTAAATAAAGTAATTACAGTAGAAAACATTTTTTACAATTTGCATCCTCTAATATTATAATATAATTGTTATCTGCCAGCCAAGGAATCTTTGGAAAGCTCGAGAGTTGGCAATAAATGTTACTTAATTTTGATTCCAAATCATGTGTTAGATTATATGGAAAATATATACAATTAATTGGGTTTTAAATATAAGTAAACCATTTACCATGAACTGTTGCTTTGCAAGCTTCTATCTTGTTTTACTAGGATTATTCTGCAAAGTCAAGTGCACAAAAAGAAGAAAAAATGATGACACATCTTCATTTAATATTGATGAACCCCAAATTATTAAATTACCGTACTTTCTAGAACAAATAAAACAATGCAAGAAATTCATATTTTCATTAAAAAAGAGCTAATTCCAGTAGGCTCTCTGTAAATTCATAGTCAGTATGTAATAACAACTTACTCTATTAGTCTTGTTTCATTCTTGTGTGCTGTGCTATGTTTTCTGTTAAAATTATGGCCACCTGAATGAAAAACAAACAAGCCGCATTACAATAAAATTGGTTTTATCTGATGCCATTTTTCATTCATCACTAGTGTTGAGCGATACCTTCCTTTATCCCGAAGTATCAGTATCGGATTGGATCGGCCGATATCGACAAAATATCGGATATACCATTACCCGATACCAATACAAGTCAATGGGACACAAATATCGGAATGTAAATAAACCCTTTCTGTCCTTCTACATCCTGTTCCGGACGGGGGAAGAGTGTGGGCAGTGCGTGGGCGGACACTGTGCGTGTCTGTGTGTGCGGGCGGGGCCTGTGCAGGCCTGCCGGGGATCTGTACGGGCCTCTTGGGGGTCTGTACGGGCCTGCCGGGGGTCTGTATGTCCCTGCCGGGGGTCTGTGCGGTGTGCCGGGGCTCTGTGCGGCGTGCCAGGGCTCTGTGCGGCGTGCCGGGGCTCTGTGTGTGTGGGCCAGAGCACTGTGCGGCGTGCCGGGGCTCTGTGCGTGTGTGCTAGGGCTCTGTGCGTGTGTGCCGGAGTTTTGTGCGTGTGTGCTGGGGCTCTGTGCGTTTGTGCCAGGGCTCTGTGCGACGTGTCGGGGCTCTGCAAACGCTCTCTAGGGGCTCCAGGAACACAATGATGAGAGGAAGTTATCCTTCCGCACTGTATTCCTCCGCCGCTGTAAAAAAAATAGTCCCTAGTTTCACTTTTGGCATTGCTGTGTGAGAAATTTTCCCATGCAGCAATTTCCATAAAGTGAGATTTTGTCCTAAGGTAACCTCTCAGTGATGCACTGCAGGAGCCATTGTCTCCTGTCATTGTGTAACTGAGGGTCCTATAGAGCAGTGACATCACCCGATGTCACTGTTCTATAGGGAAGATCGTCGTGGGACACTCGTTATTAATTGGACTACGGCGGACAGGTAGTATACGGTTTATTATTTTATGTTTTTTGCAGGCGCTGAAGTATGGTAAGTGTGGTTAAATGAAGAATATTAAAATACTTTTTTTCCTAATCTGTGTGTGTTTTATTAAACCATTATTACTATTGGATTAATAATGGATAGGCGTCTTATTGACGCCTCTCCGTTATTAACCTGGCTTAATGTCACCTTACAATAGCAAGGTGACATTAACCCTTTATTACCCCATATCCCACCGCTACATGGGAGTGGGAAGAGAGGGGCTAAGTGCCGGAATTGACGCATCTTACAGATGCGCCATTTCTGGGGTGGCTGTGGACGGGTATTTGTAGGCGGGGGGGCCAATATCCATGGCCCTTCTCTAGGCTATGAATATCAGTCCGCCAGAGGGGGAAAGCCGACGGCCAGGGGCCAATATCTGTAGCCTGCTATGAATATCAGCCCGCAGCTGTCTGCGTAGCCTTTACTGGCTATTAAAATAGGGGGACCCCCCAAAAAATGACGTGGGGTCCCCCTATATTTTACAGCCAGAAAGGCTACGCAGACAGCTGTGAGCTGATATTCATAGCCTAGAGAGGGGCCATGGATATTGCCCCCCCGCTACAAATACCAGTCCGCAGCTGCCCCAGAAATGGCGCATCTGTATGATGTGCCAATTCCGGCACTTAGCCCCTCTATTCTCACTCCCGTGTAGCGGTGTGATATGGGGCAATAAGGGGTTAATGTCACCTTGCTATTGTAAGGTGACATTAAGCCGGGTTAATAACGGAGAGGCGTCAATAAGATGCCTATCCATTATTAATCCAATAGTAAAGGATTAATAAAACACACACACATTAAGAGAAAAGTATTTTAATATTCTTCATTTAACCATACTTACCATACTTCAGCGCCTGCAAAAAACGTAAAATAATAAACCGCATGCTACCTGTCTGCCGTAGTCCAATTAATAACGAGTGTCCCACGACGATCTTCCCTATAGAACAGTGACATCGGGTGATGTCACTGCGCTATAGGACCCTCAGTGACACACTGACAGGAGACAATGGCTCCTGCAGTGCATCACTGAGGTTACCTTCGGACAAAGTCTCACTTTATGGCAATTGCTGCGTGGGAAAATTTCTCACACAGCAATGCCAAAAGTGAGACTAGGGACTATTTTTTTTACAGCGGCGGAGGAATACAGTGCGGAAGGATACCTTCCTCCCGTCATTGTGTTCCTGGAGCTCCTAGAGTGCGGTCGCATCAGCTGATGCTGCTGCTCTCCACGGGAGATCGTCGTGGGACACTCGTTGATTTCTGCGGATCAGGGAGTATATTCTTTGTTTGTTATTTTAATATTTTTTACAGGTGACACTGGCTTCGGGGTTTCAAAGTGACAAGTGATGGTGTGTATGTACTTTATGTTATATGTACTGTATGTCTATATGTATGTATTGTATGTAATGTATGAATGTATTGTATGTAGTATGTATGTAGTATGTATGTAGTATGTATGTAGTATGTATGTTGTATGTATGTTGTATGTATGTAGTATGTTGTATGTATGTTGTATGTGTGTAGTATAGGGAGTATATTGGTTGCTTGTTATTTTCATATATTTTTACAGATGACACTGGCTTCGGGGAACAAAGTGACAAGTGATGGTGAGTATGAACTCTATGTTTAATGTACTGTATGTCTATTTGTATATATGGTATGTAATATGTGAATGTATTGTATGCAGTATGTATGTAGTATGTATGTTTTTTTGTTTTCTTTCATTCAATACATTAGCCGGATGATGGGACTACTACTGTCCCATCATTGGCTAATGTGTCAGTCACTGTCACTGTAGTAGGCATCGTCCGATGGGACTTGTAGTCCCATCGGACGATGCCTGCACACACGCATAGAGCCCCGACACGCCACACAGAGCCCCGACACTCCGCACAGAGCCCCGGCACAGACGCACAGAGCCTTGGCACACACGCACAGAGCCCCGCGGCACGCCACACAGAGCATCGGCACCCCGCACAGAGCCACGGGACACACGCACAAAGACTCGACACACTGCACAGAGCTGCGGCACACACACACATAGCCCCGACACGCCACACAGAGCCTCGGCACACCGCACAGAGCCCCGACATGCCACACAGAGCCCCGGCACACACGCACAGAGCCCTGGCATGCCGCACAGAGCCCCGACACATCGCACAGAGCCCTGGCACACACGCACAGAGCCCCGGCACGCCGTACAGAGCCCCGAAACACCGCACAGAGCACCGAAACACCGCACAGAGCACCGGAACCAATGCACAGAGCCCCGGCACGCCGCACAGAGCCCCGGGATGCCGCACAGACCCCCGGCAGGCATGGACAGACCCCCCCACGGTCACTCACAGACCCCACCCTCACACACATGCAGTTTCCGCCCACGCACCGCCCACACTCCATTATAGTGCATCATTGCACTATAGGAACTTCCGATTCCGGTATCCGATATCGCAAAAGTATCGGAACTCGGTATCGGAATTCCGATACAGCGAATATCGGCCGATACCCAATATTTGCAGTATCGGAATGCTCAACCTTATTCATCACCCATTTGTGTTTTTCACAGATGTGAGCCATTTCTTACAGGAATTCAAAGTTTCTGTTCTATAATGGAACAGAAAATTGGACTCGAAACGTTAGAGTGAACCTAAATAAATGTAAAATCATATAGAGTAACGAAAGTCTATAAACATACCTTCTTACATATCTGTCTCACACATATCAAGACAACATATAACCCTCCACTCTTAATTGACATTTTCTGGAAAGAATGTGGGGTAAAGCTGCAATTGTTAATTAACATGAACAGTGGCATTTGGGATGGTTTGTTGCCTATAACATACTCAGTAGACAACAAATCACTAGCGTACAGTTTGTAAGTAACTAAAAGATCATTTTCTCTGATATGCTTAATTTATGATCACAATTATTGTGGCTAACTTCTAATCCCTTTCCCAGCACCTATTTAGCTGTGGTAACAGTTCATGGGGGTTTAAATCTGCAGGCAGACTCCCTTTAATAGGTAAGCGTGTTGAGAAAGATGAGACAGATTTGTATGTATTTTTGTGTATTTTGAGGATTGTGTTCCAGCGGTGTTGGCAATGGCTCTCCCAGGGTTCACATAGCATTGTTATGTCACATGAGCCTTGCAGCTAATCAACGCTTGCTTCACTCTCCCTGCAGAGCTGTGTCTGGCCGCTCACTTCCTCTTGAGGTTTGATTCTTCTGACATAACAATACAAGTGCGGACACTGTTGGTCTGGCGCCGACACCGTTGGTGAGTATAAATGTTGTTATTTTGCTCGGGGCAAACATGCTGATTGAGACAGGATTATCAGAGTAGTGGATAACCCCTTTAACCCCTCAACGACCGCCGATACATCTTTTAACAGCGGTAGTTAACGGTACTTAAACCACAGCGCCGTTAATTAACGGTGCTGTTGAAAAAGTGGATAGTGCCCCCCGAGTCAGATTTTTTCTGGGGTTTCGGTTACTGGGGGTAACTAAGTCCCCAAAATGGGGTCACTTTTGGGGGGTTTCTACTGTTTAGGTAAATCAGGAGCTCTGTAAATGCAACATGACACCTGCAGACCATTCCATCAAAGTCTGCATTTTAAAACGTGACTACTTCCCTATAGAAACCCAGATGTGCGCCCAAACAGTGGTTCCCCCCACATGTGGGGTATCAGCGTACTCAGGACAAACTGGACAACAAATTTTGAGGTCCAATTTCTCCTGTTACCCTTATGAAAATAAAAAATTGCGGGCTAAAAAATCATTTTTGAGGAAAAAAAAAAGATTTTTTATTTTCTCCGCTCTACGTTATAAATTTCTGTGAAGTATTTGGGGTTCAAAGTGCCCACCACACATCTAGATAAGTTCCTTAATGGGTCTAGTTTCCAAAATGGTGTCACTTGTGGGGGTTTTTCACTGTTTAGGCACATGAGGGGCTCTCCAAATGCGACATGGCGTCCGATCTCAATTGCTGCCAATTCTACATTGAAAAAGTCAAACGGTGCTGCTTCCCTTCCGAGCTCTGTCGTGCGCCCAAACAGTGGTTTACCCCCACATATGAGGTATCGATGTACTCAGGACAAATTTTGCAACAACTTCCCTGGTCTAATTTCTCCTGTTACCTTTGTAAAAATAAAAATTGGGGGGCAAAAAATCATTTTTCTAGAAAAAATGCGATTTTTTATTTTCACGGCTCTACATTATAAACTTCTGTGAAGGATTTGGGGGTTCAAAGTGCTCACCACACATCTAGATAAGTTCCTGAAAGGGTCTAGTTTCCAAAATGGTGTCCCTTGTGGGGATTTCTACTGTTTAGGCACATCAGGGGCTCTCCAAGCACGACATGGCGTCCGATCTCAATTCCAGCCAATTCTGCACTGAAAAAGACAAACGGAACTTCTCTGCCAAGGTCTGCCATGCACCCAAATAGTGGTTTACCCCATATGTCACTTGTGGGGGTTATCCACTGTTTAGGCACATCAGGGTCTCTCCAAACGCGACATGGCATCCGATCTCAATTCCAGTCAATTCTGCATTGAAAAAGTCATACGGCGCTCCTTCACTTCCAAGCTCTGCCGTGCACCAAAATAATGGTTTACCCAAACATATGGGGTATCGACATATTCAGGAGAAATTGCACAACAAATTTTGTGGTTAATTTTCTTTTTTTGCACTTGTGAAAATAAAAAAATTGGTTCTGAAGTAAAATGTTTGTAAAAAAAGGTAAATGTTCATTTTTTCCTTCCACATTGTTTCAGTTCCTGTGAAGCACGTAAATGGTTAATAAACTTCTTGAATGTGGTCTTGAGCACCTTGAGGGGTGTAGTTTTTAGAATGGTGTCACTTTTGGGTATTTTCTGTCATGTAGGTCCCTCAAAGTGACTTTAAATGTGAGATGGTCCCTAAATAAAATGGTTTTCCAAATTTTGTTGTAAAAACGAGAAATTGCTGGTCAAATTTTAACCCTTATAACTTCCTAACATAAACAAAATTATGTTTCCAAAGTTGTGCTGATGTAAAGTTGACATGTGGGAAATGTTATTTATTAACTACTTTGTGTGACATATCTCTCCGATTTAAGGGGATAAAAATTCAAATTTTGAAAATTGCTAAATTTTAAACATTTTCGCCATATTTCCATTTTTTTCATAAATAAACGTAAGTTATATCGAAGAAATGTTACCACTAATATGAAGTACTATATGTCACGAAAAAACATTCTCAGAATCAGCAGGATTCGTTAAAGCGTTCCAGAGTTATAACCTGATAAATTGGCTCTGTCACTAAGGGGTTAAAGCAGCACAAGAGATTTGAATTTTCATTGTAGTGTTTTCCATGTAGGGGAACTGGTTCAGCTTCTTCAAGTTCTATTTGCTGATTATAATCCTTTATTTTAAATTTACTGCCTCATAGGGCCTTTATAAGAAATGGTCCTTAAAATAAGATTGGAGAGGTTTGCCTTTTTTTGTTGTTATGCATTTTATAGGATGGATTAGGACTAGTAGATGTACATGGGTATATTAATAGATCACAGACTGCTCATGAGTCAACAGTGTGACGCAGCAGCAAAAAAGGCAAACATAGTTGTAGGATGTATTAAGAGAACCATAGAGTCTAGATCACATGAAATAATTATCCCCCTCTACTCCTACTTGGTCAGCCCTCATCTGGAATACTGTGTCCAGTTCTGGGCACCACAGACATTAAAAACCTGGAGCAAAATCAGAGAAGAGCTACCAGGATGGTGAGCGGACTGCAAAGTATGTCCTAAAAGGAATGGTAATGGATAAAGCATCTGGGAATGTTTAGCTTACAAAAAAAAGGCTAAGAGGAGACTTAATATATGTCTACAAATAAATTAACGATGTCACAGTGTAGTGGTATCATCCTTATTCTCATTTGCACATGGAAACACGAGAAGCAATGAAATGAAACTAAAACGGAGAAGACAGATTAGATATTAGACAAAACTCTTGAGTAGTAAGGGTCATCAATGAGTGGAACAGGCTGCCATGAGAGGTGGTGAGTTCTCCTTCAGTGGAAGTCTTCAAACAGAGGCTGGACAGACATCTGTCTAAGATGGTTTAAGGCATCATGCATTGTGCAGGGGTTGGACATAATGACTCTGGAGGTCCCTTCCAACTCTAACATCATATGATTCTATGATTCTATGTTAGCTTTTGTTTCATGTTGTCTGAGTTTCTATTGTTTTATGCATTTACTTAGCTTAGATTTTTCTGAAAATTGTTCAATTGGTACTACACTAAATTTATACCTCATCTGCGACACTTCAGCTAGATTGATGTGTAATTTCCACATTTTTCTGTGCTTCCGTTTTAAAAAGGTTTTCCTTTTTTATGATATAGGCATTCTATTAGTTAATATAACAGTATCAGCAGTACTTTCTGCTTGGCGCTCTAGCACTGCCTCTTCGCCATTAACCCCTGTCAGTGAGATCATGATTAGAGCATGTGACTGACTGCTGCAGCCCTTGGACTAAATGTTCTCATGGTGACTAGATCGGCATGAATTCTGAATCCAGAGATTGACTGCAGCCCTGTCAACAAAGACCGAGGACAGCAGCAGATAGGAAGTGATGGAGTGGCAGGGGCTAAGTGCAATTCTTTTATATTATTTTTACCTAGAGGATACCTATAAAATCAAAATAAAAATATAACCTGGTAAACCCCTTTAAAATAAATGGGGGTCTATGTAAAGTCAAGGGAATCATAAAGATGAAGCCAATTATTAATTTGGGGTGTGCAGTGTACTAAGTGCTGAGATCCATTTTAGTGTAGAGGTCTAAATTTGACAAGACACAGCAAAAATACCTGTACAGAACTCTATCAGTGTGAAATCTTATGTGTACAGAGGAAAGGTTGTGCTGCTGGCATGTTACAAATATACTTATAAACAAAAAAAGCTGATGCCATTTTCTCTTGAATTACTATTTTGGGAATATAAAACAAAATGGTGAATCGCCAGAAGGTAGGATGCTAAGGGGTGAAAGTTCTCCAATGAAATTGACATAGTGCAGGGTTTTATAATTTCATCTTTCCTCCAGACACACTATGAAGCCACTTAAGTATTAAATAGCAGTGTGCATTTAGCTGTACATGATACACATGTTATTAAAACTACCATGAGTTGTACAGCTTGGCTATGGACCCCAGGAGACCACTTACTTTTTGCAATAATCCTCAACCGAAAATGAAAAATAATGCAAATTTTCTAGAGCCTTCTCTTTTTCCTATTCATTTTACCTGTTACCATCATCTATGTATCATTGTACGGTACATTCAGGTATACATTATACACAATGACAAATAAGTTATTATTTAGTTGATGACCAATCTCTATTTTTTATTACTGCATTTAACTTTATTTTCTCTGGGGGACCTGTCTTACATTACCACTTATGATTTAAAAGAAATTATTTCTCATTTTGTAATATGTATAATACCAAGAGGATAGATGACACTACAATTTCCCTTAGGTAGGTGCAAGCCTATTAATAACTAGAGATGAGCGAACCTGAACTGTAAAGTTTGGGGCTTGTGCCGATGCTGAACTTCAAACAAGGACTTCTCCCAAAAGTCCGTTATAGTATTCGGAGTCCCAGGGGAACAGGAGAGAGAGCGAATTTTACAGCACCAAATTTCGGGTGCCAAATAACTTCTATTGGGTTCTGGTTCAAGTTCAGGTAGAGTTCTGGGACCCGAACTTTGGACTAAAGTTTGGTCGAACCAGATGAACCTGATCATCTACGGGTCCACGCATCCCTATTAATGATCCTTCAACTACAGACCATTTCAAGCTGATTTCAGAAAGACCAGATGGACCTGGCCTCATCCTACTGAATGCCCTTACTCATTTTCCTTGGGAAGAATGCTACTCAGACAACACAGAGCAAGGGTAACACAGAATGGCAATACTTTTTTGAACCATCAATAGACAATAACATATAGCACACACCCAGCAAGTACATAAGATGGTGCAAATTACAGTCTCACCCTTCCACTGGCTCGCCAGGATTAGAGCATCAGCGACTTTGGGGCTTCCAACCAGTGGCACCCCGTTTTTGGTGGGCACCCACAGAGAGGAGATAGCAGCAAGCTTAGGAACCCGACAGTTCATTGAGGTATGTGGCCAGATGACCTGATTGTCCCAACCTGGGTGCTCCAAGTATCTCCATGAGCTCAGTGATGGACAGTGGATTAAATCTGTATTCCTCTGGTTGGAGCCATGGTGCCTGGCTGCTGTTCTGTAAAGTCTCTCTGGAACAGCGGCAGATCCCCCTTTTATAGTTCACAACTGTGCTACAGGCCATCATCCACAGGTCAGGGGAAAAGTGGGTTAAGGTCATCTCTCATTCCTTGAGTATTCAATAATCTGCATAGTTTATCCTTCAATGTTTGCAGGTCAACAAGCTGCAGGAACTGGTACAAAGGTAATCAACATATTAGCAAACATCAAAAGTTCAATTACCCTGTGTCCCTGCTTGCAAGGATAACAGCACAATAAGTTACATAAAAATGAATTCAATAGTCAACAACATTCTGGCTCGTATGAACAATTGCTTAGGTCTCTTGACCCATTGAAAATAACCACATCTGGCGTAATCGAGACAAATGCTGTGTGGTCACATCGAAATAGCACTCAGGTGGACTTCAGTGCAACTCAATTTTACTGGGAACACTGCTAGTGTATATGCAACAATTCATATGGTAGTATATCCTTGGTCAGGTTAATCCATCATACACCCTCCACTACAGCAATACAGCCTATGAAAAGAACTTCTAATGGCCAAAGTATTGCTTACATATTGGAGGTGTCATATCAGTTTTATAATGTATAGTTTTGCAGTCTGTTTGATTTTCCATATTTTTCATCATTAAAAAAACATGTTCACAGCCCCTGTACCAAATTATTAATATCCATAGCAACAGACTATGAACAAAACCTTCTGTAATATGATTGCAGTCATTCTATAATCTGAAAATATTTACATTTTTGACACCTTAGAAAAGTATGTTTTCAAAAATTTGAACAGATGAAAGGGAGTATAAAAATTTTTAGCCAATGACTCAAATTGGTTTAAAAATATTTAAACTTCACCAATAAGAACCCTTTGCTACCATTGTAATATTTATAATTTGTCTCAATTTCCTGTTTCTCAGCCAATCACTGACTGAAGCAGGCCATTGATGTGGCAAGTGAATGACAGAAAATGCATTTAATAGCATTTTCCATGTGTCAAGATGGGAACAGGAAGTAGAGACCATTGAAGACCCAGTGATCAGAATGGAAACAGCAGAGGACTGATGAGTGTGAATATTGCTTCTTTTTGCTTTGTTTTTTTTAAAATCACTTTTAGCTTTATAAAAAAAAATTCCACACTGCAGTCCCCTCTTAATGTGAAAAATATTTTAGATAATTGCTTAAGCCCCCAAAATGTAATATATTATGGTAAGATTGTCTAAGGGGTAAAGTTTCTTCCTGTGGAGAATGCTAAGTTGGTGTTAGTAGACTTATAAACCATGCAATACTCTGTGATTTTAAATATGCAGAAAGCCTCTTCAGAAACAGTGAGGACACAAACGCTAGTGCCACCTATTGGAGTTAGCAATGCTGAAAGTCAACATCAACCCTTTAAAAGGCCTTGCCACATGAGTTAGTGTAAGAAGCCAAACCAGAAACTCTATTTGCATATATGTGTTTCAGGGTGACACTAGAGTTTCAGTTCTCTTCATCTCTGAAGAGGCTATTTGCATATTGTAATTTTCAAAGGAGCATTATGCCAACATGGTACTCTCCACAAAGAGAAACTTTACTCATAAAGCCACCCAAAGGCTGGCATATAACATACCCGTCTATCTCATACACTCCCTTACTTGCTCACCCAAGCACTCCTGTGTTCTCTTTGAGAGAGCCACTGTCAGACATGTCTTTCCGCTGCTTATCTCAGGGAGAACAAAGATCAGCAGTTCAATCAGGAGTTCAATCAATCAGGCATGGTGGATCCTTAACTCCCCCGATAATCAAATGCCCGGGGCTCCCATACAAATTAGACTATCGAACGAACCCGATAATGGGGGGTTCAGCTGACCTTTGTCTAATAAGTATGGAGTGCTTTAGATTTGCTGTTTGAGGCCTCTAACCCAGCGAAATCAAATCTCCTGTTTTGCACTAATGAGGAGCAAACACCCCGAAACATGTCTCTGCAAACAGAGTTTCCGGTTTGTCTTTTTGTTCTAAATCATACGGCAAGACCTTTTAAAGGGTCGATATTGACTTTTAGAATTCCTACTTACTTCTCTGAAGAGGCTGTTTGCCTATGGTTAATCATGGTTTAAAAATGTCTACATATGGGCTCATTTAATTAAAAAATGACTATGCAGTATAATATTGCTACTAATTCTGCTAACGTGACATGCCATCTATAGTGACTACAGGTATTGACCGCAGTGATAACGATCAGTGCATAGTGATAGGCCTATTACTGTTTAATGACTTTCCCTGATACCGACCTACTGAGAATTTTTAATTTCTCACTAACTTACCTGCTCTGTCTATGAGCGTCATACAAATATACAGTTAAAAGGTTTGTAAGCCATGTGCAGAGTATTTGAAATTTCCAGCAGCTATCCAACCTACTTAGTGATGAAGAGAAAAAATGTAATTTATCAAGATATTTCAAATCGAAAAATATGGCTAAATATAACATAAGATAGAACACTGTATATAAAATAAAATAGAGCACTAGCTAAATGCAGAATATTTCTGGCACAATTTGAGCTAAAGATCTTTCTTTCATGACTTGCACCATATTTATTAAGTGTTTTAGGGAATTTTGTTTGAAAAAGAGAGCGTTAGATAACTGGCGCTGCCAGAGAATTCTCAGTAACCGATGGTAGGTAAGGGTAGTTTATTTGAAACAATGCATTTCAGAGATCATCTATCTCCTGATCAAAAGAAAAAAATCTAAACTCCATAACTGCATTTTTTCTGTTACTTCAACTCCGAAAAAAAAAAATGGCCATAAGAAGTGATCAAAACGTTATATTTACCTCAAAATCTTATAAACATTTCGAACAAAAAATGAAAAGGGCATTCAGTTCTTGGAAAATGGCAAAACAAGTGTTTTTTTTTATTCTCCTGCCAGAAGGAATAAAGTTCTTTTCCTCCCGGTAGCTGGGATTTTAGTTCTGTGGCTGCACAGTTGTCGATCGCTATTAACCTGCAACTAGACCCCTTACATGCAGGTTAATAGCATTTGTGCACAGGACAGGTTTCCCATTAAATTGGTCACATCATGGGATATTGGCTGCAGAGTGTAATGAAACAGTTTTTATTTTTAAATGTCTCCTCTTTATTGTAGAGATATTAGCTTGTAAAGTTTAGGTTATAATTTATAAATTCAACATTACTAGATATTTTTCTTTAGGGAGTCACACTTCTCCCCCTGTATGATCTTGACCAATCATTATTATACAATTAGGCAGCAAAATACAGGGGAAAGAAAAGCATGCCACATAATAGATTACAGCAGGTTTCTCGGTGTGAAACACTTAATGACAGTCAGCTCTCCTCATTGGTCTTACTGTGCGTTATTACAAGTGCTGGGAATAGAGCAAATATTAAAATAAAGATTATTATTATTAATATGATTGCTACCACTTCTTCAGTTTTCATCTTACTACAGTCAGTGTTGGGGAAAAAGAATACAGCAAAGCTGATAACATTGTGGGAGAAGAGCTGTATATGTGTTTGTAATGAGACAAAGCTCAGCTCTGCTGTACTGTCACCCCACACTGACTGCAATAAGATGAAACCTTAAAGGTCATAATTAAGTCTGCTCTGCTCACGACATCTGTAATCATGCACAGCTTTGTAGCCAGACCAGTGAGGAGAGCAGACTGTCTGTCATGTCTCACAATTAGAAACATACTCTAAGCTATTGTTGGGGGCGTGTTCTTCTTTCCCTTGTATGTTGCTCCCTACATATGATTGGTCAAACTCATACAAGATAGAAGTAAACGCCCTCACAGAAAAATTTTGTATTTCAATGTCATTTTTATTGCACAATTATTGCCATTAAAAGAACCCTTTAAAAAATTGTGCAATTGAGTTTTAGTCACAGTCACTCTTTTCTCCCATTTTCCAGTACATCCCATGGTAAAATGAATGATGTCATTCAAAGATGCAACTTGTCCATATATTATCATGAAGGATGTGCTTACACAAAACATTGTTTTTTTTATATATATATATATATATATATAGAATCCTCTTGTGCTTCGCATACAGAATTGCTCCCCACTCGTTCAAAAAGTGATTCGACAAAAAAATATACTTCTCAACTGCTTTTGCTTTCATGCAAATCCACAGAACTTGTTAATATCACAGCAGCAAATGCAACAAAGGAAAAAAAAAATCTCTTGAATCTAACACAGAGTACAACTTCCGTTGTCGTTATCTGGCTTCCATGAATAATAAAGGTAATGATGTTCCCAGGTAATTAACCTTAATAATGTGCAAACTGATATACACAAGCTTCTCCAACGGCGAAAGATTTAATTGGTATGTTAGTAGTAACCTCAGCAAAGAATTTGCTAGGCAGTTTATTTTTCTCATGTCTTCCTTGTGAGGATCAGAGGATGAGAAGTAAAATGTTAACCAGAGCCAAGCATTCAGCTGAAAAGAAATAAAGAAACACTTTTTGAATTTGCTATTTTGCACCCAGCCACCTGCTGGGGAAGAGAAATTGGCAGCGGCTGTGCGCGCATTGAGAGGTTGTGGCTCTTAGACCCTGTCCTGATTTTCACATGCCCAAGTGAAGATATCTTGCTTGAACTAAGAGCTCTGCATTTTACAGGCATTATTCAATCATAAGGACTTGCTAATTTGCAGCAAACAGCATTATGAAACGTCTAAGACACCCTCACCGTGTATGTCAGTACACAGAATTAATTAGCAGGCATACAGATGAAGAAGATGGTGCTGATATCTGAACAAGCATTTTTTTTTATATTGAATCTACCAGTAAATTATTCTTTTATGTTTCGCCTCAACTGAATAGCTGCAGCTTTAAAGCATATAAAAATAGATACTGAAATCTGAAATTTTCAGACTGAAGCAAAAATGTGATCTCAAAGCTGAAATACCCAAGTCAGTTTAATAATACTGCATTTACAAGATAGAATGTTAATGGTTGATTGTTAATGAGCTGAAACCTTTTTATTTAGTGACTATGCCTCACCCAATTCATCCTCGCTATTGTAAACTTGTAATTATAATTGCCTAGACTAAAAAATACCAGTTAATTAACATTCTAATTAGATTTCCAGTGTTTGTTCAACGCTTAAACTAGTAAGACATCTAAATAACAGATTAAATCATGAATCAGAAAAGATCTGTTTCCGTTATGTACATGTAAGACATGTTAGTAATATGTCACTGCTGGGTCCCAATAACAAGGCTGGAAAGATAAGGCATTTGGTTAAGGGTACCGTAACACAGTGCCGTTTTGATCGCTACGACGGTACGATTCGTGACGTTCCAGCGATATCGTTACGATATCGCTGTGTCTGACACGCAGCAGCGATCAGGGATCCTGCTGAGAATCGTACGTCGTAGCAGATCGTTTGGAACATTCATTCGTCGCTGGATCTCCCACTGTCATCGCTGGATCGGTGTGTGTGACACCGATCCAGCGATGCGTTCGCTTGTAACCAGGGTAAACATCGGGTTACTAAGCGCAGGGCCGCGCTTAGTAACCCGATGTTTATCCTGGTTACCATCGTAAATGTAAAAAAAACAAACATTACATACATTCCGGTGTCTGTCAGGTCCCTTGCCGTCTGCTTCCCGCACTGACTGAGCACCGGCTGGCCGTAAAGTGAAAGCAGAGCACAGCGCGCTGTGCTCTGCTTTCATTTTACGGCCGGCAGTCAGTCAGTGCGGGAAGCAGACGGCAAGGGACAGACACCGGAATGTAAGTATGTAATGTTTGTTTGTTTTTTATGCTGGTAACCAGGGTAAACATCGGGTTACTAAGCGCGGCCCTGCGCTTAGTAACCCGATGTTTACCCTGGTTACCCGGGGACCTCGGCATCGTTGGTCGCTGGAGAGCTGTCTGTGTGACAGCTCTCCAGCGACCACACAATGACTTACCAACGATCACGGCCAGGTCGTATCGCTGGTCGTGATCGTTGGTAAATCGTATAGTGTAACGGTACCCTAAGGTTCCCTTTTCTTTACTGAGACAAGTTTAGTAAGTTAAGCTATTTACTGCTGTATTATGTGGTTTTCCTTGAGTGATCAGACTGGTAACGATAAAAAAAGCTAAAAAAAATTAAAAAATTAGACTTACTCTTGTGGCGCTAACAGACACTTCCAGTTTTAGACCTATTTATTGTTTATTAAAATTAATGTGCCTCAATGGGTTAGATGCTTAGCCGGAAAGGAAAGTGGCTTAAAATGCAAAAACATCTACCTCAAAATTGTTGGTTTATTGTCTATCAAGTGTCTAGTGTCTGCCAATGGTTTATATTTTCACACTTATTGTATGCCCTATATAAATATTGGACAGAATCTGTATATCTGCCCCAATGTTCCTGTGCAGTAAGAGGAATAGAAGAGTTTGGTTTATTGCAATTATTTCTCAGAGTAGGAGAAGAACCAACAGAGCGACAGGTTGACATTAAGGATATAAATATATGCACAAAATTTCTTGATGTGTATTTCTTGAAATTAATCCACTCCAAAATCCACATAAAAGAATACAAATATGCTTTCGAAATACTTCCAATTTATTTCAATGGGGAATCCACATTCATATAGTATGTTTTTTCCTACAATATACTAAAAATCATGTCATAAAAAATATCACTATTTTTATTGGATGTCCAGTACTGTGCAGAAGTTTTAGGCAGGTCTAGAGAAAATGCTGCAAAGAATGCTTTAAAAATCGAAGTGTTAATGGTTTATTTGTATCAATTAACAAAATGCAAAGTATGTGAACAAAAAATAAATCTAAATCAAATCAATATTTGGTGTGACCACCAAAACAGAACAGTAGCACATTCCTTGCAAATTAGGAGCTGCCTTTTAACAAATGGAGTTGGGATTTGATCAAGGTTAATGGTGAACTCAATTCTGAGAAATACAGGCAGATAATTATACTTATCCCGATTGGCTCTAAATTCATTGAGTAGCAGGGTAACACACAGCAATTGTCATTAAGAATTATCTGAACTATCTTCAGCAAGGAGAAGAACAAGACGTTCTGGCAGTGATTATGGTCCTTGATCTCAACATCATTGAGTCCGTCTGGGAATACTTGAAGGTTTTGTGGGATGAAAATAATAAGGTTCAGTATACCGCGCTGCTCATATGCAGAAAGTGTCAGGTAGTTATGGAAATATCCCTTTTTGATACAATAAACTAGATCATACATATCCCTTCCTGAAGACCAATTGCCATACACTGTATAAAATGTTGCCAGCTAGCATAAAAAGAGCGCCAAGATAGAGCATGGCATGATCTTAATCATCATCAAAACATTGTCTGTTCATAAAAATGTGTTTAAATCATTGACCACTTTAATGATTAATGGTTCACAAGGATCGGAGTATATAATTTTAAATAGTTTTTAATTACCAAAATATATGAACAGTCTTATGCATTTGATGAAATAAAATAGAAAATAAATATTATATTACAGCACTAAATACATTAATCCAAATACATAAAACAAAGATGGAAATGAAAGTCAGTTAACCCCTTAGTGACAGAGCCAATTTGGTACTTAATGACCAGGCCAATTTTTGCAATTCTGACCACTGTCACTTTATGAGGTTATAACTCTGGAACGCTTCAACGGATCCCGCTGATTCTGAGATTGTTTTTTCGTGACATATTGTACTTCATGTTAGTGGTAACATTTCTTCGATATTACTTGCGATTATTTATGAAAAAAACGGAAATATGGCGAAAATTTTTAAAATTTTGCAATTTTCAAACTTTTTATTTTTATGCCCTTAAATCAGAGAGATATGTCACGAAAAATAGTTAATAAATAACATTTCCCACATGTCTACTTTACATCAGCATAATTTTGGAAACAAAATTTTTTTTTGTTAGGGAGTTATAAGGGTTAAAAGTTGACCAGCAATTTCTCATTTTTACAACACCATTTTTTTTTTAGGGACCACATCACATTTGAAGTCATTTTGAGGGGTCTATATGATAGAAAATAATGAAGTGTGACACCATTCTAAAAACTACACCCCTCAAGGTTCTCAAAACCACATTCAAGAAGTTTTTTAACCCTTTACGTGCTTCACAGGAACTGAAACAATGTGGAAGGAAAAAATGAACATTTAACTTTTTTTTGCAAACATCTTAATTCAGAACCATTTTTTTTTATTTTCACAAGTGTAAAAACAGAAATGTAACCATAAATTTTGTTATGCAATTTCTCCTGAATACGCCAATACCCCATATGTGGGGGTAAACCACTGTTAGGGCGCACCGCAGAACTTAGAAGTGAAGGAGCGCCGTTTGACTTTTTCAATGCAGAATTGGCTGGAATTGAGATCGGACGCCATGTCACGTTTAGAGAGCCCCTGATGTGCCTAAACAGTGGAAACTCCCCACAAGTGACACCATTTTGGAAACTAGACCCCTTAAGGAACTTATCTAGATGTGTGGTGAGCACTTTGAACCCCCAAGTGCTTCACAGAAGTTTATAACGTAGAGCCGTGAAAATAAAATATCGCTTTTGTTTACACAAAAATGATCTTTTCGCCCACAAATTCTTATTTTCACAAGGGTAACAGGAGAAATTAGACCACAAAAGTTGTTGTGCGATTTCTCCTGAATACGTCGATACCCCATATGTGAGGGTAAACCACTGTTTGGGCGCACCGCAGAGCTTGGAAGTGAAAGAGCGCCGTTTTACTTTTTCAATGTTGAATTGGCTGGAATTGAGATTGGACGCCATGTCGCGTTTGGAGAGCCCCTGATGTGCCTAAACAGTGGAAACCCCCCACAAATGACACCATTTTGGAAACTAGACCCCTTAATGAACTTATCTAGATGTGTGGCGAGCACTTTGAACCCCCATGTGCTTCACAGAAGTTTATAACGTAGAGCCGTGAAAAAAAAAAAATCGCATTTTTTCTACAAAAATGATATTTTTGCCCACAAATTTTTATTTTCACAAGGGTAACAGGAGAAATTAGACCACAAAAGTTGTTGTGCAATTTCTCCTGAGTACGCTGATACCCAATATGTGGGGGTAAACAACTGTTAGGGCGCACCGCAGAGCTTGGAAGAGAAGGAGTGCCGTTTTACTTTTTCAATGTAGAATTGGCTGGAATTGAGATCGGACGCCATGTCGCGTTTGGAGAGCCCCTGATGTGCCTAAACAGTAGAAATCCCCCACAAGTGACCCCATTTTGGAAACTAGACCCCCCATGGAACTTATCTAGATGTGTGGTGAGAACCTTGAATGCCCAAGTGCTTCACAGAAGTTTATAATGCAGAGCCGTGAAAATAAAAAATATTTTTTTTTTCCACAAAAAAGATTTTTTAGCCCCCAAGTTTTTATTTTCACAAGGGTAACAAGAGAAATTGGACCCCAAAAGTTGTTGTCCAATTTGTCCTGAGTATGCTGGTACCCCATATGTGGGGGTAAACCACTGTTTGGGCACACGGCAGAGCTCGGAAGGAAGGAGCACCGTTTTGGAATGCAGACTTTGATAGAATGGTCTGCGGGTATTATGTTGCGTTTGCAGAGCCCCTGATGTACCTAACCAGTAGAAACCCTCCACAAGTGACCCCATTTTGGAAACTAGACCCCCCAAGGAACTTATCTAGATGTGTGGTGAGAACTTTGAATGCCCAAGTGCTTCACAGAAGTTTAGAATGCAGAGTCGTGAAAATAAAAAATATTTTTTTTTCCACAAAAAAGATATTGTAGCCCCCAAGTTTTTATTTTCACAAGGGTAACAGGAGAAATTGGACTGCAATAGTTGTTCTCCAATTTATCCCGAGTACGCTGATGCGCCATATGTGGGGGTAAACCACTGTTTGGGCGCAAGGCAGAGCTCGGAAGGGAAGGAGCGCCTTTTTGGAATGCAGACTTTGATAGAATGGTCTGTGGGCATTATGTTGCGATTGCAGAGCCCCTGATGTAACTAAACTGTAGTAACCCCCCACAAGTGACACCATTTTGGAAACTAGACCCCCCAAGGAACTTATCTAGATGTGTGGTGAGAACTTTGAATGCCCAAGTGCTTCACAGAAGTTTAGAATGCAGAGTCGTGAAAATAAAAAATATTTTTTTTTCCACAAAAAAGATATTGTAGCCCCCAAGTTTTTATTTTCACAAGGGTAACAGGAGAAATTGGACTGCAATAGTTGTTGTCCAATTTATCCCGAGTACGCTGATGCGCCATATGTGGGGGTAAACCACTGTTTGGGCGCAAGGCAGAGCTCGGAAGGGAAGGAGCGCCTTTTTGGAATGCAGACTTTGATAGAATGGTCTGTGGGCATTATGTTGCGATTGCAGAGCCCCTGATGTACCTAAACTGTAGTAACCCCCCACAAGTGACCCCATTTTGGAAACTAGACCCCCCAAGGAACTTATCTAGATGTGTGGTGAGAACTTTGAATGCCCAAGTGCTTCACAGAAGTTTAGAATGCAGAGTCGTGAAAATAAAAAATATTTTTTTTCCACAAAAAAGATATTGTAGCCCCCAAGTTTTTATTTTCACAAGGGTAACAGGAGAAATTGGACTGCAATAGTTGTTGTCCAATTTATCCCGAGTACGCTGATGCGCCATATGTGGGGGTAAACCACTGTTTGGGCGCACGGCAGAGCTCGGAATGGAAGGAGCGCCTTTTTGGAATGCAGACTTTGATAGAATGGTCTGTGGGCATTATGTTGCGATTGCAGAGACCCTGATGTACCTAAACTGTAGTAACCCCCCACAAGTGACCCCATTTTGGAAACTAGACCCCCCAAGGAACTTATCTAGATGTGTGGTGAGAACTTTGAATGCCCAAGTGCTTCACAGAAGTTTAGAATGCAGAGTCGTGAAAATAAACAATATTTTTTTTTTCACAAAAAAGATTTTGTAGCCCCCAAGTTTTTATTTTCACAAGGGTAACAAGAGAAATTGGACCCCAGAAGTTGTTGTCCAATTTATCCCGAGTACGCTGATGCCCCATATGTGGCAGAAGGGAGGGAGCACCATTTGACTTTTTGAGCGCAAAATTGGCTGTCGTGTTTGGAGACCCCCTGATGTACCTAAACAGTGGAAACCCCCCAATTCTTGCTCCAACCCTAACCCCAACACACCCCTAACCCTAATCCCAACCTGATCCATAATCCTAATCACTAACCCTAACCATAATCACAACCCTTACCCCAAAACAACCCTAATGTCAACCCTAACCATAACCCTAATCAAAACCCTAAATCCAACACACCCCTAATCCTAATCTCAACCCTAACCTCAAACCTAACCCTAATCCCAATACACCCCTAATCACAACCCTAACCTTAACCCTAATCCCAAACCTAACCCTAATCCCAAGCGTAACCCTAATGCCAACCCTAACCCTAATACCAACCCTAATCCAAACCCTAACCCTAATCCCAGCTCTAACCCTAACTTTAGCCCCAACCCTAGCCCTAACTTTAGCCCAACCCTAACCCTAGCCCTAAGGCTACTTTCACACTTGCGTCGTTTGGCATTCCGTCGCAATCCGTCGTTTTGGACAAGAAACGGATCCTGCAAATGTGCCCGCAGGATGCGTTTTTTGCCCATAGACTTGTATTGCCGACGGATCGTGACGGATGGCCACACGTCGCGTCCGTCGTGCACTGGATCAGTTGTGTTTTGGCGGAGCGTCGGCACAAAAAAACGTTCAATGAAACGTTTTTTTGTACGTCGCATCCGCCATTTCTGACCGCGCATGCGTGGCCGTAACTCCGCCCCCTCCTCCCCAGGACATAGATTGGGCAGCGGATGCGTTGAAAAACTACAGCTGCTGCCCACGTTGTGCACAATTTTCACAACGTGCGTCGGTATGTCGGGCCGACGCATTGCGACGGCCCCGTACCGACGTAAGTGTGAAAGAAGCCTAACCCTAAATTTAGCCCCAACCCTAACCCTAAATTTAGCCCCAACCCTAACCCTAAATTTAGCCCCAACCCTAGCCCTAACCCTAGCCCTAACCCTACCCCTAGCCCTAACCCTAGCCCTACCCCTAACCCTACCCCTAACCCTACCCCTAACCCTACCCCTAACCCTAACCCTACCCCTAACCCTACCCCTAACCCTACCCCTAACCCTAACCCTACCCCTAACCCTACCCCTAACCCTACCCCTAACCCTACCCCTAACCCTACCCCTAACCCTAATTTTAGCCCCAACTGCTGTTCTCCTGCCGGCCGGCAGATGGAGACAGATGGCGGGCGCACTGGGCATGCGTCCGCCATGTTCTTCTGCCGGCGGCCAGGAGGAGCAGCAAGGGGATCCAGGGACCTAGGTGAGTATGCTAGGGTCCCCGAATCCCCCTATTTCTCTGTCCTCTGATGTGCAATCACATCAGAGGACAGAGAATTACACTTTATTATTTTTTTTTGCGGTCGCCGGTAAACAGTTAATTACCGGCGATCGCAAAACAGGGGTCGGTAATACCGACCCCGATCATGCTCTTTGGGGTCTCGGCTACCCCCGGCAGCCGAGACCCCAAAGATTCTCCCGGTGCCGGCCGGCGGGCGCACTGCGCATGGGCCCGCCATTTTGAAGATGGCGGCGCCCACCGGGAGACACGAGGAGCATCGGGGGAGCTAGGTGAGTATTAGGGGGCCACCTGGGACCCCTTTTCTCTGTCCTCCGATGTGCGATCACATCGGAGGACAGAGAAATTAAAAAGAGATCGCGTTTTTGTTTTTTTTTTGCGATCGCCGGTAAGCGGTTAATTACCGGCGATTGCAAATGCGGGGTGGGTTAAAAACCCCCCGAATCATGTTCTCTGGGGTCTCGGCTACCCTCGGCAGCCGAGACCCCGGAGAAAATCGGCCTCTGGGGGGCGCTATGGACTTTTTCCACAGCGCCGTTAATTAACGGCGCTGTGGTTTAAGTACCCTTAGCGGCCGCCGTTAAAAGGCGTATCGGCGGTCGCTAAGGGGTTAAACATGATAGTTTATCACTGTGTTTACCAGATTCACTGTTCTCATTATGAGTATGTTTTCATTGCTAAAAGAATGGATTCATCAGAATAAAATTGGTTCTAAAAGGGAAGGTACCGCGTTTGTAGATCATTAATTAATCAATGTAATGTAGCATAACATGCTGTTATAACCCAGATTTGAATGCATGTAAAACAGATTCCATGTGTTATATGAGTAGAAAGAAGGAACTGGGGGCTGACATCTTGGTTTTGCAGCAGTAGCAGGGCACTATCAGTGTCAGATTACGGCACCCCATGGACATAGGAGATAATAGACCGGCTCGGACCCTATCTGTAACATTGCAGCAGCATTAGCAGTGAGCTGGGCACGCCTCTGTGGGCTGCACAATTCACTGCTGTAGGTGTGACTAGCTGCCATTTTATTATAGTCCAGTGCTATTTGTTGAGCTCCACTTACTCTCTATCGCAGGACAGAAGCACTGACTGCTCCTCTGTACTCCAGGCACTGCAGGTTCTGGGCAGACATCCTCTCACCATCACTAAACCTCTGCTCTCACACTCTGCCGTGTGTGCTTCCCTCTGCTCTGTCTCCGCCTCCCCACTTGCACACAGTCCCAGTGATCTCCGGTAAACTGCACTCTCCCCCTGTGTCGCTCTCCCTCTGTGCGGCGTGGGGGGGTCTCTGTGCGGCGTGGGGGGGGTCTCTGTGCGGCGTGGGGGGCTCTGTGCGGCGTGGGGGGGGGGTCTCTATGCGTGTGTGCAAGCATCGTCCGATGGGACTACAAGTCCCATCGGACGATGCCTGCTACAATGACAGTGATTGACACATTAGCCAATTATGGGACAGTAATAGTCCCATCATCCGGCTACTGTGTTGAATGAAAAAAAAAATACTCCATACATACTCCATACATACGTGCTACATACATGCATGCTACATGCATGCTACATGCATGCTACATGCATGCTACATACATGCTACATACATGCTACATACATGCTGCATACATGCATGCTACATACATGCTACATACATGCTACATACATGCATGCTACATGCATGCTAAATACATGCTACATACATGCTACATACATGCATGCTAAATACATGCTACATACATGCAACATACATGCTACATACATGCTACATACATGCTGCATACATGCATGCTACATACATGCTACATACATGCTACATACATGCTACATACATGCATGCTACATGCATGCTAAATACATGCTACATACATGCTACATACATGCTACATACATGCTACATACATGCTACATACATGCATGCTACATGCATGCTACATACATGCTACATGCATGCATGCTACATACATGCTACATACATGCTACATACATACATGCTACATGCATGCTAAATACATGCTACATACATGCTACATACATGCTACATACATGCTACATACATGCTACATACATGCATGCTACATACATGCTACATGCATGCTACATACATGCTGCATACATGCATGCTACATACATGCTACATACATGCTACATACATGCTACATGCATGCATGCTACATGCATGCTACATACATGCTACATACATGCTACATACATGCATGCTACATACATGCTACATACATGCTACATACATGCTACATACATGCATGCTACATACATGCTACATACATGCTACATACATGCTGCATACATGCTACATACATGCTACATGCATGCTACATACATGCATGCTACATACATGCTACATACATGCTACATACATGCATGCTACATACATGCATGCTACATACTACATACATGCTACATACATGCTACATACATGCTACATACATGCTACATACATGCTACATACATGCTACATACATGCATGCTACATACATGCATGCTACATACATGCTACATACATGCTACATACATGCATGCTACATACATGCATGCTACATACTACATACATGCTACATACATGCTACATACATGCTACATACATGCTACATACATGCATACATGCTACATACATGCTGCATACATGCTACATACATGCTACATACATGCATACATGCTACATACATGCTGCATACATGCTACATACATGCTACATACATGCTACATACATGCTGCATACATGCATGCTACATACATGCTACATACATGCTGCATATATATACGAGCTGTCACATATACGAGCTGTCACTCTGATGCAGTAACTGCTGGTGATAGCAGGTCACAGGGCAGTCACACACAAAATGGTGCTGCCCTGTGATGCTGCTCTTCATTCTTACTGTTGGAGCAGTAACTGCTGACATCACCATTTCCCTCCCCTTTTGGGTGGTCTAATATCCCTGGGGCAGAGCTGCTAAATCTTACTATAGCTGCTTGAGGTCTAAAACGGAAAATGCTCCCCCTAGTGGTAAATATGTATATTTGTAGAAAAATATATAATATTTTTCATATAGAAATGTTTGCAAACAGTGCAAACATTGCATTAATACATTTTAATTACTATTTTAAGCTTAATTTCACAAAAAAACAAAATACAAGAAAACTGGTGGCACCTTCCCTTTAAATGAATGATGAATAAAAGACATATACCGTATTTCTCGCTTTATAAGACACACCTGATTATAAGGCGCACCCCCAAATTTGGTGACGAATAAGAGAAAAAATATATAATAAAATAATTTTATGTTAAATGGGGGTCTGTCTTATAATGCCAGTGTCTGTCTTACGAATCATATATATGTCCCTCATCCTGGTATCTCTGTAATCCCCATCCTGGCACATGGCCCCCCTGTGCTGGCACATTGCCCCCCTGTGCTGCTGGCACACTGGCACATTGCCCCCTTGTGCTGGAACACTGACACATTGCCCCCCTGTGCTGCTGGCACACTGTACCCCTGTGCTGCTGGCACACTGCCCCTTGGTGCTGCTGGCACATTGCCCCCTGTGCTACTGGCACACTGCCCCCTGTGCTGCTGGCACACTGCCCTCTTGTGCTGCTGGCACATTGCCCCCCTGTGCTTCTGGCACACTGCGCCCTTGTGCTGCTGGCACACTGCCATCTTGTGCTGCTGGCACACTGCCCCCATCCCATCCTGGATATGGCCTCCGGTCACTATATGCCCCCTGCTGGCACGCACATGAACCCTCATTACTATATGCACCCCTGCTGGCACACACATATCCCCCAGTCACTAAATTCCCCCCTGCTGGCATGCACATTGCCCCCCTGGTCACTATATGCTCCTCTGCTGGCACGCATATGGCCCTCCCGGTCACTATATGCCCCCCTGCTGGCACGCACATGATAAAATAACAAACACGTAACTCACGTTCTGATGATGGCTCTGTGCTCCCAGCTCCTCGGTTGTGCTTCCCATTGCCCGGGCATCGGATCATGTGACCTGGGCTCACAGTGATGACATCACAGTACTGTGCCGATCACATGATCGGATGTCAGCGCAGACACAGGAAGAGCCACGGGGGAACTGGGAGCATGGAGCCATCATCAGAAGGTGAGTTACGTGTGTTAGGGTTGGCAGAGCGCTCCAAATAAATTAATATTAGTAAGGTGCAACTCGGGTCCACCATGCAGAGATGAAACCTGCTGCTAAGTAATGGCAGACACAAGATGGCGGTAGAGCCCCAAAGACACACAGGCTAAATGTCACCCGGTGTGAACAGCAGCGAACTCTGTTGCACCACAGAGCCACAGCAAATACTGTATTAGAATGCTGTTCCCTGTTAAACATCACAGGGTACAGCAGAAATGGCACTAGTGAGGTCCCAAGCTCAACCCCTGGAACGCTGGGGTAAGAGTCTGACCGGAGCCACAAAGCACACGGTGTCATGCTACTGACACCGCTACTTTGGCGCTAGCTCTATCTCCAATCTCCCTAAACCACATTCACAACCAAAGGGTAGGGGATCATTAGGAGCTTTCACCAGAGACAATCATACATGCACACACATCACATGTCATGGCCTATACTTTTAGAGATCCCAGCCTGCCCTGCCAGGACCTTGCTAGTGGACCAATCCGGACTCGCTTGAGGACCTGAATAGCTGACTGCCGACCACCAATGAGTGGTCGTCTCACGGGCATGCTCCGAAGGGAAAATCCTGGTCTTAGTCCCAGGAACGTCTTGCTCGCCGCTGTCTAATTCTGGTTGCTATAGCTGAACCTGGAGAAGCAGGTGCAACCAAACACACAGCTCAATTCTGAGCAAGACGCTGAGACCGACGTCTCTGCTGAGCAGGATCCACTGCAACCGAGACCGAATGGGAAACCGCAGGAGAAGACATGACTTGGGATTCCTCCTGTACAGAGGGAGAATCCCGACACCTAACAAAGTGTTTGTTATTTTGTCATGTGCATTCCAGCAGGGGGGCATATAGAGTGACCGGGGGCATATTTATGATGGGAGGGGGGAGAGTGCAGGCACATGCAATATGCGCCGCTCCCCTGTCAACCAACTTGGCGCGGCTTCAGCATCGAGGTGATGGACAGCGGGTGCAGTGAATATTACATGAAGCTAATGAGTGGGAGCGTGTGACCTCCCGCTGTCTCTGCAGCCCACATCCAGACTACCCCAGCCCCCTGACACCACTCCAGAGCCACTCCGCCTCCTCTACAGCACAGCACACAAATTCAGATTATAAGATGCACCCCCCACTTTCCCCCAAAATTTGGCGCAACAAAAGTGTGTCTTATAATCCGGAAAATGCGGTACATCTTTGTTTGTAATGTATACCTGTAGACCTTATTCAGCATGTAACATAGTAACATAGTAACATAGTTAGTAAGGCCGAAAAAAGACATTTGTCCATCCAGTTCAGCCTATATTCCATCATAATAAATCCCCAGATTTATGTCCTTCTACAGAACCTAATAATTGTATGATACAATATTGTTCTGCTCCAGGAAGACATCCAGGCCTCTCTTGAACCCCTTGACTGAGTTCGCCATCACCACCTCCTCAGGCAAGCAATTCCAGATTCTCACTGCCCTAACAGTAAAGAATCCTCTTCTATGTTGGTGGAAAAACCTTTTCTCCTCCAGACGCAAAGAATGCCCCCTTGTGCCCGTCGCCTTCCTTGGTATAAACAAATCCTCAGCGAGATATTTGTATTGTCCCCTTATATACTTATACATGGTTATTAGATCGCCCCTCAGTCGTCTTTTTTCTAGACTAAATAATCCTAATTTCGCTAATCTATCTAGGTATTGTAGTTCTCCCATCCCCTTTATTAATTTTGTTGCCCTCCTTTGTACTCTCTCTAGTTCCATTATATCCTTCCTGAGCACCGGTGCCCAAAACTGGACACAGTACTCCATGTGCGGTCTAACTAGGGATTTGTACAGAGGCAGTATAATGCTCTCATCATGTGTATCCAGACCTCTTTTAATGCACCCATGATCCTGTTTGCCTTGGCAGCTGCTGCCTGGCACTGGCTGCTCCAGGTAAGTTTATCATTAACAAGGATCCCCAAGTCCTTCTCCCTGTCAGATTTACCCAGTGGTTTCCCGTTCAGTGTGTAATGGTGATATTGATTCCTTCTTCCCATGTGTATAACCTTACATTTATCATTGAAAAAACCTCATCTGCCACCTTTCAGCCCAAGTTTCCAACCTATCCAGATCCATCTGTAGCAGAATACTATCTTCTCTTGTATTAACTGCTTTACATAGTTTTGTATCATCTGCAAATATCGATATTTTACTGTGTAAACCTTCTACCAGATCATTAATGAATATGTTGAAGAGAACAGGTCCCAATACCGACCCCTGCGGTACCCCACTGGTCACAGCGACCCAGTTAGAGACTATACCATTTATAACCACCCTCTGCTTTCTGTCACTAAGCCAGTTACTAACCCATTTACACACATTTTCCCCCAGACCAAGCCTTCTCATTTTGTGTACCAACCTCTTGTGCGGCACGGTATCAAACGCTTTGGAAAAATCGAGATATACCACGTCCAATGACTCACCGTGGTCCAGCCAATAGCTTACCTCTTCATAAAAACTGATTAGATTGGTTTGACAGGAGCGATTTCTCATAAACCCATGCTGATATGGAGTTAAACAGTTATTCTCATTGAGATAATCCAGAATAACATCCCTCAGAAACCCTTCAAATATTTTACCAACAACAGAGGTTAGACTTACTGGCCTATAATTTCCAGGTTCACTTTTAGAGCCCTTTTTGAATATTGGCACCACATTTGCTATGCGCCAGTCCTGCGGAACAGACCCCGTCGCTATAGAGTCCCTAAAAATAAGAAATAATGGTTTATCTGTTGTGAGTTCTGTTTTTGGGCTCCCTCTGGTGGTTACTGATGGTACTGGGTGACTTGTCTTTCCTGGGTTTCTGGGTTCCACCTGTTCCATCAGCATAGGGGAGTTTCCTATTTAACCTGGCTTTGCTGGCATTTCCTCGCCGGTTATCAATGTATCCAGTGTGTCTTGTTACCTCTGCTCCCTGCTCCTAGAACCTTCTGGTCAAGCTAAGTTTGGATTTTCCTGTTTTGGTGTTTTGCTTTATTTGGTTTTTAGTCCAGCCTGCAGATATGTGATTCTTGCTGCTGGTTGCTCTAGTGGGCTGAAATTGCTCCTCATGTACCATGAGTTGGCACATGAGTTCAAGTAATTTCAGGATGGTTTTTTGAAGGGTTTTTCGCTGACCGCGCAGTTCACTTTTGTATCCTCTGCTATCTAGCTTTAGCGGGCCTCATTTTGCTGAAACTGTTTTCATACTGCGTATGTGCTTTCCTCTCATTTCACCGTCATTATATGTGGGGGGCTGCTATGTCTGTGGGGGATTTCTCTGGAGGCAAGAGAGGTCTGTGTTTCTTCTAATAGGGGAAGTTAGATCTTCGGCTGGAGCGAGACGTCTAGGATCATCGTAGGCACGTTCCCCGGCTACTTTTATTTGTGTGTTAGGTTCAGGGTCGCGGTCAGCTCAGGTTCCATCGCCCTAGAGCTTGTTTGTATCTGTGCTTGTCCTTTAGTGATCCCCTGCCATTGGGATCATGACATTTATCTATTACATTACTTAGTTCTCTTAGTACTCGTGGGTGTATGCCATCCGGACCCGGAGATTTATCTATTTTGATCTTATTTAGCCAGTTTCGCACCTCTTCTTGGGTTAGATTGGTGACCCTTAATATAGGGTTTTCATTGTTTCTTGGGATTTCACCTAGCATTTCATTTTCCACAGTGAATACCGTGGAGAAGAAGGTGTTTAATATGTTAGCTTTTTCCTCGTCATCTACAACCATTCTTTCCTCACTATTTTTTAAGGGGCCTACATTTTCAGTTTTTATTCTTTTACTATTGATATAGTTGAAGAACAGTTTGGGATTAGTTTTACTCTCCTTAGCAATGTGCTTTTCTGTTTCCTTTTTGGCAGCTTTAATTAGTTTTTTAGATAAAGTATTTTTCTCCCTATAGTTTTTTAGAGCTTCAATGGTGCCATCCTGCTTTAGTAGTGCAAATGCTTTCTTTTTACTGTTAATTGCCTGTCTTACTTCTTTGTTTAGCCACATTGGGTTTTTCCTATTTCTAGTCCTTTTATTCCCACAAGGTATAAACCACTTACAGTGCCTATTTAGGATGTTCTTAAACATTTTCCATTTAATATCTGTATTCTTATTTCTGAGGATATTGTCCCAGTCTACCAGATTAAGGGCATCTCTAAGCTGGTCAAACTTTGCCTTCCTAAAGTTCAGTGTTTTTGTGACTCCCTGACAAGTCCCCCTAGTGAAAGACAGGTGAAACTGTACAATATTGTGGTCGCTATTTACTAGATGCCCGACCATCTGCAGATTTGTTATTCTGTCAGGTCTATTAGATAGTATTAGGTCTAAAAGTGCTGCTCCTCTGGTTGGATTCTGCACCAATTGTGAAAGATAATTTTTCTTGGTTATTAGCAGAAACCTGTTGCCTTTATGGGTTTCACAGGTTTCTGTTTCCCAGTTAATATCCGGGTAGTTAAAGTCCCCCATAACCAGGACCTCATTATGGGTTGCAGCTTCATCTATCTGCTTTAGAAGTAGACTTTCCATGATTTCTGTTATATTTGGGGGTTTGTAACAGACCGCAATGAGAATTTTGTTATCCAAATTCTTAATTTCTTTGGATTAACTATGTGAGATATTAAGTAGCCATTTTGTTTATTGCCCACTACTAAATTCCAAATAACTGTGTCCACGCTTTTGGAAAACAATACTCTTGTGAATTTAGAAAATCAGGGAACTCAATTTCCTTTCTACTGGTCTGCATCATAAATGACATACTCCAAGAGTATTTTAGTGTTGTCATCCATACCTCTCTAAGTGATATATATATATATATATATATAAATGTTATATAATAAAATGTTGATAAAATATTATGTACCTATGGAGTCGGTGGTTATTTGTAGTGAATTTTAGTTCAAAACACTCCATGAAGAAGTTAGCATGACCAGGTGCCACTTGAGTACCCATCGCGGTTCCATATGTCTTATGGCATTTTGCATTATTAAAAGTGAAATTATTGTTTAGAATTAATTCGATACGGATCATTATGTATTTTCTTTGTTCATCAGGGATCCTGGGGTCTATTTTGATCTAATGATTAGTATGTTGTAAGCCTAAATTATATCTATGATTAGTTTATAAAGCTAAAAAAAAGTGGGATAAAAAGGTGGATTACCTCCATGCTGCTTGAAAGATAGAAGTCCAAATAGATATTCAGATGAAAAAGTGGCCTTATTCAACGCGTTTCGGAGTACTATGACTCCTTCATCAGGAAACTACAAAAGGTATATACTTTCAAGCAGCGTGGAGTTAATCCATCTTTTTATCCCACTTTTTTTTTACTCTGGCTGGTCAGGAGGAGACCGGTGGATCTGCAGCAGATAATATTTCTATGAGCCTGTGTTTGGGCTTTATCTCTTGAGTAAAATCTGATTAGAGGTATCTCTTAATGCCCAGATAAGACCCTATTGCGCTTTTACTTTCCTTCCAGCTTTTTATTAGTTTATAGAGCTGACAAATCAAATAATAAAAGTTAAGTCCTCATCGCATCTTAGGTTACTTAGTTCACAAATAAGTTGTATCAAGTATTTTATATAGCTTGGTAATGTCCTAACATGTTCTTGTAAAATAGTATCAAGGTATTTAGACTGGTTGCTGAATACCTCAAAAAACGGTGATCCACGAGTGTGTTAGCATTCTGAGGGATTACATCCAGATCAGCTGTGGATTGATCGCTGCGTTCAATCCGCAGCATCCAGATGTTACAGCATAGTGGAGAGGATTTTATGAAATCCCGTCTCCACTATGAGTGCGAACACGCACCCGGTGGCCCTGCATTTCCAGACATGTGGCGCGTCTTTTTAGAACACAGCATGTCCGTTTACCTTGTGGCGATGCTGTGTCACCGCAAGGTAAAGCACAGTGCCCTATGAATGGGGTGCGGAGATTTCGGATGTGTGCAATGAGCACATCCGGAATCACTGCACGTATAGAAGGGGGCGTCGCTTTTAAGCGGAGCGAGCTTTCCGCTCCTTCCAAAGCGCCGGCAATCCGGAACGTGTAACCTTACCCTGACACTCGGCTAGCATTTATTTATTTTATTTATTTATTTTACTCATTTATATAGCATCATTAATTCCAAAGTGCTTCAAATACATTATTTACACAGGTTTAAGGGAAAACAAATTTGGCTGTGGTTCTTTGAAAAATTCGACTGTTATTTAATTTGTTTAGGGCTATAAAGTCAATATTATTATTATGTAAGAAAAAAGTATCTTTCCTGAACTCCCTCTATAAAAAGAATGTTATGCTGTCAGAGAGACCAATATTCTCCATTATTGCCCTGCATTCAGCATGAGTTGTATGTCCAATGTAGGGAAATCAGATATTACCCACATGTGGTAGAAATACTAAACTGAGTGATAACAATCTGTTTAGATTGCTGTAGAATATGTTGCCACTATATGAGCAAAGCCACAGAAAGCAAATACAAAGCAGACTGATGAAGATGGTCACATAGGACCAAAGAAGAGTGAGGCTATACACTGATTAGAGAAATTAAGACATCAGAATGAAGGATGAAATGTCAATGAATGAACAAACAAATACAATACAGACCAAAATTTTGGATACACCTTCTCATTTAAAGATTTTTCTGTATTTTCATGACTATGAAAATTGTACATTCACACTGAAGGCATTAAAACTACGAATTAACGCATGTGGAATTATATACTTAACAAAAAACAACTGAAATTATGTCTTATGTTCTGCGCTGGGACCAAAAAGTGACGTGGTTGATGAATGTTTTCACTGTATGTGCACCTGCAGGTTGTGAGCAAGAGGCATCAATGCCTGCTTTTTGGTCAGCGGTTTGGGAATGATGTAACACAGGGGAAAGGCAGTAGTTTCACCCTCAGACACAGATTTTGTACCCAAGCGTTCAGCCCACCTACTGGTGCTGCATATCGCATATGCTAACAGAGGTATTATATTGAATTTCCCTCTACAGAGGGATGTGTGCAGGGGCGTAACTACTGGGGTCGCAGGCGTCGCAGCTGCGACGGGGCCCAGAGTGGTTAGGGCCCGCCCAGTCCAGCAAAGACTCCCTCCTTGCCTTAGTTCTCCTTAAGACCGCATGTTTTTTGCTTTCATTGTCACATCCTTCGTGAGGGTACGTGGCAGGAGTTGCTTCCATTGGCTTCATATCCATGGCTTCTTGAGCTGGACCACCATTATAATCAAGGGACTGGCCCCCATGAGGCAGGAGGACCTGCAGTGATGAACGCAAGGCCACGCCCTCTTTGCATCACAAGGTTGCATCATATGACCACATCAGAAAGGTTCTGCAGTGCATTGTGATGATCTCCAGCCACCACACAGGTCCTACCCATCCCTTTGCAATGCGTCTACTGGGGTGGTACAGGGGTGCACAATCTCTAATGGTGAGAGGCCACTTGTGTACTTCTTTTTACACATAGTACTCATTGGTTCTTTACAATTGTGCTCCCTGTTTTATCCTATATATTATATATCTATAATATAATGCTAGGAGCGTCACTCTGTCCGATGCCATTATATACAGCGCAAGCGCGACGCTCCTGTGCAGTCTGGACCCTACAGAGTTACGCATCCGGCAGTAGCATAGCTGCCAGGGGTGCAGAGGGGGCCATCGCTTTGGGCCTGTTGCTCAGAGGGAGCCCACCCAGAGCTACGCTACTGTAACTGTTTGGCGTGCACAGTGCACCGATACAGTTACATTCTGCGGCAGAGCAGGGAGAATCGATCTCCCTGCTCTGTCACCCAGCCGCTGTGGTTACCTTAGCAGATGGGGGTGACCGGTGCCAGCAGTGGGCCCCCCGCCTGTCATCACATGGTCAGCTGTATTGACATCTTGCTGATGCAGCTGACCGCATTCATGAGGGAAGGAGCGCTACACTCCTTCTCCCATCATCCCCCTGTCAGCGTCTGATGTCACCGACGCCAACACTGACAGGGGGCGTGATGACGTCACTGCCCGGCGCTCACGGTCCAGAGGTGAATGGGAGCAGGAGGCAGCGCAGGAACCAGGAAGAAGAGAGGTGAGTATTTATTGTTTTTCGTTATGGAGGCTGCCTTATATTACGGGCTCTTCCTGTGGGGGGGTGCTGCCTTATACTATAGAATCTGCCTGTGGGGTGCTGCCTTATACTACAGGATCTGCATTTGTGGGGTGCTGCCTTATACTATAGAGTCTGCGTGTGGGGTGCTGCCTTATACTACAGGATCTGCCTGTGGGGGGCGCTGCCTTATGCTACAGAGTCTGCCTGTGGTGGGTGCTGCCTTATACTACAGAGTCTGCCAGTGGGGGGTGCTGCCTTATACTGCAGTGTCTGCCTGTGGGGGAGTGCTGCCTTATACTACAGGGTCTGCCTGTGGTGGTGGTGCTCCCTTACACTACAGGATCCGCCTGTGGGGGTGCTGCCTTACACTATAGTCTGCCTGTGGGGGGTGCTGCCTTATACTACAGAGTCTGCCTGTGTGGGGGTGCTGTTTTTTACTACAGTGTCTGCCTGTGGGAGTGCTGCCTTATACTACAGGGTCTGCCTGTGGGGGTGGTGCTGCCTTACACTACAGGATTTGCCTGTGGGGGGTGCTTCCTTATACTATAGAGTCTGCCTGTGGGGGGGTGCTGCCTTATACTACAGAGCCTGCTTGTGTGGGGGTGCTGCCTTTTACTACAGTGTCTGCCTGTGGGGGGGTGCTGCCTTATACTATAGGGTCTGCCTGTGGGGGCTGGTGCTGCCTGATACTATAGGATCTGCCTGTCGGGGGGTGCTGTGTTATGGCTGGCAATCAGGCAACACAGCGTGCAGTAATCAGCGCACACACAGAGATCTGGCAATAACCAAAAACAATAGGACGAGCTCTGAGACGTGGAATCTCTGTAGACTGCAGTACCTGATCTATCCTCACACAACTATAAGCAGCAGTGGATTGCGCCTAACAACTACCTATGCAACTCGGCACTGCCTGAGGAGCTGACTAGCCTGAAGATAGAAATACAAGCCTGACTTACCTCAGAGAAATACCCCAAAGGAATAGGCAGCCCCCCACATATAATGACTGTTAGCAAGATGAAAAGACAAACGTAGGAATGAAATAGATTCAGCAAAGTGAGGCCCGATATTCTAGACAGAGCGAGGATAGCAAAGAGAACTATGCAGTCTACAAAAAACCCTAAAACGAAAACCACGCAAAGGGGCAAAAAGACCCACCGTGCCGAACTAACAGCACGGCGGTGCACCCCTCTGCTTCTCAGAGCTTCCAGCAAAAGACAATAGCAAGCTGGACAGAAAAAAACAGAAAACAAACTAGAAGCACTTATCTAGCAGAGCAGCAGGCCCAAGGAAAGATGCAGTAGCTCAGATCCAACACTGGAACATTGACAAGGAGCAAGGAAGACAGACTCAGGTGGAGCTAAATAGCAAGGCAGCCAACGAGCTCACCAAAACACCTGAGGGAGGAAGCCCAGAGACTGCAATACCACTTGTGACCACAGAAGTGAACTCAGCCACAGAATTCACAACAGTACCCCCCCCCTTGAGGAGGGGTCACCGAACCCTCACCAGAACCCCCAGGCCGACCAGGATGAGCCATATGAAAGGCACGAACAAGATCTGGGGCATGGACATCAGAGGCAAAAACCCAGGAATTATCTTCCTGAGCATAACCCTTCCATTTGACCAGATACTGGAGTTTCCGTCTAGAGACACGAGAATCCAAAATCTTCTCCACAATATACTCCAATTCCCCCTCCACCAAAACAGGGGCAGGAGGCTCCACAGATGGAACCATAGGTGCCACGTATCTCCTCAACAACGACCTATGGAATACATTATGTATGGAAAAGGAGTCTGGGAGGGTCAGACGAAAAGACACCGGATTGAGAATCTCAGAAATCCTATACGGACCAATAAAACGAGGTTTAAATTTAGGAGAGGAAACCTTCATAGGAATATGACGAGAAGATAACCAAACCAGATCCCCAACACGAAGTCGGGGTCCCACACGGCGTCTGCGATTAGCGAAAAGCTGAGCCTTCTCCTGGGACAAGGTCAAATTGTCCACTACCTGAGTCCAGATCTGCTGCAACCTGTCCACCACAGAATCCACACCAGGACAGTCCGAAGACTCAACCTGTCCTGAAGAGAAACGAGGATGGAACCCAGAATTGCAGAAAAATGGAGAGACCAAGGTAGCCGAGCTGGCCCGATTATTAAGGGCGAACTCAGCCAACGGCAAAAATGACACCCAATCATCCTGGTCAGCGGAAACAAAACATCTCAGATATGTTTCCAAGGTCTGATTGGTTCGTTCGGTCTGGCCATTAGTCTGAGGATGGAAGGCCGAGGAGAAAGATAGGTCAATGCCCATCCTACCACAAAAGGCTCGCCAGAACCTCGAGACAAACTGGGAACCTCTGTCAGAAACAATATTCTCAGGAATGCCATGTAAACGATCCACATGCTGGAAGAACAAAGGCACCAAATCAGAGGAGGAAGGCAATTTAACCAAGGGCACCAGATGGACCATTTTAGAAAAGCGATCACAGACCACCCAAATGACCGACATTTTTTGAGAAACGGGAAGGTCAGAAATGAAATCCATCGAAATATGTGTCCAAGGCCTCTTCGGGACCGGCAAGGGCAAAAGCAACCCACTGGCACGTGAACAGCAGGGCTTAGCCCTAGCACAAATTCCACAGGACTGCACAAAAGCACGCACATCCCGTGACAGAGATGGCCACCAGAAGGATCTAGCAACCAACTCCCTGGTACCAAAGATTCCTGGATGACCGGCCAGCACCGAACAATGAAGTTCAGAGATAACTTTACTAGTCCACCTATCAGGGACGAACAGTTTCTCGGCCGGACAACGATCAGGTTTATTAGCCTGAAATTTCTGCAACACTCTCCGCAAATCAGGGGAGATGGCAGACACAATGACTCCTTCCTTGAGGATACTCGCCGGCTCAGATAACCCCGGAGAGTCGGGCACAAAACTCCTAGACAGAGCATCCGCCTTCACATTTTTAGAGCCCGGAAGGTATGAAATCACAAAATCAAAACGAGCAAAAAATAACGACCAACGGGCCTGTCTAGGATTCAAGCGCTTGGCAGACTCGAGATAAGTCAAGTTCTTATGATCAGTCAATACCACCACGCGATGCTTAGCACCCTCAAGCCAATGACGCCACTCCTCGAATGCCCACTTCATGGCCAGCAACTCTCGGTTGCCCACATCATAATTACGCTCAGCAGCAGAAAATTTCCTGGAAAAGAAAGCACATGCTTTGAACACTGAGCAACCAGAACCTCTCTGTGACAAAACCGCCCCTGCACCAATCTCAGAAGCATCAACCTCGACCTGGAACGGAAGAGAAACATCAGGTTGACACAACACAGGGGCACAGCAAAAACGACGCTTCAACTCCTGAAAAGCTTCCACGGCAGCAGAAGACCAATTAACCAAATCAGCACCCTTCTTGGTCAAATCGGTCAATGGTCTGGCAATGCTAGAAAAATTACAGATGAAGCGACGATAAAAATTAGCAAAGCCCAGGAATTTCTGCAGACTTTTTAGAGATGTCGGCTGAGTCCAATCCTGGATGGCCTGAACCTTAACCGGATCCATCTCGATAGTAGAAGGGGAAAAGATGAACCCCAAAAATGAAACTTTCTGCACACCGAAGAGACACTTTGATCCCTTCACGAACAAGGAATTAGCACGCAGTACCTGGAAAACCATTCTGACTTGCTTCACATGAGACTCCCAATCATCTGAGAAGATCAAAATGTCATCCAAGTAAACAATCAAGAATTTATCCAGATACTCACGGAAAATGTCATGCATAAAAGACTGAAAAACAGATGGAGCATTGGCAAGTCCGAACGGCATCACCAGATACTCAAAATGACCCTCGGGCGTATTAAATGCCGTTTTCCATTCATCTCCCTGCCTGATTCTCACCAGATTATACGCACCACGAAGATCAATCTTAGTAAACCAACTAGCCCCCTTAATCCGAGCAAACAAGTCAGAAATCAATGGCAAGGGATACTGAAACTTAACAGTGATCTTATTAAGAAGGCGGTAATCAATACACGGTCTTAGCGAACCATCCTTCTTGGCTACAAAAAAGAACCCTGCTCCCAATGGTGACGACGATGGGCGAATATGTCCCTTCTCCAGGGACTCCTTCACATAACTGCGCATAGCGGTGTGTTCAGGTACGGACAAATTAAATAAACGACCCTTAGGGAATTTACTACCAGGAATCAAATCGATAGCACAATCACAATTCCTATGCGGAGGTAGGGCATCAGACTTGGACTCTTCAAATACATCCTGAAAGTCCGACAAGAACTCTGGGATGTCAGAAGGAATGGATGACGAAATAGACAAAAATGGAACATCACCATGTACTCCCTGACAACCCCAGCTGGTTACCGACATAGAGTTCCAATCCAATACTGGATTATGGGTTTGTAGCCATGGCAACCCCAACACGACCACATCATGCAAATTATGCAGTACCAGAAAGCGAATAACTTCCTGATGTGCAGGAGCCATGCACATGGTCAGCTGGGCCCAGTACTGAGGCTTATTCTTGGCCAAAGGTGTAGCATCAATTCCTCTCAACGGAATAGGACACCGCAAAGGCTCCAAGAAAAATCCACAACGTTTAGCATAATCCAAATCCATCAGATTCAGGGCAGCGCCTGAATCCACAAACGCCATGACAGAATACGATGACAAAGAGCACATTAAGGTAATGGACAAAAGGAATTTGGACTGTACAGTACCAATAACGGCAGAGCTATCGAACCGCCTAGTGCGTTTAGGACAATTAGAAATAGCATGAGTAGAATCACCACAATAGAAACACAGTCTGTTCAGACGTCTGTGTTCTTGCCGTTCTACTTTAGTCATAGTCCTGTCGCACTGCATAGGCTCAGGTTTACTCTCAGGCAGTACCGCCAGATGGTGCACAGATTTACGCTCGCGCAAGCGACGACCGATCTGAATGGCCAAGGACATAGACTCATTCAAACCAGCAGGCATAGGAAATCCCACCATTACATCCTTAAGAGCTTCAGAGAGACCCTTTCTGAACAAAGCCGCTAGTGCAGATTCATTCCACAGAGTGAGTACTGACCATTTCCTAAATTTCTGACAATATACTTCTACATCATCCTGACCCTGGCATAAAGCCAGCAGATTTTGCTCAGCCTGATCCACTGAATTAGGCTCATCGTAAAGCAATCCCAGCGCCTGGAAAAATGCATCAACATTACTCAATGCAGAATCTCCTGGTGCAAGAGAAAACGCCCAGTCCTGTGGGTCGCCGCGCAAAAAAGAAATAATAATCAAAACCTGTTGAATAGGATTACCAGAAGAATGAGGTTTCAAGGCCAAAAATAGCTTACAATTATTTCTGAAGCTCAGGAACTTAGTTCTGTCACCAAAAAACAAATCAGGAATCGGAATTCTTGGTTCTAGCATCGATTTCTTATCAATAGTATCTTGAATCTTTTGTACATTTACAACGAGATTATCCATTGAGGAGCACAGAGCCTGAATATCCATGTCCACAGCTGTGTCCTGAAGCACTCTAATGTCTAGGGGAAAAAAAAGACTGAAGACAGAGCTAAGAAAAAAAAATGATGTCAGGATTTCTTTTTTCCCTCTATTGGGAATCATTGGAGTGGCTCCTTGTACTGTTATGGCTGGCAATCAGGCAACACAGCGTGCAGTAATCAGCGCACACACAGAGATCTGGCAATAACCAAAAACAATAGGACGAGCTCTGAGACGTGGAATCTCTGTAGACTGCAGTACCTGATCTATCCTCACACAACTATAAGCAGCAGTGGATTGCGCCTAACAACTACCTATGCAACTCGGCACTGCCTGAGGAGCTGACTAGCCTGAAGATAGAAATACAAGCCTGACTTACCTCAGAGAAATACCCCAAAGGAATAGGCAGCCCCCCACATATAATGACTGTTAGCAAGATGAAAAGACAAACGTAGGAATGAAATAGATTCAGCAAAGTGAGGCCCGATATTCTAGACAGAGCGAGGATAGCAAAGAGAACTATGCAGTCTACAAAAAACCCTAAAACGAAAACCACGCAAAGGGGCAAAAAGACCCACCGTGCCGAACTAACAGCACGGCGGTGCACCCCTCTTCTTCTCAGAGCTTCCAGCAAAAGACAATAGCAAGCTGGACAGAAAAAAACAGAAAACAAACTAGAAGCACTTATCTAGCAGAGCAGCAGGCCCAAGGAAAGATGCAGTAGCTCAGATCCAACACTGGAACATTGACAAGGAGCAAGGAAGACAGACTCAGGTGGAGCTAAATAGCAAGGCAGCCAACGAGCTCACCAAAACACCTGAGGGAGGAAGCCCAGAGACTGCAATACCACTTGTGACCACAGAAGTGAACTCAGCCACAGAATTCACAACAGTGCTGCCTTATACTATAGAATCTGCCTGTGAGGGGGGTGCTGCCTCATACTGCAGAGTCTGCCTGTGGGGGTGCTGCCTTATACTACAGAGTCTGCCTATGGGGAGCTGCCTTATACTACAGAGTCTGGCTATTGGGGTGCTGCATTATACTACAGAGTCTGTCTGTGGGGTGCAGTCTTATACTACAGAGTCTGCCTATGGAGTTCTGCCTTATACTACAGGGTCTGCCTATGGGGTGCTGCCTTATACTATAGAGTCTGCCTGTGGGGGCTGCCTTATACTACAGAGTCTGCCTATGGGGCCTGCCTTATGCTATAGAGTCTGCCTATAGGGGTGCTGCATTATACTACAGAGTTTGCCTATGGGGTGCTGCCTTACACTGCAGAGTCTGCCTATGGGGTGCTGCCTTATACTACAGGGTCTGCCTATGGGGTGCTGCCTTATACTATATAGTCTGCCTGTGGGGGGCTGCCTTATACTACAGAGTCTGCCTATGGGGCCTGCCTTATGCTATAGAGTCTGCCTATGGGGGTGCATTATACAATATAGAGTAGGCCTATGGGGTGTGCATTATACTATATGGAGTCATATGGGGGTCCATTATACTATATTGAGGACTATCTGGTGCATCATACTATATTGAGGCTATCTTGGGGGCCATCATACAGTGTGGAGATTACAGTGAGGGGGTCATCTTACAGCGTTGGAGCCATCAAATAGTTTTGGGGCTGCTAAGGGGCCTGTATACTGTGTGGGTGGTACTATACAGTGGGGGGCATTATACTGTGTATAAGAGAGCATCATACTGTGTGTAGTGAAGCTGTACAGGGGGTAGACTCGGGACATTATTCAATGCTAAGTGGGCACTTATTGTTGTAGGGGAACTCAGGTTACTGTGACTCTCAAAGGGCACACAGGACAATATTACTTTCTAGGGAGCAAAATGTGGGCACTGTTTTATAGGGCACTTGCACCTGGCATTACTATACCATGTTCCAAATTATTATGCAAATAACATTTTTCTGAGATTTTCCTAAATGGTTGGTGCAAATGACAATCAGTCTAATAAAAGTCATCACCCGTTTACAGTATAAATCGAATTTTATTGAGGAAACCTCCCAATGATAACAGTATAATCTCCAAAATGAATAAAAACTCAAAATGCACTGTTTCAAATTATTAGGCACAGTAGAATTTCTAAACATTTGATACGTTTTAAAGAATTGAAAATGCTCATTTGTAGAATTTGCTGCATTAGGAGGTCACATTCACTGAACAAAAAAGCTATTTAACTCCAAAACATCCTAACAGGCCAAGTTACATGTTAACATAGGACCCCTTCTTTGATATTACCTTCACAATTCTTTCATCTATTGAACTTGTGGGTTTTTGGAGAGTTTCTGCTTGTATTTCTTTGCATGAAGTCAGAATAGCTTCCCAGAGCTGCTGTTTTGATGTGAACTGCCTCCCACCCTCATAGGTTCTCTATAGGGGAAGGTCAGGGGAAGGGGAAGATGGTAGTCACACCATGAGTTTATCTCCTTTTATGCCCATAGCAGCCAATGACTCAGAGGTATTCTTTGCAGCATTGTCATGCATGAAGATGATTTTGCTCCTGAAGGCATGTTTCTGCTTTTTATACCATGGAAGAACATTGTCAGTCAGAAATGCTATATACTTTGCAGAGGTCATTTTCACACCTTCAGGAACCTTAAAGGGCCCTACCAGCTGTTTCCCCATGATTCCAACCCAAAACATGACTCTTCCACCTCCTTGCTGATGTCGCAGCCTTGTTGGGACATGGTGGCCATCCACCAACCATCGAATACTCCATCCATCTGGACCATCCAGGGTTGCTCGACACTCATAAGTAAACAAGACTGTTTGAAAATTAGTCTTCATGTATGTCTGGGCCCACTGCAACCGTTTCTGCTTGTGAACACTGTTTTGGGGTGGCCGAATAGTAGGTTTATGCTCCACAGCAAGCCTTGAGGTTCGAGGGACTCCAGAGGTACCAGCAGCTTCAAATACTGTTTGATGCTTTGTAATGGTATTTTGGCAGCTGCTCTCTGAATTCAATAAATTTGTCTGGCAGAAACCTTCCTCATTATGCCTTTATCTGCATGAACTCTGTCTGTGCTCTGTTTCAGTCACAAATCTCTTCATAGTATGATGATCACTCTTAAGTTTTCGTGAAATATCTAATGTTTTCATACCTTGTCCAAGGCATTGCACTATTTAATGCTTTTCAGCAGCAGAGAGATCCCTTTTATTTTGCATATTACTTGAAACCTGTGGCCTGCTGGATAATGTGGAACATCATTTTTAAGTAGTTTTCCTTTAATTAGAATCACCTGGAAAACTAATTATCACATGTGTTTCAGATTGATTTCAGTGAACTATTGAGCCCTGAGACACAATACCATCCACGAGTTTATTTGAAAAACAATTAAATCTTTATGACACTTAAATCCAATTTCCATAATAATTTGGAACATGGTGTATATACACTGCACAGAACCATTCCTCCTGTCCTGTATATATACACTGCGCAGTACCACTTGCATATATACACTGCACAGTACCACCTCTCCTGTCCTGTATATATACACTGCACAGTACCACTTCTCCTGTCCTGTATATATACAATGCACAGTATCACTTCTCCTGTCCTGTTGTTGGAGAGGCGACATTGTTCTTTGAAAGCGTTAATATTGGTTTATTATTTTCAGGAATACTATGGGAAAATAAAAAATATATATTGGAAAACCCATTTAAATGGATTATGCCAAGTAATCCCCTATCCCAAGAACTTTGTAGTTGCTGGAATGCAACCGCTGGGACGCAACCGCTGGGACCCCCATGATCCCGAGAACCAGCGCTCTAAAGAAGTGGTCAATCATGCGCACTGCAGCAGCATTCACATATGGCTAATCAAATAACGCCTTTAAGAGGAGTGTTGAAGGGCACAACACAGTATAGCAAAATCCACTGATTGGGTGAGGGGGGAGTGTTATAGGATGTGGGTTCATGGGGTTTGTGTGGCAGGGCTGCTTTTTTTGTCACAGACCAGCCCTGGACAGCTCTGCAAGGAGGCTGCCATACTTCGTACTGGTTTTACTCCCTGCATATTGTAGGGCATCTGAAGGGTTAAGGTAGCAGTGTCATCGTCCTGTGTTCTGTAGCCCACATCCCCACACTGACTATATACAGTGGGCAACTAAAGTGTAGACAGCAGTTCCTTATGAATAGTAAGGTATGTGTCTACCTCTTTTACAATGGTATGACCCAAATGTGAGATGAGGTAAAACATTTCCAGAAGCTAAGGAGGACCAAGCTTTCTACTCTCTAGCCTCTGACATGTCCATTCACAGGCACTAATGCCCTCACTCTTCCACTAGTATGTACAACCATGTGTGTGGCCATAGTTTTTCTAATAGTCTTATCACACCTGTCTGCCATACTTCCTTGAGGCGGGATGGGATCCATAGTTGACGTGTTCTAGTATTGAACTATTTCCCTGCTCTGGAAATGCACAACGTATGGTTGGAGAATTGGCAGTATTACTTGTCAGGATGTGACTTTCCTCACCAGGTAATTGGAGGGTTTAGAGGTGCACACTTCCATTTATAACGGGTCATCCCTGTCAGGCTGGGTTTACAGGAGTACATTGCCATAGACACACAAGGGTGTGAGTTCGGAACAGGATACCCTCCGCGAGGCTGGAGGTTATGGTCTGTATACAGACTGTGAACTTCACTCTTGTGAACCCAGCCTACAACTAATTCTGTAATGGTGCATGTATTACTAACGCAGATGACGTTTGCACGTGTCGCCATTTCTAATTCAGCTATATATTTTGGCATGGGGGGGCCCCATTTGAAAGTTCGCAGCGGGGCCCATAACTTTGTAGTTACGCCCCTGGATGTGTGAGTAAGAGTTTTGAACTAGCGGCATATATATAGAGCACATTTAATTTCTCAAAATATTATTCTGCATGAGGCCGGGGTCACACTAGCGAGTTTAACGGACGTATGAGAGGCGCAGAAAATACGCATTGCACACGGACCAATGATTCTCTATGGCCCAGCTCCTATCTGCCGTATTTTACGCATCCGTATTATACGGTATTGTACGGCCGTAGAAAATCGCAGCATGCTGAGTTTGTCAGCGTATTGCGCAAAAAATACGTCAATGGGGGCGAGAAAAATATGGATTACACATGGACCAACAGTGTGACTTGCGAGAAATACGCAGCAGTGTTCTATAGAAAAGCCGGTAATTCAGTGCGGTGTACAGTAAAATCACACTCACAGGTTAGAATAGAATAGCTATAATAAATGTCTACACATAGTATAGGTGTATATATCTACTATATAATTGTCTAAGGGTCACTTCCATCTTTCTGTCCTTCTGTCTTTCTGTCTGTCACGGATATTCATTGGTCGCGGCCTCTGTCATGGAATCTAAGTCGCTGATTGGTCTCGCCAGCTGCCTGTCATGGCTGCCGCGGCCAATCAGCGACTGCCCCAGTCCGATTAGTCCCTCCCCTGCAGTCAGCACCCGGCGCCTGCTCCATACTCCCCGCAGTCCCCGCTCACATAGGGTTAATGCCAGCGGTAACGGACCGCATTATGCCGTGGGTAACTCACTCCGTTAACGCCGCTATTAGCCCTGTGTGACCAAGTTTTTACTATTGATGCTGCCTATGCAGCATCAATAGTAAAAACATCTAATGTTAAAAATGATTTAAAAAAATAAAAAATCATTATATACTCACCTTTTGCGACGCTTCGGCAGGTTCCGGCACCAAGGATTGTATGGGAGAAGGACCTGCCATGACGTCATGGTCATGTGACCTCGACATCATCACAGGCCCTGTGCGCCTTCTTCACGCTGGACAGGCATGAAGCAAGGATTGGGATTCCCCTCTGTAGCACATACAAAAAATCCTCTTCTTTCTCATTCTCCTACTGGTTCTCGTCATCACACAATGTGGCCTGAGAATATTGTCTAAGCCTGGGCTCTGTGGTATCAGCCAATGTAAAATCTTGCTCCATAGCCACTTGCTCGGCATTCAAAGTTTCCTCTTTCAGATTCTGCAGCAAACATTTTAATAAACAGAGCAGCGGGATGGTTACACTGATAATACCGTCATCAGTGCTCACCATCTTGGTGCAGTACTGAAAGATTGAAGAACCTCACAAGTGTCAGCGACCCACACACACTCAGCAGTTGTTATGTGTGGGGCCTGAATGTTACTCTGATGGGCATTGAGAATCTGGAATTTAGCCACTGCCCTCTGCTGCTCGCTAAGCCTTGCCAACATATGAAAAGTCAAATTCCACTGTGTGGACAGATCACAAATCAGTTGGTGATGAGGCAGATTAAAGCATTGCTGAAGTGCAGCGAGAGCGGCGAAATCCTTAGATGACTTTCGAAAATGGGCGCTAAAATGGCGTACCTTGGCAAGTAGGCATGGCAAGTCAGGGAATGTTTTTAAAAACCGCTGTACAATCAAGTTCAGCACATGGGCCATGCATGGAACATGTACCAGCTTGCTGGGCTTTAAAGCCGCCACCAAGTTATGCCCATTATCGCACACAACCAGACCTGGTTGGAGATTCAGCATGGAGAGCCACTGATCCATCGTCTTTTATCCCTTTCAACAGCTCTGTTGTGTTGTGAGCTTTATCACCTAAACAAATGAGCTTCAGTATAGTGTGCTGCTGCTTTCCCAAGGCAGTGCTGCAGAGCTCCCATCTGGGGAGTGATGAGGAGGCAAGTTCAGCTGAGGAGGAGGAAGAGAGACAGGAACTTGAATACAAGGAGACTGAGACCCTGATGGAAGTTGGGCCCACTATTCTTAGTATGGGTAAGATGTGTGATGTCCCAGCCTCTGACTCAGTCCCAGACTCCACCAGGTTCACCCAGTGTGCTGTCAGGGAAATGTAGCATCCCTGTCCACAAGAACCATGCCTTTGGTTAGGTGGACCTTCACTGTGACTGCGTTGACCAGAGTATTGCTGATATTATGTAACACATGCTTCTGTAATGCATGGACGGCACACCGGGAAAAATAGTTGCGGCTGGAAAGCGAGTACCATGGGGCTGCCACTGCCAAGAGGTCATGGAAAGACTCAGTTCCCACAAAGCGAAATGGAAACATTTCCAGAGCTAGCAATCTGGCAATGTGGGCATTTAGTGTTTGAGCCTATGGGTGGGTGGATATTTCTTCTTCCTGTTAAACATCTGGGGCAGGGACAACTGAACGCTGCACTGGGACAACTGGATGTGGTTACTGACTGCTGTGTCTGTGCAACTGCATGTGTGGGCAGGAGGCATCAGCACCTGTTTCCTGGACAACAGATTGGGAAGGCTGTAACACAGGGCAAGTGGCAGTGCTTACACCCTCAGACACAGATTTTTTACCCAAGTGTTCCGCCCACCTACTGGGATACTTGGCTGCCATGCGATTCTGTATGGTGGTGGTGCTCAGGCTGGCAGTATTCTTGCCTATTCTCAGCTTCGTATGGCAGATTCTGCAAATTACAGTTGTTTTGTCTGAAGGCCTTTCAGAAAAAACTGCCATACAGGGGAACAACACATCCTTTGCCTTTTATCTTGCAGAGTGGGAGGGTCTCTGTGGAACAGTTGACCGAGTTCTCCCTCTGGTCAAACCACTACCTTTTCTTGCTCGTTTTCATGCTATGAATCCATCCCTCTTTGCACCTCTTTGATCACTATGTGTGCCACTGTGCCAGGTTGGATCACTGGCCTTTTCCTCAACCACGTCGTCTTCCAATTTGATCCTTTTATAATATATAATCTTTATTTCTTCTTCTATGTTGCGATTTTAGGCTGACCTGATGGCAACTGTGCATCATCATTATCCTCTTCTTCTTCATCATACACAAATTGACGTTCCCCAATGTGTCTTTCTTCTGACCGTTGGTGCTCAAATATTTATGCATCACTGCACTTCACCTCCTCAGCACTATATTTAATGGTGCACAGTGAGAGACCAGAATAATTAGAATGGAAAGTAAACATTCCTCAGAGTGGCCGTCTTTGGGGTTATTTGTCTCCTGGGACTCTTGATGGGGTAGGAAGGAGGACCAAGTTGAGGATTGTGAGGCCCAGCCTCTTGACTACTGAGACTAGACCATGTGGAAGACCTGGTGGTGCTGCTTGTCAACACACTGGAGCCTTTGTCTGCCATCCAACCCACAGCATCCTTGCACTTGGCTGCATTTGACAGTGGTGTAGCACACAGATGGAATTCTGACCCAAAGGCTAAAAAGAGATAAAGTCACCTTCTGATCTGTCACACGACCTTGGCGAGCACCACCACATCCACATGCCCATTCCTTAACGTCACCCTTTCCCATATTGTATGCATTATTAAAAAAAAAATCCTGGCTTTAATTGTCACAAGTACCCTCACAGAGGTGTTATGTCCAAATTCTCCAAATTCTCTGTATCTAGCAATGTGTAGGTATTTTTTTTAGCTATCAGCTTTATTACACAAGCCAACAGCAGACTCAGTTAAATTACTGGTAAATAGTGACTTTTACGTAGCTGAGCATGCTTCACGCAAGTCACACAACTGCTAGATAAATGTACGCTATTTCACCAATATCATAGCAAAATTTTTTTATATCGCCTTTATTACACACGCCAACAGCAGACTCAAGTAAATTACGGGTAAGTAGTGACGTCTGCGTATGTGAGCAGAGAACTAGTCTTCACTCTAAGTAGCTCTTAAAAGAGCTTTTTGGACTCAAAAACTCTCCCTATACTCTGCTTTCACTCTCCTTATGCTGACACTAAGTTCTCACTATGCTATTTCCACATGCAATGTGCACCATATGGTGCCGGCAGGGCTTAAATATCCCTCTATGATGCTGTTAGGCCAGCCAATCACAGTAATGCCTCAACAAAGATGGTGATGGCATTACTGTGATTGGCAAGCAAGCCCAGCATGTTAATTGGCTACAAATAAAGTGCCAAAACATGCTGGGCGGATCACTCTTATATACGAGGCGAATAGCTAATTACTCGCCGAATAATGAATAGCCCAAATAGCGCATTATTTGTGAGAGTAACGAATAGTGCCAAATGTATTCGCTCATCACTTTTCATGTTTAATTGGCAGCAGCAACTCTCTAAATAGGCAGAGAAGCGGGATTGTTGCAGTGATTATGGCTTCATCGCCGCTCACCGTCTTCGTAGAATCCTCAAAGTCTTGGAGAACCGCACAGATGTCAGACATCCATGCCCACTCTAATTTTGTTGTAATGTGCGTAGGCTGACCAGGTTGTACTCAAACACTGGCCTCTGCTGCTCAGAAAGCCTTGCCAGGATGTGCAGTGTTTAGTTCCAGAGTGTGGACACGTCGCACACCAGTCAGTAAGCTGCCACAGCAGGCCAGACTGGAGGCCGCTGTAGGCGAATTCTGAAATGGGTGCTGACATGGAGTACCTTGACCAGAATGTTTGTTAAATCTTGGTAGGTTTTCAGAAATCACTGAACTACCAAGTTGAGCACATGTGCCAAGCATGGTACATGTGTGAGCTTGCCAAGCTTCACAGCCTCCACCAGGTTACTCTTATTATCACACACGACCATGCCTGGTTGGAGGTTCAGCAGAGGTTCAGCAGCAAAAACACAGATCTGTCTGGTCTGTTATTTCTGACATCGGGTGTAATAGTACTCCGATGTCGGAATCCCCCTGTTTGGTGTGGACTCTGGGAGCCCACACCTTTCCGGGCACATATCAGCTGATATATACAGCTGACATGTGCCCGCAACAGCCATGGGTGGAATCGCGATTCATCCACGGCTATTAACTAGATGAATGACGCTGTCAATTTCTGACAGCGGCATTTAACTCGTGCTTACAGGAAGCGCGTCATAAATCCCACCCATCGGTGACCTGTCATATGATCGAGGGTCAGTGATCGGTCAGCATGACAACCAGACGTCTCCAACAGATATTTATGCCTGCCATTGCTGAATTGCTAGAAAGTGAGCATATCTGCTACACAAAGGCAATCTGATCATCACCTGTGTGTAGCAGAGGAGATCAACATAGTGCATCTTCTAGTCACCCATGGAGACTACTGAAGCATGCAAAAAGTAAAAAAAGTTATTAAAAATATTACAAAAATAAAAGATATAAAAGTTCAAATCACCCCCCTTTCGCCTCATTCAAAATAAAACAATAAAAAAATGAAATACACACATATTTGGTATCGCTGAGTTCAGAATCACCCTATCTATCAATATAAAAAAAGATTTAATCCAATTGCTAATCGGCATAATAAGAAAATAATTCAAAACTTCAGAATTAAGTTTTTTTGGTCACCGCTACATTGCAGTAAAATGCAATAAGATTGTATCTACACCAAAATAGTATCAATAAAGATGTCATCTCAGCACACAAAAAATAAACCCTCACCCAGCCACAGATTTAAAAAAAAAAAAAAAGATGCTACAGGTCTCGGAAAATGGCGCCTTTTTTTAAACCAAACTTTGGATTTTTTTTCAACAGTTAAATAAAAAAGAACCTAGACATGTTTGGTGTCTATGAAATTGTAATGAAGAATCATAATGGCAGGTCAGTTTTAGTGTTTAGTGAACATGGTAAAAAAAAAGAACAACTGTGGAATTGCACTTTTTTTGCAATTTCACCGCACTTGAAATTTTTTCCCCATTTTCCAGTACACAATATGTTAAAACCAATGGTGTCATTAAATAGTACAACTTGTCTCACAAAATACAAGTCCTCAAATGGCCATATTGAGAGAAAAATTTTAAAGTTATGGCTCTGGGAAGAAGGGGAGCAAAAAACGAAAACGCAAAAATTAAAACACCATTGGTTGTGACGGGGTTAAGTAACTCTGCTGCAGTGTGCAGTTTGTCTTCTAGACAAATTAGTTTCAGCAAAGCCTGTGGTCACTTCGCTGAAGCAGTGTTGCAGAGCTTATAGCTTCCAGCTGATGTGGACAACGTGCTCTGAGATAGCACATCGAAGATGGATGATGAGGAAGAGCAGGATGGGGGTCAGGAACTGCTGTAGGAGATGGAGGAAACCCTAATCGAAGTATGACCAGCAATCCTCAGGAGCACATGTGCCATGCCAGGGTGTGACTCGGCTCCCACCTCCACAATTTTCACACAGTGTGCCATCAGTAAAATCTAGCGTCCCTGGTCACAAGCACTTGTCTAAATGTCAGTTGTTAAGTGAACAATCCAAGAAACCACATTGGTAAGGGCACAGGTGATGTTCCTGGACACGTGCTTGTACAAGATGGGGACGTTACACCGGGAGATAAAGTGGTGACTGGGGACTGAGTACCGAGGGACAGCTGCCACCGGGAGTCGATGGAAATCCTCCGTGTCAAAAAGACAAAACAGCAACAGTAAGCAGCCTGGAAATATGTCCGTTTAGTACTTGGACCTGTGCCTGGTTAGCTGTAAACTTTCTCTTTGGTTCCAAGTCCTGGTGTAGGGACAGGAGGCATCTGCGTCAGTGTTTTAGACACGAGATTGGGAAGCACCTAGCATAGGGGCATAGACAGTAGTGTCACCCAATGACAACAATCATGGACCCAGGCATTTGGCCCATGAAGTCAGGTGCTGAGGTGACAAATGCCTGATCATGCTGTTGGTGGTTAGGCTCTTAGTGATCAGGCCCCTGCTGACCGTAACATGGCACAGGTTGCAAATGACCATTTTGTTCGTCTCAGAACTCTCTTTAAAAAGTCTAAGACTGGGGAATGCCTAACTATTTGAAGGAGAAATTCAGGAGTGTTGGTACTCTGCGGAAAAGTTGTCTGCTTTCTCCCTCTCGTCAGTCCACTGCCTCTTCCTGCCTGGTTCGGTGCTTCTGATAAGTGCCCCTCAGCACTGCTGGCCTCGCTTTGCCTGCCAGCGTCCCAGGAAGGGTTCATGATATCATCCACCACCTTTTCTTCCACCCCCCACTCTGGTACTCTTGACTTTGTGAGTAAACAACAACAAGACTTACCAGCAACTGTGTCTCATCAGAATATTCCTCCTTCTGCCAAAATTTGCCATTTCCATTGCCGTGGCTCTTCTATGTTTTGTGCATCACTGAGAGGCCACAATTTAGAAATATTGTTGTAAAGAGCTCCTTGGAGTGTCCTAGTGTAGGATCAATAGTCTCCTGGGACTCAACATGGTGGGAGGAAGGAGGATCAAAGTGAGGATTAAGTGATCCAGACTGTAGGCTGGTGAAACTGGACCGTGTGGAAGACTAGATAGTGCTAGCAAGCCTGCTGGAAGCATTATCTGCTGTCCAACTGACCACCTGCTTCCCTGCGAAGCGGGACAGAAACCTATGTGTCTTTGATGGACATGTTTCTTGTGCTCCAGCAACAGGCGTATTTGCACCTGCCCCATGTCCTCAGTATCTGCATGCACCATCGTCAGCACTGCAAACCAATGTGGAAATGTTTCAGGTATCCAGTCAATTGTAGTGATTTTTACTACCCCGAAATCACCTTCATGAGTAAAAATACATTGCATAGCTAAACTTTGTTTCCTAAAGCTGTTATTCGCATCAGATCGGTGATTATTGATATGTTTATGGATTTCTTGTTTCTAGCTTGCCCTATATATTATTTATTCCACGTACACTCTACTAGATAGATTTACTGGATTTGCAAATCAGATGGCAAATAAGAAAAAATGTTTCTCCTGTTCTACTGAATGAAAAAGTTGTTTTATGATTTATGTTCTATCAGCACAATTTTTTTTTGTTTAACTTTTATAGGTAACCATTTGTTTTCTATTTTTGCTCTATTGGTTGCCATGTTGCTTTTCCTATCCTGTTTTATGCGACTACAGGTTACACATTCTCTCACAATGAAGGCTCTTGTAAATGTCATTTTCGGGGTATTTGGTTATTAGGTATTTGTGGACCCAGAAAGAGATGAATGAGCCTGTTTTTCGGAGAACATGTTTAATTTCCAAATGTGCTTGTTTAACCCCTTCATGACCTTTGGATTTTTCTTTTTTCAGTGTTCGTTTTTCACTCCCCTCCTTCCCAGAGCCATAACTTTTTTATTTTTCTGTCAATTTGGCCATGTAAGGGCTTATTTTTGCAGGACAAGTTGTACTTTTGAACATAATCATTGGTTTTAGCATGTCGTGTACTAGAAAGCAGGAAAAAAATTCCAAGTGCGGTGAAATTGCAAAAAAAGTGCAATCCCACACTTGTTTTTTGTTTGGCTTTTTTGCTAGGTTCACTAAATGCTAAAACTGACCTGACATTATGATTCTCCAGGTCAGTACGAGTTCATAGACACCTAACTTGATTAGGTTATTTTTTACCTAAGTGGTGAAAAAAAATTCCCAACTTTGCTAAAAGAAAAAAAAAATTTGCGCCATTTTCCGATACTCGTAGCGTCTCCATTTTTCATGATCTGGGTTCGGTTGAGGGCTTATTTTTTGCATGCTGAGATGACGTTTTTAATGATAGCATTTTGGTGCAGATACGTTCTTTTGATCGCCCGTTATTGCATTTTAATGCAATGTCATGGCGACCAAAAAAACGTAATTCTGACGTTTCAAATTTTTTTCTCGCTACGCTGTTTAGCGATCTGGTTAATTTTTTTTTAATTGATAGATCGGGCGATTCTGAGCGCGGCGATACCAAATATGTGTAGATTTGATTTTTTTTATTGATTTATTTTGATTGGGGCGAAAGGAGGGTGATTTAAACTTTTTTTTTTTTTTTTTTTTTTCACATCTTTTTTTACTTTTTTTTTTAACTTTTGACATGCTTCAATAGCCTCCATGGGAGGCTAGAAGCTGGCACAGCATGATCGCCTCTGCTACATAGCAGCGATCTGCTGTTCGCTGCTATGTAGCAGAATTGCAGGTGTGCTGTGAGCGCCGACCACAAGATGACACAGGTATAGATATATGCACTCATAAAGGGACTTTATACTATTTTGACACAAAACCCTTATTGGTCTTATTAGACAGAGGGCTGCATATTTTAAAGAGTTCTATTAAAAGTTATACTTTATTTCATGTAATTACTTCTACTGAGAAATTTAAGACAGCAAAAGTTTTTAAAGTTTTTTTTCCTGTATGATTGATCACAAAAATGAACCACAGACCATGGGAGAGTATTTGCATGAGAACTGTAATCCAGCCATTTTTTTAATGCTTTTTTGCAGTGTTTCATAATATTGCGGAAATTTACTCCAGACCACCGAATAGTGTATGGATGAGAAATGTAATGTAGATAATTTTTTTAAACGCTTTTTTGCAGTGTTAAATATCACAGAAATGTACCACACACCATGTAATTTTGTATGGGTGACAAATTTAACCCTGCAAAAGTTTTAAACACTTTTTGGAGTATTATATATATAGAAAAATTATCCCATAACACAGAATAGTGTATGGGTAAGAATTTTAGCACATAAAAAAATGTTAACGATTTTTATGAGTGCTATATAACACAAAAAAGTAACACAAAGCACGTAATACACTGCAGCTCTGGCAAAAATTAAGAGACCACTGCAAAATATTCAGTTTGTCTGATATTTCTCTTTACAGGTATATTTTTGAGTAAAATGCAAATTGTTCTTTTGTTTTATAAACTTCTGACATGTGTCCGAATTTCCAAGCAATAAATTTTGTATTTTTTTCTGACAAAGAAAAATAGTCAAAATGTAAAAAAAAACAGTGCTTTCAGACCTCAAATAATGCAAATAAAACAAGTTCATAATCATTTAGAAACAACAATACTAATGGTTTAACTCAGAAAGAGTTCAAAAATCAATATTTTGTGGAATAACCATGATTTTTGATCACAGCTTTCGTGCGTCTTGGCGTGCTTTCCACCAGTCTTTCCCACTGCTTCTGGCGCAAAAATGTAAGCAGTTCTTTGTTTGATGGCTTGTGACTATCCATCTTCCTCTTGATTACATTCCAGAGGTTTTCAATGGGGTTCAGGCCTGGAGATTGGGCTGCCCATGACAGGGATTTGATGTGGTGATCTCTTAATATTTGCCAGAGCTGTATGGATCAAAATATATTCAATTTTCATCCCCCCAGAAGATGCAGCTATATCTTTGGCAACGGACTGCACAACCCTAATACCCGTCTACTGATTGTACTCAGCCACTCTCCCTGTTCCAACGATTCACTCTCCCTCCCTAGGCCAAATACAGATTGTATGTGATACAAACAGCAAAGCAAACCATTAGCTCTTAGAAGGGCTGTTCAGGCTTTAGCACCAGTATCAATACCACAGGCCTCTCATTCATTATACTGTGCACACAGGCCTAGACATGTACTCTCTTCATCTGTACTGTGCAATGGCATCAGTGCGCTGAGTCAGGTGGTGCCTGTTCTTTTATAAACCCTCATGATGTCCAACGATCAGCCAGTCACAAGCACAACCAAGATGGCTACAGTATTACAGTGACAGGCAAGCATTCCCTGCAGGCTTATTGGCTGTAAAATAGGCGCCAACAATGTGAGGCGGGGGTTTGAGTATAGATAGAGCATCGCTCATTATTCGCCGAGTACAGAGTACATCCGAGCACCGTGATACTCGAGTGATAACAGAGTATCACCGAGCACGTTCACTCATCCCTGGTTACTAGAATAATTTTGCTGCAATTTGCAAGTGATAACCTGGCACACTCAGGTTAACCAGGTTGCAGTAAATACACCAGATGGAAAATCATCCTGCAGATCATGGCTTTAGGCAAGTCAATGTTAAAGGATATGTGACACATGCCTTTTTGTGACAATCTTTTTATCCAAAGCCACAAATGGATCCAAACGAAGGAAAAGTATAAAGAAAAGATTCTTTTTTTCCTTTGAATTTACTCCTATCCTTTCCTCAAACTGTCGTAAAACCTGCATGTGTTCTTGCAGACTAGTCTTAGTGGTTGCAGGCGGCAATGTTTTTATTGTCACTGTGGATATTAAAGATATATTGAAGTCACCCTACAAATTGGTCAAAATTATATAGAAAGACTAGTGGTCATGAGGGACTTTTCAATAATATTAAACCATAACATACTGTACATTGCGATATTAAATTTAGAGAGATGCAATGATGGTTAGCTGGGATGGTTATCAAGAGTTATAGACTGAAATACCGTTTGTTAATTATTTTTCCTTACAATGCTGAAATCATTAGTAGATACAATTTTGAATATACATTTCCATTTAACATAAATCATTCTCTCTTAGAATGTTATGATTTTTTTCTCTCCCTTTATTAGGTAATTTGCTATATATCTGGGATATAAACTGACATCCACTACGTCTTTGGGAGCAAGGTTACATTTTTGCATTAGTCCTGTTATTAACCTATACCATCTGTGGGCAAAGTTACATGAATCACTTTAATCTTTGAATTAAATGAAAATAGACTTTTACTAGGATTCCACATTGCAGGAAGCTTATTTCTATTTTATCAAGCATGAAAAGAACCCTAAAATTATGGTACAGTCACATCCTCTCTTAATGTTATGTGTAAGGAAGATGACAGTTTGTGATGATTAGAATTCATAATAGTAAAAAGATCTAAGAAAATATTATGTAAAGATTATATATGTACATACATACTGTATATAACAATGTCACATCTGCTATGAAGCGAGATGACTATCTCACCTTAGGTAACAGTATGAGGTATCTCTCATGGGGTGGCACAGTACTCCAGCTCCTGACTCTAGCCTGCCAGTGTACAGTGTGACGATTCTCCCTTAGCAGGCTGGTTTTGCTGTCCCCTTAGCGATTTCACAAGGGTCAGGCTTGGGTTGAAGTCGGAGAGACATATTCCTCACTGCTGGTTCCTCATTGCATATTTTGGACCGAATTATTAAATTTAAATATTTCACACAGAGGCATATATAAAGAAGTCATAAAGCAACTGCTAGGTCTCCTGTATACCATGCTGTCTTTACAGCATGTAGTCAATGAAACAGATTAGGGGAACTGCAAGAAGGAATGAAAGGAGGTTGGCAAGGCCAAGTCTATGAGAAGAACAAAACGTCCAAACATTCCAACTCCTGCTTTACCTTGCTGCCCCATAATGTTACTGGCAGCTTAGGCTACTTTCACACTAGCGTTAACTGCAAACCATCACAAAACGTCTTTTTTCCGAAAAAACGGATGCGTCAAAAAAGGTGAAAAACGGATGCAACGCATACACTATTTCGACGGATCCGTCGCAAATCCGACAAACGGTTCCGTCGAAATGCTGTATGCATTGCATCCGTTGCATCCATTTTTACCATCCGTTGCATCCGTTTTCATGACGGATCCGTTTTTTAAAATGGGAGTCTCCCAAATGTGATTGGCTACTGGAAAATAAGGAAAACTATATACTGACTGTATTTACAGCCCATCTTTGAGGGTTTTAGTTTTAGTGGCAAGTATGGATGGTGTACTTGGGAGGATTGCGAGTTTGGTAACTGATGTTATTTTCGAGACAAATCGCCTGGATATTATAGTGCGGGAGAAGGAGGAGCAAGCGAGACAGAGGATTCTTCTGCAGCAACGCCGACGGAGAAGACTATGGATACATCCTATTAATGAACTACGGATGACCCGGGGCGTTCAGTCAACCCTCTATCTGGAGTTGCGGCAGAACCCAGACAAATTCTACAACTACGTTCGGATGAGGAAGGAGCATTTCGACTATTTGCTGGAATTACTTGGGGATGCCATCATGAAGCAGGACACAAGGATGAGGCTTGCCATCACACCGGCAGAGCGGCTCCTGGTGACACTGCGGTAAGACTCTTTTTGTAATGTTATTGCTCATATGTAATGTAACATGCTGCAGAAAATACTGCGCAGAAACATTGCGTAGCATTTTCTGCAGCATGTTTTTTTTTTTATTGTTTCTGGCCATTACACTGCCTCTTTTTTTAATGTTATTGCTCATATGTAATGTAACATGCTGCAGAAAATACTGCGCAGAAACATTGTGTTGGTTTTTTGGCAGCATGTAATTTTTTTTATTGTTTCTGGGCATACAACTGTTTTCTGTTCAATGCATTTTTTATTGTGCATCCCGGCAGAACAACACTTTCCACAGTGCCATTTATTATTGAAACTTAACCCGAAAAAATAAAAAAACGGTTGGTCTGTGCCATTCAATTTTAACATGTGTTTTTTTTTTTTCACAGCTTCCTTGCTACGGGTGAATCCTTGACGTCACTCCATTATCAATTCCGGCTTGGGATTTCTACTATTTCCGGAATAGTGAAAGAGACCTGTCGGGCGATCTGGGACACTTTGCAGCCGGAGTGTATCCCCCAACCAACACAGAACATCTGGCTGACAAGCGCAGACCTGTTTGAGAAAATTTGCCATTTCCCAAATTGTGTTGGTGCTGTTGATGGGAAACACATACGGATTGCAAAACCGGCAGGATCTGGATCACAGTACTACAATTATAAGAAGTACTTCTCTATCGTACTAATGGCTATAGCAGATGCCAACTGCAGATTCCTGGCTGTCGACATAGGAGCCTATGGCCGGTCCAACGACTCCCAAGTGTTCAAAAACTCTCCGATGGGACGTTGCTTGTATGGAGATGCATACGATTTCCCGCCAGACAGACCACTCCCAGGAACAACAGAACCACCCATGCCATACCTGTGTGTTGGTGATGAGGCTTTCCAATTATCACCACACCTCCTTAAATCATATGGTAGCAGAGACTTAACCAGAACAAAAAGGGTATTTAATTACCGCCTTACTCGAGCCAGACATGTGGTCGAGTGTGCCTTTGGATTATTGACTGCAAAGTGGAGAGTTCGGCTCACTGCCATCAAACTGCACACCCAAACCGTTGACGAGGTGGTGAAGGCCTGTGTGGTGCTCCATAACTTTATACTTTCAAAGGAACCAGTGTTGGTTGATGATGATGAAGAATTGGAGACAACCTTGTGGGATTACCGCAGCAGCTCCGTTCGCTCCGCTGGTTCTGTTACAAGAATTAGAGACCAGTTTGCGGAGTATTTTGTGTCGCCTGTTGGTCAGGTTCCATGGCAAGACCAAATTGTGTGACTTCTTTTTGTAATTTTTCATGGATGTTTCTGTAACAATTGTGTTGACATACCCCCCAAAAAAACAGTTTCTACAAAGTGTGGTTTTCTTGGTAATAAAACCAATATGTTTATACCGTGTGGTGTTGTTTTTTTACCTTAGCTTAGTTATAGTAGCTTACCTAAATGAATGCACAGACACAGAGTTGAGAAATCAAAAAACAATTTATTATTTGATTTTTTTTGCATAAGTGATTAAATTCACTTTTATTTTTTTTATAGAAAAAATAAACTTTTTTAACAAAAACTTTTATTAAACCATAACAAAAAAAATTTATAGACCTTTTTAACCCACAAAAAATTAAAGGTCTTGATAGTGGGGGGTGGAGATAGTAGGTGAGGTAGTAGCGAAGGTGTTAGACGTTTGGACCACGTCGATAGGTGAGGAAATCCTGCTTGTTTGGGGTGCATGAAGACACAAAAGAGAATAGTAAAACCAAAAACACTCAGTTTGAAAAAATGTTGCAGTAATCCGCAAGTGCTAGTAAAAGATGTAAAAAACAGGGTATTTGGTTGATACGTTTTTTGCAAAAAATGTATACTAAGCTGCTCTACCAATCATCACGGTATACCCTTATCAGAGCAGTCCTAACTAATGTATGCAATCCCTATCTGATGTATTTAAAAACCTGATCATCTGTATATAACCTGTGTGAACAGGGTTCAGAGAGGAAAAATCCATGTGTGCATACAGGGTAGAACAGCTTTTGTGCAGATAGCCCAAGAGGAGTGGTGGAACTCCCCAGTCTTGTAGACACAAGAGAACAATTATGGAAACAGGAACACATGGGCTACTTGCACAGTGAACAAGTCTGTATGATCATGTTCACACACCACCAAGAAACCTGAAGACACAAAAGAGAATAGTAAAACCAAAAACACTCAGTTTGAAAAAATGTTGCAGTAATCCGCAAGTGCTAGTAAAAGATGTAAAAAACTGGGTATTTGGTTGATACGTTTTTTGCAAAAAATGTATACTAAGCTGCTCTACCAATCTTCACGGTATACCCTTATCAGAGCAGTCCTAACTAATGTATGCAATCCCTATCTGATGTATTTAAAAACCTGAACATCTGTATATAACCTGTGTGAACAGGGTTCAGAGAGGAAAAATCCATGTGTGCATACAGGGTAGAACAGCTTTTGTGCAGATAGCCCAAGAGGAGTGGTGGAACTCCCCAGTCTTGTAGACACAAGAGAACAATTATGGAAACAGGAACACATGGGCTACTTGTGATTGGTAGAGCAGCTTAGTATACATTTTTTGCAAAAAACGTATCAACCAAATACCCTGTTTTTTACATCTTTTACTAGCACTTGCGGATTACTGCAACATTTTTTCAAACTGAGTGTTTTTGGTTTTACTATTCTCTTTTGTGTCTTCAGGTTTCTTGGTGGTGTGTGAACATGATCATACAGACTTGTTCACTGTGCAAGTAGCCCATGTGTTCCTGTGTTCCTGTTTCCTGTTGTTTGGGGTGCAGTGGAAGGGGGGGGAGTAGTAAACTGACCAGAGGGGGATGGTGTTGTTGGTATACTTACTGGGGAATAAAAGCTGGGCAAGGAAGAAAACAGTGGGGAATGCATTTGGTTTGTGGAACGGGATGGGTATTGTGACTGGGGTGGATATTGTGACTGGGGTGGATATGGAGAATGGGGAGACTGGGGTGGATATTGCGAATGGGGTGGATATTGGGATTGGGTTTGGTAATGGGGGGACTGGGGTGGAAATCGGGCCTGGGATCGAGCGTGGTGTGGAGATGGGGTCGGGGGTGGCAATGTACTAGTGGCTGTGTGGGGAGGTGCGTGGGTAGTTTGGGGTTCATTTAGGGCCTTAAGATGAGCATTGTGGCAGCTATTCATTACCTGCATATGCTGCTCAAAAGTTAGCGTTTCATGGATTGGAAAAAAAGATTGGCCGGAGATTGACTTGCATCTAAATGCAGCCTATCCAAGCGACTGCTGGTTTCATGGTGGGTTTCACTGATGCGTGATTGCACCATGTTGAAACCAGCAGTCACTTGCTCTCCCAAAATTTTGAAAGAACTTTGGAAGGATGCATTTAGATGTAAGAACTCAGGAGCATAGCTCCTTTCCTGACCCCTCTGTCGCTGCCGCCATGAACCTAATGGTGGTCTAGAGGTGGCAGGATCAGAGGGGTGGGGTAAAGGGAATGCTAACTGTTGAGCATCAGATGCAAGTAAGGAAGGCTGCAACGATGCTCCAGTGTTTGTGGTGGTGGAAGTGGATGGGGCGGTGGAAGTGGATGGGATAGAGGGGTCAGAGGTGTGGGGCCTGCAGACGTGGCCCTTGGTGGCGGAGTCAGAGATCGCTCCAGAGGGTGCCGAGGTCAATGCAGGTGCCCGATGGCTGCTGAAGGTGCTGTGAAAGAAAAAACAAAAACAATTAATATATTGATAGGAAAAAGCCCTGGCTGAAACCAAACAAAGTTAGACAGGTTAACATGGATATTTAATGGGCTGTTGAATACTTACGCTCGTTCCAGCATGGTTTGCCTGAGGAAGAAAAGGGCAGGGCCATATTTATAACGAGCCCTTTTCCTCCCTGATGAACCACTCGGGGCCTGCATATCCTCATTAAACTCCCTCTTGTAGCGATCACTGAGTGACTGCCACCGCTACTTTACCTTTTCACCTGTAAAGACAAGAATGAATAAAAAAAAAATGTGTTAATTACAATACATTACATTCAGCTCAAAACATCACTGACAAGTGAATACTTACATTCTTTGCTCTGCTGCCTTGGAGAAAGTTCCTCCCACCTTGGAAACAGGTTTTGACACACTTCTTCCCAGAGCCGACGGGTGACATGGGTATCAGCATGCCTGTGGTCAGCCATGTTCCACAGCGGCTCCCGCTCGCGGACCTCCTCAATGAGGTTATCCACATTTATCCCCTCCTCCTCATCTGTTTTGGGAGCACGCTGTGAAGACTGTGAAAATTAAACAAAAAAAATTAGTACACTGAAACAAAAAACTTCCAATAGAAGAAAAAAAAACAAAACTCACCGATGGCCAACCGCGGCGGCGATTACGTTGACTCTGGGAGCGGCTGGGAGTACCTTCACGCTGTTCTGGTTCGGCAGCAGCAGCAGACTGAAAAAAAAAGGAAAATAATCTGTAATGTAGGCACATGTTTATGTGTACAGTGATGTCTGAAGATCATTTTTGGTGTTGGGTGCACTGTGATGTGTGAAGCAACTTTCACCACTACTTACACTCTGTTCCTCCGCTATCTAAATCTCTCCACCCGTCTCGTCCCCTTCTGACAGCTCCTCTGCCGCTTCAGTTTCCTGTTTAAACATAATGCATGTAGTGCTGTAACAGAAATTTAAAGTGTAAAAATACATTTTTTAATTTTTGGTAACTAACCGATACATGCTGTTGCTCTGGTGGGGAGCTGTCAGTAGAGGACATTGTGGCTGTGGTCCCTGGTCCTGTGGTACTCTTGGCTCTGTAAGTAAAAAGACACTTGTAATCTGCTATACACATTGATTTGGCAGATTTAGGGTCTTTAATACTTACTTAAGGTACAAGATGAATATGTGTGGACGTGTGGACGTCTGGGTGGTCCCTGTAGGATGATTAGGGTACCTGGTGGATCTGTAGGTATAAGGAATTTTTAGTTAGATCCACCACCCGAACTAGGTACCACCCTGCTCAAATTTTGTGAGCTTTGTTCATACAGGCCAACACCCAAAACAAATACCACATGCACCTAAACATTTACACCCACCCCAAATAAAATATAAAAATGTTATTGAAATGTCACCCCACCATTTAAGAAAGGTATTATCCACAGATTTGATTTTTCAAAGATACCTTTAAAAATTCCTCCTACCCCCCCAAAAAAACCTTTTCTAAAATATATATATATTTTTTTAAACAGCAACCAACTCTGTATTGTTTGTGTGGTCATTTGTACATACACCAGTTTTAAATTTACCTTTACCTGAAATGATACAGCAGACATTTTTTTTAACCCCTTAGTGACAGAGCCAATTTGGTACTTAATGATCGAGCCAATTTTTGCAATTCTGACCACTGTCACTTTGAGGTTATAACTCTGGAACGCTTCAACGGATCCCGCTGATTCTGAGATTGTTTTTTCATGACATATTGTACTTTATGTTAGTGGTAACATTTCTTCGATATTACTTGTGATTATTTATGAAAAAAACGGAAATATGGCGAAAATTTTTAAAATTTTGCAATTTTCAAACTTTGTATTTTTATGCCCTTAAATCAGAAAGATATGTCACGAAACATAGTTAATAAATAACATTTCCCACATGTCTACTTTACATCAACACAATTTTGGAACCAACATTTTTTTTGTTAGGGACTTATAAGGGTTAAAAGTTGACCAGCAATTTCTCATTTTTACAACACCATTTTTTTTTAGGGACCACAACACATTTGAAGTCATTTTGAGGGGTCTATATGATAGAAAATAATGAAGTGTGACACCATTCTAAAAACTACACCCCTCAAGGTTCTCAAAACCACATTCAAGAAGTTTATTAACCCTTTACGTGCTTCACAGGAACTGAAACAATGTGGAAGGAAAAAATGAACATTTAACTTTTTTTTGCAAACATCTTAATTCAGAACCATTTTTTTTATTTTCACAAGTGTAAAAACAGAAATGTAACCATAAATTTTGTTATGCAATTTCTCCTGAATACGCCAATACCCCATATGTGGGGGTAAACCACTTTTTGGGCGCACCGCAGAACTTAGAAGTGAAGGAGCGCCGTTCGACTTTTTCAATGCAGAATTGGCTGGAATTGAGATCGGACGCCATGTCAAGTTTAGAGAGCCCCTGATGTGCCTAAACAGTGGAAACTCCCCACAAGTGACACCATTTTGGAAACTAGACCCCTTAAGGAACTTATCTAAATGTGTGGTGAGCACTTTGAACCCCCAAGTGCTTCACAGAAGTTTATAACGTAGAGCCGTGAAAATAAAAAATCGCTTTTGTTTACACAAATATGATTTTTCGCCCACAAATTCTTATTTTCACAAGGGTAACAGGAGAAATTAGACCACAAAAGTTGTTGTGCGATTTCTCCTGAATACGTCAATACCCCATATGTGAGGGTAAACCACTGTTTGGGCGCACCGCAGAGCTTGGAAGTGAAGGAGCGCCGTTTTACTTTTTCAATGTAGAATTGGCTGGAATTGAGATTGGACGCCATGTCGCGTTTGGAGAGCCCCTGATGTGCCTAAACAGTGGAAACCCCCCACAAGTGACCCCATTTTGGAAACTAGACCCCTTAAGGAACTTATCTAGATCTGTGGTGAGCACTTTGAACCCCCATGTGCTTCATAGAAGTTTATAATGTAGAGCTGTGAAAAAAAAATTGAATTTTTTCTACAAAAATGATCTTTTTGCCCACAAATTTTTATTTTCACAAGGGTAACAGGAGAAATTAGACCACAAAAGTTGTTGTGCAATTTCTCTTGAGTATGCTGATACCCAATATGTGGGGGTAAACCACTGTTAAGGCGCACCGCAGAGCTTGGAAGAGAAGGAGTGCCGTTTTACTTTTTCAATGTAGAATTGGCTGGAATTGAGATTGGACGCCATGTCGCGTTTGGAGAGCCCCTGATGTGGCTAAACAGTGGAAACCCCCCACTAGTGACACCATTTTGGAAACTAGACCCCTTAAGGAACTTATCTAGATGTGTGGTGAGCACTTTGAACCCCCATGTGCTTCACAGAAGTTTATAATGTAGAGCCGTGAAGAAAAAAATTGCATTTTTTCTACAAAAATGATCTTTTTGCCCCCAAGTTTTTATTTTCACAAGGGTAACAAGAGAAATTGGACCCCAAAAGTTGTTGTCCAATTTGTCCTGAGTATGCTGGTACCCCATATGTGGGGTAAACCACTGTTTGGGCGCACGGCAGAGCTCGGAAGGAAGGAGCGCCGTTTTGGAATGCAGACTTTGATAGAATGGTCTGCGGGCATTATGTTGCGTTTGCAGAGCCCCTGATGTACCTAACCAGTAGAAACCCTCCACAAGTGACCCCATTTTGGAAACTAGACCCCCCAAGGAACTTATCTAGATGTGTGGTGAGAACTTTGAATGCCCAAGTGCTTCACAGAGTCGTGAAAATAAAAAATATTTTTTTTTCCACAAAAAAGATATTGTAGCCCCCAAGTTTTTATTTTCACAAGGGTAACAGGAGAAATTGGACTGCAATAGTTGTTGTCCAATTTATCCCAAGTACGCTGATGCTCCATATGTGGGGGTAAACCACTGTTTGGGCGCACGGCAGAGCTCGGAAGGGAAGGAGCACCTTTTTGGAATGCAGACTTTGATAGAATGGTCTGTGGGCATTATTGTTATGGACCTGGTGGTTAGGAGCACCCGGAACGACCTGATGGTTAAACTAACAAAGGACAAGCTCTGGGAAGTGGGAACTCTGCTGACCGCAAGCCCTAATTCTATCACACAACTAGAAATAGCCGTGGAGCGTACCTAACTCGGCCTAGACACCTCTTCACAGCCTAAGAGCTAACTAGCCCTAGAGATAGAAAATAAAGCCTACCTTGCCTCAGAGAAATTCCCCAAAGGAAAAGGCAGCCCCCCACATATATTGACTCTGAGTAAAGATGAAGTCACAAACACAGAAATGAAACAGGTTTCAGCAAAGGGAGGCCAGACTTACTTGACAGACTGAGGATAGGAAAGGTATCTTTGCGGTCAGCACAAAAACTACAAAAGACCACGCAGAGTGTGCAAAAAGACCTCCGCACCGACTCACGGTGCGGAGGTGCCACTCTGCATCCCAGAGCTTCCAGCTAGCAAAACAAAATCATGATAGCAAGCTGGAAAAGAAAACAATGAACAAATAATTTACTAGCAGGGACTTAGCTTCTGCTGGAGTAGACAGGTCACCAGAAAGATCCAAGAGCGAACTGAACCAGTACAAGAACATTGACAGCTGGCATGGAGTAATGAAATGAGTGGAGTTAAATAGAGCAGCTAGCCAACGAATAAACTCCGTCACCTGTGGAAGGAACCTCAGAAGCAGCAGCTCCACTCACAGCCACCAGACGGAGTCCATGGACAGAACTCGCCCAAGTACCATTCATGACCACAGGAGGGAGTTCGATAACAAAATTCACAAGAGTACCCCCCCCCCTTGAGGAGGGGTCACCGAACCCTCACCAGAGCCCCCAGGCCGATCAGGATGAGCCAAATGAAAGGCACGAACTAGATCGGCAGCATGAACATCAGAGGCAAAAACCCAGGAATTATCTTCCTGACCATAACCCTTCCACTTGACCAGGTACTGGAGTTTCCATCTCAAAACACGAGAATCCAAAATCTTCTCCACCACATACTCCAACTCCCCCTCAACCAACACCGGGGCAGGAGGATCAACGGAGGGAACCATAGGCGCCACGTATCTCTGCAACAACGACCTATGGAACACATTATGGATGGCAAAAGAAGCTGGAAGGTCCAAACGAAATGACACAGGATTAAGAACTTCAGAAATCTTATATGGCCCAATGAAACGAGGCTTAAACTTAGGAGAGGAAACCTTCATAGGAACATGACGAGATGACAACCAAACCAAATCCCCAACACGAAGTCGGGGACCAACACAGCGCCGGCGATTAGCGAAACGTTGAGCCTTCTCCTGGGACAATGTCAAATTGTCCACCACATGAGTCCAAATCTGCTGCAACCTGTTCACCACCGTATCCACACCAGGACAGTCCAAAGGCTCAACCTGCCCTGAAGAGAAACGAGGATGGAAACCAGAATTACAGAAAAAAGGAGAAACTAAAGTAGCCGAGCTGGCCCGATTATTAAGGGCGAACTCAGCCAAAGGCAAGAAGGACATCCAATCATCCTGATCAGCAGAAACAAAGCATCTCAGATATGTTTCCAAAGTCTGATTAGTTCGTTCGGTTTGGCCATTAGTCTGAGGATGGAAAGCCGAAGAAAAAGACAAATCAATGTCCATCTTAGCACAAAAGGACCGCCAAAACCTCAAAACAAACTGGGAACCTCTGTCCGAGACGATGTTCTCTGGAATGCCATGCAAACGAACCACATGCTGGAAAAACAATGGCACCAAATCAGAGGAGGAAGGCAATTTAGACAAGGGTACAAAATGGACCATCTTAGAGAAGCGATCACAAACCACCCAAATGACCGACATCCTTTGAGAAACAGGGAGATTAGAAATAAAATCCATGGAAATATGCGTCCAGGGCCTCTTCGGGACCGGCAAGAGCAAAAGCAACCCACTGGCACGAGAACAGCAGGGCTTAGCCCGAGCACAAGTCCCACAGGACTGCACAAAAGAACGCACATCCCGTGACAAAGAAGGCCACCAAAAGGATCTAGCCACCAAATCTCTGGTACCAAAGATTCCAGGATGACCAGCCAACACCGAACAATGAACCTCAGAGATAACTCTACTAGTCCATCTATCAGGGACAAACAGTTTCTCCGTAGGACAACGGTCAGGTCTATCAGCCTGAAACTTCTGCAGCACGCACCGCAAATCAGGGGAGATGGCAGACAAAATTACCCCCTCTTTGAGAATACCCGCCGGCTCAGGAACATCCGGAGAGTCAGGCACAAAACTCCTTGACAGGGCATCAGCCTTCACATTCTTAGATCCCGGAAGGTATGATACCACAAAATCAAAATGGGAGAAAAAGAGCGACCATCGAGCCTGTCTAGGATTCAACCGTTTGTCAGACTCGAGATAAGTCAAATTCTTGTGATCCGTGAAGACCACCATGCGATTTTTAGCTCCTTCAAGCCAATGTCGCCACTCCTCGAATGCCCACATCATGGCCAACAACTCTCGATTGCCAACATCATAATTGCGCTCAGCAGGCGAGAATTTTCTAGAAAAGAAGGCACATGGTTTCATCACCGAGCCATCAGAACTTCTTTGCGACAAAACAGCCCTTGCTCCAATCTCAGAAGCATCAACCTCGACCTGAAACGGGAGCGAAACATTTGGCTGGCACAACACAGGGGCAGAAGAAAAACGACGCTTCAACTCCTGAAAAGCCTCTACAGCCGCAGAGGACCAATTGACCACATCAGCACCTTTCTTGGTCAAATCAGTCAACGGTTTAGCAATACTAGAAAAATTAGCGATGAAGCGACGGTAAAAATTAGCAAAGCACAGGAACTTCTGCAGGCTCTTCACAGATGTCGGCTGAGTCCAATCGTAAATGGCCTGAACTTTAACAGGGTCCATCTCGATAGTAGAAGGGGAAAAAATGAAACCCAAAAATGAAACCTTCTGAACTCCAAAGAGACACTTTGACCCCTTCACAAACAAGGAATTCGCACGAAGGACCTGGAACACCATTCTGACCTGCTTCACATGAGACTCCCAATCATCCGAAAAGACCAAAATGTCATCCAAATATACAATCATGAATCTATCCAGGTACTCTCGGAAGATGCCATGCATAAAGGACTGAAACACAGATGGAGCATTAGAAAGCCCGAATGGCATAACCAGGTACTCAAAATGGCCCTCGGGCGTATTAAATGCTGTTTTCCATTCATCGCCCTGTTTAATTCGCACAAGATTATACGCCCCTCGAAGATCTATCTTGGTGAACCAACTAGGCCCCTTAATCCGAGCAAACAAATCAGACAGGATACTGAAATTTGACTGTGATCTTATTAAGAAGGCGGTAATCAATACAAGGTCTCAAAGAGCCATCCTTCTTGGCCACAAAAAAGAACCCTGCTCCCAATTGTGACGACGACGGGCAAATATAACCCTTCTCCAAGGATTCCTTTATATAACTCCGCATAGCGGCGTGCTCTGGCACAGATAAATTAAACAGACGGCCCTTAGGAAACTTACTACCAGGAATCAAATTAATAGCACAATCGCAATCCCTATGAGGAGGTAGGGCACCGGATTTGGGCTCTTCAAATACATCCCGGTAATCTGATAGAAACTCAGGGACTTCAGAAGGAGTGGAAGGCGAAATTGACAACAATGGAACATCACCATGTACCCCCTGACAACCCCAGCCGGACACAGACATAGATTTCCAATCCAACACTGGATTATGGACCTGTAGCCATGGCAACTCCAAAACGACCACATCATGCAGATTATGCAACACCAAAAAGCGAATATCCTCCTAATGTGCAGGAGCCATGCACATGGTCAATTGAGTCCAGTACTGAGGCTTATTCTTGGCCAAAGGCGTAGCATCAATTCCTCTCAATGGAATAGGATAATGCAAGGGCTCCAAGAAAAAACCACAGCGCCTGGCAAACTCCAAGTCCATCAAATTCAGGGCAGCGCCTGAATCCACAAATGCCATAACAGAATAGGACGACAGAGAGCAAATCAGAGTAACGGACAAAAGAGATTTAGACTGTACCGTACCAATGATGGCAGACCTAGCGAACCGCTTAGTGCGCTTAGGACAATCGGAGATAGCATGAGTGGATTCACCACAGTGAAAACACAGCCCATTCCAACGTCTGTGTTCTTGCCGTTCAGCTCTGGTCAAAGTCCTATCACACTGCATAGGCTCAGGCCTATGCTCAGAGAATACCGCCAGATGGTGCACAGCTTTGCGCTCACGCAAGCGCCGATCGATCTGAATGGCCAAGGACATAGACTCATTCAGACCAGCAGGCGTGGGAAATCCCACCATGACATCCTTAAGGGCTTCAGAAAGACCCTTTCTGAAAATTGCCGCCAGGGCACATTCATTCCACTGAGTAAGCACAGACCACTTTCTAAACTTCTGACAGTGTACCTCCGCTTCATCCTGACCCTGACACAAAGCCAGCAAGATTTTCTCTGCCTGATCCACTGAATTTGGTTCATCATAAAGCAATCCAAGCGCCAGAAAAAACGCATCAACATCACGCAATGCAGGATCTCCTGGCGCAAGGGAAAATGCCCAGTCTTGAGGGTCACCACGCAACAAAGAAATAATGATTTTTACTTGTTGAACGGGGTGACCAGAGGAGCGGGGTTTCAAAGCTAGAAACAGTTTACAATTATTTTTGAAATTCAAGAACTTGGATCTATCCCCAGAAAATAAATTAGGAATAGGAATTCTAGGCTCTAACATAGGATTCTGAACCACAAAATCTTGAATGTTTTGTACCCTTGCAGTGAGATGATCCACACAAGAGGACAGACCTTGAATGTCCACCTGTGTCCTGAACCACCCCAAGGTTTAGGGGAAAAGAAAGACAAAACACAGTGCAAAGAAAAAAAAATGGTCTCAGAACTTCTCTTATCCCTCTATTGAGATGCATTAATACTTTGGGCCAGCTGTACTGTTATGGACCTGGTGGTTAGGAGCACCCGGCACGACCTGATAGTTAAACTCACGCAGGACAAGCTCTGGGATGTGGGAGCTCTGCTGACTGCAGGCCCTAATCCTATCACAACAACTAGAAATAGCTGTGGAGCGTTCCTGACTCTCCCTAGACGCCTCTTCACAGCCTAAGAGCTAACTAGCCCTAGAGATAGAAAATAAAGCCTACCTTGCCTCAGAGAAATTCCCCAAAGGAAAAGGCAGCCCCCCACATATATTGACTCTGAGTAAAGATGAAAGTCACAAACGCAGAAATGAAACAGGTTTCAGCAAAGGGAGGCCAGACTTACTAAACAGACAGAGGATAGGAAAGGTATCTTTGCGGTCAGCACAAAAAACTACAAAAGACCACGCAGAGTGTGCAAAAAGACCTCCGCACCGACTCACGGTGCGGAGGTGCCACTCTGCATCCCAGAGCTTCCAGCTAGCAAGACAAAATCATGATAACCAGCTGGACAAGGAAACAATGAACAAATAATAACTATCAGGAACTTAGCTTCTGCTGGAGAAGACAGGTCACCAGAAAGATCCAAGAGCGAACTGAACCAATGCAGGAACATTGACAGCTGGCCTGGAGTAACGATCTGAGTGGAGTTAAATAGAGCAGCCAACCAAAGGATAAACCACGTCACCTGTGTAAGGAACCTCAGAAGTAGCAGCTTCACTCACAGCCACCAGAGGGAGTCCATGGACAGAACTTGCCGAAGTACCATTCACGACCACAGGAGGGAGTTCGACAACAGAATTCACAACACTAACCATAACCCTAATCAAAACCCTAAATCCAACACACCCCTAATCCTAATCTCAACCCTAACCTCAAACCTAACCCTAATCCCAATACACCCCTAATCACAACCCTAACCTTAACCCTAATCCCAAACCTAACCCTAATCCCAAGCGTAACCCTAATGCCAACCCTAACCCTAATACCAACCCTAATCCAAACCCTAACCCTAATCCCAACTCTAACCCTAACTTTAGCCCCAACCCTAGCCCTAACTTTAGCCCCAACCCTAACCCTAGCCCTAAGGCTACTTTCACACTTGCGTCGTTTGGCACCCTTCGCAATCCGTCGTTTTGGACAAGAAACGGATCCTGCAAATGTGCCCGCAGGATGTGTTTTTTGCCCATAGACTTGTATTGCCGACGGATCGTGATGGATGGCCACACGTCGCGTCCGTCGTGCACTGGATCAGTTGTGTTTTGGCGGACCGTCGGCACAAAAAAACGTTCAATGAAACATTTTTTTGTACGTCGCATCCGCCATTTCTGACCGCACATGCGTGGCCGTTACTCCGACCCCTCCTCCCCAGGACATAGATTGGGCAGTGGATGCGTTGAAAAACTACAGCCGCTGCCCACGTTGTGCACAATTTTCACAACGTGCGTCGGTATGTCAGGCCGACGCATTGCGACGGCCCTGTACCGACGTAAGTGTGAAAGAGGCCTAACCCTAAATTTAGCCCCAACCCTAACTCTAAATTTAGCCCCAACCCTAGCCTTAACCCTAACCCTAGCCCTAACCCTAGCCCTAACCCTAGCCCTAACCCTAGCCTTAACCCTAGCCCTAACCCTAGCCCTAACCCTAGCCCTAACCCTAACCCTTGCCCTAACCTTAACCCTAGCCCTAACCCTAGCCCTAACCCTAACCCTAGCCCTAACCCTAACCCTAGCCCTAACCCTAGCCCTAACCCTAGCCCTAACCCTTACCCTAGCCCTAACCCTCATTTTAGCCCCAACTGCTGTTCTCCTGCCGGCCAGCAGATGGAGACAGATGGCGGGCGCACTGCGCTTGCGCCCGCCATTTTCTTTTGCCGGCGGCCAGGAGGAGCAGCAGGAGGATCCAGGGACACAGGTGAGTATGATAGGGTCCCCGAATCCCCCTATTTCTCTGTCCTCTGATGTGCGATCACATCAGAGGACAGAGAATTACACTTTACTTTTTTTTTTTTTGCGGTCGCCGGTAAACAGTTAATTACCGGCGATCGCAAAACAGGGGTCGGTAAAACTGACCCCGATCATGCTCTTTGGGGTCTCGGCTACCCCCGGCAGCCGAGACCCCAAAGATTCTCGCGGAGCCGGCCGGCGGGCGCACTGCGCATGCGCCCGCCATTTTGAAGGTGGCGGCGCCCACCGGGAGCCACGAGGAGCACCGGGGGAGATAGGTGAGTATTGGGGGGCCACCTGGGACCCCTTTTCTCTGTCCTCCGATGTGCGATCACATCGGAGGACAGAGAAATTAAAAAGAGATCACTTTTTTTTTATTGCGATCGCCGGTAAACGGTAATTTACCGGCGATCGCAAATGCGGGGTGGGTAAAAAAAAACCCAAATCATGTTCTCTGGGGTTTCGGCTACCCCCGGCAGCCGAGACCCTGGAGAAAATCCGACTCTGGGGGGCGCTATTCACTTTTTCCACAGCGCCGTTAATTAACGGCGCTGTGGTTTAAGTACCCTTAGCGGCCGCCGTTAAAAGGCGTATCGGCGGTCGCTAAGGGGTTAAAAACACACATTATTATTATTATTATTATTTTTTTTTTTTTACATCACAATTAGGAGCTCAAATGCTCTTTATTTTAAATACAAGTACATCAACAGTGAATGGTTTCAACAATAAAAAACAATTTTAAACTTTAAAAAAAACACATAACACACGCTCACATGCAGCACAGACCACTACAATGCAACAAAACCAACAATTTAAAACTGAAAAAAAAAATATCACACAATGAAAACACATGCTGCACAGACCACTAAAATACATCTGATTGACAATAAAAAAAATTTTTAAACTTTAAAAAAAACACACACAACACACGCTCACATGCAGCACAGACCACTACAATGCAACAAAACCAACAATTTAAAACTGAAAAAAAAAATCACACAATGAAAACACATGCTGCACAGACCACTAAAATACATCTGATTGACAATAAAAAAAACATTTTTAACTTTAAAAAAAACCACACACAACACACGCTCACACATGGAAACCACATGCAGCAGCACAGACCACTTTTAAATGCATCAGATTTAACATTTAAAAAACCAACAATTGTACATTTAAAAAAAAAAACGCTCACACATGCGGACGCATGCACATGCATTCAAAGACGCGCACACACACATGCATAACAGCACACAGGTTGCACATACACAAACGCACATTCATGCAAACACACAGGCACATAGGCAGACCCAAACTGAAGACACACATAGACACGCACACATACAAAAGGCACATCACACTGTTTGGGATGCTGGCAGGCCTACGGCTGGAGATGGATCTCTTCAGTGGCAGGCCTCAGGATGGATCTGGACGCTGGCAAGACGCTGGCTGTTGCAGGACGATGGCAGGCCTATGGCTGTATTTTGGTTTTTAGCTCTTGCTGAAGTCAGTACGTCATATGCACACGCACACATGGACATGCAGACACATGCACACAGACGCACACAAAAAGGGCAATACTCACACTGGCTCTATGGTGGCTGTAGTCGCACTGGCAGGCCGGGGTCTCGCTGTCAGGCCGGGGTCTCGCTGGCAGGCCGGGGTCTCGCTGGCAGGCCGGGGTCTTGCTCAGGCTGGCGGGGTCTCGCTGTCAGGCTGGCTGGGTCTTGCAGGCAGGCTGGGTCTTGCTGGGCAGGCTGGAGTCTGGCTGAAGGCTTCTTCTCTTGAATGGGTCTTGCTGGCATATGTGGGGTTGAAGGCCCAGGCCTGGTTTATATAGATTTGGGGGTTGTCTGGTGATTAGCTACAAAATCCTGAATCTGAGCATGCACAGTGCAAAAAAACGTATTGCAGCGCTGCATTGCGTCGTACAACGTGTCTCGACGGATCCGTCGCTCATAGGCTTCCGTTGTAGCCAACGACGCATGCCGCAGGATGCGTCGTGACACGTTTTTTAGGCGGAGACAAAAAACGTTACAATCTACGTTTTTTCCAGACGACGGGTCGCCAAATTTCGACGCATCCGTCGTACGACGTACACGACGTATGGCAATCCATCGCAATGCGTCGCCAATACAAGTCTATGGGCAAAAAACGCATCCGTCGGGAGATTTTGCAGGATGCGATTTTTGCACAAAACAACGGATTTCGACGTCTGGAGAAAAACGCTAGTGTGAAAGTAGCCTAAGTCATGTGATCGCCGCAAGTTCTCCAGGAATATCTGCATACATATTCTTCCAGTATTTTTACCACAAGAGGGTTTAGATGTTATTGTGTACGGCAGAGGTCCCCAACTCCAGTCCTCAAGGCCCACCAACAGGTCATGTTTTCAGGATTTCCTTTGCATTGCACAGGTGATGCAATTATTACCTGGGCAAGACTAAGGAAATCCTGAAAACATGACATGTTGGTGGGCCTTGAGGACTGGAGTTGGGGACCTCTGGTGTACGGGATACTTCTGGTAACATAAGTACCACAAATATATTGAACTACCTAATGGCAGTACAACTGACACAATATCTTGATTTTTCCTTTATTGTGTATATTTCTTTTATTCCACATTGGGTATAGGAGCAATAAGTAGGGAAAAATAAAACTAACCCACTGGATTTTACTGGGGATACAGTCCAGTATCATTAAAGGAAAAGGGGTTCCAGTGTACCCAAATAACCAATTTTAACTGGCCTAGTTTTCCGTATGGAAAACCACTCATACCATCATTACTACCAAAGTGATATTGGATTAGTTTATCAGTAAGGGAGAGAAAGAGGTGGGGGAGGGGTGGGAGAATGACTACATTCAGGGGGCAAGAAAGGGGGGATTGTATCCTTCTAAAAATGAGGGGTGTCTGATGTGTTTCCTCCATTTAACCCTAAATGAAAGGCAAAAAATAGACTTTATAAGATACTTTGAACCACCAGGGGTACTAATAGTTGTTAACATCAGTACTTATTTATTTTACAGAAAGCAACTGTAGTTTGATTGTTCATTAACCCATAAGGTTGTTGTGTATCCAACCAGAATATCCATCGGGATTCTCTCTGTAGTATCATCTTATCAAAATCACCCCCTCTCATTAGTGGTTTGATTTTGTCAATACCCATGATTTTGATAATCTCAATATTTCCCCCAAGATAACCATTAATGTGTTTTGCCAAGGGTGTATCCCTCCCATTGCAAATGTCCCCCAAAAGTTCCCCCACCCTTCTCCTGAATTCCCTGATCGATTTTCCCACATATGATTTACCGCAGCAGCCACGTGTGGCTTTGTAGATAATGCCAGTAGTTTTACAGTTAATGAAATGTTTCACCTGGAACTTCTCATTTGTGCGGCCATTATTAAGCTCCTCACCAGTTTGAATGAAGTCACAAGTCACACATGTACCACATTTATATAATCCCTTAGGTTTTTCAGATAACCAGGTTCTATTTCCAGAGGGTTGTACCAGGTGAGTATGTAGTAGTCTGTCACCCAATGATTTACTTTTTCTCTACGTAATCTGCGGGGTCTCCCCAAACACATCTGCAATGTCTGTATCTATCTGAAGTACATTCCAGTATTTCTCTAGAATTTTCCTAACTGCAGGGGCCCCAATATCAAAGGTGGAAATAAGACGAATAAGTTCTCCCTTCTTTGCTGCTGCGCATGATGATATGCCTCCCTCAGCACCCAATCAGGGTAACCCCTGGTCAAAAATCTTCTGATTTGGCTTTGAAATCCTTTATCTCTGAACAGTTCCATTTCAATCTTAAGTATTGCCCCTCAGGGATACCTCTCTTTTGTTGATAGGGATAGTGACTATCCCATCTCAGTAGGCAGTTGGTGGAGGTGGGTTTGCTAAATATTGACGTAGTTAAAGTATCTCCATTTTCTGACTTTGTGATTACCACGTCCAAATATGGTAAGGTTTTTGCCTCTATCTCAAAAGTGAACCTGGGACCGATCTCATTGATCCCCCCACTGATTACTCCCCCCACTTACACCCCTTCCTCTCCCTTACTGATAAACTAATCTAATATCGCTTTGGTAGTGATGATGGTATGAGTGGTCTTGCATACGGGAAACTTAGCCAGTTAAAATAGATTATTTGGGTACACTGAAACCTCTTTTCCTTTAATGATACTGCACTGTATCCCCAGTAAAATCCAGTGGGTTAGTTGTATTTTTATTTTTCCCTACTTATTGCTCCTATACCCAATGTGGAATAAAAGAAATATACACAATAAAGGAAAAATCAAGATATTGTGTCAGTTGTACTGCCATTAGGTAGTTCAATATATTTGTGGTACTTATGTTACCAGAATTATCCTGCACATTATAACATCTAGACCTTCTATATTTCCACATCGCAGTGTTATAATATTCTGTGAGGCACATGTGGGTTCAAAGTTAGTGTTGAGCAAGTGCTAAAAAGCTTGAATGCTCGGTACTCGAATCGAGCAGGTTGACAGGCTCAATTCGATTAATGAGTATAATGTGAAACTACAGCATTTTTCTGGCAGACCCTAACAGGAAGACAGGGAGAGTGGAAAAATCGCTGAAATTGATGGAAACAGTGCTCAAATGGAATGACAACAGCATGGGGAAAATGCCTGGATGCATCTGTGAATCCCAGGTCGCTGCTGGGAACAATGTTTTCAGAGTATTACGCTACTTCTACGGAGTTACAACTAAATATACCAAACTGAAGATAAAATTTTACCAGAAAAAAATGTTAGAAAACATTATTTACAGTATAATGACTTGTATAAGGCAAAACTTGTTTGGGTGGTTAGGGGAGCATGATAATACACCACAAAAAAGGAACCTTTTAATTGGCTTTATGCTCTGCTGCTGCTGTCATTCATTGGGGTTGAGACGTCTGAGTCAATCCAGGCCTTGTTTATTTTGATAAGAGTCAGCCTGTCAGCCTTTTCATTTGACAGGCTGACTATTATGCCCCTGGCAGCACCAAAACCTCACTCTCAAAACACTAGCGGCAGGGCAGGCCAGCAACTCCAAGGCGTAGAGGGAAAGTTAATGTCACATATCCTGCTCAGATACCCAGACTTGAAATAGCCCCAAGGTCTTCAAATAGACTGGATGATCAGTTTAAACATATCTTCATTTATCTCCTGGGTGAAATAAAAAGTACAGAACCATGTGGATGAAATTTCCCATCCAATCCTGGAATACAAGAGATGCCTTTTGAGGCCTTCCATCCATTCAATAAATGCAGCTTTACTTATATAAGCTTTAATGCCGCTCAGGGGCTGACATATCATTGGTGCAACCACTGAGGCTGCACAGAGGCCCAAGAGGTAAGGTGGCCCATTTTTACCTCCAAAGTCAAGAGTGTACACTATGTGCAAGGGCCTCAAAAAATCAGAAGTAGGCACTCCAATACACCCTGGGAGACATAGACTCGATGACCTTATGCAGTCGGCCAATCACAGTAATGACAGTAGCCAGCATGGCTACGACATTACCGTGATTGGCAGGCAATCCTCACATGTTTAGTGACTGAAAAACATCCCCAAAACATGCAAGCCTAGACTTGAACATGTTCTCGAGCACCACGTGATACTCGGCAGTGTAATGAGGGTACCCGAGCACCCCAATGCTCAAACGAGTATTGAGCAGTGCTGAGCACTCTTGCCTATCACTGCTCAAAATACTCACTGTAACCAAAGATTAATTCCTTAAGTAGTGAAGTTTCCAATATGGAATCACTTGGAGAGTGGGGGTTTTGGCTGTTCTGGCATCTCAGGGGCTCAGTTAATTAAGCCCACAATCTTTTTGAATTAAATCTGTGTTTTAAATGCCTATACAGTAGGTGCTTCTTCCCTTCTCAGCCCTTCCATGTGCCCATATAGTAGTTTTTCTCCTGATATTGGATATGATCGTAATAGGGAAAAATTGCATAACAAATTATGGGGTCTGTTTTTTCCTATTAACTATTGTGAAAATTGCAAACATGGGTATAAAACATCATTTTAGTGGAAAAAACATAATTTTCACATTTCATGTTTTAAAAAGTTTTGTGTTACCCATATGAGTTCTGTGAAGCACAAACTCATATGGATTCAAAACAGCTCAGCAAGCCCCTAGATTAATTCCTTTGTATATTTAGTTTCCAAAATCGAGTCATTTGTTGGGATTTCTGCTGTTCTGGTACCTAAGAGGCTCTACAATTGAGAAATGGTGTCTGTAATCTTTTTCAGCCAAATTGTTGCTCAAAATCGCAAATAACGATTCCACCCTTCCAAGCCCGGCAGTGTGCCAAAACAGTAGTTTTTGATCACATATGGGATATTGCCATGTTAGAGGGAAATTGCACAAAATCGAAAAAATTGTATTACAAATTTTAAGGTCCATTTTTTTCTATTATTCCTTCTTAAAATTACAAACTTGGGGATAAAATCACATTTTACTGAAAAAAACACAATTTTTCATTATCACATCTAAATGTTATAATGTTCTGCGAAGCAATGTGGGTTGAAAATGCTCACTACACAACTAGATGAATTCATCAGAGTTTGACAATGGAAAGACAGGGAAAGATGCTGGCTCTGCCCCGGAGCCTGCATCTTTCCCTGCACTTGATCGCTGATTTGATCAACTGTCATGAGCATCTAACAACCGTGGGTGAATTCACGGCTATTAAGTTAAATGCCATTGTCAATCTCTGACAGCGGCATTTAACACGCACTAACAGGAAGCGCGTAACGTGATGGTGGGGTGTCAATGGGTTGTCATGACAGCCAGGTGTCTGCAGAAGAGCCCCTTGCCTGTCATTGCAAATCTCCTATGAATGCCGGTGTGTGTGTAGCAGAGGTGATCAAAAGATTGCAGCTTCAAGTCTTCTAATAGGACCATTGAAAAAAAGTAAAAATGATTTAAAAAATAAAAAAAATAAAAAAACTGAAAAGTTCAAATCAATCCCCCCATTCAAAATAAAACAAATAAAATGATAAAAATACACCTTTGGTATCGTATCGCTATGTTCAGAAATAACTGATCTCTCAAAATATGAACTAAATTAATCCAATTGGTAAACGACATAATGAGGAAAAATAATCAAAATGCCAGAATCACGTTCTTTTTGGCCGCCGCAACATTACAATAAAATGTGATAATGGGCAATCAAAATATTGTATCTTCCCCAAAATGTTATTAATTAAAATTTCAGCTCAGCAAATGAAAAAAAAGCCCTCATTAAACCCACAGATCATGAAAAATGGAGACACTATGGGTCTCAGGAAATGGTGACCTTTTTTTTAGTTTTTATACTTTTTTTTCCATCACTTAACCCCTTCATGACCCACCCTATTTTGAACCTTAAAGACCTTGCCGTTTTTTGCAATTCTGACCAGTGTCCCTTTATGAGGTAATAACTCAGGAACGCTTCAATGGATCCTAGCGGTTCTGAGATTGTTTTTTCGTGACATATTGGGCTTCATGTTAGTGGTAAATTTAGGTCAATAAATTCTGTGTTTATTTGTCATAAAAACGGAAATTTGGCGAAAATTTTGAAAATTTCGCAATTTTCACATTTTGAATTTTTATTCTGTTAAACCAGAGAGTTATGCGACACAAAATAGTTAATAAATAACATTTCCCACATGTCTACTTTACATCAGCACAATTTTGGAAACAAAATTTTTTTTTGCTAGGAAGTTAGCGATTTTGTCATTTTTACAACGAAATTTACAAAACCATTTTTTTTAGGGACCACCTCACATTTGAAGTCAGTTTGAGGGGTCTATATGGCTGAAAATACCCAAAAGTGACACCATTCTAAAAACTGCACCCCTCAAGGTGCACAAAACCACATTCAAGAAGTTTATTAACCCTTCAGGTGCTTCACAGCAGCAGAAGCAACATGGAAGGAAAAAATTAACATTTAACTTTTTAGTCACAAAAATGATTTTTCAGCGACAATTTTTTATTTTCCCAATGGTAAAAGGAGAAACTGAACCACGAAAGTTGTTGTCCAATTTGTCCTGAGTACGCTGATAACTCATATGTGGGGGTAAACCACTGTTTGGGCGCACGGCAGGGCTTGGAAGGGAAGGAGTGCCATTTGACTTTTTGAATGAAAAATTGGCTGCACTCTTTAGCGGACACCATGTCACGTTTGGAGAGCCCCCGTGTGCCTAAAAATTGGAGCTCCCCCACAAGTGACCCCATTTTGGAAACTAGACGCCCCAAGGAACTTATCTACATGCATAGTGAGCCCTTTAAACCCCCAGGTGCTTCACAAATTGATCCGTAAAAATGAAAAAGTACTTTTTTTTCACAAAAAAATTTTTTAGCCTCAATTTTTTCATTTTCACATGGACAACAGGATAAAATGGATCCTAAAATTTGTTGGGCAATTTCTCCTGAGTACATTGATACCTCACATGTGGAGGTAAACCACTGTTTGGGCACATGGTAAGGCTCGGAAGGGAAGGAGCGCCATTTGACTTTTTGAATGAAAAATTATCTCCATCGTTAGCGGACACCATGTCGCATTTGGAGAGACCCTGTGTGCCTAAACATTGGAGCTCCCCCACAAGTGACCCCATTTTGGAAACTGGACCCCCCAAGGAACTTATCTAGATGCCTAGTGAGCACTTTAAACCCTCAGGTGCTTCACAAATTGATCCGTAAAAATGAAAAAGTACTTTTTTTTCACAAAAAATTTATTTTCGCCTCAATTTTTTCATTTTCACATGGGCATTAGGATAAAATGGATCCTAAAATTTGTTGAGCAATTTCTCCCGAGTACGCCGATACCTCTTATGTGGGGGTAAACCACTGTTTGGGCACACGGCAGGGCTCGGAAGGGAAGGCGTGCCTTTTGACTTTTTGAATGGAAAATTAGCTCCAATTGTTAGCGAACACCATGTCGCGTTTGGAGAGCCCCTGTGTGCCTATGCATTGGAGCTCCCCACAAGTGACCCCATTTTGGAAACTAGACCCCCCAAGGAACTTATCTAGATGCATACTGAGCACTTTAAACCCCCAGGTGCTTCACAGAAGTTTATAATGCAGAGCCATGAAAATAAAAAATATTTTTTCTTTTCTCAAAAATGATTTTTTAGCCTGGAATTTCCTATTTTGCCAATGGTAATAGGAGAAATTGGACCACAAATGTTGTTGTCCAGTTTGTCCTGAGTACGCAGATACCCCATATGTGGGGGTAAACCACTGTTTGGGCGCACGGCAGAGCTCAGAAGGGAAGGCATGCCATTTGGCTTTTTAAATGGAAAATTAGCTCCAATCATTAGCGGACACCATGTCGCGTTTGGAGAGCCCCTGTGTGCCTAAACATTGGAGATCCCCCACAAATGACCCCATTTTGGAAACTAGACCCCCAAAGGAACTAATCTAGATGTGTGGTGAGCACTTTGAACCCTCAAGTGCTTCACAGAAGTTTATAACGCAGAGCCATGAAAAAAACAAAAAACAAATTCTTTTCTCAAAAATGATTTTTTAGCCCGCAATTTTTTATTTTCCCAAGGGTAACAGGACAAATTTGACCCCAAAAGTTGTTGTCCAGTTTCTCCTGAGTACGCTGATACCCCATATGTGGGGGTAAACCACTGTTTAGGCACATGCTGGGGCTCGGAAGTGAAGTAGTGACGTTTTGAAATGCAGACTTTGATGGAATGCTCTGCGGGCGTCACGTTACGTTTGCAGAGCCCCTGATGTGGCAAAACAGTAGAAACCCCCAACAAGTGACCCCATTTTGGAAACTAGACCCCGAAAGGAACTTATCTAGATGTGAGGTGAGCACTTTGAACCCCCAAGTGCTTCACAGAAGTTCATAACACAGAGCAGTGAAAATAATAAATACGTTTTCTTTCCTCAAAAATAATTATTTAGCCCAGAATTTTTTATTTTCCCAAGGGTTACAGGAGAAATTGGACCACAAAAGTTGTTGTCCAGTTTGTCCTCAGTACGCTGATACCCCATGTGTGGGGGTAAACCACTGTTTGGGCACACGTCGGGGCTCAGAAGGGAAGTAGTGACTTTTGAAATGCAGACTTTGATGGAATGGTCTGCGGGCGTCACGTTGCGTTTGCAGAGCCCCTGGTGTGCCTAAACAGTAGAAACCCCCCAAAAGTGACCCCATTTTGGAAACTAGACCCCCAAAGGAACTTATCTAGATATGTGGTGAGCACTTTCAACCCCCAAGTGCTTTACAGAAGTTTATAACACAGAGCCGTGAAAATAATAAATACGTTTTCTTTCCTCAAAAATAATTTTTTAGCCCAGAATTTTTTATTTTCCCAAGGGTTACAGGAGAAATTGGACCACAAAAGTTGTTGTCCAGTTTGTCCTGAGTACGCTGATACCCCATGTGTGGGGGTAAACCACTGTTTGGGCGCACGTCGGGGCTCGGAAGTGAGGGAGCACCATTTGACTTTATGAATACAAGATTGGCTGGAATCAATGGTGGCGCCATGTTGCGTTTGGAGACCCCTGATGTGCCTAAACAGTGGAAACCCCTCAATTCTAACTCCAACACTAACCCCAACACACCCCTAACCCTAATCCCAACTGTAGCCATAACCCTAATCACACCCCTAACCACAACCCTAATTCCAACCCTAACCCTAAGGCTATGTGCCCACGTTGCGGATTCGTGTGAGATTTTTCAGCATCATTTTTGAAAAATCCGCGGGTAAAGGGCACTGCGTTTTACCTGCGGATTTACCGTGGATTTCCAGTGTTTTTTGTGCGGATTTCACCTGTGGATTCCTATTGAGGAACAGGTGTAAAACGCTGCGGAATCCGCACAAAGAATTGACATGCTGCGGAAAATACAACGCAGCATTTCCGCGTGGTATTTTCCGCACCATGGGCACAGCGGATTTGGTTTTCCATATGTTTACATGGAACTGCAAACCTGATGGAACACTGCTGCGAATCCGCAGCGGCCAATCCGCTGCAGATCCGCAGCAAAATCCGCACCGTGTGCACATAGCCTAATTCTAAAGGTATGTGCACACGCTGCGGAAAACGCTGCAGATCTGCAGCAGTTTCCCATGAGTTTACAGTTCAATGTAAACCTATGGGAAACAGAAATCGCTGTGCACATGCTGCGGAAAAACTGCACGGAAACGCAGCGGTTTACATTCCACAGCATGTCACTTCTTTCTGCGGATTCCGCAGCGGTTTTACAACTGCTCCAATAGAAAATCGCAGTTGTAAAACCGCAGTGAAATGCGCAGAAAAACCGCGGTAAATCCGCGATAAATCCACAGCGGTTTAGCACTGCGGATTTATCAAATCTGCAGCGGAAAAATCCGCAGAGGAACAGAATACGTGTGCACATACCGAAACCCTAACCCTAACCCTAGCCCTACCCCTAACCCTACCCCTAACCCTAGCCCTAACCCTAACCCTAACCCTACCCCTAACCCTACCCCTACCCCTAACCCTACCCCTAACCCTACCCCTAGCCCTACCCCTAACCCTACCACTAACCCTAACCCTACCCCTAACCCTAACCCTATTCTAACCATAGTGTAAAAAAAAAAAAATTCTTTATTTTTTTATTGTCCCTACCTATGGGGGTGACAAAGGGTTGGGTCATTTACTATTTTTTTTTATTTTGATCACTGAGATAGGTTATATCTCAGTGATCAAAACTCACTTTGGAACGAATCTGCACTGCACATGCGCCCGCCATTTTGGAAGATGGCGGTGCCCAGGAAAGAAGACGGATGAATCCCGGGAGGTAAGTATAAGGGGGGGGGAGATCAGGGCACGGGGGGAGCGTCGGAGCACGGGGGGGTGGATCGGAGCATGGGGGGGTGGATCGGAACACGGGGGGTGGATTGGAGCACAGGGTGGGGGATCGCTGTGCAGGGGGGTGGATCGGAGCATGGGGGGATCGGAGCACGGGGGGGGATCGCTGTGCGGGGGGGGTGATCGGAGTGCGGGGGGGTTTGATTGGAGCACGGGGGGTGTGATTGGAGCACGGGGGGAGCGGACAGGAGGACGGGGGACCGGAGCACAGGACGGAGGGGAGCGGACCACAGATCGGGGGGCTGGGGGGGCGATCGGTGGGGTGGGGTGGGTGCACATAAGTGTTTCCAGCCATGGCCGATGATATTGCAGCATCGGCCATGGCTGGATTGTAATATTTCACCAGTTTTTTAGGTGAAATATTACAAATCGCTCTGATTGGCAGTTTCACTTTCAACAGCCAATCAGAGCGATCGTAGCCACGGGGGGGTGAAGCCACCCCCCCTGGGCTAAACTACCACTCCCCCTGTCCCTGCAGGCCGGGTGAAATTGGAGTTAACCCTTTCACCCGGCCTGCAGGGACGCGATCTTTCTGTGACACAGCATATGCGTCACAGGTCGGATTGGCACCGACTTTCATGACGCATACGCTGAGTCACAGGTCGGGAAGGGGTTAAAATTAAAATCAACCTCTACATATTTGGTATGTGCATACTCGTAATGATCTAGAGAATCATAATTGTAGGTCAGTTTTAGGCTAGGTTCACATTGCGTTCAGTGTCTCTGTTAAACGGACTACGTTACAGCGCAGCATAACGCGGTGTAACGTAGTCCGTTAATGCCGCCATTGAATGCAATGTCGGACGCATCGCTAGCGCATGCCCACAATGGGTGTGCACTAGCGATGTGCTGTCATTTGAGTGATGGACCAGAGATGCGGGATGCAGCGTTTCTGGGTCTGTCACTGCTAGCGCAGATGGAGCTAGCAGAAGCTCCATCTGCGCTAGCGCTGTGCAAAGTCGGCACTTGCGTTAGCTCATTCCGTTTAACGTATGCGTTGAACGGACTGCACTAACGCAATGTGAACCTAGCCTTAGCATTTGGTGAACATGGTAAATAAAAAAACAAAAAAAAAATTGTGAAATTGCACTTTTTTTGCAATTTCACCACACTTGGAATTTTCTTCTCGCTTTCCAGTATGTGGTAAAATTATACTTGTCTCAAAAACAAGCCCTCATACGGTAATATTGATGGAAAAATAACAAAGCTATGAGAGAGGGAAGAAGGGGAGCAAAAATCAAAAATACAAAAATGAAAAATCGCCCAGGAGTAAGAACAGTTTTGCCCCAATTTTTTTAAATTATACTTGCTATTGTAGTTGGAAGATAAATATTTCTATGATTATTGCTTTTTTCTACTGTATATGTCAGTGAGTGTATTTCACTAATATTCCCAGAATGTAGAATACCTATTAAATACTTGGTAGCAATATGTCCTTGCTAAAATGCTATGTTCTACATAAGCAATGTGCAGTTAATCTATTATTTGTTCTCTAGCACTTTGTTAACACAAATGCTTATTAAAACAATATTTCAAAGCTGAACACGAGGCTCGTTTTGGGGCCAAAATAAATGTTTGCAGAACGACAGCTCTGTTCTGTGAAAACATTTCTTTGTAATCATAGGAATGGTTGTGAGCAATGTTTTAATTTCCCACTTAATGTCCATTTTCTGCTATTTTGTTACATTAAAATATAGCAGCCATGTACAGAGAGGATTTTTAGGTTTAAATAAAATAGCTGTGATACAAAATGAAAATAATCTTACAAACATAATTCAGCCATGGAAATATTGCCAGAAACTATTTTTACAATTCTCCACTATAGAACTTACAAAAAGACTTAAATATTCAACATACTTTAGATAAAAATGTGACACATTTACTTTTGATAACACTATTCAGTTTTCTGACCCATACGTCGTCCGCTAAATTTCTGTATTGTTTCCAGACAATGTAGGCCAGAGTCTTCATTTGCCATTCTTTTTAGGTCACATTTATTTTTCTGTCTTGTGAAACTCGTTGACATTTTTTGTTCCAAGTGCTTCAAAGCGGCACAAATGGCTGACCGTCGGCAGCAAAAAACGTTACATGTAACGTTTTTTGCTGCGTTGTGTCCGCCATTTCCGACCACGCATGCGCGGCCGGAACTCCGCCCCCCCTCCCCGAAACTCACAATGGGGCAGCGGATACGCTGGAAAAATGCATCCGCTGCCCCCGTTGTGCGGCGCTTGCACAGTATGCATTGGTACGTCGGGCCGACGCAACGTGACGGCCCCGTACCGACGCTAATGTGAAAGTAGCCTAACTTGTCACAATTCGACCCCATTCACTTGTTTTGCTCTGCAATGTAGCTATAACACATAAGTTCTTTGGCCGCGCAACCGGTGTCACTGCCAAAGTCTAACCCTTGCCTTTAGATGTTAAAGCTTTTTACTCCGTGTTTTTGCAGTTACTACATTTTTTGTGTTCTAAGACAAAGTGACTGCTATTCCCACAGAGCCCTTTCAGAATCAGAAGACATCTCAGCTTTTGTATATTACCACACTTGTCAGATACACACATCTAGGCTCTATCCATGGTGGGAAACATTAAAAATGATAGATGGAAATAGCACACAGACTTTCTCACACAATTACAATTTTGAAGTACATATGACATTTTGATCTCTTTTTATTACATTTTGTTTGAAGAAGAAAAGAAGAAAAAACAGTCATTGTAGCAAACTAGCTGTTTTGTCATTTTTTTCTTACTGTCGGTCATGTTGACTTAATTCTCTGGTTTACTATGATTATGGTGATACCACATGAATATAACATTTTTATGTTGCACTTTCTTTTCACTGTAAGAAAATAACAGAACACCATGAGAAGAAAATACTCTTTTTTGGTCGCCATATTTAAAAATCAATAACATTTTTATTTTCTTGTGAGATGCAATTTAGATTTTAATCGGTATCTTTTTGAGGTATATACAAATTTCAATCACTTTTATTCTTGTTTTATGCAGCACAAGTAGAACACAGGTTTGCCACTGTTTTATTTTTTTTTTGTAAATTCACTCAGCAGGTTGAATAATTTAATTTTGGTTTCCGGTTTAAATTTTTACCATGGGGATGAGCTGTAGGTATCTGTACAGGAAACATTGTTCTCTTTGGGGAAAGTTGCCATGGTGGTCTGGGGTGTGATTATTTTTTGCAGATTGGTTTGTCAACAAGAGATGCTGGCATGGCAGTCTAGGCCTGAAGAATTAGAGAAGAATAGAGAGCTCTTACCATCATGTCACTTATGGGGTACTGGATATACCGTAATTGTTATGAATTTTGTCTGGGACTGCATCTGATAAGTGTTGTACATCATAAGGCAGATGCAGATGGTTAGAGAAGGCTCACAAGTGGATGCTGACTGTGCTATACTGCCAGCACCTTCCTCTAACAGCAGTAATTGGAGCTAGGTCCAATTACTGCTGATTAACCTGTTACATGCCACTGTCGCTCACTGAAAGTGACCTTTCAAGTGCTTAGACATGGAACAGGATCATTTTTTTATTTATTATTATTATTATTAGGGGATAACATCTCCGGCACATTGCTCTGAGGAAAACCCATGGGTAATTACTAGTACAATTTTCTATTCCCATTTCTTCTCTTTTTACTTTATCTGCTGCTTTGTTATATGCATGCATATGTGTACAGGTGAGTACTTACTCGCAAAATACCATATATTGGGTGTCTTTTGGGCGTCTTTTGGGTTAAACGAATGCAGAATTGTGCAGAGATCCATCCCCCCACTATTGGGATATTTGAAGATCCAACTCTACAGACCAATATCACATCCCTTATACACATTACTTACTTTGCATGCAGTTTAATTGGGCCCATGATACAATTTCTCCTTAAAGATGGTTATATCTGATACACAACCAAAATCACTTTGCTGATATACACTTTGTTTATATCCATTGGTTTTCATTCCTCACACAGTGTTGTCGACCGCATTAGTTCAGTGTTTACTGTCACTGTTCTGCTCTTATCCATATATATATTTTTGCCCATTTTCTATGTATTTAATGATTGTGTATCTTTTCCAAATAAAATTTCTGTTTTTTATTCTATAGCATTGACTCTGTGTTCTTTCTTATATCCTCATTACAATGGAATTGCTATTATGTGTTGATTGGGCATTATGTGCATATATATTCATGATTTATCATAATGTTTAATTGGAGACTTCTTATGATATCATTTTTTTATTGCAGAATTTAAAAAAATAAAAACGTATATGAATTTGATATCTTTGTTATGTTTGTATTTATACTGACCTGCAGAAAACAGTTGCCATATTGACTGCACAATGAAGTGGAAAAATGAATCTCAATTCATAATTGTGAATCATGTCATTCAAATCTACAACGTATCCTGCAAATATTTAGCCCTCATATTTCCATGATGACAGAAAAATGTAAAAGTTATGGCACTTGGAAGAATGGGAGGAAAAAATGAAACCACAAAAACACAAATTGACTGTTGTGGGAAGACGTTAAGTAAACATTATAAACAGTAATTAACGTAGACATACTCAATATCCCTATAATTGCAACAACCTGTGCAATACATTAAACATGTTATTTATGGTGGTCCGTAAATGTGGTAAATAAAAATGGCACAATTGCTTTTTCTCTGCATTACCCATGAACAAAAGGTAATCAAAAGTAACACTAATTTATGCAACAGTATTTTGGACATATTTTCTCTACAACCGCCGATGTTGTGACGTGACTTGTGGCTATGATACAGACAGGAATATACAACCGCGATATGATTTAGTAAATTAGCCCATAAACACATTAAAACTGAGATCAGGTAATTGCTAATTACCTTCCTTTTGTACCAGCTGTTAGCACAGAGCAGTCATTGATCTCCCTGTTGTGAATTCTGCTTTTGGGTTCCCTCCAGTGGTTGTAGGTGGGAATGCAGTTGTCTCTGAGTCACAGTCCTGGCCAGGTGTATCTGCTGATTGCTGTTCTGACTGGGATATTTAAGTGTGCAGGATTCATTAGCCCTTGCCAGTTGTCAATGTTTCTTCTGAAGTGTTGGATCACTTTCAGCAAAGATAAGTGTCTGGTTTTTGTTCCTGTGGCACACATGCAGTGTGCTTATACTCTGTGCTATTCATTTGTTTTTCTCTTGTCCAGCTTAGACTGTGTCAGTGTTTTCTCGGTCTTGTTGGATTCTCTGGAGATGCAGATATACGCTCCACATCTTTAGTTAGATGGTGGAGTTTTTGTATTTTCTGCTGTGGATATTTTTGGAAGGATTTTTAATACTGACCGCTTAGTATCCTGTCCTATCCTTTCCTATTTAGCTAGTGTGTGCCTCATTTGCTAAATCCTGTTTTCTGCCTACGTGTGTCTTTTCCTCTACTACTCACAGTCAATATTTGTGGGGGGCTGCCTATCCTTTGGGGTTCTGCTCTGAGGCAAGGTAGAAATTCCTATTTCCATCTATAGGGGTATTTAGTCCTCCGGCTGTGTCGAGGTGTCTAGGTTTTGTTAGGTACACCCCACGGCTACTTCTAGTTGCGGTGATAAAATCAGGGTTTGCGGTCAGTATAGTTACCATCTACTCCAGTGAAAGTTTTCATGCTACTCCAAGGTCACCTGATCATAACAGTACAACTGGCCAATAATGAGTTAAATGCATCTCAGAAGAAGGGAAGAAAGGTCTTGAGCCATTTTTTTTCTTCAGTCTACTTTGTCTTCTCCTCCCTCTTTATCTCTGGGTGGCTGAAGAGCCTTGTGCTAGCATGAATGTTCAGGAATTAGCTTCTGATGTAGACCAGCTTGCTGCTTGGGTACAGGGTATTTCTGATTATATTGTTCAGACTCCTGTTTTAGAACCGAAGATTCCTATTCCTGATTTGTTTTTTGGTGACAGGTCCAAATTTTTGAGATTTAAAAACAACTGTAAACTGTTTTTTGCTTTGAGACCTCAATCCTCCGGTGATTCCATTCAGCAAGTAAAAATTGTCATTTCCCTGCTGCGTGGCGACCCGCAGGATTGGGCATTTTCCATGGAATCTGGGAATCCGGCTTTGCTTAATGTAGACTCCTTTTTTCAGGCTTTGGAATTGTTATATGATGAACCTAATTCTGTGGATCAAGCTGAGAAGACCTTGTTGGCCCTGTCTCAGGGTCAAGAGGCGGCAGAATTGTATTGTCAGAAATTCAGAAAATGGTCGGCGTTGACTAAATGGAATAATGATGCTTTGGTGGCAATTTTCAGAAAGGGTCTTTCTGAATCCATTAAAGATGTTATGGTGGGGTTTCCCACGCCTTCCGGTCTGAGTGATTCTATGTCTCTGGCCATTCAGATTGACCGGCGCTTGCGGGAGCGCAGAACTGTGCGCGCTGTGGCGTTATCCTCAGAGCAAATTCCTGAGCCTATGCAGTGTGATAGGATTCTGTCTAGAACGGAACGACAAGGTTTCAGATGTCAGAATAGGTTGTGTTATTATTGTGGCGACGCTTCTCATGTCATTTCTGTCTGTTCTAAGCGGACAAAGAGGATGGCCAGTTCAATTACCATCAGTGCTGTACAACCTAAATTTTTATTATCTGTGTCCTTGATCTGCTCATTGTCATCATTTTCTGTCATGGCATTTGTGGATTCAGGCGCCGCCTTGAACTTAGTGGACTTCGAATTTGCCAAGCGTTGTGGTTTTCCCTTGCAGCCTTTGCAGAACCCTTTTCCTTTAAGGAGCATTGATGCTACACCCTTGGCTAAAAATAAACCCCAGTTTTGGACACAGGTTACCATGCGCATGGCGCCAGTCCATCAGGAAGATTGTCGATTTCTGGTGTTGCATAATTTGCATTATGCTATCGTGCTGGGTTTTCCGTGGTTGCAGGTACATAATCCTGTGTTGGATTGGAAGTCCATGTCTGTGACTAGTTGGGGTTGTCAGGGGGTTCATAATGATGTTCCTTTTATGTCAATCTCCTCTTCTTCCTCTTCTGAAATTCCAGAGTTTTTGTCTGATTTTCAGGATGTATTCGATGAGCCCTAGTCCAGTTTCCTTCCACCGCATAGGGACTGCGATTGTGCTATTGACTTGATTCCAGGCTGTAAGTTTCCTAAGGGTCGACTTTTCAACCTGTCTGTGCCTGAACATACCGCCATGCGGAGCTATATTAAGGAGTCTTTGGAGAAAGGGCATATTCGGCCATCTTCTTCACCGTTGGGAGCGGGGTTCTTTTTTGTTGCTAAAAAAGATGGTTCCTTGAGACCCTGTATTGATTATCGCCTCTTGAATAAGATCATGGTCAAGTTTCAATACCCTTTACCTTTGCTTTCCGATTTGTTTGCTAGGATTAAGGGAGCTAGTTGGTTTACTAAGATTGACCTTCGGGGGGGATAAAATCTTGTTCGTATTAAGCAGGGTGATGAATGGAAAACTGTGTTTAACACGCCTGAAGGCTATTTTGAATACCTTGTGATGCCATTTGGACTCTCTAATGCTCCATCTGTATTTCAGTCCTTCATGCATGATATCTTCCGGACTTATCTTGATAAATTCTTGATTATATATTTGGACGATATTTTGATTTTTTCAGATGAATGGGAGTCTCATGTGCAACAGGTCAGGATGGTATTTAAGATCCTTCGTGACAATGCTTTGTTTGTGAAAGGGTCTAAGTGTCTTTTTGGGGTGCAGAAGGTTTCTTTTTTGGGCTTTATTTTTTCTCCCTCGTCTATAGAGATGGATCCAATTAAGGTTCAGGCCATTCATGATTGGATTCAGCCCACATCCGTGAAGAGCCTTCAGAAATTTTTGGGTTTTGCAAATTTTTATCGCCGTTTCATTGCTAATTTTTCCAGTGTGGTTAAACCCTTGACCGATTTGACGAAGAAAGGCGCTGATGTGGTGAATTGGTCCTCTGCGGCTGTCTCTGCCTTTCAGGAGCTTAAACATCGATTTACTTCTGCTCCGGTGTTGCGACAACTGGATGTTTCTCTTCCATTTCAGGTTGAGGTTGACGCTTCTGAGATTGGGGCAGGGGCCGTTTTGTCTCAGAGGGATCCTGTTGGTTCCTTGATGAAACCATGTGCCTTCTTTTCCCGTAAGTTTTCGCCTGCTGAACGCAATTATGATGTCAGCAATCGGGAGTTGTTGGCTATGAAGTGGGCGTTTGAGGAGTGGCGACATTGGCTTGAGGGAGCTAAGCACCGTATTGTGGTCTTGACCGATCATAAGAATCTTATTTACCTCGAGTCTGCCAAACGGCTGAATCCTAGACAGGCTCGATGGTCCTTGTTTTTTCCCATTTTGATTTTGTGGTCTCGTACCTTCCGGGTTCTAAGAATATTAAGGCTGATGCCCTCTCTAGGAGTTTTTTGCCTGATTCTCCTGAGGTCTTAGAACCGGTCAGTATTCTGAAAGAAGGGGTGGTCCTTTCTGCCATTTCCCCTGATTTACGACGGGTTCTTCAGGAATTTCAGGCTAACAAACCTGACCGCTGTCCTGTGGGGAAACTGTTTGTTCCTGACAGATGGACTAGTAGAGTGATTTCTGAGGTTCATTGTTTCATGTTGGCTGGTCATCCTGGCATTTTTGGTACCAGAGACTTGGTTGGTAGGTCCTTTTGGTGGCCTTCTTTGTCGCGTGATGTGCGTTTTTTTGTGCAGTCCTGTGGGACTTGTGCACGGGCCAAGCCTTGTTGTTCCCGTGCTAGTGGGTTGCTTTTGCCATTGCCAGTCCCTGAGAGGCCCTGGACGCATATTTCGATGGATTTTATTTCTGATCTTCCGGTCTCCCAGAAGATGTCTGTTATCTGGGTTGTTTGTGACCGGTTCTCTAAGATGGTTCATTTGGTGCCTTTGCCTAAATTGCCTTCCTCTTCAGATTTGGTTCCGTTGTTTTTTCAGCATGTGGTTCGTTTGCATGGGATTCCAGAGAATATTGTGTCCGACAGAGGTTCCCAGTTTGTTTCTAGGTTTTGGCGGGCCTTTTGTACTAGGCTGGGCATTGATTTGTCTTTTTCTTCTGCATTTCATCCTAAGACAAATGGCCAGACCGAGCGAACTAATCAGACTTTGGAGACTTATTTGAGATGCTTTGTGTCTGCTGATCAGGATGATTGGGTGGCCTTCTTGCCATTGGCCGAGTTTGCCCTTAATAATCAGGCTAGTTCGGCTACTTTGGTTTTGCCTTTCTTTTGTAATTTTGGTTTTCATCCTAATTTTTCTTCTAGGCAGGTTGAGCCTTCTGACTGTCCTGGTGTGGATTCTGTGGTTAACAGGTTGCAGCAGATTTGGGCTCATGTGGTGGACAATTTGGTGTTGTCTCAGGAGGAGGCTCAACGTTTTGCTAACCGTCGTCGGTGTGTTGGTTCCCGGCTTCGGGTTGGGGATCTGTGTTGTGAATTCTGCTCTTGGGTTCCCTCCAGTGGTTGTTGGTGGGAATGCAGTTGTCTCTGACTCGCAGTCCTGGCCAGGTGTATCGGATGATTACAATTCTGACTGGGATATTTAGGTGTGCAGGATCCTTTAGCCCTTTCCAGTTGTCAATGTTACTTGTGAAGTGTTGGATCACTTTCTGGCTTCTCCTGTTGCTGCCAAATTCAGCAAAGATAAGTGTTTGGTTTTTGTATCTGTGGCACACTGCTGGGTGCTTGTTTTAGTTTTATTCCTGCTCTGATTGTAGGATTCACTGGAGTTGCAGATTTACGCTCCTACATCTTTTAGTAGATGTAGGAAGTTTTTTGTATATTCTGCTGTGTATGTTTTGAAGGGTTTTTATACTGACCGCACAGAACTCTGTCCTATCCGGTCCTATCTAGCTAGAGTGGCCTCCTGTGCTACATCCTGTTTTTCTGCCTGTGTATGTTTTTTCCTCTCCGACTCACCGCCAATATTTGTGGGGGGCTGTCTATCCTTTGGGGATTTTCTCTGAGGCAAGATAGTATTCCAATTTCCATCTTTAGTCCTCCGGCTGTGACGAGGTGTCTAGGTGTGTTAGGTACACTCCACGGCTACTTCTAGTTGCGGTGTTAAGTTCAGGATTGCGGTCAGTATAGTGGACACCTTCTCCAGTGAAAGTTCTCATGCAGCTCCTAGGTCACCGGATCATAACAGATCTGGTCTGGTTGTCTTCCCGTCATTGTCCTATGAAGGTTTCTTCCCCTAAGTTTAAGCCTAGGTTTATTGGTCCTTATAAGATTTCTGAGATTATTAATCCAGTGTCTTTTCATTTGGTGCTTCCGGCCTCTTTTGCTATCCATAATGTCTTCCATAGATCTTTATTGCGGAAATATGTGGTGCCCGTTGTTCCCTCTGTTGATTCTCCGGTCCCTGTGTTGGTTGATGGTGAGTTAGAGTATGTGGTTGAGAAGATTTTGGATTCTCGTTTTTCGAGGTGGAGGCTTCAGTACCTTGTCAAATGGAAGGGTTATGGCCAGGAGGATAATTCTTGGGTTTTTGCCTCTGATGTCCATGCTGCTGATTTGGTCCGTGCCTTTCATCTGGCTCATCCTTATCGTCCTGGAGGCCCTGGTGAGGGTTCGGTGACCCCTCCTCAAGGGGGGGGGTACTGTTGTGAATTCTGCTCTTGAGTTCCCTCCAGTGGTTGTAGGTGGGAATGCAGTTGTCTCTGAGTCACAGTCCTGGCCAGGTGTATCTGCTGATTGCTGTTCTGACTGGGATATTTAAGTGTGCAGGATTCATTAGCCTTTGCCAGTTGTCAATGTTTCTTCTGAAGTGTTGGATCACTTTCTGGCTTCTCCTACTCAGCTGTCAATTCAGCAAAGATAAGTGTCTGGTTTTTGTTCCTGTGGCACACATGCAGTGTGCTTATACTCTGTGCTATTCATTTGTTTTTCTCTTGTCCAGCTTAGACTGTGTCAGTGTTTTCTCGGTCTTGTTGGATTCTCTGGAGATGCAGATATATGCTCCACATCTTTAGTTAGATGGTGGAGTTTTTGTATTTTCTGCTGTGGATATTTTTGGAAGGATTTTTAATACTGACCGCTTAGTATCCTGTCCTATCCTTTCCTATTTAGCTAGTGTGTGCCTCATTTGCTAAATCCTGTTTTCTGCCTATGTGTGTCTTTTCCTCTACTACTCACAGTCACTATTTGTGGGGGCTGCCTATCCTTTGGGGTTCTGCTCTGAGGCAAGGTAGAAATTCCTAGTTCCATCTATTGGGGTATTTAGTCCTCCGTCTGTTTCGAGGTGTCTAGGGTTTGTAAGGTACACCCCACGGCTACTTCTAGTTGCGGTAATAGGATCAGGGTTTGCGGTCAGTATAGTTACCACCTACTCCAGTGAAAGTTTTCATGCTGCTCCAAGGTCACCTGATCATAACATCGCCCCTGCCGGCGATTCAGCTGCTCAATGTCAACAAAGTAACTCTTCCTCTTCCAGGCTGCTCCGCCAACGAGTCTTGACTGCCGACATCATACTGATTGACAGTTAATTAGTGGGAAACCACTTGACAATCGGCATGATGTTGGAAATCACGCCCTGTCAACAGAGCAGAGAGGAAATGTAGCCACTGCTCTGAGGGTGTTACATCAGCACAAGTCACTGAATTGCATATAGGGGTGGTCTGTTACCGATGTGTGCCGGATTGTTGCCAAACAAAACAGGCAGGTACTGTAGATAACACCTACCTGCCTGTTAGCTTTTTTTAGGCTCATAGGAAAACAAGTATAGTCTTGAATAAACCCTTTTAGTAGAGATGACCAAATCAACTCACAAGGTCCTGTTCCAGCCGCCACAACACTAGTCTGTAGCAGCCACATGGCAAATATGCGATTCACCTCCTACCTGTAGGAATCTATAGATCCAGCACCACATCATTGTTGCATGTTATGCATGCTTGGACATTGCAACAGATTAGAAGTGCCTGGGATTCTGACAAGTAGGAAGCAGTTTGCTGGGCTATCATCAGGAAGCCAAGGACTACCATGACTGCTTCCAATGGAGTTATGCAAATTGATTGGCTTATTTTTATTTATTATTAAAAAAGAAAATGAAGTGTTTCAAGGGACCTTATTACAATTTTGCATTCAAATATAATATTTGTTCACAATTACATTCATTAGGGTTTAAGGTCGCAGCTCTAGCTGTATTTGCCCATGAAAAACTGCTAGCACTTTCATTATCTTATGAAAACAACATTCAGGATATCCCTATAGATATTTAAGAGTTAATGAAAATAGGTTAAGTAAGCAGTTAAAATGAAACAGACTATTAACAATTTATGTTTAATGATGGCAAAAGGTTATTGAACCAGGCTGCTATTTAAAATATGCTTCTAATCTTACAAATTGCATAGTTAACCTCACTGTTAGTGACCTCTTTGGCCAGACCCTCTGTGGCTGTAATTTTTAAATGATTTGTTCAATTATTCTTTGTTCAGTTTTGTGCTTGTACTTTCTCTTAACCCTTAAGGTCTCATTTAGACATCAGTGATTATTGATATATGCTAAAAGTGGTCCAAGTGCTTATCATCCAAGTTTCAGCAGTGTTTGGTCAGTGTGTCAGTTTTTGCAACTAGAGTTTCATGAGTGATTTTTTTCAGACAAAATAAGTAAATACATAAATTAAAAACTTCCCCTACTAATTGCAGTTTTAATCATGAACAACACATAGATTGCACTCTGACAACACTGTAGGACATTATTGCAAGAGAGCTTGGCTGAGTAGATTACACAAGAAGGAAAACACACAGCAAGTCAGCAGGATCTAGGAGCAACATGGCAGATGTGACAACCTACATGGTGAGCTGCAGCATGTGCTACATGTTCACAGATCGACCAGAAGAAGAATCCAATTTCACCTGTCAGAAGTGTAGACTAGTGGCCCTTTTAGAAGAAAAGGTGCGGGGTCTGGAAGAAAGAATAGCAACTTTGAAACTCATCAAAGAGAATGAAGACTTTCTAGACAGAACAGAAGCATGTCTACTGGTCACAGAAGGTGCAAAAAGTGTCAGAGAACCTCCAAAAGCAGATGAGTGGAAGCATGTGACCAAAAGAAGCAAGAAGACCATGGAGAAATCACCAACCACACAACTGAAGAACCGATATCAAATCTTTGTAGAGGATGAAGATGGCACACCTAAGAATGAAGCAATACCAGCAAGCAAAAAAGAAAAGGGCACACAGCAACAAGTGACAGCAAAAAGTACAGCCAAGAAGCAACGAAGAGTGGTGGTGGTGGGAGACTCACTACTGAGAGGCACAGAAGCAGCCATCTGCAGACCGGACATAACTGCAAGAGAAGTATGCTGCCTTCCAGGTGCGATGATCAAGGATGTGACCGATAGGATACCAAAGCTCTTCAGCTCCAAGGACGTCCACCCATTTCTTCTGATACATGTTGGCACCAATGACACGGCAAGGAAGGACCTACCGACAATCTGCAAGGACTTTGAAGAGTTGGGGAAGAAAGTAAAGGAACTGGATGCACAGGTAGTTTTTTCTTCTATCCTTCCAGTAGATGGGCATGGCACCAGGAGATGGAACAGGATCCTTGATGCAAACAACTGGCTAAGACGATGGTGCAGACAACAAGGATTCGGATTCCTGGACCACGGTGTGAATTACTTGTACGATGGACTCCTCGCCAGAGACGGACTACACCTCAACAAACCTGGGAAACACACATTCGCCAGAAGACTCGCTACACTCATCAGGAGGGCGTTAAACTAGAAGAAGAGGGGACGGGAAGAAAAACATTAGACTCGAACAAAGACGACCCAGGAAAACATACTCAGAAGGGAGGTAAGAACATTTCTAAAACAATCCACAGTGAGGAGATTGGAACAAAACAAAATCCTCTAAACTGCATGCTCGCAAACGCCAGAAGCCTGACAAACAAGATGGAAGAACTAGAAGCAGAAATATCTACAGGTAACTTTGACATAGTGGGAATAACCGAGACATGGTTAGATGAAAGCTATGACTGGGCAGTTAACTTACAGGGTTACAGTCTGTTTAGAAAGGATCGTAAAAATCGGAGAGGAGGAGGGGTTTGTCTCTATGTAAAGTCTTGTCTAAAGTCCACTTTAAGGGAGGATATTAGCGAAGGGAATGAGGATGTCGAGTCCATATGGGTTGAAATTCATGGAAGGAAAAATGGTAACAAAATTCTCATTGGGGTCTGTTACAAACCCCCAAATATAACAGAAACCATGGAAAGTCTACTTCTAAAGCAGATAGATGAAGCTGCAACCCATAATGAGGTCCTGGTTATGGGGGACTTTAACTACCCGGATATTAACTGGGAAACAGAAACCTGTGAAACCCATAAAGGCAACAGGTTTCTGCTAATAACCAAGAAAAATTATCTTTCACAATTGGTGCAGAATCCAACCAGAGGAGCAGCACTTTTAGACCTAATACTATCTAATAGACCTGACAGAATAACAAATCTGCAGGTGGTTGGGCATTTAGGAAATAGCGACCACAATATTGTGCAGTTTCACCTGTCTTTCACTAGGGGGACTTGTCAGGGAGTCACAAAAACACTGAACTTTAGGAAGGCAAAGTTTGACCAGCTTAGAGATGCCCTTAATCTGGTAGACTGGGACAATATCCTCAGAAATGAGAATACAGATAATAAATGGGAAATGTTTAAGAACATCCTAAATAGGCAGTGTAAGCGGTTTATACCTTGTGGGAATAAAAGGACTAGAAATAGGAAAAACCCAATGTGGCTAAACAAAGAAGTAAGGCAGGCAATTAACAGTAAAAAGAAAGCATTTGCACTACTAAAGCAGGATGGCAACACTGAAGCTCTAAAAAACTATAGGGAGAAAAATACTTTATCTAAAAAACTAATTAAAGCTGCCAAAAAGGAAACAGAGAAGCACATTGCTAAGGAGAGTAAAACTAATCCCAAACTGTTCTTCAACTATATCAATAGTAAAAGAATAAAAACTGAAAATGTAGGCCCCTTAAAAAATAGTGAGGAAAGAATGGTTGTAGATGACGAGGAAAAAGCTAACATATTAAACACCTTCTTCTCCACGGTATTCACGGTGGAAAATGAAATGCTAGGTGAAATTCCAAGAAACAATGAAAACCCTATATTAAGAGTCACCAATATAACCCAAGAAGAGGTGCGAAACCGGCTAAATAAGATTAAAATAGATAAATCTCCAGGTCCGGATGGCATACACCCACGAGTACTAAGAGAACTAAGTAATGTAATAGATAAACCATTATTTCTTATTTTTAGTGACTCTATAGCGACAGGGTCTGTTCCGCAGGACTGGCGCATAGCAAATGTGGTGCCAATATTCAAAAAGGGCTCTAAAAGTGAACCTGGAAATTATAGGCCAGTAAGTCTAACCTCTATTGTTGGTAAAATATTTGAAGGGTTTCTGAGGGATGTTATTCTGGATTATCTCAATGAGAATAACTGTTTAACTCCATATCAGCATGGGTTTATGAGAAATCGCTCCTGTCAAACCAATCTAATCAGTTTTTATGAAGAGGTAAGCTATAGACTGGACCACGGTGAGTCATTGGACGTGGTATATCTCGATTTTTCCAAAGCGTTTGATACCGTGCCGCACAAGAGGTTGGTACACAAAATGAGAATGCTTGGTCTGGGGGAAAATGTGTGTAAATGGGTTAGTAACTGGCTTAGTGATAGAAAGCAGAGGGTGGTTATAAATGGTATAGTCTCTAACTGGGTCGCTGTGACCAGTGGGGTACCGCAGGGGTCAGTATTGGGACCTGTTCTCTTCAACATATTCATTAATGATCTGGTAGAAGGTTTACACAGTAAAATATCGATATTTGCAGATGATACAAAACTATGTAAAGCAGTTAATACAAGAGAAGATAGTATTCTGCTACAGATGGATCTGGATAAGTTGGAAACTTGGGCTGAAAGGTGGCAGATGAGGTTTAACAATGATAAATGTAAGGTTATACACATGGGAAGAGGGAATCAATATCACCATTACACACTGAACGGGAAACCACTGGGTAAATCTGACAGGGAGAAGGACTTGGGGATCCTAGTTAATGATAAACTTACCTGGAGCAGCCAGTGCCAGGCAGCAGCTGCCAAGGCAAACAGGATCATGGGGTGCATTAAAAGAGGTCTGGATACACATGATGAGAGCATTATACTGCCTCTGTACAAATCCCTAGTTAGACCGCACATGGAGTACTGTGTCCAGTTTTGGGCACCGGTGCTCAGGAAGGATATAATGGAACTAGAGAGAGTACAAAGGAGGGCAACAAAATTAATAAAGGGGATGGGAGAACTACAATACCCAGATAGATTAGCGAAATTAGGATTATTTAGTCTAGAAAAAAGACGACTGAGGGGCGATCTAATAACCATGTATAAGTATATAAGGGGACAATACAAATATCTCGCTGAGGATCTGTTTATACCAGGGAAGGTGACGGGCACAAGGGGGCATTCTTTGCGTCTGGAGGAGAGAAGGTTTTTCCACCAACATAGAAGAGGATTCTTTACTGTTAGGGCAGTGAGAATCTGGAATTGCTTGCCTGAGGAGGTGGTGATGGCGAACTCAGTCGAGGGGTTCAAGAGAGGCCTGGATGTCTTCCTGGAGCAGAACAATATTGTATCATACAATTATTAGGTTCTGTAGAAGGACGTAGATCTGGGGATTTATTATGATGGAATATAGGCTGAACTGGATGGACAAATGTCTTTTTTCGGCCTTACTAACTATGTTACTTACTAACTATGTTATGCTGTCCATGATTTTCACAGACAGGTTGGTACAAAAAATGAGAATGCTTGGTCTGGGGGAAAATGTGTGTAAATGGGTTAGTAACTAGCTTAGTGATAGAAAGCAGAGGGTGGTTATAAATGGTATAGTCTCTAACTGGGTCGCTGTGACCAGTGGGGTACCGCAGGGGTCGGTATTGGGACCTGTTCTCTTCAACATATTCATTAATTATCTGGTAGAAGGTTTACACAGTAAAATATCAATATTTGCAGATGATACAAAACTATGTAAAGCAGTTAATACAAGAGAAGATAGTATTCTGCTACAGATGGATCTGGATAAGTTGGAAACTTGGGCTGAAAGGTGGCAGATGAGGTTTAACCCCTTTACCCCCAAGGGTGGTTTGCACGTTATGGACAGGGCCATTTTTTACAATTCTGACCACTGTCTCTTTATGAGGTTATAACTCTGGAACGCTTCAACGTATCCCAATGATTCTGACATTGTTTTCTTATGACATATTGTACTTCATAATAGTGGTAAAATTTCTTTGATATTACCTGCGTTTATTTGTGAAAAAAATGGAAATTTGGCGAAAATTTTGAAAATTTCGCAATTTTCCAACTTTGAATTTTTATGCAATTAAATCACAGAGATACGTCACACAAATTACTTAATAAGTAACATTTTCCACATGTCTACTTTACATCAGCACAATTTTGGAACCAACATTTTTTTTTGTTAGGGAGTTATAAGGGTTGAAAGTTGACCAGCAATTTCTCATTTTTACAACACCATTTTATTTTAGAGACCACATCTCATTTGAAGTCATTTTGAGGGGTCTATATGATAGAAAATACCCAAGTGTGACACCATTCTAAAATCTGCACCCCTCAAGGTTCTCAAAACCATATTCAAGAAGTTTATTAACCCTTCAGGTGCTTCACAGGAATTTTTGGAATGTTTAAATAAAAATTAACATTTAACTTTTTTTCACAAAAAATTTATTTCAGCTCCAATTTGTTTTATTTTACCAAGGGTTACAGGAGAAAATGAACCCCAAATATTGTTGTACAATTTGTCCTGAGTACACCGATACACCATATGTGGGGGTTAACCACAGTTTGGGCGCATGGCATAGCTCGAAAGGGAAGGAGCGCCATTTGACTTTTCAATGCAAAATTGAATGGAATTGAGATGGGACGCCATGTTGCTTTTGGAGAGCCACTGATGTGCCTAAACATTGAAACCCCCCACAAGTGACACCAATTTGGAAAGTAGACCCCCTAAGGAACTTATCTAGAGTGTGGTGAGCACTTTGACCCACCAAGTGCTTCACAGAGGTATATAATGCAGAACCGTAAAAATAAAAAATCATTTTTTTTCACAAAAATTATCTTTTCGCCCCCAATTTTTTATTTTCCCAATGGTAAGAGAAGAAATTGGACCACAAAAGTTGTTGCACAATTTTTCCTGAGTACTCTGATACCCCATATGTGGGGGGGAACCACTGTTTGGGCGCATGGGATGGCTCGGAAGGGAAGGAGCGCCATTTGGAATGCAGACTTAGATGGAATGGTCTGCAGGTGTCACATTGCGTTTGCAGAGCCCCTAATATACCTAAACAGTAGAAACCCCCCACAAGTGACCCCATATTGGACACTAGACCCCCCCACGAACTTATCTAGATGTGTTGTGAGAACTTTGAGCCCCCAAGTGTTTCACTACAGTTTATAACGCAGAGCCGTGAAAATAAAAAATCTCTTTTTTTCCCACAAAAATTATTTTTTAGCCCCGAGTATTGTATTTTCCCAAGGGTAACAGGAGAAATTGGACCCCAAATATTGTTGTCCAATTTGTCCTGAGTACGCTGATACCCCATATGTTGGGGTAAACTCCTGTTTGTGCACACGGGAGAGCTCGGAAGAGAAGGAGCACTGTTTTACTTTTTCAACGCAGAATTGGCTGGAATTGAGATCGGACGCCATGTCGCGTTTGGAGAGCCCCTGATGTGTCTAAACAGTGGAAACCCCCCAATTATAACTGAAACCCTAATCCAAACACACCCCTAACCCTAATCCCAATGGTAACCCTAACCACACCTCTAACCCAGACACACCCCTAATCCTAATCCCAACCGCAAATGTAATCCAAACCCTAACCCTAACTTTAGCCCCAACCCTAACTGTAGCCTTAACCCTAACCCTAGCCCCAACCCTAACCCTAGCCCTAACCCTAGCCCTAACCCTAGACCTAACCCTAACGCTAGCCCTAACCCTAACCCTAGCCCTAACCCTAAACCTAACCCTAACCCTAGCCATAACCCTAACCCTAGCCCTAACCCTAACCCTAACCCTAGCCCTAACCCTAACCCTAACCCTAGCCCTAGCCCTAACCCTAACCCTAGCCCTAACCCTAACCCTAACCCTAACCCTAGCCCTAACCCTAATGGGAAAATGGAAATAAATACATTTTTTTAATTTTTTTATTTTTTCCTAACTAAGGGGGTGATGAAGCGGGGTTTGATTTACTTTTCTAGCGGGTTTTTTAGCGGATTTTTATGATTGGCAGCCGTCACACACTGAAAGACGCTTTTTATTGCAAAAAATATTTTTTGCGTTACCACATTTTGAGAGCTATAATTTTTCCATATTTGAGTCCACAGAGTCATGTGAGGTCTTGTTTTTTGCGGGACAAGTTGATGTTTTTATTGGTAACATTTTCGGGCACGTGACATTTTTTGATCGCTTTTTATTCCGATTTTTGTGAGGCAGAATGACCAAAAACCAGCTATTCATGAATTTCTTTTGGGGGAGGCGTTTATACCGTTCCGCGTTTGGTAAAATTGATGAAGCAATTTTATTCTTCGGGTCAGTACGATTACAGCGACACCTGATTTATATCATTTTTTTAATGTTTTTTCGCTTTTATACGATAAAAACTATTTTATAGAAAAAATAATTATTTTTGCATCGCTTTATTCTGAGGACTATAACTTTTTTATTTTTTTGCTGATGTTGCTGTATTGCAGCTCGTTTTTTACAGGACAAGATGACGCTTTCAGCGGTTCCATGGTTATTTATATCCGTCTTTTTGATCGTGTGTTATTCCACTTTTTGTTCGGCGGTATGATAATAAAGCGTTGTTTTTTGCCTCGTTTTTTTTTTTTTTTTACGGTGTTTACTGAAGGGGTTAACTAGTGGGACAGCTTTATAGGTCGGGTCGTTACGGACGCGGCAATACTAAATATGTGTACTTTTATTGTTTTTTTTTATTTAGATAAAGAAATGTATTTATGGGAATAATATTTTTTTTTTTTCATTATTTATGGTTTTTTTTTTTTTTTTTACACACTTAAAAATTTTTTTTTTTACTTTTTTACTTTGTCCCAGGGGGGGACAATATAGATCGGTGATCTGACAGTTTGCACAGCACTCTGTCGGATCACTGATCTATCAAACAGCGCTGCAGCGTTACCAAGTGCCTGCTTATTAAATTTTTATTTTTTGAGCCATTATTTCTCATTTATTATTTCTTGGTTATTTTTCCTTATATTTTTTATTTTCTATTTTTAGTTTTATTCATTATATATATTTTTTGTTTGTACCATTATTATTATAATTATTATTATTTTTTCCTTATTTATTATATTTTTCCATTTTTATTTTTTTATTTTTGCATTTATATTCATTAAGTCTGCTATTTTATTCTCATTCATGATTTATTATTGATAATTTGTATAATTATATTACATGTGTATAGAGATATAAAGTATGCCGGTAATTATATATATATTTATTTATGGGTATTTATTGATTATGTATTCATTACCATTTTATCTTTGAGTATTCATTAAAAACTTATTATTATTTTACTACATATACAGTTAGGGCCAGAAATATTTGGACAGTGACACAAGTTTTGTTATTTTAGCTGTTTACAAAAACATGTTCAGAAATACAATTATATATATAATATGGGCTGAAAGTGCACACTCCCAGCTGCAATATGATAGTTTCCACATCCAAATCGGAGAAAGGGTTTAGGAATCATAGCTCTGTAATGCATAGCGTCCTCTTTTTCAAGGGACCAAAAGTAATTGGACAATGGACTCTAAGGGCTGCAATTAACTCTGAAGGCGTCTCCCTCGTTAACCTGTAATCAATGAAGTAGTTAAAAGGTCAGGGGTGGATTCTAGGTGTGTGGTTTTGCATTTGGAAGCTGTTGCTGTGAGCAGACAACATGCGGTCAAAGGAACTCTCAATTGAGGTGAAGCAGAACATCCTGAGGCTGAAAAAAAAGAAAAAATCCATCAGAGAGATAGCAGACATGCTTGGAGTAGCAAAATCAACAGTTGGGTACATTCTGAGAAAAAAGGAATTGACTGGTGAGCTTGGGAACTCAAAAAGGCCTGGGCGTCCACGGATGACAACAGTGGTGGATGATCGCCGCATACTTAATTTGGTGAAGAAGAACCCGTTCACAACATCAACTGAAGTCCAGAACACTCTCAGTGAAGTAGGTGTATCTGTCTCTAAGTCAACAGTAAAGAGAAGACTCCATGACAGTAAATACAAAGGGTTCACATCTAGATGCAAACCATTCATCAATACCAAAAATAGACAGGCCAGAGTTAAATTTGCAGAAAAACACCTCAAGAAGCCAGCTCAGTTCTGGAAAAGTATTCTATGGACAGATGAGACAAAGATCAACCTGTACCAGAATGATGGGAAGAAAAAAGTTTGGAGAAGAAAGGGAACGGCACATGATCCAAGGCACACCACATCCTCTGTAAAACATGGTGGAGGCAACGTGATGGCATGGGCATGCATGGCTTTCAATGGCACTGGGTCACTTGTGTTTATTGATGACATAAGAGCAGACAAGAGTAGCCGGATGAATTCTGAAGTGTACCAGGATATACTTTCAGCCCAGATTCAGCTAAATGCTGCAAAGTTGATTGGACGGCGCTTCATAGTACAGATGGACAATGACCCCAAGCATACAGCCAAAGCTACCCAGGAGTCCATGAGTGCCAAAAAAAGGAACATTCTGCAAAGGCCAAGTCAATCTCCAGATCTAAACCCAATTGAGCATGCATTTCACTTGCTCAAATCCAGACTTAAGACGGAAAGACCCACAAACAAGCAAGACCTGAAGGCTGCGGCTGTAAAGGCCTGGCAAAGCATTAAGAAGGAGGAAACCCAGCGTTTGGTGATGTCCATGGGTTCCAGACTTAAGGCAGTGATTGCCTCCAAAGGATTTGCAACAAAATATTGAAAATAAAAATATTTTGTTTGGGTTATGTTTATTTGTCAAATTACTTTTGACCTCCTAAAATGTGGAGTGTTTGTAAAGAAATGTGTACAATTCCTACATTTTCTATCAGATATTTTTGTTCAACCCTTCAAATTAAACGTTACAATCTGCACTTGAATTCTGTTGTAGAGGTTTCATTTCAAATCCAATGTGGTGGCATGCAGATCCCAACTCGCGAAAATTGTTTAACTGTCCAAATATTTCTGGCCCTAACTGTATATGGATATATATTTTATATTTTTTCCTTCAGCTTTCAGTGCATATATACACATATATATATATATATACTCTCTTTTACCATGTATGGTCCAGATTGCATACGTATTTCATTGCTCCTGTATGATTAGATGTATTACATGCTTCCCACACTCCTTGATCAGGTTCCTGTTTGAGATTGTCCGAGTTCCCCCTGCATATGTACTTGCTCCCTTCCGCTTCATGTCGGGTCCTTGGTTGTGCGCATGCGCCGCTTGTGTCTCGCAGTCCTCACTCACCGCATCTATGTGACCTAGGCAACGCCGGACCATCATGCCGTGCGTCCGATCACATGACGTGGACGTCACGGACTTCCGGGACCTCCTGGCGGTGCATGCGCCGCAAATACCCGGACGCCGTACATTGGCGCTAATCAGCATTAGTATAAATATGGCCATCTAGGACAGTGTACGTACCCCCTGACGAAGGACTCGTTCCGAAACGCGCATCGGGGGGCACGTACTACTGGACCTGATTAACCCTGAAAGGTATATATTAATTTACTGTGTAAGCGATTTTGCTTTTTTCATCACATGCGCTTGGTCACTTTGTATTTTTTAGTGTAATGATCTAGTTTTGGGCCAGCGGACCCCCTCTGTTATTGCACTATTTATTGATTATCTGGCACTGTGCACTTCTTGAGGCTAAGGATTTTTTTAGTCCTCATTTTCTTATATTTGGAATTCATTCCCTTTGCATTTACACAATTTTCTACCTTTTTCACCCCCCACCTTCCGCTTTTTACACAGTACATTTAGTATATATTTATATATTTTTTAATTTTTTTGCCTAGAGGGGTTTCTTATTGTATTTTGTTGCCTATATATATTTATGGGATTGGCACGTTCTTTTTGGTCCAGCATACGTGCGTTTTTTGTATATTATATGAATTTTTATCTTTCTTGTGGATTATTGTTTACAATATTTTTATTATAATAAAATTTAATCTTTAGAATTACCTATCTCCTTGACTGGGTCCCTTGTTTGTCCATTGCTCAGATTCTGGTGTTATACATTTTTTATTAAAGTCAAGTATCAAAATGACCCATAACACTCCATAGTAACATAGTAACATAGTTAGTGAGGCTGAAAAAAGACATTTGTCCATCCAGTTCAGCGTATATTCCATCATAATAAATCCCCAGATCTACGTCCTTCAACAGAACCTAATAATTGTATGATACAATATTGTTCTGCTCCAGGAAGACATCCAGGCCTCTCTTGAACCCCTCGACTGAGTTCGCCATCACCACCTCCTCAGGCAAGCAATTCCAGATTCTCACTGCCCTAACAGTAAAGAATCCTTTTCTATGTTGGTGGAAAAACCTTCTCTCCTCCAGACGCAAAGAGCGCCCCCTTGTGCCCGTCACCTTCCTTGGTATAAACAGATCCTCAGCGAGATATGTGTATTGTCCCCTAAATATACTTATACATGGTTATTAGATCGCCCCACAGTGGTCTTTTTTCTAGACTAAATAATCCTAATTTCGGTAATCTATCTGGGTATTGTAGTTCTCCCATCCCCTTTATTAATTTTGTTGCCCTCCTTTGTACTCTCTCTAGTTCCATTATATCCTTCCTGAGCACCGGTGCCCAAAACTGGACACAGTACTCCATGTGCGGTCTAACTAGGGATTTGTACAGAGGCAGTATAATGCTCTCATCATGTGTATCCAGACCTCTTTTAATGCACCCCATGATCCTGTTTGCCTTGGCAGCTGCTGCCTGGCACTGGCTGCTCCAGGTAAGTTTATCATTAACTAGGATCCCCAAGTCCTTCTCCCTGTCAGATTTACCCTACGGACTGCCACCGGCACATTAACCCCCGGCAAACCGCGATCAAACATGATCGCGATGTGCCGGCGGTGCAGGGAAGCATCGCACAAGGAGGGGGCTCTCTGCGGGCTTCCCTGAGACCCCCGCAGCAACGCGATGTGATCGCATTGCTGCGAGGGTCTCTTACCTTCCTCCCTGCAGCAAGGCCCGGATCCAATATGGCCGCGGAATCCAGGTTCTGCAGGGAGGGAGGTGGCTTACCATCATGCCGTGCGTCCGATCACATGACGTGGACGTCACGGACTTCCGGAACCTCCTGGTGGTGCATGCGCCGCATATACCCGGACGCCGTACATTGGCGCTAATCAGCATTAGTATAAATATGGCCATCTAGGACAGTGTACGTACCCCCTGACGAAGGACTCGTTCCGAAACGCGCATCGGGGCGCACGTACTACTGGACCTGATTAACCCTGAAAGGTATATATTAATTTACTGTGTAAGCGATTTTGCTTTTTTAATCACATGCAGTTGGTCACTTTGTATTTTTTAGTGTAATGATCTAGTTTTGGGCCAGCGGACCCCCTCTGTTATGGCACTATTTATTGATTATCTGGCACTGTGCACTTCTTGAGGCTAATGATTTTTTTAGTCCTCATTTTCTTATATTTGGAATTCATTTCCTTTGCATTTACACAATTTTCTACATTTTTCTCCCCCCACCTTCCGCTTTTTACACAGTACATTTAGTATATATTTATATATTTTTTAATTTTTTTACCTTGAGGGGTTTCTTATTGTATTTTGTTGCATATATATATATTTATGGGATTGGCACGTTCTTTTTGGTCCAGCATACGTGCGTTTTTTGTATATTATATGAATTTTTATCTTTCTTGTGGATTATTGTTTACCATATTTTTATTATAATAAAATTTAATCTTTAGAATTACCTATCTCCTTGACTGGGTCCCTTGTTTGTCCATTGCTCAGATTTTGGTGTTATATATACACATGTTGAGTGGGTTCCACTTTTCTTCCTTTCTCTCACTGGCACAATAAAGGATATACTTTCATATAAAAGATTTTGACATAAATGTATATATAATATAAGTGATTTATATTTGTGCCTCTTTGAGTGTTTTTTCATTTAATAAAAAATGGATGTCTTCATGATTTTTTGTGGACGCATGGTTCACAAAAAATATGGACATGTGAATATCATCATAGGTTTTAACGGACATATGTTCTATCCGTGGAAAACACAGATAAAACATGTGAAGCATGTGAAAAACAGACTTCTGAATGAAGCCTTAAGATGAGGTCTCTTTTGAACTGATTTTTCAAAATTTCTGAACTTATTATTGTTAGGGCTAGCGGAACGCACCAAATAATAATATAGATTAAGGTGCGTTCGCAGCCCGGGGTCCACCGTGCAGAGATGGAACCTGCTGCCAACTAATGATGGACTATATGGTGGTACAATGTGAATACACACACGGGTTAACTTCACCCTGTGTGAAGGAAGCGAACCCTGTTAAGTCACAGGGCCGCGGTACAGCACACAAGAGCGCAAGCAAGGAGTCACCAAGCTCAGTCCCAAGACTTGGGATCCGAGTCCGACTAGACTACTTGAGCTCGACACCGCTAAGGGGGTGTCAGCGTAACCAAAGTAATAATAACAGATGCACTAACGCCACTAACCACCCAGGCTTGGGTCAGGAAAGCGCTGTGAAAGCGCATTGCGCCGCACTGGCGGTCACAGCAATTAGACGCTGTATGGTGTGTAACGTGCTGGTAGCTAAGTCGGGCGCTAGATAGCAATCACCCACCTTCCGTGAACAGTCATCCAATAGGGAGGGGATTTTAATGAACGACTTTCACTCACGACACACACACGTTTACAAATGTACACTAGCGCATGGCCGTGCGGTCATGCGCAGCTTATATAGCTGCAGCACGTTCAGGACCTTCCAATAAAGGACCAATGGGAACCACTGCAGCATCTGAGCATGTGACCCTTGATCTCCAATGGGAGATCTCACCCTGGGCATGCTCAGAAGGGAAAAAGCAGGACTTAGATCCCAAAAGCGTCTGCTCGCCACTGCACAGCACTGGCTTCAATGGCAGAAGCAGGCAAAGCAGCAGTAATCCTATGCACAGAGTGAGACTGAGCATGACGCAGGGAACGACGTCTCCGCTGAGCAGACTCCACCGTGGCTGGAGAAGAATGGAAGACTGCAGCAGAGATGGTTCGAGATTCCCCCTGTGCAGTGGCAGGAACTTGACACCTAACAATTATTGTCATATTTTGTGGGTGGGACGAAGTTTAAAAAAAATTGGGGGGGGATTTTGTTTTAGTGCCTTCACAACCTGGGGGTTTCTTTTCCTGTTTTTACATTTCTATTTTTTGTTCCCAGTCTTCCCAGAGCCATAGCATTTTTATTTTTCTGTCAATGTGGCCATGTCAGGGCTTGTTTTTTGCAGGATGAGTTGTACTTTTGAATGACACCATTGGTCTTACCATATCGTGTTGTAGGAAAATGGGAAAAAATTCAAAGTGCAGTTGCACAATTGCTTTTTTTTAACCATGTTCACTAAATGCTAATTTTGACCTGCCATATTGATTCTCCAGGTCATTACGAGTTCACAGATACCAAATGTCTATAGGTTTTGTTTTATTTAAGTGGTGAAAAAAATATTAAAAGTTTAAGGAAAAAAAAGGCTCAATTTTTCAAGACCTTTAGCATCTCTATTTTGGGGGATTTCGGGCTGGGTGAGGGCTTATTTTTTACCCACAGAGCTGAAATTTTCTATTGATACCATTTTGGTGTAGTACGATGTTTTGATCACCTGTAGTGATGAGCGAGCATGCTCGGTTGTTCTCCAAGTATTTTGGGCATGCTTGTAGATTTTGTTTGTGTCCCCACAGCTGCATGATTTGCAGGTGTTAGAGAGCCTGAATACATGCGGGGATTCGCTAAAAAACAGGCAATCTTTGCATGTGTTCAGATTGTCTAACAAATCATGCAGCTGCGGTGACTCAAACATAATTTCCGAGCACGCCCAAAATACTCGGAGAACACTCGAGCATGCTCGGAAATCTCAAGTAACGAGCACACTCGCTCATCACTAATTGCCTGTTATTGCATTTTATTGTAATTTTGCGGCATCCAAACAAAAGTAATTCTGGCTTTTTGATTTTTTTTTCTTGTTATGCTGTTTACCGATCAGATTCATTATTTTTAGATTTTGATAGATTTAGGGGTTTCTGAATGCGGTGATACCAAAGATATGCGTATGTTCTTATTGTTTTATTTTGAATGGAACGAATGGGTGGGGTGATTTGAACTTTTATTTTTCTTTTATATTTTGAAAACCATTTTTTTTAACTTCTTACTTGCTTTTATCCATGGGAGACTAGAAGCTGCGAGCATCCGATCACCCGTGCTGCACACAGCAGGACTTCTGCCTATGTTTCTAAAATGCTCATCTGCTATGATATCAATCTGGTAATGACAACGACAGGGGTCTCCTGCAGACCCCTGATTGTCGTGCCAACTCATCAGTGCCCCACGGTCATGTAACATGGGTGCCGATGGGTGAGGTTTTACAGAGGGGCCATGTTAAATGCTGCTATCGGAGATGGAGAGCTATTTGCCCTGGGTTCCGTCTAAATCATGTATTTCAGAGATTTTCACGGAAACCCCGTTGTAAACACTCAGCGTAGAGTGCAGGATAAATGTGTGCCAAGCCTTACTGCCATCTTTGGGAGGCAGAATGAAAAAATCAACAGCAGGTGAAGAATTGGTTTTATTTAATTTTACGCCATTTCTCATGTGGTATAAGTGATTAGACGACTTTATTCTTCAGGTTTGTGCGATTACATCGATACCAGATTTATATCAAGTTTTTATGTTTGGCTGTCGTCACACACTAAAACACGCTTTTTTTTGTATCACCATATTTGAGAACTATAATCTTTCCATATTTTGGCCCACAGAGTCATGCGATGGCTTGTTTTTTGTGGGACAAGTTTTTATTGGTAACATTTTCGGGCACATGACATTTCTTAATCTCTTTCTTTTACAATTTTTTGAAGGCAGAATGAACAATAAACAGAAATTCTGGAATTGTTTTTCTTTTTTTATGCTGCTCCACAAATGGTAAAATTGATAAGACAGCTTTATTCTTGGGGTCAGTATGATTACAGCGATGCAACATTTATATTTTTGTTATGTTTTTGCACACAATAAAAATTTATAGAAAAATTATTTTGTATCACTTTATTCTGAGGGCTATAACATTTATTTTTCCACCGTACAGCTGTTTTTTGTGGGACAAAATGTTGTTTTCAGATATAGCAATTTTAGTTACATTTGTATTTTTGATTGCAATTTCATTCTAGTTGATTATGATGAAAAACATTGCTTTTCCCCCTGTTTTTTATTGTTTACAGTGTTCACTGAAGGGATTAGTGTGACAGTTTTATGGGGCAGGTCTTTTCGCATGCAGCCATGCCAAACATGTGTACTTTTTTTTTTCTTCCTAAAAATGCAAATGTATCAGTATTATATATATATATATATATATATATATATATATATATATATATATATTATTTTATAATTTAAAAAAAATGTTTTATACTATAATAATATATTAACTTTTTTCTTAGTCCCTGCATGGGACTTTTACTTTTTACAGTCTGATTGCAGTTATAAAGCATAGCAATGCACTGACACAAGTTAATTAGATCATGCACTCTGCATGACGTACCTAAACTGATAGTGCATGGTGACCCGGATGTCGTCATGATGACATAGGGTTACCATGGCAACGATCGGGTCCCCGTGATGATGTCGCCGATAGGGTGGGTGGACCCCCTCCTTCTTCCTGCCTTCTAAATGCTGTGATTAATATCAATTGCAGCAATTAGGGGGTTAAGCTGCAAGGAGTGGTGTGGGCAGTGAGTGCTGGGTGTCATCTATGATATTAGATGAACACCCAGCGGCGATCGCACGCACACAGCTGCCGTACACGCAAAATCACTTGGATGCGCTCAGAACATCCAAGGTTGGGAAGGACTTTCCAACCAGGATGGACTGAGTACGTCCAATGTCAGTAAGGGCTTAAGTTACATGTAATTAAATGTGAGCTTATTTGTATTGGAAAAAATCATAGCATGCTGTAGTCATGTCCGATATACAGGTAGGAGTAGTGTACATAAATAGCAGACATTTTCAGTACCTGTCCACTATATGGGCAAGCATAGGGAGCTGTACACAAGACAATTTCTGAATTTATGTATGTGACTGGCACAAGTTTTACTATGGCTTTATGAATATGGCATGTAGTAGATACACTTGCCCTCTGACAGACAAAATTTAGAATAACCATCTAATGACCAGTGATAATACTTTAGTAACTGGTTTTCCGTTATTGGTCACAATGTTGCTTCTATAATGTCTTCGCACAGATTGTGGCTCGCAACTGTCTCTCAGAGCGGAATGTGGCTCACAAGGTAAATTCTGTTGGGGACCACTGCTTTACATAGTGCATTTAAATACTCATTATTTAAAGAATATAGTGCCAGTATTTTAGTGTATGATAGTGTAATAAGTGTTAACTTTTCCTAAATTTCTACCCTGTTTGGTTTTCTTGAATATTAACCCCTTTTTGACATATGACGTACTATCCCGACGAGCTGTGGTGGGCCTATATGACCACCGACGGGATAGTACGTCAAATGTGATCGGCCGCCTTCATGGGGGGAGCGCGGCTGGGTGTCAGCTGACTATCGCAGCTGAAATCTGGCACTATGTGCCAGAAGCAGTCACGGACCGCTCCTGGCATATTAACCCCCGGAACACCACGATCAAACATGATCGCAGTGTTCCGGCGGTACGAGGAGCAGTACCCCGAAACACAGTGTTTGCAAATTGAGATTCTGGTTTGGCTATTATCCTAAGTCATGTGATAAGGCTCGTTAAAGGGTCGAAATTGACTGCTACTTCCAATAGGTGGCACTAGAGTTCTAGTCCTCTTCCTCTCTGAAGAGACAATTTAAAAATTCCTGTGAAACACCTGAAGAGTTAATAAACTTCTTGAATGTGGTTTTGAGCACCTTGAGGGGTTCAGTTTTTAAAATGGTGTCACACTTGGTTATTTTCTATCATATAGACCCCTCAAAATGACTTCAAATGTGATGTGGTTCCTAAAAAAAAATGGTGTTGTAAAAACGAGAAATTGCTAGTCAACTTTTAACCCTTATAATTCCCTAACAAAAAAAAATTGGTTCCAAAATTGTGCTGATGTAAAGTAGACATGTGGGAAATGTTACTTATTAAGTATTTTGTGTGACATATCTCTGTGATTTAAGGGCATAAAAATTCAAAGTTGGAAAATTGCAAAATTTTCGCCAAATTTCTGTTTTTTTTTCACAAATAAACGCAGGTAATATCAAATACATTTTACCACTATCATGAAGTACAATATGTCACGAGAAAACATTGTCAGAATCATCAGGATCTGTTGAAGCGTTCCAGAGTCATAACCTCATAAAGGGACAGTGGTCAGAATTGTAAAAATTGGCCCGGTCACTAACGTGCAAACCACTCTTGGGAATAAAGGGGCTAATATTAGAAATGAGCGGTGTTTTGGGCGGTGTTCGAGTCGTTCGACAAACTCGAACAATTTGCTTAAAATTTGGCTGTTCGAGTTTCTGTTTGATAACTAATCATTCACCAAAACGCCTAACTTGATTTGCACATTAAAACTGTTTATCATTGTTAATAGACTGTTTCAGTGTATAGAGGGTGGGAGGGCAGGGGATAGATCTGTGCTGAAATAATGCCGATCTCCATTTTTTCTTTCTTTCCCGCATTTACAGTGGGGCGGTGCAGTCTCTCAGCCTATCAGCAGTGCACACACACACAGCAATGTGCATGTGATGCACACAAGCAAGGGCATGTGTCATTGGCTGTGTATGTCACATGTCCTTGCCCTATAAGAACCAGCCATTTGCCCCGTCGCCACCATTTCCTCACTGCTGCAGCTTAGTGTTAGACGGCACTGCTGCTGCTGTGGGCGCTATACAGTCTAAGAGTGTTTTTTTGGAGCAAATTTTCAGAGAGATAGGTTTAGGGAGTTGGGACTAGTTGTAATATGAGCCCATTTCAGGGTAGGTTACAGCAGTTCATCGCACTGTTTGCCAGGCAGGTCTGTGCCAGTGCTGTGCAAGAATTTGTCACAGCATTTGGTGTAATCTAGCTCAGCCAATCCTTTTGGGCTAGTAGCATTGTCTGATAGTCATCTGAGTAGCCCGCCTGTGAAGCTAACTAGACCGCCTGTGTATCTCAATTTTTACTGCATCTAATCCAGTTTATAGTTTTGGGCCTAGGAGCAGTGTCTGCACGTCAGCAGAGTAGCCCGCCTGTGAAACTAACTATACCGCCTGTGTATCTAAATGTTTACTGCATCTAATCCAGTTAATAGTTTGGGGCCTAGGAGCTGTGTCTGCACGTCAGCAAAGTAGCCCACCTGTGAAACTAACTACACCGCCTGTGTATCTCAATTTTTACTGCATCTAATCCAGTTAATATTTTTGGGCCTAGGAGCAGTGTCTGCACATCAGCAGAGTAGCCCGCCTGTAAAACTAACTATACCGCCTGTGTATCTCAATTTTTACTGCATCTAATCCAGTTAATAATTTTGGGCCTAGGAGCAGTGTTTACACGTCAGCAGAGTAGGCCGCCTGTGAAACTAACTATACCGCCACCAACCGCCTGTTTACCTAAGTACTATTTTTAACTTCATCTGGCCCAGGAAATCCTTTTGGGCCTAGTAGAATTTAGTGCTACTCAGCAGCGTACCCCCCAATGAAGCAAGCTACACTGCCTGTTTACCTAACTACTATTTTGTAATGGCATCTAGCCCAGGAAATCCTTTTGGGCCTAGTAGAATTTAGTGCTACTCAGCAGCGTACCCCACCCATGAAGCAAGCTACACCGCCTGTTTACCTAACTACTATTTTGGAACGGCACCTAGCCCAGGAAATCCTTTTGGGCCTAGTAGAATTTGGTGCTACTCAGCAGCGTACCCCACCCATGAAGCAACCAGCACCGCTTGTTGATCTAATTCCTAATTTTTAACTGCATCTAGCCCAGGAAATCGTTTTGTACCTAATAGCATTTTTTGCTACTCAGCAGAGTACCCCACCCATGAAGCAAGCTACACCGCCTGTTTACCTAAGTACTATTTTTTAACGGCATCTAGCCCGGAAATACTTTTGGGTCTAGTAGAATTTGGTGCTACTCAGCAGAGTACTTCACCCATGAAGCAAGCTACACCGCCTGTTTACCTATGTACTATTTTTTAATGGCATCTGACCCAGGAAATCCTTTTGGAGTACCCCACCCATGAAGCAAGCTACACCGCCTTTTTCCTTTCTCAATCTAACCCCTCAGCTCTGGGGTGTCCACTCTGCCACCAGCTCTCTCCTTCTCACAGGTGGACTACCGCGTGTTTTCACACTGTGGCAAATCTTTTGGGCCCAGGCATAAGAAGTCGTTGAGGTAATGGATAATATGTGCCGCCTTACAAACGTCCATGATGACACATTCGAGGAAGAAACTAAACACCTCAAATAGTGAGCAGGATATGGGGCACCCCATGGGCAAACAGCGATCTATGTAGTATGCTCCTTCACAGAAGCAGCCCAATGGGAGGACACTATTCGGAGGCACAGGTAGTAACCGGAATGCTCCCTCAATGTCTGTTTTGGCCATTAGGGTGCCCCTTACCAACTTCTTGACCCGCCTGATTGCCTCGTCAAAGTAGGTACAGTACATAGTACTGTACTTGGTTCCACGTCCATGTTGTCGTTTACTGACCTGCCCCTTGGATATGACATTTGGTGGATTAGTCTGAATGTATTGGGTTCATTTTTTGGCACAACTCCCAACGGGGGTACCACTACGTCTTCTAAGGAAAGTGTTCTGAATGGACCCGCCACCATTCTACCTAAAAATATTTCTTTTTTTCTTTTTTTTGTCAAGATGTCTGGGTGTTGGTAGAGTGATTTTAGATTTTTGCTCCAGCCTTTCTTGATTTTAGAAGGGCATGACATCCCTATATCTGTGTCTCCTCCTCCTTTTACTCTTCCACCTCTTTTCTTTTCGCATGACTATATGTAGTTGTGACTTTTCCATGTGTTTGTTGTGTCTTCTGAGCATTTTGTCAGCTTTTGGACACCTTTTAGGGTGTTTTCTATGTGTTTTCTATGTGTTTGTATGTGTTTGTGTTTGCCTGCCATTGGTTTCAATGGGGTTCGACGGTGTTCGTCGAACGTTCGACGAACATTCGTTGAACACGTCCCTGTTTGACGAACCGAACAGAACTTGAACACTAGGGAGGTGACTCAACACTAGTTAACATAGAACTCCACGAAAAATATTTGCCATAAACCTCATATTGGGTGCATAAGAGCAAAAAAATAGAAGTAACACATATGATTAATATTGGATCTCTTGAAGTAGTATGATTTGGAGCTTCTTCAATGAAGTTGTTTGATAGCATGTGGTAGGCTCCACCATGATTACTCTAAAGTAATCTCTAAATGGAACTGTCTGCTAAAGCTTTGGGACCCAATATTGCCTGGCTAACAGCAGGAGCCTTTACTGACGGACCAGTCTGACCCTGTTTAACACAGTACAAATGATGAACTGAGACAAACTGTTGATGGAGATCTGCTCCTTTTGAAATCAATAAGCCATGTAGTCCACTTTTAAGATGGCCAGAGAGTAAAAACATTGATAGAAATTGTTACTAAAAAAAAAAACCTACATAACAAAGAAACTGGTCGCACCCTTGGGGATCAACTGCGAGGCCATATACTTGATCAGTTTGATTTTCTTCTGTGTACTGAAGACATGTTAGTAGATAAATTTGACTGAATATACCTTTAGTTAGCCTTATTGACTGTAGCTAATTTGTGACCTTCTCCGATGATAAAGGGCATCCAACTTTAGAAACATATTTATTATACATTTTACAAAATTTAGGTTGCAGTGATATTCTATTCTAAAATGCTCTCATGCTCTGCTTTTATTTGCTTTGCTCAATTTTTGTGGTTTGTATATTTACTTGACTTTATAGATTTACTTTGATTCACTGCAGTGTCAATAGTTTTTATGCTTCAATTCTACTGGCCTTGGAAAAAGTGCTTAATCACAGCTTCAGGACTAGCTGACTTTAAAAGCAATAACAGACAGAACCATAGCCTGCAGATATATCATCCGCAGACCACCTCTAGGGCATAATGAGTATCCCAGCTGCCATCTTCCTTTGACTCTATGTGAAATCAATACTCTTTCTGGGGACCTCATATACATGCTTTTTGGCCGTCACCATTTGTTGTATTTGCTACTAGTCAATTATTAGCTGTGCATATGCCATTTGAAATATTACTACACAATGCTTTTATTTCTGATTTAAAGATCTCAGTATTAACTAAATTTATTAAGGGACTATTGCATTATCTTATGCTTTTAATTATATGCTTATAGAAAAAGAAAATCATACCATTTGCTATTTACATATGTTTAACCTCTTTGGGCCATGATCAGTTTTCCTTTTTGCACTGTATATTTTCCTTCCCTTCTGTAAAAAGCCATTTTTTTATCACACCCTCAACATGGTTGTCTGTAGGTTTTTTTTTTTTTTACTGGACAAGTTGCAGTTTTAAAAGACACTATTCACTTTACCATACAATGCACTGAAAAATGCAATTGCTACATAGTTTTTTCAGTTTCAGGCCTCATGGGAGACCAATGGGCAAATGACAGTGGCTTCTAAAAAGTTAAATGACAGCACTTAGAGTTAGCCATTTCTCTCAACGTTTATAAGGTGAGATACCTGTCAGTCAAGTGGAGAAAGCAAAGCTGCTATCAGGCCATTACAGCCCTTACTGGTGTAGGGTACATGGTGAGCAGAAGCGAGGTGGCAGGGGGTCCGGGCCTCCCTCTTTTCGCTTCTGCTTAGTGGGCCAGTGGGGGCAGGATTCTGCCGGTTTAGTAACTGAATGTGCATCCTCGGACAAGCATTCAGTTGAAATCTATTGCCCTGCAGAAAGCCACCGATTTCCTCCACCGCAACAATTAGCAGCTGCCAGCCAATCAGAGGCCACCAGCTGATGCACGGGGTCGGATGGAGACAAATGCAGGAGGATGGGAGACACATGGGGCAGGTTGGGAGACATGTGGGGCAGGATGGGAGATAAGTGGGGCAGGATGGGAGACACATTGGGCAGGATGGGATACACGTGGGGCCAGGATGGGAGACACGTGGATGCAGGATGGATGACACATGAGGGCAGGATGGATGACACATGGGGGCAGGATGGGAGACATGTGGGGCAGGATGGGAGATAAGTGGGGCAGGATGGGAGACACATTGGGCAGGATGGGAGACACGTGGAAGCAGGAAGGATGACACATGTGAGGGCAGGATGGATGACACATGGGGGCAGGATGGGGGACATATAGGCCATAATGGGAGATCATATAGGGGCCATATACATATACACATGGGGCTATGATGGGAGAACATATGGGGGCAGGATGAAAACACATGGGGCAAGGAATGAGACACATGGCGGCCAGGAATGTGACATATGGCGACCAGGATGGGCAATGTTATTACACGTAGCGGCCTGGATGTGAATTATTACTGTAGGGGCTAATTAAGGGATATTATTATTGCTGTGATGTATTTTATTTTCGAAATACTGTTTTCAATGCGGGGGTCCTCTTATTGTTTTATCATTTGATGGCTCCAAAATATTTTACTTTATAACCACCCTTTACCTGGTTGTCATTCTGGTACTTCTTTTCATAATGTTTTACTAACCCAATCTGTTGTTTTTACTACTTGTAAATTTTTTTGTATAATTTAAAATAATCTTATTGCTTGCTGTTTATATGCCCAGGCACCCCTTGTTTTCTGTGCCTCCACTTCACCATGTACTTATAATACAAGTGTTTTAATACATAATATCGTTTTTCACCTTTTATTTATTCACAACTTTCCCTCCTGACCTTTGTTCATTTTTTTCTTTGTTGGTTTCTACTGAGAAAAAAAATTGCATATGAGCTGTAACATTGGTCAGAGTGCAATCCGATTTTTTTATCGGATTGCTCTTGTCTGTTTTCCTCACAGATGAGTATGATACATTAATGCGTCATTGGTGAGGATGTGGTGCAGAAGTGGAGTTTTACCAAGAGTGGGGGTGGGGCTGTGGAAGGTTCGAGAGTTGGAGCCTGAGCGGAGTCGCAAGGGGCCCCAAAATTTGTCCAGTATGGGGTCCTAAAAATCCTGGTGGCAGCCCTGGGAGCAAGGTAGGAAAGAGACACTTAGGTACTGCTTCTTGGACTAGTCATCTTAGTACTCATTCACCCGACCGAATAAATTAGACAAGTGCAATCTGATAAAAAAAATTGGATTGCACTCGACCCAGTGTTACACTGTGGGACAGCTCGTATCTGCGATTGTGCATCTGCTGATATGGCATGCAAAAACAATTGTAGCATGTTGAGAATGGATGCCAGAATCAGATTGAACACACCCATACATGTATATTGGTGTGTGAAACATCGCACTGCACTCGGATGTCACCTGAATGCAGTGTGATTTCAACAATGGAGAAAATGGAGAAATTACTTTCTCGATACCCTCCGCATATGTGCTGCAATTCTCTCATGTGAGAGGATCAGAGCACAGAGCACTGAGGGTATGTTTCCATGTTCAGGAAACGCTGTGTGTTTGACGCTGCATAGATACGCAGCATCAAACACACAGCGTCCAGATGTTACAGCATAGTGGAGGGGATTTCATGAAATCCCGTCTCAACTATGCGTGGTAACACACATCCAGCGGCCCTGCGATTCCGACATGCGGCGCGTCTTTTTAGATCGCAGCATGTCCGTTTACCTTGCGCTGATGCTGCGCCGCCGCAAGGTATAACACAGGGCCCTATGTGTGGGGTGCGATGATACCGGATGTGTGCAATGAACACATCCGGCATCATCGTGTCCCCAGAAGGGGGCGGACCTTTGGGGGGAGCGATTTTGCCGCTCCGTCCAAACTGCCGGCCATCCTGAACGTGGACACGTAACCTGGCACTCAGCTCAAACTCACAGCAGAGTTTGAGCCAAGTGTCATTAGCATTTTACATCCGATGCTCCCACATTAGATGCTATATGCTAAGCTGGAGTCACACTAGCATATGGCATGTGAGACGAGAGCATCGGATGCGATATGCTATCAACCCTCCTCTGCTCCTGCTCTGCTGCGAGTGGAAGCCGAGAATCATGTTACTGTACTCCGATCCTCTCGCACAGAGAGAATCAGAGCACAGCTGCAGAGAAGGTGGAGAAATTAATTTCTCCATCTCCTCCGCTGCCGGCATCTGCATATATCACACTGCACTCAGATGATATCTGAGTGATGTGCGTTGTATCACTCGCACCCATAGACGCACGCCAAATATGGCAGAGGAAAATTACACGGATCTGGATTGCCTCATAGAGTAACACTGGCCCGAGTGCTATGCGATGTTTTATCACATAGCATTTGGCTGTATTGTACCGGTGCTCAGAAAGGATATAATGGAACTAGAGAGAGTACAAAGGAGGGCAACAAAATTAATAAAGGGGATGGGAGAACTACAATACCCAGATAGATTAGCGAAATTAGGATTATTTAGTCTAGAAAAAAGACGACTGAGGGGCGATCTAATAACCATGTATAAGTATATAAGGGGACAATACAAATATCTCGCTGAGGATCTGATTATACCAAGGAAGGTGACGGGCACAAGGGGGCATTCTTTGCGTCTGGAGGAGAGAAGGTTTTTCCACCAACATAGAAGAGGATTCTTTACTGTTAGGGCAGTGAGAATCTGGAATTGCTTGCCTGAGGAGGTGGTGATGGCGAACTCAGTCGAGGGATTCAAGAGAGGCCTGGATGTCTTCCTGGAGCAGAACAATATTGTATCATACAATTAGGTTCTGTAGAAGGACGTAGATCTGGGGATTTATTATGATGGAATATAGGCTGAACTGGATGGACAAATGTCTTTTTTCGGCCTTACTAACTATGTTACTATGTTACTATGTTACTATGTTACTATGAATAATGATGAGTGAGTATACTCATTGCTCGGGTTTTCCCGAGCATGCTTGGGTGATCTATTTGTAAGTGCTCAGAGATTTAGTTTTCGTTGCCTCAGCTGCATGATTTACATAGTAACATAGTAACATAGTTAGTAAGGCCGAAAAAAGACATTTGTCCATCCAGTTCAGCCTATATTCCATCATAATAAATACCCAGATCTACGTCCTTCTACAGAACCTAATAATTGTATGATACAATATTGTTCTGCTCCAGGAAGACATCCAGGCCTCTCTTGAACCCCTCGACTGAGTTCGCCATCACCACCTCCTCAGGCAAGCAATTCCAGATTCTCACTGCCCTAACAGTAAAGAATCCTCTTCTATGTTGGTGGAAAAACCTTCTCTCCTCCAGACGCAAAGAATGCCCCCTTGTGCCCGTCACCTTCCTTGGTATAAACAGATCCTCAGCGAGATATTTGTATTGTCCCCTTATATACTTATACATGGTTATTAGATCGCCCCTCAGTCGTCTTTTTTCTAGACTAAATAATCCTAATTTCGCTAATCTATCTGGGTATTGTAGTTCTCCCATCCCCTTTATTAATTTTGTTGCCCTCCTTTGTACTCTCTCTAGTTCCATTATATCCTTCCTGAGCACCGGTGCCCAAAACTGGACACAGTACTCCATGTGCGGTCTAACTAGGGATTTGTACAGAGGCAGTATAATGCTCTCATCATGTGTATCCAGACCTCTTTTAATGCACCCCATGATCCTGTTTGCCTTGGCAGCTGCTGCCTGGCACTGGCTGCTCCAGGTAAGTTTATCATTAACTAGGATCCCCAAGTCCTTCTCCCTGTCAGATTTACCCAGTGGTTTCCCGTTCAGTGTGTAATGGTGATATTGATTCCCTCTTCCCATGTGTATAACCTTACATTTATCATTGTTAAACCTCATCTGCCACCTTTCAGCCCAAGTTTCCAACTTATCCAGATCCATCTGTAGCAGAATACTATCTTCTCTTGTATTAACTGCTTTACATAGTTTTGTATCATCTGCAAATATCGATATTTTACTGTGTAAACCTTCTACCAGATCATTAATGAATATGTTGAAGAGAACAGGTCCCAATACTGACCCCTGCGGTACCCCACTGGTCACAGCGACCCAGTTAGAGACTATACCATTTATAACCACCCTCTGCTTTCTATCACTAAGCCAGTTACTAACCCATTTACACACATTTTCCCCCAGACCAAGATTTACATCTGATAGACAGCTTGAATACATGTGGGGATTCCCTAGCAACCAGGCAACCCCCACATGTACTCAGGCTGGCTAGCAGCCGTAAATCATTCAGCTGCATAAACAAAAACTATATCTCCGAGTAGTTACAAATACTTGGAGACCACCCGAGCATGCTTGGGAAAACCCGTGCAACGAGTACACGCGCTCATCACTAGTACCGTAATTTGACTCCAGCCTTAGACACATCATCACTGTCCAATTAGTAAAAATATGTTGTCCATGAAATGTTGCAGAGTTTCAGTGTAAGACTGGAGTCACACTAGACCGTAGTATGGCCGAGGGCAATGCGATAAAAAATCGCATAGCACTCGGCCCAATGTTAATCTATGGGGCAGCTTCTATTATCCGTTGTTTACTAGGCCGTATTCAGGATCCGAGGGAAATCTCAGTATGCTGCGATTGTCAGCGTATCTCGGCCGAGAATGCCAATGCAAGTCTATGGGTGCGAGAAAAAATCGGATTACACACGGACCATGAGTGTGAATTGAGAGAAATACAGAAGACTTCTCCAGGTGACAGTAAATTGAATCATCCATTATCATGAAGCTTTGGCTTGCAAATTTCTTGGCCACGCTGTAGAGAAAACCAGGAAGCACGCCTCCACGGAGTGTAGCAGCATGGCCACGCATATAAATGTAGAGATGTTAATAGCTCTGGTCCATGATAGACCAGAATTATGGGACCAACGCGACACAAATTATGCAGACCTTGCATGTAAAGACGCAGCATGGAGGTCAATCTGTCGCCACATGTTCCCCGATTTTGATGAGCGACCTCATGAGGTGCAGCAAGAAATTTGTAAGTACCATCCTTTCCCTAAATATATTAAAAATTGCCTTACTGAAAAAAAATTACATATGAGATGTGCTTATTAGTGAGGTAACTGTTAAACTCTTGTTTGCGGATGAGAAATGAGCAGCATGACACCCAAATATGTGTAACATTTAATAGCAATAGTCCTTTTATAAAGGACAAAGGGACTTTTATTTCCCTCTATGCTCCAGGGCCCGTGTGCTATTGCAAACCCTGTACCTGTTGGAGTTATGTGTTTGATAGTTAAAACAATTCTTGTGTTTTTTTGCAGTGAATGATATCAATAGACGCTGGTGGAGTTGCAGGGACCAATACCGTCATGAACGTCAACTTTTTGGGCGTAGTGTTGATGCAGCCCCCCAAAAAAGAAAATATGTATATTTTGAGCGTCTTAATTTTCTTGCACCGACGATGGAGCTCAAACCGTAAGTGCATGCATGTCCAAAAAATTAAAACATGTTATAACGTGAATATCTTTTTAAAACTAGTTTTTATTTTTTTTTGGATTACCAGAACAGAGACATACCTTACAGAAAGGGAGACTGCATCTGACTCCGAGGTGGTGATTGACCCCGTTGATGAAAGTGCTGAAGTGGCTGGCCCATCTGCCCAACCAACAGCCAGCAACCAACCACCACCACCAGCAGCAGCGTCTTCTGCCACACAGGAGGCCAATCCAGAGGTGGAGGAAGGGGCCCACAGCAGCAGTCCAACCTTGGCTCTGGATACATCACCACAGCCTTCTTCAAGACCACACCGCGGGCGGCGCAGAAGGGTGCCTTCTACCACTGCCACCAGGAGGCAAGTAGATACAGGGGTGTTGGACTATTTGTCAAGAGCTGCCCATGACGATGGGGAGCAAGCGTACTTCCACAGTCTTGACCGCTACTTGCGTCCCATTCTGCGCTCGCTCAGGCTGTGGTCCAGAGGTTGTCTACAAATAATGATAGATGTGGCAACACCCCCAAACAACCCTACTCCTGTGTTTCGCTATCTTGAAAGTTGGCAAATGTCATCTAGCAACCTTCCTGCAGTGCAAGACCTTCCACAGGAACAAACAGAACCAGTCGCAGCAGCACCCCCGCCACGTATTGCACCACAGCCACAACCTGCGCAAACCCACCAACAAACACAACCTAGGCCAATGTATGAGTATCCAGCACCTGCCCAATCTGGCCACTTGAGCAGACACACGTTTGGAGTCTGGTCCCAACATGTGTCTGCATGACATGGCCATATTGGGGGGTATGACCAAATGGATCAATCCAGTTCCCTGGAGTTAATGCACTTCTACCCTCAACAACAATTTTGCCCTCAGTCACAGGATAGATCCTTGCACCAAAATCCTACATATATATCTGGCATACCACAGGTTGACAGTCAGGTTTGTCAACCACCTAGGCCAAGTTCCGCACATGTTGGCCACCCGCCATCACCACCCCCAACCTACCAGAACCTGTAATTTGTTTGTAATAGTTATTTGGCTGCCATTGACTGTGTGTTTGGAGTAATGTTATTTTTGTCCTTGGCATGTTATGCTTTATTGTTTGCTATGGTTAATATGCCTAAAATTACATATGATGAGAATATGTTTTTGGCTACTATATATATGCATTGACCAGTAAAAACGTTTTTCAAACATTGAGTGTCCTGTTTTGTTAGCACTACATACTTGATGTGAATACTTAAAACATTATATAGAAACAGCATTGTCTTGCCAGACTGTCGATCCCTCTGGTGAAACAAAATAATTTGTTAAGACATCATGAACTTTTAGGCCAGAGGGCTGACGACGTGAAGGAAGAACACGTGTAGTAGACAAGTCAGTATTTGCAGATTCAACTTCCTCATCAGCAGATGATGGATAATCATGGTATCTTGTAAAGTTGTGAAGAACAACACATGCTTTTATCACGCCATTGACATTGCCTTCACTGCAGTAGCCGCCATCTTGCAGTGAGAATGCAGAAGGAACACTCTACCAGACGGTGGGTGCGGGAAAGATGCAAATTAAAAATTTGCCGCCGGTAGTCCAGGCCTCTCCGTGGATAGGGCCTCATGACGTTCCTTGATAATTAAAATGCCTCATCTGCTACAATCATGTAAGGTACCACATCCAAATTAGCCCCTGGTATGTGACTTGGGGGTGGGAGATGCAACTCATTATTGCGCAGCCGCCGACCCATAATGGAAGAACTGAAGACTCTAGAGTTTCCAGTTCTCCCATAGGCCCCAATATCTACAATTATAAACCTGTAGAGGCTGTCGACCAGGGCCAACAGCACTACAGAGAAAAACTGTTTATAATTATAGAATTGGGACCCTGAGATCGGCGGCTTACGCACACGGATGTGCTTTTCTGTCCAGAGCTCCAATACAGTGGAGAAACTGGCACGTGTCCTGAAATCCTTGGGCTATACGTTATTAGTCTGCCATTTTAGGCTCAGGCATCACCTCTTGATATAGTCTTGTCCAGACTTCCGAGCATGTATCCCTCACAATGCCTGAGATTGTGGATTTGCCAAGTAAAAATTCTAAATGCAGTGCCGCATATGAAAGGCTAGTGGAAAGGAATCTAAAAGTAAACATCATGATAATAAAAAATTAAAAAATGGAACACATAACAGTGTAATCTTGTCAAAAAATAAGATTATATAACTAAGAAGCCATGTTTACAAAAAATACTGTACATGTGATAGCTTTGATGTTCTAAACCCTAACATATTATTAAAGCACAAATGATGTTGAAGCCTTATAACAATTAAGGTTATTTTTTTTTAAAAAGGGATAAGGCAATGATAAACAAAAACAATTATCAACAAAGAGGATGAATACATACCGTAACGTAAGGATAAGGCGCTCCTCTGCAGAAATAGATTTGCGCATCCTGGTGCCCTTTTTGGTGATCCCTCGGCACAAAATGTCCAACAAAATGTCAAACGTTTGAATCCTCATCCGATAATAGTTGAAGAACTTGTCCAGATTTGTCCTCAGAGCTAAATACAGACGGTTGAAATGGCCTTTATTGATCCGGTGCTTCAAAAGTGGATGTACCCACATCCGTCTCCGCCTCCTCGGAACCACAATCACTTGGTATGGCTGCCCAAAACGTTGGGACAGTACCCAGTTGTAAAGCACATGCTCTGTGGTGTTAAAAGTTAGTAGATCTGACATGTTGCTCAGAAAGAAGAAACACACCATCACAAGCAGGGACTCTACCAAATTGGGGGCTGCCACCTGTTTTAGGGCCATTAAATAGTGTTCTTGATGATGATTTAAATTACTTTCAGGTTAAAAAAATGTTATATGTCCATTTTGCAAGCTGGCGAGAAAATCTCGCCATGCTAATGTCATCCGGATGTCACACGGATGTCACACGGATAGTTTGATGCGAGAAAATCGCATCCTCGCACTGCACACGGATCACTGTTTATTAAACATTTCTGTGATTCTCGTCTGCGTAAAACGGACTGATTTTTTATACGTTGTGTGTGACTCCGGCCTAAAACATACTTTGCTGGCTGTAATGGAGTTGATCTCTACTTTGATCTGCCTGTTGTTCGGGTAACAGGAATCAGCTATCTGGCTCCTTTTAAAGGGAACCTGTCACCTGAATTTGGCGGGACTGGTTTTGGGTCATATGGGCGGAGTTTTCGGGTGTTTAATTCACCCTTTCCTTACCCGCTGGCTGCATGCTGGCTGCAATATTGGATTGAAGTTCATTCTCTGTCCTCCATAGTACACGCCTGCGCAAGGCAAGATTGCTTTGCGCAGGCGTGTACTATGGAGGACAGAGAATGAACTTCAATCCAATATTGCAGCCAGCATGCAGCCAGCGGGTTAGGAAAGGGTGAATCAAACACCCGAAAACTCTGCCCATATGACCAAAAACCAGTCCCGCCAAATTCAGGTGACAGAGTCCCTTTAATAGTTGAGATCATAACTCCAATCCCACCATTTGACCCATTGTATTTAATGCAAATTTCCAGCTACATTTTACAGTACCAGCAAAGTCCACGAGATTTCAGAAATATCATGCACACATCTTAGTTTTTCCGTCATCACTAGAGTTGAGCGACCTTGACCTTTTTAGAGTCGAGCCGGGTTTCGCGAAACCCGACTATCTCAAAAGTCGGGTCGAGTGAAATCGGCCGATTATGACGTAAAGTCGGGATCGACCGAAACACGAAACCCAATGCAAGTCAATGGGGCAGCATAGTCGGCAGTGAGTGGGGGCCAGGAAAACACCTAGAGTGCCCATTTTAATGTCAAAACCATCCATTCTTCTTAATGAAGCTTGTCAAGCGTAATTTACCTTATAATAATTGGAAGGCATTTGAAATTGGGGGTCATTTGGCTAAAGTTGTGTGGGGTAGGGCTGGTTCAAGTAATTAGTGGGCCCAGGAAATCTGGACCACGTCACGGCAGTCGAGCAGGGAGAGGTAAGTATTTTAACTTTGCAAGTGCTGTGATCCTGAGCAAGCAGGGGGGGCCCACTTGTTGGCATTGGCACCGGCACAGGGCCCCTCAAAGTACAGCGGTGTGTTTGCACGGCGGGGGCGCCTCCCACCGGCAGCAACACTTTTGCATACTATGAGAGGCCCTGTGCCAGTGACGTCGCCAACTAGTATTCCTCCCCCCACCTGATGAAGGAACCTGCACTTTCATCTGCACCTTCCTCTTTGTCCCCGTGTAAGGTGGTATGGTATGCGGGAAGAGCAACCTGACTTTCAGCAGGGTCACAATGTTGTTGTGTAGCATGCACGGGGAATGTTGCGTTATGGGTCAATGTACCAGCAGACTCATCTATCACTGGCTGGGCAATGGGCACGATGAAGTGGAAACACAGATATAGGCCCAAAGAATAAAGTGGGCTAAATGCAGTTCAAAATTGGTAACACAGGAATAACCAGGGGGCATTGCAGTGGAGGACAACTGGAATGAGAGGCTGACACAGAGAGTAGGGCCAAATCAGTAAGTAGTCGAAATGCAGTTCAAAATTGGCAACCGTAGTAAACAGGCGGCACAGCTTTGTTCAGTGGAGGAGAACAGCAAGGAGTGGCAGACACCGATAGTAGGCCCCAACCCAACTAGTAGGCCAAATGCAGTCTAACATTAACAACTACTTAACGAGAGCCTGAAAATGGAATTTCAGGACAGGAAACCAGGAGAACAGCAAGGAGTGGCAGACACCGATAGTAGGCCCCAAACCAACTAGTACGCCAAATGCAGTTGTTCCATTTAACCACAATTTAATGAGAGCCTGAAGATAGAAGCTCAGGAAAGGCAACCTGGGGAACACCTTGGAGTGTAACACACCATCTCTCTCCACCCCATACCCATTTTGTAGGCCTAATGCAGTGTACTTTTCTACAACTACTAAACGAGAGTCGGAAGACCGAAGCAATGGCAAGGAAACCTGGGGAACACCTTGGAGTGGAACACACCATCTCTCTCCACCCCATACCCAATTTGTAGGCCTAATGCAGTGTAGTTTCCAAGAACTACTAAACGAGAGCCGGAAGATCGAAGCTCAGGAAAGGCAACCTGGGGAACACCTTGGAGTATAACACACCCTCTCTCTACACCCCATACCCAATTTGAAGGCCTAATGCAGTGTAGTTTCCAAGAACTACTAAACGAGAGCCGGAAGATCGAAGCTCAGGAAAGGCAACCTGGGGAACACCTTGGAGTGTAACACACCCTCTCGCTACACCCCATACCCAATTTGAAGGCCTAATGCAGCGTAGTTTCCAACAACTACTAAACGAGAGCCGGAAGATCGAAGCTCAGGAAAGGCAACCTGGGGAACACCTTGGAGTGTAACAAACCCTCTCTCTACACCCCATACCCAATTTGTAGGCCTAATGCAGCGTAGTTTCCGACAACTACTAAACGAGAGCATGAAGATCGAAGCTCAGGAAAGGCAACCTGGGGAACACCTTGGAGTGTAACACACCCTCTCTCTACACCCCATACCCAATTTGAAGGCCTAATGCAGTGTAGTTTCCAAGAACTACTAAACGAGAGCCGGAAGATCGAAGCTCAGGAAAGGCAACCTGGGGAACACCTTGGAGTGGAACACACCATCTCTCTACACCCCATACCCAATTTGAAGGCCTAATGCAGCGTAGTTTCCAACAACTACTAAACGAGAGCCGGAAGATCGAAGCTCAGGAAAGGCAACCTGGGGAACACCTTGGAGTGTAACACAACGTCTCTCTACACCACGGAAGGGCTGATTCTTAGGAAGGAAGGCTGTTGGAAATAAGCATTGCGCGTCCGAGGGTGATTATATTCTTATTAGGTATATACTCACCCTCGGACGCGCCCTGCTTCTTTATTTGGAATGAATGTTTATTTGCAATGTGGTGTTGACTTTCTCTATTATTTTTGTAATTAATGATTTTATTATTTTCATTGTTTTGCATCTTCTCGGCAATAATATAAAGAAGACGCGACAGGACAACACTCGGTGGATGCCATATGTGTGTTTTCAATTTAAAAAACCTTTCAGTTAACTACTTGCAGGAGAAAGTAATTGTAGCTGGTGGCCATTTTTAGTACTGTACCAGATTTTAGTTGTGTGTTTGTTTTTAATGTTAAAATGTCTGCATTTGATATCTCACCAGTATTTTCTTTTTTATAAGCAAAATACTTTTTTTTTTATTTTATGATGTTGGTTCAAGGGGTACACGGGCAGCAGTAGACAGGTCAGTGGAGGCCTAGTGGAAGGAGGGACCGCAGACAGGCTTCGAAGCCCTAACATAATAAATTGGGCTGCCTGTAGGCAATTTAAAATTGGTTCCAGGGGAACACGGGCAGCAGTAGACAGGTCAGTGGAGGCCTAGAGGAAGGAGGGACCGCAGATGCGCCAATGTTTCCCCCATACCAAATTTGTAGGCCTAATGCAGTGTAGTTTCCAACAACTACTAAACGAGAGCCGGAATATCGAAGCTCAGGAAAGGCAACCTGGGGAACACCTTGGAGTGTAACACACCCTCTCTCTACACCCCATACCCAATTTGAAGGCCTAATGCAGCGTAGTTTCCAACAACTACTAAACGAGAGCCGGAAGATCGAAGCTCAGGAAAGGCAACCTGGGGAACACCTTGGAGTGTAACAAACCCTCTCTCTACACCCCATACCCAATTTGTAGGCCTAATGCAGCGTAGTTTCCGACAACTACTAAACGAGAGCATGAAGATCGAAGCTCAGGAAAGGCAACCTGGGGAACACCTTGGAGTGTAACACACCCTCTCTCTACACCCCATTCCCAATTTGAAGGCCTAATGCAGTGTAGTTTCCAAGAACTACTAAACGAGAGCCGGAAGATCGAAGCTCAGGAAAGGCAACCTGGGGAACACCTTGGAGTGGAACACACCATCTCTCTACACCCCATACCCAATTTGAAGGCCTAATGCAGCGTAGTTTCCAACAACTACTAAACGAGAGCCGGAAGATCGAAGCTCAGGAAAGGCAACCTGGGGAACACCTTGGAGTGTAACACAACGTCTCTCTACACCACGGAAGGGCTGATTCTTAGGAAGGAAGGCTGTTGGAAATAAGCATTGCGCGTCCGAGGGTGATTATATTCTTATTAGGTATATACTCACCCTCGGACGCGCCCTGCTTCTTTATTTGGAATGAATGTTTATTTGCAATGTGGTGTTGACTTTCTCTATTATTTTTGTAATTAATGATTTTATTATTTTCATTGTTTTGCATCTTCTCGGCAATAATATAAAGAAGACGCGACAGGACAACACTCGGTGGATGCCATATCTGTGTTTTCAATTTAAAAAACCTTTCAGTTAACTACTTGCAGGAGAAAGTAATTGTAGCTGGTGGCCATTTTTAGTACTGTACCAGATTTTAGTTGTGTGTTTGTTTTTAATGTTAAAATGTCTGCATTTGATATCTCTCCAGTATTTTCTTTTTTGTAAGCAAAATACTTATTTTTATATTTTCTGATGTTGGTTCAAGGGGTACACGGGCAGCAGTGCCCTGGTCAGTGTAGTAGTAGTTGAAAGAATGGACCGCAGACAGGCATCGAAGGCCTAAAATAAAAAAATTGGGCTGGCTGTAGGCAATTTTAAATTGGTTCCAGGGGTACACGGGCAGCAGTGGTGTGGTCAGTGGAGGCCTAGTGGAAGGAGTGACCGCAGACAGGCATCGAAGGCCTAACATAACAAAAATGTCAATACAATGGTATTGTCAGTGGCAGGCATTGAAGGATGACAGCGCATAGACTAAACATTGGTGGAGCTGTGAGATAATTTTGCAAGTGGTAGAGCACTGTTTGAGCTGGGGTGGGGGGAAACTGTCTTGTGGCCGACGGTACAGGCCCAGGGCCCCTCATATTACAACGGTGTGTCTGACGTTGGGTGCGCACCACCACCGCCAGAGACACTTTATTGTACTAGGAGGGGCCCAGTGGCAGTGCCGTCGACCAAAAGCGGGCTCACCCACCTCTTCAGACAAACTGCACTCTCACGGGTGCTGTCGCCAAGTGTCGATACCACGGCCCCGTGTGGGGAGTTTGGCCATTTAGTGAGGTGTAAACATGTCGTATGCTGGACAATCAGGTGCAGAAAATTACGAGATTGGAAAAGGCATTCAGAATAGTCCACAGGCAAGACCTTTTCATAGGAAAGCTAGGTGTCAGCCGGGCAAGGTGGAGCAAAAGATTTCGAAATCCAGTTGTGGTTCATTTTAATGAAGGTTAGATCATCTACATTTTGGGTAGCCAGATGAGTCCTTTTTTCTGTTAGTATTGAACCTGCAGCACTGAATACTCTTTCTGATAGGACACTAGCTGCCGGGCAAGCAAGCTCCTGCAATGCATATTCTGCCAATTCTGGCCAGGTGTCTAATTTTGATGCCCAGTAATCAAATGGGAATGACGGTTGAGGGAGAACATCGATAAGGGATGAAAAATAGTTTGTAATCATACTGGACAAATGTTGTCTCCTGTCACTTTGAATTGATGCTGCAGTACCTGTCCTGTCTGCGGTCATAGCAAAATCACTCCACAACCTGGTCAGAAAACCCCTCTGGCCAACGCCACTTCTGATTTCTGCCCCTCTAACTCCTCTGGTCTGCTGGCCCCTGCAGCTCGTGTGAGAACGATCACGGGCGCTGTGTGCAGGGAATGCCAGAAGCAAACGGTCAACAAGAGTTGATTGTTTGGTTGCTAATATTAGTTCCAAGTTCTCATGTGGCATTATATTTTGCAATTTGCCTTTATAGCGAGGATCAAGGAGGCAGGCCAACCAGTAATCGTCATCATTCATCATTTTAGTTATGCGTGTGTCCCTTTTGAGGATACGTAAGGCATAATCCGCCATGTGGGCCAAAGTTCCAGTTCTCAAATCTGCGGTTGTGCTTGGTTGAGGGGCAGTTTCAGGGTAATCCACGTCACTTGTGTCCCTCAAAAAACCAGAACCCGGCCTTGCCGCGCCACCAATTTCCAGTGGCCCCGGAAAAGCTTCCTCATTAAAAATATAATCATCCCCATCATCCTCCTCGTCCTCCTCGTCCTCTTCGCCCGCTACCTCGTCCTGTACACTGCCCTGGCCAGACAATGGCTGACTGTCATCAAGGCTTTCCTCTTCCTCAGCTGCAGACGCCTGATCCTTTATGTGCGTCAAACTTTGCATCAGCAGACGCATTAGGGGGATGCTCATGCTTATTATGGCGTTGTCTGCACTAACCAGCCGTGTGCATTCCTCAAAACACTGAAGGACTTGACACATGTCTTGAATCTTCGACCACTGCACACCTGACAACTCCATGTCTGCCATCCTACTGCCTGCCCGTGTATGTGTATCCTCCCACAAAAACATAACAGCCCGCCTCTGTTCACACAGTCTCTGAAGCATGTGCAGTGTTGAGTTCCACCTTGTTGCAACGTCTATGATTAGGCGATGCTGGGGAAGGTTCAAAGAACGCTGATAGGTCTGCATACGGCTGGAGTGTACGGGCGAACGGCGGATATGTGAGCAAAGTCCACGCACTTTGAGGAGCAGGTCGGATAACCCCGGATAACTTTTCAGGAAGCACTGCACCACCAGGTTTAAGGTGTGAGCCAGGCAAGGAATGTGTTTCAGTTGGGAAAGGGAGATGGCAGCCATGAAATTCCTTCCGTTATCACTCACTACCTTGCCTGCCTCAAGATCTACAGTGCCCAGCCACGACTGCGTTTCTTTCTGCAAGAACTCGGACAGAACTTCCGCGGTGTGTCTGTTGTCGCCCAAACACTTCATAGCCAATACAGCCTGCTGACGTTTGCCAGTAGCTGCCCCATAATGGGAGACCTGGTGTGCAACAGTGGCAGCTGCGGATGGAGTGGTTGTGCGACTGCGGTCTGTGGACGAGCTCTCGCTTCTGCAGGAGGACGAAGAGGAGGGGGTGCGAACGGCTACAGCCAATTGTTTCCTAGACCGTGGGCTAGGCAGAACTGTCCCAAACTTGCTGTCCCCTGTGGACCCTGCATCCACCACATTTACCCAGTGTGCCGTGATGGACACGTAACGTCCCTGGCCATGCCTACTGGTCCATGCATCTGTTGTCAGGTGCACCTTTGTGCTCACAGATTGCCTGAGTGCATGGACGATGCGCTCTTTAACATGCTGGTGGAGGGCTGGGATGGCTTTTCTGGAAAAAAAGTGTCGACTGGGTAGCTCGTAGCGTGGTACAGCGTAGTCCATCAGGGCTTTGAAAGCTTCGCTTTCAACTAACCGGTAGGGCATCATCTCTAACGAGATTAGTCTAGCTATGTGTGCGTTCAAACCCTGTGTACGCGGATGCGAGGCTAAGTACTTCCTTTTTCTAACCATAGTCTCATGTAGGGTGAGCTGGACTGGAGAGCTGGAGATCGTGGAACTAGCGGGGGTGCCGGTGGACATGGCAGACTGAGAGACGGTGGGAGATGGTATTGTTGCCACCGGTGCCCTAGATGCAGTGTTTCCTACTACGAAACTGGTGATTCCCTGACCCTGACGGCTTTGGCCTGGCAAAGAAACCTGCACAGATACTGCAGGTGGTGCGGAAAATGGTGGCCCTACACTGCCGGAAGGGATGTTGCGTTGCTGACTAGCTTCATTGGCCGAGGGTGCTACAACCTTAAGGGACGTTTGGTAGTTAGTCCAGGCTTGCAAATGCATGGTGGTTAAATGTCTATGCATGCAACTTGTATTGAGACTTTTCAGATTCTGTCCTCTGCTTAAGGTAGTTGAACATTTTTGACAGATGACTTTGCGCTGATCAATTGGATGTTGTTTAAAAAAATGCCAGACTGCACTCTTTCTAGCATCGGATACCTTTTCAGGCATTGCAGACTGAGCTTTAACCGGATGGCCACGCTGTCCTCCAACAGGTTTTAGCTTTGCCACGCGTTTTGGGCAAGATACGGGCCCGGCAGATGGAACCTGTTGCGATGTTGATGCCTGCTGCGGCCCCTCCTCCTCCGCTTCAGAACTGCTGCCGCCTGCACCCTGTTCCCCCAATGGCTGCCAATCGGGGTCAAGAACTGGGTCATCTATTACCTCTTCTTGTAGCTCGTGTGCAACTTCGTCTGTGTCACCGTGTCGGTCGGTGGTATAGCGTTCGTGATGGGGCAACATAGTCTCATCAGGGTCTGATTCTTGATCAGCACCCTGCGATGGCAATGTTGTGGTCTGAGTCAAAGGACCAGGATAGTAGTCTGGCTGTGGCTGTGCATCAGTGCACTCCATGTCAGATTCAACTTGTAATGGGCATGGACTGTTAACTGCTTCACTTTCTAAGCCAGGGACGGTATGTGTAAAGAGCTCCATGGAGTAACCCGTTGTGTCGCCTGCTGCATTCTTCTCTGTTGTTGTTTTTGCTGAAGAGGACAAGGAAGCGACTTGTCCCTGACCGTGAACATCCACTAACGACGCGCTGCTTTGACATTTAACAGTTTCACGAGAGGAGGCAAAAGAGCTAGAGGCTGAGTCAGCAAGATAAGCCAAAACTTGCTCTTGCTGCTCCGGCTTTAAAAGCGGTTTTCCTACTCCCAGAAAAGGGAGCGTTCGAGGCCTTGTGTAGCCAGACGACGAACCTGGCTCCACAGCTCCAGACTTAGGTGCAATATTTTTTTTCCCACGACCAGCTGATGCTCCACCACTACCACTACCCTCATTACCAGCTGACAATGAACGCCCCCGGCCACGACCTCTTCCACCAGACTTCCTCATTGTTTTAAAAACGTTACCAAACGAACGGTATTTGTTGCTGTGACACAACTTACACGGTGAGCTATAACTTCAGTATGATTTAGCTACCCCTTTACAGGTGGGTGAGATCACAACGAAAATCAGCCACAATGTTACACACTCTGTTGTTGTTGGCAACAAATGAGATGGCACACACGCAGGACTGTCACTGAAGCGCAAATGTAAATATTTATCTCCCACTGATTTGTGTTTGTTTTTTTTAAAAGGGAGACTTCAGAAAAAAAAAAATTAAAAAAAAATTATTTTTTACAGAAGAATTTATAAAACAAATAAAATGAAATGATTGTTTCAGGGAGAATTTAGGAAAAAAAAAAGGGTTTGTAGGGCCCACTGAGTGAGAGAGGACGCACACAGGAGTCAGGAGTGGCACACAAGCCCAGAGGCCAATATTAATCTCCCACCGATTGATTTAGTTATTTTTTTTGGTAGATTTTGGAACCCAAATCAAGCAAAAAAATTAATAGGCTTTCTATGGCCCACAATTGGGGAGAGAGAGAGAGATGGCACACCCAGGAGTCAAGACTGGCACACAAGCAGAAGGGGCAATATGAATCTCCCACAGATTTTTTTTTTTTTTTTTTTTTCAGGGAGACTTGAGAGAAAAAAAAATACAAAAAAAATGATTTTTTTCAGGAATAATTTAGAAACCAAAGAAAATAAAATGATTGTTTCAGGGAGAATTTAGAAAACAAATAAAACAAAAAATAGGCTTTCTAGGGCCCACTGAGTGACAGATGACGCACACAGGAGTCAGGAGTGGCACACAAGCCCAGAGGCCAATATTAATCTCCCACTGATTGATTTAGTGATTTTTTTCAGGTAGATTTTGGAACCCAAATCAAGCAAAAAAATTAATAGGCTTTCTATGGCCCACTATTTGTGAGAGAGATGGCACGCTCAGGACTGGCACACAAGCCCAGAGGCCAATATTAATCTCCCATTTTTTTTTTTTTCCAGGGAAAATTTATAAACCCAATAAAAAAAATAATAATAAATAGGCTTTCTATGGCCCACTATCTGAGAGAGAGAGATGGCACGCTTAGGACTGGCACACAAGCCCAAAGCCCAATATTAATCTCCCACTGATTGATTTAATGATTTTTTCAGGTAGAATTTAGAACCCAAATCAAGCAAAAAAATTAATAGGCTTTCTATGGCCCACTGAGTGAGAGATGGCACACACAGGAGTAAGGAGTGGCACACAAGCCCTGAGGCCAATATTTTTCTCCCACTGATTGATGTTGTGATTTTTTCTGGTAGATTTTGGAACCCAAATCAAGCAAAAAAATAAATAGGCTTTCTATGGCCCACTGAGTGAGAGATGACACAGACAGAGATGGCACTCTAGCAGAAATGTCAATCTTAATCTCCCACAAAAAAAAGGAACTGTCCTTCAATTACTATCTCCCTGCAGTAATCTCAGCCAGGTATGGCAGGCAGCAATAAGGAGTGGACTGATGCACAAATTAAATAAAAAGTGTGGACAAACAAACAAGATAGCTGTGCAGAAAGGAAGGAACAAGAGGATTTGTGCTTTGAAAAAAGCAGTTGGTTTGCACAGCGGCGTACACACAGCAATGCAGCTATCAGGGAGCCTTCTAGGGCAGCCCAATGAGCTACAGCGCTGAGGAAAAAAAAAAAAAAGGAGCTTCCACTGTCCCTGCACACCGAAGGTGGTGTTGGGCAGTGGAAATCGCTACAGCACAAGCGGTTTTGTGGTTAATGGACCCTGCCTAACGCTATCCCTGCTTCTGACGAAGCGGCAGCAACCTCTCCCTAAGCTCAGATCAGCAGCAGTAACATGGCGGTCGGCGGGAACTCCCCTTTATAGCCCCTGTGACGCCGCAGACAGCAAGCCAATCACTGCAATGCCCTTCTCTAAGATGGTGGGGACCAGAACCTATGTCATCACGCTGCCCACACTCTGCGTTTACCTTCATTGGCTGAGAAATGGCGCTTTTCGCGTCATTGAAACGCGACTTTGGCGCGAAAGTCGCGTACCGCATGGCCGACCACGCACAGGGGTCGGATCGGGTTTCATGAAACTCGACTTCGCCAAAAGTCGGCGACTTTTGAAAATGTTCGACCCGTTTCGCTCAACCCTAGTCATCACTATTTTGTGCTTTGCATGTTTTTTTGCACAACAGAGCATGTCACTTCTTTCAGCATTTTTGAGTCAATCCACTCCAAAAAAAACTCAAGTATCAGGTTTTGCAGTGTTTTTAGTGCCAAAACTTGATTAAATAGAATTATATTTTTTCCACTAAACATTATCAACATGCACAAGAGACAAATGTAGCAAAACTCACTAAAAATGCAGCAAGAGCACAGAAAAACCTGCATTTTTGCCACACCTCCTTTCCTGCCAATAGATCAGGTTTTGCTGCAAAAAAAAAAAAAATCACAGCAAAAATGTTTAGTGTGAACATAGCCTTAAGGAGTTTAACCTGTAAGATGGCAGTTGTATACCCATTGGATGGGAGACAATCCTGAAGTAATGCTTTAGTCATATAGGGCTGAAATAGGTTAATCAGCCATCACAGTTTGATTATAAGCAGCCGTAGTTGAGTTAGAAGACTGCTCGCAATATCGCCAACCCTGGTTGTGGCTCCCTTTGTAAAATGAGACCTGTTTTGCCAACAAATAACCAGTAATTCTATTTTTTGGTCATTTTTTTAAACACTATTCACTCTTCTGAATAATTGTCATGTTAGCTTTCTTCTGTGGGTTGAAATGATCAGAACAATATCACATTTATGTAGGTTTTTTTTTTACTTTTGCACAAACGATTACTTAAAAAACAATTATTTTTGTTCATCATAGTCTGATACTAATACATTTCTTATTTTTCCATACATGGAGCTGTATGATAGTTTGTTTTTATGGGACAGAATGTAGTTTTCATTGATATCACTTTTTGGAACATATCACTTTTTGATCACTGTTTAACAAAAAAAAAACATTAAATCTGGAATTGTTTTTAAATTTTACTTTTTTACAATACTAGTTCTATAAGGAGATGTGGACCAGCGATCCATTGATCACACTATACTACTTACGCTATAGCACTTACAGTCATGGCTGAAACTGTTGGAACCTTTGAAATTGTTGTAGAAAATGAATTATTTCTCACAGAAAATTATTACAATTACCCATACTTTGATATAAATATGTTTATTTCCTTTGTATGTATTGGAACAACACAAAAAAACTGAGACAATAAGGAAAATTGGTTATCATTTCTCACAAAACCCCAATCATGGGCAGGACGAAAATGTTGACACCTTTCCAAAATTTACTCAATCTTTGCATTGTGTGTATGTGTGTGCATGTAAGCATGGAGAACAGAAAGAGGAGAAGAGAACTGTCTGAGGGCTTGAGAACCAAAATTGTTGAAAAATATCAACAATCTCAAGGTTACAAGTCCATCTCCAAAGATCTTAATGTTCCTTTGTCCACTGTGTGCTACATAATTGAAGAAGTTTACAGCCCATGGTACTGTAGCTGATCTCCCTGGACATAGACGGCAGAGAAAAATTGATGAAAGATTGCAACACAGGATAGTCCTTTTCTAAGATCTATTAATTAAAATGCACTGTTTGTTGGACAACCCCTTTAAGGACAAGCAAAAGTCTTAAATGTGCATACCATTCATCTTTTAAAGAAAGCATTTTATTTATGCCAGATGTTGGACTCATATTGCATAGCAATTATTCTACCCTGTGTGCCGTGAATCATCTGAAGGTGAACTGGACTAAATTTCCATGATTAAGATGTTTGTCAAAACGCGTTGGTAAAACGCTGATATATGTGCACAATGCTGTGATTTATTGATATTTTTATGTGGTTTACCATAAGAATAATCCTCTTTTTTAATATGGATGAATAAAAATTGAAATTGCAGCCATTGCTTCTGCTGGATACATCATTTTTTTTTTGCTTTGAACTGGCAGGTCAACCTTTTTTCCGTGCAGGAACAGATGAGGAGAAGCCTATGTTCAGGTGAGCTGACTATTCTTTTTCTTTTTGGGACTAAATTTCTTTCCCAAGATACAAATGTTTGGTGTCATTGGTTATCACCAGCAAGTTTTATGACATCTATATTTCAAAAGAACAAAATGAAAGAATATAAACTCTGGAAATATATTTTTATTTTCTAATATAGTTTTGAAAAAAAAAAAATCAGTTTTACGACATACGAGAATATAATATTTAGCCTGTAGCATTTCTGAGGAGAACGCATTGAAACTGCCCTGCAAAATGCTAAAAATAAATGTGTGCCTGTTCAATTTATAGAAAATTCCTGTCATGTTTTCTAGCACTGGCTGAACATTTTTAATTAGTGATCTATAATTAAAAATGTAGTCTTAATAAACGCTTCAAGTGAGACCGCAGAACACACAATTAGAGAACACGTGTCCTGTATAGTGCAGGTAATGAATATACAGTATGTAGTGCAAGAAGACGCTGCTTGAATATGATATCAACAAAACAGATTGTATGATGGTAATATTGGTTGGTTTTTCAATCTTTGACTCATTCATGACTTTGGTGGATTGTACCTACATCAGTCGCTCTATACATCCTTAACCCCTTCATGACCTTGGGATTTTTCATTTTTCCGTGTTCGTTTTTCACTCCCCTCCTTCCCAGAGCCATAACTTTTTTATTTTTCCATCAATATGGTCATTTGAGGGCTTATTTTTTGCGGGACGAGTTGTACTTTTGAACGACATCATTGGTTTTAGCATGTCGTGTACTAGAAAACGGGAAAAAAATTCCAAGTGCGGTGAAATTGCAAAAAAAGTGCAATCCCACACTTGTTTTTTGTTTGGCTTTTTTGCTAGGTTCACTAAATGCTAAAACTGACTTGACATTATGATTCTCCAGGTCAGTACGAGTTCATAGACACCTAACAGGTTATTTTTTTATCTAAGTGGTGAAAAAAATTTCCAAACTTTGCTAAAAAAAAAAAAATTGCGCCATTTTCAGATACTCGTAGCGTCTCCATTTTTCGTGATCTGGGGTCGGTTGAGGGCTTATTTTTTACGTGCCGAGATGACGTTTTTAATGATAGCATTTTGGTGCAGATACGTTCTTTTGATCGCCCGTTATTGCATTTTAATTCAATGTCGCGGCGACCTAAAAAACGTAATTCTGGCGTTTCGAATTTTTTTCTCGCTACGCCGTTTAGCGATCAGGTTAATGCTTTTTTTTAATTGATAGATCGGGCGATTGTGAGCGCGGCAATACCAAATATGTGTAGAGTTGATATTTTTTATTGATTTATTTTGATTGGGGCGAAAGGGGGGTGATTTAAACTTTTATATTTTTTTTATTTTTTTCACATTTTTTTAAACTTTTTTTTTTACTTTTGCCATGCTTCAATAGCCTCCATGGGAAGGCTAGAAGCAGGCACAACGCGATCGGCTCTGCTACATAGCAGCGATCTGCTGATCGCTGCTATGTAGCAGAAATGGAGGTGTGCTGTGAGCGCCGACCACAGGGTGGCGCTCACAGCCACCGGTCATCAGTAACCATAGAGGTCTCAAGGACCTCTATGGTTACAATGGAGACGCATCGCCGACCCCCGATCATGTGACGGGGGTCGGCGATGACGTCATTTCCGGCCGCCCGGCCGGATGCGGTAGTTAAATGCCGCTGTCTGCGATTGACAGCGGCATTTAACTAGTTAATAGGTGCGGGCAGATCGCGATTCTGCCCGCACCTATTGCGGGCACATGTCAGCTGTTCAAAACAGCTGACATGTCCCGGCTTTGATGCGGGCTCACCGCGGAGCCCTGCATCAAAGCAGGGGATCTGACCTCGGACGTACTATCCCGTCCGAGGTCAGATAGGGGTTAAAGTAAACCTATCACTACATTTTTTATGATTTAATTTAAAAGAAGAGGTAATATCATTAATGATATGACAAAAAAAAATATTAACAAGGCAAATACCAAGTGGGAGAAAAACTCCTTTCCTTGGCATGAGCCTCTCATTCAAGTGAGCCGACTTCCGCTGAAGCCGCCTCCAGGGAGGGGAATCCTGCTCTGCTGATGTCACTCTCCCATGATGCAATGCAGCAAGAAAAGTGAGTAGCAGTTTGCCGGTCTGTGCACAGGCACTGTGACGTGTACTGGTTGTGCTCAGTGCTGCTGACATTTATTTGCAGGATAAGCAGTGCTGTGCCAGATGCAGAGCAAGATCGCTGGGCTGCTGTATATAAAGACCACCATTGTGCTGGTGAGTCAGCAATAACATCTGCTGGGTGGATAAATCAGAGTGCAGCTCTGTGACTGAAAAGGATCTGAAATGCTGCCCTCTCATTTGTTCCTTCCACCTCCGGTTTTGTAAAGTCCTGCTTGATGTCCTTGCTGTGGGCTGGCTATTACCCCCACACCCTCCCATAGAATCCTGTTCTGAAGTTACATTGTTCTGAAAACTCCATTTTGCCAGGGTACTCATATTGCCCCTCCCCCACTCTGTGACCACAAACAGAGGACAGTGATACTGCTAAAAACAGATAATACCTACTCAATGAAGAGGTATGCCGGATAAGATGAGTTTGATTTTTTTCCAATACCTGTATATGGGCAGTGTACAGCTCTGGCAAAAATTATGAGACCACTGCAAAATGTTGTTTGTCTGAATTTTCTCTTTATAGGTATATTTTTGAGTAAAATGTAAATTGTTCTTTTAGTCTATAAACTTCTGACAACATGTCTCTGAATTTCCAAGCAATATTTTTTTTTACAAAGAAAAATGGTAAAAATAGAAAAGAACCCCCAGTGCTTTCAGACCTCCAATAATGCAAAGAAAACAAGTTCCTAACCATTTAGAAACAGCAATACTAATATTTTAACTCAGGAAGAGTTCAGAAATCAATATTTTTAGGAATAACCATGATTTGTAATCACAGCTTTCATGCATATTGGCATGCTTTCCACCAGTCTTTCACACTGCTTCTGGTGCCAACATTTAAACAGTTCTAATTTGTTTGTTGGCTTGTGACTATCCATCATCCTCTTGATTACATTCCAGAGGTTTTCAGTGGGGTTCAGGTCTGGGGATTGGACTGCACATGACAGCGTTTTGATTGTGGTGGTCTCTTAATTTTTGCCAGGGCTGTATATTGTGAGGCACTGGCCGGTGTTGTATGCCACTATGTGTCCCCCAGGATGTGCAAAGGAGCATATGGAGGCTGTGGGAATGCATTGCAGTCACAGGCACAGCTGTGATTGCAATGAAAAATAAAAGTGAGTATTGGTTTTGGGCATGCTATGTGTCCAAGGCAGATATAAGAAAACCTGTTCTGGGCTTTAATTTTTGAAATGGACTACAGGATGGCAGTTTCCTTCCCGGCCCTGAGTTTTCCATGTGGCTGATGGCCACAGGTTCTTTTGTGAAAACCCCTGCAGCAGAGGGTTGGGTGTGTCAGTTTCGGTCTTGCAAGCAGGCAAAGCAGTAGGCTCTGCAGAGCTCAACCTGTGTCAGGCAACACAGGGCTAAGTGGAACCAAAAGGCCTGGCACCCTTAGCATACGTGGTGGTGCAGTTTCCAGCGGCAACCAGTCACGGACTGTCTTGTTTCCTGGCTGCGATCCGGAGGATACCGTTTCTTTTGACTTTTACTTTGAACTTTGATTGGTTACTGCTTCATCACTGCACAGTGTGGACACCGTTGCACTACAATATATATATACATATATATATATATATATATATATATAGTATAAAAAAGTAAGGGCCCCAGACACATTTCTTGCACAGGGGCCCCTGTCCGCCCCTGCATCAATCTACTCAGTATCTTCTGCTCTATGGCATGATGTCTGCAGACTAAAATAAACCCAGAGCCCTTTTCCATTTTTTTCCTCCCCTTTTTGTAAAAGCCATACTTTTTTAAAAATTTTCATTATTATAGCCATATGAAGACTTTTTTTTTGGAGCACAAATTGAACTTTTGAGTGACGCCATTATTTTGCCATATAATGTACTGGAAAACAGGAAAGAAATTCCAAATGCGGTGAATTCCACAATTGTTTTTTATATTCCATGCTTACTATATGGTAAAACTGACCTGGCAGTGTGATTACCCAGGTCAGTATGCGTACGCTGATACCAAACTTGTGAAATTTGTACAACAAAATGTTTTTTTCTTTTTCGCCATTTTCCGAGACTCTTAATGTTTTCATCTTTTGGGATTTGGGGCTGGATAATGGCTTAATTTTTGCACCCTGAGCTGACATTTTTATTGATATTATTTTGGGGTAAATGTGATGTTTTGTTCGCCACTTATTGCATTTTATTGAAATGTTGTGAAAACCTCAAAAAATGAATTCTGGCGTTTTGATTCTTTTTTCCTCTTTACACTGTTTACCGATTGGATTCATTTATTTTATATTTTGCTAGATCTTAAACATCTGAATGCAAAAATACCAAATGTATATATTTTTTATTGTTTTGAAGTTTTTTCTTTTGTAAAACTTTTTTCCACTATTTACTTTATTTAATAGTCCCCTTATGAGACTTGAACTGCAATCATCAAATCACCTGTTCTACACGTAGCAGTGCTTCAGCACTGTTCTATGTAGCAGAAATGATGATCTCCTAAGAACACCATCCATGAGGCGGCTTTCACAGGAGTATCATAATGATGGGCATGGAGCTCTTCAGCAGACCCTCTGCTTTCATTACAACCCATCGACACTCTGCGATCACATCATGGGCGCGATGATGAACGAGATGAATTACGCGCTTTCAGCCGGTGAGTGTAAAATCCCCCTAGCAGAGATTGACAGCAGGATTTAACAGGTTAACAGCTGTTGGCATAGCAGCACTCCACAGCATGCAGGTACAGCGCCCCAGAGATCTGGTCGTTGCAGTATGACACTCTGCCACTAAGGGGAGTGATGGTACATCTGATGGCACTGAAGGAATTCTACTGACCAGGTATCACCAGCACACATTACACTTCACACTCTGGCCACTAGGGGGAGAAAAAGGCTTTATTTATTGGGCCACTCCTCACACTGTTAAAACTAGGGGTTGGATAGGAAGTTAGTCAGAAGCTGACTGGGTTGGATTCAGGCAACATCCCGTGGCAGGGGGTGTTGCAGGGAGAAGACACAGGGGGTCCCTGTCAGGCGTGGGAACCTGGCAGGTGCCTAGCGAACAGAGCAGAATGTTACGGAACCGCGCCTGCACACCCCGCGGCCGTATCCTAAGAAAGTGACAGGAAGGGAAGGATATTGTGGAACAGTGAGAAACGAGATCAAGCACAAAGGAGAGCCAGTAGGAGTCGTGCCGTGAGACCGAGGCAACATCCTACTGAGGCGCGTAGCCAGTGATCGGAACACCGCGGGAGTAATTGACTCTAGGTCTTACTTCAAACTCCGCAGGACAGTTAATTATAGGTTGGCTGTCTACCTTAAATTTCCTACGAAGACAATGGGGGGCAATGTGTGGAGAGGGGTGTCTCTAGGCTCCCGGAAGAGCTCCGAGCCTTCCCATCATACGGGTGCGTCCTAGCCATAACATACCTGGGGGACGAGAAACTAGTAACATCTGGAACAAGCGAGAGAGAATTAGAAAGAATGAACGAACGAGAACAGCAGTTGTGAGGACTATTCCGAATGCTCAGCAGGGTAGCACTACAACACACAGGCGCTAGTGGTAGGCACTGATTTCCACCTGCAAAGGGAACTCTGGAAGTGCCCATCGGACCGGCCGGTCTCAGAAAGCCCTGTTAATCGTGCTCTGGATTGAGAATCCTGAAGTCTTCAGTAAAGAGGTAAAGAGACTGCAACCTTGTGTCCTCGTTATTGTCTGCACCTCACACCATCGCCATCCACCTTACTGGGAAGCCCTGGGGACATACTTCACCTGTGGGAAGGTATACCATCCAGCTGCCATTCCATCACCCAAGCGGACCCCACAGCAGCGTCGGTCACCCTGACCGAACACCACAGGTGGCGTCACGAATCCCTGATAGACTGTACCACCTTTATTGGACGCCCCTTAGCAGGGTCGCGGACTGGGTCTAGCCACCATGACAGCCTCAGAACTGAACCAGAGAGGCCCGGTACCGAGAACTCGTGGCCCTGTGTCTGGGGGCGCTCCAACTTGGCGTCACGAACAGGATCGTACTTAAGCCTGAGAAGCAGGTCATGTGTGCCTTGGAATTGTGATTGAAACATGTTTGGACTGTGATTTATTACAAAGACTGTGTATTGCTATCTGCCACGACATTCCCGCCAAAACTGCCGCCATTGCCGCGCCACACGGCGTGGAAGTGGGCGAGAAAGAACTGAAGAGCGCGAAAGATAATGGCCGCCCAGTCTAAGTATTGTTGTATCCTGAGGACGGGCCCGTCAGCCGCTGAGGTCCGACTTCTGATCCTCTATGGAGGGTGGGGACGGCCCGGGGACAGCCCGGGAAGAAGATCCAGAGGAGGGGACAAAGATGGCGACTTCCAGGCCACCACATGGAGACGACCCGGCCAGGCGCAGGCCTGCATCACCCACGGCGACCCCGGAGTCACCGCCGCAACAGAGATCGACCGCTGTGGAGCTGCCTGAAGGAAAACCCGGCAGACGGATGCCTGATGGCCGGGTGGCCGCCGCTGAGGCTCGGTGGCTGGCACCCTGCCTGGAGGCCCGCGCTCGGGTGAGTTCCCGGTTGGACCACCCGACGGAGATCCGTCTCTCCCCCGTGTCCCCTCCTCTACCCACTCCGGCCGTGTCAGATCCCCGCACCCAACTAGGGAATCGCGCTCCGCAGGAGCTGGACCTGAGGATCCTGCCGGTGACTGAACGCCGTCGACGCCTAGTGGCGTCATGGAGGAAACAGCCTCGACCTGTGACCACGATTGACCTCACAGAAGAGGAGAAGGTCCCACCATCACAGTGGGGGATGGTGGTCTTCTATAACCCCAAGGAGGAGGGGGGGTCATCCAGGAGATTGGAGAGCCCTTGCAGATCCGTGTCAACCGGAGCGAGGTGGAGCCCTGTTATGGAACGGTCGATGAGGATCGTGACCTGAGACCTGGGGATGCTGTGACCTACACCCGATGGCAAAGGGAGACCGGCTGGGTGGCTAGGGGTGTCCAGCGATGCGCAGTCCTTCAGGTTGCAGCTGAAGTTCCAGAGGGTGAAGCCCCTGCTGCGGACCACCAGGCAGACCAGGCCCCGCGTGTCATTGGGGGTCCCACCCGTTCTCGGCCGAGAGGGGTGGTCTGCGAGGTAAGACCGCAACCGTTGCAGCAATAAACCTCGAAGAACCGAAAAAGATGTAAATAGTTAACTGTTTCCTGTTTTGCTGCTTTAAACCCGTCCAGGGTTAACTCTTAAAGGGGTCCCTTTGTTTACCCGGGATCCCTTTTCTTTTTGTTTGTTCATCATTGTTTCCAAAGACTGCCGGATCATGAACAGTGAATGATTCCAAAACTGTTTTGTACATAGTTTGCACCTTCTTAAAGGTGCTCCCTACTGGTTTTACAAAAGAAAGAAGACTTTGCGAAGATAATGCTTTTGGACATGACGCAGAAGGTCTTGCTTTCATTGGACTTGCAGACAGAGAGAATCTGCACTACCTCCTAGAGACTCGGCTCCCTCTTAAAGGGAATGTTTACGTGTTGCCTTAGGAAAGGTTGAAATGTTGATAATGTTGAAATTTAGAAAAGTTTGATGTTAATAGAGATTGAGGACAAGAAGGATTGAAAGTGAACCCGTAGGGGTTAGAGAGAGAGAGTCCTCCTGAGAACCGTAGAACGACAGTTGGTTGTTGGAAGAGAGACCATGACAGTAGGCCCAGCCCGGAAGCTAGGCGGTCCTGCATTGGTGAAGCTAGAAAGAAAAGTTGAGTTAATTTATAGTAGGCCTTTAGTGGGTTCAGCTTATACGCCCTTAACCCCTTTACCCGCAAGGGTGGTTTGCACGTTATGGACCGGGCCAATTTTTACAATTCTGACCACTGTCCCTTTATGAGGTTATAACTCTGGAACGCTTCAACGGATCCCAGTGATTTTGACAATTTTTTCTCGTGACATATTGTACTTCATGATAGTGGTAAAAATTATTTGATATTACCTGCGTTTATTTGTGAAAAAAACGGAAATATGTCAAAAATTTTGAAAATTTTGCAATTTTCCAACTTTGAATTTTTATGCAATTAAATCACATAGATATGTCACACAAAATACTTAATATGTAACATTTTCCACATGTCTACTTTACATCAGCACAATTATGGAACCAAAATTTTTTTTTGTTAGGGAGTTATAAGGGTTAAAAATTGACCAGCAATTTCTCATTTTTACAACACCATTTTATTTTAGGGACCACATCTCATTTGAAGTCATTTTGAGGGGTCTATATGATAGAAAATACCCAAGTGTGTCACCTTTCTAAAAACTGCACCCCTCAAGGTTCTCATAACCACATTCAAGAAGTTTATTAACCCTTCAGGTGTTTCACAGGAATTTTTGGAATGTTTAAATAAAAATTAACATTTAACTTTTTTTCACAAAAAATTTACTTCAGCTCCAATTTGTTTTATTTTACCAAGGGTTACAGGAGAAAATGGACCCCAAACCTTGTAAAATTTGTCCTGAGTACGCCGATACCCCATAAGTGGAAGTAAACCACTGTTTGGGCACATGACAGGGCTTGGAAGCGAAGGAGCGCCATTTGACTTTTTAATGCAAAATTGACTGGAATTGAGATGGGACGCCATGTTGCGTTTGGAGAGCCACTGATGTGCCTAAACATTGAAACCCCCCACAAGTGACACCATTTTGGAAAGTAGACCCCCTAAGGAACTTATCTAGAGGTGTGGTGAGCACTTTGACCCACTAAGTGCTTCACAGAAGTTTATAATGCAGAACCGTAAAAATAAAAAATCATTTTTTTTCACAAAAATTATCTTTTTGCCCCCAATTTTTTATTTTCTCAATAGTAAGAGAAAAAATTGTAACCAAAAAGTTGTACAATTTGTCCTGAGTACGCGGATACCCCATATGTGGGGGTAAACCACTGTTTGGGCGCATGGGAGAGCTCGGAAAAGAAGGAGCGCCGTTTGACTTTTCAATGCAAAATTCACAGGAATTGAGATGAGACGCCATGTTGCGTTTGGAGAGCCACTTATGTGAGTAAACATTGAAACCCCCCCCACAAGTGACACCATTTTGGAAAGTAGACCCCCTAAGGAACTTATCTAGATGTGTGGTGAGCACTTTGACCCACCAAGAGCTTCACAGAAGTTTATAATGCAGAGCCGTAAAAATAAAACAAAATTTTTTTCCCACAAAAATTATTTTTTAGTCCCCAGTTTTGTATTTTCCCGAGGGTAACAGGAGAAATTGGACCCCAAAAGTTGTTGTGCAATTTGTCCTGAGTGCACTGATACCCCAAATGTCGGGGGGAACCACCGTTTGGGCGCATGGGAGGGCTTGGAAGGGAAGGAGCGCCATTTGGAAAACAGACTTAGATGGAATGGTCTGCAGGCGTCACATTGCGTTTGCAGAGCCCCTAATGTACCTAAACAGTAGAAACCCCCCACAAGTGACCCCATATTGGAAACTAGACCCCCCAAAGAACTTATCTAGATGTGTTGTGAGAACTTTGAGCCCCCAAGTGTTTCACTACAGTTTCTAACGCAGAGCAGTGAAAATAAAAAATAAAAAATTCCCCCCAAAATTATTTTTTAGCCCCAGTTTTGTATTTTCTCGAGGGTAAAAGGAGAAATTGTGCCCTAAAAGTTGTTGTCCAATTTGTCCTGAGTGCGCTGATGCGCCATATGTGGGGGGGAACCACCGTTTGGGCGCATAGGAGGGCTCAGAAGGGAAGGAGCGCCATTTGGAATGCAGACTTAGATGGAATGGTCTGCAGGCGTCACATTGCGTTTGCAGAGTCCCTAATGTACGCAAACAGTAGAAACCCCCCACAAGTGACCCCATATTGGAAACTAGACCCCCCCACGAACTTATCTGGATGTGTTGTGAGAACTTTGAGCCCCCAAGTGTTTCACTACAGTTTATAACGCAGAGCCGTGAAAATAAAAAATCTTTTTTTTTCCCACAAAAATTATTTTTAGCCCCCAGTTTTGTATTTTCCCAAGGGTATCAGGAGAAATTGGACCCCAAAAGTTGTTGTCCAATTTGTCCTGAGTACGCTGATACCCCATATGTTGGGGTAAACTCCTGTTTGGACACACGGGAGAGCTCGGAAGGGAAGGAACACTGTTTTACTTTTTCAATGCAGAAATGGCTGGAATTGAGATCGGACGCCATGTCGCGTTTGGAGAGCCCCTGATGTGTCTAAACAGTGGAAACCCCCCAATTATAACTGAAACCCTAATCCAAACACACCCCTAACCCTAATTCCAACGGTAACCCTAACCACACCTCTAACCCAGACACACCCCTAACCCTCATCCCAACCCTATTCCCAACCGCAAATGTAATCCAAACCCTAACCCTAACTTTAGCCCCAACCCTAACTGTAGCCTTAACCCTAACTGTAGCCCTAGCCCTAACCCTAGCCCTAACCAAAACCCTAGCCCTAACCCTAGCCCTAACCCTAACCCTAGCCCTAACCCTAAACCTAGCCCTAACCATAGCCCTAACCCTAATGGGAAAATGGAAATAAATACATTTTTTTAATTTTTTTATTTTTCCCTAACTAAGGGGGTGATGAAGGGGGGTTTGATTTACTTTTATGGCGGGTTTTTTAGCAGATTTTTATGATTGGCAGCCGTCACACACTGAAAGACGCATTTTATTGCAAAAAATATTTTTTGCGTTACCACATTTTGAGAGCTATAATTTTTCCATATTTGAGTCCACAGAGTCATGTGAGGTCTTTTTTTTTTGCGAGACGAGTTGACGTTTTTATTGGTAACATTTTCGGGCACGTGACTTTTTTTATCGCTTTTTATTCCGATTTTTGTGAGGCAGAATTACCAAAAACCAGCTATTCATGAATTTCTTTTGGGGGAGGCGTTTATACCGTTCCGCTTTTGGTAAAATTGATAAAGCAGTTTTATTCTTCGGGTCAGTACGATTACAGCGATACCTCATTTATATAATTTTTTTTATGTTTTGGTGCTTTTATACGATAAAAACAGTTTTATAGAAAAAATAATTATTTTTGCATCGCTTTATTCTGAGGACTATAACTTTTTTATTTTTTTGCTGATGTTGCTGTATGGCAGCTCGTTTTTTGCGGGACAAGAAGATGCTTTCAGCGGTACCATGATTATTTATATCCGTCTTTTTGATCGCGTGCTATTCCACTTTTTGTTCGGCGGTATGATAATAAAGCGTTGTTTTTTGTCTCGTTCTTTTTTTCTTACGGTGTTTACTGAAGGGGTTAACTAGTGGGACTGTTTTATAGGTCGGGTCGTTACGGACGCGGCGATACTAAATATGTGTACTTTTATTGTTTTTTTTTATTTAGATGAAGAAATGTATTTATGGGAATAATATATATATATATTTTTTTCATTATTTAGGATTTTTTTTTTTTTTTTTACACATTTGTAAAAATTTTTTTTAACTTTTTTACTTTGTCCCAGGGGGGACAATTCAGAACGGTGATCTGCCAGTTTAAACAGCACTCTGACAGATCACCGATCTGTCTCAGAGCGCTGCAGCGTTACCAAGTGCCTGCTCTGAGCAGGCACTTGGTAAGCCACCTCCCTCCCTGCAGGACCCGGATCCGCGGCCATCTTGGATCCGGGATTTGCATCAGGAAGGAGGTAGGAGACCCCCGGAGCAACGCGATCACATCACGTTGCTGCGGGGGTCTCAGGGAAGCCCGCAGGGAGCCCCCTCCCTGCGCGATGCTTCCCTGCACCGCCGGCACATCGCGATCATGTTTGATCGCGGTGTGCCGGGGGTTAATGTGCCGGGGGCGGTCCGTGACCGCTCCTGGCACATAGTGCCGGATGTCAGCTGCGATAAGCAGCTGACACCCGGCCGCGATCGGCCGTGCTCCCCCTGTGAGCGCGGCCGATCGCCTATGACGTACTATTCCGTCCTTGGGAAGTAGGGCCCACCCCACATGGATGGAATAGTACGTCTAATGGCAGAAAGGGGTTAAAGGAAAAGTTAAATTATTGTTCAGAGTTTGCACTTAGTAGAATACCCGGCTGGGTGATAAGAGTTACCGTATATACTCGAGTTTAAGCCGAGATTTTCAGCCCAAATTTTTGGGCTGAAAGTGCCCCTCTCGGCTTATACTCGAGTCAAGGTGGGTGGCAGGGTCGGCGGGTGAGGGGGTGAGGGCGCTGAGGCATACTTACCTGCTTCCAGCGATCCTGGCGCTGTTCCCTGCCGTCCCACGGTCTTCGGTGCTGCAGTTCTTCCTCTATCAGCGGTCACGTGGGACCGCTGATTAGAGAAATGAATAGGCGGCTCCACCTCCCATAGGGGTGGAGCCGCCTATTCATTTCTCTAATCAGCGGTAACGGTGACCGCTGATAGAGGAAGAAGCTGCGGCACCGAAGTCCAGCTGTCCGGGAGAAGGAGCAGGACGCCAGGACCAGGTAAGTATCGCATATTCACCTGTCCACGTTCCAGCCACCGGGCGCCGCTCCATCTTCCCGGCGTCTATCTGCGCTCTGACTGTTCAGGTCAGAGGGCGCGATGACGCGTATAGGCTACGTTCACACTAGCGTTTCCCGTTTTGCATCGTATTTGCGTCGGGCGATGCAGCGGCGACGCATGCATCATGCGCCCCTATATTTAACATGGGGGACGTATGGGTCTTTTTGTGCTGCGTTGTGCGACGCATGCGTCTTTTTTGCCGCAAGCGTCGGACCAAGAAAACGCAACAAGTTGCATTTTTCTTGCGTCCAAATTTCGGCAAAAAACGACGCATGCGTCGCAAAACGCAGCGTTTTTGCGTGCGTTTTGGTGCGTTTTAGCGTGCGTTGTGCGTTGCGTCGCCGACGCAGCGGCGCACAACGCTAATGTGAATGTAGCCATAGTGTGCGCGGCGCCCTCTGCCTGATCAGTCAGAGCGGAGAGACGCTGGGACCGGACCCCAGAACGAGACGCTGGGCGCTGCAATCAAGAAAGGTGAGTATGTGTTTTTTTTTTTTTTTACTGCAGCAGCAGCAGCAACAATGGCAGAGATTTATGTGGGGAAATATGAACGGTGCAGAGCACTATATGGGGCACAGCTATAGGGCAATAATGAACGGTGCAGAGCACTATATGGGGCACAGCTATAGGGCAATAATGAACGGTGCAGAGCACTATATGGGGCACAGCTATAGGGCAATAATGAACGATGCAGAGCACTATATGGGGCACAGCTATAGGGCAATAATGAACGGTGCAGAGCACTATATGGGGCACAGCTATAGGGCAATAATGAACGGCGCAGAGCACTATATGGGGCACAGCTATGGGGAAATAATGAACGGTGCAGAGCACTATATGGGGCAGAGCACTATATGGCACAGCTATGGGGAAATAATGAACGGTGCAGAGCACTATATGGGGCACAGCTATAGGGCAATAATGAACGGCGCAGAGCAGTATATGGGGCACAGCTATGGGGAAATAATGAACGGTGCAGAGCACTATATGGGGCAGAGCACTATATGGCACAGCTATGGGGAAATAATGAACGGTGCAGAGCACTATATGGGGCAATAATGAACAGTGCAGAGCACTATATGGCACAGCTATGGGGAAATAATGAACGGTGCAGAGCACTACATGGCACAGCTATGGGGAAATAATGAACGGTGCAGAGCTATGGGGAAATAATGATCTATTTTTATTATTGAAATTCACCGGTAAATGCTGCATTTCCACCCTAGGCTTATACTCGAGTCAATAAGTTTTCCCAGTTTTTTGTGGCAAAATTAGGGGGGTCGGCTTATACTCGGGTCGGCTTATACTCGAGTATATACGGTATTTATAGTCATAATGTTATTTTAAAAAAAATAAAAATGTAATCCTGTTTTTATTTGTAACGTTCAAGTGTCCTCACCTCCCATAAAGGGAAGCATTGTTCTATTTACTTGTTTTAAGCATTTCAAAAATTTTGTATGTCTTTGCTGAAATGTATTGTTGTTCTTCTTCCCAGTCCAGGAGTACTGGATTTAACCAGGGGGGAGTGCAGCGCCCCAGAGATCTGGTCGTTGCAGTATGACACTCTGCCACTAAGGGGAGTGATGGTACGTCTTATGGCACTGAAGGAATTCTACTGACCAGGTATCACCAGCACACATTACACTTCACACTCCGGCCACTAGGGGGAGAAAAATGCTTTATTTATTGGGCCACTCCTCACACTGGTAAAACTAGGGGTTGGATAGGAAGTTAGTCAGAAGCTGACTGGGTTGGATTCAGGCAACATCCCGTGGCAGGGGGTGTTGCAGGAAGAAGACACAGGGGGTCCCTGTCAGGCGTGGGAACCTGGCAGGTGCCTAGCGAACAGAGCAGAATGTTACGGAACCGCGCCTGCACACCCCGCGGCCGTATCCTAAGAAAGTGACAGGAAGGGAAGGATATTGTGGAACAGTGAGAAACGAGATCAAGCACAAAGGAGAGCCAGTAGGAGTCGTGCCATGAGACCGAGGCAACATCCTACTGAGGCGCGTAGCCGGTGGCCGGAACACCGCGGGAGTAATTGACTCTAGGCCTTACTTCGAACTCTGCAGGACAGTTAATTATAGGTTGGCTGTCTACCTTAAATTTCCTACGAAGACATAGGGGGCAACGCGTGGAGAGGGGCGCCTCTAGGGTCCCGGAAGAGCTCCGAGACTTCCCGTCATACGGGTGCGTCCTAGCCATAACATACCTGGGGGACGAGAAACGTAACATCTGGGACAAGCGAAAGAGAATTAGAAAGAACGAACGAACGAGAACAGCAGTTGTGAGGACTATTCCGAATGCTCAGCAGGGTAGCACTACAACACACAGGCGCTAGTGGTAGGCACTGATTTCCACCTGCAAAGGGAACCCTGGAAGTGCCCATCGGACCGGCCGGTCTCAGAAAGCCCTGTTAATCGTGCTCTGGATTGAGGATCCTGAAGTCTTCAGTAAAGAGGTAAAGAGACTGCAACCTTGTGTCCTCGTTATTGTCTGCACCTCACACCATCGCCATCCACCTTACTGGGAAGCCCTGGGGACATACTTCACCTGTGGGAAGGTATACCATCCAACTGCCATTCTATCACCCCAGCAGACCCCACAGCAGCGTCGGTCACCCTGATCGAACACCACAGCTGGCGTCACGAATCCCTGATAGACTGTAGCACCTTTATTGGACGCCCCTTAGCAGGGTCACGGACCGTGACAGCCTCAGAACTGAACCAGAGAGGCCCAGTACCGAGAACTCATGGCCCTGTGTCTGGGGGCGCTCCACAGGCTGATTAAATCAGCTGTCATGTATGGGGAAAGATGTGGGCTCAGCGTTGGAGCCCACACCAAAGTCAGGGACGCAGCGTATTATGTAAATATACGTCATATGTCGAGAAGAGGTTAAAGATGACTTATCATCAAAAATCTATTTTTTTTTTAAATATAAAAATGGTTTTACTTACTTTAGCTCGATACTGTCAGTATCTACCTACAAATCTTTCTTTTTGGATGTATTTTTCAGTGGAGCACTGCCATCTTGTGGATAGAACAGCTGCTCGCTGAACTCTTTGTACCACCCATGCTTGTAATGCACATGTGCAGGCACAGAGACCGGAAGTGGTCCAAACCAATACATTATAGAAGACTTTTCCCTTACTGTCTGCAGATTTGCTGTCAACTATTGTCACACTGATCTGTGCCCTGATTGGTTTGAAAATGCTCCAACAAGAGCAAAGACCAGTGCAGTATTGATGGACAGAGGAGCTGCTGACAGAGACAACTGTAATATACTTTTCACTGGTTGACCGGTAGTGATCCACTTCTTTTGCATTCTAACGCCACTTATTTACTTGCAAACATTGTTCTACGTCACCATATTTTGAGAGCTGTAGCTTTTTATTTTTATTTTTTTTGCTGACAAAGCTGTATGAGGGCATTTTGTTTCATAAGTTGAAGACTATATCTCTACCAATTACTGGTTTATTACATGTTTTCGATAGCTTCGATTTGGCTTCTGATTTTTCAGAGTAGAATGAACAAAAAACAGCACAAATTTGCATTGCCATATCAGTTTTGCATCTCCCTGTTCTGAGAGCAGTACATTTTTATAGGTCATCTTGGTAGACAATTCCCTGCGAGTGCTCATGCACAACTGACACCTGCTCAGCCATATAAAGGTGGTGCTGAAGAATAAGGAGCATTATTGACTGCCTTAAAAAGGTGTATCAGTTGTCATTAAGGGGATAATATTTAACAGTGGAATAAATTCCTCAGCCTCTTAGCTCTGCAATTTTCCTATACCCCTTCAAAGCTTCAATAAATCTTTCTGTAATATTCTATTAGCATTGTCGGTGTTAATTTCCTAACAGGGTTAACTATCTTTTTTACCATTTGTGCCGGTTACTGTTTTGGTCTCAGCATCAATCCAAGCCTATGTTATTCCTGGGACTTGTGGCTCTGACAGGTCTAGACGTTATGGGATTAATCTTGTTAATTTGTGTTTCTATCTGCTATTACCACTAGGTAGGATTGTTAATAGTAGGCCAGTTAGTAGTTCTGATATACTGGTAAATACTTACTTCAGGACTGTGCTCCTGTGTTTTGTTCTGTATATTCCCATTCTTTGACCTCAGCTTTACAGTTGACTACATAATCTACTATGTAATTGTCTAAGGGTCACTTCCGTCTGTCTGTCTTTCTGTCTCTGTCACGGATATTCAGTGGTCGCGGCCTCTGTCTGTCATGGAAATCCAAGTCGCTGATTGGTCGCGGCAAAACAGCCACAACCAATCAGCGACGGGCACAGTCCGGAAGAAAATGGCCGCTCCTTCCTCCCCGCAGTCAGTGCCCAGCGCCCGCATACTCCCCTCCGGTCAGTGCTCACACAGGGATAATGGCAGCTTTGACCGTGGTGTAACGCACTCGGTTAACGCTGCTATTAACCCTGTGTGACCAACTTTTTACTATTCATGCTGCCTATCCAGCATGAATAGTAAAAAGATCTAATGTTAAAAATAATGAAAAAAAAATAAAAAATAGTTATATTCTCACCCTCTGGTGGCCCCCAGATCGAAGCGGTTACCGACGCTCCTTGCGACAACCTGGTTACCGCTCCATGCATTGCGGTCTCGCGAGATGATGACGTCCAGTCTCGCGAGACCGCTATGTCATCATCTCGCGAGACCGCAATGCACTCTTCAGACCGCAGCGCACGAGAAGCGTCGGTAACCGCTTCGTACCGGGGGGCCAACGGAGGGTGAGTACATAACTATTTTTTATTTTAATTCTTTTTTTAACAGGGATATGGTGCCCACATTGCTATAGACTGCGTGGGCTGTGCAATATACAATGTGGGCTGCGCAATGTACTACGTGGGCTGCGCAATGTACTACGTGGGCTATGCAATGTACTACGTGGGCTGCGCAATGTACTACGTGGGCTATGCAATATACTACGTGGGCTGCACAATATACTACGTGGCCTCTGCAATGTACTACGTGGGCTGCGCAATGTACTATGTGGGCTGCGCAATATACTTCGTGGGTTGCGCAATATACTTCGTGGGCTGCGCAATATACTTGGTGGGCTGCGCAATATACTTCGTGGGCTCCGCAATATACTTCGTGGGCTGCGCAATATACTTCGTGTGCTGTGCAATATACTTCGTGGGCTGCGCAATATACTTCGTGGGCTGCGCAATATACTTCGTGGGCTGGGCAATATACTACGTGGGCTGGGCAATATACTGCGTGGGCTGCGCAGTATACTACGTGGGCTGCGCAGTATACTACGTGGGCTGCGCAGTATACTACGTGGGCTGCCCAGTATACTACGTGGGCTGCACAATATACTATGTGGGCTGTGCAATATATAACGTGGGCTGCGCAATGTTCTACGTGGGCTGTATACTACGTGGGCTGTGCAATATACTATGTGTGCTGCGCAATATACGTGTACTGCATGGGCTGCGCAATGTACTGCATGTACTGCATGGGCTGCGCAATGTACTGCATGGGCTTTGCTATACACTACGCATACATGTTCTAGAATACCCGATGCGTTCGAATCGGGCCACCATCTAGTTATTTTATAATTCTGTAACTGACCTGACCTCCTGGATCTGACCCTGCTACCTGACTATCCTTCCTGCCAGCTGGCACCACCAAATAGCAGCTGACTCTGTGGCGCTAACCCAGGGAACCCTCTGTAAAGTCCAGATCCCTGTATAGAGGTTAAAAGGTGAAGGCCAGGGCAAGCCCTGGGTTCTGGGAAAGTGAGTAACTTGCATCTAGCCTGCTCATAGTAGCCATTTTGGAGCTGCAAGTTGATTTTGAATAATGCACTCATGACATATACACTAATGTTAAAAAGCTACACTGTATGTCTTTTAAAACAGGGGTACTTAATCAGTGAACATATCTGAATCTGCCTGAGAATGACAGTTATCTATTCCCTACCAATTTGTCATCGTAGTTGCATTGTACGAGGGTAGAGACTCCTACAGGATATTCATGACATTGGGTCTGCCTTTAGGAGTGAGACAACATCTAGGGCACCAAAAATGCATTAACAGGAGTTCAAAGTTCAAAGTTCAATTAAACTTTCCAACTCATTAGCTTAGGTATGTTAGGTAGCATTCTTTCCTAGAACTGGCAAGAAGTTATTGATATTTTCTATAGTATCAACAACAAGGGAAGTATAATGCTGAAAAATACAGTTGTGTTTTGCATGGCACTGCAAACTAAGAATTGTTGGAACATTTTTCTGGTGCTATGTTTTTATACTGGCATAATTCCTAGGTCAGATTTCCAAGTCTCCTTACTTATTGTCTAATTTCTGTAATGCTGATGGACTTGAAACTAATGTGCCCAGGGGTCGGGCTTTCTATGGAGTGATTTGACTAAGTTTCTACCAGGTCTTTACTAGAGTCCCTGATGGTAAGGATAGGCTGGTCCATCGATAGACATTAGATACCCCTCCAGGGCAGTCCCTGGGGCTGCAGCAGCTGACAAACTATATGAAGCCAAGACGTGGTCAGACATTCTGGTTTTAGGGCAGGTAACACGGGTTCATGCTAAATGGTAAATCAGCTGGGTTAATAGCAGAAGAAACAGAACACACATGCACCTACAGAATGCAGAAGCAAGCAACTGGGAGCCAACGATGGGGCAAGGAGTGATGGAAGGAGCTGTCTAATAAACCCACTGCTGCTTAAGGATAGGCTGGGGAAGGTAAACCCTGGAAGACATTGCGGGGCTACATTACTGTAAGATGTGGCCATGTCTACCTTTAGCGAGATGGAGATACTCTAGAAGCAGAGTTGGCAGTGAGCACAAGACTGCACAGGAAGATGGCACTGGGGAAGAAGAGTGGTGAATGCAGTGAGTAGGGTGGCGCTGAAAATGCTTCCGAGATGACTGCATGACAATTTCCAATTGTTAATTGAGCAGACATGTGTCTGCTTTCTAGGGGAAAAGCTCTTATTTCATCATTGATTTCCTCTTACCTGACATTTGCTTCAAATTAGGAATAGCTTTCCCTCTTCGTTTTCTGTTACCAGTGTAAATGTCTTATCATCCGGAACCTCTATGCTTATGATCCATGCCCCATCTTTCCCAGTGAGTGCTGGCTCAGTTGTCAGCAAAGGTCTCTTAATGGTTTCATGTTAGCTGATTTAGATTTAGAATATTAGCCTCAAGATAAGCAATTTTCACACACTGTGCAATAGTATTCTTCTTGAAACTGTTTAAAATCGCTTATTTCATATCCACATACTATTTATAAAATTTTTATATGAAAAGGGAAAATTATATAAAAATGTAAAAATTATATGAAAAAGTAAAGAAACTAAAAATATAATATTTATCATAATGTTGCATTTCAATGTCCTGCCATGTTATTTGTTTCTATAGTAGTGTCTTCTCTGTTATCATCATTTTAAGTTTTGTATCCTCAGTAATGTATGAAGTAGGCATATGCTAGAACCACAAAATACATCATCTACATAACATAAACACATCATTGTTGCAGATCAGATATTTTAAATAAGAATGATTGCTGATTTATCTGACTAACCAGACATGACAAACAATGCTAACACAGGCTTATTCATTACTGGCTGACTCAGTGCGTTCATTCAATTTATGGATGTTTTTGCTAGATCCTTTCAATTTCAGTCATTTTACATTTTGCTTTGCAAAATAATCATTCCATTCCATAGCCTTTCCTGAACTCATTTGCTTAACTTTACAACCTACAAACCAAAAGGATAAAATAGCCACTTATTTATAAAGAAAATATTTTGCTACAATTATGCAATACATTATCAAGTAAAAAGAAAAAAAATATCCTTCATACAACGCAAGCAGTGGTGAGTCCAGATATATTGTAGCATATATGCATGTACCATATGCCTATATAATTTATTTAGATGATTCGAGTAAGGGAATTCAACAGAAGGTGCACAAAAACATGAAAAGGGAAAAAAATGGTTCAAATAGTAATTTATTTATATTACACCAACATATTCTGCAACATTTTAACATTGGAAGTGAGCAAATTGTTTGAAATTAAAATGTTCTGGTTTCTGGAATGTTCCCCCAAATTTATTTTGCATTGAATAAATTTGACATGAATCGCATAACAAAATGTCTCTATTTTACCAGGAAAAATATTTGTATTAAAATCTGAGTTCAGCCTATGGAACTTGTTTTAAGTATGGCAACGCAAAGAAAGTCTGTTTAAAGACCAAGTGACCTAAACGTTCCTGGCTTAGGGAAAACATATGAAAGGCGGTGGTAACCAGTAGACATCAGTGAACCTTTTAAGTTTTGGTTCGATTCACCAAACGTTTAGACGTTCGCGGAACATGTTTTATGAACGTCCCCGAACCCTATTAAATTCCATGGGAGGACATACCAAACGTACACACAACACCTTAGGGGGTGACAAAAAGCTTCCCAAACATCTAAAATTAGGGGCAGACACCATTAAATGAGGCATCAATTAACCCACAGTAGAAATGTGCAGATGGCACAGCAGCAGTCAACCATGGGCCATGCATGAGGTATCAGTGTTTGGGCCAGCATTTACAGCTTTGAATTGAAGTTTCAATGAGGACCTTGTGGTTAAGGGAGCTGTGTAAGTAATCTTAGCTGAGGTCCTGATACCTCATGCAACACCTCCAATTTTTTTTCTCAGTCACATTCAGCTAGCACAAACATCAGTTTCATACAGTACTATTGTTAGAAAAATGCAGGAAGGTAACACAGGTAGTTGAGTGGACGTAAGTGCTTGCCTGCCTGTCTGAGAACCCTACTTACACAGACAACTCATCAGATGGAGATCCAACTTGGAGTCTTCATATTTTCAAAAAATATTGTCACACACCACTAAAGTGGCATCAATTTCCACAGAGAAATAGTATAATAGGCCTCTGACACACCTCCCACCACAGGCAAGCCACCAGATGGAGCCCCAACTTGGAGTCTGTACACTTACTTTTTTTTGTAACATTGGCAGCCGTAGCCTCAGCAGGCACAGAAGCCACAACAAAGTTGTCACAGACTGCAATAACAAGAGATCGATATATGACACTAAAAACAACACCATCACATAGTCTGCCCAGTCTGCGACTGGGGTGCAAAAGTAATTGGAGATCCAAGACCTTTTGATGTGAGTTAGGCAGTCTACACTTTCAGTGGACAGTCAGATGTGCTTATCTGTCAGAACAACACCAGCAATACTGAAGACATGTTCTGAGAGAATGCTGGCTGCTGGGCATGACAAAACCCCCAAGGCATGACAGGCGAGCTCATGCTACACTTTCATTTTTAAAGACCAAAATTCAAAACGGTCTAAACCCTCCTCTAATAACATTGATGCTGAGCCACAGATACTCCTGCACCATTCTCTCCAGTTGTTCATAACGTGTCATACTTGTACTCTGTTCTGCTGGTGCACGGGCTGGTCTAAAAAAAAATGTGTGGAGCGACTTACAGAAATTGCCACCTATGCTAATGTTTTTGCGATGATGTTTTGACATTCCTGGGGTTGGATGTCTAGAACTGCGATGCTCACTGTGTGCCTTACTGCTCTCTTGGGGAAGACCACTCTTAAGATTGTCTATAAGCGTATTTCGATATTCTAGCATACATACATCCCTTTCCAGGGGGGAAAGCATCTGGCTAAATTTACTCTTATGAAGTGGATCTAACAGTGTACCAACCCAGTATTCAGCACTATTTCTAACCCTAAGAATATGGGCATCATGATGAATATAGTGCAGCAAGAAGGCGCTCATAGATCGGGCGCTTCCATTAGGTCAAAGTTCATGGAGTGTTGTTGGCAGAGTAACACTCAAGGTTGCTTCTTCCATCCACTTCCGCCAACCATGGACAACAGCAAGGGATTCATTATCCTATTTTATCTAGTGACTGTGGCACGTCCATCATCTCTTCCTCCCCGTCCTCCTCCATTTGTTCCTCGGCTCCTGCTTCTTCACTAACAGTTTGTCTGGTACTATGAGCCCCCCTCAATCACTGTAAGCCACCCTCCCATGGCACCCGCCTGTGCAACGACAGTCCGGAAAATTGATATTGCTCTCACTTCCGCATCCTCCTCTGCTTACATCTCTTCCTCTTGAACCACCATCTCCTCATGCAGACTATTCAAAGTGTGCTCCAGCATATTGATGACCGATATAGTGATGCTGATGATGGCATCATCAGTGCTAACCCTTCTTAGTAGCCATTTCAAAACTGTGCTGAAGAATGCACAGGTCCTTCATCTGTGCGCAAGCGTGATTTTCACCACGTCCATACTGCGTTAGCCCAGGCTATGCAAAAGGATATGCGGCACCAGGGTTCATCGCTGCTGCCACAGACGCTGCAAAGTGTGCAGAGTAGAATTTCACCTTGTTGGAACATCGCAAATCAAACGGTTAACCGGTAGACAGAAAGACTTCTGTAGCTATGCAAGTTGATGACCTGCCGGGTTCAATCAGCAAAAATAAGCACACAGCGACAGTGCTTTATGCAGCAGCGTATCCAGGCCAAAATGGTGGCACAAAAATTGCTGCACCAGGTTGAGGATGTGCGCTGTGCAAGGTACATGTGTGAGGTTGCCCCGGCGTTGGGCTGCCTCCAGGTCTGCACCATTATCGCACACTGCTTTCACTGGCTCCAGGCTCCGTAGAGACAGCCATTGCTCGAACTCGGCCTGGATAGCTGTCCACAACTCTTGAGCTGTGTGACCGCAATCTCTAAGTCATATTCATGACATGACGACACTGGCTATTTATATTGGCTCCTGGTTTTTACATTGTTTATTGTATACTGCTGTATTTAGTTACCTTGAGCTATGGTGTGCACAATATTGTCTCTGACAATATTGTCAAGTCTGGGAGTCATATACTGTACTTCACAATACTTTATCATTTAATGTTTATTGATATCTCTTATCCTGAGGAGGAATCAGAGACAATTAGAATAACATTATGCAAAAAGGTAAATATACCCCTAGATGTGTTTGATTGTTTAATTATACACCTCGCATCCTTGTGCATAGTATGGCCATTTTGCACTATGTTTTTACTTCTAGATTGGTTGTAAATATTATTCCAGGATGTGTCATATTCTGTGTTATCATAGTTTGGGCACTGACTGTTTATATTTCATGTCCAGTGTTTGCTTTTTTTTCATCACCTGTATGGTCAGCTTGCATCTCCAATTATTTTAGCCTTGTTCTAAAGATTATGTAAATTAATAAAAATATTTATCTGTTTTTGAAATTTTGTGTTGGAGGACTTTGTTTGTCCTACAACATATCTTTTGGCTTGCATACGGTCCTCCATATCTATATTTCAGTTCTATTCTTTTTGTAGTACATTGAGCTATGTCTGCACAGTACGGAGGTGAGGGGGATTCTATTTGCACTGTTGGAACACATGGCTGAATAAGGAAGGGGAGGAGGGCACATGTAGAGGCCCTAGAGGAGGTGGAGGAGCCAGAAGCAGTGAAGGAAGTGTTAGATACTGATGTTTGTACTGCAAGGCTTGGGGATTCAAAGACTTGTGGAGCTACCCCTTTACTACCTGCCCCCACAGCCATCAGAGTGACCCAGTGCCCAGTCAGCGAGATGTAACGGCCCTGCCCATGTTTGCTTGTACAGGTGTCAGTGGTGAAAAGCGCCCTGGAAGACATAGATTTTTTCTTGAAATGGGTGAAGTTGTCTGCGATATGCTAGTATTGCACAGGCACAGCTTTCTTAGAGAAGTAATGGTGACTGGGCAACTGGTACTGGGGGACTGCGAAGGCCATCAATTTTCTGAAACTGTCTATATCCACCAGGCAAAAAGGTGGTATTTTCGTGGCCAAAAGATTGGAGATGGTGTAGTTCAAGCTCTTAGCTTTGGCATGTGAAGGAGGAAACATTATTTTAGGTGACCACAACTGTGGGATCAAGGGCTGACTGCTGTGCTGAGAGAGGGTAGAGTATGATGAACAGGACAAATTGCTGGACTGTGAGTGAGGTGCAGGTGGAAATGTTATGGTGGATTGAGAATGATGTGTTGTGCTAGGGGACACAAAAACAGCAGGTATGTCCACTTCTGTAACAGCTGATGGGCTCTCACTCACCACGAATGTAGGGGATAAGCCAGTGGAGTTTCTGTGGCTGAAGACCTGAGTGAGAAGACTTGGCCCTTTGATGGATTGAGGAAAAAGCAGCAGATGTGGTTGATGGGACAGCCGAGTCTGCATTTTAGTGCAGTGAGACTCCCTCACTATGGCATGTTGATCGTTCATGTGCCGGTTCATGCATGTAGCTGTCAAATTATTGCAATTTTTTTGCCTCTACAGAATTTTTTTTGTAAGTTTGGGAGATAACATGAGTTGGGTTATCCTATGCGGTCTGAAAAAAACACCCAGGCAAGGCAACTCTTGCCGCCCCTGTGAACTGCACACTCGTGACCGCTACTGGCCACAGCCAGAATTGAGGCTGAGGATGCAGTCACCCTCCTCTTCCTGCCCAGACAACACAGTACAGTCCGCATGCGCCTCTGGTATCTGAGTCTCATCGGGATCACCTCCACCTCCGGTGGTTAACATCTCATGATGAAGCTCTGGCTTCTGCTTGGATCCTACTTCGCACAGCCCTGAATCCAACATGAAAACATTTTGGGCATCACTGCAGATGCTTTCCTCCAGGACTCTGGATTCTGTGATTCGTTGTAGCAGAACTCTGATGCTCATGGAATAGAATGTGTGAACAGCTCTGCAGAATGGTCTGTCTGTGGTTCTTCACAGTCAGTTGGGTGTATGGAAATTTGTGACGTGGGGAAACAAGGGTGATTGGGGTGCCGTCTCTGAGGATTGTACTATGTGCAATGTTAAGTTGGAGGAAAAGGAGGAGGGTTCACGTGATGCAGTGCTTGCCATCCACTGGAGCACATGCTCTTTCTGAGCCTCATCTAAAAGTCATACAGCTGTCCAGCTGGCAAAGAAAAGGAGTGGAGAAGCCTGTTCAGTAAGAGATGTTGTCTGTGGTTTTCCGAACAGATAATAATAATAATAATTTTTATTTATAAAGCGCCAACATAGCAGTTTCAAAGGTGAGAAAAGGTCGGATTCTGGAGATGTTTTTAAGATGCAGGTGACAAGAGCGAGTGAGTGATCGGATATAGGGAGTAAAGGAAAGTTCGGTGTCAAATATGACCCCAAAACAGTGGGCATGCTGCTTGGGAGTTGTGGTTGAACCTTCCAGGGTAATTTCAATGTTGGGTAGAGTGAGGTTAGTAGAAGGTAGAAGCACAAGAAGTTCCGTTTTGGAGAGATTTAGTTTCAGATAGAGGGAGGACATGATGTTAGAGACAGCAGACAGACAATCCTTGGCATTTTGAATTAGGGTAGGGGTGATGTCAGGGGAAGAAGTGTATAATTGGGTGTCGTCAGCATAGAGAAGATACTGGAACACAAATCTACTGATTGTTTGTCCAATATGGGCAGTGTATAGACAGAAGAGGAGGGGGCCTACGACTGAGCCCTGCGGAACCCCGATAGTAAGGGGACAAGGAGAGGAAGAGGAGCCTGCAAAAGATACAGTGAAGGAGCGGTCAGAGAGGCAGGAGGAGAACCATGAAAGGGCTGTGTGCTTGAGGCCTATAGAGCGGAGCATAGTGAGGAGGAGCTGGTGATCCACAGTGTCAAATGCGGCAGAGAGATCTAGGAGAATCAGCAGGGAGCAATGACCTTTGGATTTAGCTTTTATTAGATCATTAGAGACTTTAGTAAGGGCAGTTTCAATGGAGTGTAAAGAGCAGAAACCAGATTGTAAGGGGTCGAGAAGAGTTATCTGAGAGATAGCGGATTAGACGGGAGTGGACCAAGCGTTCCAGGAGTTTAGAGAAGAAGGAAAGGTTAGAGACAGGTCTGTAGTTAGCAGTGCAGTTCTGGTCCAGGGATGGCTTTCTAAGTTAAGGGGTTATGATTGCATGTTTAAATGAGGAGGAAAGATACCTGAGGAAAGAGAGAGGTTAAACATTTTAGTCCGATGAGTGGTGACCACTGGTGAGAGACACTGCAGGAGATGAGAAGGAATGGGGTCACTGTTGCAGGTTGTAGGCCGAGCAGAAGCGAGGAGCTTGGAAACTTCTTCTTCTGAAACAGGCTAAAAGATGTCTAGAGAGCTTGAGGTGCGGCAGGGAAGGAGATCCAGGCAGTGAGGAGATTGGGCTGAGATATCCTGATGGATGTGGTTGATTTTTTTCTAGGGAATAAGTGGCCAGATCCTCACCGCTGAGGTTGGTGATGAGGGCCTGTACTTTAGGTTTCAGGAAGGAGTTTAAGATTTCAAAAAGTTGTTTTGGGTTGTTGGATAGTGAGGTGATGAGGGTGGTGAAGTAGGATTGTTTGGCCAGATGAAGGGCAGAGTTATAGTTATTGAGCATGAACTTATTGAGGATAAAGTCTTCTGTTAAGGCCGGTTTCTCACGTCAGTGGCTCCGGGACGTGAGGTGACAATTTCCTCACGTACCGGAGCCACTGACACACGTAGACACATTAAAATCAATGCATCTGTGCAGATGTCATTGATTTTTTGCGGACCGTGTCTCCTTGTGCCAAACACGGAGACATGTCAGTGTTCATGGGAGCGCACGGATTACACGGACCCATTAAAATACTCACCCGGCTTGCTCCCTCGCTGGCGCTGCTTCCTGTCCTGGTCGCACCTTCTACTGTATGAGCGGTCACGTGGGGCCGACGATTACAGTCATGAACATGCGGCTCCACCTCCCATAGGGGCGGAGCCGCATATTCATTACTGTAAATGAGCGGCCCCACGTGACCGCTCATACAGTAGAAGGTGCGGCCAGGACAGGAAGCAGCGCCAGCCAGCGAAGGAGCCGGGTGAGTATTTTAAGAACAGTGGGCGGGCGCACAGGGGGTGGGAGGGGGGTGGGGACATGGAGTTTTATTTTAAACACGAGAAACAAAAAATGGAATATTCATATCTTCTCTACAGCAAACGCTGCTGCAGGGAAGATATGAATGGCGGCTTCAGCACCAGATGCAGGGGACAGCGCTAAACTTTAGCGCTGTCTCCTGCACGGTGCGTGTGGTACCCAGTGAGCACACGGGCGGCACACGTGTGCCACACTGATGTGCCACAGAAACGCACGGGCACACGGACACGGATAATTCCGGTACCGATTTTTCCGGTACTGGAATTATCTGGACGTGTGGGACTGCCCTAAGAGAGATTTTCTCCACTGCCGCACACCTTGAGCAATGCAGAGCAGGCGCCAGGAAGCCTCCCTGCTGTGCACGTCAGATCGCTGATCTGACACAGTGCACAGCAAAGTGTCAGATCTGCGATCTTATGCTATAACATGATGCCCCCCACAGGGCAATGTTATAGTGTAAAAAAAAAATATTCACATGTGAAAATTTTTTTTAAAAAAATTCCTAAAAATAATAATAAAAAAAAAAATATAAATATATATATTGTTCCTATAAATACATTTCTTAAAATAAAAAAAAACAATAAAAGTACACATATTTAGTATCACTGCGTCTGTAGCGACCCAACCTATAAAACTGTCCCACTAGTTAACCCCTTGGGGCTAAAGTTAGGGTTAGGGTTTGGATTACATTTACGGTTGGCAATAGGGTTGGGATTAGGGCTATGGGTGTGTCAGGGTTAGGGGTGTGGTTAGGATTACCACTGGAATTAGGGTTAGGGGTGTGTCTGGATTAGGGTTTCAGTTATAATTGGGGGGTTTCCACTGTTTAGGCACATCAGTGGCTCTCCAAACGCGACATGGCATATGATCTCAATTCCAGCCAATTCTGCATTGAAAAAGTAAAACAGTGCTTCTTCCTTTCCGAACTCTCTCGTGTGCACAAACAGGGGTTTATCCCAACATATGGGGTATCAGCGTACTCAAGACACATTGGACAACAACTTTTGGGGTCCAATTTCTCTTGTTACCCTTGGGAAAATACAAAACTGGAGCTAAAAAATAATTTTTGCGGAAAAAAAAAGAATTTTTATTTTCACGGCTCTGCGTTATAAACTGTAGTGAAACACTTGGGGGTTCAAAGCTCTCACAACACATCTAGATGAGTTCCTTAGGGGATCTACGTTTCAAAATGGTGTCACTTGTGGGAGGTTTCAATGTTTAGGCACATCAGTGGCTCTGTAAACGCAACATGGCGTTCCATCTCAATTCCAGTCAATTTTGCATTGAAAAGTCAAATGGCGCTCCTTCCTTTCCGAGCTCTGCCATGCGCACAAACGGTGGTTCCTGTTATGATCTGGTGGCCTTGGAGCAGCATGAGACGTACTCTGGAGAAGGTGGCACCTGTACTGACCGCAAACCCTGAACTTAGCAGCGCAACTAGAAGTAGCCGTGGGGGGGGGGGCATAACTCTCCCTAGACCCCTCGACACAGCCTAAGAACTAACTACCCCTAAAGACAGAAACAGGAAACCTATCTTGCCTCAGAGAAAATCCCCAAAGGATAGACAGCCCCCCACAAATATTGACTGTGAGAGGAGAGGGAAATAACATACGCAGACATGAAATCAGGATTTAGCATAGGAGGCCATACTAGCTAAAAATAAAGAATAGAACAGAGCACTATGCGGTCAGTATTAAAACACTAGAAAATATCCACCACAGAAAATACAAATCACCACATCTGACTAAAGACATGGAGGGTATATCTGCATCTCCAGAGACACAGGCTGCAAAAAATCCTTCACAGACAAAGCTGGAAAAGATGAAACATGAAAATGCACAGAACTATAAGGTCCACAGCAGGTGGACAGCAAAAACAAAGCCAGGACTTATCTTAGAAGAAAAGCACAGCGAACAGGAGAGACCAGAAGGGATGTGAATCCTCCAAAAACAATGGACAACTGGCACTGACTAAAGGATCAAGCAGGACTAAATAGCTGAGTCCAAATTGAACACATCTGATAAATGCTGCGATCCACAGACAGCAGCACTACCACTCATAACCACCGGAGTGAGCCCAAGAGCAGAATTCACAACAGGTTCCCCCCCACATATGGGGTATCATCGTACTCAGGACAAATTGGAAAACAACTTTTTGGGTCCAATTTCTTCTCTTACCCTTGGGAAAATAAAAAATTGGGGCAAAAAGATCATTTTTGAGAAAAAATATGATTTTTTATTTTTACGGACCTGCATTATAAACTTCTGTGAAGCACTTGGTGGGTCAAAGTGCTTACCACACATCTAGATAAGTTTCTTATGGGGTCTACTTTTGGGGAATTTCAATGTTTAGGCACATCAGTGGCTCTCCAAACGCAACATGGCGTCCCATCTCAATTCCTGTCAATTTTGCATTGAAAAGTCAAACGGCGCTCCTTCCCTTCCGAGCTTTTCCATGCACCCAAACAGTGCTTTATCCCCATATATGGGGTATCAACGTACTCAGGACAAATTGTACAACAACTTTTGGGGTCCATTTTCTCCTGATACCCTTGGTAAAATAAAACAAATTGGAGCTGAATTAAATATTTTGTGAAAAAAAGTTAAATGTTCATTTTTATTTAAACATTACAAAATTTCTGCGAAACACATGGAGGGTTAATAAATGTCTTGAATGTGGTTTTGAGCACCTTGAGGGGTGCAGTTTTTAGAAGGGTGTCACACTTGGTTATTTTCTATCATATTGACCCCTCAAAATGACTTCAAATGAGATGTGGTCCCTAAAAAAATGGTGTTGTAAAAATGAGAAATTGCTGGTCAACTTTTAACCCTTATAACTCCCTAACAAAAAAATTTTTGGTTCCAAAATTGTGTTGATGTAAAGTAGACATGTGGAAAATGTTACGTATTAAGTATTTTGTGTGACATATCTCTGTGATTTAATTGCATAAAAATTCAAAGTTGGAAAATTTCGAAATGTTCAAAATTTTCGCCAAATTTCTGTTTTTTTTTTCACAAATAAACGCAGGTAATAGCAAAGAAATTTTACCACTATCATGAAGTACAATATGTCAAGAGAAAACATTGTCAGAATCACTGGGATCCGTTGAAGCGTTCCTGAGTTATAACCTCATAAAGGGACAGTGGTTACAATTGTAAAAATTGGCCTGGCCATTACCGTGCAAACCACCCTTGGGGGTAAAGGGGTTAATGGTACGGAATTTCTATTATGTACAACATTCAATGTGATGGTGGCGAAAATGAACACTTACTCCAGATGATACGGTCACTGGCAGAGGCTAGATCATCCTGTTGTGATTGAGATGAGTGATGGAACATGTTCTCTATTTTGCCTTCCTCTTACTCCCAGTCCCCACTAATATGCTTTCCAGAGGCAAAGGAGATTAAGTGTGACTTGGGTTTATTTCTTCTGCTGGAATAGTTTCTGAGAACAGTGGAAGTGGTTTGCCTGCTGCCAGCAGCTAACGCATCTTTGTCCATGATAGTAGTTTTTTATTTTTTCACTGTACTACATTGGTTCCCTGTGCTATGATTGGTTTTAGCATAAGTTTTGGACACAATTGTAACAATTATTTTCCAAATTTTGTTAACGAACTTAACCAACCCAAGAAAACTATTAAATTAGACACAAATGCTAGGCTTGGTTTATGTGATGGACAAAAAGAAGAATAATTCAACAACAGCCAGCCTATAATATCAGTGGGATATGTACAGTAGGTGTCTAAAGTTTGACAAATTAAACAGGTGTGGCAAATCATACCTGCACAGTTGAGGGGGATGGCCACTGATTTTCTTTTGATAGAAGGCCTATTCTTAGAATAAGTCACTAATATATGATCATGGGGGTGGTATCTCCGCTGTCCAGGTGTTACTGGCTACAGTCTCTAGAAGTTCTCAGATGCTTCCAGAAAACAGCAGCTCTGTTAAAAACTATAGTGGCTGTGGTTGGGTACTGTACATTCACCCCCTGTAGCAGTGGCTATAGGTGCTTCTCAAAAAATTAAAATATCATAAAAAAGATAATTTATTTCAGTTCTTCAATACAAAAAGTGAAACTCATATATAGAGTCATTACAAAAAGAGTGATCTATTTCAAGTGTCTATTTTTCTGTTAATGTTGAATATTTTGGCTTACACCGAATGAATACCCAAAAGTCATTTTCCCAGTAAAATAGAATAATGAAAAAACAACTGCAAAGGCTTCCTAAGCATTTAAAAAGGTCCCTTAATCCATTTCAGTAATCTCCATAATCATGGGGAACACTGCTAACTTGACAGATGTCCTGAAGGCAGTCATTGACACACATTGAGTGCTGTATCCAAGCATATTAATGGAAAGTTGAGTGGCAGGAAAAGTGTGGTAGAAAAAGGTGCACAAGCAACCAAGATAACCGCAGCGTTGAAAGGATTGTTAAGAAAAGGCCATTCAAAAATTGGGGGAGATTCACAAGGAGTGGACTGCAGCTGGAAATCAAGGTCCCAGAGTCTGAAGGAAGAGTGGAGAGGCACACAATCCAAGCTGCTTGAGGTCTAGTGTGAAGTTTCTACAATCAGTGATGGTTTGGGGAGCCATGTCATCTGCTGGTGTAGGTCCACTGTGTTTTATCAAGACCAAAGTCAGCGCAGCCATCTACCAGGAAATTTTAGAGCACTACATGCTTCCCTCCGCCGACAAGCTTTTTGGAGATGGAAATTTCATTCTCCAGCAGGACTTGGCACCTTTCCACACTGCCAAAAGTACCAATAACTGGTTTAAAAATAACAGTATCACTGTGCTTGATTGACCAGCAAACTTGCCTGACCTTAACCCCATAGAGAATCTATGGGGTATTGTCAAGAGGAAGATGAGAGACACTGTTAGGAGTCGAGTTTCCTCTGCTGCACAGGGGGAATCTCGATCCGTCTCCGCTGCGGTCTCCCATTCTCCTCCAGCCGCAGTGGAGTCTGCTCAGCAGGGACGTCGCTCCCAGTGTCTTGCTCGCTCTCATTCTGTACAGAGAGTTACTGCTGCTTCTTCAGCTCCTGCCATTAAAGTCAGTGCTGGTCAGCGGCGAGCGGACTTCCCTGGGACTAAGTCCTTGTTTGCGCACACTGAGCATGCCCAGAGCAAGATCTCCCGTTGGAGATCGAGGGTCATGTGCTCTGGCTCTGCAGCGCATTCCATTGGTCCTCTTGGCAGGCCCTGGAAGGGCAAAGTTTCTGTGGCCACTTCCTGTCCTGCAATTATATAAACTGCGCATGACCGCACGGCCATGCGCTAGTGTACAATTGAATACGTGTGTTTGTTGTGAGTGCAAGTCGTTCATTAAATACCCCTACCCTATTGTATGACTGTTCGCGTATGGAGTATGGCTGCTATCTAGCGCCCGACAAATCACTCAACGTGTCACACACGTATCAGCGTCTATTGCTGTGACCGCCAGTGCGGCGCCACGTGCCAGTAGTGCGCTTCCTGACCCACGTCTGGGTGCTTAGTGGTGCCTGCCAGCACGGCACAGTTCGCACTTCGGTGCTCTAATTATAAGAGTTGCCTAACACACCCTGTTGCGGTGTTGTGTCAGCAAGTGGTCTAATCGGACTTCAATCCTAGTTGGGGTTAAGTTCGCTGACTGCTTGCTCGCCTTCTATGTGCGGTACCGCGATCCTGTGACGCAACAGGATCGCTTCCTTCACGTTGGGTGAAGTTTAACTCATGCGAGTATACTTATGAGTACCGCCATATAGTCCGTCATTACTCAGCAGCAGGTTTCATCTCTGCACGGTGGACCCCGGGCTACGAACGCACCGTACACCATCAGTCTTATTATTTGGTGCGTTCCGCTAGCCCTAACATTACACTAGCGCCAGGGTCTGGCTAGTGATGACGGACAAACAGCAATCCCTGCGGTATATACAGCAGCTGGAGGGTAGGTTAGCGGCTCTCGAGAGCGCAACCTCAGCTGTGGATGTTACCGCAGTTGCTGTTCAGGCTGCCAGCGTGGCTGCAGCAACTTTGTCCATTGCCACCCCTGTTCCGACATTTTCTCGCCTCCCGCTGCCAGAAAAATTTTCTGGTAATAGCAAATTTTTTAGGGGATTCGTGAGTCAGTGCTCTATTCATCTCGAGCTTCTGGCTGCACGTTTCCCCACAGAGCGGGCTAAGGTGGGATTTATTGTGTCTCTATTGTCGGACAGGGCGTTGGAATGGGCTACGCCGCTGTGGGAGCATGGCGATCATGTGGTGCAGAGTGCTCCTCTGTTTTTGAGCACTTTAAAACAGGTCTTTTTAGGACCTCAAGTCACCCATGACACTGCGCTCCAACTGCTGGCATTAACTCAGGGTGAGTCCTTGGTCAGTCATTTTGCCATCCAATTCCGCACTTTAGCATCTGAGCTGGAATGGTCGGATAAAGCTCTTACTCCCATATTTTGGAGGGGCTTGGCTGACCATGTAAAGGACGCTCTGGCCACTAGGGAGATTCCTGCCACACTGGAGGAGTTAATAACAGTCTCCACTCGAATTGACCTCCGTTTTAACGAGCGGAGGTTAGAGCGAGCCCAGTGTAGGCAGAGGTTTCGGCTGGCTCCTATTTTCGCCAAACCTCTGGAATCTCCGGTCCTGGTTCCTGAGTCACATGAGGCCAGGGAAGTGTCACAAGCGGGACCTAAGTCCCGGACCGCTTGTGCACTCAGGGTCTGTCATGTTTGCCAGCAGTCTGGACATTTAGCCACCAGATGTCCTCAGCGGTCGAGGAAACGTCAGCGTCTAGTGGTCGTAGGTGGAGGTACACTAGACACGGCGACGTTTGCCTCTAAATTGTCCTTTTAGGGGACAATTACTATAGGCTCATTCTCCCATTCGGTAGAGCTCTGCGTGGATTCTGGGGCGGAGGGCAATTTTATGTCTTCTGCCTTCGCCCAACGCCACGCAATACCTCTGGTTATGCTAGCTCAACCTGTAACGGTACGAGTGGTGAATGAGTCGACTCTGCCCTCACAGATAACTCACCAGACCATCCCTTTTACTCTGTCCATGTCGCCATCTCATCAAGAGATTATTTCTCTGCTCGTCATTCCAGAGGGAATTGATGAAGTCCTGTTGGGAATACCTTGGCTACGGTACCACTCTCCTCATATCGAGTGGTCCTCAGGCAGAATTCTGGGATGGGGTGAGTCTTGTGGGGGTAGGTGTCAGAGGGAGTGCGTTCAGGTAGCTACAACTGAGGTACCCGCAGATCTTTCCTCTCTCCCCAAGCAGTATTGGTCGTATGCAGACGTATTCTCCAAAAAGGCGGCGGAGACCCTTCCGCCCCATCGCCCCTATGACTGTCCTATTGACCTCTTGCCTGGTGCTGAGCCTCCCCGGGGTCGAGTCTATCCGCTATCTCTCCCGGAGACGGAGGCAATGTCACAGTACATCCAGGAAAATCTGGCAAGAGGGTTCATCAGGAAGTCAGTGTCACCTGCTGGGGCAGGGTTCTTCTTCGTGCTGAAGAAGAGTGGGGAATTGCGTCCATGCATAGACTACAGGGGTCTTAACGCCATCACCGTTAAGAATAAATACCCTTTGCCTTTGATATCTGAACTGTCCGATAGGCTTCAGGGAGCAAGGGTATTTACTAAATTAGATCTGTGGGGTGCTTATAACCTGATTCGCATCCGTGAGGGGGACGAATGGAAGACGGCTTTTAACACCAGGGATGGGCACTATGAATATCTGGTGATGCCCTTTGGGCTCTGTAATGCCCCAGCCGTTTTCCAAGACTTTGTGAATGACATCTTCCGGGATATGCTTTCCACCTCGGTCGTAGTCTATCTGGATGATATTCTCATCTACTCTCCAGATATTGACTCCCACCGGAGAGATGTTTGCAAAGTCTTCGACCTCCTACGGGCAAACTCCCTCTATGCCAAGTTGGAGAAGTGTATGTTTGAGCAGGAGTCCTTACCTTTCCTAGGCTACATCATCTCAGCCCAGGGATTGGCTATGGATCCTGCCAAACTACAGGCTGTGATGGACTGGCAGGAACCCCATTCTCTTAAAGCGGTGCAGCGCTTTATGGGGTTCATCAATTATTATCGCCAGTTCATCCCGCATTTCTCAACTTTGGTAGCTCCCTTGGTTGCCCTCACCAAGAAGGGGGTGAATCCCAAATTGTGGTCTGAGGAGGTCTCCAAGGCTTTTATCTCTATAAAGTCACACTTCGCTAGCGCTCCCATTCTTCATTGCCCCGATGTTGATAAGCCATTTATCATGGAGGTGGATGCCTCTTCTGTTGGTGCTGGAGCAGTCCTCTTCCAAAAGGATGCTCAAGGTCGGAAGCATCCTTGCTTCTTTTTCTCCAAGACCTTCGCACCAGCAGAGAGGAATTATTCCATCGGGGACAGGGAGTTGCTAGCCATGAAGCTGGCTTTCTCGGAGTGGAGACATCTCTTGGAGGGAGCACGTTTTCCCTTCCAAGTCTTCACAGATCACAAAAATTTGGTGTATCTGCAGACAGCTCAGCGGTTGAATTCTCGCCAGGCCAGATGGTCCTTGTTCTTCTCCCGGTTTCATTTCACCCTCCATTTCCTTTCTGGGGAGAAGAACATTCGGGCCGACGCTCTCTCTCGCTCCGTTGTGTCATCTGCGGAGGAGGAGGAGGAGCCTCGGCTTATTGTCCCCACCGAGAGTTTGAGAACCGTGGCCCCGGTTTCGCTGGAGTCTGTGCCCCCGGGCAAGACTTTTGTTCCATCTAGTTTGCGACCGGAGGTTCTCTCTTGGGCGCACTCGTCCAGGGTGGGTGGACATTTTGGTACTAAAAGGACATCAGAGTTACTGGCGAGGACATACTGGTGGCCGCATATGGCTCGTGATGTCGCGGAGTACGTTCGGGCGTGTGTCTCTTGCGCCAGGAACAAGACTCCTCGGCAACGGCCAGCTGGGTTGCTTTATCCTCTGCCCGTGGCTGACAGGCCCTGGGAGATGGTCGGGATGGACTTTATGGTTGGCTTACCCAAGTCTCGTAATTGCACCATTATCTGGGTGATCACCGATCATTTTTCCAAAATGGTGCATTTGGTGCCTCTTCCACGGCTACCATCTGCACGGGCGTTGGCTGTCTTGTTTATCAAGCATATCTTTCGCTTACACGGTATGCCAGACAAAATTGTTAGTGACCGGGGTCCCCAGTTTGCGTCTCGATTCTGGAGGGAGCTATGTCGTCTACTCAGTATTGAGTTAAATCTCTCTTCGGCATATCATCCCGAGACGAATGGGTTGGTAGAAAGGGCCAACCAGACCTTGGTCACATATCTGCAACATTTTGTTTCTGCCAGACAGGATGACTGGGCATCCTTGCTACCGTGGGCAGAGTTTGCACTTAACAATGCCGTAGCCGACTCTACCGGTCAGACTCCATTCCTCTTAAATTACGGCCAGCATCCGCGTGTTCCTGTGCCCATGCCTGTGTCTTCCGCTGATCCCAGGGTGGCAGACTGGGCTGTGGAGGCACGGGACATTTGGGATCGCACGCAGGATGCCATTCGGGCCTCCAAGGAGAGAATGAGGTCCTCCGCCGATGTTCATCGGCGCCCCGCTCCGACTTTTGCCCCTGGCGACTTGGTGTGGCTCTCCGCCCGTAACATCAGGCTGCGAGTTGAGTCCACTAAGTTTGCTCCTCGCTACTTGGGTCCCTTCAAGGTTCTCAAACAGGTTAATCCTGTGGTCTACCGCCTGGCTCTTCCTCCACGCTTGGGTATCACCGACACCTTTCATGTGTCCCTCTTGAAACCCGTATACATGTCCCGGTTTTCCGAGTCATCTGCCGGGACATCGGGTTCGTCTACGGACGATTACGAGGTGAATGCTATTTTGGGGTGCAAGGTGGTACGCGGCAAAAAGTTTTATTTGGTGGATTGGAAGGGTTATGGTCCAGAGGACAGGTCTTGGGAGCCTGCTGAAAACATTCGGGCCCCACAGCTCATTGCTGCCTTCGAGCGTAGCGAGGCCCAAGGAGGGGGGGGCCATGTTAGGAGTCGAGTTTCCTCTGCTGCACAGGGGGAATCTCGATCCGTCTCCGCTGCGGTCTCCCATTCTCCTCCAGCCGCAGTGGAGTCTGCTCAGCAGGGACGTCGCTCCCAGTGTCTTGCTCGCTCTCACTCTGTACAGAGAGTTACTGCTGCTTCTTCAGCTCCTGCCATTAAAGTCAGTGCTGGTCAGCGGCGAGCGGACTTCCCTGGGACTAAGTCCTTGTTTGCGCACACTGAGCATGCCCAGAGCAAGATCTCCCGTTGGAGATCGAGGGTCATGTGCTCTGGCTCTGCAGCGCATTCCATTGGTCCTCTTGGCAGGCCCTGGAAGGGCAAAGTTTCTGTGGCCACTTCCTGTCCCGCAATTATATAAACTGCGCATGACCGCACGGCCATGCGCTAGTGTACAATTGAATACGTGTGTTTGTTGTGAGTGCAAGTCGTTCATTAAATACCCCTACCATATTGTATGACTGTTCGCGTATGGAGTATGGCTGCTATCTAGCGCCCGACAAATCACTCAACGTGTCACACACGTATCAGCGTCTATTGCTGTGACCGCCAGTGCGGCGCCACGCGCCAGTAGTGCGCTTCCTGACCCACGTCTGGGTGCTTAGTGGTGCCTGCCAGCACGGCACAGTTCGCACTTCGGTGCTCTAATTATAAGAGTTGCCTAACACACCCTGTTGCGGTGTTGTCAGCAAGTGGTCTAATCGGACTTCAATCCTAGTTGGGGTTAAGTTCGCTGACTGCTTGCTCGCCTTCTATGTGCGGTACCGCGATCCTGTGACGCAACAGGATCGCTTCCTTCACATTGGGTGAAGTTTAACCCACGCGAGTATACTTATGAGTACCGCCATATAGTCCGTCATTACTCAGCAGCAGGTTTCATCTCTGCACGGTGGACCCCGGGCTACGAACGCACCGTACACCATCAGTCTTATTATTTGGTGCGTTCCGCTAGCCCTAACAGACACTAGACCCAACAATGCAGACGAGCTGAAGTCCGCTGTCCCCTCAACCTGGGCTTCCATAACACCTCAGCAGTGCCACAGACTGATCGCCTCCATGCCACGCCGCATTGATGCAGTAATTGATGCAAAAGGATCCCCAACCAAGTATTGAGTGCATTTACTGAACCTACATTTCAGTAGGCCAACATTTCAGATGTTAAAATCATTTTTTCAAGCTGATGTTATAAAGTATTCTAATTTATTGAGATAATAACTTTTGGGTTTTCATTGGCTGTAAGCCATAATCATCAACATTAACAGAAATAAACACTTGAATTAGATCACTTTGCTTGTATTGACTCTAAAATAAGAGTTTCACTTTTTGCATTGAAGAACTGAAATATACTAACTTTTTGATGAAATTCTAATTTTGTGAGAAGCACCTGTATATACAGATATAGAACCCTAAAGGGTGACAGAAAGGTCTGAAAGGTCAATTTTTTCCTCTCTGTGTCTATGAGCTGAATAACATGTTGGCCTGGAGAATAATGTTATGCTGTTGATGTGCATTTCTCAGAATCAACATAGCTTTATCACAAGATACTGAGAGGTACTGTGTTTGGAGAATATTTCAATACTCAACCTTTTTTTGTTAGTAAAGTATCCTAAAAAAGAAATAATGAAAAATAGAGCTTGTAATACATTATGTACAATATGTAACCAAATAAACAATCCGTATATGTTCACACAGTAGTATGTTGTGGAACCCAGGAGAAAATCCACATGAGTTTATCAAAAAGATTCAAACACTACAAGATTTTCACACAACATTTGGCACCTACAATCCTCATTTATATTGAAACATCGAGAAGGAAAAGTCCTGTTTTCATGGATATTACATTATGAATTACATGCAAATGGTGAAAAATGCCATCATATTTTTAAAACATTTCAATTTATTCAGTATCAAGCAAGAGCACTATGCATTTAAATATGTGCACTTCCACGCCTTGGCATACTATCAGTAAGGTTTTAATGGTTGTCTGAGGAATGTTCTGTTGCATAGTTTTGTTGCAGAAGAAACTTGAGAGTAGATTACATGGGGTAATTCAACTTTTATCTACACAGAACACGAGGTACATGCATCAGCTCCTTAATAGAGCATAACAGGAAGTCTGAAGGACCTTTTACCAGAGAGAGAGTGAAACCAAAGTACAACAAGTATATGCATTACATTCAGCTAAGCATATAACAGTAACAACATCACCATCTACTGTCAGAAAAGTGTAAAATCCTCCTGCACACAAATAAATCTGTATCTGTTGCATACCTGCCAACACCCTTTCTCAACAGTAAGTACTTATGCAGTTAAGCCTAATTTTTTCATTAGTCGCTGATGTCTTTCAGCATTCAATACCTTTGTAAAAATATCTGCTGTCATATCTTCACTTGGGCAGTACTCTAAATTTATGATTCCTTGTTCCTGGTGATTTCTCAAGAAATGAAACCTCATATCAATGTGTTTAGTTCTTGGATTATCTCTTTCCATCTGAGCAAGAACGAGACATCCTTGATTGTCATTATACATTTTTCTTGGTCCCAATTGATGTTGTCCTAAGTCTGTTAGCAGTTGTCTTAACTGTAGAACTTCTTGACTGGAATGTGATGCGGCAACATATTCTGCTTCTGTCGACGACAGTGTTAGTATAGATTGTTTCTTACCAGTCCAACTAATTGGTCTGCCTGAGAGCAAGAAAAGATAGGCCCTTGTAGATTACCTGTCAATTGGATCTCCAGCCCAGTCTGCATCAACGTATCCAGTTAAAATGCATTTCTCACTTGCAGGTAGTTTCAGTTTAACGCCGCTAGTCCCTTTCAAATAATGGATTACCCTCTTCACTGCATTCCAATCCATTTTGTTTGGCTTTGACACCTTACTGCTCAGAATTCCTACTGCTGCTGCAATGTCTGGTCTTGTAAGAGTCGCAAGATATAATAGTTTTCCCATTGTCTTTCTGTATTGTTCATTATTCGGTAACAAATTCTGTTCACTATTTATTTTCTTCAGATAGTTGGTTTCCATTGGAGACTTTACTGGTTTTGCATCTTTCAATCCAAATGTTTTGATTATGTCTTGAATCCTGTGATTTTGATTAAGGAGGAAACGCTCGTCTTCTCTTTCTATCTTTATTCCTAGGTACTGTTTCACATTTCCCCAGATCTTTGATCTCGAAGTGTTGATCCAAAGTTTGCACTATCTCTGCTTCATCACTTTCTTTTTCAAAACAAACTAAAATATCATCCACATATATCAGCACATAGATCCATCTGTCTTTCAGTCTCTTTGTATATAGACAATTATCTGCTTTGCTCCTTTGAAAATGCTCATTTACGAGTATGTGAGAGAGGGCCAAGTCCATAGTCGAGGCTGAGAGTATCTGCTTATCTGCGCCCTGGCCTCCCGCCACATGAAAACAGTGTCCCTTTTTAGTGTACCTTCAGTTACATCATCTGCGTGGCCAAAGTTCTGCTGCTGGTAATGACTTGTATATAAGGCAAAATAATTAACCCCAAACAAAAATGTACCTCCACCACTTGGCTATCTTCACACGCAGAGTTTTTGATGCGTTATTATTTATTATTATTATTTATTGATATAGCGCCATTTATTCCATGGCGCTTTACATGTAAGGAGGGGTATACATAATAAAAACAAGTACAATAATCTTAAACAATACAAGTCATAACTGGTACAGGAGGAGAGAGGACCCTGCCTGCGAAGGCTCACAATCTACAAGGAATGGGTGAGAATACAGTAGGCGAGGGTAGAGCTGGTCATGCAGAGGTTTGGTCAATTGGTGGTTACTGCAGGTTATAGGCTTGTCAGAAGAGGTGGGTCTTCAGGCTGTTTTTGAAGGTTTCGATGGTAGGCGAGAGTCTGATGTGCTGTGGTAGAGGGTTCCAGAGTTGGGGTGATGCGCAAGAGAAATCTTGTATACGATTGTGGGAAGAGGAGATAAGATGTTACACAGAGGTGGATGTTTCCTGTGATGTAAATCTGGAGTAATGCTCTAGTACACATCGTACTAAGAACTAAGAGGGGTTAATCGGCAATGACAAGGCCAGGTTTATTGTGAGCATCTGAAGAGTTGGGGCGAGACAGCTACTTACCATATCTCCACCCCGGAGGGTGGTTCCGTTTGTAAAATGGGGCCTGTTTGTCTCACACATGGTCTGTGTGTGGAAGTGTACAGACCTCCAGGATTGTGTGCCTTTGCCAAAGGAATAAGAAGCTGTACTCTAACCCAAGTGGGCAAACCTGCACTATTGTATGGACTTTTTACTTTATATAATTTTGCGCCATAGAAGGGCTCTATTTTAGTTTTCATGTGATGCAGTTTGAGGATTGAATTTAAACCGGCTGACAAATCGTCTCACGTCTAATTTCAGGGCGATCTATGTGATTAGCAGCTCAAAATTGGACATGTGCGATTGCCAACTCTACATTTGCTGACCCCACACACATTAAACCATATTCTGAACTTGTTAATATTGGCATATTCAGTTGGCTTTAGTCTAATCTGTAAAGTGTCCCTAATAGGGTTGAGCGACTTTTACTTTTATAGGATCGGGTCGGGTTTCACGAAACCCGACTTTTTCAAAAGTCGGGTCGAGTGAAATTGGCCGATCCTATAAAAAAGTCGGGGTCGGGGTCAGCCGAAACACGAAACCCAATGCAGTGCATTGGGTTTCCAATGGTTCCCAGGGTCTGAAGGAGAGGAAACTCTCCTTCAGGCCCTGGGATCCATATTTAAGTGTAAAATAAAGAATTAAAATAAAAAATATTGCTATACTCACCCTCGGACGCGCCCTGGTACTAACCGGCAGCCTTCCTTTCTTAGAATCAGTGCGTGAAGGGCCTTAGATGACGTCACGGCTTATGATTGGTCGCGCGACCAATCACAAGCCGCAACGTCACCGAAGGTCCTTCAAGCGCTGATTCTTAGGAAGGAAGGCTGCCGGAAAGAAGCAGGGCACGTCCGAGGGTGAGTATTTTCCTATTAGGTATATACTCACCCTCGGACGCGCCCTGCTTCTTTCCGTCAGCCTTTCTTCCTAAGAATCAGCGCTTGAAGGACCTTCGGTGACGTCGCGGCTTGTGATTGGTCGCGCGAGCGGTCACATGGGCGGTCGCGCGACCAATCACAAGCCGCGACGTCATCTAAGGCCCTTCACGCGCTGATTCTAAGGAAGGAAGGCTGCCGGTTAGTACCAGGGCGCGTCAGAGGGTGAGTATAGCAATATTTTTTATTTTAATTCTTTATTTTACACTTAAATATGGATTCCGATACCGATTTCCGATATTGCAAACATATCGGAACTCGGGATTGGAATTCCGATACCAGATTCAGAAGATCGCTGACCTCATGGCCGACCCCACACAGGGGTCGGTCGGGTTTCATGAAACCCGACTTTGCCAAAAGTCGTCGACTTCTGAAAATGGTCAACCCGTTTCGCTCAACCCTAGTCCCTAACATTTACAGTGTGATGTTTTGTGCTTTTATAGGGTTCTTTCACAGAAAATATTTAATGTATAGCACTCATGCTCTATTCACATTGCTTAACAGCACAGATCCATTCAGTCCCACCATTCAACACAAGAGACGCTCTCACAAATCACTTAACCATCTGCTCACTCTTTCGATCCTCCTTCTCCTAGTCGCTGGAGACATATCTCCAAACCCCGGCCCCCCATGTTATAGCCAGTCAAACCTCCCAATTGCTACACCCAGAAACCCCTCTAACCTTATTAATATTCCCTGCATGCCTGCTGTCTCTTTCAATTGTGCCCTTTGGAATTCTCGCTCTGTGTGTAATAAACTCTCCTTCATTCATGACTTCTTCCTTTCTAATTCTCCTAATCTCCTGGCTCTTACTGAAACCTGGATCCAGCAGTCAGACACCACTGCGGCTGCTGCTCTTTCATATGGTGGACTACACTTTTCTCATACCCCAAGATCAGACAACAGAGCAGGTGGAGGCGTTGGCCTGCTCCTTTCACCCAAATGTACTTTCCAAGTTATCCCCCAAGTACCCTCACTTGTCTTCCCTTCTTTTGAGGTCCATGTGGTCAGACTCTACGTCCCCTTCTCCATGCGAGTGGCGGTGGTGTATCGTCCTCCCGGCCCCTCTCATCAGTTCCTGGATCACTTTGCCACCTGGCTTCCACACTTTCTCTCCTGTGACACCCCCACCCTTATCATGGGTGATTTCAACATCCCCATTGCCTCTCCCCTCTCCCCATCTGCTTCTCACCTTTTATCTCTATCCTCCGCTTTTGGCCTCTCGCAGCATACTAACTCTCCAACACATGAAGATGGAAACTCCCTTGACTTGGTCTTCTCCCGACTTTGCTCAGTGGATGATTTCACAAACTCCCCTCTCCCGCTCTCTGACCACAACCTTCTTTCATTCTCTATCAACAACTGCCATCCCGCTCAGGTCACCCCCACTTTCCACACTTATAGAAACATACAGGCCATTAACACCCAGAAACTTATGAAGAACTTGCAGTCCTCATTGGCCCCTATCTCCTCCATCTCATGTCCTGATTCTGCATTGAAGCATTACAATGAAACCCTGCAAAGTGCTCTGGATGAAGCTGCTCCTCCTATACATAAAACAACTCGGCACAGACGGCAACAACCGTGGCACACGCTGCAAACACGTTTCCTGCAGCGGTGCTCCAGGTGCGCAGAACGTCTGTGGAGAAAATCTAATCTACCCGAAGATTTCATCCATTATAAGTTCATGCTAAAGACATACAATTCTGCCCTTCACCTCTCCAAACAAACCTACTTCAACACCCTCATCACCTCCCTGTCCAATAACCCTAAACGTCTCTTTGACACGTTCCAGTCCCTACTCAACCCAAGAGAGCAGGCCCCAACCACGGATCTCCATGCTGACGATCTGGCCAATTACTTCAAAGAAAAAATTGACCACATTCGACAGGAAATCATCTCCCAATCTCTTCATACCATGCACTGTCCTCCCTCCCCCACTGCATCTAGTTCACTTTCTGACTTTGAAGCAGTTACAGAAGAAGAAGTAAGCAGGCTCCTTGCATCTTCTCGCCCGACCACTTGCACCAGTGACCCCATTCCATCACATCTCCTCCAGTCCCTTTCCCCGGCTGTCACCTCTCACCTAACAAAAATATTCAACCTTTCCCTCACTTCCGGTATTTTTCCCTCCTCATTTAAGCATGCCATCATACATCCATTACTTAAAAAACCATCCCTCGATCAAAACTGTGCCGCTAATTATAGACCTGTCTCTAATCTTCCCTTCATCTCTAAACTCCTCGAACGCCTGGTCCACTCCCGTCTTACCCGCTATCTCTCAGATAACTCTCTTCTCGACCCTCTTCAATCTGGCTTCCGCTCTTTACACTCTACTGAAACTGCCCTCACTAAAGTCTCTAATGACCTACTAACAGCTAAATCTAATGGTCACTACTCCATGCTAATTCTCTTGGATCTCTCTGCAGCATTCGACACTGTGGATCATCAGCTCCTCCTCACTATGCTCCGCTCCATCGGCCTCAAGGACACCGTTCTCTCCTGGTTCTCCTCCTATCTCTCTGACCGATCCTTCACTGTATGTTTTGCTGGTTCCTCCTCCTCTCACCTTCCCCTTACTGTTGGGGTTCCTCAAGGATCAGTCCTAGGCCCCCTACTCTTCTCGTTGTATACTGCCCCTATTGGACAAACAATCAGTAGATTTGGTTTCCAGTACCATCTCTATGCTGACGACACCCAATTATACACTTCTGCTCCCGATATCACACCGACCTTTTTAGAAAACACCAGTGATTGTCTTACCGCTGTCTCTAACATCATGTCCTCCCTCTATCTGAAACTAAACCTGTCAAAAACTGAACTCCTCGTGTTCTCTCCCTCTACTAACCTACCTTTGCCTGACATTGCCATCTCCGTGTGCGGTTCCACCATTACTCCAAAGCAACATGCCCGCTGCCTTGGGGTCCTACTTGATTCTGACCTTTCATTCACCCCCTACATCCGATCACTGGCTCGCTCTTCTTACCTGCATCTCAAAAACATTTCTAGAATTCGCCCTTTTCTTACTTTCGACTCTGCAAAAACTCTTACTGTTTCACTTATTCATTCTCGTCTGGACTATTGTAACTCTCTACTAATCGGCCTCCCTCTTGCAAAACTCTCCCCGCTCCAATCTGTCCTGAATGCTGCAGCCAGGATCATATTCCTCACCAACCGTTACACCGATGCCTCTACCCTGTGCCAGTCATTACACTGGCTACCCATCCACTCCAGAATCCAGTACAAAACTACTACCCTCATCCACAAAGCACTCCATGGCTCAGCACCACCCTACATCTCCTCTCTGGTATCAGTCTACCACCCTACCCGTGCCCTCCGCTCCGCTAATGACCTCAGGTTAGCATCCTCAATAATCAGAACCTCCCACTCCCGTCTCCAAGACTTTACACGTGCTGCGCCGATTCTTTGGAATGCACTACCTAGGTTAATACGATTAATCCCCAATCCCCACAGTTTTAAGCGTGCCCTAAAAACTCATTTGTTCAGACTGGCCTACCGCCTCAATGCATTAACCTAACGATCCCTGTGTGGCCTATTTATAATAAAAAAAAAAAAAAAAAGGTTCCTCGCATCATGTTCTCATACACTTTATGCAGTATTAGCCCTCTGTGTCTGTACTGCTACATACTTAGGCAGTTAACTGGTTCACGCAGCTTTACATGAACACCTGAGCCTTACACTATAGCTGGTCCGAATAACTAAAGCAATTGTTACCATCCACCTCTCGTGTCTCCCCTTGTCCCCATAGTTTGTAAGCTTGCGAGCAGGGCCCTCATTCCTCCTGGTATCTGTTTTGAACTGTATTTCTGTTATGCTGTAATGTCTATTGTCTGTACAAGTCCCCTCTATAATTTGTAAAGCGCTGCGGAATATGTTGGCGCTATATAAATAAAAATTATTATTATTATTATTATTATAATGTGGATATTAGAAATTACATTTATCCTTTAATTATTTTAGGGGCCTCTTGAATACAAGATGGAAATCCAATTGAGACGCTGCCAAATTCATCCACAGTCTACAGTAAGTGTTCTATTTCCATGTAATGATATCCACAGGAATTATGATGTATTACTTAGCGTCTAATAAAATCAATGGTCTATCTATATAGACCATGGAAATTATAGTTCTCCACTATGAGAAAACCTTAATTTAGCTACTCTTAACTCTGTAATCTTAAAATTCCTTCGTACTGTATGCTATTTGAAGATAGGTGGTTACTGGCTTAAAAATTTACTTGAGATTTATAAATACTTTAAGTGGCTATACACATTAGCTAGAAGCATTGTAGGTTGCTGATTAAACAAACATTGGATGAACAGTCATCTGATGAGCAATCTTTTCACCATCACCACCATACACATTTTAGTCCATGGTGGCTATTATAGACATTCAAACTGGCAATATATGCTCAATGAGATGCAAACAATCTTTCTGGACACATTCTTTCAAAGAAAGATCGCTGATGGATGAGATATTTTAGAGAATGAAAGATGTTTTGTTCATTGTACTGTAACAATCAAATTAGTTCAATATTAGGATGGTATATAATCTGGTTACTGAAATAATTATTCATTGCTAAACTTACCCCAATAGACATTTATTATGCTTGATATTTTCTGTTTTCATCTGCTTTACCCTAATGTGTATGGACACATTAAAAATATAAATCAAGTTTTTCTCTAGGATTTAAATCTATTTGCTTATATGAAAGACCCAATTCCCAATATTTTTATTTCTTCAAGTGTTACATAAACGGGGCTGTAACTATTCTGATTTTATCACTTCGTGAATTTTCTCAAGATGTACACTTTAAGTTTGTAATATGCAACTACTATTTATTGTTTGCACATAGTCAGCCATGCCCATCTAATGAAAAACAACACTCCACTGACCATCAAATTTCAATTTTATATATTACCAATCTGATACAAGCTATTATTGTGATTATAAAGCTTTTAATAATAATATGAAGGTTTTATGGAAGAGAATAAAAAAGTGTGTGTATTGGGGGGAAGGGGGGGGTAAACAGTAGTACTTTGTATTATGCAAAGTTTAGAAGCAGACTTCTAGCAAGGTCGTAGAAAACTAGGTTAAATTCTCTGAGATGGATTATTTGAAAGTTTTATCCCCTAGTATTTACATAAGATGAATACAATAGGGAAATACAAATATAGGTCTCAAGACTATAATTGCATTCTGTTAAAAAAAAAAATCAGTCAAAAGTTGAATGAAACAAACAATGATAATTTAGCATTTAGAATTTATTTACCCCTTGTTATTTATGAATTTCAATACACTGGAGAAATTAAAATAAAGGACCTAAAACTAAATGTATTTAGTTTAAATGGGAAGCTAATAGGAATAATGTATTGTAACTTCTATTATATTAAATGATGAAATGTAAAAAAGAGTGTGTAAAATTATCTTGCATTCTCCCTAGTGATTTTATGTTAATGTGTGGGAAAACTGACCGTGGAGCTAAGAATCAATACAAAGATGTGTTATCAGCACTGTGTCTTTGCAGTCTATTCAACCATGGTGTGCAGCCATAAGCACGGACGACAAGGTGAACTTTCATCTTCAATCAGCTTAATTACCATGAATCTAGATCAATAGAGACTCTTTTTCTTTAGAATCGGAAAAATAGGGGTCATATCAAACAATGCAATTCTTAGAGTGAGCTGAGATTCTAAAGGCAACAATACAAGACTTCAAACCACATTACTCTTTTCAGTGAAAAATGTAAATAAAAAAATACCTAATTATTGTTTTAAACTGTAGTTTTTAAGCCACATCGTTCAATTTGGTTGTCTGCAATCATAGTCTACATTCATACTTCCTTTTTTAATGTTGCCTATTATTGCATGTTTGTCACAGAGTCCCTGATCTTAAAGGTAATGTCTCATTAAACATTTGAACAATGGAAAAAAATCTAAGGTATTAATGTTTTAAATCCTACTACTACCAATAATAATACTTTATGCTTTTTTTCAATTTTTAAAAAATTTAATGTTGAAAAATGTAAAATATCAAAACTTAAAAATAATTGTTCACAAGATATATATATATATATATATATATATATATATATATATATATATATATATATATATATATATATATATATATATATATATATATATTCGGTTAGTAATAAAGAGAGGCAAGGTAGTCAAGACTTATGGACTGGAATTACCAGCAGGGCACATAGCAAATATACAGACATGTACCTTGGCATCCCACAGGGATATGGTAACCATGATGAGGAGGCAAGGAAAGCAGCAACATCCAAATACCATCAAAGGGTAAGACAGGTCCTGAAGAGCCGGCTTAATGGGAAGTATAAAATACGTGCCATCAATATATATGCCCTGCCAGTTATCAGATACCCTGCTGGCATTGTGTGTTGGCCCAAAGAAGAGATGGAAACTGCAGATATGATGACATGGAAGCTCCTCACAATGCATGGAGGTCACCACTTTAAGTCTAACACCCAAAGATTCTATACCAACAGAAAGGAGGGTGGTAAAGGCTTGATAAGCATCCAAGACACCATCATGGATGAAAAATGGGGTATATACATCAGAAAAATGGCAAAAAAAGATGAGATGCTGAGAGACAGCCTAAGGCAGCCACAGATCTGAAAGGAAGAACAGGAACATGAAGCGCCATAGCAAGACAAGGGCTGCATGGGATGTACCATGGACAGATAATGGAGGTGGCTGACATAAACCAATGGCTGGAGAAAGCTGGACTCTGAGACAGCACAGAGGCACTACTCATAGCAGCACAAGAGCAAGCACTAAGTACCAGATCCATAGAAGCAGGAATCTACCACACAAGACAAGACCCAAGGTGCAGACTATGCAAAGAAACCTCAGAAACAGTCCAACGCTTAGTGATAGGATGCAAAATGCAAGCAGGAGCAGCATATACCAAAGGCCATAACCAAGTAGCGGGAATTGTATACATAAACATCTGCAAAGCATATGGGCTAAGTCCCCCTAAGACCAGGTGGGAGACCACAGAAAAATTGGTGGAGAATAAAAGGGCTAAAATCCTTTGGGACTTCAAGATCCAGACGGATAAGCAGGTGTTGGCTGACCAACCAGATATTGTGATAGTAGACAAGGATCAGAAAACAGCAATGATAATAGATGTGGCAGTGCCAAGTGACAGCAACATCAGAAAGAAAGAATAAGATAAGCTGGAGAAATACCAGGGTCTCAAAAGAGAACTGGAGGAGATGTGGAAGGTGAAGGCAACAGTGATTGTAGTGTTGATAGGAGCACTTGGAGCAGTGACCCCTAAGTTGGGAAAATGGCTACAACAGATCTCAGGAGCAACATCTGAACTCTCTGTCCAGAAAAGCGCAATGCTGGCAACAACTAAGATCCTGTGCAGAACCCTCAAACTCCCAGGCCTCTTGAGAATGAGAAAAGACAAAAAAAAACACCCCCATTGGGGGAGTGAGAAGAAAATTTATATATGTTTTTATAATTGAAAATTATTTCAAAAGTTTTGATATTTTCTATTTTTAACCACTCGAAGGAGCAGCTGCTGACATTTGTCATGAAAACTTGGTGTACTGCTAGATTGCATTATGACTGTAGTAAATGTGGGTGTAAACAGTTCCATTTGCCTGGTATTTCTCCTCCCCTTCTGGGTATTTGCAAAAGAATAAGGGGGAATAAAGTTTAAGACCACAATGTAGCACTGCTATGTTTGGGACTGCACTGTTATACTGAAATATGGATAGTGTCACCAAGAACAGCGCTTTTCAAATGGTGCATCTTCCCCACTATGTAATATGAACATGCTGTGAATAAATTCAATTCCTGCATGTTTTCTTTGTGGAAGTGGGTGAGGGGGTTCGTTAACGGCATTCACTGTATGATAATAATAAACTGTTATTATGATTCTCCAAGTCAGTATGATTATAACAATCCAAGAAAAAGAAAAAACAGAAATGCACTCAGCGGTCTCTTGTGCGATAGTCCTTTATTCAGAACATGTGCAGGCACACTTGGGGAGATTGTGAACAAAAGACGACGGCCGTTTCGCGCTGCCGCGCCTCTACAGGTCTCTTGATTGAGACCCGTAGAAGCGCGGCAGCGTGAAACGGCCGTAGTCTTTTGTCCGCGTTCTCCCCAAGTGTGCCTGCACATGTCCTGAATAAAGGACTATCGCACAAGAGACCGCTGAGTGCATTTCTGTTTTTTCTTTTTCTTGGATTTGCATACTCGTCTTTTTAAATGCACCCTGCATCTATAAATGGCAAATATGGCACAGCAACGGCATTCAGCAGCACTTTGTATCTGAGCAAGTGGTGATACATAGGCACAACAGTGCTGTGGACTCTTTCTATTTTTCTACAGTTATATGATTATGACAATGCCAACAATATTGTTTGGTGAGTTGATGTTTGTATTGATACCATTTTAGGTTACATACAATGTTTTGATTGATTTTTTTTATTGCAGCTTTTTCAGAACGGCGTCATGTAGAAAAAAACAGTTCCGGCATTTTGATTATTTTTATGTTTATGGCCGTTATCATAAAGGTTAATTTTATATTTTGATACACCAGACTTTTACAGATACGATACCAACTATATTTTTTTATTTAATTTTAAAGAAGCACTCCCGTTAATTCTTTTGCTTCCTAAATCTGTTTAAAATTGTATGTACTGTAGTAAGAGTATTAAGATATACTCATTTCATTGTCAGAAAACAGTCAAGAGATCCCGCAGGTATCCCTCCGCCATTGCCAGATGACCATAAACCAGCACTCTGTTGCCTCTAATCGTCAAGACAGTTATGCAAATGGCTGACTATTTATGGATGTGGCCATGGCTGTTTTCACTATTAGGCCAAATATTAGGGTGCTCACAGTGAACGTAAAGTACTGTATGTACACATTCGATTCCAACATATGGAATATATATATATATATATATATATATATATATATATACATACAGTATATATATACAGTATATATATACAGTGGGGCAAAAAAGTATTTAGTCAGTCAGCAATAGTGCAAGTTCCACCACTTAAAAAGATGAGAGGCGTCTGTAATTTACATCATAGGTAGACCTCAACTATGGGAGACAAACTGAGAAAAAAAAATCCAGAAAATCACATTGTTTGTTTTTTTAACATTTTATTTGCATATTATGGTGGAAAATAAGTATTTGGTCAGAAACAAAATTTCATCTCAATACTTTGTAATATATCCTTTGTTGGCAATGACAGAGGTCAAACGTTTTCTGTAAGTCTTCACAAGGTTGCCACACACTGTTGTTGGTATGTTGGCCCATTCCTCCATCCAGATCTCCTCTAGAGCAGTGATGTTTTTGGCTTTTCACTTGGCAACACGGACTTTCAACTCCCTCCAAAGGTTTTCTATAGGGTTGAGATCTGGAGACTGGCTAGGCCACTCCAGGACCTTGAAATGCTTCTTACGAAGCCACTCCTTCGTTGCCCTGGCGGTGTGCTTTGGATCATTGTCATGTTGAAAGACCCAGCCACGTTTCATCTTCAATGCCCTTGCTGATGGAAGAAGGTTTGCACTCAAAATCTCACGATACATGGCCCCATTCATTCTTTCATGTACCCGGATCAGTCGTCCTGGCCCCTTTGCAGAGAAACAGCCCCAAAGCATGATGTTTCCACCACCATGCTTTACAGTAGGTATGGTGTTTGATGGATGCAACTGAGTATTCTTTTTCCTCCAAACACGCCAAGTTGTGTTTCTACCAAACAGTTCCAGTTTGGTTTCATCAGACCATAGGACATTCTCCCAAAACTCCTCTGGATCATCCAAATGCTCTCTAGCAAACTTCAGACGGGCCCGGACATGTACTGGCTTAAGCAGTGGGACACGTCTGGCACTGCAGGATCTGAGTCCATGGTGGCGTAGTGTGTTACTTATGGTAGGCCTTGTTACATTGGTCCCAGCTCTCTGCAGTTCATTCACTAGGTCCCCCCGCGTGGTTCTCGGATTTTTGCTCACCGTTCTTGTGATCATTCTGACCCCACGGGGTGGGATTTTGCGTGGAGCCCCAGATCGAGGGAGATTATCAGTGGTCTTGTATGTCTTCCATTTTCTAATTATTGCTCCCACTGTTGATTTCTTCACTCCAAGCTGGTTGGCTATTGCAGATTCAGTCTTCCCAGCCTGGTGCAGGGCTACAATTTTGTTTCTGGTGTCCTTTAACAGCTCTTTGGTCTTCACCATAGTGGAGTTTGGAGTCAGACTGTTTGAGGGTGTGCACAGGTGTCTTTTTATACTGATAACAAGTTTAAACAGGTGCCATTACTACAGGTAATGAGTTGAGGAAAGAGGAGACTCTTAAAGAAGAAGTTACAGGTCTGTGAGAGCAAGAAATCTTAATTGTTTGTTTCTGACCAAATACTTATTTTCCACCATAATATGCAAAAAAAATGATAAAAAAACAGACAATGTGATTTTCTGGATTTTTTTTTCTCAGTTTGTCTCCCATAGTTGAGGTCTACCTATGATGTAAATTACAGACGCCTCTCATCTTTTTAAGTGGTGGAACTTGCACTATTGCTGACTGACTAAATACTTTTTTGCCCCACTGTATATATATATATATATATATATATATATATATATATATATATATATATACACACACACCCTGGTACAGTCACAGACAAGTTTCCCTATAACCCATGAAACACTAGCTGCTTATACAGGTTGATTGGACATACAACAGGTAGCACATGACTTCAGGGGTGCAGTTTATAGAGCAAGAGGAAAAAGCCATTACATTTTGTATACAGTGGGTACTCTTTGTTTCATTGCCATTTGATAAATTAAAAAAAAGTTCATTTTTTTCTCATTAATGTACACTATGCACCCCATCTGGACTGAAACAAAACAGAAATGTAGAAATGTTTGCAAATTTATTAAAAAATAACTGAAATATAACATGATTATAAGTATTCAGACCCTTTGCTCAGACACTCATATTTAAGTCACTTGCTGTCCATCTCCTTGTGATCCTCCTTGAGATGGTCCTACTTCTTCTTTGGACTCCAGCTGGAGTCCAGCATTTCGAAAGGCTCACACCTGTCTTTATAAGACCACACAATTCACAGTGCATGTCAGACCAAATGAGAAAAATGAGGTCAAAGGAACTGGCCAAGGAGCTAAGAGACAGAATTGTAGCAAGGCACAGATCTGGCCAAGGTTACAAAAGAATGTACTCAAGGTTCCTAAGAGCACAGTAGCCTCCATAATCCTTAAATGGAAGAAGTTTGGGATCACCAGAAGTCTTCATAGACCTGGCTATCCAGTCAAACTGAGCAATTGTGGGAGAAGAACCTTGGTGAGAGGTAAAGAAGAACCCCAAGATCACTGTGGCTGAGTTCCAGAGATGCAGTAGGGAGATGGGAGACAGTTCCACAAAGTCAACTGTCACTGCAGCCCTCCACCAGTCGGGCCTTTATGGCAGAGTGGCCCAGCAGAAGCCTCTGCTAAAAGACACATGAAGGACTCCCAGACTTTGAGATTTGAGATTCTCTGGTCTGATGAGACGATGATAAACCTTTTTGGTGAAAATTCTAAGCTGTATGTGTGGAGAAAACCAGGCACTGCTCATCACCTGCCCAATACAATCCCAATAGTGAAACATGGTGGTGACAGCATCATGCTATGGGGGTGTTTTTCAGCTGCAGGGACAGGACAACTGGTTGCCATTGAAGGAAACATAAATGTGGCCAAACACAGAGATATCCTGGATTAAAACCTTTTCCAGAACGTTCTGGGCCTCAGACATGGCTGAAGGTTGACCTTCCAACAAGACAATGACCCTAAGTACACAGCTAAAATAACAAAAGAGTGGCTTCAGAACAACCCTGTACAATTTTTGACTGGCCCAGCCAGAGCCCTGTTCTAAACCCAATTGAGCATCTCTGGAGAGACCTGAAAATGACTGTCCACCAACGATCACCATCCAACCTGATTGACCTGCAGAGGATCTGCAAGGAAGAATGGCAGAGGATCCCCAAATCCAGGTGTGAAAAACTTGTTGCATCATTCCCAAGCAGACTCATGGCTGTACTATCTCAAAAGGATGCTTCTACTCAATACTGAGCAAAAAGTCTGAATACTTATGACCATGTGATATTTCAGTTTTTATTTTTTAATGCATTTGCAAAAATTTCTACATTTCTGTATTTTTTGTCAGTCAAGATGGGGTGCAGAGTACACATTAATGAGCAAAAAAATGAACTTTTTTGAATTTACCAAATGACCGAAATGAAAGAGAGTGAAAAATTTAAAGTCTGAATACTTTCTGTACCCACTGTATTTAATCCACAAAATAGGCAGCATTTATAAAAAAAAAATAAAAAAAGATATTAAAAAATGGGAACAAAACAATAAAGTATTTACAATCACATAAATTGAAAAAAGTAAACAAAAGAAATGTACTAAACCTGTGTCACGGAAATGGCTCAACGCTTAGCAGAGGGAAGCACTTTTTAAGGCAATGAACAGAACCACAAATGACAAAAACCCAAACTCTGATTTTATTAGATCAAGGTTACATCCGTATGCCTCCCTTGATGAGGTTATATGACGGTTTTGTCATGGAGTGTGCCTAGGTGTTTAGAAAATTATGAAATCTCCAACTTTCAGGATATTTCACCCTTGAAGGTCTCAGGTAGGAGATATTATTGTGACAACCAAGTCATAGAGAGAAGTACAGCCTTATAAATTTAAGAACAGAAAAGACAATACACCCCTGAATATTAAATACCTTTATTAACCCCTTAATGACCACCAATACATCTTTTAACTGACCTGTGATATAAGAGAATAGTATCCTCTAACAAGTGACAATCCAGCAGCTGTTGGCTGTACACTATAGCTGACAATGTGCTGCATCAGCCATTATCAGTGTTGGCATCAACCATGGCAGTTTAACGTATTAGATTCTGTTGTCAATAGTGAATACAGCATCTAAATGGTTAACAGAGTGTGGGGGCTTCCTCTTCAACCCCATTGACATTTTTAAATCTTGATCAAGTGGTCCTGATGTTTGTCATGGTGGTTCATGGCCAAATAACGGTCTTAAAGTGTGACAGCTAAAGCGGCCTGTTCAGAAGTTCGCGACATTTAGGTGGTAAAAATTAACTTTTCCATTACTGTAATACCACTTTGGATTATTTCATGAAAAGCACCTAAAGGGTTAATAAACACCTGAAAGGCTCCCTTAACACCTTCACCCCGAAGCCTCCCAAAGCCTGTTTTCAACTTCCTGACCAGGCCATTTTTTTCAATTCTGACCACTGTCACTTTATGAGGTCATAACTCTGAAACTCTGAAACGCTTCAACGGATCCTGGTCATTCTGAGAATGTTTTCTCGTGACATATTGTACTTTATGATAGTGGTAAAATTTCTTCGATTTGAATTGCGTTTATTTGTGAAAAAAATGGAAATTTGGCAAAAATTTAGCAATTTTTGAAATTTGAATTTGTATGCCCTTAAATCAGAGAGATCTGTCACAAAAATCAGTTCATAAATAACATTTCCCACATGTGTACTATACATAAGCACAATTTTGGATCCAAAATATTTTTTTGGTCAGGAAGTTATAAGGGTTAAAATATGACCTGCGATTTTTCATTTTTTCAATAAAATTTAGGAAACCATTTTTTTAGGGACCACCTCACACTTGAAGTTACTTTGAGGGGCGTATATAACAGAAAATACCCAAAAGTGACACCTCAAGGTACTCAGAACCACATTCAAGAAGTTTATTAACCCTTTGGGTGTTTCACAGGAGCTGAAGCAATGTGGAAGAAAAAAATGAACATTTAACTTTTTAGTCACAAAAATGATCATTCGGCATCAATTTGTTTATTTTCACAAGGGTAAAAGGAGAATATGGTCCACTAACATTGTTGAGCAATTTCTCCTGAATATGCCGATACCCCATATGTGGGGAAAAACTACTGTTTGGGCGCACAGCAGGGCTCGGAAGGGAAGGAGCACCTTTTGACTTTTTGAACGCAAAATTGGCTGGAATTGAGAGTGGACGCCATGTTGCGTTTGGAGAGCCCCTTATGTGCCTAAACATTGGAAACCCTCCACAAGTGACCCAATTTTGAATACGCCGATACCCCATATGTGGGGGAAAACCACTGCATGTGCGCACGGCAGGGCTCAGAATGGAAGGAGTGCCGTTTTGGATTGCAGACTTTAATGGAATGGTCTGCGAGCGTCATGTTGCATTTGCAGAGCCCCTGATGTGCCTAAACATTGGAAACCCTCCACAAGTGACCCAATTTTGGAAACTAGACCCTTTAATGAACTTATGTAGCTGTGTGGTGCTTCACAGAAGTTTATAACGTAGAACCGTGAAAAAAAAATCACATTTTTTCCACAAAAATGATATTTTAGCGACAGTTTTTTTATTTTCACAAAGGTAACGGGGAAAAATAAACCACTAAAGTTGTTGCACATTTTCTCCTGAATTCGCTGATACCCCATATGGGAAAACCACTGTTTGCGCGCACGGCAGGGCTCAGAATGGAAGGAGTGACGTTTTGGATTGCAGATTTTGATGGAATGGTCTGCAGGCATCATGTTGGTTTGCAGAGCCCCTGATGTGCCTAAACAGTGGAAACCCCTCGCAAGTGACCCCCATTTTGGAATCTACACCCCTGAATGAATTTATCTAGAGGCATAGTTTTATAGTATTGATTATAATGCTTTTGTTTTACTGCTGTATGAATTTATAATGTCGTGTTATATGTAAGATGTGCGGGGTACATCAGATTTATAAAAGTGTATTGTGTCAACAGGGTATAAACAAATTTTATTAATTTGTGGACGTGTGGTATGCTTTGAAGCAATCTTTAATGCAAAGGCCAGGTTTCTCAGGGCAGGCTTCACAATGGTAAATTGTGTCCTTTCGGATTCCTCTCTTGGAACATACTCTGCACCATTTTTGTGATTGTCCTGTCCTCGCTGTTTGGGGAACCTGTCCTGGGAAATGTTGACCTGGGACAATACGGGCACTATCAGATTCAGAAGTACTGTGGCCCTCACCTCCCCGAGTGCCAAACATTAGGGCCTTGATGACTTCCTCCTGAAACTGAAGGAAGGTCCCGTATTGCCTGCAGATCGGGACAGCACAAAAGCATTGTACAGTGCCATCTGTGCAATGTGCACGGCCAATTTTTTATACCATACTTTGGCTTTTCGCATGGCACTGTATGGTTGGAGGACCTGATCTGAAATATCCACACCCCCCATGTACCGATTATAATCCAAGATACAATCTGGCTTTTGGACTTGTGCTGTGGTCATACGAACAGTGACAAGGGTGCTGTTGTCACGGTGTATGGTGGTCAGGATAAGGACATCCCTTTTGTCATTATACTTGACCACCAGCATGTTGTCGCTGCATTGGGCTCTGCTTTTTCCTTTTCTCAGGATTTGCCCAATTAGCGGCTTAGGGAGGCCTCGCTGATTTTTTTCGCACGGTGCCACATGCAGCTGTACCTCTGGCAGAGAGGGCCTTGAAGAGTGGGATGCTGGTGTAAAAATTGTCAATGTAGTGGTGATAACCCTTATCCAGCAGTGGATACAGCAATTCCCACACAATTTTCCCACTCACCCCCAGAATGGGGGGGCATTCAGGGGGGTTAATTTGGGTGTCCTTCCCCTTGTAGACCATAAATCTGTGGGTGTACCCTGAGGTACTCTCGCACAGTTTGTACAACTTTATTCCATACCTGGACCACTTACTGGGCATATATTGTTGGAATTTTAGCCTCACTTTGAAATGAACGAGAGATTCATCAACAGCGATGTCCCTCTGGGGTATGTACGCTACAGCAAATTTTCTGCTGAAGTGTTCAACCACTGGCCAAATTTTATATAGACGATCAAAGTTCGGATCATCTCGGGGAGGACACTGCGCATTATCACTATAATGCAAAAATCTTTGGATCCCTTCAAATTATGTCCTTGTCATGGCCATGCGGAATACTGGTGTACTGTAGAGAATATCAGTACTCCAGTACTGACAAATCTCTGTTGTTTTATTATGCCCATATGCAGCACAAGTCCCCAAAATGTCATCATCTCTGCTGCATTTACGGGGGTCCATCTGGCGTATGATGATGTGGGATTTTGGGTAAAAAATTGCCGGGCATACAGGTTCATCTGGGCCACCATAAGATTTATTATTTCCTCACTGAAAAAGAATTTGAAGAAGTCCATCTCAGCGAGGCCAGTGGTGTGAAACTGAATTCCTGAGCTGCTGCTGAAATCCGGAATGACGGGCTGAAAATTTTCGGGGGGGGGGGGGGGGTGCAACCCATACGGGATCAATTGCTGCAGGAGTTGCCTGGGTCCTAGGACGCCTTGTTGGGGGTCCTTCCTCACCAGATGAGGAGGATGAGAGGAGGAGGAGGAATAGTGGAATGTGGGATCTTCCTCACTGGCTGTATCCGTGTCGGATGCAAGGATGGCGTAAGCCTCCTCTGGTGACTAGTGCCTTGTTGACGAATGGGCCATTTTTATTTTTTTTCCCAAACCCCGGGGATGTGTATGTAAGTGGTGCTTTTCAACGTGTAATGTGTGAGGCTTGTGTAGAGGGTACTCTTTATTATAACAAAACAGAGAAAAAAGACGTAGACAGGTAAAATGTAGAAGAAAAAATGTAAAGAAAAATCAGATTTAAAAAAAAGTTTGGATAAAATAAAACAGACGTTCACTACACTCATGCCCTCCCTATAAATTTATCCAACGAAAATTCTTTTTTACAAAAGAAAAAGGGATGTCACCAACAATGTGACGTACGCTCCCCTAATGCACTTTTTATGCAAGAAAAAAAGAAATACCTCCCTACCTATAAAACTACTCTGTACTTTTTTTCTTAAAACAAGATCGGTCGTCACTAATGCTGTGACGCCAGCTGTACTAACACGCTACCACTAAAACTACGCTATACAATTTTTTTTTCTCTAAAAAAAGATCGGTCATCACTAACTATGTGACGTCGGCTGTACTGACACGCTACCACTAAAACTATGCTGTACAATTTTTTTTTTTTGCTCTAAAAGATCGGTCGTCACTAATGATGTGACGCCGGCTATGCTACCTTGCTATATCTAAAACTATGCTGTACTAATATTTTTTTCTAAAAAAACTTGGACGTCGCTTAGGCTTCTTTCACACTAGCGTCGGGCCCGGCCCGTCGCAGTGCGTCGGGCCGAGGTTACCGACGCTAGCGTTGCCTCCGCCGCACAACGGGTGCAGCGGATGCTGCTTTTCAGCGCATCCGCTGCCCCATTGTGAGGTGCGGGGAGGTGGGGGAGGAGTTCCGGCCGCGCATGCGCGGTCGGAAAAGACGGTCCGTCGGCTGCAAAAAAAGTTACATGGAACGTTGTTTGCGGCCGACGGTCGGCCGAAACACGGCGCAACCGTCGCGCGACGGTTGCGACGTGTGGCAATCCGTCGCAATGCGTCGCGTGATGTTAGTCAATGGAGAAAAAACGCATCCTGCAAACACTTTTGCAGGATGCGTTTTTTCTGCAAAACGACGCATTGTGACGGATTGCAGTTAACGCTAGTGTGAAAGTAGCCTTAGACTGCAAAGTTCGCTACACTAACCAGCTAAAAAAGAAAAATTCCCGTGGCAGTCTCTTATCAGCAGCGATACTGATCAAAGTGCTGCGGACACAGGAAGAGCATGAATGCTCTGTGCGGGATGACGCGCACAGGAAAAAAAGCGCAAAAAAGTGCACTAAAAATTCAATTGGACGGGGGGACGTCACCAAACACTGACGCTGGATACACTACTTTGCTACGTCTAAAACTGCACTATACTAACTACGATTTTTTTTTTCTAAAAAAACTTGGACTTCGCTTAGACTGCGAAGTCCAGTACACTAAATAACTGAAAAAGAAAAATTCCCGTGGTGCAGTCTCTGATCAGCAGCGATATTGATCAAAGCGCTGCGGACAGAGGAAGAGCGCGAATGCTCTGCACGGGACGCCGCACACAGGAAAAAAAGTGCAAAAAACTGAGCAAAAAAATCAATTGGAGGGAGGAGAGGGAGGGAGAGTACTGGAACAAGGAAGAGGGATGGGAAAGGGGACATCAAACACTGATGCTGGCTACAAGCCTGAAATTACACTGTAGTAACTACGATTACTATTTTTTCTAAAAAAAAAAAAAATCGAACTTCGCTCAGACAGCAAAGTCCGCTTCACTAACTAGCTAAAAAGAAAAATTCCTGTGGTGCAGTCTCTGATCAGCAGCGATACTGATCAAAGCGCTGTGGACACAGGAAGAGCACGAATGCTTTGTGCGGGATGCCGCACACAGGAAAAAAAGCACAAAGAGTGTGCAAAAAATCAATTGGAGGGAGGAGAGGGGGGTAATGGAACAGGGAGGGGGGATGGGAAAGGGGACGTCAAACACTGACGCTAGCTACAAGCCTGAAATTACACTGTACTAACTACGATTACTATTTTTTCTAAAAAAAAAAAATCGGACTTCGCTCAGACTGAGAAGTCCGCTACACTAACTAGCTAAAAAAAGAAAAAGTCCTGTGGCGCAGTCTCTGATCAGCAGTGATACTGATGAAAGCGCTGTGGACACAGGAATTGCACGAATGCTCTGCGCGGGATGCCGCACACAGGAAAAAAATCGCAAAAAAGTACGCAAAAAAATCAATTGGAGGGAGGAGGGGGAGGGGGGTACTGGAACAGGGACGGGGGATGGGAAAGGGGTGGGGAAGGTGCAGCTGCTGTGATCACAGGCTTCACCTCACACAGCAGGCAGATGGCAGCAGAGAGCACAGAGCACAAGCACAGAGCATGGAGCTGAGGCAGCACACAGCACAGGAGGGCAGGAGATCGCTGGTTGATCACACTGGCCACCAATGGAATCTTTTGACAACCCTATGGTGCTGATTGGCTGAACAATAGCTTCTAATCAGCACCATAGGGGTTAATCTGGTGAGGTGACGTGGCGATCACCCCACCTACTGTGACAGCTGTGATTGGTGTGACGTCACACAGCACTAATCACAGCCTGTCACATGCTTTTTTTTTAACAACTTTATTGACAGCTTTGCTGTGATAGGCTGGTGAGAGTTCACCAGCCTATCACAGCAATCGATGACATGAGGGGGCGGATCAGCCCCTCATGGTGACATGCCAGGATGGCCTGCTGTTAGAAACAGCAGCCATCCTCACCCGGTCACCGTGCGATGTAGTGTGGTGACCGGAAGTAGCACCACCGTACTAGTACTGCGGTTTGCGGGAACGCAGCACAGTACTAGTACGGCGCATGTCAGGAAGGGGTTAACATTAAGTTTTGTAAATTTCCTAGAAAAGAAATGAAAAATGACTGCAACATTATTAAACCTTCTAAAATTATTATAAAATAAAACATTTCCAAAATGGTGCTGATGTAAAGCAGACATGGGGAAATGTTATTAATTAATGTTTATGTGTGATGTGACTTGTCTGTATTAAATTGATAATCAATCAAAGTTTGAAAATTGCAATTTTTAAAAACATATTTTGTCAAATTTCTGATATTTTTATTGCAAAACGTAAACCATTTCAAGTTAAATTTATCATTATCATAAAGTATAATGTGTCACAAAAAAATCTCAAAATCAATGGGATATGTTTGAGCATTCCAGAGTTTTTACTACATAAAGTGACAGATGTCAGATTTTAAAAAATTGGCTGGGTCACTAAGGGGTTCATATTTTAAAAACATGTAGGACTCCTAATTGAATATACTGTATATATTTGAAGAACAAAGACTTGCAGGGTATTTGGGGAAATATGGTCAGCATTAGTCTTCTTCTCCCAGATAGTGATACAACTTGCCGTATCAAGTCCCTAGTTGTCCCTTTTGCCACCCTACCTGGCAGTGGACGTTGGCATCCTATTATATTGCAAAATGGCACCCCCGCTCAACATCGGTGTCCCTGATCGCCCTAATTCACACCTTATCTAAATTTCAATAGACACAGATAGTAAAAGAATGAAAAAAGTACACCCATATTCAGCAGAAGATTGTAAGCAACATGATTTGGTAAACTTAAGGTACCGTCACATTAAGCGACACTGCAGCGATCTAGACAACGATCCCGATCGCTGCAGCGTCACTGTTAGGTCGCTGGAGAGCTGTCACACAGACAGCTCTCCAGCGACCAACTATGCGAAGTCCCCTGGTAACCTGGCTAAACATCGGGTTACTAAGCGCAGGGCCGCGCTTAGTAACCCGATGTTTACCCTTGTTACCAGCATAAACGTAAAAAAAAACCAAACACTACATACTTAAATTCCGGTGTCTATCCTCTCCGGCGCTCTGCTTCTCTGCACTAAGCGCCGGCCGGAAAGCAGAGCACAGCAGTGACGTCACCACTGTGCTTTCCGCCCGCTGCGCTTACACAGTGCAGAGAAGCACAGCGCCGGAGAGGACAGACACCGGAATGTAAGTATGTAGTGTTTGTTTTTTTTTACATTTACACTGGTAACCAGGGTAAACATCGGGTTACTAAGCGCGGCCCTGCGCTTAGTAACCCGATGTTTACCCTGGTTACCAGTGAAGACATCGCTGAATCGGCGTCACACACGCCGATTCAGCGATGTCTGCGGGAGTCCAGCGACTAAATAAAGTTCTGGACTTTCTGCGCTGACCAACGATGGCACAGCAGGATCCTGATCGCTGCTGCCTGCCAAACTGAACGATATCGCTAGCCAGGACGCTGCGACGTCATGGATCGCTAGCGATATCGTTCAGTGTGAAGGTACCTTTAGTGTCATTCTTGGAGCTGCCACCTTAATAGTATTTTCAGGTTCAGATTATACTTGGATACATTAATACCTTGAAATAGCCCAATTCCTTTGGTCCAATCCTCAAGGGACATAAAAATAACAATGTTTTTGGTGGTTATATACACTTTCCACTGCTGCCGCCATATCAATATTTTGACGCTATATTCCTCCCACATACCTCATCCCGTCTAGGTCCAATCCCCAGGGGACATAAAAACCATCAGTCTTCATACAGTTTATATGCTAGTACTTTTTTTAGGGATACTCTGAATATCAGATTTAGAGCTGAAATCTGCCCTTTGCTGATTCTCCATAAATATGGCACAATACAAAGAGAAAATCAACACCTATCATTAGTTATCCCATACCATAATCAAAGCTATAAAGCTGTCCCTAGCTGATTCTCCATCAATGTGATATAAATAAATTTGAACACTCATCATTTGATGTCCCCACCTGTTTCCCCCAGGGTTGTTCAGTATTCATCAGGGGACCAATGAGAGACATCAATCACTATCCATGTGGCCAAAAAAAGTGCTGTGTACAAGGTCTGATGTCGGTATCGTCAACTTATGGTGATGGAGATAATGCCTTCCAGGATGAGGATGCCAAAATAGCTTCTCATTTACGCATGTAGTACGCCATGCTCTTTTACGAATGACCCATGGCCGGAAATGACATAGGTGGAACGCAAATTGTGCTCCAACCTGTCAAGCAGGCGGAAGTGACATCAGTGGAATGCAACATGTGCTCCACGCCACTATACAAGTGAAAGTGGCATCAGTGGAACACACAATGCACTCCATACCACTGTTAGAGCCCACCATATGCTCCACACTAATGTATTGAAACAGTGACATACTCAATTGTCAGGTTGCACTCACATAGGGAAACTTTGATTGGAGTGCGGCAATCCAGGCTAGAATGTAACCATAATCCTTGGATACATAAATAAATATGGGAGCCAATGTATACAGCTCTGGCAAAAATTAAGAGACCACTGCAAAATGTTTAGTTTGTCTGATTTTTCTCCTTACAGGTATATTTTGAGTAAAATGTACATTTTTTGTATTATTCTATAAACTACTGACAACATGTATCTGTATTTCCAAGCAATACATTTTGTATTTTTTTTCTGAAAAGGAGAAATGGTCAAAATTACAAAAAAAAAAAACCCCCAGTGCTTTCAGACCTCAAATAATGCAAAGAAAACAAGTTCATAATCATTTAGAAACAACAACACTAATGTTTTAACTCAGGAAGAGTTCAAAAATCAATATTTTGTGGAATAACCATGATTTTTAATCACAGCTTTCATGCGTCTTGGCATGCTTTCCACCAGTCTTTCACACTGCTCCTGGCACAAACATTTTAGCAGTTCTTCTTTGTTTGATGGCTTGTGACTGACTATCCATCATCCTCTTGATTACATTCCAGAGGTTTTCAATGGGGTTCAGGTCTGGAGATTGGGCTGCCCATGACAGGGTTTTGATGTGATGGTCTCTTAATTTTTGCCAGAGCTCTATTTGCAACCTATTAAGGGTTTTTTTTTATATCAATTTTTTTTCTTTGGACTACTTCTTCTTTGTTCTGTGTGGCTGGCCCTCAGCAGATACCCAGCTCTAATGATCATGTCAGGAGGTTCTAGTTCAATAGAGGTTGAACTGTCAGCCCATTTTCACTTCCCAAGTTATAATTAATCTCATATGTTCAATGTGAGGGTGATATGTCCTCTCTCAAGAGATGTTGTTATGGATTTTACAATTACACCTACGACACTGATTGACGTTTCACCTTATTCCCTCTACAGCTCCTCCTCTCAATCAGCAATTTTGACCAGCTGGATTGAACAGTGGTTTGTGTAATAATAAAAAATTAAATGAATAAATGTTTAAATGGTAAATTTGATTTTGTTTAAAAAAGATTGTCATTAATAATTATTTATACAAAAATAAAAATCGTAACAAATTCCCTTTAGAGGTGTTGTCCAGGACTTATATGTTGGTGAACTTTATCTGTGATAGCTAATTAATTTCAGATCTACAGGGGTCTGACAATTGACACTCCTATAATGAGCTGTTGCACTTTCACTGTGATGGACATATACAGTGAACAGAACCCATGGTTCCATACACTGTGTAGTGGTCATCACTTGGCATTGCTGCTCAGCTCCTATTAACTTCAACCAACCTCAAAACAAGCACTGCACAACGAACAGCTCATTTGCATATATGAAAAAGACAGATTTTGACCTACATGCCCGTATAGATGGCTTCGAAGGGTTGATCCAACAGAATGGTCCCTCTTAAAGGGAATCTGTCAATCATACATCTTAGCTGTTACAGGAGATTGTCTCCATTAGAGAGTTAGCAAGGAGAGCAACAAGTCAAACAACCATTCCAAGCATTTAGAATAAAAATGAAAATTAGAAACGTATCACTTGTTAATAGCTCAGAATGTATTTATAGTCAATGTCTGGAGAATTGCAAAATCATTGCATGCTTCCAACAGAAAGCGCAAGGTAAAATTAAAGAAAACTTGACATAACCTGTAAAATATCCTCGAGGAGACCCCCTACTGTACATAAATGCAAGTTTTTCCTTACCAGAATAAGAGTTGAAAAAAAAATTCTTCCTATGGTTTATTCTTACTTATGGATTATTCTTTAGTAAAGGAGTTAATTATACAGGAAGAGTCCTATGTCATACATAATATTCAAGAAGATGATACATGTCTTTTAAAGCTTTTCTTCAGTCTTTGTATAGTCACAGAATGTGAGCTCCAGAACAATTTATGTACTGTAAAATTGAGCTTGATATAAGTTAGAAATTCCCATTGTAACGTAACGCAGTAGATTGGGAAAGGTGCCAAAATCCAGTATAATAAAAAAGTGTATGTGGATAGAATTACAAATCCTCTTTTTTTTTATTCGGACTCTGTTGTGATTTGGGACATTCAGACCTGCAATGGCTAATGAATGATTATAGTTTAACAATGGTGTGATAATAAAATGCACTTAAGGAATAATGTGTTATGCTTTTTAGTAAGCAAGTGAAATGTTAAATACATTTTAACCTATTTTTAAATTTTTTAACTATTTTAAATATAATATTGTTAACTTTTAACATTATATTATTATACTGTTGTCGTTGATAAACTGAAAACTGGCTACTTTGAATATTCCCATTATAAATTAATGCGAATCAGTCAGCTTATAAACAAAAAATAGAGAGAAGTCACCAGAAATAAAAAATCATTATTTTTCTCAAAAGTAAAAGGACATATGGCCAAAGGAAAACTAACAAAGAGCGGTGGCGTCAATGGACGTTTTGCATGTACCCATGCGTCTATAGGTTAGAAGATGTGTGTCCTTGTGCTGCTAGCTTCTTTTTGAGTGCAAGAATTGTGTATAATACACCATGGTAAAGAATATTAAAACCATATGTGACTGGTATAGTAAACAGTGTAAAACAAGCATTAAACAGGAAAAACATAAATGTAATAAAGTGTATAGAAGAAATAAAGTAAAGCAAATTTATAAAAAACCACTACATTATTTATCTTCGTATCTATAGAGCCCAAAGCTTTAGTTTTAATTATCCATCTTAACTGCCTTTGAAGAAGTATATTTATTTATCATTTGAATTACTCTTATATTACTCAAATAATTCTAATTCATTTTTACAGACATTATCATAACTGTGCCCAATTTGGAGTGTGGGTGGAAACTGGAGAATTCGTAGGAAACCCATGGAAACACAGGGAGAACATACAAATTCCTTGCAGATGTTGTACTTGTAGTGTGGCACCTGTATTACCTGTAGTAAGAGAATGACGTAAGATAGAATATCTTTCATAATAGGTCTCTGAGATGACACAGCATTTCTTCTTAATTATGCCAGACGTAAATTCCATAGGCCCAGAATCATAAACTGTTGGCTGAAGTATTGACTCTTTTTATAACTTGAATTGATATTTGTAAATAGACGAATGGTGGTTATTTAGCTTATGTCAGCTCCTACAGTTTATTGTACTGTTATCTTTGCAAAACAAGGATGCAGGGTCAATGAACAATGATGTTTGCTGATATGTTGATCACACATTGTACCCGACCATGCAGTTTAACTTGCAAACATTGAAGGATAAACTATAAATAATCAAACAATGTGAGTTAACCTCATGACATCTGCCCCTTGACCTCTGGATGCTGGCTTGAAGAAGAGTTGTGAACTATATAAGGAGACTTTGCCTCTGTTTCAGTGGAGGCTACAGGATGTCAGCTTAGAGGACCACAACCCCAGCTGGAAGAACACATCTGCTTCATTTTCCATCACTGAACCCTCAAACGTCTTTAAGAATCCAGGTTAGGACAATCAGATCACCTAGCCACATACCTCTCTGTTCTTCGTTAGCTTCCTAAGCTTGTCGTTACCTCCTCTCTGTGGGGGCTCGTCAAAACTGGGGTGCCACTGGTGAGAATGGTCGGCTCTGGAAGCAGCTCTAATCCTGATGAGCCAACGGAATGGTGAGACTTTGTAATTTCCACCATCTTAGGCATTTTACTGTGACTGTTCTTTATGCTATTGTTTGTTGGTGGTTCAATAAATTGACAGATGAGAGCACCCACTGACCCTGTGTCTCCACCTGTGGTGGTAGCAGTGGGACACTACTCAGTATGGTGGATCCAGGTGAGCTGCAGGGGACTGATGTTTGTAGACACTGTCCAAGGGCTCCACAGCCAGGGTGGCATATAGACAGACCCAGCAGACCATAGGTGAGGCATACACAATAGGTTTCAGACACTACCATGTCCAACCCCATCAACTTGACCTTGGGAAGAGGACCAGAGTGGATGTATAGACACAACAAGAAATGACAGTTACAGGAGCTGTGCCAACTTCGATGGATTGAATACCGGACCACTAACACTCGGTCAGATTTGATCAGGGAATTGGTCCATTGTAATGCCCAGAATGTCATGAATGATGACAAAAATCTCTGCTGGGATGGACCCAGAGGAATTGCGAGAGTAAGGACCCAGTGCCGGTCTGGAATCAACCCAGTCGCCAGCAGACCGAATCCAGGAGTTGTTGGATGCATCGGGACCTGGAGCCTCAAGTGGGGAAAGAACTTGTGATATGGAATTACTTTTGGGAGTTCCAGTACCCCTACCACCAGCTCTGGACCCTACCCCCATGATAGTCCACCAACAAGAAACTCATCTCCACTACTGAGATGTGCCAGTGCTTTATGAGTCCAACACCGAAGTCATTGAACATCTGCAAGAATTTAAGACTCTGATGCTGATGCACCAGGTGCCCACAGCTGGTTGGGCTAAATACCTGTAGACTAGTTTAACTGGTCAGGCAGGGGATGTTGCTGGGTCACTTGGGCCTCAGGACTGGCTTGACTATGGAACTATTAAGAACACCCTTCTGGCCCTTTTTACCATCTCCCTCAAGAGATATCACACCCAGTTTCGGACATTGTTTTGCTAAGGGGTGGCGACACTGCAAATGCTGGTTTGATAATAGGGCTGCCCACTCTGTTTCTGTCCTTCAGGATTTGATCATGCTCTAGCAACTTATAGAGTAAGTGGCCCCAGAAATACAAGAGTTGGTAGCTGACTGCAACCCGACACCCCAGAGCAAGCAGCCTGATTGGCTGATGAGTTTAAAGCCAACCGACCCCATTGGAGACCTGATATGCCCACTGATTCCAGAAGACCAAGCAACCAAAGATTCGATAAGCCACAAGTCACTCAAGCAGGATTATCCTTCTACCTAGCAGAAAATACACCAGGACAAAGGGTTACCAGCAGTACTCATGATTTTTCCAACCCACTGCACTGTTATACATGCAGGTGCCTTGTACAAATTGCCAAATATTGTCCCCAGGGCCAGGGCTCCATGCCAGGAGCCCATCTGCCAGCCCAGCCAGTCAACATCTGACAAAACGAGCCAGCAAGGTCTGAGGCATGCTATCCCCAGGATACACCAGCAGTGGGGAAATTATATATCCCGTCCATACTCTATGGCGGGTTGGACACCCGACACCAGCCAACCTCCATTGCCACATCCAGCCTTTCAAGGTTGGTGATATCCAGGCCCACGGACTTCAGGACACTGGCTCCTCCATCTCCCTGGTCAGCCTAGATATTGTCCCACCAGATCACTATTTACCAGGCTGCAAAGTGACCATCTCCCTGGCTGGAGGTCAATTCTTGGACATTCTTTTAGCACGTGTGCAGCTAGACAGGAGTACAAGCCAGGAAAAGGTCGAAGTGAGACTTTATGGATGGCCTCTCCACACCTGTTATTTTGGGGAATGACCTAGGACAAGGACAGTCCAACCAATTTGATGCAGTTATCACCTGCAGCCAAGCAACACCCTGACGTGGATCCTTCTGCCAACCATCTCGAGGATAACCCATACTCCAAGCCTCCATCATTCACCAGAAAGCTGACGATGGTGAGTACACCTGACCAGACTGTGGCCATTGACGGGGGGAGACAGATTGCAAGGAGTTTAGGGAAGCCCAACTCACAGACCTCAGCCTAGAACTTGTCCGCATTACAGCCACTGGACCTGGGGAAGAAATCAGGGGAGGTTTATAGATGGGAGAATGGACTGTTACATTGGGAAAAGCCCCCATCCTACCAAAAGAAACCCTAGACCCATGTCCATTAGCTTGTGGTGCCCCAGCATTATTGAGTATAACTCCTGCGCTTGGCCCATGACGTCCCGCAGCTGGGCACATGGGGCTCAGAAAGCCCTGGGCCAGACTGCTGTGTAGTTTTTTTGGACTAGGGTCGCTCATGAGGTGCGGAAATACCAAGCCTCTTGTCTGATTTGTCAATGGACGGGGAAGCTCCCTGTCATGCCCTACTCCAATCCACACCCTTGATAAGTGAACCATTCCAGAGGTTTGCCATTGATCTATTGGGCCCCTTAGCTGTACCTAGCCACAGCGGAAATAAGTTTATCCTCATCCTGGTCGACTTTGCCACCTGCTACCCGGAGGCCGTTGCCCTGTCATCCATAGATGCAGAGCACATGGCTTTGTAGTTGAGTACGCTTTCCACAGGAGGTATTGACTGACCAGGAAACCCAGCTCCAAAGTGAGCTTGTTCAGATCCCCTGAGAGTAACATGGGGTCCGCCCCATCTGTACCTCCCCCTACCACCATGAAACTAACGGGCTGTGTAAGCATTTCAATGTAATGCGAGGAGTCCGAGGGTAGAGACTGGGAGAAAAACCTGCAGCAGCTCCTGTCTGCCTACCAGGAGGTGCCTCAGGATTCTACCGGGTTCTCTCCTTTTGAATTGTTGTATCGCTGAAAAGTACGGGGACTGTTGGAGCTAGTAAGAGAGAGTTGGGAGAGCACTTTTCCAACAGAAGGGGTTCCCATTCTGGAGTATGTCCAAAAGTTTAGGGAAAAGATGAGGTACCTCATGGCCTTAGCCCATGGGAATTTAGAAGTAGCTCTGGAAAGACAACAACGGTGTTACAACTGTGTTGCCAGACTCTGAGAATTTATCTGTGGAAAGAAGGTTCTAGTACTAGTACCAGTACACAAAAACAAGCTGCAAGCCATGTGGGCCAACCCTTTTACCATCGTCATGGAATGAGGTGAGACTGACCACATAGTGGCCCGTGATCGTGCAGATGTTTATGAGCGAACCTAACATGCCAAGAGGCTAAAAGCTTATGAGGAATAGGAAGTTACCAACTTAGTAGTTTGCTGTCACCGTTTAGATGACCCAGATATGGACCAGATACCAGACTTATTGGTGGAATCCAAAAGAGGAATGGGGGTAACGGATGTCTCGTTGGGGAAGCAGCTTGGTCCATCACCAAAGCAGCAGTAAAAAAAACCTGTTTGGAACATATGGCTCCCTGTTCATGTGTCTGCCTGGTCAAACCCCTTGACTCAGCATTATATCAACACAGGGGTAGTCACTCCACTCAGACAACCCACCTACTGGGCGATTCCTCCAATTTTGGCAATGGTGAAGGCTGAGGGGATGATATGTTGAATACTGTGGCTTCCCACAGCCCATGGGCAGCTAGTACAGTATTGGTGCCCAAGAAAGGTGTGTACTCACTTCTATGTGGATTATAGGTTACTCAATGAGGTCACATTTACAGATGCCTACCACATGCCTCAAGTGAATGAACTACTAGACAGATTTGGTGGCTCTTGCTTCATATCTGTTATCGATCTGAGCAAGGGATACTGGCAGATACCATTCACAAGAGGCTCAAGAGAACTCTGCATTCATCACACATTTTGGCCTAGATGAATTTACTATCATGCCATTTGGGATGAAGAACAACCAGGATACCTTCCACAGGATGATGGACCAGTTACTAGAGGGATGTCGGGCGTAAGCCCAGGCCTACCTGGATGACATTCTATCTTCAGCGACACCTGAGAGGAGCATCTCCAACACATGTCCTAGGTGCTGCAGAAGGTAGCAAAAGTTTAGCTTACCATACGATCCAACAAGTGCCCTATGGGGATGGCCAAGGCACTATACCTGGGACATTGGGTGGGAAGTGGGTGCATTCATCCCGAACCTGCAATAGTAGAAGTCATTGCCCAGTTGCTCTGCCCAGCCAACTAAAAAGAGGTTCATGCATACCTAAGGACTAGGGTTGAGCGAAACGGGTCGAACATTTTCAAAAGTTGCCGACTTTTGGCGAAGTCGAGTTTCATGAAACCCGATCCGACCCCTGTGCGTGGTCGGCCATGCGGTACGCGACTTTCGCGCCAAAGTCGCGTTTCAATGACGCGAAAAGCGCCATTTCTCAGCCAATGAAGGTAAACGCAGAGTGTGGGCAGCGTGATGACATAGGTCCTGGTCCCCACCATCTTAGAGAAGGGCATTGCAGTGATTGGCTTGCTGTCTGCGGCGTCACAGGGGCTATAAAGGGGAGTTCCCGCCGACCGCCATGTTACTGCTGCTGATCTGAGCTTAGGGAGAGGTTGCTGCCGCTTCGTCAGAAGCAGGGATAGCGTTAGGCAGGGTCCATTAACCACAAAACCGCTTGTGCTGTAGCGATTTCCACTGCCCAACACCACCTTCGGTGTGCAGGGACAGTGGAAGCTCCTTTTTTTTTTTTTTCCTCAGCACTGTAGCTCATTGGGCTGCCCTAGAAGGCTCCCTGATAGCTGCATTGCTGTGTGTACGCCGCTGTGCAAACCAACTGCTTTTTTCAAAGCACAAATCCTCTTGTTCCTTCCTTTCTGCACAGCTATCTTGTTTGTTTGTCCACACTTTTTATTTAATTTGTGCATCAGTCCACTCCTTATTGCTGCCTGCCATACCTGGCTGAGATTACTGCAGGGAGATAGTAATTGAAGGACAGTTCCTTTTTTTTTTTTTGTGGGAGATTAAGATTGACATTTCTGCTAGAGTGCCATCTCTGTCTGTGTCATCTCTCACTCAGTGGGCCATAGAAAGCCTATTTATTTTTTTGCTTGATTTGGGTTCCAAAATCTACCAGAAAAAATCACAACATCAATCAGTGGGAGAAAAATATTGGCCTCAGGGCTTGTGTGCCACTCCTTACTCCTGTGTGTGCCATCTCTCACTCAGTGGGCCATAGAAAGCCTATTAATTTTTTTGCTTGATTTGGGTTCTAAATTCTACCTGAAAAAATCAATAAATCAATCAGTGGGAGATTAATATTGGCCTTTGGGCTTGTGTGCCAGTCCTAAGCGTGCCATCTCTCTCTCTCTCAGATAGTGGGCCATAGAAAGCCTATTTTTTTATTATTTTATTGGGTTTATAAATTTTCCCTGGAAAAAAAAAAAAAGTGGGAGATTAATATTGGCCTCTGGGCTTGTGTGCCAGTCCTGAGCGTGCCATCTCTCTCACAAATAGTGGGCCATAGAAAGCCTATTTATTTTTTTGGTTGATTTGGGTTCCTAATTCTACCTGAAAAAATCAATCAATCAATCAGTGGGAGATTAATATTGGCCTTTGGGCTTGTGTGCCAGTCCTAAGCGTGCCATCTCTCTCTCTCAGATAGTGGGCCATAGAAAGCCTATTTATTATTATTTTTTTTATTGGGTTTATAAATTTTCCCTGGAAAAAAAAAAAAAGTGGGAGATTAATATTGGCCTCTGGGCTTGTGTGCCAGTCCTGAGCGTGCCATCTCTCTCACAAATAGTGGGCCATAGAAAGCCTATTTATTTTTTGGGTTGATTTGGGTTCCTAATTCTACCTGAAAAAATCAATCAATCAATCAGTGGGAGAAAAATATTGGCCTCAGGGCTTGTGTGCCACTCCTTACTCCTGTGTGTGCCATCTCTCACTCAGTGGGCCCTAGAAAGCCTATTTTTTGTTTTATTTGTTTTCTAAATTCTCCCTGAAACAATCATTTTATTTTCTTTGGTTTCTAAATTATTCCTGAAAAAAATCATTTTTTTGGTATTTTTTTTTCTCTCAAGTCTCCCTGAAAAAAAAAAAAAAAAAAAATCTGTGGGAGATTCATATTGCCCCTTCTGCTTGTGTGCCAGTCTTGACTCCTGGGTGTGCCATCTCTCTCTCTCTCCCCAATTGTGGGCCATAGAAAGCCTATTAATTTTTTTGCTTGATTTGGGTTCCAAAATCTACCTGAAAAAAATCACTAAATCAATCAGTGGGAGATTAATATTGGCCTCTGGGCTTGTGTGCCACTCCTGACTCCTGTGTGCGTCATCTGTCACTCAGTGGGCCCTAGAAAGCCTATTTTTTGTTTTATTTGTTTTCTAAATTCTCCCTGAAACAATCATTTTATTTTCTTTGGTTTCTAAATTATTCATGAAAAAAATCATTTTTTTTGTATTTTTTTTTCTCTCAAGTCTCCCTGAAAAAAAAAAAAATCTGTGGGAGATTCATATTGCCCCTTCTGCTTGTGTGCCAGTCTTGACTCCTGGGTGTGCCATCTCTCTCTCTCTCCCCAATTGTGGGCCATAGAAAGCCTATTAATTTTTTTGCTTGATTTGGGTTCCAAAATCTACCTGAAAAAAATCACTAAATCAATCAGTGGGAGATTAATATTGGCCTCTGGGCTTGTGTGCCACTCCTGACTCCTGTGTGCGTCATCTGTCACTCAGTGGGCCCTAGAAAGCCTATTTTTTGTTTTATTTGTTTTCTAAATTCTCCCTGAAACAATCATTTTATTTTCTTTGGTTTCTAAATTATTCCTGAAAAAAATCATTTTTTTTGTATTTTTTTTTCTCTCAAGTCTCCCTGAAAAAAAAAAAAAATCTGTGGGAGATTCATATTGCCCCTTCTGCTTGTGTGCCAGTCTTGACTCCTGGGTGTGCCATCTCTCTCTCTCTCCCCAATTGTGGGCCATAGAAAGCCTATTAATTTTTTTGCTTGATTTGGGTTCCAAAATCTACCAAAAAAAATCACTAAATCAATCAGTGGGAGATTAATATTGGCCTCTGGGCTTGTGTGCCACTCCTGACTCCTGTGTGCGTCATCTGTCACTCAGTGGGCCCTAGAAAGCCTATTTTTTGTTTTATTTGTTTTCTAAATTCTCCCTGAAACAATCATTTTATTTTCTTTGGTTTCTAAATTATTCCTGAAAAAAATCATTTTTTTGGTATTTTTTTTTCTCTCAAGTCTCCCTGAAAAAAAAAAAAAAATCTGTGGGAGATTCATATTGCCCCTTCTGCTTGTGTGCCAGTCTTGACTCCTGGGTGTGCCATCTCTCTCTCTCTCCCCAATTGTGGGCCATAGAAAGCCTATTAATTTTTTTGCTTGATTTGGGTTCCAAAATCTACCAAAAAAAATCACTAAATCAATCAGTGGGAGATTAATATTGGCCTCTGGGCTTGTGTGCCACTCCTGACTCCTGTGTGCGTCATCTGTCACTCAGTGGGCCCTAGAAAGCCTATTTTTTGTTTTATTTGTTTTCTAAATTCTCCCTGAAACAATCATTTTATTTTCTTTGGTTTCTAAATTATTCCTGAAAAAAATCATTTTTTTGGTATTTTTTTTTCTCTCAAGTCTCCCTGAAAAAAAAAAAAAAATCTGTGGGAGATTCATATTGCCCCTTCTGCTTGTGTGCCAGTCTTGACTCCTGGGTGTGCCATCTCTCTCTCTCTCCCCAATTGTGGGCCATAGAAAGCCTATTAATTTTTTTGCTTGATTTGGGTTCCAAAATCTACCAAAAAAAATCACTAAATCAATCAGTGGGAGATTAATATTGGCCTCTGGGCTTGTGTGCCACTCCTGACTCCTGTGTGCATCATCTGTCACTCAGTGGGCCCTAGAAAGCCTATTTTTTGTTTTATTTGTTTTCTAAATTCTCCCTGAAACAATCATTTTATTTTCTTTGGTTTCTAAATTATTCCTGAAAAAAATCATTTTTTTGGTATTTTTTTTTCTCTCAAGTCTCCCTGAAAAAAAAAAAAAAAAAAAAAATCAGTGGGAGATTAATATTGCCCTTTCTGCTTGTGTGCCAGTCTTGACTCCTGGGTGTGCCATCTCTCTCTCTCTCCCCAATTGTGGGCCATAGAAAGCCTATTAATTTTTTTGCTTGATTTGGGTTCCAAAATCTACCAAAAAAAATAATTAAATCAATCGGTGGGAGATTAATATTGGCCTCTGGGCTTGTGTGCCACTCCTGACTCCTGTGTGCGTCCTCTCTCACTCAGTGGGCCCTACAAAGCCTTTTTTTTTCCTAAATTCTCCCTGAAACAATCATTTCATTTTATTTGTTTTATAAATTCTTCTGTAAAAAAATAATTTTTTTTTAATTTTTTTTTTTTCTGAAGTCTCCCTTTTAAAAAAAAACAAACACAAATCAGTGGGAGATAAATATTTACATTTGCGCTTCAGTGACAGTCCTGCGTGTGTGCCATCTCATTTGTTGCCAACAACAACAGAGTGTGTAACATTGTGGCTGATTTTCGTTGTGGTCTCACCCACCTGTAAAGGGGTAGCTAAATCATACTGAAGTTATAGCTCACCGTGTAAGTTGTGTGACAGCAACAAATACCGTTCGTTTGGTAACGTTTTTAAAACAATGAGGAAGTCTGGTGGAAGAGGTCGTGGCCGGGGGCGTTCATTGTCAGCTGGTAATGAGGGTAGTGGTAGTGGTGGAGCATCAGCTGGTCGTGGGAAAAAAAATATTGCACCTAAGTCTGGAGCTGTGGAGCCAGGTTCGTCGTCTGGCTACACAAGGCCTCGAACGCTCCCTTTTCTGGGAGTAGGAAAACCGCTTTTAAAGCCGGAGCAGCAAGAGCAAGTTTTGGCTTATCTTGCTGACTCAGCTTCTAGCTCTTTTGCCTCCTCTCGTGAAACTGGTAAATGTCAAAGCAGCGCGTCGTTAGTGGATGTTCACGGTCAGGGACAAGTCGCTTCCTTGTCCTCTTCAGCAAAAACAACAACAGAGAAGAATGCAGCAGGCGACACAACGGGTTACTCCATGGAGCTCTTTACACATACCGTCCCTGGCTTAGAAAGTGAAGCAGTTAACAGTCCATGCCCATTACAAGTTGAATCTGACATGGAGTGCACTGATGCACAACCACAGCCAGACTACTATCCTGGTCCTTTGACTCAGACCACAACATTGCCATCGCAGGGTGCTGATCAAGAATCAGACCCTGATGAGACTATGTTGCCCCATCACGAACGCTATACCACCGACCGCCACGGTGACACAGACGAAGTTGCACACGAGCTACAAGAAGAGGTAATAGATGACCCAGTTCTTGACCCCGATTGGCAGCCATTGGGGGAACAGGGTGCAGGCGGCAGCAGTTCTGAAGCGGAGGAGGAGGGGCCGCAGCAGGCATCAACATCGCAACAGGTTCCATCTGCCGGGCCCGTATCTTGCCCAAAACGCGTGGCAAAGCTAAAACCTGTTGGAGGACAGCGTGGCCATCCGGTTAAAGCTCAGTCTGCAATGCCTGAAAAGGTATCCGATGCTAGAAAGAGTGCAGTCTGGCATTTTTTTAAACAACATCCAATTGATCAGCGCAAAGTCATCTGTCAAAAATGTTCAACTACCTTAAGCAGAGGACAGAATCTGAAAAGTCTCAATACAAGTTGCATGCATAGACATTTAACCACCATGCATTTGCAAGCCTGGACTAACTACCAAACGTCCCTTAAGGTTGTAGCACCCTCGGCCAATGAAGCTAGTCAGCAACGCAACATCCCTTCCGGCAGTGTAGGGCCACCATTTTCCGCACCACCTGCAGTATCTGTGCAGGTTTCTTTGCCAGGCCAAAGCCGTCAGGGTCAGGGAATCACCAGTTTCGTAGTAGGAAACACTGCATCTAGGGCACCGGTGGCAACAATACCATCTCCCACCGTCTCTCAGTCTGCCATGTCCACCGGCACCCCCGCTAGTTCCACGATCTCCAGCTCTCCAGTCCAGCTCACCATACATGAGACTATGGTTAGAAAAAGGAAGTACTTAGCCTCGCATCCGCGTACACAGGGTTTGAACGCACACATAGCTAGACTAATCTCGTTAGAGATGATGCCCTACCAGTAAGTTGAAAGCGAAGCTTTCAAAGCCCTGATGGACTACGCTGTACCACGCTACGAGCTACCCAGTCGACACTTTTTTTCCAGAAAAGCCATCCCAGCCCTCCACCAGCATGTTAAAGAGCGCATCGTCCATGCACTCAGGCAATCTGTGAGCACAAAGGTGCACCTGACAACAGATGCATGGACCAGTAGGCATGGCCAGGGACGTTACGTGTCCATCACGGCACACTGGTTAAATGTGGTGGATGCATGGTCCACAGGGGACAGCAAGTTTGGGACAGTTCTGCCTAGCCCACGGTCTAGGAAACAATTGGCTGTAGCCGTTCGCACCCCCTCCTCCTCCTCTTCGTCCTCCTGCAGAAGCGAGAGCTCGTCCACAGACCGCAGTCGCACAACCACTCCATCCGCAGCTGCCACTGTTGCACACCAGGTCTCCCATTATGGGGCAGCTACTGGCAAACGTCAGCAGGCTGTATTGGCTATGAAGTGTTTGGGCGACAACAGACACACCGCGGAAGTTCTGTCCGAGTTCTTGCAGAAAGAAACGCAGTCGTGGCTGGGCACTGTAGATCTTGAGGCAGGCAAGGTAGTGAGTGATAACGGAAGGAATTTCATGGCTGCCATCTCCCTTTCCCAACTGAAACACATTCCTTGCCTGGCTCACACCTTAAACCTGGTGGTGCAGTGCTTCCTGAAAAGTTATCCGGGGTTATCCGACCTGCTCCTCAAAGTGCGTGGACTTTGCTCACATATCCGCCGTTCGCCCGTACACTCCAGCCGTATGCAGACCTATCAGCGTTCTTTGAACCTTCCCCAGCATCGCCTAATCATAGACGTTGCAACAAGGTGAAACTCAACACTGCACATGCTTCAGAGACTGTGCGAACAGAGGCGGGCTGTTATGTTTTTGTGGGAGGATACACATACACGGGCAGGCAGTAGGATGGCAGACATGGAGTTGTCAGGTGTGCAGTGGTCGAAGATTCAAGACATGTGTCAAGTCCTTCAGTGTTTTGAGGAATGCACACGGCTGGTTAGTGCAGACAACGCCATAATAAGCATGAGCATCCCCCTAATGCGTCTGCTGATGCAAAGTTTGACGCACATAAAGGATCAGGCGTCTGCAGCTGAGGAAGAGGAAAGCCTTGATGACAGTCAGCCATTGTCTGGCCAGGGCAGTGTACAGGACGAGGTAGCGGGCGAAGAGGAGGAGGAGGACGAGGAGGATGATGGGGATGATTATATTTTTAATGAGGAAGCTTTTCCGGGGCCACTGGAAATTGGTGGCGCGGCAAGGCCGGGTTCTGGTTTTTTGAGGGACACAAGTGACGTGGATTTGCCTGAAACTGCCCCTCAACCAAGCACAACCGCAGATTTGAGAACTGGAACTTTGGCCCACATGGCGGATTATGCCTTACGTATCCTCAAAAGGGACACACGCATAACTAAAATGATGAATGATGACGATTACTGGTTGGCCTGCCTCCTTGATCCTCGCTATAAAGGCAAATTGCAAAATATCATGCCACATGAGAACTTGGAACTAATATTAGCAACCAAACAATCAACTCTTGTTGACCGTTTGCTTCTGGCATTCCCTGCACACAGCGCCCGTGATCGTTCTCACACGAGCTGCAGGGGTCAGCAGACCAGAGGAGTTAGAGGGGCAGAAATCAGAAGTGGCGTTGGCCAGAGGGGTTTTCTGACCAGGTTGTGGAGTGATTTTGCTATGACCGCAGACAGGACAGGTACTGCAGCATCAATTCAAAGTGACAGGAGACAACATTTGTCCAGTATGGTTACAAACTATTTTTCATCCCTTATCGATGTTCTCCCTCAACCGTCATTCCCATTTGATTACTGGGCATCAAAATTAGACACCTGGCCAGAATTGGCAGAATATGCATTGCAGGAGCTTGCTTGCCCGGCAGCTAGTGTCCTATCAGAAAGAGTATTCAGTGCTGCAGGTTCAATACTAACAGAAAAAAGGACTCGTCTGGCTACCCAAAATGTAGATGATCTAACCTTCATTAAAATGAACCACAACTGGATTTCGAAATCTTTTGCCCCACCTTGCCCGGCTGACACCTAGCTTTCCTATGAAAAGGTCTTGCCTGTGGACTATTCTGAATGCCTTTTCCAATCTCGTAATTTTCAGCACCTGATTGTCCAGCATACGACATGTTTACACCTCACTAAATGGCCAAACTCCCCACACGGGGCCGTGGTATCGACACTTGGCGACAGCACCCGTGAGAGTGCAGTTTGTCTGAAGAGGTGGGTGAGCCCGCTTTTGGTCGACGGCACTGCCACTGGGTCCCTCCTAGTACAATAAAGTGTCTCTGGCGGTGGTGGTGCGCACCCAACGTCAGACACACCGTTGTAATATGAGGGGCCCTGGGCCTGTACCGCCGGCCACAAGACAGTTTCCCCCCACCCCAGCTCAAACAGTGCTCTACCACTTGCAAAATTATCTCACAGCTCCACCAATGTTTAGTCTATGCGCTGACATCCTTCAATGCCTGCCACTGACAATACCATTGTATTGACATTTTTGTTATGTTAGGCCTTCGATGCCTGTCTGTGGTCACTCCTTTCACTAGGCCTCCACTGACCACACCACTGCTGCCCGTGTACCCCTGGAACCAATTTAAAATTGCCTACAGCCATGTGTTATTATTTTAGGCCTTCGATGCCTGTCTGCGGTCACTCCTTCCACTAGGCCTCCACTGACCACACCACTGCTGCCCGTGTACCCCTGGAACCAATTTAAAATTGCCTACAGCCATGTGTTATTATTTTAGGCCTTCGATGCCTGTCTGCGGTCACTCCTTCCACTAGGCCTCCACTGACCACACCACTGCTGCCCGTGTACCCCTGGAACCAATTTAAAATTGCCTACAGCCAGCCCAATTTTTTTATTTTAGGCCTTCGATGCCTGTCTGCGGTCCATTCTTTCAACTACTACTACACTGACCAGGTCACTGCTGCACGTGTACCCCTGGAACCAATTTAAAATTGCCTACAGCCATGTGTTATTATTTTAGGCCTTCGATGCCTGTCTGCGGTCACTCCTTCCACTAGGCCTCCACTGACCACACCACTTCTGTCCGTGTACCCCTGGAACCAATTTAAAATTGCCTACAGCCATGTGTTATTATTTTAGGCCTTCGATGCCTGTCTGCGGTCACTCCTTCCACTAGGCCTCCACTGACCACACCACTGCTGCCCGTGTACCCCTGGAACCAATTTAACATTGCCTACAGCCAGCCCAATTTTTTTATTTTAGGCCTTCGATGCCTGTCTGCGGTCCATTCTTTCAACTACTACTACACTGACCAGGGCACTGCTGCCCGTCTACCCCTGGAACCAACATCAGAAAATATAAAAATAAGTATTTTGCTTACAAAAAAGAAAATACTGGAGAGATATCAAATGCAGACATTTTAACATTAAAAACAAACACACAACTAAAATCTGGTACAGTACTAAAAATGGCCACCAGCTACAATTACTTTCTCCTGCAAGTAGTTAACTGAAAGGTTTTTTAAATTGAAAACACACATATGGCATCCACCGAGTGTTGTCCTGTCGCGTCTTCTTTATATTATTGCCGAGAAGATGCAAAACAATGAAAATAATAAAATCATTAATTACCAAAATAATAGAGAAAGTCAACACCACATTGCAAATAAACATTCATTCCAAATAAAGAAGCAGGGCGCGTCCGAGGGTGAGTATATACCTAATAAGAATATAATCACCCTCGGAAGCGCAATGCTTATTTCCAACAGCCTTCCTTCCTAAGAATCAGCCCTTCCGTGGTGTAGAGAGACGTTGTGTTACACTCCAAGGTGTTCCCCAGGTTGCCTTTCCTGAGCTTCGATCTTCCGGCTCTCGTTTAGTAGTTCTTGGAAACTACACTGCATTAGGCCTTCAAATTGGGTATGGGGTGTAGAGAGAGGGTGTGTTACACTCCAAGGTGTTCCCCAGGTTGCCTTTCCTGAGCTTCGATCTTCATGCTCTCGTTTAGTAGTTGTCGGAAACTACGCTGCATTAGGCCTACAAATTGGGTATGGGGTGTAGAGAGAGGGTTTGTTACACTCCAAGGTGTTCCCCAGGTTGCCTTTCCTGAGCTTCGATCTTCCGGCTCTCGTTTAGTAGTTCTTGGAAACTACACTGCATTAGGCCTTCAAATTGGGTATGGGGTGTAGAGAGAGGGTGTGTTACACACCAAGGTGTTCCCCAGGTTGCCTTTCCTGAGCTTCGATATTCCGGCTCTCGTTTAGTAGTTGTTGGAAACTACACTGCATTAGGCCTACAAATTTGGTATGGGGGAAACATTGGCGCATCTGCGGTCCCTCCTTCCTCTAGGCCTCCACTGACCTGTCTACTGCTGCCCGTGTTCCCCTGGAACCAATTTTAAATTGCCTACAGGCAGCCCAATTTATTATGTTAGGGCTTCGAAGCCTGTCTGCGGTCCCTCCTTCCACTAGGCCTCCACTGACCTGTCTACTGCTGCCCGTGTACCCCTTGAACCAACATCATAAAATAAAAAAAAAAGTATTTTGCTTATAAAAAAGAAAATACTGGTGAGATATCAAATGCAGACATTTTAACATTAAAAACAAACACACAACTAAAATCTGGTACAATACTAAAAATGGCCACCAGCTACAATTACTTTCTCCTGCAAGTAGTTAACTGAAAGGTTTTTTAAATTGAAAACACACATATGGCATCCACCGAGTGTTGTCCTGTCGCGTCTTCTTTATATTATTGCCGAGAAGATGCAAAACAATGAAAATAATAAAATCATTAATTACCAAAATAATAGAGAAAGTCAACACCACATTGCAAATAAACATTCATTCCAAATAAAGAAGCAGGGCGCGTCCGAGGGTGAGTATATACCTAATAAGAATATAATCACCCTCGGACTCACAATGCTTATTTCCAACAGCCTTCCTTCCTAAGAATCAGCCCTTCCGTGGTGTAGAGAGACGTTGTGTTACACTCCAAGGTGTTCCCCAGGTTGCCTTTCCTGAGCTTCGATCTTCCGGCTCTCGTTTAGTAGTTGTTGGAAACTACGCTGCATTAGGCCTTCAAATTGGGTATGGGGTGTAGAGAGATGGTGTGTTCCACTCCAAGGTGTTCCCCAGGTTGCCTTTCCTGAGCTTCGATCTTCCGGCTCTCGTTTAGTAGTTCTTGGAAACTACACTGCATTAGGCCTTCAAATTGGGTATGGGGTGTAGAGAGAGGGTGTGTTACACTCCAAGGTGTTCCCCAGGTTGCCTTTCCTGAGCTTCGATCTTCCGGCTCTCGTTTAGTAGTTCTTGGAAACTACACTGCATTAGGCCTACAAATTGGGTATGGGGTGGAGAGAGATGGTGTGTTACACTCCAAGGTGTTCCCCAGGTTTCCTTGCCATTGCTTCGGTCTTCCGACTCTCGTTTAGTAGTTGTAGAAAAGTACACTGCATTAGGCCTACAAAATGGGTATGGGGTGGAGAGAGATGGTGTGTTACACTCCAAGGTGTTCCCCAGGTTGCCTTTCCTGAGCTTCTATCTTCAGGCTCTCATTAAATTGTGGTTAAATGGAACAACTGCATTTGGCGTACTAGTTGGTTTGGGGCCTACTATCGGTGTCTGCCACTCCTTGCTGTTCTCCTGGTTTCCTGTCCTGAAATTCCATTTTCAGGCTCTCGTTAAGTAGTTGTTAATTTTAGACTGCATTTGGCCTACTAGTTGGGTTGGGGCCTACTATCGGTGTCTGCCACTCCTTGCTGTTCTCCTCCACTGAACAAAGCTGTGCCACCTGTTTACTACGGTTGCCAATTTTGAACTGCATTTCGACTACTTACTGATTTGGCCCTACTCTCTGTGTCAGCCTCTCATTCCAGTTGTCCTCCACTGCAATGCCCCCTGGTTATTCCTGTGTTACCAATTTTGAACTGTATTTAGCCCACTTTATTCTTTGGGCCTATATCTGTGTTTCCACTTCATCGTGCCCATTGCCCAGCCAGTGATAGATGAGTCTGCTGGTACATTGACCCATAACGCAACATTCCCCGTGCATGCTACACAACAACATTGTGACCCTGCTGAAAGTCAGGTTGCTCTTCCCGCATACCATACCACCTTACACGGGGACAAAGAGGAAGGTGCAGATGAAAGTGCAGGTTCCTTCATCAGGTGGGGGGAGGAATACTAGTTTGCGACGTCACTGGCACAGGGCCTCTCATAGTACGCAAAAGTGTTGCTGCCGGTGGGAGGCGCCCCCGCCGTGCAAACACACCGCTGTACTTTGAGGGGCCCTGTGCCAGTGCCAATGCCAACACGTGGGCCCCCCCTGCTTGCTCAGGATCACAGCACTTGCAAAGTTGAAATACTTACCTCTCCCTGCTCCACTGCCGTGACGTGGTCCAGATTTCCTGGGCCCACTAATTACTTGAACCAGCCCTACACCACACAACTTTAGCCAAATGACCCCCAATTTCAAATGCCTTCCAATTATTATAAGGTAAATTACGCTTGACAAGCTTCATTAAGAAGAATGGATGGTTTTGACATTAAAATGGGCACTCTAGGTGTTTTCCTGGCCCCCACTCACTGCCGACTATGCTGCCCCATTGACTTGCATTGGGTTTCGAGTTTCGGTCGATCCCGACTTTACGTCATAATTGGCCAATTTCACTCGACCCGACTTTTGAGATAGTCGGGTTTCGCGAAACCCGGCTCGACTCTAAAAAGGTCAAGGTCGCTCAACTCTACTAAGGACCTCAAATTATTATTGTAAGTTCATCCCCAATTACAGTACAGTAGCAAAGCCATTCACCTACCTTACCACAAAATGATATGCCTACAATCTCGTTTGGACTCTAGAATGCAAGTCTGCATTCCTCCACTTGAAAACCCAGTCCAAAACACGTCTGGAAGCCCTGTCAACAGTGAACCACTACAGGATCCAGCAGTCTTCTGGGCTAATTAAGAAGGGGGAGGAATATGACAACACAGCATACAAGCTGACTCCTTGGGGGCTGGTGACATATATGCTGCATGCTATTATGCTGTTATTTTAAAGAATTTACTTCAATAAAACTATGGATTTTATGGGACAAAAGGAGCTGGAAATATCTACTTTCTTGATCGAACACGGCAGTTGTTCTTAATTATGCCAGATGTAAATTAAGTAGGCCAAGAATCATAAACTGTTGTCAGAAGTATTGACTCTTTTTTGTAGGTTGAATTGACATTGGTAAATAGATAAATGGTGGTTATTTACCTCTTATATGAACTCCTACAGTTTATTGTACTGTTAGCTTTGCAAAACAGAGATGCAGGGTCACTGAACAATGATGTTTGCTGATATGTTGATTACTAGGGTTGAGCGACTTTTCTTTTTATAGGATCGGGTCGGGTTTCACGAAACCCGACTTTTTCAAAAGTCGGGTTGAGTGAAATCGGCCGATCCTATAGAAAAGTCGGGGTCGGCCGAAACACGAAACCCAATGCAGTGCATTGGGTTTCTAATGGTTCCCAGGGTCTGAAGGAGAGGAAACTCTCCTTCAGGCCCTGGGATCCATATTTAGGTGTAAAAAAAAAGAATACAAATAAAAAATATTGCTATACTCACCCTCGGACGCGCCCTGGTTCTCACCGGCAGCCTTCCTTCCTAAGAATGAGCGCCTGAAGGACCTTCGATGACGTCACAACTTGTGATTGGTCGCGTGAGCGGTCACATGGGCGTCACGCAACCAATCACAAGCCGCGATGTCATCTAAGGTCCTTCAGGCGCTGATTCTTAGGAAGGAAGGCTGTGGGTTAGAACCAGGGCGCATCCGAGGGTGAGTATATACCTATTAGGGCCCCTTTCCACTTGTGAGAAAAACGGACAAGTGCAATCCGATAAAAAATCAGATTGCACTCGGACCAATGTTAATCAATAGGTGACATTCCATTTGCGATTTTTTTCTCAGCCGAAATCGGACTGAGAAAAATCTGTGTCGGCTGAGAAAAAAATCGCAGCATGCTGCGATTTGCTGCGAGTCTCGGACGAGACTCGCCAATGCAAGTCAATGGGTGCGAGAAAAAAAACGCATGGAATACGGACCATCCGTATTCCATCCGTTTTTTACGGATACCTTACCATTCTGTGGCACAGAACACTGTAAATAGTCCTGTAAATGACTGTATAAAAATAGTTGCAGAGAAAAAAAACGGATTGCATACGGATGTAAAAAACAGATGATGCGATTAAAAATCGCATTACACTCGCATGACAATTGCATGACAATCGCACACGTTACATCCATTTTTTCGGTCTGTAAATCGGACCGTTTTTTTCTCACACAAGTGGAAATGATCCCTTAGGAATATACTCACCCTCGGACGCGCCCTCGGATGCTTCCTTCCTAAGAATTAGCGCCTAAAGGACCTTAGGTGACGTTGCGGCTTGTGATTGGTCGCGTGACCGCCCATGTGACCGCTCACGCGACCAATCACAAGCCGCGACATCATCGAAGGCCCTTCAGGCGCTCATTCTTAGGAAGGAAGGCTGCCGGTGAGAACCAGGGCGCGTCCGAGGGTGAGTATATCAATATTTTTTTATTTTTATTCTTTATTTTACACTTAAATATGAATTCCGATACCAATTCCCGATATCTTAAACATATCGGAACTCGGTATCGGAATTCCGATTCCAGATCAGAAGATCGCCGACCTCATGGCCGACCCCACACAGGGGTCGGGTCGGGTTTCATGAAACCCGACTTTGCCAAAAGTCGGCGACTTCTGAATTTGGCCGACCCGTTTCGCTCAACCCTATTGATTACACATTGGACTGGGCCATGCAGTTTGCTGACTTGCAAACACTAACTGATAAACTATAAATAATCAAACAATGTGAGTTAACCTCATCACTAGTGTTGAGCGATACCTTCTGATATCGGGAAATATCAGATCGGGTTGGACCGATACCCAAAGAATATCGGATATCGCCGTTTCCGATACCGGAAACCAATGCAAGTCAATGGAACACAAATATCGGAAAGAAAATAAACCATTTCTTTCCTTGTAGATGCACTATAATGGAGTGTGGGCGGAGACTGCATGTCTGTGTGTACGGGACCATCGGGGGTCTGTGCAGGACCATCGGGGGTCTGTGTGGGCCTGCCGGGGGTCTTGGCGGGCTGCTGGGGGTTCTGTGCGGGCCTGCCGGGGGTCTGTGCAGTCTGACAGGGGTCTGTGCGGGCATGCCGGGGGTCTGTGCGAGCCTGCCAGGGGTCTGTGCAGGCCTGTTGGGTGTCTGTGCAGGCCTGCCGGGGGTCTGTGCGGGCCTGTCGGGGGTCTGTGCGGCTGTCTTTTGGCACTGCTGTGTGAGAGAGTTCCCACATAGCAATTGCCAAAAGTGAGACTAGGGACAATTTTTTACAGTGGCAGAGGAATACAGTGCGGAAGGATACCTCCCTCCTGTCATTGTATTCCTGGAGCCCCTAGAGAGCAGTCGCATCAGCTGATGCTGCTGCTCTCCACGGGAGATCGTCGTGGGACACTCGTGGATTTCTGCAGATCAGGGAGTATATTGTTTGTTTGTTATTTTAATATTTTTTACAGGTGACACTGGCTTCGGGGATCAAAGTGACAAGTGATGGTGTGTATATACTCTATGTTATATGTACTGTATGTCTATATGTATGTAATGTATGAATGTATTGTATGTAGTATGTATGTAGTATGTATGTTGTATGTACAGTATGTATGTATGTAGTATGTTGTATGCATGTTGTATGTATGTTGTATGTATGTAGTGTATGTATGTATGATGTATGTATGTAGTATGTATGCATGTATGTAGTGTATATGTAGTATGTATGTAGTATGTACTGTATGTCGTATGTATGTTGTATGTATGTAGTATGTATGCAGTATGTTGTATGTATGTATGTTGTATGTATGTAGTATGTTGTATGTATGTTGTATTTATTTAGTATGTATGTATGTATGTATGTAGTATGTTTTATGTATGTTGTATGTATGTGGCATGTATGTATGTATGTAGTATGTATGTAGTATGTATGTAGTATGTATGTTGTGTGTAGTATATAGTATGTTTGTTTGTGGTTTTTTTTTACATTCAACACATTAGCCGGATGATGGGACTACTACTGACCCATCATTGGCTAATGTGTCAATCACTGTCATTGTAGCAGGCATAGCCCAATGGGACTTGTAGTCCCATCAGATGATGCCTGCACACACACACAAAGACCCCCGAGAGGCCCACACAGACCTCCAACAGGCCTCCACAGACCCCCAAGAGGCCCGCACAGACCCCTGAGAGGTCCGCATAGACCCCCGGCAGGCCCGCACAGACCCCCGGCAGGCCCGCACAGACCCCTGGCAGGCCCATGCAGACCCCCGGCAGGTCCACACAGACCCCCGACGGTCCCGTACAGACCCCGCCCGCACAGACCCCCAGCAGCCCGCACAGACCCCCGGCAGCCCCGCACAGACACCTGGCAGGCCCGCACAGACCCCCGGCAGGCCCACACAGACCCCGATGGTCCCACACAGACCCCGGCCGCACACACAGACACGCAGTCTCCGCCCACGCACCGCCCACACTCCATTATCATGCATCATGACATAATTTCAGCAGCCAATCACAGCCATGCCATTAGTTAACATGCCTAACATGCCTAACAAGAGGTGCCCACTGCCCACACTTCTTAGGATCCTCATTGGCTGAATAAAATCAAACTGGCTCATTGCATTATGGGAACTTCTGATTCCGATATTCGGTATTCTAAAAGTATTGGAACTCAGTATCGGAACTCCGATACAGCGAATATCGGTCGATACCCGATATGTCAGTATCGGAATGCTCAACACTACTCATCACATCTGCTCCGTGACCTCTGGATACTGATGAGTAAAGCAAACAAACTGTGGTGGGAGTTCTTTAAACAGGGACTACTACCGACATACATGGAAGGATCATTAAGAGTGAGGTCATTCACCACCTTCAGTATATGTCTGGTGAGAATGTTCCAATTATGTATATGTCTATCATGCCAATGAATAAGTGCAGGGGTGTGTCTTGTGATATCTCCAATAAAGCAAATTAATGAGACACGATAATCATGTCACCACCATACCTCCAATTCCCTTAATGTAGGTTGCTGTCATTTATTCTGAATATATGTACTGGTAAATATGAAATATGAATGGTAACTAGTAATTAGATAATGACCTAAGCATTCTTCTGATAATGTGGTACATTAAATATGGTGATTATCCGATATTTATATGAGTATGTGTTGCTATTTTGTGACACATTGAGGATAACAATTAGGTCTGTTAAATAATGGACTCGGCAACCTTTCCCAATTATGCACTTGGTATTTTGAACTGTGTATGGCAGGGTTTTCACTAGGAATTTCGGTGCCCCATACTGGCAAATTTTTTTTGGGCCCCCTTGAGACTCTGGCCAGGCTCCACCCCTCGAACTGTCCACAGCCCCACCGCTCTCTTGGAAAAGCTCCACTTCTCACCAATCACACATTAACTGTTGCCATCACCAAGATCACACATATAGCCAGCATCTTTTGTTTTGGCCAAAACATTTTTTAAGCCGCCACCATGACAAGGTAGACTCTTTTGGCCAAGCACTACTCTACTCTATCCTATTAATCATTTGTTAAAATGTCCACTACAATTTTGGTATATTTTCATTTATTTTTCAATTTTTAAAATGACCAATATCACATACAAGGGACAAATACCACCGCACCATGACCAGAGCACATATTACCACCCCAGTGACTGAATAATATCACATACAAGGAACAAATGCCACCACACCATGTCCAGACCACTTATTACCACCACATAATGACCAAATAACAGCACATACAAGGAACAAATACTGCCACACCATGGCCGGACAAAATATTACCACCACATAGTGACTGAATACTACAATACTGATGATTAATAAAAAAAACAATACTAATATCACCATAAGTGCCATTATTATTATTATTATTATTATTTATTTATATAACACCATTGAATCCATGCTGCTGTACATGAGAAGGGGTTACATACAAATAACAGATATTACTTACAGTAAACAAACTAACAATGATAGACTGATACAGAGGGGCGAGGACCCTGCCTTGCGGGCATACATTCTGCAGGATTATGGGGATGGAGACAATAGGTTGAGGGTTGCAGGAGCTCCGGTGTTGGTGAGGCAGTATCTCCGGTAGTTATGAGGAGGCAGCGGGGTCAGTGCAGGCTGTAGGCTTTCCTGAAGAGGTGGGTTTTCAGGTTCCATCTCAAGGATCCGAATGTGGTTGATAGTCGGACGTGTTGGGGCAAAGAATTCCAGAGGATGGGGGATATTCGGGAGAAGTTTTGGAGGCGGTTGGATGAGGAGCGAATAAGTGTGGAGGAGAGAAGGAGGTCTTGGGAGGACCGGAGATTACGTGAGGGAAGATATCGGGAGATTAGTTCAGAAATATATGGAGGAGATAGGTTATGGATTGCTTTGTAGGTCAGTATTAGTAATTTGAACTGGATTCGCTGAGGGAATGGTAGCCAGTGAAGAGATTTGCAGAAGGGGGAAGCGGAAGAGTAGCAAGGAGAGAGATGAATTAGTCAGGCAGCAGAGTTAAGGATGGACTGGAGAAGTGCAAGGATGTTACCAGGGAGGCCACAGGAAAGGATGTTGCAGTAGTCAAGGCAGGAGATGATGAGGGCATGCACAAGCATTTTAGTAGATTGACGGTTGACGGACTTCCGGTATGGGGAAAAGCGTGATTTCATTAATTGAGATAGATAGGTCAGGTAAGGAAGATCTATGGGATGGAGGATGATGAGTTCAAATTTGTCCACATTGAATTTGAGGAAGCGAAAGGAGAAGAAGGAGGATATGGCTGATAGACACTCTGGGATTCTGGACAGCAGAGCGGTGACGTCTGGGCCAGAAAGGTAGATCTGAGTGTCATCAGCACAAAGGTGGTACTTGAAACCATGAGACTTTATCAGTTGTCCCAGGCCAAGTGTATAGATTGAGAAGAGTAGGGGTTCTAGAACAGAGCCTTGGGGGACTCCATCAGAGAGAGGGTGGGATGAAGAGGTAGTGTGGGAGTGGGAGACGCTGAATGTGCGGTTGGAAAGGTACGAGGAGATCCAGTATAGGGCCAGGTCTTTGATGCCAAACGAGGAGAGGATCTGTAGTAAGAGGCAGTGGTCAACTGTGTCGAAAGCAGAGGACAGGTCTAGAAGGAGGAGTACAGAGTATTGTCCGTTAGCTTTGGCTGTAAGTAGGTCGTTAGTGATTTTGGTCAGGGCTGTCTCAGTTAAGTGATGTGTATATGTCAGACTTACTCAGCTGTGTGCGTGCACGCTGTTGTTGCGGCGGCTCCTCCTCCTGCCGCGGCGTCTTCATAGCCCTCTGCATGTGCATGGTGAATTTTCATTCCCGCGCATGCGCGGTCATGCTTGACGCCGGCGGCCGGTGCAGGACCTGCGGCTCGCAGTGCGCACGCGCCGCATACGCTGGAGTGATTGGCCGGGTCACAACATGTTACCGGCTCTAAATGACCATCAATGGGATATAAAGGTCCTTGCTTGGCTATAGAGTTATCCCCTTGATGAAGCTAAATACCAACAGGCGAAACATGCGTTGGGGCGCTCTTGGATGCAATCTGGTGCCATCTACCCTATTGATTTTTTGCTGGCAAGTGCTGCTCTTGATATGTATTTGTAGGTATAGACCACTTGGTCAAGATATGTATGCACCTTACTTAGAGCATGCCTTATATACTTCAGACGTTCTGTGTATCTTTGGGGGGTAGGTAGCGCTGGTGATCTTGCACATCATCCTTTTCTATTTTACCTTTTGTATTATATTTATGTCACTTGATTAGTTTGTAATAAAGCATCTTTTTAACCCTAAATACTCACTTCTCCTCCAATTTTTCTATATAGTGTCTGTGTACAAGTAATACAGTGATTACCGGTAACATTATACGCAGGAGCTCTGTATACAGTATCAGTGTACATGTAATACAGTGATATTATACACACGAGAGCTGTACATATTGTACAGGTTATACAGTGATCAATGACATTATATACTGGAGCTCTGTATATAGTGCCAGTGTAAAGGTAATACAGTGATCACTGGTGACAATGTACACAGGACCGCTGTATATAGTATACAGTGTATAGTGTCAGTCTACAGGTAACACACTGACTCACCAGTGATGTCTCTAGGTGAAGTCCTTCATCTTTGCTTTTCATCTTCATCCAGCACAGACCGCCATCACTTCTTCCAGCCAGGGCTCATCTCTACAGGAAATAACAGTTATCTAGAGCACTGTTTGCAGAGCACATTATTTAATTTTTTCCCAACTTCTACACTACACCAGATGAAGAAAATAAGGTGGCACAGTGTCGCTCTGCACATTAACAGGGCCACCTGTTATGGACCTGGTGGTTAGGAGCACCCGGAACGACCACAGGAGGGAGTTCGATAACAGAATTCACAACAGTACCCCCCTTTGAGGAGGGGTCACCGAACCCTCACCAGAGCCCCCAGGCCGATCAGGACGAGCCAAATGAAAGGCACAAACTAGATCGGCAGCATGAACATCAGAAGCAAAAACACAGGAATTATCTTCCTGACCATAACCCTTCCACTTGACCAGGTCCTGTAGTTTCCGTCTCGAAATACGAGAATCCAAAATCTTCTCCACCACATACTCCAACTCCCCCTCGACCAACACCGGGGCAGGAGGATCAACGGAGGGAACCATAGGCGCCACGTATCTCCGAAATAACGACCTATGGAACACATTATGAATGGCAAAAGACGCTGGAAGGGCCAAACGAAATGACACAGGATTGAGAACTTCAGAAATCTTATACGGACCAATGAAACGAGGCTTAAACTTAGGAGAGGAAACCTTCATAGGAACATAACGAGACTACAACCAAACCAAATCCCCAACACGAAGTCGGGGACCAACACAGCGCCGGCGGTTAGCGAAACGTTGAGCCTTCTCCTGGGACAATGTCAAATTGTCCACCACATGAGTCCAAATCTGCTGCAACCTGTCCACCACCGTATCCACACCAGGACAGTCCGAAGGCTCAACCTGCCCTGAAGAGAAACGAGGATGGAAACCAGAATTACAGAAAAAAGGCGAAACCAAAGTAGCCGAGCTGGCCCGATTATTAAGGGCGAACTCAGCCAAAGGCAAGAAGGACACCCAATCATCCTGATCAGCAGAAACAAAGCATCTCAGATATGTTTCCAAAGTCTGATTAGTTCGTTCGGTTTGGCCATTTGTCTGAGGATGGAAAGCCGAAGAAAAAGACAAATCAATGCCGATCTTAGCACAAAAAGACCGCCAAAACCTCGAAACAAACTGGGAACCTCTGTCCGAGACGATGTTCTCCGGAATGCCATGCAAATGAACCACATGCTGGAAAAACAATGGCACCAAATCAGAGGAGGAAGGCAATTTAGACAAGGGTACCAAATGGACCATCTTAGAGAAGCGATCACAAACCACCCAAATGACCGACATCCTTTGAGAGACAGGGAGATCTGAAATAAAATCCATGGAAATATGCGTCCAGGGCCTCTTCGGGACCGGCAAGGGCAAAAGCAACCCACTGGCACGAGAACAGCAGGGCTTAGCCCGAGCACAAGTCCCACAGGACTGCACAAAAGAACGCACATCCCGTGACAAAGAAGGCCACCAAAAGGATCTAGCCACCAAATCTCTGGTACCAAAGATTCCAGGATGACCAGCCAACACCAAACAATGAACCTCAGAGATAACTCTACTAGTCCATCTATCAGGGACAAACAGTTTCTCCGCTGGACAACGGTCAGGTCTATCAGCCTGAAACTTCTGCAGCAACCGCCGCAAATCAGGGGAGATGGAAGACAAAATTACCCCCTCTTTGAGAATACCCGCCGGCTCAGGAACACCCGGAGAGTCAGGCACAAAACTCCTTGACAGGGCATCAGCCTTCACATTCTTAGAGCCCGGAAGGTACGAAACCACAAAATCAAAACGGGAGAAAAACAGCGACCATCGAGCCTGTCTAGGATTCAACCGTTTGGCAGACTCGAGATAAGTTAAATTCTTGTGATCCGTCAAGACCACCACGCGATGCTTGGCTCCTTCAAGCCAATGTCGCCACTCCTCGAATGCCCACTTCATGGCCAACAACTCTCGATTGCCAACATCATAATTGCGCTCAGCAGGCGAGAACTTTCTAGAAAAGAAGGCACATGGTTTCATCACCGAGCCATCAGAACTTCTTTGCGACAAAACAGCCCCTGCTCCAATCTCAGAAGCATCAACCTCGACCTGAAAAGGGAGCGAAACATCTGGCTGGCACAACACAGGGGCAGAAGAAAAACGACACTTCAACTCCTGAAAAGCCTCTACAGCTGCAGAGGACCAATTGACCACATCAGCACCTTTCTTGGTCAAATCAGTCAACGGTTTAGCAACACTAGAAAAATTAGCGATGAAGCGACGGTAAAAATTAGCAAAGCCCAGGAACTTCTGCAGGCTCTTCACAGATGTCGGCTGAGTCCAATCATAAATGGCCTGAACTTTAACAGGGTCCATCTCGATAGTAGAAGGGGAAAAAATGAAACCCAAAAATGAAACCTTCTGAACTCCAAAGAGACATTTTGACCCCTTCACAAACAAGGAATTCGCACGAAGGACCTGGAACACCATTCTGACCTGCTTTACATGAGACTCCCAATCATCCGAAAAGACCAAAATATCATCCAAATATACAATCATGAATCTATCCAGGTACTCTCGGAAGATGTCATGCATAAAGGACTGAAATACAGATGGAGAATTAGAAAGCCTGAATGGCATAACCAGGTACTCAAAATGGCCCTCGGGCGTATTAAATGCTGTTTTCCATTCATCGCCCTGTTTAATACGCACAAGATTATACACCCCTTGAAGATCTATCTTGGTGAACCAACTAGCCCCCTTAATCCGAGCAAACAAATCAGATAGCAGCGGCAAAGGGTACTGAAATTTGACTGTGATCTTATTAAGAAGGCGGTAATCAATACAAGGTCTCAAAGAACCATCCTTCTTGGCCACAAAAAAGAACCCTGCTCCCAACGGTGATGACGACGGGCGAATATGACCTTTCTCCAAGGATTCCTTTATATAACTCCGCATAGTGGCGTGCTCTGGCACAGATAAATTGAACAGTCGGCCCTTAGGAAACTTACTACCAGGAATCAAATTAATAGCACAATCGCAATCCCTATGAGGAGGTAGGGCACTGGATTTGGGCTCATCAAATACAACCCGGTAATCCGACAAAAACTCAGGGACTTCAGAAGGAGTGGAAGGCGAAATTGACAGCAATGGAACATCACCATGTACCCCTTGACAACCCCAGCTGGACACAGACATAGATTTCCAATCCAGTACTGGATTATGGACCTGTAGCCATGGCAACCCCAAAACGACCACATCATGCAGATTATGCAACACCAAAAAGCGAATATCCTCCTGATGTGCAGGAGCCATGCACATGGTCAATTGAGTCCAGTACTGAGGCTTATTCTTGGCCAAAGGCGTAGCATCAATTCCTCTCAATGGAATAGGATACTGCAAGAGCTCCAAGAAAAAACCACAGCGCCTGGCAAACTCCAAGTCCATCAAATTCAGGGCAGCGCCTGAATCCACAAATGCCATAACAGAATAGGACGACAAAGAGCAAATCAGAGTAACGGACAAAAGAAATTTAGACTGTACCGTACCAATGGGGGCAGACCTAGCGAACCGCTTAGTGCGCTTAGGACAATCGGAGATAGCATGAGTGGAATCACCACAGTAAAAACACAGCCCATTCCGACGTCTGTGTTCTTGCCGTTCAGCTCTGGTCAAAGTCCTATCACATTGCATAGGCTCAGGCCTATGCTCAGAGAATACCGCCAAATGGTGCACAGCTTTGCGCTCACGCAAGCGCCGATCGATCTGAATGGCCAAGGACATAGACTCATTCAGACCAGCAGGCGTGGGAAATCCCACCATGACATCCTTAAGGACTTCAGAAAGACCCTTTCTGAAAATTGCCGCCAGGGCACACTCATTCCACTGAGTAAGCACAGACCACTTTCTAAACTTCTGACAGTACACCTCCGCTTCATCCTGACCCTGACACAAAGCCAGCAAGATTTTCTCTGCCTGATCCACTGAATTTGGTTCATCATCAAGCAATCCAAGCGCCAGAAAAAACGCATCTACATCACGCAATGCAGGATCTCCTGGCGCAAGGGAAAATGCCCAGTCTTGAGGGTCGCCACGTAACAAAGAAATAATGATTTTTACTTGTTGAACGGGGTCACCAGAGGAGCGGGGTTTCAAAGCAAGAAACAGTTTACAATTATTTTTGAAATTCAGGAACTTAGATCTATCCCCAGAAAACAAATCTGGAATTGGAATTCTAGGCTCTAACATCGGATTCTGAACCACAAAGTCTTAAATGTTTTGTACCCTTGCAGTGAGATGATCCACACAAGAGGACAGACCTTGAATGTCCATATCTACACCTGTGTCCTGAACCACCCAGAGGTTAAGGGGAAAAGAAAGACAAAACACACTGCAGAGAAAAAAAATGGTCTCAGAACTTCTCTTATCCCTCTATTGAGATGCATTAACACTTTGGGCCAGCTGTACTGTTATGGACCTGGTGGTTAGGAGCACCCGGAACGACCTGATGGTTAAACTAACACAGGACAAGCTCTGGGAAGTGGGAGCTCTGCTGACCGCAACCCCTAATCCTATCACACACACTAGAAATAGCCGTGGAGCGTACCTAACTCTGCCTAGACGCCTCTTCACAGCCTAAGAGCTAACTAGCCCTAGAGATAGAAAATAAAGCCTACCTTGCCTCAGAGAAATTCCCCAAAGGAAAAGGCAGCCCCCACATATATTGACTGTGAGTTAAGATAAAAGTCACAAACACAGAAATGAAACAGGTTTCAGCAAAGGAGGCCAGACTTACTAAACAGACTGAGGATAGGAAAGGTATCTTTGCGGTCAGCACAAAAAACTACAAAAAGACCACGCAGAGTGTGCAAAAAGACCTCCGCACCGACTCACGGTGCGGAGGTGCCACTCTGCATCCCAGAGCTTCCAGCTAGCAAGACAAAATCATGATAGCAAGCTGGACAAGAAAACAATGAACAAATAATTAACTAGCAGGGACTTAGCTTCTGCTGGAGTAGACAGGTCACCAGAAAGATCCAAGAGCGAACTGAACCAGTACAAGAACATTGACAGCTGGCATGGAGTAACGATCTGAGTGGAGTTAAATAGAGCAGCCAGCCAAAGAATAAACTAAGTCACCTGTGGAAGGAACCTCAGAAGCAGCAGCTCCACTCACAGCCACCAGAGGGACTCCATGGACAGAACTCGCCGAAGTACCATTCATGACCACAGGAGGGAGTTCGATAACAGAATTCACAACAGCCACCCCCCATTTAAAATAGTATCCTCAAAAAATAAAATAACTACATTACTGCAGTAATAATATCTCTTGATTTGCCCCTACTGTAATAATATGCCCCATCCTGGCCCCTGTATGTCTCATTCCTGGCTCCAGCCATATGTTCTCCCATCCTGCCCTCATCAGTATCTATTCTGTCCCCATGTGAAGTCCCGTGATCTTGCCCCATCTGCCCCGTGATCCTGCTTCATCTGTCCCATGATCCTGCCCCATCTACCCCATGATCCTTGCCCATCTGCCTCCATTGTATCCATCTTGCACCATGTGTCTCAATTCTGCCCCATGTCATTTTCCTGCCCCATGATCCTGCACCATGTGTCTCCATACTTCCCCATGATCCTGCCCCATCTGTCTCCATCCTGCCCCATGATCCTGCTCTCTGTGTCTCCATCCTGCCCCCTGTGTCTCCATTCTTACCCCCTGTGTCTCCGTTCTTGCCCCCGTGTCTCCATTCTTGCCCCATGTCTCCATTTTTGCCCCTTGTGTCTCCATTCTGCCTCCTGTGTCTCCATTCTTGCCCCCTATGTCTCCATTCTTCCCCGTGTCTCCATTATTGCCCCCTGTCTCCATTCTTGCCCCTGTGTCTCCATTCTGTCCCCTTGTGTCTCCATTCTTGCCCCGTGTCTCCATTTTTGTCCCCACATCTCCATTCTTCCCCCTGTGTCTCTATTCTTGCCCCTGTGTCTCCATTCTTGCCCCCTTTGTCTCCCTTCTTGTCCTGTCTCCATTCTTGCCCCCTGTGTCTCTATTCTTCCCCTGTGTCTCCATTATTCCCCCTGTGTCTCCATTCTTGCCCCTGTGTCTTCATTCTTGTCCCCTATGTCTCCATTCTTGCCCCCTGTGTCTCCATTATTGCCCCCTGTCTCCATCCTGCCCCCTGTGTCTCCATTCTTGCCTCCTGTGTCTCCATTCTTGCCCCCTGAGTCTCCATTCTTGCCCCATGTGTCTTCATCCAGCCCCCTGTGTCTCCATTTTGCCCCTGTGTCTCCAATCTTCCCCCTGTGTCTCCATTCTTCCCCATGCATCTCCATTCTTGCCCCTGTGTCTCCATTCTTGCCCCGTGTCTCTATTCTTCCCCTGTGTCTCCATTCTTCCACCTGTGTCTCCCATCCTGCCCCCTGTGTCTCCATTCTTGCCCCCTGTCTCCATTCTTGCCCCCTGTGTCTCCATCCTGCCCCCTGTGTCTCCATTCTTGCCCTTGTGTCTTCATCCAGCTCCCGGTGTCTCCATTCTTGCCCCCTGTGTCTCCATTCTTGCCTCTTGTGTCTACATTCTTCACCCTGAATCTCCATTCTTGCCACCTGTCTCCATTCTTGCCCCCATTGTCTACATTCTTTCCTCTTGTGTCTCCATTCTTTTCCCTGTGTCTCCTTTCTTGCCCCTGTGTCTCTATTCTTGCCCCCTGTGTCTCCATTTTTGCCCCTTTGACTCTATTCTTCCCCGTGATTCCATTCTTCCCCTGTGTCTCCCATCCTGCCCTGATGTCTCCCATCCTGCCCCCTCTGTCGCTCTCAATAAAAAAAAACAAAAAACTTTCTCCTTACCTTGCCCTGCTCCTGTGGCGATGCTCCCTCCATGCAGTCCAGGTGGGCACTCGCCGGTGAATGACAATGACGTCATATGCTGCAATGTGCACGCTGACGTCAGCTGCCAGCCTCCGATTGGCTGGCAGCATATAACTATTGCCACTGGGGCGCGATGACCAGAAGAGACGGGGCCTGATGCAGGCCCCCTCTGGTCATGGTATATGATTGTAAGACAAAATTTCCCTTGTATGCATGGGAAAATAAGGTATGCACACTAGAACTAAAATTGAAAAACCTTTATTAAATACAACATAGAATACCACTAAAACACCATGAAAATAAACAAACAAGGAACATCAATAAAAACAAACAAGCATATAGACAACACGGTATACACCTCACAATGGTATATGTGAAAATGCCAGTACATATATATAGCACATAGGGAGATACAATCTCATGATCATTGGAGCCTAGTGAAGATAACTAATGCAGTAGTCAAAAAGTACAATAGACCATGCTGGAAAAATTACTCTGTAATGGTACTGAACAAACAGTCCTATATGTCTATGAATATACAGTCATATGTACCAAGACTAAATATGGCCAAAGAAAAGATGGAAGATATAGAAAGAGTGCCAATATTGTATGGTAGATATACATAAAGTGCAAAACATGCTAACAGCTCAAGGTAAAATGTCACCTATAGGCTACAATATGTGATCCCCATACACATCTAGCCTCCTATGAGTGCCATATCTAGAAAAGATGCTAGTACTGCATAGCAGATATATATATATAAAGTGCAAGACTTGCTAACAGCCCATGGCTACGATGTAACCCATAAGCTGCAATGTGTAATCCCTATACAAATCTAGCCTCCTGTTGGTACCAAATCATGCCTCTATTTGCATGAGAGCTGAATGCGTATCAATGGGCACTGATGACACTCACATAAGTCAGAAGATAACTTACATAAAGATTGCAGGAGGTGCCGTGTGTATATGCTGTGACCCCGACCGCGCCGTTTCGCCAATTCAGGCTTCTTCCATAAGGGGGCGAGTGTGTTGTGTGCGGTGCAACGCTCGTTATAAATGGCAACTAATCAACATCCATCCTAAACAGCTGGAGACTGAAGATGCGTCCTGGATAACGCACGGCGCATGCGCCGGTTAGCAGCCACCGATGCAAACTGTGGCTTCACAACCTCCGCCCCTGGCACGCAAGCGTGGAACGCTCGCGTCACCCAGTGGGCGGGGCCGGAAGCCACCGTGCGGCCGAAACTAGGGCATGCACACTGATCCAAGTCTATAACCTATGAAGGCAGATATCACTGTATGAGTGGAGCACAGCTAGTGGGGGGCGTGGTAAGAACTGCCTATATGCGAGCGTACAAGGATGAATGAATTCTAATGCCACACTACCTGAACTACCAGACGGGAGCATCAATGATAGTGGTATTCAGTATATAACACAAGAATTCTATAGTTTTGATACTTAGGATCGATATTAATTAAGCTAGGAATATGCCGCCGAACCTAAAGCATGCGCACTAACTCAGATCTGTAATCCGTTAGGACAAATGCCTCTGCAGAAACGAGACACAGCTAGTGGGAGGCGTGATAATAACTAATCCCATGCCCATTATAAAAATTAAATAGACCTAAATACCAGGCCACCCGTTCAACCTATCTGAGAAAATTACTACCGAAAGCATCTAATACCAAACCCCAGCTGCTATGTCATTAATCCTAAAGTAAATCACAATAGCGCTATATGCCGGAAGTAAAAATCCAGCGGCAAGACCAAAGCTGCTCCCTATTACAAACGATGCATGTTGTATTGCCAACTAACAAAGCCGAAGCACATATATATGGATACAGATGCAGTTGTACTTTACAAGTTGGATAACAATGTGTCCTGGACCTATACTGACCCACAGATGTTATATTTTATAATAAAATCCCATGTTAGACAAGACATATATATACATGAGCAAATTTTGAAAAGAAGCTCAACATGTTGCATAAGTCCATATGAATTATTTCCGGTCTATATTTAATATAGACATGGGTAATAATAAGCAGATTTTGATTGAAGATAATCAGCATGATTTTAAGGGTCCATAGTCACCAACTATCATCCAAGTGCCGAACTGTGGGATAAAATGAGTTCCAAATATAACGCAACCTAAAATCAGAATAGAAAAATTAGAAAAAGAACACACTAAAAACTACACAGGACTGGAAGCCCAAGACAGAATATGTGAAAAAAACTCAAAATAACTAAAAAATCTTCCCCATAGTCCCCCAATTTATGGCCCATAAACGGAGGAAAATAAAAACCAAATTAAGGTAAATAGAAGGCTATACTATATCTTCCTAAGGGGGCAATGAGGTAAGTAAAAAGCTATACTGTATAAGGCTGCAGCGAACAGAGAATAACACTAAACCAATAGGCAGACAACTAGAGAAATACAGGACTCAAAATAAAACAATAGTTGCAAAAAAGGGAGGAGGGTTGAGGTATTATCATGTTCATAAAAATGAACTAAATCCCATTGTCTCATTAAGTCCTTGAGGGGCGAGGGTCCCAAGTTGATATATCCACCTACTCTCTTTACGCACCAAGATTTTGCCCAAATTACCACCTCTATCATTGAGGATAACTTGGTTAATAGCCTGTATTTGAAGGCCTGTAGGGTTGGAATTATGAAACAACCTAAAATGCTTAGGTAAAGTTTTAAGTTGATGGATATCCTCAGCACTAGCCGCTTTCTCGATATCAAGGATGTGCTCCCTGGTTCGTATCTTGAGCTCACGTGTGGTGAGCCCAATATATACCTTTTTACAGGGGCATTGCGCATGGTATACCACACCCTTAGAACAGCAAGTGAGATGTTCACGTATAGAATATGTCCTTGAGCCGTCGGGATTTACAAAAGAAGTACTTTTGATATGATTTCTACAGGCCTTACATTTCTTACATGGGAAGAATCCATTTTGAGTTGTTGTCTGCCTACTATTAGTTGTTTCCATCCTTGAATAGTGGTTATGGACCAAGATGTCTTTTAAATTCCGTGCTCTTCTAGGTGTGATAGCTGGACGTTCAGGTAGGGTCTTTTTAAGGATGGGGTCACTAAGTAAGATATTCCAATGTCTGCGAAGGATTGTTGTTAATTCCGGCCATTGCTTATTAAAATTTGTTATAAACCTCACCTGGCTGTTATTATTTCTATTGCGGGAAGTCCCACTGCCGTATAATAATTCCTCTCTTGGAGTTGCACATGCTCTCTTATATCCCTTTTTAATTTGTCTATTACTATACCCACGATCCTGAAAACGCTGAACTAATTCAGTTGCTTGAGCCTGAAAGTTGTGTTCCGTGGCGCAAATTTTTTTGACCCTTAAAAACTGTCCTATTGGAATTCCATCAATTGTGGGTTTGTACTAGATGGGCTAGATGGGCTTCTGCAGAAGGCACGGTCGCTGTGTGCTCACTTCCACCATTCACATCCTGCAGCTCAATGACTTATACCTCTACAGAAGTCATTGGGCCTGCCAGTACACTGGATGAAATGCGATGTGCCCACACGGTGGAATTCAACTCTGCACATGTTGCAGTGAGTGTGGCAGCACCAACAAGCCCTGGTGCAATACGTTATGACGTATAGCCTGGGCCAACAAGATCCAGAGGTGGGGCAAATCACACTGCAGGAGTGGTCTCAGATCAAGGACCTATGCTCCCTTCTGCACAGTTTTGAAATAGCGACAAAGATGTTTAGTGCTGACGATTCCATTATCAGCGTGACTATTCCGGTCATTTACATTCTGGAGCACACCTTAAACAGTAATCGGAGTCAGGTGGTGGGACAAGAGGAGTTGCAACAGGAGGTCATATGCAGAAGGGATAATATCTCCAAGGTTCAGACGGTCAGCAGCACCAAGCAGGCTGGCATTGGAGGGTGGGGGAGACGGATTACCGATGGCGCATGGTAGCAGCCAAACTGTTGAGGAAGGTGTAGGAGCACAGGAAGAAGTGGAGGACGAACTGGTGCTGGGCATGGAAGACTCATAAGACTTGATCAAATTTCTGTTGTGTGAGGTTGGGGAGAGAGGGCAGAGGAAGGTAGCATGATTCTCACCTCTCCGCCACCAAGACAACAAGGACTTGGTCCTCCTGGAAGCGCAAGACACATGAGTGCCTTCTTGCTGCACTACCTGCAACATGACTCTCGGATTGTCAGAATCCGAAGTATGTCACGGCGCCACTACGTGCCGCCGCACCTGCCGCCATGCCTGCCGCTCACTCCTCTGCTCGCTGACATACTTACCCATCCCGGCACGCATCTGCGGTGTGCGCGCACCTTCTGGTCTCTTCTCCTCCAGACTCACCACCGGTCCCTGGCTTTCATCGGGTGCGCGTGCGCACTTCTCTCTCCAACTCCTTCTGCGCACATGCACTTCCTCTCACTGGTCTGCAGATGCTCCGTTCCTCCACTCTATGACTCTGGAGGATCCTGACCCAGAAGTCCTGCAGCACTCGGTCTATTTAAGGTGACTCCTTCCTCTGCTCCATGCCTGATTGTCATTTGCCTTTTCATATGACCCAGGTCCCTCCTTGCCCTGTGCCTCCGCCATAGCCAGTCTGCCTTGTGTCTCCACCATAGCCAGTCTGTCCTGTGTCTCCACCATAGCCTGTCTGCCCTGTGTCTCCACCATAGTCTGCCTGTCCTGTGTCCCCCCCGTACCCAGCTTGCTCTGTGTCCTCTCTTTACCCAACCTGTCCAGCTACTTTGCCGCTCCTACTTTCTGTCCCCGGGTATCAGCTTCTGCGGCAATAGTCTCCCTCGGGCCTGCCCCTAATGCTCCCTGTATTGGGGGTGGTCCACCAGGTCAGCTCACCTTTGGGAGGTTCGTTGTCATGGATCTGAGGGTTTACTTTAGAACTTACAAAAAATCTTACAAAGTAATGCCGACTACTGGGTTGCCACACTCTTAGATCCCCAGTACAAAAGTAAATTTGGCAAAATAATTTCTGCCATAGAAAGGGATTTACACATGCAGGAGTATCAGCAGAGACTGTTACAGAAGCTTACATCTGCTTTTCCACAAAACACCAGTGGTGCACGTAGTAAATCTCTGAGTTCTAATTTGCCAACCATGGGATTATCGAGTCATCACTCAAACCATAACAGTAACATCGTATCTGGTGGTAACAGCAATTTTTTCCAATCGTTTCAACAATTTTTTAGACCATCCTTTGCAAGGCCACAGGAGACAAGAAGTCTGACACATAGCCAACGTCTAGAGAGGATGGTACAGTAGTGTCTCCAAGTAACATTGATGCCATGATGGTGGAACTGGACTCTTGCTCATTTTGGGCTTCCAATCTGGAAAAATGGCCTGAGCTCACCACTCACTCCTTGGAGATCTTGTCGTGCCCCGCAGCCAGCGTTCTCTCTGAACGTGTGTTCAGCGCTGCTGGAGGTGTGCTGACAGAAAAGAGGACGCGGCTGTCCAGTGAAAATGTAGACAGGCTAATGTTTATCAAGATGAACAAATTCTGGATCCGCAAGGACATTTCTACCCCTGTGTCATCCTTGGGAGACTAAAAGCTTGATGATTTTTGAAAATCACCTCACCAACCATTTTAAGAAACTCTGGGGAGTTACCCCTTAAGTGGTGTCTGTGGCCCAATTTTTGGATAAAATGGAGATTTTTTTGGAGTCCCCTTGCTGTGTTTTACATGACGTTGGCATAGTCAATTCCAGCTGGGTGGGGTCGCTCCCTCCCCTTTTAGCCATTAGAAACTACATACACTATGGCTTGGGGTAACACAGATGGTTGAGTCTGCAGAGCTGCTCACTCATACTATGACCTGGGATTCAGAGGTCTGCTCCAAAGCTTCAGTGTCTGCTAGTCAGCAGAGTAGGCACCCATGAAGCAAGCTACACCGCCGGTTTATCTAATTACTAATTTTTAACTGCATCTAGCCCAGGCAATACTTTGCTGAGTAGCAGACACTGCTACAAGGCACAGAGTACCCAACCCATGAAGCAAGCTACACCGCCTGTTTATCTAATTACTAATTTTTAACTGCATCTAGCCCAGGCAATACTATGGGCCTAGTAGCAGTGTCTGCTACTCAGCAGAGTACCCCACCCACGAAGTAAGCTACACCGCCTTCTTCCTTTCTCAATCTAACCCCTCGGCTCTGGGGTGTCCGCTCTCCCTCCAGCTCTCTCCTTCTCACAGGTGGACTACCGTGTTTATTCACACTGTGGTGAATCTTTTGGGCCCAGGCATAAGAAGTCATTGAGGTAATGGATAATATGTGCCCCCTTAGAAACGTCCATGATGATCCAGTCGAGGAAGCAACTAAACGCCTCAAATAGTGAGCAGGATATGGAGCACTCCATGGGTAAACAGCGATCTATGTAGTATGCTCCTTCACAGAAGCAGCCCAATAGGCGGACACTATCCAGAGGCACAGGTAATAACCGGAACGCAATCTCTATGTATGTTTTATCCACTAGTGTGCCCTTCCCAACTTCTTGACACACCTGATTGCCTCGTCAAAGGAGGTACATTATATAGTACTGTACTTGGTTCCTTGTCGATGCTGTCATTTACTGACCTGCCCCTTGGATATTACAAATGGTGGATTAGTATGAATGTATTAGGTTCCTTTTTTGGCACGACTCCCAACAAGGATACCACTACATCTTCTAAGGAAAGTGATCTGAATGGACTCACCATTCCACCTAAAAATATTTCGTTTTTAAATTTTTTTGTCACTCACGACGTCTGGGTGGTGTTAGGCTGATTTTAGATTTTTACTCCAGCCTTTCTTGATTTTAAAAGGGCATGACATGCCTATATTGGTGTCTCCTCCTCCTTTTACTCCTCCACCTCTTTTCTTTTCCCATGACTATATGTGAATTTTCCATGTGTTTGTTGTGTCTTCTGAGCAGTTTGTCAGCTTTTGGACACCTTTTAAGGTGTTTTCTATGTGTTTTCTATGTGTTTGTATGCGTTTGTGTTTGCCTGCCATTGGTTTCAATGGGGTTTGACTGTGTTCGTCGAGCGTTCGACGAACATTCATTGAACACGCCCCAATTCGACAAACCGAACCGAACTCGAACACTAGGGGTGTGGCTCAACACTAGTAATAAATGGATCCTTTTCAGATAAAAGAAAAACGGTTATTTAAAGGATCCGCTCTCCATTGACATCAATGTTAAAAAGAAACAAAAAAAAAACTGACTCAGTTGAAATCTATTTTTTTAGCAGGATAAAAAATTTGTCTGCACAACATTTTAGTAATCTGTTTTCTGCTGGATCCATTTTAACTGATTAGATGATTACTGGATATGTGAACATACAGTCCTGATGAATATGGTTGTATGCCAGTTCAAAAGTAGTAAGAATTATGCCTATGATTATATCCATAAATACAGGCTAGCTTGGAGTATGAAACATTTTTTCTCTTTTTTTTATCTTTTGAACTTGCTGAGCTATTATTAATTACATTCATATTTGGACCATTGGCAAGACATTTAAAAAACTAAAACTAAACTAAAGGCAACTCCTTACTATATCCAGAATACAAAGAATTATCTTGCTTTCTGTGAAAAAAAAAACCTTTTGATTGATAAATGAATTTCATCCATTGACTCAAAATATATTTTCTTGAAACCTGATTCTATATACAGTACAGACCAAAAGTTTGGACACACCTTCTCATTTAAAGATTTTTCCGTATTTTCATAGCTATGAAAATTGTAAATTCACACTGAAGGCATCAAAACTATGAATTACCACATGTGGAATTATATACTTAACAAAAAAGTGTGAAACAACTGAAATTATGTCTTATATTCTAGGTTCTTCAAAGTAGCCACCTTTTGCTTTGATGACTGCTTTGCACACTCTTGGCATTCTCTTGATGAGCTTCAAGAGGTAGTAACCGGGAATGGTTTTCACTTCACAGGTGTGCCCTGTCAGGTTTAATAAGTGGGATTTCTTGCCTTATAAATGGGGTTGGGACCATCAGTTGTGTTGAGCAGAAGTCTGGTGGATACACAGCTGATAGTCCTACTGAATAGACTGTTAGAATTTGTATTATGGCAAGAAAAAAGCAGCTAAGTAAAGAAAAACGAGTGGCCATCATTACTTTAAGAAATGAAGGTCAGTCAGTCTGAAAAATTGGAAAAACTTTGAAAGCGTCCCCAAGTGCAGATGCAAAGACCATCAAGCGCTACAAAGAACCTGCTTCACATGAAGACCGTCCCAGGAAAGGAAGACCAAGAGTCACCTCTGCTTCTGAGGAGTTTATCCGAGTCGACAGTCTCAGAAATCGCAGGTTAACAGCAGCTCAGATTAGAGACCAGGTCAATGCCACACAGAGTTCTAGCAGCAGACACATCTCTACAACAACTGCTAAGAGGAGACTTTGTGCAGCAGGCCTTCATGGTAAAATAGCTGCTAGGAAACCACTGCTAAGGACAGGCAACAAGCAGAAGAGACTTGTTTGGGATAAAGAACACAAGGAATGGACAATAGACCAGTGGAAATCTGTGCTTTGGTCTGATGAGTCCAAATTTGAGACCTTTGGTTCCAACCACCGTGTCTTTGTGCAGCGCAGAAAAGGTGAACGGATGGACTCTACATGCCTGGTTCCCACCGTGAAGCATGGAGGAGGAGGTGCGATGGTGTGGGGGTGCTTTGCTGGTGAGACTGTTGGGGATTTATTCAAAATTGAAGGCATACTGAACCAGCATGGCTACCACAGCATCTTGCAGCAGCATACTATTCCATCCGGTTTGCGTTTAGTTGGACCATCATTTATTTTTCAACAGGACAATGACCCCAAACACACCTCCAGGCTGTGTAAGGGCTATTTGACCAAGAAGGAGAGTGATGGGGTGCTACGCCAGATTACCTGGACTCCACAGTCACCAGACTTGAACCCAATCGAGATGGTTTGGGGTGAGCTGGACCGCAGAGTGAAGGCAAAAGGGCCATCAAGTGCTAAGCATCTCTGGGAACGCCTTCAAGATTGTTGGAAGACCATTCCCGGTGACTACCTCTTGAACCTCATCCAGAGAGTGTGCAAAGCAGTCATCAAAGCAAAAGGTGGCTACTTTGAAGAACCTAGAATATAAGACATAATTTCAGTTGTTTCACACTTTTTTGTTAAGTGTATAATTCCACGTGTGTTAATTCATAGTTTTGATGCCTTCAGTGTGAATTTACAATTTTCATAGTCATGAAAATACAGAAAAATCTTTAAATAAGAACGTTTGTCCAAACTTTTGGTCTGTAGTGTATCTATATATCTACCTTATCACATCCATAAACTATAATACATTTTGGCTGGCTATTGGCTGAATGCTCGAATGTCCGTTATTGTTCTCCACTTCCTTATACACATAAGCTCTTATCCCCACTAAAGGTACCGTCACATTTAGCGGCGCTGCAGCAATCTAGACAACGATGCCAATCGCTGCAGCGTCGCTGTTTGGTCGCTGGAGAGCTGTCACACAGACAGCTCTCCAGCGACCAACGATGCCGAGGTCCCCGGGTAACCAGGGTAAACATCGGGTTACTAAGCGCAGGGCCGCGCTTAGTAACCCGATGTTTACCCTGGTTACCAGTGTAAATGTAAAAAAAAACAAACACTACATACTTACATTCTGGTGTCTGCCGCATCCCCCGGCGTTCTGCTTCCCTGCACTGTGTAAGCGCCGCCCTTAAAGCAGAGCGGTGACGTCACCGCTATGCTCTGCTTTACGGCCAGCCGGCGCTGACTCAGGATGCAGGAGGAGTGCAGGGAAGCAGAACGCCGGGGGACAGACACCGGAATGTAAGTATGTAGTGTTTTTTTTTTTTTTACATTTACACTGGTAACAAGGGTAAATATCGGGTTACTAAGCGTGGCCCTGCGCTTAGTAACCCGATGTTTACCCTGGTTACTAGTGAAGACATCGCTGAATCGGCATCACACACGCCGATTCAGCGATGTCTGCAGGAGATCTAGCGACGAAATAAAGTTCTGGACTTTCAGCTACGACCAGCGATGTCACAGCAGGATCCTGATCGCTGCTGCCTGTCAAACACAACGATATCGCTATCCAGGATGCTGCAACGTCACGGATCACTATCGATATCGTTGTTAAGTTGTTCAGTGTGACGGTACCTTAAGAAAGTGTTTTAATGTGAAAAGAGAAATCTCATCTACACAGAAAATTCTAGTTCTCCAAATCAAAGGAAATTACGAAAGAAGATTCCACCATTAATTCTGCTAAACTGTTATTAGTAAAATAGCGCAAGTCAATGAACAAGCCAAATGACTCCTTCATGAATCTGTTAACATTATCTACAGTTTTTAAAAAAGACAATCTATATTATTTAGTAAATGCAGAGGTGCAGAAACACATACTGTATATAGTAATTAATTTCTCATGTTCTAATTCACTTTATGCAGTTAATAGCCCTCTGTGTCTGTACTGCTACATACTTAGGCAGTTAACTGGTTCATGCAGCTTTACATGAACACCCGAGCCTTACACTATGGCCGGTCCAAATAACTAAAGCAATTGTTACCATCCACCTCTCGTGTCTCCCCTTTTCCTCATAGTCTGTAAGCTTGCGAGCAGGGCCCTCATTCCTCCTGGTATCTGTTTTGAACTGTATTTCTGCTATGCTGTAATGTCTATTGTCTGTACAAGTCCCCTCTATAATTTGTAAAGCGCTGCGGAATATGTTGGCGCTATATTAATAAAAATTATTATTATAATTATTATTAATAATTTACAGCTTAAAACTGAAACTTAAAACACAATCATTATGAAGAACATTTTGTATATATCTGAATCAGTCATATGCTTCCTTATTACTGAGCTCAGGCTGAGGATAAAATGAGTCAAATGGTTTCTGAAATAGGAATCCAATCTTGCCAATGACATACCACCTACTCAGGAACCCTGGTGGGTTTAATTTATAGTAAGAGACAATTTATGCACTTCATTGCAGCTATGTTAAAATGCTTTCTCTATTTTTAATGTTTTTGAAATTACTTGTGAAAGACTGACTGTTATAAGATTACATTGTTTCCTCATATGTGCATTTTTATAAGTGCAATGGTAGAAGGTCAAGTCTTACGCATCCTGATCATTGTAGTTTTAATTAAAATGAATTCAAAGTATAGCATAAAGTACTATTTTCTGAAAGCAAATGTTACATATATTCTTACATATATTCAGATTACATAATTAATCCTATATTTATCTTATATTATATTAATTTCTTTTTGCAGATTGATTGATCACATTACTAATGTGTAGTTAATGTTGAACTGTATTTACGGATTATATTAATCCAGAAGACTGGATAAAAGTTAGAGGAACATTTATTAATATTTTTTATACAGAGACAGATACTGATTAGTACTTATTTATGCACACTCCTCAATAGTGAAATGACAACATCAAAGCGAAAAAGTTGTGAAATTATTAAAATCAAACATGGATAGACATTAAAGATAAGCAAAGCTTTTAAAACTTTCAGTCTTGCTTTTATGCCCCTCCAATATTCCACATAATGGAGCTAGGTGCTTGAAAATTTGATCATTTGCAGATCTTATCAACCTCTGTTACTTTCTCAATTTGCATAAGGCTTCAACTTTTCCTTCTTGGTGTTGCAATTTCAATGTTGAGTGTATATAATAGAAAGCACCCACATCTACTGTATTTCTCTTAATCCACCATAAAAATGCATACTTTGTGTGACTCAAGTGCCATAATACTTCCCTAGAAAGAAAAGGATCAACAGTTAAAATGGAACATGCCCAATACTTTGTACCACATCTTAATCTTTAAGGGTAGAGTAAGCCTCCAAACAGATATAGGACATTTCCATCAAAATTGGCTGTGTTTGAGTAACTTTATAAAATAAAGATCTGATGACTTAATAGATTATTAGACTCAAAAGTCTATAGTTAAATAGGTATCCATATATTAGTATATTTTCTTTTAATGAGGAGAATTCATGGTTTCTCTTTCTTAAACCAGCACTACAGCATTTTTTTTTACATCAGCACTGGAGTGGTGCCACTTATGTAAACTCCCTGACCCTAGTATTATACTTACCAGTCACTGTCTTCAGCTGTTCGCAGCACTGCCCTGGACCCACTCTGACATTTTTTTGACGGCAATTTCTGACTGCCTAGAAGTCAGAGGTAACTGTCACAATTTCTCAATGCATGTCTACGAGAGCCTTGTTCTTGACACAATCTGGCTTTCATAGACTTGCATTGAGTTGTGACTTCCGATCCACTCAACAAACGCTGGAGTGAAGGCAGCTGGTAAGTATGATATTTGGGCAAAGAACTTAGATTAGCTGCACCACTCCAGCACTGCAATAAAAAAATCACTGGACTAGTGTTTTAACCCCTTATGCCCCAAGGGTGGTTTGCACGTTAATGACCGGGCCAATTTTTACAATTCTGATCACTGTCCTTTTATGAGGTTATAACTCTAGAACACTTCAACAGATCTTGGCGATTCTGACACTGTTTTCTCGTGACATATTGTAATTCATGATAGTAGTAAAAATTTTTAGATATAACATGCGTTTATGTGTGAAAAATGGAAATTTGGCAAAAATTTTGAAAATTTTGCAATTTTCCAACTTTGAATTTTTATGCCCTTAAATCACAGTGGTATATCACACAAAGTAATTAATAAGTAACATTTCCCAAATGTCTACTTTACATCAGCACAATTTTGAAAACAATTATTTTTTTGTTAGGGAGTTATAAGGGTTAAAAGTTGACCAGCAATTTCTCATTTTTACAACACCAATATTTTTTAGGGACCACATCACATTTGAAGTCATTTTGAGGGGTCTACATGATAGAAAATAACCAAGTGTGACACCTTTCTAAAAACTGCACGCCTCAAGGTGCTCAAAACCACATTCAAGAAGTTTATTAACCCTTCAGGTGTTTTACAGGATTTTTTGGAATGTTTAAAAAAAATGAACATTTAACTTTTTTTCACCAAAAATTTACTTCAGCTTCAATTTGTTTTATTTTACCAAGGGTAACGGGAGAAAATGGACTGCAAAAATTGGTGTACAATTTGTTCTGAGTATGCTGATACCCCATATGTGGGGGTAAACCACTGTTTGGGCGCATGACAGAGCTCGGGAGGGAAGGAGCGCCATTTGACTTTTCAATGCAAAATTGACTGGAATTGAGATGGGACGCTATGTTGCGTTTGGAGAGCCCCTGATGTGCCTAAACATTGAAACCCCCCACAAATGACACCATTTTGGAAAGTAGACTCCCTAAGGAACTTATCTAGATGTGTGGTGAGCAGGCTATTCTGGGACTAAGTTCTGCTTTGCACACACTGAGCATGCCCAGGGTAAGATCTCTCAGTGGAGGACTAGGGTCTCATGCTTAGGTACTGCCGCGACTTCCATTGGTCCTCCAGGAAGGCCCTGTACCTGATGAAGTTCTGTGGCAGCCTTCCAATGGTCCTTCTTGGAAGGTCCTGTACATGCTGCAGCTATAAAAGGTTTGCATGGCTGCACGGCCATGCGCTAGTATCACCTCATGTCATGAGCTTGTTAATTGTGGTTGCGCCTGTATGTGTGTGTTCAGGGACCCGGCTGAAATAAGCCCCTAGAATACGGCACCTCCGGTGAGGAGTATGGCATGAATGTATTCAGGGACCCGGCTGAAATAAGCCCCTAGAATACCGGCTCCTCCGGTGAGGACTGTTTGTATGCTTTTCTGGGTGCGTGACCACTGACTGCCTCCAGCTCAGCAGTTAGCTGTGTTACCCTGTGACGCTAACAGGGCACAGCATCTTATTTCTAGCGACTAGTGTTGAGCGATACTGACCGATATTTGAAAGTATCGGTATCGGATGGTATCGGCCGATATCCAAAAAGTGTCGGATATCGCCGATACCGATATCCGATACCAATACAAGCCAATGGGACACAAATATCGGAAGGTATCCTCTATGGTTCCCAGGGTCTGAAGGAGAAGTAACTCTCCTTCAGGCCCTGGGATCCATATTCATGTGTAAAATAAAGAATAAAAATAAAAAATATTGATATACGTACCCTCGGACGCGCCCTGGTTGTCACCGCTGCAACCGCCATGCTTCCCTTTCTAAGAATGAGCGCGTTAATGACCTTCGATGACGTCGCGGCTTGGGATTGGTCGCGTGAGCGGTCATACCAATATTTTTTATTTTTATTCTTTATTTTACACATTAATCTTAATCCCGATATTGATTCCCGATATCACAAAAATATCGGAACTCGGTATCGGAATTCCGATACCGCAAATATCGGCCGATACTTGCGGTATCGGAATGCTCAACACTACTAGCGACTCTATGGAGTTAACAGAGTTCACTTAACCATATAGCGCCGCCATTTGCCAGCGGCAGGTTCCTCTCCTGCATGGTGGACCCCGGGTTGCGAACACACCTATTTATACATATATATACTCGGTGCGTTCCACCAACCCTAACAAACTCTAACCCTAACTTTAGCCCCAACTCTAACTGTAGCCTTAACCTTAACTTTAGCCCCAACCCTAACCCTAACTTTAGCCCCAGCCCTAACTGTAGCCCCAACCTTAACTGTAGCCCTAACCCTAACTGTAGCCCTAACCCTAACCCTAGCCCCACCCCTAACCCCAACCACATCCCTAACCCCAACCCTAACCCTAACCCTAGCCCTAGACCTAACCTTAGCCCTAACCCTAACCCTAACCATAGCCCAAGCCCTAACCCTAACCCTAACCCTAGCCCTAAAGGGAAAATGGAAATAAATACATTTTTAAAATTTTTTATGTTTCCCTAACTAAGGGGGTGATAAAGGGGGGTTTGATTTACTTTTATATCGGGTTTTTTTAGCGGATTTTTATGATTGGCAGCCGTCACACACTAAAAGACGCTTTTTATTGCAAAAAATATTTTTTGTGTTACCACATTTTGAGACGTATAATTTTTCCATATTTTGGTCCACATAGTCTTGTGAGGTCTTGTTTTTTGTGGGATGAGTTGACGTTTTTATTGGTACCATTTTTGGCATGTGACATTTTTTGATCGCTTTTTATTCTGATTTTGTGAGGCAGAATGACCAAAAACCAGCTATTCATGAATTTCTTTTGGGGGGGGGGGGCGTTTATACCGTTCCACATTTGGTAAAATGGATAAAGCAGTTTTATTCTTCGGGTCAGTACGATTACAGCGATACCTTATTTTTTTATGTTTTGGCGCTTTTATACGAAAACTATTTTATAGAAAAAAATAATTATTTTTGCATTGCTTTATTCTGAGGAGTATAACTTTTTTATTTTTTTGCTAATGATGCTGTATGGTGGCTCTTTTTTGCGGGACAAGATGACGTTTAGAGCGGTACCATGGTTATTTATATCCGTCTGTTTGATCGCATGTTATTCCACTTTTTGTTCGGCAGTATGATAATAAAGCGTTGCATCGTTTTTTTTTTTTTTTTACAGTGTTCACTGAAGGGGTTAACTAGTGGGCCAGTTTTATAGGTTGGGTTGTTACGGACGCGATAATACTAAATATGTGTACTTTTATTGTTTTTTTATTTAGATAAAGAAATGTATTTATGGGAACAATGTTTTTTTTTCTCTTTATTTAGGAATTTTTTTTTACACATTTAATATTTTTTTTTTACTTTGTCCCAGGAGAGACAGCACTGTATAGTGACAGATCGCTGATCTCACACTTTGCAGAGCACTGTGTCAGATCAGCGATCTGACGTGCACTGCTCCTGGTTTACCGGCACCTGCTTTGAGCAGGCACTTGGCAAGCCACCTACCTGAAGGACCCGGAAGTAGCACCGTGGCCATCACCTTGTACCGATCATCTCAGGTAAGCACGCAGGGAGCCCCCTCCCTGCGCGATACTTCCCTGTACCGCCGGAACACTGCGATCATGTTTGATTGCAGTGTTCCGGGGGTCAATGTGCCGGGAATGGTCCGTGACCGCTCCTGGCACATAGTGCCGGATGTCAGCTTTGATAGTCAGCTGACACCCGGCCGTAATCGGCCGCGCTCCCATGGTGAGCACGGCCGATCGCATATGACGTACTATCCCGTCACTGGGAATGAAGTCCCAGGTCACCTTGACGGGATAGTACGTCATATGGGATTAAGGGGTTAAAGAAAGCAGAGTGACATGCATGCTTTTCAATATAATTTCAAGTCTATAGGAGTTACAGAGAATTTGTCAAAATAGTGAACTCAGTCCTCTTTCTCCCTTGTTGGTTGTGCTGCTTGATAGAACAGAGTTTTTAATATTGTTGTTCTTTTGATACATGAGGTTCTCAGGGGAAATAATGTTTGGACTTAGAGATGAGTGGATCAAGCATAATTCATATTCAGTAAAGCATGAAAAACAAAATGTTCAGTTCACGTCATGAAGGACTTTCATATGGTCCATATGTGGTGCACAGGATTCCTTCTCTGCCAGACGTGAATGAGATGAAGTCAGAGGAAAGATAATACAGCTTTCACAAAAGTGCAATAAAAAGTATTCTTTATTAATTCTCCAATAAAAAGAATGAGATTAAATAGGCATTGTTGTGCATAGCCTGTAGAGAAAAAGTGGGTGGCAAGAGAACCGAACGCGTTTTAAACACGATGTGTGTTCTTAAACTTGGTATATTAAAATGATATGAAAACAGAAAATACTTAAGGAGTCTGCAAGGAAAGGTAAATGAGCTTAATTAGACAAACCTCCCCCCTCATTTCTGCTGAAGACTTTGCCTCCTTCTTGAAACAGAAGATCTATACGATCAGAGAAAGCTTTGGCCCACAGCGCCCAACACCCCTTTTAGCTGCTCAACCCTGTTCCTCCAAAACCAGCTTCTCCACCATGACAGAAGATCAGCTCTCCACCCTCCTGTCAAGATCACACCTCACCACCTGCACGCTTGACCAACTTCCGTCATACCTCATCCCTAACCTTGCCAGGGTCTTCATCCCAACCCTAACACACCTCTTCAAACTCTGACTCACAACAAGTGTCTTCCCCTCAGCCTTCAAACATGCCAATATCCCAGCCATCCTCAAAAAGCCCTCCCTCGACCCATCCTCTGTGTCTAGCTATCACCTAATATCTCTTATCCCTTATGCCCCAAAATTACTGGAACAACACGTCCATCTTGAACTGTCCTCCCACCTCTCCTCGTGCTTCCTCTTTGACCGGTTTCAATCTGGCTTCCGACCCCATCACTCAACTGAAACTACCCTTACTAAAGTCACCAATGACCTACTAAATGCCCAGATCAAGCGACACTACTCTGTCCTCCTTCTCCTGGACCTGTCTTCTGTATTTGACACTGTGGATCACTCCCTTCTTCTACAGATCCTCTCATCTCTTGGCATCACAGACTTGGCCCTATCCTGGATCTTGTCATATCTGACAGACCGAACATTTAGTATCTCCCTCCCCCACGCCACCTCCTCACTTCGCCCCTTGTCTGTCGGTGTTCCTCAAGGCTCTGTTCTAGGACCCCTACTCTTCTCCATCTACACCTTCGGCCTGGGACAACTCATAGAATCCCATGATATGCATATCATCTCTACGCCGATGACACGCAGATCTACCTATCCAGACCTGATCTCACCTCCTTACTTAACAAAATCCCACACTGTCGGTCTGCTATCTCGACCTTCTTTTCTGCTCGCTTTCTATAACTGAACATAGACAAAACAGAATTCACTATCTTTCCTCCATCTCACTCTACCCTTCCATCAGTCCTATCTATCAATGTCAATGGCTGCTCACTTTCCCCAGTCCCACACTCCCGGTGCCTCGGGGTGATCCTCAACTCTGCCCTCTTTTTCAAGCCACATATTCAAGCCCTTGCCTGCTCCTGCAGTCTCAAACTCAAAAATATTTCCCGAATCCGCGCATTTCTTGACCGCGACACCACAAAAACACTAGTGCATGCCCTTATCATCTCCCACCTTGACTACTGCAACCTCCTACTCTCTTTACATAGTAACATAGTTAGTAAGGCTGAAAAAAGACATTTGTCCATCCAGTTCAGCCTATATTCCATCATAATAAATCCCCAGATCTACGTCCTTCTACAGAACCTAATAATTGTATGATACAATATTGTTCTGCTCCAGGAAGACATCCAGGCCTCTCTTGAACCCCTCGACTGAGTTCGCCATCACCACCTCCTCAGGCAAGCAATTCCAGATTCTCACTGCCCTAACAGTAAAGAATCCTCTTCTATGTTGGTGGAAAAACCTTCTCTCTTCCAGACGCAAAGAATGCCCCCTTGTGCCCGTCACCTTCCTTGGTATAAACAGATCCTCAGCGAGATATTTGTATTGTCCCCTTATGTACTTATACATGGTTATTAGATCGCCCCTCAGTCGTCTTTTTTCTAGACTAAATAATCCTAATTTCGGTAATCTATCTGGGTATTGTAGTTCTCCCATCCCCTTTATTAATTTTGTTGCCCTCCTTTGTACTCTCTCTAGTTCCATTATATCCTTCCTGAGCACCGGTGCCCAAAACTGGACACAGTACTCCATGTGCGGTCTAACTAGGGATTTGTACAGAGGCAGTATAATGCTTTCATCATGTGTATTCAGACCTCTTTTAATGCACCCCATGATCCTGTTTGCCTTGGCAGCTGCTGCCTGGCACTGGCTGCTCCAGGTAAGTTTATCATTAACTAGGATACCCAAGTCCTTCTCCCTGTCCTCCTCCCCTCTAGCACTCTGGCACCACTCCAATCCATCCTACACTCTGCTGCCAGACTAATCCACCTATCTCCCCGCTATTCCCCAGCCTCTCCCCTATGCCAAGCCCTTCACTGGCTTCCTATCAAGCAGAGACTCCAGTTCAAAACTCTTACAATGACATACAAAGCCATACACAACCTTTCCCAATCTGTGACATGGTCTCCTGGTACTTACGTTCACGCAACCTCTGATCCTCTCAAGATCTAATTCTCTACTCCCCTCTCATCTCTTCTTCCCACAACCACATCCAAGACTTCTTCCGTGCTTCCCCCATACTCTGGAACTCTCTACTCCAACACATCAGACTCTCGCCTATCATTGAAACCTTCAAAAAGAACCTGAAGACTCACCTCTTCCAACAAGCCTACAGCCTGCAGTGATCCTCAACCCACTGAACCGCCACACAACCAGCTCTACCCTCTAATAGTCTATCCTCACACATCCCCTGCAGACTGTGAGCCCTCGCGGGCAGGGTCCTCCCTCCTTATGTACCTGTGTGCCTTGTTTTTTTGCTCATGTTTAATGTATTTGTCTATATTTGCCACCATTTTCACATGTAAAGCGCCATGGAATAAATGGCGCTATAAAAATGTATAATAATAATAATAATAATAATAAAAAAAGACCCCAGAGAGGTGAAAAAGAAAATTAGGAAAGAAAAGCCACATCTGAAGAAATAATATATGAAAATGAAAATCATACTAGAATAAAAAGAGCATAACAACAACATATAAAACAGTATAAAATCATAGCATGTGTATATGTAGGGCGGCATGGTGGCGCAGTGGTTAGCACTGCAGCCTTGCAGCGCTGGAGTCCTAGGTTTAAACCCCACCGAGGACAACATCTGCAAAGAGTTTGTATGTTCTCTCTGTGTTTGCGTTGGTTTCCTCCGGCCACTCCGGTTTCCTCCCACATTCCAAAGACATACTGATAGGGAATTTAGATTGTGAGCCTCATCGGGGGACAGCAACTATAATGTGTGCAACCTGTAAAGCATTGTGAAATATGTTAGCGCTATATAAAAATAAAGATGATTATTTATTATTATATGTACTGTATATGTATAATTCAATAATGTAGCATAAATTCAGTCCTGTGGTAACCGGTGTGTTGAGAAGATATATCCAAAAAGCTTCCCTATTTCCCAACATTTTTTCTCTATCACCTATGTGTGTATGAGTATTTTCAATTGCATACACTGAAAAGTTAGTTGGTTGTCTATTATAACATTTGATAAAATGGTTCAAAATATTTTAAATGTTGCTATTAGTAGGTTGCTCTATGTCTCGTAAATCTTCGCAAAATCTACTTTTTAGTTTTTGGATTGTGGATCCTGTGTAAATTAAATTGCAGACACCACATTTGATGATGTAAACTGTGTATTAAGTATTGCAGATTAAAAACTCTTTTAACATGTGAACAAGTTTTGCAAGGGAACTGACAAAATTTAAAAAACTCTGTAAAGACAACCAATGCTGTGGATGATTAATTTGAGTAGGACAACGCAGACTTGGTGACAAAAACTGTGCTATGGTGGGGGCTCGTCTAGAAACAATTTGGATACCGTCACTGAGAATTGAATCCAGTGCATGATCTTCATGCAGAATTTGGATATAAGGTTGAATAATATCAGATACTGATTTGAAACAAGTATTATATGTAAAAACAAGGATTGGTTTATCTTGTTTAATAGTTTTCTGAGGATTACATTATAATAACTTTTTTCTGGTTTTATTAGTTGCTATGTGTGATGCACGCTGTAGAGACCAGTTGGGATACTGTATTTTATTTAAATGGGAATGAATGGAAACTAATTCTTTGGAATATTTCATATTATCACTACAATTACATTTAGCTCTAATGGTTTCCCCCAGAGGTTTGGCTTTGAAGGTGTGTGTAGGGTGCAGCGTCGGACTGGAGTACCTTGGGCCCACCAGAGAAAAATCATTCTTGGGGCCCACCATGCCGTTTAAAAATACCACACAGGATAGATCCTATATACCACCCCACACACGAGAGCTGACAGATCCTCTATATACTACACCACACAGGACAGATCCTCTATATACTACACCACACAGGAGAGCTGACAGATCCTCTATATACTACACCACACACGAGAGCTGACAGATCCTCTATATACTACACCACACAGGACAGATCCTCTATATACTACACCACACACGAGAGCTGACAGATCCTCTATATACTACACCACACAGGAGAGCCGACAGATCCTCTATATACTACACCACACGGGAGAGCTGACAGATCCTCTATATACTACACCACACAGGAGAGCTGACAGATCCTCTATATACTACACCACACAGGAGATCTGACAGATCCTCTATATACTACACCACACAGGAGAGCCGACAGATCCTCTATATACTACACCACACAGGAGAGCTGACAGATCCTCTATATACTACACCACACACGAGAGCTGACAGATCCTCTATATACTACACCACACAGGATAGATCCTCAATATACTACACCAAACAGGAGAGCTGAAGGATCCTCTATATACTACACCACACAGGAGAACTGACAGATCCTCTATATACTACACCACACAGGAGAGCTGACAGATCCTTTATATACTACACCACACAGGAGAGCTGACTGATCCTCTATATACTTCACCACACAGGAGCTGACAGATCCTCTATATTCTACACCACACAGGAGAGCTGACACATCCTCTATATACTACACCACATAGGAGAGCTGACAGATCCTCTATATACTACACCGCATGGGAGAGCTGACAGATCGTCTATATTCTACACCACACAGGAGAGCTGACAGATCCTCTATATACTACACCACACAGGAGAGCTGACAGATCCTCTATATACTACACCACACAGGAGAGCTGACAGATCCTCTATATTCTACACCACACAGGAGAGCTGACAGATCCTCTATATACTACATCACACAGGAGAGCTGACAGATCCTCTATATACTACACCACATAGGAGAGCTGACAGATCCTCTATATACTACACCACACAGGAGAGCTGACAGATCCTCTATATACTACACCACACGGGAGAGCTGACAGATCCTCTATATTCTACACCACACGGGAGAGCTGACAGATCCTCTATATACTACACCACACAGGAGAGCTGACAGATCCTCTATATACTACACCACGCACGAGAGCTGACAGATCCTCTATATACTACACCACACAGGATAGATCCTCTATATACTACACCACACAGGAGAGCTGACAGATCCTCTATATACTACACCACACAGGAGAGCTGACAGAGCCTCTATATTCTACACCACACACGAGAGCTGACAGATCCTCTATATACTACACCACACAGGATAGATCCTCTATATACTACACCACACAGGAGAGCTGACAGATCCTCTATATACTACACCACACACGAGAGCTGACAGATCCTCTATATACTACACCACACAGGAGAACTGACAGATCCTCTATATACTACACCACACAGGAGAGCTGACAGATCCTTTATATACTACACCACACAGGAGAGCTGACTGATCCTCTATATACTTCACCACACAGGAGCTGACAGATCCTCTGTATTCTACACCACACAGGAGAGCTGACACATCCTCTATATACTACACCACATAGGAGAGCTGACAGATCCTCTATATACTACACCGCATGGGAGAGCTGACAGATCGTCTATATTCTACACCACACAGGAGAGCTGACAGATCCTCTATATACTACACCACACAGGAGAGCTGACTGATCGTCTATATACTACACCACACAGGAGAGCTGACAGATCCTCTATATACTACATCACACAGGAGAGCTGACAGATCCTCTATATACTACACCACATAGGAGAGCTGACAGATCCTCTATATACTACATCACACGGGAGAGCTGACAGATCCTCTATATTCTACACCACACAGGAGAGCTGACAGATCCTCTATATACTACACCACACAGGAGAGCTGACAGATCCTCTATATACTACACCACACAGGAGAGCTGACAGATGCTCTATATTCTACACCACACACGAGAGCTGACAGATCCTCTATATACTACACCACACAGGATAGATCCTCTATATACTACACCACACAGGAGAGCTGACAGATCCTCTATATACTACACCACACAGGAGAACTGACAGATCCTCTATATACTACACCACACAGGAGAGCTGACAGATCCTTTATATACTACACCACACAGGAGAGCTGACTGATCCTCTATATACTTCACCACACAGGAGCTGACAGATCCTCTGTATTCTACACCACACAGGAGAGCTGACACATCCTCTATATACTACACCACATAGGAGAGCTGACAGATCCTCTATATACTACACCGCATGGGAGAGCTGACAGATCGTCTATATTCTACACCACACAGGAGAGCTGACAGATCCTCTATATACTACACCACACAGGAGAGCTGACTGATCGTCTATGTACTACACCACACAGGAGAGCTGACATATCCTCTATATACTACATCACACAGGAGAGCTGACAGATCCTCTATATACTACATCACACAGGAGAGCTGACAGATCCTCTATATACTACACCACACAGGAGAGCTGACAGATCCTCTATATACTACACCACATAGGAGAGCTGACAGATCCTCTATATACTACATCACACGGGAGAGCTGACAGATCCTTTATATACTACACCACACAGGAGAGCTGACTGATCCTCTATATACTTCACCACACAGGAGCTGACAGATCCTCTATATTCTACACCACACAGGAGAGCTGACACATCCTCTATATACTACACCACATAGGAGAGCTGACAGATCCTCTATATACTACACCGCATGGGAGAGCTGACAGATCGTCTATATTCTACACCACACAGGAGAGCTGACAGATCCTCTATATACTACACCACACAGGAGAGCTGACTGATCGTCTATATACTACACCACACAGGAGAGCTGACAGATCCTCTATATACTACACCACACAGGAGAGCTGACAGATCCTCTATATTCTACACCACACAGGAGAGCTGACAGATCCTCTATATACTACATCACACAGGAGAGCTGACAGATCCTCTATGTACTACACCACACAGGAGAGCTGACAGATCCTCTATATACTACACCACATAGGAGAGCTGACAGATCCTCTATATACTACACCACACTGGAGAGCTGACAGATCCTCTATATACTACACCACACGGGAGAGCTGACAGATCCTCTATATTCTACACCACACAGGAGAGCTGACAGATCCTCTATATACTACACCACACAGGAGAGCTGACAGATCCTCTATATACAACACCACACACGAGAGCTGACAGATCCTCTATATACTACACCACACAGGATAGATCCTCTATATACTACACCACACAGGACAGCTGACAGATCCTCTATATATTACACCACACAGGAGAGCTGACAGATCCTCTATATTCTACACCACACACGAGAGCTGACAGATCCTCTATATACTACACCACACAGGATAGATCCTCTATATACTACACCACACAGGAGAGCTGACAGATCCTCTATATACTACACCACACAGGAGAACTGACAGATCCTCTATATACTACACCACACAGGAGAGCTGACAGATCCTTTATATACTACACCACACAGGAGAGCTGACTGATCCTCTATATACTTCACCACACAGGAGCTGACAGATCCTCTGTATTCTACACCACACAGGAGAGCTGACACATCCTCTATATACTACACCACATAGGAGAGCTGACAGATCCTCTATATACTACACCGCATGGGAGAGCTGACAGATCGTCTATATTCTACACCACACAGGAGAGCTGACAGATCCTCTATATACTACACCACACAGGAGAGCTGACTGATCGTCTATATACTACACCACACAGGAGAGCTGACAGATCCTCTATATACTACATCACACAGGAGAGCTGACAGATCCTCTATATACTACATCACACAGGAGAGCTGACAGATCCTCTATATACTACACCACACAGGAGAGCTGACAGATCCTCTATATACTACACCACATAGGAGAGCTGACAGATCCTCTATATACTACATCACACGGGAGAGCTGACAGATCCTCTATATACTACACCACACAGGAGAGCTGACTGTTCCTCTATATACTTCACCACACGGGAGAGCTGAAAGATCCTCTATATACCACACCACACAGGAGAGCTGGCAGATCCTCTATATACTACATCACACAGGACAGATCCTCTATATACTACACCACACACGAGAGCTGACAGATCCTCTGTATACTACACTACACAGGAGAGCTGACAGATCCTCTATATTCTACACCATACAGGAGAGCTGACAGATCCTCTATATACTACACCACACAGGAGAGCTGACAGATCCTCTATATACTACACCACACAGGAGAGCTGACAGATCCTCTATATACTACACCACACAGGAGAGCTGACAGATCCTATATATACTACACCACACAGGAGAGCTGACAGATCCTCTATATACTACACCACACAGGAGAGCTGACAGATCCTCTATATACTACACCACACGGGAGAGCTGACAGATCCTCTATATACTACACCACACGGGAGAGCTGACAGATCCTCTATATACTACACCACACAGGAGAGCTGACAGATCCTCTATATTCTACACCATACAGGAGAGCTGACAGATCCTCTATATACTACACCACACAGGAGAGCTGACAGATCCTCTGTATTCTACACCACACAGGAGAGCTGACAGATCCTCTATGTACTACACCACACAGGAGAGCTGACAGATCCTCTATATACTACATTACACAGGAGAGCAGTAATGTAAGTCCAGTGTGTGTACTAAAATACTTACTGGTGGCCGTATTCCACTGCAATGAAGACAGAAGCAACGACACAGCGGCAGAAGATGGCGACTGCTGCGTATTTTATTACACACAGGGAAGCTTTCTGTTGGGGGCGAGACATTGTTTTTATTAGTATGATTTTGGTATAGATGTGATTTTTTTCATCACTTGTTATAGCTTTTTTTGTGGAATTGTGGTGACCCGAAAAAAGGACATTTGGAATTCTTGAGTTGTTTCTGTTTACGGTGTTTACTGATAGAGTTAATTGTTTTTATATTTTGATAGATCGGACGTTTCTGAACCCAGCAATGCCAAATACAGTGGGGCAAAAAAGTATTTAGTCAGTCAGCAATAGTGCAAGTTCCACCACTTAAAAAGATGAGAGGCGTCTGTAATTTACATCATAGGTAGACCTCAACTATGGGAGACAAACTGAGAGAAAAAAATCCAGAAAATCACATTGTCTGTTTTTTTAACATTTTATTTGCATATTATGGTGGAAAATAAGTATTTGGTCAGAAATAAACAATCAAGATTTCTGGCTCTCACAGACCTGTAACTTCTTCTTTAAGAGTCTCCTCTTTCCTCCACTCATTACCTGTAGTAATGGCACCTGTTTAAACTTGTTATCAGTATAAAAAGACACCTGTCCACACCCTCAAACAGTCTGACTCCAAACTCCACTATGGTGAAGACCAAAGAGCTGTCAAATGACACCAGAAACAAAATTGTAGCCCTGCACCAGGTTGGGAAGACTGAATCTGCAATAGCCAACCAGCTTGGAGTGAAGAAATCAACAGTGGGAGCAATAATTAGAAAATGGAAGACATACAAGACCACTGATAATCTCCCTCGATCTGGGGCTCCACGCAAAATCCCACCCCGTGGGGTCAGAATGATCACAAGAACGGTGAGCAAAAATCCCAGAACCACGCGGGGGGACCTAGTGAATGAACTGCAGAGAGCTGGGACCAATGTAACAAGGCCTACCATAAGTAACACACTACGCCACCATGGACTCAGATCCTGCAGTGCCAGACGTATCCCACTGCTTAAGCCAGTACATGTCTGGGCCCGTCTGAAGTTTGCTAGAGAGCATTTGGATGATCCAGAGGAGTTTGGGGAGAATGTCCTATGGTCTGATGAAACCAAACTGGAACTGTTTGGTAGAAACACAACTTGTCGTGTTTGGAGGAAAAAGAATACTGAGTTGCATCCATCAAACACCATACCTACTGTAAAGCATGGTGGTGGAAACATCATGCTTTGGGGCTGTTTCTCTGCAAAGGGGCCAGGACGACTGATCCGGGTACATGAAAGAATGAATGGGGCCATGTATCGTGAGATTTTGAGTGCAAACCTCCTTCCATCAGCAAGGGCATTGAAGATGAAACGTGGCTGGGTCTTTCAACATGACAATGATCCAAAGCACACCGCCAGAGCAACGAAGGAGTGGCTTCGTAAGAAGCATATGAAGGTCCTGGAGTGGCCTAGCCAGTCTCCAGATCTCAACCCTATAGAAAACCTTTGGAGGGAGTTGAAAGTCCGTGTTGCCAAGCGAAAAGCCAAAAACATCACTGCTTTAGAGGAGATCTGCATGGAGGAATGGGCCAACATACCAACAACAGTGTGTGGCAACCTTGTGAAGACTTACAGAAAACGTTTGACCTCTGTCATTGCCAACAAAGGATATATTACAAAGTATTGAGATGAAATTTTGTTTCTGACCAAATACTTATTTTCCACCATAATATGCAAATAAAATGTTAAAAAAACAGACAATGTGATTTTCTGGATTTTTTTTTCTCAGTTTGTCTCCCATAGTTGAGGTCTACCTATGATGTAAATTACAGACGCCTCTCATCTTTTTAAGTGGTGGAACTTGCACTATTGCTGACTGACTAAATACTTTTTTGCCCCACTGTATGTGTTTTTTTTTTTTTTTTTAAATATATTTATTTTCAATTGACTAAAAAGGGGTGATTTGAACTTTTAGGAATTTTTAAAATTTTGTTTTTACCTTTCACTGGTACAGATAGGCCCCTTAGAGGACATGAGGATGCGATCATCCGATCGCATGTGCCATTAAATACAGTGATGCCACAGCATCACTGCAGATAGCAGAAATCACAGTCTCCTTTAAAGCCTGGCCACAGGAAGAAGACCCCTGGCTGTCATTACAACCCATCGGCGACCCACGATCACATCATGGGCGCCAATGGGTGAGAGAATGATGCGCATGCATGTTGGCATGTGTTATATGCTGCTGTCAGAGATTGACACTGGCATTTAACACGCGCCATACATGTAAGGCTGATGTCGTAAAGGTGTTACCTGAGGACCCCCTTCACCACTGTGTCACCCAATATCCTGTGGGCCCCCTCCCCCACTGTGCTACCTCTATTTTCCCGTGGGCCCCCTCCCCCACTATGCTACCTCTATTTTCCTGTGGGCCCCCTCCCCCACTTTGCTACCTCTATTTTCCCGTGGGCCCCCTCCCCCACTATGCTACCTCTATTTTCCTGTGTGTCCCCTCCCCCACTGTCACCACTATTTTCCTGTGTGTCCCCTCCCCCACTGTCACCTCTATTTTCCTTTGGGCTCCCTCCCCCACTGTGTCACCTCCATTTTCCTGTGGACCCCCTCCCCCACTGTGTCACCCAATATCCTGTGGGCCCCCTCCCCCCACTGTGCTACCTCTATTTTCCTGTGGGCCCCCTCCCCCACTGTGCTACCTCTATTTTCCTGTGGGCCCCCTCCCCCACTGTGCTACCTCTATTTTCCTGTGGGCCCCCTCCCCCACTGTGCTACCTCTATTTTCCTGTGGGCCCCCTCCCCCACTGTCACCCAATATCCTGTGGGCCCCCTCCCCCCACTGTGCTACCTCTATTTTCCTGTGGGCCCCCTCCCCCACTGTGCTACCTCTATTTTCCTGTGGGCCCCCTCCCCCACTGTGCTACCTCTATTTTCCTGTGGGCCCCCTCCCCCCACTGTGCTACCTCTATTTTCCTGTGGGCCCCCTCCCCCACTGTGCTACCTCTATTTTCCTGTGGGCCCCCTCCCCCACTATGCTACCTCTATTTTCCTGTGGGCCCCCTCCCCCACTGTGTCACCTCTATTTTCCTGTGTGTACCCTCCCCCACTGTCACCTCTATTTTCCTGTGGGCCCCCTACCCCACTGTGTCACCTCTATTTTCCTGTGGGCCCCCTACCCCACTGTGTCACCTCTATTTTCCTGTGGGCCCCCTCCCCCATTGTGCCACCTCTATTTTCCTGTGGGCCCCCTCCCCCATTGTGCCACCTCTATTTTCCTGTGGGCCCCCTCCCCCACTGTGCTACCTCTATTTTCCTGTGGGCCCCCTCCCCCACTGTGCTACCTCTATTTTCCTGTGGGCCCCCTACCCCACTGTGCTACCTCTATTTTCCTGTGGGCCCCCTCCCCCACTGTGCTACCTCTATTTTCCTGTGGGCCCCCTCCCCCACTGTGTCACCTCTATTTTCCTGTGTGTCCCCTCCCCCACTGTCACCTCTATTTTCCTGTGGGCCCCCTACCCCACTGTGTCACCTCTATTTTCCTGTGGGCCCCCTACCCCACTGTGTCACCTCTATTTTCCTGTGGGCCCCCTCCCCCACTGTGCCACCTCTATTTTCCTGTGGGCCCCCTCCCCCACTGTGCTACCTCTATTTTCCTGTGGGCCCCCTCCCCCACTGTGCTACCTCTATTTTCCTGTGGGCCCCCTACCCCACTGTGCTACCTCTATTTTCCTGTGGGCCCCCTCCCCCACTGTCACCTCTATTTTCCTGTGGGCCCCCTCCCCCACTGTCACCTCTATTTTCCTGTGGGCCCCCTCCCCCACTGTCACCTCTATTTTCCTGTGGGCCCCCTCCCCCACTGTCACCTCTATTTTCCTGTGGGCCCCCTCCCCCACTATGTCACCTCTGATTTCCTATGGGCCTAGTCAGAGAGGGAAAGGGGAGCCACAGTAAAATAGAGGTGGATGACACAATAGGGGAGGGGGTCCACAAGAAAATTAGAATATCACTGTGGGCCCCCTCCCCTAACTGCCTCTGTGCAGGCATCATAGAGTTATTTACTTACAGTCACAGTGACTCTGGCTGCAGCCATCAGACTCCTTCTGCTTCACTGCTGCTTGGGTAGGACTGCTGACCAATCACAGCATAGCTCCTTGCCTGAGCTGTGCTGTGAGCTCACACAAAGAAAACTAACGCTGATTGGCTGAATTGCAGCCAATCAGTGTTACACTGCTGCCCAGGGCTTTGTGGATTGTGGAAGAGGAGCAGAGATCATACCCAGCACAGGAGACAGGTGACTGCGGCAGGTCAGCTGTGTGTGCTGTCTGCTCTCAGCCTCACAGTCAGCTGTTCCTTTGACTGTGCTGCTGGCTGAAGTGAGGGTCGGCACACACACACAGCAGAGGAATGGCAGCGGCAGCAGGTGATGTGAAGGAGCTGCTCCTGCACTTCCCATCACCTGTGCAGTCTGCCAGCTGCGCCGTCTATACAATAAAGTGCGCACTGCTGTGCGCAAGCTATGAGCATGCAGGGCAGGCACAAATGAAGGAGGCAGGAGATGGGGGGCGGGGCCCACCGGAGGATTCTCCGGTGTCCCGGTGCCCCAGTCCGACCCTGGTAGGGTGGAAACTATGAGCGTGTAAAATGGTATTCCCTGCTGATGGTTTTCTATAGGTTGTAATATGAATAGACTGGTTAGGTATACCTGTAAGATGTAAATCCAAAAAATTAATAGTATTTTTGTCAGATAGACTGGTAAATTTGAGTTTACAGTTATTGGCATTCAGGTACTCAAGAAAAAAAGGTATATGGGAAATTTAATCTTTACACATAAGCAATAAGTCGTCTATATACCTTGTATACAAATAAATAGAATAAAAAAAGATTGTCTACATTGTAAATATAGATCTCTTAACACCATGCCATAACCAGATTTGCTACTGATCAAAAAAATTTGGCACCCATTGAAACTCCGTTTTTTTGTAGAAAAAATGTGTTGTTAAATAAAAAATAATTGTGTGACAATAAGATACAGACAAGAGAAAAAAGCACCACCGTATGATATACACAAACCACTGTAATTAGTGTTGAGCGATACCTTCCGATATCCAGAAGTATCGGTATCGGATTGGATCGGCCGATATCCAAAAAATATCGGATATCACCCGATACCAATGCAAATCAATGGGACACAAATATCGGAATGTAAATAAGCCCTTTCTGTCCTTCTACATCCTGTTCTGGAGAGGGGAAGAGTGTGGGCGGTGCGTGGGCAGACACTGGGCGTGTCTGTGTGTGCGGGCGGGGTCTGGGTGGGCCTGCTGCAGATCTGTACAGGCCTCTCGGGGGTCTGTGCGTGCCTGCCGGGGGTCTGTGCGTGCCTGCCGGGGGTCTGTGCGGGCCTGCTGGGGCTCTGGGCAGCATGCCGGGGCTCTGTGCGGCATGCGGGGCTCTGTGCATGTGTGCCAGGGCTCTGTGCGGCGTGCTGGGGCTCTGTGTGTGTATGCCGGGGCTCTGTGCAGTGTGCCGGGATCTGTGCGGCGTGCGGGGCTCTGTGCGTGTGTGCTGGGCTCTGTGCGGCGTGCCGGGGCTCTGTGCGACGTGGGGGGCTCTGTGCATGTGTGCCGGGGCTCTGTGTGGCGTTCCGGGGCTCTGTGCGGCATGTAGGGCTCTGTGCGGCATGTAGGGCTCTGTGCAGCGTGCGGAGCTCTGTGCGGCGTGCTAGGGCTCTGTGCGACGTGCGAGGCTCTGTGCAGCGTGCAGGGTTCTGTGCAGCATTCGGGGCCCTGTGCGGCATGCCGGTGCTCTTTGTGGCGTGCGGGGCTCTGTGTGGTGTGCCGGGGCTCTGTGCGGTGTACTGGGGCTCTGTGCAGCGTGCGAGGCTCTGTGCGGTGTGCCGGGGCTCTGTGCCTGTGTGCACTAAGTCCCATTGGATGATGCCTACTACAGTGACAGTAATTGACACATTAGCCAATGATGGGACAGTAGTAGTCCCATCATCCGGCTAATGTGTTGAATGAAAAAAATTAAAAAAACATACATACTACATACATGCTACATACATACTACATACATGCTATATACATGCTACATACATGCTATATACATACATACTACATACATACATACTACAAACATGCTACATACATGCTACATACATACATACTACATACATACTACATACATACATACTACATACATACTACATACATACTGCAAACAATACATTCGTACATTACATACAGTACATACATACAGACATACAGTAAAACATAGAGCTCATACTCACCATTACTTGTCACTTTGTTCCCCGAAGCAAGTGTCATCTGTAAAAAAATATGAAAATAACAAACAACCAATATACTCCCTGTCTGCAGAAATCCACGAGTGTCCCACAACAATCTCCCGTAGAGAACGGCAGCACAGCTCATGCGACCGCTCTCTAGTGGCTCCAGGAACATAATGATGGGAGGAAGGTATCCTTCCACACTGTATTCCTCCGCTGCTGTAAAAAAAATAGTCCCTAGTCTCACTTTTGGCATTGCTGTATGAGAAATTTTCCCATGCAGCAATTGCCATAAAGTGAGACTTTGTCCTAAGGTAACCTATCAGTGATGACTGCAGGAGCCATTGTCTCCTGTCAGTGTGTCACTGAGGGTCCTATAGAGCAGTGACATCACCAGACGTCACTGTTCTATATGGGAGATCATCGTGGGACACTCGTTATTAATTGGACTAGGGCGGACAGGTAGTATACGGTTTATTATTTTACATTTTTTGCAGGCGCTGAAGTATGTTAAGTATGGTTAAATGAAGAATATTAAAATACTTTTTTCCTAATGTGTGTGTTTTATTAACCCTTTATTACAATTGGATTAATAATGGATAGGCGTCTTGTTGATGCCTCTCCGCTATTAACCCGGCTTAATGTCACCTTACAATAGCACGGTGACATTAACCCCTTATTACCCCATATCCCACCGCTACACGGGAGTAGGAAGAGAGGAGCTAAGTGCCGGATTTGGCGCATCCATTTCTGGGGCGGCTGCGGATTGGTATTTGTAGCCGAGGGGGGGGGGGGGGGCTATATCCATGGCCCCTCTCTAGGCTATGAATATCAGCCTGCAGCTGTCTGCGTAGCCTTTCTGGCTATAAAATACAGGGGGAACCCACGTCATTTTTTTGGGGTCCCCCTATTTTAATAGCCAGTAAAGGCTACGCAGACAGCTGCAGGCTGATATTCATAGCAGGCTACAGATATTGGTCCCCGGCCATCAGCTTTCCCCCTCTGGCGCAGAAAATTGCGCGGTAGCCCACGCTGTTTTTTTCAGTTTTTTTTTAATTCAACGCTCATTAAGGCCTCTTTCACAGTTGCGTCGGTACGTGTCCGTCGCTATGCGTCGGGCCGACGTACATTGTGAAATTTGTGCATGACGTGGGCATCGGATGCAGTTTTTCAACGCATCCACTGCCCATTCTGAAGTCCGGGGAGGAGGAGGCGAAGGTGGGAGCCAACGGAAACCTCTGCCTACACTGGGCCCGCTCTAACGTCCGCTCGTGAAAATGGATGTCAATATGGGTAGACACAGCTATTAACTCCTTCAGTGTGGCGGGAATCTCCCTTGTGGCCAGATCGTCATTCACATGGTCAGCCAGCCCCCTCCAAAATATAGGGATAAGGGCTTTATCCAACCGTTCTAGCTAAGATGCTAGAGTGCGGAAGTGGACGGCAAAATGGCTGACTAAGGACGAGCCCCGAGTCAATGCCAACAGTTGGGGCATCGTATCATGGGTGACTCGAGGCCCTAAAAAAACCTGTTTCAGAGTGCTCAAGAACAGTGGAGCACTCTGCACCACATGATAGCCACGCTCCCACAGCGGCGTAGCCCACTCCAATGCCCTGTCCGACAGGAGAGGCACAATAAATCTGACCTTTGCCCGCTCTGTGGGGAAACGTGCCGCCAAGAGCTCGAGATGTATAGAGCACTGGCTCACGAAACGCCTACAAGATTTACTATCACCAGAAAATTTTTCTGGCAGCGGGAGGCGAGATAGAGTCGGAACAGGGGTGGCCGTGGAAAGGTTGCTGCAGCCATGCTAGCAGCCTGAACAGCAACCACAGTAAAATCCACAGCTGAGGTTGTGCGCTTGAGAGCCGCCAACCTACCCTCCAGCAGCTGGATGTACCACAAGGATTGCTGTTTCTCCACCAATTACTAGCCAGACCCTGGCGCTATTATTGTGTAAGGGTTGGCGGAATGCACCGAGCATATATATGTATTAGTAGGTGCGTTCACAACCCGGGGTCCACCGTGCAGGAGAGGAACCTGCTGTTGGCAAATGGCAGCACTATATGGCAGTATAAGCGAACTCTGTTAACTCCACAGAGTCGCTAGGAACAAGATGCTGTGCCCTGTTAACCTCACAGAGGTACACAGCTACCAACCAGAGCAAACTGTGGTCATGCAGTCAGAGAAAACAGACAAACAACTCTTCACCGGAGGTGCCAGTATTCTAGCGGCTTATTTCAGCCAAGGCCCTGAATACACTCATACAAACTCCTCACCGCAGGTGCCGGTTTTCTAGGGGCTTATTTCAGGCAAACTCTAACTGCATCCAGACATGACCGCACTGGCGCTGAGCTCATAGACATTGGTTCGATACTAGCGCATGGCCGTGCGGGCATGCAAACCTTTTATAGCTGCAGCAACTTCAGGACCTTCATAGAGGACCAATGGGAGCTGCTACAGTACCTGAGCAACTTCAGGACCTTCCTAGAGGACCAATGGGAGCTACTGCAGTATCTGAGCATGTGACCCCTGACCTCCAATGAGAAGTCTTACCCTGGGCATGGTCAGAAGGGGAAAAGCAGGACTTAGTCCTAGAGACGTCTGCTCGCCGCTGACCAGTACTGGCTACAAAGGCAGAGCCTGGAAGAGCAGTAGTAACCAGTCACCCAGTATTAGCCTGAGCCAGACGCTGGGACCAACGTCTCTGCAACTTCAGGACCTTCCTAGAGGAACAATGGGAGCTGCTGCAGTATCTGAGCATGTGACCCCTTGACCTCCAATGAGAGGTTTTACCCTGGGCGTGCTCAGAAGGGGAAAAGCAGGACTTGGTCCCAGAGACGTCTGCTCACCGCTGACCAGTACTGGCTACAAAGGCAGAGCCTGGAAGAACAGTAGTAACCAGTCACCCAGTATCAGCCTGAGCCAGACTCTGGGACCGACATCTCCGCTGAGCAGGCTTCACTGCAGCTGGAGAAGAATGGGAGACCACAGCTGAGGTGGTTTGAGGTTCCCCCTGTGCAGAGGCGGGAACTTGACACCTAACACCCACTTGTTGATCTTGGGCTATGGTTGCACGTTGCATGTAGTGGTATACTCTTGGGCCACAGATTTTATAGAACTATTTCATGTCAGTCTGACGTGTGACTGTCTCTTTGACACTCCAGCTTTTTGAGCTCATATTACACTTTCACTTGGGAAGCAGGATCTAAGCTATTTCAGGGATATGGTATATTGATTTCTGCATTCAATTAACTGTGCTGCTATGTTATTTTCATGGCAATCCTTGATTCACAGGGGACTTACAAACATCTGATTTTTGCATTATATGAATCATATGCTTACTGTTGGAATTATATTATTTTAAGATTACAATGGTTTGTGCATATCATACAGTGCTGTTTTTTTTTCTCTTATGTATATCTCATATGTGTTACCATTGATATTGCACCCATGTTATTAATTTCCTCATGGTAGTGTGCCTTGTGCACGTTTTTTGCTCTATATAAATGATAAGGAAGTTTCAATAAAAAGTTGTTAATTAGAATCATAAGTACTGTTTTCGTGAAGGTGGAAATTAACAGTTTTGAGAGCAATTTCTTGAGGTATACTGGTATATAGAGCAACAATGTCAAAAGATAACCAAGTCTTTAGAGTCCTTAAGGTAACCTAGGATACGTTTGAGCAAAGGCTGTAAAGCCATATCTAACCATTGTCACAACGCTTATCACAGGCGACGCAGCTCACCATATTCCCTGCGCCAAGTCACATGATTTATTTATTTAGTGAAAAACAGAATATACAACAGTTTATCCTATTTACCCTAACCGCTACAACAGACTACATTTATCTGGTCTCTTTATCAGACCCACGGCACTGGTAATTTTCCCTGTGCTAGCACACGTGGTTCCCTAAATAAGCAGCATATAGTTTCTGATGAAGATTTATACCCAGACCGATAATGGTTAATTGATGCAAAATAAATTGGAACCCTTATTTTCAACACGATACATTTTGAGTGCCAAATTTTTTACTTATATTGATTTTGGGATAGATACCCTACTTGAGCACCTATTCCAATGACTTTGAGTGCCGTATATAATCCATTGCATTATCCTAACTGTTCTGCCAGAGAACCAATGCCTGAAACAATAGGATGCAAAGATAGAGGTCCAGTGTCGTTATGCGGTTTTGGAAGGGCGGGCATAATCGGTATAGTGGATTTTTCAGCAATGAGGTAATCGGTCCTTTTTGGTAAAAATACCCATAGAAAATCCTTTGGCAATAATGGTATTGCAAGATGTTGAGAAAAAAGGAGTTGGATCTTGTTTAGGAGCGGTATAAATCGTTCCGTCAGAAAGTAACTCATTAATAGCAGAAAAATAATCCTTGTCATTCATAACTACCACTGAACCCCCTCTATCTGACATCTTAATAACAATATCTGAACAGGAATGTAAGGCAGACAATGCCTATTGTTTGGATTTAGAGAGATTATATTTATGTTTGAAATCAGGATTGGAAACAAGGTTCATAAGATCTCGTTCAATATTGTCCTGAAAATGCTCCATGGCATCTGTGTGAGCTTGTATAGGGTAAAAGTTAGGATTTTTCATTTTAAAGGTATGTGTTAGGGTTGGCGGAACGCACCAAATATATTGTTTATTAAAAGGAATTGGTGCGTTCGCAACCCGGGATCCACCGTGCAGGAAAGTACCTGCTGCTAAATAATGGCGGCTCTATATGGCGGTATATACTAACTCTGTTAGCTTCACAGAGTAACCGCGAGAGGTGAGCTCTGTGCCCTGTTAGACTTTCACAGAGGCACAGGCCAACTACCCAGATGTGAGCAGTGAGTGGTCATGCATGCATACTCAATCTCCTCGCCGGAGGAGCCAGCATTCTAGGGGCTTATTTCAGCCGGGTCCCTGAACACACTTATACACAATCTCCTCGCCGGAGGTGCCAGCATTCTAGTGGCTTATTTCAGCCGGGTCCCTGAACACATACAAACACATGACCACATTGGCGCAAAGCATATAGCAAAAGACGATACTAGCGCATGGCCGTGCGGTCATGCGCAGTTTATATAGTTGCAGCACAGGAAGCTGCTACTGAAGTTTTGCCCTTTCAGGACCTTCCTGGAGGACCAATGGGATGCGCTGCAGTACCTGAACATGTGACCGAACATGTGACCCTCGACCTCCAATGGGAGACCTTGCCCTGGGCATGCTCAGTGTGTGTAAATAAGGACTTAGTCCCAGAGAGGCCTGTTTGCTGCAGATCAGTGCAGGGTACCATAGGAAAGCCAGAAAAGGCAGTAGTGACCCTATGCACCGAATCAGCCTCAGCGAGACGCTGGGAGTGACGTCTCCGCTGAGCAGACCCCACTGCGGCCGATGCCGAATGGGAGACCGCAGCAGACACGGATCGAGATTCCCCCTGTGCAGCAGAGGAAACTCGACTCCTAACATTACCCCCCCCTCCTAGGGCCCCCCCCTCCTTGAGCCTCACTATGCTCAAAAGCTGCAATAAGCAGCGGAGCCCGAATGTGCTCCACAGGCTCCCAGGTTCTATCCTCTGGGCCGTGACCCTCCCAGTCCACCAGATAAAATTTCTTGCCACGTACCACCTTGCACCCCACAATAGCATTCACATCAAACTCATCCGTGGATGGACCAGATGTCCCAGCAGATGACTCAGAAAACCGGGACAAATGAACGGGCTTTAAGAGGGAAACGTGAAAAGTATCGGTGATACCAATGCGTGGAGGAATAGCCAAACGGTAGACCACAGGGTTGACCTGTACCAGAACCTTGAACGGGCCAATGTAGCGAGGAGCAAACTTAGTGGACTCAACTCGCAGCCTGATGTTACGGCCGGAGAGCCACACTAAGTCGCCAGGAGCAAAGACCGGAGCGGGGCACCGGTGTGTATCAGCTGAAACCCTCATTCTCTCCTTGGAGACCCGGATGGCATTCTGTGTGCGGTCCCAGTTGTCACGTGCCTCCACCTCCCTGTCTGCCACCCTAGAATCGGTGGATGACACGGGCATGGGCACAGGGACACGCGGATGCTGGCCGAAATTAAGGAGAAAAGGAGTTTGACCAGTGGAATCGGCTACGGCGTTGTTCAAGGCAAATTCCGCCCAAGGTAGCAAAGATGCCCAGTCATCCTGCCTAGCAGAGACGAAATGCCGCAAATATGTCACCAGAGTCTGGTTGGTTCTCTCCACCAACCCATTCGTCTCGGGATGGTATGCAGAGGAGAGGTTTAACTCTATGCTGAGTAAACGGCAGAGCTCTCTCCAAAACTGAGACGTGAACTGGGGACCTCGATCGCTGACAATCTTATCAGGCATACCATGCAATCGGAAAACGTGCTTAATGAACAACACCGCCAAGGCCCGTGCTGAGGGTAACCGAGGAAGCGGCACCAAATGCACCATCTTAGAGAAATGGTCAGTGACAACCCAAATAATGGAGCAGCCACGCGACTTGGGTAGACCCACCACAAAGTCGATCCCGACCATCTCCCAGGGCCTGTCTGCCATCAGTAGAGGGTAAAGCAACCCAGCAGGCCGTTGCCGAGGAGACCGATTCTGGGCGCAAGAAACGCACGCCTGAATATAGTCCCTGACATCTCGGGCCATATGCGGCCACCAGTATGTTCTCGCCAAAAGCTCAGATGTCCTCCTGGTCCCAAAATGCCCACCCACTCTGGAGGAGTGAGCCCAAGAGAGAACCTCCGGTCGCAAGTTAGCTGGTACGAAAGTCTTGCCTGGGGGAACAGACTCTAGCGAAACCGGAGCTACAGTTCTCAGGCTCTCAGATGGGACAATAAGCTGAGGCTCCTCCTCCTCTGATGACACTACGGAGCGGGAGAGAGCGTCAGCACGAACGTTCTTCTCCCCGGAGAGGAAATGGAGAGTAAAATGGAACCGGGAGAAGAACAGGGACCATCTAACCTGGCGAGAATTCAGCCGCTTGGCCGTTTGTAGATATACCAAGTTCTTGTGGTCAGTGAAGACTTGGAAGGGAAAGCGAGCTCCCTCCAAGAGATGTCTCCACTCTGAAAAAGCCAACTTCATGGCTAGCAACTCCCTGTCCCCGATGGAATAATTCCTCTCCGCTGGTGTGAAGGTCTTGGAGAAGAAGAAGCAAGGATGCTTCCGACCTTGAGCATCCTTTTGGAAAAGGACTGCTCCAGCACCAACGGATGAGGCATCCACCTCCAAGATAAATGGTTTATCAACATCGGGGCGATGTAGGATGGGAGCGCTAGCGAAGTGTGACTTGATCGAGAGAAAGTCTTTGGAGACCTCCTCTGACCACAACTTGGGATTTGCTCCCTTCTTGGTGAGGGCAACCAAGGGAGCTACCAAAGTTGAGAAGAGTGGAATGAACTGGCGATAGTAATTACTGAACCCCATAAAGCGCTGCACCGCTTTAAGAGAATGGGGTTCCTGCCAGTCCATTACAGCCTGTAGCTTGGCAGGATCCATAGCCAAACCCTGGGCAGAGATGATATAACCAAGGAAAGGCAAGGACTCCTGCTCAAACACACACTTCTCCAACTTGGCGTAGAGGGAGTTTGCCCGTAAGAGGTCGAAAACTTTGCGAACATCTCTCCGATGGGAGTCAATATCTGGAGAGAAGATGAGACTATCATCCAGATAGACTACGACCGAGATGGTGAGCATATCCCGGAAGATGTCGTTCACAAAGTCTTGGAAAATGGCTGGGGCATCACAGAGCCCGAAAGGCATCACCAGATATTCATAGTGCCCATCCCTGGTGTTAAAAGCCGTCTTCCATTCATCCCCCTCACAGATGCGAATCAGGTTGTAAGCACCTCGCAGATCTAACTTCGTAAATACCCTCTCTCCCCGTAGCCTATCAAACAGCTCAGATATCAGGGGTAACGGGTACTTGTTCTTAACGGTGATGGCGTTAAGACCCCTGTAGTCTATGCATGGACGTAAGTCTCCAGTCTTCTTCTGAACGAAGAAGAACCCAGCCCCTGCCGGTGACACTGACTTCCTAATGAATCCTCTTGCCAGATTCTCTTGGATGTACTGAGACATTGCCTCCGTCTCCGGGAGAGATAATGGATAGACTCGACCCCGGGGAGGCTCAGCACCAGGCAAGAGGTCAATAGGACAGTCATAGGGGCGGTGAGGCGGAAGGGTCTCCGCAGCTCTTTTGGAGAACACGTCTGCATAGGGCCAATAGTGCTTGGGGAGAGAGGAAAGATCTGCGGGTACCTGTGTAGTAGCAACCTGAACGCACTCCCTCTGACATCTACCCTCGCAGGATTTACTCCATCCCAAAATTCTCCCAGAGGACCACTCAATATGAGGAGAATGGTAGCGAAGCCATGGTATCCCCAACAGGACCTCATCAATTCCCTCAGGAATGACTAATAGCGAGATTATCTCCTGATGTGATGGAGACACAGAAAGCGTGAAATAAATGGTTTGGTGGGTAATCTGTGAGGGTAGTGTTGACCTATTTACCACTCGAACGGTTACAGGCTTGGCGAGCATCACCAAGGGTATTGCGTGACGCTGGGCAAAAGAGGAAGACATAAAATTACCCTCTGCCCCAGAATCCACGCATAGCTCGACCATAAGAGTGGATGGGCCTATGGTAATTGTCCCCTTGAAGGACAACTTTGAGGCAAACGTCGCCGTGTCTAGTGTACCTCCTCCAACTGCCACTAGACGCTGACGTTTCCCCGACCACTGAGGACCCTTGGAGGCAAGATGTCCTGACTGCCGGCAAACATGACGGACCTTATGTGCACGGGCGGACTGAGACTTGGATCCCGCTCGTGTCACCTCTAAGGCCTCATGTGACTCGGATGCCTGGACTGGAGATTCCAAAGGTTTGGCGAAGGTGGGAGCCAGCCGAAACCTCTGCCTACACTGGGCTCGCTCCAACCTTCGCTCGTGAAAACGAAGGTCTATGCGAGTAGATATGGCTATGAGCTCCTCCAGTGTGGCGGGAATCTCCCTAGTGGCCAAAGCATCCTTCACATGGTCAGCCAGCCCCCTCCAAAATACAGGAATGAGGGTTTTATCTGGCCATTCCAACTCAGACGCTAAAGTCCGGAAGAGAACAGCAAAATGGCTGACCATGGTTGAACCCTGAGTCAAAGCCAGCAGTTGGAGCGCTGTATCATGGGTGACTTGAGGTCCTAAAAAGACCTGTTTCAGAGAGTCCAGAAACCGAGGAACACTCCGCATCACATGATCGTTGCGCTCCCACAGCGGCGTAGCCCACTCCAACGCTCTGTCCGACAAGAGGGAGATTATGAATCCCACCTTTGCCCGCTCAGTAGGGAAACGTGCAGCCAGGAGCTCGAGGTGTATACCACATTGGCTCACGAAACCCCTACAGGACTTACTGTCCCCAGAGTATCTCTCAGGCAAAGGAAGGTGAGATAGGGTCGGAACAGAGGTGGCAGTGGGTAAAGCTGCTGCAGCCACGCTAGCAGCCTGAACAGCTAGTTCTGTAACATCCACCGCCGAGGTTGCACGCTCAAGAGACGCCAACCGGCCCTCCAGCAGCTGGATGTACCCCTGCAATCGCTGTTCATCCGCCATTACTTAGCCAGATCCTGGCTCTAGTATACTGTTAGGGTTGGCGGAACGCACCAAATATATTGTTTATTAAAAGGAATTGGTGCGTTCGCAACCCGGGATCCACCGTGCAGGAAAGTACCTGCTGCTAAATAATGGCAGCTCTATATGGCGGTATATACTAACTCTGTTAGCTTCACAGAGTAACCGCGAGAGGTGAGCTCTGTGCCCTGTTAGACTTTCACAGAGGCACAGGCCAACTACCCAGATGTGAGCAGTGAGTGGTCATGCATGCATACTCAATCTCCTCGCCGGAGGAGCCAGCATTCTAGGGGCTTATTTCAGCCGGGTCCCTGAACACACTTATACACAATCTCCTCGCCGGAGGTGCCAGCATTCTAGGGGCTTATTTCAGCCGGGTCCCTGAACACATACAAACACATGACCACATTGGCGCAAAGCATATAGCAAAAGACGATACTAGCGCATGGCCGTGCGGTCATGCGCAGTTTATATAGTTGCAGCACAGGAAGCTGCTACTGTAGTTTTGCCCTTTCAGGACCTTCCTGGAGGACCAATGGGATGCGCTGCAGTACCTGAACATGTGACCGAACATGTGACCCTCGACCTCCAATGGGAGACCTTGCCCTGGGCATGCTCAGTGTGTGTAAATAAGGACTTAGTCCCAGAGAGGCCTGTTCGCCGCAGATCAGTGCAGGGTACCATAGGAAAGCCAGGAAAGGCAGTAGTGACCCTATGCACCGAATCAGCCTCAGCGAGACGCTGGGAGCGACGTCTCCGCTGAGCAGACCCCACTGCGGCCGATGCCGAATGGGAGACCGCAGCAGACACGGATCGAGATTCCCCCTGTGCAGCAGAGGAAACTCGACTCCTAACAGTATGAATTTTGGAATCCTCTTGAATGGGTGAGTCTAGATTATTGAAATTAAGTTAAGCATATTAAGTAATTTTGTTCCAAAAAATTTCATAAAAAGATTAGACACCGGATTGATTTCAGGAATGGATCCATCCATAACATCTGTAAAAAAGGTTAACAGTTAAGTCTCTAATGAATTTATTAACATCTTTAATTGTAGAAAGAATATCCAATTTGGAATTAGTAGGTGCAAAATTCATACAGTTAGAAAGTAACTTATATTCTGACTCCAATAATGGTGTTGAAGATAGGTCAATGACATCTATTGTGGAGGTTTGTAGCTTCTCAGTTGGTTCCTGAAAAACGCAGTTGTATTTGTCGTCTTTTCTGACACGTCTTCGTCCCTGTTTTTTGCAACCTTGTTGTTTCTGCTGGTTTTTTGTAGTAATTAGTTTGTGATTTAAATGAATGATTTTTGTTAGATGAATGTTCAATCCCAGGTGTTTCAGGTGAAGGATCAGACATGTGATGATTCAATATCAGAAGATGAAAACGTCACTTGATTCTTATATGAGACATTAGATTTATTCAATTCATAAGGGGTACTTTTTTAAGAATCGATTTGGGAGAAAAAGATGGATGTTCCCAATGACCCCACTCATAAACCTGATTATTTTGATAATCAAAAGTGTCTCTATTGAATTTATGTTTTTTGAAAGTAATAATAGATTATTCCAGATTGTGGATTTTATTCCTGAGGGAATCTTAAAATTGAACGTAATCATCCTTAGACATAATGGACTTCAATGTAGATAAATGTTTATTCAAATCCATCTGTATTCTGGTGAGTTCCAGGTTTTTGGTTTTAACAATTAGTTGCATTAGACAGATAGAGCAGTCAAATAGTATAGAGTTCCATTCTGAGATAAAAATGTCACTGTATACCATGGTGGGAATTCTTTAATATGAAGACCTCTTGGATTAAATTTTCCAAAGTTTGATCCCATCAAATGCGAGTTTCATTCAATGATACATTTTCCACTTCTAGGATGATATCCACAAGATCTAGTAGAGTATCCAAAACCCTTGGTATTTTCTGGAACACCTGAGCTGCACGTTCCTTTTTGGAGGAATCGATGAGGGACTCCATATAGAAACAGGACTGAAAATCACCACACTCTCAAAAATATACAATATATAGTATATGAAAATTCAAACAAAGTCCAAATGACTATTAGGGTTTTTGCATCAACAAGAGGCCAATTTAATTTTCACCTTCACAAATACAATACTTATGATTCTAATTTGAAGCTTTTTATCGAAACATCCTTATTGTTTTTATTGTCACTACAAAATAACAGAGTTTCAATAGGTGCCAAATTTTCCTCATCAGTAGAAAATGTGGTTATGGCGTGGTGGGAAGAGATCTATATTTACAATACAGACAATGCTTTTTTTATTCACTTTATTGGTATGCAATTTATATAGACTACATATTGCTTATTTGGAAAGATGAAATTTCCCATATATGTCTTTCTCTTGAGTAGCTGAATGCCAATAATTGTAACCTCAAATTTACCAGTCTATGTGACAAAAATACTATAATTTTTTTTAGATTTACATCTTACAGGTATACCTAATCAGCCTATTCATAGTACAACTTATAGAAAACCATCAGCAGAGAATACCATTTTACATGCTCATAGTTTCCACCCTCCACACACCATTAAAGCCATCCTTCTGGGGGAAACCATTGGAGCTAAATGTAATTAGAGTGATAATATGGAATATTCCAAAGAATTAGTTTCCATTCATTCCTGTTTAAATAAAAGACAGTATCCCAACTGGTCTCTACAGCATGCATTACACATAGCAACTAATAAAACCAGACAACAGTTATTACAATGTAATCCTCAGAAATCTATTAACCAAGATAAACCAACCCTTGATCTTACATATAATACTTGTTTAAAAAAATCCTACAGAAACAATGAAGTACTAAGTCCAATAAAATTTATAATTTTTATTGATAATAATAAAAAACATAAAAAAGGGGGAAATTACAAATAAAATACACACAATAAGGAGATGAAAAACAAGAGTAGGCTGTCAATGTGTAAACCCACCAATGCAAAATGATGAATCCAAGTACAAAAATATAGGTATATAAAAAAAATCCCAACAATGAAAAATGTAATGAAATGAAAACACCACCATTAGTGTAAATCATTATATAATCACTAAATAAATACAGTGCCATATATTTTATATATACATAGAAGTTCATTGTGGATCTCTGAATGATCCAATGTTGTGCTAAATGCCTAATGATGATAACTATAATCCATCTGTGTGTAATCAAGTCTCCGTATAAATGCACCTGCTCTGTGATAGTCTCAGGGTTCTGTTTGAAGCACAGAGAGCATCATAAAGACCAAGGAACACAACAGGCAGGTCCGTGATACTGTTGTGGAGAAGTTTAAAGCCGGATTTGGATACAAAAGGATTTCCAAAACTTTAAACATCCCAAGGAGCACTGTGCAAGTGATCATATTGAAATGGAAGGAGGATCATACCACTGGAGGCCCATGATCACTCTGGATAAACTGCAGAGATCTACAGCTGAGGTGGGACAGTCTGTCCATAGGACAACAATCAGTCGTACACTGTACAAATCTGGCCTTTATGGAAGAGTGGCAAGAAGAAAGCCATTTCTCAAAGATATCCATAAAAAGTGTTGTTTAAAGTTTGCAACAAGCCACCTGGGAGATACACCAAACATGTGGAAGAAGGTGCTCTGGTCAGATGAAACCAAAATCAAACTTTTTAGCAACAGTGCCAAACGATATGTTTGGCGTAAAGGCAACACAGCTCATCACCCTGAACACACCATTCCCACTGTCAAACATGGTGGTGGCAGGATCATGATTTGGGCCTGCTTTTCTTCAGCAGGGACAGGGAAGATGGTTAAAATTGATGGGAAGATGGATGAGCCAAATACAGGACTATTCTTGAAGAAAACCTGTTGGACTCTGCAAAAGACCTGAGACTGGGACAGAAATTTGTTTTCCAACAAGACAACGATCCCAAACATAAAGCAAAATCTACAATGGAATGGTTCACAAATAAACGTATCCAGGTGTTAGAATGGCCAAGTCAAAGTCCAGACCTTAATTAATTCAAGAATCTGTGGAAAGAGCTGAAAACTGCTGTTCACAAATGATCTTCATCAAACCTCACTGAGCTCAATCTGTTTGCCAAGGATGAATGGGCAAGAATTTCTGTCTCTCAATGTACAAAACCGATAGAGACATACCCCAAGCTACTTGCAGCTGTAATCGCAGCAAGAGGTGGTGCATCAAAGTATTAAAGGGAACCTGTCACACCCAAAATTGAAGGTGAGCTAAGCCCACCGGCATCAGGGGCTTATCTACAGCATTCTGGAATAAGCCCCCAATGTATCCTGAAAGTTAAGAAAAAGAGGTTAGATTATACTCACCTGGGCGGGCGGCCAGATTCGATGGGCGTCGCGGTCTGGGGCCTCCTATCTTCGGCTCCGGCGCAGGCGTACTTTGTTTGCCCTGTTGAGGGCAGAGCAAAGTACTGCAGTGAGCAGATGCTGGGCCTCTCTGACCTTTCCTGGCCCCTGCGCACTGCAGTACTTTGCTCTGCCCTCAACAGGGCAGACAAAGTACACCTGCATCGGAGCAGAAGCGTGAAGACAAGAAGGGGATGTCATCGTAAGAAGATGGGAGGCGCTGGACCGGACAGCGACAACCATCGAACCAGACCGCAGCGGTAATGCCCCTGGGTGAGTATAATCTAACCTCTTTTTCTCATCTTTCAGGATACATCGGGGGTTTATCTACAGAATTCCAGAATGCTGTAGATAAGCCCCTGATGCCGGTGGACTTAGCTCACCTTTGATTTTGGGGGTGACGGGTTCTGTTTAAGTTAAAGGCACTGAATAATAGTGCACGCCCCACTTTTCAGTTTCTGATTTTCCACAAAAATTTAAAATAACCAATAAATTTCGTTCAACTTCACAATTGTGTTCCACTTGTTGTTGATTCTTCACCAAAAATTTACATTTGGTATCTTTATGTTTGAAGCATGACATGTGGGAAAAGGTTGAAAAGTTCCAGGGGGCCGAATACTTTCGCAAGGCACTGTATATAAAACATTATTCAGATGAGAAATTAATTACATTCATTAGTTACATAATGGATACATAAGGTGCATGTGCAACACAATGATTACAAAGGAATTTCATCATAATTCTGAAATATGTGTATGTAAAAATATATGTATGTAAAAATACATGCAGCTAATAAATACTAACCAAGGTAATAATTATAAATATAAGGTGCCAGTGCTGTGCAAAAAAACATGATAAAGTGCCAATGCTGCACACAGAAAACATTCCCATAAGGTCTAAGTAGATCATTTCATCATATTGGCTGCAAGAGAAATGGAAGGTGCACAACCTGCACAACACAAACCTGGGTTGGTAGACACAGAAGGACAGCCAGGGACCCCGACGTGTATGGGTTCTTCGATGTAATCCTCAGAAATCTATTAAAGGGAACCTGTCACCTGAATTTGGCGGGATCGGTTTTCGGTCATATGGGTGGAGTTTTTGGGTGTTTGATTCACCCTTTCCTTACCTGCTGGCTGCATGCTGGCCGCAATATTGGATTGAAGTTCATTCTATGTCCTCCGTAGTGCACGCCTGCGCAAGGCATAGAAAATCCTACTAATCACAACATTTCAACTATTTCAAACTTTTATCAAATGTCATAATAGAAAAACAACTAACCTTTCAGTGTATGCAATTGAACATACTCATACACACATACGCAGAGGTGATAGAGAAAAAATGTTTGGAAATAGGGAAGCTTTTTGCATATATCTTCTCAACACACCAGTTCGCACAGGACTGAATTTAAAATAGGAAATGATGGTACATTATCGAATTTTATATATATATATATATATATATATATATATATATATATATATATATATATATATATATATGTTATAAAACAGTATAAAATCATATGTTGTTGTTATGCTCTTTTTATTCTACTATGATTTTCATTTTCATATATTTTTTTTTCAAGTGTGGCTTTTCTTTGCTAATTTTCTTTTTCACATATCTGGGGTCTTCCCAAGTTTGTCTAATTAATCTCATTTACCTTTCCTTGCAGACTCCTCAAGTATTATCCGTTCTCAGGTCTTTTTAATATATCGAGTTTAAAAACACACATCGTGTTTGAAATGCGTTCGGTTCTCTTGACACCCACCTTTTCTCTACAGGCTATGCACAAAATGCCTATTTAATATCATTCTTTTTATTGGAGAATTAATAAGGAATACTTTTTATCGCACTTTTGTGAGAGCTGGATTATCTTACCTCTTTGACTTCATTCATATTTGCCTGTTTACATGAATTTTCTTGAAAATTTCAATCTGCAGAGAAGTTATTCTCCTTAAATTTATTATTCATTATTATTTTGCTTTGGGATCTCTTCAAACCCAAGAGCATAATAAATGTTAGATGTAAAAATTAAAAAAATCCTTATGCGTACCTTATTACTCACCTTTCCGGCCACTCTGCTCCTCACCTTCGCCTGTTCATTCCTCACCACATCGTTTCATCACCGCCATGAGGGCTGAAACTCCCTTGGAAGGTCGCGATTAGAGTTGAGCCACTTTTACTTTTTTAGGATCGAGTCGGGTTTCCCGAAACCCGACTTTCTCAAAAGTCGGGTCGGGTGAAATCGGCCGATTATTGCGAAAAGTTGGGGGCCGACTGAAACACGAAACCCAATGCAAGTCAATAATGGGGAATCAAAGTCGGCAGTGAGTGGAGGACAGGAAAACACCTACAGTGCCCATTTTAATGCCAAAAATATCAATTCGTATTACTGAAGCTTGTCAATATTAATTTACTTTATGATAATAGTTAGGCATTGAAAACAGGGGGTCATTTGGCTAAAGTTTTGGGGGGTAGGACTGGCTCAAGATTTTCGTGGGCCCAGGAAACGCGGAATACATCATGGCGGTGGAGCAGGGAGAGGTAAGTATTTCAACTTTGCAAGTGTTGTGATCCTGAGCAAGCAGGGGAGCCCACTAGTTGGCACTGGCACAGGGCCCCTCATAGTACAGCGGTGTGTTTGACGGCAGGGTGGCGCCTCTCACTGGCAGAGACACTTTTGCGTACTATGAGGGGCCCTGTGCCAGTGGCAATGAGTATACCCCCCCACCTGATGAAGGAACCTGCACTTTCATCTGCCCCTTCCTCTTTGTCCCTGTGAAAGGTGGTATAGTATGCGGGAAGGGGAACCTGACTTTCAGCAGGGTCAGATTCTGGCTGTGTAGAGTGCAAGGAGAATGTAGTGGTCTGGGTCAATGTACCAGCAGACTCATCTAGCAGTGGCTGGGCAATGGGCAGGATAAGGAGGAAACACAGATATAGGCCCAAAATAAAAAAGTAGGCTAAAAGCAGTTCAAAATTGGTAACAGGACTAAAAAGGCGGCAAAGGTTTGTTCAGTGGAGGACAACTGTAATGAGTGGCTGACACAGTTACTAGGCCCAAATAAATAAGTAGGCTAAATGCAGTTCAAAATTGATAACAGGAGTACACAGGCGGCATTGCTTTGTTCAGTGGAAGAGGACAACTGCAATGAATGACGCAGACAGACTTAGTAGGCCTAAAATAAAAAAGTAGGCTAAATGCAGTTCAAAATTGGTAACAGGAGTACACATGCGACATTGCTTTGTTAAGTGGAGGACAACTGTAAGGAGTGGCTGACACAGTTACTAGGCCCAAATAAGTAAGTAGGCTAAATGCAGTTCAAAATTGGTTACAGGAGTACATAGGCGGCATTGCTTTGTTCAGTGGAGGAGGACAACTGTAATGAGTGGCTCAGACAGACTTAGTAGGCCTAAAATAAAAAGTAGGTTAAATGCAGTTCAAAATTGGTAACAGGAGTACACAGGCGGCATAGCTTTGTTCAGCGGAGGACAACTGTAATGAGAGGCTGACACAGTTACTAGGCCCAAATAAGTAAGTAGGGTAAATGCAGTTCAAAATTGGTAACATGAGTACACAGGCAGCATAGCTTTGTTCAGCGGATGAGGACAACTGTAATGAGAGGCTCACACAGACTTAGTAGGCCTAAAATAAAAAAAGTAGGCTAAATGCAGTTCAAAATTGGTAACAGGAGTACACAGGCAGCATAGCTTTGTTCAGCGGAGGACAACTGTAATAAGTGGCTCATACAGACTTAGTAGGCCTAAAATAAAAAAGTAGGTTAAATGCAGTTCAAAATTGGTAACAGGAGTACACAGGTGGCATTGCTTTGTTCAGTGGAGGACAACTGTAATAAGTGGCTGACACAGTTTTTAGGCCAAAATAATGTGGGCTAAATGTCAGCCAAAAAAAAGTTCATAAATAAACTGGTGGCATAGCTAGGTACAGGGGTGGGCTCCTCTGCTGAGTAGCAGACAGTGGTAGTTGGCGCAAAGTATTAAATGGTCTAAATGGAGGCCAGGCCCCTGTATATTTTTACTATCATCTATCATTTCAACAAATTTGTATTGGCAGTACCGTTGAAGGATTTAACAGCACAGACTACACAGTGGTGGAGCAGGGAGAGGTAAGTTTTGCAAGTGGTAGAGCACTGTTCGAGCTGAGGGGAACGCTCTTTCGTGGGCGGTGGTACTGGCACAGGGCCCCTCATATTACGATGGTGTGTCTGACATTGGTTGTGCACCACCACCATCAGAGACACTTTATTGTACTATGAGGGACCCTGTGCCCGTGTCGTCGCCCAAGAGTGGGCACACCCTCCTGTCCAGGCAAATGGCACTCGCACGAGTGCTTGCGCCAAGTGGTGACCACGGCCCTGTGGGGGGAGTCAGACCATTTAGGGAGGTATAAAATTGCCTATGGTGGACATCCAGCAGTTGGAAATGGAGGAATTGGAGCAGTCAGTAAGAGGAGGCCAAAAGCAAGACATTTTTCAGACAAGCTACGTGTCAGCAGGGGAAGGTGGGGCAAAATAATTTGAAATCCATGATTGGTCCATTTTAATGAAGGTTAGATCATTAACATTTCGGGTAGCCAGAATTGTCTGTATTGAACCAGCAACACTGATGACTAGAGTTGAGCGACCTTGACCTTTTTAGAGTCGAGCCGGGTTTCGCGAAACCCGACTATCTCAAAAGTCGGGTCGAGTGAAATCGGCCGATTATGACGTGAAGTCGGGATCGACCGAAACACGAAACCCAATGCAAGTCAATGGGGCAGCATATTCGGCAGTGAGTGGGGGCCAGGAAAACACCTAGAGTGCCCATTTTAATGTCAAAACCATCCATTCTTCTTAATGAAGCTTGTCAAGCGTAATTTACCTTATAATAATTGGAAGGCATTTGAAATTGGGGGTAATTTGGCTAAAGTTGTGGTGGGTAGGGCTGGTTCAAGTAATTAGTGGGCCCAGGAAATCTGGACCACGTCACGGCAGTGGAGCAGGGAGAGGTAAGTATTTCAACTTTGCAAGTGCTGTGAACCTGAGCAAGCAGGGGGGGCCCACTCGTTGGCATTGGCACTGGCACAGGGCCCCTCAAAGTACAGCGGTGTGTTTGCACGGCGGGGGCGCCTCCCACCGGCAGCAACACTTTTGCGTACCATGAGAGGCCCTGTGCCAGTGACGTCGCCAACTAGTATTCCTCCCCCCACCTGATGAAGGAACCTGCACTTTCATCTGCACCTTCCTGTTTGTCCCCGTGTAAGGTGGTATGGTATGCGGGAAGGGGGACCTGACTTTCAGCAGGGTCACAATCTTGCAGTGTAGCGTGCAAGGGAAATGTTGCGTTATGGGTCAATGTACCAGCAGACTCATCTATCACTGGCTGGGCAATGGGCAGGATGAGGAGGAAACACAGATATAGGCCCAAAGAATAAAGTGGGCTAAATGCAGTTCAAAATTGGTAACACAGGACTAATCAGGGGGCATTGCAGTGGAGGACAACTGGAATGAGAGGCTGACACAGAGAGTAGGCCCAAATCAGTAAGTAGTCGAAATGCAGTTCAAAATTGGCAACAGTAGTAAACAGGCGGCACAGCTTTGTTCAGTGGAGGAGAACAGCAAGGAGTGGCAGACACCGATAGTAGGCCCCAACCCAACTAGTAGGCCAAATGCAGTCTAACATTAACAAGTACTTAACGAGCGCCTGAAAACGGAATTTCAGGACAGGAAACCAGGAGAACAGCAAGGAGCGGCAGACACCGATAGTAGGCCCCAAACCAACTAGTACGCCAAATGCAGTTGTTCCGTTTAACCACAATTTAATGAGAGCCTGAAGATAGAAGTTCAGGAAAGGCAACCTGGAGAACACCTTGGAGTGGAACACTGTTATGTTTGCTAATGACAGGTGTTATGAAGGCAATCCAGAAACACAGTGTGCTTAGCGATCAGAGCGCACACAGTGATCTGACAAATACCCAAAAATACAAGAACGAGCTCTGAGACGTGGAAACTCTGTAGACTGCACACCTGATCCTATCCTAAACACAACTAAAAGCGGCTGTGGATTGCGCCTAACAACTACCTAGGCAACTCGGCACAGCCTAAGAAACTAGCTAGCCTGAAGATAGAAAAATAGGCCTGACTTGCCCCAGAGAAATTCCCCAAAGGAAAAGGCAGCCCCCCACATATAATGACTGTGAGTAAGATGAAAAGACAAAACGTAGGGATGAAATAGATTCAGCAAAGTGGGCCCGATATTCTAGGACAGAGCGAGGACAGTAAAGCGAACTTTGCAGTCTACAAAAAACCCTAAAGCAAAACCACGCAAAGGGGGCAAAAAAAACCCACCGTGCCGAACTAACGGCACGGCGGTACACCCTTTGCGTCTCAGAGCTTCCAGCAAAACAAAAGACAAGCTGGACAGAAAAAAAGCAACAAAAAAGCAAAAAGCACTTAGCTATACAGAGCAGCAGGTCACAGGAACAATCAGGAGAAGCTCAGATCCAACACTGAAACATTGACAAGGAGCAAGGATAGCAGCATCAGGCGGAGTTAAGTAATGAAGCAGTTAACGAGCTCACCAGAACACCTGAGGGAGGAAGCTCAGAAGCTGCAGTACCACTTGTGACCACAGGAGTGAATTCAGCCACAGAATTCACAACAGTACCCCCCCCTTGAGGAGGGGTCACCGAACCCTCACCAGAGCCCCCAGGCCGACCAGGATGAGCCGCATGAAAGGCACGAACAAGATCGGAAGCATGAACATCAGAGGCAAAAACCCAGGAATTATCTTCCTGAGCATAACCCTTCCATTTAACCAGATACTGGAGTTTCCGTCTAGAAACACGAGAATCCAAAATCTTCTCCACAATATACTCCAATTCCCCCTCCACCAAAACCGGGGCAGGAGGCTCAACAGATGGAACCATAGGTGCCACGTATCTCCGCAACAACGACCTATGGAATACATTATGTATGGAAAAGGAGTCTGGGAGGGTCAAACGAAAAGACACAGGATTGAGAACCTCAGAAATCCTATACGGACCAATAAAACGAGGTTTAAATTTAGGAGAGGAAACCTTCATAGGAATATGACGAGAAGATAACCAAACCAGATCCCCAACACGAAGTCGGGGACCCACACGGCATCTGTGATTAGCGAAAAGTTGAGCTTTCTCCTGGGACAAGATCAAATTGTCCACTACCTGAGTCCAGATCTGCTGCAACCTATCCACCACAGAATCCACACCAGGACAGTCCGAAGACTCAACCTGTCCTGAAGAGAAACGAGGATGGAACCCAGAATTGCAAAAAAATGGAGAAACCAAGGTAGCCGAGCTGGCCCGATTATTAAGGGCGAACTCGGCCAACGGCAAAAAGGACACCCAATCATCCTGGTCTGCAGAAACAAAACATCTCAGATATGTTTCCAAGGTCTGATTGGTTCGTTCGGTCTGGCCATTAGTCTGAGGATGGAAAGCCGAGGAAAAGGATAGGTCAATGCCCATCCTACCACAAAAGGCTCGCCAAAACCTTGAAACAAACTGGGAACCTCTGTCAGAAACAATATTCTCAGGAATGCCATGCAACCGAACCACATGCTGAAAGAACAAAGGTACCAAATCAGAGGAGGAAGGCAATTTAGCCAAGGGCACCAGATGGACCATTTTAGAAAAGCGATCACAGACCACCCAAATGACTGACATCTTTTGAGAAATGGGAAGGTCAGAAATGAAATCCATCGAAATATGTGTCCAAGGCCTCTTTGGGACCGGCAAGGGCAAAAGCAACCCACTGGCACGAGAACAGCAGGGCTTAGCCCTAGCACAAATCCCACAGGACTGCACAAAAGTACGTACATCCCGTGACAGAGATGGCCACCAGAAGGATCTAGCCACTAACTCTCTGGTACCAAAGATTCCAGGATGACCAGCCAACACCGAACAATGAAGTTCAGAGATAAGTTTATTAGTCCACCTATCAGGGACGAACAGTTTCTCTGCTGGACAACGATCAGGTTTATTCGCCTGAAATTTTTGCAGTACCCGCCGCAAATCAGGGGAGATGGCAGACACAATGACTCCTTCCTTGAGGATACCCGCTGGCTCAGATAAACCCGGAGAGTCGGGCACAAAACTCCTAGACAGAGCATCCGCCTTCACATTTTTAGAGCCCGGAAGGTACGAAATCACAAAGTCGAAGCGGGCAAAAAATAACGACCAACGGGCCTGTCTAGGATTCAAGCGCTTGGCAGACTCGAGATAAGTCAAGTTCTTATGATCAGTCAATACCACCACGCGATGCTTAGCTCCTTCAAGCCAATGACGCCACTCCTCGAATGCCCACTTCATGGCCAGCAACTCTCGATTGCCCACATCATAATTACGCTCAGCGGGCGAAAACTTCCTGGAAAAGAAAGCACATGGTTTCATCACTGAGCAATCAGAACCTCTCTGTGACAAAACCGCCCCTGCTCCAATCTCAGAAGCATCAACCTCGACCTGGAACGGAAGAGAAACATCTGGCTGACACAACACAGGGGCAGAACAAAAACGACGCTTCAACTCCTGAAAAGCTTCCACAGCAGCAGAAGACCAATTAACCAAATCAGCACCCTTCTTGGTCAAATCGGTCAATGGTTTGGCAATGCTAGAAAAATTACAGATGAAGCGACGATAAAAATTAGCAAAGCCCAGGAACTTTTGCAGACTTTTCAGAGATGTCGGCTGAATCCAATCCTGGATGGCTTGGACCTTAACTGGATCCATCTCGATAGTAGAAGGGGTAAAGATGAACCCCAAAAATGAAACTTTCTGCACACCGAAGAGACACTTTGATCCCTTCACAAACAAAGAGTTAGCACGCAGGACCTGAAAAACCATTCTGACCTGCTTCACATGAGACTCCCAATCATCTGAGAAGATCAAAATGTCATCCAAGTAAACAATCAGGAATTTATCCAGATACTCACGGAAGATGTCATGCATAAAAGACTGAAACACAGATGGAGCATTGGCAAGTCCGAACGGCATCACTAGATACTCAAAATGACCCTCGGGCGTATTAAATGCAGTTTTCCATTCATCTCCTTGCCTGATTCTCACCAGATTATACGCACCACGAAGATCTATCTTAGTGAACCAACTAGCCCCCTTAATCCGAGCAAACAAGTCAGATAACAATGGCAAGGGATACTGAAATTTAACAGTGATCTTATTAAGAAGGCGGTAATCAATACACGGTCTCAGCGAACCATCCTTCTTGGCTACAAAGAAGAACCCTGCTCCCAGTGGTGATGACGATGGGCGAATATGTCCCTTCTCCAGGGATTCCTTCACATAACTGCGCATAGCGGCGTGTTCGGGCACGGATAAATTAAATAATCGACCTTTAGGGAATTTACTACCAGGAATCAAATTGATAGCACAATCACAATCCCTATGCGGAGGTAGAGCATCGGACTTGGGCTCTTCAAATACATCCTGATAATCAGACAAGAACTCTGGGACCTCAGAAGGGGTGGATGACGAAATCGACAAAAATGGAACATCACCATGTACCCCCTGACAACCCCAGCTGGATACCGACATGGAATTCCAATCCAATACTGGATTATGGGTTTGTAGCCATGGCAACCCCAACACGACCACATCATGCAGATTATGCAACACCAGAAAGCGAATAACTTCCTGATGTGCAGGAGCCATGCACATGGTCAGCTGGGCCCAGTATTGAAGTTTATTCTTGGCCAAAGGTGTAGCATCAATTCCTCTCAATGGAATAGGACACCGCGAAGGCTCCAAGAAAAACCCACAACGTTTAGCATAATCCAAATCCATCAGATTCAGGGCAGCGCCCGAATCCACAAACGCCACGACAGAAAACGACGACAAAGAGCATATCAAGGTAATGGACAGAAGGAATTTGGACTGTACAGTACCAATGACGGCAGACCTAGCGGACCGCTTAGTGCGCTTAGGACAATCAGAAATAGCATGAGTGGAATCACCACAGTAGAAACACAGACCATTCAGATGTCTGTATTCCTGCCGTTCAACTCTAGTCATAGTCCTATCGCACTGCATAGGCTCAGGTTTAACCTCAGGCAGTACCGCCAAATGGTGCACAGATTTACGCTCGCGCAAGCGTCGACCGATCTGAATGGCCAAAGACAAAGACTCATTCAAACCAGCAGGCATAGGAAATCCCACCATGACATCCTTAAGAGCCTCAGAGAGACCATTTCTGAACAAAGCTGCCAGCGCAGATTCATTCCACTGAGTGAGTACTGACCATTTCCTAAATTTCTGACAATATACTTCTATATCATCCTGACCCTGGCACAAAGCCAGCAAATTTTTCTCAGCCTGATCCACTGAATTAGGCTCATCGTACAGCAATCCGAGCGCCAGGAAAAACGCATCGACACTACTCAATGCAGGGTCTCCTGGCGCAAGAGAAAATGCCCAGTCTTGAGGGTCGCCGCGCAAAAAATAAATAATAATCAAAACCTGTTGAATAGGATTACCAGAAGAATGAGGTTTCAAGGCCAGAAATAGCTTACAATTATTTTTAAAACTTAGAAACTTAGTTCTATCTCCAAAAAACAAATCAGGAATAGGAATTCTTGGTTCTAACATAGATTTCTGATCAATAGTATCTTGAATTTTTTGTACATTTATAACGAGATTATCCATTGAAGAGCACAGACCCTGAATATCCATGTCCACACCTGTGTCCAGAATCACCCAAATGTCTAGGGGAAAAAAAAAAATGAACAGAGAGCAGAAAAAAAAAAAAAATGATGTCAGAACATTTTCTTTCCCTCTATTGAGAATCATTAGTTGGCTCCTTGTACTGTTATGTTTGCTAATGACAGGTGTTATGAAGGCAATCCAGAAACACAGTGTGCTTAGCGATCAGAGCGCACACAGTGATCTGACAAATACCCAAAAATACAAGAACGAGCTCTGAGACGTGGAAACTCTGTAGACTGCACACCTGATCCTATCCTAAACACAACTAAAAGCGGCTGTGGATTGCGCCTAACAACTACCTAGGCAACTCGGCACAGCCTAAGAAACTAGCTAGCCTGAAGATAGAAAAATAGGCCTGACTTGCCCCAGAGAAATTCCCCAAAGGAAAAGGCAGCCCCCCACATATAATGACTGTGAGTAAGATGAAAAGACAAAACGTAGGGATGAAATAGATTCAGCAAAGTGGGGCCCGATATTCTAGGACAGAGCGAGGACAGTAAAGCGAACTTTGCAGTCTACAAAAAACCCTAAAGCAAAACCACGCAAAGGGGGCAAAAAAACCCCACCGTGCCGAACTAACGGCACGGCGGTACACCCTTTGCGTCTCAGAGCTTCCAGCAAAACAAAAGACAAGCTGGACAGAAAAAAAGCAACAAAAAAGCAAAAAGCACTTAGCTATACAGAGCAGCAGGTCACAGGAACAATCAGGAGAAGCTCAGATCCAACACTGAAACATTGACAAGGAGCAAGGATAGCAGCATCAGGCGGAGTTAAGTAATGAAGCAGTTAACGAGCTCACGAGAACACCTGAGGGACGAAGCTCAGAAGCTGCAGTACCACTTGTGACCACAGGAGTGAATTCAGCCACAGAATTCACAACAGAACACACCATCTCTCTACACCCCATGCCCAATTTGTAGGTCTAATGCAGCGTAGTTTCCAACAACTACTAAACGAGAGCATGATGATCGAAGCATTGGCGAGGAAACCTGGGGAACACCTTGGAGTGGAACACACCATCTCTCTACACCCCATACCCAATTTGTAGGCCTAATGCAGCGTAGTTTCCAACAACTACTAAACGAGAGCCGGAAGATCGAAGCTCAGGAAAGGCAACCTGGGGAACACCTTGGAGTGGAACACACCATCTCTCTACACCCCATACCCAATTTGTAGGCCTAATGCAGCGTAGTTTCCAACAACTACTAAACGAGAGCCGGAAGATCGAAGCAATGGAGAGGAAACCTGGGGAACACCTTGGAGTTTAACACACCATCTCTCTACACCCCATACCCAATTTGTAGGCCTAATGCAGCGCAGTTTCCAACAACTACTAAACGAGAGCATGATGATCGAAGCATTGGCGAGGAAACCTGGGGAACACCTTGGAGTGGAACACACCATCTCTCTACAGTGGAACACACCATCTCTCTACACCCCATACCCAATTTGTAGGCCTAATGCAGCGTAGTTTCCAACAACTACTAAACGAGAGCCGGAAGATCGAAGCTCAGGAAAGGCAACCTGGGGAACACCTTGGAGTGGAACACACCATCTCTCTACACCCCATACCCAATTTGTAGGCCTAATGCAGCGTAGTTTCCAACAACTACTAAACGAGAGCCGGAAGATCGAAGCAATGGAGAGGAAACCTGGGGAACACCTTGGAGTGTAACACACCATCTCTCTACACCCCATACCCAATTTGTAGGCCTAATGCAGCGTAGTTTCCAACAACTACTAAACGAGAGCATGAAGATCGAAGCAATGGAGAGGAAACCTGGGGAACACCTTGGAGTGGAACACACCATCTCTCTACACCCCATACCCAATTTGTAGGCCTAATGCAGCGTAGTTTCCAACAACTACTAAACGAGAGCATGATGATCGAAGCATTGGCGAGGAAACCTGGGGAACACCTTGGAGTGGAACACACCATCTCTCTACAGTGGAACACACCATCTCTCTACACCCCATACCCAATTTGTAGGCCTAATGCAGCGTAGTTTCCAACAACTACTAAACGAGAGCCGGAAGATCGAAGCTCAGGAAAGGCAACCTGGGGAACACCTTGGAGTGGAACACACCATCTCTCTACACCCCATACCCAATTTGTAGGCCTAATGCAGCGTAGTTTCCAACAACTACTAAACGAGAGCCGGAAGATCGAAGCAATGGAGAGGAAACCTGGGAAACACCTTGGAGTGTAACACACCATCTCTCTACACCCCATACCCAATTTGTAGGCCTAATGCAGCGTAGTTTCCAACAACTACTAAACGAGAGCCGGAAGATCGAAGCAATCGAGAGGAAACCTGGGGAACACCTTGAAGTGTAACACACCATCTCTCTACACCCCATACCCAATTTGTAGGCCTAATGCAGCGTAGTTTCCAACAACTACTAAACGAGAGCATGAAGATCGAAGCAATGGAGAGGAAACCTGGGGAACACCTTAGAGTGGAACACACCATCTCTCTACACCCCATACCCAATTTGTAGGCCTAATGCAGCGTAGTTTCCAACAACTACTAAACGAGAGCATGATGATCGAAGCATTGGCGAGGAAACCTGGGGAACACCTTGGAGTGGAACACACCATCTCTCTACAGTGGAACACACCATCTCTCTACACCCCATACCCAAATTGTAGGCCTAATGCAGCGTAGTTTCCAACAACTACTAAACGAGAGCCGGAAGATCGAAGCTCAGGAAAGGCAACCTGGGGAACACCTTGGAGTGGAACACACCATCTCTCTACACCCCATACCCAATTTGTAGGCCTAATGCAGCGTAGTTTCCAACAACTACTAAACGAGAGCCGGAAGATCGAAGCAATGGAGAGGAAACCTGGGGAACACCTTGGAGTGTAACACACCATCTCTCTACACCCCATACCCAATTTGTAGGCCTAATGCAGCGTAGTTTCCAACAACTACTAAACGAGAGCCGGAAGATCGAAGCAATGGAGAGGAAACCTGGGGAACACCTTGGAGTGTAACACACCATCTCTCTACACCCCATACCCAATTTGTAGGCCTAATGCAGCGTAGTTTCCAACAACTACTAAACGAGAGCCGGAAGATCGAAGCAATGGAGAGGAAACCTGGGGAACACCTTGGAGTGTAACACACCATCTCTCTACACCCCATACCCAATTTGTAGGCCTAATGCAGCGTAGTTTCCAACAACTACTAAACGAGAGCATGAAGATCGAAGCAATGGAGAGGAAACCTGGGGAACACCTTGGAGTGTAACACACCATCTCTCTACACCCCATACCCAATTTGTAGGCCTAATGCAGCGTAGTTTCCAACAACTACTAAACGAGAGCATGAAGATCGAAGCAATGGAGAGGAAACCTGGGGAACACCTTGGAGTGGAACACACCATCTCTCTACACCCCATACCCAATTTGTAGGCCTAATGCAGCGTAGTTTCCAACAACTACTAAACGAGAGCATGATGATCGAAGCATTGGCGAGGAAACCTGGGGAACACCTTGGAGTGGAACACACCATCTCTCTACAGTGGAACACACCATCTCTCTACACCCCATACCCAATTTGTAGGCCTAATGCAGCGTAGTTTCCAACAACTACTAAACGAGAGCCGGAAGATCGAAGCTCAGGAAAGGCAACCTGGGGAACACCTTGGAGTGGAACACACCATCTCTCTACACCCCATACCCAATTTGTAGGCCTAATGCAGCGTAGTTTCCAACAACTACTAAACGAGAGCCGGAAGATCGAAGCAATGGAGAGGAAACCTGGGGAACACCTTGGAGTGTAACACACCATCTCTCTACACCCCATACCCAATTTGTAGGCCTAATGCAGCGTAGTTTCCAACAACTACTAAACGAGAGCATGAAGATCGAAGCAATGGAGAGGAAACCTGGGGAACACCTTGGAGTGGAACACACCATCTCTCTACACCCCATACCCAATTTGTAGGCCTAATGCAGCGTAGTTTCCAACAACTACTAAACGAGAGCATGATGATCGAAGCATTGGCGAGGAAACCTGGGGAACACCTTGGAGTGGAACACACCATCTCTCTACAGTGGAACACACCATCTCTCTACACCCCATACCCAATTTGTAGGCCTAATGCAGCGTAGTTTCCAACAACTACTAAACGAGAGCCGGAAGATCGAAGCTCAGGAAAGGCAACCTGGGGAACACCTTGGAGTGGAACACACCATCTCTCTACACCCCATACCCAATTTGTAGGCCTAATGCAGCGTAGTTTCCAACAACTACTAAACGAGAGCCGGAAGATCGAAGCAATGGAGAGGAAACCTGGGAAACACCTTGGAGTGTAACACACCATCTCTCTACACCCCATACCCAATTTGTAGGCCTAATGCAGCGTAGTTTCCAACAACTACTAAACGAGAGCCGGAAGATCGAAGCAATCGAGAGGAATCCTGGGGAACACCTTGGAGTGTAACACACCATCTCTCTACACCCCATACCCAATTTGTAGGCCTAATGCAGCGTAGTTTCCAACAACTACTAAACGAGAGCATGAAGATCGAAGCAATGGAGAGGAAACCTGGGGAACACCTTGGAGTGGAACACACCATCTCTCTACACCCCATACCCAATTTGTAGGCCTAATGCAGCGTAGTTTCCAACAACTACTAAACGAGAGCATGATGATCGAAGCATTGGCGAGGAAACCTGGGGAACACCTTGGAGTGGAACACACCATCTCTCTACAGTGGAACACACCATCTCTCTACACCCCATACCCAATTTGTAGGCCTAATGCAGCGTAGTTTCCAACAACTACTAAACGAGAGCCGGAAGATCGAAGCTCAGGAAAGGCAACCTGGGGAACACCTTGGAGTGGAACACACCATCTCTCTACACCCCATACCCAATTTGTAGGCCTAATGCAGCGTAGTTTCCAACAACTACTAAACGAGAGCCGGAAGATCGAAGCAATGGAGAGGAAACCTGGGGAACACCTTGGAGTGTAACACACCATCTCTCTACACCCCATACCCAATTTGTAGGCCTAATGCAGCGTAGTTTCCAACAACTACTAAACGAGAGCCGGAAGATCGAAGCAATGGAGAGGAAACCTGGGGAACACCTTGGAGTGTAACACACCATCTCTCTACACCCCATACCCAATTTGTAGGCCTAATGCAGCGTAGTTTCCAACAACTACTAAACGAGAGACGGAAGATCGAAGCTCAGGAAAGGCAACCTGGGGAACACCTTGGAGTGTAACAAACCCTCTCTCTACACCACGGAAGGGCTGATTCTTAGGAAGGAAGGCTGTCAGAAAGAAGCAGGGCGCGTCCGAGGGTGATTATATTCTTATTAGGTATATATTCACCCTCGGACGCGCCCTGCTTCTTTATTTGTAATGAATGTTTATTTGCAATGTGGTTTTGACTTACTCTATTTTTTTGGTAAATAATGATTTTATTATTTTCATTGTTTTGCATCTTCTTGGCAATAATATAAAGAAGACGCGACAGGACAACACTCGGTGGATGCCATATCTGTGTTTAAAATTGAAAAAACCTTTCAGTTAACTACTTGCAGGAGAAAGTTATTGTAGCTGGTGGCCATTTTTAGTACTGTACCAGATTTTCGTTGTATGTGTTTGTTTTTAATGTTAAAATGTCTGCATTTGATATCTCTCCAGTATTTTCTTTTTTATAAGCAAAATACTTATTTTTATATTTTCTGATGTTGGTTCCAGGGGTACACGGGCAGCAGTGGTGTGGTCAGTGGAGGCCTAGTGGAAGGAGTGACCGCAGACAGGCATCGAAGGCCTAAAATAATAACACATGGCTGTAGGCAATTTTAAATTGGTTCCAGGGGTACACGGGCAGCAGTGGTGTGGTCAGTGGAGGCCTAGTGGAAGGAGTGACCGCAGACAGGCATCGAAGGCCTAAAATAATAACACATGGCTGTAGGCAATTTTAAATTGGTTCCAGGGGTACACGGGCAGCAGTGGTGTGGTCAGTGGAGGCCTAGTGGAAGGAGTGACCGCAGACAGGCATCGAAGGCCTAAAATAATAACACATGGCTGTAGGCAATTTTAAATTGGTTCCAGGGGTACACGGGCAGCAGTGGTGTGGTCAGTGGAGGCCTAGTGGAAGGAGTGACCGCAGACAGGCATCGAAGGCCTAAAATAATAACACATGGCTGTAGGCAATTTTAAATTGGTTCCAGGGGTACACGGGCAGCAGTGGTGTGGTCAGTGGAGGCCTAGTGGAAGGAGTGACCGCAGACAGGCATCGAAGGCCTAAAATAATAACACATGGCTGTAGGCAATTTTAAATTGGTTCCAGGGGTACACGGGCAGCAGTGGTGTGGTCAGTGGAGGCCTAGTGGAAGGAGTCACCGCAGACAGGCATCGAAGGCCTAAAATAATAACACATGGCTGTAGGCAATTTTAAATTGGTTCCAGGGGTACACGGGCAGCAGTGGTGTGGTCAGTGGAGGCCTAGTGGAAGGAGTGACCGCAGACAGGCATCGAAGGCCTAAAATAATAACACATGGCTGTAGGCAATTTTAAATTGGTTCCAGGGGTACACGGGCAGCAGTGGTGTGGTCAGTGGAGGCCTAGTGGAAGGAGTCACCGCAGACAGGCATCGAAGGCCTAAAATAATAACACATGGCTGTAGGCAATTTTAAATTGGTTACAGGGGTACACGGGCAGCAGTGGTGTGGTCAGTGGAGGCCTAGTGGAAGGAGTGACCACAGACAGGCATCGAAGGCCTAACATAACAAAAATGTCAATACAATGGTATTGTCAGTGGCAGGCATTGAAGGATGTCAGCGCATAGACTAAACATTGGTGGAGCTGTGAGATAATTTTGCAAGTGGTAGAGCACTGTTTGAGCTGGGGTGGGGGGAAACTGTCTTGTGGCCGGCGGTACAGGCCCAGGGCCCCTCATATTACAACGGTGTGTCTGACGTTGGGTGCGCACCACCACCGCCAGAGACACTTTATTGTACTAGGAGGGACCCAGTGGCAGTGCCGTCGACCAAAAGTGGGCTCACCCACCTCTTCAGACAAACTGCACTCTCACGGGTGCTGTCGCCAAGTGTCGATACCACGGCCCCGTGTGGGGAGTTTGGCCATTTAGTGAGGTGTAAACATGTCGTATGCTGGACAATCAGGTGCAGAAAATTACGAGATTGGAAAAGGCATTCAGAATAGTCCACAGGCAAGACCTTTTCATAGGAAAGCTAGGTGTCAGCCGGGCAAGGTGGGGCAAAAGATTTCGAAATCCAGTTGTGGTTCATTTTAATGAAGGTTAGATCATCTACATTTTGGGTAGCCAGACGAGTCCTTTTTTCTGTTAGTATTGAACCTGCAGCACTGAATACTCTTTCTGATAGGACACTAGCTGCCGGGCAAGCAAGCTCCTGCAATGCATATTCTGCCAATTCTGGCCAGGTGTCTAATTTTGATGCCCAGTAATCAAATGGGAATGACGGTTGAGGGAGAACATCGATAAGGGATGAAAAATAGTTTGTAACCATACTGGACAAATGTTGTCTCCTGTCACTTTGAATTGATGCTGCAGTACCTGTCCTGTCTGTGGTCATAGCAAAATCACTCCACAACCTGGTCAGAAAACCCCTCTGGCCAACGCCACTTCTGATTTCTGCCCCTCTAACTCCTCTGGTCTGTGTGCAGGGAATGCCAGAAGCAAACGGTCAACAAGAGTTGATTGTTTGGTTGCTAATATTAGTTCCAAGTTCTCATGTGGCATTATATTTTGCAATTTGCCTTTATAGCGAGGATCAAGGAGGCAGGCCAACCAGTAATCGTCATCATTCATCATTTTAGTTATGCGTGTGTCCCTTTTGAGGATACGTATGGCATAATCCGCCATGTGGGCCAAAGTTCCAGTTCTCAAATCTGCGGTTGTGCTTGGTTGAGGGGCAGTTTCAGGCAAATCCACGTCACTTGTGTCCCTCAAAAAACCAGAACCCGGCCTTGCCGCGCCACCAATTTCCAGTGGCCCCGGAAAAGCTTCCTCATTAAAAATATAATCATCCCCATCATCCTCCTCATCCTCCTCCTCCTCTTCGCCCGCTACCTCGTCCTGTACACTGCCCTGGCCAGACAATGGCTGACTGTCATCAAGGCTTTCCTCTTCCTCAGCTGCAGACGCCTGATCCTTTATGTGCGTCAAACTTTGCATCAGCAGACGCATTAGGGGGATGCTCATGCTTATTATGGTGTTGTCTGCACTAACCAGCCGTGTGCATTCCTCAAAACACTGAAGGACTTGACACATGTCTTGAATCTTCGACCACTGCACACCTGACAACTCCATGTCTGCCATCCTACTGCCTGCCCGTGTATGTGTATCCTCCCACAAAAACATAACAGCCCGCCTCTGTTCACACAGTCTCTGAAGCATGTGCAGTGTTGAGTTCCACCTTGTTGCAACATCTATGATTAGGCGATGCTGGGGAAGGTTCAAAGAACGCTGATAGGTCTGCATACGGCTGGAGTGTACAGGCGAACGGCGGATATGTGAGCAAAGTCCACGCACTTTGAGGAGCAGGTCGGATAACCCCGGATAACTTTTCAGGAAGCACTGCACCACCAGGTTTAAGGTGTGAGCCAGGCAAGGAATGTGTTTCAGTTGGGAAAGGGAGATGGCAGCCATGAAATTCCTTCCGTTATCACTCACTACCTTGCCTGCCTCAAGATCTACAGTGCCCAGCCACGACTGCGTTTCTTTCTGCAAGAACTCGGACAGAACTTCCGCGGTGTGTCTGTTGTCGCCCAAACACTTCATAGCCAATACAGCCTGCTGACGTTTGCCAGTAGCTGCCCCATAATGGGAGACCTGGTGTGCAACAGTGGCAGCTGCGGATGGAGTGGTTGTGCGACTGCGGTCTGTGGACGAGCTCTCGCTTCTGCAGGAGGACGAAGAGGAGGAGGAGGGGGTGCGAACGGCTACAGCCAATTGTTTCCTAGACCGTGGGCTAGGCAGAACTGTCCCAAACTTGCTGTCCCCTGTGGACCCTGCATCCACCACATTTACCCAGTGTGCCGTGATGGACACGTAACGTCCCTGGCCATGCCTACTGGTCCATGCATCTGTTGTCAGGTGCACCTTTGTGCTCACAGATTGCCTGAGTGCATGGACGTTGCGCTCTTTAACATGCTGGTGGAGGGCTGGGATGGCTTTTCTGGAAAAAAAGTGTCGACTGGGTAGCTCGTAGCGTGGTACAGCGTAGTCCATCAGGGCTTTGAAAGCTTTGCTTTCAACTAACCGGTAGGGCATCATCTCTAACAAGATTAGTCTAGCTATGTGTGCGTTCAAACCCTGTGTACGCGGATGCGAGGCTAAGTACTTCCTTTTTCTAACCATAGTCTCATGTAGGGTGAGCTGGACTGGAGAGCTGGAGATCGTGGAACTAGCGGGGGTGCCGGTGGACATGGCAGACTGAGAGACGGTGGGAGATGGTATTGTTGCCACCGGTGCCCTAGATGCAGTGATTCCTACTACGAAACTGGTGATTCCCTGACCCTGACTGCTTTGGCCTGGCAAAGAAACCTGCACAGATACTGCAGGTGGTGCGGAAAATGGTGGCCCTACACTGCCGGAAGGGATGTTGCGTTGCTGACTAGCTTCATTGGCCGAGGGTGCTACAACCTTAAGGGACGTTTGGTAGTTAGTCCAGGCTTGCAAATGCATGGTGGTTAAATGTCTATGCATGCAACTTGTATTGAGACTTTTCAGATTCTGTCCTCTGCTTAAGGTAGTTGAACATTTTTGACAGATGACTTTGCGCTGATCAATTGGATGTTGTTTAAAAAAATGCCAGACTGCACTCTTTCTAGCATCGGATACCTTTTCAGGCATTGCAGACTGAGCTTTAACCGGATGGCCACGCTGTCCTCCAACAGGTTTTGGCTTTGCCACGCGTTTTGGGCAAGATACGGGCCCGGCAGATGGAACCTGTTGCGATGTTGATGCCTGCTGCGGCCCCTCCTCCTCCGCTTCAGAACTGCTGCCGCCTGCACCCTGTTCCCCCAATGGCTGCCAATCGGGGTCAAGAACTGGGTCATCTATTACCTCTTCTTGTAGCTCGTGTGCAACTTCATCTGTGTCACCGTGTCGGTCGGTGGTATAGCGTTCGTGATGGGGCAACATAGTCTCATCAGGGTCTGATTCTTGATCAGCACCCTGCGAGGGCAATGTTGTGGTCTGAGTCAAAGGACCAGCATAGTAGTCTGGCTGTGGCTGTGCATCAGTGCACTCCATGTCAGATTCAACTTGTAATGGGCATGGACTGTTAACTGCTTCACTTTCTAAGCCAGGGACGGTATGTGTAAAGAGCTCCATGGAGTAACCCGTTGTGTCGCCTGCTGCATTCTTCTCTGTTGTTGTTTTTGCTGAAGAGGACAAGGAAGCGACTTGTCCCTGACCGTGAACATCCACTAACGACGCGCTGCTTTGACATTTACCAGTTTCACGAGAGGAGGCAAAAGAGCTAGAGGCTGAGTCAGCAAGATAAGCCAAAACTTGCTCTTGCTGCTCTGGCTTTAAAAGCGGTTTTCCTACTCCCAGAAAAGGGAGCGTTCGAGGCCTTGTGTAGCCAGACGACGAACCTGGCTCCACAGCTCCAGACTTAGGTGCAATATTTTTTTTCCCACGACCAGCTGATGCTCCACCACTACCACTACCCTCATTACCAGCTGACAATGAACGCCCCCGGCCACGACCTCTTCCACCAGACTTCCTCATTGTTTTAAAAACGTAAACAAACTAACGGTATTTGTTGCTGTCACACAAATTACACGGTGAGCTATAACTTCAGTATGATTTAGCTACCCCTTTACAGGTGAGTGAGACCACAACGAAAATCAGGCACAATGTTACACACTCTGTTGTTGGTGGCAACAAATGAGAGAGATGCCACACACGCAGGACTGTCACTGAAGCACAAATGTAATTATTAATCTCCCACTGATTTGATTTTTTTTTTTTTCAAGGGAGACTTTAGGAAAAAAAAATAATAGAATAAAATGATTTTTTCAGGGAGAATTTAGAAAACAAATAAAACAAAAAAAGGCTTTCTATGGCCCACTGAGTGAGAGATGACGCACACAGGAGTCAGGAGTGGCACACAAGCCCAGAGGCCAATATTTATCTCCCACTGATTGATGTAGTGATTTTTTCAGGTAGATTTTGGAACCCAAATCAAGCTAAAAAAAATAATAGGCTTTCTATGGCCCACAATTGGAGAGAGAGAGAGAGAGAGATGGCACACCCAGGAGTCAAGACTGGCACACAAGCAGAAAGGGCAATATTAATCTCCCACTGATTTGTTTTTGTTTTGTTTTTTCAGGGAGACATTAGGAACAAAAAAAAATAGAATAAAATGATTTTTTCAGGAAGAATTTAGAAACCAAATAAAATAAAATGATTTTTTCAGGGAGAATTTAGAAAACAAATAAAACAAAAAAAGGCTTTTTTTATGGCCCACTGAGTGAGAGATGACGCACACAGGAGTCAGGAGTGGCACACAAGCCCAGAGGCCAATATTTATCTCCCACTGATTGATGTAGTGATTTTTTCAGGTAGATTTTGGAACCCAAATCAAGCTAAAAAAATAATAGGCTTTCTATGGCCCACAATTGGAGAGAGAGAGAGAGATGGCACACCCAGGAGTCAAGACTGGCACACAAGCAGAAAGGGCAATATTAATCTCCCACTGATTTTTTTTTTTTTTTTCAGGGAGACTTTAGGAAAAAAAAAAAATAGAATAAAATGATTTTTTCAGGAAGAATTTAGAAACCAAAGAAAATAAAATGATTTTTTCAGAGAGAATTTAGAAAACAAATAAAACAAAAAAAGGCTTTCTATGGCCCACTGAGTGAGAGATGACGCACACAGGAGTCAGGAGTGGCACACAAGCCCAGAGGCCAATATTTATCTCCCACTGATTGATGTAGTGATTTTTTCAGGTAGATTTTGGAACCCAAATCAAGCTAAAAAAAATGCTAGGCTTTCTATGGCCCACAATTGGAGAGAGAGAGAGAGATGGCACACCCAGGAGTCAAGACTGGCACACAAGCAGAAAGGGCAATATTAATCTCCCACTGATTTGTTTTTTGGTTTTTTTTTTTCAGGGAGACTTTAGGAAAAAAAAAAAATAGAATAAAATGATTTTTTCAGGAAGAATTTAGAAACCAAAGAAAATAAAATGATTTTTTCAGGGAGAATTTAGAAAACAAATAAAACAAAAAAAGGCTTTCTATGGCCCACTGAGTGAGAGATGACGCACACAGGAGTCAGGAGTGGCACACAAGCCCAGAGGCCAATATTTATCTCCCACTGATTGATGTAGTGATTTTTTCAGGTAGATTTTGGAACCCAAATCAAGCTAAAAAAAATACTAGGCTTTCTATGGCCCACAATTGGAGAGAGAGAGAGAGATGGCACACCCAGGAGTCAAGACTGGCACACAAGCAGAAAGGGCAATATTAATCTCCCACTGATTTGTTTTTTGTTTTGTTTTTTTCAGGGAGACTTTAGGAAAAAAAAAATAGAATAAAATGATTTTTTCAGGAAGAATTTAGAAACCAAAGAAAATAAAATGATTTTTTCAGGGAGAATTTAGAAAACAAATAAAACAAAAAAAGGCTTTCTATGGCCCACTGAGTGAGAGATGACGCACACAGGAGTCAGGAGTGGCACACAAGCCCAGAGGCCAATATTTATCTCCCACTTTTTTTTTTTTGTTCCAGGGAAAATTTATAAACCCAATAAAAAAAATAATAAATAGGCTTTCTATGGCCCACTATCTGAGAGACAGAGAGAGATGGCACGCTTAGGACTGGCACACAAGCCCAAAGGCCAATATTAATCTCCCTTTTTTTTTTAAGGGAGAATTTATAAAACCAAAAAAAAAAAAATAAATAGGCTTTCTATGGCCCACTATTTGTGAGAGAGATGGCACGCTCAGGACTGGCACACAAGCCCAGAGGCCAATATTAATCTCCCACTTTTTTTTTTTTTTCCAGGGAAAATTTATAAACCCAATAAAAAAAAATAAAAATAAATAGGCTTTCTATGGCCCACTATCTGAGAGAGAGAGATGGCACGCTTAGGACTGGCACACAAGCCCAAAGGCCAATATTAATCTCCCACTGATTGATTTATTGATTTTTTCAGGTAGAATTTAGAACCCAAATAAAGCAAAAAAAAAAAAAAAAATGGGCTTTCTATGGCCCACTGAGTGAGTGATGATGCACACAGGAGTCAGGAGTGGCACACAAGCCCTGAGGCCAATATTTTTCTCCCACTGATTGATGTAGTGATTTTTTCAGGTAGATTTTAGAACCAAAATCAAGCAAAAAAATAAATAGGCTTTCTATGGCCCACTGAGTGAGTGATGATGCACACAGGAGTCAAGAGTGGCACACAAGCCCTGAGGCCAATATTTTTCTCCCACTGATTGATGTAGTGATTTTTTCAGGTAGATTTTATAACCCAAATCAAGCAAAAAAATAAATAGGCTTTCTATGGCCCACTGAGTGAGAGATGACACAGACAGAGATGGCACTCTAGCAGAAATGTCAATCTTAATCTCCCACAAAAAAAAAAAAAAAAAAACAGGGAGTGTCCTTCAATTACTATCTCCCTGCAGTAATCTCAGCCAGGTATGGCAGGTAGCAATAAGGAGTGGACTGATGCACAAATTAAATAAAAAGTGTGTACAAACCAAAAAGATAGCTGTGCAGAAAGGAAGGAACAAGAGGATTTGTGCTTTGAAAAAAGCAGTTGGTTTGCACAGCGGCGTACACACAGCAATGCAGCTATCAGGGAGCCTTCTAGGGCAGCCCAATGAGCTACAGCGCTGAGGGGGAAAAAAAAAAAAATGTAGCTTCCACTGTCCCTGCACACCGAAGGTGGTGTTGGGCAGTGGAAATCGCTACAGCACAAGCGGTTTGGTGGTTAATGGACCCTGCCTAACGCTATCCCTGCTTCTGACGAAGCGGCAGCAACCTCTCCCTAAGCTCAGATCAGCAGCAGTAACATGGCGGTCGGCGGGAACGCCCCTTTATAGCCCCTGTGACGCCGCAGACAGCAAGCCAATCACTGCAATGCCCTTCTCTAAGATGGTGGGGACCAGGACCTATGTCATCACGCTGCCCACACTCTGCGTTTACCTTCATTGGCTGAGAAATGGCGCTTTTCGCGTCATTGAAATGCGACTTTGGCGCGAAAGTCGCGTACCGCATGGCCGACCCCGCACAGGGGTCGGATCAGGTTTCATGAAACCCGACTTTGCCAAAAGTCGGCGACTTTTGAAAATGAACGACCCGTTTCGCTCAACCCTACTGATGACTCTTTCTGATAGCACACTAGCAGCTGGGCAAGCGAGATCCTGTAATGCATATTCAGGCCAGGTGTCTATTTTAGATGCCCAGTAATCAAAGCGGAATGACCTGTGAGGGAGAACATCGGTAAGGGAGGAAAAATAATTGGTAACCATACTGGACAAATGCTGTCTCCTGTCACTTTGAATCGATGCAGCAGTACCTGTCGTGTCTGCGGTCATTGCAAAATCACTCCACAACCTGGTCATAAAAGCCCTCTGTCCAACGCCACTTCGGATTTGTGCACCTCTAACACCTCTCCCATGTTACCCCCTACAGCTCGTGTGAGAACCATTACCGCCGCTGTGTGCTGGGAATGCCTGAACCAAACGGTCTACAAGAGTTGCTTGTTTGGTAGCCATTTTTGCTCAAGGTTCTCATGTGGCATGATATTTTGAAATTTTCCTTTGTATTGTGGATCCAGGAGGCAGGCCAACCAGTAATCATCATCTGTCATCATTTTGATAATGCCGGGGACCCTTTTTAGGATACGCAAGGCATACTCTGCCATGTGGGCCGATGTTCCAGGTGTCAATTCACTGCTTGTTCTGGGTTGAGGAGCACTTTCTTGCAAATCAACATCACTTGTGGCCTGCAAAAACCCTGTATCTGACTTTGCAATGCCAACAGTTTCTATTGCCCCCTGAGAAGCATCCTCCTCCCATAAATATTCATCTCCATCATCCTCCTCCTCTTCGTCTGCCACCTCGTCCAGGAGAGTTCCTTGAGCAGACAATGGCTGACTGTCATCAAGGCTTCCCTCCTCCTCGGCTGCAGATGCCTGCTGTTTGATGTGCGTCAAACTTTGCATCAGCAGACACATTAGTGGGATGCTCATGCTTATGATGGTGTCATCTGCACTTACCAGCTGTGTGCATTCCTCAAAACTCTGAAGGACTTGACAGAGGTCTTGGAGCTTCGACCACTGCACACCAGACAACTCCATATCTGCCATCCAACTGCCTGCCCTTGTATGTGTATCCTCCCACAAATAAAAGACAGCACGCCTCTGTTCGCACAGCCTCTGAAGCATGTGCAGTATGGAGTTCCACCTTGTTGCAACTTCGAGTATTAGGTGGTGCTGGGGAACATTCAGTGATCGCTGATGGTTCTGCATACAGCTGGAATGTACAGGTGACCAGCGGATGTGCGAGCAAAGTCTTCGCACCTTCAGGAGCAGGGCTGGTATCTCCGGATAATTTTTCAGGAAGCACTGCACCACCAGGTTCAAGGTGTGAGCCAGGCAAGGTATGTGTTTCAGTTCTGAAAGGGCTATGGCAGCCATAAAATTCCTTCTATTATCACTCACTACCTTGCCTGCCTCAAGATGTACACTGCCTAGCCATGACTGAGTTTCTTGCTGCAAGTACTCGGCCAGTACTTCCACGTTGTGTCTGTTGTCGCCCAAACACTTCATTTGTAGCACAGCCTGCTGACGTTTACCACTAGCTGTTCCATAATGGGACACCTCGTGTGCAACACTGGCAGCTGTGGATGGAGTGGTCATGCGACTGCGCTCTGTGGACAAGCTTTCACTTCTGGAGGAGGAGGAGGAGAAGGAGAAGGGGTGGCGAACGCCTACAGCAAACTGTTTTCTAGACCGTGGGTTAGGCAGAACTGTCCCACTATGGCTGTCCGCTGTGGACCCTGCATCCACCACATTAACCCAGTGTGCCGTGATGGACACGTAACATCCCTGGCCATGTCTAATGGTCCATGCATCTGTTGTGAGGTGCACCTTTCTACTGACCGATTGCCTCAGTGCATGGACAATGCGGTCTTTGACATACTGGTGGAGGGCTGGGATGGCTTTTCTTGCAAAGAAGTGTCGACTGGGTAGGTCATAGCGTGATACAGCGTAGGCCATCAGGGCTTTGAAAGCTTCGCTTTCAACAAACTTGTAGGGCATCATCTCTAACGAGATTAGTCTAGCAATGTAGGCGTTCAAACCCTGTGTACGCGGATGACAGGATGAGTACTTTCTTTTCCTAACGAGAGTCTCTTGTAGGGTAAGCTGGACTGGAGAGCTGCATATGGTGGAACTATCGGGGGTGGTGGTGGACATGGCAGATTGAGAGAGGGTTGGTGATGGTATTCTTGATGTTGGCCTACCTACAGTGTTTCCTACCAATAACCTTGTGATTCCCTGACTGCTTTAGCCTTGCGATGATACCTCCACATTTGCTGCTGGTGGTGTCCTAACCGGTGGGCTTACTGTGAGGGAAGCAATGTAGCGTTGCTGACTACCTTCATTCTGAGCAGGTGCACCAACGGTACTGGACGTTTGGTAGTTAGTCCAGGCTTGCAAGTGCATGCTGGTTAAATGTCTATGCATGCACATTGTATTTAAATTTAGGAGATTCTTCCCTCTGCTAAAGGTCTTTGAGCACTTTTTACAGATAACTTTGCATTGATCATTCGGATCTTGGTTAAAAAATTCCCACACTGCACTCTTCCTACTATGGATTACCTTTTCAGGCATTGCACGCTGTGCTACTTTCACCGGATGGCCACTCTGTCCTAAAACTGTTTTTGGTTTTGACAAACATTTTTGGCCAGATATGGACCTGTCAGATGAAAGCAGTTGCGATGTAGATGGCTGCTGCGGATCATCCTCCTCTGCTTCCGAGCTACTGGCAGCGGCACCTTCTTCCCCCAATGACTGCCAATCTGGGTCAACAACTGGGTCATCTATCACCTCCTCTTCAATGTCATGTGCACCTTCCTCTGTATCACCATGTAAGGTGCTATAGCGTTCGTGACGGGGCACCATAGTCTCATCAGGGTCACATTCTGGCTCCGTAAACTGCGAGGGCAATGTAGTGATCTGAGTCAATGGAACAGCATAATAATCTAGCTGTGGCTGTACATCTGTGCACTCCATGTCCGATTCATTTTGTAATGGGCTTTTAACAATTTCCCTCTCTAACCCAGGCACGGTAGGTAAAGAGCTCCATGGAGTAAACTGCACTTTTGGTTTGGGTGAAGGACACAAGGAAGCGACTTGTTCCTGACTGGGAGCATCCACTTATGACTCGCTGCTTTTAGATTTTGAACCTTCTGAAGAGGAGGCGAAAGAGCTAGAGGCTGAGTCAGCAAGGAAAGCCAAAACTTTTTCCTGCTGCTCCGGCTTTAAAAGCCGTTTTCCTACACCCAGATAAGAGAGCCTTTGAGGCCTTGTGTAGCCAGACGATGACGCTGGCTCAACACCTCGAGCCTTTGGTGCTATTTTGCTTTTCCCACTACCACCAGATGCTCCACCACCAACATCAGTACCAGCTGGCAACGACCGCCCATGGCCTCTTCCACCAGACTTCCTCATTTTTGGAAAAATCTAACCAAAATAACAACCGTTATATGGTTCTGTGAAACAAGGTAGAAGGTGTATATAAACTTGTGGAGAATTTAAATCTCCCTTTTTTTGGGGGGGGGAGACTGCAACAAAACTCAGGCGTAGTGTATTACGCTACACAATGTAAGTGGCAGAACGTGGCTGGCTGATATACGACAAACTTACAGAACTGACGTAGATGCACTTAGTGCCAATTTAAATCTCCCTTTTTTGAGAGGGGAGACTGCAACAAAGCTCAGGCCCAGTGTATTACACTACACAATGTAAGTGGCAGAACGTGGCTGGAAGATGTACGACAAACTAACAGAACTGTGACGTAGATCCACTTAGTGCCAATTTAAATCTCCCTTTTTTGGGGGGGAGACTGCAACAAAACTCAGGCCCAGTGTATTACACTACACAATGTAAGTGGCAGAACGTGGCTGGAAGATATACGACAAACTAACAGAACTGTGACGTAGATCCACTTAGTGCCAATTTAAATCTCCCATTTTTGGGGGGGAGACTGCAACAAAACTCAGGCCCAGTGTATTACACTACACAATGTAAGTGGCAGAATGCGGCTGGAAGATGTACGACAAACTAACAGAACTGTGACATAGATCCACTTAGTGCCAATTTAAATCTCCCTTTGTTTGGGGGGAGACTGCACCAAAACTCAGGCCCAGTGTATTACACTACACAATGTAAGTGGCAGAATGTGGCTGGAAGATGTACGACAAACTAACAGAACTGTGACGTAGATCCACTTAGTGCCAATTTAAATCTCCCTTTTTTGGGGGGGAGACTGCAACAAAAATCAGGCCCAATGTATTAGGGTATGTGCACACGTCAGGATTTCTGGCAGAAATTTTCCTGACAAAAACCTGACATTTCTGCCAGAAATCTGCATGCTTTTTTTGCATTTTTTTTGCTGTTTTGATGTGTTTTTGATGCGCTTTTGATGCGTTTTTTCTTGCATTTTTTCCAAATGCACAGAATAGCGAGAAAAATGCCGAAAATCCGCAAAATTAATGAACATGCTGCTTTTTTTTACCGCAATGCGTTTTTTTTGCGTTAAAAATTGCATCATGTGCACAAAAATTGCAGAATGCATTCTAAATGATAGGATGCATATGTGGGTGTTTTCTAATGCATTTTTATCGCGAAAAAACCTGAACATGTGCACATACCCTTACACTACACAATGTAAGTGGCAGAACGTGGCTGGAAGATGTTCGACAAACTAACAGAACTTTGACGTACATCCACTTACTGCCAATTTAAATCTCCCTTTTTTGGGGGGGAGACTGCAACAAAACTCAGGCCCAGTGTATTACACTACACAATGTAAGTGGCAGAACGTGGCTGAAAGATACATAAAAAAATACAAGGGCTGTAGTACAATTTCAATCTCCCTACAATGATCTCAGGACAAGTATGGCAGCAATAAAAAAAGACTGCTGCACAGAAAAGTGTGGACAAATAAACAAGAGAACTTTGCAGAAAGGAGCAACAGGATTTTTGCTTTTAGAAAAGCAGTTGGTTTGCACAGCGGCATACAAACAGCAGTGCAGCTATCAGGGGAGCCTTATAAGGCAGCCTAATAAGCTACAGAGCTGATGCACAAAAATATAAACTCCACTGTTCCTGCAAAGAAAAGGTGGTGTTGGACAGTGGAAATCGCTACAGCACAAGCAGTTTTGGGGTTAATCTTCCCTCCCTAACTATATCCCTTCTTCTGATGCAGCTGCAGCAACCTCTCCCTATGCTAAGATCGGCAGAAGTAAGATGGCGGTCGGCGTGCACTCCCCTTTATAGCCCCTGTGACGCCGCAGAAAGCAAGCCAATCACTGTCATGTCCTTCTCTAAGATGGTGTGGACTGAGACCTATGTCATCACACTGCCCACACTCTGCGACCTCCTTCATTGGATGACAAATTGCGCTGAAAACGTCATATGAAACGTGACTTTGGACCTCATGGCCGATCCCACACTAGGATCAGGTCGGGTTTCACGAAACCCGACTTTACCAAAAGTCGGCGATTTTTCAATTTGTGCGATCCGTTTCACTCAACCCTAGTCGCGATATAATGGCATCATGACGTTCAATATGACCCAGCATAAACTTGTGCAGAACTGTCCCAGGCCTTAGAGTTTTAAGTCCTGGCCTAGAATGAGAGGCTTTCAGGGATTACAGCACCTGCAGCATCGAACAGAAAATGCGGCAAAAACCATTTGGGTGACAGTGTGGAGCGGAGGGGCTGGAGAGGTGAACGGTGAGATGAATTTAAGGATTTTTTTTTATTTTTTAATCTTTTCATATCCCTTTACTGTTCAGAAAGATTGTGGCCAGAGGCCACTGTATTGCTAAATCCTTGCAGAAGCAAAGTACAAAAAAAATCAACATTTTGGTAATAAGGATTTTTATACTATTCAAGTAGAATTCAATTCCACTCTAATATATTCACTCATTTCTAGTTGGAATATTACATTTGTCATCTCAAGTTAGAATGTAGGATTTGATTCACAGACTTGTACTATTTAAGGGTGTTGTTTTTTGCTTTTATTTTTCATTGTTTTCAAAAATATGACTATCATTTTGTTTTGAAAATAGCTTTTCTGTGAATTGCTAAAACATAAGTCTAAAGTGTAGTTAAATTGTTGCATATTTTCAAGAATCATATAAAACGCTCCAATCATTTGTCTGTATTGCAAGCTTACATTTTGTCATTTATTTAATCATAAACATATATAACAAATCTGACAAGTCTAGTCTAGGATATGAGGCAGTATTTTGCTAAATCTCTGCTTAGTTCTCCAGCATTGACTTTGATATTTCCTAGCAGTAATATTTATCAAATTTATGACAGTCTTACTTGCATTAAAGTATATTGCCATTTCAACAAGGCCTAACGCAGGTTGCCAGTTCTCAATAAGAAGTAAAGTACACAAACTGCTTCTTGTTGAAGTGATAAATATACACTGTTTCAGATATTATACTTGTAGAAAGTTATTTTTGTTTGCATATCTGAGAAAAAATTAATACCTTGTGCACTTGACAGAAGAGACACAACAACTAATAAGTGACAACATATTGAATAGCAGACAACTCATTTACAGTTGTAATCAAAATTGTTCAGCTCTTGATTCAAATTAGCTTTATTAGGAACATTTCTAAACTTTCGGCTGTTTACAGTAAATAAAACAAATATTTCCCATAGCTCAACACAACTCAACATAACTAATATAGCAAGTGATTTCTCTAAATTCAACGTAAAATGACACTTTTAATAAGTGCTTTCATCTCAGAATTATTCAAGTCACGTGCATACTAAAATGTCATGTTACTTAAATCATACTTTAGTGTTTAAGCACAAAAGCCACAAAGATTGAAGGCCACAACTAGAATAATTTTAGATTTTTTAAATCAAATAATTTTTATTGAAAAACTTTTTCCCTTCAATTCTTTAAAACATATATCACCATAATCAAAACATCACTTTATATAAACATGTATAAACAAAACAACCTAACATAGGGATTATAAACATGCATCATGCCAGTATATTTAATAACCTAGCTCTATACCATCCAATAATTTGCAGGCATTCTATCTTACAATCATAAATTGTTGTGAATTCTGTTGTCAAGCTCCCTCCTGTGGTCATGAATGGTACTTCGGCTGGTTCTGTCCATGGGCTTCCTCTGGTGGTTGTGAGTGGAGTTGCGGCTTCTTAGTTTCCTTCCACAGGTGACGAGGTTAATTCATTAGCTGGCTGCTCTATTTAACTCCACTTAGATCATTGCTCCATGCCACCTGTCAATGTTCCAGTATTGGTCTAGTTCTCTCCTGGATCGTTCTTGTGACCTGTCTTCCCAGCAGAAGCTAAGTTCCTGCTTGTTTTTCTCTGTTTTGCTATTTTTCTGTCCAGCTTGCTATTTTGATTTTTGTCTTGCTTGCTGGAAGCTCTGGGACGCAGAGGGAGCGCCTCCGCACCGTGAGTCGGTGCAGAGGGTCTTTTTGTGCCCTCTGCGTGGTCTTTTTGTAGTTTTTTGTGCTGACCGCAAAGTTACCTTTCCTATCCTCTGTCTGTTCAGTAAGTCGGGCCTCACTTTGCTAAATCTATTTCATCTCTGTGTTTGTAATTTTCATCTTTACTCACAGTCATATGTGGGGGGCTGCCTTTTCCTTTGGGAATTTCTCTGAGGCAAGGTAGGCTTTATTTTTCTATCTCTAGGGCTAGCTAGTTTCTTAGGCTGTGTCGAGTTGCATAGGGAGCGTTAGGAGCAATCCACGGCTATTTCTAGTGTGTGTGATAGGATTAGGGATGGCGGTCAGCAGAGTTCCCACGTCTCAGAGCTCGTCCTATATTATTAGTAACTATCAGGTCATTCCGTGTGCTCTTAACCACCAGGTCCATTATTGTCCTTACCACCAGGTCATAACAATAAATCTATGATTTTGACTTGCCTTACAGAACAATATTTTTCTAATAAACACTTTGATCCTAAATATAGGCATATTACAACACTTATAATATGTGGCACCCCTAGGGGTATTTGCCACAAAAATAGTTACTGACAGTAAGTACAAATACTAAAATAGCAAGACTGCACTACCACCTCCGGCCAGAAGGGGGAGCTCCAGAGACTCCCCTTGATCCATTCTGGTCTGAGAGAAGAAATGGCAGTTGGGCTAAGGAGCTGAAAGTGAGAGGTCATACAGTTGAATCTCTAACAGCCCTGTGACTGTTACCAGGCCTAAATCACCGGCCTGAGGAGAAGAGGGATAGAGAAAAAGGACATTGTGAGAACCGGGTAGCATTAATCACTACCCAGAACAGGCGCAAAGACGGATACCGGATCCGTGGCTGTATTCATTATATATAATACAGCAACCGGAAAAACGTGAAGTGATATCAGCTTCACTAGGGCCGGACGCAGCAACAGACACAGAGTTCAGCGGTACTCCCAGAGGGGGTAAGCCGATAAAAGGACTCGGGTTGCCCGTCGAACCAGGACCCGGAGGGGACAGATTGGGCCGGCAGCCAGTTCACATACAGCAGCAGGGCCACACAGAAATTGCGCACAATAAGAGGCGAAGACCCCGGCAGGGTCAAAGTAACTCAGAGTTCCCATACAGACTCCGGTGACAGGACTGGTTGTAAATCCTTTTATGTTAAAGTAAACTGGTTAAACGTTTCAGTGCCTCAGTCTTTCATTTGGACAATAGCCATCTATCCAGGATCGGGATCGTCACCGCTGGGAGAACCTGCTGCTGATCAAGTAAGTGCCTGTCCCCTCATGATACCCCTTACACTGTGCATTGCCTGAGGCCACAGCACCGGGTCAAGCCACCCGTGACATCCCCCTCAAGAGACAGACTCCATTGGTCCGGTGCTGGGTATCCCGGTCTCCTGGGCGTCACAATTGGCATCACGAACAGGATCTAGCCAGCCCGTATACCGGGTATTGTGTGCCGTGATTGGAGCCCAAAACTGTGAAAACTGGGATGAAAAATCTTGAAAATTGACTTTATTAAAGAAAAATCCATTCCCCATTGAAAACTATTGAAAGTGACTTTTCCCCATTGGTTATAATGGAGTAAAGATGGCCGCCATCCCCTGAGGTAATCACTTCATAACCGTTAGGCACGAGACTGTTAATTGAGCTACGCCATCACCTGAGCCCCAGTCTAACTGAAAAACTTCAGAATCCGCCATTACAGAGCGCGGTGGGTGGGAGCAGCAGGGGGCGTGTCATTGTGGGCGGCACCAAGCTGAGCGCTCTGACATCAGAGCAAGGGGAAAATCGATCCTGCTGCACAGCGGAACGAATCTACACTATCCCGACGGAAGCGGAGGACCGGAAGGGTCCGGATTAACTAAGGGGGTACAGTATGTCGCAGCACGGAGACGCCGCAGCACTCGGCAACGCTAATGCAGCTGAAAGACAGAGTGTCAATAGAGAGTCCGGCAGCGCAGCGGTGCAAGGAGTGGCGCCCATCATGCCGGTGCTGATGCCATATACCCCGGGTGGCCCATGGCTTCCAATGTATGAAGGTGAGCCTAATACCCTTGACGATTTCAGAGAAAAGATGCTGGCCCATTTTGACATGTTCCCTGTGGGTGAAGTTCAGCGTGTTAGTCTCCTGATGATGCAGTTAAGTGGCCATGCTAAGCGAGAAGTCACAGCATGGGCAGCTGATCTAAAAGGCACTGTTGAACGCATATTTGCTGGATTAAAAGCTACATTTGAAACCACGGCCAGCAGCAAAGCTAAAATACGATTCTTTAGTTGCAAACAAAAAGCTAATGAGCGCGTGAGAGACTTTGCCTTAAACCTGCAGGAAGCCCTTAAATCACTTACACTGGCTGAACCCATTTTTAACACCAGAGCGGATAAACTGCTAAGAGATCAATTTATTGAGGGACTCTACACCCCTTCTCACCGGGGGCATGTGAGCATGCTTGTTTTTAAGAACCCTGAATTGACATTTGCCCAATTAAAGGAGAGCGCTATACGTCTCCAGCTGGCAGAGGCACCTCGGGATCAGGATCCTGCGCAACCCATGGCAGAGGCACCTCAACAACAGGGAGTGCCAGTGACATCAGCTATGTCTGGGGCCATTGCTAAGCCCCTGGGGCCCAGTACTAATGAGGCTCTTCAACAAAAGCTTGACTCTTTAGCTGATGTGGTTGCTTCAATGGCTAAAACCATGCAGGAGATGAGAGGACACAAGATGGAGTTGGCAAACTGTAGAGAGGATGTTCCATGGATGAGACCCCGGAGATACCCGACATGGAGAGGACAACCCCGCGACCGCTACCAACCGGATGGACAGCCCATTTGCCGCCATTGCCAGCAGCCGGGCCACTTTGCACGAGATTGTGATTTAAACGGGAATCCCCTGGAAATGCGGGCCGCTTCGCAGGAATGAACTTTCAAGGCCCAACACCCTGGCACGACAGGTACATCGGAGGACGACCCATTATCCCTATCGTGCTGGACGGAATTCCCCTCAACGCTTTGCTGGACACAGGTTCCCAGATTTCATCTATACCGTATATCCTTTATAAGAGGTACTGGGCTGATGCAGATATTGATAAAGGGCCCTCTGATGTTGAACTAGATATATGGGCCAGTAATGGTAAGTTGGTACCGAAACTAGGATTCAGGGAGATGACCATAAAGATTGGTAAAGTAGAACTGAAGAAACAGGGTATAATTGTTGTTGATGTTGACCGGCGGAACTGTGAACCAACTGTATTGATAGGAATGAATGTGTTAGAGAACTGCTTTTCCGAAGTCATTTCTGTCTTACAGCAAATTGCTGAAACTGCCCAATCCTGCCAGCAGAGAGTTCTCCGGAGGGAAATAAAAGTATTGATGTTAAGGCAACAGGTAGAAGTTGCAGGTGGAGAAATCGGCAGTGTGAGGGTAAGTGATCCAACGTCTATTGTAATCCCACCAAAAACAGAAATGCTGGTATGGTGTAGAGCAGCCATTGGTACTAAGGGACGAGATTATCAAGCCTTAATAGAACCAGTGTACACCGACAGCAGGCCCACTATACTCACAGCACGAGGGATAGTCGAGGTACACCGGGGACGAGTGCCGGTACGACTTTTGAACTGTGGAGAGGAAGAGGTCACTTTGCCAAGGTATGCTACAATGGCAAAGCTATATACTGTTGACAACAATGCCATCACAACCATTGAGCCCTTAGAACCAACCTGTCAGGTGGAAGGCAATGGCTCAGATGGAGAAATGGAGGATTGGTGCCAACAGCTACACGTGGGCATAAATTCAACACCTACCCATCAAAAACAAGGGGTGTATAGGCTAGTGACGGAATATGAACAAGTCTTCAGTAAACACCCATTGGACTTCGGACGGATAGAAGGGGTAGAACACACAATCCCCACAGGTGACCATCCCCCAATAAAAGAAAGATATAGACCCATACCGCCCGCTCACTATCAATGTGCAAAAGATATGCTGAGGGAAATGAAACAGGCCGGGGTAATAAGAGACAGCTGTAGCCCCTGGGCGGCCCCTCTAGTGATTGTCAAAAAAAAGGACGGAACCATGAGAATGTGCGTAGACTACCGGAAGATTAATAACATCACCCATAAAGACGCCTACCCCTTGCCTAGGATAGAAGAGTCCTTAACTGCTTTGAAATCTGCTAATTATTTTTCCACCTTAGACTTAACAAGCGGGTATTGGCAAGTCCCTGTGGCTGAGAGAGATAAGGAAAAGACGGCATTCACCACACCAATGGGTCTATGTGAATTTAATCGCATGCCGTTCGGACTCTGCAACGCATCCGGTACCTTCCAGCGGCTGATGGAATGCTGCCTCGGACACAAGAACTTCGAGACCGTCCTCCTGTACCTAGATGATGTGATCGTCTACTCAAAGACTTACGAACAACACTTAATAGACCTGGCAGAAGTGTTCGAAGCCTTATCCAGGTATGGCATGAAAGTCAAGCCATCCAAATGTCACCTTCTCAAGCCAAAGGTACAGTACCTGGGACACATCGTGAGTTCGGAGGGAGTAGCACCAGATCCCGAGAAAATAAGCGCCATAAGGGATTGGCCAAGACCTACCAGCGCAAAAGAAGTGAGACAATTCCTGGGATTGGTGGGTTACTATCGCAGATTTATAAAAGGATTTACCAAGTTGGCAGCACCCTTGCAAGACACCTTGGTAGGGCAGACGAAGAAACCTTCAAACCGAAACCCTCCTTTTCAGTGGAACGACGAAAGGGAAGACTCCTTTGAACAACTAAAGAAGGCACTAACCGGAGAAGAGGTTCTGGCATACCCAGATTACCATAAACCTTTCATCCTCTACACCGATGCCAGTAATGTGGGACTAGGAGCGGTGCTGTCACAAAAGCAAGAAGGTCGGGAGAAAGTCATCGCCTTTGCAAGTAGAAAGCTCCGGCCTACTGAAAGAAATTCAGAAAATTACAGCTCCTTCAAATTGGAACTACTGGCAGTAGTTTGGGCTGTGACGGAGCGTTTCAAACACTATCTGGCCGCTGCAGAATTTATTGTCTATACTGACAACAATCCGTTGACCCACCTGGACACAGCCAAATTAGGTGCGTTAGAACAGCGATGGATAGCCCGGTTATCTAATTACAACTTCATAATCAAGTATCGAGCAGGTCGCAAGAATGGAAATGCCGATGCCCTATCCCGGATGCCACACTTGAGAGATGTAGAAGAGGAAACGGGGGAGCTTGAAGAAATTGAACTACCAGCCTTCCATCGTCCCAAGGCAAAACATCATCAGTCAAGTACCTATCAGAAACAACAAGAGGTGAATTTTAATCCGTTAGCACACCATAGATGGGCTGACACCCAAGACAGCAATCCGGCTGTGAAGTTGATGAAGGAACTGTTGACTGAGCAAAGTGCATATCCCTATGAGGATGCCCCAGAAGAGACGCATCAACTCTGGAAAGAGAGAGGCAAAATGTTCCTGTATCAAGGGAAGCTCTGTAGAAGATACACCAATCCGAAAACACATGAATTGGTTTGGCAGATTATTGTGCCTAAACAAGATGTGAAGATGGTCCTCGAAGCTTACCATAATGGTGCTGGTCACTTCGGTTGGAAAAAGTTAGAAGTACTTCTAAGAGAAAGATTTTATTGGGTCGGGATGAGAAAATCAATCGAACAGTGGTGCAGAAATTGTGGCCCGTGTAACCTCAGAAGAAACGATCAAAAGAACCAAAGAGCACCACTGCAGCCCATAATCACCAAAGAACCACTTGAACTTGTAGCCATGGACCACGTGAAGTTGACACCAAGCCGGTCCGGCTATGTCTATGCCTTGACCATCGTGGACCATTATTCACGTTTCTTGGTAGTAGTACCCGTAAAAGATCTGACAGCAAAAACAGCAGCCAAAGCATTCCAAACGTACTTTTGTAGACCCCATGGATATCCGGAACAGGTTCTCACCGACCAAGGTACAGCCTTTGAATCAGAGATCTTCAGAGAATTCTGTAATATGTATGGTTGCAAAAAGATCCGGACGACGGCCTATCATCCACAAACAAACGGCTTATGCGAGAAGATGAACCATATTGTAATAGACCTACTAAAGACTTTACCTGAGACAGAAAGGAATCAATGGCCAGAGAAATTGCCTGACTTGGTGGATCTGTATAATCATGTCCCGGTGAGCTCCACCAACTGTACCCCAGCTTACCTTATGCGTGCAAGACCCGGCCAATTACCAATCGATCTAGAAATGGGAATTCTGAAACCAGACGCAGAAGTTCAAGACTCCAATTGGGATATCATACGGCAAAAGCAGTATCGCCAAGTGCAAGAGAGTGTGGAAAGAAGCCTTCAGCAAACTAGAGAAAGACAAGAGCGAACTTTCAACCAGAATGCTCTAGCGACCCCATTAAGACCGGGTGACCAAGTGCTCAAGAGAAATCGTCGAACCAATAAACTGGACAATCAGTGGGAAGCCGTACCCTACACAGTTTTACCAACAAGAGTGGATAATCCTAAAATGTGTCTCATTAGCAAAAACGGAGGCTTAACATCTGTACTAGTGTCAAGAGACAATCTTAAATTGTGTCCGGAAGCATTGAAAGAGCCAGACGTTGTCCAGCCAGAACCAGAAGTTATTCAACCCATACAGGTTCAACCAGTAAAGGAAAAAGAAGAGGAAGTGTATCACACCTGTATAGGAGACTTTCCCAAAACCCTACTAACATACCATGGTGCAGTAGTGGTTCCCATGGTGGCCATTTACCCAACACCGAACCCAATACCAGAAGTCCCAAGACAGGAAGGGGCTGACCCCGTACTACAGGAGGTTCCAGGCCAGGAAGAACAGATTCCTGGTCAGAGTAATCCCATTCACGGTGGACTTGCCAACTCCATAGTCGTGGAATTATCTTTAGCAGAGCGGGCAGATACTACATCCGCAGTAGACAGTAGTACACCACATGAAGAGACACCGCTATTACGTAGATCACAGCGTAGTACCCAGGGTCAATTACCGGCCAGGTATGCAGATTACCAACTATAAAGCTCATAATGTGAATTGTATATATGTTATGCCGTATATAGTTAAACAGAAAATGTAGTATAGTCATTGTTATCAGTCTGCAACGTTTAAGCCCAGTGCCTACAGAGACTTGTCTGTATGAACTTATTGCATATTCTTGAACTTTTTATCAGCCCGGAGGCACTAAATCAAAGCTCCGGAAAGACTGCTTTTTGAACTTTGCTTTTTGCTCTTTTTGAACTTTCTTTAGACTTTATATTGATAACTCCGTTGGAAAAATGGAACTAAATTCCTGGACACTAGTAACATAGTAACATAGTAACATAGTTAGTAAGGCCGAAAAAAGACATTTGTCCATCCAGTTCAGCCTATATTCCATCATAATAAGTACCCAGATCTACGTCCTTCTACAGAACCTAATAATTGTATGATACAATATTGTTCTGCTCCAGGAAGACATCCAGGCCTCTCTTGAACCCCTCGACTGAGTTCGCCATCACCACCTCCTCAGGCAAGTACTAAGTACAGTGCCTTTCCTAATACCTTCAAGGATAGAACTGTATTAATGGACGCTATTTGAAGTGACTTTTTACAGAACTCTATTTTTGTTTCCATGAGTGGTTTTTGTAACTTTTCATTTTTAAGACTCTGTACATATTAATTGTTATTTCAAAATGTTATTGTCCCACAGTCCCGGAGTACTGTTCTTAACTAAGGGGGAATGTGGCACCCCTAGGGGTATTTGCCACAAAAATAGTTACTGACAGTAAGTACAAATACTAAAATAGCAAGACTGCACTACCACCTCCGGCCAGAAGGGGGAGCTCCAGAGACTCCCCTTGATCCATTCTGGTCTGAGAGAAGAAATGGCAGTTGGGCTAAGGAGCTGAAAGTGAGAGGTCATACAGTTGAATCTCTAACAGCCCTGTGACTGTTACCAGGCCTAAATCACCGGCCTGAGGAGAAGAGGGATAGAGAAAAAGGACATTGTGAGAACCGGGTAGCATTAATCACTACCCAGAACAGGCGCAAAGACGGATACCGGATCCGTGGCTGTATTCATTATATATAATACAGCAACCGGAAAAACGTGAAGTGATATCAGCTTCACTAGGGCCGGACGCAGCAACAGACACAGAGTTCAGCGGTACTCCCAGAGGGGGTAAGCCGATAAAAGGACTCGGGTTGCCCGTCGAACCAGGACCCGGAGGGGACAGATTGGGCCGGCAGCCAGTTCACATACAGCAGCAGGGCCACACAGAAATTGCGCACAATAAGAGGCGAAGACCCCGGCAGGGTCAAAGTAACTCAGAGTTCCCATACAGACTCCGGTGACAGGACTGGTTGTAAATCCTTTTATTTTAAAGTAAACTGGTTAAACGTTTCAGTGCCTCAGTCTTTCATTTGGACAATAGCCATCTATCCAGGATCGGGATCGTCACCGCTGGGAGAACCTGCTGCTGATCAAGTAAGTGCCTGTCCCCTCATGATACCCCTTACACTGTGCATTGCCTGAGGCCACAGCACCGGGTCAAGCCACCCGTGACATCCCCCTCAAGAGACAGACTCCATTGGTCCGGTGCTGGGTATCCCAGTCTCCTGGGCGTCACAAATACATGTTGAATAATCTTATACGCATTATAGTGATGTATCCCGCCTAAACATCGACCTCTTCCCTCCCAGTAAGTCAAATTGTCTCTCCAGCAACAACCCTCTTGATGGCGTTCCAGGTGTATCCAACCGTTGACCCCACATTCTCTCAAATTTATTTATTGTGTTTCATTTTTTTGTATAGAATATACATTGAGGATAGGGAAAAAATAGGAACAAAGACAGCTCACCTGTCTCAGAAGAAATCCAATATTTGCACGGAGCTTCCCTGATCAGAGATGTTGTCCATAGCAATACCCTCAGGGTTACTGCTATTGAAAAAGTATTTAAGCTCCATAGAGGGGGCGATTTCAGATGAAAAGTGTTAAACTGTGAATAACATAGTAACATAGTAACATAGTTAGTAAGGCCGAAGAAAGACATTTGTCCATCCAGTTCAGCCTATATTCCATCATAATAAATCCCCAGATCTACGTCCTTCTACAGAACCTAATAATTGTATGATACAATATTGTTCTGCTCCAGGAAGACATCCAGGCCTCTCTTGAACCCCTCGACTGAGTTCGCCATCACCACCTCCTCAGGCAAGCAATTCCAGATTCTCACTGCCCTAACAGTAAAGAATCCTCTTCTATGTTGGTGGAAAAACCTTCTCTCCTCCAGACGCAAAGAATGCCCCCTTGTGCCCGTCACCTTCCTTGGTATAAACAGATCCTCAGCGAGATATTTGTATTGTCCCCTTATATACTTATACATGGTTATTAGATCGCCCCTCAGTCGTCTTTTTTCTAGACTAAATAATCCTAATTTCGCTAATCTATCTGGGTATGGTAGTTCTCCCATCCCCTTTATTAATTTTGTTGCCCTCCTTTGTACTCTCTCTAGTTCCATTATATCCTTCATGAGCACCGGTGCCCAAAACTGGACACAGTACTCCATGTGCGGTCTAACTAGGGATTTGTACAGAGGCAGTATAATGCTCTCATCATGTGTATCCAGACCTCTTTTAATGCACCCCATGATCCTGTTTGCCTTGGCAGCTGCTGCCTGGCACTGGCTGCTCCAGGTAAGTTTATCATTAACTAGGATCCCCAAGTCCTTCTCCCTGTCAGATTTACCCAGTGGTTTCCCGTTCAGTGTGTAATGGTGATATTGATTCCTTCTTCCCATGTGTATAACCTTACATTTATCATTGTTAAACCTCATCTGCCACCTTTCAGCCCAAGTTTCCAACTTATCCAGATCCATCTGTAGCAGAATACTATCTTCTCTTGTATTAACTGCTTTACATAGTTTTGTATCATCTGCAAATATCGATATTTTACTGTGTAAACCTTCTACCAGATCATTAATGAATATGCTGAAGAGAACAGGTCCCAATACCGACCCCTGCGGTACCCCACTGGTCACAGCGACCCAGTTAGAGACTATACCATTTATAACCACCCTCTGCTTTCTATCACTAAGCCAGTTACTAACCCATTTACACACATTTTCCCCCAGACCAAGCATTCTCATTTTGTGTACCAACCTCTTGTGCGGCACGGTGTCAAACGCTTTGGAAAAATCGAGATATACCACGTCCAATGACTCACCGTGGTCCAGCCTATAGCTTACCTCTTCATAAAAACTGATTAGATTGGTTTGACAGGAGCGATTTCTCATAAACCCATGCTGATATGGAGTTAAACAGTTATTCTCATTGAGATAATCCAGAATAACATCCCTCAGAAACCCTTCAAATATTTTACCAACAATAGAGGTTAGACTTACTGGCCTATAATTTCCAGGTTCACTTTTAGAGCCCTTTTTGAATATTGGCACCACATTTGCTATGCGCCAGTCCTGCGGAACAGATCCTGTCGCTATAGAGTCCCTAAAAATAAGAAATAATGGTTTATCTATTACATTACTTAGTTCTCTTAGTACTCGTGGGTGTATGCCATCCGGACCCGGAGATTTATCTATTTTAATCTTATTTAGCCGATTTCGCACCTCTTCTTGAGTTAGATTGGTGACCCTTAATATAGGGTTTTCATTGTTTCTTGGGATTTCACCTAGCATTTCATTTTCCACCGTGAATACCGTGGAGAAGAAGGTGTTTAATATGTTAGCTTTTTCCTCGTCATCTACAACCATTCTTTCCTCACTATTTTTTAAGGGGCCTACATTTTCAGTTTTTATTCTTTTACTATTGATATAGTTGAAGAACAGTTTGGGATTAGTTTTACTCTCCTTAGCAATGTGCTTCTCTGTTTCCTTTTTGGCAGCTTTAATTAGTTTTTTAGATAAAGTATTTTCCTCCCTATAGTTTTTTAAAGCTTCAATGGTGCCATCCTGCTTTAGTAGTGCAAATGCTTTCTTTTTACTGTTAATTGCCTGTCTTACTTCTTTGTTTAGCCATATTGGGTTTTTCCTATTTCTAGTCCTTTTATTCCCACAAAGTATAAACCGCTTACACTGCCTATTAAGGATGTTTTTAAACATTTCCCATTTATTATCTGTATTCTTATTTCTGAGGATATTGTCCCAGTCTACCAGATTAAGGGCATCTCTAAGCTGGTCAAACTTTGCCTTCCTAAAGTTCAGTGTTTTTGTGACTCCCTGACAAGTCCCCCTAGTGAAAGACAGGTGAAACTGTACAATATTGTGGTCGCTATTTCCTAGATGCCCAACCACCTGCAGATTTGTTATTCTGTCAGGTCTATTAGATAGTATTAGGTCTAAAAGTGCTGCTCCTCTGGTTGGATTCTGCACCAATTGTGAAAGATAATTTTTCTTGGTTATTAGCAGAAACCTGTTGCCTTTATGGGTTTCACAGGTTTCACTTTCCCAGTTAATATCCGGGTAGTTAAAGTCCCCCATAACCAGGACCTCATTATGGGTTGCAGCTTCATCTATCTGCTTTAGAAGTAGACTCTCCATGGTTTCTGTTATATTTGGGGGTTTGTAACAGACCCCAATGAGAATTTTGTTACCATTTTTCCCTCCATGAATTTCGACCCATATGGACTCGACATCCTCATTTCCTTCGCTAATATCCTCCCTTAAAGTGGACTTTAGACAAGACTTTACATAGAGACAAACCCCTCCTCCTCTCCGATTTTTACGATCCTTTCTAAACAGACTGTAACCCTGTAAGTTAACTGCCCAGTCATAGCTTTCATCTAACCATGTCTCGGTTATTCCCACTATGTCAAAGTTACCTGTAGATATTTCTGCTTCTAGTTCTTCCATCTTGTTTGTCAGGCTTCTGGCGTTTGCGAGCATGCAGTTTAGAGGATTTTGTTTTGTTCCAATCTCCTCGCTGTGGATTGCTTTAGAAATGTTCTTACCTCCCATCTGAGTATGTTTTCCTGGGTCTTCTTTGTTCAAGTCTAATGTTTTTCTTCCCGTCCCCTCTTCTTCTAGTTTAACGCCCTCCTGATGAGTGTAGCGAGTCTTCTGGCAAATGTGTGTTTCCCAGGTTTGTTGAGGTGTAGTCCATCTCTGGCGAGGAGTCCATCGTACCAGTAATTCACACCGTGGTCCAGGAATCCGAATCCTTGTTGTCTGCACCATCGTCTTAGCCAGTTGTTTGCATCAAGGATCCTGTTCCATCTCCTGGTGCCATGCCCGTCTACTGGAAGGATAGAAGAAAAAACTACCTGTGCATCCAGTTCCTTTACTTTCTTCCCCAACTCTTCAAAGTCTTTGCAGATTGTCGGTAGGTCTTTCCTTGCCGTGTCATTGGTGCCAACATGTATCAGAAGAAATGGGTGGACGTCCTTGGAGCTGAAGAGCTTTGGTATCCTATCGGTCACATCCTTGATCATCGCACCTGGAAGGCAGCATACTTCTCTTGCAGTTATGTCCGGTCTGCAGATGGCTGCTTCTGTGCCTCTCAGTAGTGAGTCTCCCACCACCACCACTCTTCGTTGCTTCTTGGCTGTACTTTTTGCTGTCACTTGTTGCTGTGTGCCCTTTTCTTTTTTGCTTGCTGGTATTGCTTCATCCTTAGGTGTGCCATCTTCATCCTCTACAAAGATTTGATATCGGTTCTTCAGTTGTGTGGTTGTTGATTTCTCCATGGTCTTCTTGCTTCTTTTGGTCACATGCTTCCACTCATCTTCTTTTGGAGGTTCTCTGACACTTTTTTCACCTTCTGTGACCAGTAGAGATGCTTCTGTTCTGTCTAGAAAGTCTTCATTCTCTTTGATGAGTTTCAAAGTTGCTATTCTTTCTTCCAGACCCCGCACCTTTTCTTCTAAAAGGGCCACTAGTCTACACTTCTGACAGGTGAAATTTGATTCTTCTTCTGGTCGGTCTGTGAACATGTAGCACATGCTGCAGCTCACCATGTAGGTTGTCACATCTGCCATGTTGCTCCTAGATCCTGCTGACTTCCTGTGTGTTTTCCTTCTTGTGTAATCTACTTAGCCAAGTTCTCTTGCAATAATATCCTACAGGCAAAAATTCGTAAGGCGCGCGGTTTGGCGATGCTTTCCAAGCAGCTGGTCCCGGCTGTACCCAACGATCTTCTAGCTTAGGGAGACTTCGCTTTTCCCAGAATGCACCTGGAATATGCAAATTAGCCTCCTCAAGCTTGAATCCCTGGTTTGGCGATGCTTTCCAAGCAGCTGGTCCCGGCTGTACCCAACGATCTTCTAGCTTAGGGAGACTTCGCTTTTCCCAGAATGCACCTGGAATATGCAAATTAGCCTCCTCAAGCTTGAATCCCTGGTTTGGCGATGCTTTCCAAGCAGCTGGTCCCGGCTGTACCCAACGATCTTCTAGCTTAGGGAGACTTCGCTTTTCCCAGAATGCACCTGGAATATGCAAATTAGCCTCCTCAAGCTTGAATCCCTGGTTTGGCGATGCTTTCCAAGCAGCTGGTCCCGGCTGTACCCAACGATCTTCTAGCTTAGGGAGACTTCGCTTTTCCCAGAATGCACCTGGAATATGCAAATTAGCCTCCTCAAGCTTGAATCCCTGGTTTGGCGATGCTTTCCAAGCAGCTGGTCCCGGCTGTACCCAACGATCTTCTAGCTTAGGGAGACTTCGCTTTTCCCAGAATGCACCTGGAATATGCAAATTAGCCTCCTCAAGCTTGAATCCCTGGTTTGGCGATGCTTTCCAAGCAGCTGGTCCCGGCTGTACCCAACGATCTTCTAGCTTAGGGAGACTTCGCTTTTCCCAGAATGCACCTGGAATATGCAAATTAGCCTCCTCAAGCTTGAATCCCTGGTTTGGCGATGCTTTCCAAGCAGCTGGTCCCGGCTGTACCCAACGATCTTCTAGCTTAGGGAGACTTCGCTTTTCCCAGAATGCACCTGGAATATGCAAATTAGCCTCCTCAAGCTTGAATCCCTGGTTTGGCGATGCTTTCCAAGCAGCTGGTCCCGGCTGTACCCAACGATCTTCTAGCTTAGGGAGACTTCGCTTTTCCCAGAATGCACCTGGAATATGCAAATTAGCCTCCTCAAGCTTGAATCCCTGGTTTGGCGATGCTTTCCAAGCAGCTGGTCCCGGCTGTACCCAACGATCTTCTAGCTTAGGGAGACTTCGCTTTTCCCAGAATGCACCTGGAATATGCAAATTAGCCTCCTCAAGCTTGAATCCCTGGTTTGGCGATGCTTTCCAAGCAGCTGGTCCCGGCTGTACCCAACGATCTTCTAGCTTAGGGAGACTTCGCTTTTCCCAGAATGCACCTGGAATATGCAAATTAGCCTCCTCAAGCTTGAATCCCTGGTTTGGCGATGCTTTCCAAGCAGCTGGTCCCGGCTGTACCCAACGATCTTCTAGCTTAGGGAGACTTCGCTTTTCCCAGAATGCACCTGGAATATGCAAATTAGCCTCCTCAAGCTTGAATCCCTGGTTTGGCGATGCTTTCCAAGCAGCTGGTCCCGGCTGTACCCAACGATCTTCTAGCTTAGGGAGACTTCGCTTTTCCCAGAATGCACCTGGAATATGCAAATTAGCCTCCTCAAGCTTGAATCCCTGGTTTGGCGATGCTTTCCAAGCAGCTGGTCCCGGCTGTACCCAACGATCTTCTAGCTTAGGGAGACTTCGCTTTTCCCAGAATGCACCTGGAATATGCAAATTAGCCTCCTCAAGCTTGAATCCCTGGTTTGGCGATGCTTTCCAAGCAGCTGGTCCCGGCTGTACCCAACGATCTTCTAGCTTAGGGAGACTTCGCTTTTCCCAGAATGCACCTGGAATATGCAAATTAGCCTCCTCAAGCTTGAATCCCTGGTTTGGCGATGCTTTCCAAGCAGCTGGTCCCGGCTGTACCCAACGATCTTCTAGCTTAGGGAGACTTCGCTTTTCCCAGAATGCACCTGGAATATGCAAATTAGCCTCCTCAAGCTTGAATCCCTGGTTTGGCGATGCTTTCCAAGCAGCTGGTCCCGGCTGTACCCAACGATCTTCTAGCTTAGGGAGACTTCGCTTTTCCCAGAATGCACCTGGAATATGCAAATTAGCCTCCTCAAGCTTGAATCCCTGGTTTGGCGATGCTTTCCAAGCAGCTGGTCCCGGCTGTACCCAACGATCTTCTAGCTTAGGGAGACTTCGCTTTTCCCAGAATGCACCTGGAATATGCAAATTAGCCTCCTCAAGCTTGAATCCCTGGTTTGGCGATGCTTTCCAAGCAGCTGGTCCCGGCTGTACCCAACGATCTTCTAGCTTAGGGAGACTTCGCTTTTCCCAGAATGCACCTGGAATATGCAAATTAGCCTCCTCAAGCTTGAATCCCTGGTTTGGCGATGCTTTCCAAGCAGCTGGTCCCGGCTGTACCCAACGATCTTCTAGCTTAGGGAGACTTCGCTTTTCCCAGAATGCACCTGGAATATGCAAATTAGCCTCCTCAAGCTTGAATCCCTGGTTGAATCCTTTTGGATTTTTAAAATGCAGACACGTGTGCCGTTTAAACAAATGGTTGGGTTTAATACTGCAGCTTCACTCTTTTTTTGAGGGTTTAGACTCTGCAAGAATAATTATTTTTATTTTTTCATCAGTCTTTATTAATTCTAGTTTTTCCAGCGGGTTTTCTTACCAACAAAATCACCACCATTGTCATGTTTGCTGCTTTCCTTACTGTGGTTTTTGCAATTTACTATTTAATTATCACAAGGTATTTCAGTGAATGTTATATTCTTAAATTCATGTTGTTTCTAAATGGTTAATTGCTTGGGGGGTTTCCGGCTGCTCTCGTGATGTTTTTAATTAATGCACCTGTTTCCTGTATTCCGTTTTGTATTTAACACCAATGATGTGGGTCTGTTTTCAGACCATTAATTTGACCTGATTGGTCGAAACGCGTCGGTTTGGACCACCAGGGACACCATGGAATAAACTATGTGAAATCCCTATTGTAACTGGGTCAAATTCCATGTCATCTTCTAATATTCCCAGTAAAATATTTAGAATTGAGAGTCCTCAGTGGTTGATACCTTTTAATGGCTATTGGTAACTATCAACCACTGAGGACTCTCAATTCTAAATATTTTTCTATCTACTGGCTAACACGGTACCAAGATATATTTCTGTCCTGTATTAATATTCCCAGTAAGCATTTTTTGGGATCTGGTTGTACATCAATGTTCTATTCCCTTTTAATGATAAGCAGCACTCCCTTGCAGTGTTTTCCTAACTCTTGGCACTCTCATAGCATATGCGGTAGACCTGCATCATTCATTTTACATCCTGGACACTCAGCATTGTATAGATATCTTATGGTAAGATAATAAGAGTCTTATATTTCCTATGTATTAATATAATCTGGGAAAATCTCTGTGCCTCATTTAATAATAATTGAGGTACCAACTACCGATTTCCATTGATTCCCCAGGATCGACCTCACATTCTCCTCCCTTTTTTGTTTGGCTGGTGAAGGGAATAAGTAAACAATAAGTACTGAAAAGTAGGATGCAAATACCATAAATACGACCTTTGGTGTTCCTCTTTTCCAATACAAAATGTATTAAATGGCTTATTATCTATTCGTAAAGGGGTTGTTTTTTGTACATTAAATGAATGCCTAAGCTCAAGATACTTATAGAATTGTTTGTCAACCCGAATTCCACCTTCAGTTGATCAAAAAACTTAAGTATCTCATAAGATAGTATATGATGATTTGTATATATTTGTTTTTCCATCCAACTCCGGAATCCATCTAATTTATAACACTCTCCATATTTATTATTAAACCATAGAGGCATATACTCATTACAGTCTCCCATAGCCATTATATGTTTACCTCTATCCCATATCTTATAGAGCAGTGAAAGTGTTGGGTATGTTGACTTTTTGGGGGGGATATTCCATGGTGTTCTTGCGGTAACTAACCTCATAGCACTACTTGGGTTTTCAGCACTATTCTAACCATTAAAATGTTGTAGTTGTGCTGCTACATAGTATATTAGTGCATTAGAGGTTGCTAAATAATTTTAGATTTTTAAACATATTGTAAACAAATATGTGGGTGCCTTTTCTGGTATATAATAATGTTTAAAAAAAAAATAGAGAAATAATTAGCACACCAATAATTGTGGAGGGATAAATTGTACATCAAAAAATAATTTTATTATTATAATTATTATGCAAGATAATTATCAACTGCCCAACCATAAAGTGCATTCCCTCCAAAAAAAATGCCAGTACATTATCGAAATCATTGGTCAATGACAAACAACATACAATTATATAAAATATACATTTTTTGCAGTGTCACATGGTTGGTTAATATTTTGATAAATCATTCATCTGATCCCTGTCCTTTATGCTACATGATCAGTAGTTTTAACAACATATTTTTGTCATGCGCCATTTTTTCTGCATAATTACTATGCTTAACCGTAGCAACTTTGTGACATTGCAAAATGTATACTTTAGATGCAATTGTCTTTTGTTTTGTTTTTATTTTTTTCATTGGACAATGATTAAGCTAATATTCTTGCTTATACAAGAACATTTTTCTTGGAATGCACTTAACGATTGGGTAGTTGTTTACTTTTTTATATAATAATAATAATATAAATAATTTTTATTCCCTCTGCATTAATTGGTGTGATAATTCTTTCTGAAGATATATATTTTTTTCTCACTTTTAGCATTAAATGTAATGTTAAAAATTGTTGCCAATGGGTTTTATTTTCATATCATAATGTGTTTTACTGAAAAAAAAATATTTTTAAATTTTGCTCCCCTGTTCTTCCTACCTACAGACTGACCTTTGCACATGGTTATTAGATGTACCAATACAAAAGATAGTCTGTGGCAATCTAGTGTTGCATATGTGCATGTGGATTTTATGAAAAAAAAAATGGAAGTATGTGTCTAGAATAACTGCAAAGGTCAGTGTGAAAATTGCAAGATTTCATTTCATTATGGCATGAAAAATAAAAAATGAAAGCCCAATAATTAATTAAAAGAATATTCATTTAACATAAAAACCTGATTTAAACTGTGGCTCATTTTCTAATGACAGGTTCCTTTTAGATTGTTCTTGTATGATTTATTACAAAAAACAGAAGGTTTGCACATTTTGCCATTAAATCAAATATTCAATGGTAGTTAAATAATTTTGATTGAAACTTTAATTGTGAATTTATGCTTGGTCAAGTTATTTTGTCCCATTAACAGGGTACCGAGGCCTAACCTGTTCTCTGTGGATTGAGGTTTGATGTAAAATTTTACGTAATTAGGTGAAGAGGTTATTATAATGTCTTGCAGGGAAACATATAAGGGGGACTCAAGATACCAATACACATTAGACAGCTGTTGAACTTTCTTCTAATCCCTCCCATACAATTGACATGGGAAGAAGGGAGTAATCTCCCAACAGACACCTTTCTACTGGGAAAATAAATGGTTGGGTTATTAAAACGTACAGGGCATCTGTCATGTAAAAAAGCACTGTTCGCCTACAGATATGAAGTTAATCTCCAGGTTACTAGAGTTCTAAATCTGTGTGGCCACCACACTGAAAGCACAGCTACTGGGAGGAAACTAATGCTATTCCTTATTCTTCCCAGAAGCCTCTGGATTTCAGTCTTTGAGGCTCAGCTTCAGTCACTGCTCAGTACATAGTGAACTGCAACTGCAGCCCGACTTTAACTTTGACTGCTGGCTATGTACTGATGTACTATAGACATGGACTGACGTTGTGGAAAGTGTGGAAAGTGTGCTTCCTCAATGTCCCAACCCTTAGGAAGGTTAATGGATTATATCTAAAGAATGATGGTTTGCATGATGTCAATGATACTGTATAGATACTGTAGAGATTGTGGTGTCAATCCGTGCAATTGTTTGATTGTACTGATTTGGCTCCATTCTACAACTTTTGCTGTATTATGGAGCACGTTATTGCAAAGCGAGTTGTAGGACAATTTAATACATCAACATGTCTTTGGAAAATCTTGTCTTTGATGATAATACACTCTTGTGATGTCTACTAACAAGCAAATTTGCCTAACTTCAGCAGTTTCACTGATTATGACTGGAAATTCGATTCACAACAAATTTATTCAATGCAAATGGGATGCACATTGTTTTGCTTTGAGCTCTCTCCAAGTTGTATAGGTATGGCCTCTTGATTAGCCCATATAGTTCAACTATTTTATTTTTTATCGTTGCTTTTCCATCCTCATTAGCCTTTATCAATTTAGTGATTTTTTGATCTGAGAGTTAAGATAGGTCTTCCCAAAATTTAGATTAATAAACTGTGACCGTGCTTGCTTTTGTTTGAGAGACGTACAGGTGGTTTATCTTTGTTTTCTCATGTTCAGCACTTTGGCTCTGCATCTGGGTTCTGTTGTAACTGCTCGCTTGAAGTTTTTAGGTTTGCGCTAACTTCAACCATTTCTTGAGAAGTAGTCTAATTGCTATTCTCATTTGAAAGTGGTGCTCTTGTAACCTTGAATTTAAGACTACATTTATATCCCATAAATTTTAGACAAGTAGAGACTGTAAGAATATTTCTCAGGTTCTGTTTTGAAGTCCCTTAATGCATTCTGTATGTATAGTTGTGCTCAAAAGTTTATGTACTCCAGCAGAATTTTTGCTTTTTTGGCCTTTTTTCAGAGACTATGAATAATGGCACCAAAACTTTTTCTCCACTCACGGTTAGTGGTTTGGTGAAGCCATTTATTGTCAATCTACTGTGTTTTCTCTTTATTAATCATAATGACAACCCAAAACATCCAAATAATCCTGATCAAAGGTCCACATACCCTGGTGATTTTGGCCTGATAACATGCACAGAAGTTGACACAAATGGGTTTGAATGGCTAAAAAAGGTATCAGTCTTATAGAATAAAAATATAGTTTGTCGCGCTAATCCTTATTGTAGTCATTTATATGCATAAAAATGAATATTTAATGAACATGTATTTCCACTATTGGTTCCACAAAATAAAAAAGCCGAGTGTTAGGGGTTGAGTTCCCACCTCTGCACAGGGGGAATCTCGGGCCATCTCCGCTGCGGTCTCCCATTCTTCTCCAGCTTCAGTGGAGCCTGCTCAGCAGAGACGTCGGTCCCAGCGTCTGGCTCAGCTTGATACTGTGCAGATGGTTACTGCTGCCTTTCCAGGCTCAGCCATTGTAGCCAGTACTGGTCAGCGGCGAGCAGATGTCTCTGGGACTAAGTCCTGCTTTTCCCCTTCTGAGCATGCCCGGGGTAAGACCTCTCATTGGAGGCTGGGGGTCACAAGCTCAGGTACTGTGGCAGCTCCCATTGGTCCTCTAGGAAGGTCCTGAAGTTGCTCAGGTACTGTGGCAGCTCTCATTGGTCCTCTAGGAAGGTCCTGAAGTTGCTGCAGCTATAAAAGGTTTGCATGGCCGCACGGCCATGCGCTAGTGTCAGCTTATGTTATGAGCTTTAGCTACTCAGTGGTCTTGTCTGCTTGTGGTCAGGGTCCAGCTGAAATAAGCCACTAGAATACCGGCACCTCTGGTGAGGAGTTTGTATGGTGATTTCAGGGCTGGAGTAAAGCCATTAGAATTCCGGCTCCACCGGAGAGGAGGTGTTTGTGTGCTTGCTACTCCCTGACCACTGATTGCTTTTGCTCTGTTAGGCAGCTGTGTTCCCCTGTGACACTAACAGGGCACAGCGTTTTCCCTTCTGTGCGAGTCTGTGAAGTAACAGAGTTCACTTCTACCGCCATATTGTGCCACCATTTGCTAGCAGCAGGTTGGTCTCCTGAACGGTGGACCCCGGGCTGCGAACGCACTAATAATAATATCTAAATATACTCGGTGCGCTCTGCTAGCCCTAACACCGAGTACAGCATGAATGAATATCTAATGAACATGTGTTTCTACTAGTGGTTCTGCAAAAATAACAAGCAAGGTACAGAGTGACATGCAGCATGCTTAATCCACACAAGATAATATCAATTAAAATGACTGATTAAAAATGCAGTGTTTGAAATCAAAATCTAAATGCAATAATGTGCAATCTCTAATTAGAAGCACAATGGGCAATGTGCGTCTTCACCAATGTATGTAAATTAGTACACATAAGAATGATGCTTATGGAAAAGAAGGATGCTACCATATGCAGCAGGTAGTGGTCGGGGTGGTCGGGTGTCCCTAAAATACTGACCAACTGCATCAGGTAACGTGCGTGGCTCATTGGAGCCCAGGGATTTTTTGTCACTATATAGCGTTCATGGATTATGGCCAAGTTATTTTCTATTTACATGTGGCCACTCTATTATATGGTCCAAGTGCTGTTCCCTGCATGTTACCATTGTTTTCTTGTTGAGTTGACACCCTGCCTTGGGCTCTGCATGCTGCGGGTGACCACTAGTGTCATCTTTTTAGCCCTGTCATGTATCTTTTGTCTGGTTTTTATTATGTTGTGATTTAATAAAATTATTGTTATTTGGACTTCATGACTGCCTGGTGCTCCTTTTCTGATGATAAAAGGATCAGTACAGCCTCACTGATTTCTGTCCTATCCTACTGTAGCTCCGTCACAGTCATGTGCCACAGAATCCTGTTCGTTCCTGCAGAGTTTGCTGTGACGGTGGTGGAAAGAGTTCCGTTGCAGTAGGGATCAAGGAGTGTCCGCTCAGAATCAGGGGCGCCCCAGCCGGTGGCATCCCTGATTACCCAGCTGTAAAAATGGCCGACAATGCTGAACAGCATGTGACTTCATGGTGCTACGGAGTATCTCAGAGGCCAAAAAGCTAACCATTTTTTTTCTGCCAGGTAACCAGGCATTACTTCCCTGACCGGCGTATGGGGCCAACATTGAGCCCCATCTCTTCTGCTCATCGAGCCCCAATGGAAGGCTTCTGCTGGTGCAGTAATTGAACCTGCATCCAAAATGGAGGTTCAGTTAAACTCTATTGCTGTGCTCTCCAGAACTGAACCCCATTGAAAACCTTTGGAATGTAATCAAGAGGATGGTGGATAGTCACAAGCCATCAAACAAAGAAGAACTGTTTAAATGTTTACGCCAGGAGCAGTGTGAAACACTGGTGGAAAGCATGCCAAGACGCATGAAAGCCGTGATTAAAAATCATGGTTATTCCACAACTATGGATTTCTGAACTCTTCCTGAGTTAAAACATTAGTATTGTTGTTTCTAAATGATTATGAACTTGTTTTCTTTGCAATATTTGAGGTCTGAAAGCACTGTTGTTGTTTTTTTAATTTTTTGACCATTTCTCCTTTTCAGAAAGAAAAATACAAAATGTATTGCTTGGAAATTCGGAGACATGTCAGAAGTTTATAGAATGAATTAGCAATTTACATTTTACTCACAAATATACCTATAAAGAGAAAAATCAGACAAACTAAACATTTTGCAGTGGTCTCTTAATTTTTGCCAGAGCTGTATATGACTTATGCATTCATGCCATGTGTGGATATAGTCATTGTGTCCAAGTTGGCAGGGTCTCAACTTTTGCTTGAATGTGTTAAGTATTTATATTTTCTTATCTCCTTTGGCATTCTTTTCACTCAAGTTAGCACACTTGTTTTACATTGAATTCTTTAGCTGGCATATGCTTAATGGATAACAGTCGCCATTCTAAACTATTATACATTATGTCTTTGCTGATATAGCTACATTTGTCTATTTTTATTGGGGCACATGACAATTTCATGTCCAGTATGTTCTGCATTTATTTTGCTTAAGATTTAACAGCAGGATAAATTGTTTTCTTCTTATTTAAGTCAAATTTGATTAAAAAGTTTCCATTACTTGTGATGTGATTTATTGCTCCGGAATCAATACATCATCCTTGTTATATCTGATTATTTATCATAGATCAGATATTGTAGCTTTAACTTTTTGATTAGTCCCTATTGTAATTTGTTTCTGTTGTTCATTTCCATGGTCTATATTTAAGTGTCCTTGATTTTGGCACCAGAAAAATGTTCTAGTTTCCTTCTTTGTCATTGTGTATTCATTGTTTTATCAGAGTTCCACTGTCATCTTCCATGGAGTCCGGTATCTATTCCTTTTTACTCTGATATTCTTAATAGCCTGGTCTTTACAAATACTTGGGCCAGGACTCTCCCCAGTGTTATGTCTAGTTCTTTAAGTAGTGTACTGTATTTGTCAGATAAATCCCATAGACGTATTTCTACAGCATTGCTGTCTGTTATATCTTCACCCACTGATTTTAGTTGTGCAATCACTTCCAGAATTGCATTTAGGTGCTTTAATAAATAATATTAGGAAAATAAAAAATAATAGAAAGATGTGAATAAGATATAACCTTTATTATTAAATATGAATATAATATACAAATATTGTTACATTAAAATACTGTATTAAAATAACACTATATATATACAGTGGGGCAAAAAAGTATTTAGTCAGTCAGCAATAGTGCAAGTTCCACAACTTAAAAAGATGAGAGGCGTCTGTAATTTACATCAAAGGTAGACCTCAACTATGGGAGACAAACTGAGAAAAAAAAATCCAGAAAATCACATTGTCTGTTTTTTTATCATTTTATTTGCATATTATGGTGGAAAATAAGTATTTGGTCAGAAACATAATTTCATCTCAATACTTTGTAATATATCCTTTGTTGGCAATGACAGAGGTCAAACGTTTTCTGTAAGTCTTCACAAGGTTGCCACACACTGTTGTTGGTATGTTGGCCCATTCCTCCATGCAGATCTGGATTTTTTTTCCTCAGTTTGTCTCCCATAGTTGAGGTCTACCTATGATGTAAATTACAGACGCCTCTCATCTTTTTAAGTGGTGGAACTTGCACTATTGCTGACTGACTAAATACTTTTTTGCCCCACTGTATATATATACTGTACTGATCCGGGTACATTAAAGAATGAATGGGGCCATGTATCGTGAGATTTTAAGTGCAAACCTCCTTCCATCAGCAAGGGCATTGAAGATGAAACGTGGCTGGGTCTTTCAACATGACAATGATCCAAAGCACACCGCCAGGGCAATGAAGGAGTGGCTTCGTAAGAAGCATTTCAAGGTCCTGGAGTGGCCTAGCCAGTCTCCACATCTCAACCCTATAGAAAACCTTTGGAGGGAGTTCAAAAGTCCGTGTTGCCAAGCGAAAAGCCAAAAACATCACTGCTCTAGAGGAGATCTGCATGGAGGAATGTTTCTGACCAAATACTTATTTTCCACCATAATATGCAAATAAAATGATAAAAAAACAGACAATGTGATTTTCTGGATTTTTTTTTCTCAGTTTGTCTCCCATAGTTGAGGTCTACCTTTGATGTAAATTACAGACGCCTCTCATCTTTTTAAGTTGTGGAACTTGCACTATTGCTGACTGACTAAATACTTTTTTGCCCCACTGTATATATATATATATATATATATATATATACACTGCTCAAACAAAATAAAAGGAACACTAAAATCCTACAACCTAGATATCACTGAATGAAATATTCCAGTTGTAAATCTTTATACGTTACATAGTGGAATGTGTTGAGAACAATAAAACTTAAAAATGATCAACGTAAATCACAACTAATATCCCATGGAGGTCTGGAGTTGGAATGATGCTCAAAATCAAAGTGGAAAATGAAGTTACAAGCTGATCCAACTTCAGTGGAAATGCCTCAAGACAAGGAAATGATGCTCAGTAGTGTGTGTGGCCTCCACATGCCTGTATGACCTCGCTACAATGCTTGGGCATGCTGTTATGTAGGCAATCCAGTGACACAGTGTGCCAGCAATCAGAGCACATACAGTGATCTGACAATAACCCAAAAACAATAGAACGAGCTCTGAGACGTGGAATCTCTGTAGACCGCAATACCTGAACCTAACCTAAACACAACTAAAGGCAGCTGTGGATTGCGCCTGACACTACCTATGCAACTCGGCACAGCCTGAGGAGCTGACTAGCCTGAAGATAGAAAAACAAGCCTGACTTGCCTCAGAGAAATACCCCAAAGGAAAAGGCAGCCCCCCACATATAATGACTGTTAGCAAGATGAAAAGACAAACGTAGGGATGAAATAGATTCAGCAAAGTGAGGCCCGATATTCTAGATAGAGCGAGGATAGCAAAGAGAACTTTGCAGTCTACAAAAAACCCTAAAGCAAAAAACCACGCAAAGGGGGCAAAAAGACCCACCGTGCCGAACTAACGGCACGGCGGTACACCCTTTGCGTCTCAGAGCTTCCAGCAAAACGAAATGACAAGCTGGACAGAAAAAGTAGCAACAAAAGCAAAAAGCACTTATCTAAGCAGAGCAGCAGGCCACAGGAAAGATCCAGAAGCTCAGATCCAACACTGGAACATTGACAAGGAGCAAGGAAGACAGAATCAGGTGGAGTTAAATAACAAAGCAGCCAACGAGCTCACCAGAACACCTGAGGGAGGAAGCTCAGAAGCTGCAGTACCACTTGTGACCACAGGAGTGAATTCAGCAACAGAATTCACAACAGCATGCCCCTGATGAGGCGGCAGATGGTCTCCTGAGGGATCTCCTCCCAGACCTGGACTAAAGCATCAGCAACTCTTGGACAGTCTGTGGTGCAACGTGTCATTGGTGGATAGTGCGAGACATGATGTCCCAGATGTGTTTAGTTGGATTCAGGTCTGGGGAGCAGTTGAGCCCTTGGCTTCAATGCCTTCATCTTGCAGGAACTGCTGACACACTCCAGCCGCATGAAGTCTGGCATTGTCCTGCAATACAGTAGGAGGAACCCAGGGCGAACTGCACCAGCATATGGTCTCACAAGGGGTCTGAGGATCTCATCTCGGTACCTAATGGCAGTCAGGCTACCTCTGGCAAGCACATGGAGGGCTGTGCAGCCCTCCAAAAAATTCCACCCCACACCATTACTGACCTACTGCCAAATCGGTCATGCTGAAGGATGTTGCAGGCAGCAGATAGCTCTCCACAGCGTCTCCAGACTCTGTCACATATGTCACATGTGCTCAGTGTCAACCTGCTTTCATCTGTGAAGAGCACAGGGTGTCAGTAGTGAATTTGCCAATCCTGGTGTCCTTTGGCAAATGCCAAGGCAGAGAAGAAGAATGGTGAGATCAGTCAAGGACAATCCTCAGACCACCTCCAGAGAGCTGCAGCATCAAATTGCTGCAGATGGTGTCACTGTGCATCGGTCAACTATACAACGCACTTTGCACAAGGAGAAGCTGTATGGGAGAGTGATGCGAAAGAAGCCATTTCTGCAAGCACGCCACAAACCGAGTCGGCTGAGGTATGCAAAAGCACATTTGGAGAAGCCAATTTCTTTTTGGAAGAAGGTCCTGTGGACTGATGAAACCAAGGTTGAGTTGTTTGGTCATACAAAAAGGCGTTATGCATGGCGGCCAAAAACACAGCATTCCAAGAAAAACACTTGCTACCCACAGTAAAATTTGGTGGAGGTTCCATCATGCTTTGGGGCTGTGTGGCCAATGCCGGCACTGGGAATCTTGTTAAAGTTGAGGGACGCATGGATTCCTCTCAGTATCAGCAGATTCTTGACAATAATGTTCATGAATCAGTGACAAAGTTAAAGTTACGCAGGGGATGGATCTTTCAGCAAGACAATGATCCAAAACACTGCTCCAAATCTACTCAGGCATTCATGTAGAGGAACAATTACACTGTTTTGGAATGGCCATCCCAGTCCCCAGACCTGAGTATCATTGAACATCTGTGGGATCATTTGAAGAGGGCTGTCCATGCTCGGCGATCATCAAACTTAACTGAACTGGAATTGTTTTGTAAAGAGGAATGGTGAAAAATACCTTGATCCAGGATCCAGGAACTCATTAAAAGCTACAGGAAACGACTAGAGGCTGTTATTTTTGCAAAAGGAGGATCTACTAAATATTAATGTCACTTTTCTGGTGGGGTGCCCATACTTATGCACCTGTCAAATTTTATTTGAATGCAGATTGCACATTTTCTGTTAGTACAATAAACCTCATTTCAAGGCAGAAACATTACTGTGTCCAACAGTTATTAGATACATGAAACTGAAATAGCTGTTTAAAAAAACCCAATTTTTATAAAACATTAAGCTTAAGATTAATAGGTGTGCCCAAACTTTTACAAATAACTGTATATATATATATATATATGTATGTATATATATATATATATATATATATCCTGACTAATAATTCAGTTAAAGCTGTTTGACTTCTATTATACTTCTATTATGAGCCCAAATAATTTACTCAGCTATTGCCCTGACATGTTAAATGGCCAATATTCAGCAATAGGAAATAATAGCCCAAATCTCCTTTGTTTTTGATGATTATCTGTCATTATAGTGGTAAATTGCACTAATGCACTTTTGAGTTCATAAATATCTAATTGTTTATAAAAAAAAGTGTAATGTATCAGCAAATTAGTGAACAATTAGTTACTAATGCTGTGTCTTTAGTTGTTTGGATATAGACACACTGTGATACATTGTTGAAGTGTATAGACAAACCTGACACTCAGCGAGCATGCTGCCGATGTGCAGCCAAGATGCATAAGGCTGGAGTCACACTCAGCGTAAGACAATACGGAACGTATTCTACATCCGTAATACGCGCGTAATACGCCAAAATGTCCCAGAAATCTATTTCCGTAGTTAATGCGTAGCCTAGGTGTAGTCGCATATTTTGCGCATGTGCTGTTGCGTGTGTAATCCGTATGTGATCCGTATGGCGTATTTTTCACACAGCATCACAAAATGGACATTTAATGGTTTTCTGGCCTGCAAATCATTTAAATCATCATTAACAACACTATTTAAGCCCTCTACAACAGGTGGAACCCTCCCATGTGCCCTATTTGTTCTGGAGCTTCTTTTGGCTGTGTTGCTTTCACCTTACAAACATGTCTGACCATGTGTATTTAAGCACAACTCAGCGGGTGTTACTTCACTGGGTGTTGTCACGTCACTTTGGACAGCCATATCCGGTCAATGTTGATCCGCGAAGGAGGGGACGAAGATTGTGGGTGCATCCTCTATTGACCGAACGCCAGAGTAAAGGACATTTTCAGAGGCTATATTCAGCTTTGAGGTCACATCCTGCCAAGTTTTACCTGTATAGTCGCATGACCATCAGGACTTTTGATATGTTGTTGGAGATCTTACGTCCTGGGCTCACCTATCAGGACACAAGGATGAGAAAAGCCATCTCTGCTGAGGAGCGTCTGCTCCTAACCTTACGGTATGTATTCACCATTCTCACACACTGTATGTTGATGATATTTTTTTCTATGTGTTGGCTTCTAGTAGGTTTCTGTAAGTTTATGTTGACATTATGGCCCAAGCACATCAAAAAAACTGTGGTTAATGTTGTATGAAACTAACCATGTGAATTTGAAAATTTTTGATTGGACATAAAGTCTTTGTAAATATACTATACACTTGTGCTTCTTCATGTTTTCTTTGTACTCATGTTTTTTTTTTTAGTTTTTTTTTATTTCTTTCAGCTTCCTGGCCACAGGCTTGTCCTATGCGGGACTACACTTGGAGTTCCTTATTGGGCTTTCTACAATTTCAGGCATCGTTCGTAAAACCTGTTTCCAAATATGGGAGAAGCTTCATGATGTGGTTATGCCTGAGCCCAAACAGGAGGATTGGCTAAAAATCGCCAGTGGATTCAAGGACACTTGTGACTTCCCTAACTGCAGTGGAGCTGTGGATGGGAAACATATTAGGGTGCGTAAGCCGCCAAACTCTGGTTCCCAATTCTACAATTATAAGCAGTTTTTCTCTGTAGTTCTGATAGCTGTTGCTGACAGTATCTACAGGTTTATAATTGTAGACATTGGGGCCTATGGGCGAACTGGAGACTGTAGGATCTTCAGTGCGTCCATAATGGGTCGGCAGCTACGTGATAACCAGCTAAACCTCCCACCACCACAACAACTCCCAGGATCCAATGCGGAAGCAGTGCCTTTTGTTTTGTTTGGAGATGAGGCTTTCCAACTTACGAGGCATGTCATGAGGCCTTATCCCAGGCGCAACCTGGACCACCGGCGGAGGGTCTTTAATCTGAGACTTTCCAGGGCGCGGAGACTGGTGGAATGTGCCTTTGGGATTCTTGTTGCAAAATGGCGTGTTCTTCAGTCTGCCATTCAGCTAGGTGAGGCTACAATCAATGAAGTTATCAAAGCCTGTGTTATTTTACATAATTTTACCCGCATACATGATTGTTCCTCACCCAATATTGATGTTAGCCTCAAGAGCAATGTTATTCTGCCTACCCCATATGTCCCTCCTCCGCGTCGTCCCATTTCTGGCCTCAAAGTTCGGGATGTTTTCACCGATTATTTTATGAGTCCTCAAGGTGCTACTCCCTGGTAAGAATATTCAATTTAGTATGTTTAGTGTATTATATTAAATCTTTTGGTCACCCTTTTCAAAAATCAGTCTTTTGTATTTATAAAATTTGCATATGGGTATGATCCTATCATGTGTGTGTGATGAAATAATGAATTGTCCACAACCAGATGTTGCTTTTTTGCAAAAAACTTTAAACTTAAATCAATATTTGAGTGTTGGTTATTGTTTTGGCATAACCTTTTTTTTAACAAATCTTTTCATTACCCTTTTTTGGGCCAATATAAGCATACTACATCAGCAGCATTACAAAGTGCTATGTCAGCACAAACAACATCAAGATTGTATAAAAAAAAAAGAAAAAAAAAAAAGGAAAAAACAAACAAACAAATAAAACAAAAATAAAAATCACAAGTCTTGGTAGGTAGGTGTTGGAGATGTGGATTGCTCTGGATCCTCATCAGGTGGCCTTTGTAGGCCCAATTGTCCTGCACCCTGTGAGGATGTGGTAGTGGCTGGCGGCAAAATATGCCTGGGATGATGCTGGACAGTTGGCATATTTTGGAAAGGATTTCTAGGTAACCCCTGATGTTGCTGACCATATGGCCTGGAATCATACCCCAAACCAAAATGGCCATATTGTCCAAACCCAGGTTGGGACCAGCCTCCAGCACTGGGTGTGGACAAGTGGCCATATTGGGATGGTTGACGATATCCGGCCATATGGTACTGAGGTTGCCATAGTGGGTTGGGTGTGGGTTGTGGTTGAGGTGTTGGCTGACGTGGAGGGGGTGCTTCAGATCCCTCATGAGCATGCATGCCTTGTAATCTCTGAGGCCGCAGGATATTTTGAGGTGACATCTGCCACTGTTCAATAAATTCCATAAGTTGGTATTTCTCACATGAAGCCTCAACTCACGTTCTATTGGCCTTAAGTACCGGGCAAGGCTCCTGGTAAAGCCCTCCTCCCCATCATCCTCACGAACCCTTGCCAGATATTTCATCACACCAGCATCCACGTTTCTCCGGCTTTGGATAAGCTCTCTCCTGCGGCGAGCACGCTGTGAAAAGACTGCAGCCTGTGGTGAGCGCTCCAGGGCAACAGTAGGGCTGCTGCTGTTTCCAGGGTCATCCTGGCTAGGTGGTGGTGGTGCTGCTGCTGCTGATGATGATGATGACAACTGTGGGGCCTCTTGCTGTTGTTCTGGCTCTGCTGGAGCTGGCTGGCCAGATGAGGAGGATCCTTGAGGGATGGAGCCTGAGGGAGCAGAAGATGGACCAGCCACCTCTTCGCCTTCACCCACTGGGTCTATGACCAATTCTGAGTCAGAGCCTGTCTCCCTGTCAGTGAGGTTGGACTGTGTTCTGTAAAGAAAAATGTTTTTGAGTACAAATGTTTATGTTTTATTAATTTAAAAAAGGGGTTGTGATGTTTGTACTTACGACCTGAGGTCCATGCTGGGGTTCAAAAAAGTGAGCCTGTCAAAATATATATATATTTTTTTCTTGGGTGGTGCACCTGCCCCACTCCTCTCCCGCTGCTGCCTCTCCCTCCTATATTGGTCGCGGATGCTCCTCCATCGGGTTGTAACATCACCCACTGAAACAACAAATATTACACACATTGATTAGCCCATTATGCAGAGTGGTCTCACAAGGTTTAATTGACTAAACCAATTTTATTTTAGCATAGGAATATGCATTTGGAGAAGACATTTATTAGTTAATTTGCAAACATAATACAATTCTAAAGTAAGGCCACAAGGACACAGTCCGCTACCCTTTATCCCAGAAAGAACAATTACTTGCAAACAATGTTAGTAAGGGACATCTGTTAAAAACCTTATTGAAATCCGTTTATCAAATACTACACCATGTACGTACTGGTGTGCTGTAAATTAATTTGGGTATTCATTAATAAAATCAATTTTTAAAAATCAAAGTACTAAGGTCCTGCTGTTTAACAAGAACATTAAATTTCAAACATGGGTGTACTTACTTATTTGCCGCTGTGCCGCACGTGGCTGCTGCTCATAATTTGGGAAGAGTGACCCACACACGCTCCTCCATGCTGCCTCTTTTTGTGCCCTGTTGGCATAGTAGGGATCCCTCTGATCCCAGATAACAGGCCTTTCTTGCACCAAGATGATGAGGAGATCAACATTTATGATGTGTGCCATCTTGAAGATCTCACTCCGTGGAGGCGTGCAGCAGACTTCCGGGTTCACTGTCTGGCTTTTTCTGCTAATTAGCATGTCTCACCTGCCTGATTGAGCATTTGGACATTTCCGGACATCTGCCAGTGAGTAGCGTATTTCTCGCAAGTCACACGCATGGTCCGTATGCATTCCGGATTTTACGCTCCCCCATAGACTTACATTGGCGTAATTTTCACGCAATACGCTGACAATCGCAGCAAGCTGCGATTTGTTACGGCCGTAGAAAGCCGTATAATACGGATCCGTTATATACGGCTGATAGGAGCAGACCCATTGAGAATAATTGTGCCGTTTGTTTTGCGAGTTTTACGGACGTATTTTTGGCGCTCTTACGTACGTAAAACTCGCTAGTGTGACTCCAGCCTAAGAGTTTGATTGTAAGGGCTTGCTCACACAAGCAAATGCGTAGGATAGCGCTCTTGCCAATGTTATTCTATGGGGCACGGCGTATCTGTTTTTTTTGTTATGCCAAATCATCATGGGATTGAAATTGCAGGATGCTGATAGTGGTTCCGATATTCGGATCACGCAGACACATTTGTCTATGAGTGCGTATAAAACGTCAGACTGCACTGTTATTATAGTGCAGTCTGATTTCTGCAGACTCCGACAATGGAGAAGAAGGAGAAATTAAGTTCTCCATCTTCTCCACACCTGTTCTCTGATTTTCTCATGCAAGAGAATCAGATCACACTAAGCTGACACTATGCTTGCACTCGGAGCAGAGTTTAAGCAAAGTGTCATTAGCATAATCGACACGATGTGACCCCGGCCTAATATTAATGTCAGCACCCCACACTTTATTGCTAAGGGCAGCAGAGGTATATGACACCCTAGAAGTGTACTATGACAGTGGCTGATAGCAGGCCCAGTGTATGTTTGTCTAGTCTCAGTTCTCTGTCTGAGCACAGTCTGCAAATGTCCAATACACATAGCAAACTAACATCTTGGGAGCACTGATGGTGGCTACTTGTGGCACGCATGCAGAGTGTTCTATAACACTGCTGCTTGTCAGTAAAATGTGCCATTATCGAAGACTACACAACTATACTAAACAGACTAGACAAATGAACACTGGGTGCGCTATCAGCTGCAGTCTTTATACACTTCTAGTGTTTTTCTATATAACTCTGCTGCCTTAACAATAAAGTGCCGGCAGGGCTGGTTTTAGGCAAAGTGGGGCCCCAAATGCTAACATATTGCACATCACACAGAAGCATTTCTGTGGTATTTACATGCGCTGAGTTCAGGACGCTAAATGAGTGTGATCGACAATATTGAAGTCGTTCAACACTTGTTTCCCGGCCTCTTTACACCAGCTGAGGAAGAATGATGGGAATAGAACAATCACTATTAAATCAATCTGTCCCCATTCAGTATCATGTTATCAGCAGCGTATCTACAGTTTACACCACCAATGTGCTGCTGAGAACAAGGATTTTTGTTCCCGCATAAACAATCACTCGATGAATATGCAGAATTTTGCTTGTTTAGTATAATACGCCCCATAGTCCTCCATATATTATAATGTGCACCATAGTCTTCCATATAGTATATTACACTCCCCATAGTCCTCCATATAATATAATGTGCCCCATAGTCCTCCATATAGTATAATACGCTTCCCATAGTCCTCAATATAGTATAATACACTCCCTATAGTCCTCTATATACTAAAATACACTCATCAGTCCTCCAGATAGTATTATACACTACCCATAGTCCTCCATATAGTATAATACATGGCTCATGGTCCTCCATATATTAAAATGCACTCCTCAGTCCTCCATATAGTATAATACACCCCTCATTCCTCCATATAGTATTATATACTCCTCAGTCCTCCATACAGTATAATACACTCCTCATAGTCCTCCATATAGCATAATACACTCCTCATAGTCCTTCATATATTAAAATACACTCACTACTCCATATAGCATAATACACTCATAATGTATAATGCACTCATCATAGTCCTCCATATATTAAAATACACTGCTCAGTCCTCAATTAAGTATAATACACTCTTCAGTCCTCAATATAGTATTATACACTCCCCATAGTCCTCCATATAGTATAATACACTCCTCAGGCCTCCATATAGTATAATATACTCATCAGTCCTCCATATAGTATAATACACTCCTCATAGTCCTCCATATAGTATATAATGTAGGCCCCATAGAATCTAATACAGCCCCTCAATAGAATATAATGTAGACCCCCATAGAATCTAATACAGCCCCCCATAGAATATAATGTAGGCCCCCATAGAATCTAATACAGCCCCCCATAGAATATAATGTAGACCCCCATAGAATATAATGTAGGCCCCCATAGAACCTAATATAGCCCCCCATAGAATATAATGAAGCCGACCCGCCCTCCCCTCATTCATTCATATATAAAAAAAAAACACACACAATCCTCACTTCTCCTCATGCCTCACGCTGCTCCCAGTCCTCCAGACTCGGCTCTGGTCTCAGCAGCTGCAGTCTGCCCGGCACTCAGCAGGTACGCAATGATATGACATCATCATGCACCCGCAGTGTCAGAAGCAGAGGAGAATGATGGGAAAGGGACTGTCAGCTGACGCTCTCTCCTCCATTATTGCATTGAACTGTACCAGCGTCTATGACACCAGTATAGTTGAATGAGTTGGCGCTGGTGGGGGGAAGTCGGCGCTGGCAGGGAGGGAGTCGGTGCTGGCGGCAGGTGACTGACTGGGGCCCCTGGGGGAGCGGGGGCCCTAGTCAGCTGCCTGGTCTGAGTGCCGCGTGCTGACAGTGCCATTACAATCATACTCAGTGCATGCCTGCTGTTGTATTTAGCTGCACATCGGCAGCGTGCTCACTGAGTGTCGTGTTTGTCTATACACTTCAACAATGTATCACAATGTGTCTGTTTCAAACAACTTCAGGCACAGCATTAGCATTTTATGGTTCACTAGCTTCTGGAGCACTAAATACAATTCAACATTTTTTTTTTATAAAGAATTATATATTTATGAACTCAAAAGTACATTAGTGCAATTTATCACTATGATGACAGCCAAACATAAGAAATAAAGGAGACTTTGGCTGTTATTTCCCATTGGCACAATATTTGTCTTTAGTAGGTCAGGGCAATAGCTGTGTTAATTATTTCAGCTCATAGAACGCAAGCAGTTTTACCTGAATTAGTTGTCAGGATATACTGTAGTATTATTTTAATAGAGCAGTTTAATATATTAATATTTGTAATATTTAATAATAAAAGTTGTATTGTATTTACATATTTACATTCTTTTTACCTTTCATAATATTATCATTATTTCTGGTGGCGTATACCATTGTGAATCTGTGACAGTTGGGACTTCAGCAGTATATATACAGTATATAATTACAATATACTGTATATGTTTTAGTATAGTCTCTTCTTCCTTAGAAATTTCTTTGCCATTGAGACTGGATCTCTTATGCTGTTTTTTCAGTGCATTCCACATGCCTTTAGAAGAATTTTCTTGCATTTTGTAGAACAGTTGTAGAACTTGTTCCATTCCTAATTATTAATATGTGGTAATAATGTCCTCCAAGTTATCTCTGGACAAAGCCAGTAATTGTCATTATTCAGTTTGGCCAATGTAAGATTAAGCTCTGAGCTGCTAGCCGTTTTCTTTCTCTCTTTTGTATGTACTGTATGTAATGAGTTTCTTACTTGTAAACAGGTAATGAGAACATCTGGAAGATTCTGTGTGTCAGTCTGTTCATCAATCTATGCTGTGCTGTTTGTCTTGGCTCTTTTTGTGTCACTGTGGTCTCAGCCCATAAATAATAAGAAGTTTCAAGGCAAAGCTCTACTGAAATGAAATGTTAAAAGTATTCATTAATCTCTGAGGTGCATACTATATACAGGGGAGATGACATACAGGTATATACTATATACAGGAGATGACAAACAAGTATATACTATATATAGGAGGAGATGACATACAGGTATATACTATATACAGAAGAGATGACATATGGGTATATACTATATACATGAGGAGTTGACACATAGGTATATACAATATACAGGAGAAGATGACATACAGCAGGTATATATTATTTACAGGGGAGATGACATACAGGTATATGCTATATACAGGGGAGATGACATACAGGTATATACCATAAACAGGAGATGACATACAGGTGTATACTATATATAAGGGAGATGACAAACATGTATATACCGAGGAGAAAATGAGAGGTGTGAGGTGAAAATGAGAGGTGTGATGTGAAAATGAAAAGGTGTGAGTGCAAAATGAGAGGAATGAGGGAAAATAGTGGATTAATCGGAAAATGACAGATGTGAGGTTGAAATGACAAGTGTTAGGGGGGAATGAGAGGATTGAGGGGGGAATGGGAGGAGGGGTAAAATAAGAGGAGTGAGGGGGGAAATGAGAGGTGTGGGGGAGAAAATGAGAGGTGTGAGGGGGGAAATGAGAGATGTGAGGGGAAAATGAAAGGCGCGATGGGAAAATGAGAGAAGTGAGGTGCTAAATGAGGCATGATGGGAAAATAAGAGAAGAGAGGTGCTATAACTAACCACAGATATTTACTATGCCCAGGCAACGCCGGGCTCTACAGCTAGTATATATATGTATATATATATATATATATATATATATATACAGTACAGACCAAAAGTCTGGACACACCTTCTCATTTAAAGATTTTTCTGTATTTTCATGGCTATGAAAATTGAACATTCACATTGAATGCATCAAAACTATGAATTAACACATGTGGAATTACAGTATATACACTGCCATCTATGAGAAATAGGTTTGACACCAAAAGGAAAAAAATGCTGGTATTGTATGTTCAAGTTATCTTAACCCCTTCAACTCCCAAGCCTGTTTTCTCCTTCTTGACCAGGCCAAATTTTGCAAATCTGACCAGTGTCACTTTACTTGGTAATAACTCAGGAAAGCTTCAATGGATCCCACTGATTCTGAGATTTTTTTCACGGCATATTGTACTTCATGATAGTGGTAACATTTCTTCGCTATGATTTTCGTTTATTTATGAAAAACAAAATTGGCAAAAATTTGAAAATATTGCAATTTTCAAAAAAAAATTTAAGCCCTTAAATCAGAGTTTTCTCAAACAAAATGGTTAATAAATAACATTTCTAACAAGTCTAGCTTACATCAACACAATTTTTGAAATATAATTATTTTTTAGCTAAGAAGTTATTATTGTTTAAAGTTGACCAGCAATTTTTCATTTTTCCAGCAAAATTTACAAAGCCATTTTTTAGGGATCACATCACATTTGAAGTAACTTTGGAGGGCCCTTATGACACAAATTACCCAAAAGTCACACCATTATAAAAGCTACACCCCTCAAAGTCCTCAAAGCCACATTCAATAAGTTTATTAACCCGTCAGGTGTTTGCAGGAATTAATGGAATGTGGAAGAAAAAATGAACATTAAACTTTTTTAACAAAAAATCTTTCCTATACATCCCAATTTCTTTATTTTCACAAGGGTAACAGGAGAAAATGGACCCCACAAATTGTTGAGAAATTTCTCCTGAGTTCGCAGATACCCTATATGTGGGGGAAAGCCACTGATTGGGTTCACGGCAGGGCTTGGAAGGAAAAGGGCACAGTTTGACTTTTAGCACACCTAATTGGCTGGAATTGAGAGCGGACCCCAGATCGCATTTGGAGAGCCCCTGATGTGCCTAAACAGTGGAAATCCCCCACAAGTTAACCCATTTTGGAAACTAAACCCACCAAGAAATGTATTTTAAATATGTGGTAAGCACTGAGAACCCCCAGGTGTCTCACAAAAAATAACATTGAAACGTGAAAATTAAAAAAAAACTATTTTTTTCCACAAAAATGATATTTTAACCCCCAGGTTTTTTATTTTACAATTGTACCAATAGAAAATCAACCCTGAAATTTGTTGTGCAATTTCTCATGAGTACACTGATATTTCATATGTGGGAGAAAACTATTGTTTGGGCTCATATCAGAGCTCGAAAGTGAAGGAGTGACATTTTGGAATGCAGACTTTGCTGAAATGGTCTGCGGGAGTCGTGTTGCATTTGGAGTGGAGAGTCCCTGATGTACAAAAACAGTGGAAGCTGGGAATTTATATAATGTGTCATGGTATGTGAATTTCATAATGTAGCGGCATACATTATTGTGTAGAGTGCATCAGGTTGGCATACGTGAGTTGTGTAGTGTACAACAGGTTGACATATGTTAGTTGTGTAGTATATGTCAGGTTGTCATATGTTAGTTGTGTTAGTCAGAAATGCATTTAGTAGTTCATTGATGTGTGGTATAGTTTGAAGGTTTCTTTTATACACAGTACAGGGAGCCAACCCCCACATGTAGGAAGGTGCGAGAATAGCATACATTAGGGACACCTAGTTACCCCATTTTTATTAAGTGTTTATATGTGAGCACAGTGTATGTCTTTTTGATTTTGTGGTCATTTTTTTGTGGTGTGAACCAATATGTGGGTTCTTAATAAAGATTTATAGTTTTTTAGGGTTTGCATACGATTATATATTTATTCTTTTATACACAGGTCAGGTTTGTCGGAGTAGGTGTCGAATTGATAGGTAGCATCCTTTCGAATCCCCCTTCTGTAACACACTAAGGACTTTTTTTGTGACCTTCCTTTTTTTGTGCTTTGAGAGATTTCACGGGGAAATGTTGGCCATGCACAATATGAGCACTTTCAACTCAAAATATACTGGGGCCCACTTCTTCCTGATTGCCAAACGTTAGGGCTTTGATACCTACCTCTTGGAACTGAAGGATGTACCATTCTGGCCTTCACATTGGGATAGCACAAAAGCATTTTATATTGCCATCTGAGTGGTGTGCATGGCCAGCTTCTTGTTCCACACCTTGGTTTTTCTTATGGCACTGTACGCTTGAGGACTTGATCAGAGAGATCAACTCTCCAAATGTTCTTGTTGTACCCCAGTACACAGTCTGGTTTGGTAACCTGTGTAGAGGTACCTCGTACAGTGCTGAGGGTGCTGCCATCATTATGTATGGTCATCAAGAAAAAGACATCCCTCTTGTCCTTGTACTTCACCAGCAGCATGTTGTTACTACATTGGGATCTGCTCTCACCCTTTCTGATTAGCTGTCCAATTAGTGTTTTAGAGAAGCTTTCCTTATTTTTGTGCACAGGATCGCAGGCTGTGGTAGCTTGCACGGAGAGGGACTTGAGGAGTGGGATGCTGGTATAAAAGTTATCTACATAAAGGTAATAACCTGGATCAAGCAGTAGGTGTGCCAAATCCCACACAATTTTCCCACTCACTCCCAGGGGGCATTCAGGCAGTTCAATCAGGGAGTCCTTCCCTTCATAAACCCTAAGGGTAAGGTTCCACATTCTGGATTGCCGGCGCTTTGGACGGAGTGGAAAACTCGCTCCACCCAAAGCACCGCCCCCTTCTGTACGCGCGGTGATTCCGAATGTGTTCATTGCACACATCCGGAATCTCTGCACCCCATTCATAGGGCCCTGTGTTTTACCTTGCGGTGACAGAGCAAGGTAAACAGACATGCTGCATTCTAAAAAGAAGTGCCGCATGTCTGTAAATGCAGGGCCGCCGGGTACGTGTTCACACACATAGTGGAGACGGGATTTCATAAAATCCCCTCCACTATGCTGTAACATCTGGACACTGCGGATTAAATGCTGCGGCTCTACGCAGCTTTCAATCCGCAGCTATTCCGGATGTAATCCGGCCTGTGGACACACACTCTAAACCTGTGGGTGTACCCTGAGGTATTCTCTCACACAGTTTGGAGAGCAAAATTCTGTACCTGGCTTTCTTACTGGGCATGTATTGCTGAAATTTGAGCCTCCCATTGAAATGGATTAGGGACTGATCCACGGAAATGTCCCTTTGGGCATGTACACCTCTGAAAACTTGTTGCAGAAGTAATCAATAATCGGCCAAACTTTACCTCTTCACAAACTTGGATTTTTCCATTTTTGTGTTTCTGTATTTTGCTCTCCTTCTTCCAAGAGTCTGTAACTTTTTTTACACTGTGTTCCAAATTATTATGCAAATTGGATTTAAGTGTCATAAAGATTTAATTGTTTTGTTTTTCAAATTAACTCGTGGATGGTATTGTGTCTCAGGGCTCATGGGATCACTGAAATAAATCTTATACACATGTGATAATTCGTTTTTCAAGTGATTCTAATTAAAGGTAAACTACTTAAAAATGATGTTCAACATTATTAAGCAGGCCACAGGTATCAAGCAATATGGGAAATAAAAAGGATTTCTCTGCCGCTGAAAAGCGTCAAATAGTGCAATACCTTGGACCAGGTATGAAACATTAGATATTTCACGAAAACTTAAGAGTGATCATCATACTGTGAAGAGATTTGTGACTGAAACAGAGCACAGACAGAGCTCATGCAGATAAAGGCATAATGAGGAAGGTTTGTTCCAGACAAATTCATTGGATTAAGAGAGCAGCTGCCAAAATACCATTACAAAGCAGCAAACAGTTATTTGAAGCTGCTGGTGCCTCTGGAGAATCTTGCACCTCAAGGTGTAGGATCCTGTGCTGTGGTGCATAAACCTACTATTCAGCCACCCCTAAACAGTGTTCACAAGCAGAAACAGTTGCAGTGGGCCCAGACATACATGAAGACTAATTTTCAAACAGTCTAGTTTACTGATGAGTGTTGAGCAACCCTGGATGGTCCAGATGGATGGAGTAGTGGATGGTTGGTGGATGGCCACCATGTCCCAACAAGGCTGTGACGTCAGCAAGGAGGTGGAAGAGTCATGTTTTGGGCCGGAATGATGGGGAAACAATATACTGGGGCCCACTCCTTCCTGATTGTGGTGTAAAAAAAAGCTAGGAAACAAAAGTCCTTAGCAAAAACAAGCAGTGGTGCTAAGCAATGGTATATGTCTTGTTAGCGGCTGTGGGTGCAAAGGGGGGAGAAAATAGTGAAAAAAACAGCGAGCATGAGTGCAGATCAGTGATTTGTGTCACTGATCAATGCTCGGTGGCTGCAGGATGCACGCGTGGAGGTGATGCAAAGGGGGGAGAAAAATGGACAGGAACAAAAAAAAGTTCTAGAAAGCAGATCAGTGATTTGCCAAAAAACGAGAGATCAAGAACTTATCAGCACTTGGCGACAGAAGGGGAGTTTGAAGGTGGGGAAAGGGTGTGAAAAGGAGAGACGTGGATTAGGAAAGATCAGGCAAGAATGGAGGAAGGATCAGGAACTCTTCTTGCTTCAGCTGGTGCAAGGGCACAGACACAGTGACGTCCTGTACAAATCCGCAACTGGAATGAGGAAGTACAGGGGCAGTCACTGCTAGGTCACACCACGTCTGTGTGCTCTGATTGGCGCGGTCGATGTCATTGTCGATTACACCAATCAGAGCTGGCCCTGTTGATCCTGAAGTTGCTAGGCTCCAGCCTATGATCAGTGATCTTACAGCACTAATCACAGTGTTTCTGACAGGTCACTGATCCCTCAGTCACCTGCCCCCTATTTTACATACTGAATATAAAATAATATAATGAAAAAAAAATCACCATTGGCAGGTGCCAGTAGCGGCACCTGTGCTACAGCATGATCGCATGCATAATGTAAAAAGAAAAAAAGAATGAAAAAGAATAAAAATTCTGTCTCAAAATGGCGCCAACCGCACCTGCGCCATAGCATCTATCAGCAATCTTATTTTTATTTTGCAATTTTTAAAATGTAAAAGATGAAAAAAAATATTTTTTTGCCTAAAAAGGACAAGGGAATATGTCATCTTTAACTTTAGGCCTTTTAGAGATCATTTCATCTTCAAGTTTCTTAACTGCTCACAATATCAATAAATTTGACCCGGTCCAGGGGTGCCAAAAACTTGGATACCGGTGTATACCCTGTAGTAAGTAAATAGTATTAGTACATGTAAATACCATAAGTTATTTAACTAACACCCTTTTGATGAAAAAAGCATAAAAGCCATTCCCCTGTGACATGGTATACGCAATAGTGATGTTCCTATCCTATCTTTAGTATCAAAATCTTACCTTGTGTTAACCGACCTCAATATAGAAAAGGGCAGTATACAGGCCCAACTGTTCAGATATTTGTCCATTGGGAGCAATGCAGATGAATTGCTTAACTCAAATAATTCACAAAATTTGGTAACTTGTGGGGAGTTTTCTGCTGTTTTTGGCATTTTGGAACACTGCAAATTTTGCATTACATCCTCAGTCTGTTCCAAACAAATTTACTTTCCAAAAGTCATAAAGTGCATTTTCCCTTCCAAGCCCCTACTGTATCCACAAATAGTAGTTTCTAGCCAAATATGTGATATCTGTAAACTCAGGAGAAATTATTCAACAAACGTTTAAGTTCACGTGGTCCTGTTTCTCTTGTGAAAATGAGAAATGTAGAGCTACAGCAACATTTTTCATGAAAAAAAAAACATTTAATTTTCAAAGCCCAATGTTATAAACTTCTGTGCAGCACTTATAGGTTCAAAATGAATTCTTTGGGTGTTGTAGTTTCCAAAACAGTTTCCTTTGTTGGGGGTTTTCTGCTGTTTTGGCACCTTGTGGGCTATGTAAATGTAGCACGGCATTTGCAAACTATTCCTGTTGAAATTGCCTTCCTTTCTTTAGAGCCCTGCCATGTGCCCATCTAATAGATTCCAATCAAATATCATTGGGAATTGGCATAATCAGGAGAAATTTTAAAACAAATTGCACAACTATTTTCTCCTGTGACCACTGTGAAAATAAAAAATTTGGGAATGACTGAAATTATTCTGTAGCTAGCCAAAAATACTTTGGCAGTCAGAACTATACTAAATACCAATCACCTAATTGAATACCAATGTTAATGGTGAGACGGATGTGTGAATCGATTCTAAATTAATCAACTTTGATGCAAATCGAATTTCTCTGCCGAATTCAAGCAAATCGTCCAAAGTCAAGTTTTAGCAGATGTTCTTGTCTTTTGGTAAGCACATTCTATGGAAATATAAATCTTCAACAAAATGCTGTGTAATATCCAGTACAGTGTTTCCCAGACTCCAGTCCTCACGGACCCCATGGGTCATGTTTTCAGGATTTCCATAGTGTTGCACAGTTGAGACAATTCCTGATGCCTTGATGATACTTCCACTACTTGCTCAATACTAATGAAATCCTGAAAACATGACCCGTGGGGTCCGTGAGGACTGGAGTTTGGGAAACACTGATCTAGTAGAAGGTGATTAATATATCATCATATTATCTAATTAAGATGACTTTTGTGGAGCACATTGTCTTACGTGTCACTTTATGCCTTTATATATTTTTTATTTAAGTGATAAAAGATTCATAGTATTATTAGCCATAAACAAAATTGACTTTGTATAATTTTTTTCCACTGAAAATTATAAATCAAATTTATAAGCTACTTTTCCAAATCCAAAATGATTCATTAGTTCCTCTAATTATGTTTTAATTTCCATCATCTTCTTGTACTTTATAACTTTAGATGAAAAGTTAGTCCAATATGTAAAACATCGAGTATGGACATATCCAATGGGAATGCATTCAATTAGCAAATGGAATCATGAAAACACTCTAAATCCCTTAATTAGGCAAGTAAACTAATTGACGTGGTGATATTAACAATACCTTTTGCCTTTTAGATGCAAACATTTAAATTACAATTGTTTTGCAGGATTTAGAGAAACTGCTGTACATTTGCAAGTGTATTAAAAGTTTTTGAGATTTCGAAAGCTAACATCTAAAACTTTGAGCTGTTTAAAAGTTATATAAATCATTTTATTTCTAAATAGAGACACCATGAGGAGTTATGCATTGATTTATAAGACATTATTAATTTATAGTTTTTAAGGTTGAAAGTAAACATAAATCCATTGAGTTATAAAATAACTTGTTGATCCAGAGGAAGGAACAACCATGAGGGAGATGGTAATTGCCCCATACTAGGGGAAAATTTCCTTATCAGCTACATATACAGCAACCAGATAAGTTCCCTTGATCATTGTCCCAATCAGAGAATTTAGTACACAGAACATTAATAGGTAAGGGTACCGTCACACAGTGCAATTTTGATCGCTACGACGGCACGATTCGTGACGTTCGAGCGATATAGTTACGATATCGCAGTGTCTGACACGCTCCTGCGATCAGGGACCCCGCTGAGAATCGTACGTCGTAGCAGATCGTTTGAAACTTTCTTTCGTTGTCTAGTGTCCCGGTGTGGCGGCATGATTGCATGGTGTAACATATATCGTATACGATGTGCGCATAGTAACCAACGGCTTCTACATCGCACATACGTCATGAAATTATCGCTCCAGCGTCGTAGATTGCAAAGTGTGACAGCAGTCTACGACGCTGGAGCGATATTGTTACGACGCTGGAGCGTCACGGATCGTACCGTCGTAGCGATGAAAATTGCACTGTGTGACGGTACCCTAAGATGTGGTGCAAAAAAAAACTTTCCTAACACACCATTCTTTTATACTCCATGACTCCTGGCTTATTCTTTTTATGGATAGTGAAGGGGGGCTTTACTTGACCGATGCTGCAAAACAGTGAAAGTTTCTTTCAGACCACAAATCATTAATATGTTATAAAATAGTGGGCAACTCTTTTAAGGGCTGGAAAAATTGAGAACTAAAACATGTTTTATTCTTTTTTACAAGATAAGTTTACAGAACAGCAAGAAACGAGAGCATATACTTTTTTTAATCACCAGTTGAAGTTTATTGCTTAGTAGATTTCAGTACACAGAGTCTGTACAGTACTTCTCCTCCCTGTCTGTCTCATCTTTATTTAAAAACGAGGAGAAAGCACATCTAACAGACCAAATAGTCCAAAAAAATAATTTTTATTACGTTACAATCATGACAATAATAAGAGTATAGTAGCGGAAAAAGATTACAGGTAATTAAAATTTATGTGGAGTATAAAATTCAGGTATATTTTACCCTGATACTGAAAAAAGGACGCACTCAGGATACTAATATATATGTAAATATTAGAGCACTAATAAAAAACACAGCCAGATATAGGCAACAGAAGAATCAAAAAATGCTACTGGCTAAGTTAGGGCCTTAGAAATGACATGATTATTCCATAGTGATCCATAATGGTGCAATAAAACAACGTGGCAGTGGAATAAAATAAAATCCAATAAATATCAGTAATCATACAGTATAATGAAAATAAATAACAATAGCAGGATGTGCATACGGAAAAAATCAGAGTGAATAAATCAAAACAGGTGGTTATAATTGAGGCACAACAGGATACACTAACAAGTTGGGCAGCAGCAGAGGATTAAGAGTATGAGCACTAATATGTGAACCTTGAATGGGGCCGTGAAGAGACTGTGCGAAGAAGTCAGGGAATAAATAAAGATGTAAGAACTGATAATACCGCGTAAAATCACTTACTGTGGCAGAGAAGAGCCCTGACTGCTGAATGGGGTCCTCCCCAACGTGCGTTTTGGCACCTTGCCTTCGTCAGGGGGTGCTTTCTCCTGGTTTTAATGTTTTTGGTCCGACTGTCCATAGTAAAATATATCAGTCTTTCAAGTGGTGGTGGTAGCATTTATATATTACATTAATTTCTTTATACAGGCAATACTCTCACTACCATGTGTATCTTTTCCTCTGCATATTTCCCTTTAACTGATCTCATCTTTTTTTAGTAAAGTGCTAAGCTCTTCATACCCCCCAAACAAGAGCATGTGTTGCACCCAACTGTGTGAAAATGCCATGGGTTCTTTCGCTTGTACCACCCCTCCATAAACAATAGAAATATATGCAATTGTCCCCCCAAGAGGGATCATTTTTAGACCGTTTATAGAATGATGTAGCCTAAAAAGTCTGATACTGCAGTGTGTTGTGAAATAAACTTGGTTTCTATGGTTGCTCTGTCTTTTCCCCTAACCAGATAGGTAGAAGTCATTTGGACATTAATACGATTGTGTTTGCATTACAGAGCTCAAAACAAGTTCAATTGACTCCAAGGGGAACTCCAAGTATTCTACAAATATATTATCCAGGCAGTTAAAGATATTTTATTTATGCAATTAGAGCAAATTAATTAGCTGCAAATCAAATTTTGCAGGTAAATTCAGTTAAGTCAGCAAAAGATCTGCTCAACTCTATGTGAAATGATGAAAATTTCAGCCATAGCATTCTGTACCAGCTTCCTCAGCATAAAAAAAATCACAGATGCCTCAAATTTATTTTTTATTGACAGGAATTTATGGATGGATAGCAACTCTGAGTTACATTCATTCCATAAATAAAAGTGACAAACATACAGCAGTGCAGCTACTATAATAAGGTACAGAAGTTTTTTATTGCATATACTTACAGAGATTAAAACATCAAGTGCTTTTCAAAATTAAGAACCGTGCAGTACTTGATTCCTGTCCTAGAATGAAAACATTTTCTATTCCTTAACCCAATAATTGATTACTATTACCTTGGATATACTGTATCTCTCATCTGCTTGTATCTTCTGGATATCATAGTGTTCTCACTTTCCAACACTTTCAAAAGCCAGAATAATTTTATATCTTTGTAGCTTTGAAGTGAACCATTCACTTTACATATAAAGTACTGAAAAAGTAATATTGTAAAATTGAAATATGTGAAACAGTGCCAAAAATCAATTTTACAGTTGTGTTTTAGCTTCCTTTATGTTCAGTATGATTACAGCTATGCTAATCATATAGTTTATGTGTATATACAGTACAGACCAAAAGTTTGGACACACCTTCTCATTTAAAGATTTTTCTGTATTTTCATGGCTATGAAAATTTGAACTTCACACTGAAGGCATCAAAACTATGAATTAACACACGTAGAATTACATACTTAACAAAAAAGTGTGAAACAACTGAAAATATGTCTTATATTCTAGGTTCTTCAAAGTAGCCACCTTATGCATTGATGACTGCTTTGCACACTCTTGGCATTCTCTTGATGAGCTTCAAGAGGTAGTCACCCGAAATAGTCTTCCAACAACCTTGAAGGAGTTCCCAGAGGTGCTTAGCACTTGTTGGCCCTATTGCCTTCATTCTGTGGTCCAGCTCACCCCAAACCATTTCGATTGGGTTCAGGTCTGGTGACTGTGGAGGCCAGGTCATCTGGAGTAGCACCCCATCACTCTCCTTCTTGGTTAAATAGCCCTTACACAGCCTGGAGGTGTGTTTGGGGTCATTGTCCTGTTGAAAAATAAATGATGGTCCAACTAAACGCAAACCGGATGGAGTAGCATGCCGCTGCAAGATGCTGTGGTAGCCATGCTGGTTCAGTATGCCTTCAATTTTGAATAAATCCCCAACAGTGTCACCAGCAAAGCATCCCACACCATCTCACCTCCTCCTCCATGCTTCACGGTGGGAACCAGGCATGTAGAGTCCATCCGTTCACCTTTTCTGCGTTGCACAAAGTCAAGGTGATTGGAACCAAAGATCTCAAATTTGGACTTATCAGACCAAAGCAGTCTAATGTCCATTTTTTGTGTTCTTTAGCCCAAACAAGTCTCTTCTGCTTGTTGCCTGTCATTAGCAGTGGTTTCCTAGCAACTATTTTACCATGAAGGCCTGCTGCACAAAGTCTCCTCTTAACAGTTGTTGTAGAGATGTGTCTGCTGCTAGAACTCTGTGTGGCATTGACCTGGTCTCTAATATGAGCTGCTGTTAACCTGTGATTTCTGAGGCTGGTGACTCGGATAAACTTATCTTCAGAAGCAGAGGTGACTCTTAGTCTTCCTTTCCTAGGGCGGTTATCATGTGAGTCAGTTTCTTTGTAGCGCTTGATGGTTTTTGCAACTACACTTGGGGACACTTTCAAAGTTTTCCCAATTTTTCACACTGATTGACTGTTAGGGCTAGCAGAACGCACCAAATAATTAGAGAAAAGGAATAAGGTGCGTTTGCAGCCCGGGGTCCACTGTGCAGAGACGGAACCTGCTGCTAAGCAATGATGAACTATATGGCGGTACAATGAGGATACACACACGGGTTTGCTTCACCCTGTGTGAAAGAAGCAAAACCTGTTGTGTTATAGATAGGGCCACAGTTCCGCACGTGCCAGAAATAATAATAAAGTAGCATGAGAGTGCATGCATTGCTGCTCTGGCGGATGCCACTAACCCTCCAGACTTGGGTTAGGAATGCACGGAGATAGCGCACGACGCCACACTGGCGGTCACAGTAATAGCTGCTGTTTGTGTACTAGTGTTGGTAAAGTTGGGCACTAGATTACAATCATCATCCTTACGCGAGCATTCAAACACAAGGGAGGGGATGTTTAAAGAGCGACTTTCGCTCACAACACACACACATAAACAAGAGTATACTAGCGCATGGCCATACGGCCATGCGAACCTTTTATAGCTGTAGCAAGTTCAGGACCTTCCTAGAGGACCAATGAGAACTGCTACAGTAACTGAGAGACTTCAGGACCTTCCTAGAGGACCAATAGGAGCTTCTGCAGTACCTGAGCATGTGACCCCAGACCTCCACTGAGAGGTCTTCCTTTGGGCATGCTCAGATGGGAAAAAGCAGGACTTATTCCCAGAGATGTTTGCTCGCTGCTGATCAGTACAGGCTACAATAGCAGAGCCTGGAAAGGCAGCAGTAACCCTTTGCACAGAATGAGACCGACGTCTTCGCTGAGCAGGCTCCACTGCAGCTGATGCAGAATGAGAGACCGCAGCAGACATGGTTCGAGATTCCCCCTGTGCAGCGGCGAGAACTTGTCTCCTAACACTGACCTTTATTTCTTAAAGTAACAATGGCCACTCGTTTTTCTTTACTTAGCTGCTTTTTTCTTGCCATAATACAAATTCTAACAGTCTATTCAGTAGGACTATCAGCTGTTTATCCCCCAGACTTCTGCTCAATACAACTGATGGTCCCAACCCCATTTATAAGGCAAGAAATCCCACTTATTAAACCTGACAGGGCACACCTGGGAAGTGAAAACCATTTAGGGTGACTACCTCTTGAAGCTCATCAAAAGAATGCCAAGAGTGTGCAAAGCAGTCATCAAAGCAAAAGGTGGCTATTTTGAAGAACCTAGAATATAAGACATATTTTCAGTTGTTTCACACTTTTTTGTTAACCCCTTCATGACCCAGCCTATTTTGACCTTAAAGACCTTGCCGTTTTTTGCAATTCTGACCAGTGTCCTTTTATGAGGTAATAACTCAGGAACGCTTCAACGGATCCTAGCGGTTCTGAGATTGTTTTTTCGTGACATATTGGGCTTCATGTTAGTGGTAAATTTAGGTCAATAAATTCTGCGTTTATTTGTGATAAAAACGGAAATTTGGCGAAAATTTTGAAAATTTCGCAATTTTCACATTTTGAATTTTTATTCTGTTAAACCAGAGAGATATGTGACACAAAATAGTTAATAAATAACATTTCCCACATGTTTACTTTACATCAGCACAATTTTGGAAACAAAAATTTTTTTTGTTAGGAAGTTATAAGGGTTAAAATTTGACCAGCGATTTGTCATTTTTACAACGAAATTTACAAAACCATTTTTTTTAGGGACCACCTCACATTTGAAGTCAGTTTGAGGGGTCTATATGGCTGAAAATACCCAAAAGTGACACCATTCTAAAAACTGCACCCCTCAAGGTACTCAAAATCACATTCAAGAAGTTTATTAACCCTTCAGGTGCTTCACAGCAGCAGAAGAAACATGGAAGGAAAAAATGAACATTTAACTTTTTAGTCACAAAAATTATCTTTTAGCAACAATTTTTTTATCTTCCCAATGGTAAAAGGAGAAACTGAACCACGAAAGTTGTTGTCCAATTTGTCCTGAGTACGCTGATACCTCATATGTGGGGGTAAACCACTGTTTGGGCGCACGGCAGGGCTTGGAAGGGAAGGAGCGCCATTTGACTTTTTGAATCAAAAATTGGCTCCACTCTTTAGCGGACACCATGTCACGTTTGGAGAGCACCCGTGTGCCTAAAAATTGGAGCTCCCCCACAAGTGACCCCATTTTGGAAACTAGACGCCCCAAGGAACTTATCTAGATGCATAGTGAGCACTTTGAACCCCAGGTGCTTCACAAATTGATCCGTAAAAATGAAAAAGTACTTTTTTTTCACAAAAAAATTCTTTTAGCCTCAATTTTTTCATTTTCACATGGGCAACAGGATAAAATGGATCCTAAAATGTGTTGGGCAATTTCTCCTGAGTACACCAATACCTCACATGTGGGGGTAAACCACTGTTTGGGCACATGGTAAGGCTCGGAAGGGAAGGAGCGCCATTTGACTTTTTGAATGAAAAATTATTTCCATCGTTAGCGGACACCATGTCGCGTTTGGATAGCTCCTGTGTGCCTAAACATTGGCGCTCCCCCACAAGTGACCCCATTTTGGAAACTAGACCCCCAAAGGAACTAATTTAGATGTGTGGTGAGGACTTTGAACCCCCAAGTGCTTCACAGAAGTTTATAACGCAGAGCCATGAAAAAAAAATAAAAATTATTTTCTCAAAAATGATATTTTAGCCTGCAATTTTTTATTTTCCCAAGGGTAACAGGAGAAATTTGACCCCAAAAGTTGTTGTCCAGTTTCTCCTGAGTACGCTGATACCCCATATGTGGGGGTAAATCACTGTTTGGGCACATGCCGGGGCTCGGAAGTGAAGTAGTGACGTTTTGAAATGCAGACTTTGATGGAATGCTCTGTGGGCGTCACGTTGCGTTTGCAGAGCCCCTGATGTGGCTTAACAGTAGAAACCCCCCACAAGTGACCCCGTTTTGGAAACTAGACCCCCAAAGGAACTTATCTAGATGTGTAATGAGCACTTTGAACCCCCAAGTGCTTCATAGAAGTTTATAATGCAGAGCCGTGAAAATAATAAATACGTTTTCTTTCCTCAAAAATAATTATTTAGCCCAGAATTTTTTATTTTCCCAAGGGTTACAGGAGAAATTGGACCCCATAATTTGTTGTCCTGTTTCTCCTGAGTACGCTGATACCCCATATGTGGGGGTAAACCACTGTTTGGGCACATGCTGAGGCTCGGAAGTGAAGTATTGACGTTTTGAAATGCAGACTTTGATGGAATGCTCTGTGGGCGTCACGTTGCTTTTGCAGAGCCCCTGATATGGCTTAACAGTAGAAACTGCCCCAAAAGTGACCCCATTTTGGAAACTAGACCCCGAAAGGAACTTATCTAGATGTGTGGTGAGCACTTTGAACCCCCAAGTGCTTCATAGAAGTTTATAATGCAGAGCCGTGAAAATAATAAATACGTTTTCTTTCCTCAAAAATAATTATTTAGCCCAGAATTTTTTAATTTTCCCAAGGGTAACAGGAGAAATTTGACCCCAATATTTGTTGTCCAGTTTCTCCTGAGTATGGTGATACCCCATATGTGGGGGTAAACCACTGTTTGGGCATACGTTGGGGCTCGGAAGTGAAGTAGTGACGTTTTGAAATGCAGACTTTGATGGAATGCTCTGCGGGCGTCACGTTGCGTTTGCAGAGCCCCTGATGTGCCTAAACAGTAGAAACCCCCCACAAGTGACCCCATTTTGGAAACTAGACCCCGAAAGGAACTTATCTAGATGTGTGGTGAGCACTTTGAACCCCCAAGTGCTTCATAGAAGTTTATAATGCAGAGCCGTGAAAATAATAAATACGTTTTCTTTCCTCAAAAATAATTATTTAGCCCAGAATTTTTTATTTTCCCAAGGGTTACAGGAGAAATTGGACCCCAAAAGTTGTTGTCCAGTTTCTCCTGAGTACGCTGATACCCCATGTGTGGGGGTAAACCACTGTTTGGGCACACGTCGGGGCTCAGAAAGGAAGTAGTGACTTTTGAAATGCAGACTTTGATGGAATGGTCTGCGGGCATCACGTTGCGTTTGCAGAGCCCCTGGTGTGCCTAAACAGTAGAAACCCCCCACAAGTGACCCCATTTTAGAAGCTAGACCCCCCAAGGAACTTATCTAGATAGTGGTGAGCACTTTGATCCCCCAAGTGCTTCACAGACGTTTACAACGCAGAGCCGTGAAAATAAAAAATCATTTTTCTTTCCTCAAAAATGATGTTTTAGCAAGCATTTTTTTAGATTCACAAGGGTAACAGGAGAAATTGGACCCCAGTAATTGTTGCGCAGTTTATCCTGAGTACACTGATACCCCATATGTGGGGGTAAACCACTGTTTGGGCACACGTCAGGGCTCGGAAGTGAGGGAGCACCATTTGACTTTTTGAATACGAGATTGGCTGGAATCAATGGTGGCGCCATGTTGCGTTTGGAGACCCCTGATGTGCCTAAACAGTGGAAACCCCTCAATTCTACCTCCAACACTAACCCCAACACACCCCTAACCCTAATTCCAACTGTAGCCATAACCCTAATCACAACCCTAACCACAACCCTAATTCCAACCCTAACCCTAAGGCTATGTGCCCACGTTGCGGATTCGTGTGAGATATTTCCGCACCATTTTTGAAAAATCCGCGGGTAAAAGGCACTGCGTTTTACCTGCGGATTTTCCGCGGATTTCCAGTGTTTTTTGTGCGGATTTCACCTGCGGATTCCTATTGAGGAACAGGTGTAAAACGCCACGGAATCCGCACAAAGAATTGACATGCTGCGGAAAATACAACGCAGCGTTTCCGCGCGGTATTTTCTGCACCATGGGCACAGCGGATTTGGTTTTTCATATGTTTACATGGTACTGTAAACCTGATGGAACACTGCTGCGAATCCGCAGCGGCCAATCCGCAGCCAAATCCGCACCGTGTGCACATAGCCTAATTCTAAAGGTATGTGCACACTGCGGAAAACGCTGCAGATCCGCAGCAGTTTCCCATGAGTTTACAGTTCAGTGTAGACCTATGGGAAACAAAAATCGCTGTACACATGCTGCAGAAAAACTGCACGGAAACGCAGCGGTTTACATTCCGCAGCATGTCACTTCTTTGTGCGGATTCCACAGCGGTTTTACAACTGCTCAAATAGAAAATCGCAATTGTAAAACCGCATTGAAATGCGCAGAAAAAAACGCGGTAAATCCGCCATAAATCCGCAGAATACGTGTGCACATACTGAAACCCTAACCCTAGCCCTAACCCTACCCCTAACCCTAACCCTAACCCTACCCCTAACCCTACCCCTAACCCTAACCCTAACCCTAGCCCTAACCCTAGCCCTACCCCTAACCCTAACCCTACCCCTAACCCTAACCCTACCCCTAACCCTAACCCTATTCTAACATTAGTGGGAAAAAAAAAATTTCTTTATTTTTTTATTGTCCCTACCTATGGGGGTGACAAAGGGGGGGGTCATTTATTATTTTTTTTATTTTGATCACTGAGATATAATCTATCTCAGTGATCAAAATGCACTTTGGAACGAATCTGCCGGCCGGCAGATTCGGCGGGCGCACTGCGCATGCGCCCGCCATTTTGGAAGATGGCGGCGCCCAGGGAGAAGACGGACGGGACCCCGGCAGGATCGGTAAGTATGATGGGGTGGGGGAGACCACGGGGGGGGGATCAGAGCACGGGGGGAATCGGAGCGCGGCAGGCGTGGAACGGAGCACGGGGGGCGTGGAACGGAGCACGGGGGGCTGGAACGGAGCACGGGTGGGTGGAACGGAGCACGGGGGGGTGGATCGGAATGCAGGGGGGGTGATTGGAGCACGGGGGGGTGATTGGAGCACGGGGGGAGCGGACAAGAGCACGGGGGGGAGCGGAGCACTGGATGGAGGGGAGCCGGAGCAGTGTACCGGCCAGATCAGGGGGCTGGGGGGGCGATCGGTGGGGTGGGGTGGGGGTACATTAGTATTTCCAGCCATGGCCGATGATATTGCAGCATCGGCCATGGCTGGATTGTAATATTTCACCCGTTATAATAGGTGAAATATTACAAATCGCTCTGATTGGCAGTTTCACTTTCAACAGCCAATCAGAGCGATCGTAGCCACGAGGGGGTGAAGCCACCCCCCCCTGGGCTAAACTACCACTCCCCCTGTCCCTGCAGATCGGGTGAAATGGGAGTTAACCCTTTCACCGGATCTGCAGGGACGCGATCTTTCCATGACGCCACATAGGCGTCATGGGTCGGATTGGCACCGACTTTCATGACGCCTACGTGGCGTCATGGGTCGGGAAGGGGTTAAGTATATAATTCCACATGTGTTAATTCAAAGTGTTGATGCCTTCAATGTGAATTTACAATTTTCATAGTCATGAAAATACAGAACAATCTTTAAATGAGAAGTTGTATCCAAACTTTCGGTCTGTACTGTAAGTTCAATTATGTTGTAATTTTTGGGTTTTGTTTTTATGGCATTCATTTTGTAATAAAATGCCTTTTAATAATAGTTCTCCATGTCACTTCAATCACAGTATTGCCAAACTTCCACAAAATATTTTAAAATTAAGTGGAGGAAAAAAATTCTGTTTGTAAAAATATTTTTTTGTGTGATTTACAGTTAAGTCCATATATACAGTTATATGAAAAAGTTTGGGCACCCCTATTAATCTTAAGCTTAATGTTTTATAAAAAATGTTTTTTTTTTGCAACAGCTATTTCAGTTTCATATATCTAATAACTGTTGGACACAGTAATGTTTCTGCCTTGAAATGAGGTTTATTGTACTAACAGAAAATGTGCAATCTGCATTCAAACAAAATTTGACAGGTGCATAAGTATGGGCACCTCACCAGAAAAGTGACATTAATATTTAGTAGATCCTCCTTTTGCAAAAAAAACGCAGCCTCTAGTCGCTTCCTGTAGCTTTTAATGAGTTCCTGGATCCTGGATAAAGGTATTTTTGACCATTGTTCTTTACAAAACAATTCCAGTTGAGTTAAGTTTCATGGTCGCCGAGCATGGACAGCCCTCTTCAAATGATCCCACAGATATTCAATGATATTCAGGTCTGGGGACTGAGATGGCCATTCCAGAACAGTGTAATTCTTCCTCTGCATAAATGCCTGAATAGATTTGGAGCTGTGTTTTGGATCATTGTATTGCTGAATGATCCATCCCCTGCGTAACTTCAACTTTGTCACTGATTCATGAACATTATTGTCAAGAATCTGCTGATACTGAGAGGAATCAATGCGTCCCTCAACTTTAACCCTTATCCGGCTGAATAGGTACAATTGTAACTATTCCGTTTTAAAATTGCAATAACTTTTTTTTGAAAAGACGTAGAGGGCTGAAATTTCGTGACATCTCTACATTTTTGGTCCAGAATATATTGGCCAAATTTCAATAAAATATCTCCACCCGCTTCCGAGATAAGGGGTCGAGATCTTTTTGCATCCATAACAAGCTGCATAGGTACAAATGTACCTCATATATTTTGAATGAAGATAATGCAAGGGAAAAAGCATAAATTTTTTTTTAATGATAATGCTATTTAACTATTATAAACAAGTAAAAAACTGTTCATTTACATTATAAAAGAAAATGTAAGAAACTTTTTTTTATTGATTTTCTTTGCAAGTAATGCATGTTGGCTTTGCTACAGAGTGTTCATCGCAAATGGGTTTCACACAAACCACACAAGACTTTCTAGTCTTGCGTTGTTTTCGCCTCAGGTCTCTGCAGACATAGCAACTACCAACAACAGGGGAGGGTCCACGACTACCATGAGGTATTTTGGGGCCAGCTGCTGGCTGCGATGCTACCACAATGCATCGTCCAAGCACCATTTCTACTGCACCTCGAAGAAAATGGTTTCTCATTATCATTTTGTTTGTACTACGATCTTCAATTGCAATCATACACAGCTGATTTGCGAGATCTTTCAGGAACTTTCTTCGTTGATCCTTTGCCCTGAAGCTTGGATTGTGTTCTCTGTAGATGATGTAGGATGCTAACCCACTGACATCAATCATATTGTAGAAAAATGCCAAAGTCCAACGTGATGTTCGTCGTTTCACAGTGTACTCTCCCAACATTTTATCCATAACATCAACGCCACCTTTTGTTATGTTGTAGTATTTTATTATCTCTGGCTTGGCTGCTAGTGTCTCTTCAACTTCTCCCGTCATGTGCATAGATGATAGAAGCACGACTGATTTGTTCTTCTTTGGTACATATGAACAGACTGTTGCATCATGATTGTAGGCAAAATTTGTCGAGTATACAGGCCTTTCTTTGGCAGGCTGCATGTTGTTAGGTAGGAACCTTTTGTTTTTTCTCACTGTACCAACTAGTGTCATGTTCCAGGAGTTCAATACCTTAGCTAGTTCCATGGTTGTAAAGAAGTTATCGGTGGTGACATTTCTTCCAGAGCCTTTATACGAGCTCACTAGGTCCAATACTGTTCGTTCTCCAATGTTTACTTGTCGAGGACCATCAGTTGGTTTCCCAGTGTAGAGCTGACCTTGTAAAGGGTAGGCATTTGATGAGTCACAAGCCCAGAAAATCTTTATGCCATATTTAGCTGGTTTTGAAGGTATATACTGGGTAAATTTAGTATGACCTCTAAATGGAAATAATTGCTCGTCGACGGTGATACAATGATATGGCTTGTAGGCTCTCTCCAGATTACTGTTCAGCATTGTCCAGATGTCCCGTATTGGTGCAGCTTTATCTGTTTGCACACGTTCTGCACGTGTATTTTCGTTGTCAAACCTGATAAATCTGAGTATCATCTTGAAGCGGTCACGAGACATGGCTGCACGTATAAGAGGCAGAGCAGCAACATTCCACATTTCCTCCAGATTCTCTTTGTTGGCTCTGTGCACACCAGCAGCAATCAGTATGCCCAAAAATGCATGAAGTTCAGTTTCAGTAAATTGCTTGAATGTTTTTTGTGGTGGCCGTTTGGAAGAATCAGGAAAACGTTGTACCAGTTCGTTGTTGTAAGCATCACAAACTCTCTTGGCCTTTCGATTCGTTTCCCGTAATATGATGTCACACATCTCGGGAGTCATGATGGACTTGAATAGCTCTTTTGCTGTATATAGGTTGCTGATTGCTGCAGGACCACCTCTTTGTCGTAGGACATTACGAGATTTTGTTTGTGCATTTGGCAGTGGATTACTGCACCATTGAGTTTCATCCTTAGCAGTCCAAATGTCGCCTGCACTTTGAGGCACAGAATCATCCTCAACACTTTCGTCTGATTCGTATTCATTTTCATGCTCTATGACCATTTCTTGTTCAATGTCTGAATCTTCTTCAGTAACATCCACTTGTGGTACATAGTTTTCATCATCAGATGGAACATATGGTTCATCCTCATGCTCAGAATCAGATTCTTCTAGCATTCGCATTATTTCGTCAGACGTAAATCTGTAAATATGAAAAAATGTAAAATAAATAATTTTCCGAAATACTACATTATTGGCTTTTCACAAAATTATACTAACCTGCAAACACGTTTTCTTGGATTATGGCGGAAACTAGATCCAGCATTACTATCACTCATGATGACTTGCTAGATGAATTTTGGCTTCGTATTTTGTGCTGAATATAAATAAAACATCGTAAAACAATATGTAGATACTAATTATTATCCATTTTTCGTATAAAAATTATACCTATAGTGATAAGTTTCATACAAAATATATGTAAGCCAAGTCCAGGCTGAAAGACAATTTGACTGTTCTGTCCCCACATAATGAGAATAAAGGTATAACTGGCTGTTAGATGCTGTGAGACTTTCCTACCTTCGTTTCCAAGAAATTGAAGACTTCACAAGCCTAGAAATGTGTGCTCACAGCAATGAGATGAACAGCAAAATGGCTAATGAGAGGAGGGAGGCAGGAAGACAAGTAGAAGCCACTCCCAGTTTGAATTAACTTAATTGACAGCAACATAAGTGACCAGTAACAACACTGAACAATAGATATCAGCATAACATTTGTAGCTGAATGAACTTTAGTTTCTGAAACCAAGTAAAGTCTTCCCACAGTGGAGGTATATGTGAAGGTACAATTGTACCTATGCAGCCTGTTAAGGTTGTAAAATTATGCAGCCTGACAAGGGTTAACAAGATTCCCGGTGCCAGCATTGGCCACACAGCCCCAAAGCATGATGGAAACTCCACCAAATTTTACTGTGGGTAGCAAGTGTTTTTCTTGGAATGCTGTGCTGTTTGGCCGCCATGCATAACGCCTTTTTATATGACCAAACAACTCAATCTTGGTTTCATCAGTCCACAGGACCTTCTTCCAAAAAGAAATTGGCTTCTCCAAATGTGCTTTTGCATACCTCAGCCAACTCTGTTTGTGGCGTGCTTGCAGAAACGGCTTCTTTCGCATCACTCTCCCATACAGCTTCTCATTGTGCAAAGTGCGTTGTATAGTTGACCGATGCACAGTGACACCATCTGCAGCAAGTTGATGCTGCAGCTCTCTGGAGGTGGTCTGAGGATTGTCCTTGACCGATCTCACCATTCTTCTTCTCTGCCTTTCTGATGTTTTTCTTGGCCTGCCACTTCTGGCCTTAACAAGAACTGTACCTGTGTTCTTCCATTTCGTTACTATGTTCCTCACAGTGGAAATTGACAGGTTAAATCTCTGAGACAGCTTTTTGTATCCTTCCCCTGAACAACTATGTTGAATAATTTGTTTTCAGATTATTAGACAGTTGTTTTGAGGAGTCCATGATGCTACTCTTCAGAAGAGATTCAAACAGGAGAACAACTTGCAAGTGGCCACTTTAAGTAGCTTTTCTTATGATTGCATATACCTGGCTATGAAGTTCAAAGCTCAATGAGGTTAGAAAACCAAAAAAGTGCTTTAGTACGTCAGTAAAAAGTAGGTAGGAGTATTTAAAACAAGAAAATTATAAGGGTGCCCATACTTATGCACCTGTCAAATATTGTTTGAATGCAGATTGCACATTTTCTGTTAGTACAATAAACCTCATTTCAAGGCAGAAACATTACTGTGTCCAATAGTTATTAGATATATGAAACTGAAATAGCTGTTGCAAAAAAAAACAATTTTTATAAAACACTAAGCTTAAGATTAATAGGGGTGCCCAAACTTTTTCATATAACTGTATTTGGACAGGGACAACATTTTTCTAATTTTGGTTCTAGACATTACCACAATGAATTTTAAACAAAACAATTCAGATGCAATTGAATTTCAGACTTTCAGCTTTCACTTGATGGTATCCACATTAAAATTTGATGACGGGTTTAGGAGTTTCAGCTCCTTAACATGTGCTACCCTGTTTTTAATGGGACCAAAAGTAATTGGACAGATTAAATAATTTTAAATAAAATGTTTATTTCTAGCACTTGGTTGAAAACCCTTTGTTGGCAATGACTGCCTGAAGTCTTGAACTCATGGACATCACCAGACACTGTGTTTCCTCCTTTTTGATGCTCTGCCAGGCCTTCACTGCAGTAGTTTTCAGTTGCTGTTTGTTTGTGGGCCTTTCTGTCTGAAGTTTAGTCTTTAACAAGTGAAATGCATGCTCAATTGGGTTGAGATCAGGTGACTGACTTGGCCATTCAAGAATATTCCACTTCTTTGCTTTAATAAACTCCTGGGTTGCTTTGGCTTTATGTTTTGGGTCATTGTCTATCTGTAGTATGAAATGACGACCAATCAGTTTGGCTGCATTTGTAATGCGAAGCCCCATCTCCCTTGGAGTACAAAGAAGACAGCCATGGGGCCTCCAGTAGCTCAGCACCTGACATGACTGTTAAAGGTACTGTAGATGTAAGCTTTGTAACTTAATCAGCATATGCTGCTTGAGATGAGAGCTCAGCACTTAAGCCCTTTTGACACACAAGAACCCTCTCCGTCATGTACATTTTCAGGAATTTACATTAAGGTGTGTTAGGAGTCGAGTTTCCTCTGCTGCACAGGGGAAATCTCGATCCGTGTCTGCTGCGGTCTCCCATTCTGCATCAGCCGCAGTGGAGCCTGCTCAGCGGAGACGTCGCTCCCAGCATCTCACGAAGATTGATTCTGTGCAAAGGGTTACTACTGCCTCGTCTGGCTCTGCTATTGTACCCTGCACTGATCTGCGACGATCAGGCTTTTCTGGGACTAAGTCCTACTTTGCACACACTGAGCATGCCCAGGGCAAGATCTCTCAGTGGAGATCTAGGGTCACATGCTCAGGTACTGCAGCGACTTCCATTGGTCCTTCTCACGGAAGGTCCTGTAGGTGCTAGGACTAAGTTCTGTTTTGCACACTGAGCATGCCCAGGGCAAGATCTCTCAGTGGAGATCTAGGGTCACATGCTCAGGTACTGCAGCAATTCCATTGGTCCTTCTTTGAAAGGTCCTATACATGCTGAAGCTATTTAAGGCTCGCATGGCACTAGTATCCTCTTATATTATGTGCTTTGTGCCAGTGTGGTCATGTGTTTGAATGTGTTCAGGGACCCGGCTGAAATAAGCCCCTAGAATGCTGGCACCTCCGGTGAGGAAATTGTGTTTAAGTGTGTTCAGGGACCCGGCTGAAATAAGCCCCTAGAATGCTGGTACTTCCAGCGAGGAGTTTTGTGTGCATGCATGACCACTCACTGCTCACATCTGGGTAGTTGGCCTGTGCCTCTGTGAAAGTCTAACAGGGCACTGAGCTTTGCCTTCTCGGCTGCTCTGTGAAGCTAACAGAGCTGATTTATACAGCCATATAGTGCAGCCATTTATTTAGCAGCAGGTTCTTTCCTGTACGGTGGATCACGGGTTGCGAACGCACCAATCCCACTTAATAAATATATTCGGTGTGTTCCACCAACCCTAACACTATACTAGCGCCAGGATCTGGCTAAGTAATGGCGGATGAACAGCGATTGCAGGGGTACATCCAGCTGCTGGAGGGCCGGTTGGCGTTTCTTGAGCGTGCAACCTCGGCGGTGGATGTTACCGCAATAGCTGTTCAGGCTGCTAGCGTGGCTGCAGCAGCTTTACCCACTGCCAGCTCTGTTCCGACCCTATCTCACCTCCCTTTGCCTGAGAGATACTCAGGGGACAGTAAGTCCTGTAGGGGTTTCGTGAACCAGTGTGGTATACACCTCGAGCTCCTGGCTGCACGTTTCCCCACTGAGCGGGCAAAGGTGGGATTCATAATCTCTCTCTTGTCGGACGGAGCATTGGAGTGGGCTACGCAGCTGTGGAAGCGCAACAATCATGTGATGCGGAGTGTTCCTCGGTTTCTGGACACTCTAAAACAGGTCTTTTTAGGACCTCAAGTCACCCATGATACAGCGCTCCAACTGCTGGCTTTGACTCAGGGTTCAACCATGGTCAGCCATTTTGCCTTTCACTTCCGGACATTAGCGTCTGAGTTGGAATGGTCAGATAAAACCCTCATTCCCGTATTTTGGAGGGGGCTGGCTGACCATGTGAAGGACGCTTTGGCTACTAGGGAGATTCCCACCACACTGGAGGAGCTCATAGCTGTATCTACTCGCATAGACCTTCGTTTTCACGAGTCAAGGTTGGAGCGAGCCCAGTGTAGGCAGAGGTTTCGGCTGGCTCCCACATTTGGAATCTCCAGTCCAGGCATCCGAGTCACATGAGGCCACAAAGGTGACATGAGCGGGATCCAAGTCTCAGTCCGCTCGTGCACATAAGGTCTGTCATGTTTGCCGGCAGTCAGGACATCTTGCCTCCAAGTGTCCTCAGCGGTCGGGAAACGGCAGCGTCTAGTGGCAGTTGGAGGAGGTACACTAGACACGGCGACGTTTGCCTCAAAGTTGTCCTTCAAGGGGACAATTACCATAGGCCCATCCACTCTTATGGTAGAGCTATGCGTGGGCTCTGGGGCAGAGGGTAACTTTATGTCTTCCGCTTTCGCCCAGCGTCACGCAATACCCTTGGTGATGCTCGCCAAGGCAGTAACCGTTCGAGTGGTAAATGGGTCGACACTACCCTCACAGATTACCCACCAAACCATTCCTATCATGCTTTCTGTGTCTCCATCACATCAGGAGATTATCTCCCTATTAGTCATTCCTGAGGGAATTTATGAGGTCCTGTTGGGGATACCATGGCTACGCTACCATTCTCCTCATATAGAGTGGTCCTCAGAGAGAATTTTGGGATGGAGTAAATCCTGCGAGGGTAGATGTCAGAGGGAGTGCGTTCAGGTTGCTACAACACAGGTACCCGCAGATCTTTCCTCTCTCCCCAAGCACTATTAACCCTATGCAGATGTGTTCTCCAAAAGGGCTGCGGAGACCCTTCCGCCTCACCGCCCCTATGACTGTCCTATTGACCTCTTGCCTGGTGCTGAGCCTCCCCGGGGTCAAGTCTATCCATTATCTCTCCCGGAGACGGAGGCAATGTCTCAGTACATCCAAGAGAATCTGGCAAGAGGATTCATTAGGAAGTCAGTGTCACCGGCAGGGGCTGGGTTCTTCTTCGTACAGAAGAAGACTGGAGACTTACGTCCATGCATAGACTACAGGGGTCTTAACGCCATCACCGTTAAGAACAAGTGCCCATTACCCCTGATATCTGAGCTTTTTGATAGGCTTCGGGGAGCAAGGGTATTTGCAAAATTAGATCTGCGGGGTGCTTACAACCTGATTCACATCCGTGAGGGGGACGAATGGAAGACGGTTTTTAACACCAGGGATGGGCACTATGAATATCTGGTGATGCCCTTTGGGCTCTGTAATGCCCCAGCCATTTTCCAAGACTTTGTGAACGACATTTTCCAGGATATGCTCACCACCTCGGTCATAGTCTATCTGGATGATATTCTCATCTACTCTCCAGATATTGACTCCCATCAGAGAGATGTTCGCAAAGTCTTCGACCTCTTACAGGCAAACTCCCTCTATGCCAAGTTGGAGAAGTGTGTATTTGAGCAGGAGTCCTTGCCTTTCCTTGGTGACATTATCTGTTCCCACGGTTTGGCTATTGATCCTGTCAAGCTACAGGCTGTGATGGACTGGCAGGAGCCTCATTCACTTAAAGCGGTGCAGCACTTTATGGGGTTCATTAACTACTATCGTCAATTCATTCCACACTTCTCAACTTTGGTAGCTCCCTTGGTTGCCCTCACCAAGAAGGGAGCAAATCCAAAGTTGTGGTCAGAGGAGGTCTCCAAGGCCTTTCTCTCGATTTAAGTCACATTTCGCTAGTGCTCCCATCCTACATCGCCCCAATGTAGATAAGCCATTTATCATGGAGGTGGATGCCTCATCCGTTGGTGCTGGAGCAGTCCTTTTCCAAAAAGATGCTCAAGGTCGGAAGCATCCTTGCTTCTTCTTCTCCAAGACCTTCACTCCAGCAGAGAGGAATTATTCCATCGGGGACAGGGAGTTGCTAGCCATGAAGTTGGCTTTTTCAGAGTGGAGACACCTCTTGGAGGGAGCTCGCTTTCCCTTCCAAGTCTTCACTGACCACAAGAACTTGGTGTATGTACAGACGGCCCAGCGGCTGAATTCTCACCAGGCTAGATGGTCCCTGTTCTTCTCCCTGTTCCATTTTACTCTCCATTTTCTCTCCGGGGAGAAGAACATTCGTGCCGACGCTCTCTCCCGCTCCGTAGTGTCAGCTGAGGAGGAGGAGCCTCGGCTTATTGTCCCTTCTGAGAGCCTGAGAACTGTAGCTCCGGTTTCGCTAGAGTCTGTGCCCCCGGGCAAGACTTTCGTGCCAGCGAATTTGCAACCGGAGGTTCTCTCTTGGGCTCACTCCTCCAGAGTGGGTGGGCATTTTGGGACCAAAAGGACATCCGAGCTTTTGGCGAGAACGTACTGGTGGCCGCATATGGCCCATGATGCCAGGGACTATATTCAGGCGTGCGTTTCCTGCGCCCAGAATCGGTCTCCTCGGCAACGGGCTGCTGGGTTGCTTTACACTCTACTGCTGGCAGACAGGCCCTGGGAAATGGTTGGGATGGACTTCGTGGTGGGCTTACCCAAGTCGCGTAGCTGCACCGTTATCTGGGTTGTCACCGACCATTTCTCTAAGATGGTACATTTGGTGCCGCTTCCACGGTTACCTTCTGCACGGGCCTTGGGGGCATTATTCATTAAGCACATTTTCCGATTACATGGTATGCCTGATAAAATTGTCAGCGATTGGGGTCCCCAGTTCACGTCTCGGTTTTGGAGAGAGCTCTGCCGTTTACTCAGCATAGAGTTGAACTTCTCCTCTGCATACCATCCCGAGATGAATGGGTTGGTGGAGAGAACCAACCAGACTCTGGTGACATATTTGCGACATTTCGTCTCTGCTAGGCAGGATGACTGGGCATCTTTGCTACCTTGGTGCGGAATTTGCCTTGAACAACGCCGTAGCCGATTCCACTGGTCAGACTCCTTTTCTCCTTAATTACGGCCAGCATCCGCGTGTCACTGTGCCCATGCCCGTGTCATCCACCGATTCTAGGGTGGCAGACTGGGCGGTGGAGGCACATGACATCTGGGACCGCACACAGGATGCCATCCGGGCCTCCAAGGAGAGAATGAGGGTTTCGGCTGATACACACCGGCGCCCCGCTCCGATCTTTGCTCCTGGCGACTTAGTGTGGCTCTCCGCCCGTAACATCAGGCTGCGAGTTGAGTCCACTAAGTTTGCTCCTCGCTACATTGGCCCGTTCAAGGTTCTGGTACAGGTCAACCCTGTGGTCTACCATTTGGCTATTCCTCCACGCCCTGGTATCACCGATACTTTTCACGTTTCCCTCTTAAAGCCCGTTCATTTGTCCCGGTTTTCTGAGTCATCTGCCAGGACATCGGGTTCATCCACGGATGAGTTTGAGGTGAATGCTATCATGGGGTGCAAGGTGGTATGTGGCAAGAAATTTTATCTGGTGGACTGGAAGGATCACGGCCCAGAGGATAGAACCTGGGAGCCTGTGGAGCACATTAGGGCTCCGCTGCTTTCGCAACTTTTGAGCGTAGCGAGGCTCAAGGAGGGGGGCCCTAGGAGGGGGGTAATGTTAGGAGTCGAGTTTCCTCTGCTGCACAGGGGGAATCTCGATCCGTGTCTGCTGCGGTCTCCCAATCTGCATCGGCCGCAGTGGAGCCTGCTCAGCGGAGATGTCGCTCCCAGGGTCTCACTAAGACTGATTCTGTGCAAAGGGTTACTACTGCCTCTCCTGGCTCTGCTATTGTACCCTGCACTGAACTGCGGTGAGCAGGCTTTTCTGGGACTAAGTCCTACTTTGCACACACTGAGCATGCCCAGTGCAAGATCTCTCAGTAGAGATCTAGGGTCACATGCTCAGGTACTGCAGCAATTCCATTGGTCCTTCTTTGAAAGGTCCTATACGTGCTGCAGCTATTTAAGGCTTGCATGGCCGCACGGCCATGCGCTAGTATCCTCTTATGTTATGTGCTTTACACCAGTGTGGTCATGTTTGAATGTGTTCAGGGACCCGGCTGAAATAAGCCCCTAGAATGCTGGCACCCCCAGCGAGGAGTGTTTTTTGCATGCATGTCCACTCACAGCTCACATCTGGGTAGTTGGCCTGTGCCTCTGTGAAAGTCTAACAGGGCACTGAGCTTTGCCTTCTCGGCTGCTCTGTGAAGGTAACAGAGCTGATTTATACCGCCATATAGTGCCGCCATTTATTTAGCAGCAGGTTCTTTCCTGCACGGTGGATCCCGGGTTGCGAACACACCAATCCCACTTAATAAATATATTCAGTGCGTTCTGCCAACCCTAACAAGGTGTTAATGATAAAATCTAAAAATTGAGTATATATAAGAAAACAAAGTACATTACAAACAAATAAATCAATAAACATCCAAAGAAAAAGAAAAGGTGGCACTCACCAAGCGATGTATTAAGAATCCTTTATTCTTCCATATGTCGGAGTAAGGACATGCTATTCGGGCTGCAGGTAAAACGAAAGGGTGCCGGGAGTGAACCGGACGACGGCCGTTTCGCGCACAATGCGCTTCAACAGGTCCAGGTATGTGATTGGAAAACAAAACCATTCCTTTATAGTGAATACAAAAGCAGCTGCGTGACATCACTAATTAGTCTATGCCCGGATAAATATGTGCAATCTTAAAAACACAGTCACAATCACATAAATTTGCAGAGCAACAAATAAATCTCTTATTACTATAAAAAAACCTTATTTCTATAAAAAAACAGATATGTCTAACTTGTCATTCAGACCCATTGGACCTTGAGCATTAGCTCTCAGAATCCATTTTGCTTCTTGTTGTAGGGGAAGGTTGTTGTAATTTCCTCCCCTCGAAGAGTGTTTAACTACTTCCAATCCTGCAAAGTTCAGTAATCTGGGATTAGCGTTATGTTTTTCCCGCATGTGTTTAATCAACCGTAAAGAACCTTTCCCTAAACTAATGGAATTAAATTGGTCTTGATTCAGATTGAAACTAAACAAAAGAAAAAAGCAAAATTTTAAAGGGATAAATATGACTTTGAAAATGGTCAGATTTGTAACTGGAATAAAAATAAAAAGTATATGTTTTCTAAGAATCGCAATAATAATAAAAACATGAAAAAACGTAAACCCAGAATGGATGGTTGGATCACAGACTTCGATTCTTGTGCAACAGAAGATCAAATAGAGGAACAAAAACTTGCCTACACATCATCCGCACCTTTAAGCATGTTACCCCCTTTAGGAAGAAAACAAGACGGGGGGGGGGAAACGTAAACTCTTGGAGGAAACGAACACAGGTCTCGTGGAAAGAATGAAACCTACAGGAGATAATTTACAGATAATAAACCTTTCACATAGAACTTTGAACAACCATCACCTTGCGGTCTTGTCTAAGGTCTTGTTTTAATTTCTGTGTATCAGAACAATTTGATTTAGTGGAATTTAAGATAGATCTGTTTAAAAATACTAGAAAACTTCATTTAAAAAGGCAATTTGCCGGTATCAAAAATAAAGGTGCAGCTGAAACAGTGGTAAATTCAGAAAACCCCATACCAGTAGGTAATTTGGGTTTTATGGTAAGCCAACAAACAGAGGTAAATGATCTGCATGATACGCTGTTGTTAGCGCATCTAAGCGATACAAGGATAAATACTGAGGAACCTTCTCTGGTAGATTGCGCACAAAGTGGTAAGGTCCCGTTCATGGGTGGTGTACATTCTAACTACATGCCCCTAATCTCTCCGGGGAATGCTATCGATCTCTTTCACGACTCAGTTGTTAGAGACGTGGAAGCGGTTTTTTATCATCCCCCTATTCAGAATTTAACAAAGCAAGAAAAAAGTGCGTTACAGGAAATGAAAAAATGGACAGATGTAGTATTCCGCAAGGCGGATAAAGGTGGGAATATGGTTCTACTTGATCGTAGTTACTATATATCAGAAGCTTTATCCCAACTAAATGATTCTGACACCTATGCGCTGCTAGGTGGAAATCCAATTTTTAAACACAGAGAAAAACTGAGAACTCTATTAAATAAATACGTGTCTCTTGGAGTTTTGACTAAAAAAAGAGGAGAAAATCTATTCCCCGAATTTCCCCATGTGGCGTTTTGGTACAGTATCCCAAAGGTACATAAAGACCCTATAAAACCGCGAGGGTGCCCTATAATATCAGGGATCGGCTGTTGTGAATTCCGCTCTTGGGCTCCCTCCGGTGGTTGTAAGTAGTATTTTTGTGAGTTCTGCTCTTGGGCTCCCTCCTGTGGTTTTGAGTGGTATGGCTGCTTCTTGGATTTAGCTTCTGCAGCTGTTTTCACTGATCGTCTTTCGGGCTCTGCTATATTAGTCTGGCCTTAGCCCTCATTCAATGCCAGTTGTCAATTGTTCTAGCCTGGAGTCATTGCTCTTTGGATTTTCCTGACACTCTGACCAGTTCTGCAAAGCTAAGTCCTTGCTTGTCCTTTGCAGTTCACTTATTGTGGACTTTGTTGTTCAGTACTGTCTTTGTTTTTGCTCTTTTGTCCAGCTTATCAGTATGGATCTATTCAGCTATGCTGGAAGCTCTGGGCAGCAGAGTTTGCCCTCCACACCTTTAGTTAGGTGTGGAGTTTTTTGCATTTCTCTGCGGTGGACTTTTTCTAGGTTTTATTACTGACCACACAGTGCTCTTTCCTGTACTATTCCTATCTAGCTAGAAGTAGCCTCCTGTGCTAAATCTTGTTTCATACTGCGTATGTCATTTCCTTCTCCTCTCACAGTCATTACATGTGGGGGGCTATCTATCCTTTGGGGATTTTCTCTGAGGCAAGATAGTTTTCCTGCTTCTATCTTTAGGGGTAGTTAGCTCTTAGGCTGTGACGAGGTGCCTAGGGAGTGTTAGGAGCATCCCACGGCTATTTCTAGTGTTGTGTTGAGCTTAGGGACTGCGGTCAGTATAGTTCCCACCTGCTCAGAGCTAGTCACATGTCGCTCCTTAATCACCAGACCATAACAATCGGCTCTTTAACAGAGCCGTTATCACAATATCTGGATTGGTTATTAAATCCATTATTGCGACAAGTACCTTTATATGTCAAAGATTTGGGGGAATTTTTGTCGGTTTTGAAAGAATATGACTGGCAAACTACCTTTTCTTTGGCTTCTATAGATGTTGTCAGCCTGTATACTCGTATTCCACAGAATGTAGGCATAGAAGACATAGAAAAGGTATTGAAATATAACGATACAGATCAGAGTCTTATTTCTTTTATCTTAGAAGGTTTACATTTTGCATTATCACATAATACCTTCATATTTCTTGAGAAGTGGTATATCCAAAAGACCGGTACCGCTATGGGTACGCCAGTCGCATGCGTATTTGCTAACTTGTTTCTTGCGGTTTTTGAAAATAAATACATCTATAATTCCCTAAATCCTTTTCTTAAACATATACGTTGTTTTTTAAGATATGTCAACGACATATTTATTATATGGGACGGGACAAAAGATCAATTTGAAGAATTTAAATATTACAAATGTGGAAAACATGCGGTTCACATCCTGTTTTGGAGGCAATAGTTTAGTTTTTCTGGTTGTGAAGATTGATGTTGTGGATGGACACAATAATACCTGTGTACATAAAAAATCAACAGCCACAAACAACATGTTGAGGTTTGAAAGTGCACATCCCTTTCACACAAAACGTGGTTTGCCCTACAGCCAAATGCTCCGATACCGTAAGATCACCAATGTGGACGAGGTATATAAAGAACAATTGAAAAATCTAAAGTCAAGTTTTTTAGAGAGGGGTTACCCGAAATTATTACTTGACGAAGCAGAAAAACATGCAGAAAAAGTCACGCAAACTGATCTCCTTAAAAAACAAAGATATAAAGATAAATCTAGAGACGTACAGCAGATTAAAACTGAACAGAAGGTGATTTTTAAATTTAAACATAGCCCAATGGACAGAGCTGTTCACACAGCAATTAGAAAGAACTGGCACATTTTGTACTCAGATCGGGAATTAGCCAAAATGAATATTGGCAATCCACAATTTGCATCTAAACGCACAAAAAATCTGGGAGACATATTATTGCAGAATCGCATAGTACCGCAGGAAAAAAAAAATGGTTAAAAACCACCTCCAGTCCGGGTAATTATAGATGCGGAAACTGCAATTATTGCCAGCTCCATTTTACACATAGTCCATTAAAAATAGGTCCTATAGAACACATTACTAAAGATTTAATTTCCTGCAAGAGTAAAAATGTTGTATATGTTCTTTTCTGTCCTTGCCATTTTTATTACATAGGCAAAACTATTCGTCCAATGTGCACAAGATTTAGGGAACATTTTAGTTCCATTAGTTCAGGGAAAGGTTCTTTACGGTTGATTAACCACATGCGGGAAAAACATAACGCTAATCCCAGATTAGGCTACTTTCACACTAGCGTCGGTACGGGGCCGTCTCGCTGCGTCGGCCTGACGCATACTGTGCAAGCGCCGCACAACGGGGGCAGCGGATGCATTTTTCCAGCGCATCCGCTGGCCCATTGTGAGTTGCGGGGAGGTGGGGGGCTGAGTTCCGGCCGCACATGCGCGGTCGGAAATGGCGGACACCACGCAGCAAAAAACATTACATGTAATGTTTTTTGCTGCCGAGGGTCCGCCACAGCATGGCGCAACCGTGCCACGACAGTTGCGACGTGTGGCAAAGCGTCGCAATGCATCGCTAATGTTAGTCAATGGAGAAAAAACGCATCCTGCAAGCAATTTTGCAGGATGCGTTTTTTCTCCTAAACAACGCATAGCGATGTGCAGTGCAGGACGCTAGTGTGAAAGTAGCCTTACTGAACTTTGCAGGATTGGAAGTAGTTAAACACTCCTCGAGGGGAGGAAATTACAACAAGCTTCTCCTACAACAAGAAGCAAAATGGATTCTGAGAGCTAATGCTCAAGGTCCAATGGGTCTAAATGACAAGTTAGACATGCCTGTTTTTTTTATAGAAATAAGGTTTTTATAGTAATAAGTAGGGTTGAGCGAAACGGGTCGGTCATTATCAGAAGTCGCCGACTTTTGGCAAAGTCGGGTTTCATGAAACCCGACCCGATCCCTGTGTGGGGTCGGCCATGCGGTACGCGACTTTCGCGCCAAAGTTGCGTTTCAATGATGTGAAAAGCGCCATTTCTCAGCCAATGAAGGTGGATGCAGAGTGTGGGCAGCGTGATGACATAGGTCTAAGTCCCCACCATCTTAGAGAAGGGCATTGCAGTGATTGGCTTGCTTTCTGCAGCATCACAGGGGCTATAAAGGGGCATTCCCGCCGACCGCCATCTTACTGCTGCTGATCTGAGCATAGGGAGAGGTTGCTGCCGCATCATCAGAAGCAGGGATAGCGTTAGGCAGGGTACATTAACCCCCAAACCACTTGTGCTGTAGCGATTTCCACTGTCCAACACCACCTTTTCTTAGCAGGGACAGTGGAGGCTACATTTTTTTTTTTCCTCAGCGCTGTAGCTCATTGGGCTGCCCTAGAAGGCTCCCTGATAGCTGCATTGCTGTTTGTACAATGCTGTGCAAACCAACTGCTTTTTTCAAAGCACAAATCCTGTTGCTCCTTCCTTTCTGCACAGCTTTCTTGCTTGTTTGTCCACACTTTTGACTTTTTTGTGCAGCAGTCCACCCCTTGTTATTGCTGCCTGCCATACATTGCTGAGATTACTGCAGGGAGATATTTAAAAACACAAAAGAGCATAGTAAAACGAAAAACACTCAGTTTAAAAAAAAATCACAGTAATCCGCAAGTGCTAGTAAAAAGATGTGAAAAACAGGGTATTTGGTTGATACGTTTTTTGCAAAAAATGTATACTAAGCTGCTCCACCAAACGTCAAGGTATACCCATATCAGAGCAGTCCTAACTGATGTATGCAATCCCTGTGCAAGTAGCCCATGTGTTCCTGTTCCTGTACTGCAGGGAGATAGTAATTGTAGAACAGTCCCTTTTTTTTTTTTTGTTTCGTTATATCTCTTCAAGCCACTTTCTGCCACAGAAAATATACTCTAATACAGTGGCCCAGATTTATTCACTAGTCTCCCTGAAGAAAAAAAAAAAGGGTGCAGATTAAAATTGGCAAATCTGTATCAGTGGCAGTCCTGTGTGTGGCATCTGTGTCTCATTTTCTGGCACAGAAAACATACAGTCTAACAGTGGGCCTGATTTCTTGCCAATTCTCCCATAAATAAAAAAAAATAGTGGGAGATTAAGATTGGCAATTTTGCCTCATTGCCAGTGCTGTGTGTGCCACCTGTCTCAAATTTTGTGCCACATTAAACCTAGTGTGTAATACTGGGCCAGATTTCTTTTAAATTCTCCCTGAAAAAATAAAAATAGTGGGAGATTAAGATTGGCATTTCTGCTTCAGTGCCACTCCTGTGTGTGCCACCTGTCTCAATTTTTGTGCCACATTAAACCTAGTGTGTAATACTGGGCCAGATTTCTTTTCAATTCTCCCTGAAAAAATAAAAATAGTGGGAGATTAAGATTGGCATTTCTGCTTCAGTGCCACTCCTGTGTGTGCCACCTGTCTCAAATTTTTTGCCACAGTAAACCTAGTGTGTAATACTGGGCCAGATTTCTTTTAAATTCTCCCTGAAAAAAAAAAGTAGTGGGAGATTAAGATTGGCATTTCTGCTTCAGTGCCACTCCTGTGTGTGCCACCTGTCTCAAATTGTGTGCCACATTAAACCTAGTGTGTAATACTGGGCCAGATTTATTTTCAATTCTCCCTGAAAAAATAAAAATAGTGGGAGATTAAGATTGGCATTTCTGCTTCAGTGCCACTCCTGTGTGTGCCACCTGTCTCAAATTGTGTACCACATTAAACCTAGTGTGTAATACTGGGCCAGATATCTTTTAAATTCTCCCTGAAAAAAAAAATAGTGGGAGATTAAGATTGGCAATTCTCCCTCATTGCCAGTGCTGTGTGTGGCATCTGTCTCTAATTTTGTGCCACAGAACATATACTGTATAAGAGTGGGCCACATTTCTTCAATATTCTCCCAGAAAAAATAAAAAGGGGGAGATTTTAATTGTTAGTGTCTGCATCAGCGTCAGTCCTGTTAGTGGCATATCTGTCTGTCACTGAAGCTGTGTACTGTTATACATTGGGCCTGATTTTCCCTGCAGTCTCACCCACCTATAAAGGGATATATAAATCCAACAGAAGTTTGAGTTCACCTTGTAACTGGTTTTACAGTAACAAATACCGTTAGTTTGGTTACGTTTTTCAAACAATGAGGAAGTCTGGTGGAAGAGGTCGTGGCCGTGGGCGGTCATTGCCAGCTGGTAATGATGGTAGTGGCGGTGGAGCATCAGGTGGTCGTGGGAAAAGCAATATAGCACCTAAGTCTTGAGTTCTTGAGCCAGGTTTGTCATCTGGCTACACAAGGCCTCGAACGCTCCCTTTTCTGGGAGTAGGAAAACCGCTTTTAAAGCCAGAGCAGCAAGAACAAGTTTTGGCTTTCCTTGCTGACTCAGCCTCTAGCTCTTTCGCCTCCTCTTCTGAAACTGCTAAATGTAAAAGCAGCACGTCGTTAGTGGATGTTCACGGTCAGGGACAAGTCGCTTCCTTGTCTTCTTCAACAAGAACAACAGAGAAGGATGCATCAGGCGACACAACAGGTTACTCCATGGAGCTCTTTACACATACCGTAACTGGGTTAGAAAGTGAAACAGTTAACAGGCCATGCCCATTACAAGTTGAATCGGACATGGAGTACACAAATGCACAGCCACAGCCAGATTACTATGCTGTTTCTTTGACTCAGACCATTGACTCAGACCAGAACATTGCCCTCGCAGTGTACTGATCCAGAATCAGACCCTAATGAGACTATGGTGCCCCGTCACGAACGCTATACCACCGGCTTACACGGTGACACAGACAAAGTTGCACACGAGATAGAAGAGGAGGTCATAGATGACCCAGTTGTTGACCCCGATTGGCAGCCATTGGGGAAACAGGGTGCAGGCGGCAGTAGCTCTGAAGCGGAGGAGGAGCCGCAGAAGGCATCAACATCGCAACAGGTTCCATCTGCCAGGCCCGTATCTGGCCAAAAACGCGTGGCAAAACCAAAACCAGTTGTACGACAGCGTGGGCATCCGGTTAAAGAAGCTCAGTCTGCAATGCCTGAAAAGGTATCCGATAGTAGAAAGAGTGCAGTCTGGCATTTTTTTAAACAACATCCAAATGATCAGCGCAAAGTCATCTGTCAAAAATGTTTAACTACCTTAAGCAGAGGTCAGAATCTTAAAAGTCTAAATACAAGTTGCATGCGTAGACATTTAACCACCATGCATTTGCAAGCCTAGACTCACTACCAAACGTCCCTTAAGGTTATAGCACCCTCGGCCAATGAAGCTAGTCAGCAACGCTACATCCCTTCCCTCACTGTAAGCCCTCCATTTCCCGCACCACCTACAATAAATGTGCAGATTTCGTCGCCAGGCCAAAGCAGTCAGGGAATCACCAGTTTTGTAGTAGGAAACACTGCATGTACAGCACCAGCAAGAATACCATCTCCAACCCTCTCTCAGTCTGCCATGTCCACCAGCACCCCCGCTAGTTCCACGATCTGCAGCTCTCCAGTCCAGCTCACCCTACATGAGACTCTCGTTAGGAAAAGGAAGTACTCATCCTCACATCCACGTACACAGGGTTTGAACGCCCACATTGCTAGACTAATCTCATTAGAGATGATGCCCTACCAGTTAGTTGAAAGCGAAGCTTTCAAAGCCCTGATGGACTATGCTGAACCACGCTACGAGCTACCCAGTCAACACTTCTTTTCGAGAATAGCCATCCCAGCCCTCCACCAGCATGTAAAAGACCGCATCGTCCATGCACTCAGGCAATCTGTGAGTACAAAGGTGCACCTGACAACAGATGCATGGACCAGTAGGCATGGCCAGGGACGTTACGTGTCCATCATGGCACACTGGGTTAATGTGGTGGATGCAGGGTCCACAGGGGACAGCGATATTGGGACAGTTCTGCCTAGCCCACGGTCTAGGAAACAGTTGGCTCTAGGCGTTTGCCCCCCCTCCTCCTCATCCCCCTGCAGAAGCGAGAGCTCATCCACAGACTGCAGTCGCACGAGCACTCCATCCGCAGCTGCCACTGTTGCACACGAGGTGTCCCATTATGGGACAGCTATTGGCAAGCGTCAGCAGGCTGTATTGGCAATAAAGTGTTTGGGCGACAACAGACACACCGCGGAATTTCTGTTCGAGTTCTTGCAGAAAGAAACTCAGTCATGGCTGGGCACTGTACATCTTGAGGCAGGCAAGGTAGTGAGTGATAACGGAAGGAATTTTATGGCTGCCATAGCCCTTTCACAGCTAAAACACATTCCTTGCCTGGCTCACACCTTAAACCTGGTGGTGCATTGCTTCCTGAAAAGTTATCCGGGGTTACCCGACCTGCTCCTCCAAGTGCGCAGATTTGGCTCGCATATCCGCCATTCGCCCGTGCACTCCAGCCGTATGCAGAACCATCAGCGGTCTTTGAACCTTCCCCAGCATCGCCTAATCATCGACGTTGCAACAAGGTGGAACTCCACACTGCACATGCTTCAGAGACTGTGCGAACAGAGGCGTGCTGTTATGTATTTGTGGGAGGATACACATACACGGGCAGGCAATTGGATGGCAGACATGGAGTTGTCAGGTGTGCAGTGGTCGAAGGTACAAGACCTGTGTCAAGTCCTTCAGTGTTTTGAGGAATGCACACGGCTGGTTAGTGCAGAAAACGCCATAATAAGCATGAGCATCCCCCTAATGCGTCTGCTGATGCAAAGTTTGACGCACATAAAAGAGCAGGCATTTGGAGCCGAGGAAGAGGGAAGCCTTGATGGCAGTCAGCCATTGTCTGGTCAGGGCAGTCTACAGGACGAGGTAGCTGGCGAAGAGGAGGAGGACGAGGGGATGATGGGGATGAGTATTTTTTGAATGAGGAAGCTTCTCCGGGGCCAATAGCAACTGGTGGCGTTGCAAGGCTGGGTTCAGGTTTTTTGAGGGACACAAGTGACGTAGATTTGCCTGAAACTACCCCTCAACCCAGCACAACCGCAGGTTTGACAACTGGAACTTTGGCCCACATGGCGGATTATGCCTTAAGTATCCTCAAAAGGGACCAACGCATTATTAAAATGATGACCGATGATGATTACTGGTTGGCCTGCCTCCTTGATCCTCGCTATAAAGGCAAATTGCAAAATATCATGCCACATGAGAACCTCGAATAAATATTAGCAACCAAACAAGCAACTCTTGTAGACCGTTTGATTCAGGCATTCCCAGCACACAGCGCCGGTGATGGTTCTCACACGAGCTGCAGGGGGTAACAGGGCAGAGGTGTTAGAGTTGCACAAATCAGAAGTGGCGTTGGACAGAGGGGTTTTCTGACCAGGTTGTGGAGTGATTTCGCAATGACCGCAGACAGGACAGGCTTCTATCTTGAAGCTCTCATTAAGTAGTTGTTGAAACAACACTGCATTAGGCCTACAAGTTGGGTCTGGGTTGTAGAGACGGTGTCTGCCGCTCCAAGGTGTTCTCCAGGTTGCCTCTCCCTAGCTTCTATCTTGAAGCTCTCATTAAGTAGTTGTTGAAACAACACTGCATTAGGCCTACAAGTTGGGTCTGGGTTGTAGAGACGGTGTCTGCCGCTCCAAGGTGTTCTCCAGGTTGCCTCTCCCTACCTTCTATCTTGAACCTCTCGTTAAGTAGTTGTTGAAACAACACTGCATTAGGCCTACAAGTTGGGTCTGGTTTGTAGAGGCGGTGTCTGCCACTCCAAGGTGTTCTCCAGGTTGCCTCTCCCTAGCTTCTATCTTGAAGCTCTCATTAAGTAGTTGTTGAAACAACACTGCATTAGGCCTACAAGTTGGGTCTGGATTGTAGAGACGGTGTCTGCCGCTCCAAGGTGTTCTCCAGGTTGCCTCTCCCTATCTTCTATCTTGAATCTCTTGTTAAGTAGTTGTTGAAACAACACTTTATTAGGCCTACAAGTTGGATCTGGGTTCTACAAACGGTGTCAACGGCTCCAAGGTGTTCTCCAGGTTGCCTTTCCCTAGCTTCTATCTTCAGGCTCTCGTAAAATTGTTTTTAATATAACACTGCATTTGGCCTACTTGTTTTGTTGGCCCTACTAACGGTGTCTGCAGCTCCTTGATGTTCTCCTACACTGAACAAACCAGTGCCGCCTGTTTACTTCTGTTACCAATTTTGAACTGCATTTAGCCTACTTACTGATTTGGGCCTACTCACTGTGTCAGCCTCTCATTACAGTTGTAGTCCACTGAACAAAGCAATGCCCCCTGGTTAGTCCTGTTACCAATTTTGAACTGCATTTATCCCACTTTATTATTTGGGCCCATATCTGTGTTTCCTCCTCATCCTGCCCATTGCCCAGCCAGTGATAGATGAGTCTGCTGGTACATTGACCCATAATGCAACATTCCCCGTGCACGCTACACAGCAAGATTGTGACCCTGCTGAAAGTCAGGTTACCCTTCCCGTATACCATAACACCTTACACGGGGACAAAGAGGAAGGTGCAGATGAAAGTGCAGGTTCCTTCATCAGGTGTAGGGGGGGAACTCGTTGGCGATGTCACTGGCGCAGGGCCCCTCATAGTACGCAAAAGTGTCGCTGCCGGTTGGAGGCGCCCCCGCCGTGCAAACACACCGCTGTACTTTGAGGGGCCCTGTGTGAGTGCCAATGCCAACGAGTGGGCCCCCCTGCTTGCTCAGGATCAAAGCACTTGCAAAGTTGAAATACTTACCTCTCCCTGCTCCACTGCCGTGACGTGGTCCAGATTTCCTGGGCCTACTAAATACTTGAACCAGCCCTACCCCCCACAACTTTAGCCAAATGACCCCCAATTTCCAATGCCTTACAATTATTATAAGGTAAATTAAGATTGACAAGCTTCAGTAACAAGAATGTATGTTTTTGCCATTAAAATGGGCACTGTACATGTTTTCCTGGCCTCCACTCACTGCCGACTATGCTCCCCCCTTGACTCGCATTGGGTTTCGTGTTTCGGTCGATCCCCGACTTTTCACGATAATCAGCCGATTTCACTCGACTCGACTTTTGAGATAGTCGGGTTTCGCGAAACCCGACTCGACCCTAAAAAACTAAAAGTCGCTCAACCCTAGTAATAAGTGATTTATTTGTTGCTCTGCAAATTTATGTGATTGTGACTGTGTTTTTAAGATTGCACATATTTATCCCGGCATACACTAATTAGTGATGTCACGCAGCTGTTTTTGTATTCACTATAAAGGAATGGTTTTGTTTTCCATTCACATACCTGGACCCGTTGAAGCGCATTATGCGTGAAATGGCCGTCGTCCGGTTCAGTCCCTGCACCCTCTTGTTTTAGCTGCAGCCCGAAAGGCATGTCCTTACTCCGATATATGGAAGAATAAAGGATTTTTAATACATCGCTTGGTGAGTGCCACCTTTTCTTTTTCTTTGGATGTTTAATACGATTTACTGTTTGGTAGAGCACAACAGCGCGATTGTATCCCACCGTTGGTCCAATTGCCATGAGAGACTTTGATCGCTGCAGTAAATTGCTCACTTGAAGGCCATCTAATACCATTAATCCTGGTGCCGTCATCAATAACAATAAATAATCATTATCAAAAACTCTGAAATGTATCCTCATGTTTTATTAAATAGTACTCATCTAGTTTATTTTCTGCCTAAGCTAATAGCAGACAAAGGGTTTCTAGTTTTACTTTTCATATAAGTTTTATTTTCATGTTACAGTTAAATGGCATTGTCTTACTGTTTACCATATAGCTTTAAAATTATTTTTGGAACCAGCCTTAACACTGATTAAATGGCATCACACAAATATTTTTTTTAAATGTGATAATAGGGTGATACTAGTGTGCAACTATGTGAGAATGGTAGCTCACCAATTTCAGGGTTTGAAACTGAAAAGATGCTTTACAGAGACTATTTAATTATGCGCATACAAATTCCAACCTAACAATAGTGTCTTTCATTAGAGATATGGTAATGTACCTTTCTACCAACTTACAAGTTGTAGAATCTTGTACTTCAACTATAGAAATTCACAATTGAAAATTCACATTTCAGTAGATTCACATTTTAAGGGACACAAATATACATTTTGCGATTGTTCCTTTTTAAATATTGGCATGTAATACATTCTAAAAATAAATACATATGCAATACAATAATTCACTTTAATAATTAATAGATGCTTTACACATTGTATGACTGAATATGGATTAAAATAATTTACAATTTGAAAGAATTATGAAACAAGCTATATTTTGGCTATTTTGCCATCCACGTAATGAAGTAATTTCATTGTTTTTTGTACTTGTGCTTAATAAAGTGTTTGATCCTCAAGCCAGCCTAAAAATGCATTCTTTTTATAAACACCACTTGCTTGCTGAACACCTGCCTTGGATGCTACAGCAAAGGGAGACTTTATTCCCCATAGTCACTTATCCACTCACCTATCACAATAGGTTGATAATGATAGGCAATAAGTTAAGACAGTTCTCACATCTGAACCATATTTTTCTCTGCCACCACTATTTTGAGAAACCCGTGAGATACCTGCAGAATAACCTGTGATTTGATCATTAAATTCTCTGCTCTTTCTGGAAATTTATGTCCAGTGGGTGGTCCTATCTGTGATTAATAGCTTTCTTAATGTAAGCCTGCTTACAGAGATACCTGTCGATGAGTTGAAATAGGTTATACTAAATCTTTTCTCACAAAACTATATATCAAACTACTCTGCTTCACCCGTCTATAACATGGTGCCTGCTGACTTGACTATATTATTATAATGACAGGTTCTCTTTAAAGCAGCAAGAAACAAACATTACATTTTAGATTTAAAATATAAAAAGAGTACAGTGTTTAAGAATCTTACAAAAGATGAAATAATAAAGACTTACATACAAAAAAAACAGTAGTACCGTATATACTTGAGTATAAGCCGAGAATTTCAGCCCATTTTTTTAGGCTGAAATTGCCCCTCTCGGATTATACTCGAGTCATTCCCAGGGGTCGGCAGGGAAGGACGAGCGGCAGCTGTATAATAATACTAACCTGCTCCTGGCGCGGTCCCTGCAGGTCCCTGGTTCTCCGGGCGCTGATAGCTTCTTCCTGTGTTGAGCGGTCTCATGGTACCATTCATTACAGTAATGAATATGGACCCGACTCCACTCCCATAGGCAGAGGCGTATCTAGGGTTTCTGGCACCCGGACCAATAATTCATTTTGGCACTTTACTCCCCCCCAGGACATATGCGATTTGCACACTTAGTCATGTTCCGACGAGCTCCTCTGCCTAATGCTCTCAATATTAAGTGAAAAACTGAGAGAAGCAGAAGAGAAGCTCGATGTCACAGGACCATAAGTATGAAAGTCGCATGTGAGTGAAGTGTCCAATGATGAGTACTAGAACCTACAGAGCTGAATCCTGACATCACAGGCTTCTGAATTCTCACAACTAATGCACTGCACACTTTTAGGATTCTCCCTTGCCGGTGGACAGTCATGTCAGTACAAGCATGCGATTTGTATACTTCTGACCACATTCCGACTAGACGTGCCCGGACTCTCTCAGTTCATTTTCATTGACTGAGGTCACACATATCTAGTCAGCATGCGACCGCATGTATCTAAATCGCCAGCACGAGAGAATCCTGACAGCATGCAGTGCGCACTGTGAGAACTCAGAAGTCTGCAGTCACAAAGAATGACTGCAGACTCATTACAAACCTGGACATCCCCTTTAATGCTCCTAACATAAATAAAGACATGAGAATTAGTCAGTATCACAAATAACATTTACATCTAGGTACCTTATAGATGACGTTGCCTCTGGAGTCGTTCTCCTTTTCTTAATCTTGTCCAGATCCCATGATGAGTTTTCTCATCCACAGCCGTCTCTGCAGACTTCCATCTTCTCCGTTCTTTTGCAGAAAATCTCCACATGATGCCCTTATAGAAAGAAGTGTCATTATAATGCTCCTAAATGAAAAATTGCCCCTCACTACATTGTCTGCACAAAATATGACCCCCACATTGTCCCTCTTATGGTACATGCTCTTCACACTGACCTCTCCTTTCCATACTGGCCCCCTCTTCACACTGTCCTCTCACACTGTGTCCCCCCTATAAGGCCCAGTATGTATACTGTACTCTCATCAGACCCCCCCTCCTTGGTATACTGTCCGCTCCTGGCTGTGCCCTTACACATGTGTCCCCCCATGCTAGGAACCCACTACTCAGTTTTTATTCTGTGCCCACTCACTTTTCTCCCCCATACTGTCTCCTCACACTATTCCCCTCCCTCCTCATACTGTCTCCTCTCTCATCCCTCCTGTTCACCAAACTGTCTCCTCATATATTTACCCCTCACTTTCTATACTGCCTGCTCACCTGATTCCTATACTGTGTCTGCACACATCCCATCACCCTCACTCCCCATACTCTGTCCACATACATTTTTCACATCGCTACTCATACTGTGTCCGCATACATTCCCCCGTTCGCTCCTCATACTACCTGCACCCATCCCCCATACTGTTTCCTTATACATGCCCCCCATTCCTCTGTACTGTTTCCTCATATATGCCCATTATTTTCCTCTACCCCACCACATCATTGCTCTCTTCACTACCTCCATCTTTGCCTTCTCCACCACCACTATCATTGCTTTCTCCCCCACCACCCCATAATTTCCCATTCCACCACCTCCATCATTTCCTCCTTTGCCTTTTCCACCATATCCATCATTTTCTCTTCCCCACCATCCCCATCTTTGCCCTTTCCACCATCATCATCATTGTCCTTTCCGCCGCCATCACCATACTTGCCCATTCCACCACCTCCATCATTTTCTCCCCCTCCAATATTATCAGTGTGCTTTCCACCACCACCATCCTTGTCCATTCTACCTCCTCCATCATTTCTTCCGACCCCTCATTATTGCCCTTTCCACCACCTCCATGATTTCCTCCTCCCCACCATCATTGCATCCCCCCCACCACCATCATTGCCCATTCCACCACATCCATCATTTCCTCCTCCCCCTCCATCCCAATTATTGACCTCTCCCCGTCAGCCCCATCATTGCCCTCGCCTCTCCTCCCTGTACACACACACACAAAACCATTTACATCTCTGCACATTCACCTGCAACGATACGCATGCACACGCATGCACACACAAACACACATATTGCGTACCATATAATGGCCACACCTAGTTACTCCTACACACGCGGCCGAGCTCCGTACACCTTGCACACACGGCTCCGCTCTGTACACCTCATGCACACACGGCACTGCTCCGTACACCTCGTACACACACGGCTCCGATCCGTACACCTCGTACACACACAGCTCTGCTCCATACACCTCGTACACACACGGCTCTGCTCCGTACACCTCGTACACACACGGTTCTGCTCCGTACACCTCGTACACACTGCTCTGCTCCGTACACCTCGTACACACACGGCTCTGCTCCGTACACCTCATACACACACACAGCTCTGTTCAGTACACCTCGTACACACACGGCTCTGCTCCGTACACCTCGTACACACACGGCTCTGCTCCATACACTTTGTACACACACGGCTCAGCTCCATACACCTTGCACACACCCAGTTCCGCTCCTGTACACCTCATACACACAGGGCTCCACTCCGTACACCTCGTACACACACGGCTCAGCTCCATACACCTTGCACACACCCAGTTCTGCTCTGTACACCTCGTACACACACAGCTCTGCTCCATACACCTCGTACACACACGGCTCTGCTCCGTACACCTCGTACACACACGGTTCTGCTCCGTACACCTCGTACACACTGCTCTGCTCCGTACACCTCGTACACACACGGCTCTGCTCCGTACACCTCATACACACACACAGCTCTGTTCTGTACACCTCGTACACATACGGCTCTGCTCCATACACCTCGTACACATACGGCTCTGCCCCGTACACCTCGTACACACACGGCTCTGCTCCGTACACCTCGTACACACACGGCTCTGCTCCGTACACCTCGTACACACACGGCTCTGCTCCATACACTTTGTACACACACGGCTCAGCTCCATACACCTTGCACACACCCAGTTCGGCTCCTGTACACCTCATACACACAGGGCTCCACTCCGTACACCTCGTACATACACGGCTCAGGTCCATACAACTTGCACACCCCCAGTTCCGCTCTGTACACCTCGTACACACACGGCTCGACTCCATACACCTTGCACACACCCAGTTCAGCCCCATGCACCTCGTACACACACGGCTCCACTCCGTACACCTCCTACACACACGGCTCCACTCCATACACTTTGCACACACCCAGTTCTGCTCCGTACACCTCGTACACACACAGCTCGCTCCATACACCTTGCACACACCCAGTTCTGCTCCGTACACCTCGTACACACAGGGCTCCACTCTGTACACCTCGTACACACACAGCTCAGCTCCATACACATTGCACACACCCAGTTCCACTCTGTACACCTCGTACACACATGGCTTCGCTCCATACACCTTGCACACACCCAGTTCCACTCCGTACACCTCATACACACAGAGCTCCACTCCGTACACCTCGTGCACACACGACTCAGCTCTATACACCTTGCACACACCCAGTTCTGCTCAGTACACCTCGTACACACATGGCTCCGCTCCATACACCTTGCACACACCCAGTTCCACTCCGTACACCTCGTACACACACGGCTCCACTCCAATCACCTCGTACACACACGGCTCAGCTCCATACACCTTGCACACACCCAGTTCTGCTCTGTACACCTCGTACACACACAGCTCCACTCCATACACCTTGTACATACCCAGTTCTGCTCCGTACACCTCATACACACAGGGCTCCACTCCGTACACCTCGTAAACACACGGCTCAGGTCCATACAACTTGCACACCCCCAGTTCTGCTCTGTACACCTCGTACACACACGGCTCCACTCCATTCACCTTGCACACACCCAGTTCAGCCCCATGCACCTCGTACACACACGGCTCCACTCCGTACACCTCGTACACACACGGCTCAGGTCCATGCAACTTGCACATCCCCAGTTCTGCTCTGTACACCTCGTACACACACGGCTCCACTCCATACACTTTGCACACACCCAGTTCTGCTCCGTACACCTCGTACACACACAGCTCGCTCCATACACCTTGCACACACAGTTCTGCTCCATACACCTCGTACACACAGGGCTCCACTCTGTACACCTCTTACACACACAGCTCAGCTCCACTCACGTTGCACACACCCAGTTCCGCTCTGTACACCTCGTACACACACGGCTTTGCTCCATACACCTTGCACACACCCAGTTCCACTCCGTACACCTCGTACACACAGAGCTCCACTCCGTACACCTCGTGCACACACGACTCAGCTCTATACACCTTGCACACACCCAGTTCTGCTCAGTACACCTCGTACACATATGGCTCCGCTCCATACACCTTGCACACACCCAGTTCCACTCCGTACACCTCGTACACACACGGCTCCACTCCGTTCACCTCGTACACACACGGCTCAGCTCCATACACCTTGCACACACCCAGTTCTGCTCTGTACACCTCATACACACACAGCTCCACTCCATACACCTTGTACATACCCAGTTCCGCTCCGTACACCTCGTACACACAGGGCTCCACTCCGTACACCTTGTACACACACGGCTCCGCTCCATACACCTTGCACACACCCAGTTCTGCTCCGTACCCCTCGAACACACACGGCTCCGCCCTGTACACCTCGTACACACACGGCTCCGCTCTGCACACCTCGTACGCATATGGCTCCACTCCATACACCTTTCACACACCCAGTTCCGCTCCATACACCTCGTACAGACATGGCTCCACTCTGTACACCTCGTACACACACGGCTCTGCTCCATACACCTTGCACACACCCAGTTCTGCTCTGTACACCTCGTACACACACGGCTCCATTCTGTACACCTCGTACACACACGGCTGCGCTCTGCACACCTCGTACACACACAGCTCTGCTCCATACATACCCAGCTCCACTCCATTCACCTTGCACACACGGCTCTGCTACACATCCACACAAACCACTCCTAACCCCACACAAAAGCTTACCCTTGTCCAGCACCGAGCACCATGACAACCAGCAGAGTCCTGCAGTACATGGAGGCCCTTGATCATGTGACTCCTGACTCCTCCCCTCCTGTGACCTCATCACAGGTCTTGTGCGCAGAGAGCAGCAGCAGCAATAGCTGTGGTGTGCGGCTCTCTGCGGTGGAGGGGCTCTGTTGCAGGATAAGTGCAGTTCCACCCGAGCCTCCTTGGACCGCCGCATCATCAGGCGGCCCGCTGGTGCCCCCATGTTGGCTGCGCCCGGGGCACATGCCCCGGCTGCCCCCCACTGGATACGCCACTGCTCCCATTACAGCATAGGACAGAGGTTGATTGCTGGACTGAGAGAGGGGAGATAGATAACCCTTGCAGGCACAACTCCAAGTCACGTGTGAGAGCGAACGCATGACGAATTAGTGACACCACGGAGAAGGGAGCCGTGACAATTGGTGACAGAGCGGTGGGATAGAATTATTTCTATTAGAGCATTAGTGCATGGTTTAAGCAATTATTTCCTGTACTACAGAATTGGTCTCCTTGCGAGGAGTGCACCAGTTCTTCAAGGTTCGACTCAGTGCTTACTTAGACATAGTTGCAAACAGTTTCCCTTCCCCGTTTTTCTTTTCTATCTTTTATTTGGCAAAGGCTGTTCATCGTTATGGCAGCCCAGTACAGGAAGCAGAGCAAAGAGGCTCTGACCGACCTCTGTGAGCAGAGAGGAATAGAGACAGCTGACAGATCCAGGGAGCTGCTGATATGCGCCTTGGTCGAGCAGGACTTAGAGCAAAGTGGTGGAACATCTGGGCAAGGAGAGAGCCCACCTCAGAGTGCTTGGAGGGGAGATGTTAATTGCGGCCTGAGGTTATCTATTCCTGAGAACCTTTTCACAAGTGTCTCAAGAGAAAAATAATATATTCATTAGTAGCGCCGCCGTGGCCAATCAGAAAGCCAGCAATTATGATATTAACCTGAGGGGCCGGTCTAGAAACCTGACCTCCAGACCAAAGTTATATCAGGGAGCAGAAAGCAACTAATAATATAGATAATTTCTGTAAGTTCTCCTCTTTATTTTATACTGTTTTGCATAAGTTGTATGTTTTTTTATCATCATATTTTTTATAAGTTTTCTTATTTAAGCATTGAACCTTTTGTTATTAATGTATAAAACTTTAATAAGTTGAACCTTGAATGTTCTAAAAGAATCCATAGCCTAAGGTGTGTGAGCCTTATGAGTGATAGACATTACTAGTATTAATAGTCTGGGATAGAGTTGAGCGACCTTGACCTTTTTAGAGTCGAGCCGGGTTTCGCGAAACCCGACTATCTCAAAAGTCGGGTCGAGTGAAATCGGCCGATTATGACGTAAAGTCGGGATCGACCGAAACACGAAACCCAATGCAAGTCAATGGGGCAGCATAGTCGGCAGTGAGTGGGGGCCAGGAAAACACCTAGAGTGCCCATTTTAATGTCAAAACCATCCATTCTTCTTAATGAAGCTTGTCAAGCGTAATTTACCTTATAATAATTGGAAGGCATTCGAAATTGGGGGTCATTTGGCTAAAGTTGTGGTGGGTAGGGCTGGTTCAAGTAATTAGTGGGCCCAGGAAATCTGGACCACGTCACGGCAGTGGAGCAGGGAGAGGTAAGTATTTCAACTTTGCAAGTGCTGTGAACCTGAGCAAGCAGGGGGAGCCCACTCGTTGGCATTGGCACTGGCACAGGGCCCCTCAAAGTACAGCGGTGTGTTTGCACGGCGGGGGCGCCTCCCACCGGCAGCAACACTTTTACGTACTATGAGAGGCCCTGTGCCAGTGACGTCGCCAACTAGTATTCCTCCCCCCACCTGATGAAGGAACCTGCACTTTCATCTGCACCTTCCTCTTTGTCCCCGTGTAAGGTGGTATGGTATGCGGGAAGAGCAACCTGACTTTCAGCAGGGTCACAATGTTGTTGTGTAGCGTGCACGGGGAATGTTGCGTTATGGGTCAATGTACCAGCAGACTCATCTATCACTGGCTGGGCAATGGGCAGGATGAGGAGGAAACACAGATATAGGCCCAAAGAATAAAGTTGGCTAAATGCAGTTCAAAATTGGTAACACAGGAATAACCAGGGGGCATTGCAGTGGAGGACAACTGGAATGAGAGGCTGACACAGAGAGTAGGCCCAAATCAGTAAGTAGTGGAAATGCAGTTCAAAATTGGCAACAGTAGTAAACAGGCGGCACAGCTTTGTTCAGTGGAGGAGAACAGCAAGGAGTGGCAGACACCGATAGTAGGCCCCAACCCAACTAGTAGGCCAAATGCAGTCTAACATTAACAACTACTTAACGAGCACCTGAAAACGGAATTTCATGACAGGAAACCAGGAGAACAGCAAGGAGCGGCAGACACCGATAGTAGGCCCCAAACCAACTAGTACGCCAAATGCAGTTGTTCCGTTTAACCACAATTTAATGAGAGCCTGAAGATAGAAGTTCAGGAAAGGCAACCTGGAGAACACCTTGGAGTGGAACACACCATCTCTCTACACCCCATACCCAATTTGTAGGTCTAATGCAGCGTAGTTTCCAACAACTACTAAACGAGAGCATGATGATCGAAGCATTGGCGAGGAAACCTGGGGAACAACTTGGAGTGGAACACACCATCTCTCTACAGTGGAACACACCATCTCTCTACACCCCATACCCAATTTGTAGGCCTAATGCAGCGTAGTTTCCAACAACTACTAAACGAGAGCCGGAAGATCGAAGCAATGGAGAGGAAACCTGGGGAACACCTTGGAGTGTAACACACCATCTCTCTACACCCCATACCCAATTTGTAGGCCTAATGCAGCGTAGTTTCCAACAACTACTAAACGAGAGCCGGAAGATCGAAGCAATGGAGAGGAAACCTGGGGAACACCTTGGAGTGTAACACACCATCTCTCTACACCCCATACCCAATTTGTAGGCCTAATGCAGCGTAGTTTCCAACAACTACTAAACGAGAGCCGGAAGATCGAAGCAATGGAGAGGAAACCTGGGGAACACCTTGGAGTGTAACACACCATCTCTCTACACCCCATACCCAATTTGTAGGCCTAATGCAGCGTAGTTTCCAACAACTACTAAACGAGAGCCGGAAGATCGAAGCAATGGAGAGGAAACCTGGGGAACACCTTGGAGTGTAACACACCATCTCTCTACACCCCATACCCAATTTGTAGGCCTAATGCAGCGTAGTTTCCAACAACTACTAAACGAGAGCATGATGATCGAAGCATTGGCGAGGAAACCTGGGGAACACCTTGGAGTGGAACACACCATCTCTCTACAGTGGAACACACCATCTCTCTACACCCCATACCCAATTTGTAGGCCTAATGCAGCGTAGTTTCCAACAACTACTAAACGAGAGCCGGAAGATCGAAGCTCAGGAAAGGCAACCTGGAGAACACCTTGGAGTGGAACACACCATCTCTCTACACCCCATACCCAATTTGTAGGCCCAATGCAGCGTAGTTTCCAACAACTACTAAACGAGAGCCGGAAGATCGAAGCTCAGGAAAGGCAACCTGGAGAACACCTTGGAGTGGAACACACCATCTCTCTACACCCCATACCCAATTTGTAGGCCCAATGCAGCGTAGTTTCCAACAACTACTAAACGAGAGCCGGAAGATCGAAGCAATGGAGAGGAAACCTGGGGAACACCTTGGAGTGTAACACACCATCTCTCTACACCCCATACCCAATTTGTAGGCCTAATGCAGCGTAGTTTCCAACAACTACTAAACGAGAGCTGGAAGATCGAAGCAATGGAGAGGAAACCTGGGGAACACCTTGGAGTGTAACACACCATCTCTCTACACCCCATACCCAATTTGTAGGCCTAATGCAGCGTAGTTTCCAACAACTACTAAACGAGAGCCGGAAGATCGAAGCAATGCTGAGGAAACCTGGGGAACACCTTGGAGTGTAACACACCATCTCTCTACACCCCATACCCAATTTGTAGGCCTAATGCAGCGTAGTTTCCAACAACTACTAAACGAGAGCCGGAAGATCGAAGCAATGGAGAGGAAACCTGGAGAACACCTTGGAGTGGAACACACCATCTCTCTACACCCCATACCCAATTTGTAGGCCCAATGCAGCGTAGTTTCCAACAACTACTAAACGAGAGCCGGAAGATCGAAGCAATGGAGAGGAAACCTGGGGAACACCTTGGAGTGTAACACACCATCTCTCTACACCCCATACCCAATTTGTAGGCCTAATGCAGCGTAGTTTCCAACAACTACTAAACGAGAGCCGGAAGATCAAAGCAATGGAGAGGAAACCTGGGGAACACCTTGGAGTGTAACACACCATCTCTCTACACCCCATACCCAATTTGTAGGCCTAATGCAGCGTAGTTTCCAACAACTACTAAACGAGAGCATGATGATCGAAGCATTGGCGAGGAAACCTGGGGAACACCTTGGAGTGGAACACACCATCTCTCTACAGTGGAACACACCATCTCTCTACACCCCATACCCAATTTGTAGGCCTAATGCAGCGTAGTTTCCAACAACTACTAAACGAGAGCCGGAAGATCGAAGCAATGGAGAGGAAACCTGGGGAACACCTTGGAGTGTAACAAACCCTCTCTCTACACCACGGAAGGGCTGATTCTTAGGAAGGAAGGCTGTCGGAAAGAAGCAGGGCGCGTCCGAGGGTGATTATATTCTTATTAGGTATATACTCACCCTCGGACGCGCCCTGCTTCTTTATTTGTAATGAATGTTTATTTGCAATGTGGTTTTGACTTACTCTATTTTTTTGGAAAATAATGATTTTATTATTTTCATTGTTTTGCATCTTCTTGGCAATAATATAAAGAAGACGCGACAGGACAACACTCGGTGGATGCCATATCTGTGTTTAAAATTGAAAAAACCTTTCAGTTAACTACTTGCAGGAGAAAGTTATTGTAGCTGGTGGCCATTTTTAGTACTGTACCAGATTTTTGTTGTATGTGTTTGTTTTTAATGTTAAAATGTCTGCATTTGATATCTCTCCAGTATTTTCTTTTTTATAAGCAAAATACTTATTTTTATATTTTCTGATGTTGGTTCCAGGGGTACACGGGCAGCAGTGGTGTGGTCAGTGGAGGCCTAGTGGAAGGAGTGACCGCAGACAGGCACCGAAGGCCTAAAATAATAACACATGGCTGTAGGCAATTTTAAATTGGTTCCAGGGGTACACGGGCAGCAGTGGTGTGGTCAGTGGAGGCCTAGTGGAAGGAGTGACCGCAGACAGGCATCGAAGGCCTAAAATAATAACACATGGCTGTAGGCAATTTTAAATTGGTTCCAGGGGTACACGGGCAGCAGTGGTGTGGTCAGTGGAGGCCTAGTGGAAGGAGTGACCGCAGACAGGCATCGAAGGCCTAAAATAATAACACATGGCTGTAGGCAATTTTAAATTGGTTCCAGGGGTACACGGGCAGCAGTGGTGTGGTCAGTGGAGGCCTAGTGGAAGGAGTCACCGCAGACAGGCATCGAAGGCCTAAAATAATAACACATGGCTGTAGGCAATTTTAAATTGGTTCCAGGGGTACACGGGCAGCAGTGGTGTGGTCAGTGGAGGCCTAGTGGAAGGAGTGACCGCAGACAGGAATCGAAGGCCTAAAATAATATCACATGGCTGTAGGCAATTTTAAATTGGTTCCAGGGGTACACGGGCAGCAGTGGTGTGGTCAGTGGAGGCCTAGTGGAAGGAGTGACCGCAGACAGGCATCGAAGAACTAAAATAATAACACATGGCTGTAGGCAATTTTAAATTGGTTCCAGGGGTACACGGGCAGCAGTGGTGTGGTCAGTGGAGGCCTAGTGGAAGGAGTCACCGCAGACAGGCATCGAAGGCCTAAAATAATAACACATGGCTGTAGGCAATTTTAAATTGGTTCCAGGGGTACACGGGCAGCAGTGGTGTGGTCAGTGGAGGCCTAGTGGAAGGAGTGACCGCAGACAGGCATCGAAGGCCTAAAATAATAACACATGGCTGTAGGCAATTTTAAATTGGTTCCAGGGGTACACGGGCAGCAGTGGTGTGGTCAGTGGAGGCCTAGTGGAAGGAGTGACCGCAGACAGGCATCGAAGGCCTAAAATAATAACACATGGCTGTAGGCAATTTTAAATTGGTTCCAGGGGTACACGGGCAGCAGTGGTGTGGTCAGTGGAGGCCTAGTGGAAGGAGTCACCGCAGACAGGCATCGAAGGCCTAAAATAATAACACATGGCTGTAGGCAATTTTAAATTGGTTCCAGGGGTACACGGGCAGCAGTGGTGTGGTCAGTGGAGGCCTAGTGGAAGGAGTGACCACAGACAGGCATCGAAGGCCTAAAATAATAACACATGGCTGTAGGCAATTTTAAATTGGTTCCAGGGGTACACGGGCAGCAGTGGTGTGGTCAGTGGAGGCCTAGTGGAAGGAGTGACCACAGACAGGCATCGAAGGCCTAACATAACAAAAATGTCAATACAATGGTATTGTCAGTGGCAGGCATTGAAGGATGTCAGCGCATAGACTAAACGTTGGTGGAGCTGTGAGATAATTTTGCAAGTGGTAGAGCACTGTTTGAGCTGGGGTGGGGGGAAACTGTCTTGTGGCCGGCGGTACAGGCCCAGGGCCCCTCATATTACAACGGTGTGTCTGACGTTGGGTGCGCACGACCACCGCCAGAGACACTTTATTGTACTAGGAGGGACCCAGTGGCAGTGCCGTCGACCAAAAGCGGGCTCACCCACCTCTTCAGACAAACTGCACTCTCACGGGTGCTGTCGCCAAGTGTCGATACCACGGCCCCATGTGGGGAGTTTGGCCATTTAGTGAGGTGTAAACATGTCGTATGCTGGACAATCAGGTGCAGAAAATTACGAGATTGGAAAAGGCATTCAGAATAGTCCACAGGCAAGACCTTTTCATAGGAAAGCTAGGTGTCAGCCGGGCAAGGTGGGGCAAAAGATTTCGAAATCCAGTTGTGGTTCATTTTAGTGAAGGTTAGATCATCTACATTTTGGGTAGCCATACGAGTCCTTTTTTCTGTTAGTATTGAACCTGCAGCACTGAATACTCTTTCTGATAGGACACTAGCTGCCGGGCAAGCAAGCTCCTGCAATGCATATTCTGCCAATTCTGGCCAGGTGTCTAATTTTGATGCCCAGTAATCAAATGGGAATGACGGTTGAGGGAGAACATCGATAAGGGATGAAAAATAGTTTGTAACCATACTGGACAAATGTTGTCTCCTGTCACTGTGAATTGATGCTGCAGTACCTGTCCTGTCTGCGGTCATAGCAAAATCACTCCACAACCTGGTCAGAAAACCCCTCTGGCCAACGCCACTTCTGATTTCTGCCCCTCTAACTCCTCCGGTCTGCTGGCCCCTGCAGCTCGTGTGAGAACAATCACGGGCGCTGTGTGCAGGGAATGCCAGAAGCAAACGGTCAACAAGAGTTGATTGTTTGGTTGCTAATATTAGTTCCAAGTTCTCATGTGGCATTATATTTTGCAATTTGCCTTTATAGCGAGGATCAAGGAGGCAGGCCAACCAGTAATCGTCATCATTCATCATTTTAGTTATGCGTGTGTCCCTTTTGAGGATACGTAAGGCATAATCCGCCATGTGGGCCAAAGTTCCAGTTCTCAAATCTGCGGTTGTGCTTGGTTGAGGGGCAGTTTCAGGCAAATCCACGTCACTTGTGTCCCTCAAAAAACCAGAACCCGGCCTTGCCGCGCCACCAATTTCCAGTGGCCCCGGAAAAGCTTCCTCATTAAAAATATAATCATCCCCATCATCCTCCTCGTCCTCCTCCTCCTCTTCGCCCGCTACCTCGTCCTGTACACTGCCCTGGCCAGACAATGGCTGACTGTCATCAAGGCTTTCCTCTTCCTCAGCTGCAGACGCCTGATCCTTTATGTGCGTCAAACTTTGCATCAGCAGACGCATTAGGGGGATGCTCATGCTTATTATGGCGTTGTCTGCACTAACCAGCCGTGTGCATTCCTCAAAACACTGAAGGACTTGGCACATGTCTTGAATCTTCGACCACTGCACACCTGACAACTCCATGTCTGCCATCCTACTGCCTGCCCGTGTATGTGTATCCTCCCACAAAAACATAACAGCCCGCTTCTGTTCACACAGTCTCTGAAGCATGTGCAGTGTTGAGTTCCACCTTGTTGCAACGTCTATGATTAGGTGATGCTGGGGAAGGTTCAAAGAACGCTGATAGGTCTGCATACGGCTGGAGTGTACGGGCGAACGGCGGATATGTGAGCAAAGTCCACGCACTTTGAGGAGCAGGTCGGATAACCCCGGATAACTTTTCAGGAAGCACTGCACCACCAGGTTTAAGGTGTGAGCCAGGCAAGGAATGTGTTTCAGTTGGGAAAGGGAGATGGCAGCCATGAAATTCCTTCCGTTATCACTCACTACCTTGCCTGCCTCAAGATCTACAGTGCCCAGCCACGACTGCGTTTCTTTCTGCAAGAACTCGGACAGAACTTCCGCGGTGTGTCTGTTGTCGCCCAAACACTTCATAGCCAATACAGCCTGCTGACGTTTGCCAGTAGCTGCCCCATAATGGGAGACCTGGTGTGCAACAGTGGCAGCTGCGGATGGAGTGGTTGTGCGACTGCGGTCTGTGGATGAGCTCTCGCTTCTGCAGGAGGACGAAGAGGAGGAGGAGGGGGTGCGAACGGCTACAGCCAATTGTTTCCTAGACCGTGGGCTAGGCAGAACTGTCCCAAACTTGCTGTCCCCTGTGGACCCTGCATCCACCACATTTACCCAGTGGGCCGTGATGGACACGTAACGTCCCTGGCCATGCCTACTGGTCCATGCATCTGTTGTCAGGTGCACCTTTGTGCTCACAGATTGCCTGAGTGCATGGACGATGCGCTCTTTAACATGCTGGTGGAGGGCTGGGATGGCTTTTCTGGAAAAAAAGTGTCGACTGGGTAGCTCGTAGCGTGGTACAGCGTAGTCCATCAGGGCTTTGAAAGCTTCGCTTTCAACTAACCGGTAGGGCATCATCTCTAACGAGATTAGTCTAGCTATGTGTGTGTTCAAACCCTGTGTACGCGGATGCGAGGCTAAGTACTTCCTTTTTCTAACCATAGTCTCATGTAGGGTGAGCTGGACTGGAGAGCTGGAGATCGTGGAACTAGCGGGGGTGCCGGTGGACATGGCAGACTGAGAGACGGTGGGAGATGGTATTGTTGCCACCGGTGCCCTAGATGCAGTGTTTCCTACTACGAAACTGGTGATTCCCTGACCCTGACTGCTTTGGCCTGGCAAAGAAACCTGCACAGATACTGCAGGTGGTGCGGAAAATGGTGGCCCTACACTGCCGGAACGGATGTTGCGTTGCTGACTAGCTTCATTGGCCGAGGGTGCTACAACCTTAAGGGACGTTTGGTAGTTAGTCCAGGTTTGCAAATGCATGGTGGTTAAATGTCTATGCATGCAACTTGTATTGAGACTTTTCAGATTCTGTCCTCTGCTTAAGGTAGTTGAACATTTTTGACAGATGACTTTGCGCTGATCAATTGGATGTTGTTTAAAAAAATGCCAGACTGCACTCTTTCTAGCATCGGATACCTTTTCAGGCATTGCAGACTGAGCTTTAACCGGATGGCCACGCTGTCCTCCAACAGGTTTTGGCTTTGCCACGCGTTTTGGGCAAGATACGGGCCCGGCAGATGGAACCTGTTGCGATGTTGATGCATGCTGCGGCCCCTCCTCCCCCTCCGCTTCAGAACTGCTGCCGCCTGCACCCTGTTCCCCCAATGGCTGCCAATCGGGGTCAAGAACTGGGTCATCTATTACCTCTTCTTGTAGCTCGTGTGCAACTTCGTCTGTGTCACCGTGTTGGTCGGTGGTATAGCGTTCGTGATGGGGCAACATAGTCTCATCAGGGTCTGATTCTTGATCAGCACCCTGCGAGGGCAATGTTGTGGTCTGAGTCAAAGGACCAGCATAGTAGTCTGGCTGTGGCTGTGCATCAGTGCACTCCATGTCAGATTCAACTTGTAATGGGCATGGACTGTTAACTGCTTCACTTTCTAAGTCAGGGACGGTATGTGTAAAGAGCTCCATGGAGTAACCCGTTGTGTCGCCTGCTGCATTCTTCTCTGTTGTTGTTTTTGCTGAAGAGGACAAGGAAGCGACTTGTCCCTGACCGTGAACATCCACTAACGACGCGCTGCTTTGACATTTACCAGTTTCACGAGAGGAGGCAAAAGAGCTAGAGGCTGAGTCAGCAAGATAAGCCAAAACTTGCTCTTGCTGCTCCGGCTTTAAAAGCGGTTTTCCTACTCCCAGAAAAGGGAGCGTTCGAAGCCTTGTGTAGCCAGACGACGAACCTGGCTCCACAGCTCCAGACTTAGGTGCAATATTTTTTTTCCCACGACCAGCTGATGCTCCACCACTACCACTACCCTCATTACCAGCTGACAATGAACGCCCCCGGCCACGACCTCTTCCACCATACTTCCTCATTGTTTTAAAAACGTAAACAAACTAACGGTATTTGTTGCTGTCACACAAATTACACGGTGAGCTATAACTTCAGTATGATTTAGCTACCCCTTTACAGGTGAGTGAGACCACAACGAAAATCAGGCACAATGTTACACACTCTGTTGTTGGTGGCAACAAATGAGAGAGATGCCACACACGCAGGACTGTCACTGAAGCACAAATGTAAATATTAATCTCCCACTGATTTGATTTTTTTTTTTTTTTAAGGGAGACTTTAGGAAAAAAAAATAATAGAATAAAATGATTTTTTAAGGAAGAATTTAGAAACCAAATAAAATAAAATGATTTTTTCAGGGAGAATTTAGAAAACAAATAAAACAAAAAAAGGCTTTCTATGGCCCACTGAGTGAGAGATGACGCACACAGGAGTCAGGAGTGGCACACAAGCCCAGAGGCCAATATTTATCTCCCACTGATTGATGTAGTGATTTTTTCAGGTAGATTTTGGAACCCAAATCAAGCTAAAAAAAATAATAGGCTTTCTATGGCCCACAATTGGAGAGAGAGAGAGAGATGGCACACCCAGGAGTCAAGACTGGCACACAAGCAGAAAGGGCAATATTAATCTCCCACTGATTTGTTTTTTGTTTTTTGTTTTTTTTTTAGGGAGACTTTAGGAAAAAAAAAATAGAATAAAATGATTTTTTCAGGAAGAATTTAGAAACCAAAGAAAATAAAATGATTTTTTCAGGGAGAATTTAGAAAACAAATAAAACAAAAAAAGGCTTTCTATGGCCCACTGAGTGAGAGATGACGCACACAGGAGTCAGGAGTGGCACACAAGCCCAGAGGCCAATATTTATCTCCCACTGATTGATGTAGTGATTTTTTCAGGTAGATTTTGGAACCCAAATCAAGCTAAAAAAATAATAGGCTTTCTATAGCCCACAATTGGAGAGAGAGAGAGAGATGGCACACCCAGGAGTCAAGACTGGCACACAAGCAGAAAGGGCAATATTAATCTCCCACTGATTTGTTTTTTTTTTTTTTTTTTTTCAGGGAGACTTTTGGAAAAAAAAAATAGAATAAAATGATTTTTTCAGGAAGAATTTAGAAACCAAAGAAAATAAAATGATTTTTTTAGGGAGAATTTAGAAAACAAATAAAACAAAAAAAAGGCTTTCTATGGCCCACTGAGTGAGAGATGACGTACACAGGAGTCAGGAGTGGCACACAAGCCCAGAGGCCAATATTTATCTCCCACTGATTGATGTAGTGATTTTTTCAGGTAGATTTTGGAACCCAAATCAAGCTAAAAAAATAATAGGCTTTCTATGGCCCACAATTGGAGAGAGAGAGAGAGATGGCACACCCAGGAGTCAAGACTGGCACACAAGCAGAAAGGGCAATATTAATCTCCCACTGATTTTTTTTTTTTTTTTTCAGGGAGACTTTAGGAAAAAAAAAAAAATAGAATAAAATGATTTTTTCAGGAAGAATTTAGAAACCAAAGAAAATAAAATGATTTTTTCAGGGAGAATTTAGAAAACAAATAAAACAAAAAAAGGCTTTCTATGGCCCACTGAGTGAGAGATGACGCACACAGGAGTCAGGAGTGGCACACAAGCCCAGAGGCCAATATTTATCTCCCACTGATTGATGTAGTGATTTTTTCAGGTAGATTTTGGAACCCAAATCAAGCTAAAAAAATAATAGGCTTTCTATGGCCCACAATTGGAGAGCGAGAGAGAGAGATGGCACACCCAGGAGTCAAGACTGGCACACAAGCAGAAAGGGCAATATTAATCTCCCACTGATTTGTTTTTTTTTTTTATTTTTTTCAGGGAGACTTTTTGAAAAAAAAAAATAGAATAAAATGATTTTTTCAGGAAGAATTTAGAAACCAAAGAAAATAAAATTATTTTTTCAGGGAGAATTTAGAAAACAAATAAAACAAAAAAAGGCTTTCTATGGCCCACTGAGTGAGAGATGACGCACACAGGAGTCAGGAGTGGCACACAAGCCCAGAGGCCAATATTTATCTCCCACTTTTTTTTTTTGTTCCAGGGAAAATTTATAAACCCAATAAAAAAAATAATAAATAGGCTTTCTATGGCCCACTATCTGAGAGACAGAGAGAGATGGCACGCTTAGGACTGGCACACAAGCCCAAAGGCCAATATTAATCTCCCTTTTTTTTTAAGGGAGAATTTATAAAACAAAAAAAAAATAAATAAATAGGCTTTCTATGGCCCACTATTTGTGAGAGAGATGGCACGCTCAGGACTGGCACACAAGCCCAGAGGCCAATATTAATCTCCCACTTTTTTTTTTTTTTTCCAGGGAAAATTTATAAACCCATTAAAAAAAAAAAAATATAGGCTTTCTATGGCCCACTATCTGAGAGACAGAGAGAGATGGCACGCTTAGGACTGGCACACAAGCCCAAAGGCCAATATTAATCTCCCTTTTTTTTAAGGGAGAATTTATAAAACAAAAACAAAAAAAAATAAATAGGCTTTCTATGGCCCACTATTTGTGAGAGAGATGGCACGCTCAGGACTGGCACACAAGCCCAGAGGCCAATATTAATCTCCCTTTTTTTTTTTTTTTTTTTCCAGGGAAAATTTATAAACCCATTAAAAAAAATAAAAAATAAATAGGCTTTCTATGGCCCACTATCTGAGAGACAGAGAGAGATGGCACGCTTAGGACTGGCACACAAGCCCAAAGGCCAATATTAATCTCCCTTTTTTTTTAAGGGAGAATTTATAAAACCAAAAAAAAAAAAATAAATAGGCTGTTAGGGGTCGAGTTCCCGCTTCTGCACGGGGGGGAATCTCGAGCCACTTCCGCTGCGGTCTCCCATTCTTGTCCAGCCGCAGTGGAGCCTGCTCAGCAAGGACGTCGGTCCCAGCGTCTTGCTCATTCTCACTCTGTTCTGAGACTTAGTGCTGCTTCTCCAGTCTCTGCCATTAAAGTCAGTGCTGGTCAGCAGCGAGCGGACTTCTCTGGGACTAAGTCCTTGTCTGCATGTACTGAGCATGCCCAGCGTAAGGTCTCCCGTTGGAGATCGAGGGTCATGTGCTCAGGCTCTGCAGCACATTCCATTGGTCCTCTTGGCAGGTCCTAGAAGGGCAAAAGTGCTGTGGCCACTTCCTGTGCGGCTGCTATATAAACTGCGCATGACCGCACGGCCATGCGCTAGTATTGTCAAACAATTGCTAATGTGTGTATGTTGTGAGTGCAAGTCGTCCTTGGAAACCCCTACCCTATTGAATGTCTGTTCGCGGAAGGTGTATGGCTGCTATCTAGCGCCCGACTTAGCCTACTGCACTAAACACACATCTCAGCGTCCTGTAGCTGTGCCAGCCAGTACTGCGCCGTGCGCCTGCCTTGCGCTTTCCATACCCGAGTCTGGGTGGTTAGTGGCGTCCGTTAGTGCGGCATCGCTCGCACTCTTGTGCACTTATATTTCTTAAGGTTCTCTATACACCCAGTTGCGGTGTTACGCCAGCAAGGGTCTAATCGGGCTCCAATCCCTTCTGGGGTTAAGTCCGCTGACCACTTGCTCGCGCACTAGTGCGGTACTGCGGTCCTGTGAATTAACAGGATCGCTTTCTTCACGCTGGGTGAGGTTTAACCCACGCGTGTATCCTTTAGTGTACCGCCATATTGTCCGTCTTGCTAGCTGCAGGGTCTTTTACCTGCACGGTGGACCTCGGACTGCGAACGCACCTAGTTTCTTACCATCTATACTTGGTGCGTTCCGCCAGTCCTTAACATAATACTAGCGCCAAGGTCTGGCTAGTATGGCGGACATTCAGCAATCTTTGCGGTATATCCAGCAGTTGGAGGGTAGGTTGAAGGTTCTCGAGAACTCAACCTCAGCTGTGGATGTTACCGCAGTTGCTGTAAAGGCTGCTGGCGTGGCGGCAGCAACCTTGTCCACTGCCACCCCTGTTCCGACATTATCCCGCCTCCCGTTGCCAGAAAAATTTTCTGGAGATTGCAAAACTTGTAGGGGATTCGTGAGTCAGTGCTCTATCCACCTCGAGCTCCTGGCTGCACGTTTTCCTACAGAGCGGGCTAAGGTGGGATTTATTGTCTCGCTGTTGTCGGACAGGGCGTTGGAGTGGGCTACGCCGCTGTGGGAGCGTGATGATCATGTGGTGCAGAGTGCTCCGTTGTTTCTGGGCACACTGAAAAAGGTCTTTCTAGGACCTCAACTCACCCATGATACAGCGCTCCAACTACTGGCATTAACTCAGGGTGAGTCCTTGGTCAGCCATTTTTCCGTCCGATTCCGTACTTTAGCTTCCGAGCTGGAGTGGTCGGATAAAGCCCTTATCCCCATATTCTGGAGGGGCCTGGCTGACCATGTTAAGGACGCTCTGGCCACTAGGGAGATTCCTGCCACACTGGAGGAGTTAATATCTATTTCTACTCGTATAGACCTCCGTTTTAACGAGCGGAGGTTGGAACGAGCCCAGTGTAGGCAGAGGTTTCGGCTGGCTCCTACCTTCGCCAAACCTTTGGAATCTCCAGTCCAGGCATCTGAGTCACATGAGACCTTGGAGGTGACACGAGCGGGATCCAAGTCTCAGTCCGCTCGTGCACATAAGGTCCGTCATGTTTGCCAGCAATCAGGACGTCTTGCCTCCAAGAGTCCTCAGCGGTCGGGGAAACGTCAGCGTCTAGTGGCAGTTGGAGGAGGTACACTAGACACGGCGACGTTTGCCTCAAAGTTGTCCTTCAAGGGGACAATTACCATAGGCCCATCCACTCTTACGGTCAAGCTATGCTTGGATTCTGGGGCAGAGGGTAACTTTATGTCCTCCGCCTTTGCCCAGCGTCACGCAATACCCTTGGTGATGCTCGCCCAGCCAGTGACCGTTCGAGTGGTAAATGGGTCAACACTACCTTCACAGATTACCCACCAAACCATTCCTTTCACGCTATCTGTGTCTCCATCACATCAGGAGATAATCTCCCTATTAGTCATTCCTGAGGGAATTGATGAGGTCCTGTTGGGGATGCCTTGGCTTCGCTACCATTCTCCTCATATTGAGTGGTCCTCTGGGAGAATTTTGGGATGGAGTAAATCCTGTGAGGGTAGATGTCAGAGGGAGTGCGTTCAGGTTGCTACTACACAGGTACCCGCAGACGGAGGCAATGTCCCAGTATATTCAGGAGAATCTGGCAAGAGGATTCATTAGGAAGTCAGTGTCACCGGCAGGGGCTGGGTTCTTCTTCGTACAGAAGAAGACTGGAGACTTACGTCCATGCATAGACTACAGGGGTCTTAACGCCATTACCGTTAAGAACAAGTACCCATTACCCCTGATATCTGAGCTCTTTGATAGGCTACGGGGAGCAAAGGTATTTACAAAGTTAGATCTGCGGGGTGCTTACAACCTGATTCGCATCCGTGAGGGGGATGAATGGAAGACGGCTTTTAACACCAGGGATGGACACTATGAATATCTAGTGATGCCCTTTGGGCTCTGTAATGCCCCAGCCGTTTTCCAAGACTTTGTGAACGACATCTTTCGGGATATGCTCACCACCTCGGTCGTAGTCTATCTGGATGACATTCTCATCTACTCTCCAGATATAGACTCCCATCAGAGAGATGTTCGCAAAGTCTTCGACCTCTTACGGGCAAACTCCCTCTACGCTAAGTTGGAGAAGTGTGTGTTTGAGCAGGAGTCCTTGCCTTTCCTTGGTTATATCATTTCTGCCCAGGGTTTGGCTATGGATCCTGCCAAGCTACAGGCGGTAATGGACTGGCAGGAACCCCATTCTCTTAAAGCGGTGCAGCGCTTTATGGGGTTCATTAATTACTATCGCCAGTTCATTCCACACTTCTCAACTTTGGTAGCTCCCTTGGTCGCCCTCACCAAGAAGGGAGCAAATCCCAAGTTGTGGTCAGAGGAGGTCTCCAAGGCCTTTCTCTCGATTAAGTCACACTTCGCTAGCGCTCCCATCCTACATCGCCCCGATGTAGATAAACCATTCATCTTGGAGGTGGATGCCTCATCCGTTGGTGCTGGAGCAGTCCTTTTCCAAAAGGATGCTCAAGGTCGGAAGCATCCTTGCTTCTTCTTCTCCAAAACTTTCACACCAGCGGAGAGGAATTATTCCATCGGGGACAGGGAGTTGCTAGCCATGAAGTTGGCTTTTTCAGAGTGGAGACACCTCTTGGAGGGAGCTCGCTTTCCCTTCCAAGTCTTCACTGACCACAAGAACTTGGTGTATATACAGACGGCCCAGCGGCTAAATTCTCGCCAGGCTATATGGTCCCTGTTTTTCTCCCGGTTCCATTTTACCCTCCATTTTCTCTCCGGGGAGAAGAACGTTCGTGCCGACGCTCTCTCCCGCTCCGTAGTGTCATCTGAGGAGGAGGAGGAGGAGCCTCGGCTTATTGTCCCGCCTGAGAGCCTGAGAACTGTAGCTCCGGTTTCGCTGGAGTCTGTGCCCCCGGGCAAGACTTTCGTGCCAGCTAACTTGCGACCGGAGGTTCTCTCTTGGGCTCACTCCTCCAGAGTGGGTGGGCATTTTGGGACCAAGAGGACATCTGAGCTCTTGGCGAGAACATATTGGTGGCCGCATATGGTCCGAGATGTCAAGGACTATATTCAGGCGTGCGTTTCTTGCGCCCAGAATCGGTCTCCTCGGCAACGGCCTGCTGGGTTGCTTTACCCTCTACCGGTGGCAGACAGGCCCTGGGAGATGGTCGGAATGGACTTTGTGGTGGGCTTACCCAAGTCGCGTGGCTGCTCCATTATTTGGGTTGTCACCGACCATTTCTCTAAGATGGTACATTTGGTACCGCTTCCTCGGTTACCCTCAGCACGGGCCTTGGCGGTGTTGTTCATGAAGCATGTTTTCCGATTGCATGGTATGCCTGATAAGATTGTCAGCGATCGGGGTCCCCAGTTCGCGTCTCGGTTTTGGAGAGAGCTCTGCCGTTTGCTCAGCATAGAGTTAAACCTCTCCTCTGCATATCATCCCGAGACGAATGGTTTGGTGGAGAGAACCAACCAGACTCTGGTGACATATTTGCGACATTTCGTCTCCGCTAGGCAGGATGACTGGGCATCTTTGCTACCTTGGGCGGAATTTGCCTTGAACAACGCCGTAGCCGATTCCACTGGCCAAACTCCTTTTCTCCTTAATTACGGCCAGCATCCGCGTGTTCCTGTGCCCATGCCCGTGTCATCCACCGATTCTAGGGTGGCAGACTGGGCGGTGGAGGCACGGGACATCTGGGACCGCACACAGGATGCCATTCGGGCCTCCAAGGAGAGAATGAGGGTTTCGGCTGATACACACCGGCATCCCGCTCCGGTCTTTGCTCCCGGCGACTTAGTGTGGCTCTCCGCCCGTAACATCAGGCTGCGAGTTGAGTCCACTAAGTTTGCTCCTCGCTACATTGGCCCGTTTAAGGTTCTAGAACAGGTCAACCCTGTGGTTTACCGTTTGGCCATTCCTCCACGCCTTGGTATCACCGATACCTTTCACGTTTCCCTCTTAAAGCCCGTTCGTTTGTCTCGGTTTTCTGAGTTATCTGCTGGGACATCGGGTTCATCCACGGATGAGTTTGAGGTGAATGCTATTGTGGGAAGCAAGGTGGTACGTGGCAAAAAATTTTATTTGGTGGATTGGAAGGGTCATGGTCCAGAGGATAGAACCTGGGAGCCTGTGGAGCACATTCGGGCTCCGCAGCTCATTGCTGCCTTCGAACGTAGCGAGGCCCAAGGAGGGGGGGGCCCTAGGAGGGGGGGTAATGTTAGGGGTCGAGTTCCCGCTTCTGCACGGGGGGAATCTCGAGCCACTTCCGCTGCGGTCTCCCATTCTTGTCCAGCCGCAGTGGAGCCTGCTCAGCAAGGACGTCGGTCCCAGCGTCTTGCTCATTCTCACTCTGTTCTGAGACTTAGTGCTGCTTCTCCAGTCTCTGCCATTAAAGTCAGTGCTGGTCAGCAGCGAGCGGACTTCTCTGGGACTAAGTCCTTGTCTGCATGTACTGAGCATGCCCAGCGTAAGGTCTCCCGTTGGAGATCGAGGGTCATGTGCTCAGGCTCTGCAGCACATTCCATTGGTCCTCTTGGCAGGTCCTAGAAGGGCAAAAGTGCTGTGGCCACTTCCTGTGCGGCTGCTATATAAACTGCGCATGACCGCACGGCCATGCGCTAGTATTGTCAAACAATTGCTAATGTGTGTATGTTGTGAGTGCAAGTCGTCCTTGGAAACCCCTACCCTATTGAATGTCTGTTCGCGGAAGGTGTATGGCTGCTATCTAGCGCCCGACTTAGCCTACTGCACTAAACACACATCTCAGCATCCTGTAGCTGTGCCAGCCAGTACGGCGCCGTGCGCCTGCCTTGCGCTTTCCATACCCGAGTCTGGGTGGTTAGTGGCGTCCGTTAGTGCGGCATCGCTCGCACTCTTGTGCACTTATATTTCTTAAGGTTCTCTATACACCCAGTTGCGGTGTTACGCCAGCAAGGGTCTAATCGGGCTCCAATCCCTTCTGGGGTTAAGTCCGCTGACCACTTGCTCGCGCACTAGTGCGGTACTGCGGTCCTGTGAATTAACAGGATCGCTTTCTTCACGCTGGGTGAGGTTTAACCCACGCGTGTATCCTTTAGTGTACCGCCATATTGTCCGTCTTGCTAGCTGCAGGGTCTTTTACCTGCACGGTGGACCTCGGACTGCGAACGCACCTAGTTTCTTACCATCTATACTTGGTGCGTTCCGCCAGTCCTTAACATAGGCTTTCTATGGCCCACTATTTGTGAGAGAGATGGCACGCTCAGGACTGGCACACAAGCCCAGAGGCCAATATTAATCTCCCACTTTTTTTTTTTTTTCCAGGGAAAATTTATAAACCCATTAAAAAAAAATAAAAATAAATAGGCTTTCTATGGCCCACTATCTGAGAGAGAGAGATGGCACGCTTAGGACTGGCACACAAGCCCAAAGGCCAATATTAATCTCCCACTGATTGATTTATTGATTTTTTCAGGTAGAATTTAGAACCCAAATAAAGTAAAAAAAAAAAAAAAATGGGCTTTCTATGGCCCACTGAGTGAGTGATGATGCACACAGGAGTCAGGAGTGGCACACAAGCCCTGAGGCCAATATTTTTCTCCCACTGATTGATGTAGTGATTTTTTCAGGTAGATTTTAGAACCCAAATCAAGCAAAAAAATAAATAGGCTTTCTATGGCCCACTGAGTGAGGGATGACACAGACAGGGATGGCACTCTAGCAGAGATGTCAATCTTAATCTCCCACAAAAAAAAAAAAAAAAACAGGGAGTGTCCTTCAATTACTATCTCCCTGCAGTAATCTCAGCCAGGTATGGCAGGCAGCAATAAGGAGTGGACTGATGCACAAATTAAATAAAAAGTGTGTACAAACCAAAAAGATAGCTGTGCAGAAAGGAAGGAACAAGAGGATTTGTGCTTTGAAAAAAGCAGTTGGTTTGCACAGCGGCATACACACAGCAATGCAGCTATCAGGGAGCCTTCTAGGGCAGCCCAATGAGCTACAGCGCTGAGGGGAAAAAAAAAAAAATGTAGCTTCCACTGTCCCTGCACACCGAAGGTGGTGTTGGGCAGTGGAAATCGCTACAGCACAAGCGGTTTGGTGGTTAATGGACCCTGCCTAACGCTATCCCTGCTTCTGACGAAGCGGCAGCAACCTCTCCCTAAGCTCAGATCAGCAGCAGTAACATGGCGGTCGGCGGGAACGCCCCTTTATAGCCCCTGTGACGCCGCAGACAGCAAGCCAATCACTGCAATGCCCTTCTCTAAGATGGTGGGGACCAGGACCTATGTCATCACGCTGCCCACACTCTGCGTTTACCTTCATTGGCTGAGAAATGGCGCTTTTCGCGTCATTGAAACGCGACTTTGGCGCGAAAGTCGCGTACTGCATGGCCGACCCCGCACAGGGGTTGGATCGGGTTTCATGAAACCCGACTTTGCCAAAAGTCGGCGACTTTTGAAAATGAACGACCCGTTTCGCTCAACCCTAGTCTGGGACTCATCGCCCGTGTATTCGGTGAGTGGTGGCTGCGTGTATGAGCGGGTGTGTGGCCTGGGTCGGTGTGTGATTTACGCTCCCATTACAGCATAGGACAGAGGTTGAATGCTGGACTGAGAGAGGGGAGATAGATAACCCTTGCAGGCACAACCCCAAGTCACGTGTGAGAGCAGACACATGACGAATTAGTGACACCATGGAGAAGGGATCTGTGACACTCAATATAACACCAACCATTACTGATTTGAATGTGAGACTACCACCATTTAATAGACAATCATATTGTCTACCTCATGCATAAATTTGACTTTCAACTATTTGGCATATGATTAGTTATGAAGATTCTTGTCATGTCACTACATTGTTAGTGTTTTGCAACTCGATGAGGAAATTTTTTTTTCTTCATGTATTTTTCTAAATATAACCTATTTTTATATTCCCCAATAGCTCAGTGTGTTATTAGGCTGATTTCCAAGGAAAAGGTCACTAGTTTGAATAGAGGAGCAACTGTGAAGAAGATTTTCCAATAAAAGAGAAACAGCATCATCCAGCTCATTGATAGCGGTCTTTCAGCCAAGAAAATTACCAAACTGCATCATGTGAGTACAATGACAGTTGAAAGAATATGAAATTAAGTCTGTCCATCCATTCAATAGCCAATAGGTGGCTGTCCCGGCAAAATATTGGAGTCAACAAGTCGGCTCATCACAAGAGCTATCAGTTCTGGTGCAATAAACAGGGCAGTGGAGGTGGTTCGTATGAGTTATGATAGTGAGATCACAGACATTCTTGCAAGTACTGTGCAATGCACATTACATAATTCTGGAATGGTGGCTCAAAAAAAGGTGAAAAGCCTCAACTTCAATATCATCATATGAAGCGTCAAGAAACAGAGAAAAAGTATTTCAGCTCACCAAAGATTCATCCAATTGTGGTCACTCCGGAGTTAACAGAATGCGGTGCATGGACATGGAGTTCCTGAGCCGACTCCCAAGTGAATGAAACATATACACAAAAAGGAGGAAGTCCAGTAATCAGCAAAATGATGTATTAGGTAGAGGAAAATTAGGACGTGATTTAAAAAAACCTTTGCCCTTTAATGTAATTTCATAAAAACATCTGGTTTACGCCGTTTCATATCACACAGGGTCCTTAGTCATAGTCAGTCAAATGCTTTCTGTAAGGCAACACACTTATTAATCCTACACCACTGTAAATATGTATGGTATGGGATTAAATCTTCTACAATCTAGCAGAAACAGATCAGGTACCTGGTTATCGGAGACAGCCAGAGATCCTAATAAAGTGACAAGTGATTTAGTGCTACATAATGTTCAATGAACACAATGTACAGAATAGAAGCATGGGCAATGTCTGCCCAGCATAGAAAAGTTGCTGAGTCTTAGCAGGCCCAGATCATCTCTGCCTGTAATTTCTGTCTGAACAGTGTGCTGTCTTCCCCTGCAACTGGAACTCCTATGGATGCCCCTGCTGCAACTGAAGTTGTAGAACAGTTTATTGAATGCAAATGGTGGCGACTTTAAAAAAAGATTTACTCTCTTATTTGCATTTAAAAAAAAAATAAATTACACTGTAACATTTACGGTAGCAGGGGATCCAGCACACGTGATTAGATACATTGAAAGTTTATTCCAAAATTATTAAAACATCTTCATCAGTGTACACTCTATAACATACATAACAAAATTAGGCCAAAGGTCTACAAAACATGGGAGTTATAGTTAGAGATGAGCAAACTTGTTTGGAAAATGTTCGCCAATCTCAAATTCTGCATGAACGTAGCACAAGTTGACAATTCTGGCTTGCCTGGAGTGAACATTGTCTACAAAGAAAGCCAAGCTAGCACTGTCAATTACTAGTGAGGAAGGTGAGAACATGTAAAATCAATGGGTGGTGTGCTACACTTTGACTCTTGGCTAGAGATGGGTGAACCCAAACTTTAAACACCTAGCAGTTGTCGCTTTAGCCTGTGCTAAAAGAATAGAAGAGACCCCACGTTATGTTATTATTTAGTTTTCATAGCACAGGCGTCGATGGATGTATGCTCCCCATCAGCGGTGCCTGCTTTCAGATTTATCAGCTACAGCAGGCGTCCACTGATGAGAATAGTACTCTCTCATCAGCCAATGCCTGTGACCGGCAGTAACCTTTTTACTGCTGATCACAGATGTTGGCTCACACACTGTCATCTGTAGAACAACATGAAAACTGCCATGCTCTGAACGGTGGTAACGATCTTACCACTTATCAGAGCCCGTGTTTGCTGCGCTGTCATGCAGATGATAGCATGGCAAACAACGGATGTCCTGGCCCCCCAATCATCTGAATAGTATCTGGATTTGGGTTCGAGTTTGGGTACTGTAATCGAAGCAAACTTTTTTTTTAAATGTTCGTCCGAACCCGATGGACCCAAACATCCATGGGTTTCCCCATCACTACTACATGCACCCTAATCATTATATTTAAATAAAAAGACTAAAGGTGTAATTTTTATATTCTATGTGCTTAGTTTAAATTGTCAGTTTGGGAAGACAGACTCCCTTTAAAGGAAGTGTTTCTTTAATTTAACATGATTTATTCCATGTTATATTGCCTGACACGAAGAATAGATTAAATAAAAAAATAGCAAAATTATTAACGGTTTTCCTCTGAGCTCCACACTAAAATAGACTGTCTCTGGTGTTTGAAAGTTCTGACATGCCTGGAGTGAACATTGTCCACAACGAAAGCCAAGCCAGCACTGTCAATTACTAGTGAGGAAGGTGAGGGCATGTAAAATCAATGGGTGGTGGCTACACGAAGAATCTTGACCACACGTGCCCTAATCAATACATTTGATTGAGAAGACTAGAAGTGCTATTTTTATAGGCTATACGCTTAGTTTATACTGTCACATTGGGTTGACAGAATCCCTTTAGAGTAAGTGTCCCTTTAATTTAACATGATTTATTCCAGGTTATATTGCCCGACACAAAAGAATAGACTAAGTTGAAAAGTGGCAGAATAATTAACGGTGTCCCACTGAGTTTGACACTAAAATAGACTGTAGTTGATGCAGAGAAAACAGTTAATTATTATAAAGAACTATAAAGATTTTACAATATGCAATATCAGCATAATCAGAGTACCTAATTAAAATACTTAGACCATCAGACAAACATGTTATGAAAAAATGAAAGATTGATTTAAAATTAAGAGATGCTAACTATGTGGTCATTTGCTCTATATTATCTGCGAAAAGAAAATGATAATCATTTAAGACATTTAAGAAATAATGAAATCCATTCTCGCCTGCTGAGAAACTGTGATACCATAATATTAATGTTTAAGAGAGAGAGAATGACATCAATGAGTTCAGAGCAGGTGCATTAGGTAATTATAACATACAGTAATGAAACACATAGGATCACTCTCGTCCAAGCTTTCTCTTTTACTTTTTGTTATATTTCATTTTTTTTCTGTCCTTCCTGGTCTTTTTAGTTACTATGGTTACTATCTGTGTTCTCTTTATTGAGTAATAAAGCAGAGACATTCGGAAACCTAAAATGAAATTATAAATATGGTTAGAAACTAAGTAGCTGTTTACTTTTGTATTACTAAGAGTATTTTTAGGAATTTCCAAAAATAATAGAATAAAATTGAGATTAGCTTTATGGAACTGATAAATTTGGTGACTTAAGAATTGTACTGTTCTAGAAAGAATTGCATACTAAAAAGGGTTAATCTCACAATATCGAATCACAGCTCAGTGGATTCAAATCATTAAATAAACTTGTCAAATGCAATCAATTTCCAAAAGTGCTCACTGCTCCATTTATTACCATCTGAAGATCTGAATTTCAGAGGGTTTTGCTTACCTCGTTACCCATGGATACGTCCTGTCATTCCGTAATGACCGGTTGCACATGCTCAGTAGATACCTGCTAGACTTCTATATAGGTATCTCCTGCTGTATACTATGAGCTGAGTAAGAACAGATATACCAATCAATAAGCAACCAATGATTAATCTCATTAAAAGTTTGACTATTTATGTCCATATTTGTACAATGGACGCCTCTTACCTTTACACACAATATAAATGTAACTAGACCTTTAATTATACTGTATGAAAAGAAGCTGTCTTTGTTGACCAAAACAACCAATCAGAGCTCAGCTTTCATTGTTTTAACAGCTCTGGTAGAATGAAAGCTGCACTGTGTTTGGTTGTTATGAGCAACACAAGTTTTGAAGAGAGGAAAAAAGGGGAATATATCAAGGACACATACAGAATTAGATGGAGAAGGTTTAAAAACCTTTACAGAAGATGGCGGGGACAGGCAAGAACTACATTTATTGCTATAATATTGCAAACTAGGCACAGCACAATATTTCTTCTTCTGTGGCCTTTGGCATATCAAAGAGACATTAAAGGAGTAGCTAATGTTACCTGTGCATGGGAAGAGCAGACAGCAGAAGCAGGGGGTTGTGGGAACTTTAGTTTACAGTGGGCAAATGTTCAGCACTGAGGGACCGCCCACTTCATACAGGGCAGAGAAACAAAATTAGGGAGGAGATAGAGACAGAGAAAGATGTAAGAAATAAGCTATTGAGTATCTGAAGGCAGCAATTGGTTACTTTATAAGGGTTATTGTTCTATTGAAAGTTTGAAAAAACAGATTAAAGGAAAAACCCTTTAAGACCAGTTACATATTTATGGCATTAGCACATCTTGTAGTACAGTGAGGGATTATTATTATTATTATTTATTATTATAGCTCTATTTATTCCATGGCGCTTTACATGTGAGGAGAGGATTCCAATTAAATTGCATCAGCAACACTCTTAATTAAAGAAAACAGAAGCCAATGTGAATACCCTCTCTAGCTATTTCTTAAATTTGTTTAACCTTGGAAAGTGTAAGATTAATGTTGGTCATAATTGTCAAACTTTTTTATTTTTGCAAAATAGCCATTTCTTGGATGACTTATACTCGGTGGTACCATTTTGGGGGAATAGAAAAAAAAAAACAGCAAATCTGTAAACTATTTTTACATTTAATATTTTACTCTATTCATGTGTTAACTATATTCTGTTATTCGATACAATTAAGACAATTTTTAATTTATATGGCTATATTTTGTTTTGTTACTTTTGTACAAGAAATGCACTTAAAAAAATAATTTGTTTTTGTGCAGTCATAAGTTTTTCATTTTTTTTGTCAGTGGAGCTGGGTAAGTGCTTATTTTTTGCATGTCAAGATGCTTTAAGCTGTAGTTTTGACTGGCACCATTTTATTGTACATCTGACTTTTTGATCACTTTATATTACATTGGGAAGCATAATGATAAAAAACAGAAATGTAGGTTTTTTCATGTTTGTTTACTAGAGTTGGGCTATTTGAGCAGATTGACTCAATTCATCAGGGACATTAGATTCATAATTCATAGTCGGTGCAAAATAAGTCTGTTTGGATGGCATTAAAAATAATAAACTTGATTATTCACCTCCTTCAGCCTTTTGCATACTTGTCTTGCTGTCCAGCTTCTTCTCCAGTCCAGCAAAGACCACAGTGAAGTGCACCACGCCATAATTGGTCACATAGGATGCAACGTGCGTCACTTTCCTTGTTTCAACTGTGGCCTAGTCAGCAGTGGCACCCACCAGTAACCTGGAGCAAAGGAACAACAGACCAAAGAAGCTATACACCTGATAACCATGTCTAATTTCCCGCTTATGATTTGGCTTTTATCCTGGGTGAAAGGCCTCCGACTAGTCCCGAAGGTGGATCTTTACATTTCTTTAACAGTGATAAACATTACAGGTACATAAATAAGTACAAAATGATTAAATTAAATGGAACATTTCAATAGATAAAAGTAGATATCGCGCTAAAGGTAAAGACCAGTACTAATATGGCTGTTGCACCATATAACCAGACTGGAATATACTACTTGATATGAAACACCAACACAATGAAAAAACAATAAATGATAAATCCATTAATAATAATAATATTACTCTGGTGCATCCAAATGGTAATTTAACTATATCCTGCTTATTCATAAGCTCAATATGTTCCAGAGGATAAAAACACTTTGTCACAGTGCTAGCACTAGTATGCAATAAGGTAGGTTACGACCTGCTATATGAGTTACTCGGGCGCTTACCTAGCTTCAGAATCCTCAATATCCAGTCATAAGATGTCCTCCAGATAATAAAGGTGTTGGGTAGGTGGTGTTAAAGCACTCCGGAGTCTAACCGAGGTAAGCACGAGAGCCGTGCAGCGTCTGACGTCACCTGACTAAGGAGCCTCGCTAGGGTCAAAAACCAATGCGTTTCAAAGGTAACCTTGACGAAGAAGGGCATGGTCCTTCTAAATGTGTTGGCTTTTGGCCCCAGCGAGGCTCCTTACCCTGGTAACATCATGCTGCCGAACACTGTAGGCCATTTTTTCTGAGCATTTAGAGATGCCGGTGGCCCGGGCGCCTCTGGCTCTGCACGGTGCTTACCTTGGTTAGACACCGGAGTGCTTTAACACCACCCACCTATCCACCATTTGGATGCACCAGAGTAATATTATTATTAATTGATTTATCATTTATTGTTTTGGCATTATGTTTGTGTGCCATATCAAGTGGTATATTCCAGTCTGGTTGTATGGTGCAACAGCCATCTTAGTAATGGCCTTTTACCTTTAGCGCAATATCTACTTTTATCCATTGTAATTTTCCGTTTTTGACAGAGTCGGCACAGTATTTGTCTTGATATCTGTGGCATCAGGGCTTCTTCAAATTAGCACCAGTGTGTTTCATATTTTTGAGTAAATGGAACATTTAATTAGATTCATGCTGCTCAAACCATGAGCAACATAAATAAGTGCTTGTGAAATTGTAGCCTGCAGGGATACATCTGACTAGTTTAATGGGTTTCCCAGCTGTCTTCTCCCTGCCTATCTGCAGTTGACTGACTGGTCTCTCCCATGTATGTACAAAAAAGGAAGATCTGTTAGTTTATTGGAGGAGCCAGTGAGTGATGTATTTATACTCATCAGATAAGTGCACATATGTGAGAGAAGCTGACTGGGGATTTCATCAGACTAAACACATTTAGAGACCAGTCAATCAACTGTAGTGGGGTGGAGAGAAGCTGGCTGGGATTGTTATCAGACTAAACACATATGTATACACATGTAGAGACCTCTCGATCAATGATTGGTGTCAAGTTCCCACCACTGCACAGGGGGAATCTCGAACCATGTCCTCTGCGGTCTCCCATTCTTCCCCAGCCGCATTGGAGTCTGTCCAGCAGAGACGTCGGTCCCAGCATCTGGCTCAAGCTGATTACAGCTGCCGCCCCAGGTTCAGCCTTTGTAACCAGCATTGATCAGCCGGAAGCAGACATTCCAGGGACTAAGTCTTGCTTTTCATCTACTGAGCATGCCCGTGGGACAACCTCTCATTGGAGGTTGGCGGTATCATGCTCATGTCCTGTAGTGGCTCCGATTAGACCACTCGGAAGGTCCCGGAAGGATACATCTATAAAAGACTTGCATGGCTGCTCGGCCATGCACTAGTATAAAGCTAAACTCGTGTGTGTGTGGAGGTGTTATTGAATCTGGTGAAAGCTCCTTAATTATACCCATCCCTAGCGTTGTTGCATGTACTTGGATGATTGAGCTATCTAGCGCCAGACTGTGCCATCCAGCACTAGGCACGAGTATACTGCGTTTATTAGTAGCGACCGCCAGTGCGGCGCCGTGTGCAACTAGTGCGCTTTCCAGGCCATAATTAGGGTGGTTAGTGGCGTCTGCCAGAGCAGCGCTGTTCGCACTTAGTACGGTAAATCTTTATTTAGTTTTTCCCTGGCACTGCAGTTGCGGCGCTGGTCTAGAAGGACTCTAACCCCGTGTCCCTAAGGCAGAGTCCTGTGACCTAATACTAGTGATCACTCTGCAGTATTGCGGCCCTGTGATGCAACAAGGTTCGCCTCCTTACATACCGGGTGAAGCTAACCCATGTGTGTTCACATTATACCACCATATACTGTCCAACATTACCGAGACGCAGGTGTCCTACGTTGCTCCAACTTTGAGTCATCAGATGGTTTAAAACAATTCCAAATCAGACAGCATATCACTTGTAGCACTACAAACATTATATATTATGCTATGTGTGGTTGTTCTCTGATATATGTAGGATTAACACGTTCGGGACATTTGCACGGCAAGGACGGTGGCTGATCGCTCTGACCTTAAGACAATCCCTTGTCACTTCAAACAATACCATGATTGTGACGCTGGGTCTCTTTTGGTCAGGGGGATCGAAAGTCTACATTTGGGAATCAGAGGAGGTAACTGCAAAAATCTCCTGGCACAACGGGAGACTAGCTGGATTGTGTGACTCAACACCATGGCACCCAGAGGCCTCAATGAATCCCTTAGTTTTTCCTCATTCCTGTGACTTAGATTTTCTATAGGTATTAATACTCTCTGCATTTCAGCTTCTTTCCATCCTTTTCATCATTATTCTGGACCTAATCTGAATCTTTTTTATTTTTTATTTTTTTATAATATATTTTCATACATTGTTTGCTATGTTTATTATCTTTTCAGTTTTCATCACTGTTTCAAGTATTCATTGACCTGATTATCATTGTACGCATTGTGATTGGACTAGCCGGCATTATCCAGAATGACATCTGATTTGCATACATCTGTGGATTTATTAAATTTGCCACACAATGTTGTTATTTCACATACATGTCTGTATACGGGGTTTTGTTCTTTGTTCATTACTCAATTGTACTTTTGCTGCTTATGACCCTTGATACAATATTACGGTGGCATGCATGCAGGCTGCATACCTGCCTTCTCCTGTGTTGGTGCAGCGTCTTTTGTACCTCCCATGCATGACAGGGGGATTCTTGAACTTTTTTCACCCCCCGCGCATGCGTTGTGATGTCTGACGTCGGTTGCTGACATAGGACCTGGCGGTTGCAGCGCGCATGCACCAACGGAGCCGTTTCCATTGGCCGACATGTATCATAGGAATATACTCACCCTCGGACGCGCCCTGCTTCTTTCCGGCAGCCTTCCTTCCTAAGAATCAGCGCTTGAAGGACCTTCGGTGACGTCGCGGCTTGTGATTGGTCGCGTGAGCGGTCACATGGGCGGTCGCGCGACCAATCACAAGCCGCAACGTCATCTAAGGTCCTTCACGCGCTAATTCTAAGGAAGGAAGGCTGCCGGTTAGTACCAGGGCGCGTCAGAGGGTAAGTATAGCAATATTTTTTATTTTAATTCTTTATTTTACACTTAAATATGGATTCCGATACGATACCGATTTCCGATATTGCAAACATATCGGAACTCGGTATCGGAATTCCGATACCAGATTCAGAAGATCGCCGACCTCATGGCCGACCCCACACAGGGGTCGGGTTTCATGAAACCCGACTTTGCCAAAAGTCGGCGACTTCTGAAAATGGCCGACCCGTTTCGCTCAACCCTATCATTTATTATTCAACCCTTCAACCCACCAGAATTCTGTTTGGTTCCCCTAAAGTATTAAGAAGTAGTTAAGGCACAAAGAACAATGAGCTTCACATGTTTGGATTAATTATCTCTTTTTCCAGCCTTTTCTGACTATTTAAGACCCTCCCCAAACTTGTGAACAGCACTCATACATGGTCAACATGGGAAATACAAAGGAGCATTCCAAGGCCATCAGAGACAAGATCGTGGAGGGTCACAAGGCTGGCAAGGGGTACAAACCCTTTCCAAGGAGTTGGGCCTACCTGTCTCCACTGTTGGGAGCATCATCCGGAAGTGGAAGGCTTATGGAACTACTGTTAGCCTTCCACGGCCTGGACAGCCTTTGAAAGTTTCCTCCCGTGCCGAGGCCAGGCTTGTCCGAAGAGTCAAGGCTATCCCAAGGGCAACAAGGAAGGAGCTCCGGGAAGATCTCATGGCAGTGGGGACATTGGTTTCAGTCAATACCATAAGTAACGTACTCCACCGCGATGGTCTCCGTTCCAGACGAGCCCGTAAGGTTCCTTTACTTTCAAAGCGTCATGTCAAGGCTTGTCTACAGTTTGCTCATGATCACTTGGAGGACTCTGAGACTGACTGGTTCAAGGTTCTCTGGTCTGGTGAGACCAAGATCGAGGTCTTTGATGCCAACCACACACGTGACGTTTGGAGACTGGATGGCACTGCATACGACCCCAAGAATACCATCCCTACAGTCAAGCATGGTGGTGGCAGCATCATGCTGTGGGGCTGTTTCTCAGCCAAAGGCCATCTGGTCCGCATCCATGGGAAGATGGATAGCACGGCCTACCTGGAGATTTTGGCCAAGAACCTCCGCTCCTCCATCAAGGATCTTAAGATGGGTGATCATTTCATCTTCCAACAAGACAATGACCCAAAGCACACAGCCAAGAAAACCAAGGCCAGGTTCAAGTGGCAAAAAATCAAGGTGTTGCAGTGGCCTAGTCAGTCTCCTGACCTTAACCCAATTGAAAACTTGTGGAAGGAGCTCAAGATTAAAGTCCACATGAGACACCCAAAGAACCTAGCTAACTTGGAGAAGATCTGCATGGAGGAGTGGGCCAAGATAACTCCAGAGACCTGTGCCGGCCTGATCAGGTCTTATAAAAGACGATTATGAGCTGTAATTGCAAACAAAGGTTATTCCACAAAATATTGAACCTAGGGGTTGAATAATAATTGACCCACACTTTTATGTTTAAAATTTATAAAAATTTAACTGAGCAACAAAACTTTTTGGTTTGTAAGATTTATGCATCTGTTAATAAATCCTGCTCTTGTTTGAAGTTTGAAGGCTCTAACTTATTTGCATCTTATTAAACCTGCTAAATCTGCAGGGGGTTGAATACTACTTGTAGGCACTGTATATGAAAGCCTGCATAGAGTTTGGTAATAAATACACATGAAGGACTCCCAGACTATAAGAAATAAGATTCTCTGGTCTTATGAGATGAAGATAGACCTTTTTGGTGATAATTCTAAGCAGTATGTGTGGCAAAAACCTGGCACTGCTCATCACCTACCCAATACCATCCCAACAGTGAAACATGGTGTTGGCAGCATCATGCTATGGGGGTGTTTTTCAGCTGCAGGGACAGGACGACTGGTTGTCTTTGAAGGAAGCATGAATGCGGCCAAGTACATAGATATCCTGGATGAAAACCTCTTTCAGAGTGCTCTGGACCTCAGACTTGGCTTAAGGTTCACCTTCCAACAAGACAATGACCCTAAGCACACAGCTAAAATAACAAAGGAGTGGCTTCAGAACAACTCTGTGACCATTCTTGACTGTCCCAGCCAGAGCACTGACCTAAACCCAATTTGGCATCTCTGGAGAGACCTGAAAATAGCTGTCCACCAATGTTGACCATCCAACCTGATGAAACTGGAGACGATTTGCAAGGAAGAATGGCATAGGATCCCCAAATCCAGGTGTAAAAAACTTGTTGCATCATTCCCAAGAAGACTCATGGCTGTACTAGCTCAAAAGGGTGCTTCTACTCAATACCGAGCAAAGGGTCTCAATACTTATGACCATGTGAAATTTCAGTTTTTATTTTTTAATAAATTTGCAAAAATTACTACATTTCTGTTTTTTTCAGTCACGATGGGGTGCAGAGTGAACATTAATGAGAAAAAAATGAACTGTTTTTAATTTACAAAATGGCTGCAGTGAAACAAAGAGTGAAAAAATTAAAGTGGTATGAATACTTTCTGTACCAACTGCATATAGTAAAGAATTCAATGAAGCATTTAAGATTTACGGTATGTTAGATTCATACAGAGTCCGGAGAATGAACACTCCAAATGTTTCTGTTAACTAAACATTTCCACTATAGGTACAATTCAGCCTCATAGAAGTCTTTTGTTGCCGTAAACAATTTGTAGGTTGTACAAAGCAATTATTACTTCGTTTTTATGAGATCATAATTAAAAGCAAATAAGTGTTAAAACTTTTACACTTACTGTAGCACTGTATTCACTAAACACTTTAGAAATGCCAGAAGTGGCATGGCATATCATAGTGTCTCGTATCGAGTCATACATGGATTTATATTAATTTGTGCCACTAAGATACATAACATTCCTGTCTAGTCTTAACATGCATCATGATTTATAGCAGAGCAGTGAAGGCCTTGGAATGCTTTACAGTTGAAAACCTGATAAGAAAACATAAGTTTCATTTGTTATCTCCTTTATGTACTATACAAGATAGTAGCATAAGTTTGTTACTGGTAGCTAAAATTCAGATGTGAAAGTCTTTACTAAAATCTTTAAAGGGGTAGCATGAATTCCAAAGTAATTTTCATCCTGAATATGTATCTATTTAGCGCCATAATCTAAACTATTTTGTCATATACTTGAATTGAAAATTCCCTTCCTCTCTTAAAGGGACACTGTCACCTGAATTTGGAGGGAACAATCTTCAGCCATGGAGGCGGGGTTTTGGGGTTTTTGATTCACCCTTTCCTTACCCGCTGGCTGCATGCTGGCTGCAATATTGGATTGAAGTTCATTCTCTGTCCTCCATAGTACACGCCTGCCGTGATCTGACAGAGTGCTGTGCAAACAAAAATTTTTAAAAAATTCCTAAATAATGGGAAAAAAAATATTATTCCCATAAATACATTTCTTTATCTAAATAAAAAAAAAACAATAAAAGTACACATATTTAGTATCGCCGCGTCTGTAACGACCCAACCTATAAAATGGTCCCACTAGTTAACCTCTTCAGTAAACACCGTAAGAAAAAAAAAAAAACGAGGCAAAAAACAACGCTTTATTATCATACCACCGAACAAAAAGTGGAATAACACGCGATCAAAAAGACATATATAAATAACCATGGTACCGCTGAAAGCGTCATCTTGTCCCGCAAAAAACGAGCTGCCATACAGCATCATTAGCAAACAAGTAAAAAGTTATAGTCCTCAGAATAAAGCGATGCAAAAATAATTATTTTTTCTATAAAATAGTTTTTATCATATAAAAGCGCCAAAACATAAAAAAATGATATAATTGAGGCATCGCTGTAATCGTACTGACCCGAAGAATAAAACTGCTTTATCAATTTTACCAAATGCGGAACGGTATAAACGCCTCCCCCAAAAGAATTTCATGAATAGCTGGTTTTTGGTCATTCTGCCTCACAAAAATCGGAATAAAAAGCGATCAAAAAATGTCACTTGCCCAAAAATGTTACCAATAAAAACGTCAACTCGTCCCACAAAAAACAAGACCTCACATGACAATGTGGACCAAAATATGGAAAAATTATAGCTCTCAAAATGTGGTAACGCAAAAAATATTTTTTGCAATAAAAAGCGTCTTTTAGTGTGTGATGGCTGCCAATCATAAAAATCCGCTAAAAAACCCGCTATAAAAGTAAATCAAACCCCCCTTCATTACCCCCTTAGTTAGGGAAAAATTAAAAAATTAAAAAAATGTATTTATTTCCATTTTCCCATTAGGGTTAGGGCTAGGGTTAGGGCTAGGGTTAGGGTTAGGGCTAGGGTTAGGGTTGGGGCTAGGGTTAGGGTTGGGGCTAGGGTTAGGGCTAGGGATAGGGCTAGGGTTGGGGCTAGGGTTAAGGCTACAGTTAGGGTTGGGGCTAAAGTTAGGGTTAGGGTTGGGGCTAAAGTTAGGGTTAGGATTTGGATTACATTTATGGTTGGGAATAGGGTTGGGATTAGGGTTAGGGGTGTGTCTGGGTTAGAGGTGTGGTTAGGGTTACCATTGGGATTAGGTTTAGGGGTGTGTTTGGATTAGGGTTTCAGTTATAATTGGGGGGTTTCCACTGTTTAGGCACATCAGGGGCTCTCCAAACGCGACATGGCGTCTGATCTCAATTACAGCCAATTCTGCGTCGAAAAAGTAAAACAGTGCTCCTTCCCTTCAGAGCTCTCCCGTGTGCCCAAACAGGGGTTTACCCCAACATATGGGGTATCAGCATACTCAGGACAAATTGGACAACAACTTTTGGGGTCCAATTTCTCCTGTTACCCTTGGGAAAATACAAAACTGGGGGCTAAAAAATAATTTTTGTGGGAAAAAAAAGGATTTATTATTTTCACGGCTCTGCGTTATAAACTGTATTGAAACACTTGGGGGTTCAAAGTTCTCACAACACATCTAGATAAGTTCCTTGTGGGGTCTACTTTCCAATATGGGGTCACTTGTGGGGGGTTTCTACTGTTTAGGTACATTAGGGGCTCTGCAAACGCAATGTGATGCCTGCAGACCATTCCATCTAAGTCTGCATTCCAAATGGCGCTCCTTCCCATCCGAGCTCTCCCATGCGCCCAAACGGTGGTGCTCCCCCACATATGTGGTATCAGTGTTCTCAAGACAAATTGGACAACAAATTTCGGGGTCCAATTTCTCATGTTACCCTCGGGAAAATACAAAACTAGGGGCTAAAAAATAATTTTTGGGGGAAAATTTTTTATTTTTATTTTTACGGCTCTGCATTATAAACTTCTGTGAAGCCCTTGGTGGGTCAAAGTGCTCAACACACACCTAGATAAGTTCCTTAGGGGGTCTACTTTCCAAAATGGTGCCACTTGTGGGGGGTTTTAATGTTTAGCCACATCAATGGCTCTTCAAACGCAACATGGCGTCCCATCTCAATTCCTGTCAATTTTGCATTGAAAAGTCAAACAGCGCTCCTTCCCTTTCGAGCTCTCCCATGCGCCCAAACAGTGGTTTACTCCGAAATATGGGGTATCAGCGTACTCAGGACAAATTGTACAACAACTATTGTGGTCCAATTTTTTCTCTTACCCTTGGGAAAATAAAAAATTGGGGGCGAAAAGATAATTTTTGTGAAAAAAAAAGATTTTTTATTTTTACGGTTCTGTATTATAAACTTCTGTGAAGCACTTGTTGGGTCAAAGTGCTCGCCACACCTCTAGATAAGTTCCTTAGGGGGTCTACTTTCCAAAATGGTGTCACTTGTGGGGTGTTTCAATGTTTAGGCACATCAGTGGCTCTCCAAACGCAACATGGCGTCCCATCTCAATTCCAGTCAATTTTGCATTGAAAGTCAAATAGCGCTCCTTCGCTTCCGAGCTCTGTCATGCGCCCAAACAGTGGTTTACCCCCACATGTGGGGTATCAGCGTACTCAGGACAATTTGTACAACAAAGTTTGGGGTCCATTTTCTCCTGTTACCCTTGGTAAAATAAAACAAATTGGAGCTGAAGTAAATTTTTTATGAAAAAAAGTTAAATGCTAATTTTTATTTAAACATTCCAAAAATTCCTGTGAAACACCTGAAGGGTTAATAAACTTCTTGAATGTGGTTTTGAGATCCTTGAGGGGTGCAGTTTTTAGAATGGTGTCACACTTGGGTATTTTCTATCATATAGACCCCTCAAAATGAGATGTGGTCCCTAAAAAAAATGGTGTTGTAAAAATGAGAAATTGCTGGTCAACTTTTAACCCTTATAACTCCCTAACAAAAAAAAATTTGGTTCCAAAATTGTGCTGATGTAAAGTAGACATGTGGGCAATGTTACAAGTTAAGTATTTTGTGTGACATATCTCTGTGATTTAATTGCATAAAAATTCAAAGTTGGAAAATTGCTAAATTTTCTAAATTTTCGCCAAATTTCCATTTTTTCACAAATAAACGCAGGTAATATCAAATAAATTTTACCACTATCATGAAGTACAATATGTCAAGAGAAAATAATGTCAGAATCACCAGGATCCGTTGAAGCATTCCAGAGTTATAACCTCATAAAGAGACAGTGGTCAGAATTGTAAAAATTGGCCCGGTCCATAACGTGCAATCCACCCTTGGGGGTAAAGGGGTTAAAAAGAAGAGAAAACACAGTAGTTTGACAATAAATGGCTTCACCCAACCACTAACCATGAGTAGAGAAAACGTTTTGGTGTTATCATTCATATTCTCCGAAAAAATGCCAAAAAAGCAAACATTCTGCCGGGGTATGTAAACTTTTGAGCACAACTATATCTGTTCTATCTATTCTAACCTTTCATTTCATTGTGAATGTACTGTGTTGGGCATATAAATTGCTGGCTTTTCAAATGTCACCAGTGTGTAAAAATCAGACAGAACTCACATGGTCTGAGTGCTGTGCGATTTTTTTTTTTTCTCATCCATTGACTTGCATTGGCGAGTCTCATCTGAAATACGCAGCAAATTGCAGCATGCTGCAATTTTTTTCTCAGCACGATTTTAGCTGAGAAAAAAATTGCATATGAGATGTAACTTAGTGAATATCATTGGCCAGAGTGCTATCTGATTTTTTATTGGATTGCACTAGTGAGTATGAGCCCATAGATTAACACTGGGCTGAGTGCTATGCAATGTATTCTACGGTAGTGTGATGCCAGCTTTCATCAGCCGCTCCTGCTCTGTAAATAAATAATTATGAAAAAAAAACCTGCATGGGTTCACCTGTATTTTTGATAACCAGCCAGGGAAAAGTCACAGGTTGGGGCTGCAAATCGCAGCTGTCAGCTTCAGCAAGGCTGGTTAACAAGAATAGAGGGGTCCCCATGCCATATTTTTTAATTATTTAAATAAATAATTTTAAAAAATGGCATAAGGTTACCTTATTTTTGACAACCAGCTTCGCTTATTCTCACAGCTGGGGGCTGGTATTCTCAGGCTGGTAAGGGACCATGGATATGGCCCCCCTCCCCAGCCTACAAAGAGCAGCCCACAGCCACCACGAAAAGGCACATCCATTAGATGGGCCAATTCTGGTTCTTTGCCTGTAGCGGTGGCAAGTGGGGTTCATATTTGTGGGGATGATGTCACCTTTGTATTGTCAGGTGATATCAAGCCCACGGCTTAGTAATGGAGAGGTATCTATAAGACACCTATCCATTATTAATCTTTTAGTTACATGGTATATAAAGACACAGCCAGAAAAAAAGTCCTTTATTAGAAATAAGACTAAACACAGTTTTCCATTTTATTTAAAAATAACAAACACAGTGTCAGGGCTATCGGAACGCACCGAGTATAGATAGGTTGCTGCAAGGTGCGTTCGCTGCCCGGGGTCCACCGTGTAGAGATATCTGCTGCAAAGTAACGGCTGATAACCTCTGAGCTCACACGTGGGTTTAGCTTCACCCCGTGTGAACTGGAAGCGATCTCTGTTGAGTCACAGAGTCACGCTGTACACAAACTATTACCCTAATTAAGAGTTATGCTTGCTCTGGAACTCTTTGGTGCTATCCGCACACATGAAGGAACCAGATGCTAAGCCAAGGCTAATTGCCCCCACTGACGCTAGCTGCCTGCGTGAGTGTACAGTCCCAAAGCTACAGCCGCACACCACATGTACATAGAATGGTATAGTATCCACTGGCATAAGCCAAACACATTTGATACTAGCGCGTGGCCATGTGAACCTTTTATAGTTGCAGCTCTACGGGACCTTCCTGGTGGACCAACAGGAGATGCAACAGGGCCTGAGCGTGTGACACCCGACCTCCAATGAGAGGTCCTCCCATGGGCATGCTCAGTGCGTGAAAAGCAAGACTTAGTCCCAGAAAAGCCTGCTCGCCGCTGACCAGTGCTGGCTACAAGGGCAGAGCCTGGAAGGGCAACAATAACCATTTGCACAGTATCAGGCTGTATCGGATGTTGGGACCGACGTCTCCGCTGAGCAGGTTCCACTGCGGCTGGAGGAGAATGGGAGACTGCAACAGACATGGTTCAAGATTCCCCCTGTGCAGTGGTGGGAACTTGACACCTAACACACAGTTATACTCACCTAATGCCTAATTCCACCGAAGCCCTCATTCTCCTGCAATAAAACTAAAATAAAAAAAGCAACAATATACCATACCTGTATATTGATCTGTCCCACGCCATAATCCATGTCTGGGGGATTGAAAGTTTTCATCCTGGATGGTGACTGCTGAACTATGTGGTTTTAATGCTTTTTTTCTCTGATGGTTGCTATGTGGAGCCTACAAAAGCAGCATATAAAACTGTAGTTACTTTTTTTACTGCAGAATCAAAGCTTTTCTATACTATAAAAGCCACAATAAAACATGGCTTTACATCTGCAACAAAAACATATCACATAAGAGGGAAAAGGCATAGAAAATGCAACAATATTGCAATAACCAGGGAAGATTGTTATCGTGTAGTTTGGTGCGGACACTTACATATTTACGCTATGTGGGAACACAGCCTTACAGAGACAAAAAAGCTACATGTCATATATTGTAGTAAACTTGCATAAAAATTAGAAAGTTCTGGCTGCAATGACTGTGAACGAATGAACAAGAAATAAATCAACAGGTCTCAACTACAGATGAGCATGATACACAAATGACGTTGCACCAACCCTGGCTAATCAAATGCTGTGCCAGGGACTTTGGAAGTTATGAGATTCATGGGCTTTCCATCCAGCAGCCAGGTACCACTGATCTAGACACTGGACTAGAGTCCCATGAATCAATAGACTCATCACTAGGCCCAAATGTCCTGGATACAGCGGCCAGTCATGGATTTGGGTCTATGACTTACATAGGCACAGAGGAGGCCATTAAAGTTAGCAACAGAATGTTCTACTAAGGTAGATGAACTTGAAAAGACGTGATGGCATTCACACTTAGATCTGACATAGTTTTCATAAAATAGGATATACATTGGAGTATTTTACTTTTTTTATTCAATATTATCTCACCGTCAAATTAATCCGTTTTTAGCAATATCTGTCTTTACTACTTCCATCACACTGGCTGCAGCAGCTACCTTTCCTGATGCTCCAAAGAGGCAAGAAATAAAATTTCTTTAAATCTTCAACACTAAGGTGGCAACTTGTAATCCACAACTGTATCAGAGTGACCTTGTCTAGGCCACAGCACTACTGAGGACTACTAATAGATTTTTCATGATGCGTGAGAGTTTTTCTATATAAAATGTTTTGAGGGATCACTTGTTTCCATGCTTGACAAATTTCTTTGCAGGTTGTCACTGCAGTGAAGTATAAGATTCGGAGGTTTCGTTTGATAATTGGGTGAGTTTCTTTTGCTTCATAACTTGAAATATCCCATGTAGAGTTCAACAGGGCCAGATTAGGTGCTGAATGATGAATCTTTATAACTGGGACCAGAAATTCTGTATTTGTGGATGTCATAGATGTAATAGTAAAATGAGATCAAAATCCAAAAAGCCATCTCTTAAGAGGGGACATGCCAACTCGATATTAAACATTAAAGTTTAGCTTGATTATAACTTGGGAAAGAAAGAAAAGCAATCACTTCTTCTGCTTTATGAGCTCCTGCTGTTATCAGGTAATTTAAGTGAATTATCGTCAGAAGAGCAGACAAGAAGTCTAGGGCTCAGTGTATACAAAAGGCTAGGAGTTGTGACTTTTCTCGCCTGGGAAAATAAGTTTCCTCTCTTCAAAGCCACATTTGGTCAAGAAAATCAGATATTAGGTCACGAAAGTCCAGTTATGAATGTTGCATTTTCTGTAAATGGCATTGGTCCTAGAGTCATGGAAGGCATATTTTCGTCATTATAACAAAGTGGCGAATTGCTCCAAATTAATACCAGACAGATGGATAACGATATACAGTGGGGCAAAAAAGTATTTAGTCAGTCAGCAATAGTGCAAGTTCCACCACTTAAAAAGATGAGAGGCGTCTGTAATTTACATCATAGGTAGACCACAACTATGGGAGACAAACTGAGAAAAAAAAATCCAGAAGATCACATTGTCTGTTTTTTTAACATTTTATTTGCATATTATGGTGGAAAATAAGTATTTGGTCAGAAACAAACAATCAAGATTTCTGGCTCTCACAGACCTGTAACTTCTTCTTTAAGAGTCTCCTCTTTCCTCCACTCATTACCTGTAGTAATGGCACCTGTTTAAACTTGTTATCAGTAGGGTTGAGCGAAACGGGTCGTTCATTTTCAAAAGTCGCCGACTTTTGGCAAAGTCGGGTTTCATGAAACCCGACCCGACCCCTGTGTGGGGTAGGCCATGCGGTACGCGACTTTCGCGCCAAAATCGCGTTTCAATGACACGAAAAGCGCCATTTCTCAGCCAATGAAGGTGAACGCAGAGTGTGGGCAGCGTGATGACATAGGTCCTGGTCCCCACCATCTTAGAGAAGGGCATTGCAGTGATTGGCTTGCTGTCTGCGGCGTCACAGGGGCTATAAAGAGGCGTTCCCGCCGACCGCCATCTTACTGCTGCTGATCTGAGCTTAGGGAGAGGTTGCTGCCGCTTCATCAGAAGCAGGGATAGCGTTAGGCAGGGTCCATTAACCACAAAACCGCTTGTGCTGTAGTGATTTCCACTGTCAAACACCACCTTCGGTTTGCAGGGACAGTGGAGGCTGTATTTTTTTTTTCTCAGTGCTGTAGCTCATTGGGCTACCCTAGAAGGCTCCCTGATAGCTGCATTGCTGTGTGTACGCCGCTGTGCAAACCAACTGCTTTTTTCAAAACACAAATCCTCTTGTTCCTTCCTTTCTGCACAGCTATCTTTTTTGTTTGTCCACACTTTTTATTTAATTTGTGCATCAGTCCACTCCTTATTGCTGCCTGCCATACCTGGCTGAGATTACTGCAGGGAGATAGTAATTGTAGGACAGTCCCTGTTTTTTTTTTTTTGTGGGAGATTAAGATTGGCAATTTGGCATTTCTGCTAGAGTGCCATCCCTGTGTGTGCCATCTCTCTCACATAGTGGGCCATAGAAAGCCTTTTCATTTTTCAATTTTTTTTTTGTGGGAGATTAAGATTGGCAATTTGGCATTTCTGCTAGAGTGCCATCCCTGTGTTTGCCATCTCTCTCACATAGTGGGCCATAGAAAGCCTTTTCATTTTTCTGTTTTATTGGGTTTCTAAATACTCCCAGAAAAAATAAAAAAATCAGTGGGAGATTAATATTGCCCTTTCTGCTTGTGTGCCACTCCTGACTCCTGGGTGTGCCATCTATCTCTCTCAACTAGTGGGCCATAGAAAGCCTATTTTTTTTTTATTGTGTTTCAAAATTCTCCCTGAAAAAATAAAAAAGAAATTAGTGGGAGATTAATATTGCCCTTTCTGCTTGTGTGCCACTCCTGACTCCTGGGTGTGCCATCTCTCTCTCTCTCAAATAGTGGGCACTGGGCCATAGAAAGGCTATTTTTTTTATTTTTTTTATTGTGTTTCTAAATTCTCCCTGAAAAAATCAAAAAGAAATCAGTGGGAGATTAATATTGCCCTTTCTGCTTGTGTGCCACTCCTGACTCCTGGGTGTGCCATCTCTCTCTCTCAAATAGTGGGCACTGGGCCATAGGCTATTTTTTTTTAATTTTATTGTGTTTCTAAATTCTCCCTGAAAAAATCAAAAAGAAATCAGTGGGAGATTAATATTGCCCTTTCTGCTTGTGTGCCACTCCTGACTCCTGGGTGTGCCATCTCTCTCTCTCAAATAGTGGGCACTGGGCCATAGAAAGGCTATTTTTTTTATTTTATTGTGTTTCTAAATTCTCCCTGAAAAAATCAAAAAGAAATCAGTGGGAGATTAATATTGCCCTTTCTGCTTGTGTGTCACTCCTGACTCCTGGGTGTGCCATCTCTCTCTCTCAAATAGTGGGCACTGGGCCATAGAAAGCCTATCTTTTTTTTATTTTATTGTGTTTCTAAATTCTCCCTGAAAAAATCAAAAAGAAATCAGTGGGAGATTAATATTGCCCTTTCTGCTTATGTGTCACTCCTGACTCCTGGGTGTGCCATCTCTCTCTCTCAAACAGTGGGCACTGGGCCATAGAAAGGCTATTTTTATTTTTTTTGGTTTCTAAATTCTCCCTGAAAAAATCATTTTATTTTATTTTGTTTCCAAATTCTTCCTGAATAAATCATTTTATTTTATTTTGTTTCTAAAGTTTCCTTAAAAAACCAAAAAAAAAAATACAGTGGGAGATTAATATTGACATTTGTGCTTGAGTGACAGTCCTGCATGTGTGGCATCTCTCTGATTTGGTGCCACAGAAAACAGAGTGTGTAACATTGTGCCTGATTTTCCTTGCGGTCTCAACCAACTGTAAAGGGATATCTAAATCATACTGAAGTTATAGCTCACCGTGTAAGTTGTTTTACAGGAACAAATACCGTTACTTTGGTTAAGTTTTTAAAACAATGAAGAAGTCTGGTGGAAGAGGTCGTGTCCGTGGGCGTTCATTGTCAGCTGGTAATGATGGTAGTGGTAGTGGAGCATCAGGTGGTCGTGGGAAAAAAAATATTGCACCTAAGTCTGGAGCTGTGGAGCCAGGTTCGTCGTCTGGCTACAGAAGGCCTCGAACGCTCCCTTTTCTGGGAGTAGGAAAACCGCTTTTAAAGCCGGAGCAGCAAGAGCAAGTTTTGGCTTACCTTGCAGACTCAGCCTCTAGCTCTTTTGCCTCCTCTTCTGAAACTGGTAAATGTAAAAGCAGCGCATCGTTAGTGGATGTTCACGGTCAGGGACAAGTCGCTTCCTTGTCCTCTTCAGCAAAAACAACAACAAGAGAGAAGGATGCAGCAGGCGACACAACGGGTTACTCCATGGAGCTCTTTACACATACCGTCCCTGGCTTAGAAAGTGAAACAGTTAACAGGCCATGCCCATTACAAGTAGATTCTGACATGGAGTGCACTGATGCACAGCCACAGCCAGACTACTATGCTGGTCCTTTGACTCAGACCACAACATGGCTCTCTCAGGGTACTGATCCAGAATCAGACCCTGATGAGACTATGTTGCCCCGTCACGAATGCTATACCACCGACCTACACGGTGACACAGACGAAGTTGCACACGAGCTAGAAGAGGAGGTTATAGATGACCCAGTTGTTGACCCCGATTGGCAGCCATTGGGGGAACAGGGTGCAGGCGGCAGTAGTTCTGAAGCGGAGGAGGAGGGGCCGCAGCAGGCATCAACATCGCAACAGGTTCCATCTGCCGGGCCCGTATCTGGCCCAAAACGCGTCGCAAAGCAAAAAACTGTTGGAGGACAGCGTGTCCATCCGGTTAAAGCTCAGTCTGCAATTCCTGAAAAGGGATCCGATGCTAGGAAGAGTGCAGTCTGGCATTTTTTTAAACAACATCCAATTGATCAGCGCAAAGTCATCTGTCAAAAATGTTCAACTAGCTTAAGCAGAGGTCAGAATCTGAAAAGTCTCAATACAAGTTGCATGCATAGACATTTAACCACCATGCATTTGCAAGCCTGGACTAACTACCAAACGTCCCTTAAGGTTGTAGCACACTCGGCCAATGAAGCTACTCAGCAACGCAACATCCCTTCCGTCACTGTAAGGCCACCATTTTCTGCACCTCCGGCAGTATCTGTGCAGGTTTCTTTGTCATCCCAAAGCAGTCAGGGTCAGGGAATCACCAGTTTCATAGGAGGAAATACTGCATCTAGGGCACCGGCGGAAACAATACCGTCTCCAACCGTCTCTCAGTCTGCCATGTCCACCGGCACACCCGCTAGTTCCACGATCTCCAGCTCTCCAGTCCAGCTCACCCTACATGAGACTCTGATTAGAAAAAGGAAGTACTTATCCTCACATCCGCGTACACAGGGTTTGAACGCCCACATAGCTAGACTAATCTCGTTAGAGATGATGCCCTACCGGTTAGTTGAATGCGAAGCTTTCAAAACCCTGATGGAGTATGCTGAACCACGCTACGAGCTACCCAGTCGACACTTTTTTCCAGAAAAGCCATCCCAGCCCTGCACCAGCATGTTAAACAGCGCATCGTCCATGCACTCAGGCAATCTGTGAGTACAAAGGTGCACCTGACTACAGATGCATGGACCAGTAGGCATGGCCAGGGACGTTACGTGTCCATCACGGCACACTGGGTGAATGTGGTGGATGCAGGGTCCACAGGGGACATCAATTTCGGGACAGTTGTGCCTAGCCCACGGTCTAGGAAACAGTTGGCTGTAGGCGTTCGCACCCCCTCCTCCTCGTCCTCCTGCAGAAGCGAGAGCTCTTCCACAGACCGCAGTCGTCAAACCACTCCATCGTCAGCTGTCACTGTTGCACACCAGTTGTCCCATTATGGGGCAGCTACTGGCAAGCGTCAGCAGGCTGTATTGGCTATGAAGTGTTTGGGCGACAACAGACACACCGCGGAAGTTCTGTCCGAGTTCTTGCAGCAAGAAACGCAGTCGTGGCTGGGCACAGTAGATCTTGAGGCAGGCAAGGTAGTGAGTGATAATGGAAGGAATTTCATGGCTGCCATCTCCCTTTCCCAACTGAAACACATTCCTTGCCTGGCTCACACCTTAAACCTGGTGGTGCAGTGCTTATTGAAAACTTATCCAGGTTTCTCCGACCTGCTTCTCATAGTGCGTGGACTTTGCTCACATATCCGCCGTTCGCCTGTACACTCCAGCCGTTTGCAAGCCTATCAGCGGTCTTTGAACCTTCCCCAGCATCGCCTAATCATAGACGTTGCAACAAGGTGGAACTCAACACTGCACATGCTTCAGAGACTGTGCGAACAGAGGCGGGCTGTTATGTTTTTGTGGGAGGATACACATACACGGGCAGGCAGTAGGATGGCAGACATGGAGTTGTCGGGTGTGCAGTGGTCGAAGATACAAGACATGTGTCAAGTCCTTCAGTGTTTTGAGGAATGCACATGGCTGGTTAGTGCAGACAACGCCATAATAAGCATGAGCATCCCCCTAATGCGTCTGCTGATGCAAAGTTTGACGCACATAAAGGATCAGGCGTCTGCACCAGAGGAAGAGGAAAGCCTTGATGACAGTCAGCCATTGTCTGGTCAGGGCAGTGTACAGGACGAGGTAGCGGGCGAAGAGGAGGTGGAGGACGAGGAGGATGATGGGGATGAGTATATTTTTAATGAGGAAGCTTTCCCGGGGGCACTGGAAATTGGTGGCGTGGCAAGGCCGGGTTCTGTTTTTTTGAGGGACACAAGTGACGTAGATTTGCCTGCAACTGCCCCTCAACCAAGCACAACCGCAGATTTGACAACTGGAACTTTGGCCCACATGGCGGATTATGCCTTGCGTATCCTCAAAAGGGACACACGCATTACAAAAATGATGAACGATAACGATTACTGGTTGGCCTGCCTCCTTGATCCTCGCTATAAAGGCAAATTGCAAAATATTATGCCACGTGAGAACTTGGAACTAATATTAGCAACAAAACAATCAACTCTTGTTGACCGTTTGCTTCAGGCATTCCCAGCACACAGTGCCCGTGATTGTTCTCACATGAGCTCCAGGGGGCAGCAGACCAGGAGTGCTAGGGGTGCACACATCAGAAGTGGCGTTGGACAGAGGGGTTTTCTGACCAGGTTGTGGAGTGATTTTGCTATGACCGCAGACAGGACAGGTACTGCTGCATCAATTCAAAGTGACAGGAGACAACATTTGTCCAGTATGGTTACTAACTATTTTTCATCCCTTATCGATGTTCTCCCTCAACCGTCATTCCCATTTGATTACTGGGCATCCAAATTAGACACCTGGCCAGAATTGGCTGAATATGCATTGCAGGAGCTTGCTTGCCCGGCAGCTAGTGTCCTATCTGAAAGAGTATTCAGTGCTGCTGGTTCAATATTAACCGAAAAAAGGACTCGTCTGGCTACACAAAATGTTGATGATCTAACATTCATTAAAATGAACCACAACTGGATTTCTAATTCTTTTGCCCCACCTTGCCCGGGCGACACCTAGCTTTCCTATGAAAAGCTCTTGCCTGTGGACTACTGTGAATTACTTATCAAATGTCTTAATTTGCAGCAGCTGATTGTCCAGCATACGACATGTTTACACCTACCTAAATGGCCAAACTCCCCACACGGGGCCGTGGTATCGCGACTTAGCGCAAGCACCCGTGAGAGTGCTCTTTGTCTGAAGAGGAGGGTGTGCCCGCTTTTGGTCGACAGCACTGACACTGGGTCCCTCATAGTACAATAAACTGTCTCTGGCGGTGGTGGTGCGCACCCAACGTCAGACACACTGTTGTAACATGAGGGGCCCTGGGCCTGTACCGCCGGCCACAAGAGAGTTCACCCACCCCCAGGTCAAACATTGCTCTACCACTTCCACAATTATCTCTCACACTTCCACCAATGTTTAGACTATGCGCTGACATCCTTCCATTCCTGCCACTGACAATACCATTGTGTTGACATGTATGATGGTACTTAACATAGTCAGGGGCAGTGTCCTCTATTTACCCAAGTAAATACTTGGCGCCAAATTAGTAGGTCAGAAACTACGCAGAGGATCCCACCCCTGTACCTAAAGATTGCACCCTTTTGTGTTTTCGTTGGGTTTTAATGTGAGACATTCACATTTATGTATTGTTTTGGACTACTATCTGGCAGACACTCATTACAATCAGCCTCCGCTGACCTGGCCACTGCTGCCCGTGTTCCCCTGGAACCAATTTAAAATTGCCTACAGCCAGCCCAATTTTTTTATGTTAGGCCTTCGAAGCCTGTCTGCGGTCCGTTCTTTACACTAGGCCTCCACTGACCATGCCACTGCTGCCCGTGTACCCCTGGAACCAATTTCGAATTGCCTACAGCCAGCCCAATGTTATTATGTTAGGCCTTTGATGCCTGTCTGCGGTCCCTTCTTCCACTAGGCCTCCACTGACCAGACCACTGCTGCCCGTGTACCCCTGGAACCAATTTAAAATTGCCTACAGCAAGCCCAATTTTGTTATGTTAGGCCTTTGATGCCTGTCTGCGGTCCCTTCTTTTACTAGGCCTCCACTGACCAGACCACTGCTGCCCGTGTACCCCTGGAACTAATTTAAAATTGCCTACAGCAAGCCCAATTTTGTTATCTTAGGCCTTCGAAGCCTGTCTGCGGTCCGTTTTTTCTACTACTACTACACTGACCAGGCCACTGCTGCCCGTGTACCCCTGGAACCAATTTTAAATTGCCTACAGCAAGCCCAATTTTGTTATGTTAGGCCTTCGAAGCCTGTCTGCGGTCCGTTCTTTACACTAGGCCTCCACTGACCATGCCACTGCTGCCCGTGTACCCCTGGAACCAATTTCGAATTGCCTACAGCCAGCCCAATGTTATTATGTTAGGCCTTTGATGCCTGTCTGCGGTCCCTCCTTCCACTAGGCCTCCACTGACCAGACCACTGCTGCCCGTGTACCCCTGGAACCAATTTAAAATTGCCTACAGCAAGCCCAATTTTGTTATGTTAGGCCTTCGAAGCCTGTCTGCGGTCCGTTCTTTACACTAGGCCTCCACTGACCAGACCACTGCTGCCCGTGTACCCCTGGAACCAATTTCGAATTGCCTACAGCCAGCCCAATTTTATTATGTTAGGCCTTCGAAGCCTGTCTGCGGTCCCTCCTTCCACTAGGCCTCCACTGACCAGACAACTGCTGCTCGTGTACCCCTGGAACCAATTTTAAATTGCCTACAGCCCAATTTTGTTATGTTAGGCCTTTGAAGCCTGTCTGCGGTACCTCCTTACACTTGTCCTCCACTGACCAGGCCAATGCTGGCCGTGTACCCCTGGAACCCAGCTGAAAGTGCATGGAGCCTACTTTTTTCTTTGTTTTATATTTTTTAAAAAAAGATGAACTACTCTGTACCACGGTTCAAGCTACCCAATCGACACTTCTTTTGCGAGAAAAGCCATCCCAGCCCTCCACCGGCATCAAAAAGTCTGCATTGTCATAGCACTCAGGCAATAAAACAGTAGAAAGGTGCACCTGACAAGAGACACATGGACCAGTAGGCATTTCCACAAAAAGTTACGTGTCCATTACGGCGCACTGGGTTAATGTGTTGGATGCATGGTCCACAAGGGACAGCCTTACAAAGTCTATCTGCAGTCCCTAATTCAAATTGTCCTCCGCTGACCAGAGCACTGCTGCCCGTGTACCCCTGGAACCTATTTTTAATTGCATAGAGCATCCTTTTTTTAATAGTAGGCGTGCAAAGTATGTCTATGGTCCATAATTTTAATAGTCCTCCACTGAACAGACCAATGCTGCCTGTGTACCCCTGTAACCTTTTTTTAACTGCATTGAGCCACATTTTTGGGTTAAGGCCTAATAACTGTGTCTGTCTGCGCCACTCAATACAGCTGTCCTCCTTTGAAAAAATCTGAGCGTCAATAGTCTGGTTTTCAGCCTCTAGGAATTGGAAAACTGCATTGGGGCTACTACTTCGGTAGGGCCTACTAACGGTCTCTGCCGCTCCAAGGTGTTCTCCAGGTTTCCTCTCCATTGATTCAATCTTCATGCTCGTGTTTAGTAGTTGTAGAAAACTACACTGCATTAGGCCTACAAATTGGGTATGGGGTGTAGAGACGGTGTGTTCCACTCCAAGGTGTTCCCCAGGTTTCCTCGCCATTGCTTCAATCTTCTGTCTCTCGTTTAGTAGTTGTAGAAAACTACACTGCATTAGGCCTACAAATTGGGTATGGGGTGTAGAGACGGTGTGTTCCACTCCAAGGTGTTCCCCAGGTTTCGTCCACATTGCTTCGATCTTCTGACTCTCGTTTAGTAGTTGTAGAAAACTACACTGCATTAGGCCTACATATTGGGTATGGGGTGTAGAGACGGTGTGTTCCACTCCAAGGTGTTCCCCAGGTTTCCTCGCCATTGCTTCAATCTTCTGACTCTCGTTTAGTAGTTGTAGAAAACTACACTGCATTAGGCCCACATATTGGGTATGGGGTGTAGAGACGGTGTGTTCCACTCCAAGGTGTTCCCCAGGTTTCGTCCACATTGCTTCGATCTTCTGACTCTCGTTTAGTAGTTGTAGAAAACTACACTGCATTAGGCCTACATATTGGGTATGGGGTGTAGAGACGGTGTGTTCCACTCCAAGGTGTTCCCCAGGTTTCCTCGCCATTGCTTCAATCTTCTGACTCTCGTTTAGTAGTTGTAGAAAACTACACTGCATTAGGCCTACAAATTGGGTATGGGGTGTAGAGACGGTGTGTTCCACTCCAAGGTGTTCCCCAGGTTTTGTCTCCATTGCTTCGATCTTCTGGCTCTTCTGAAGTAGTTGTTGAAAACCACACTGCATTAGGCCTACTAGTTGGGTTGGGGCCTTCTATCTGTGTCTGCCGCTCCTTGCTGTTCTCCTACTGTGAACATAGCTGTGCCGCCGGTTTACTACTGTTGCCAATTTTGAACTGCATTTAGAATACTTACTGATTTGGGCCTACTCTCTGTGTCAGCCTCTCATTCCAGTTGTCCTCCACTGAACAAAACAATGCCCCCTGTGTAGTCCTGTTACCAATTTTGCACTGCATTTTAGCCCACTTTATTCTTTGTGCCCATATCTGTTTCCCCCTCATCCTGCCCATTGCCCAGCCAGTGATAGATGAGTCTGCTGGTACATTGACCCATAACGCAACATTCCCCGTGCACGCTACACTGCAAGATTGTGACCCTGCTGAAAGTCAGGTCCCCCTTCCCGCATACCATACCACCTTACACGGGGACAAAGAGGAAGGTGCAGATGAAGGTGCAGGTTCATTCATCAGGTGGGGGGAGGAATACTCGTTGGCGACGTCACTGGCACAGGATCTCTCATAGTACGCAAAAGTGTTGCTGCCGGTGGGAGGCGCTGTACTTTGAGGGGCCCTGTGCCAGTGCCAATGCCAACGAGTGGGCCCCCCTGCTTGCTCAGGATCACAGCACTTGCAAAGTTGAAATACCTACCTCTCCCTGCTCCACTGTCGTGACATGGTCCAGATGTCCTGGGTCCACTAATTACTTGAACAAGCCCTACCCCCCACAACTTTAGCCAAATGACCCCCAATTTCAAATGCCTTACAATTATTATAAGCTAAATTACGATTGACAAGCTTCAGTAGCAAGAATGGATGTTTTTGCCAATACAATGGGCTCTGTACATGTTTTCCTGGCCTCTACTCACTGCCGACTATGCTCCCCCATTGACTTGCATTGGGTTTCGTGTTTCGATCGATCCCCGACTTTTTGCGATAATCGGCTGATTCCACTCGACTCGACTTTTGAGATAGTCGGGTTTCGCGAAACCCGGCTCGACTCTAAAAAGGTCAAGGTCGCTCAACTCTAGTTATCAGTATAAAAAGACACCTGTGCACACCCTCAAACAGTCTGACTCCAAACTCCACTATGGTGAAGACCAAAGAGCTGTCAAAGGACACCAGAAACAAAATTGTAGCCCTGCACCAGGCTGGGAAGACTGAATCTGCAATAGCCAACCAGCTTGGAGTGAAGAAATCAACAGTGGGAGCAATAATTAGAAAATGGAAGACATACAAGACCATTGATAATCTCCCTCGATCTGGGGCTCCACGCAAAATCCCACCCCGTGGAGTCAGAATGATCACAAGAACGGTGAGCAAAAATCCCAGAACCACGCGGAGGGACCTAGTGAATGAACTGCAGAGAGCTGGGACAAATGTAACAAGGCCTACCATAAGTAACACACTACGCCACCAAGGACTCAGATCCTGCAGTGCCAGACGTGTCCCACTGCTTAAGCCAGTACATGTCCGGGCCCGTCTGAAGTTTGCTAGAGAGCATTTGGATGATCCAGAGGAGTTTTGGGAGAATGTCCTATGGTCTGATGAAACCAAACTGGAACTGTTTGGTAGAAACACAACTTGTCGTGTTTGGAGGAAAAAGAATACTGAGTTGCATCCATCAAACACCTTACCTACTGTAAAGCATGGTGGTGGAAACATCATGCTTTGGGGATGTTTCTCTGCAAAGGGGCCAGGACGACTGATCCGGGTACATGAAAGAATGAATGGGGCCATGTATTGTGAGATTTTGAGTGCAAACCTCTTTCCATCAGCAAGGGCATTGAAGATGAAATGTGGCTGGGTCTTTCAACATGACAATGATCCAAAGCACACCGCCAGGGCAACGAAGGAGTGGCTACGTAAGAAGCATTTCAAGGTCCTGGAGTGGCCTAGCCAGTTTCCAGATCTCAACCCTATAGAAAACCTTTGGAGGGAGTTGAAAGTCCGTGTTGCCAAGTGAAAAGCCAAAAACATCACTGCTCTAGAGGAGATCTGCATGGAGGAATGGGCCAACATACCAACAACAGTGTGTGGCAACCTTGTGAAGACTTACAGAAAACGTTTGACCTCTGTCATTGCCAACAAAGGATATATTACAAAGTATTGAGATGAAATTTTGTTTCTGACCAAATACTTATTTTCCACCATAATATGCAAATAAAATGTTAAAAAACAGACAATGTGATTTTCGGGATTTTTTTTTTTTAGTTTGTCTCCCATAGTTGAGGTCTACCTATGATGTAAATTACAGACGCCTCTCATCCTTTTAAGTGGTGGAACTTGCACTATTGCTGACTGACTAAATACTTTTTTGCCCCACTGTATATGCCATATATATGTTTTCTATTTGTGGAAAGCTAAAATCATGATAGGAAATATGGAATTAATATCTCCTGCCTGTCGAAATATTCTGAAAATTGGGGATGCCATAATAATTTCGGACCTAGCCGCATCCCATTAACCAGCCCCAGTCTGAAGTCATCCAGGGGAGGTATGTGGGGGTGACTTTTATTTGATAAATACAGATTTTGAATTATAATCATTCAGTACTAAAAAACACAGTATCTTTTGTATATTTTTATAAACGCTACCTACTTTTCAGATTAAATATATAAAATTTAATAGTTTTGTACCTCTTGCTCTATGAACTTCACCCCTGAAGCCATACACTACCTGTAATGTGTCCAATTGGCTTGTATAAACAATTAATGGTGGCAGCTAGTTTTCTTTCTTTTTTTGCAGACCTTGACAGTGACCACACTGGAGTATATATATATATATATATATACATATATATATACATACCATGCATTGGAACAGGAGATGAATGTGCTATACAATCACTATGAACTGTACAATATCCAGCCTAGCAGTATAATTATCCTGACGTTTGGAGGCAATAGAGGGCTGTTCACTACAACTTGGTAACAGTGTAGAGGATATCTGCGTGATCTCCTGGCTGTTTCCTGACAAATTAGTGGCAGCGGTGGGATATCTGCGTGATCCCCTGGCTGTTCTTCTGAAAATTTGTTGCAAGCAGTGCTACATATAGCATTAGTGATCTGGCTTCAGCAATAAATTCCTGTCACTTGAATTCCAACACTTGAATAGTTCCTTTGAGAATTCTGTGCAAAATTTTGAGGATTGGATTCAGTGTTTAACTACACATGGGACATTACTGTATGTGTACCTGTTACACACCTCCCCCTCTCCTGTTTTTCTGTTCCATCTTTTCTTTGGTGAGTGACTGGTAAGATGGAAGACACTTATAAGAAGCTTGAGAAAGCTGTGTGAGGAGCAATGTCAAAACCAAAGAGATATTGATCTGTGCCTTGGTTGTGGATGATGCCCTGCTCCAATACACTGTGAAACCAGTAGTCCAGTAAGCACCAGGATATCAAATTGGCAATCTTGCTCCAGAACTGTTCGCTTCAGTGGGGTCCAACAGCAACCATAGCTCCAATAGTGGAATGGACTCTTGCTTGCCATTCATTCTGCAGCAAATGGAGTGATGTGACCCTCAAATTTGGATACAGCTTGTGCTACAGCAACACCAAGCAGAGCGTGAGTTTTCAGAGTAACAGTCCCAATGAGAAGCCGGTAAATGGCAAGCCAAGCAAAATGCTGCAGAGCGATTTTAAAGGATGGGGATATGGACACATTTTTGAGAGGGTTGTAAAGGCCTGCAGACAGAACAGTTGCCCAACAACCAGTGGGGTTGATACTTAACCCCAGCGCTATGAGGTAAAACTCTGGTGTTCACTGCTCTTGATCGGTGCATTAATGCGGCGTGGCATGGAGGCGATCAGCCTGTGGCACTGCTGAGGTATTATGGAAGCCCAGGTTGCTTTGATAGCAGCCTTCAGCTCATCTGCATTTCACCTCTCATTGCTGCCCGCTGCTCCTCAGCGTCCCGTCTCTCCGCACTGACTGTTCAGGCAGAGGGTGGCGCGCACACTAATACGTCATCGCGCCCTCTGACCTGAACAGTCATTGCAGAGGATGCGGAAGACGAGGCGGCGATGGAACACAAAAGGTGACTATGACATAGTCACCTGCTCCTGGCACTCCTGGCGCGGTCCCCGCATGTCCCACGTCTCCGGGAGCGGCAGCTTCTTCCTGTAGTGAGCGGTCATGTGGCACCGCTCATTACAGTAAAGAATATGTGGCTCCACCACTATGGGAGTGGAGTCCATATTCATAACTTTAATAAGCGGTACCAGTGACCGCTGAACAGGGGAAGAAGCTGCCGCTCCCGAAGACCGTGGGACAGGGGCAGGTGAGTATTTGACAGGCATCGCTCCCAATCACCTGCCGACCCCCCCCCCCCTGCCTTCCATGACTCGAGTATAAGCCAAGAGGGGCACTTTCAGCCAATTTATTTGGGCTGAAAATCTCTTCTTATACTCGAGTATATACGGTATATATATTCGATCTGTTGGAATCAGAGATGTATGTAGTACAGTAAAGACAGAACAATCCAGCTTCATAAAATTTCAAGTTTATTCCCCAAAAATGTTTTCATGATAAAACATTGCTTAATGATATAATAGAAACATTAATGTGTTTTGAATGCGCATAAAATGGTTGTAAAACAGGAAATCCAACATCAATGAAGAGACAAGAAGCTATTACATGACAAAGATATATATAAATAAACAGTACAGACCAGAAGTTTGCGACACACCTCATTTAAAGATTTTTCTGTATTTTTCATGACTATGAAAACTGTACATTCACACAGAAGGCATCAAAACTATGAATTAACATATGTGGAATTATATACTGTATATACTCGAGTATAAGCTGAGATTTTCAGCCCACTTTTTTGGGATGAAAGTAACCCTCTTGGTTTATACTCGAGTCATACCCAGGGGTTGGCAGGGGAGGATGAGCGGAGCTGTGTAATAATACTCACCTGCTTCTGGCGCGGTCCCTGCACGTCCCCGGCGCCGGCAGCTTCTTCCTGTAGTGAGAGGTCACATTTTACCGCTCATTACAGTAATGAATATGGACTCCCATAGGGGTGGAGCTGCATATTCATTACTGTAATGAGTGGTACCATGTGACTGCTCACTACAGGAAGAAGCTGCCAGGGAACAGACGTGCAGGGACCGCGCCAGGAGCAGGTGAGTATAACGCAGTGCGCGATATTCACCTACTCCCCGTTCCACTGTGGGTGCCTCAGCATCTTCCGCGTCCTCTGCAGTGTAAATCCTTCAGTTCTTGTTGGACTACCTCCTGAAAGCGATCCATGGAATCTGTTCTGGATGAAATCAGATAGAAGTTTGAATTCCGAGTCTTAAAAGTTTGTGCTTGATTAATGGACAACATTGTTTGTAGTTCATGCAAATCCAGAATATTCATTTTCTTGATGCATATCAGGATCAACATTTGTATCAGTATAGTCGGCTGTAAAAAAAAAAGTCTCTTAATTGTTAAATTTCTAATGAATTTATTAATGTCCATAAGAGTGCAGAAGAAATTGAACTTCCTTTCAGGTACAAAATTGAGACCATAAGCAAGTACACAAAATTGTTGGGGAGTAAGAGAACATTTTGAGAAATTCAAAACATTAAGTGATTGCTGCTCATTTAAAAAAACTTCTTGCGGCTGGTAGACATGCCTGAAGTGCTTGACATGTTTGCGTCTGCCTCGTTTCTTGCACAATTTAAGAAAAGTCTTGATAAGCATGGAAAAACACCTTATTTAAAACATAAATTTTACTTCATTGGTAATAAAATGTAATGAAACAAAAAACCACTAGGATATAGTAGCCAAGAAATGTCTTAATGTGACACAAAAAAGCACACAACTTGCAATCCTAACTGACAAGTGGACTGACCACCAACCATTAGATGCAGCAAACGTTATACATATGTGTTATGGACCTGGTGGTTAGGAGCACCAGGAATGACCTGATGGTTAAACTCCCACAAGACAAGCTCTGGGATGTGGGAACTCTGCTGACCGCAACCCCTAATCCTATCACACAACTAGAAATAGCCGTGGAGCGTACCTAACACGGCCTAGACTCCTCTTCACAGCCTAACAGCTAACTAGCCCTAGAAATAGAAAATAAAGCCTACCTTGCCTCAGAGAAATTCACCAAAGGAAAAGGCAGCCCCCCACATATATTGACTGTGAGTAAAGATGAAAGTCACAAACACAGAAATGAAACAGGTTTCAGCAAAGAGAGGCCCGACTTACTAAACAGACTGAGGATAGGAAAGGTATCTTTGCGGTCAGCACAAAAAACTACAAAAAGACCACGCAGAGTGTGCAAAAAGACCTCCGCACTGACTCACGGTGCGGAGGTGCCACTCTGCATCCCAGAGCTTCCAGCTAGCAAAACAAAATCATGATAGCAAGCTGGACCAGAAAACAATGAAAAATAATAACTAGCAGGGACTTAGCTTCTGCTGGAGTAGACAGGTCACCAGAAAGATCCAAGAGCGAACTGAACCAGTACAAGAACATTGACAGCTGGCATGGAGTAACGATCTGAGTGGAGTTAAATAGAGCAGCCAACCAAAGGATAAACTCCATCACCTGTGGAAGGAACCTCAGAAGCAGCAGCACCACTCACAGCCACCAGAGGGAGTCCATGGACAGAACTCGTCGAAGTACCATTCATGACCACAGGAGGGAGCTCGATAACAGAATTCACAACACATATGGTTTCTCAAAAAATGCCAAAAGTAAAGTGGAAAAACACACCAAAAATAAAGAAAGTGCCAGTAGTGCATAAAAATATCTAGTGGTTTATTGTCTCATTAGATTTTATTACTAATTAAGTAAATGTCATATCTTAATAAGGTGTTTTTTCCATAATATGATCTTGAAAAACTAGACACTGTATTTTAAACAGAGGTCACAGCTTTACTAAGGAAAATCCTGACGTAAATTAGAGGAATCTTGCTAGTATTGCTGTTGGACATCTCCAGGTCCGAGGCACTAAAGCTGACATTCAAGTTGCGGAAGATTTCTCCTGAACAGGAGTACGTTTTAGAATGGATCTCTGTGATGTGGGGGATCTATGCCACTTGAGCCACTCATAAACTTGTTTCAACTGATAATCATTATTGTCTCGCTGAAATTAGTTTTTTATCCATTAGTAATTGTATCCTCCAGTTTAGAAACAACCATTTGTAATTGTTGCAGTGATTCATCAAATCAGAGGCATTGATCCGTTCCTTCAAGGAAACATTGATAGAATCAATCTCACTGTGAAGTCTGGAGAGTTTAGATTCCTCTTATTGTACAATCAGCTTCATTAGCTGTAATGAGCAGTTAGACAAAATCTGGTTCCATTTTTTAACAAAGGTGGAAAAAGGGATAGTGGGTTTTTTTTAATGGTGAAGACCCCTTGGAGGCATATTTTTACTGATGTAATTTTCAGAGGTCATAGGATCCCACCATACCTTTGTTTCCAATATCATCAATTTCTCCAACTTGTCAAAGTCAACATGTGTTTTATACAAGAAGGAACTACATACTCAGTTGAAAACACCTGATCAGCTTTGCATACTCTGTCTCCAGAGGGGTCAGTGATATTGTAAAAAGGAAAAAATTCTATCACGGAGTCAAAGCTTCACAAAATCGAAGGTTCTTAGTACCACTTTAGATGTGAAACAAACTGTGGTCCAAATGAGTGGAGAAAGCAAGAGAAAAACCAACTCACCCAGACTCTAGGCATTAGGAGCATGGATTCTAAGGGACCACTTGTGAGGCGAACAATGATACAAAAATTTAGCTTTATAAAATTCCAAGTTTATTCAAAAAAATATTTTTCATGGTAAAACATACAATCCATGAAATAGCAACGTGTTTTGAATGCATACTCTGCAATCTTTGTCAGAACTGCACATAAAACATAAAACATCTAAATAACCCAACACCAATGAAAAGACAAGAAGCACATGACAAACAATAACATAAACTACAGTACAGACCAAAAATTTTGGACACACCTTCTCATTTAAAGATTTTTCTGTATTTTTATGACTATGAAAATTGTAAATTCACACTGAAAGCATCAAAACTATGAATTAACACATGTGGAATTATATACTTAACAAAAAAGTGTGAAAAAACTGAAAATATATCTTATATTTTAGGTTCTTCAAAGTAGCCTCCTTTTGCTTTTATGACTGCTTTGCAAAGTCTTGGCATTCTCTTGATGAGCTTCAAGAGGTAGTCACCGGAAATGGTTTTCACTTCACAGGTCTGCCCTGTCAGGTTTAATAAGTGGGATTGCTTGCCTTATAAATGGGGTTGGGACCATCAGTTGTGTTGAGCAGAGGTCTGGTGGATACACAGCTGATAGTCCTACTGAATAGACTGTTAGAATTTGTATTATAGCAAGAAAAAAGCAGCTAAGTAAAGAAAAACGAGTGGCCAATCATTACTTTAAGAAATGAAGGTCAGTCAGTCCGAAAAATTGGGAAAACTATGAAAGTGTCCCCAAGTGCAGTTGCAAATACCATCAAGCGCTACAAAGAAACTGGCTCACATGAGGACCGCCCCAGGAAAGGAAGACCAAGAGTCACCTCTGCTTCTGAGGATAAGTTTATCCGAGTCACCAGCCTCAGAAATTGCAAGTTAACAGCAGCTCAGATTAGAGACCAAGTCAATGCCACACAGAGTTCTAGCATCAGACAAATCTCTACAACAACTGTTAAGAGGAGACTTTGTGCAGCAGGCCTTCATGGTAAAATAGCTGCTAGGAAACCACTGCTAAGGACAGGCAACAAGCAGAAGAGACTTGTTTGGGCTAAAGAACATGGAATGGACATTAGATCAGTGGAAATCTGGGCTTTGGTCTGATAAGTCTAAATTTGAGATCTTTGGTTCCAACCACCATGTCTTTGTGTGACGTAGAAAAGGTGAACGGATGGACTCTACATGCCTGGTTCCCACCGTGAAGCATGGAGGAAGAGGTCTGATGGCGTGGAGGTGCTTTGCTGGTGACACTGGGATTTATTCAAAATTGAAGGCATACTGAACCAGGATGGTTACAACAGCATCTTGCAGCGGCATGCTATTCCATCCAGTTTGCGTTTAGTTGGACCATCATTTATTCTTCAACAGGAAAATGACCCCAAACACACCTCCAGGCTGTGTAAGGGCTATTTGACCAAGAAGGAGAGTGATGGGGTGCTACACTTGATGACCTGGCCTCCACAGTCACCAGAACTGAAACCAATCGAGATGGTTTGGAGTGAGCTGGACCGCAGAGTGAAGGCAAAATGTCCAACAATTGCTAAGCATCTCTGGGAACTCCTTCAAGATTGTTGGAAGACCATTGCTGGTGACTATCCCTTGAAGCTCATCAAGAGAATGCCAAAAGTGTGCAAAGCAGTCATCAAAGCAAAAGGTGGCTACTTTGAAGAACGTAGAATATAAGACATATTTTCAGTTGATTCACACTTTTTTGTTAAGAATTTAATTCCACATGTGTTAAATCATAGTTTTAATGCCTTCAGCGTGAATTTACATTTTTCATAGTCATGAAAATACAGAAAAATCTTTAAATGAGAAGGTGTGTCCAAACTTTTGGTCTGTACTGTATATATATATATATATATATATATATATACATATATATATATGTATATATATGGGAACCAGGCATGTAGAGTCCATCCGTTCACCTTTTCTGCGTCGCACAAAGATCTCAAATTTGGACTCATCAGACCAAAGCACAGATTTCCACTGGTCTAATGTCCATTCCTTGTGTTCTTTAGCCCAAACAAGTCTCTTCTGCTTGTTGCCTGTCCTTAGCAGTGGTTTCCTAGCAGCTATTTTACCATGAAGGCCTGATGCACAAAGTCTCCTCTTAACAGTTGTTGTTGAGATGTGTCTGCTGCTAGAACTCTGTGTGGCATTGAACTGGTCTCTAATCTGAGCTGCTGTTGACTTGCGATTTCTGAGGCTGGTGACTTGGGTAAACTAATCCTCAGAAGCAGAGGTGACTCTTGGTCTTCCTTTCCTGGGGCGGTCTTCATGTGAGCCAGTTTCTTTGTAGCGCTTGATGGTTTTTGCAACTACACTTGGGGACACTTTCAAAGTTTTCCCAATTTTTCGGACTGACTGACCTTCATTTCTTAAAGTAATGATGATCACTCGTTTTTCTTTACTTAGAATTTGTATTATAGCAAAAAAAAGCAGCTAACAGTCTATTCAGTAGGACTATCAGCTGTGTATCCACCAGACTTCTGCACAACACAACTGATGGTCCCAACACCATTTATAAGGCAAGAAATCCCACTTATTAAACCTGACAGGGCATGCCTGTGAAGTGAAAACCATTCCCTGTGACTACCTCTTGAAGCTCATCAAGAGAATGCCAAGAGTGTGCAAAGCAGCCATCAAAGCTAAAGGTGGCTACTTTGAAGAACCTAGAATATAAGACATATTTTCAGTTGTTTCACACTTTTTTGTTAAGTATATAATTCCACATGTGTTAATTCATAGTTTTGATGCCTTCAGTGTGAATTTACAATTTTCTTAGTCATGAAAATACAAAAAAATCTTTAAATGAGATGTGTCCAAACTTTTGGTCTGTACTGTATATTTACACAGTACAGACCAAAAGTACTGGACAGTACTGGACAGTTCCTTGCTAACACATATACCAGTACTTATGCTATTCCTGATTGGCTCCACCCTGTAAGTTCCTGATTGGCTCAGCCTTGTAAATCTCCTGATTGAACACCCTATTTAAACCTGGCATTGCACTTCCTTCCTGACAAGATTATTCAGCTCCCAGCCTTTAGTCAAGCTTTCCTTTTACCTGTTGTTTCATCCAAGACTATACTGCTGCTACGGTGTACTGACCTCTGGCTATTCCTGACTACACAACCTGCTGATCCTTTAACTATACTGCTACTTCCATGTGCCGACCTCTGGATATTCCTGACTATGCTACCTGCTGGTGCTGCCCCTAGTGGTTGCAATACCACTACACCAACCCTGGTCATTCAATAACACCGCCCATCATTCAGGTCTGGAGGGTCACCACAATAGTAATACTTCATATGTTCCTAAATGAAGTGTATATCTTGAATAGATTTCTAGTGATTCAATCTCAGAGAGAATATCCATCAGGCATTGGTTGGGCTTCAAGATAATGAAGAGGAAGTTATTGGCAATTGCTGCTAGTTTTAGTTTCCTATTTCTGACACATATGCAAATTGGTCGCTTGCAGGTGATAAAGAAGTGATTACATATAAAGTTTAAATATAAAGAGGGCTAAGGGACAATTCTGTTGAGTTTCCAAGACAGGGTCAATTTGTATTGATTCTTTACCATTCAGTAAAAGTGTTATTTGACTAGTTCCTGTCTGTAGGCAAAATAGCAAGAGAAAGCCTCACCAAATTCTCTTTGAGCCAATGTGGCAGACAATAATGGCAATGACACCTTATCAAATGTGTTTTTCAGCATCTAATTCCAGTAGTATGGAAGGGGGTGGCAGGACCTACCTGCTGAGATAGCAGCCGCTATTGCCTTTCTCATGTTGTATTGGAATGTTTGTTTGTTGTGAAACCTAACTAAGCCGAATTTATGATTTAGGAGAATACTGTTGTAATTGACAGCCTTCTGTTTACACCGTGCATAGGCAATTAGTTGTGGGAAGTGGGATTATTCAGAGTTCATGAATATAGACCATTCTGTGGCAAAAAGTATCCTAGTCTGCTAGTGATAATCTTCTGATGATAAAACATTGATTTTATCAAAACTACAGCATGCAGCCCAGTAAATGGCACATCGCTGAAATTATATCTGCTCCTACATAATAATGCTGATGGATTGTGCCAAAAACCTGGTGACAGATTCCCTTTAAATTAATTTCTCATTTTATTTGGATTTCATTACTCATCATAAGAAAAACTCAACAAAGCATTTTCTAACTATATTACATAATTATTATTATGCATAATTGGTTTAGATTCCCAGGCTCAGCAGTAAAATGTCACTTCAGAATGTTGACAGGTATCCATCAATTTGTATTCCTTAGTATATATTGGAATATGAGTAGTCATACTGCCTAATAGCCTCTGGGTCACCTGGTATCACCAAAAATACAATTGAAAGCTGATAAGGATTTCAAAAGTGTTCATGATTTCTATTTCTTACATTTTTTTTTAATTAGTTTTGTCCATAATAGGGTTCCCGGTAGAAGACCTTCATTTATTTTAACTTGTAATGTTGATGAAGTTGAACACTCAAAAAAGGCACAATTTGGAAAATTATCCAACTATTTACTAACTATCGAATAATCTACCCTTCTTTCTGTTTTAATATAAATGATTGAGCTGTTTAGGAATCTCACAATTCCCTCTACTTAAATAGTATAACCATAGTACATTTGCTTCTGGTACTTATTTTAGTGATCTATTAATCCTTTGCCTAAAGGGATTTCTTCTTTTCTTGTTGGACGTTTAAAGATTGGAGGGTATAATTCATCCAGCCTTGTTACTGCGTCCCCTTCTAATAGCTTTAATTGCCTAATTATCTGTCCTAGCGCAATCATAAAGGCTCCTTACTCTTAATATTACCCTCAGGAAAATGTATGTGAACATTCTATATTTAGCTGTGATACCAATGTCCACTTTTTATCCATAGCAAACCAATATAGAAGTCTTTTTCTGACACTGTAGCCTTCCACTGTCATATGTATATGTATCATCTAGAAATATGTCATTTTACAAGGCTGTTTAGATTGCGATGACTTTGAATTTTCAAGGCAGTAATTGTAATCAATCCTGTCATTAATCCTTGAGTCATTCGGATAAGGTGGCAATCTATTTATGGCTTTTAATTCTTTTTTCATGTAGTTTATTAGATCAGAAATCCCTATTGCTGGTGCAAACGAATGACACTGATTTCATTCATCAAATGTAAATTATACTTCAAGTCTTTCTGTGTAAATTGATGTTGCCCTCATGCACTGTACACTTGCTATCTGCGATTAGAATATCCTAAGTGCTTTGTTCATTGGAGATTAAAATCTAGAATTATTTCTACAAATATTTTATTGAATAGGGGTTTGTAGTACACGTCTTGGAGAAAACAGTAGGAGATGAAACAACATACGGTAATCAGAAATAAAACAAAATATATAGACATTCCCATTATGCAATGTTTAAAGGCGCTTTTTGGCTAGAACAAAAGACTTTGGGTATAGATAATGTCTTAGGAATCTTTGATGATGTATGTAGTCTAAAAATAAGCCTCCTTACCTTGACAAGCCAGAGATGGTATGTCACTCTCCATAAGGAGAAACGATACCCCTTAGACCCCAGTCCAGAGCCTCTCACCTAGCCAAATTAGTTCTCATGCTTCGCACTGACGAGGGCCAACATCCCAAAACACCGTGTCTGTAAATTGAGATACTGATTTGGCTTTTATCCTAAGTCATATTGCATGACTCGTTTAAAGGGTTGATTGTGACTTGTAGGATCGCTACTTCCAACAGGTGGCGCTATAGAGTTTAAGTCCTCTTTTTCTCAGAAGAAGCAATTTGCATATTGTAGTCTAAAAGGCAGTTCTCCATGGAAAAAGTATGCAAATTAGCTTTTATCGAAATAGAAGAATACTGTCTAGTGCCAACTATTTGTAGCTACCCTATAAGTCAATGTATGACCCATAAAATTGTGAAACTTGACTAAAGTTATGAGCCAAACCAGACACTTGTCTGGGGTATTCATGGAGTTAGCTTTCATATTCTGAATCTAAACCATTTTTTTGGCTAGAAATATTATTATGACTGATGCACAATTGTATTTCTGTTTCAGTTTTCTCCTTCACTGATGTTTTGCAAAATGTTGAAAGGAAATGGGAAGGAATGACAATGGATGGGAGTAAAATAGATAGATGCTTTTCTATTCCTTATACCTCCTGGGCTTGACATATTTTACATCATTATCTTGTGCTCAATATATGTTTTATCATGAAGAAAATCTTGGTGAAAAGCCTAAGTAGCTGTGAAGTAATATCTTTTAATATCTTATGGGTAACACAGTGTGTACAATAATTGAAAAAAATGAATCAATAAAAAAAGCAAAAATAAAATAGAAATAAAAAGCATAAATAAAAGATCGCTGAAAAAGAGATGTTGCCAGTATGAATTGCTGTTTCTAGCCTTGCCCCCACTAAAAAAACAGTTCAATATTTAAAAATAAATTCCATGGAAAGGGGAAAGCAATTTAAAATGCTTTTTTGCAGTCCTCTGTGGCTGTAAAAAAAAGAAGTAAAAAATATACATGCATTTCCTAATTTTCTTTACATGTTTCCCATACATCAGCAAAAAAGGACTAAAACAATGACAAAAATTATGCCCCATGAAAAAAAGGGCTCAAATTATTTGAATATCTGAACTAGAATTTTTTTTAGAGCTAATAAAAGTGCATTTATGATAAAACTCAAATATGTGCCTAGCCCTGAACTAGTTGCACTTTAACAACAGTGATAACTGTTACATTAGAGCCATGGATTTTGAACAGAGGTACTGTAATGAATAGTATAGTGTATATATTTTTTGATTATGTATGGAAAGTTTGTATGAAGAAACACTTAATCAGAAACCAATTGTACCTTACCATGGTACCTCTATACATTGTCTTGTTATGGAGATATTCTAGATGAGAAGGTGAGAATACCTCCACAATGCAGATATAACATGAAAAAATTCCTTCAACAATATTTTTGTGGAAAAATTAGAAACATAACTTAATATGCCCAAATCGAGTTGACAAACATGTGGGCTCACTAAGAAAGATATGAGGGAAGGAAGTAGTGATGATCAAGTATGCTCGTTACTCGAGTTTTTCCAAGCATGCTTGGGTGGTCTCCGAGTATTTTGGCATGCTCAGATATTTAGTTTGTCGACGCAGCTACATGATTTGCGGCTGCTAGACAGCTTGAATGAAAATATAATTATTAAGATGATATTGTTTTTAAACAGACCAATTTATATTGTTTAAATCCAAGTGATATGTTTTTAATTTGGATATTTGGTGCAATGGCCTCCTCTTTGGCTCCACAAAAATTATAAATAGCAAAGATTATGGTAGCAGTAGGGACTGAACAGTGTGCTTTCACTGTTCTCCCTCTAAAGCCAAACCTCTCCATTGCAGAGAAGGCAAAGTCCACTTATGTTCAGTTGAGTACTTTCTCTTTCTCCAAGGTAAAAGTAGTGAATATCTTCAACTAGTTTCTGCATATGTGATCAAAGTAATGAAATGTTTTGTTATCAGGTGCTAATTACCCATTGGAAAAACCAAATGAAATGCCATAGTATGCATAAACTATCAGCTAACTCAATAACTGTCTCCAAATTTGTTTGAAAGTAAAAATCAATGAAGCTTTATGTCACTAGGTCAATCTCGGGCCATGGCAACTTGATGAATGTATAATCTGTAGGAAGATCAATCTTATCCAAGCCTAGATCGGTCCACCAGGGTTTTTGTTGCTGATATATTGATAGTATCAAACCATTGTGTTGCTGGTCCTCCTATTCACCTTGCTCCTTCTGTTCTTCCAACCATGATGTACTTCTCCACTCCAGTGATTGCTCTCTTCGTATGCTGAGTAGACAAATCTCAACTTGGTTTACCTTGCTTTGAGTGACATGTCTGGCTTGATTTTTTCAAAATTGATTTCTTTGTTTTTCTTGCTATTAATTGTATTGATAGCATCCTTCTCTAGCAATCACATTTTGAAGGCATCAATTTTTCCAGTCTTGTTTCTTACCAGGTTTTGCATCCATATGTTACCACAAAAAAAGACCAAACTATGTGCCAAGCTGTGTCTTCATTGTCACTGAAATGGTCATTGATTTGAAGACCTTATCCAGTGACTTCATTATTGATTTGCTAATAGCTATTCTGTTGACGTCCGGTGTCGTCACTACATTTTCGGTGATCATCGATCCGAGTAGGTTGAAGTCCTTTACAACTTCCAGTTTCTAGTTGTCCATAAATCAGACAAAAGGGTGCCCAAATAGTGCAATAGGCAAAAGGGTGCCCAAATAGTGCAATAGGCAAAAGGGTGCCCAAAATGTGGCAAAAACAAAGTTTCTCATCATACAACTGTAGTAAAGGAATTTAAAAACACTTATCAAATTTGCCGTAAGATCATATCTAACTTGTAGTTCAACAAATTCCGTACACATGGTGCATTTAATTGCCTGCACTAAATTTCAAATTCAAAACACCTTTCACACAATGCACTTTGCTACAAATACTTCAGCAGTTTTTAAACATTTTGCTTAATTCTATGAAGGAGACACAGCAATCCAACCTGTGACAGGAATTGAGACAGTCTGGACAAGTAGCAAAATGCACACAGAAAATACACTGAAAAAGGTTCCTTTTTAGCTGTAAGGCATTTAGAATTTTTGATTTAGGAACCAGATCACACAAAATAAATTTGGTATTTCCACTAATCCAACAATACTATGTTATTAAATTGTTCCAATGTTTATATATAGTGGTATGAATAGTATATAGCAGTTTGCAAACATATTTACCCCTTGGCATTTTTTGTGTTTTGCTACCTCACAACCTGGAACCTTACCATTTTCTTTTGAGGGTTTGCATAATTTCATGTAAATGACATGCCTACAACTGGGAACATTTGGTTTTCTTTTTAATGTGAAGCAAAATACAAATAAAAAATAACTGAAAAATTCAGTGTGCATGACTATTTACCCCCCTAAAGTCAATACTTTGCAGGGTCTCCTTTTCAGTAATTACAGCTGCAAGTTGCATTAGATAAGTCTCTATGAGCTTTCCATATCATGCCACTGAGATCTTTGTCCATTCCTCAAGTCATTGTCTTATTGGAATGTGAACCTCTTACCCAGTTTTAAATCACTGACAGACTGAAACAGGTTTTGCCAAGAATTTCCTTGTATTTTGCATCATGCACCTTTCCCTCGACTCCAACGAGTTTCCCTGTCCCTGCTGCTGAAAAACATTCCCACAGCATGATGTTGCCACTATCATGTTTAATTGAGTGGTTGGTGTTTTTAGGGTGAAGAGCTATGTTGGTTTGGCGCCAGACATAACTTTTACCCTGGAGGCCAAAAAGTTCTATTTTGGTCTCATCTGACCAAGGCACCTTCCTCCATATATTTGGGGAATCTCCTACATGTCTTTTGGCAAACTCAAGACGAGCCTTACAAATTTTTTTGAGTAGGTAAAGGCTTTTTTCTATCCACTCTTCCATAAATGCCACCTCAATAGAGAGTACTGCTTATTGTGGTCGTATGGACAGATACTCCAGTCTGCTTGGGAACTCTGCAACTAAATCAGAGTTGCCTTTGGTCTTGGAGTTTTGTGATTTTCAATGAATTGTCTCCAAAGAGTATATGAGAGGTTCTGGTTTTAACTGTTATTACTAGTGTTGAGCGATACCTTCCGATATTTGAAAGTATCGGTATCGGATTGTATCGGCCGATATCCGAAAAATATCAGATATCGCCGATACCGATATCCGATACCAATAAAAGTCAATGGGACACAAATATCGGAATGTATCCTGTAATGGTTCCCAGGGTCTGAAGGAGAGGAAACTCTCCTTCAGGCCGTGGGATCCATATTCATGTGTAAAATAAAGAATAAAAATAAAAAATATTGATATACTCACCCTCGGACGCACCCTGGATATAACCGCTGCAACCGCCATGCTTCCCTTCCTAAGAATGAGCGCGTGAAGGACCTTCGATGACGTCACGGCTTGTGATTGGTCACGTGACCGCTTATGTGACCGCTCACACGACCAATCACAAGCCACGACGTCATCGCAGGTCCTTCACGCGCTCATTCTTAGGAAGGGAAGCATGGCGGTTGAGGGTGAGTATATCAATATTTTTAATTTTTATTCTTTATTTTACACATGATTCTTCTTCCCGATACCGATTCCTGATATTGCAAAAATATCGGAACTCGGTATCGGAATTCCGATACCGCAAATATCGGCCGATACCCGATACTTGCGGTATCAGAATGCTCAACACTAGTTATTACTTAATTTTATTAACCATGAGCTTGGATACTTTATTATGTGAAGATCAGTGTACAGTTTTAAAGGAGTTTATTTTTTATCATACTAATCAATTACTGTTCTCCTAAGATCTTGCTTTAGCTTGGAAAGAGAAGAATGAATAAACTCTGAGGGATTCTTTTGTTGAGAAGTCCTCTGTGTCTATTTTTACTGCCATCACAATCCAAAACCCCTTGCATCTTAACACTGGAACTTCTAACCGCGACTTTGCCCATGACGTCCCTGCCTACACAAAGATTTCCCCGCCTATTTGAGGATGGAAGTCCTGGCCTTTCATGAAGGTGCCCAGAGTTGAAGGCTGCAGTAAAAATAGGCATCTAGGAATGTTCAAGAGAAGTCAAGCAGAGGAGCTGGCCGGAGATGTTAGCCGTGTGAGCAGTGAGATGAGTAAAAGGATTTTTCTTTTAAGGGACTCTATAAACAGACTTTCACCCCAAACTATTTAAATGTAGATCTTTCAAAGACAAGTCCAGCAAAATCTTTACCCAGACAGTCGATTCATCCATTACTGAGAAATCAGTATTTTAATTGATATGTCTATGTCCACTTTATTCGGTGCCCATTGCTGCCTCCTCTTTCAAAACTGACAGTCCCTGTGCTGTGTGACTTTTGGCAAATGGTCCATCAATCAAGTGAGTGGAGCCTGCTCTGGGCTGAGAATAGAGCTGGAGTGTCAGGGTACATGCCCATGATCAGGAATTGCTGCAGCGGTCAAATGTTACAGCATAGTAGATGGGATTTCTTGAAATCCCATGTGCACAATGCGTGTATGTGCACCTGTGGATCACCTGTGTAAACTGACATGCTGCGCGTTTTTCAGGACCACAGCATGTCAATTTCTCTTGCAGAGATGCTAGTCTCTGCAACAGAAATTTAAGCAATAGAATGTATTAAAGGTGGTAAGTTCACATGGTTCAGTGAACACATGAGGATTTACCTGCGTTTAATAGAATGCAGTGTTTTGGACGCAGTGAAAATACTCTGCATCCAACCCTTTCACCTTTTACAAAGTGTGAGGAGCTGGCCACAGATTAAAGACTATTAGACTAATGGCCGTAGAGTTCTAAGGAATGCAGACTCTTTCCAGCACGGAGCATCGGTTATGCCGATTTTATTGTTGTGTTTTATTAGATATTTGTTTTCTCGTCAGGTTAAGGTGCACACATTTCTACTGGAATGTGTTCTGCCTCAGGAATTGATGTTTCCATTCAGTGACAGTAAGCAGAGGAAGATGTGCAGGCTGAATCTTATGTACAGTATACATAAAGGTACCGTCACACAGTGGCATTTTGATCGCTACGACGGCACGATCCGTGACGCTCCAGCATCGTAACAATATCGCTCCAGCGTCGTAGACTGCTGTCACACTTTGCAATGTACGATGCTGGAGCGATAATTTCATGACGTATGTGCGATGTAGAAGCCGTTGGTTACTATGCGCACATCGTATACAATATCGTGCACACCTTTGTTACACCATGCGATCATGCCGCTACAGCGGGACACTAGATGACGAAAGAAAGTTTCAAACGATCTGCTACGACGTACGATTCTCAGCGGGGTCCCTGATCGCAGGAGCGTGTCAGACACAGCGAGAACGTCACGGATATATATTGCTGGAATGTCACAAATCGTACCGTCGTAGCAATCAAAATGCCACTGTTTGACGGTACCCTAAGACCAGATAAGAGATTGGTAAAGGTGAAGCAATCATTCTATTACTTTCATCAGTGTCTCAGGGGTCTCAATTAAGCCATTGTTCTCCCAGTCACTTGTCCAATTTTGTGGATGGGGTAGTAAGCCCAGCGGAACATCACCATGGGGGGCCTTACATGCAGTCCCAGCTGATGGGGCTCAGCCACAGGAAACTCCCACACCAATGCACACTTAGCTTTCCTGCTAGCATCTTACATGTGATCGAATCAGTTAATTGCCTAATGTTGACTTTGTACTGCTAGAAAATAAGTTCTCTTGTGAACACGTCCAAAGAAATCTCACAGGTCTTCACAAAGGAGCCAAATAGATAGGGTGGGTAGAGATCTTGCACAATTTGACGTTGAGTCAATTTTTTTTATTAGGGACCACATTAAAGTGTTCACATGCTTACCATACTAATTTCCCAAATCTTTTGAGACATATTTTTGCAAGTAGTCTATATGAAATAAATAGTTTATGTTGTGCTAGGAGCATATGTATTTGAAAAGGTCATTTGTGTTTCATTTAGTTTACACACTAATACAAGAGTTCTCCCCTTCACATGTAACAGTTCAAGGATAACCTGGTTGCATAGTACTTTACAATAATCAAAAACAAATGCCTTTTTCTTGCCATGGGAGTTATCCTTGAATCTGTGAGGGATTCATTTGTGAGTAAATTTCTGGGAATTTACACTAGATAAATGAGTTTCCTTCTAGGAAGTCAAATCTGTGATGAAATAGCATCTTTCCAAAATATAGAACATTTAAATTAATTGTTTAGAATTAAAATTTAATGGTAGGAATTTAGGAACTATACTAATTCAAGACAATATTCTTATAATCTAGTGGTGGGGACAATTTCCCATAGGCATAAGTTCATAAAATGTGTATGGTATACTCGCTCATAGCAAGAATGTTATCCTTGAGGGCAGAGGCAATGCCGAATTTGCAACTAGGCAATGGAGGGCATGTGCCGGGCTGCAGGGGGTGGCATCAAGATGGGGAAGAACTTTTTAATTTTTTTTCAACTTCCTCTCCCCTCCAGTAGACAATCCAGGAAATCTATTGTCTTTTCGGAGAGGGGTGGGGAGGGTCGGGATCAGGAGAGGACAGGGGCGTTCCTCCATATTCACTTCCATGCAGGGAGCTGACTGACCCAGGAAGTAGTGGCGCCACAACTTCCGGGGTCAGAGAGGTCCCTGAATCCAAGGTGCTGAAGTGTCTGCATGTGAGGAGGATGAGATCATCTCTAACTGCAGACATCCGAACAGAGTAGGAAGACGACAAGGGAGGAGGACACATTAGAAGGTGAGTGCTGATAGAGCTGAAGATGGGGGGAGGCTGTGCTGTATACTGTTGAGACGCTGGTGACGGGAGGCTGTGCTGTATACTGGGGAGAGGAGGCTGATGACGGGAGGCTGCTGCTGTTTACTGGTAAGAGGAGGCTGGTAACAGGAGGCTGTGCTGTATATTTGAGAGAGGAGGCTGGTGACTGGAGGCTGATGCTGTATACTGGTGAAAGGAGGATGGTGACTGGAGGCTGCTGCTGTACACTGATGATAGGAGGCTGGTGATGAGAGGCTGCTGCTGTATACTGGTGAGAGGAGGCTGGTGATGGAGGCTGGAGATGGGAGGCTGCTGCTGTATACTGGTGAACAGAGGAGGCTGGTGACGGGAGGCTGTGCTGTATACTGGTGAGAGGAGGCTGTGACGGGAGGCTACTACTGTAAACTGTGAGAGGAGGCTGGTGACGGGAGGCTGCTGCTGTATACTGGTGAGAGGAGGCTGGTGACAGGAGGCTGTGCTATATACTGGTGAAAGGAGGCTGGTGATGGGAGGCTGCTGCTGTATACTGGTGAGAAGAGGCTGGTGACGGGAGGCTACTGCTTTATACTGGTGAAAGGAAGCTGGTAATGGGAGGCTGCTGTTGTATACAAGTGCAAGAGGAGGCTGATGATGGGAGGCTGCTGCTGCATACTGGTGAGAGGAGGCTGGTGACGGGAGGCTCTGCTGTATACTAGTGAGAGGAGGCTGGTGATGGTAGGCTGCTGATGTATACTGATTAGAGGAAGCTGGTGACAGGAGGCTGCTGTATACTGATGATAGGAGGCCGGTGATGAGAGGCTGTGCTGTATAATGATGAGAAGAGGCTGTGTCAGGAGGCTGTGCTGTATACTAGAGAGAGGAGGCTGGTGATAGGAGTCTGCTGCTGTATACTGGTGAGAGGAGGATGGTGAACTGGAGGCTACTGCTGCTGTACACTGATGATAGGAGGCTTGTGATGAGAGGCTGCTGCTGTATACTGGTGAGAGGAGACTGGTGACGGAAGGTTGTGCTGTATACTGGTGAGAAGAGGCTGGTATCGGGAGGCTGTGCTGTATACTTGTGAGAAGAGTCTAGTGATAGGAAGCTGTTGCAATATACTGGTGAGAGAAGGTTGGTGATGGGAGGCTGTTGCTGTATACTGGTGAACAGAAGAGGCTGGTGACGTCAGGCTGCTGCTCTATACTGGTGAGAGGAGGCTTGTGACGGGGCTACTGCTGTATACTGGTGAGATGAGGCTGCTGATGGGAGGCTGCTGCTGTATACTGTGAGAGGAGGCTGGTGATGGGAGGCTACTGCTGTATACTGGTGAGAGGAGGCTGGTGACTGAAGGCTGTGCTATATACTGTTGAAAGGAGGCTGGTGATGGGAGGCTGCTGCTGTATACTGGTGAGAAGAGACCGGTGACGGGAGGCTACTGCTGTATACTGGTGAGAGGAAGCTGGTAATGGGAGGCTGCTGTTGTTTACTAGTGAAAAGAGGAGACTGATGATGGGAGGCTGCTGCTGCATACTGGTGAGAGGAGGCTGGTGATGGGAAGCTGCGGCTGTATATTGGTGAGAGGAGGCTGGTGACGGGAGGCTGTACTGCATGCTAGTGAGAGGAGGCTGGTGACGGGAGGCTGCTGCTGTATACTGATGAGTGGAGGCTGGTGACAGGAGGCTGCTGCTGTATATTGATGAGAAGAGGCTGTGTCATTGAGGCTGTGCTGTATACTGGTGAAAAGAGTCTAGTGATAGGAGGCTGTTGCTATATACTGGTGAGAGGAGGCTGGTGACGGGAGGCTACTGCTGTATACTGGTGAACAAAGGAACCTGGCGACGGGAGGCTGCTGCTGCATAATGGTGAGAGGAGGCTGGTGACAGGAGGCTACTGCGGTATACTGGTGAGAGGAGGTAGCTGATGGGAGGCTGCTGCTGTATACTGGTGAACAAGGGAGGCTGATGGTGCCATATAGTGGTGCCAGGAGAGTCTGGATCTGCTGTATACTGGTGAGAGGAGGCTGGTGACGGGAAACTGCTGCTGTATATTGTGAGAGGAGGCTGCTGCTGTATACTGTTGAGAGGAGGCTGGTGACGGGAGGCTGTGCTGTATACTGGTGAGAAGAGGTTGGTGACAGGAGGCTGTGCTGTATACTGGTGAGAGGAAGCTGATGATGGGAAGCTGCTGCTGTATACTGGTGAGAGGAGGCTGGTGACGGGAGGCTTCTGCTGTATACTGGTGAGAGGAGGCTGATGACGGGAGGCTGCTGCTGTATACTGATGAGAGGAGGCTGGTGATGGGAGGATGCTGCTGTACACTGGTGAGGGAAGGCTGGTGACGGGAGGCTGTTGCTCTATATTGGTGAGAGGAGGCTGGTGATGGGAGGCTACTGCTGTATACTAGTGAGAGGAGGCTGGTGATGGGAGTCTGCTGCTGTATACTGGTGAACAGAATAGGCTTGTGATGGGAGGCTGCTGCTATATACTGGTGAGAGGAGGCTGCTGACGGCAGGCTACTGCTGTATACTGGTGAGAGGATGCTGTTGACGGGAGGCTGCTGCTGTATACTGGGGAACAGGTGAGGCTGGTTCTGCTATATGCTGGTGACAGGGGAAGCAGATTCTGCTATATACTGGTGAGCAGGTGAGGCTGTATTCTATATTGGTGAACAGGGGAGGCTGGTGCTGCTATATACTGGTGACAGGGGAGTCTGGATCTGCTGTATACTGGTGAGAGGAGGCTTATGACCGGAGGCTGCTGCTGTATACTGATGAGAGGAGGCTGGTGACAAGAGGCTGTGCTGTATACTGGTGAGAGGAAGCTGGTGATGGGAAACACTGCTGTATACTGGTAGGAGGAGGCTGGTGATGGGAGGCTGCTGCTCTATACTAGTGAATAGAGAAGGCTGGTGACGGGAGGCTGCTGCTGTATACTGGTGAGAGGAGGCTGGTGATGGGAAGCTGCTGCTGTATACTGGGGAACAGGGGAGGCTGGTGCTCCTATATGCTGGTGACATGGGAAGCAGATGCTACTATATACTAGTGAGCAGGGGAGGCTGTATTGAATACTGGTGAACAGGGGAGGGTGGTGCTGCTATATACTGGTGACAAGGGAGTCTGGATCTGCTGTATACTGGGGAGAGGAGGCTGGTGATGGGAGGCTGTGCTTTATAATGGTGAGAGGAGGCTGGTTACAGGAGGCTGTGCTGTATACTGGTGAGAGGAGGCGGGTGATGGGAGACTGCTGCTGTTTACTGGTAAGAGGAGGCAGGTGACGGGAGGGTACTGCAGTATACTGGTGAGGCGAGGCTGGTAACGGGAGGCTGCTTCTGTATACTGGTGAACAGATGAGGCTGGTGCTGATGTATACTGGGGAACAGGGGAGGGTGGTGCTGCTATATACCGGTGACAGAGGAGGCTGGATCTGCTGTATACTGGAGAACAGAGGAGTCTGCTGCTATGCAGGCTGGGAATTTGGGGGAGGCTGATGCTTTAGAATGGGGATTAAGGGCATATTCCTGTAGAATAGTTTTCATTGGCGCTATAAAGTTAAATCTACATGATTTAATATGCAAATGAGGGTGTTTCACAGCACTCTCGTATTTGTATACTAAAACGTGTCTTTATTGTCAGCGCTCTGTTAGTAAAAGTAAGTGCTGTATAAAATCAGCTTGCAAGTCTGCGCTTACTCACTGAGACTGGTTTCACACTTATGTTTTTTGTGTTTCAGGATCCAGTTTTTTGTCCATTCACTTTAATGGTGTCAGGAAGCAACCTGAAGTAACTGGATTCTACCTGACACCATTAAAGTGATCGGTCAAAAACTGTATCCTGAAACGATTAGGATTTGTCTGAAAAACCTGATTTTGCCTGATTTGAAAAAAATGCAAGTGTGAAACCTGCGACACTGGATGATGCAGCAGCGCGCTCCAAGTGTCAGTGTGGGTGCATAGAATGTGGCTGCAGGCTCGCTCTGACGCCTGCCACCTGTCTGCTCTTGGCTTCCCTTTGAACACCTTCAGTAAAGAGGAGAGGAGGATGAGCAAACAGCATGTCTCTATATCACTAGGCCTCTCCTCACTGAAGAAATGGTTAGGTCACCTATTTTAATCTCTTGATGACTTTGAAAAGCTGAAGGTGTTAAAAAAAGGACTCAAAAGACTGAACCTGTGAGCAGCAAGTGCAGACGTTCATTATTTAAGTGTTTAATTAAAGCTTTTTTTAAAGCATTTTACAGAGTAGATATGCCTTATATAGATGTTGTGTGCACAGACTTAGGCCGGCGTCACACACAGCGTAAAACAATACGGTCCGTATATTACGGCCGTAATACGCTGAAAAGTCCCGAAAAAAGTGGTCCGTAGCTCCTCCGTAGGCAGGGTGTGTCAGCGTTTTTTGCGCATGGCATCCTCCGTATGTAATCCGTATGGCATCCGTACTGCGTGGTTTTCTCGCAGGCTAGCAAAACCAACATACCGCTATAGAAGTGATCCATGTGTCCCAAAAAGAAAAGAAAATATATATATACTGTCTATATATATATATATATATATATATATATATATATATGTCAGTAGACACATATATTAGAGAGAAAAGCCGGTAATTCAGTGCGGTGTACAGTAAAATCACACTGACAGCTTACAGTAGAATAGGTAGAATAAATGTGTACACATAGAATAGGTATATATATATATATGTCAGTGAGACACATATATGTATATATATTAATATTTATTCCAGCGCTAGACAGCTTGAAAGCCGGTAATTCAATTACCGGCTTTTTCCTTCTCCTTCCTAAAACCCGACATTATTTGAGACATGGTTTACATACAGTAAACCATGTCTTCTCTCCATTTTTTTTGCAGATTCCACACTACTAATGTCAGTAGTGTGTATCTGCAAAATTTGGCCGTTCTAGCTCTTAAAATAAAGGGTTAAATGGCGGAAAAAATTGGCGTGGGCTCTCGCGCAATTTTCTCCGCCAGAGTAGTAAAGCCAGTGACTGAGGGCAGATATTAATAGCCTGGAGAGGGTCCATGGTTATTGGCCCCCCCCTGGCTAAAAATATCTGCCCCCAGCCACCCCAGAACAGGCACATCTGGAAGATGTGCCTATTCTGGCACTTGGCCACTCTCTTCCCATTCCCGTGTAGCGGTGGGATATGGGGTAATGAAGGGTTAATGCCACCTTGCTATTGTAAGGTGACATTAAGCCTAATTAATAATGGAGAGGCGTCAATTATGACACCTATCCATTATTAATCCAATACTAGTAAAGGGTTAAATAAAACACAAACACATTTTTTAAAATTATTTTAATGAAATAAAAACAATGGTTGTTGCAGTATTTTATTCAACGCCCAATCCAGTCACTGAAGACCCTCGTTCTGTGAGTAAAAAAACATAATAAACCAACAATATACTTACCCTCCGCAGATCTGTAACGTCCAACGATGTAAATCCTTCTGAAGGGGTTAAAACATTTTGCAGCAAGGAGCTGTGCTAATGCAGGCTGCTCCTCGCTGCAAAACCCCAGGGAATGAGGCTAAAAATAGATCAATGATCTATATTTAGCTTCATTTGCGGTGAGGCGCCCTCTGCTGGCTGTTCATAGATCGTGGGAAATTACCTAGAAAGCCTGGGAGCTTTCTAGGTAATTTCCCATGATCTATGGCTTCCATAGACTTTCATTGGCGTATTTCTTGCGCAGTACGGTGACAAACGCAGCATGCTGCGATTTTGTACGGCCGTAGAAAGCCGTATAATACTGATCAGTAAAATACGGCAAATAGGAGCAGGGGCATAGAGAATAATTGTGCCGTATTTTTTGCGAGTTTTACGGACGTAGATTCTGCGCTCTTACGTCCGTAAAACTCGCATGTGTGACGGCGGCCTTAGTGTATAACATCAGTTTAATGAGTTGCTACAGATATTCTGCTAGCTGGGCCAGGGGTACATTCTCAGGAGCCATCACAGGTTACTCTTACACCTGTCTTTCATGTAAGCCAGTTTCAGTTTTAAAGCATAAACTTCATTATCCTGAGTTAGGTGGCCATCTACAATGTCATTTTGAGTTTGGGTCACCTCTCCATTCTTCTTCTCAATGTGATCCATATCGCCACTGATCTAATCAATGGCTGAAGTCGGTTTAATAGAACAGTGGGAAATATACTGCTGAAGAGAACCAGAAGAAGTTCTGCAATAAAAGTTTTGGAGACTGTTGACCTGATGTGGGGATATTTAACAATTGATCTTCAATTGTGGAGGAGCCTTTTTCACCTGTAAACATTGAGACTATCCCCTAGACTTTGTTTTTCCAGATTTGAAGATGGTGATTCTTCAAGAGTGATGCTTACTGGGTCCTGTGGTGCAATGTTGAAACGGTCTGAGTCCTGTGCAAGCCCCGAGTTCTACACTGTCAAGCATATCTGTTTGATCTTGGGCTTACCAGTTGTGTTGGTGATCCATTCCTCATGTCTTTTTTTCCTGGGAGAGTTGAGCCAGGAAATGTGGTGTCATGATAACAGCTATTTTCCTTTTATAGAAACATGTTAAGTCACTCTAGCATTGTGTCCCCAAATAGATCTTCAAAAGAGTGCAGGGAGTCTCTTTTGGCTGCTTGGATGTTATTTTCATGGATGCAGAGCAGAGCTTGGACAGACACATCCATGTTTGACCTCATAAAAGTTACACCCTTGTTTATCGATATAATTCAAACAGAATCATTTCAACTTATCTTTACTTGACGAACAAAGAAAGTGAAAGTGTTAAAAACTTCTGTAGTGAAGAGTCTAAAATAATGTGATGATTTAACACTGCTGAATTCAATAAAGCAGTTTCTAAATAATGCTAGCAATAATAACATTATGAATAATTATAGAAATGATGTGTTCTATGATCAAGTTAGGTATGATAATAAAACATTCATGCTTATAAAGAATACAATTATTGTGGAAATTAAAAATTATCAAGAGGCTTGAATAACAAATCAACAAAGTAAAGCAATATAAAACTTTCCTGAGAATATTTTTAACCCATCATGTAATTTCCTAATATGCTTTCAGTAAAAGCAGCTAAGTATCTTCATCTAATGAAACTCCAAGATTCAAATGTATACTAATGCCATAGTAAACGCTGATGTTTTCTCTGTCTGCCTAGCACAGGACACATAAAGCAGGGTAAAGGACTATTGGCTGCTATTGCTAGGTGCATATTTAAAGTCTATCTTTATTATTAATGGGATTGTCCACTTTCAGAAAGTTTGCCCCAAACTGTGTAAAATACATAAAATAACAAACTCAGCATGTACTCACCCATGCTGAGCCCAGAGCTTCCTGTCCGCCGCTGCTCCTGTCCCGTGTTTTGGGTTAAGTGATGACATCATGTCACTGCTATATCCAGTCACCGTGCTTAGTTCTTGTGCACTGAGTTCAGTGTTGCATGACATAAATCCTCCACTCAGTGGACAAGCTGCTGATCTCAATGACTGGCTATAGCGGTGATGTGCGCTGTTGGCATGATGTCTCCTCTGCAGCGAAAACACTCAGACAGGGGCAGCAACAGGGAGCTAACCTGCAGAGTTTGTTATTTTTGTTATTTTAAAAAATTTGGGGTCCCCGTTCCTGAAAGTGGACAATTCTTAATTTGGGGTTGACATGCAAAAAATGAGTTAAAGAGTGAATCTGACTGTTATGTTAATTGAAGAGAATCTGATGTGTTCAAAATTTTAAGGCAAATCTAAAGAAATGAGCCAGAGTATAAGTTGGTATGTATGTAAATTATAAAAGCATGTTCACACTGGCTGTTTAACCCCTTAATCCCATATGACGTACTATCCCGTCCAGGTGACCTGGGACTTAATTCCCAGTGACAGGATAGTACGTCATATACGATCGGCCGCGCTCACGGGGGGAGCGCGGCCGATCGCAGCTGGGTGTCAGCTGCCTATCGCAGCTGACATCCGGCACTATGTGCCAGGAGCGGTCACGGACCGCTCCCGGCACATTAACCCCCGGCACACCGCGATCAAAGATGATCGCGGTGTGCCGGCGGTGCAGGGAAGCATCGCGCAGGGAGGGGGCTCCCTGCGGGCTTCCCTGAGACGATCGGTACACGGTGATGTACTCACCGTGTACCGAGCGTCTTCTCCCTGTAGTCCCCGGATCCAAAATGGCCACGGGGCTGCATCCGGGTCCTGCAGGGAGCACTTCCGGGTCAGGATCAGGCTGCAGCTGCAGCTCTAATCCTGCCCGGCTGTATGTCAGATCACCGATCTGACAGAGTGCTGTGCACACTGTCAGATCGGTGATCTGTGATGTCCCCCCATGGGACAAAGTGAAAAAGTAAAAAAAAAAATTTCCACAAGGGTAAAAAAAAAAAAAAATAATAATTCCTAAATAAAGAAGAAAAAAAAAATATTATTCCCATAAATACATTTCTTTATCTAAAAAAACAACAACAAAACAATAAAAGTACACATATTTAGTATCGCCGCGTCTGTAACGACCCGACCTATAAAACTGGCCCACTAGTTAACCCCTTCAGTGAACACCGTAAGAAAAAAAAAAAACGAGCCAAAAAACAACGCTTTATTATCATAATGCTGAACAAAAAGTGGAATAACACGCGATCAAAAAGACGGATATAAATAACCATGGTACCGCTGAAAACGCCATCATGTCCCGCAAAAAATGAGCCACCATGTAGCATCATAACCAAAAAAATAAAAAAGTTATAGTCCTCAGAATAAAGTGATGCCAAAATAATTATTTTTTCTATAAAATAGCTTTTATCGTATAAAAGCGCCAAAACATAAAAAAAATGATATAAATGAGGTATCACTGTAATCGTACTGACCCGAAGAATAAAACTGCTTCATCAATTTTACCAAACGCGGAACGGTATAAACGCCTCCCCCAAAAGAAATTCATGAATAGCTGGTTTTTGGTCATTCTGCCTCACAAAAAATCGGAATAAAAAGCGACCAAAAACTGTCACGTGTCCGAAAATGTTACCGATAAAAACGTCAACTCGTCCCGCAAAAAACAAGACCTCACATGACTCTGTGGACCAAAATATGGAAAAAATATAGGTCTCAAAATGTGGAAAAAAAAAAGCGTCTTTTAGTGTGTGACGGCTGCCAATCATAAAAATCCGATATAAAAAACGCTATAAAAGTAAATCAAACCCCCCTTCATCACCCCCTTAGTTAGCCTAGGTTCACATTGCGTTAATGGGTTAACGCTAATGGACAGCGTTGCACGGCGAAAATGTCACAATTAACGCCGTGCAACGGGTCCGTTAGCACACCCATTGACAGCAATATGATTTTCGGGTGTAGCGCATCGCTAGAGCGCGCCATTTTTGGCTCGCGCTAGCAAGGTGCCGTTCTTTTGTGGCGCGCCTCGGACGCTGCTTGAAGCGTCCGTGGCGCGCCCGAGGTCCGATCCCCGATCTTCCAGAGCGGGGACGTTAACGCGACCACTAAACACGACACCTAAAAAGACATTGCGTTAGCGCAATCTGCTAGCGCTAAACGGATTTCCCTAACGCAATGTGAACCTAGTCTTAGGGAAAAATAGTAAAATTAAAAAAAATGTATTTATTCCCATTTTCCCATTAGGGTTAGGGTTAGGGCTAGGGTTAGGGTTTGGATTACATTTACGGTTGGGATTAGAATTAGGGGTGTGTCAGGGTTAGGTGTGTGGTTAGGGTTACAGTTGGGATTAGGGTTAGGGGTGCGTTTGGATTAGGGTTTCATTTATAATTGGGGGGTTTCCACTGTTTAGGCACATCAGGGGCTCTCCAAACGCGACATGGCGTCCGATCTCAATTCCAGCCAATTCTGCATTGAAAAAGTAAAACAGTGCTCCTTCACTTCCGAGCTCTCCCGTGCGCCCAAACAGGGGTTTACCCCAACATATGGGGTATCATCGTACTCGAGACAAATTGGACAACAACTTTTTGGGTCCAAGTTCTCTTGTTATCCTTGCGAAAATAAAAATTTGGGGGGCTAAAAATCATTTTTGTGGGGAAAAAAAAGGATTTTTTATTTTCACGGCTCTGCGTTGTAAACTGTAGTGAAACACTTGGGGGTTCAAAGTTTTCACAACACATCTAGATAAGTTCCGTGGGAGGTCTAGTTTCCAATATGAGGTCACTTGTGGGGAGTTTGTACTGTTTGGGTACATCAGGGGCTCTGCAAATGCAACATGATGCCTGCAGACCAATCCATCTAAGTCTGCATTCCAAATGGCGCTCCTTCCCTTCCGAGCTCTGCCATGCGCCCAAACAGTGGTTTCCCCCCACATATGGGGTATCAGCGTACTCAGGACAAATTGGACAACAACTTTTGGGGTCCAATTTATTCTGTTACCCTTGTAAAAATACAAAGCTGGGGGCTAAAAAATCATTTTTGTGAAAAAAAAAGAATTTTTATTTTCACGGCTCTGCGTTATAAACTGTAGTGAAACACTTAGGGATTCAAAGTTCTCACAACACATCTGGATAAGTTCCTTGGGAGGTCTAGTTTCTAATATGGGGTCACTTGTGGGGGGTTTGTACTGTTTGGGTACATCAGGGGCTCTGCAAATGCAACGTGACTCCTGCAGACCAATCCATCTAAGTCTGCATTCCAAATGGCGCTCCTTCCCTTCCTAGCTCTGCCATGCGCCCAAACAGTGGTTCCCCCCCACATATGGGGTATCAGCGTACTCAGGACAAATTGGACAACAACTTTTGGGGTCCAATTTATTCTGTTACCCTTGTAAAAATACAAAGCTGGGGGCTAAAAAATCATTTTTGTGAAACAAAAAGAATTTTTATTTTCACGGCTCTGCGTTATAAACTGTAGTGAAACACTTAGGGATTCAAAGTTCTCACAACACATCTGGATAAGTTCCTTGGGAGGTCTAGTTTCTAATATGGGGTCACTTGTGGGGGGTTTGTACTGTTTGGGTACATCAGGGGCTCTGCAAATGCAACGTGACTCCTGCAGACCAATCCATCTAAGTCTGCATTCCAAATGGCGCTCCTTCCCTTCCGAGCTCTGCCATGCGCCCAAACAGTGGTTCTTCCCCACATATGGGGTATCAGCGTACTCAGGACAAATTGGACAACAACTTTTAGGGTCCAATTTATTCTGTTACCCTTGTAAAAATACAAAGCTGGGGGCTAAAAAAATCATTTTTGTGAAAAAAAAAAAAGAATTTTTATTTTCACGGCTCTGCATTATAAACTGTAGTGAAACACTTAGGGGTTCAAAGTTCTCACAACACATCTAGATAAGTTCCTTGGGAGGTCTAGTTTCTAATATGGGGTCACTTGTGGGGGGTTTGTACTGTTTGGGTACATCAGGGGCTCTGCAAATGCAACGTGACTCCTGCAGACCAATCCATCTAAGTCTGCATTCCAAATGGCGCTCCTTCCCTTCCGAGCTCTGCCATGCGCCCAAACAGTGGTTCCCCCCCACATATTGGGTATCAGCGTACTCAGGACAAATTGGACAACTACTTTTGGGGTCCAATTTATTCTGTTACCCTTGTGAAAATACAAAACTGGGGGCTAAAAAATAATTTTTGCGAAAAAAAAAAAATTATTTTAACGGCTCTGCGTTATAAACTGTAGTGAAACACTTGGGGGTTCAAAGCTCTCAAAACACATCTAGATAAGTTCCTTAGGGGGTGTAGTTTCCAAAATGGTGTCACTTGTGGGGGGTTTTAATGTTTAGGCACATCAGGGGCTCTACAAACCAACATGGCGTCCCATCTTAATTCCAGTCAATTTTGCATTGAAAAGTCAAATGGCGCTCCTTCCCTTCCGAGCTCTGCTATGCGCACAAAAAGTGGTTTACCCCCACATATGGGGTATCGTCGCACTCAGGACAAATTGCACAACAACTTTTGTGGTCTAATTTCTTCTCTTACCCTTGGGAAAATAAAAAATTGGGGGCGAAAAGATCATTTTTGTGAAAAAATAAGATTTTTTATTTTTACGGCTCTGCATTATAAACTTCTGTGAAGCACTTGTTGGGTCAAAGTGCTCACCACACATCTAGATAAGTTCCTTGAGGGGTCTACTTTTCAAAATGGTGTCACTTGTGAGGGGTTCCAATGTTTAGGCACATCAGGGGCTCTCCAAACGCAACATGGCATCCCATCTCAATTCCAGTCAATTTTGCATTGAAAAGTCAAATGGCGCTCCTTTCCTTCCGAGCTCTGCCATGCGCCCAAACAGTGGTTTACCCCCACATATGGGGTATCGTCGCACTCAGGACAAATTGCACAACAACTTTTGTGGTCTAATTTCTTCTCTTACCCTTGGGAAAATAAAAAATTGGTGGCGAAAAGATCATTTTTGTGAAAAAATATGATTTTTTATTTTTACGGCTCTGCATTATAAACTTCTGTGAAGCACTTGTTGGGTCAAAGTGCTCACCACACCTCTAGATAAGTTCCTTAAGGGGTCTACTTTCCAAAATGGTGTCACTTGTGGGGATTTCAATGTTTAGGCACATTAGGGGCTCTCCAAACGCAACATGGCATCCCATCTCAATTCCAGTCAATTTTGCATTGAAAAGTAAAATGGCGCTCCTTCCCTTCCGAGCTCTGCCATGCGCCCAAACAATGGTTTACACCCATATATGGGGTATCAGCGTACTCAGGACAAATTGGACAACAATTTTTGAGGTCCAATTTCTTCTCTTACTCTTGGGAAAATAAAAAATTGGGGGCAAAAAGATCATTTTTGTGAAAAAATAGGATTTTTTACTTTTACGGCTCTGCATTATAAACTTCTGTGAAGCAATTGGTGGGTCAAAGTGGTCACCACACATCTAGATAAGTTCCTTAGGGGGTCTACTTTCCAAAATGGTGTCACTTGTGGGGGGTTTCAATGTTTAGGCACATGAGGGGCTCTCCAAACGCAACATGGCGTCCCATCTCAATTCCTGTCAATTTTGCATTGAAAAGTCAAATGGCGCTCCTTTCCTTCCGAGCTCTGCCATGCGCCCAAACAGTGGTTTACCCCCACATATGGGTATCCATTTTATCCTGTTACCCTTGGTAAAATAAAACAAATTGGAGCTGAAATAAATTTTGTGTGAAAAAAAGTTAAATATTCATTTTTATTTAAACATTCCAAAAATTCCTGTGAAACCCCTGAAGGGTTAATAAACTTCTTGAATGTGGTTTTGAGCACCTTGAGGGGTGCAGTTTTTAGAATGGTGTCACACTTGGGTATTTTCTATCATATAGACTCCTCAAAATGACTTCAAATGAGATGTGGTCCTTAAAAAAAAATGGTGTTGTAAAAATGAGAAATTGCTGGTCAACTTTTAACCCTTATAACTCCCTAACAAAAAAAATTTTGGTTTCAAAATTGTGCTGATGTAAAGTAGACATGTGGGAAATGTTACTTATTAAGTATTTTGCGTGACATATCTCTGTGATTTAAGGGCATAAAAATTTAAAGTTGGAAAATTCCGAAATTTTCTAAATTTTCGCCAAATTTCCGTTTTTTTCACAAATAAACGCAAGTTATATCAAATAAATGTTACCACTAAAATGAAGTACAATATGTCACGAGAAAACAATCTCAGAATCACTGGGATCCATTGAAGCGTTCCAGAGTTATAACCTCATAAAGGGACAGTGGTCAGAATTGTAAAAATTGGCCCGGTCATTAACGTGCAAACCACCCTCGTATTAATACGATAGAAAATACCCAAGTGTGACACCATTCTAAAAACTGCACCCCTCAAGGTGCTCAAAACCATATTCAAGAAGTTTATTAACCCTTCTGGCGCTTCACAGGAATTTTTGGAATGTTTAAATAAAAATGAACATTTAACTTTTTTTCACAAAAAATTTACTTCAGCTCCAATTTGTTTTATTTTACCAAGGGTAACAGGAGAAAATGGACCCCAAAAGTTTTTGTACAATTTGTCCTGAGTACAACGATACCCCAAATGTGGGGGTAAACCACTGTTTGGGTGCATGACAGAGCTCAGAAGCGAAGGAGCGCCATTTGACTTTTCAATGCAAAATTGACTGGAATCGAGATGGGACACCATGTTGCGTTTGAAGAGCCCCTGATGTGCCTAAACATTGAAACCCCCCACAAATGACACTATTTTGGAAAGTAGACCCCCTAAGGAACTTATCTAGAGGTGTGGTGAGCACTTTGACCCACCAAGTGCTTCACAGAAGTTTATAATGCAGAACCATAAAAATAAAAAATCATATTTTTTCACAAAAATTATCTTTTCACCCCCAATTTTTTATTTTCCCAAGGATAAGAGAAGAAATTGGACCGCAAAATTTGTTGTACAATTTGTCCTGAGTACGCTGATACCCCATATGTGGGGGTAAACCACTGTTTGGGCGCATGGGAGAGCTCGGAAGGGAAGGAGCGCAGTTTGACTTTTCAATGCAAAATTGACAGGAATTGAGATGGGACGCCATGTTGCATTTGGAGAGCCACTGATGTGCCTAAACATTGAAACCCCTCACAAGTGACACCATTTTGGAAAGTAGACCCCCCATTGGAACTTATCTAGAGGTGTGGTGAGCACTTTGACCCACCAAGTGCTTCACAGAAGTTTATAATGCAGAGCCGTAAAAATAAAACATTTTTTTCCCACATAAATTATTTTTTAGCCCCCAGTTTTGTATTTTCCCGAGGGTAACAGGAGAAATTGGACCCGAAAAGTTGTTGTCCAATTTGTCCTGAGTGCGCTGATACCCCATATGTGGGGGGGGGGGAACCATCGTTTGGGTGCATGGGAGGGCTTGGAAGGGAAGGAGCGCCATTTGGAATGCAGACTTAGATGGAATGGTCTGCAGGCGTCACATTGCGTTTGCAGAGCCCCTAATGTACTTAAACAGTAGAAACCCCCCACAAGTGACACCATATTGGAAACTAGACCCCCAAGGAACTTATCTAGATGTGTTGTGAGAACTTTGAGCCCCCAAGTGTTTCACTACAGTTTATAACGCAGAGCCGTGAAAATAAAAAATCTTTTTTTTCCCACAAAAATTATTTTTTAGCCCCCAGTTTTGTATTCTCCCAAAAGTAACAGGAGAAATTGGACCCCAAAAGTTGTTGTCCTATTTGTCCTGAGCACGCTGATACCCCATATGTTGGGGTAAGCCCCTGTTTGGGCACATGGGAGAGCTCGGAAGGGAAGGAGGACTGTTTTACTTTTTCAATACAGATTTGGCTGGAATTGAGATCGGACGCCATGTCGCGTTTGGAGAGCCCCTGATGTGCCTAAACAGTGGAAACCCCCCAAATTATAACTGAAACCCTAATCCAAATACACCCCTAACCCTAATCCCAACAGTAACCCTAACCACACCTCTAACCCTGACACACCCCTAACCCTAATCCCAACCCTATTCCCAACCGTAAATGTAATCTAAACCCTAACCGTAACTTTAGCCCCAACCATAACCCTAACTTTAGCCCCAACCCTAACTGTAGCCTTAACCCTAGCCCCAACCCTAACCCTAGCCCTAACCCTAACCCTAGCTCTAACCCTAACCCTAACCCTAGCCCTAATCCTAACCCTAGCCCTAACCCTAGCCCTAACCCTAACCCTAGCCCTAATGGGAAAATGGAAATAAATACATATTTTTAATTTTGCCCTAACTAAGGGGGTGATGAAGGGGGGTTTGATTTACTTTTATAGCGGGTTTTTTAGCGGATTTTTATGATTGGCAGCCGTCACACACTGAAAGACGCTTTTTATTGCAAAAAATATTTTTTGCGTTACCACATTTTGAGAGCTATAATTTTTCCATATTTTGGTCTACAGAGTTATGTGAGGTCTTGTTTTTTGTGGGACGAGTTGACGTTTTTATTGGTGACATCTTTGGGTACGTGACTTTTTTTATCGCTTTTTATTCCGATTTTTATGAGGCAGAATGACCAAAAACCAGCTATTCATGATTTTCTTTTGGGGGAGGCGTTTATACCGTTCCGCGTTTGGTAAAATTGATAAAGCAGTTTTATTCTTCGGGTCAGTACGATTACAGCGATACCTCATTTATATTTTTTTTATGTTTTGGCGCTTTTATACAATAAAAACTATTTTATAGAAAAAATAATTATTTTTGCATCGCTTTATTCTCAGGACTATAACTTTTTTATTTTTTTGCTCATGATGATGTATGGTGGCTCATTTTTTGCGGGACAAGATTTCGTTTTCAGCAGTACCATGGTTATTTACATCCATCTTTTTGATCGCGTGTTATTCCACTTTTTGTTTGGTGGTATGATAATAAAGCGTTGTTTTTTGCCTCAGTTTTTTTTTCTTACGGTGTTTACTGAAGGGGTTAACTAGTGGGCCAGTTTTATAGGTCGGGTCATTACGGACGCAGCGATACTAAATATGTGTACTTTTATTGTTTGTTTTTTTATCATTTAGATAAAGAAATGTATTTATGGGAATAATATATATATATTTTTTCATTATTTAGGAATTATTTTTTTTATTTTTTTTTACACATTTGGAATTTTTTTTTTTAAACTTTTTTACTTTGTCCCAGGGGGGACATCACAGATCGATGATCTGACAGTTTGCATAGCACTCTGTCAGATCACCGATCTGACTTACTGTGCTGCAGGCTTCACAGTGCCTGCTCTGAGCAGGCGCTGTGAAGTCACCTGCCTCCCTGCAGGACCCGGATGCCACGGCCATCTTGGATCCAGGCCTGCTACAGGGAGGGAGGTAGGGAGACCCTCGCAGCAACGCGATCACATCGCGTTGCTGTGGGGGGCTCAGGGATGCCCGCAGGGAGCCCCCTCCCTGCGCGATGCTTCCCTGCACCACCGGCACACCGCGATCATGTTTGACTGCAGTGTGCCGGGGGTTAATGTGCCGGGGGTGGTCCGTGACCGCTCCTGGCACATAGTGCCGGATGTCAGCTGCGATAGGCTCCCCCCGTGAGCGCGGCCGATCCACTATGACGAACTATCGCGTCGGTGGGCAGACGGGCCCACCCCACCTCGATGGGATAGTACGTCATATGTCAGAAAGGGTTAAAATCCATATTTATTAAATGTTCATACAAATCCTAAAATTAGAAACTACAGACATGTTTCTGACAAGCGTCCTTACTCATTACACGATTCAAGGAGTTCAGGCAATAAGTAAGGACATTTGTCAGAAATGTGTCTGCGGTTTATAATATTTGGATTTTTATTGACATTTAATGAATATGGATTTTAAGGACCCTATTGCTGGATTTTCTTCGACTTTTCTACGCTGAAAACTTTCAGTGCTACAAGGTTTTATCTGTGCATCTCGGATTTCCAAAACTGACAGCTAGCTCTGCACATAAACGCTGCTCCCGGTAGGAGTAAAGTTTATTTTCTCCCAATAGCCGTGCCTGCAGTGCTGTGGCGGACAGCTTTTTAATGCTATTAACCTGCAGATCAACCCCAATAGCATTTGAGGATATAAAAGCTTCCACTAAGGTCTTCCTTTAATGATACCAGGTCACTCATTTAGTTATAACGTTTATACACAATGTTTATTTTTGGAAAATGTACCAGAGGTCCATTAGTCATATCTGCTGAGCAATTCTCTGAATACATGTATATGTCTCTAATGGCTCGGATAATAAATCTGTCACCTTTTCCCCCTCAATGAGTAGATTTCCATGTTGTAGCTAAAACACCAGATACCAGAAACTCTATCTGTTTGACAGGAAAATATGCATTGGTGTCAGTTATAGAAAAATGTTGTGGTGTTTTTATTTTGTAGAACAAAAGCTATACTGGATTTAGGCTACTAATAAACGTAATAGCATATTTATTGACACACATAATTTGAGGAGGCATTATCCCTGGGAAAGATTTGAATAGACTTGATAACTGAAGATTTTCATCTTCTTTCTTTCTTCTTTGTTTCTTTCCATTTTTTATTTTATTCATAATTTCTTTTTCTCTGAATTAGATGGAAATCACTTCTCGGTCGAAGTTGTCACAATAGAGTCATGCTCTAAATATTATCTTTTTATTTGCTGCCATAAAGCATCAATTGTGAAACAATTGTGTCTTTTCTGTTTTGTCTGTGATAAACCTTGCGGCTGGAATATTTGCTGTATCACTTTAACAATGTTCTAGCTCTCTGTTGCTTTCCATTATACTCCTTCTATATTTTAAATTCAATTACATTTAGTGAAAGACTGAAATCTAACCATGAACTACAGTATAATATAATGTATGCTTCTATGAACCATACAATACATAACATTCGGGGCTCAATCACGGAGTGCTATTTTCAGGTTTTTTTTTAAACCTAATAAAAAATTCATTTTAAAATGCCAGCAATTATCAAAGTAAAAAGCATATTAAGGGTAAGTTCACACAGGACTTTTTTGCTGCGTATTTTTGCTGCGTTTTTTTATGCTAATTTTCAGCTGCTTTTTACAGTACCTGCAAAGCCTATGAGATTTCAGAAATCTCGTGCACACACATTGGTTTTTTGTGTGATCAGTATTTTGTGCTTTGCTGCGTTTTTTTTTACATAGAGCATGTCACTTCTTTCAGCGTTTTTGCTGCGTTTTTTCACCCATTGACTTGAATTGGTGTTGAAAAAAACACAGCAAAAACGCAAGTATCATTATTTGCTGCGTTTTTGCTGCTAAAAATCCAAGGACATTAGCCTGGAAAAAGAGAAAAAAAACGCAGCAAAAAAAGCACCAAAAAAAACGCACCAAATGCACACTAAAAAACGCACCAAAAACGCACCTAAGTTAGCATAAAAAATGCAGCAAAAATACGCAGCAAAAAAGTCCTGTGTGAACTTACCCTTATGATGTCTTTGTGGCATTTTTTTGGAAGCATTTTTCATGTCATGTCTAGGGATGAGCGAGTATATTAGTTAGGATTCGGTACTCGGCGAGTAAAGCGATACTTGCGGTACTCGAATCCTAGCGAGTATTTCTCTACTCGCCTCAAAATATTTGTATCTCCTTCCCAGCATTGGCCAATCACAGGATGTGGGCGGCATTACTGTGATTGTCTGGCTGCGCAGCGTCATAGATGAGACATCATTGTAGGCTATGAGTCAGGCTTTATAAAAGCCCTGTTGGCGCCATTTTCTGCACATTGCATCCAGAACACAGCTAGTGCTAGGGTAGGGAGAGTGTGAGCAGCTGCTAGGGAGAGTTTTGCTTTTGGAAATCATCCAGAAATCATCTAATCATCTAAAAAAACACAAATGCTCTTGTGAGAGCTATTCTAGTAGTAGGTGACTGTAGTAGTACAGGGAGAGAGGCAGGAGAGTTACAGTACATACAAAGTACCTCAATATCTCAGCTCTTGCTGAAAGTACTGTATTAGGTCGGGTAGTAGTGACAGCTTTCCCAGCTATTTTTTGAGTCACATTTACCCCTGCAGGCCAATTTGTTTGCTCTTGACGTGCTGTTTGCACATGGAATAACACGTACGTTACTGCACAACTGACTCGCAGCCAGCTCCGTTGTCTTCTGTGGTGACTGGCGAGCAAAATATTCGGCGTTAAACTCAGGCCAATTTTTTTTTACATTGCACAGTACTCCTGTTTGTAAAACAAAAAGCAGTACTAGGCTGTGGTGCTACCTTCCACAAAGCATGAACTGCTCCTTGTTCCCCAATATCTGCATCAGAACAACTGCAACTATGTCACAAAAACCCCAAATTCCCCAAAAGCCTGTTGTGAAGGGACAGGGAGACAGGGATATGGACGTGGGTGTGGGGTTGTCAGTGGTGCCCGACAAGGCACTGAGTCTGGGAGACAGAACAAGGTTAATGCATCCATATTCCTGGTGAAAATTCCTGGTCTGGAATGTAAACGTGTCTGGAAGCCATAAGAGCAAGAGCAGATACTGTCTTAGATGGCAGATAAGGCCTCAATGAAATTTTGTAGTAGCACCCGATCCTCCACGACCAGACAGTCTACTGTTGATACACAGAACACTGGGTCATCCAATCCTCAACCTGTTCCCACTTCCTCCCCCCCCAGCAGTCACAGGAAACATTTGACCCCATGCTTGGCCACTCCGATTATCTGTTTGGTACATATGATCCTTTGGTTGCCTCTGGCCTCTCAATGTGCAACATTGAAGAGGAATGTGAGGAGGTATTGTCTGTTCATGGCCAAATATCTGAAAACCCACGGAAAAAAGCCACTTTCAGCCACGTGATATACCGGCTGAAGAGGTGGAGGCTGATGATGATGAGACACAGTTGCCAGCTGACAATATCAACATGGAAGGAGGATGACATGGACGACGAGGTGGTCGATGAGGAGTCCACTGATCTGACCTGGACCGCTGCTATGCATAGCCAACACAGCAGCACAAAGGAAGAGGGTGGATACATAGCACCAACAAAGGCACCAAGGAATACTGGTTTGAGCAGAGTGTGAAGTGTGTCAACGGTTGCCAAGAGCAATCCCTGTGTGCCCCAAGTCAAGGCAAGGGGGCGGTGAACCTCTGTCTGGAATTTTTTTCGGATAGTCCTTCTGAACCAAACATTGTCATCTGCAGCATCTGCCATACGAACCTGAGCAGAGGCCAGGGCAAAGGCAACCAGAGCACCACCAGTATGTCTAAACACATTGCAGCCAAGCACCCTAGTCGATGGGTGGAACAACAGGTGTCATGATTCACACCGTGACCGTCACCCCTATGTCACGGATCGGGGTGACTTTAAGCCAAATGGTGGCTATCACATGTGCAGGGGGCTTATCTTAGTTATCCCTCCACTGCTACAATGTGATGAAAAACACACACAAGGCTATTGACCTCTTAGTTTACAGCAGGGGCTTATTTTAGGTATCCCACTGCTCTTTAATATACCACGAACTGCAGGGATTTATGTATATTCCGCTTTACAGTTCCGCTTGGAAACTTGCAGCTCTTTGGCGCCCCCTCACCCTCAGGTCAGACTACGTACTGCACCTAGGGTAATTAGTCACCAGAAAGACTGCCTGCTATGTACTGGCTATTGGGTATGCTGCAGCGAGGCAATATAACTACTCCCACTCAGGCAGGAACAATAATTATCAACGCCGCCGTCGCTACAACAACTCCCAAATACCCAGAACACAGTATGCTGCCACCAGCTTCATTTAAACAGGTCCGAAGCTACCCCAAAACAGTAGCGTAATTCCCTTCAGAAGACTTAGGGTATGTTTTAGAACAGGAGAACGAATCTAGTATTTTAAATATTTTACTCCATTAAAGATTAAGGCAGTGTTTATAAAAAGGTATAAAAGATGTTACAATATGAGACAATTGAAAATATGTACAAGGTAATTATAAAAATAACAGGGGTTAAATAAGAAATGAACACTTACATGTGTTCAGGTCATTTCAGGCAACCAGGCTAGTGGGCGGAGCTCCAAATATTCCAGTTCATCAGGGCTAGCAGTACGAGCTCCTCAAATCAGACTCAGACAGACTCTGAAGGCTGGGTAAAGTGGAGTCACTGAAATAACCACAGCCTCATGACATCACTAACAGGGCTGGTTTTCTCAGACCCTCCTATCTCTTCAGTCTTACTAAATTTAACACAAGTTTGTCTAATGCCTGTATCTCCGCTACAGAACATGTCAGAATCATAACACACCCAGCATTCATATTGTATTAACATTGGCGTTCTAATGAGACCAAATTTGGGCTGGATGGGATGCATAGTTCCAGAGAAATCTTTACTCTGTCCCTGTTGGAACTAGAAGCCTGCGCTTCCCGTGGCTGATAGATCCGTCGATGGAGATTCACAAACTTGACTTACTATTTTCCTAGCCTAAACCATTGGCCCAATATCTCACTATAATGGAACAAAGGACTTCTTGCGTTTAAAGAAGGAGATCAGTTTCTGCTGGAGGAAGATTTGAGCCGACACAAGCGATCGTAAAAATTCTTTTGGGAGGGGCATTAGGGGTTTGGGAGCTGCACATACACATCTCAGAACAGGAACACAGAGAAGGGGGGTTTTAGCCCACAGCATGGGCTAGCAAGAGAAACTAAAACTTATATTACATTTCATACAATATCGTGACAACAGGGTACCAAATCAGTCTCTGTGGGTCAAACCACTGCCATGTTGCTTGTGATCCATCCTTCCCAATCTGCTGGCCAGGAAGCAGGTGCTTGTACCTCCTGCTCATAAGCTGCGGTTGCACAGACACAAGACACAACAATCCCATCCACTTGCTTGTCCCAGCCAAGCGTGCAGTGGTCCATGCCCCAGATCTATAAAAGCAAGTGTAAATAACAACCCACGCATGCACGTATTATTATGTGGTACTGAGGGGACCCATGATGCTACAGAGGGGACTCCCAACCCCAGCTTCAGGTCTGTCCAGCATGAGTGGGCTGGAAAGGAGGAGGTGGAGGAGGAGAGTAAGTGTCAGGAGAGGATGGGTATTGTTCCTCCTTCTGGGGCCACAGAACATTTGCCTCATTGCAGCTTGGCACAAACGGCACAGTTCATGTCTAGTTGTCTGTACCAAGACCCTTGCGTGATCCTCATTTTCAACAGGAACCTATACTGATTGGCCACCTTTCTCGACCCACGGTATAAGGACAAATTTCCTTTGCTACTGTTGCAGTCACCAAGTGGTTTCACAATTGAATCATTTGATGACAACATCAGACTTAGACACCGCTGGTTGCAGAGGTACCAGCTATTTGCAACAGCATGCATTAATGGGGAGAGACACACCCAGCAGGGGGGAAAGTGTCCACAAACTAGGCCATCTTCAATAAACCAGCTCATCAGCAAGGGCTATGTGGACCGATAACAATGTCAAGGAGGCAGAAGTTGAACAACATGATCAACGAGTATCTAAGTGACCATACCTGCGTCCATCCTGACGCTTCGGTTCCATTTAATAACTGGGTATCCAAGCTGCACAGTTGGCCAGACCTCTACTTATATACGTTGGAGGTGCTGGCCTGCCCTGCTGCTAGTGTGGTGTCAGAGCGTGTTTTCAGTGCCGCTGGGGCGATCATCATAGATACACGCACACGGCTGATTACAGAAAATGCAGACAGCCTGACTCTGATAAACTTTTAAAGTACTGGATTTCGCCACAGTTTTTAAGCCCTCCAGATGACATCATCCCAACCTAAAGTCACCCAAAACATTCTTTTATGCTACTGGTGATCACGTGCATCCCTTCCCATACAAACCCCTTTCCTTCTTCTAATTACATCCTACTCCTGCTTCTGTCAAATATACCTCTTGGTCAACAGGCTAGAAAAAATGTTTCATTCATTAATATTTCCACTAGGAGGCAATTGTGATGAGACATTCTTCGTGCATCAGCATGGTATCATGCCCCTTGGGCTAGTTTTTGGAAACACTATGTCTATGTCTGCACTTTGTGCACTGGAACTACTGTGCTAGTAGTCTAGTTTCATAATTGTTTGGCTCTTGAGGCCTCCTTCCTGTGTCAACAATGATACAGTCCCTTGGACAAATTTTTGGAAACACTATGTCTATGCCTGCACATTGGGCACTGTAACTACTGTGCTAGTAGTCTAGTTTCATAATTGTCTAGCTCTTGAGGCCTCCTTCCTGTGTCAACCATGATACAGCCCCTTGGGCTAATTTTTGGAAACAGTATGTCTATGCCTGCACATTGGGCGCTGGAACTACCGTGCTAGTAGTCTAGTTTCATAATTGTCTGGCTCTTGAAGTCTCCATCCTGTGTAAACCATGATACAGCCCATAGGGCTATTTTTTTGAAGACACTATGCCTGCACATTGTGCAGTGGCAGTGGAACAACAAGGACAGTAGTCCAACCTTTAGAATTGCAAACCCCTTGAGATGATGATGGGTGGCTTCTTCCTACGTTAACCAACACACAGCTTTTTACCACCTGCTTTTAAACAATCATGCACTCATGACAGCCTTTTCCTCAGGCCCCCAGACCGCTTTGTAGGGTTCAGCATAAAATTACTCACATTTCTCATTGACTTGCATTGGACTCGCTACTCTTTACAAATACCCGAGTATTAAGACCTACTCGTTACGGGTATAGCGAGTCTGAATATTTCACTACTCGCTCATCCCTAGTCATGTAATTTAGTTCAGTTGTTCTCAACATATGGTGCACATACCCAATAAACTCAAAGTCAGTGCTGTACAAAACAATTGGACCCAAATGCTGAAAGCTTCTTTACTGAGTTGGGCCTTAGCCATGGAAACACTTATTTGCTTCATGATATAGCAGGCTTTAAGTAGTCTGAGAAGAGCATGCTGGGATGACAATATCTATTGTATGTCCTACCAGCAATCTTCTATGAGCAGATCACTGCTAATAATGGCATAATAGCTGGCAGGCATTAGATCACTGTTCTCTTTCATCTGTATCCAGGGGAACGCTGGGTTTACGAAGATCACATTATTTCAGCTTCCTTCAGAAAAAAAGTAGAAAAGTTTTTTAAAATTAAAATATAAAACAAATAAAGGCAAATAATTAAAAAGAATCAATAAAAAAACAACAACAATGAGAAATAAAAAGGAAATGCTAGCACTTTTGCCCCATCCACTCTGTCATGGCCTATTTTCGATGACATGGTTGCATTTTGTATGTACTATTTTAAGGTGTCCATATCACAGGCTATACAGTATGCAAGATAAAATCCATATGAATTATTGACTGTTATTAGATTTTGTCTCCCTAGAATATTCTTTGTCTGCTCCTACTACAATAAAAATGTTGATACATACAGTGAGTCCCTTACATTTATTTAGCACTAGACAAAAATGTAAAACTGTAAATTTCATGGAAAAGGACAGACACCATGACTGAAATCCAACTAACCCTAGGGATATGAACAGATCAGAAAGTCTGTATTCATTCAGAGGTGTGCCTGTCCTTTTGGTATGGTTCCTGTCAAATATAAAGGATCTACCAGCGAAGGATCCCAATGAAGCTTCTCTCTAGCCCTATTTTCAATTAACATTCATAACATATCACTTTCTTGGGGAACTATGTTGGACCGCTTTGTCTCTCTGGAGTATCTGTTTCAAAATTGTAGAAAAACTGGTGTAGTCTGCATGTATTTTCCTGGTGCTTTTAAATCCATTAGAAAAACCTATCCTAAAAAAAGTCACCAAAATGCTGGATCAACAGAACTATCATAAACGTGATCAAAATGCCACAAACTGAACTATGTTGTATATAGTGAATTTTATATCAGATTGCAGCTGCCTTTATAAGTCTGTGTGGAGGAGTGGGTAGGAGGAAAGAGGTAAACAACACATAAAGACGATGCCACTGCTTTCAAGAAAGCTGTTTTATTGGGTGAAAGAAAACATTTACTGCAAAACAACATCATAGTCTGTTTTCTATCTGTCTCCCTATCTGCTCATCCCATCCACTCCTGCCCTTAGATTTTAATAGGCAACTGCAATCTGATTCTTTATAATTTCTTATACTTCTCCTATATTTTATTTCTGTATAATATATGTCCTGCTTATGAACATGCAAAACACAGAGATAGAAGAACCGAAACCCCTCAAGTCTCTGTTAACTGTGTATTCGAGTTCTCAGAATTTATTCTCTACCCTCTGAGACAACTGAAAACCTGTGAAGAATACAGGATAGAAGTCATATGATTCTCATATACAGATACTATTCCTAATGTGCACACTCAGTACTGCTTATTTTTAAAAAATACGTATGGACAAGGCCAGCACTCCTCTTGTTTTAAATTAATGCTCTCTGCTTCATATTCAAAATTAACAACCTTTCAGTCAACAGCCCATGGGGAACCACACTCACATTACAGAAAATTACATATGAACAAGGGCTGCATTAATTCTAAATTTTGCTTCGAGGGATGTGCCAATTTAATCTTTACAAAACAGGTTGCAATCAGAACTAAACTGCATCCTACCTCTTACCCACTAAATATGAAGCCTGTGACCACCAAGTAAAGATGGACATATCATTGGTGCAACCTGTAAAGCCACACAGGGGTCCAAGAGTTGAGAGTGCCCATTTCCTCATCCAAAGCAGGTGAAATTGTGCATTTTAATGTGCTATTAGACTGCAAAGGATCCATATATTGCTGACTAGAGAAGGAAGAGGGCACAAACCAAAATACAATTGGGATCTGCCTGTTACATACCAGAAAAGTTAAGAGAGTGTGTAAAGAAAGAAGTGTGCAAAGACAATGATCACCTAAAAATGGTTATAGCTTAAAGTATATAGGTAAAGTGCATGAATGATGCAATTTTGGTGCAGACAGTCTTGTGATTTACCGTATATACATTTTACATAGGATGTCCATGTACATGATTCCAGCACTTTACCTATATACCTTGTTTGAGGGACTAGGCATTTTTTATATACAGTAGGATATGTCTTTACATCTCTTGTGCACCTTATCTTATTTGAAGGTTTAGGACACTCAATTCAGTTAAGGAAGTAATTATTTGATCTTTGAGCTGATTTTGTAAGTCCCCTGACCTGACAAAGGCATGAGTAGTGTATAATTTTAAGGGTAGGTTAGGTTTATCATAGAGAGATACACTATTAAAATTGAAATCCAGAAAATCGCAATTATATAAATTTATTTGCGTATGAGAAATACGTATTTGATCCCCTACCAATCATTAAGATATCTGGCTCCTACAGACCAGTTAGATGCTCCTAATCAACTCATTATCTGCATTAAAGACGGATGACCTACATAGTCACCTTTATAAAAGACTCCTGTCCACAGATTCAATTAATCAATCAGACTCTAACCTTTCCAACATGGGCAAGACCAAAGAGCTTTCTAAGGATGTCAGGGACACGATCATAGATCTGCACAATGCTGGAATGGGCTACAAAACTATAAGCAAGATGCTGGGTGAGAAGGAGACAACTTTTGGTGCAATAGTAAGAAAATGGAAGACATACAAAATGAATGTCAATCAAAATTGATCTGGGGCATCATGCAAAATCTCACCTCACAGGATATCTTTGATCATGAGGAAGGTAAGAGATCAGCCTAAAACTATACGGCAGTACCTGTTAATGATCTCAAGGTAGATGGGACCACAGTCACCAAGAAAACTTTTGGAAACACATTACACTGTAAAGGTTTAAAATCCTGAAGTGCCGGCAAGGTCCCCCTGCTCAAGAATGCACATGTGTAGGCCCGTCTGAAGTTTGTCAATGAACATCTGGATGATTCTGTGAGTGATTGGAAGAAGGTGCTATGGTCAGTTGAGACCAAAATTGAGCTCTTTTGCATTAACTCAACTCTCCGTGTTTGGAGGAAGAGAAATGCTGCCTATGACCCAAAGAACACTGTCCCCACTGTCAAGCATGGAGGTGGAAACATTATGTTTTGGGGTGTCTCTCTGCTAAGGGCATAGGACTACTTCACCGCATCAATGGGAGAATGGATAGAGCCATGTACAGTAAAAACCTGAGTGACAACCTCCTTCCCTCCGCCAGGACATTAAAAATGGTTCGTGGCTGGGTCTTCCAGCAAGACAATGATCCAAAACATAAAGCTAAGGCAACAAAGAAGTGGCTAAAAAAGAAGCACATTAAGGTCATGGAGTGGCCTAGCCAGTATCCAGACCTTAATTCTATAGAAAACTTATGAAGGGAGTTGAAACTCCAAGTTGCCAAGCAACAGCCTCAAATTCTTAATGATTTAGAAATGATCTGCAAAGAGGAATGGACCAAAATCCCTCCTGACATGTGCGCAAACCTCATCATCAACTACTAAAAATGTCTGACTGCTGTGCTTGCAAACAAGGGTTTTGCCACCAAGTATTAAGACTTGTTTGCCAAAGGGATCAAATACGTATTTCTCACTGCAAAATGCAAATACATTTATATAATTTATACAATGTGATTTTCTGGATTTTATTTTTTATATTCTATCTCGCAATGTTAAAATTAACCTACCCTTAAAATTATAGACTGTTCATGTTCATCAGTGGGCAAGCTTACAAAATCAGCAAAGGATCAAATAATTATTTCCTTAACTGTATAGGAGGTTACATTTCTTACTCACTTTATTTTGTCTATAACCCTTATCTAAGGTTCTTTCATTTCCATTGCAACATATTCTCTTCAATCGTATGTTTTTATTGACATTAATATGCATCTGTAATATTTTAGTATTTATTTGTTTTCCTATTAACCATCTTGCAGACAGACGGATTTGACCTAAGCATTATAGTGATGTGATCTGGTATATTTTTGCTATAGCCATTTGTGCTTTTTAAATGTTTTTAAATGTTTTGCTTGTCTTTTGTCTGCGTCCGTCAGTGGCACCAAGAGAAGTGAATCAGGAGAGCCTTGGTCCATCCAGGTTCACCTTGTCATGTTTAGATGCATAGCACAATTCTTGATCAAAAACAGTTACGTGCCAAATATTTTTTGTTTGGAATTCATGTAAATATTAATTGCACTTTGTTTTTGATGCATTTTGTTTTTATATAAGCTTATTTTGAAAGCTCACCTAAAACTACAGAAAGACATACTGTAAATGTAATATGCAAGTGCATAGTTTGGCAAAGAAAACATTGGCATTGTCATTTCAAACAAGGCATTGTGTGTGAGACCAGCCTTCAAAATATCTTTTTCTATTTTTTTCTCATGTATTTTTTATCAGCTTCATATGTTAGATACAACTTTTATCTTTTTTTCTTTTTTGTCCAGTTAGAAAAAAAAGTGTAACAGAGATATCATGCCTAAGATTACCTACTATATTAATGACTTTAATATGCAGTCCTGTAAGTCAAAATCATAAAATGAGTCCTTGATGCTGCTAGTGAGATTTTCATATTATCAGAATAACCTTACATTTGTCCATGTATTATAATATAAGACCTACTTGTAAAGTAGAGGATTTCACTTTGTTAGTTAAGATCGGAGTCTTATAAAACTTCCGTCTGTATAAAAGTTCCAGGACTATACCTTTATTAAAAGTTGAACTTTTACAAAATGTCGAAAGTCCAAAATGTTAATAGCTTTTGATATACAAAAGAATTCCATGGCCCTTTTAAGGCTGAAGCAGATATAGAATTGTACTGTAAATGTGCAACAATCATTAAGTGTAGCCGATGGATCAGTTTTAAACTATTTCATCTTTCAGTAAATGGCAATATTACTAAATCAAAGTAAGTTTCTGGAGTAACAATGATGATGAGATCTTGGCTGTGTCAGGGAGAACTTTATTGCATTCTACATACTATATGGCTTTAAAGATACACTTGGTAGCATTCTGTGAGCATTTGTCATTTTTATTATTGATATCTTATTATTTTTTTATCATTTAATGCTTACTTTTATTTTTACAAATGATACTTGCAGAAGAGTAATGCTTAAATAACACTAGAAGCACAGCAAGCTTAATAAAATGTAATAAATGTAGAAGCATCTAATGTAAATTATTAACAATAATGGTTAGATGCATAGAAGCATAAACACTTCGTTCAGGTGGAGAATCCACCATAATCTCAACCCTTATTCCTGCCATGCCCCAAAGCCAACACTAACTGTAACCTCATAACAACACTTTACAACAGAAGTGCTGAAATTGTTGCATAGTAACTTGGAAAAAACACCCCATTTCAAGTTATTCTCAGCTGATGTGCCTATCTGAGAATTTTAGACTAAATAGTATTTTTGGGAAAGTTAGAAAGTCTTTATGGACTTGCCTTTACCAAGTTTTTTCAGCTGACTGTTGTGAAGTCCAAGCATGGGGGGACATACCGCATGTGCACCCTGTGCGGCTGCACCGGGGCCTGGAGGTGGAGGGGGGCCCTGCAGGGTGGCTAATAATGAGGGAGTACCTGTGCCAAAGACACTTCTGAGCAGCAACTGGCGGTGTTGGAGCCCAGGGAATGCAGGAGAAGCCGAGTATAGGCTGAGGCCTAATTGGAGCAAGTTGAAAGGGAACCTTTAACGCCCCAGGTGTTTGCAACTTAAAGATCCGCATTGTGCAGCACTAATGCTGCACAAGAAAAAGGTGGCTCTTTTAATTATGCTCCTTGCACACGCTGAAGTTAACACTTATAAAATGTGTCCCCTCATACCCTGAAACCATCCCGGAGGCAGGACTTTCCTTCTTAATGAAACGCAGCACAGCCGTCATTCACACCCCCTTGGCGCCATGCGCGGTCTCCACAGCATTGTTTGAATCTGTCCCGGAGCCTGCACTGTTATGTTATCTCTTGGCCATGCGAAGTTAGTGCTGCCCGTCTTCAGACATCATTTGTTGTTAGGCTGGCTGCGCCTGTGCAGCCGCCCTGCCAGAGATCCTGCCCCGCAGTGTCTTCTGTTTTTTTCACACTGCAGGCCTGGGAATCATGGGCATGAGCAGTGCATATCTTGGCTTCTCACTCATCTCCTTCCACCTTCTTCAGACTGTGCCGCATCAGCTGATCCCAAATCGTATGCCACGGCCGTGACGCGGCACAATCTGAAGAAGGTGGAAGGAGATGAGTGAGAGGCCAAGATATGCACTGCGCATGCCCATGAATCCCAGGCCCGCAGTGTGAATAAATAAGACACTGCGGGGCGTGATATCAGGCAGGGCGGCCGCACAGGCGCAGCCAGCCTGACAACAAATGATGTCAGAAGACAAGCAGCACTAACTGCGCATTCCCAAGGTTTAACATAACAGCGCAGGCTACGGGACAGATTCAAACAACGCTGAGGAGGCGGCACCCAGGGCCAAGGGGGAGGAATGATGGCTGTGCTGCATCTCATTCCTAAAGTCCCACCTTCAGGACGGTTACATGGCATGAAGGGACACATTTTATAAGTGTTAAGGTCAGCGTGTGCAAGGAGCATAACTAAAAGAGCCACCTTTTCCTTGTGCAGCATTGCTGCTGCTCAAGGTGGCTCTTTCAGATACAAACGCCTGGGGGGAGGGGACAGGTTCTGTTGTGAATTCCGCTCTTGGGCTCCCTCCGGTGGTTGTAAGTGGCACTTTTGTGAGTTCTGCTCTTGGGCTCCCTCTGGTAGTTTTAAGTGGAATGGCTGCTCCTTGGATTTAGCAGTCAGCAGCTGCTTCCACTGATTGTCTATTCTGCTCGGCTATTTAGCCTGGCTCTTTCCTTCAGCTTGTGCCACTTGTCAATGGTTCCTGGTTGGATTCACATCTCTTTGGATTTCCCTGTTATCCTGACCAGTTCAGCAAAGCTAAGTCCTTGCTTGCTCTTTTCTGTCCACAGGTTGTGGACTTATCCGTTCTGTGCTTTCTTTGTTTGTCCAGCTTTTCAGTATGAATTAATTCTGTGTAGCTGGAAGCTCTGGGAAGCAGATTTACCCTCCACGCCTTTAGTCAGGTGTGGAGATATTTGTAAACTCTGTGTGGATTTTTTGTAGTGTTTTATACTGACCGCACAGTATTCCATCCTGTCCTATCTATCTAGCTAGACTGGCCTCCTGTGCTCATCCTGGTTTCATTCTGTGTATGTCTTTTCCCTCTCCACTCACAGTCATTACTTGTGGGGGGCTATCTATCCTTTGGGGATTTTCTCTGAGGCAAGATAGTTTTCCTGTTTCTATCTTTAGGGGTAGTTAGTTCTCAGGCTGTGACGAGGTGCCTAGGGAGTGTCAGGAGCATCCCACGGCTACTTCTAGTGTTGTGTTGAGCTTAGGGACTGTGGTCAGTACAGGTACCACTTCCTTCAGAGCTCGTCCCATGTTGCTCCTAAACCACCAGATCATAACAGTACAAGTGGCCAAAAATGAATTAAATGCATCTCAAAAGAAGGAAAAAATTCTGAGCCATTTTTTTTTCTGTGCTCTGTTCTGTCTTTTTTTTCCTCTTAATCTCTGGGTGGTTCAGGATTTATGCTCTGGCATGGATGTTCAGGGTTTGTTTTCTCGTGTGGATCAACTTGCTGCAAGAGTACAGAGTATCCAAGATTATGTTGTCCAGACTCCAGCTTTGGAGCCTAGAATTCCTACTCCTGTTTTGTTTTTTGGGGACAGATCCAAGTTTTTGAACTTTAAAAATAACTGCAAATTGTTTTTTGCTTTGAAACCCTGTTCTTCTGGTGATCCCATTCAGCAAGTTAAAATCATCATATCCTTGCTGCGTGGTGACCCTCAGGACTGGGCATTCTCCCTTGAATCAGGGGATCCGGCATTGCTGAATGTAGACGCATTTTTTCAAGCGCTCGGATTATTGTATGATGAACCAAATTCTGTGGATCATGCAGAAAAAACCCTGTTGGCCTTGTGTCAAGGTCAGGAAGCGGCAGAATTATACTGCCAGAAATTTAGGAAATAGTCTGTGCTCACTAAATGGAATGAGGATGCTCTGGCTGCTATTTTCATTAAAGGTCTTTCTGAAGCCCTTAAAGATGTTATGGTGGTCTTCCCTACACCTACTGGTTTGAGCGAATCTATGTCTCTAGCCATTCAGATTGATCGGCGTGTGCGCGAGCGCAAAGCTATGCACCATATGGCAGTGTCCTCTGAGCAGAGTCCTGAACCTATGCAATGTGATAGGATTTTGATTAGAACAGAACGGAAGGAATTCAGACGTCAGAATAGGCTGTGTTTTTACTGTGGTGATTCTGCTCATGTTATTTCTGATTGCCCTAAACGTGCTAGGAGGGTCGCTAGGTCTGTTACCATTAGTACTGTACAGCCTAAATTTCTCTTATCTGTGACCCTGATTTGCTCATTGTCGTCCTTTTCTGTCATGGCATTTGTGGATTCAGGCGCTGCCCTGAACTTAATGGACTTAGAATTTGCCAGGTGCTGTGGTGTTTCCTTGCAGCCTTTGCAGAGCCCTATTCCTTTGAGGGGCATTGATGCTACACCATTGGCCAAGGATAAACCTCAGTACTGGACGCAGATGACCATGTACATGGCTCCTGCACATCAGGAAATTTGCCGTTTTCTGGTGTTGCATAACCTGCATGATGTTGTTGTACTGGGTTTTCCATGGTTACAGGAACATAATCCGGTGCTGGATTGGAAAACTATGTCTGTGACTAGTTGGGGTTGTCAAGGGGTACATAGTGACGTTCTTTTGATGTCAATTTCCTCTTCCCCCTCTTCTGAGGTCCCTGAGTTTTTGTCGGATTTCCAGGATGTATTTGATGAGCCCAACTCCAGTTCCCTTCCTCCACATAGGGACTGTGATTGTGCTATTAACTTGATTCCTGGTTGTAAGTTCTCTAAGGGCCGACTTTTCAATCTGTCTGTGCCAGAGCATGCCGCCATGCGGAGCTATGTTAAGGAATCTTTGGAGAAAGGGCATATTCGTCCGTCTTCGTCACCATTGGGAGAGGGTTTCTTTTTTGTTGCTAAGAAGGATGGCTCCTTGAGACCCTGTATAGATTATCGTCTTCTTAATAAGATCACGGTCAAATTCCAATACCCCTTGCCTTTGCTTTCTGATTTGTTTGCTCAGATTAAGGGGGCTAGTTGGTTTACTAAGATTGACCTCCGAGGGGCATATAATCTTGTTCGTATTAAACAGGGTGACGAATGGAAAACTGCATTTAATATGCCCGAAGGCCATTTTGAATACCTTGTGATGCCATTCGGGCTCTCTAATGCTCCATCTGTGTTCCAATCCTTAATGCATGATAATTTCCGCAATTATCTTGATAAATTCATGGTTGTATATTTGGATGATATTTTGATTTTTTCCGATGATTGGGAGTCTCATGTGAAGCAGGTCAGGATGGTGTTCCAGATACTTTATGATAATGCTTTATTTGTGAAGGGGTGTAAGTTCCTATACGGAGTTCAGAAGGTCTCTTTTTTGGGTTTTATTTTTTCTCCCTCGTCTATGGAAATGGATCCTGTTAAGGTCCAAGCTATTCATGACTGGATTCAACCCACATCTGTGAAGAGCCTTCAAAAATTTTTGGGCTTTGCTAATTTCTATCGCCGTTTCATTGCCAACTTTTCCAGTGTGGTTAAGCCCCTTACTGATTTGACGAAGAAAGGCGCTGATGTGACGAATTGGTCCTCTGCGGCTGTTGAGGCTTTTCGGGAGCTTAAACGCCGATTTACTTCTGCCCCTGTGTTGTGTCAGCCGGATGTTTCTCTTCCTTTTCAGGTTGAGGTTGACGCTTCTGAGATTGGGGCAGGGGCCGTTTTGTCCCAGAGGGAGTCTGATGGTTCTTTGATGAAACCGTGTGGTTTTTTTTCCAGAAAGTTTTCGCCTGCGGAACGCAATTATGATGTCGGCAATCGGGAGTTGTTGGCTATGAAATGGGCGTTTGAGGAGTGGCGACATTGGCTTGAGGGAGCTAAGCACCGCCTTGTGGTCTTGACTGATCATAAGAATCTGATTTACCTCGAGTCGGCCAAGCAGCTGAATCCTAGACAGGCTCAATGGTCCCTGTTTTTCTCCCGTTTTGATTTTGTGGTCTCGTATCTTCCGGGATCTAAGAATGTTAAGGCTGATGCCCTCTCTAGGAGTTTTTCGCCTGATTCTCCTGGAGTCCTTGAGCCTGTTGGCATTCTTAAGGAAGGGGTGATTCTTTCTGCCATCTCCCCTGATTTGCGGCGGGTGCTTCGGGAATTTCAGGCTGATAGGCCTGACCGCTGTCCAGTGGGGAAGCTGTTTGTTCCTGATGGATGGACAAGTAAGGTGATTTCTGAGGTTCATTGTTCAGTGTTGGCTGGTCATCCTGGGATTTTTGGTACCAGAGATTTGGTGCTAGGTCCTTTTGGTGGCCTTCTTTGTTGCGCGATGTGCGTGCTTTTGTGCAGTCGTGTGGGACTTGCGCCCGGGCCAAGCCTTGCTTTTCCCGCGCTAGTGGGTTGCTTTTGCCTTTGCCGGTCCCTGAGAGACCCTGGACGCATATTTCCATGGATTTTATTTCGGATCTTCCTGTTTCCCAGAAGATGTCTGTTATCTGGGTTGTTTGTGACCGATTCTCTAAAATGGTCCATCTGGTACCTTTGCCTAAGTTGCCTTCCTCCTCAGATTTGGTTCCGTTGTTTTTTCAGCATGTGGTTTGTTTGCATGGCATTCTGGAGAATATTGTGTCTGACACAGGTTCTCAGTTTGTCTCTAGGTTTTGGCGGGTCTTTTGTGCTAGGATGGGCATTGATTTGTCTTTTTCTTTGGCGTTTCATTCTCAGACTAATGGCCAAACTGAGCGAACTAATCAGACCTTGGAGACCTATTTGAGTTGCTTTGTGTCTGCTGATCAGGATGATTGGGTGGCTTTCTTGCCGTTGGCCGAGTTTGCCCTTAATAATCGGGCTAGTTCGGCTACTTTGTTTTCACCTTTCTTTTATAATTTTGGTTTTCATCCTCGTTTTTCTTCTGGGCTGGTTGAGCCTTCTGATTGTCCTGGTATGGATTCTGTGGTGGACAGGCTGCAGCAGATTTGGACTCATGTGGTGGACAATTTGACGTTGTCTCATGAAAGGGCTCAACGTTTTGCTAACTGCCGTTGGTGTGTTGGTCCCCGGCTTCGTGTGGGGGATTTGGTTTGGTTGTCTTCTCGTCATGTTCCTATGAAGGTTTCTTCCCCTAAGTTTAAGCCTCAGTTTATTGGTCCTTATAAGATTTCTGAAATTATCAATCTGGTGTCTTTTCATTTGGCTCTTCCAGCCTCTTTTGCCATTCATAATGTTTTCCATAGATCTTTGTTGCGGAGATATGTGGTGCCCGTTGTTCCCTCAGTTGATCCTCCTGCCCCGGTGTTGGTTGAGGGAGAGTTGGAATATGAGGTTGAGAAAATTTTGGATTCTCGTTTTTCGAGGCGGAGGCTTCAGTATCTTGTCAAGTGGAAGGGTTATGGCCAGGAGGATAATTCTTGGGTTGTTGCCTCCGATGTCCATGCCACCGATTTGGTTTGTGCTTTTCACTTGGCTCGTCCTGATCTGCCTCGGGGCTCTGGTGAGGGTTCGGTGACCCCTCCTCAAGGGGGAGTACTGTTGTGATTTTCACTCTTGGGCTCCCTCCGGTGGTTGTAAGTGGCACTTTTGTGAGTTCTGCTCCTGGGCTCCCTCCGGTGGTTTTAAGTGGAATGGCTGCTCCTTGGATTTAGCAGTCAGCAGCTGCTTCCACTGATTGTCTATTCTGCTCGGCTATTTAGCCTGACTCTTTCCTTCAGCTTGTGCCACTTATCAATGGTTCCTGGTTGGATTCACATCTCTTTGGATTTCCCTGTTATCCTGACCAGTTCAGCAAAGCTAAGTCCTTGCTTGCTCTTTTCTGTCCACAGGTTGTGGACTTATCCGTTCTGTGCTTTCTTTGTTTGTCCAGCTTTTCAGTATGAATTAATTCTGTGTAGCTGGAAGCTCTGGGAAGCAGATTTACCCTCCACACCTTTAGTCAGGTGTGGAGATTTTTGTAAACTCTGTGTGGATTTTTTGTAGTGTTTTATACTGACCGCACAGTATTCCATCCTGTTTTATCTATCTAGCTAGACTGGCCTCCTGTGCTCATCCTGGTTTCATTCTGTGTATATCTTTTCCCTCTCCACTCACAGTCATTACTTGTGGGGGCCTATCTATCCTTTGGGGATTTTCTCTGAGGCAAGATAGTTTTCCTGTTTCTATCTTTAGGGGTAGTTAGTTCTCAGGCTGTGACGAGGTGCCTAGGGAGTGTCAGGAGCATCCCACGGCTACTTCTAGTGTTGTGTTGAGCTTAGGGACTGCGGTCAGTACAGGTACCACTTCCTTCAGAGCTCGTCCCATGTTGCTCCTAAACCACCAGATCATAACAAGGTTCCCTTTTATTTCTATTGTAGTGTCAGCGTGGCGGTCGCAGGACACATTGCCGGATACACAGCAGAGGAGCTGCTGATGTTACTGAACCCCACTAACACATGAGCAAGTGTTTTTCTCTGTGCAGACAGCACTTCTGAGCACCAACTGGCAGTGTTGGAGCCCAGGGTCAATCAGGGTGTAGGCCGAGGCCTGAATTGGAGCCTGTTTAATATCTGTTGTAGTGTCAGCGTGGCGGTCCCAGGACACATTGCCGGATACACAGCAGGGGAACAGCTGACGTTACTGAACCCCACTAACACAGGAGCAAGTGTTTTTCTCTATGGAGACAGCACTTCTGAGCACCAACTGGTGGTGCTGGAGTCCAGGGTCAATCAGGGTGTAGGCCGAGGCCTGAATTGGAGCCTGTTTAATATCTGTTGTAGTGTCAGCGTGGCGGTCGCAGGACACATTGCCGGATACACAGCAGGGGAACAGCTGACGTTACTGAACCCCACTAACACATGAGCGAGTGTTTTTCTCTGTGCAGACAGCACTTCTGAGCACCAACTGGCAGTGTTGGAGCCCAGGGTCAATCAGGGTGTAGGCCGAGGCCTGAATTGGAGCCTGTTTAATATCTGTTGTAGTGTCAGCATGGCGGTCGCAGGACACATTGCCGGATACACAGCAGGGGAACAGCTGACGTTACTGAACCCCACTAACACATGAGCGAGTGTTTTTCTCTGTGCAGACAGCACTTCTGAGCACCAACTGGCGGTGTTGGAGCCCACGGTCAATCAGGGTGAGGCCGAGGCCTGAACTGGAGCCTGTTTAATATCTGTTGTAGTGTCAGCATGGCAGTCGCAGGACACATTGCCGGATACACAGCAGGGGAACAGCTGACGTTACTGAACCCCACTAACACAGGAGCGAGTGTTTTTCTCTGTGCAGACAGCACTTCTGAGCACCAACTGGCGGTGTTGGAGCCCAGGGAATCCAGGAGAAGCAGAGTGTTGGCTGAGGCCTAATTGGAGCAATTTGAAAGGGAACCTTTATCCCCCTAGGCATTAGTAACTGAAAGAGCCACCTTGTGCAGCAGTAATGCTGCACAAGGAAAAGGTGGTTCTTTTAGTTTTGCTCCTTGCACACGCTGAACTAAACACTTATAAAATGTGTCCCCTCATATTGTGAAAACTTCCCGGAGGTGGGACTTTCCTTCGGAATGAGACGCAGCACAGCCGGCATTCATACCCCCTTGGCGTCGGGCGCCGCCTCCTCAGCGTTATTTGAATCTGTCCCGGAGCCAGCACTATTATGTTAAACCTTGGGCATGCGCAGTTAGCACTGCTCATCTTCTGACATCATTTGGTGTCAGGCTGACTGCGCCTGTGCGGACGCAATGCCCGAGATCACGACCTGCATTGTCTTCTGATTTATTCACACTGTGGGGCTGGGACTCATGGGCATGCACAGTGCATATCTTCGCCTCTCACTCATCTCCTTCCGCCTTCTTCAGACTGCGGCATCACGGCCATGGCATGTGATTAGGGATCAGCTGATGGCGCACAGTGTGAAGAAGGTGGAAGGAGATGAGTGACAGGCAAAGATATGCACAGTGCATGGCCTGAATCCCAGCCCCGCAGTATAAATAAATAAGACAATGCGGGGCAGGATCTCGGGCAGCGCGGCCACACAGGAGCAGTGAGCCTGACATCAAATGATGTCAGAAGACGGGCAGCGCTAACTGCTCATGCCCAAGGTTTAACATAACAGCGCAGGCTCCGGGACAGATTCAACCAACGCTGATGGGGCGGCACCAAGTGTCAAGGGGGTATGAATGCCGGCTGTGCTGCATCTCATTATGAAGGAAAGTCCCAACTCCGGGAACGTTTCATGGTATGAGTGGACACATATTTTATAAGTGTTTAGTTCAGCGTGTGCAAGGAGCAAAAGTAAAAGAGCCACCTTTTCCTGGTGCAGCATTTGTGCTGCACAAGGTGGCTCTTTCAGTTACAAATGCCTGGGGGGACAGGTTCCCTTTAATTTCTGTAGTAGTGTGAGTGTGGATGAAGCAGGAGCAATTGCCGGGTACACAGCAGGGTCTCAGCTGATGTTACTGAAACCCAATAACACTGGGTCATGTGTTGACTGTGCAGATGGCACGTCTGAGCAGCAACTGGCAGTGCTGGAGCCCAGGGATTACAGTTCAGGAACATGAACACAAAAGGAGACCTGGATACTGTTGCCAACCAAGTATTTAATCTGGAAGAGGAATGACAAATTCCAGCAAGATCCAGGCCTTGTTCATTTTCAGAAAAGTAAGCCGGTCAATGTCGGAGCATAGTCGCATGCGATGGTCTGTTAGTACACCACCTGTGGCACTAAAGACGCGTTCCGATAATACACTAGCAGCAGGGCAAGCCAGCACCTCCAATGCATACTGGCTAAGCTCTGGCCATGTATCCATCTTAGAGACCCAAAACTTGAAGGGGGAAGAGCCGTCTGGGAGTACACTGAGAGGGCAAGACATGTAGTCTGTCACCATCTGACGGAAACATTGCCTCCTGCTGACTGGAGCCATCTGTGATGGTGTAGACATTTGTGGCAGGCACACAAAACTTTGCCACAGTTGGGCCATACTGGTCTTGCCTTGTGCTGAGCAACTTCTTCTGCTCCCTGTTTGTGCTGAGCTTCCTCTACTGCCTCGACGCACTGAGCTGCTTTGTAAAGCACTAGCAGCACTGCTCTCAGTTGGACAGGAGAAGATGATGGAATGCACCAGTGTGTCTTGGTACTCCCGCATTTTATGCTCCCGGTTCAACGGTGTTATGAGGCTTTGTAAGTTGTCCCGGTAGCGTGGATCTAGGAGGGTTTACACCCAATAATCAGCCGTGTTGAGAATGTGGGCGATGCGACGGTCATTTCTCAGCCACTGCAGCATGAAATCAACCATGTGCTGCAGACTGCCAACTGGCCAAGAAACGCTGTCCCCTGCTTGAGGCGTGATCTCTGCCTGCTCTGCATCAAAACCTGGCATATGTCCTTCATAGTGGCCCACTCAGTGGTTGTGAAGTCTGAATGGTGCTCAGTGCGACTTCTTTGCTCCTGGTGCAGCTGGTACTCCATTACTGCTGGCTGCAGCTCACACAACCGCTCCAACATATGTAACGTTGAATTCCACCTTGTATGTAGGTCACATATGATGCGATGTTCCGGAAGGCGGAATCGCCGCTGCAGAGCTGCAAGGCGCGACCTTGCCATGCTGGAACGCCGCAAGTAAGCGCACTCTAGGTGGACCTAGTGCAGCAGTGCATCAAGATCCGGATAGTCCCTAAAACAAACTCTGCACGATCAAGTTGAGCACATGTGCCAGACATGGGATGTGAGTGAGGTTGCCTAGGGCCAGAGCTGCCACCAGTTTACGGCCATTGTCACACACTACCATGCCTGGCTGGAGATTCGATTGCACAAACCACACGTCACTCTCCTGCTTGATGGCACTCCAGAGCTCCTGCGCTGTGTGGCTTCAATTCCCAAAAGAAATTAATTTCAGTACGGCCTGTTGACGTTTGGCCACGGCTGTGCTCAGATCGGTCGTAACAGGTAAGCGTTCACGGGTCAAGGTGGAGGTAGACCGTGACGGCTTCTGCAGCGATGATTCAGAGGATCTGGAGTATGAGGAGTAGGCAATGTGTACAGACTGGATTCCTGCAATCCTTGAAGTTGGCAGAACACATACAGCGCAACTCGCAAGATCTGTAACCGGCTCCATAACATTGACCCAATGGGCAGTGAGGGAAAGGTATCGTCCCTGTCCATGGTGACTGGTCCACGCATCGGTGGTGAGGTGGACCTTGCTACTGACGGCGTTTAGTAGCGCATGTTTGATGTTTCCCTCCACATGCTTTTGCAGGGCAGAAACAGCTTGCCTGCTGAAATAAAAGCGGCTGGGCATGTTGTATTGTGGGACTGCCAATGCCATTAAGTTACGGAAGGTGTCAGTCTCCACCAGCCTAAATGAGAGCATTTCAAGGAACAGTAGTTTTGCAATGCCAGCATTCAGAGCCTGTGCTCGGGGGGTGGTTTGCCAAGAATGGCCATCTTTTCTCCCATGCCTGTGCTACCGATGGCTGTAGACTGGGCTGGGAGTGTGAGGATCACTGGAAATGTGGTGCTGTGGGTAGAATTACACTGGGTCTTTGGACAACAGTGCCAGAGGTTCTTCCATGGCGATCCTGTGAGGAAGCCGAACCAGCTGTGTGTGAGCTGGAGGAAGAGGCTACAACACGAGCTGAAGAGGTGGTAGGTGCCACTGTTGGTTAGCCTAGGTCTTTAGTGTGTTTTTGTAATTCCACCACGTGCTTCGTCTGCACATGTTTCCACATATTTGTGGTATTGAGGTTGCTGACACTTTTCCCTCTTTTGACTTTCTGATGACACAGCTTGCATTTGACAAAGCAAATGTCATCTGCAACTGTGTCAAAAAAGGACCAGGCACTGCAAGTCTTGGGAGCACCTGTTTTGGCTTTTGGAAGAGGCATGCTCCTAATGGGTGCCGAAGTGGAGGCTACAGGCAACGCAGTCTTCCCCCTCCCTCTCCCTCTTTGGGCTGTTCGGGGAATCTCTTCCTCAGAGCTGCTCCCACCACCTTCCTGTACCTCACACCATGATGGGTCAAGGACTTCATCATCTACACTACCCTCTTCCACCAAATGCTTCTCCTGGGTAGTCTCGGCAGCACAGTACGCACCAAAAAGTGGCACCTGAGTCCCATCATCAGATGCGTACTGCGGTGTGGTGATCGGAGGCACTGGCCCACCCGCCTCTTCAGAGTTATAGAGACAAATCTGTTGGGCATCACTGCCTGCTGCCTCTTCTTCCATTTCTCCAATGCTGCTTGGCTGGCCCCCTCTTTCCAAGCCAAGAGATTCAGAGAACAGAAGTAGAGATGGCTCCTGTCCTGGGCTCTCTGACTGCCTGGGCAATTTGGCAGGTGGTGAAGAGACAGATGGGTGCTCTGCAGTGCTCTGTGCCTGAGAGGATGTGGCACTAATTGAAGTTGATGCTTTAGCTGCCATCCATCCGACAACGGCTTCAATTTGTTCCACCCGCAGCAGCGGGGTACGGTGATCTCCTACAAAACTGCGCATGAAGGACTGTTCCGAGCTGAAACTGGGGGATGATGAGTCACTGGTGCCCGCAGCAGGCACAGAATCCCCACATCCTCTCCCTGCTCCACTCCCACGACCACGTGCCTTACTCCCTGCCTTCTTCATCTTGGTAGACTGATAAAGATAGGCAGAAAAGTACTAAGGGCTTAGTGTGCTTATTCCTGAACAGCGCCTAACAGGTATAAGAAACACTAATTTTCTAAAGTGTGGACTAGACTTTAATATGAGGTAATGTGGCCTACACAACTGTAGAGTGGAGTGTTTGGTGAACTTTATTAACTTTGTGTTTTTTTCGCATAACAGGCTACAGGGTGAGCTGCACTCGCACACAGACAATGCAGACAGCCGTGAACGGCGCTGCAAGGCCAAAAAAGCTCCTCTATGTAATCCTATATAGTGTTTTTCCACAATCTAGCAGGATATGGATGGAAACCCACTAATAGGATAAGTTTGAAAAAATGTGCAAAAGGCAGCACTAATTGAAAAAAGTACAATGGAACAGTTTGAAGCAGTGATGCACCCTGAGCTGACTACCACCAGCTGTGGTGGCAGAACAGACTAGAGAGTGAGCTGTACTCACACACAGACCGTGTAGACAGCCGTGAACGGCGCTGCAAGGCCAAAAACAGCTCCTCTATGTAATCCTATATAGTGGTTTTCCACAATCTAGCAGGATACGGATGGAAAACCACTAATAGGAGAAAAACAGGCAAAATGTGCTGCAGGCAGCATTAATGCAAAAAAGGACAATTGAACAGTATGAGCCAGTGACACACGCTGAGCTGACTACAACCAGCGGTGGCTGTAGAGCAGACAACAGCCTGAGCTGCACTCACACAGAGACCTTGCAGAGAGCTGTGAACAATGCTGCAAGGCAAAAACAAGATTCTCACATAGCGGTTGCTAAATTAGCCTGGGTAAAGCACAATGAAGCAAATCGCTATCTCTAAACTGGCCCTCAGTCAGAACACAGCGTCCTGTCCCTAACTGAATTCACAGCAGAGTGAACCCAAAATGGCAGCGGCGACTTTTATAGTGCATAATGACATCATTCCAGCAGCCAATCACAGCCATGCCAGTAGTTGCATGCCTACCATGCAGAACAGGATGTGCCCACTTCTAATCATTCCTCATTGGCTGAATTCTGGCTCTTTGAATTATGGGAACTTCCGATTCCAGTATCCGATATAGTGAGAATATCGGAACTCGGTATCAGAATTCCAATACCGCAAATATCAGCTGATACCCGATCGGAATGCTCAACACTACTCTCTAGTTATATATGGTGTCATCCCTTATTATATAGCTTCCTCTGCTTTTATGTACAATACTGTCTCTTACATAGTGTATTCTTGTTAATTTTGTTATTAACAGTGCCCTCTTTTATTACATAGTCCCCTCTCTTTATAGATGACTGCTGATGGAGGAGCCGGTGACCAAACGACCATTCCATCAGCTCATCCATTAGAAAAGAAGCTTTCCCATGCTCCATCAGCCATGATTGCATTATACAGCTATCAAGACAGGACATAAGTAATAAAAACAGGGCTCTATATAATCCAATATGTAAGGGACGGTGCTGTACAAAACAAGAGAGGGCACTGTATAATAAGGTATGGCAAAATACATAATAAAGGAGACTATGTAATAAACACTGCTCCAAAAAATAAAGGGAACACTTTAACAACAGAATATAACTCCAAGTAAGTCAAACTTCTGTGAAATCAAACTGTCCAACTTATGAAGCAACACTGTTTGACAATCAATTTCACATGGTGTTGTGCAAACGGAATAGACAATAGATGGAAATTATTGGCAATTATCAAGGCAATCAAGGAGTGGTTCTGCAGGTGGGAACCACATCGCAGTACCAATGCTTTCTGGCTGATGTTTTGGTCACTATTGAATGTTGGTTGTGCTTTCACACTCATGGTAGCATGAGATAGACTCTACAACCCACACAAGTGGCTCAGGTAGTGCAGCTCATTCAGGATGGCACATCAATGCAAGCTGTAGCAAGAAGGTTTGCTGTGTCTGTCGGCATAATGTCCAGAGGCTGGAGGCACTACCATGAGACAGGCCAGTATACCAGAAGACATGGAGGGGGCCATGGGAGGGCTACAACCTAGCCGCAGGGCTGCTAACTCAGCCTTTGTGCAAGGAGGAACAGGAGGAGCACTGCCAGAGCCCTGCAAAGTGACCTCCAACAGGCCACAAATGTGCATATTTCTGCACAAATGGTTAGAAACCGACTCCAACAGGATGGTATGTGTCCCAACGTCCACAGATAGGGGTTGTGCTCACAGCCCAAAACCATGCAGGACGCTTGGCATTTGCTTCAGAACACCAGGATTGGCAAATTTGCCACTGGCATCCTGTGCTCTTCACAGATGAAAGCAGATTCACACTGAGCACATGTGACAGACTTGACAGAGTCTGGAGATGCCATGAAGAGCGATCTGCTGCCTGCAACATCCTTCAGCATGACCTATTTGGCAGTGAGTCAGTAATGGTGTGGGGTGGCATTTTTTTGAAGGGCCGCACAGCCCTCCATGTGCTTGCTAGAGGTAGCCTGATTGACATTAGATACCGAGATGAGATCCTCAGACCCTTTGTGAGACCATATGCTGGTGCGGTTGACTCTGGGTTCTTCCTATTGCAGGACAATGCTAGACCTCATTTGGCAGGAGTGTGTCAGCAGTTCCTGCATGATGAAGGCATTAACGCTATGGAGTTCTCCATATCTGAATCCGATTGAACACATCTGGGACATCATGTCTCGCACGATCCACCAATGTCACATCGCACCACAGACTGTCCAGGAGTTGGCGGATGCTTTAGTCCAGGTCTGGGAGGAGATCTCTCAGGAGACCATCCGCTGCCTCATCAGGAGCATGCCCAGGCATTGTAGGGAAGTCATACAGGATGTGGAGGCCTCACACACTACTGAGCATCATTTCCTTGTTTTGAGGCATTTCCACTGAAGTTGGATGAACCTGTAACTTCACTTTGCATTTTGATTTTGAGCATCACTCCAACTCCAGACCTGTGGGATTTTAGTGTTCCTTTTTTTTGAGCTATATATATATATATATATATATATATATATATATATATATATATATATATATATATCTATATCCACGGAGGTCTGGAGTTGGAATGATGATCAAAGTGGAAAATGAAGTTACAGGCTAAACCAACTTCAGTGGAAATGCTTCAAGACAATGAAATGATGCTCTGTAGTGTGAGTGTGGCCTCCACATGCCTGTATGACCTCCCTACAAGGCCTGGGCATGTTCCTGATGAGGCAGCAGATGATCTCCTGAGGGATCTCCTCCCAGACCAGGACTAAAGTATCTACCAAATCCTGGACAGTCTGTGGTGCAACGTGACATTCGTTGATGGTGTGACGCATGATGTCCCAGATGTGTTCAATCAGATTCAGGTCTGGGGAACGGTCGAGCCAGTCCACAGCTTCAATGCCTTCATCTTGCAGGAAATGGTGACATACTCCAGCCACATGAGGTCTGGCATTGTACTGCATCAGGAGGAACCCAGGGCCAACTGCACCACTATATGATCTCACAAGAGGTCTGAGGATCTCAGCTCGGTACCTAATGGCAGTCAGGCTACCTCTGGCGAGAACATGTAGGGCTATGTGGCCCTCCAAAGAAATGCCACCCCACACCATTATTAACCCACTGCCAAGCCGGTCATGCTGAAAGATGTTGCAGGCAGCAGTTCGCTCTTCACGGTGTCTCCAGACTCTGTCACGTCTTTCACATGTGCTTAGTGTAAACCTGCTTTCATCTGTGAAAAGCACAGGGCACCAGTGATGAATTTGCCAATCCTGGTGTTCTATGGCAAATTCCCAGCATCCTGCATGGTGTTAGGCTGTGAGCACAGCCCCCATCTGTGGATGTCGGGCACTCAGACCATCCTCATGGTGTCTATATCTAACTGTTTGTGCAGACACATGCACATTTGTGGCCTGCTGGAGGTCACTTTGCAGGGCTCTGGCAGTGTTCCTCCTTTTCATTTTTGCTCAAAGGCTGAGGTTCCGGTCCTACTGCTGGGTTGTGGCTCTCCTACGGCCCCCTCCATATCTCCTGGTGTACTGTCCTGTCTCCTGGTAGCACCTCAGCCTCTGGACACTATGCTGACAGACACAGCAAACTTTCTTGCCACAGCTCGCATTGATGTGCCATCCTGGATGAGCTGCACTACCTGAGCCACTTGTGTGGGTTGTAGACTTCGTCTCATGCTACCACTAGTGTGAAAGCACAACCAACATTCAAAAGGGACCAAAACATCAGCCAGAAAGCATTGGTACTGAGATGTGGTCTGTGGTCCCCAACTGCAGAACCACTCCTTGATTGTGTCTTGATAATTGCCAATAATTTCCATTGTTTTCTATTCCATTTGCACAACTGCATGTGAAATTGATTGTCAAACAGTGTTGCTTCCTAAGTGGACAGTTTGATTTCACAGAAGTTTGATTTACTTGGGGTCATATTATGTTGTTGTAAATTTGGCTGCTGTCACACATTAAAAGACTCTTTTTATTGCAAAAATAATAATTTTTTTTTTATACCGTTCCGTGTATGGTAAAATTGATAAGGCTGCTTTATTCTTCAGGTCAGTACGATTACAGCGATACCACATTTATATAAATGTTTTATGTTTTGTCATTTTTACACAATAAAAACTATATTATAGAAAAAATATTTTTTTTGCATCGCTTTATTCTGAGTGCTATAACTTTTTTATTTTTCTGCTGACAGAGCTGTATGACAACTTGTTTTTGCTGGAGAAGATGATGTTTTCAGTTGCATCATTTTTATTATCATTTGTCTTTTGATTGTGTTTTATTGCACTTTTTGTTCAGCAGTATGATAAAGCATTGTTTTTTGTTTATTTTTGACGGTGTTCACCAAAGGGCTTAACTAATGGGACAGATTTATAGGTCAAGTCGTTTCGGATGCAGCAATACCAAAGATGTGCGCTTTTATTGTTGTTTTTTTTCCATAAAGAAATGTATTTATTGGATTAATAAGTTATTTGTTATTTGGGGGGGATTTTTAAAAAAATATTTTTACTAGTGATGAGCGAATATATTCGGTACTCGAGATTTGCCGAGCACGCTCGGGTGTCCTCCGAGTATTTGTAAGTACTCGGAGAGTTAGTTTTCAGCACCGCAGCTGAATGATTTACATCTCTTAGCCAGCTTGATTACATATGGGGATTCCCTAGCAACCAGGCAACCCCCACATGTACTTATGTTGGCTAATAGATGTAAATCATTCAGCTGCGGCACTAAAAATTAATTCTCTGAGGACTTACAAATACTTCGAAGACACACGAGCTTGCTCGAGAAATCTCGAGTACCGAGTATATTCGCTCATCACTAATTTTTACACATTTTAATAGCTTTTTTTACATTGTCCCAGGATGGGACATCTCTGTTCAGTAACAGATCGCTTTTCTGATACTCTGCAATGATTCTACACTGCAAAGCATCAGAGCAGCATCTGACAGGCAAGCAGTAGGTGTGCCAGCTCATCATCTTAGCAGGAGCACACAAACCATCTTCCCTGTAGGACACTACAGGACCTTACGGCCATCTTGCGGCTGTGGGTCACCATGGAGACCCTCAGCACAATGCGAACAGTTGACAGCGGTATCGGAGGTGTTAAACGCCCCTATCTTGGAAGTTGCTGCAAGGTATCAGCTCTCACATAGAACTAACACCTGCAACAGATCATGGCACTGCTTAGCATAACCTAGCACAATCACAGCGCTATACTGTACATGTACTGCACTTTGCGGAAACGCAGCTCCAGCAGTACAGCACATGTCGGGAAGGGGTTAATTCATTCAAACAAATTATTAAATGATTCGGGAGAAGGGATTGCACAAGAATTAAAATGCATAATTTAGGGGTTAACATAAATGTGCAAAATTAAAATGAATACAAAAATCATGATGAAGTACCGTATATAATCGAGTATAAGCCGAGATTTTCAGCCCATTTTTTTGAGCTAAAAGTCCCCCTCTCGGCTTATACTCGAGTCATAACCAGGGGTCGGCAGGTGACGGGGAGCGGAGGCTGTCTAATTATACTCACCTGCTCTGGCGCGGTCCCTGTAGGTCCCTGGCTCCCCGATGCCCCAGCTTTTTCCTGTACTGAGCAGTCACATGGTACCGCTCATTAAAGTAATGAATATGCTGCTCCACCTCCCATAGGGGTGGAGCCGCATATTCATTACTGTAATGAGCGGTAACAGTGACCGCTCAGTACAGGAAGAAGCTGCTGCGCTGGGGAAGCAGGGAGTGCACAGCGCCAGGAGCAGGTGAGTATAATGGGGAGGGGGTTAGTGGTTAGTGCATGCTCTTTGCCTGAACGTCAGTGCAGAAGACGCTGAAGATGGAGCGGCGCCGGAATGAAGTCAGGTGAATATTGAAAGTGTCGGAGGCCTGAGAGACGGAGAGGTGAGTATATGATTTTTTTTATCGCAGCAACAGCAAATGGGCAAGTGTCTGTATGGAGCATCTTATATGGCCATAACATTTGTGCAGCATTATATGGGGCAAGTGTCTGTATGGGGCCATAATCAATGTTTGTGCAGCACTATATGAGGCGAGTGTCTGTATGAAGCATCTTATGGTGCCATAATCAACATTTGTGCAGCATTGTATGGGGCAAATGTCTGCATGGAGTATCTTATTTGGCCATAATGTTTGTGCAGCATTATATGGGGCAAGTGTCTGTATGGAGCATCTTATGGGGCCATAATCAACGTTTGTGCAGCACTATATGGGGCAAATATCTTTATGGAGCATCTTATGGGGCCATAATTAACGTTTGTGCAGGATTGTATGGGGCAAATGTCTGTATGGAGTATCTTATGGGGCCATAACGTTCGTGCAGCACTATATGGGGCAAGTATCTTTATGGAGCATCTTATGGGGCCATAATTAACGTTTGTGGAGCACTTTATGGGGCAAGTGTCTGTATGGACATCTTATGGCGCCATAATCAAGGTTTGTGCAGCACTATATGGGGCAAATATCTTTATGGAGCATCTTATGGGGCCATAATCAACATTTGTGCAGCATTATATTGGGCAAATGTGTCTATGGAGCATCTTATGGGGCCCTTATTACCCTTTATGCAGGATTATATGGGGCATATTTTAATATGGAGCATCTTATGGGGCCATCATAAACTTTATGGACCATTATATGGGGCTCCTGATTCAATATGGATATTCAAAAACTCTTAACCTACTGATGTCTCAGTTAATTTTACTTTTATTGGTATCTATTTTTACTTTTGACATTTACCAGTAGCTGCTGCATTTCCCACCCTAGGCTTATACTCGAGTCTTTAAGTTTTCCCAGTTTTTTGTGGTAAAATTAGGGGGGTCGGCTTATACTCGAGTTGGCTTATACTCGAGTATATATGGTACTGACATATATATGCATGGCCAATTAATTACATGAAATGTCCTAATCTGTAAACATATTAATAAAGTGACTCGTGAATAAAAAATTATAATGGTAAAATATGACTCAATAAAGAGATCAGATAGCCTTGTTAATAAAAAATGAAACCCCAATGTTATAAAGTAATGTTACGTGTGCTACCTGTCACTACCGGACGCTATTTGATCTTTAGCATTCTTATATACTTTAGCATTCTTGTTACTTGTTGCCTTACATCTCCCACTGCAAGTACACTACTCCCTTGTTGAAACGTCACCATTAAGGTGGAAATGCGTTGGGTTGGATTTTTGTTTTGTGGATCACATAGAGTAGTATGCACCTGGGTACCTCCCTTATCAGGGCATGAGTCATGACATGGGGCACAACAGAACTGTATAGGACCTGTTACCATCCATCCCCCTCATCTGATGCTCATGGAACTCCATGGACTGCTACATCTTTTCATTTGGTTTGGGTGAAATCTATACATTTATTATCTATTAGGCTAATGTTATACATTCCATTGTTTTGTACCTAAGTGATAACTGTGAGCAAAATACCCATATGGATATAATGGATGATTATGCCTTAACGTTTGGTTTTAGTTTTATGTTACAGTATTCTGCGTTATAACTTGGAAATTTCTCTGTAGTTTTTAATAGTAATATTAAGGGTTATATTTTAATAGAGTCTCTCCATGATACTTACCCAGTATAAGCACATTTATAAACACTGCACAACTGCAACTGATAATACATAAAGGGAGCAAGCAAATATTGCAATGAAACAAAGAGGGATACCCTACAAGTCTGATCAATGCAACCTATAAATATGCATCAGATTTCACAAAAGAGTTTTATCTATTTTACACCCCTGTGTTAAAGGGACACTGTCACCTGAATTTGGAGGGAACAATCTTCACCAAGGAGGCGTGGTTTTCGAGTGTTTGATTCACCCTTTCCTTACCCGCTGGCTGCATGCTGGCTGCAATATTGGATTGAAGTTCATTCTCTGACCTCCATAGTACACGCCTGCACAAGGCAAGATTGCGGGTCAAAAGTGCAGGTGGTGAGGTGTGATCTTGACAGGAGGGTGGAGAGCTGATCTTCTGTCATGGTGGAGAAGCTGGTTTTGGATAAACATTGGATGTACAAATTATGTACCTTAAAGTGAATCTGTCAGCAAATTTTTGCTAAGTATTCTGAGGACAGAATGATGTAGGAGTTAAAACACTGAATTTTGTGATATGTCACTTGTTAGGCTATTAGCTGTTTACTTACAATTAAGGTTTTATCATCACTATATATTGTCACTGATGGACTAGGTCTCATGGGACTTATAGTCTGATAGTCTGACTATGCCCCCTCCTGTGATAAGCAACTCACTGTGATGTGGTTTGGGCGGAGTTAGGTTTCTGATCTCCTCTACATGCTACATCTAAAAGCTGTGATTGTATCACGACTGCTGCACCCAGTAAACTGGAGTCACTGTAATCAGCGTCTCTTTTCCTATATTATGCTGCACTCAAATGAGGTCATGAAAACCTTGGATACCTGGTGATAGATTCCCTTTAAAACCTTAGAGTTTGAACAAAGTGACCATAGTGATAATATAGCATCATTTAGGAGATGAAAGTAGCCCCAAAACAATTCTTGATGAGAAAGAATCTAAAATGATTATGCAATTCTGATGTGTTATAAGTCTCAAACATCATAATCTCCATGTGTTACCCTTCTAGAGGGATCATAAGAAGATAATGATTCTTATAGAGGGGAACCTCTTGAAACACATGTGTATTATAAAAGCGCTATATTACTTTGCTCCGTAATAATGGTAAGGAGGACATCCACAAGTATCTTTTGGTAACTATGACCCTCTTTGGCCTCTGAGGCCAAGACTGGTGTACAAGCATTGCCTTGTTGCTCAAAAACTGGATTTCTTAAGGCATGCCTTGAGAATTTACTGACTACACAAAATGCCTAATGGCTATCTGCTTCACATTTCCATGTCTGCGTGCTTTGAATAAAGTGATTATTCAATAATTCGGCTGGTGAAGGTCATATCTCTCTTGCTTTTGCTTTGGATATAAAAACTAAATCATGTGAAATACATCGATGTTCCACTATTTTTGTATGGAAAGATGACAATATTCCAAACCGGGATCTTGTGCAACTGTATACAAAACAATGCCAAGGGAGTAAAATTATTGTTTTTATCTAGAAATTGAATAAAATTGAACTTTTGGTTACCTCAATCTCTTTTTGTGATAATTGAAGATTATCCACTTCTTTAAAAAGTGCATAAAAACTTCCTGTCACAAAAAAACTGCAAATAAATATTTCATATGTGCTCCACATTTGCAAGTACAAGTACAAGATGCTGCATGACTGTGCTTTAGGATATTTAACCACAAGAGACTACAGTTGGAAAAAAGCACATGTCTATGAAGTGCAACTGAGGTCTCATGACCAGAGGTTCCTTCCCTGTCCCTAATGCTAGGGTCAACCTAGCTCGCCCTGTTCCCTGGATTACTTCTCATGGTGAAGGCGCCAGGGCCACATACCTTGCCTTAGTTGTCCCTCAGTCTGCACCCTTCCCCAAACCAGGGAAGAGGGGAGTAGTGGTGTACTGTTAGACACCAACCAGAATAACAAATTAATACAAACAGGGATAAAGGATAACACCAATCATACAAAAATACTCACATAAACAACAGAGGTAAGCACCGGGAAGTGAAGAATGGGGTAAAACAAAAATAGGAGAATGAGGGGAATTAACACACAACCAAAACCTAGCAACAGTCTCAAATAAATCCATCAGAAGCCTTCTCAAACAACAACCGCAACCCACCATCTCCTAACTGTACAGCATAAGCTCTGGCAATAAGTGCTAGCCAAGGCCCAGATTATATAGGAGATGGAAGTGGCTAACAGTGAACAGTTGAGAGCCTTAATGCAGGAAAGCTTCCAGGAGCTATCAACTGAGCAGATTAACATCTATACTGCTAAAGGAAACCTGCAATGTTTAAGAAGAAGTTAAAGTACTTCTAAATAGTGATGAGCAAACATGCTCGCCACTACTCGTTACTCGCCCGAGTATCAGTGTATTCGGTGTACTCGGCGAGCACCGAGCATTTCCGGGATTATTCAACGGTAACTGATGTCTCATCCCAGCATTTTTGTTGGACTTTGGAGACCCAATCACGCTGCAGGGATTGTCTGCCAGGCCATGAAATGCCGCAGTCATCTTTGTTGTGGTCGTGCAGTGATTGGCTTGGCACAGCACCATCCAAAGTATAAGACACCTGGCGCCGCGGTGCTCGCCGCATTCAGCTCTGGATTCGGCGAGAGTAGGGAGAGCTACTGCCGAGAAAGGGTCAGAATCGTGGTTTTAATAGTTAGTGTAGGTCTGCAACTGTTAATTCCACAACTTCTCAGAAACCAACAGTCCATTTTAGGGCTAATACGTGGGTCCCGAAATTGCAGTACTAGGTAGGCAGGGCACGGCATATCCACATCAGTGCAAGGCCTGCAGGCACTCTATGTGCGTCCATTGGTCCCACCGCATCCTTCCCAAAGCTCAATTACTGTCTGCTGCTGCTTATTTACTATATACCTAGTTGCAGTTTTCTTTTTTTTTTCTAAACATTCACCCCCCAAAAAAAATGTACAGTCTGTCCTGTCAGACTAATGCCTGTTTAAAAATCATAGTGTTTCAGGCATACGTTGCATAGTTGTGTGTGCTAGCCTTGTGCCACTGTTTTTTTTTTTTAATTCATACAAAAGCCCCCCAAAAACTAATATAGTCTGTTATGTCAGGCTGAATCCTGGTGTATCTGTTTTTGAAAAAACGTATTTCCACAGGCATATGTAGCATAGTTCTGTGTGCTAGCCTTGGTCAATTTTTTTGTTTACATTCACCGAAAAGCAAAAAACACATTAATACAGTCTGTTAAGTCAGACTGAATCCTGGTGTATCTGTTTTTGAAAAATCAAATTTCTGCAGTAGCATAGTTCTGTGTGGTAGCCTTGTGCCACATTTTTTTGGTTTTAAATTCACAAAAAACAAAAAAGGCATCATATATCTGCGTGCTTCAAGTTTGGGCAATTTAGACTGGTTTTCCACTGTTTTTGCTGTCTGTGACTCTACTTATATAAAGCACTATGTTGCATTTAAAAAATACAGGCCACATATTTGGCAGTGTTGTATTTCCGTGACAGGCCTCTTATATCTGCGTGCTCCAAGTTTGGGCATTTTAGGCCATTAGTCCAGTTTTTTTCCAGTCTGTTAATCTACTTATATACAGCACTATTTTGTATAAAAAAAAAAATACAGGCCACATATTAGGCAGTGTGGTATTTCCGTGACAGGCCTCATGTATCTGCGTGCTCCAAGTTTGGGCATTTCAGGTCATTAGTCCAATTATTTCCAGTCTGTTTCTCTGCTTATATACAGCAAAATTTTGCATAAAAAAATACAGGCCACATATTTGGCAGTATGGTGTTTCCGTTACAGGCTTCATATATCTGCATGCTCCAAGTTTGGGCATTTTAGGCTGGTTTTCCACTGTTTTGGTGTCTGTGACTCTACTGTGAGCAGTATTGTGAGCAGTTTTTGACTACCAACATCAACAAGACCGTCGATATTCAAGTCAAACTCCACACATAAGACCTCAGGAGTGGACATGGATGTCAGACATATGTACCATCCTCCAAAACTTTGAAGACTGCACCAAGTTGGTGAGCGACGATGACGCCATAATTAGCATCACCATGCCTCTTCTCAGCATTCTGAAAACCTCTCTGCTCACAATTAAATAGGATGCATTGCAGGCAGAGCACGAGGACATTTAGCAAGGAACCATACAGGGGGATTACACTCAGCCCAGCCTCATGTCTTTTCAACATGGATTGATAGGCAATGAGGAGGAGGAGGAACAGGAGCTACTTTCATTTGCTATAGACAGTACTACAAGCACAGCTGTAATACCATCTGTTCAGCGGGGATGGCCTGAGGACAGGGAGGAGGAGGAGGAGGACAGCATGGTCAGCCGTCCTGTTGGTGAGGACACGGATTTCTTGCCTGTTAGCAGTCTGGCACGCATGGCTGACTTTATGTTGCGCTGCATTTCACGTGACCATTAATGCAAGAAGAAAAACTGGCGCACTACCTATGTATAATATACTATTTCAGGGGTGCAAATCAGTGGTAATGAAATCTGTAGAAACAAAAGGTGCAAGAAAACCACTAAAGGAAATGCACACCACTGCTCAATAAATGTATATAAAAAGGTAAACTTTTATTGACAATACCTGTTAAAACCAATTAAAAACAATAACAATAATAATCAATTCCCCCTACCATGATCCTGCAAATAAACAGGTATATGGATATACAATGCCTACAAGTAGTATTCAACCCCCTGCAGATTTAGCAGGTTTAATAAGATGCAAATAAGTTAGAGCCTTCAAACTTCAAACAAGAGCAGGATTTATTAACAGATGCATAAATCTTACAAACCAAAAAGTTTTGTTGCTCAGTTAAATTTTTATAAATGTTAAACATAAAAGTGTGGGTCAATTATTATTCAACCCCTAGGTTTAATATTTTGTGGAATAACCTTTGTTTGCAATTACAGCTAATAATCGTCTTTTATAAGACCTGATCAGGCCGGCACAGGTCTCTGGAGTTATCTTGGCCCACTCCTCCATGCAGATCTTCTCCAAGTTATCTAGGTTCTTTGGGTGTCTCATGTGGACTTTAATCTTGAGCTCCTTCCACAAGTTTTCAATTGGGTTAAGGTCAGGAGACTGACTAGGCCACTGCAACACCTTGATTTTTTGACTCTTGAACCAGGCCTTGGTTTTCTTGGCTGTGTGCTTTGGGTCGTTGTCTTGTTGGAAGATGAAATGACGACCCATCTTAAGATCCTTGATGGAGGAGCGGAGGTTCTTGGCCAAAATCTCCAGGTAGGCCATGCTATCCATCTTCCCATGGATGCGGACCAGATCGTCAGGCCCCTTGGCTGAGAAACAGCCCCAGAGCATGATGCTGCCACCACCATGCTTGACTGTAGGGATGGTATTCTTGGGGTCGTATGCAGTGCCATCCAGTCTCCAAACGTCACGTGTGTAGTTGGCACCAAAGATCTCGATCTTGGTCTCATCAGACCAGAGAACCTTGAACCAGTCAGTCTCAGAGTCCTCCAAGCGATCATGAGCAAACTGTAGACGAGCCTTGACATGACGCTTTGAAAGTAAAGGTACCTTACGGGCTCGTCTGGAACGGAGACCATTGCGGTGGAGTACGTTACTTATGGTATTGACTGAAACCAATGTCCCCACTGCCATGAGATCTTCCCGGAGCTCCTTCCTTGTTGTCCTTGGGTTAGCCTTGACTCTTCGGCCAAGCCTGGCCTCAGCACGGGAGGAAACTTTCAAAGGCTGTCCAGGCCGTGGAAGGCTAACAGTAGTTCCATAAGCCTTCCACTTCCGGATGATGCTCCCAACAGTGGAGACAGGTACGCCCAACTCCTTGGAAAGGGTTTTGTACCCCTTGCCAGCCTTGTGACCCTCCACGATCTTGTCTCTGATGGCCTTGGAATGCTCCTTTGTATTTCCCATGTTGACCATGTATGAGTGCTGTTCACAAGTTTGGGGAGGGTCTTAAATAGTCAGAAAAGGCTGGAAAAAGAGATAATTAATCCAAACATGTGAAGCTCATTGTTCTTTGTGCCTGAACTACTTCTTAATACTTTAGGGGAACCAAACAGAATTCTGGTGGGTTGAGGGGTTGAATAATAAATGACCCTCTAAAAAGACTTTTCACAATTTAAAAAAAAAATAAACAAAGAAATAACATTCTTTTTTGCTGCAGTGCATTGTGGTTTTAAATTCCCAAAAAACAAAAAAGGCGTCATATATCTGCGTGCTTCAAGTTTGGGCAATTTAGACTGGTTTTCCACTGTTTTTGCTGTCTGTGACTCTACTTATATAAAGCACTATATTGCATTTAAAAAATAAAGGCCACATATTTGGCAGTGTTGTATTTCCGTGACAGGCCTCTTATATCTGCGTGCTCCAAGTTTGGGCATTTTAGGCCATTAGTCCAGTTTTTTTCCAGTCTGTTAATCTACTTATATACAGCACTATTTTGTATAAAAAAATAAATACAGGCCACATATTAGGCAGTGTGGTATTTCCGTGACAGGCCTCATATATCTGCGTGCTCCAAGTTTGGGCATTTTAGGTCATTAGTCCAATTTTTTCCAGTCTGTTTCTCTGCTCATATACAGCAAAATTTTGCATAAAAATATACAGGCCACATATTTGGCAGTATGGTGTTTCCGTTACAGGCTTCATATATCTGCATGCTCCAAGTTTGGGCATTTTAGGTTGGTTTTCCACTGTTTTGGTGTCTGTGACTCTACTGTGAGCAGTGTTGTGAGCAGTTTTTGACTACCAACATCAACAAGACCATCGATATTCAAGTCAAACTCCACACATAAGACCTCAGGAGTGGACATGGATGTCAGACATATGTACCATCCTCCAAAACTTTGAAGACTGCACCAAGTTGGTGAGCGGCGATGACGCCATAATTAGCATCACCATGCCTCTTCTCAGCATTCTGAAAACCTCTCTGCCCACAATTAAATAGGATGCATTGCAGGCAGAGCACGAGGACATTTAGCAAGGAACCATACAGGGGGATTACACTCAGCCCAGCCTCATGTCTTCTCAACATGGATTGATAGGCAATGAGGAGGAGGAGGAACAGGAGCTACTTTCATTTGCTATAGACAGTACTACAAGCACAGCTGTCATACCGTCTGTTCAGCGAGGATGGACTGAGGACAGGGAGGAGGAGGAGGAGGACAGCATGGTCAGCCGTCCTGTTGGTGAGGACACGGATTTCTTGCCTCAAGAAAAAATCCCAAAAATATTAATGATTAAAAGAAAAAATAAATAAAAAAGTGAAAAAAACAAAAATAAATATGAATATAGAAAAAGGGGGAAAAGAAAAAGCCCCCTCAGATATAGAGTCAAATTTTTATTATTAATCGTATTATGCTATAACATAGCCAGTTCAATGAGTAGTGTCCCAATGACGGCATAGGACAGAACCCAACAGGAACAAATAACACTGTACTCCCCCCTGATTGGTTGCGAGCAAATGACAAAGCCCACAAATAGTCACAGATATAACAGCCATATCATATTAACCCCTTAGTGACAGTGCCAATTTGGTACTTAATGACCGGGCCAATTTTTACAATTCTGACCACTGTCATTTTATGAGGTTATAACTCTGGAACGCTTTAACGGATCCCGCTGATTCTGAGATAGTTTTGTCGTGACATATTGTACTTCATGTTAGTGGTCACATTTCGATATTACTTGTGATAATTTATGAAAAAAATGGAAATATGGCAAAAAATTTTAAAATTTTGCAATTTTCAATCTTTGTATTTTTATGCCCTTAAATTAGAGAGATATGTCACGAACAATAGTTAATAAATAACATTTCCCACATGTCTACTTTACATCAGCACAATTTTGGAAACAATTTTTTTTTGTTAGGGAGTTACAAGGGTTAAAAGTTGAGCAGCAATTTCTCACTTTTACAACACAATTTTTTTTAGGGACCACATCACATTTGAAGTCATTTTGAGGGGTCTATATGATAGAAAATAACCAAGAGTAACACCATTCTAAAAACTACACCCCTAAAGGTTCTCAAAACCACATTCAAGAAGTTTATTAGCCCTTTATATGCTTCACAGGAACTGAAAAAATGTGGAAGGAAAAAATGAACATTTAACTTTTTTTTGCAAACATTTTACTTCAGAACCATTTTTTTTATTTTCACAAGTGTAAAAACAGAAATTAAACCATAAATTTTGTTGTGCAATTTCTCCTGAATACACTGATACTACATATGTGGGGGTTAACCACAGTTTGGGTGCACCGCAGAGCTTGGAAGTGAAGGAGCGCCGTTTGACTTTTTCAATGCAGAATTGGCTGGAATTGAGATTGGATGCCATGTCACGTTTAGAGTGCCCCTGATGTGCCTAAAGAGTGGAAACCCCCCACAAGTGACACCATTTTGGAAACTAGACCCCTTAAGGAACTTATCTAGATGTATGTTGAGCACTTTGAACCCCCAAGTGCTTCACAGAAGTTTATAACGTAGAGCTGTGAAAATAAAAAAATCGCATTTGTTTACACAAAAATGATCTTTTCGCCCACAAATTCTTATTTTCACAAGGGTAACAGGAGAAATTAGACCACAAAAGTTGTTGTGCAATTTCTCCTGAGTATGTTGATACCCCATATGTGGGGGTAAACCACTGTTTGGGCGCACCTCAGAGCTTGGAAGAGAAGGAGTGCCATTTTCCTTTTTCAATGTAGAATTGGCTGGAATTGAGATCGGAGAGCCCCTGATGTGCCTAAACAGTAAAAAAAAAGACAAGTGAACCCATTTTGGAAACTAGACCCCCCCATGGAACTTATCTAGATGTGTGGTGAGAACTTTGAATGCCCAAGTGCATCACAGAAGTTTATAATGCAGTCGTGAAATTAAAAAATGTTTTTTTACCCTAAAAAAGATTTTTTAGCCCCCAAGTTTTTATTTTCACAAGGGTAACAAGAGAAATTGGACCCCAAAAGTTGTTGTCCAAATTTTCCTGAGTATGCTGGTAACCCATATGTGAGGGTAAACCACTGTTTGGGCGCATGGCAGAGCTCGGAAGGAAGGAGTGCCGTTTTGGAATGCAGACTTTGATAGAATGGTCTGCGGGCTTTATGTTGAGTTTGCAGAGCCCCTGATGTACCTAAACAGTAGAAACCCCCCACAAGTGACCCCATTTTGGAAACGAGACCCCCCCAAGGAACTTATCTAGATGTGTGGTGAGAACTTTGAATGCCCAAGTTTATAATGCAGAGTCGTGAAAATAATTTTTTTTTCCACAAAAAATGTTTTGTAGCCCCCAAGTTTTTATTTTCACAGGGGTAACAGGAGAAATTGGACCCCAAAAGTTGTTTTCCAATTTAACCTGAGTACGCTGATGCCCCATATGTGGGGGTAAACCACTGTTTGGGCGCACGGCAGAGCTCGGAATGGAGGAAGCACCATTTGACTTTTTGAGCGCAAAATTGGCTGTCGTGTTTGGAGACCCCCTGATGTACCTAAACAGTGGAAACCCCCAATTCTAACTCCAACCCTAACCCCAACACACCCCTAACCCTAATCCCAACCCGATCCATAATCTTAATCACAACCCTAACGATAATCACAACCCTAACCCCAAAACAACCCTAATGTCAACCCTAACCATAACCCTAATCAAAACCCTAAATCCAACACACCCCTAATCCTAATCTCAACCCTAACCTCAAACCTAACCCTAATCCCAATACACCCTTAATCCCAACCCTAACCTTAGCCCTAATCCCAAACCTAACCCTAATCCCAAGCGTAATCCTAATGCCAACCCTAAACCTAATACCAACCCTAGTCCAAACCCTTACCCTAATCCCAACACTAAGCCTAACTTTAGCTGCAACCCTAGCCCTAACTTTAGATCCAACCCCGAACTCTAGCCCTAACCCAAAATTTAGCCCCAACCCTAACCCTAGCCCTAATTTTATCCCCAACCCTAACCCGAGCCCTAACTTTAGCCCCAACCTTAACCCTAGCCCTAAAGCTACTTTCACACTTGCGTCGTGTGGCATCCATCGTAATCTGTAGTTTTGGACAAAAAACGGATCCTGCAAATGTGCCCGCAGGATGCGTTTTTTGCCCATAGACTTTTATTGCCGACGGATCGTGATGGATGGCCACACGTCGCGTCCCTCGTGCACTGGTTCAGTTGTGTTTTGGCGGACAGTCGGCAGAAAAAAAGTAACGTTTTTTTGTACGTCGCGTCCGCCATTTCTGACCGCGCATGTGTGACCGTAACCCCGCCCCCTCCTCCCCAGGACATAGACTGGGCAGTGAATGCGTTGAAAAACTGCATCCGCTGCCCACGTTGTGCACAATTTTCACAACGTGCGTCGCTACATCGGGCCGACGCATTGCAATGGCCCCGTACCGACTCAAGCATGAAAGAAGCCTTACCCTAAATTGAGCCCCAATCCTAACCCTATATTTAGCCCTAACCCTAAATTTAGCCCCAACCCTAACCCTAACCCTAAATTTTGCCCCAACCCTAACCCTAACCCTAAATTTAGCCCAAACCCTAACGCTAAATTTAGCCCCAACCCTAACCTTAACACTAAATTTAGCCCCAACCCTAACCCTAAATTTAGCCCCAACTCCTCCACCTGCTGGCCGGCAGAATATGGCGGGCGCACTACGCATGTGCCCACCATTTTCTTTCCGGATGAAGAAGCTGGCGGCCAGGAGAAGAAGCAGGAGGACCCAGGGACACCGGTAAGTATAGCAGGGTCCCTGAATCCCCCTATTTCTCTGTCCTTTGATGTGCGATCACATCAGAGGACAGAGAATGAAAGATCGCTTTTTTTTGTGCGATCACCAGTAAACAGTTATTTACCAGCGATCGCAAAATAGGGGTCGGTAAAAACCGACCCTGATCATGTTCTTTGGGGTCTCGGCTACCCCCGGCAGCCGAGACCCCAAAGATTTTCAGGGTGCCGGCTGGCCCTGCGCATGCGCCTGCCATTTTTTGGCCGGAACAAGATGGCGGCGCCCATCGGGAACCACGAGGAGCACCGGGGGGCTATCGGGGACCCCATTTCTCTGTCCTCTGATGTGCGATCACATTGGAGGACAGAGAAATTAAATGGGAAATTGCGGGTTTTTTTGCGACCGCCGGTAAACGGTTAATTACCGGCGATTGCAACCCAGGGGTTGGTAAAAAAAACCCTGAATCATGTTTACTGGGGTCTCGGCTACCCCCGGCTACCGAGACCACAGAGAAAATCCGACTCTGGGGGGTGCTAATTAACGGCGCTGTGGTTTAAGTATCCTTAACTGCCGCCGTTAAAAGGCGTATCAGCGGTCGTTAAGGGGTTAAATGGAAAAATAAATAAATAACATAGAGCCCGCTAACCAAGGTACCCAGACATATGTATGGAAACTGAAAGACAAGCCTGAAACATAAGTCCAGAGGAGATGGTCCCAGAGGCTCAGATGTCACCAAATAGTTCAGAGTAGCCCCAGGAGTTGAAAACAGTGTCCAAGAATTAGTTATCGGAGAGCCACCCCATCTGTGATAAACCAGAAATCTTCACAACCATTGGTACACTGGCCTACTTGGATGTAATCCATAATCATGTATTATAGAAGCCGAAGTCAAATGTGGGTCCAGTAAGTCCCGAACCTATCACGATGATCCCAGGCACATTAATTCTCGAGAATCCAAATTGATGAGCCCAAAATGAAAAACATTTCATGTGACCCTCGCATTATAAAAATTTGGGGTGACACTTATTACTGGTTGGTGACACTTCTAGACCCACGCTACAAAGAGAACTTTCAATCTCTTCTGCCAGAGGCAGAGAGGGGTACTAAAATGTTGCAGTACCAGAGGGCCCTTGTTGTGGAATTATTTAGAAAATTCCCATGTGAGAACACTGGCAGCAGACGTCAGAGTTTGTTGTACAACCAAGGAGTCCAAACGAGAGAGACAGAAGTACAATCCAGCTCAGGCAGGGGAACAACGGCAAAGTTCTGGGACAGTTTTTTCAGGCCCTCCCATTGTGACGGCACAGAGGCAAGAGGTTCTGTCATAAGAAGTGCAAAGTTTGGGAAGATGGTGAGGGAGTACCTTGCAGATCATACAAACATTCTCCGTGATTATTCTGTGCTTTTTAATTATTGGGTATCCAAGCTGGACACATGGCATGAACTGGCTTGCTACGCCTTGGAGGTCCTGGCCTGCCATGCTGCTAACGTTCTGTCAGAGCGGGTTTTTAGGGCCACTGGTGGAATTATAACAGATAAGCACATCTGCCTGTCAACTGAAAATGCTGACAGGCGGACTCTTATAAAAATAAACAAGGGCTGGATTGGGAAAGACTTCTGTACACCACCAAGTGAAAACAGCGAAACATAACCTCAAATACATTCTCTGTTTTGGGGAAGTATATTCTCATGCACCTCTTCACAACCACACATGGGTATACGCTTCCAGATTTGGTCTGTTTGTTCTTATCCTCCTCCTTATCCTCATCCACATCATCCAGAACCACTAGATGACCGGGGTGAACGTGCTCTGTGAATTTTGGGCACGGTAGTTGTGATGTCACTACTTTATTTATTAAAAAAAGGACCCCACATTGGGGAATGGTTTGTCAGCTCATGCCCTCCATTACAAGTCTCAGAGACCCACACCCCTTTATTGGGCCTACTTCTTAACTCTGTCTCCTGCAATGTCTCTTCTTTACCTGCCACTAGATCACCAGGGTTAATGTGCTCTGTACTGTTATAGGTCACCGAATTTTGGGCAAGGAGGTTTTGACGGCACTAGTTTATTTATTAAAATGGGCGGCACGGTGGCGCAGTGGTTAGCACTGCAGCCTTGCAGCGCTGGAGTCCTGGGTTCAATCCCCACCAAGGACAACATCTGCAAAGAGTTTGTATGTTCTCTCCGTGTTTGCGTGGGTTTCCTCTGGGCACTCCGGTTTCCTCCCACATTCCAAAGACATACTGATAGGGAATTTAGATTGTGAGCCTCAACGGGGACAGCGATGATGATGTGTGCAAACTGTAAAGCGCTGCGGAATATGTTAGCGCTATATAAAAATAAAAATTATTATTATTAAAATAATATACCCCCCATTGGGGAATTGTTTGTCAGCTCATGCACTCTATTAAAAGTCTCAGAGACCCATACCACTACATTGGACCTACTTCTTAAATCTGTCTCCTGCAATGTCTCTTCTGTAACTGCCACTAGATGACCAGGGTGAACGTGCTCTGTACTGTTATAGGCTGGTGAATTTTGGGCAAGGGGGCTGTGATGGCACTATTTTATTTATTAAGAAAATTGTTTGTCAGCTTATGCCCCCATTACAAGTCTCAGAGACCCACACCCCTACATTAGGCTTTTTTCTTTACTCAGTTTCCTGTAATGTCTCTTCCTTATCTCTGACTACATGGCCAGGGTGAACATTTTCTGTACGGTTATAGGCCGGTGAAGTTTGGGCAAGGGGGGCTGTGATGGCAATAGTATATTTTTAAAAAGGTTCCCCCATTGGGGAATTGATTGTCAGCTCATGCACTCCATTACAAGTCTCAGAGACCCACACTCCTACATTGGTCCTACTTCTCAACTCGGTTTCCTGCAATGTCTCTTCCTTATCTCCGACTACATGGCCTGGGTGAACATGTCCTGTACTGTTATAGGCCACAGAATATTGATCAAGGGGGACTGTGATGGCAATAGTATATTTTTTAATAAGGTACTCCCAATTGGCGAAACCACATCCTTGTTGGCAAAGACTTCATAACATTTGTGTACCTTAAAGAGCTCACTTGAAAAGTTCCTTTTTGTGTTGCCTGGTTGCTCACATTGGACACAATACACTTCATATAAATTTAATAAAGCAATGCTGTTAGTTTGGCTCAGTAGTTAAATACAAATATGTCTTTGTCCACTATATTAGTTTCTCTCCTTGAGAGCCATAACTTCTGCATCAAATGTACAAATGGTGAATATTCAAATGGTGATTTGGTATCCAGATTAAAATACTGTATACAGAATGCATTCAGACAATTACATAGCTGCATTTCTGGTAAAACATTTACAGATGTGACAGACAATGCTCATAGTGACACAATCTTGAGAAATGTTTGTTTATTCACATCACAAACAGTTCTAAGCCTCTATATGTTTGCTGTTTGTCATTGTAAAACATTAAGGTTTACTGAAACTCGGTCTGTGGTGGTTTGATCTAAATCCTTGTGGCTTTTATATTCTAGGGGTTTATGGTCCCTAGTCTGATGACTCCATGATATCTCAGTTTCATACAACCTTGAAAGCTGGCCACTTGAAGGGCTGGGTGAAACTAGAGTTACTACATAGTGTAAATCACTATATAAGACCAGAGAAACATGACTAAGACAAATGCCAAAACTGGGGTACCTGTACATGTACAGTGTGTTCATACCTGCATAATTGGGGATGCCCATGCAGTGTAGGTAATCTCCCAGGGGTTCTCTGTCTTGGTGTTGCTTCTCTGATATTCCAGGCGGATGATGCTTAAAAGCCTCTTGTTGATGATGTAAGTATCCCGTATGTAGGTAATATTTATATATACAAAATCATCATATGTATTTAATCCTTATATGTACTTATTAACTTTTGTATGTTAACATATACAAAAGTGCACGCACTAATACTATTCAATCAAACTATTCATTGAAGTTTGTACTTTGCAATAAAATTGCATTGTATTGCAAGTGTTAGCCTTCTTTAAAGCCGTATCTGAACCTTAGTGTTAAAAACATGGCAAATAAAATTGTAATGGCGTGCATATGACTATGCAGCAGGGCTGGCCTTTCTACCAATGTGTAAAGCAAGTTCTTCAAGTTCTTTGGTGGTGTGAACAGGTTTCTACAGATTTGTTCACTGTGCAAGTAGACCATGTGTTTTTGGATCTATAATTGTTCTCTTGTTTCTACAAGACTGGGGAGTCCACCACTCCTCTGTGGGTCATTTGCATTGTAGCTGTTCCATCCTGCAAGTTCCACATGGATATTTTCTCTCTGAACCCTGCTCATACAGGTACTATACAGATGATCAGGTTTTTAAATACATCAGATAGGGATTATATACATTAGATAGGACTGCTCTATTATGGGTATACCTTGGCGATTGGTGGAGCAGCTTATCATACTTTTTTTTGCAAAAAAACATATTAACTAAATACCCTGTATTTTTGTATTTTTTCATTTTTTGACTAGCACTTGCTTATTTAATGTGACTTTTTTACAACAGAGTATTTTTTTACCTCTCTGTGCGCTTTTGTGTCTTCAATGTGTAAAGCAATGGAGTACGGGAGTACACAATAAATATTGTGAAGTGGATTTTAATGAGCCCATCCAGTATGTGGGTTCCAAGGCATAATGGGGTGCATATGCCTGACTATCCAGCAGGGCTGGCCTTGCTGCCAATGTATAATACAAAGGATTACGGGAGTACAAAATGCATATTGTGAAGTGGATTTGCATGGGCCCATCCAGTATGTGGGTTCAAAGGCGTAATGGGGTGCATATGACTATGCAGCAGGGCTGGCCTTGCTGCCAATGTGTAAAACAAAATAGTACAGGAGTACAAAATGAATATTGTGAAGTGGATTTCCATGGGCCCATCCAGTATGTGGGTTCCGAGGCGTATTGGGGTATATATATATATGACCGACTATGCAGCAGGACTTGCCTTCCTGCCAATGGGTAAAACAAAGGAGAACGGGCGTTCAAAATGAATATTGTGAAATGGATTTGCATGGGCCCATCCAGTATGTGGGTTTAAAGGTTTATTGGGGTGCATATAAATTGGTAACAGGGCAGGCCTTGCATTCAATACATTTATTTCAGGAGGCCCTCCTGGACATCTTATGAAAGAGGTATTGTGGTGCATTGTAATTCTTCGCAGCCCATCCACTCACAGGGTAGCCTACAACAGTTTAGGAGACCCACTGTTTAATAATGGCCCTTTAAGAAAATTAATGTCACCTGATGCACCAGTAAAAATAGGCTCTGTGACTTTAAGAGTCCCTCCGTCTTAAATGAAACAAGATGGGCCTGCTTATGTGTCACACACCACATGGCCAGCTAGGGTTATTACATGTTACAATGACATTTCCCAGTGAATGCATTTGTAGTGGTTGAAAGCAATGTTAAAGTTGAAAAACGCTTAAAAAATGCTGCATCTGAACTAAGCCCAAGTGGGAGAGGAAATTTTCGGTCTGGGGTTAATTATTTGGCCTTACTGGCAAGTCATTGACCTGCAAAGGATGTGCCTTAACATATTTCTCAGCAAAATCCGTTTTGGTTTAGTTTTAGTGTGTTTTTTTGTGGCACCGAGAAAAATGGCATGAATCTCTGAAAAAATTGTTTAAAGTTAAAGCTGTGAACTAGGAGTCAGGAATGCTTCCAGGGGCGATCCCCATGATGTTCCTGTGTCATTTGAGCAGTGTTTCCATCATTTTCATACGTTTTTAGACCTTAAAAGGACCCCCGGGGAGGATTTCGGTAAAAATACTCGGGTCTCCCACAGACTTACATCGGGCTCGTTGCTCGGGTCGAGTAGCCGAGTATTCCAATTCGCTCGACCCTCAGCAACCAGTGCTCGCTCATCACTACTTCTAAACAATGCAGAAGTAGGAGTAATCAAATGCCGCAATCTTCTGGTTACACTCTGTGGTGGTAAACCCTTGACATGAGGCATAATGGCGCACGTCAATTTTTAATCTTATGGTAAATGTTCCTGTAATGATTTCACACACATAACATAATCAATATAGTCAAATAAATTATTTGTGAACTACGCAATAAGAAACTGACACTAGTGGAAAATGTTCAAAGAGGCATCAGAGGCTTTGACACTGGAGGAAATTCTGTCCCTGGCTACAGGTGTATTTGTGGTTGCTATCTATTTAGCACAATCTAACCATGCATGAGAATTTGCGTGAATGTAGTAAAAAATCTTTGACAAACCTAAGATTCTTTTTTATACTACAGTGTATATCAAGAATTATCATATATAAAGTTCTATGCTATGGCCTTTCTGTGTGAAAATGCTAGTTATGAGCTACCAACTAATAACGGTTCCTCACTAAACCTTCAAAGGAAAAAGCTTTGATTTTTCTCAGCTTTTCACATTGCAACTCATTATATACTGGTATTATTGTCCTAGGCAACTGGTTAAAGGGCATAACATCATTCAATGTCTAAGGTCTACACAGACAATTCGTTTTTCCTTTGAAAAGGTGACAAGGACACTCTTTTTGACTTCAGAAGTATCTTGGTGATTTCTTGACATTCTCATTTATGCATTTATGTTTGATTTTAAGTTTGTTAGTTGTCACTGCCACTCTTGAGCTATATGATATGCTGACATCAAGGCCAAACCAACAAGTAAGAAAATGTATATTCTGACTGAGTACTACCTTATACAGCTTTATTTCTGGTTTGCATGTAATGAAATAGGAAATGTACTTTTAAAGAATAGTGTTAATTTTTTTTTTTACAGCTAATCATAATACAATGGGTACGGAAAGTATTCATATCCATTTAAATTTTTCACTCTTTGTTTCTTTCCTGCCATTTGGTAAATTCAAAAAAGTTTTGTTTCATTAGTGTACACTCTGCACCCCATCTTGACTGAAAAAAACTGAAATGTAGTAATTTTTTGCAAATTTATTAAAAAATAGAAACTGAAATATCACATGGTCTTAAGTATTCAGACCCTTTTCTCAGTATTGAGTAGAAGCACCTTTTTGAGCTAGTACAGCCATGAGTCTTCTTGGGAATGATGCAACAGGTTTTTAACACCTGGATTTGGGGATCTTCTGCCATTCTTCCTTGCAGATCCTCTCCAGTTACATCAAGTTGGATGGTGAGTGTTGGTGGACAGCCATTTTCAGGTCTCTCCAGAGATGTTTAATTGGGTTTAGATCAGGGCTGTGGCTGGGCCAGTCAAGAATGGTCACAGAGGTGTTCTGAAGCCACTCCTTTGTGTTTTTTAGCAAACTCTATGCGGGCATTCATATGTCTTGCACTGAGGAGAGGCTTCCGTTGGGCCACTCTGCCATAAAGGCCTGACTGGTGGAGGGCTGCATTGATAGCTGACTTTGTGGAACTGTCTCCATCTCCCTACTGAATCTCTGGAGCTCAACCACAGTGATCTTGGGGTTCTTCTTTACCTCTTTCACCAAGGCTCTTCTCCCACGATTGATCAGTTTGGCTGGACTGCCCGGTCTAGGAAGACTTCTGGTGGTCCCAAACTTCTTCCATTTAAGGATTATGGAGGCCACTGTGCTCTTAGGAACCTTCAGTACTGCAGAAAATCTGTTATATCCTTGGCCAGAGCTGTGCCTTGCCAAAATTCTGTCTCTGAGCTCCTTGGCCAGTTCCTTTGACCTCATGATTCTTATTTGGTCTGACATGCACTGTGAGCTGTGAGGTCTTATTTAGACAGGTGTGTGCCTTTCCAAATCAAGTCTTAGTTTAATTAATCACAGCTGGCCTCCAATGAAGGAGTAGACCCATCTCAAGGAGGACCACAAGGAAATGGACAGCATGTGACTTAAATATGTGTCTGAGCAAAGGGTCTGAATACTTATGACCATGTGATATTTCAGCTTTAATTTTTTAGTAAATTAGGAAAAATTTCTACATTTCTGTTTTTTTCAGTCAAGATGGGGTGCAGAATGTACATTAATGTAAAAAAATGAAGTTTTTTGAATTTACCAAATGCCTGCAATGAAACAAAGAGTGAAAAAAGTAATAATAATAAAACAAAATAATTACAATATGTATATATGTATTGTAGGCTTCCCTCACTTTCAGACAGCTGGTAGCATTCACACAGCTACAAGAAGGCTATGAGGTTGCATTATTTATCTTCATAAACTTCGGAGGACTACATGCACCACAAAAGCAGACTTTTCAACATAAAGGTGTAACAGAAGAAAACTATGTCTCCAGCAAGTACAAGGTCACCCATTTATAATTACGGTAAGTCCATTCCATCACAGATTATTTCACCTTTACAGAGACAATTCCCAGAGGTGTTGCCAACTCTTCTCCTAGACAATGGTGAGGGAGTTCAGCTGCCCTTTTAACCCAGCTGAACCGCTTGGATTGGAGGCTGGGAACAAACACTCCTGCCCAGCTTTACCAGTCATTCCGAAAACCTGTACCCCAAAATCCAGTTCCATTAACAAAAGTCTCAACTAGAGTTGAGCGACTTTTACTTTTTTAGGATCGAGTTGGGTTTCGCGAAACCCGACTTTGTCAAGAGTCGGGTCGGGTGAAATTGGCCGATTATTGTGAAAAGTCGGGGGCCGACCGAAACACGAAACCCAATGCAAGTCAATGGGGAATCAAAATCGTCAGTGAATGGAGGATAAGAAAACACCTACAGTGCACATTTTAATGCCAAAAACATCAATTCTTATATCTTAAGCTTGTCAATCTTAATTTACTTTATAATAATAGTTAGGCATTGAAAACAGGGGGTCATTTGGCTAAAGTTGTGGGGGGGTAGGGCTGGCTCATGATTTTCGTGGGCCCAGGAAACACGGAATACATCACGGCGGTGAAGCAGGGAGAGGTAAGTATTTCAACATTGCAAGTGCTCTGATCCGGAGCAAGCAGGGGGGGCCCACTCGTTGGCACTGGCACAGGGCCCCTCATAGTACGGCGGTGTGTTTGACTGCGGGTGGCGCCTCCCACTGCCAGAGACACTTTTGCATACTATGAGGAGCCGTGTGCCAGTGACGTCGCCAATGAATATGCCCCCCACCTGATGAAGGAACCTGCACTTTCATCTGCACCTTCCTATTTGTCCCCGTGTAAGGTGGTATAGTATGCGGGAAGGGGAACCTAACTTTTAGCAGGGTCAGATTCAGGCTGTGTAGAGTGCAAGGGGAATATAGTGGTATGGGTCAATGTACCAGCAGACTCATCTAGCAGTGGCTGGGCAATGGGCAGGATGAGGAGGAAACACAGATATAGGCCCAAATAATAAAGTAGGCTAAATGCAGTTCAAAATTGGTAACAGGACTGAACAGGCGGCATAGCTTTGTTCAGTAGAGGACAACTCTAATGAGTGGCGCAGACACAGTTAGTAGGCCCAAAATAAAAAAGGAGGCTAAAAGCAGTTCAAAATTGGTAACAGGACTAAACAGGCGGCATTGCTTTGTTCAGTGGAGGACAACTGTAATGAGTGGCGCAGACACAGTTAGTAGGCCCAAAATAAAAAAGTAGGCTAAATGCAGTTCAAAATTAGTAACAGGACTAAACAGGCGGCATTGCTTTGTTCAGTGGAGGACAACTGTAATGAGTGGCGCAGACACAGTTTGTAGGCCCACAATAAAACGTAGGCTAAATGCAGTTCAAAATTGGTAACAGGACTAAACAGGTGGCATTGCTTTGTTCAGTGGAGGACAACTTTAATGAGTGGTGCAGACACAGTTAGTAGGCCTAAAATAATAAAGTTGGCTAATTGCAGTTCAAAATTGGTAACAGGACTAAACTGGCGGCATAGCTAGGTACTGGGGTGGGCTCCTCTGCTGAGTAGCAGACAGTGGTAGTAGGTGCAAAGTATTAACTGGTCTAAATGGAGGCCAGGGCCCCTGTATATTTTAACTATCATCTATCATTTCAACAAATTTGTATTGGCAGCGCCATTGAAGGATTTAACAGCACAGACCACACAGTGGTGGAGCAGGGAGAGGTAAATATTGCAAGTGGTAGAGCACTGTTCGAGCTGGGGGGAACACTCTCTCGTGGGCGGCGGTACTGGCACAGGGCCCCTCATATTACGACGGTGTGTCTGACGTTGGTTGTGCACCACCACAGTCAGAGACACTTCATTGTACTATGAGGGACCCTGTGCCAGTGCCGTCGCCCAAGAGTGGCGCACCCACCTGTCCAGGCAAACGGCACTCGCACAGGTGCTTGCGCTAGGTGGTGAACACGGCCTTGTGGGGGGAGTCAGCCCATTTAGGGAGGTATAAAAATGGCCTATGGTGGACATTCAGCAGCTGCAAATGGCGGAATTGGAGAAGTCAGTAAGAGGAGGTGAAAAGCAAGACAATTTTCAGGAAAGCTACGTGTCAGCAGGAGAAAGTGGGGCAAAATAATTTGAAATCCATGATTGGTTTATTTTAATGAAGGTTAGATCATCAACATTCTGGGTAGCCAGACGTGTCCTTTTTTCGGTCAGTATTGAACCAGCAGCACTGAAGACTATTTCTGATAGCACACTAGAAGCAGGGCAAGCGAGCTCCTGTAATGCATATTCTGCCAATTCAGGTCAGGTGTCTATTTTAGATGCCCAGTAATCAAAGGGGAATGACCTGAGAGGGAGAACATCGATAAGGGAGAAAAAGTAGTTCGTAACCATACTGGACAAATGTTGTCTCCTGTCACTTTGAATTGATGCTGCAGTACCTGTTGTGTCAGCGGTCATTGCAAAATCACTCCACAATCTGGTCATAAAACCCCTCTGTCCAACGCCACTTCGGATTTGTGTACCTCTAACACCTCTGCCATGTTGCCCCCTACGGCTCGTGTGAGAGCCATCACCACCGCTGTGTGCTGGGAATGCCTGAACCAAGCAGTCAACAAGAGTTGCTTGCTTGGTAGCCAATATTTGCTCAAGGTCCTCATGTGGCATGATATTTAGTAATTTTCCTTTATATCGTGGATCCAGGAGGCAGGTCGACCAGTAATCGTCATCGGTCATCATTTTGATAATGCGGGGGTCCCTTTTTAGGATACGAAAGGCATACTCAGCCATGTGGGCCAATGTTCCAGGTGTCAATTCACTGCTTGTGCTGGGTTGAGGAGCACTTTCTTGCAAATCAACATCACTTGTGTCCCGCAAAAACCCTGTATCTGACCTTGCAACCCCACCAGTTTCTATTGCAATCTGTGAAGCATCCTCCTCCCATAAATTTTGATCACCATCTTACTCCTCCTCTTCATCCGCCACCTCGTCCAGGATAGTTCCCTGAGCAGACAATGGCTGACTGTCATCAAGGCATTCCTCATCCTCGGCTGCAGACGCCAGCTCCTTAATGTGCGTCAAACTTTGCATCAGCAGATGCATTAGTGGGATGCTCATGCTTATGATGGCGTCGTCTGCACTTACCAGCCGTGTGCATTCCTCAAAACACTGTGGGACTTGAAAGAGGTCTTGGAGCTTCGACCACTGCACACCAGACAACTCCATGTCTGCCATCCAACTGCCTGCCCGTGTATGTGTATCCTCCTACAAATTAATTACAGCACGCCTCTGTTCGCACAGCCTCTGAACCATGTGCAGTGTGGAGTTCCACCTTTTTGCAATGTTGATTATTAGGAAGTGCTGGGGAAGATTCAGAGATCGCTCATGGTTCAGCATATGGCTGGCGTGTACGGGCGACCGGCGGATGTGCGAGGAAAGTCTTCGCACCTTCAGGAGCAGGGCTGGTAACTCCGGATAATTTTTGAGGAAGCACTGCACCACCAGGTTCAAGGTGTAAGCCAGGCAAGGTATGTGTTTAAGTTCTGAAAGGGTTATGGCAGCCATAAAATTCCTTCCGTTATCACTGACTACCTTGCCTGCTTCAAGATGTACATTGCCCAGCCATGACTGTTGCTGTAGGGTAGGGTCATAGCATGGTACTGCATAGGCCATCAGGGCGAGATTAGTCTAGCAATGTGTGCATTCAAACCATGTGTACGTGGATGAGAGGATGAGTACTTTCTTTTCCTAACGAGAGTCTTGTAGGGTGAGCTGGACTGGAGAGGTGCATATGGTGGAACTAGCAGTGATGGTGGTGGTGGACATGGCAGATTGAGAGAGGGTTGGTGATGGTATTCTTGATGTTGGCCTACATAGTGTTTCCTACCAATAACCTTGTGATTCCCTGACTGCTTTGGCCTTGCGACAATATCTCCACTTTTGCTGCTGGTGGTGTCCTTACCGGTGGGCTTACAGTGAGGAAAGCAATGTAGCATTGCTGACTACCTTCATTCTGAGCAGGTGCACCAACGGTACGGGACGTTTGGTAGTTAGCCCAGGCTTGCAAGGCGCATGCTGGTTAAATGTCTAAGCATGCACGTTGTATTTAAATTTTGAAGATTCTTCCCTCTCCTAAAGGTCTTTGAGCATTTCTTACAGAAAACTTTTGACTGCACTCTTCCTACTATGGAATACCTTTTCAGGCATTGCACGCTGTGCTACTTTCACCGGATGGCCATGCTGTCCTAAAACTGTTTTTGTTTTTGACAAACTTTGTGGCCTGATACGGGCCTGCCAGATGACAGCTGTTGCGATGTAGATGGCTGCTGCGGATCATCCTCCTCCTCTTCTGAGCTACTGGCAGCGGCACCCTCTTCCCCAATGGCTGCCAATCTGGATCAACAACTGGGTCATCTATCACCTCCTCTTCAATGTCATGTGCACCTTCCTCTGTGTCACCGTGTAAGGTGCTATAGCGTTCGGGACGGGGCACCATAGTCTCATCAGGGTCATATTCTGGCTCAGTACACTGCGAGGTCAATGTAGTGATCTGAGTCAATGGAACAGCATTATAATCTAGCTGTGGCTGTGCATCAGGGCAAGAACACAGGCAGGTACGAGTAGGGAACAGATAGGAACCAGTTCAGACTGGAGGGACAGGAACGGTTAGGAACCAGTTCAGACTGGAGGGACAGGAACTGTTAGGAACCAGTTCAGACTGGAGCGACAGAACTGCAGGATGTGGAGCAGAGCAAAACCACAGGAGGCGGAGCAGAGCAAAACCGCAGGAGACGGAGTTGAGCAGAGCCGCAAGTTGCCGTGAGCAGAGCAGAGAGGTGCAGAGCCGCAGGAGGTGGGGGATAAAGCAGAAGGAGCGGACACAAGGGTATGCACAATCCAAGTGAAAAGAAAAAGAGGTGGCACTCACCAGAATAAAATCCAAAGCTTATTGGTCAAAAACTGTTTAAAACATCTCAGGCAGGTGAGGGGCTGGAGAGTGCAAAGACGACGGCTCTGTTGTGCTTCAAAGGGTCAGTAAACGGAGCCCAGGCAGCACACAGGGGTCCGAGGCAGCACACAGGGCCCCAGGCAGCACATGGGGCCCCAGGCAGCACACAGGGACCCAGGCAGCACAGGAGGGGCAGAGACAGCGAATGGGGTCCCAGCAGCACACGGGGCCCCAGGCAGCACACAAGGCCCCAGGCAGCACACAAGACCCAAGGCAGCACATGGGGGCCCAAGGCAGTGCATAGGGCCCCAAAGAAGCACGGGGGGCAGAAACAGCGAAAGGGGTCCCAGGCATCACACATGGGCCCCAGGCAGAACACGAGGCCCAAGGAAGCACACGGGGGCAGATACAGCGAACAGTGTCCCAGGCAGCACACGGGCCCTAGGCAGCACACAAGGCCCCAGGCAGCACACGGGGGCGCTCTGCAGCACACAGGGCTCCAGGCAGCACATGGGGGGCTGAGAGAGCGAGTGGGGCCCCAGGCAGCCCACGGGGCCCCAGGCAACACATGGGAGGCCAAGGCAGAGCATAGGGCCAAAAGAAGCACACAGGGGCAGAAACAGCGAAAGGGGTCCCAGGCAGCACACAGGGGCCCCAGACAGAGCACAGGGCGCCAGGCAGCACACAGAGCTCCATGCAGCACATGGGGACCCCAGGCAGTGCACAGGGCCCAAGGAAGCACACGGGGGCAGAGACAGCGAATGAGGCCCCAGGCAGCACAAGGGGGTTCCACCCAGCGCACAGGGCCCCAGACAGCTCATGGGGCCCCAGGCAACACACAGGGGCCCAGCAGCACACGAGGGGCAGAGACAGTGAAAGGGACCCCAGGCAGCACATGGGACCCCAGGCAGCACACGTGGCCCCAGGCAGCACACAGGAGGCCCCTGGCAGCACTCAGGTCCCAAGCAAGCACAAGGATGTCAGACAGTGAATGGGGCCCCAGGAAGCACATAGGGCCCCAAGCAGCACACAGGGCCCAAGGCAGCAAACATGGCCCCAGGCACACACAGGGGGCAGAGGCAGTGAACAGGGTCCCAGCAGCACATTGGACCCCAGGAAGCACACGGGGTCCCAGGCAGCGCACAGGGCCCCAGGAAGCACACAGGGCCCCAGGCAGCACATGGGGCCCCAGGCAGCACACTAAACCCTGGGGTATAAATTGGCCTAGGCCAGATTATTCCCCTCCAGGGCCAGAACATACCAAAGCTGTTGTAGATCAGATTTTTCACGCTTTTGAGAACCATTGAGTGATCTACAGTACATAATAACAGAACCCCTGTCAGTGCACAGGGGCTTAAGCCAAACTATACCCTGGGGAATAAATTGCCCTGGGCCAGATTATACCCCTCCAGGGCCAGAATATACACACGCTGCTGTAGATCAGATTTTTCACGCTTTTGAGAACCTTTGAGTGATATACTTAATAACAGGGCCCCAATCAGTGCACAGGGGTCCCAGGCAGCACACAGGGGCCCCAGGCAGCATGCAAGGGGGCAGAGACAGCACATGGGGCCCCAGACAACACAAGGAGCCCCAGACAGCACACAGGATTGAGTGATATACTTAAGAACAGGGCCCCAGACATCACACAGGGGGTCCCAAACAGCGCACAGGGGGTCACAGACAGCACACAGAGGGCAGAGACAGTGCACAGGGGCCCTGTACACTGTCTCTGCCCCCCTGTGTGCTGCCTGGGGCCCCTGTGCACTGCCAGGGGCCCCTGTATGTTGCCAGGGGCCCCATGTGCTGTTTGGGGCCCCGTGTGCTGCCTGGGACCCGATCCACTGTCTCTGCCTCCCCGGGTGCTGCCTGGGGCCCCATTTTTTGTCTCTGCCCCTGTGTGCTGCCTGGGGCCCCTGTGCGCTGCTCGGGGCCCCATGTGCTGCCTGTGGCTCCACGTGCAGAAGCAGCACACGGACATGTGGGTCACATGACTACTCAAGAGTTTTTACCATGCTGTATCACTGACACAGCATGCTAGGAGTAGTTGATTTATCACAGATTACTGACACTGCATGTAGTAGTAGTTTTATCATGGATTACAAGTACAGCATGCTGGGAGTAGTAGCTTTACCACTGATTACTGACCTAGCATGCTGGGAGTAGTAGCCTTACCACAGATTACTGACATAGCATGCTGGGAGTAGTAGGTTAACCACAGATTACTGACATAGCATGCTGGGAGTAGTAGTTTTATCAAGTATTAAAAGCACAGTATGCTGAAGTAGTAGCTTTACCAAAGATTACTGACCTAGCATGCTGGGAGTAGTAGTATATATATATATATACATATATATATATATATATATATATATAGTGTGCAGGGTATATGTACAGAGGGAGGGGAATAGTGTGAGGAGACAGTATGGGGGGAGAAAAGTGAGTGGGCACAGAATAAAAACTGAGTAGTAGGGGGTGTAGCATGCAAATCATTACTTGAAAATATTTTTTTTCTGGTTATAATTATTGTTTATTAAACAGTGTGATCAGCAGTGCTAAATGGGTGTGGTTGTGGCATGAATATGGGTGTGACTAGTTGTGAAATGGGTGTGGTCAGGGGCATGGCCTAACCTTTGTCTCTCTTTCCCTTCTTCAAAAGTTGGGAGGTACGGCGATCCGCCCACATGTATTAATTAGTTAAATGGCACTGTCAAACTCTGACAGCGGCATTTATCAAGCGCTTCAGGCGATCCAGCCGGAAATGCGCATACCGCTGACCCCGTCACATGATCGGGGGTCATCGGTGCATCGGCATAACAACCAGAGGTCTCCTTGAGACCTCTATGGTTGTTGATGCCAGATTGCTATGAGCTCCACCCTGTGGTCGACGCTCATAGCAATGCAGTAATTTTGCTACATAGGGGCAATCTGAGCATCGCCTCTATGTAGCAGAGCCGATCAGGCTATGCCAGCTTCTAGCCTCCCATGGAGGCTAGTGAAGCATGTTGAGTGCCCGCTAGGACCATGGTGTACTTGGTAAAGGGTCCGGTTGTCATTAAAGAGGTAGTCGCGGTGGCCGTGACACAGTCCATGGTCCTGGGCGTCCAAGTTAAAAGGAAGGTCTTTAAAGGGGTAGTTGTGAATAAAGAATAAAGTTTGTTCGTGACACCACCTGTGGTATTTGGTCAGGGATGACCGAGGCTGCTTAACGGGCTCCACTAGGGATGATGTTATTGCAGCAGGATGCTTTACCTTTTACTGGTAGTAGGCAGCTACAGTCCAGGGTATGGATCACAGGTGATGGTGAGGCCTGGCCAGCCTGGAAACGATTAAGAATCCCCCTAACCAAGTGGGGTTGAAAGCCTTCTTTACTGTGCTGTTGTAGTCCCTTGCTACCTAAGGCTTCACACAAGGTCCTCACTTTCTCTCTCTGTCCTATTAATAGGACAATATCCGAATGGCAGGCAACGCAAACCTTTTTACAGGTGTTCCTACTTGCAGCGACTCTGGGCTCTATATGCTGTTGTGCCTTCGGATGTAATGGTGGACAGGCAACTTGAAATCTCCTGCCTGCCGGTTTCTGCTGTGGGGCAAACAGTTACCCCCACAACCTCAGAATTCCGGCTTCAGGTTTCTGCACTTCAGTGTGGAGGGAGCTCAGTTGCAGCTTCCCTCCAGCTCCTCATTTCTCCTGTGCTCCTTCTGCCCTCACAGTCTCATACAATCTGCTGTGTCTCTTTCTCTTATCTTTCAAGGAGCTGCAGAACCTTGTGTCTGCACTGCCCCAGCTTTTCTCTCCTCACTCCTCTCTGACAGACTCCCTCTGACAGACTCCCTCTGACAGACTCCCTCTGACAGACTCCCTCTGACAGACTTTCTAACTCCTCCCCCAGCCAGAATATATAGGAAAGCTCCCCTGAAACCGGGTCTAGAGCTCCCCCTTCTGGCCTGGAGTCAGAACAGTGTTGTGTGTACATGTTACCTGTTAAATGGATCCTCATCGCTTCAAAGCATGGCATCACCCTCCCCGTGAGGAAGGCAATACCACTGTGACAACCAAACTCCTGGGGTGTCACACATGGCTAAAGTAAAAAAAAAAATATTTGTAAAAATATGAAAAAAATAATAATAATAAAAAGTTCAAATCACCCCCCTTTCGCCACATTCAAAATAAAACAATCAAACATACACATATTTGGTATTGCCGCATTCAGAATCGCCCGATCTATCAATAAAAAAAGGATTAATCTGTTCGCTAAACAGCTTAGCGAGAGAAAAAATTAAAAACGCCAGAATTATGTTTTTTTGGTTTCCTTAACATTGCATTAAAATGCAATTACGGGCGATCAAAAGAACGTATCTGCACTGAAATGGCATAATTAAAAACATCAGCTCAGCATGCAAAAAATAAGCCCTCACCCAACCCGATATTACGAAAAATGGAGACGCTACGGGTATCGGAAAATTGTGCATTTTTTCTTTTACCAAAGTTTGGAATTTTTTTCACCACTTAGATAAAAAAGAACCTAGACTTGTTTGGCGTCTATGAACTCGTAATGACCTGGAGAATCGTAATGGCAGGTCAGTTTTAGGGTTTAGTGAACCTAGCAAAAAAGCCAAGCAATAAACCAGTGTGGGATTGCACTGTTATTGCAATTTCACCGCACTTGGAATTTTTTTACCGTTTTCTAGTACATGACATGGTAGAACCAATGGTATTGTTGAAAACTATAATTTGTTCTGCAAAAAAACCAAGCACTCACATGGCCATATTGACAGAAATATAAAAAAGTTATGGCTCTGGGAAGGAGGGGGAGCGAAATATGAAAGCGCAAAACCAAAAAAAGGTCCGGTCATTAATGGGTTAATTTTAGGTCTTTTTGGAGAACATTTCATCTTCAACTTACTTAACCGCTCACAATAACATTAATTTTGACCAGGGGTGTGCAAACGTTTACATACCAGTGTACCATTAGTGTGATCTAATCTGTGAAGTCGTCCAGGGGCTTGACAGATAAAGGATACTACCCCCAGCTCCAAACAAGCAAGCAACTTCTGTGACAGACACATTAACGGACATATGTATTGTTTTTGCTTAGGGACCCTTTTCACTCTGTGTCTTCCACTAAGTCTCCCTGTATGCATATCGGTCACTTAATGTAATGGCTGAAAGACCTTTATTAGTTAAACCTTGAAATGTTTCCCTCTCCTTCATCAACAAATGCATGAAAAAGTTATAGAAAACATAAAAATATCAACTGCAAGGCAGATCATATAAATATGTTAATTCCTTTAGGCAGAATTGTCTTCTCAAATGGCACCATCTGTTTGCCGCCATTATCCATCTCAAGGTGATACTTATACGCCAACACTTCATCCTTGTTCTAATGATCCCCATCCAGTTGTAACATCCTCTTGGACCTGATGCATGTGTTGCATCCTATGAGCAAATATGATGAAAGTGTCTTCTAAATACACAGCTCTCTGCCTAAATGACACCCAAAGATGTCATTAACACTGTCTTGAAAGACTGTTGTTGCCTTGCATAAATCAAAGAAAATCACTTGTACATTTGAAGTTACAGTTGTGTTTAAAAGTTTTGCCTCCTTCCTGATTTCCTATTCTTTTGCATGTTTGTCACACTTAAATGTTTCAGATCACCAAGCAAATTTAAATATTAGACAAAAATAACAAGTATGCACAAAATGCAGCTTTTAAATGAATTTCTTTATGATTAAGGGAAAAAGATTTCCAAACATATTGTGCCCTTTGTGAAAAAAGTGATTGGCTCCACCTCCCCTTAAAACATAAACTAACTCTGGTTTATTACATCTTTGGGAAGCTAAGTGCAAATTTCCTAGCCAACTGTAGGCCTGATTACTGCCACACCTAATGAGAGCTTTTAGCGCATAAAAATGGCCAATTTTATGTGTACCTGGTAGCCCCGTTATGGCATCTCTCTTATACCAGGTCCTAAATTTGCCTTACCTCGCTGAGAATAAATGTCTCCATCTGAATGGGTACCTGTGAAACCTCTTCTTAGACTAAAATTCTCTATTTCTATGGAGGGGTATTGGACCTGCTGTAATTAAAACACCTGAAGCTAGGAGGCCATTTTTATGCGCTAAAAGCTCTCATTTTTCATATTTCTAGTGCAGTAATGCAGTTCAAATTTTGTTTTTTCAAGTTTGTATGTTCTAGCGCTGCAGTGTGCTGCCTTATTTACTTAACTATATACGAGTTGGCGACTCTAGGTTCAGCACCTGTTCACACTGAGTCTATGTTTGGATGTGCCTGTCAGGTTTTTGAAATGTACTGCCACACCTAGTCTGGATCAAGAAATCACATAAATAGGACCTGCTTAATAAAGTTAAGTTGACGAAAACATTATCAAAAGCTAGACAACATGCCGCGATCCAAAGAAATTCTGGAACAAATTACAAACAAAGTAATTGAGATCTGTAAGTCTGAAAAAGGTTTTAAAGCCATTTCTCAAGATTTGGGACTCCAGCGAACCACAGTGAGAGCCATTATTCACAAATGGCGAAAACATAGAACAATGATGAACCTTCTCAGGAGTGACTGGCTGACAAAAATTACACCAAGTATGCAGCAACTGCTCATCCAAGAGGTTAGAAAAGATCCCACAACAATATCAAAAGAATGTCAGGCCTCACTTGCCTTAGCTACTTAGCTAAGGTCAGTGTTCATGACTCCACTAGGGTTGAGCGACTTTTCATTTTTTGAGGTAGAGTCGGGTTTCACAAAACCCGACTTTCTCAAAAGTCGGGTCGAGTGAAATTGGCCGATCTTATTGAAAAGTCGGGGTCGGGGATCGGCCGAAACACGAAACCCAATGCAAAGTCAATGGGAAATTTTCTTTTTTTATATTTGCTTCAGCGCGATATAAGCAAAAACCAACAAAAATCTGAGTGACATAATGTAAATCAGAAGGTAAGAAAGTAATAATGTGTCATATTGTCACTACCAATGGGACAAGTAGGTGGCCAATCATCAATTATCAAACAAAAACCCAAAAGAACAAAGGATGATCAAAAGGCCAGCAATTAAGTGTAAAAATATATAACTTTATTAGAACACATAATATTTTTTATTTAAAACCAGAGTGGGATGGTGGATAAGACCATAGTGCATATAAACAAGATGGATGGGATGGGTGATCAGCGGCTAAGAATAATACATATCGTTTATGTAGGTCATGACATACATTAAATGGAATAATATATATCTTACATGATGGTCATGCTATACACATATAATCCAAGAATATCAATAACTCCGTTACCCCAACAGATGGTATGAAGGAAAAATATATATCTGCCACAAACAATAGCTGGAATGAAGGTGCAGGCAGAATAATAATAGCCTAGTAATGCATACCTCAATCGGACCAAAAACGGTCACCCGGAGTGGCTATGAAGGGGTGCAGGAGAGAGCCAGCGATCACCGCATCACCCCGACGCACGTTTCGGCGGAGCCTTCATCACATAGATCACCACTTCTGTATTTATCACCCCCTCCTGGTTTTGGCTTACAAATACTGAGGTAAAATACTGACCAAATACTGAACGTGGACGGCAGCCTTAGGCTACTTTCACACTAGCGTTGTTGGCTGTACATTGCCATGCGTCATTCAGGAGAAAAAACGCATCCTGCAAAGTTGTCTGCAGGATGCGTTTTTTCCCCATAGACTAACATTACCGACACATTGCGACGAAAAAACACTGTCGTGCGACAGTTGCGTCATGTTTTGGTGGACCGCCGCCACAAAAAAAGTTACATATAACGTTTGTTTGTGTGTCGAGTCCGCCATTTTCGACCGCACATGCACAGACGAAACTCCGCCCCATCCTCCCCAGACCTTACAATGGGGCAGCGGAAGCGTCGTAAGACTGCTTCCGCTGCCCACGTTGGACATTTCTTTCACAGCATGCGTCGGTACGTCGGCCCGACGCACTGCGACGGGCCCATACCGACGCTAGTGTGAAAGCAGCCTTATACTGACAATTAGACAGTCACCGAGGATGGCAGGCAGCAATGATTCTGGGAGATATGTGGTGGAGGGAGCAGGGTGACAGCAGCACAGAGTATTTCAGGAGAGCAGTGTGCTGGTCTATGGGGGCCCCCTGTTTGGTGCTCGGAGCAGCCAGGGATTGTACATAGAGCACTGTCTTTTATACACATGGATGGACCGTCTGCTCCACAGAAATCCAGGAAACATTTCTGCGGATTGATGGCCTGGTCTGATGCAGACTTTGCAGGCTAAGACCCCATTCCCCTCCTCAGATCCTGTCTTCCCCATCCTGTCCTGGCGATGTGTGAAAGCGAGGTGACAGGCGCAGTCCGGGGTGACGCTGGGAAGGAAATGTAGCCATATAGTAACGATAAAAATGAGACCCCTCTCTTCAGCTGCCTCACCAGCCTTCCCCTGACTACACCTAACTGGAGGTCATGCTGCCCCCTTTATTACCCCAGACCAGCGTGCAGGTACTCAGCCAAAACCACCATAAAATGCGTCCGCTTTCTGAAGATAATACTGCCATAGTGTTCTCACATAATACCGCCATATAGATCACACACAATACTATCAAATAGATCACACAATACTGTCATACAGTTCTCACATAATACCACCATATAGATCACACACAATACTATCAAATAGATCACACAATACTGTCATACAGTTCTCACATAATACCACCATATAGATCACACATAATACCGCCAGTGTTCTCACATACCGCCATATAGATCACACATAATACTGCCATAGTGTTCTCACATAATACCGCCATATAGATCACACACAATACTATCAAATAGATCTCACAATACTGTCATACAGTTCTCACATAATACCACCATATAGATCACACACAATACTATCAAATAGATCACACAATACTGTCATACAGTTCTCACATAATACCACCATATAGATCACACATAATACCGCCAGTGTTCTCACATACCGCCATATAGATCACACATAATACTGCCATAGTGTTCTCACATAATACCGCCATATAGATCACACATAATACTGCCATAATATTCTCACATAATACCGCCATATAGATCACACATAATAACGCAAGTGTTCTCACATAATACCGCCATATAGATCACACATAATACTGCCATAGTGTTCTCACATAATACCGCCATATAGATCACACATAATACCGACAGTGTTCTCACATACCGCCATATAGATCACACATAATACTGCCATAGTGTTCTCACATAATACCGCCATATAGATCACACATAATACCGCCAGTGTTCTCGCATAATACCGCCATATAGATCACACATAATACCGCCAGTGTTCTCACATAGCGCCATATAGATCACACACAATACCACCATATAATTCTCACAATACTGATCAAGCATAATACCACCATACAGATCACATAATACCGTCATATAGATCTCACATAATGCCATAATACGCATGACGCCCGCAGCTCCTGTTATCACACGCATTGAGTTGTGTGTGCAATGGGGAAAGATATGCAGGGGGAGAGGAGTACATAGGAGAGGATTAGATACACGGTTCACCAGACAGTATCACACAAGAGGATTAGATACACGGCTCCGCAGACAGTATCACACAGGAGAGGATTAGATACACAGCTCAGCATAATATCACACAGTACAGGATTAGATGCATGGCTCAGCATAGTATCACACAGGAGAGGATTAGATGCATGGCTCAGCAGAGTATCACACAGGAGAGGATTAGATGCATGGCTCAGCATAGTATCACACAGGAGAGGATTAGATACACAGGCCAGCAGACAGTATTACACAGGAGAGGATTAGATACACAGCTCAGCATAATATCACACAGTACAGGATTAGATGCATGGCTCAGCATAATATCACACAGGAGAGGATTAGATGCATGGCTCAGCATAGTATCACACAGGAGAGGATTAGATACACGGGCCAGCAGACAGTATTACACAGGAGAGGATTAGATACACAACTCAGCATAATATCACACAGTACAGGATTAGATGCATGGCTCAGCATAGTATCACACAGGAGAGGATTAGATGCATGGCTCAGCAGAGTATCACACAGGAGAGGATTAGATGCATGGCTCAGCATAGTATCACACAGGAGAGGATTAGATGCATGGCTCAGCATAGTATCACACAGGAGAGGATTAGATACACGGGCCAGCAGACAGTATTACACAGGAGAGGATTAGATACATGGCTCAGCACAATATAGTGATAGATGCATGGTCTGATGTCCTGTGAGGAGCTACAGTGAGAGGCAGGGTCAGAGCAACACAGAGCCTCCCCCATCCCCCTCTGTTACCTCTCTCTGATGTCCTGATAGAGGACATCAGACCGCAGCACTCCTTCACCCTCTCTAGCGATTCTACAGATTACAGCCACACACCAGGCAGCAGAGGACAGGGAACGGCTGCTGACAGTGTGAGGGGAGACAGATGTAGCTGCCCCTCCAACAGCACAGCTCTCAGTCACAGTGGAGCTCACAGGTACACTCCACTGTAGGCTGAAGCAAGATGGCGCTGATCTCCTGCCTCTGCTGTGATGTGGAGACAGCCCAGGGTGTGTGGCCACATCAGAGCAGAGAGCAGCATATAATGCTAGGTATGGGGTCGGCTCCCGACCGCAGCCTCCTATGCTCAGGGCTGCCGTATTTGCAGAGTGTAAGTGTCGTGCTGGGACATTATAGCAGAGCTCCTGCCTAGGGTTGAGCGAAACGGGTCGTTCATTTTCAAAAGTCGCCGACTTTTGGCAAAGTCAGGTTTCATGAAACCCGATCCGACCCCTGTGTGGGGTCGGCCATGCGGTACGCGACTTTCGCGCCAAAGTCGCGTTTCAATGACGCGAAAAGCGCCATTTCTCAGCCAATGAAGGTGAACGCAGAGTGTGGGCAGCGTGATGACATAGGTCCTGGTCCCCACCATCTTAGAGAAGGGCATTGCAGTGATTGGCTTGCTGTCTGCGGCGTCACAGGGGCTATAAAGAGGCGTTCCCGCCGACCGCCATGTTACTGCTGCTGATCTGAGCTTAGGGAGAGGTTGCTGCCGCTTCGTCAGAAGCAGGGATAGCGTTAGGCAGGGTACATTAACCACCAAACCGCTTGTGCTGTAGCCTTCGGTTTGCAGGGACAGTGGAGGCTACATTTTTTTTTTCTTCTCAGCGCTGTAGCTCATTGGGCTGCCCTAGAAGGCTCCCTGATAGCTGCATTGCTGTGTGTACGCCACTGTGCAAACCAACTGCTTTTTTCAAAGCACAAATCCTCTTGTTCCTTCTTTTCTGCACAGCTATCTTTTTTGTTTGTCCACAATTTTTATTTCATTTGTGCATCAGTCCACTCCTTATTGCTGCCTGCCATACCTGGCTGAGATTACTGCAGGGAGATAGTAATTGTAGGACAGTCCCTGTTTTTTTTTTTGTGGGAGATTAAGATAGGCATTTCTGCTAGAGTGCCATCCCTGTGAGTGCCATCTCTCACATAGTGGGCCATAGAAAGCCTATTTATTTTTTTGGTTGATTTTGTTTCTAAATTCTACCTGTAAAAATCAATAAATCAATCAGTGGGAGATAAATATTGGCCTCTGGGCTTGTGTGCCACTCCTGACTCCTGTGTGTGCCATCTCTCACTCAGTGGGCCATAGAAAGCCTATTTATTTTTTTGGTTGATTTGGTTTCTAAATTCTACCTGAAAAAATCAAAAAATCACTCACTGGGAGATAAATATTGGCCTCTGGGCTTGTGTGCCACTCCTGACTCCTGTGTGTGCCATCTCTCACTCAGTGGGCCATAGAAAGCCTATTCATTTTTTTGGTTGATTTGGTTTCTAAATTCTACCTGAAAAAAATCAATAAATCAATCAGTGGGAGATAAATATTGGCCTCTGGGCTTGTGTGCCACTCCTGACTCGTGTGTGTGCCATCTCTCACTCAGTGGGCCATAGAAAGCCTATTTATTTTTTTGGTTGATTTGGTTTCTAAATTCTAGCTGAAAAAATCAATAAATCAATTAGTGGGAGATAAATATTGGCCTCTGGGCTTGTGTGCCACTCCTGACTCCTGTGTGTGCCATCTCTCACTCAGTGGGCCATAGAAAGCCTATTTATTTTTTTGGTTGATTTGGTTTCTAAATTCTACCTGAAAAAATCAAGAAATCAATCAGTGGGAGATAAATATTGGCCTCTGGGCTTGTGTGCCACTCCTGACTCCTGTGTGTGCCATCTCTCACTCAGTGGGCCATAGAAAGCCTATTTATTTTTTTGGTTGATTTGGTTTCTAAATTCTACCTGAAAAAAATAAAAAAATCAATCAGTGGGAGATAAATATTGCCCTCTGGGCTTGTGTGCCACTCCTGACTCCTGTGTGTGCCATCTCTCACTCAGTGGGCCATAGAAAGCCTATTTATTTTTTTATTTGGTTTCTAAATTCTACCTGAAAAAATCAAAAAATCAATCAGTGGGAGATAAATATTGGCCTCTGGGCTTGTGTGCCACTCCTGACTCCTGTGTGTGCCATCTCTCACTCAGTGGGCCATAGAAAGCCTATTTTTTTTTATTTGGTTTCTAAATTCTCCCTGAAAAAATCGTTTTATTTTATTTGGTTTCTAAATTCTTCCTGAAAAAAAAAAAAATCAGTGGGAGATTAATATTGCCCTTTCTGCTTGTGTGCCAGTCTTGACTCCTGGGTGTGCCATCTCTCTCTCTCAAATAGTGGGCACTGGGCCATAGAAAGGCTATTTTTTTTATTTGGTTTCTAAATTCTCCCTGAAAAAATCATTTTATTTTATTTGGTTTCTAAATTCTTCCTGAAAAAATCATTTTATTTTATTTTGTTTCTAAAGTCTCCCTGAAAAAAAAAAAAAATCAGTGGGAGATTAATATTGCCCTTTTTGCTTGTGTGCCAGTCTTGACTCCTGGGTGTGCCATCTCTCTCTCTCAAATAGTGGGCACTGGGCCATAGAAAGGCTATTTTTTTTTATTTGGTTTCTAAATTCTCCCTGAAAAAATCATTTTATTTTATTTGGTTTCTAAATTCTTCCTGAAAAAATCATTTTATTTTATTTTGTTTCTAAAGTCTCCCTGAAAAAAAAAATCAGTGGGAGATTAATATTGCCCTTTCTGCTTGTGTGCCAGTCTTGACTCCTGGGTGTGCCATCTCTCTCTCTCAAATAGTGGGCCATAGAAAGCCTATTTATTTTTTTTGTTGATTTGCTTTCTAAATTCTACCTGAAAAAATCCAAAAATCAATCAGTGGGAGATAAATATTGGCCTTTGGGCTTGCATGCCACTCCTGACTCCTGTGTGTGCCATCTCTCACTCAGTGGGTCATAGAAAGCATATTTTTTTATGGGGGGGTGATTTGGTTTCTAAATTCTACCTGAAAAAATCAAAAAATCAATCAGTGGGAGATAAATATTGGCCTTTGGGCTTGTGTGCGACTCCTGACTCCTGTGTGTGCGCCATCTCTCACTCAGTGGGCCATAGAAAGGCTATTTTTTTTTATTTGGTTTCTAAATTCTCCCAGAAAAAATCATTTTATTTTATTTGGTTTCTAAATTCTTCCTGAAAAAATCATTTTATTTTATTTTGTTTCTAAAGTCTCCCTGAAAAAAAAAAAAAAATCAGTGGGAGATTAATATTGCCCTTTTTGCTTGTGTGCCAGTCTTGACTCCTGGGTGTGCCATCTCTCTCTCTCAAATAGTGGGCACTGGGCCATAGAAAGGCTATTTTTTTTTATTTGGTTTCTAAATTCTCCCTGAAAAATCATTTTATTTTATTTGGTTTCTAAATTCTTCCTGAAAAAATCATTTTATTTTATTTTGTTTCTAAAGTCTCCCTGAAAAAAAAAATCAGTGGGAGATTAATATTGCCCTTTCTGCTTGTGTGCCAGTCTTGACTCCTGGGTGTGCCATCTCTCTCTCTCAAATAGTGGGCCATAGAAAGCCTATTTATTTTTTTTGTTGATTTGCTTTCTAAATTCTACCTGAAAAAATCCAAAAATCAATCAGTGGGAGATAAATATTGGCCTTTGGGCTTGCATGCCACTCCTGACTCCTGTGTGTGCCATCTCTCACTCAGTGGGCCATAGAAAGCATATTTTTTTTATGGGGGGGTGATTTGGTTTCTAAATTCTACCTGAAAAAATCAAAAAATCAATCAGTGGGAGATAAATATTGGCCTTTGGGCTTGTGTGCGACTCCTGACTCCTGTGTGTGTGCCATCTCTCACTCAGTGGGCCATAGAAAGGCTATTTTTTTTATTTGGTTTCTAAATTCTCCCAGAAAAAATCATTTTATTTTATTTGGTTTCTAAATTCTTCCTGAAAAAATCATTTTATTTTATTTTGTTTCTAAATTCTCCCTGAAAAAAAAAAATACTGTGGGAGATTAATATTGACATTTGTGCTTGAGTGACAGTCCTGCGTGTGTGGCATCTCTCTGATTTGGTGCCACAGAAAACAGAGTGTGTAACATTGTGCCTGATTTTCCTTGCGGTCTCACCAACCTGTAAAGGGATATCGAAATCATACTGAAGTTATAGTTCACCGTGTAAGTTGTTTGACAGCAACAAATAAAGTTACTTTGGTTAAGTTTTTAAAACAATGAGGAAGTCTGGTGGAAGAGGTCGTGGCCGTGGGCGTTCATTGTCAGCTGGTAATGATGGTAGTGGTAGTGGAGCATCAGGTGGTCGTGGGAATAAAATATTCCACCTAAGTCTGGAGCTGTGGAGCCAGGTTCGTCGTCTGGCTACACAAGGCCTCGAACGCTCTCTTTTCTGGGAGTAGGAAAACCACTTTTAAAGCCGGTGCAGCAACAGCAAGTTTTGGCTTACCTTGCTGACTCAGCCTCTAGCTCTTTTGCCTCCTCTTCTGAAACTGGTAAATGGAAAAGCAGTGCGTCGTTTGTGGATGTTCACGGTCAGGGACAAGTCGCTTCCTTGTCCTCTTCAGCAAAAACAACAACAAGAGAGAAGGATGCAGCAGGCGACACAACGGGTTACTCCATGGAGCTCTTTACACATACCGTCCCTGGCTTAGAAAGTGAAACAGTTAACAGGCCATGCCCATTACAAGTAGATTCTGACATGGAGTGCACTGATGCACAGCCACAGCCAGACTACTATGCTGGTCCTTTGACTCAGACCACAACATTGCCCTCTCAGGGTACTGATCCACAATCAGACCCTGAGGAGACTATGTTGCCCCGTCACGAACGCTATACCACCGACCTACACGGTGACACAGAAGAAGTTGCACACGAGCTAGAAGAGGAGGTTATAGATGACCCAGTTGTTGACCCCGATTGGCAGCCATTGGGGGAACAGGGTGCAGGCGGCAGTAGTTCTGAAGCGGAGGTGGAGGAGGGGCCGCAGCAGGCATCAACATCGCAACAGGTTCCATCTGCCGGGCAGGTATCTGGCCCAAAACGCGTGGCAAAGCCAAAACCTGTTGGAGGACAGCGTGGCCATCCGGTTAAAGCTCAGTCTGCAATTCCTGAAAAGGGATCCGATGCTAGGAAGAGTGCAGTCTGGCATTTTTTTAAACAACATCCAATTGATCAGCGCAAAGTCATCTGTCAAAAATGTTCAACTAGCTTAAGCAGAGGTCAGAATCTGAAAAGTCTCAATACAAGTTGCATGCATAGACATTTAACCACCATGCATTTGCAAGCCTGGACTAACTACCAAACGTCCCTTAAGGTTGTAGCACCCTCGGCCAATGAAGCTAGTCAGCAACGCAACATCCCTTCCCTCACTGTAAGGCCACCATTTTCCGCACCACCGGCAGTATCTGTGCAGGTTTCTTTGCCAGCCCAAAGCAGTCAGGGTCAGGGAATCACCAGTTTTGTAGGAGGAAATACTGCATCTAGAGCACCAGCGGAAACAATACCGTCTCCAATCGTCTCTCAGTCTGCCATGTCCACCGGCACACCCGCTAGTTCCACAATCTCCAGCTCTCCAGTCCAGCTCACCCTACATGAGACTCTGGTTAGAAAAAGGAAGTACTTATCCTCGCATCCGCGTACACAGGGTTTTCACGCCCACATAGCTAGACTAATCTCGTTAGAGATGATGCCCTACCGGTTAGTTGAAAGCGAAGCTTTCAAAGCCCTGATGGAGTACGCTGAACCACGCTACGAGCTACCCAGTCGACACTTTTTTTCGAGAAAAGCCATCCCAGCCCTGCACCAGCATGTTAAACAGCGCATTGTCCATGCACTCAGGCAATCTGTGAGTACAAAGGTGCACCTGACTACAGATGGACCAGTAGGCATGGCCAGGGATGTTACGTGTCCATCACGGCACGCTGGGTGAATGTGGTGGATGCAGGGTCCACAGGGGACATCAATTTCGGGACAGTTGTGCCTAGCCCACGGTCTAGGAAACAGTTGGCTGTAGGCGTTCGCACCTCCTCCTCCTCCTCCTGCAGAAGCGAGAGCTCTTCCACAGACCGCAGTCGCCCAACCACTCCATCGGCAGCTGTCTCTGTTGCACACCAGTTGTCCCATTATGGCCCAGCTACTGGCAAGCGTTAGCAGGCTGTATTGGCTATGAAGTGTTTGGGCGACAACAGACACACCGCGGAAGTTCTGTCCGAGTTCTTGCAGCAAGAAACGCAGTTGTGGCTGGGCACAGTAGATCTTGAGGCAGGCAAGGTAGTGAGTGATAACGGAAGGAATTTCATGGCTGCCATCTCCCATCCCCAACTAAAACACATTCCTTGCCTGGCTCACACCTTAAACCTGGTGGTGCAGTGCTTATTGAAAACTTATCCTGGGTTCTCCGACCTGCTCCTCAAAGTGCGTGGACTTTGCTCACATATCCGCCGTTCGCCTGTACACTCCAGCCGTATGCAGACCTATCAGCGGTCTTTGAACCTTCCCCAGCATCGCCTAATCATAGACGTTGCAACAAGGTGAAACTCAACACTGCACATGCTTCAGAGACTGTGCGAACAGAGGCGGGCTGTTATGTTTTTGTGGGAGGATACACATACACGGGCAGGCAGTAGGATGGCAGATATGGAGTTGTCAGGTGTGCAGTGGTCGAAGATACAAGACATGTGTCAAGTCCTTCAGTGTTTTGAGGAATGCACACGGCTGGTTAGTGCAGACAACGCCATAATAAGCATGAGCATCCCCCTAATGTGTCTGCTGATGCAAAGTTTGATGCACATAAAGGATCAGGCATCTGCACCAGAGGAAGAGGAAAGCCTTGATGACAGTCAGCCATTGTCTGGTCAGGGCAGTGTACAGGACGAGGTAGTGGGCGAAGAGGAGGTGGAGGACGAGGAGGATGATGGGGATGAGTATATTTTTAATGAGGAAGCTTTCCTGGGGGCACTGGAAATTGGTGGCGTGGCAAGGCCGGGTTCTGGTTTTTTGAGGGACACAAGTGACGTATTTGCCTGAAACTGCCCCTCAACCAATCACAACCGCAGATTTGACAACTGGAACTTTGGCCCACATGGCGGATTATGCCTTACGTATCCTCAAAAGGGACACACGCATTACAAAAATGATGAACGATGACGATTACTGGTTGGCCTGCCTCCTTGATCCTCGCTATAAAGGCAAATTGCAAAATATTATGCCACATGAGAACTTGGAACTAATATTAGCAACCAAACAATCAACTCTTGTTGACCGTTTGCTTCAGGCATTCCCAGCACACAGCGCCCGTGATCGTTCTCACACGAGCTCCAGGGGGCAGCAGACCAGGAGTGTTTAGGGGTGCACACATCAGAAGTGGCGTTGGACAGAGGGGTTTTCTGACCAGGTTGTGGAGTGATTTTGCTATGACCGCAGACAGGACAGGTACTGCTGCATCAATTGAAAGTGACAGGAGACAACATTTGTCCAGTATGGTTACAAACTATTTTTCATCCCTTATCGATGTTCTCCCTCAACCGTCATTCCCATTTGATTACTGGGCATCCAAATTAGACACCTGGCCAGAATTGGCAGAATATGCATTGCAGGAGCTTGCTTGCCCGGCAGCTAGTGTCCTATCAGAAAGAGTATTCAGTGCTGCAGGTTCAATATTAACCGAAAAAAGGACTCGTCTGGCTACCCAAAATGTTGATGATCTAACATTCATTAAAATGAACCACAACTGGATTTCAAATTCTTTTGCCCCACCTTGCCCGGCCGACACCTAGCTTTCCTATGAAAAGCTCTTGCCTGTGGACTACTGTGAATTACTTTTCTAATGTCTTAAATTGCTTCAGCTGATTGTCCAGCATGCGACATGTTTACACCTCCCTAAATGGCCAAACTCCCCACACGGGGCCGTGGTATCGCGACTTGGCGCTAGCACCCGTGAGAGTGCTGTTTGTCTGAAGAGGTGGGTGTGCCCGCTTTTGGTCGACAGCACAGCCACTGGGTCCCTCATAGTACAATAAAGTGTCTCTGGCGGTGGTGGTGCGCACCCAACGTCAGACACACTGTTGTAACATGAGGGGCCCTGGGCCTGTACCGCCGGCCACAAGAGAGTTCACCCACCCCCAGGTCAAACATTGCTCTATTACTTCCACAGTTATCTCTCACACTTCCACCAATGTTTAGACTATGCGCTGACATCCTTCCATTCCTGCCACTGACAATACCATTGTGTTAATTGAAAAAATCAAAATTTATTACTTGGAATGGCAGTCCAGCAATATATTAGACGTTTCGGTCAGTTATTATGACCTTCTTCAGTAAACTGCACAAGTATATAACATAATGTGATAATTACAAAATAGAAAATGACAATATCAAAATGCATGAAAAAAGGACAACAACGTAAAATCTCAAAAAACAAAGTGTGTGATGGAAGGGAAGGAGAGAGAGGTAGGGAAGTCATAATTTTACATACCCGACTGCTGTGGTTATGAGTATAATCGGCACTTAGTATGAATATAACAGGGTAGTCATATGAAGAACCCCGTACTCTTAATAGTAAATGGCCTAGGACAACAAAAAAACCGAATGAGGACACATCCCCTATCAGTGCCTAAATATGTGCCGAAATATGCCTAAATGTGTAGAGTAATACTAACCGATCAAAGAAATATCTAATGCAACCCACAGGAAATGGATAACTGCAGAAAAGGAGCTGTAGAAATAGGGAGAAATAATGAATAGAAATCTGAAATATACAGGTGAGGGGGAGGGAAGGAAGAAGATAGACCTACTTGGAATAACTATGGCTTCCGGGAATAATATATATGTGTGGGACCAGATAGCGTCCAGATCACTAAGGGTAAAAGGAAATACTGTAATTGGGCCCATAGCATAAGAAATTGAAAAAATAAAATAAATAAAATGATGCTCACCAGAAGTGAATAGAATGATGCTCACCAAAAGTGAGGAGGTCTCAATGTAGACCCATGATACCAAATGGGAGCTGAATTTTCTGGTGACAAGGAAAAATGTATAAGACTCTGCAGTGGAGCGTAGCTATAGTAAGAGAGGCAATCTGGCTCACCTATTATGTAAAACGCCCTGGAAAGTCCAATATGGGTAACGAAAAACAGGCAGCTCCTAGAGCATATAAATAATAAGAGACGGGCCAGAACATCTAAAGCAGGGGACCAGAGTAATGTTACAAGAACTCACCGGAGGAACGTGGGCTGGACGGGAACATCAACGCGGTGTCCACCGCTTGTTGAATGATCAGAGACTGGATGCGCCGAGCTACATAGCCAGGAGGCGGGACTAAGCACCGGAAGTGCGGCCGGACGTAACCGGTGTGAAGAATCATGGGACTTGTAGTCCCTAGTAGCGATAAAGTGAGGGAGACAAATCGCCACTAAAATGATATTGGGGCTAAACAGCGGACCATGTACCACAGGGGTGGCCGCAATCACTGTAGCGACACGCTACGAAGCATTATATGAAACTAGAAGGCGGGCACCTCCTCAAAACCGGAAAGTCCGACCGGAAGTGGGCGCAAAGAACCATGGAATATGTAGTTCTGGGAGTAAACGCTGAAAATAGCATCACAAAGAAAGGATCGGAACTCTAGTAAAAGTAATAGGCAGACACCTCCCCAAAACCCCGAAAACCGACCGGAAGTGAACGCAAGGAACAAAGCGTTCTGAGTGACACTGTTGGAATAACCTATCAAAAGGAGCATATAGTGAAAAATAAGAAAAGGCAGAGGGGTAAGGGGGGGGCATGTTGTAGTAGGAAGAGGAGATGACTAATGAACATATGGAGTATGTAATCCTGGCTGTAATTTAAGCTGAAGTCGGAAATGTGGATCTGTGTATCTAAGAGGGGCACAACACTCACTGAAATCAAAACATCACAATAGCAGCCGGGTAGGGAACAAAGGAGGGGAAATCCGAGGGGGAGGGAGCAGGCAGTGATTGGCACGTTGATTGTCAATAGAGGCGGCTCTGTAAAGAGAAACCAACATATTAGTATACAGTGTATTGTACAGATAATATTATAAATGGCTAACATATAAGAACTACTTTACAATAGAGAAGTAACACTTTAAATATAGACTCAAGTTAATTTAAATTTAGATGAAGGCCAGAGGGTCATAGTCTCTATTGAGGCCCTTCGGAGATAAAGTTTGTAATTCGTGAATCCTGCTCCCTCCCCCTCGGATTTCCCCTCCTTTGTTCCCTACCCGGCTGCTATTGTGATGTTTTGATTTCAGTGAGTGTTGTGCCCCTCTTAGATACACAGATCCACATTTCCGACTTCAGCTTAAATTACAGCCAGGATTACATACTCCATATGTTCATTAGTCATCTCCTCTTCCTACTACAACATGCCCCCCCCTTACCCCTCTGCCTTTTCTTATTTTTCACTATATGCTCCTTTTGATAGGTTATTCCAACAGTGTCACTCAGAACGCTTTGTTCCTTGCGTTCACTTCCGGTCGGTTTTCGGGGTTTTGGGGAGGTGTCTGCCTATTACTTTTACTAGAGTTCCGATCCTTTCTTTGTGATGCTATTTTCAGCGTTTACTCCCAGAACTACATATTCCATGGTTCTTTGCGCCCACTTCCGGTCGGACTTTCCGGTTTTGAGGAGGTGCCCGCCTTCTAGTTTCATATAATGCTTCGTAGCGTGTCGCTACAGTGATTGCGGCCACCCCTGTGGTACATGGTCCGCTGTTTAGCCCCAATATCATTTTAGTGGCGATTTGTCTCCCTCACTTTATCGCTACTAGGGACTACAAGTCCCATGATTCTTCACACCGGTTACGTCCGGCCGCACTTCCGGTGCTTAGTCCCGCCTCCTGGCTATGTAGCTCGGCGCATCCAGTCTCTGATCATTCAACAAGCGGTGGACACCGCGTTGATGTTCCCGTCCAGCCCACGTTCCTCCGGTGAGTTCTTGTAACATTACTCTGGTCCCCTGCTTTAGATGTTCTGGCCCGTCTCTTATTATTTATATGCTCTAGGAGCTGCCTGTTTTTCGTTACCCATATTGGACTTTCCAGGGCGTTTTACATAATAGGTGAGCCAGATTGCCTCTCTTACTATAGCTACGCTCCACTGCAGAGTCTTATACATTTTTCCTTGTCACCAGAAAATTCAGCTCCCATTTGGTATCATGGGTCTACATTGAGACCTCCTCACTTTTGGTGAGCATCATTCTATTCACTTCTGGTGAGCATCATTTTATTTATTTTATTTTTTCAATTTCTTATGCTATGGGCCCAATTACAGTATTTCCTTTTACCCTTAGTGATCTGGACGCTATCTGGTCCCACACATATATATTATTCCCGGAAGCCATAGTTATTCCAAGTAGGTCTATCTTCTTCCTTCCCTCCCCCTCACCTGTATATTTCAGATTTCTATTCATTATTTCTCCCTATTTCTACAGCTCCTTTTCTGCAGTTATCCATTTCCTGTGGGTTGCATTAGATATTTCTTTGATCGGTTAGTATTACTCTACACATTTAGGCATATTTCGGCACATATTTAGGCACTGATAGGGGATGTGTCCTCATTCGGTTTTTTTGTTGTCCTAGGCCATTTACTATTAAGAGTACGGGGTTCTTCATATGACTACCCTGTTATATTCATACTAAGTGCCGATTATACTCATAACCACAGCAGTCGGGTATGTAAAATTATGACTTCCCTACCTCTCTCTCCTTCCCTTCCATCACACACTTTGTTTTTTGAGATTTTACGTTGTTGTCCTTTTTTCATGCATTTTGATATTGTCATTTTCTATTTTGTAATTATCACATTATGTTATATACTTGTGCAGTTTACTGAAGAAGGTCATAATAACTGACCGAAACGTCTAATATATTGCTGGACTGCCATTCCAAGTAATAAATTTTGATTTTTTCAATTACCACTTTTCACCAAGTTGAGTGCCAAGTTATTTATTTATTAGACTTGCTGGTGTGGGATACCTCACTTGAGCACCGACACAGTTGTGCCACGATATACTTTACCAATACCATTGTGTTGACATGTATGATGGTACTTAACATAGTCAGGGGCAGTGTCCTCTATTTACCAAAGTAAATACTTTGCACCAAATTAGTAGGTTTGAAACTACGCAGAGGATCCCACCCCTGTACCTAATGATTGCACCCTTTAGTGTTTTCGTTTTGTTTTAATGCGAGACATTCACATTTATTTATTGTTTTGGACTACTAACTGGCAGACACTCATTACAATCGGCCTCCGCTGACCAGACCACTGCTGCCCGTGTACCCCTGGAACCAATTATAAAGTGCCTACAGCCAGTCCAATTTTATTATGTTAGGCCTTTGAAGCCTGTCTGCGGTCCCTCCTTCCACTAGGCCTCCACTGACCATACCACTGCTGCCCGTGTACCCCTGGAACCAATTTTAAATTGCCTACAGCCAGCCCAATTTTATTATGTTATGCCTTCGAAGCCTGTCTGCGGTCCCTCCTTCCACTAGGCCTCCACTGACCTGTCTACTGCTGCCCGTGTACCCCTGGAACCAATTATAAAGTGCCTACAGCCAGTCCAATTTTATTATGTTAGGCCTTCGAAGCCTGTCTGCGGTCCCTCCTTCCACTAGGCCTCCACTGACCATACCACTGCTGCCCGTGTACCCCTGGAACCAATTTTAAATTGCCTATAGCCAGCCCAATTTTATTATGTTAGGCCTTCGAAGCCTGTCTGCGTTCCCTCCTTCCACTAGGCCTCCACTGACCTGTCTACTGCTGCCCATGTACCCCTGGAACAAATTTTAAATTGCCTACAGCAAGCCCAATTTTATTATGTTAGGCCTTCGAAGCCTGTCTGCGGTCCCTCCTTCCACTAGTCCTCCACTGAGCAGACCACTGCTGCCCGTGTACCCCTGGAACCAATTTTAAAGCGCCTACAGCCCAATTTTATTCTGTTAGGCCTTCGAAGCCTGTCTGCGGTCCCTCCTTCCACTAGGCCTCCACTGACCAGACCACTGCTGCCCGTGTACCCCTGGAACCAATTTTAAGTTGCCTACAGCCAGCCCAATTTTATTATGTTAGGCCTTCGAAGCCTGTCTGCGGTCCCTCCTTCCACTAGTCCTCCACTGAGCAGACCACTGCTGCCCGTGTACCCCTGGAACCAATTTTAAAGCGCCTACAGCCCAATTTTATTATGTTAGGCCTTCGAAGCCTGTCTGCGGTCCCTCCTTCCACTAGGCCTCCACTGACCAGACCACTGCTGCCCGTGTACCCCTGGAAACAATTTTAAATTGCCTACAGCCAGCCCAATTTTATTATGTTAGGCCTTCGAAGCCTGTCTGCGGTCCCTCCTTTCACTAGGCCTCCACTGACCTGTCTACTGCTGCCCGTGTACCCCTGGAAGCAATTATAAAGTGCCTACAGCCAGTCCAATTTTATTATGTTAGGCCTTCGAAGCCTGTCTGCGGTCCCTCCTTCCACTAGGCCTCCACTGACCAGACCACTGCTGCCCGTGTACCCCTGGAACCAATTTTAAATTGCCTACAGCCAGCCCAATTTTATTATGTTAGGCCTTCGAAGCCTGTCTGCGGTCCCTCCTTCCACTAGGCCTCCACTGAGCAGACCACTGCTGCCCGTGTACCCCTGGAACCAATTTTAAAGCGCCTACAGCCCAATTTTATTATGTTAGGCCTTCGAAGCCTGTCTGCGGTCCCTCCTTCCACTAGGCCTCCACTGACCAGACCACTGCTGCCCGTGTACCCCTGGAACCAATTTTAAATTGCCTACAGCCAGCCCAATTTTATTATGTTAGGCCTTCGAAGCCTGTCTGCGGTCCCATCTTCCACTAGTCCTCCACTGACCAGACCACTGCTGCCCGTGTACCCCTGGAACCAATTTTAAAGCGCCTACAGCCCAATTTTATTATGTTAGGCCTTCGAAGCCTGTCTGCGGTCCCTCCTTCCACTAGGCCTCCACTGACCAGACCACTGCTGCCCGTGTACCCCTGGAACCAATTTTAAATTGCCTACCGCCAGCCCAATTTTATTATGTTAGGCCTTCGAAGCCTGTCTACGGTCCCTCCTTCCACTAGGCCTCCACTGACCTGTCTAATGCTGCCCATGTACCCCTGGAACAAATTTTAAATTGCCTACAGCAAGCCCAATTTTATTATGTTAGGCCTTCGAAGCCTGTCTGCGGTCCCTCCTTCCACTAGGCCTCCACTGACCTGTCTACTGCTGCCCGTGTACCCCTGGAACCAATTATAAAGTGCCTACAGCCATATGTTATTATGTTCGGCCTTAGAAGCCTGTCTGCGGCCCGTTCTTTCTACTACTCCTACACTGACCAGACCACTGCTGCCCGTGTACCCCTGGAACCTATTTAAAAGTGCCTACAGCTGCAATTTTTTTTTATGTTAGGCCTTCGAAGCCTGTCTGCGGTCCCTCCTTCCACTAGGCCTCCACTGACCAGACCACTGCTGCCCGTGTACCCCTGGAACCTATTTTTAATTGCATAGAGCATTCTTTTTTTAATAGTAGGCGTACAAAGTCTGTCTGCGGTCCACTATTGAAATTGTCCTCCACTGCCCAGAGCAATGCTGCCCGTGTACCCCTGTAACCTTTTTTAAACTGCAGTGAGCCACATTTTTGGTTTAAGGCCTACTACCTGTGTCTGTCTGCGCCACTCAATACAGCTGCCTTCCTTTGAAAAAAGCAGAGCGTCAATAGTCTTCTTTTCAGCCTCTAGGAATTTTAAAACTGCATTGGGGCTACAACTTTGGTAGGGCCTGCTAACTGTGTCTGCCGCCCCAAGGTGTGCCCCAGGTTTCGTCCACATTGCTTCGATCTTCCTACTCTCGTTTAGTAGTTGTTGCAAACTACACTGCATTAGGCCTACAAATTTGGTATGGGGTGTAGAGAGACGGTGTGTTACACTCCAAGGTGTTCCCCATGTTTCGTCCACATTGCTTCGATCTTCCTACTCTCGTTTAGTTGTTGGTGAAAACTACACTGCATTAGGCCTACAAATTGGATATGGGGTGTAGAGACGGTGTCTTCCGCTCCAAGGTGTTCTCCAGGTTGCCTTTCCTAAGCTTCTATCTTCAGGCTCTTGTTAAATAGTGCTTAAATGGAACAACTGCATTTGGCGTACTAGTTGGTTTGGGGCCTACTAACAGTGTCTGCCGCTCCTTGCTGTTCTCCTGGTTTCCTGTCCTGAAATTCCATTTTCAGGCTCTCGTTAAGTAGTTGTTAATGTTAGACTGCATTTGGCCTACTAGTTGGGTTGGGGCCTACTATCGGTGTCTGCCACTCCTTGCTGTTCTCCTCCACTGAACAAAGCTGTGCCGCCTGTTTACTACTGTTGCCAATTTTGAACTGCATTTCGACTACTTACTGATTTGGGCCTACTCTCTGTGTCAGCCTCTCATTCCAGTTGTCCTCCACTGCAATGCCCCCTGATTAGTCCTGTGTTACCAATTTTGAACTGCATTTAGCCCACTTTATTCTTTGGGCCTATATCTGTGTTTCCTCCTCATCCTGCCCATTGCCCAGCCAGTGATAGATGAGTCTGCTGGTACATTGACCCATAACGCAACATTTCCCGTGCACGCTACACAGTCAGAATGTGACCCTGCTGAAAGTCAGGTTCCCCTTCCCGCATACCATACCACCTTACACGGGGACAAAGAGGAAGGTGCAGATGAAAGTGCAGGTTCCTTCATCAGGTAGGGGGAGGAATACTAGTTGGCGACGTCACTGGCACAGGGCCTCTCATAGTACGCAAAAGTGTTGCTGCCGGTGGGAGGCGCCCCCGCCGTGCAAACACACCGCTGTACTTTGAGGCGCCCTGTGCCAGTGCCAATGCCAACGAGTGGGCCCCCCCTGCTTGCTCAGGATCACAGCACTTGCAAAGTTGAAATACTTACCTCTCCCTGCTCCACTGCCGTGACGTGGTCCAGATTTACTGGGCCCACTAATTACTTGAACCAGCCCTACCCCCCACAACTTTAGCCAAATGACCCCCAATTTCAAATGCCTTCCAATTATTATAAGGTAAATTACGATTGACAAGCTTCTGTAACAAGAATGGATGTTTTTTGTTATGAAAGGCAATTCAGAATCACAATGGACATGGAGGTCAGAGCTCATACAGTGAACTGACAATAACCCAAAATAATAGAACGAGCTCTGAGACGTGGGAACTCTGCAGACCGCAATCCCTAAGCCTATCAAACCACACTAAAGGTAGCCGTGGAGCGCTCCTGACCAGAACCTAGGCGCCTCGTCACAGCCTGAGAAACTAGCTAATCCTGAAGATAGAAAAATAAGCCTACCTTGCCTCAGAGAAATTCCCCAAAGGAAAAGGCAGCCCCCCACATATAATGACAGTGAGTAAGATGAAAACACAAACATAGAGATGAAACAGATTTAGCAAAGTGAGGCCCGACTAGCTGAACAGAACGAGGATAGGGAAGATAACTTTGCGGTCAGCACAAAAACCTATAAAAAACCACGCAGAGGGGACAAAAAGACCCTCTGCACCGACTAACGGTACGGAGGTGGTCCCTCTGCGTCTCAGAGCTTCCAGCAGGCGAGAAAAACCAATAAAGCAAGCTGGACAGAAAAATAGCAACAAAATAACATAAGCAAAACTTAGCTTTGCAGAGCAGCAGGCCACAGGAATGATCCAGGGAAAAAACAAGTCCCACACTGAAACATTGACAGGAAGCATAGATCAAAGCATCAGGTGGAGTTAAGTAGAGAAGAAGCTAACGAGCTCACCAGATCACCTGAGGGAGGAAACTCAGAAGCTGCAGTACCACTTTCCTCCACAAACGGAAGATCCCAGAGAGAATCAGCCGAAGTACCACTTGTGACCACAGGAGTGAACTCTGCCACAGAATTCACAACAGTACCCCCCCCTTGAGGAGGGGTCACCGAACCCTCACCAGAGCCCCCAGGCCGACCAGGATGAGCCACATGAAAGGCACGAACAAGATCGGGAGCATGGACATCAGAGGCAAAAACCCAGGAATTATCCTCCTGAGCATAACCCTTCCATTTAACCAGATACTGGAGTTTCCGTCTTGAAACACGAGAATCCAAAATCTTCTCCACAATATACTCCAACTCCCCATCCACCATAACCGGGGCAGGAGGATCAACAGATGGAACCATAGGTGCCACGTATCTCCGCAACAATGACCTATGGAATACGTTATGTATGGAAAAAGTATCTGGAAGGGTCAGACGAAAAGACACAGGATTAAGAACCTCAGAAATCCTATACGGACCAATGAAACGAGGTTTAAACTTAGGAGAGGAAACCTTCATAGGAATATGACGAGAAGATAACCAAACCAGATCCCCAACACGAAGTCAGGGACCCACACAGCGTCTGCGATTAGCGAAAAGTTGAACCTTCTCCTGGGACAAGGTCAAATTGTCCACTACCTGAGTCCAAATCTGCTGCAACCTGTCCACCACAGTATCCACACCAGGACAGTCCGAAGACTCAACCTGTCCAGAAGAGAAACGAGGATGGAACCCAGAATTGCAGAAAAACGGTGAAACCAAGGTAGCCGAGCTGGCCCGATTATTAAGGGCGAACTCAGCCAAAGGCAAAAAGGACACCCAGTCATCCTGATCAGCAGAAACAAAGCACCTCAGATATGTTTCCAAGGTCTGATTGGTTCGCTCGGTCTGGCAATTAGTCTGAGGATGGAAAGCCGAGGAAAAAGACAAGTCAATGCCCATCCTACCACAAAAGGCTCGCCAAAACCTCGAAACAAACTGGGAACCTCTGTCAGAAACAATATTCTCAGGAATGCCATGTAAACGAACCACATGCTGGAAGAACAAAGGCACCAAATCAGAGGAGGAAGGCAATTTAGACAAGGGTACCAGATGGACCATCTTAGAAAAGCGATCACAGACCACCCAAATGACTGACATCTTTTGAGAAACGGGAAGGTCAGAAATAAAATCCATAGAGATATGTGTGCAAGGCCTCTTCGGGACCGGCAAGGGCAAAAGCAACCCACTGGCACGAGAACAGCAGGGCTTAGCCCGAGCACAAATCCCACAGGACTGCACAAAAGCACGCATATCCCGCGACAGAGAGGGCCACCAAAAGGATCTAGCCACTAACTCTCTGGTACCAAAGATTCCAGGATGACCAGCCAACACCGAACAATGAAGTTCAGAGATAACTCTATTCGTCCACCTATCAGGGACAAACAGTTTCTCCGCTGGGCAACGATCAGGTTTATTAGCCTGAAATTTTTGCAGCACCCGCTGCAAATCAGGGGAGATGGCAGACACAATTACTCCTTCCTTGAGGACACCCGCCGGCTCAGATAAACCCGGAGAGTCGGGTACAAAACTCCTAGACAGAGCATCCGCCTTCACATTTTTAGAGCCCGGAAGGTACGAAATCACAAAGTCAAAACGGGCAAAAAACAACGACCAACGAACTTGTCTAGGATTCAAGCGCTTGGCAGACTCGAGATAAGTCAAGTTCTTATGATCAGTCAATACCACCACGCGATGCTTAGCTCCTTCAAGCCAATGACGCCACTCCTCGAATGCCCACTTCATGGCCAGCAACTCTCGGTTGCCCACATCATAATTACGCTCAGCAGGCGAAAACTTCCTGGAAAAGAAAGCGCATGGTTTCATCACTGAGCAACCAGAACCTCTCTGCGACAAAACAGCCCCTGCTCCAATCTCAGAAGCATCAACCTCGACCTGGAACGGAAGAGAAACATCTGGTTGACACAACACAGGGGCAGAAGAAAAACGACGCTTCAACTCTTGAAAAGCTTCTACAGCAGCAGAAGACCAATTGACCACATCAGCACCCTTCTTGGTCAAATCGGTCAACGGTTTAGCAATACTAGAAAAATTGCAGATGAAGCGACGATAAAAATTAGCAAAGCCCAGGAACTTTTGCAGACTTTTCAGAGATGTCGGCTGAGTCCAATCATGGATGGCCTGGACCTTAACAGGATCCATCTCGATAGTAGAAGGGGAAAAGATGAACCCCAAAAATGAAACCTTCTGCACACCAAAGAGACACTTTGATCCCTTCACAAACAAAGAATTAGCACGCAGGACCTGAAAAACCGTTCTGACCTGCTTCACATGAGACTCCCAATCATCCGAGAAGATCAAAATGTCATCCAAGTACACAATCAGGAATTTATCCAGGTACTCTCGTAAGATGTAATGCATAAAGGACTGAAACACTGATGGAGCACTGGCAAGTCCGAACGGCATCACGAGATACTCAAAATGGCCCTCGGGCGTATTAAATGCAGTTTTCCACTCATCATCTTGCTTAATTCGCACCAGATTATACGCACCACGAAGATCTATCTTTGTGAACCAACTAGCCCCCTTAATCCGAGCAAACAGATCAGATAACAATGGCAAGGGATACTGAAATTTAACCGTGATCTTATAAAGAAGGCGGTAATCTATACAAGGTCTCAGCGAACCATCCTTCTTGGCTACAAAAAAGAACCCTGCTCCTAATGGCGACGATGACGGGCGAATATGCCCCTTCTCCAGGGATTCCTTCACATAACTGCGCATAGCGGTGTGCTCAGGCACGGACAAATTAAACAATCGACCTTTTGGGAATTTACTACCAGGAATCAAATTGATAGCACAATCACAATCCCTATGCGGAGGTAGGGTATTGGACTTGGGCTCATCAAATACATCCCGGTAATCAGACAAGAACTCTGGGACCTCAGAAGGAGTGAATGACGAAATTGACAGAAATGGAACATCACCATGTACCCCCTGACAACCCCAGCTGGACACCGACATGGATTTCCAATCTAATACTGGATTATGGGCTTGTAGCCATGGCAACCCCAACACGACCACATCATACAGATTATGCAACACCAGAAAGCGAATAACCTCCTGATGTGCAGGAGCCATGAACATGGTCAGCTGGGTCCAGTATTGAGGCTTATTCTTGGCCAAAGGCGTAGCATCAATTCCTCTCAATGGAATAGGACACTGCAAGGGCTCCAAGAAAAACCCACAACGCTTAGCATATTCCAAGTCCATCAAATTCAGGGCAGCGCCTGAATCCACAAATGCCATGACAGAATATGATGACAAAGAGCAGATCAAGGTAACGGACAGAAGAAATTTTGACTGTACAGTACCAATGGTGGCAGACCTAGCGAATCGCTTAGTGCGCTTAGGACAATCAGAGATAGCCTGAGTGGAATCACCACAGTAGAAACACAGACCATTCAGACGTCTATGTTCTTGCCGTTCAACTCTGGTCAAGGTCCTACCACACTGCATAGGCTCAGGTTTAAGCTCAGGTAATACCGCCAAATGGTGCACAGGTTTACGCTCACGCAAGCGTCGACCGATCTGAATGGCCAAAGACATAGACTCATTCAAACCAGCAGGCATAGGAAATCCCACCATGACATCCTTAAGGGCTTCAGAGAGACCCTTTCTGAATATTGCTGCCAGCGCAGATTCATTCCATTGAGTGAGCACTGACCACTTTCTAAATTTCTGACAATATACCTCTATCTCATTCTGAGCCTGACAAAGAGCCAGCAAATTTTTTTCTGCCTGATCCACTGAATTAGGCTCATCGTACAGCAACCCAAGCGCCAGGAAAAACGCATCGATATTACTCAATGTAGGATCTCCTGACGCAAGAGAAAACGCCCAGTCCTGAGAGTCGCCGCGCAAAAAAGAAATGACGATCCTAACCTGTTGAATTGGGTCACCAGAAGAGCGAGGTTTCAAAGCCAGAAATAGTTTACAATTATTTTTGAAACTCAGAAATTTAGTTCTATCTCCAAAAAACAAATCTGGAATAGGAATTCTCGGTTCAAGCAAAGAATTCTGGACCACAAAATCTTGAATATTTTGAACTCTTGCCGTGAGCTGATCCACACATGAAGACAGACCTTTAATGTCCATTGCTACACCTGTGTCCTGAACCACCCAAATGTCTAGGGGAAAAAAAAGACAAAACACAGTGCAAAGAAAAAAAAATGGTCTCAGAACTTCTTTTTTCCCTCTGTTGAGAATCATTAGCACTTTTGGCTTCCTGTACTGTTATGAAAGGCAATTCAGAATCACAATGGACATGGAGGTCAGAGCTCATACAGTGAACTGACAATAACCCAAAATAATAGAACGAGCTCTGAGACGTGGGAACTCTGCAGACCGCAATCCCTAAGCCTATCAAACCACACTAAAGGTAGCCGTGGAGCGCTCCTGACCAGAACCTAGGCGCCTCGTCACAGCCTGAGAAACTAGCTAATCCTGAAGATAGAAAAATAAGCCTACCTTGCCTCAGAGAAATTCCCCAAAGGAAAAGGCAGCCCCCCACATATAATGACTGTGAGTAAGATGAAAACACAAACATAGAGATGAAACAGATTTAGCAAAGTGAGGCCCGACTAGCTGAACAGAAAGAGGATAGGGAAGATAACTTTGCGGTCAGCACAAAAACCTATAAAAAACCACGCAGAGGGGACAAAAAGACCCTCCGCACCGACTAACGGTACGGAGGTGGTCCCTCTGCGTCTCAGAGATTCCAGTAGGCGAGAAAAACCAATAAAGCAAGTTGGACAGAAAAATAGCAACAAAATAACATAAGCAAAACTTAGCTTTGCAGAGCAGCAGGCCACAGGAATGATCCAGGGAAAAAACAAGTCCCACACTGAAACATTGACAGGAAGCATAGATCAAAGCATCAGGTGGAGTTAAGTAGAGAAGAAGCTAACGAGCTCACCAGATCACCTGAGGGAGGAAACTCAGAAGCTGCAGTACCACTTTCCTCCACAAACGGAAGATCCCAGAGAGAATCAGCCGAAGTACCACTTGTGACCACAGGAGTGAACTCTGTTACAGAATTCACAACAGTTTTTGCCTTTAAAATGGGCAGTGTAGGTGTTTTTCTGGCCTCCACTCACTGCCGACTATGCTCCCCCATTGACTTGCATTAGGTTTCGTGTTTCGGTCGATACCCGACTTTTCGCGATAATCGGCCGATTCCACTCGACTCGACTTTTAAGATAGTCGGGTTTCGCGAAACACGGCTCGACTCCAAAAAGGTCAAGGTCGCTCAACCCTACTCCTGCCTGTAAAATATTTTAACCCCTTCAGATGGATTTACAACGTGGGATGTTACAGATCAACGGAAGGTGAGTATATTGTTGGTTTATTATTTTTAATTTGTTACAGAACGAGGGTCTTCAGGTGGATTGAGAGTGCAATAAAATATTAAAACAACCTGTGTGTTTATTTCATTAAAATACTTTTTATTAAAGTGTGTGTGTTTTTTTTAACCCTTTCATACAATTGGATTAATAATGGATAGGTGTCAGAATTGACGCCTCTCCATTATTAAACTGGCTTAATGTCAATAGCAAGGTAAAATTAACCCTTCATTTCCCCATATCCCACCACTACACAGGAATGGGAAGAGAGTGGCCAAGTGCCAGAATAGGCGCATCTTACAGATGTGCCTTTTCTGGGGTGGCTGGGGGCAGATGTTTTTAGCCAGGGGGGGGGGGGGGGGCAATATCCATGGACCCTCTCCAGGCTATTAATATCTGCCCTCAGTCACTGACTTTACTACTCTGGTGGAGAAAATTGCGCGGGAGCCCACGCCAATTTTTCCGCGATTTAACCCTTAAATGTAATAGCTAGGGCACCGAAATTTTGCACATACACACTACTAGCATTAGTAGTGTGTAATATGCAAAAACAAGGGGGATATGACATGGTTTACTGTATGTAAACCATGACTCATATCATGTCGGATTTAGGCAGGAGAAATGAAAAGCCAGCAATTGAATTACCGGCTTTTCAACATTATCGCGCTCAAGTAAATATAAATATATATATAAGTGTCTCTATGACATACAGTATATATATATATATATATATATATACATATGTATATATATATATATATATATATATATATATATATACAGTGGGGCAAAAAAGTATTTAGTCAGTCAGCAATAGTGCAAGTTCCACCACTTAAAAAGATGAGAGGCGTCTGTAATTTACATCATAGGTAGACCTCAACTATGGGAGACAAACTGAGAAAAAAAAATCCAGAAAATCACATTGTCTGTTTTTTTATCATTTTATTTGCATATTATGGTGGAAAATAAGTATTTGGTCAGAAACAAACAATCAAGATTTCTGGCTCTCACAGACCTGTAACTTCTTCTTTAAGAGTCTCCTCTTTCCTCCACTCATTACCTGTAGTAATGGCACCTGTTTAAACTTGTTATCAGTATAAAAAGACACCTGTGCACACCCTCAAACAGTCTGACTCCAAACTCCACTATGGTGAAGACCAAAGAGCTGTCAAAGGACACCAGAAACAAAATTGTAGCCCTGCACCAGGCTGGGAAGACTGAATCTGCAATAGCCAACCAGCTTGGAGTGAAGAAATCAACAGTGGGAGCAATAATTAGAAAATGGAAGACATACAAGACCACTGATAATCTCCCTCGATCTAGGGCTCCACGCAAAATCCCACCCCGTGGGGTCAGAATGATCACAAGAACGGTGAGCAAAAATCCCAGAACCACGCGGGGGGACCTAGTGAATGAACTGCAGAGAGCTGGGACCAATGTAACAAGGCCTACCATAAGTAACACACTACGCCACCATGGACTCAGATCCTGCAGTGCCAGACGTGTCCCACTGCTTAAGCCAGTATATGTCCGGGCCCGTCTGAAGTTTGCTAGAGAGCATTTGGATGATCCAGAGGAGTTTTGGGAGAATGTCCTATGGTCTGATGAAACCAAACTGGAACTGTTTGGTAGAAACACAACTTGTCGTGTTTGGAGGAAAAAGAATACTGAGTTGCAACCATCAAACACCATACCTACTGTAAAGCATGGTGGTGGAAACATCATGGTTTGGGGCTGTTTCTCTGCAAAGGGGCCAGGACGACTGATCCGGGTACATGAAAGAATGAATGGGGCCATGTATCGTGAAATTTTGAGTGCAAACCTCCTTCCATCAGCAAGGGCATTGAAGATGAAACGTGGCTGGGTCTTTCAACATGACAATGATCCAAAGCACACCGCCAGGGCAACGAAGGAGTGGCTTCGTAAGAAGCATTTCAAGGTCCTGGAGTGGCCTAGCCAGTCTCCAGATCTCAACCCTATAGAAAACCTTTGGAGGGAGTTGAAAGTCCGTGTTGCCAAGCGAAAAGCCAAAAACATCACTGCTCTAGAGGAGATCTGCATGGAGGAATGGGCCAACATACCAACAACAGTGTGTGGCAACTTTGTGAAGACTTACAGAAAACGTTTGACCTCTGTCATTGCCAACAAAGGATATATTACAAAGTATTGAGATGAAATTTTGTTTCTGACCAAATACTTATTTTCCACCATAATATGCAAATAAAATGTTAAAAAAACAGACAATGTGATTTTCTGGATTTTTTTTTCTCAGTTTGTCTCCCATAGTTGAGGTCTACCTATGATGTAAATTACAGACGCCTCTCATCTTTTTAAGTGGTGGAACTTGCACTATTGCTGACTGACTAAATACTTTTTTGCCCCACTGTATATATATATAAAAAACGAAACCCGACTGTGGAGTAAAGATCGCCGACCGCCGACCCGATCCCACAGTGGGATCGGGTCGGGTTTCACGAAACCCGACTTTGCTTAAAGTCGGCGACTTTTGAAGATTGCCGATCCGTTTCGCTCAACCCTAGACTCCACCATAAGAAAGAGACTGGGCAAAAATGGCCTGCGTGGTAGAGTTCCAAGACGATAACCACTGCTGAGCAATAAAAACATAATGGCTCATTTCATTTTTGTCATAAAATATCTTGATGATTTCCAAGACTTTTGGATAAAAATTCTGTGGATTAACGAGACAGAAGTTGAACATTTTGGAAGATGTATTGCCATTATGTCTGGCGTATAAGTAACACAGCATTTAAGAAAAGGAGCATCATACCAACATTAAAATATGGTGGTGGTAGTGTGTTGGTCTGCAGCCATTTTGCTGCTTCACAACCTGAAAGACTTGCTGTTGTAAATGAAACCTTGTTTTCTGCTTTCTGCCAAAAAATCATGAAGGAGAATGTCCGGCCATCTGCCTGTGACCTCAAGCTGAAGCGCACTTGGGTTATGCAGCAGGACAATTATCCAAAACACACCAGCAACTCCACCTTCGAATGGCTTAAGGCTGGCATCACACTTGCGAGTTTTACGGAGGTAAGAGCGCAGAAACTACGTCCGTAAAACTCGCAAAAAATACGGCACAATTATTCTCTATGCCCCTGCTCCTATCTGCCGTATTAAACTGATCAGTATTATACGGCTTTCTACGGCCGTAGAAAATCGCAGCATGCTGCGTTTGTCACCGTATTGCGCAAATAAAACGTCAATGAAAGTCTATGGAAGCCCCAAAAATACGGATTACACACGGACCAGCAGTGTGACTTGCGAGGAATACGCAGCGCTTCTTAGAGAGAAAAGCCGGCAATTCAGTGCGGTGTACAGTAAAATCACACTGACAGCTTACAGTAGAATAGGTAGAATAAATGTGTACACATAGAATAGGTATATATATATATATATATGTCAGTGAGACACATATATGTATATATATTAATATTTCATCCAGCGCGATATAGCAGAAAGCCGGTAATTCAATTACCGGCTTTTGCTTTCTCCTTCCTAAACCCGACATGATATGAGACATGGTTACATACAGTAAACCATCTCATATCCCCATTTTTTTTGCATATTCCACACTACTAATGTTAGTAGTGTGTATATGCAAAATTTGGCCGTTCTAGCTATTAAATTAAGGGGGTAAATGGCGGAAAAAATTGGCGTGGGCTCCCGCACAATTTTCTCCGCCAGAGTGGTAAAGCCAGTGACTGAGGGCAGATATTAATAGCCTGGAGAGGGTCCACGGTTATTGGCCCCCCCTGGCTAAAAACATCTGCCCCCAGCACATCTGTCCAGCTTGCTATTTTTATTGTTGTCTTGCTTGCTGGAAGCTCAGGGACGCAGAAGGAGCGCCTCCGCACCGTGAGTCGGTGCGGAGGGTCTTTTTGCGCCCTCTGCATGGTCTTTTTGTAGGTTTTTGTGCTGACCGCTCTGAGGCAAGGTAGGCTTTATTTTTCTACCTTCAGGGCTAGCTAGTTCCTTAGGCTGTGCCGAGTTGCATAGGGAGCATTAGGAGCAATCCACGGCTATTTCTAGTGTGTTTGATAGGATTAGGGATTGCGGTCAGCAGAGTTCCCACGTCCCAGAGCTCGTCCTTTATTATCAGTAACTATCAGGTCATTCCGTGTGCTCTTAACCACCAGGTCCATTATTGTCCTGACCACCAGGTCATAACATATATCGCGCTGGATGAAGTATTAATATATATACATATACGTGTCTACTGATATATATATATATATATATAGACAGTATATATGTTTGTTTTTTTTTTTTTACACATGGATCCCTTGTATAGCCGTATGTCGGTTTTGCAAGCCTGCGAAAAAAACACGCATTACGGCTGCCATACGGATTACATACGGAGGATGCCATGAGCAAAAAACGGTGACACACCCTGCCTACGGAGGAGCTACGGACCACTATTTTCGGGACTTTTCAGCGTATTACGGCCGTAATATACGGACCGTATTTTCATACGCTGTGTGTGACGCCGGCCTAAGAAAAACAAAATTAAGACTTTGGAGTGGCCTAGTCAAAGTCCTGACCTTAATCCGATTGAGATGCTGTGGCATGAACTTAAAAGAGGTGATTCATGCTCAGAAACCCTCGAATATGACTGAATTGCAGCAATTCTGCAAAGATGAGTGCACCAAAGATCCAGAAAGTTGTAATTGCAAGTTTGGTTTGGTTACACTTGCTTTTGCTAAGAGTGGTCCAACCAATTATTAGGTTAGGCAATCACTTTTTCACACTGGGCATCTTTATCTCATGTTTAAATTTGTTTGGTGATCTGAAACATTTAACGGGAAGGTGTCATCAAAATAATTTTTTTCCAGCAATTGAAAAAATTTAAATAATTAATGTTTACATTTTCTTAAAAAATATTATCATTTGTTTATAATTTAGTAAAATATGAAAAATAATTTGAAAAAGTTTGGCTTTTCCACTTTTAAACACTAGGGGGAGCAGCAACTGAAATTTGACAAAAACCTAGTTTACAACTAGCTCACATTACAGCACTGCAGGAATTATTGGCGGAGTCTTCTGACATGGGTGTGATGTCTCCTCTCCTCCCCTTCTGGGTGTTTGCTAAGGGATAAGAGTGGATGATATTCTGGAACCCAGTGAGCAGCCATTTTGTTGGCTATTGCAAGTCAGTTATACTGACAAGTAGACAGTCACCAAGGATGGCATGCAGCAAGGATTCTGGGAGATATATGGTGGAGGGAGCAGGGTGACAGCAGCACAGAGTATTTCAGGAGAGCAGTATACTGGTGTATGGAGGCGCCATGTTCGGTGCGTGGAGCAGCCAGGGATTGTACATAGAGCGCTGTCTTTTATACACATGGATGGACCATCTGTTCCACAGAAATCCAGGAAACATTTCTGCGGATTTGTTCTGTTCTGATCCAGACATTGCATGCAAAGACCCCATTCCCCTCTTCAGCTCCTGTCCTGGCGATGTGTGGAAGCGAGGCGACAGGCAAAATCGGAATGACGCTGTGAAGCAGTCTGGGGGGAAATGTAGCCATATAGTAATGATAAAAATGAGACCCCTCTCTTCAGCTGCCTCACCAGCCTTCCCCTGACTGCACCTAACTGGAGGGCATGCTGCCCCCTCTATTACCCCAGACCTGTGTACAGCTGCTCAACCAGAACAACCACTGATTGGGTCCCCTTTATGAAGATAATACTGCCATAGTGTTCTCACATAATACTACCATACAGATCACACATAATACTGTCCTATAGTTCTCACATAAGACCAACATATAGATAATAAATAATCTAACATATTCCGCAGCGCTTTACAGTTTGCACACATTATCATCACTGTCCCCGATGGGGCTCACAATCTAGATTCCCTATCAGCATGTCTTTGGAGTGTGGGAGGAAACCGGAGTACCCGGATGAAACCCACGCAAACACAGAGAGAACATACAAACTCTTTGCAGATATAGTCCTGGGTGGGATTAGAACCCAGGACCCCAGCGCTGCAAGGCTGCAGTGCTAACCACTGCGCCACCGTGCTGCCCTATAGATCACACATAATACTGTCCTATAGTTCTCACATACCATCATATAGATCGCAAATAACGACGCCTTAGTGTTCTCACATAATACTGACACATACAGGTCCTTCTCAAAAAATTAGCATATAGTGTTAAATTTCATTATTTACCATAATGTAATGATTACAATTAAACTTTCATATATTATAGATTCATTATCCACCAACTGAAATTTGTCACGTCTTTTATTGTTTTAATACTGATGATTTTGGCATACAACTCCTGATAACCCAAAAAACCTGTCTCAATAAATTAGCATATTTCACCCATCCAATCAAATAAAAGTGTTTTTTAATAACAAACAAAAAAACCATCAAATAATAATGTTCAGTTATGCACTCAATACTTGGTCGGGAATCCTTTGGCAGAAATGACTGCTTCAATGCGGCGTGGCATGGAGGCAATCAGCCTGTGACACTGCTGAGATGTTATGGAGGCCCAGGATGCTTCAATAGCGGCCTTAAGCTCATCCAGAGTGTTGGGTCTTGCGTCTCTCAACTTTCTCTTCACAATATCCCACAGATTCTCTATGGGGTTCAGGTCAGGAGAGTTGGCAGGCCAATTGAGCACAGTAATACCATGGTCAGTAAACCATTTACCAGTGGTTTTGGCACTGTGAGCAGGTGCCAGGTCGTGCTGAAAAATGAAATCTTCATCTCCATAAAGCATTTCAGCCGATGGAAGCATGAAGTGCTCCAAAATCTCCTGATAGCTAGCTGCATTGACCCTGCCCTTGATGAAATACAGTGGACCAACACCAGCAGCTGACATGGCACCCCACACCATCACTGACTGTGGGTACTTGACACTGGACTTCAGGCATTTTGGCATTTCCTTCTCCCCAGTCTTCCTCCAGACTCTGGCACCTTGATTTCCGAATGACATGCAAAATTTGCTTTCATCAGAAAAAAGTACTTGGGACCACTTAGCAACAGTCCAGTGCTGCTTCTCTGTAGCCCAGGTCAGGCGCCTCTGCCGCTGTTTATGGTTCAAAAGTGGCTTTACCTGGGGAATGCGGCACCTGTAGCCCATTTCCTGCACACGCCTGTGCACGGTGGCTCTGGATGTTTCCACACCAGACTCAGTCCACTGCTTCCTCAGGTTCCCCAAGGTCTGGAATCGGTCCTTCTCCACAATCTTCCTCAGGGTCCGGTCTCCTCTTCTCGTTGTACAGCGTTTTCTGCCACATTGTTTCCTTCCAACAGACTTACCATTGAGGTGCCTTGATACAGCACTCTGGGAACAGCCTATTTGTTGAGAAATTTCTTTCTGGGTCTTTCCCTCTTGCTTGAGGGTGTCAATGATGGCCTTCTTGACATCTGTCAGGTCGCTAGTCTTACCCATGATGGGGGTTTTGAGTAATGAACCAGGCAGGGAGTTTATAAAAGCCTCAGGTATCTTTTGCATGTGTTTAGAGTTAATTAGTTGATTCAGAAGATTAGGGTAATAGGTCGTTTAGAGAACCTTTTCTTGATATGCTAATTTATTGAGACAGGTTTTTTGGGTTATCAGGAGTTGTATGCCAAAATCATCAGTATTAAAACAATAAAAGACCTGACAAATTTCAGTTGGTGGATAATGAATCTATAATATATGAAAGTTTAATTGTAATCATTACATTATGGTAAATAATGAAATTTAACACTATATGCTAATTTTTTGAGAAGGACCTGTAGATCACACAATACCGCCATAGTGTTCTCACATAATACCATCAAATAGATTGCAAATAACGAAGCCATAGTGTTCTCACATAATACTGACATATAGATCACACAATACCGCCATAGTGTTCTCACATAATGCCGTCAAATAGATCACACAATATACAGTCAAATAGTTCTCACATACTATCACCATATAGATCACACATAATACCGCCACATACGTCTCACATAATACCGCCATATAGATCACACACAATACCACCATATAATTCTCACCTAATACTGTCACATAGATCACACATAATTTCACAAGATAGTTCTCATATAATACCATCATATAGCTTCTACATCATTCCACAATACTGAGCAAACATAATACCACCATACAGATCACATATAATACCATCATATACTAGATCACACATAATGCCATAATACAGCATGACCCCCGTAGCTCCTTTTATCGCACGCACTGAGCTGTGTGTGCAATGGGGAAAGACATGCAGGGGGGAGAGGAGTGCATAGGAGAGGATTAGATACACGGCTCAACAGACAGTATCACACAGTATAGGATTAGATACACGGCTCAGCAGTCAGTATCACACAGGATAGGATTAGATACACGGCTCAGCAGTCAGTATCACATAGGAGAGGATTAGAAACACAGCTCAAGAGACAGTATCACACAGAATAGGATTAGATACACGGCTCAGAAGTCAGTATCACACAGGAGAGGATTAGATACACAGCTCAAGAGACAGTATCACACAGTATAGGATTAGATACATGGCTCAGCAGTCAGAATCACACAGGAGAGGATTAGATACACAGCTCAAGAGACAGTATCACACAGTATAGGATTAGATACATGGCTCACCAGTCAGTATCACACAGGAGAGGATAAGATACATGGGTCAGCAGACAGTATCACACAGGAGAGGATTAGATACATGGGTCAGCAGACAGTCTCACACAGGAGAGGATTAGATACACGGGTCAGCAGACAGTATCACACAGTATAGGATTAGATACACGGGTCAACAGACTGTATCACACAGGATAGGATTAGATACACGGCTCAGCACAGTATCTCACAGTACAGAATTAGATACTCGGTCTGATATCCTGATGAAGAGCTGTAGTGAGAGGCAGGGCAGGAGCAGCACAGAGATTCTCAACCTCCCCCTCTGTTACCTCTCTGCAGCTCCTGATAAGAGGACATCAGACCGCAGCACTCCGTCACCCTCCCTAGCGATTCTAGAGATTACAGCCAGCTCACCCGCAGCATAGAAGAGGACAGGGAATGGCCGCTGCTGACAGTGTGAAGGGGGAGACAGATGGAGCTGCCCCTCCAACAGCACAGCTCTCAAGTGGAGCTCACAGATACTTCAGAAAGATGGCACCGATCTCCTGCCTCTGCTGTGAGTGGATGGCACAGGGGGCCTGGCCATTTCACAACCGGGAGCAGCTCAATGTAAAGTATAGGGTCGGCGTCCGACCGCAGTCTCCTATGCCCTGGGCAGCCGTATTTGCAGAGTGTAAGTGTCGTGCTGGGACTCTTAGGGTATGTTTCCACGTTCAGGAAACGCTGCGTTTTTTATGCTGCGCTAAGCCGCAGCATCAAAGATGCAGCGTCCAGATGTTACAGCATAGTGGAGAGGATTTCATGAAATCCCATCTCCACTAAGCATTAAAAGACGCATGCGGTAGATCCGCGGAAACGCACATGCGGTGCATCTTTTAAGAACGCAGCATGTCCTTACATTGCAGAAAAAATGCAAGGACAACGCAGGTGACCTGCCAGTGACCTCAGGTGCAGATTTCGTCAGGATTTTACCTGCATAAAATCCTGACCAAATCCTGATGCAATCCTGAATGTGGACACATTTAGGGTATGTTTCCACGTTCAGGTTTGCATCAGGATTTGATCAGGATTTGACGCAGGTAAAATCTGCACCAAATTTGCACCTGAGGTCACTGGCAGGTCACCTGCGTTTTTGATGCGTTTTTCATGCGTTTTTTTCATGCGGATTTGGGTGTGTTGTTGTAAGCTCAATAAAGATATATATATAAAAAAAAATTATTGTGATGTAATTTCTTGTCCAACCTCTTCATTTACATACATTGAAGAATACACACACAGCTAGATAGATAGATAGATAGATAGATACATTAGATGGATACAATAGATAGATAGATATGATACATATCTGTCATATCTGTCTATCCATCATATCTATCTGTCTATCTATCGTATCTATCTATGGATCTATCTATCGTATTTATCTATGGTATCTATCTATTTATATATCTATTATCTACCAATATATCTATCTATAAATATATCTATATATAGATTGTGACGTTTCGTAGATAAAAAACGAAAAGTGAACCCTCTGGACCGTGACGATGAACCCCTCACGGACGAGCTGACCAGATGGACCGCCCCCTATACAGGGAGAGTTAGGGGCAGGCCCGTGAGAGACTATCGCCACGGAAGCTGGAGGATCGAGACAAAAAGGGGAAAAAATGAGGGATTGGAGATGACGGCAGGAACTCAGGGTAGATGGGAACTGCAGAGCCTAGAAACTGGAGGGTATAACAGAGACAGAGGCCTGGTGGGTACACTGCAGGCACACAGAGATCGAGGGAGCAGGGAAGAGACACAGGGAATGGCTAGGTACTACAGAGACGAGGGAGTAGATGGGAACGCTACGGTGACACAGACTGGCGGGAAAATACAGAGACACAGAGGCTGATGGGAGCAAGGCAGGGACACAGGAGCAGGGCAGATACCGCAAAGAAACAGGAACAGATGGAACACGGCAGGAACACAGGAACTGGCAAGGCACTGCAGAGAAAGGAAGAGAGCCAAGGTCAGAGGGCAAGGAACGCACAGATATCACAGGCGGCCCGAAGCACTTGAATGGACAAATGAACAACAGGCAATGAGGAGCACCAGGAAGCAGCTTACATACCGGCGTGGGAGACACTTCCAGGTTTCAGTCCTCCAGGATGACGGAGAGGACAGGAAGGAGCGCCAGCAGGGGAATTAGAGGTGCGCACGCGCAGAGCTGAATGCACGCACCCAATGAGTTGCAGAAGCCGGGAACGAGCGCTGGAGAGATGACGCTTTAGCAGAGAAGCCAGGCCGGGACAGGTAAGTGTGACAGGGCGCGGAGAGTGGCGGCGGCAGGAGCATGACAGTGCTATATCGATAGATAGACATATTGATAGATAGATAATAGATAAATAGTTAATAGATAGATATGATAGATAGATACGATAGATGGTTACGATAGATAGATAAATATGATAGATAGATAAATATGATAGATATCCATCATATCTATCTATTGTATCCATCTATCGCATCTATCTATCTATCGATATATCTATCTATAAATATATCTATCGATAGATAGATATATAGATAGATAATAGATAGAATAGATAAATAGATAATAGATAGATACGATAGATAATAGATGATTGATAGATAGATAGATGGATACGATAGATACAATACATGGATCACACAAGTGAGAAACTCAGGGAGTCTCGCATACCCAGCACTGCCGCCGGCACTTGGGAGTGGAGCATGCAGCTGCATGTATTGCTATGCAGCTGCACGCTCCGATCCCGAGTGCCCGTGGCAGTGCCGGGTATTGACGCCGGCCTTAAATGCAATATATTAAATATAAAACAAAATTGAAAAAAAATGGCGTGGGCTCCCGTGCAATTTTCTGCACCAGATAGGGAAAGCCAGTGCCTGGGGAACTGATGTTTGTAGCTTTGGAAGGGGTTAATACCCATGGAGCTTCCCAGGCTATGAATATCAGCCCGCAGCTGTCTGCGTAGCCTTTACTGGCTATAAAAATAGGGGACCCACCAAAAAATGATGTGGGGTCCCCCTATACTTTTTAGCCAGAAAGGCTATGCAGACAGCTGCGGGCTGATATTCATAGCCTAGAGAGGGGCCATGGATATTGCCCCCCCCCCCCTGGCTACAAATACCAGTCCGCAGCTGCCCCAGAAATGCCAATCCTGGCACTTAGCCCCTCTCTTCCCACTCCCATGTAGCGGTGGGATATGGGGTAATAAGGGGTTAATGTCACCTTGCTATTGTAAGGTGACAATAAGCCGGGTTAATAACGGAGAGGCGTCAATATGAGGCCTATCCATTATTAATCCAATAGTAATAAAGGGTTAATAAAACACACATTAGGAGAAAAGTATTTTAATATTCTTCATTTAACCATACTTACCATACTTCAGCGCCTGAAAAAAACGTAAAATAATAAACTGTATACTACCTGTCCGCCGTAGTCCAATTAATAACAAGTGTCCCACGACGATCTCCCCTGCAGAACAGTGACATCGGGTGATGTCACTGCTCTATAGGACCCTCAGTGACACACTGACAGGAGACAATGGCTCCTGCAGTGCATCACTGAGAGGTTACCTTAGGACAAAGTCTCACTTTATGGCAATTGCTGCATGGGAAATTTTCTCATTCAGCAATGCCAAAAGTGAGACTAAGGACTATTTTTTTTACAGTAGCGGAGGAATACAGTGCGGAAGGATACCTTCCTCCCTTCACTGTGTTCCAGGAGCCCCTAGAGAGTGGTCGTAACAGCTGATGCTGCCGTTCTCTACGGGAGATTGTCGTGGAACACTCGTGGATTTCTGCGGACAGGGAGTATATTCGTTGTTTGTTATTTTAATCTTTTTACAGATGACACTGGCTTCTGGGATCAAAGTGACAAGTAATGGTGAGTATGAACTCTATGTTTAATGTACTGTATGTCTGTATGTATGTATTGTATGTAATGCATGAATGTATTGTATGTAGTATGTATGTAGTATGTATGTAGTATTTTTTTTTACATTCAACACATTAGCTGGATGATGGGACTACTACTCTCCCATCATTGGCTAATGTGTCAATCACTGTCACTGTTGCAGGCATCGTCCCCCGGCAAGCCCGCACAGAGCCCCGGCAAGTCCGCACAGAGCTCCCGCAAGCCGCACAGAGCCCTGGCAAGCCCGCACAGAGCCCCGGCAAGCCCGCACAGAGCCCCTGCAAGACGCACAGAGACCCGGCAAGCCGCACAGAGCCCCGGCAAGCCGCACACAGCCTCGGCAAGCCCGCACAGAGCCCCCGCAAGCTGCACAGAACCCTAACAAGCCCGCATAGAGCCCCGGCAAGCCCGCACAGAGCCCCGGCAAGCCCGCACAGAGCCCCCGCAAGCCACACAGAGCCCCGGCAAGCCCGCACAGAGCCCCGACAGGCCCGCACAGAGACCTGGCAAGCCCACACAGAGCCCAGGCAGGCCGCACAGAGCCCCGGCAGGCCCGTACAGATCCCCGGCAGGCCTGCACAGACCCCACCCGCACACACAGACACGCAGTGTCCGCTCACGCACCGCCCACACTCTTCCCCCTTCCGGAACAGGATGTAGAAGGACAGAAAGGGCTTATTTATATTCCAAAATTTGTGTCCCATTGACTTGCATTGGTATCGGGTATCGGTATCGGCGATATCCGATATTTTTTGAATATCGGCCGATCCAATCTAATACCGATACTTCTTGATATCGGAAGGTATCGCTCAACACTAGTTATAAATGTAATGTTGTGTATTTGAAAAAAATGTTTGCACTTGTGTTATGTATCATTCAAGTAAGAAACCTCCCATAAAGGGAAGCAAAGTTATTTTTTGCACTTGTATATATGTTCCTGCAACATTTAAGAAAACAGCCTCCCATAAAGGGAAGAAAAGTTTACATAACTTATTGTAATGCATATTTTATAATTTTTGCATATGTATTTAACCATTTATTTGTTTTTGTTTTCCCAGTCCGGGAGTACTGGATTTAACGGGGGGAGAGAGTGTGATGCCCCAGGGTCCTGGTTGTCACAGTGGCATTGCTTTCCTCTCGGGGAGAGTGATGTCACACTTGGAAGTGATGGAGGATTCCTTTTAACAGGTAATTAGCACATGCAACACCATTCTGACTTCAGGCCAGAAGGGCGATATCTACACCCGACTTCAGGGAAGCTGCTCTCTCTTTGGTCGGGAGGAGGAGTTAGTTGCTGGGCAGTTGCTAGGCAGTTAGGAAGATTTAGACAGTTGGTGCCAGACAGCAGTCTGAGTCAGAAGGACGAGGGAAGGGGCCGTACAGCCTGAAGTGCTGTAGAACCTAGATGGTGAGATACAAAATGAAGAACAGCCTTTAGTGAACATGCCGGAGAGCGAAGCACAGGAGTGTGACAACAGGGGAGAATAGTTGGGACTGGGCTACATCCCTGATTGAGCGCAGACACCGGTAGCCAGAAAACCGAGTTTTTTGTGGGATTCTAAGACACATAGCAGAAACCAGCAGGACATCTGGATTATACATCACTTGTTCGCCCTAACACTCAGGTGACACAGTGACACATAGAGCCATGGTCATGATAGAGACCCTGTAAAAAGGTTTGAGTAACCTGTCATACGGGTTTGTGTCCAACTTCACTAAAGGACAGAGATAACTGAGAGGACCTTGCTGAGAAACCATAGGCAGTAAGGGATTATAACAACACAGCGCTAGAAGGAAGGCTTTTAACTCCACCTGAAAAAGCTGGACTCTGAACTCGCTTCCAAGCCGGCGGGACTCTGCTTGTATCTGGGATCTGGTGCCCTGGACTGTGGCTACCTGCTATCTTCAGTAAACCAGGTAAAAATACTGCACAACTGCGTCCTTCGTTATTTATTGCACCACTCACCATCCTCCATCTATTCACTGGGAGCCCTGGGGACCTACTTCACCTGTGGAAAGTTATACCATCTGGCTGCCATTACATCACCCCAGAGGACCCCTTTAAGCAGTGTTGGTCATCGCTGACCGAATACCACAGGTGGCGTCACGAACATTCCTTTATTTCAAAAAAACCTTTAAAGACCGTCCCTTTAACATGGGCATCCAGGGCCACGGACCACGTTGCCGCTGCCGTGATACATCCCTTTAAGTAACGAACCCGGTACCGAGTACCCCAAGCCCTGGCGGGCGACTCAAAAGATCATAAACCTGCACAAAGCTCAAATTGACTGTCAATCAACATCGATCTGTGGCACCATGCAAAATCTCACCTCGTGGGGTATCATTGATCATGAGAATGGTGAGAGATCAGCCTAAAACTGCACAGGGGAGACTTGTTAATGATCTCAAGAGAGCTAGGACCACAGTCACTAAGAAAACCTTTTGTCACGGGGCTACCGCGACAGAGGTTCCAGAGAACCGCAGCGCTCTGGGCCTCGTTCACACACAGCGAACAGAAGCTCTTCTCATGTATTCTGACCTGGCTGCTTTGTGCCAGCAGTGCAGGAGTTAACCTTGTTGCTGAGTTGCTGTGAGCTGGGTCTCTCAGCTGAAGTGGATTTGTAATCTTCTCCTCTATATAGACCCAGCCTGGACTACAGCTATTGTCAGTGATCAGTTCTCCTGCCTGGCTTGGAGGTTGAAGGAGCGTGATATTAGGAGCTTGGAGGTTTATTTACAGAGATTGGTGTCTGCTGTTTTGGTTGCATGTTAAACCTGTTTTCCTTCCTAGTTTTTTCCTTCTCTTCGCTTCTCTGTGTTACCTCTGTTGTTGTGTGAGCATTTGGTGAGTTTGAGACTTTTAGTTACCTTGTCTGTATACCCTGTTTAATTGTCTTATTTATACACTGGTGCAGTCCACCTCCCTTGGAGGGAGAGGGGGCCACTGATTGGGTTTGCACAGGAGATAGGGATACGCTGGCAGCTCAGGCCTCCTAACCATCATAGGTACCCCTGAGATAAGGGAAAGCCAGGGCCCCATTATAGTGGCAGGGACAGGTGCGGGTCCCAGTATGCCGTCCTGCAACTTTATCGCCGTACACGGCGTGACAGTATCACTCACCATAAATAATTTTTTTTTGGTCCAATATGGACCCCATTGCTGCGTTAGCTGGACAATTGCAGCAACTCAATCTGGAGATGGCTGACCTCCGCTCGGCGGTTGTGCAGTGCACTCCAGTGGTCACTGCAGGGGTTGCTACACCTCCACAAGCTTCACTGGAGCCTAAAATTGCATTACCTGACAGGTTTTCTGGGGAGCACGACAAGTTTGTTACTTTCAGGGAGGCCTGTAAATTATACTTTAGGTTGTGTCCCCACACTTCAGGTTCTTAGGAGCAGAGGGTCGGGATTGTTATCTCGCTCTTACAAGGTGATCCCCAAGCCTGGGCATTTTCACTTCCCTCTGACGCTTTGCCGTTACGGACTGTGGATGAGTTTTTTCAAGCCTTGGGTCAAGTGTATGATGATCCTGACCGCATCTCCCTCGCTAAGTCCACAATATGTCATCTCCAGCAGGGAGATCGGCCAGTGGAGGATTACTGCTCTGAGCTTCAAAAATGGGCTACTGATAGTATATGGAATGATCCTGTACTGCGCAGTCAATTCTATCAGGGATTATCTGATAAGATAAAAGATGCATTCGCCCTACAGGAGAGACCAGCCACTCTGGAGGCTGCTATGTCTCTGGCAATTCATGTAGACCGCCGCCTGTGCCAGAGACTTAAGGAGATGCCACTTTTTAAGGGTGCCTCGAATTTGGAGTTACCAGAACCTGAGTCTCTATGGGAACCTATACAGTTAGGTGGTGCAACTCGTTCTAAAGGGGCAGCAGTAGTACGGCGTAAGGGAGATGTATGTTTTTTCTGTGGCAGAAAGGGTCATTATGCGTATGTGTGTCCATCTAGAAGACAGCCACCAGAAAACTAGTGAGCCTGGGTTGTGGGGTGGTTGGCAACTCGGGTGTACTTGTGTCCTCCATACATAAGCCACAATTTTTCTTACCTGCCAAGATTCATCTTGGTAAAAATAAACTCATAATTTCTGCCTTCTTAGACTCTGGGGCAGGGTTTAATTTAATTGATGCTGGGTTCGTGCTGGCCCAGGGGTTTAAGACTCAGGAGTTGCCTAGACCCATACCCATAATTGCGATTGACTCTCACCTTTGAGCCAAGGGACTTTCACCCAGATTGTCCGAGTGGTGAGCCTGCAAATAGGGGCATTGCACTCTGAGTCAATTGATTGTTATGTGTTGGGGGGATTACCATCGCCTATAGTTCTCGGTTTACCCTGGCTCACGCTACACAATCCGGTGCTAGACTGGCAGATTCGAGAGGTTACTAAATGGAGTGAGTTTTGCCAGGAACATTGCTTGGGCACTCGGTTGGCCGGGGTGGCTTCTCAGGTTCTGCCAGAATTCATCTCAGATTTTGAGGCTGTATTCTCTGAAGAGGGAAGTCAGGAGCTACCTAAAAGTAGGCTTTACAACATCTCTGCACCTGAGAGACAAGCCATTATATCACGCAGAGTCTGGCCAAAGGTCATATCAGGCCCTCCTTGTCTCCCATTGCTGCTGGGTTCTTCTTTGTGAAGAAGAAGGACGGGGGTTTATGCCCATGCTTGGATTTCTGCGAATTGAACAAAATTACGGTCCGGGATTCTTTTCCGCTCCCTCTTATTCCGGATCTTTTTAATCAAATTGCGGGGGCTAGGTGGTTCTCTAAATTGGATCTCTGGCATTTAATACTCCAGAGGGGCACTATGAGAACCTGGTTATACCCTTTGGGTTATGTAATGCCCCGGCCGTGTTTCAACACTTTGTCAACGATATACTTAGTCACCTGATTACCGGAAATGGATGCACCTGAGACCCGGGGGCGGCAGCGCCGTGCGCGACACAGCATTGGGTGGTATGTGAGTTGGGATACCATATAAACCAGCGTCCTTTTAGACATGACATGCACAATTTCTTTCCCCCTTGAGAAAGTGGAAAATGCAAAACGTACGTCGGGACGTTTGTGATACCAAGGACGGGCTTACCACATGGGTATGTGTCAGTATTTTGCACTATGCACTTTAGGACTATTTAGATCAGGGCCTATATACTTTGGATGCTCATATGTTCTGACATAAACTATATGATCCCAGAAGCCTGTATGTCTTTCTTGTATCACTTTTTGTGCTATGTACTTGGGTATTTATCCTTTCCTCTTCTAATATATAATTGCCTAGAATACTACTTCCTGCAATTTGTGCCAACTTCCTGTCCGGAGCTAATGTCCGGAGCTAATGTCCGGAGATAATGTCCGGAGCTAATGTCCGGAGATAAGTGACGTCAACAGTGTCCAGTGTCCAGTGTCTGGTTGCCGCCTGCTGCGAGCGACCAATCAGAAACGTGCCGTACTGTGACACACTCCGCCCGCCATTTTGGTGTGATTTTTGAATTTTTACCTCACAGCAAGTTTCTACTGCGTGGAGGCGGGCCCAGTGACGTTGCTCTTCAAGCTCCTGCCGAATTTCGTCAAAAAAATAATACCATTTACCAAAACTATATATATTTAGTTGTGAAGTGGTTCAGTGACATTTTCACACCAATTTTGAACTTTTGTTTGGTGTTTTCTCCATATACTGCCTATTATTCACTGACTGTTATACTGAGAGACTGCCGTTTATTAACCTCTTCTTTGCCACATTGGGTATATTGCTCTATTATTTGCCACATAAGGACATTGTCCATTATTGCCCAGCAATTTCTCTGCAATATAAACTGCCTATTTATTAATATCTGCATTCCTGCAAAGAACTATTGCCTATTATTAACTGGCTATTTTCCTACTACCTGACATTGTTCTTAAGCAAAGAACCGTTGTTGTGGCATTTGCCACAACACGCAAAGTTGTCGTCTGATGTCTTTCATCCCTCCCCTCATAAGCATGTTCATGGATCCTGTGTAACTGTACCTTAAATAACAAGAATTGTCAAGAGCTGGTGAGTGCAGCCATTTTTTGTTCTTTCTTACTATTATTTATTAATTGTATTATTCTTACATTTGAATAAATAAAGTATATATGGATTCTAGACTCCCGATTCTTTAGAATCGGGCTGCCATCTAGTATTTAATATTATGATATGGTATTTATGATTTGTGTTTTTAAATCAATAAAATTTGTCATCTTTCTAAACACTATTTGTGAGTGATGTGTTTGGATACTTTGTTGTTGTGAATTCTGTTGTTAAGCTCCCTCCTGTGGTCATGAATGGTACTTCGGCTGGTTCTGTCCATGGGCTTCCTCTGGTGGTTGTGAGTGGGGCTGCGGCTTCTGAGGTTCCTTCCACAGGTGACGAGGTTAATTCGTTAGCTTGCTGCTCTATTTAACTCCACCTAGATCATTGCTCCATGCCACCTGTCAATGTTCCAGTATTGGTCTAGTTCGCTCCTGGATCTTTCTTGTGACCTGTCTTCCCAGCAGAAGCTAAGTTCCTGCTTGTTTTTCTCTGTTTGCTATTTTTTCTGTCCAGCTTGCTATTTTGATTTTTGTCTTGCTTGCTGGAAGCTCTGGGACGCAGAAGGAGCGCCTCCGCACCGTGAGTCGGTGCGGAGGGTCTTTTTGCGCCCTCTGCGTGGTCTTTTTGTAGTTTTTTGTGCTGACCGCAAAGTTACCTTTCCTATCCTCTGTCTGTTCAGTAAGTCGGGCCTCACTTTGCTAAATCTATTTCATCTCTGTGTTTGTAATTTTCATCTTAACTCACAGTCATTATATGTGGGGGGCTGCCTATTCCTTTGGGGAATTTCTCTGAGGCAAGGTAGGCTTTATTTTTCTATCTTTAGGGCTAGCTAGTTTCTTAGGCTGTGTCGAGTTGCATAGGGAGCGTTAGGAGCAATCCACGGCTATTTCTAGTGTGTGTGATAGGATTAGGGATTGCGGTCAGCAGAGTTCCCACGTCTCAGAGCTTGTCCTGTATTGTTAGTAACTATCAGGTCATTCCGTGTGCTCTTAACCACCAGGTCCATTATTGTCCTCACCACCAGGTCATAACAGTACAGGTGGCCCAAAGTATTAATGCATCTCAAAAGAGGGATAAGAGAAGTTCTGAGACCATTTTTTTTTCTTTGCAGTGTGTTTTGTCTCTCTTTTCCCCTTTACCTCTGGGTGGTTCAGGATACAGGTGTAGATATGGACATTCAAGGTCTGTCCTCTTGTATGGATAATCTCACTGCAAGGGTATAAAACATTCAAGATTTTGTGGTTCAGAATCCGATGTTAGAGCCTAGGATTCCAATTCCTGATTTGTTTTTTGGGGATAGATCTAAGTTTCTGAATTTCAAAAATAATTGTAAATTGTTTCTTGCTTTGAAACCTTGCTCTTCAGGTGATCCTGTTCAACAAGTGAAAATCATTATTTCTTTGTTACGTGGCGACCCTCAAGACTGGGCATTTTCCCTTGCGCCAGGAGATCCGGCATTGCGTGATGTTGATGCGTTTTTTCTGGCACTTGGATTGCTTTATGATGAACCAAATTCAGTGGATCAGGCAGAGAAAATCTTGCTGGCTCTGTGTCAGGGTCAGGATGAGGTAGAGATATATTGTCAGAAGTTTAGGAAGTGGTCTGTACTTACTCAGTGGAATGAATGTGCGCTGGCAGCAATTTTCAGAAAGGGTCTCTGAAGCCCTTAAGGATGTCATGGTGGGATTCCCCATGCCTGCTGGTCTGAATGAGTCTATGTCTTTGGCCATTCAGATCGATTGACGCTTGCGTGAGCGTAAAGCTGTGCACCATTTGGCGGTATTATCTGAGCATAGACCTGAGCCTATGCAATGTGATAGAACTTTGACCAGAGCTGAACGGCAAGAACACATACGTCGGAATGGGCTGTGTTTTTACTGTGGTGATTCCACTCATGCTATCTCCGATTGTCCTAAGCGCACTAAGCGTTTCGCTAGGTCTGCCACCATTGGTACGGTACAGTTGAAATTTCTATTGTCCGTTACTCTGATTTGCTCTTTGTCATCCTATTCTGTTATGGCATTTGTGGATTCAGGCGCTGCCCTGAATTTGATGGACTTGTAGTTTGCTAGGTGCTGTGGTTTTTTCTTGGAGCCCTTGCAGTATCCTATTCCATTGAGAGGAATTGATGCTACGCCTTTGGCCAAGAATAAGCCCCAGTACTGGACCCAATTGACCATGTGCATGGCTCCTCCACATCAGGAGGATATTCGCTTTTTGGTGTTGCATAATCTGCATGATGTGGTCGTTTTGGGGTTGCCATGGCTACAGATCCATAATCCAGTAGTGGATTGGAAATCTATGTCTGTGTCCAGCTGGGGTTGTCAGGGGGTACATGATGATGTTCCATTTTTGTCTATTTCGTCATCCACCCCTTCTGAAGTTCCGGAGTTTTTGTCGGATTACCGGGATGTATTTGATGAGCCCAAATCCAGTGCCCTACCTCCTCATAGGGATTGCGATTGTGCTATCAATTTGATTCCTGGTAGTAAGTTTCCTAAGGGCCGACTGTTCAATTTATCTGTGCCAGAACACGCCACTATGCGGAGTTATATAAAGGAATCCTTGGAGAAGGGTCATATTCGCCCGTCGTCGTCACCATTGGGAGCAGGGTTCTTTTGTGTGGCCAAGAAGTATGGTTCTTTGAGACATTGTATTGATTACCGCCTTCTTAATAAGATCACAGTCAAATTTCAGTACCCCTTGCCGCTGCTATCTGATTTATTTATGATTGGACTCAGCCGACATCTGTGAAGAGTCTGCAAAAGTTCCTGGGCTTTGCTAATTTTTATCGTCGCTTCATCAGTAATTTTTCTAGTGTTGCTAAACCGTTGACTGATTTGACCAAGAAGGGTGCTGATGTGGTCAATTGGTCTTCTGCAGCTGTGGAAGCTTTTCAGGAGTTGAAGCGTCGTTTTTCTTCTGCCCCTGTGTTGTGCCAGCCAGATGTTTCGCTTCCGTTTCAGGTCGAGGTTGATGCTTCTGAGATTGGAGCAGGGGCTGTTTTGTCGCAAAGAAGTTCTGATGGCTCGGTGATGAAACCATGTGCCTTCTTTTCTAGAAAGTTTTCGCCTGCTGAGCGCAGTTATGATGTTCGCAATCGAGAGTTGTTGGCCATGAAGTGGGCATTCGAGGAGTGGCGTCATTGGCTTGAAGGAGCCAAGCATCGCGCGGTGGTCTTGACGGATCACAAGAATTTGACTTATCTCGAGTCTGCCAAACGGTTGAATCCTAGACAGGCTCGTTGGTCGCTATTTTTCTCCCGTTTTGATTTTGTGCTTTCGTACCTTCCGGGCTCTAAGAATGTGAAGGCTGATGCCCTGTCAAGGAGTTTTGTGCCCGACTCTCCGGGTGTTCCTGAGCCGGTGGGTATTCTCAAAGAGGGGGTAATTTTGTCTGCCATCTCCCCTGATTTGCGGCGGGTGCTGCACAAATTTCAGGCTGATAGACCTGACCGTTGCCCAGCGGAGAAACTCTTTGTCCCTGATAAATGGACTAGTAGAGTTATCTCTGAGGTTCATTGTTCGGTGTTGGCTGGTCATCCTGGAATCTTTGGTACCAGAGATTTGGTGGCTAGATCCTTTTGGTGGCTGTCTTTGTCGCTGGATGTGCGTTCTTTTGTGCAGTCCTGTGGGACTTGTGCTCGGGCTAAGCCCTGCTGTTCTCGTGCCAGTGGGTTGCTTTTGCCCTTGCCGGTCCCGAAGAGGCCCTGGACGCATATTTCTATGGATTTTATTTCGGATCTCCCTGTCTCTCAAAAGATGTCGGTCATTTGGGTGGTTTGTGATCGCTTCTCTAAGATGGTCCATTTGGTACCCTTGTCTAAATTGCCTTCCTCCTCTGATTTGGTGCCATTGTTTTTCCAGCATGTGGTTCGTTTATATGGCATTCCGGAGAACATCGTTTCGGACAGAGGTTCCCAGTTTGTTTCGAGGTTTTGGCGATCCTTTTGTGCTAGGATGGGCATTGATTTGTCTTTTTCCTCGGCTTTCCATCCTCAGACAAATGGCCAAACCGAACGTACTAATCAGACTTTGGAAACATATCTGAGATGCTTTGTTTCTGCTGATCAGGATGATTGGGTGTCCTTTTTGCCTTTGGCTGAGTTCGCCCTTAATAATCGGGCCAGCTCGGCTACTTTTGTTTCGCCGTTTTTCTGCAATTCTGGTTTCCATCCTCGTTTCTCTTCTCTTCGTTGAGTCTTCGGACTGCCCTGGTGTAGATACTGTGGTGGATAGGTTGCAGCAGATTTGGACTCATGTGGTGGACAATTTGACATTGTCCCAGGAGAAGGCTCAACGTTTCGCTAACCGCCGGCGCTGTGTGGGTCCCCGACTTCGTGTTGGGGATTTGGTTTGATTGTTGTCTCGTTATGTTCCTATGAAGGTTTCCTGTCCTAAGTTTAAGCCTCGTTTCATTGGTCCGTATAAGATTTCTGAGGTTCTCAATCCTGTGTCTTTTCTTTTGACCCTTCCAGCTTCTTTTGCCATCCATAATGTATTCCATAGGTCGTTGCGGAGATACGTGGCGCCTGTGGTTCCATCCGTTGATCCTCCTGCCCCGGTGTTGGTTGAGGGGGAGTTGGAGTATGTGGTGGAGAAGATTTTGGATTCTCATATTTCTAGATGAAAACTCCAGTACCTGGTCAAGTGGAAGGGTTATGGTCAGGAAGATAATTCCTGGGTCTTTGCCTCTGATGTTCATGCTGCTGATCTGGTTCGTGCCTTTCATTTGGCTCGTCCTGGTCGGCCTGGGGGCTCTGGTGAGGGTTCGGTGACCCCTTCTCAAGGGGGGGTACTGTTGTGAATTCTGTGGCAGAGCTCCCTCCTGTGGTCACAAGTGGTACTTCGGCTGATTCTCTCTGTGAGCTTCCGTTGGTGGAGGAGAGTGGTACTGCGGCTTCTGAGTTTCCTTCCTCAGGTGATGTGGTGAAGTCGTTAGGTGCTGCTCTATTTAACTCCACCTCGTGCTTTTATCCTGGCCTCCAGTCAATGTTCTAGTATTGGACCTGTTTCCTCCTGGATCGTTCCTGTGGCCTGCTGCTCTGCATAGCTAAGTTCTGCTTGCTATTTTGTTTGCTGTTTTTTTCTGTCCAGCTTGTCAATTTGTTTTTTCTTGCTTGCTGGAAGCTCTGGGACGCAGAGGGTGTACCTCCGTGCCGTTAGTTCGGTATGGAGGGTCTTTTTGCCCCCTTTGCGTGGTTTTTTGTAGGGTTTTGTGTTGACCGCAAAGTTACCTTTCCTATCCTCGCTCTGTTCAGAAAGTCGGGCCTCACTTTGCTAAATCTATTTCATCTCTACGTTTGTCTTTTCATCTTAACTCACAGTCATTATATGTGGGGGCTGCCTTTTCCTTTGGGGTATTTCTCTGAGGCAAGGTAGGCTTATTTTCTATCTTCAGGCTAGCTAGTTTCTCAGGCTGTGCCGAGTTGCATAGGGAGCGTTAGGCGCAATCCACGGCTGCCTCTAGTGTGGTTGGAGAGGATTAGGGATTGCGGTCAGCAGAGTTCCCACGTCTCAGAGCTCGTTCTATGTTTTTGGGTTATTGTCAGGTCACTGTATGTGTTCTGACCTCTATGTCCATTGTGGTACTGAATTACCTTATCATAACAGCTAGGGCCCCATTATAGTGGCAGGGACAGGTGCGGGTCCTAGTACGCCGTCCTGCCCCTTTATCGCCGTACACGGTGTGACACCTTTGGTAACATATTGCACCATAAAGGTTTAAAATCCTGCAGTGCCCGCAAGGTCCCCTTGCTTAAGAAGGCAGGTGAGAAGGCCCGTCTAATGTTTGCCAATGACCACCAGGATGATTTTGTGAGAGATTGGCAGAAGGTGCTGTGGTCAAATGAGACAAAAATTGAGGTCTTTGGCATTAACTCAACTCTCTGTATTTAGAGGAAGAGAAATGCTGCCTATGACCCAAAAAACACCAACCCCACTGTCAAGCATGGAGGTGAGAACTTTGAGTTTTGGGGGAGATTCTCTGCTAAGGGCACGGGACTACTTCACTGCATCAATGGAAGAATGGATGGAGCCATGTAACGTAAAATCGTTAGTGACAACCTCCTTCCCTCCTCCAGGACATTAAAATGGGTCATGACTGGGTCTTCCAGCAAGACAATGACCCAAAACATACAGCCAAGGCAACAAAGGAGTGGCTCAAAAAGAAGCACATTAAGGTCATGGAGTGGCCTAGCCAGTCTCCAGATTTAATCCCATAGAAAACTTATGGAGGGAGTTGAATCTCCGAGTTGCCAAGCGACAACCTCAAAATTTTAATTATTTAGAAATTATTTGCAGAGAAGTGGACCAAATTTCCTCCTGACATGTGCACAAAACACATCATCAACTAGAAAAACTTTGACTGTTGTCCTTGCCAACAAGGTTTTTGCCACCAAATATTAAGTCTTGTTTGCCAGAGGGATCAAATACTTATTTCTCACTGCAAAATGCAAATCAATTTATATAATTTATATAATGCGATTTTCTGGATTTTATTTTTGATATTCTATCTCTCAACGTTAAAACTAACCTACCATTAAAATTATAGTTTGGTCATGTCATTTTCAGTGGGCAGACTTACAAAATCAGCAAGGGATCAAATACTTATTTTCCCCCACTGTAGTAAAATCCTTTTTACAAGTTAATTCCTAAATAATATTTGTCGTCTATTGCTTAAATAGCTAATATTTATCTGGCACAAAATCTGTTGAGCTACGAAAATGTCATTATTTAGCAGTAATTTCCCTGAGTCTGCTGTTGACGTTTCTCATGAAGGCGATCTTAAAAATAAAACAAAATTTCTATTGGGTAAATAAATAGCGTATCTTTATCTAGCAGTTGTGCGACTGGTGCATTCCAGGCAGAGATAAGCAAATGTGACAATTTACCAGTGGCAATAATTTTTATTAGTCCTCTATTGCAGTGTGTCAGCAATGCAATGTAAAATAATTAATTTTCTTTTTGTTTAATAAATAGAGTATCTTTATCTAGCAGTTGTGCGACTGGTGCAAAGTGTGCTGAGATATACAAACGTGACTATTTACATGTAATTTTTGCTAGACTAATGTTGCCGTACATAATAAAGCTGTTACCTGAAATAAAAATAGCCACACATTGCTAGACACAGCAAATTTGTACATAACACCTCTGTGAGGGTACTTGTGAAAAAATAAAACCACATAATTTTTTTCATAAGCATAACGCATTCAATGCTCAGATCTGACACCCATAATATGGTGGTGCACCATCTTGGGTGTCAGGTCCGATCATTCCTACATGAACAGTTTCCTGGAAAGTGGATTGTTCATCGTGGGCCAGTTGAATGGCCACCAAAGTCTCCCGTTCTGACCCCCTTAGACTTTTATCTTTTCATCTGAAGGCAATTGTCTATGCTGTGAAGATACGAGATGTGCAGGATCTGAAACAACAGATACTAGAAGTAGGGTTGAGCGAAACGGGTCGAAATTGTTCAAAAGTCGCCGACTTTTGGCAAGGTCAGGTTTCATGAAACCCGACCCGACCCCAGTGGGGGGTCGGCCATGAAGTCGGCGATCTTTTGAATCTGGAATCGGAATTCCGATCCCGATTCCCGATATGTTTAAGATATCGGGAATTGGTATCGGAATTCAGATTAAAGTGTAAAATATAGAATTAAAATAAAAAATATTGCAATACTTACCCTCTGACGCGCCCTGGTACTAACCGGCAGCCTTCCTCCTTCGAATCCGCGCTTCTAGGACCTTGCCGTGACGTCGCGGGTGACGTCGCGGCTTGTGATTGGCCGCGCGAGCGGTCACATGGGCGGCCGCGCGGCCAATCACAAGCCGCGACGTCACCCGCGACGTCACCGAAGGTCCTGGAAGGCTGATTCTAAGGAAGGAAGGTTCCCGGTTAGTACCAGGGCGCGTCAGAGGGTAAGTATAAGGATATTTTTTATTTTAATTCTATATTTTACACTTAAATATGGATCCCAGGGCCTGAAGGAGAGTTTCCGCTCCTTCAGAGCCTGGGAACCATGGAAACCCAATGCACTGCATTGGGTTTCGAGTTTCGGCCGACCCCGACCCCGACTTTTTTATAGGATCGGCCGATTTCACTCGACCCGACTTTTCCAAAAGTCGGGTTTCGTGAAACCCGACCCGATCCTATAAAAGTGAAGGTCGCTCAACCCTAACTAGAAGTGTGTGTTAGCATTTCTTCTGCGCTGTTGCTATCAGTGTGTCAAGAGTGGGAGAAGAGGGTTGCATTGACAATCCAACATGATGGGCAGCACTTTGAACACATTTTAGATGGTCAGAAACTTATAAATAACTCATTGTTAGGGGTCGAGTTCCCGCTTCTGCACAGGGGGAATCTCGAGCCACTTCCGCTGCGGTCTCCCATTCTTGTCCAGCCGCAGTGGAGCCTGCTCAGCAAGGACGTCGGTCCCAGCGTCTTGCTCATTCTCACTCTGTTCTGAGAGTTAGTGCTGCTTCTCCAGTCTCTGCCATTAAAGTCAGTGCTGGTCAGCAGCGAGCGGACTTCTCTGGGACTAAGTCCTTGTCTGCATGTACTGAGCATGCCCAGCGTAAGGTCTCCCGTTGGAGATCGAGGGTCATGTGCTCAGGCTCTGCAGCACATTCCATTGGTCCTCTTGGCAGGTCCTAGAAGGGCAAAAGTGCTGTGGCCACTTCCTGTGCTGCTGTTATATAAACTGCGCATGACCGCACGGCCATGCGCTAGTATTGTCAAACAATTGTTGATGTGTGTATGTTGTGAGTGCAAGTCGTCCTTGGAAACCCCTTCCCTATTGAATGTCTGTTCGCGGAAGGTGTATGGCTGCTACCTAGCGCCCGACTTAGCCTACAGCACTAAAAACACATCTCAGCGTCCTGTAGCTGTGCCTGCCAGTACGGCGCCGTGCGCCTGTCTTGCGCTTTCCATACCCGAGTCTGGGTGGTTAGTGGCGTCCGTTAGTGCGGCATCGCTCGCACTCTTGTGCACTTATATTCCTTAAGGTTCTCTACACACCCAGTTGCGGTGTTACGCCAGCAAGGGTCTAATCGGGCTCCAATCCCTTCTGGGGTTAAGTCCGCTGACCACTTGCTCGCGCACTAGTGCGGTACTGCGGTCCTGTGGATTAACAGGATCGCTTTCTTCACGCTGGGTGAGGTTTAACCCACGCGTGTATCCTTTAGTGTACCGCCATATTGTCCGTCTTGCTAGCTGCAGGGTCTTTTACCTGCACGGTGGACCTCGGACTGCGAACGCACCTAGTTTCTTACCATCTATACATGGTGCGTTCCGCCAGTCCTTAACACTCATGAAAGAATAAATTTATGTTAAAACCAAGCATACCATTGTTTTTCTTGTGAAATTTTCATTAAGTTTGATGTGTCACATGACCCTCTTCCCACTGAAAAAAATAAAGTTGGATCCAAAATGTCTGACTTCAAAATGGCTGCCATCATCACCTCCCATCATGAAAAGTTTTCCCCCTCCTATATATTAATGTGCCACAAACAGGAAGTTAATATCACCAACTATTCCCATTTTATTTGGGTGTATCCATATAAATGGCCCACCCTGTAGTTTCTTGTCAAAATTTGGTCAGCGTGCTACACCACTGGTGAACTGTTATGAACTGGTGATTCAGAAACACAATAGACCTGGTGGTTAAGAGCACACAAAGTGACCTGATAGTTAATAATAACATAGGACGAGCTCTGGGACGTGGAAACTCTGCTGACCGCAATCCCTAATCCTATCACACAACACTAGAGGTAGCCGTGGAGCGCTCCTGACCAGACCTAGGCGCCTCGGGCACAGCCTGAGAAACTAGCTAGCCCTGAAGATAGAAAAATAAGCCTACCTTGCCTCAGAGAAATTCCCCAAAGAAAAAGGCAGCCCCCCACATATAATGACTGTGAGTAAAGATGAAAATACAAACACAGAGATGAAATAGGTTTTAGCAAAGTGAGGCCCGACATACTGAATAGACCGAGGATAGGAAAGATAGCTTTGCGGTCAGCACAAAAACCTACAAACAACCACGCAGAGGGCGCAAAAAGACCCTCCGTACCGACTAACGATACGGAGGTGCTTCCTCTTCGTCCCAGAGCTTCCAGCAAGTAAGAAAAACCAATATAGCAAGCTGGACAGAAGAAAAAGCAAACAAAAGTAACACAAGCAGAACTTAGCTTATGCAGTGAAGACAGGCCACAAGAACGATCCAGGAGAGAGCAAGACCAATACTGGAACATTGACTGGAGGCCAGGAACAAAGAACTAGGTGGAGTTAAATAGAACAGCACCTAACGACTTAACCTCGTCACAGGAGGAAGGAAACTCAGAAGCCGCAGCCCCACTCACATCCACCAAAGGAAGCTCATAGACAGAACCAGCCGCAGTACTACTCGTGACCACAGGAGGGAGCTTGACCACAGAATTCACAACAGTATCCCCCTTGAGGAGGGGACACCGAACCCTCACCAGAGCCCCCAGGCCGACCAGGATGAGCCAAATGAAAGGCACGAACCAGATCGGCAGCATGAACATCAGAGGCAAAGACCCAGGAATTATCTTCCTGACCATAACCCTTCCACTTAACCAGGTACTGGAGTTTCCGTCTCGAAATACGAGAATCCAAAATCTTCTCCACTATATACTCCAACTCCCCCTCAACCAAAACCGGGGCAGGAGGATCAACGGATGGAACCACAGGTGCCACGTATCTCCGCAACAATGACCTATGGAATACATTATGGATGGAAAAAGAAGCCGGAAGGGTCAAACGAAAAGACACAGGATTAAGAACCTCAGAAATCCTATATGGACCAATGAAACGAGGCTTAAACTTAGGAGAGGAAACTTTCATAGGAATATAACGAGACGACAACCAAACCAAATCCCTAACACGAAGTCATGGACCCACACAGCGCCTGCGGTTAGCGAAACGTTGAGCCTTCTCCTGGGACAATGTCAAATTGTCCACTACATAAGTCCAAATCTGCTGCAACCTATCCACCACAGTATCCACACCAGGACAGTCTGAAGACTCAACCTGCCCTGAAGAGAAACGAGGATGGAAACCAGAATTGCAGAAAAACGGTGAAACCAAAGTAGCCGAGCTAGCCCGATTATTAAGGGTGAACTGTCATGATCCCAATGGCAGGGGATCACAAAAAGGACAAGCACAGATACAAACAAGCTCTAGGGCGATGGAACCTGAGCTGACCGCGACCCTGAACCTAACACACAAATAAAAGTAGCCGGGGAACGTGCCTACGATGATCCTAGACGTCTCGCTCCAGCCGAAGATCTAACTTCCCCTATCAGAAGAAACACAGACCTCTCTTGCCTCCAGAGAAATACCCCACAGCAAATAGCAGCCCCCCACATATAATGACGGTGAAATGAGAGGAAAGCACATACGTAATATGAAAACAGTTTCAGCAAAATGAGGCCCGTTAAAGCTAGATAGCAGAGGATACAAAAGTGAACTGCGCGGTCAGCAAAAAACCCTTCAAAAAACCATCCTGAAATTACTTGAACTCATGTGCCAACTCATGGTACATGAAAAGCAATTTCAGCCCACTAGAGCAACCAGCAGCAGAGAATCACATATCTGCAGGCTGGACTAAAAACCAAATTAAGCAAAACACAAAACAGGAAAATCCAAACTTAGCTTGTCCAGAAGGTTCTAGGAGCAGGGAGCAGAGGTAACAAGACACACTGGATACATTGATAACCGGCGAGGAAATGCCAGCAAAGCCAGGTTAAATAGGAAACTCCCATATGCTGATGGAACAGGTGGAACCCAGAAACCCAGGAAAGACAAGTCACCCAGTACCATCAGTAACCACCAGAGGGAGCCCAAAAACAGAACTCACAACAGTACCCCCCCCTTGAGGAGGGGTCACCGAACCCTCACGAGAACCACCAGGGCGACCAGGATGAGCCCTATGAAAAGCGCGAACCAAATCATCAGCATGAACATCCGAGGCAACCACCCAAGAATTATCCTCCTGACCATAACCCTTCCACTTGACCAAATACTGGAGTTTCCGTCTGGAAACACGAGAATCCAAGATCTTCTCCACAACATACTCCAATTCTCCCTCCACCAGCACTGGAGCAGGAGGCTCAAGAGAAGGAACAACAGGTACCTCATACTTCCGCAACAACGACCAATAAAACACATTATGAATAGCAAACGATGCCGGGAGATCCAAACGAAACGACACAGGGTTAAGAATTTCCAAGATCCTATAGGGACCGATGAACCGAGGCTTGAACTTAGGAGAAGAGACCTTCATAGGAACAAAACGAGAAGACAACCACACCAAGTCACCAACAAGAAGTCGAGGACCCACGCGGCGACGGCGATTAGCAAACTGCTGAGCCTTCTCCTGGGACAACTTCAAATTGTCCACCACATGACTCCAAATCCGATGCAACCTATCCACCACCATGTCCACTCCAGGACAATCAGAAGGTTCCACCTGACCAGAGGAAAAACGAGGATGAAACCCCGAATTACAAAAGAAAGGAGAAACCAAGGTAGCAGAACTAGCCCGATTATTAAGCGCAAACTCGGCCAGCGGCAAAAAGGTAACCCAGTCATCCTGATCAGCAGAAACAAAACACCTTAAATAAGTTTCCAAGGTCTGATTAGTTCGTTCAGTCTGGCCATTCGTCTGAGGATGGAATGCAGACGAAAAGGACAAATCAATGCCCATCTTAGCACAGAAAGTCCGCCAAAATCTAGACACAAACTGGGATCCCCTGTCAGAAACGATGTTCTCAGGAATCCCATGCAAACGAACCACATTCTGAAAAAACAGAGGGACCAACTCAGAGGAGGAAGGCAACTTAGGCAAGGGTACCAGATGAACCATTTTAGAAAAGCGATCACACACAACCCAGATAACGGACATTTTTTGAGAGACAGGGAGATCCGAAATAAAGTCCATGGAAATGTGCGTCCAAGGCCTCTTCGGGATAGGCAAAGGTGACAACAATCCACTGGCCCGAGAACAGCAAGGCTTAGCCCGAGCACAAACCTCACAAGACTGCACAAAAGAACGCACATCCCTCGACAAGGAAGGCCACCAAAAAGACCTGGCCACCAAGTCTCTAGTACCAAATATTCCAGGATGACCTGCCAACGCAGAAGAATGGACCTCGGAGATGACTCTACTGGTCCAATTATCCGGAACAAACAGTCTCTCAGGCGGACAACGATCAGGTTTAGCCACCTGAAACTCCTGCAAAGCACGTCGCAAGTCTGGGGAGACAGCAGACAAAATCACCCCATCCCTAAGGATACCAGAGGGCTCAGAATTTCCAAGGGAGTCAGGCACAAAACTCCTAGAAAGAGCATCCGCCTTCACATTCTTTGAACCTGGCAGGTATGAAACCACAAAATTGAAACGAGAGAAAAACAGTGACCAACGAGCCTGTCTAGGATTCAGACGCCTGGCAGACTCAAGGTAAATCAAATTTTTGTGATCAGTCAAGACCACCACACGATGTCTAGCACCCTCTAGCCAATGACGCCACTCCTCAAATGCCCACTTCATGGCCAAAAGTTCCCGATTACCAACATCATAATTCCGCTCAGCCGGCGAAAACTTTCTAGAAAAAAACGCGCATGGCTTCATCACTGAGCCATCGGAGCTTCTCTGTGACAAAACCGCCCCCGCTCCAATCTCGGAAGCATCAACCTCAACCTGAAAAGGGAGCGAAACATCTGGCTGACGCAACACAGGAGCAGAAGAAAACCGGCGCTTAAGTTCCCGAAAGGCCTCCACAGCCGCAGGAGACCAATTAGCAACATCAGCACCCTTCTTAGTCAAATCCGTCAAAGGCTTAACAACACTAGAAAAATTAGTTATAAAACGACGATAGAAATTAGCAAAGCCCAAGAACTTCTGTAGACTCTTAAGAGATGTAGGCTGCGTCCAGTCACAAATAGCCTGAACCTTGACGGGATCCATCTAAATAGTAGAAGGGGAAAAAATATACCCCAAGAAAGAAATCTTCTGGACTCCAAAGAGACACTTTGAGCCTTTTACAAACAAGGAATTGGCCCGCAGGACCTGAAACACCTTCCTGACCTGCTGAACATGAGACTCCCAGTCATCAGAAAAAACCAAAATATCATCCAAATACACAATCATAAATTTATCCAGATATTCACGGAAAATATCGTGCATAAAGGACTGGAAGACTGAAGGAGCATTAGAAAGTCCAAAAGGCATTACCAAATACTCAAAATGGCCCTCAGGCGTATTAAATGCGGTTTTCCACTCATCACCTTGCTTTATTCGTATAAGATTATACGCACCCCGAAGATCAATCTTAGTGAACCATTTAGCCCCCTTAATGCGAGCAAACAAATCAGTCAACAATGGCAAAGGATACTGATATTTTACGGTAATCTTATTCAAAAGACGATAATCTATACAAGGCCTCAAGGAACCATCTTTCTTGGCCACGAAAAAAAAACCTGCTCCCAAAGGGGACAAAGATGGACGGATATGTCCCTTTTCCAAGGACTCCTTAACATAATCCCGCATAGCAGTATGCTCTGGCACTGACAGATTGAACAAACGACCTTTAGGAAATTTACTGCCTGGAATTAAATTTATAGCACAATCGCAATCCCTGTGAGGAGGAAGCGAACTGAGCTTAGGCTCCTCAAAAACATCCCGATAGTCAGACAAAAACACAGGAATCTCAGAAGGAGTAGATGAAGCGATAGAAATCGGAGGTGCATCATCATGAACCCCCTGACAACCCCAGCTTAACACAGACACTGATTTCCAGTCAAGGACTGGATTATGAGTTTGTAACCATGGCAGACCAAGTACTAGAACATCATGCAAATTATACAGTACCAGGAAGCGAATCACCTCCTGATGAACGGGAGTCATACGCATGGTCACTTGTGTCCAGTACTGAGGTTTATTCATAGCCAAAGGTGTAGAGTCAATTCCCTTCAAAGGAATAGGGACTTCCAGAGGCTCCAGACTAAACCCACAGCGATTGGCAAATGACCAATCCATAAGACTCAGGGCAGCGCCTGAATCCACATAGGCATCGACGGAAATGGATGATAATGAACAAATCAGAGTCACAGACAGAATGAACTTAGACTGTAAAGTACTAATGGCAACAGACTTATCAACCTTTTTTGTGCGTTTAGAGCATGCTGATATAACATGAGCTGAATCACCACAATAAAAGCACAACCCTTTTTTCCGCCTATACTTTTGCCGTTCACTTCTGGACTGAATTCTATCACATTGCATTATCTCAGGTGACGGTTCAGACGACACCGCCAAATGATGCACAGGTTTGCGCTCCCGTAAACGCCGATCAATCTGAACAGCCATAGTCATAGACTCATTCAGACCAGCAGGCGCAGGGAACCCCACCATAACATCTTTAATGGCCTCAGAAAGGCCATCTCTAAACTTTGCAGCCAGAGCGCACTCATTCCACTGAGTAAGTACCGACCACTTCCGAAATTTTTGACAATAAATTTCTGCTTCATCTTGCCCCTGAGAGAGGGCCAACAAAGCTTTTTCAGCCTGAATCTCTTGGTTAGGTTCCTCATAGAGCAAACCCAATGCCAGAAAAAACGCATCTGCATTAAGCAACGCAGGGTCCCCTGGTGCCAATGCAAATGCCCAATCCTGAGGGTCACCCCGCAGGAAAGATATAATTATCTTGACTTGCTGAGCAGGGTCTCCAGAGGAGCGAGATTTCAAAGAAAGAAACAACTTGCAATTGTTCCTAAAATTCAGAAAACGAGATCTATCTCCAGAAAAAAACTCTGGGACAGGAATTCTAGGTTCAGACATAGGAGCATGTACAACAAAATCCTGTATATTTTGAACCTTAGTGGCAAGATTATTCAGGCTGGAAGCCAAACTCTGGACGTCCATGATAAACAGCTGAGATCAGAGCCATTCAAAGATTAAGAGGAGGAGGAAGTAGCCAGGCTGCAATAAGGCTAGGCAGCAAACTCTGAGGGGAAAAAAAAAAAAAAAAAACTTCCTCAGACTACTTATCCTCCTACTTCAGCCAATACAATTAACACTTTGTGGGCCGGTTATACTGTCATGATCCCAATGGCAGGGGATCACAAAAAGGACAAGCACAGATACAAACAAGCTCTAGGGCGATGGAACCTGAGCTGACCGCGACCCTGAACCTAACACACAAATAAAAGTAGCCGGGGAACGTGCCTACGATGATCCTAGACGTCTCGCTCCAGCCGAAGATCTAACTTCCCCTATCAGAAGAAACACAGACCTCTCTTGCCTCCAGAGAAATACCCCACAGCAAATAGCAGCCCCCCACATATAATGACGGTGAAATGAGAGGAAAGCACATACGTAGTATGAAAACAGTTTCAGCAAAATGAGGCCCGTTAAAGCTAGATAGCAGAGGATACAAAAGTGAACTGCGCGGTCAGCAAAAAACCCTTCAAAAAACCATCCTGAAATTACTTGAACTCATGTGCCAACTCATGGTACATGAAAAGCAATTTCAGCCCACTAGAGCAACCAGCAGCAGAGAATCACATATCTGCAGGCTGGACTAAAAACCAAATTAAGCAAAACACAAAACAGGAAAATCCAAACTTAGCTTGTCCAGAAGGTTCTAGGAGCAGGGAGCAGAGGTAACAAGACACACTGGATACATTGATAACCGGCGAGGAAATGCCAGCAAAGCCAGGTTAAATAGGAAACTCCCATATGCTGATGGAACAGGTGGAACCCAGAAAGCCAGGAAAGACAAGTCACCCAGTACCATCAGTAACCACCAGAGGGAGCCCAAAAACAGAACTCACAACAGTGAACTAAGCCAAAGGCAAAAAGGACACCCAATCATCCTGATCAGCAGAAACAAAACATCTCAGATATGTTTCCAAGGTCTGATTGGTTCGTTCAGTTTGGCCATTTGTCTGAGGATGGAAAGCCGAGAAAAAAGACAAATCAATGCCCATCCTAGCACAAAAGGCTCGCCAAAACCTCAAAACAAACTGGGAACCTCTGTCAGAAACGATGTTCTCTGGAATGCCATGTAAACGAACCACATGCTGGAAAAACAATGGCACCAAATCAGAGGAGGATGGCAATTTAGACAAGGGTACCAAATGGACCATCTTAGAGAAGCGATCACAAACTACCCAAATGACCGACATCTTTTGAGAGACGGGGAGATCCGAAATAAAATCCATAGAGATATGTGTCCAGGGCCTCTTCGGGACTGGCAAGGGCAAAAGCAACCCACTGGCACGAGAACAGCAGGCTTAGCCCGAGCACAAATCCCACAGGACTGCACAAACGAACGCACCTCCCGCGACAGAGACGGCCACCAAAAGGATCTAGCCACCAAATCTCTGGTACCAAAGATTCCAGGATGACCAGCCAACACCGAACAATGAACCTCAGAGATAACTCTACTCGTCCATTTATCAGGGACAAACAGTTTCTCCGCTGGGCAACGGTCAGATCTATTAGCCTGAAATTTTTGCAGCACCCGCCGCAAATCAGGGGAGATGGCAGACAAAATCACGCCCTCCTTGAGAATACCCGCCGGCTCAGGCAAACCCGGAGAGTCGGGCACAAAACTCCTAGACAGGGCATCCGCCTTCACATTTTTAGAGCCCGGAAGGTACGAAACCACAAAGTCAAAACGGGAGAAAAACAGCGACCAATGAGCCTGTCTAGGATTCAACCGTTTGGCAGACTCGAGATACGTCAAGTTCTTGTGATCAGTCAAGACCACCACGCGATGCTTAGCTCCTTCAAGCCAATGACGCCACTCCTCGAATGCCCACTTCATGGCCAGCAACTCTCGATTGCCAACATCATAATTACGCTCAGCAGGCGAAAACTTCCTGGAAAAGAAGGCACATGGTTTCATCACCGAGCCATCAGAACTTCTTTGCGACAAAACAGCCCCTGCTCCAATCTCAGAAGCATCAACCTCGACCTGGAATGGAAGCGAAACATCTGGTTGGCACAACACAGGGGCAGAAGAAAAACGACGCTTCAACTCCTGAAAAGCTTCCACAGCAGCAGAAGACCAATTGACCACATCAGCACCCTTCTTGGTTAAATCAGTCAACGGTTTAGCAATACTAGAAAAATTATTGATGAAGCGACGATAAAAATTAGCAAAGCCCAGGAACTTTTGCAGACTCTTCAGAGATGTCGGCTGAGTCCAATCATAAATGGCCTGAACTTTAACAGGGTCTATCTCGATAGTAGAAGGGGAAAAAATGAAACCCCAAAATGAAACCTTCTGAGCACCAAAGAGACACTAGTACTACTCATGACCACAGGAGGGAGCTTGACCACAGAATTCACAACAGTGAACCCAGACAAGTGCAATGATGTTGTGGGTTGGAAGGATGACTCCAGTGTGCAAAGATAAGCAAAGGCCGACAGCACTCACTGTTCTGGGGCGCCCGTTCAACATCCAGGGAACCGTCCCGGATATACTTGACAAAGACCAAGTTGTGGCTGAAACGTTGCTGCTGTACCATGGCTCAATAAAGCGTGTTTTGAAGATTTCTACACCTGGGTGGAGCGCTGTTCATTATGTAAAGGCTCCAGTGTGTTGAGAAGCAGCACCGTTAAATCTTCCACACAGTCCAGTCTCAGTAGCCAAGAGACTGGGCCTCTGAATCCTCAACCTGGTCCTTCTTCCTCCCACAATCAAGAGTCCCAGGAGACATATGACCCCAATGCTGGCCACTCCAAAAAACTGTTTACACTCCCTTTTAATTTTTCAGGCCTCTTAAAGAAGGTCATGAGGATTTGGAGTGCAGTGATGCCCAAACATTTGAGCACCCAAGGCCAGGAGAAAGCCACGTTGGGGAATGTCAAATTATATCTGAAGAGGTGAAGGATAATCATGACGCACAGTTGCGATCAGTTCAGCCTAAAATCGCAAATCAGAAGGAAGATCACACTTTTAAATTGGATGATGACATGGTCGATGATGAGGCCACTGATCCAACCTGGCACAGTGGCACACCTAGTTAGCACAGAAGTGCAGAGAGGGATGGATCTATAGCACAAAACAGGCAAGAAGAGGTAGTGGTTTGACCAGAGGGAGAACTCGGTCAACTGTTCCACAGAGCCCCCAACTCAGCTAGATAATAGGCCCAAAGTGCATTGTTCCCCTGTATGACAGTTTTTTTCTGAAATTTCTTCAGGCAAAACAACTGTAATTTGCAGCTTCTGTCAAACCAAGCTAAGAAGAGGCAAGAACACTGCCAACCTGAGCACCAGCAGCATGTAAAAGCACATGGCAGCCAAGCACCCCATTAGGTGGGTGTAACGCCTGGGTACAAAATCTGTGTCTGAGGGTGGAATCACTACCCTTTCCCCTGTGCTATGGTCTTCCCAAGCTGCTGTCCATTAAGCAGGTGCTGATGCCTCTTGCCAACAATGTGCAGTTGTATGGACACAGCAGTCAGCAACCATGTCCAGTTTGTTGTCATTGCCCCATAAAGCAGAAATATACATGCACCCACCCACAAGTCCAGACGCTAAACACCAACATTGCCAGATCGCTAGCCTTAGAAATGTTGCCATTTTGATTTGTGGGAACTGAGTCTTTTCGTGACCTCTTGGTGGTGGCAGCACCACGGTACTCGATTCCCAGCCACAACTATTTTTCCCGATGTGCTGTCCCCACGTTATCTAAACTAATGTTACAGAATATTAGCTCTGCTCTGGCCATTGCAGTCACAGCAGTGGCGTAGGAAGGGGGGTGCGGGGGGGGCGGGCCGCCCCGGGCGGCACAATGTGGGGGTGGCTATCAGCACGGCTGCGCGCACTCATTCTCTGCTCCTTCCTCCCAGCATTATGAGGACTGGAGCAGAGCGCTGGCAGTGCGCGCGGCTGTGCAGAGTTGCTGGCTGCAGTGTAGCAGGGGCACACAGTCACACACGCTGTGACTCACCCCCGCACCTGCAGTCAGCAGCAGAAGCTCCGATCCCGCCCCTCCAGCAGCGTCACAGCTCTCACAATGTGAAGAGCCATGGAGGGGCGGGGCTAAATGTCGGGGGCGGAGCCACGGACAAACAGGAAGAAGAGGCAGAAGGAAATATGAAAATCAGAGCGGGAGACAGAAAAGATGTGAGAACAGAGACAGAAAACAACAGAGAGGCAAGACACAGGTGAGAAGTATATATGTATATGTATATATATATATATATATATATATATATATATATTACATCATTGTCTAAGGGTCACACTTCCGTCTTTCTGTCTGTCCTTCTGTCTTTCTTTCTTTCACGGATATTCATTGGTCGCAGCCTCTGTCTGTTGTCGCTGATTGGTCTCGGCAGCTGCCTGTCATGGCTGCCACGACCAATCAGCGACGGGCACAGTCCGATTAGTCCCTCCGCTGCAGTCAGTGCCCGGCGCCCGCTCTATACTCCCCACAATCAGCGCCCGCTCCATAATCCCCTCCAGTCACCACTCACACAGGGTTAATAGCAGCGGTAACGGGCCGCGGTGTAACGCACTCCGTTACCGCTGCTATTAACCCTGTGTGTCCCCAACTATTTACTATTGATGCTGCCTATGCAGCATCAATAGTAAAAATATGTCATGTTAAAAATAATAAAAAAATGAAAAAACCTGCTATACTCACGCTCCATCGCCTTTCCCGCTCCTCGCAAACGCTCCAGTGCCCGCTCCATGCAAGCGGCAGCTTCCGGTGCCAAGGATGGTATGTGAGAAGGACCTGCCATGACGTCACGGTCATGTGACCGCAACGTCATCACAGGTCCTGCGCTCATACCAACCCTGGGACTGGAAGCTGCCTCGTGCGATACAGGGCCAGAATTCATCGGAGGGTGAGTATATGTTTATTTTTTATTTTAAGTCTGTATACTACGTGGCTCTGTGCTGTATACTCCATCACTGGGCAATATACTACGTGGCTGGGCAATATACTACGTGGCTGGGCAATATGCTACGTGGGCTGTGCAATATACTACATGGCTGTGTTATATACTACGTGGCTGTGTTATATACTATGTGGCTGTGCTATACGCTATGTGGGCTGTGCTATATACTGCGTGGGCTGTGTTATACACTACGTGGCTGTGCTATATGCTACGTGGGCTGTGTTATATGCTATGTGGCTATGCTATATTTCTCTGCTGTATCTGCATCATGAATCATGCTATGTGTTAAAGGGGGGCCCACTGAGACTCTTTCGCCCGGGGCCCTCTAAAACCGCGACCGGCGCTGCAGCTGTTTAACGCTATTGACGTGCGGGCCCGCGCCCGTACGTCAATAGTTAACAACAGCCACCAGCCATTTGGAGGCTGGCAGCTGAAGTCGGCCGCAGCGCACACGTCGATGGCTTCTGACCTCATTGTCAGTCGCCGGCGAGTGCACGCTTCAGCTGCGTGGAGAGAGCAGGAGCGCGGTCAGGTAAGCAGAACTTTTTTTTTTTTTTGCAGACCCTATCATGTGTGCTGCCCTATTTTTGGTAACCTTTGTGTGTATTGAGCCGAGGGGGGGGGGGGGGCGCCAAACTCGGGAGCAGCCCCGGGCGGCAAAAGCTCTAGCTACGCCCCTGAGTCACAGGGAAAAGGCTTCATATCTACAACCTCATTTGCATATCAATTCAAACACTGATTTCTCAGTACTGGACAAATGGATTAACCATGTGAAGCTATTACTGGATTTTTCTTTGAAACAGCTACATGAATATACATATTTCTTGGGATGTGAAATTTTGCTGACAGATTACCTTTAAGGTACAGCATAACATTTGCCAAATACATAATATCGATCTAATTTGACGTGGGTAGAAATTTAAATATCAATCCATAAAAAATATTTAAAAAAATATTAAAATAGCAGTAAAATTTAGAGCTGTTTGTACATTGTATGCTCTGTATGACAGTTGTTTGTGTTTTTGTGAAGTACTTGCTTCTTTGCGAGATATAATTATTAAAACTACCCTAATGTTAGAAAAGAGCAATGACATTTTGCATCATCCCCACTGAAATCATAATAGCTTTGAGTCTTTTTAAACTATTAAGGTGTTGGGATACCCCATTGCTGTATAAAAGTGTTTATGGACCCACCACAAGCTGTCAAGAAACTACAAATAAAAGGCTATAGCTAACAAAAGAGCACTTTAGTGAGTTTATGTATGTTTACTGCTTGAAATAATGACAGCTCTCTGTGGAAATTATAGGAGTTCGGACTAGACTATTAACAGACATTTTAGCTTCCCTGATGAGCACTGATATTTTAATTATGTTCTATTACGCTCTTTATTGTGAGCATTTGTAATTACCATGGCACCATTACACACATACTACCACTCCTGGTATATATATACACACACATATATATATATATATATATATATATATATATATAGTTTGCTAATGTTTCTGTTATATATTTATTTGCCATCTCTTACTTACAGCCAGCACATTCTGCTGTATACACATTGTGATTAGTTCTTGTTACCAATATGGCGCACATCTAGTTTCCCTATTACACAAACATGCCAAGTTCTTTGGAGTTGGATATATTTCCTGTCCTTTATATAGTCGAAAAATATTTTTTATATTTGTATTGCAATCAAGTAGCGGAGAATAAAATTTCACTTAAAGCAGTTGTCACATCTGGGACATTTACTGCATGTTTGTAGGATATGCAGTCAATGTCTAAAAGATGTGATTCCCACTGTTGAAATTTGTGGAATTTTGTTTCTACTTTGCTAATGTCTTATGGTGTTTGCATAATTACCAGTTGCCATTCACTGTAATTATTCTTCCATAATAAGTATACACTCTGCCATATCAAATCATTCATAAGAATTAAAGCAATATAAAGAAATAAAAGGAAAAAAGCAAAAAAAAATAATTGTAGGTTGAGGGTGTTCAAATAATTAGAGGCTTGGTCTTGTTACTCATCTAATTACATTAGCACATTATTAACTCAGTAATACCCTCTGCTCCCTTGAGGAATGCAAACTTCAGAATACTAGGTGAAATACTACTTATTGTAATACACATAACTTTATTTTGTGAGGTGGAATGGAGGGTTAACAATTTGTTAATAATATTTTTGGGTGATCCTCCCCATTACGTCTACTATTACTTATATTTCTTATTTAAAATAGCCTTTTTGCTAGTTTGATTGAAATAAATTAAAGGGCCACAGTGAATAAAATGTCAGCAATGTGTTTATTTATGTATTTATTTTATGTTATCACATATATATTCATTCTTTTCTTTGCTTTTGGCTTAACATATCCAGAGATTGTGCTTTGAGATGATCAACATTTAAAAAAAAACATTATTTTGAATAAGTCTACCACCAAATGTCAATGATATATCTGTCTATCGGTGACAACCTAGTTTTGCTAGAATGTTTCAATATTATATTGAATATTTTTCTTGAGAAATTAAAGGAATTGAATGTATTCAAGAAAAGACAAGGGCGGACCGATCTGAAGTCATAATATTATAATATTATTATTAGATTGCACAAGAGCGTTACAATCTCATAATAAAAGATGCTGGTGAACATCGCAGTGTTTTTCTCTTCATACGCTGTCTATTCAAGACTGAAGGATTTAAATTTGGAATGCAGAATGTTGCCTAAGATAGAAAAAATTCAAAGAAATAAGAGAAGAAGATATAGCAGTAAGCTCCTAAGCTGTTAAAAACCAGAAGAATTTTTTTGCCCATTTGCATTCTTAGAGCCATAACTTACCGCTATTTTTCCCCAATACAGTGTGTAATTTTAAACTCTGATATTAAGTCTGTAGAATTGTCAAATAAAATATTATACAATCTTTTTTTTTGTACGTACCTGCCCTGTTTGATATTTTACAGACATAAGAAGAAGCAGATGGAAAAAGGTAACACATGCCTGCAGGTGCAGACCACACACAGGGTTTATTTGCAATTATCATAATATCATCACAGTCCATTAAGTAATATTCCGTTATAACAGTAAAATATATAGTTAAATCACACTGGGAAGTACAAGAAACAATATAGGATAAAAATAAGAAAATCAAGTTTATTGAAAAACTTTAAAACCAATATAGTTAAAAGGATCTAGAAGTTAGCATCACTAAATGTAGAATTTAATAACAGACAAATAACGTCAGAATAAATCTAAATCTAAACAGGCTAATCAATACATTCAGAATGAGTAACCAAATTATTCGGAAAGAGCCTAGAAAAGATAACATAAGAGGTAACACATTGTTTAAATATCTATAGGTATAGAAACGATGACGGACACAGCACATCATGAATGTGTGTGCGGTCCCTCATTATGATGGGCTATGCCCATCATGACTTTGCAACATTTAGGATGCAGACAGATGGACAGGAGCCACCCTGACTTCAGATCGGCGCCCCTGCACGATCATCGCAGGGGACCTGATCATTGCCATGGCAAACCGGCATCGTCATGATGACCCCCAAGTCACTTTCTATACAGGTGCATTGCAATGCATTATACCTGCAATCAAAGTGAAAAAAGCAAAAGTTCCATGAAGGGACTAAGTAAAAAAGTTAAAAAAAAAATTGTACAAAGAATGAAAAATATTACACTAGCAAATATACATTTTTATGTAAAAAAAATAAAAAAGAGTAAAAATAAAAAAACAATAAAAAAAATGAATGTAAATAAAACTAATATAGGTGAAAATGTCATCTTTACCCACAAAAAACAAGCTGCCGTACAGCTCCATCAGCAGTAAAAATAAAAGTTATAGTTCTCAATACAATGATGCAAAAATTCGCACTGATGAGGGCCAACAGCCCGAAACACCGTGTCTGCGAATTGAGATACTGATTTGGCTTTTATCCTAAGTCATATTGCACGACTCGTTAAAGGGTTGATTGTGACTTGTAGGATCGCTACTTCCAACAGGTGACGCTATAGAGTTGAAGTCCTCTTTTCCTCAGAAGAGGCAATTTGCATACTTCCAGTAGGTGCCACTAGTCATCTTCCTCTATAGCCAATTTGCATATTCAAGAGATTGAAATGCAGAGCTGCTGTCTGAGCACCCACACAGACTGGAGTATGGATTCAATAGAAAATACTATGCTTTCTGTTCAAAATGTACTGTGAGCCATTCGGTTGCTCAAACAGGAGCCCTGTAGTCCTGTCTGTTGAGCTGCATATTTCTCAGGGGTCCATTTTGTGATTGGTGTCAGTCTCAACTTCACCAACCTGCAGGAAATTCAAGTACCTTCTGAAAATGAAAATCAAGAAGAAAGTTTAGTTACTGCTTAACAGAACCTGGCAGAGTGGGAAAATTGCTGGCAAGGGCTAAGAAGATGAAACTGACACTTCCTTAATGAAGCTGTTTTTATTTCCATGTTTATATGGCTGGCAAGCATTCAATTCATTTAATCAGCTTTGCATTTCAAGCTGTTGCTCATTTTGGTATCTTGATTCATTACATACATAATATTCAAATAATGGTCATTCACAGATCATTGGAATTAGCCACAAAAATAAATAAAATGTAGTTTATTGTGGATATAACTTTGAACATGTCAGCATATATGTCAGTGACATGGATAACATAAAATAACCTACGACTGTGTATACCAGTATATAACACATTTACGTCAATACAATATGAGGATTTGGCTGTGAATTCTGAGTTTTGTCCCTTTTTATGGCAATTCTAGACTCATGTGATGTTTGGTGTACCAGCTGATGAGTACATTATAGTATTATGTAAAAATATTATTATAGATACATGTAGTTCAATGCTGTCATCAATAATGAAATTCTTCAGTAAAAAATAAATTCACTGTTGTTTTTCTGTTCTTATAATACTGTATTAGAGTTAGGTAAAATGTAAGAGTTGATGGAAGATCTGTAGATTGTACTATAGAAAATACGGTCTTATGGTGGTCACATAGATATGATGTATCTGTTTGCCACAATCATTAATGATAAGGTTGTTGTCTTTAGAACTAATTTATTACTTGAAAACTTTGCTGGTCTGTAATGTTGATTAATCTTTAATAGTTTGTGTAAATGTTGTTTTGGTGAAACCACCAATATTTGCATAGTTTATTGTCCATGCCACTCAAAATAGTTTGAATTGCTATGCATAATAAGGAAATCTCAGGATTTCAACTAAATGACAATAGTTAATGGTGGTAAGTTGCAGGAGCTAAAAAAGGTGACTTAGCTTGACAGAATACAGAAGACAAGTGAGTTCAACTGTCATCTTGCAGTGTTTATCCAAGGACACCCCTATGAGGGACAACACAATTTACTAAAATCTTAACAAGAAGAAAAATATTCAACTCCAAATATGCCAATCAGAAGAATTCATCAGATTAATAGCTATTAGAGTTGAGCGGACTGTTTTAAATTTAAATTTGCTGGCTTATTCAAACTTTCCCCAAAATTTCGATTTGCAGTGAATAAATTTGCATGAATATTGGTGCTGGAAGGCTTCTAAATGCTCAGGAAATATATGAGCAACAAAGGAGCAAGAGAACCCCCTAAATCATAAGAGCTTACATTCTACGAGAGAGGATACTGCTGATCATAACAGCTAAAACTTTACAGGATGGAAAGAGGGAGAAAACCCTTCAAACTATAGGAGCTTGCATTCTGAAGAACAGAGAAAGAGAGAGAGGGGACACCATCATTAGAACTTACCCTCTACAGAAGATTGAAACTTACCCAGTGACTTTGGAGATGGAAAACGACTCTAGCACACAAAATAATCTCCACTAGGAACCATTGAGTTGTGATGACCCAAGTACTGACCACCACCATAAAGGCATGATAATCCACGAGTTGATGCGCTTATGACTAATAGTGAGTTTCCAGTATTTAACTCAATGTTGCAAAAACTAACTTTCAAGAAAGCCGACCTGACCCTCTTTCTGAAACCATCCAACAATGTTAACTTTTCTTGCTATACCTGGTAAGATTTATTAATATTGCTGCCCAATCTGAAAGGTGCATAAATCTGTCTTCTAGTGTAGCCTATTACATATCCATTAACTGAGTGTGTACTGGTAATGAAAGTAGTGCATGGGCTTCATTATTTTTGCATGTGTTACTACTGAAACAAACCTGCCCTAGAGAGTCTAAAAAAGTTATTTTTTACATCAGAAAACTGAATTAGATGTGTAAGGGGAGCTATAATGAGATTTCATACTGTAGCTGATAGCTGACCACTGAACCAGTCTCTTGGTCTATCAATTAGAGGCTCAGTACTGTAATAACTCATTTAGACATCAGTATTTTTCACGTGCACAAAAAAATGATACTACAGTAGTCCTGTCAGTGTTTTAGATCTTTGGATATGTGTGTCATCACTGTTTGGTCAGTTGTGTCATCAGTATTTTTCACATATGGATGCATAAATAAAAAAATGTTTCTACTATACTCTCCAATGTTAAATAAGGACAGTGCACAGATGGCCCCTGTTCATGGCAAAACTGGTTTGTTGAACTTTGGGGACTTCAGTGCACTAATGATGTTGAAAGCTATGACAGCAGAGTATTTTGATAGCAAGGACACCCCAGAGAGGTTTTAACTGCGGTGCCAGACTAATTTTACTGCCAAATGTTGGCAGTAGGAAGATGCATGATTAGGCAGATTGTTTTGACAACATATTATACTGATTCAGTGTGGCTCCTTTATGGGTGCCACATAACTGCATAGAAGAAAGGCCTAGCAATCTACTTCCACATTATGACAAGAAAACTTGATAGAGAGTACAACTAAAGAAACATGCGAACCATGTACCAAGGTAAATTCAACATTGTCAAAGCAAAATTGGAGAGAGCAGGACTCGACTTAATTGAAATTAGCCAACTAAGATAAACTCAATCCAGATATTTCCAATCAGACTAAAATTATGTCTACTATTCTGGCAATGACAAACGAACATGAAATGGTGTAGCTGTTATCATCAATTGAAGATTAACTGGCACTATCCTGAAGTACAATGTAGTCAGTAATAAAGTCACCCATGATACAACTACAAGGAGCGCCAATGTCATAGTCATTCTAGTCTACTCGCCAACAGAAGATGCCATGAAGGAGGATGTTGAATTATAATAATAATTATTCTACGATCTAGTTCAAGTGGAAATTGACAAGACGCCAAAACAAGAGTTTCTAATTATCAAGGGAGACTTGAATGTCAAAATGGACCGTAGCAAATATCGAAATCTTGTGGGAAACTGGGTGGTGAAGATTCATTGACTGACTTGCACAACAAATTAATTGTCCATTATGGACACCTTCTTCCAAAATCGAACTCTACACATTGACATAACTGAATGGGCCTGTAAGAATTAGATTTGACATCACTGAATGGGGCCTATAAGAATTGAGTACATACAGTGAGGAAAATAAGTATTTGATTTTTACCATAGGTACACTTCAACTGTGACAAGCAGAATCTAAAAATAAAAACCACAAAATCACAATGTATGATTTTTAAATAATTAAATTGCATTTTATTGCATGAAATAACAATTTGATCACCTGCAGACAACAAGAATTCTGTCTCTCACAGACCTGTTCATTTTTCTTTAAGAAGCCCTACTACTCTGCATACAATACCAGAATTAATTGCACCTGTTTGAACTCGCTACCTGTATAAAAGCCACCAGTCCACACACTCAATCAATCACACTCCAACCACTGCATTATGGCCAAGACAAAAGAGCCTTCTGAGGTCACCAGGGACAAAATTGTAGACCTGCACAAGGCTGGGATGCGCTACAGGACATTAATCAAGCAGCTTGGTGAGAAGACAACAACTGTTAGCACAATTATTAGAAAACTGAAGAAACACATGGAGCGCCCCCAAGGGCGGAGGGGTACTCGGAGCCGGGCCCTTCGGTTCTCAAGGGGGATGTCATGGTGGCTGACCCGGTCCATGGCTCTAGGGGCATCCGTTGTAAATAAGGGGGAAGGTCTTTAAAGGGATAATGTTTGTGCCGCCAGCTGTGGTATTCGGTCAGGGTGACCGACGCTGCTTAGGGGTCCGCTGGGGTGATGTTATGGCAGCTAGATGATATACCTTCCCACAGGTGAAGTATATCCCCAGGGCTTCCCAAAGTGTAGATGATGGATGGTGTGAGGCACAGTGAAGAATGAGGACACAAGGTTGCAGTCTCTTTACCTTTTTACTGAAGGCTTCAGCATCCACAGTCCAGAGCACCAGATCACAGGGCAGGTAGAGTCCAGCCGGTCCGAAGGCAAATCCAGAGTCCCCCTTATCCAGGTGAAAATCAGTAGCCTTTCTCTAGCGCCTGAGTGTTGTAGTACCTCCCTGCTGTGCGTCTCGGTAAGGTCCTCACAACTGATGTTGGTGTTCTAGATGCTATGTCTTTCTCTCTGTCCCCCTGATGCTAAGGATAGGACAAACCCATATGACTAATGGCCTGATGCTTTTTACATTGACACTATCATACCCTGGCCCCCACAAGTTGCCACTGTGCCTCCTGGGTATAAGGTCGGGCAACTAGTATGGAACTAGCTGTCCTGCCGGTCTCTGGAGCCAGGCTTGAAGACGATGACTCCCTTGGTGTTTTCCGGCTACCGGCTTCTGCGCCTCAGAAGGAGGCAGCCTTTTACAGGGCAGAACTCCTTCTGGTTTCCTCTCCTTTTGCTATGACTTCATTTCTCACTCTCAGCAACGCAATTCCCTTCAATGTCTCTTTCTTAGGATGCTACCACATTGGTAAGCATGCACAGCTCCGTGGCCCACTGTGTAGGCCTCTGACAGGATCCCACCCCTGTCAGGGACCCATTACCCGAGTGGAGCTCAGATAGCAGCTTTCTGAGTGTAGCCCACCCACGTCTGCCAGACTGGTGCTGCCTGGGTGAAACCCAGCTCGCTTCTGCCTCACTTCCTGTCCAAACTGCCAGTTTTACCTAATTGTGAGGAGTGCCCTAATAAATAGAAACATGGCTCCCCCTGGCGGCCTGGAGTGTGAAGTGTGTTGTGTGGTTTGAGATACCTGGTAAGGTAATCTCCTTTATTGCCTTCAGACGTAATATCACTCCCCCTGGTGGAAGAATGACATTACTGCAACGACCAGGCCCTGGGGCGCGGCACACAAGATGACTGTCAATCTTCCTAGGTCTGGGGCTCCACGCAAGATCTCACCTCGTTGGGTAAGGATGATTCTGAGAATGGTCAGGAATCAACACAGAACTACATGGGAGGACCTGGTCAATGACCTGAAGACAGCTGAGATCAGAGTCTCAAACATTATTGTTAGCTACACAGTACGCTGTCACAGAATAAAATCCTGCATGGCACGCAAGCGCAAGGCCCCCCTGCTCATGGCAGAACATGTCCAGTCCCAAGTTCATCAGTGATCATGTGGATGTTCCTTAGGAGGCATGGGAGATAGTTATGTGGTCAGATGAGAACAAGCTAGAACTTTTTGTTATGAACTCTACTCATCAGGTTTGGAGGAAGAAGAAGGATGAGGACAATCCCAAGTACACTATCCCATGGGCAGCATGGTGGGGAAACATCATACTTTGGGGGTGCTTTTCTGCAAAGGGGACAGGATGACTGCACCATATTAAAGGGAGGATAGATGGGGTAATGCATCGTGAGATGTTGGCCAACAACCTCCTACCCTCAGTAAAGGCATATAAAAAGGGTCATGGCTGACAATGACCCAAAACACACAGCCAGGGCAACTAATGAGTGGCTATATTAGCCAGTCTCCAGACCTGAACCCAATAGAAAATATTTAGACTGAGCGGAAACTCAGTTACCCAGTGACAGTCCCAAAGCCTGAAAGATCTGCAGAAGATCTGTATGGAGGAGTCAGCCAAAATCCCTGCTGCATTGTGTGCAAACTTGGGCAAGAGCTACAAGAAACATCTGACCTCTGTAATTCAAACAAAGGTGCTTGGGAAGGATATAATGGAAGTAGAGCGAGTACAAAGGAGGGCAACAAAATTAATAAAGGGGATGGGGGAACTACAATACCCAGAGAGATTAGCAAAATTAGGATTATTCAGTCTAACAGAAAGACGACTGTGGGGCAATCTAATAACTATATATAAGTCTATAAGGGGACAATACAAATATCTTTCCAAGAATCTGTTTATACCAAGGAAGGTGATGGTCACAAGGGGGCATTCTCTGCATCTGGAGGGGAGAAGGTTTTCCCACCAACATAGAAGAGGATTCTTTACTGTTAGGGCAGTGAGAATCTGGAATTCCTTGCCTGAGGAGGTAGTGATGGCTAACTCAGTTGAAAGGTTCAGGAGAAGCCTGGATGTCTTCCTGGAGCATAACAATATTGTATCTTACAGTTATTAGGTTCTTTAGAAAGGCGTAGATCTGAGGATTTATTCAGATGGAATATAGGCTGAACTGAATGGACAAATGTCTTTTTTCAGCCTTGCTAATTATGTTACTATGTTACTATGTTTCTGTACCAAATATTAAGTTTTGTTTTTCTGTTGTAACAAATACTTATTTCATGCAATAAAGTGCAAATTAATTCTGCAAAAATTAAACAATGTAAATTCCTGCATTTTTTTTTAGATGCGTAGTTTTACCTGTGATGAAAATCAGACCTGTGCATTTTTTGTAGGTGGGAAAACTTTCAGATTATCAAATACTTACTTTTCCACAATGTATGTGTTCGCCATAGATGGAGGTCATCTATCATTACCTTAAAAACAAGTCTAGGAGCTGATTGTGGAACTGATCATGAACATTTGACATCAAGGATTAGAGTCAAGCTGTACAAACAGACTAGACATCAAGTCGTTTCCAACTTTGATTTGACCAACATACCTGAAGTTTTTTGGAACTGGCCGCACAACCAACTTTACAATACTGAACACGGATAACAGACCCTTAGGAATTATGGAAATATTTAAACACAATATATAAGCACCAAGTCCAGCTGGTTCGGCTGAACATCTAAAAAAAAAAGTTTGGCTTGGGTAGCAGAACGATACCTGAATCTGAATCCAAATCCTATTCAGATGTCTGCATGACAACATGGCAACATGAGCTTTGATTGGTGGTAAGGTCACTACCGCCGGTCATAGAGCTGTGGTTCCCATGCTCTGAGATGACAGTGTGAGCCAGAAGCTGTAATCGGTGGTTAAAAGGTTTCCTCCAGTCACAGGTGTAGGCTGATGAAAGAGTACTGCTCTCATCAGCCTACACCTGCTGTCGCTAAAAAAGAGTGCAGGTGCTTCTGATGGGAGTATTCATCAATTGCTAACTGTGTTATAAATACATTGGGGGAAATAAGTATTTGATCCCTTGCTGATTTTGTAAGTTTGCCCACTGACAAAATCATGAACAGTATATAATTTTAAGGGTATTTTAATTTTAACATTAAGAGATAGAATATCAAAAATAAATTCCATAAAATCACATTATATAAATTATATAAGTTTATTTGCATTTTGCAGTGAGAAATAAGTATTTGACCTCTCTCGCAAACAAGACTTAATACTTGGTGGAAAAACCCTTGTTGGCAAGCACGACAGACAGACATTTTTGTGGTTGATGATGAGGTTTTCACACATGTCAGCAGGAATTTTGGTCCACTTCTTTTTGCAAATCATCTCTAAATCATTAAGATTTTGTGGCTGTCACATGGCAGCTCGGAGATTCAACTTCCTCCATAAATTTTCTATGGGATTAGGGTCTAGAAACTGGCTAGGCCACTCCATGACCTTAATGTTCTTTTTTTTAGCTACTCCTTTGTTGCCTTAGCTATCTGCCTTGGGTCATTGTCTTGCTGGAAGACCCAGCCACTACCCACTATTAATGTCCTGGTGGAGGGAAGGAGGTTGTCACTCAGGATTTTACGGTACATGGCTCCATCTATTCTCCCAGTAATGCGGTGAAGTAGTTTTGTGCAATTAGCAGAGAAACACCTCCAAAACATGTTTCCACCTCCATGCTTTACAATTTGGATGGTATTCTTTGGGTCATAGGCAGCATTTCTCTTCCTCCAAACACGCCGAGTTGAGTTAATGCCAAAAATCTCAATTTTTGTCTCATCTGACTACAGCACCTTCTCTTTTCCCAATCACTCACAGAATCATTCAAGTGTTCATTGGCAAACTTCAAATGGACCTGCACATGTGCCTTCTTGAGCAGGGGGACCTTGCGGGCACTACAGGATTTTAAACTGTTACGGCTAGGGTTGAGCGACCTTCACTTTTATAGGATCGGGTCGGGTTTCACGAAACCCGACTTTTGGAAAAGTCGGGTCGAGTGAAATCGGCCGATCCTATAAAAAAGTCGGGGTCGGGGTCGGCCGAAACTCGAAACCCAATGCAGTGCATTGGGTTTCCATGGTTCCCAGGGTCTGAAGGAGCGGAAACTCTCCTTCAGGCCCTGGGATCCATATTTAAGTGTAAAATATAGAATTAAAATAAAAAATATCCTTATACTTACCCTCTGACGCGCCCTGGTACTAACTGGGAACCTTCCTTCCTTAGAATCAGCCTTCCAGGACCTTCGGTGACGTCGCGGGTGACGTCGCGGCTTGTGATTGGCCGCGCGGCCGCCCATGTGACCGCTCGCGCGGCCAATCACAAGCCGCGACGTCACCCGCGACGTCACCGAAGGTCCTGGAAGGGCTGATTCTTAGGAAGGAAGGCTGTCGGAAGGAAGCAGGGCGCTTCCGAGGGTGAGTATATTCCTATTATATGTGAGTATATTCCTTCGGTGACGTCGCGGGTGACGTCGCGGCTTGTGATTGGCCGCGCGAGCGGTCACATGGGCGGCCGCGCGGCCAATCACAAGCCGCGACGTCACCGCGACGTCACGGCAAGGTCCTAGAAGCGCGGATTCGAAGGAGGAAGGCTGCCGGTTAGTACCAGGGCGCGTCAGAGGGTAAGTATTGCAATATTTTTTATTTTAATTCTATATTTTACACTTTAATCTGAATTCCGATACCAATTCCCGATATCTTAAACATATCGGGAATCGGGATCGGAATTCCGATTCCAGATTCAAAAGATCGCCGACTTCATGGCCGACCCCCCACTGGGGTCGGGTCGGGTTTCATGAAACCCGACCTTGCCAAAAGTCGGCGACTTTTGAACAATTTCGACCCGTTTCGCTCAACCCTAGTTACGGCATAATGTGTTACCAATAGTTTTCTTGTTGACTGTGGTCCCAGCTGCCTATAGATCATTAACAAGTTCTCCCTATGTAGTTGCAGGCTGATTTCTCACCTTCCTCATGATCAAGGATACCCCACGAAGTGGAATTTTGCATGGTGCCCCAGATCAATGTCGATTGAAAGTCATTTTTTATTTTTACCATTTTCTTACTATTGCACCAACAGTTGTCTCCTTCTCGCCCATCGTCTTACTTATGGTGTTGTAGCCCATTCCAGCTTTGTCCAGGTCTATGATCTTGTCCCTGACATCCTTATGAAACTCTTTGGTCTGCCCCATGTTGAAGAGGTTAGAGTCTGACTGATTAATTGTGTCTGTGGACAGGAGTTTGTTATAAAGGTGACTATGTAAGACAGCTGTCTTTAATGCAGTTAACAAGTTGGTTAGGAGTGTCTAGCTGGTCTGTAGGAGCCAGAACTCTTAACGGTTGATAGGGGATCAAATACTTATTTGTCACTGCAAAATGTAAATAAATTTATATAATTTATGCAACGTTATTTTCTTAATTTTCTTTTTGATATTCAATCTCTCAATGTTAAAATTAATTGACCCTTAAAATAATTGACTGTTTATGTCTTTGTCAGTGGGCAAACTTACGACGCTGCCATCTTGGAAGACCCGGGACACTACTCACTGAAGTGGTTTCAGAGGGGTACTGGCACCTTTCCCCTCCCTGGATTGTTGCCCTGCTCCGGCGTGCTGCTCACGGGACCTGCCGCTTACCTGCACCAGCGGTCCCTGTGGTCCGGTACGTCCTGCGGTGCCCTGCGGAGCGTGGGTCCGGCGCTGCTGTGCCGCGGCTGCGCTGCCTGCCGACAAACAACAAGGCGCCTGATGGAGGGGACGAAGAGGAGGGAGACGGCCGTCTTGGAAGATTATACAGCTGACACAGGAAGGTACGAGCGGCCCCCTCCCCAAGACTCACTCTCCTGCTGCAGCTGGCTGCTCATTTAGCTCACCGCTCAACTGCAGAGCCGCCCCCCTGTTGCCTGGCTCTCACGGCGGTGCTCTGTAGCAGCCTGGGCTCAGTGTCTGCTCCCCGGCCCCTGCTCTGTGCTGCAGCTTAAGAGGAGGGAGAGGAACACAGCTAATAAAACAAGTAAGCTGCAACAAGTGACATTACTGGGTGGGCTCACCGTCCACAGAGGCGCTCTGTGCCCCTAACAACCCAGAAAGCAACCCAGGTGCAGCTCTGACAGTGTGGGGAGGGAGCTGGACATTTCCCACCGGCGCCATCTTGTGCACCTCACATAGTGTGGGGGGATCCCCTGCCTCATCTGAAAGCGACTCCCCAAACTAAGATCGCTTCCCCTCCACAGTTCACAATTAAGCCTCATCTCCTGCTGCCCCATACCCCCTTCTATCCAGCACCTCTTGAGCTGAAATATAATAGCCAAGAGAGAGACAACATAAAGACCTAATATCCTCTGGAGGTGAAGGGGTGGTGCTCACACACTAAGGCTTGCCTCCCAGTCTCACTGGGCTGAGGAACATTCTCACTGCCCCCCTCCTAAATCTGTCTACAGCACTATAGAGACTCTACCCACATAAGGCACTCTGTGGGACTATGTAAGATATAGATCAGCCTTAAGGGGATTATGAGGAGAGCCAGAAGAATCCTATTGTAACCTGCACAGCGTACCCACAATGGTTAAAACTTCTAATAAACAGACCAGATCCAGCTCTAAACCCACCAGGTCAGGGTCCCAAGCAGATATGGATACATTCTTGAAAAAGCAAGGAAACCCCACAAACACCCCAAAATCCTCCCGACCACTCGAAGAAGCACAAAAGGGCAACACGGAATCTGAACTTGACAGTGAGGAAGAATCAGAAGATCTGGACAAGGGCCCCCAGGTCACTAGGTCCTTCATTAAACGGATACTAGAAAAAGGACTAGACCCTCTGGGAAAAGACCTTACAGCCATAAAACATGACCTTAATCATTTAGGCCACAGAATTGAATCTGTTGAATCTGCCCAGACAGAGATTATACAAAGTGCCAACTCCTCTTTCAACTGTCATAAGCAACAGGAGGACCATATTAACCGAATTTATACTATCCTTGAGGACCACGAGAATAGAGAGAGAAGAAACAACTTGAGGCTAAAGGGTATCCCAGAATCGGTCTTGCCAGATGCTCTCTCAACTTCAGTAACTGAACTCTTCCGATCCATCATGGTCACCACTGACCCAACAGACCTAGAGATAGTAAGAATTCACAGAGCCTTGAGACCCAAACCAAAACCCGACGAACCTCCTCGAGATATGCTCTGTCGCTTTTTAGACTTTAGAACCAGAGACCTCATCTTGAAAAGAGCAAGGGAGGCCGACCAGATTGCTCATGATGGCAAATCAATTCAAATTTTCTAGGACCTTTCGGCCTCTACACTATACAAACGTCGTCTTCTAAGACCTCTCACATCTATACTCCAGCAGAAACGTTGCCCCTACCGCTGGCTGTTTCCTTTTGGCCTGTCTATCTCGGCTAAAGACAAGAGGCTTCTTATAAGATCTACATCAGACGTCAAGGATGTCTGCAAAGAACTGGAGATCCACCTCGATCAATTTCCGATCCTGGAGACATTATGTGATGCTCGACACCTAAAACATATTCCGCTTCCATCTCCGTGGCAGCCCTCCCCGACCTCAAGATCCTCACGAGCAAAACGAAGATCGACCAAGTCACCATCTCCAAGAGCTGGGGCCGATGATCCAGGAGACTGATGACTCACACGGGGTCATACCCCTCGACTAAGCTGATCACTTCGACCCTTATCTTGTAACATCCCTCCTGTTATTCGAGCCTCTCGGCTCTAATGTCTGACCGTTGTGCTGTATAGTTGTGTAGAAATGTTTTATTTTACACCTGCAGATTGTATTACAATGTTCTTTTTTTCTCTTCTTTTGATCACCAGGTGATGTTCCAGCTGGCTCTCCTCTCCCCCTCCCCTCTTTCCCCTTGAATAGTCCACTCTAAATGAGTCTATTACAACTAATGACTCTTGCTATTTCTTAACTTTCCCTGTTGGAATTTCTCCTCTTTCCCTCCCCCTCTCTTCTTTTCTCTCTCCCTTTCCTCCAAATATCCTCATTCCCCATCCCTTCTACTCTGCGTTTCTCCTAAAACAGATATGACATCAAATCGTAAGTCTTTCCAGGTTATCTCCCACAATACACATGGCTTTAATTCTCCAATCCCCAGGTCGCAAACTCTAAAATTATTTAAAAAATCGGGCTATGACATTCTGCTACTTCAAGAAACCCACTTTATTTCAGGTAAAATTCCGTCATTTGAGAAATGTTTCTTCGATAAATGGTATCACGCCAGCTCCCCCCAAAAAGGTTCTAGAGGTGTTTCTATAGCTCTAGCCAAAGATATCCCCTTCCTGCTCACTGGGAGCTTATACGACCCTGATGGTCACTATGTATTTGTCAAAGGCCTGGTAGCGGGGAATATGGTGACCTTAGGTAGCCTATATGCTCCAAATAGACATCAGTTCACGTGGCTACGCAAGACCTTGTCCAAACTTCGCTCCTTTCAGGAGGGTGTAGTTGTCTTGGGCGGAGACCTAAATATAGCACAGGATCCCCTCCTGGACACATCGACAAAAAAGAGCTCCATCTCTTTGAAAGATCTGGCCAGGCTAAAATCTCTCCTGCACTCCCTCGAACTAATTGATGTATGGAGATACCATCATCCCTCAGACACTGATTTCACCTTTTATTTCCACCCACACAATTCCTACCACCACCTGGACTATATACTGGCTTCCAGATCGGTTTTGCCCAACACTCTCTAAAATCTGATATAGTCCCGTCACTTCATTCTGACCACTCTATAGTACTACTGAACCTTGAGTTTCATAAACCTTACTCCAACTTCAGAACCTGGCGGCTCAATGAATCACTATTACAACAAGAAAACATAAAAACCCCTATACGAGAGTCAATCCAGGAATATTTTGCTATAAACTCTAACCCAGAAGTAAACCCCACGGTTCTGTGGGAAGCGCACAAGGCCACAATAAGAGGGGTATTCATATCAATAGCCTCCTTTTTAAACAAACAAAGGAAGCAGGTAATAGAATCCCTATACAGTGACATAGTCACCCTAGACGCTCTCCACAAAAAAGAACTAACACGAGAAAAACTCACCCAACTTACAGAAAAAAGACAGTCTCTCAAGGATTTATTAAACAAGCAATCTTCCAGGCAATATATTTCCTGGAGGAACAGCATCTTTGCCCATGGTGACAAGGCCTCTAAACTTATGATCTCCCTGATTAAAAAACGCCAAGCCCGTACTTATATCCACCAAATTAAAACTAAATCCAGTCAAGTTACACAACAATATAACCAGATTATCGACACTTTCTTATCCTTCTATACAAACCTCTACCAGCTACGCCAAAACGATTCAATCGAAGATAATATTCAACAGAGACTTGCCTCTAAAGCCTTCCTCTCTTCCTTACACCTCCCCAGACTATCAAATCTCCAACAAGAGAACCTACTCAAACCTTTTAGCTTGTCAGAGCTCCAGTCCATCCTGTCAAAGTGTTCCAAAGGGAAGTCCCCCGGGCCTGATGGATACACGAAATCATACTATAAAGCTTTCGCAAATGAGCTAAACCCACATTTATTAAACATGTGTAATGCAGTTTTGAATGGGAAACCTTTTCCCCCGCAATCTTTAGAAGCTCACATTTCTCTTATTCATAAAGAAGGCAAAGATCCGGAATGCTGTGGAAGCTACAGACCTATCTCCCTTCTAAATGTCGACTTAAAAATATATGCAGGTCTCGTAGCCAGGAGGGTTGGTGCTATACTGCCGGACCTTATTTCCTTCAACCAGACAGGCTTTGTGGCCGGAAGAGAGGGAAGGGACAATACCAGTAGAATCTTACACCTGATCCAATATGTAAAAATCAATAAAACACCACTGGTACTAATAGGAACAGATGCGGAGAAAGCCTTTGACAGGGTGGACTGGATATATTTATATGAAACACTTATTAGATTTGGAATACCTGAACAATTAGCCGACGCTATCTTCCAAATGTACTCCTGTCCCTCAGCCCGACTAAAAATTAATAATATGCTATCGGAACCTTTCCAAATACGAAACGGCACGAGGCAGGGATGCCCTCTGTCCCCGCTTCTATACGTGCTTGCTATGGAACCTTTGATCCAAGGTATCCAACAGGACACAGAAATTAAAGGAATTCAAATAGGTGGTTCCCACCATAAATCCGCAGCTTTTGCCGATGACCTTCTGGTATTTCTATCAGAACCTCAAAGGGGGATCCCTGCCTTGGTCCGCCCATTAGACGCCTATGGAAAAATCTCTAACTTTAAGGTGAATCCATCTAAATCCGAAGCGATTAGCCTAAATATATCTAAATCTACAGTAGATAATTTGAAGCGACTCTACCCATTTAACTGGCCACCTAAATTTATAACAAATCTAGGTATTAAAATTGGAAGATCGGCGGGCGAGCTACTAGATCTCAATATTATACCTATGCTAAACAAAGCTATCTCAACAGTCCGTTCTTGGAGAGCACCTTTCCTATCTTGGATGGGGAGAAAAAAACTATTAAAAAGCATAATACTCCCTAAATTTCTTTACCTTTTCCAGATGCTTCCCATTTATGTCCCTAACCACTATCTATCAAAAATCAACTCTTTTTTTATTAACTTCATATGGAACACCAAACGTCCTCGAATTAATACCAGAACACTCACTCTCCCCAGATCTCAGGGTAGGATGGGGTTTCCAGACATCTTTAAATATTACAGAGCTGCAATGTTGACCAGGATTGTGGACTGGATCAGAAACCCACCCGGTAAACTTTGGATATCCATTGAAGATCATATGGCTCCCGCCCCCCTGAGATCTATGGCTCTTTTACATGACTACATAAAACTACCTCAACTGGTTACAAATGAAATCACCCTAGCAACACTCAAATTATGGAGGTCAGAATTCCCTAAAGCTACCCCCCCTCTTTCTCCAATCCTAACACTACAAGACGTAACTGGCCACATTCCCCTCAAATTACCTAAAGGCCCCGAAGCTGTTTTGTCTGACTCGGTAGACTCCCTAATATCAATAGACCAAGTATTCCTAGATGGTTCTTTGATGACTCTCCCAGAGCTCCAAGCTCTCAAACCCCACCTCAATGTTTCCTTTCTTCACATTAATAGGATTAGAGATTACTGCCTCAAATATAAGATTCAGCTTGCCTTACCTCGTTTGACCTCTCACTTCGAACAACTCTGCTCCCAACACAAACAACCACAAAAAGTCCTATCCAAATTATATAATTCTCTGGTCACGGAAAAGGCTGACATAAAGAGAGCGTATATTGGACTCTGGGAAAAAGATCTGAATGTTCATTTTACACCAGATCAAATTGCCTTCATATATAAGAGGTCTCACGGCCCTTCCCAATGTGTGAAAATTCAAGAAAATTCCTATAAAATTGTAGCCTGATGGTATTGTGTACCAACTCAACTGCACCAATGGCATCCCTCCGTTTCAGATGAATGCTGGAGATGCAAAGCAGACTTAGGCACTTATTTTCACATATGGTGGACCTGCCCAGTGATTACGACCTTTTGGCAACTGATTGGTGATATTATTGCGGAGGTGCTGAAACGACCCCCCCTGTTGAAACCTCAATCTGCTCTTCTTAACCTACCTCTATGGCCAGAGAATCCTTCAGCTTCCAAAATGGCTAATATCATTGTAGCAGCTGGTAGATACCTAATTCCTACTCGTTGGAAGTCAACCCAAACCCCCTCCAAAAAACAAGTACTGGAAAAAATTGATCTATTGTTCCACACAGCTGAGTTAGTAGCCAACACACAAGAATCATTACTCTCCTTTCACAAGACATGGGAACCCTGGATCCAATTTAGATCCAACTCTAAGTTTATATTAGAAACTTCTGCAAGCTGACCTGACATTTAAAACTATTTATGTTCTCGCTTCCCCTTCGCCGGGCATCCCCTCTCCCCCCCCCTCCCCCAATACCCCCCTCCTCCCTTCTGTCTTTTCTCATCAATCCTCTTCCTTTTCCCCTCTTTTTTTTTCCTTCCCTCCCTTTCTCCCTTTGTTGTTCTCTTCTTTGAAGATCTCGATTAACTTGATTATTTCATCATTAATCCAAATGGTTATTCCAGGGAAATTATTCAAATTTAGGATATTACCAACTCTCCTAACACCTGGACTTGTAGCTGATGATGGAGCCGATGTTATAGCTCCCTTAAGTGGACTCTATTTCTTTTTTTTCTTTTTTGACATCCTATCCATACACTGATATAGTCCTTTGTAGCTATGTTCGAGACTACTGTAATTATCCTGTTCTTGTTACCATTTACTTAATAAAAAGAAAGTTGAAAGAAAAAAGTGGGCAAACTTACAAAATCAGCAAGGGATCAAATACTTTTTTTCCCCCACTGTAAATAATAAAAAAAATTACGTGGCTCTCTTCTATTTTTGAAAACCAGCATGACAAAACTGACAGCTGCATGCTGCAACCCTCAGTTATCAAGAATAGAGGGGTTGCCAAGCCATTTTTTTTTTAATTGTTTAAATAAATAATTTAAAAAAACGGAATGGGGTTCCCCAAATTTTTCACAACCAGCCAATTTAAAGCAGACAGCTGGGGGCTGGTATTTTCAATCTGGTAAAGGAACTTGGATATTAGCCTTAAAATAGCAGCCAGTGGCCACCTCGGAAAATGCGCATCTGTTAGATACACCAATTCTGGTGCTTTGCCTAGCTCTTTCCGCTTGCCCTAGTGCAGTGGTAATGTTTGTGGGGTTGATATCAGCTGTTTTACTGATATCAAGCCTACAGGTTAGTAATGGAGAGGCGTCTATATAACGCCCCTATTAATAACCCCATAGGTTGTAATAAAGACACCGCCAGAATAAAGTCCTTTATTTGAAAGAAAGATACACATTCCTTTATTTGAAACAAAAATAAAGAAGCAAAGTTATACTCACCATATGCCTAATCCTTTGAAGCCTTTGTCAGAACATAATAAATAACTATGGTAATCACCTTACGCCTAATCTATCGATGCCCATCTCCCCTGTAAAAAAATAATAATAATCATATCCCTCACCTGTATAATACAAAATCACCAGGACAGAAACCATAGTATATGTAACAGTCCCAAGCCTATGCGTTAGGACCGCTAAAGGTTACTCCCAACAGAGATGCATGCATGAAATAATGGAGTATAGGATCCAAAGTAAAGTGAAAAGACAATTTATTTTAATTAGTAAATATAAGGCAATACAGAATCAAAGAATATAAAAGTGACAGAACCATGTTAAAAAAGAGTCAGGTGCACAGAGAGTAGTATGGTGCGACATCAACAATGTACAGGGTGGGACATTAGTATGGATACACCTGAGTGCGCCATTTATTAAGTTGCAACCAAAATGGCCCACTTCAAAATGGCCACCATGGTCACCACCCATCTTGAAAAAGTTTTGCCCCTCCCATATACTAATGTGCCACAAACAGGAAATTAATATCACCAACCATTCCCATTTTATTTAAGTGTATCCATATACATGGCCCACCCAGGTCTATCCATATAAATGGCCTACCCTGTATTTCTCTGTAGAGTATAATTGGCCCCATATATTGCTACATACAGTGTAATGGCCCAAAATAGTGCTACATGCAGTATCATGGGCCACATAAATTACTCTAAACAGTATAATGGCCACACATAAAGCTCCATAAAGTATAAAGGGCCCCATATATCGTATGTACAGTATAATGGCTCCACATAGTGCTACACACAGTATTATGGGTCTCATCTATTGCTCCATACAGTACAATGAGCCCCATATATTATGCTATACAATATAATGGTCCTATATAATGCTCCATACAGTATAATGGGCCCCATATATTACTCCATACAGCATAATGGGTCCTATATATTGCTACATACAGTATAATGGCCCCATATATTGCTCCATACTGTATAATGGCCTCATATACTGCTTCAAATGGTATAATGGCCCCATATATTGCGCCATACAGAATAATGGGCCACATATAGTACACCATAGAGTATAATGGGTTCCACATATTGCTGCATACAGTGTAATGGCCCCATATAGTGCTATATACAGTATAATGGCTCCATATATTACTACATACAGTGTAATGGCCCAACATAATGATCCACACCATATAATAGCTCTATATAGTGCTCCATAGAGTATAATGGCCCCATATATTGCTCCATGTAGAATAATGGGCTTCATATATTACTGCATATAATATAACTAGATGGAAGGGCAGGCATGTGGTGCTGTTGTTGCCTAATGGCTTCCTGTGATATTCTATGACTTTTGCATCAGGGGACTCATGTGCTTGATGCCTACTCTTATATGCATTGTTTTTGTCCCAGTGATGCAGTTGCTCTTCAAGAGTCTCATTTCCCCTTAGTTGTCTGTGATGTTGTGCCTTTATTGCTTTCCTTTCATTGTTATTGGCATACTTCTTTAAGGAGCCATGTTGGCGTTGATATTTGCTTTTTAAGGGGATTTCCCACAAACAAAAGTTCATTTTAAAAATTGTCTGTGTATAACCAGGTACCGAACATACCACAGCTCCTGGGCTGGGGAGGAAGCAAAAGACAACACTGACATTACAGCAGGAGATTGCAGAGGATACATTTTGTGAGGTAAAATATTTTTTAAAAACAATCAGTGAAATATTTTACCTCACAAAATGAATCCACTGTGATCCCCTGCTCTAATGTCAGTATTATCTTTTGCTTCCTCCCCTGCCTAGGAGAAGTGGTATGCTCCGTACACGGTCAGACACTGTCAGTTTTTCAAATGAACCTTCATTCATGGGAAAACCCCTTTAATGTGACCGGCTTAATCTGCCTGTAGACACATTGCGCATATGCCATCGGGATCAGACGAATGATTCACTGCACTTGCACATAATTCATGCAGGCGCAGTAAATCAGACGGCCGCCATCTTTGTGCAGACAGATAGCGGTGGTCACATTAAAACTGTGCTTGCACTCCTCCTGTACAAAGATGGCAGCAGTCAGTGAATTAATCGGCTGAGCCCAGTGGAGGCGTGTTCACGACATTGTTCTGCTGGTGGTACCGCGCAAGAGGCTGTGTGAGTGTGTGTGTGAAAGTGAGTGTGAAAGTGTGAGTGTGAAATTGTGAGCGTGTGAGTGTGTGAATGTGTGAGTGTGTGTTTGTGTTTGAGTGTGAATGTGAGTGTGAGTGTTATTGTGAGTGTGTGAGTGTGAGTATGAGTCTGTGTGTGAGTATGTGACTGTTAGTGTGAGTGTGTGAGTGTGTGAGTGTGTGAGCGTGAGTGAGTGTGAGTGTGTGACTGTGAGGGTGAGTGTTAGAGTGTGTGTGTGGTGCATATGGCATATACTGTAGAGTGTCTGTGTGGTACCACGCAATAGGTTGGTACCAGCAGCAGTTTCCATATTGAGACACCCATCACTTGGGTGTCCCAATATAGCGGTTGGTGAACTTCCTCCTCTTGGAATTCTGGGACACGGTGACATCTGGACAGAACAGGAAATGAAAACATTACAAGGCAATTATATAATAGATGGGTCCTGTATATTGCTCCGTACAGTATAATGGCTCCATCTATTGCTAGATACAGCATCATGACCCTATATATTGCTCCATACGGTATAGTAGCCCCACATAGTGCTCCATACAGAATAATAGGCCCCATATATTGTGCCATACAGTATAATGGGCCCATATAGTGCTTCATTCAAAAATAAATAATCAAATACTCACCTTTTCCTCTGGTCTCCGCTCTTCTGTCTCCTCAGCGTCTTCTGACTCTTTGCACAGAGGGTACACTGTAGTGACGTCAAAATGCCCGCTGTACTGAGACATCACAGAGAGTCTGAAGATGGTGAGGAGCGTGGCGGTGTCCTCAATGATGAGTGAGTCCCCCATCTGTCCAGGGCCCCGGCACTTGCTCGGGTGCTCTGCATGGTGACGCAGGCCATGGATAGATTCTTCTGATGTCTTATTTTTACTATAGTCATTTATGCATGGATCATTTATTGATAACCAGAAGAGATCATAAAAATGTCAGAATAATTTCCATTAACAGATATTCATATAAAAACTTTTGGCTTAATTCATTTTGTACATAATATCCACTACAAGAAAAAACACAAATGTCTTTCTTCGTTATGCTACACTACGCAGCATCGATTCATATCAGTTGGTGAGCTGGACTGTTTCTTTCTAAAAATGGCAGATTGGCTTAACTGATCAGTGATTACAATGTCTTTGCAATATTTCTAGAAGTGGGCTTAGAATTCAGTAACGCAGAATGAACATAGTGCCATTACACCCAGCTGTAACACTTCTTTGCACGAGTCCCTTTGTTATGTAATGATCCCCAAAATGAGCATTGTTCTTTGTTTTAAGTTTAGTAATGTGTTGTGAGAGCAGTGTTTTACTATTGCTTTGGATTCTAATCCATTTTCTAAATAAAATATTGTTTAAAACATTACATCTGGTTATGTAAAATGTCTCCCCCTGTAGAGTTTTCTCAATGAGTTTACAAATGAATATGAAAAGATTGCAGCTGTGCCAATCATAATGAACTTCCGAGTACATAATTCCCTGATGCAACAAATTAAATTTGGATGTGCTGTGCCATATCAAAGCTTTCATATACCCCTTATTAATTTTCTTTGTTTTTGTCTGTTTATTCTATTCATATTAAAAAAGTTATTGAGTAAGCATCATTTCCATGCCAATGTATTAGGCTTATATTGCAGGACACATTGTATTTTTCTTATGCAGTTTATTAGAAAATCTCCTGTGGTTTAGTGTTATATTGCCACAGTTGTGCCATAGTTGCATCAGTTTCAAAAAATAGCACAAGGTGAAGATTACCTGTGTATATCTAGTCCTCACAGGTAAAATATCTATACGTGCTTCTCACAAAATTAGAATATCATCAAAAAGTTAATTTATTCAGATCTTCAATACAAAAAGTGAAACTCATATATTATATAGTCATTACAGAGTGATCTATTTCAAGTGTTTATTTCTGCTTGTGTTGATGATTATATAGCTAATGAAAACCCAAAAGTCATTATCTCAATAAATTAGAATAATTAACAAAAACTGCAAAGGCTTCCCAAGCATTTAAAAAGTTCCCTTAGTCTGTTCAAGTGGGCTCCACGATCATGGGGAAGACTGCTGACTTGACAGATGTCCAGAAGGCAATCATTGACAAATTCCACAAGGATTGTAAACCACAAAAGGTCATTGGTAAAGAAGCTGGCTGTTCACAGAGTGCTGTTCCCAAGCATATTAATGGAAAGTTGAGTGGAAGGAAAAAGTGTGGTAGAAAAAAGAACAAAACAACTGAGAAAACAACAGCCTTTAAATGATTGTTAAGAAAAGGCAATTCAAAAATTTTGGGGAGATTCACAAGGAGTGTACTGCTGCTGGAGTCATTGCTCCAAGAGCCACCACACTCAGATGTTTCCAGGACATGGGCTACAAGTGTGGCATTCCTTGTTTCATGCTATTTATGACCAATAGACAATGCCAGAAGCGTCTTACCTGGGCCAAGGAGAAAAATAGCTGGACTGTTGCTCAGTGGTCCAAGGTGTTGCTTTCAGATTAAATTAAATTTTGCATTTAATTTGGAAATCAAGGTCCCAGAGTCTGGAGAAAGAGACAAGAGGCACACAATCCAAGCTGCTTGAGGTCTAGTGGAAAGTCTCCACAATCAGTGATGGTTTGGGGAGCCATGTCATCTGCTGGTGAAGGTCCACTGTGTTTTAGCAAGACCAAAGTAAGCGCAGCCATCTACCAGGAAATTGTAGAGGGCTTCATGCTTCCCTCTGCTGACAAGCTTTTTGGAGAAGCAAATTTCATTCTCTAGCAGTACGTGGCCCCTGTCCACACTGCTAAAAGTATCAATAACTGGTTTATAAACAAAATTATCACTGTGCTTAATTCGCCAGCAAACTCACCTGACCTTAACCCCATATAGAATCTGTGAGGTATTGTCAAGAGTAAGATGAGATACACCAGACCCAACAATGCAGAGGAGCTGAAGGCTGCTATTCAAGCAACTTGGGCTCCCTTAACACCTCAGCAGTGCCACAGGCTGATCGCCTCCATGCCACATCACATTGATGTAGTAATTGATGCAAAAGAAGCCACGACTAGGTATTGATTACATTTACTGAACATACATTTCAGTAAGCCAACATTTCGGATTTTAAAATCTTTTTTCAAGCTAGTGTTATAAAGTACTCTAATTTACTGAGACAATGACTTTGGGGTTTTCATTGGCTGTATGCCATAATCATCAACATTAACATAAATAAACTCTTGAATAGGGTTGAGCGAAACGGATCGGACAAATTCAAAAATTGCCGACCTTCAGCAAAGTCTGGTTTCATGAAACCCGACTCGATCCTAGTGTGGGATCGGCCATGAGGTCGGCGATCTTCGTGCCAAGGTCGCGTTTTGTATGATGCTTTCAGCGCCATTTTTCAGCCAATGAAGGAGGACGCAGAGTGTGGGCAGCGTGATGACATAGGTCTCGGTCCCCACCATCTTAGAGAAGGGCATGACAGTGATTGGCTTGCTTTCTGCAGCGTCACAGGGGCTATAAAGGGGCGTGCATGCCGACCGCCATCTTATGTCTGCTGATCGTAGCATAGGGAGAGGTTGCCGCAGCTTCATCAGAAGAAGGGATATAGTTAGGGAAGGAAGATTAAGCTCCAAAACTGCTTGTGCTGTAGCGATTTCCACAGTCCAACACCACCATTTGTTTGCAGGGACAGTGGAGGCTATGTTTTTGTGCATCAGCGCTGTAGCTTATTAGGCTGCCTTATAATGCTCCCTGATAGCTGCATTGCTGTTTGCACGCCACTGTGGAAACCAACTGCTTTTTTAAAAGCAAAAATCCTGTTGCTCCTTTCTGCAGAGTTATCTTGTTTATTTTTTCACAAGTTTTTGTGCAGCAGTGCTTTTTATTGCTGCCATACTTTTCCTGAGATCATTGTAGGGAGATTGAAATTGTACTACAGTCCTTGTATTTTTTCATATATCTTCCAGCCACTTTCTGCCACTGCATCGATTCAAAGTGACAGGCGAGAGCATTTGTCCAGTATGGTTACGAACTACTTTTCCTCCCTTATAGATTTTCTCTCTCACAGGTCATTCCTCTTTGATTACTGGGCAACTAAAATAGACACCTGGCTTGAATTGGCAGAATTTACATTACAGGAGCTCGCTTGCCCTGCTTCTAGTGTGCTATCAGAAAGAGTCTTCAGTGCTGCTGGCTCAATACTGACCGAAAAAAGGACACGTCTGGCTACCCAGAATGTTGATGATCTAACCTTCATTAAAATGAACCAATCATGGATTTCAAATTATTTTGCCCCAGCTTCTCCTGCTGACACGTAGCTTGCCTGAAAAATGTCTTGCTTTTGGCCTCCTCTTAATAACTTCTCCAATTCCGACATTTGCAGCTGCTGAATGTCCACCATGGGCCATTTTTTTACCTCCCTAAATGGACTGACTCCCCCCACAGGGCCGTGGTCACCACCTGGCGCAAGCACCCGTGCGAGTGCCGTTTGCCAGGACAGGTGGATGCGCCCACTCTTGGGCGACGGAACTGGCACAGGGTCCCTCATAGTACAATGAAGTGTCTCTGACGGTGGTGGGGCACAACCAACGTCAGACACACCGTCGTAATATGAGGGTCTTTGTGCCAGTGCCGCCACCCACGAGAGAGTGTCCCCCCCAGCTCGAACAGTGCTCTACCACTTGCAATACTTACCTCTCCCTGCTCCATCACTGTGTAGTCTGTGCTGTTAAATCCTTCAATGGCACTGCCAATACAAATTTGTTGAAATGATAGATGATAGTTAAAATATACAGGGGCCCTGGCCTCCATTTTGACCAGTTAATACTTTGCGCCTACTACCACTGTCTGCTACTCAGCAGAGGAGTCCACCCCAGTACATAGCTATGCCGCCTGTTTAGTCCTGTTACCAATTTTGAACTGCTTTTAGTCTACTTTTGTATTTGGGCCTGCTTACCGTGTCTGTGCCACTCATTACAGTTGTCCTCCACTGAACAAAGCTAGGCCGCCTGTTTAGTCCTGTTACCAATTTTGAACTACATTTAGCCAACTTTTTTTATTTTGGGCCTACTAACTGTGGCTGTGCCACTCATTACAGTCCTCCTCCCCTGAACAAAGCAATGCCACCTGTTTAGTCCTGTTACCAATTTTGAACTGCATTTAGCCTACTTTTTTATTGTGGGCCTACAAACTGTGTCTGCGCCACTCATTACAGTTGTCCTCCACTGAACAAAGCAATGCCGCCTGTTTGGTCCTGTTAACAATTTTGAACCGCATTTAGCCTACTTTATTATTTGGGCCTATATCTGTGTTTCCTCCTCATCCTGCCCATTGCCCAGCCACTGCTAGATGAGTCTGATGGTACATTGACCCAGACCACTACATTCCCCTTGCACTCTACACAGCCTTAATCTGACCCTGCTGAAAGTCAGGTTCCCGTTCCCGCATACTATACCACCTTATACGGGGACAAAGAGGAAGGTGCAGATGAAAACTTACCTCTCCCTTCTCCACCTCTGTGACGTGTTCCGCGTTTCCTGGGCTCACAATAATCTTGAGCCAGCCCTACCCCCTCACAACTTTAGCCAAATGACCCCCTGTTTTCAATGCCTAACTATTATTATAAAGTGAATTAAGATTGACAAGCTTAAGAAATAAGAATTGATGTTTTTGGCATTAAAATGGGCACTGTAGGTGTTATCCTGTCCTCCACTCACCTCCGACTTTGATTCCCCATTGACTTACATTGGGTTTCGTGTTTCGGTCAGCCCCCGACTTTTTGAAATAATCGGCCAATTTCACCTGACCCGACTTTTGACAAAGTCGAGTTTCGGGAAACCCAACTCGATCCTAGAAAGGTAAAAGTCGCTTAACTCTAACATTAACTCTAACATTAGGAAAAAAGTATTTTAATATTCTTCATTTAACCATACTTACTATATTCCAGCGCCTGCAAAAAATGTAAAATAATAAACTGTATACTACCTGTCTGCCGTGATCCAATTAATAACGCGTGTCCTACGATGATCTCCCCTTTAGAACAGTGACATTGGGTGATGTCACTGCTCTATAGGACCCTCAGTGACACACTGACAGGAGACAATGGCTCCTGCAGTGCATCACTGAGGTTACTATAGTTCAAAGTCTCACTTTATGGCAATTGCTGTGTGGGAAAATTTCTCACACAGCAATGCCAAAAGTGAGAATAGGGAATATTTTTTTACAGCGGTGAAGGAATACAGTGCGGAAGGATACCTTCCTCCCATCATTGTGTTCCTGAAGCCCCTGGAGAGCGGTCGCATCAGCTGATGCGGCCGTTCTCCACGGGAGATCGTTGCGGGACACTCGTGGATATCTGTGGACAGGGAGTATATTGGTTGTTTGTTATTTTAATATTTTTTACAGGTGACACTGGCTTCGGGGATCAAAATGACAAGTAATGGTGAGTAGAGTTGAGCGACCTTGACCTTTTTAGAGTCGAGCCGGGTTTCGCGAAACCCGACTATCTCAAAAGTCGGGTCGAGTGAAATCGGCAGATTATGACGTAAAGTCGGGATCGACCGAAACACGAAACCCAATGCAAGTCAATGGGGCAGCATAGTCGGCAGTGAGTGGGGGCCAGGAAAACACCTAGAGTGCCCATTTTAATGTCAAAACCATCCATTCTTCTTAATGAAGCTTGTCAAGCGTAATTTACCTTATAATAATTGGAAGGCATTTGAAATTGGGGGTCATTTGGCTAAAGTTGTGGTGGGTAGGGCTGGTTCAAGTAATTAGTGGGCCCAGGAAATCTGGACCACGTCACGGCAGTGGAGCAGGGAGAGGTAAGTATTTCAACTTTGCAAGTGCTGTGAACCTGAGCAAGCAGGGGGGGCCCACTCGTTGGCATTGGCACTGGCACAGGGCCCCTCAAAGTACAGCGGTGTGTTTGCACGGCGGGGGCGCCTCCCACCGGCAGCAACACTTTTGCGTACTATGAGAGGCCCTGTGCCAGTGACGTCGCCAACTAGTATTCCTCCCCCCACCTGATGAAGGAACCTGCACTTTCATCTGCACCTTCCTCTTTGTCCCCGTGTAAGGTGGTATGGTATGCGGGAAGAGCAACCTGACTTTCAGCAGGGTCACAATGTTGTTGTGTAGCATGCACGGGGAATGTTGCGTTATGGGTCAATGTACCAGCAGACTCATCTATCACTGGCTGGGCAATGGGCAGGATGAGGAGGAAACACAGATATAGGCCCAAAGAATAAAGTTGGCTAAATGCAGTTCAAAATTGGTAACACAGGAATAACCAGGGGGCATTGCAGTGGAGGACAACTGGAATGAGAGGCTGACACAGAGAGTAGGCCCAAATCAGTAAGTAGTCGAAATGCAGTTCAAAATTGGCAACCGTAGTAAACAGGCGGCACAGCTTTGTTCAGTGGAGGAGAACAGCAAGGAGTGGCAGACACCGATAGTAGGCCCCAACCCAACTAGTAGGCCAAATGCAGTCTAACATTAACAACTACTTAACGAGCGCCTGAAAACGGAATTTCAGGACAGGAAACCAGGAGAACAGCAAGGAGCGGCAGACACTGTTAGTAGGCCCCAAACCAACTAGTACGCCAAATGCAGTTGTTCCATTTAACCACAATTTAACGAGAGCCTGAAGATAGAAGCTCAGGAAAGGCAACCTGGAGAACACCTTGGAGTGGAACACACCATCTCTCTCCACCCCATACCCATTTTGTAGGCCTAATGCAGTGTAGTTTTCTACAACTACTAAACGAGAGTCGGAAGATCGAAGCAATGGCGAGGAAACCTGGAGAACACCTTGGAGTGTAACACACCATCTCTCTCCACCCCATAGCCAATTTGGAGGCCTAATGCAGCGTAGTTTCCAACAACTACTAAACGAGAGCATTAAGATCGAAGCTCTGGAAAGGCAACCTGGAGAACACCTTGGAGTGTAACACACCATCTCTCTCCACCCGATACCCATTTTGTAGGCCTAATGCAGTGTAGTTTTCTACAACTACTGAACGAGAGTCGGAAGACCGAAGCAATGGCAAGGAAACCTGGGGAACACCTTGGAGTGTAACACACCATCTCTCTCCACCTGATACCCATTTTGTAGGCCTAATGCAGTGTAGTTTTCTACAACTACTAAACGAGAGTCGGAAGACCGAAGCAATGGCAAGGAAACCTGGGAACACCTTGGAGTGTAACACACCATCTCTCTCCACCCGATACCCATTTTGTAGGCCTAATGCAGTGTAGTTTTCTACAACTACTAAACGAGAGTCGGAAGACCGAAGCAATGGCAAGGAAACCTGGGGAACACCTTGGAGTGTAACACACCATCTCTCTCCACCCGATACCCATTTTGTAGGCCTAATGCAGTGTAGTTTTCTACAACTACTAAATGAGAGTCGGAAGACCGAAGCAATGGCAAGGAAACCTGGGGAACACCTTGGAGTGTAACACACCATCTCTCTCCACCCGATACCCAATTTGTAGGCCTAATGCAGTGTAGTTTTCTACAACTACTAAACGAGAGTCGGAAGACCGAAGCAATGGCAAGGAAACCTGGGGAACACCTTGGAGTGTAACACACCATCTCTCTCCACCCGATACCCATTTTGTAGGCCTAATGCAGTGTAGTTTTCTACAACTACTAAACGAGAGTCGGAAGACCGAAGCAATGGCAAGGAAACCTGGGGAACACCTTGGAGTGTAACACACCATCTCTCTCCACCCGATACCCATTTTGTAGGCCTAATGCAGTGTAGTTTTCTACAACTACTAAACAAGAGTCTGAAGACCGAAGCAATGGCAAGGAAACCTGGGGAACACCTTGGAGTGTAACACACCATCTCTCTCCACCCGATACCCATTTTGTAGGCCTAATGCAGTGTAGTTTTCTACAACTACTAAACGAGAGTCGGAAGACCGAAGCAATGGCAAGGAAACCTGGGGAACACCTTGGAGTGTAACACACCATCTCTCTCCACCCGATACCCATTTTGTAGGCCTAATGCAGTGTAGTTTTCTACAACTACTAAACGAGAGTCGGAAGACCAAAGCAATGGCAAGGAAACCTGGGGAACACCTTGGAGTGTAACACATCATCTCTCTCCACCCCATACCCAATTTGTAGGCCTAATGCAGCCTACTTTCCGACAACTACTAAATGAGAGCATGAAGATCGAAGATCAGGAAAGGCAACCTGGGGAACACCTTGGAGTGTAACACACCCTCTCTCTACACCACGGAAGGGCTGATTCTTAGGAAGGAAGGCTGTCGGAAAGAAGCAGGGCGCGTCCGAGGGTGATTATATTCTTATTAGGTATATAGTCACCCTCGGACGCGCCCTGCTTCTTTATTTGTAATGAATGTTTATTTGCAATGTGGTTTTGACTTACTCTATTTTTTTGGTAAATAATGATTTTATTATTTTCATTGTTTTGCATCTTCTTGGCAATAATATAAAGAAGACGCGACAGGACAACACTCGGTGGATGCCATATCTGTGTTTTAAATTGAAAAAAACTTTCAGTTAACTACTTGCAGGAGAAAGTTATTGTAGCTGGTGGCCATTTTTAGTACTGTACCAGATTTTTGTTGTATGTGTTTGTTTTTAATATTAAAATGTCTGCATTTGATATCTCTCCAGTATTTTCTTTTTTATAAGCAAAATACTTATTTTTATATTTTCTGATGTTGGTTCAAGGGGTACACGGGCAGCAGTAGACAGGTCAGTGGAGGCCTAGTGGAAGGAGGGACCGCAGACAGGCTTTGAAGGCCTAACATAATAAATTGGGCTGGCTGTAGGCAATTTAAAATTGGTTCCAGGGGAACACGGGCAGCAGTGACCTGGTCAGTGTAGTAGTAGTGGAAAGAACGGGCCGCAGACAGGCTTCGAAGGCCTAACATAACAAAAATTGGGATGTAGGCAATTTACAATTGGTTCCAGGGGAACACGGACAGCAGTAGACAGGTCAGTGGAGGCCTAGTGGACGGAGGGACCGCAGACAGGCTTCGAAGGCCTAACATAATAAATTGGGCTTGCTGTCGGCAATTCTAACTTGGTTCCAGGGGAACACGGGCGGCAGTAGCCAGGTCAGTGTAGTAGTAGTGGAAAGAACGGGCCGCAGACAGGCTTCGAAGGCCTAACATAACAAACATTGGGCTGTAGGCAATTTAAAATTGGTTCCAGGGGAACACGGGCAGCAGTAGACAGGTCAGTGGAGGCCTAGTGGAAGGAGTGACCGCAGACAGGCTTCGAAGGCCTAACATAAGAAAAATGTCAATACAATGGTATTGACAGTGCCAGGCATTGAAGGATGTCAGCGCATAGACTAAACATTGGTGGAGCTGTGAGAGAAAATTTTGCAAGTGGTAGAGCACTGTTTGAGCTGGGGGGGGACTGTCTTGTGGCCGGCGGTACAGGCCCAGGGCCCCTCATATTACAACGGTGTGTCTGACGTTGGGTGCGCACCACCACCGCCAGACACTTTATTGTACTATGAGGGACCTAGTGGCAGTGCCGTCGACCAAAAGCGGGCACACCCACCTCCTCAGACAAACAGTACTCTCACGGGTGCTGGCGCCAAGTGGCGATACCACGGCCCCGTGTGGGGACTTTGGCCATTTAGGGAGGTGTTAACATGTCGGATGCTGGACAATCAGGTGCTGCAAATTACGAGATTGGAAAAGTCGTTCAGAATAGTCCACAGGCAAGACCTTTACATAGGAAAGCTAGGTGTCAGCCGGGCAAGGTGGGGCAAAAGATTTCGAAATCCAGTTGTGGTTCATTTTAATGAAGGTTAGATCATCTACATTTTGGGTAGCCAGACGAGTCCTTTTTTCTGTTAGTATTGAACCTGCAGCACTGAATACTCTTTCTGATAGGACACTAGCTGCCGGGCAAGCAAGCTCCTGCAATGCATATTCTGCCAATTCTGGCCAGGTGTCTAATTTTGATGCCCAGTAATCAAATGGGAATGACGGTTGAGGGAGAACGTCGATAAGGGATGAAAAATAGTTAGTAACCATACTGGACAAATGTTGTCTCCTGTCACTTTGAATTGATGCTGCAGTACCTGTCCTGTCTGCGGTCATAGCAAAATCACTCCACAACCTGGTCAGAAAACCCCTCGGGCCAACGCCACTTCTGATTTCTGCCCCTCTAACACCTCTGGTCTGCTGGCCCCTGCAGCTCGTGTTAGAACGATCACGGGCGCTGTGTGCAGGGAATGCCAGAAGCAAACGGTCAACAAGAGTTGATTGTTTGGTTGCTAATATTAGTTCCAAGTTCTCATGTGGCATTATATTTTGCAATTTGCCTTTATAGCGAGGATCAAGGAGGCAGGCCAACCAGTAATCGTCATCGTTCATCATTTTTGTTATGCGTGTGTCCATTTTGAGGATACGCAAGTCATAATCCGCCATGTGGCCCAAAGTTCCAGTTCTCAAATCTGTGGTTGTGCTTGGTTGAGGGGCAGTTTCAGGCAAATCCACGTCACTTGTGTCCCTCCAAAAACCAGAACCCGGCCTTGCCGCGCCAACAATTTCCACTGGCCCCGGAAAAGCTTCCTCATTAAAAATATAATCATCCCCATCATCCTCCTCGTCCTCCTCCTCCTGTTCGCCCGCTACCTCGTCCTGTACACTGCCCTGGCCAGACAATGGCTGACTGTCATCAAGGCTTTCCTCTTCCTCAGCTGCAGACGCCTGATCCTTTATGTGCGTCAAACTTTGCATCAGCAGACGCATTAGGGGGATGCTCATGCTTATTATGGCGTTGTCTGCACTAACCAGCCGTGTGCATTCCTCAAAACACTGAAGGACTTGACACATGTCTTGAATCTTCGACCACTGCACACCTGACAACTCCATGTCTGCCATCCTACTGCCTGCCCGTGTATGTGTATCCTCCCACAAAAACATAACAGCCCGCCTCTGTTCACACAGTCTCTGAAGCATGTGCAGTGTTGAGTTCCACCTTGTTGCTACGTCTATGATTAGGCGATGCTGGGGAAGGTTCAAAGAACGCTGATAGGTCTGCATACGGCTGGAGTGTACGGGCGAACGGCGGATATGTGAGCAAAGTCCACGCACTTTGAGGAGCAGGTCGGATAACCCCGGATAACTTTTCAGGAAGCACTGCACCACCAGGTTTAAGGTGTGAGCCAGGCAAGGAATGTGTTTCAGTTGGGAAAGGGAGATGGCAGCCATGAAATTCCTTCCGTTATCACTCACTACCTTGCCTGCCTCAAGATCTACAGTGCCCAACCACGACTGCGTTTCTTTCTGCAAGAACTCGGACAGAACTTCAGCGGTGTGTCTGTTGTCGCCCAAACACTTCATAGCCAATACAGCCTGCTGACGTTTGCCAGTAGCTGCCCCATAATGGGAGACCTGGTGTGCAACAGTGGCAGCTGCGGATGGAGTTTTTGTGCGACTGCGGTCTGTGGACGAGGTCTCGCTTCTGCAGGAGGACGAGGAGGAGGGGGTGCGAACGGCTACAGCCAACTGTTTCCTAGACCGTGGGCTAGGCAGAACTGTCCCAAACTTGCTGTCCCCTGTGGACCCTGCATCCACCACATTTACCCAGTGTGCCGTGATGGACACGTAACGTCCCTGGCCATGCCTACTGGTCCATGCATCTGTTGTCAGGTGCACCTTTGTGCTCACAGATTGCCTGAGTGCATGGACGATGCGCTCTTTAACATGCTGGTGGAGGGCTGGGATGGCTTTTCTGGAAAAAAAGTGTCGACTGGGTAGCTCGTAGCATGGTACAGCGTAGTCCATCAGGGCTTTGAAAGCTTTGCTTTCAACTAACCGGTAGGGCATCATCTCTAACGAGATTAGTCTAGCTATGTGGGCGTTCAAACCCTGTGTACGCGGATGCGAGGCTAAGTATTTCCTTTTTCTAACCATAGTCTCATGTAGGGTGAGCTGGACTGGAGAGCTGGAGATTGTGGAACTAGCGGGGGTGCCGGTGGACATGGCAGACTGAGAGACGGTGGGAGATGGTATTGTTGCCGCCGGTGCCCTAGATGCAGTGTTTCCTACTACGAAACTGGTGATTCCCTGACCCTGACTGCTTTGGCCTGGCAAAGAAACCTGCACAGATACTGCAGGTGGTGCAGAAAATGGTGGCCCTACACTGCCGGAAGGGATGTTGCGTTGATGACTAGCTTCATTGGCCGAGGGTGCTACAACCTTAAGGGACGTTTGGTAGTTAGTCCAAGCTTGCAAATGCATGGTGGTTAAATGTCTATGCATGCAACTTGTATTGAGACTTTTCAGATTCTGCCCTCTGCTTAAGGTAGTTGAACATTTTTGACAGATGACTTTGCGCTGATCAATTGGATGTTGTTTAAAAAAATGCCAGACTGCACTCTTTCTAGCATCGGATACCTTTTCAGGCATTGCAGACTGAGCTTTAACCGGATGGCCACGCTGTCCTCCAACAGGTTTTGACTTTGCCACGCGTTTTGGGCAAGATACGGGCCCGGCAGATGGAACCTGTTGCGATGTTGATGCCTGCTGCGGCCCCTCCTTCGCTTCAGAACTGCTGCCGCCTGCACCCTGTTCCCCCAATGGCTGCCAATCGGGGTCAAGAACTGGGTCATCTATTACCTCTTCTTGTAGCTCGTGTGCAACTTCGTCTGTGTCACCGTGTCGGTCGGTGGTATAGCGTTCGTGATGGGGCAACATAGTCTCATCAGGGTCTGATTCTTGATCAGCACCCTGCGAGGGCAATGTTGTGGCCTGAGTCAAAGGACCAGCATAGTAGTCTGGCTGTGGCTGTGCATCAGTGCACTCCATGTCAGATTCAACTTGTAATGGGCATGGACTGTTAACTGCTTCACTTTCTAAGCCAGGGATGGTATGTGTAAAGAGCTCCATGGAGTAACCCGTTGTGTCGCCTGCTGCATTCTTCTCTGTTGTTGTTTTTGCTGAAGAGGACAAGGAAGCGACTTGTCCCTGACCGTGAACATCCACTAACGACGCGCTGCTTTTACTTTTACCAGTTTCACGAGAGGAGGCAAAAGAGCTAGAGGCTGAGTCAGCAAGATAAGCCAAAACTTGCTCTTGCTGCTCCGGCTTTAAGAGCGGTTTTCCTACTCCCAGAAAAGGGAGCGTTCGAGGCCTTGTGTAGCCAGACGACGAACCTGGCTCCACAGCTCCAGACTTAGGTGCAATATTTTTTTTCCCACGACCAGCTGATGCTCCACCACTACCACTACTATCATTACCAGCTGACAATGAACGCCCCCGGCCACGACCTCTTCCACCAGACTTCCTCATTGTTTTAAAAACGTTACCAAACTAACGGTATTTGTTGCTGTCACACAACTTACACGGTGAGCTATAACTTCAGTATGATTTAGCTACCCCTTTACAGGTGGGTGAGACCACAACGAAAATCAGGCACAATGTTACACACTCTGTTGTTGGTGGCAACAAATGAGAGAGATGCCACACACGCAGGACTGTCACTGAAGCGCAAATGTAAATATTAATCTCCCAATGATTTGTTTTTGTTTTTTTAAAAGGGAGACTTTAGAAAAAAAAAAATAATAAAAAAAAAAGATTTTTTAAGGAAGAATTTATAAACCAAATAAAATGAAATGATTGTTTCAGGGAGAATTTAGAAAACAGATAAAAAAAAAATAGTCTTTCTATGGCCCACTGAGTGAGAGAGGACGCACACAGGAGTCAGGAGTGGCACACAAGCCCAGAGGCCAATATTTATCTCCCACTGATTGATTTAGTGATTTTTTCAGGTAGATTTTGGAACCCAAATCAAGCAAAAAAATAAATAGGCTTTCTATGGCCCACAATTGGAGAGAGAGAGAGAGAGATGGCACACCCAGGAGTCAAGACTGGCACACAAGCAGAAAGGGCAATATTAATCTCCCACTGATTTGATTTTTTTTTTTTTCAGGGAGACTTTAGAAAAAAAAATACAAAAAAATGATTTTTTCAGGAATAATTTAGAAACCAAATAAAATAAAATGATTTTTTCAGGGAGAATTTATAAAACAAATAAAACAAAAAATAGGCTTTCTAGGGCCCACTGAGTGAGAGATGACGCACACAGGAGTCAGGAGTGGCACACAAGCCCAGAGGCCAATATTTATCTCCCACTGATTGATTTAGTGATTTTTTCAGGTAGATTTTGGAACCCAAATCAAGCAAAAAAATAAATAGGCTTTCTATGGCCCACAATTGGAGAGAGAGAGAGAGATGGCACACCCAGGAGTCAAGACTGGCACACAAGCAGAAAGGGCAATATTAATCTCCCACTGATTTGATTTTTTTTTTTTTTCAGGGAGACTTTAGAAAAAAAAATACAAAAAAATGAATTTTTCAGGAAGAATTTAGAAAAAAATAAAAATAAAATGATTGTTTCAGGGAGAATTTAGAAAACAAATAAAAAAAAAATAGGCTTTGTAGGGCCCACTGAGTGAGAGAGGACGCACACAGGAGTCAGGAGTGGCACACAAGCCCAGAGGCCAATATTTATCTCCCACTGATTGATTTATTGATTTTTTCAGGTAGAATTTAGAACCCAAATCAACCAAAAAAATAAATAGGCTTTCTATGGCCCACTATTTGTGAGAGAGATGGCACGCTCAGGACTGGCACACAAGCCCAGAGGCCAATATTAATCTCCCACTTTTTTTTTTTTTCCAGGGAAAATTTATAAACCCAATAAAAAAAATAATAAATAGGCTTTCTATGGCCCACTATCTGAGAGAGAGAGATGGCACGCTTAGGACTGGCACACAAGCCCAAAGGCCAATATTAATCTCCCACTGATTGATTTATTGATTTTTTCAGGTAGAATTTAGAACCCAAATCAACCAAAAAAATAAATAGGCTTTCTATGGCCCACTATTTGTGAGAGAGATGGCACGCTCAGGACTGGCACACAAGCCCAGAGGCCAATATTAATCTCCCACTTTTTTTTTTTTTCCAGGGAAAATTTATAAACCCAATAAAAAAATAATAAATAGGCTTTCTATGGCCCACTATCTGAGAGAGAGAGATGGCACGCTTAGGACTGGCACACAAGCCCAAAGGCCAATATTAATCTCCCACTGATTGATTTATTGATTTTTTCAGGTAGAATTTAGAACCCAAATCAAGCAAAAAAAATTAATAGGCTTTCTATGGCCCACTGAGTGAGAGATGGCACACACAGGAGTCAGGAGTGGCACACAAGCCCTGAGGCCAATATTTTTCTCCCACTGATTGATGTTGTGATTTTTTCAGGTAGATTTTGGAACTCAAATCAAGCAAAAAAATAAATAGGCTTTCTATGGCCCACTGAGTGAGAGATGGCACACACAGGAGTAAGGAGTGGCACACAAGCCCTGAGGCCAATATTTTTCTCCCACTGATTGATGTAGTGATTTTTTCAGGTAGATTTTAGAACCCAAATCAAGCAAAAAAATAAATAGGCTTTCTATGGCCCACTGAGTGAGAGATGACACAGACAGGGATGGCACTCTAGCAGAAATGCCAATCTTAATCTCCCACAAAAAAAAAAAGAAAAAAAAAAAAAGGAACTGTCCTTCAATTACTATCTCCCTGCAGTAATCTCAGCCAGGTATGGCAGGCAGCAATAAGGAGTGGACTGATGCACAAATTAAATAAAAAGTGTGGACAAACAAACAAGATAGCTGTGCAGAAAGGAAGGAACAAGAGGATTTGTGCTTTGAAAAAAGCAGTTGGTTTGCACAGCGGCGTACACAGAGCAATGCAGCTATCAGGGAGCCTTCTAGGGCAGCCCAATGAGCTACAGCGCTGAGGAAAAAAAAAAAATGTAGCTTCCTGTCCCTGCACACCGAAGGTGGTGTTGGGCTGTGGAAATCTCTACAGCACAAGCGGTTTGGTGGTTAATGGACCCTGCCTAACGCTATCCCTGCTTCTGACGAAGCGGCAGCAACCTCTCCCTAAGCTCAGATCAGCAGCAGTAACATGGCGGTCGGCGGGAACGCCCCTTTATAGCCCCTGTGACGCCGCGGACAGCAAGCCAATCACTGCAATGCCCTTCTCTAAGAGGGTGGGGACCAGGACCTATGTCATCACGCTGCCCACACTCTGCGTTTACCTTCATTGGCTGAGAAATGGCGCTTTTCGCATCATTGAAACGCGACTTTGGCGCGAAAGTCGCGTACCGCATGGCCGACCCCGCACAGGGGTCGGATCGGGTTTCATGAAACCCGACTTTGCCAAAAGTCGGCAACTTTTGAAAATGAACGACCCGTTTCGCTCAACCCTAATGGTGAGTATGAACTCTAGGTTTAACGTACTGTAAGTCTATATGTATGTATTGTATGTAATGTATGAATGTACTGTATGTAGTATATATGTAGTATGTATGTTTTTGTTTGTTTTTTTTCATTCAACACATTAGCCACATGATGGGACTAGTACTGTCCCATCATTGGCTAATGTGTCAATCACTGTCACTGTAGCAGGCATCGTCTGATGGGACTTGTAGTCCCATTGGACGATGCCTGCACACACGCACAGACCCACGGCAGCCCGCACAGACCCCCAGCGGCCTGCACAGAGCCCCAGCAGGCCCGCACAGAGCCCTGGCAGGCCCGTACAGACCTTAGCAGCCCACACAGAGGCCCAACAGCCCGCACAGAGCCCCGGCCGGCCCGTACAGACCCCCAGCAGCCCGCACAGAGCCCCGACAGCCCGCACAGAGCCCCGGCAGGCCCGCACAGACCCCACCCGCACACACAGACACACACAGTGTCCACCAATGCACCGCCCACACTCTTCCCCCTCCTGAACAGGATGTAGAAGGACAGAAAGGGCCTATTTACATTCCGATATTTGTGTTCCATTGACTTGCATTGGTATCGGTATCGGCGATATCCGATATTTTTTGGATATCGGCTGATCCAATCTGATACCGATACTTCTGGATATCGGAAGGTATCGCTCAACACTAGTCAGCACTTGTTGGGAAAATATGAGAACATGATACTATGTTGTGATCATACAATATATGGAAGCATTATAATGTGTGAATGTAGGGGGGTTGCGTTGATTGCTCTGAACCCCTGTGCCTTTCACAGTTTAATATATGTGTAAGTGTATATATATATATATATATATATATATATATATAGTTGTAAATGTATATTTTAATGTTGCTGAATGTACATAAGCCACACACTTTAAAAATAAGATCAACCAAACAAGGCAAGTCTTCATTGTTTAATTACCACAACCCCTTTGTATACCAGACCAATGCCCAAACCCCAAAATTTCCATATTCAACATCACTGAAGGGGGGCTTTATTGTCTCCTCTCCAAATCGCACTGACCTCACCACCTGTTCGCTCGACCCTATCACATCCCACCTCCTCCCCAACCTCACCACCACTCTTATCCCATCCCTAACCCACCTCTTCAACCTATCACTAACTTCTGGCATCTTCCCTTCTGCTTTTAAAAATGCCACAATCATGACTATCCTTAAAAAGCCAACAGCTATGACCAGCTATCGCCCAATATCGATGCTCCCATTCGCTTCCAAACTCCTGGAGCAGCACATCCACACTGAACTTTCATCCCAGCTCTCATCTAACTTGCTCTTTGACAATCTACAATCTGTTTTCCGCCCCATCACTTAACTGAGACAGCCTTCACCAAAATTACTAACGACCTACTTGCAGCCAAAGCTAACGGACAATACTCTGTACTCCTCCTGTCCTCTGCTTTTGACCACTGCCTCCTACTACAGATCCTCTCCTCCTTTGGCATCTCGTCCTATCCTGGATCTCCTCATACTAACTTTCCAACCGCACATTCAGCGTCTCCCACTTCCACACTACCTCCTCATCCCACCCTCTCTCTGTTGGAGTCCCCCAAGGCTCTGTTCTAGGATCCCTACTCTTCTCAATCTATACTTTTTAGGTATAGTGTAGTGTCTATGTTTTAATATGCTTACTAATTGCAGTCCAGTCCTCTACTAACTCATGTGATAACGATTTAGACTTTCTGGATAACTCTGAGCTTTATAGGCCGAATTCATCAAATCTTCCACACTTGAATTATTTTGTAAAAGCTTTAAAAAGTCTCAAAATTTAACCCTGCTGTTCTGTTCACATTTGCTATACACTTGTACTGTTCCCGGGTCAATATGACCCGACCTATTAATTCTTGATTTTTAGCTACTCTAAGTGTTTTATTTGAATACTTTTTTCATTATTATACTCTATGTGAACATGTTTGATCATAAACAAATGAAATATTTAAATTTAAAGTTAATAATTTTTTTAAATAAAAAGGTTACACAGGCTTTTTACAATTATCTTTGATTGTTGGCATTCTGCACACAAATAACAAAGAAGTTTTACATTACTATTACTAAAACATGGAATTTAACTTTTTGAAAACAATATTTATAAATCAACAAATAAAAAATCATAAAAACTTCAACCTTTTTAGAAAGAAAAAAGAAAAACTGAACATGTTCATGCGTTTTCACACTGAACACAATAATAAGACACATGTCCTTTACACAGATATTTTGAACATCCAGCACGTCAGATTAGTCTTATTGTCACAGGAAGATGGACAGAAGCTACATCTCTTCCTTTTTTTGCTGGTAGCTGTGCTGCTGGTAGCTGTGCTGGTGGAGGCCGTGGATGTGGAGTATCTTTCTTGAGCATGCTGGACACTTTTTACAATGGCTGTTGCTCCTTCACTTCTGGAGGTCACTGCTCCCTTTGTGGCATTATAATCCAAAATAATGTCAGGCTTTCTGTCTTCTCTATCACTTACAGCATTGTCATGGTGCACTGTGCTCATTAGAATTACCTGCTTGTTTTTTTTGGAACATAAGAAACAACAGTTGTATTTCCAGGAAAAAAAAAAAGTAGAACTGTACGCCTCTCTCTTGCTAAGGATACCTTGCGGTAGTTCAAGTTTGTTTTTTCTTATAGTACCCAGCATGGTAAGTTGTTTTTTCTTCAACATCTGGCCTAGTTGATAGGATGTAAAAAAGTTGTCACATGTGACATTTTGTCCTTTTAGTCCATGAGTCAAATCGAGAACAACACGCATACCCTGATTTTTTTTTCAGGTCTTTCACCAGGGGTTTTTTCCTGAATACACTTGAACATTTAGAGCATATGAACTTTTGCTGTCGCAAAGTGTCCAGATCTTGATGTCGTATTTTGCTGGCTTACTTGGTATATATTATCTGAATGGGCACCTACCTCGGAATGCCACCAGTAGCTCATCAACAGTTACATTTTCACCATTATTATACAATTTTGGTAGAATCTCTACCCATTGATTCCAAACATTTCTAATAGGTGCTAGTTTATCTTTAGCTCTTCTTTCCATTCTATCTGTTTTAGAATCACACCGCAGTACTCTAGAAATTTCATGAAACCTTTCAAGACACATTGTAGCTCCAAATATGTGGCGACCGCTTTCGCAATTCCACAAACTTTTAGTTGATTCAACAGTGAAACCCCCAGCCTTTGAATGATAGACAACCCGTCTCCTCTCTCACAAACAGCAAATGGATAATACTAGATAATTACTTGTTTACTGATAAGAACAGTGAAACCACCACCATTTTGAGATGAAGTACACATAAAAAAACATAATGTTTGCAGTCAGAAATAATCAGAGACCTCTAGAACAGTATAAAATGCTATATAGTCATATTGACCCGAACAGTACAAGTGTAACAATCAGCGTGTAGCAAAAAGTAAGCAAAAAAAACAATACAAAAAAATATATATAGAGCTCCACAAATGAGGAGAGGTCAAGATACCACTAGTTTCAAATCCTCATATAAAAAAATTTACAGGGTTTCAAAAATCATTTCGGGTCATATTGACCCGAACAGTACAGCAGGGTTAAGCACAAGTCAGAGTCGTGCCTACATTTTGCAAGTTTTGGTGTCTTTACTGACAGTTTCTCTCAGCTCCTTCAAAATGGGTGGAACTCAGGCAAAAAGTGGGCATGACACCACAGCTTGTCTAATTCATGGTGACCTCTGATGTTTCATATTTCAGAAATCTCTCTCCAGTACCTGACTGCAGTGAGATTTCTGGCGTAGAGCACAGAGTCGCACACAATTCATCAGATATTCCAGATTCATGAAGAGGCATGAATCAGGAGTATCTGACCTTAGCACTTCATCTTATTAATCCTGGCATGAGCAATGGCAGTCTTGACGAATCGAGACCCATGTGTGAGCTGGAAGTTTCTTTTACAATAGGGGTGGGGAACCTCAGGCCCCAGGGCCATTTACAGCCCTCGGTGACCTTTTATCAGGCCTGTGAGCAGATTCTCAGGGACCGCATACTTGGGCAGGGAGGGGTATTTTGTTTACAACCAGCTCATTAATTTTTTCTTGCTCTGGTAGCACACACGTGCCATGTTAAGTACTGAACACTGAAGGGCATGCAATGAAAGATTACGTCTTGAAACCAGTGCCAGAGTCAGGACGTATTGTGTGGGTGGAGTTTGTACGGCCCCTGAAGGATGATATAAATATCCAAATGGCCACTTCTGGGTCACATAGAGCAGAGTGTAAGTCAGAGAGTCTGAATTGCCATCACATGACTCAGAAGAGGAGTAGAACAGCACTAGATGCTGGAGAAAATGGTCATCGGTAAGTATATCAGCACACTGACACTACACTACACTAACACTTACACAGGTGTAGGGAAAAATGTTAATGGTAGTACGTACCACACTGGTACAACTAAAATAGTTGTTTATTTGTTTATTCAGTACTACTACTGTGAAATAAAAAATGTGACTTGTGTTATTCTGCTTTTCTTTAGTGCCAATATTGGGTATTCTAAATAACATTATGGTATATATTTGCAGTCTTTTGAAAATAATTATGCAAAGTTCCCAGTCATTTCACAAAATACATCTGACACCTTTTCATTCGCTCTCAGCAGCTAGAAATAGTATTATTATACTGTTCCTATTTTGAAAATACTGCTACTACTGCATTATTTTGGATTTTTTTGATTCATGTGAGTTTTCATAAAGGAGACTAATGTTGATCTACTCTTTATCATACCTGCAGCGATAGATACAAAATATAAATTGCTATTTGATTGCACTAAGCTATATCTGAATGTCATGTAAAATGGTTAAGTGAGTGATAAAATACTCCACATTCCATTGAAAGTAGGAGAGAAGGAGCCGCTAGTTACTGTGAAAGGGTCAACACATTCTATCTGGCTTGGAATGCATTAAATTAAGATAAGCAGTGATACCTGATGCATTGTGGTCCTTAAAATGTCTAGGTCACAGGCGTAATAATTTCCTAATCACTAAACAGTTGGGAACCTTACTCAGGGAAGCAATATATTTAGCTTCTGTTTCTCAACTGATCTTGACAGCTATGCCTACAGCTTTCTTCCTTATTCAAGTCCTGTAACCACCAATAAATAAATGTAGACACCAGAATTGCTGACTTGCTAACTCAGCAAATTTCTACTACTAGTGAAAACATTCAGTAGCATATTTTATAAAGAGGGATTTGAACACAAATGTGTATTTTCAAATATTATATACAGTACAGACGAAAAGTTTGAACACACCTTCTCATTTAAAGATTTTTCTGTATTTTCATGACTATGAAAATTGTAAATTCACACTGAAGGCATCAAAACTATGAACTAACACATGTGGAATTATATACGTAACAAAAAAGTGTGAACTGAAAATATGTCTTATATTCTAGGTTCTTCAAGGCAGCCACCATTTGCTTTGATGACTGCTTTGCACACTCTTGGCATTCTCTTGATGAGCTTCAATAGGTAGTCACCGGAATTAGTCTTCCAACAATCTTGAAGGAGTTCCCAGAGATGCTTAGCATTTGTTGGCCCTTTTGCCTTCACTCTGTGGTCCAGCTCACCCTAAATAATCTTGATTGGGTTCATTTCTGGTGACTGTGGAGGCCAGGTCATCTGGCATAGCTCCCTGTCACTCTCCTTCTTGATCAAATAGTCCTTACACAACCTGGAGGTGTGTTTGGGGTCATTGTCCTGTTGACAAATAAATGATGGTCCACCTAAATGCAAACAGGATGGAATAGCATGCCGCTGCAAGATGCTGTGGTAGCCATGGTGCTCCAGTATGCATTCAATTTTGAATAAATCCCCCAGTGTCACCAGAAAAGCACCCCCACACCATCACACCTTGTCCCCCATGCTTTACGGTGGGAACCAGGTATGTAGAGTCCATCCGTTCACCTTTTCTGTGTCGCACAAAGACACGGTGGTTGGAACCAACTATCTCAAATTTGGACTCAATCAGAACAAAACACAGATTTCCACTGGTCTAATTTCCTTTCCTTGTGTTCTTTAGCCCAAACAAGTCTCTTCTGCTTGTTGCCTGTCCTTAGCAGTGGTTTCCTATCAGCTATTTTACCATGAAGGCCTGCTGCACAAAGTCTCCTCTTAACAGTTGTTGTAGAGATGTGTCTGCTGCTAGAACTCTGTGTGGCATTGACCTGGTCTCTAATCTGAGCAGCTGTTAACCTGCGATTTCTGAAGCTGGTGACTCGGATAAAGTTATCCTCAGAAGCAGAGGTGACTCTTGGTCTTCTTTTCCTGGGGCAATCCTCATGTGAGCCAGTCTCTTTGTAGCGCTTGATGGTTTTTGCCACTGCACTTGGGGACACTTTCAAAGTTTTCCCCATTTTTTAGACTGACTGACCTTCATTTCTTAAAGTAATGATATTCACTGGTTTTTCTTTACTTAGCTGCTTTTTTCTTGCCATAACACAAATTCTAACAGTCTATTCAGTAGGACTATCAGATGTGTATCCACCAGACTTCTGCTCAACACAACTGATGGTCCCAACCCCATTTATAAGGCAAGAAATCCCACTTATTAAACCTGACAGGGCACACCTGTGAAGTGAAAACCATTTCCGGTGACTACCTCTTGAAGCTCATCAAGAGAATGCCAAGAGTGTGCAAAGCAGTCATTAAAGCAAAAGGTGGCTACTTTGAAGAACCTAGAATATAAGACATGTTTTCAGTTGTTTAACAATTTTTTATTAAGTACCGTATATAATCGAGTATAAGCCGACCCGAGTATAAGCCGACCCCCCTAATTTTGCCACAAAAAACTGGGAAAACTTATTGACTCGAGTATAAGCCTAGGGTGGAAATGCAGCATTTACCGGTGAATTTCAAAAATAAAAATAGATCATTATTTCCCCATAGCTGTGCCATATAGTGCTCTACACCGTTCATTATTTCCTCATAGCTGTGCCCCATATAGTGCTCTGCACCGTTCATTGTGCCCCATAGCTGTGCCATATACGGTGCTCTGCACCGTTCATTGTGCCCCATTGCTGTGCCATATACAGTGCTCTGCACCGTTCATTGTGCCCCATTGCTGTGCCATATACGGTGCTCTGCACCGTTCATTGTGCCCCATTGCTGTGCCATATACGGTGCTCTGCACCGTTCATTGTGCCCCATTGCTGTGCCATATACAGTGCTCTGCACCGTTCATTGTGCCCCATTGCTGTGCCATATACGGTGCTCTGCACCGTTCATTGTGCCCCATTGCTGTGCCATATACAGTGCTCTGCACCGTTCATTGTGCCCCATATCTGTGCCCATATACGGTGCTCTGCTCCGTTCATTGTGCCCCATTGCTGTGCCATATACGGTGCTCTGCACCGTTCATTGTGCCCCATATCTGTGCCCATATACGGTGCTCTGCACCGTTCATTGTGCCCCATTGCTGTGCCATATACGGTGCTCTGCACCGTTCATTATGCCCCATTGCTGTGCCATATACGGTGCTCTGCACCGTTCATTGTGCCCCATTGCTGTGCCATATACGGTGCTCTGCACCGTTCATTGTGCCCCATTGCTGTGCCATATACAGTGCTCTGCACCGTTCATTGTGCCCCATATCTGTGCCCATATACGGTGCTCTGCTCCGTTCATTGTGCCCCATTGCTGTGCCATATACGGTGCTCTGCACCGTTCATTGTGCCCCATATCTGTGCCCATATACGGTGCTCTGCACCGTTCATTGTGCCCCATTGCTGTGCCATATACGGTGCTCTGCACCGTTCATTGTGCCCCATTGCTGTGCCATATACGGTGCTTTGCACCGTTCATTGTGCCCCATTGCTGTGCCATATACGGTGCTCTGCACCGTTCATTGTGCCCCATAGAAATCTCTGCCGCCGCTGCTGCAATAAAAAAAAAAAACACATACTCACCTCCCTTGATTGCAGCTCCCGGCGTCTCGTTCCGGCGCCTCCATCTTCCCGGCGTCTCTGCTCTGACTGATCAGGCAGAGGGCGCCGCGCACACTGTATGCGTCATCGCGCCCTCTGCCTGAACAGTCAGAGCGCAGACGCCGGGAAGATGGAGGCGCCGGCCGGGAAGATGGAGCGGCGCCCGGCGGCTGGAACGAGGACAGGTGAATATGCTATACTTACCTAGTCCTGGCGATCCTCGCGCTGTCCCTCTGCCTGGTCTTCGGTGCCGCAGCTCTTCCTGTCAGCGGTCACCGGCACCGCTGATTAGAGGAATGAATAGGCGGCTCCGCCCCTATGGGAGGTGGAGCCGCTTATTCATATCTCCAATGAGCGGTCCCACGTGACCGCTGAAGAGGGGAAGAAGCTGCAGCACAGAAGCCCGTGGGACGGCAGGGACAGCGCGAGGATCGCTGGGACTAGGTAAGTATACCTCAGCGCCCTCACCCCCTCACCCGCCGACCCTGCCACCCACATTGACTCGAGTATAAGCCGAGAGGGGCACTTTCAGCCCAAAAATTTGGGCTGAAAATCTCGGCTTATACTCGAGTATATACGGTATATAATTCCACATGTGTTAATTCATAGCTTTGATACCTTCAGTATAAATTTACAATTTTCATAGTCATGAAAATACAGAAAAATCTTTAAATGAGAAGGTGTGTCCAAACTTTTGGTCTGTACTGTATGTATTAAAATGAAGGCAAATACATTTTGCTGTATTACAGATCTGTGTGGTATAGATACATCGTACTTGAAAATGGATGGTCCGATACTATGCCACTGTATCTCTCTGATGATTTTACAGTGATGCATTTTTCTTATAAAGCCTTTGAAAATAAGCAAGAAAATATTGTGGCAATTTTCATATCGTATTATGAAATAATCCACTAATTATTGAGCATCGATACTACAAACGACAAGAGCGCCTTGGGGTGGAATTTAAAGTATAAAGAAATATTTTATTTTGGTTACATTTTTCTTACCATCTTAGAAATGAATCAATTTAGATGACTCTTTTAGCTATTTAAATTACATTGCAAACTAAAAAATATGAAAACAAATTCTGAAATGTATGTGAATTTGTTAATTTTTCGCACAAATAGGCATATTTAAATTTTGATTACATACTTTAACTATTTTAGTATTTAAGTGGATGAAGTGAAATCAATTTAATTTGTAAGAAGCATGCTTCTTGATAAATTTGACGTTAATTGGACGCCTCCTAAAAGAAAATTGAAACCTATTAATTCTATGAGCTGTACCCTCTTTCAAATAACACTGCCACTTTTATTGCCACTTTTGAAAATTGTTGAATGGAAAAAATTTTAGCTCATATGACATGTGGAAAAATTTGCAACATTTTACAAAAAACAAAGATGTAAAAACCCTAATACAGTGTGTCTGTAAAGTCATGGTGCACTTTTGACCAGTCACTGGAAAGCAACAAAAAACAATAGAAATGTGAAATCTGCTCCAAATAAAAGAAAACTCTCCCAGTTTCATACCTATTCAAATCAGTTCGATGTGGGCTCCATTTGTTGCCCTTCACACATCCAAACGATAGCATAAGCTTGTTGTTGCATGATGTCACAGACCTGGTAGTGTATTAATCAGAGTTCAGTTTATCGGGGGCTCAGCAACAGCTTAAATGAGTTTGTAATTAGGGTTTTCTTTTTCTGTGATGGGCTAGATCAGCCCCCTCCTTTGAGTTACAGTGAAGAGCAAAAGGTAACAGTGTTTTGAACTTTTGACTTTCAGGCTCCATATCTCATTATCCATTTCTGCTTTGAACTTGAGACTGCCATCATTTTATCGACAATCATATTGGATCTCTCATGCTTAGGTTTGACTTGCAACTATTTAGCAAATGATTAGATATGCAGATCCATGTCATGACACTACATTGTTACTGTTTTGCTCCTAAAGATCTTCATTTTAATTTGTATTATTTTGTTAGTATGTTTTAAATGCACCTTTGGCTTTCAACACTACCTAAATCCTTCTGGCCATGCTCTTGATCAGATTCAAACATGTGTCAACCGAAATTTGATCTCAGATCTCTTCTACACGTTCCCAAAGTTGGTGCATACTGGTGGACTAACTTGGGTATGCATACCACTTTTTCTTCAATTCTACCCACAAGTGTTTGATTGGGTTGAGGTCTGGAGACTGTAGGGGCCATTTCTGCACCTCTACTTCTGTGTCATTGAACCATTTCTTCACCAATCTCGACGTATGCTCTATGTTCTTGTCTTGTTGGAACACTATGTGGTTCTTTTCATACCCATAGGACTTGACTGTACAAAGTAACTCATCTTGTAAGATACTCACATATAGCTTATCATTTAGACCACTATTGATCCTGGTCAAGTATCCAATACCTTTGGCTGTGAAGCAACCCCATATCATCAAGCTTTCTACACCGAACTTGACAATTCCTTCAATTTCTCAATCCTTTAGCCCCTTTTTCCCTTGCTTCTTTCAGACCCATTTGCATCTATCAGATCCTAGTCTATTGACTTTCATGTCATCGCTCTAAATCACCAGTTTCAAATCTTTAAGCCTTTAATGACCAAAGGTATTTTTGGTTTTGCATTTTCATTTTTTGCACCCCTTCTTCCCAGAGCCATAACTTTTTTACTTTTTTGTCAATATGGCCATGTGAGGTCTTTTTTTTTGCGGGATGAGTTGCACTTTTAAACAACATGATTGGTTTTAACATATCGTGTACTGGAAAATGGGAAAAAAATCCAAATGCGGTGAAATTTTAAAAAAGTGCAATCCCACAGTTGTTTTTTGTTTTGCTTTTTTACTATGTTCACGAAATGCTAAAACTGACCTTCCATTATGATTCTCCAGGTCATTATGAGCTCATAGACACCAAATATGTCTAGGTTCTTTTGTATCTAAATGGAGAAAAAAAAAACTTTGTTAAAAAATTGGGGTCACCGATGGGCGGATTTCCGGCACGATTGCCGGAACTGCATGTTTAACGGGTTAATAGCCGCAGGTGGATCGTCATTCCACCTGCAGCTGTTTCGGGCACATGTCAGCTGTTCAAAACAGCTGACATGTTCCGGGAAAGATGTAGGCTCACCTTTGAAGCCAACATCAAAGGGACGGTGACCGACATTATCGTACATTTACGGCTGATGTGGGAAAGGGGTTAAATTTCCACTTTTCTTACTTGTTTGCAAACTCAAACCGATGCTTCTTATGACAATATTTAAGTTGAGACTTCCTCTTTTTGTCAGGCCACCATTTCAGACTTGTGTAATGTGCATCGCATGGTGATTGCATCGACGTCTGTGATCTCACTATTATGAAGCATATGAGCCACCTCCAGTGCCGTGTTTGTCGTGCCAGAACTGATAGCCAACTTGTTGACTCAGATATTTTGCCTGTATTTCTCCCTTTTTGCTTCTGAATGGATGGACAGACTTAATTTAGTATTCTTTTAACTGTCATATAACTCACATGATTCAGTTTGGCAATTTTCTTGGCCAAGAAACCTCTATTAACCCCTTCCCGACCTTTGGCGCCACGTAGGCGTCATGAAAGTCGGTGCCAATCCGACCCATGATGCCTATGTTGCATCATGGAGAGATCGCGTCCCTGCAGATGGGGTGAAAGGGTTAACTCCAATTTCACCCGATCTGCAGGGACAGGGGGAGTGGTAGTACAGCCCAGGGGAGGTGGCTACACCCCCAACTGGCTACGATCTCTCTGATTGGCTGTTGAAAGTGAAACTGCCAATCAGAGCAATTTGTAATATTTCACCTTTTAAAACTGGTGAACTATTACAATCCAGCTATGGCTGATGCTGCAATATCATCGGCCATGGCTGGAAACACTGATGTGCCCCCACTGCACCGATCGCCCCCCCAAGCCACCGATCTGTCCTGTACACAGTGCTCCGCTCCCCTCCGTCCTCCTGTCCGCTCCCCCCGTGCTCTTGTCCGCTCCCCGTGCTCCAATCCCCCATGCTCTGATCCAGCCCCCCTGCACTCCGATCCACCCCTCGTGCTCCGATCCACCCCCCGTGCTCCGATCCACCCCCCCATGCTCCAATCCACCCCCCGTGCTCCAATCCGTCTTCTCCATGGGTGCCGCCATCTTCCAAAATGGCGGGCGCATGCGCAGTGCGCCCTCCCATAGGTTGAAGTTTGTGATGTGGAGCATCACACTGAATACAGTAATATGAAATCTACATACAGTCAGAACCCAGTAAACCGTCTTGTTTGGATCCAAGTCTCCAATTAACTACATGAAATGCTATATAGACACAATGAGCAATATCCTTCCCTAGTAAACCAGAGTATGTATTTAAAGATAGGATCCTAATTTCCCAAAAACGCTATTTGAACAGCAAGCCAACAATTTTTGTAGCTTCATAAATAAACCTTTTCTATCTAGTTAATGATATTACAAAAGTTGAAGCTATAAACGTCTGCATTAGGAGGGAAAAGGCAATTACCGACTTAACAATGAGCTGAAAATCTGCTCAGCAGGAGAGGGGTTAAATCCTACTGTGTAAAGTATGTTCGATGTCTTATAAACAGCAGGAAATTAATTGAAATATTAACTCACAAAATTTAAGAGTTTGTGGTAGGCTAAACAGTCTCAGGTCTATTCAATAGTTGAGATGATAGAAATAAGTTAGTGTACAGATATTGATATCATATCTTCGATTCGGCTCTGGTGGCGGACAGTTTATATACTAAGTCATTTGGTTCTGTGATTTGATCAGGAATGGCATTTAAGGAGCGTCTACAAAGAAAGGGTGCAGCTTGTTGATCACATTTTCTATTTTCTTAGTACATGTTAATGTTATTATTTTTCTTGCAAACATCGCTCAGTTGTTTTTATAAAGAACATTGGCCTTTGAAGTGTCTTCTGAAGTAAAACTTTAGCTAAGTCAGGAGTTTTTTTATTGTTTGAGCTTACACAATGTACATTTTTACATTGGGTTCTATCAGGATTTAATATAGGTGAGGAAAATAATGAGATTCTGTAAGAAAATATAGTATTAAAAAATGTTATTTTAAAAATAAAATAGTTATGATTCAAAGCACCCCTCCAGCGTTTTGTTTAATTTCAATGCTCGAGTAGTGCTACTAGTCTATGCTCCTAATCATAGAATTATACTTAACAGCTGCCATCTTCAGCTGTTTCCTGCGCAGTCACTATCTTGTGACTGCAACTTCTGACTGACCGGAAGTCAGAGATAACGGTCACAAGCTCTCAATGTAAATCTATGAAATCTTTGTGTTGGTCTCATTCTGAATCGTATAGACTTACATTGAGTTGTGACTTCTGGATTGCACAGCAAATACTGGAGCGATCTTTGCAGGTCACAAACTGCGGGAGAAAGGCAAGAGTGGTGCCAAAAACAGATGAAGATGGTGGCTGGTAAGTACAATACTAGGGCCAGGGAACTAAGATTATTAGTAAGCTGGAATGGTGATTTAATGAACTAGGCTGGAGTCACGCTACAGCGAGATACGGCCGAGTTTTGCTGGTTAAAACCAAGCTCTGGCACCGGCACTCCGAAGCAGAGCGCGCGGCTCAATGTATTGCAATGCGGCTGCAGGCTTCACTCCGGAGCGCCATTGCCAGAGCTTGGTTTTAACCAGCGAGACTCGGCCGTATCTCCCTGTGTGTGATCCTGGCCTGAGATGGGGGTTTGGATTTTGTGGCACATGCAAGTATTACAGGTTCTCCTCCTTTGCAGTCTATCTCACAGACTGCAGGGAGCTCCTGTTTTCAAAAATGTTAGGAGATGGAGGAGCAAGTGACCAGGTGTGACCACCAATTAAAAGATAGCTTTCCCATGTGCAGCATTTTTCAATTGGAAGAATGATTAAAGAGAAGTCTAGACACCTGCTCCTCCATCAACTGCCATTTTCAGACCTTGCATTATGTCACCATAATGAGGATAGGGTTTTGTCATGCTATTTCTCCCACATAAGGTGTATACGTACAAAAAGTCCAGAACTTTCTTGTATCCCCTGGAATTACCACTAACTGTGGATGGCAGCTGCATTTTAAGATGGTTTTATGCAAGAATACAGTATAAACTAATATAATTATTAGTGATGAGCGAACGTGCTCGCCACTACTCGTTACTCACCCGAGTATCAATATACACAGCATACTCGGCGAACAGCGAGCATTTCCGGGATTAGTCGGCAGTAACTGCAGTCTCCACCCAGCAGTTTTGGCGGACATTAGAGACCCAATCACGGTGCAGGGATTGTCTGCCAGGCCATGAAACACCGCTGCAGCCATCTTGGCTGTGATTGGCTGGGCTGCACAGCATCATCCCGAGTATAAGAGACCAGGTGCCGCCCTGCTCGCCGCATTCTGTTCCTGTTTCAGCGAGAGTAGGGAGAGCTGCTGCCGAAATAGGGTCAGAATTGTGGTTTTTAAAGATAGTGTAGGTTGGCAACTCTTACATCCACAACTCCTGAGAAAAACCAATAGTCCCTTTTTAGGGCTAATTCGTGGGTCCCGATATTGCAGCGCTGGGCAGGCAGGGCACAGCATATCCACATCAGTGCAAGGCCTGCAGGCACTGTATGTGCGTCCATTGGTCCCACTGCATCCTTCCCAAAGCTCCATAACTGCCTGCTGCTGCAGCTTATTTAATATCTATATAGATTATTATTATTTTTTCCAAAATATTCGCCCCCCCCAAAAAAAATATACAGTCTGTTCTGTCAGACTGAGGCCTGTAGAAAAATTATATTTGCCAGGCATACGTAGCATAGTTGTGTGTGCTACCCTTGTGCCCCCTTGTGTGTGCTACCCTTGTGCCCCCTTTTTCTTTTAGTGTTTTAAATTCACCGAAAAAGGCCTCATATATCTGCGTGCTCCAAGTTTGGTCATTGGAGGCTGGTGTATTGCTGTATGGCTGTCTGATAGTCAAATTCTATACAGCACTATTTTGCCTAAAAAAATTGAAAGGCCACAGATTTGCCAGTGTGGTATTTCGGTTACAGCCGTCATATATCTCTTCTCCAAGTTTTGGCATTGGAGGCCGGTGTACTTATTTTTGGCTGTGTGATACTCAAATTCTATACAGCGCTATTTAGCCTAAAAAAAATTGAAAGGCCACAGATTTACCAGTGTGGTATTTCTGTTACATATATCTCTGCTCCAAGTTTTGGCATTGGAGGCTGGTGTACTTATTTTTTGGCTGTGTGATACTCAAATTCTATACAGCACTATTTAGCCTAAAAAAATTGAAAGGCCACAGATTTGCCAGTGTGGTATTTCTGCTGCAGCCATCCTATATCTCTGCTCCAAGTTTTGGCATTGGAGACTGGTGTACTTATTTTTTGGCTGTGTGATGCTCAAATTCTATACAGCACTATTTAGGCTACTTTCACACTAGCGTCGGAATCTGCCCGTCGCAATGCATTGGGCCGAGATTCCGACGCTAGCATTTGATGCGCCGCACAATGGGTGCAGCGGATGCATTTCTCCGGCGCATCCTCTGCCCCATTGTGAGGTGCGGGGAGGTGGGGGCGGAGTTCCGGCCGCGCATGCGCGGTCGGAAAAAGCGGTCCGTCGGCAGCAAAAAAGTTACATTTAACGTTTTTTGCTCCCGGCGGTCCGCCACAACACGGCGCAACCATCGCACGACGGTTGCTACGTGTGGCAATGCGTCGCAATGCGTCGCTAATGTTAATCTATGGGGCAAAAACGCATCCTGCAAACAACTTTGCAGGATGCGTTTTTTGCCATAAACGACGCATTGCGACGTATTGCAAAAAACGCCAGTGTGAAAGTAGCCTAAGCCTAAAAAAATTGAAAGGCCACAGATTTTTCCAGTGTGGTATTTCTGTTGCAGCCGTCATATATCTCTGCTCTAAAGGTACCTTCACACATAACAATATCATTAACGATATCGTTGCTTTTTGTGACGTAGCATACTTACCTACCGCTGTCTGTCCCCGGCGCTCTGCTTCTCTGCACTCCTCCTGTACTGGCTGTGAGCGTCGGTCAGCCGGAAAGCAGAGCGGTGACGTCACCGCTCTGCTTTCCGGCCGCTGTGCTCACAGCCAGTACAGGAGGAGTGCAGAGAAGCACAGCGCCGGGGACAGACAGCGGTAGGTAAGTATGTAGTGTTTGTTTTTTTTTACTTTTACGCTGGTAACCAGGGTAAACATCGGGTTACTAAGCGCGGACCTGCGCTTAGTAACCCGATGTTTACCCTGGTTACCCGGGGACTTCGGGATCGTTGGTCGCTGGAGAGCTGTCTGTGTGACAGCTCTCCAGCGACCAAACAGCGACGCTGCAGCGATCCAGATCGTTGTCGGTATCGCTGCAGCGTCGCTTAATGTGAAGGGGCCTTAAGTTTTGGCATTGGAGGCCGGTGTACTTATTTTGGGGCTGTGAGATACTCAAATCCTATAGAGTGCTATTTTGCATAAATTAACATTAAAAAAAAAAATGAATACAGTCCGTTAGGTCAGGCTGAGGCCTGCCTGGTGTTTGGGTATGAAAAATCGTAGATTTACAGGCTTACTAATCACATATTATTTTGCTAGTAATAAAGACATTTGTGTTGAGCATTTTAAATAGTGCAGTAGTCCATTTAAAATGGGCAAGGCAAGGGGCAAGGGACGGGGAAGTGGACATAATGCTGATGGTGCATCCAGAGGATGAGGCCGTGGGCAGTGTAAAAGTGGGCAACAACAAAGACCCACATCTTCTCGCTCGACCTTCCTGTCCCAGTTTCTAGGGGACCGCAGCACACCACTATTAAAGCCAGAACAGAGTAAAACGGTTGTTGGTTGGATAGCGGATAATGCTTCCAGTCACTTAGCCACCACCACCACCTTGTCTTCCACATGGTCAAGTCTGAGTAGCCGTGAGTGTGGCCAGGATATTCCTCACCCTGATCCTCCTTCCTCCCACCATGCCAAGTGCCCTGATACAACTGGTCCCACACTTGGATACTCTGAAGAGCTATTCAGTTTTCCATTTCAAGATTCAGAAATCTCTGCCGGTTAACTTGAAGAGGGGAGAAATGAGATCGCATGTAGAGCTGCCCAAAGCTTTGACCAGCCCCGGTCCCACGAAGACGATCGTGGGAAAGTGTCACAAGAGGTGGACGATGATGAAACACAATTGCCAGAAAGTCAGGAGGAGGAGCAGGGTGCTGATGTGGAAGACGAGGTGGTGGATAACATAGTGACTGACCCAACCTAACAGGATGACATGCATACTGAGGAATACTGAGGACAGCAGCACAAATGGGGAAGGAGGCATATCCGCCCAACAGGCAGGAAGAAGCAGTGTGGTGGCCACAGACAGAAGGCGTGCATCCGTTCCCCGTAACACCAACATGAGTGAAGTTGCCATTCCACCTGTGAGATCTTCCCGAGTCTGGCAATTTTTTACAGACTCTGACGATAACCCCAAACAGGCCATTTGCAGCACCTGCCATGCCCGCATCAACAGGGATAGCAAAACAACCAGCCTGACCACCACCAGCATGATCAGGCACATGCAAGCAAAGCACCCAACTTTGTGGGCCGAACCCCAGGCTCAAGGACCACTGCTTGCTGGTCACACCACTGCTTCTTCCACTGTTTTGCGTAGTAGCCAATCTCCAGTACACCGTGCATGTGAAGATGCTTCTAGCCCTGCACCTGTTGTGGCCCACAGTCAAGCAGCACCACCAGCAAGCGCTTCCATGTCCTTGTCCCATCACAGCATTCAGTTGTCAATAACCCAGTCTCTGGAATGCAAGCGCAAATACCCAGCCAACGCCCCACAATCCACAGTCCTCAATTCTAATATTTCTATTCTGCTTGTGCTAGAAATGCTGCCTTTTAGGCTTGTTGAGACGGAAGCTTTCCACAACCTGATGGCAGTGGCTGTCCCAAGGTACTTGGTCCCCAGTCGCCACTATTTCTCCCGATGTGCCATACCGGCATTACACCAGCATGTGTCCCACAACATTAGCCGTGCCCTCAACAATGCTGTTAGTGGGAAAGTCCACCTAACCATGGACATGTGGACAAGTGCTTGTGTGCAGGGACGGTACGTCTCAATGACGGCACACTGGGTTAACATAGTGGAAGCCGGGACCCAGTCGGACCTTGGGATGGAACACATCCTCGCCACGCTGAGGATTGCAGGCCCTACGTCAATTAGGGTTGCCCCCACAGTCTACAGCCCCTGCACCTCCTCCTCCTCCCCCTCTTCATCCTCCATCTCTGAAATCAACACATCAGTCAGAAGCTGGAAGCACTGCAGCACTGCCTCAGCCAAGTGGCAACAGGCTGTGCTGAAGCCAATCTGCATAGGTGACAAACAGCACAATGCAGAAGAGCTGTGGACAGCATTGAAAGAGCAGTCAGATGTTTGGATGACACCACTGAACCTACAGCCAGGCATCGTCATGTGTGACAATGGCTGTAACCTGGTGGAGGCAAGGTGAGCTCACACACGTACCTTGCTTGGCCCATGTGCTTAACCTTGTGGTTCAACGTTTTCTAAAAAGCTTCCTGGAGCTGCTAGATCTGCTAGTGAAAGTACGCCATCTGTCTGCCCATTTTAGAAAGTCAGCTACAGCTTCAGCCGCCCTTGCCGTGCTACAGCAGTGGTTTCAGCTTTCTGCTCACCGACTGTTGTGTGATGTCCCCACCCGCTGGAACTCTACGCTGCATATGTTGGAAAGGATTTGTGAGCAGAAGAGTACCGTTGTTGATTACCAACATCAACAAGGCAATCGAATTTCAGGTCAGACTCCACACATAAGACCTCTGGAGTGCATATGGATGTCAGACATATGTAACATCCTCCAAAACTTTGAGGGCTGCACCAAGATGATGAGCGGCGATGATGCCATAATTAGTATCACCATCCCACTTCTCAGCATTCTGAAAAACTCTCTGCTCACAATCAAAGAGGATGCATTGCAGGCGGAGCACGAAGACATGGAGCAAGGAACCATACAGGGGGATTACACCCATCAGGTCTTCTCAACATGGATTGGTAGGGAATGAGGAGGAGGAGGAAGAACAGGAGCTACTTTCATGCGCTATAGACAGTACTGCAAACACATCTGTATTAGCTTCTGTTCAGTGGGGATGGCCTGAGGGAGGAGGAGGATGATGAGAAGGAGGACAGCATGGTCAGTCGTCCTGTTGGTGAGGACACAGAAGTCTTGCCTGTTAGCAGTCTGGCACCCATGGCTGACTTTATGTTGCGCTGCATTTCACGTGACCCTCGGATTATCAAAATTTTGGGTGACACTCATTACTGGTTGGTGAAACTTCTAGACCCATGCTACAAGGAGAATTTCCAATCTCTTCTGCCTGAGGCAGAGAGGTGTACACAAATGTTGCAGTACCACAGGGCCCTTGTGGGTGAGTTAAGGTACCTTCACACATAACAATATCGTTAACGATATCGTTGCTTTTTGTGACGTAGCAACGATATCGTTAAGGAAATCGTTATGCGTGAAAGCGACCAACGATCAGGCCCCTGCTGGGAGATCGTTGGTTGCTGAACAAAGTCCAGAACTTTATTTCGTCGCTGGATCTCCCGTGGACATCGCTGGATCGGCGTGTGTGACACCGATCCAGCGATGTCTTCACTGGTAACCAGGGTAAACATCGGGTAACTAAGCGCAGGGCCGCGCTTAGTAACCCGATGTTTACCCTGGTTACCAGCGTAAAAGTAAAAAAAAACAAACACTACATACTTACCTACCGCTGTCTGTCCCCGGCGCTGTGCTCTGCACTCCTCCTGTACTGGCTGTGAGCGTCGGTCAGCCGGAAAGCAGAGCGGTGACGTCACCGCTCTGCTTTCCGGCCGCTGTGCTCACAGCCAGTACAGGAGGAGTGCAGAGAAGCAGAGCGCCGGGAACAGACAGCGGTAGGTAAGTATGTAGTGTTTTTTTTTTTTTACTTTTACGCTGGTAACCAGGGTAAACATCGGGTTACTAAGCGCGGCCCTGCGCTTAGTAACCCGATGTTTACCCTGGTTACCCGGGGACTTCGGGATCGTTGGTCGCTGGAGAGCTGTCTGTGTGACAGCTCTCCAGCGACCAAACAGCGACACTGCAGCGATCCGGATCGTTGTCGGTATCGCTGCAGCGTCGTTTAATGTGAAGGGGCCTTTACTTAGAAAATTCCCATGTGAGAACCCTGGCAGCAGACGTCAGAGTTTGCTGTACAACCATGGACTCCAAGCGAGAGAGACAGGCGTACAATCCACCTCAGGCAGGGGAACAATGGTCAAGTTCTGGGACAGTTTTCTCAGACCCTCCCATAGTGGCAGCACAGAGGCAAGGGGTGCTGTCACAAGAAGTACAATGTTTGGAAAGATGGTGAGGGAGTACCTTGCAGATAGTACAAATGTCCTCCGTGATTCTTCTGTGCCTTTTAATTATTGGGTATCCAAGCTTGACACGTGGCATGAACTGGCTCTCTACGCCTTGGAGGTCCTGGCCTGCCCTGCTTCTAGCGTTCTGTCAGAGATGGTTTTTAGTGCCGCTGGTGGAATTTTAACAGATAAATGCATCCGCATGTCAACTGAAAATGCTAACAGGCTGACTCTTATCAAAATGACCAAGGCTTGGATTGGGATAGACTTCTGTACACCACCAAGTGAAAACAGCAAAACATAACCTCAAATTCATTTTCTCTTTTGGGGAGGTGTATTCTCATGCACCTCTTCACATCCACACATGGGTATACACTTCCAGATTTGGTCGGTTTGTTTTTATCCTCCTCCTTATCCTCATCCTTCTCATCCAGAACCACTATATCACCAGGGTGAACGTGCTCTGTATGGGGCATTTTGGCCAAGGGGGCTGTGATGGCACTCTTTAATTTTTAAAAAAATGGACAACACATTGAGGAATTGTGCATTACATTACATTGGGCCGACTTCTTAACTTAGTCTCCTGCAATCTAAAATGTACCTGCCACTAGATCACCAGGATGAACGTGCTCTGTACGGTGCATGTTGGCCAAGGGGCCTATGATGGCACTCTTATTTTTTAAAAAAAGGATTTTACATTGGGGAATTAGGCATGACATTACATTTGACAGACGTCTTAACTCTGTCTCCTGCAATCTGTCCTGTACCTGCCAGTAGATCACCAGGGTGAACGTGCTCTGTACGCTGAATGTTGGCCAAGGGGCCTATGATGGTACTCTTATTTTTTTAAAAAAAAAAGGATTTTACATTGGGAAATTGGGCATGGCATTACATTAGGCCGACTTATTAACTCTGTCTCCTGCAATCTGTCCTGTACCTGCCACTAGATCACCAGGGTGAACGTGGCCAGAACTGTTAGAGGCCGTTGAAGTTTGGGCTAGGGGCATGCGATGGCACTAGTGTATTTTTAAAAAAGGTACCCCCATTGAGGAATTGTTTGGCAGATCATGCACTGCAATAAAAGTCTCAGAGACCCACACCACTACATTGGCCCTAATTCTTAACTCTGTCTCCTGCAATGTCTCTTCCTTATCTCCGACGACATGACCAGGGTGCACGTGCTCAGTACTGTTATAGGCCTGTGATTTTTTGGCATGGGGGCTGTGAAGGCACTATTTTATTTTGTAAAAACAGGACCCCACATTGGGGAATTGAGCATTACAATACATTGGGCCTACTTCTTAAGTCCATCTCATGCAATGTGTCCTTTAACTGCCACTAGATGACCAGGGTGAACGTGGTCTGTATGGGGCATTTAGGTCTAGGGGGCTGTGATGGCACTATTTTAATCAGTCCAAAAAGGACCTCACATTGGGGAATTGGGCATGGCATTCCATTGGGCCTACTTCTTAACTCTGTCTCCTGCAATGTCTCTTGTGTAACTGTCACTAGATCACCAGGGTGAATGTGCTTTGTACGGTTATAGGCCAGAGAAGTTTGGTCAAGGGGGGCTGTGATGGCACTAGTCTATTTTTACAAAATGTACCCACCATTGGTGAAACCACATCCTTGTTGGAAAACAGTTCAGAATCATAACATTTGGGTACCTTAAACAGCTCACTTGAAAAGCTCCTTTTTGTGCTACCTGGTTGCTAACATTGGACACAATACACTTCGTATAAATTTGATAAAGCAATGCTGTTACTTTGCCTCAGTAGTTCATTAAAAATATAGCTTTGTCCACTATATTTGTTTCTCTCCTTGCGAACCTGAACTTTGTTTGCCTCAAACGTACAAAAGGAGAATATACAAATGGTGATTTGTAGACAAGATTGAAATACTGTGTACCGAATGCATGCAGACAATCACATAGCTGCATTTCTTGTAAAACATTTAGAGATGTGAAAGACAATGCTCATAGTGACACAATCTTGATAAATGTTTGTTTATTCACTTTACAAACAGTTCTAAGCCTCTATATGTTTGCTGTTTGTCATTGTAAAACATTAAGGTTTACTGAAACTATGTCGGTGGTGGTTTGATCTAAATCCTTGTGGCTTTTATTTTCTAGGGGTTTATGGCCCCTCGTCTGATGACTCCATGATATCTCAGTTTCATCCAACCTTGAAAAGTGGCCACTTGAAGGTGTGGGTGAAACTAGAGTTACTACATAGTGTTATTCACTATATAAGACCAGAGAAACATGACTAAGACAGACGCCAAAACTGGGGTACCTGTACATGTACTGTGTGCTGATACCTGCATAATTGGGGACACCCATGCAGTGTAGGTAATCTCCCAAGGGTTCTCTGTCTTGGTGTTGCCTCTCTGATATTCCAGATGGATGATGTTTTAAAGCCTCTTGGTGATGATCTAACTATACTGTATGTAGTTAATCTTCATATATACGTAATTACTATATTTATTTAATCCTTATATGTACTTATTAACCTATGTATGTTAAAGGGACTTTGTCACCTGAATTTGGAGGGAACAATTTTCAGCCATAGAGGCGGGGTTTTCGGGTGTTTGATTCACCCTTTCCTTACCCGCTGGCAGCATGCTGGCTGCAATATTGGATTGAAGTTCATTCTCTGTCCTCCGTAGTGCAGCCTGCGCAAGGCAAGATTGCCTTGTGCAGGCATGTACTACAAAGGACAGAGAATGAACTTCAATCCAATATTGCAAATCTGCCTCCCAGAGAGCTTCCAGCAAGACAGAATTAATTCACACTGATAAGCTGGACAAACATAGAAAGCACAGAATGGATAAGTCCACAATCTATGGACAGAAAAGAGCAAGCAAAAACTTAGCTTAGCTGAACTGGTCAGGATAACAGGGAACTCCAAAGAGATGTGAATCCAACCAGGAACCATTTACAAGTGGCACTGGCTGAAGAAAGAGCCAGACCTAAATAGCCGAGCAGAAGAGACGATAAGTGGAGGCAGCTGATGACAGCTAACTCCAAGGAGCAGCCATACCACTAGAAACCACAAGAGGGAGCCCAAGAGCAGAACTCACAAAAATGCCACTTACAACTACCGGAGGGAACCCAAGAGCGGAATTCACAACAGTACCCCCCCTTGAGGAGGGGTCACCGAACCCTCACTAGAGCCCCCAGGCCGATCAGGACGAGCCAAGTGAAAAGCACGAACCAAATCGGTGGCATGGACATCGGAGGCAACAACCCAAGAATTATCCTCCTGGCCATAACCCTTCCACTTGACAAGATACTGAATCCAAAATCTTCTCAACCTCATATTCCAACTCTCCCTCAACCAACACCGGGGCAGGAGGGTCAACCGAGGGAACAACGGGCACCACATATCTCCGCAACAAAGATCTATGGAAAACATTATGAATGGCAAAAGAGGCAGGAAGAGCTAAACGAAAAGACACCGGATTAATAATTTCAGAAATTTTATAAGGACTAGAGTTGAGCGACCTTGACCTTTTTAGAGTCGAGCCGGGTTTTGCGAAACCCGACTATGTCCAAAGTCGGGTCGAGTGAAATCGGCCGATTATGACGTAAAGTCGGGATCGACCGAAACACGAAACCCAATGCAAGTCAATGGGGCAGCATAGTCGGCAGTGAGTGGGGGCCAGGAAAACACCTAGAGTGCCCATTTTAATGTCAAAACCATCCATTCTTCTTAATGAAGCTTGTCAAGCGTAATTTACCTTATAATAATTGGAAGGCATTTGAAATTGGGGGTCATTTGGCTAAAGTTGTGGGGGGTAGGGCTGGTTCAAGTAATTAGTGGGCCCAGGAAATCTGGACCACGTCACGGCAGTGGAGCAGGGAGAGGTAAGTATTTCAACTTTGCAAGTGCTGTGAACCTGAGCAAGCAGGGGGGGCCCACTCGTTGGCATTGGCACTGGCACAGGGCCCCTCAAAGTACAGCGGTGTGTTTGCACGGCGGGGGCGCCTCCCACCGGCAGCAACACTTTTGCGTACTATGAGAGGCCCTGTGCCAGTGACGTCGCCAACTAGTATTCCTCCCCCCACCTGATGAAGGAACCTGCACTTTCATCTGCACCTTCCTCTTTGTCCCCGTGTAAGGTGGTATGGTATGCGGGAAGAGCAACCTGACTTTCAGCAGGGTCACAATGTTGTTGTGTAGCGTGCACGGGGAATGTTGCGTTATGGGTCAATGTACCAGCAGACTCATCTATCACTGGCTGGGCAATGGGCACGATGAAGTGGAAACACAGATATAGGCCCAAAGAAGAAAGTGGGCTAAATGCAGTTCAAAATTGGTAACACAGGAATAACCAGGGGGCATTGCAGTGGAGGACAACTGGAATGAGAGGCTGACACAGAGAGTAGGGCCAAATCAGTAAGTAGTCGAAATGCAGTTCAAAATTGGCAACCGTAGTAAACAGGCGGCACAGCTTTGTTCAGTGGAGGAGAACAGCAAGGAGTGGCAGACACCGATAGTAGGCCCCAAACCAACTAGTACGCCAAATGCAGTTGTTCCATTTAACCACAATTTAATGAGAGCCTGAAGATAGAAGCTCAGGAAAGGCAACCTGGGGAACACCTTGGAGTGTAACACACCATCTCTCTCCACCCCATACCCATTTTGTATGGCCTAATGCAGTGTACTTTTCTACAACTACTAAACGAGAGTCGGAAGACCGAAGCAATGGCAAGGAAACCTGGGGAACACCTTAGAGTGTAACACACCCTCTCTCTACACCCCATACCCAATTTGAAGGTCTAATGCAGTGTAGTTTCCAAGAACTACTAAACGAGAGCCGGAAGATCGAAGCTCAGGAAAGGCAACCTGGGGAACACCTTGGAGTGTAACACACCCTCTCGCTACACCCCATACCCAATTTGAAGGCCTAATGCAGCGTAGTTTCCAACAACTACTAAACGAGAGCCGGAAGATCGAAGCTCAGGAAAGGCAACCTGGGGAACACCTTGGAGTGTAACAAACCCTCTCTCTACACCCCATACCCAATTTGTAGGCCTAATGCAGCGTAGTTTCCGACAACTACTAAACGAGAGCATGAAGATCGAAGCTCAGGAAAGGCAACCTGGGGAACACCTTGGAGTGTAACACACCCTCTCTCTACACCCCATACCCAATTTGTAGGCCTAATGCAGCGTAGTTTCCGACAACTACTAAACGAGAGCCGGAATATCGAAGCTCAGGAAAGGCAACCTGGGGAACACCTTGGAGTGTAACACACCCTCTCTCTACACCCCATACCCAATTTGAAGGCCTAATGCAGTGTAGTTTCCAAGAACTACTAAACGAGAGCCGGAAGATCGAAGCTCAGGAAAGGCAACCTGGGGAACACCTTGGAGTGGAACACACCATCTCTCTACACCCCATACCCAATTTGAAGGCCTAATGCAGCGTAGTTTCCAACAACTACTAAACGAGAGCCGGTAGATCGAAGCTCAGGAAAGGCAACCTGGGGAACACCTTGGAGTGTAACACAACGTCTCTCTACACCACGGAAGGGATGATTCTTAGGAAGGAAGGCTGTTGGAAATAAGCATTGCGCGTCCGAGGGTGATTAGATTCTTATTAGGCATATACTCACCCTCGGACGCGCCCTGCTTCTTTATTTGGAATGAATGTTTATTTGCAATGTGGTGTTGACTTTCTCTATTATTTTGGTAATTAATGATTTTATTATTTTCATTATTTTGCATCTTCTCGGCAATAATATAAAGAAGACGCGACAGGACAACACTCGGTGGATGCCATATGTGTGTTTTCAATTTAAAAAAACTTTCAGTTAACTACTTGCAGGAGAAAGTAATTGTAGCTGGTGGCCATTTTTAGTACTGTACCAGATTTTAGTTGTGTGTTTGTTTTTAATGTTAAAATGTCTGCATTTGATATCTCACCAGTATTTTCTTTTTTATAAGCAAAATACTTATTTTTATATTTTCTGATGTTGGTTCCAGGGGTACACGGCCAGCAGTGCCCTGGTCAGTGTAGTAGTAGTTGAAAGAATGGACCGCAGACAGGCATCGAAGGCCTAAAATAAAAACACATGGCTGTAGGCAATTTTAAATTGGTTCCAGGGGTACACGGACAGCAGTGGTGTGGTCAGTGGAGGCCTAGTGGAAGGAGTGACCGCAGACAGGCATCGAAGGCCTAAAATAATAACACATGGCTGTAGGCAATTTTAAATTGGTTCCAGGGGTACACGGGCAGCAGTGACCTGGTCAGTGTAGTAGTAGTTGAAAGAATGGACCGCAGACAGGCATCGAAGGCCTAAAATAAAAAAATTGGGCTGGCTGTAGGCAATTTTAAATTGGTTCCAGGGGTACACGGACAGCAGTGGTGTGGTCAGTGGAGGCCTAGTGGAAGGAGTGACCGCAGACAGGCATCGAAGGCCTAAAATAATAACACATGGCTGTAGGCAATTTTAAATTGGTTCCAGGGGTACACGGACAGCAGTGGTGTGGTCAGTGGAGGCCTAGTGGAAGGAGTGACCGCAGACAGGCATCGAAGGCCTAAAATAATAACACATGGCTGTAGGCAATTTTAAATTGGTTCCAGGGGTAGACGGGCAGCAGTGACCTGGTCAGTGTAGTTGTAGTTGAAAGAATGGACCGCAGACAGGCATCGAAGGCCTAAAATAAAAAAATTGGGCTGGCTGTAGGCAATTTTAAATTGGTTCCAGGGGTACACGGGCAGCAGTGACCTGGTCAGTGTAGTAGTAGTTGAAAGAATGGACCGCAGACAGGCATCGAAGGCCTAAAATAAAAAAATTGGGCTGGCTGTAGGCAATTTTAAATTGGTTCCAGGGGTACACGGGCAGCAGTGGTCTGGTCAGTGGAAGTCTAGTGGAAGGAGTGACCGCAGACAGGCTTCCAAGGCCTAACATAACAAACTTGGGCTGGCTGTAGGCACTTTTAAATTGGTTCCAGGGGTACACGGGCAGCAGTGACCTGGTCAGTGTAGTTGTAGTTGAAAGAATGGACCGCAGACAGGCATCGAAGGCCTAAAATAAAAAAATTGGGCTGGCTGTAGGCAATTTTAAATTGGTTCCAGGGGTACACGGGCAGCAGTGGTGTGGTCAGTGGAGGCCTAGTGGAAGGAGTGACCGCAGACAGGCATCGAAGGCCTAAAATAATAACACATGGCTGTAGGCAATTTTAAATTGGTTCCAGGGGTACACGGGCAGCAGTGACCTGGTCAGTGTAGTAGTAGTTGAAAGAATGGACCGCAGACAGGCATCGAAGGCCTAAAATAAAAAAATTGGGCTGGCTGTAGGCAATTTTAAATTGGTTCCAGGGGTACACGGGCAGCAGTGGTCTGGTCAGTGGAAGTCTAGTGGAAGGAGTGACCGCAGACAGGCTTCCAAGGCCTAACATAACAAACTTGGGCTGGCTGTAGGCACTTTTAAATTGGTTCCAGGGGTACACGGGCAGCAGTGACCTGGTCAGTGTAGTTGTAGTTGAAAGAATGGACCGCAGACAGGCATCGAAGGCCTAAAATAAAAAAATTGGGCTGGCTGTAGGCAATTTTAAATTGGTTCCAGGGGTACACGGGCAGCAGTGGTGTGGTCAGTGGAGGCCTAGTGGAAGGAGTGACCGCAGACAGGCATCGAAGGCCTAAAATAATAACACATGGCTGTAGGCAATTTTAAATTGGTTCCAGGGGTACACGGGCAGCAGTGACCTGGTCAGTGTAGTAGTAGTTGAAAGAATGGACCGCAGACAGGCATCGAAGGCCTAAAATAAAAAAATTGGGCTGGCTGTAGGCAATTTTAAATTGGTTCCAGGGGTACACGGGCAGCAGTGACCTGGTCAGTGTAGTAGTAGTTGAAAGAATGGACCGCAGACAGGCATCGAAGGCCTAAAATAAAAAAATTGGGCTGGCTGTAGGCAATTTTAAATTGGTTCCAGGGGTAGACGGGCAGCAGTGACCTGGTCAGTGTAGTAGTAGTTGAAAGAATGGACCGCAGACAGGCATCGAAGGCCTAAAATAAAAAAATTGGGCTGGCTGTAGGCAATTTTAAATTGGTTCCAGGGGTAGACGGGCAGCAGTGACCTGGTCAGTGTAGTAGTAGTTGAAAGAATGGACCGCAGACAGGCATCGAAGGCCTAAAATAAAAAAATTGGGCTGGCTGTAGGCAATTTTAAATTGGTTCCAGGGGTACACGGGCAGCAGTGACCTGGTCAGTGTAGTAGTAGTTGAAAGAATGGACCGCAGACAGGCATCGAAGGCCTAAAATAAAAAAATTGGGCTGGCTGTAGGCAATTTTAAATTGGTTCCAGGGGTACACGGGCAGCAGTGGTCTGGTCAGTGGAAGTCTAGTGGAAGGAGTGACCGCAGACAGGCTTCCAAGGCCTAACATAACAAACTTGGGCTGGCTGTAGGCACTTTTAAATTGGTTCCAGGGGTACACGGGCAGCAGTGACCTGGTCAGTGTAGTTGTAGTTGAAAGAATGGACCGCAGACAGGCATCGAAGGCCTAAAATAAAAAAATTGGGCTGGCTGTAGGCAATTTTAAATTGGTTCCAGGGGTACACGGGCAGCAGTGGTGTGGTCAGTGGAGGCCTAGTGGAAGGAGTGACCGCAGACAGGCATCGAAGGCCTAAAATAATAACACATGGCTGTAGGCAATTTTAAATTGGTTCCAGGGGTACACGGGCAGCAGTGACCTGGTCAGTGTAGTAGTAGTTGAAAGAATGGACCGCAGACAGGCATCGAAGGCCTAAAATAAAAAAATTGGGCTGGCTGTAGGCAATTTTAAATTGGTTCCAGGGGTACACGGGCAGCAGTGGTCTGGTCAGTGGAAGTCTAGTGGAAGGAGTGACCGCAGACAGGCTTCCAAGGCCTAACATAACAAACTTGGGCTGGCTGTAGGCACTTTTAAATTGGTTCCAGGGGTACACGGGCAGCAGTGACCTGGTCAGTGTAGTTGTAGTTGAAAGAATGGACCGCAGACAGGCATCGAAGGCCTAAAATAAAAAAATTGGGCTGGCTGTAGGCAATTTTAAATTGGTTCCAGGGGTACACGGGCAGCAGTGGTGTGGTCAGTGGAGGCCTAGTGGAAGGAGTGACCGCAGACAGGCATCGAAGGCCTAAAATAATAACACATGGCTGTAGGCAATTTTAAATTGGTTCCAGGGGTACACGGGCAGCAGTGACCTGGTCAGTGTAGTAGTAGTTGAAAGAATGGACCGCAGACAGGCATCGAAGGCCTAAAATAAAAAAATTGGGCTGGCTGTAGGCAATTTTAAATTGGTTCCAGGGGTACACGGGCAGCAGTGACCTGGTCAGTGTAGTAGTAGTTGAAAGAATGGACCGCAGACAGGCATCGAAGGCCTAAAATAAAAAAATTGGGCTGGCTGTAGGCAATTTTAAATTGGTTCCAGGGGTAGACGGGCAGCAGTGACCTGGTCAGTGTAGTAGTAGTTGAAAGAATGGACCGCAGACAGGCATCGAAGGCCTAAAATAAAAAAATTGGGCTGGCTGTAGGCAATTTTAAATTGGTTCCAGGGGTACACGGGCAGCAGTGACCTGGTCAGTGTAGTAGTAGTTGAAAGAATGGACCGCAGACAGGCATCGAAGGCCTAAAATAAAAAAATTGGGCTGGCTGTAGGCAATTTTAAATTGGTTCCAGGGGTACACGGGCAGCAGTGGTGTGGTCAGTGGAGGCCTAGTGGAAGGAGTGACCGCAGACAGGCATCGAAGGCCTAAAATAATAACACATGGCTGTAGGCAATTTTAAATTGGTTCCAGGGGTACACGGGCAGCAGTGACCTGGTCAGTGTAGTAGTAGTTGAAAGAATGGACCGCAGACAGGCATCGAAGGCCTAAAATAAAAAAATTGGGCTGGCTGTAGGCAATTTTAAATTGGTTCCAGGGGTACACGGACAGCAGTGGTGTGGTCAGTGGAGGCCTAGTGGAAGGAGTGACCGCAGACAGGCATCGAAGGCCTAAAATAATAACACATGGCTATAGGCAATTTTAAATTGGTTCCAGGGGTACACGGACAGCAGTGGTGTGGTCAGTGGAGGCCTAGTGGAAGGAGTGACCGCAGACAGGCATCGAAGGCCTAAAATAATAACACATGGCTGTAGGCAATTTTAAATTGGTTCCAGGGGTAGACGGGCAGCAGTGACCTGGTCAGTGTAGTAGTAGTTGAAAGAATGGACCGCAGACAGGCATCGAAGGCCTAAAATAAAAAAATTGGGCTGGCTGTAGGCAATTTTAAATTGGTTCCAGGGGTACACGGGCAGCAGTGACCTGGTCAGTGTAGTAGTAGTTGAAAGAATGGACCGCAGACAGGCATCGAAGGCCTAAAATAAAAAAATTGGGCTGGCTGTAGGCAATTTTAAATTGGTTCCAGGGGTACACGGGCAGCAGTGGTGTGGTCAGTGGAGGCCTAGTGGAAGGAGTGACCGCAGACAGGCATCGAAGGCCTAAAATAATAACACATGGCTGTAGGCAATTTTAAATTGGTTCCAGGGGTACACGGGCAGCAGTGACCTGGTCAGTGTAGTAGTAGTTGAAAGAATGGACCGCAGACAGGCATCGAAGGCCTAAAATAAAAAAATTGGGCTGGCTGTAGGCAATTTTAAATTGGTTCCAGGGGTACACGGACAGCAGTGGTGTGGTCAGTGGAGGCCTAGTGGAAGGAGTGACCGCAGACAGGCATCGAAGGCCTAAAATAATAACACATGGCTGTAGGCAATTTTAAATTGGTTCCAGGGGTACACGGACAGCAGTGGTGTGGTCAGTGGAGGCCTAGTGGAAGGAGTGACCGCAGACAGGCTTCCAAGGCCTAACATAACAAACTTGGGCTGGCTGTAGGCACTTTTAAATTGGTTCCAGGGGTACACGGGCAGCAGTGGTCTGGTCAGTGGAAGTCTAGTGGAAGGAGTGACCGCAGACAGGCTTCCAAGGCCTAACATAACAAACTTGGGCTGGCTGTAGGCACTTTTAAATTGGTTCCAGGGGTACACGGGCAGCAGTGACCTGGTCAGTGTAGTAGTAGTTGAAAGAATGGACCGCAGACAGGCTTCGAAGGCCTAACATAACAAACTTGGGCTGGCTGTAGGCACTTTTAAATTGGTTCCAGGGGTACACGGGCAGCAGTGGTCTGGTCAGTGGAAGTCTAGTGGAAGGAGTGACCGCAGACAGGCTTCCAAGGCCTAACATAACAAACTTGGGCTGGCTGTAGGCACTTTTAAATTGGTTCCAGGGGTACACGGGCAGCAGTGGTCTGGTCAGTGGAAGTCTAGTGGAAGGAGTGACCGCAGACAGGCTTCCAAGGCCTAACATAACAAACTTGGGCTGGCTGTAGGCACTTTTAAATTGGTTCCAGGGGTACACGGGCAGCAGTGGTCTGGTCAGTGGAAGTCTAGTGGAAGGAGTGACCGCAGACAGGCTTCGAAGGCCTAACATAACAAAATTGGGCTGGCTGTAGGCACTTTAAATTGGTTCCAGGGGTACATGGGCAGCAGTGTATGGTCAGTGGAAGTCTAGTGGAAGGAGTGACGGCAGACAGTCTTCGAAGGCCTAACATAACAAAATTGGGCTGACTGTAGGCACTTTTAAATTGGTTCCAGGGTAACACGGCCAGCAGTGGCCTGGTCAGTGTAGTAGTTGTAGAAAGAAGGGACCGCAGACAGGCTTCGAAGGCCTAACATAACAAAAATGTCAAAACAATGGTATTGTCAGTGCCAGGCATTGAAGGATGTCAGCGCCTAGACTACACATTGGTGAAGCTGTGAGAGATAATTTTGCTAGTGGTAGAGCACTGTTTGAGCTGGGGGGGGGAACTGTCTTGTGGCCGGCGTTACAGGCACAGGGCCCCTCATATTACAACGGTGTGTCTGACGTTGGGTGCGCACCACCACCGCCAGAGACACTTTATTGTACTATGAGGGACCCAGTGGCAGTGCCGTCGACCAAAAGCGGCCACACCCACCTCTTCAGACAAACAGCACTCTCAAGGGTCCAAGCGCAAAGTGGCGATAGCACGGCCCCGTGTGGGGAGTTTGGCCATTTCGTGAGGTGGAAACATGTCGTATGCTGGACAATCAGGTGAAGAAAATTACGAGATTGGAAAAGTCATTCAGAATAGTCCACAGGCAAGACCTTTTCATAGGAAAGCTAGGTGTCAGCCGGGCAGGGTGGGGCAAAAGATTTTGAAATCCAGTTGTGGTTCATTTTAATGAAGGTTAGATCATCTACATTTTGGGTAGCCAGACGAGTCCTTTTTTCTGTTAGTATTGAACCTGCAGCACTGAATACTCTTTCTGATAGGACACTAGCTGCCGGGCAAGCAAGCTCCTGCAATGCATATTCTGCCAATTCTGGCCAGGTGTCTAATTTGGATGCCCAGTAATCAAATGGGAATGACGGTTGAGGGAGAACGTCGATAAGGGATGAAAAATAGTTTGTAACCATACTGGACAAATGTTGTCTCCTGTCACTTTGAATTGATGCTGCAGTACCTGTCCTGTCTGCGGTCATAGAAAAATCACTCCACAACCTGGTCAGAAAACCCCTCTGGCCAACGCCACTTCTGATTTCTGCCCCTCTAACACCTCTGGTCTGCTGGCCCCTGGAGCTCGTGTGAGAACGATCACGGGCGCTGTGTGCAGGGAATGCCAGAAGCAAACGGTCAACAAGAGTTGATTGTTTTGTTGCTAATATTAGTTCCAAGTTCTCATGTGGCATAATATTTTGCAATTTGCCTTTATAGCGAGGATCAAGGAGGCAGGCCAACCAGTAATCGTCATCGTTCATCATTTTTGTAATGCGTGTGTCCCTTTTGAGGATACGCAAGGCATAATCCGCCATGTGGGCCAAAGTTCCCGTTGTCAAATCTGCGGTTGTGCTTGGTTGAGGGGCAGTTGCAGGCAAATCTACGTCACTTGTGTCCCTCAAAAAACCAGAACCCGGCCTTGCCACGCCACCAATTTCCCGTGCCCCCGGGAAAGCTTCCTCATTAAAAATATACTCATCCCCATCATCCTCCTCATCCTCCACCTCCTCTTCGCCCGGTACCTCGTCATGTACACTGCCCTGACCAGACAATCGCTGACTGTCATCAAGGCTTTCCTCTTCCTCTGGTGCAGACGCCTGATCCTTTATGTGCGTCAAACTTTGCATCAGCAGACGCATTAGGGGGATGCTCATGCTTATTATGGCGTTGTCTGCACTAACCAGCCGTGTGCATTCCTCAAAACACTGAAGGACTTGACACATGTCTTGAATCTTCGACCACTGCACACCTGACAACTCCATGTCTGCCATCCTACTGCCTGCCCGTGTATGTGTATCCTCCCACAAAAACATAACAGCCCGCCTCTGTTCGCACAGTCTCTGAAGCATGTGCAGTGTTGAGTTCCACCTTGTTGCAACGTCTATGATTAGGCGATGCTGGGGAAGGTTCAAAGAACGCTGATAGGTCTGCATACGGCTGGAGTGTACAGGCGAACGGCGGATATGTGCGCAAAGTCCACGCACTTTGAGGAGCAGGTCGGATAACCCCGGATAACTTTTCAGGAAGCACTGCACCACCAGGTTTAAGGTGTGAGCCAGGCAAGGAATGTGTTTCAGTTGGGAAAGGGAGATGGCAGCCATGAAATTCCTTCCGTTATCACTCACTACCTTGCCTGCCTCAAGATCTACAGTGCCCAGCCACGACTGCGTTTCTTGCTGCAAGAACTCGGACAGAACTTCCGCGGTGTGTCTATTGTCGCCCAAACACTTCATAGCCAATACAGCCTGCTGACGTATGCCAGTAGCTGCCCCATAATGGGAGACCTGGTGTGCAACAGTGGCAGGTGCGGATGGAGTGTTTGTGCGACTGCGGTCTGTGGACGAGCTCTTGCTTCTGCAGGAGGACGAGGAGGAGGAGGAGGAGGAGGAGGGGGTGCGAACGGCTACAGACAACTGTTTACTAGACCGTGGGCTAGGCAGAACTGTCCCAAACTTGCTGTCCCCTGTGGACCCTGAATCCACCACATTTACCCAGTGTGCCGTGATGGACACGTAACGTCCCTGGCCATGCCTACTGGTCCATGCATCTGTTGTCAGGTGCACCTTTGTGCTCACAGATTGCCTGAGTGCATGGACGATGCGCTCTTTAACATGCTGGTGGAGGGCTGGGATGGCTTTTCTGGAAAAAAAGTGTCGACTGGGTAGCTCGTAGCGTGGTACAGCGTAGTCCATCAGGTCTTTGAAAGCTTCGCTTTCAACTAACCGGTAGGGCATCATCTCTAACGAGATTAGTCTAGCTATGTGGGCGTTCAAACCCTGTGTACGCGGATGCGAGGCTAAGTATTTCCTTTTTCTAACCATAGTCTCATGTAGGGTGAGCTGGACTGGAGAGCTGGAGATCGTGGAACTAGCGGGGGTGCCGGTGGACATGGCAGACTGAGAGACGGTGGGAGATGGTATTGTTGCCGCCGGTGCCCTAGATGCAGTGTTTCCTACTACGAAACTGGTGATTCCCTGACCCTGACTGCTTTGGCCTGGCAAAGATACCTGCACAGATACAGCAGGTGGTGCGCTAAATGGTGGTCCTACACTGCCGGAAGGGATGTTGCGTTGATGACTACCTTCATTGGCCGAGGGTGCAACAACCTTAAGGGACGTTTGGTAGTTAGTCCAAGCTTTCAAATGCATGGTGGTTAAATGTCTATGCATGCAACTAGTATTGAGACTTTTCAGATTCTGACCTCTGCTTAAGGAAGTAGAACATTTTTGACAGATGACTTTGCGCTGATCAATTGGATGTTGTTTAAAAAAATGCCAGACTGCACTCTTTCTAGCATCGGATACCTTTTCAGGCATTGCAGACTGAGCTTTAACCGGATGGCCACGCTGTCCTCCACCAGGTTTTGGCTTTGCCACGCGTTTTGGGCAAGATACGGGCCCGGCAGATGGAACCTGTGGCGATGTTGATGCCTGCTGCGGCCCCTCCTCCTCCTCTGCTTCAGAACTGCTGCCGCCTGCACCCTGTTCCCCCAATGGCTGCCAATCGGGGTCAAGAACTGGGTCATCTAATAACTCTTCTTGTACCTCCTGCGCAACTTCGTCTGTGTCACCGTGTCGTTCGGTGGTATAGCGTTCGTGATGGGGCAACATAGTCTCATCAGGGTCTGATTCTTGATCAGCACCCTGCGAGGGCAATGTTGTGGTCTGAGTCAAAGGACCAGCATAGTAGTCTGGCTGTGGCTGTGCGTCAGTGCACTCCATGTCAGATTCAATTTGTAATGGGCATGGACTGTTAACTGCTTCACTTTCTAAGCCAGGGACGGTATGTGTAAAGAGCTCCATGGAGTAACCCGTTGTGTCGCCTGCTGCATTCTTCTCTGTTGTTGTTTTTGCTGAAGAGGACAAGGAAGTGACTTGTCCCTGACCGTGAACATCCACTAACGACGCGCTGCTTTTACTTTTACCAGTTTCACGAGATGAGGCAAAAGAGCTAGAGGCTGAGTCAGCAAGATAAGCCAAAACTTGCTCTTGCTGCTCCGGCTTTAAAAGCGGTTTTCCTAATCCCAGAAAAGGGAGCGTTCGAGGCCTTGTGTAGCCGGACGACGAACCTGGCTCCACAGCTCCAGACTTAGGTGCAATATTTTTTCCCCCACGACCACCTGATGCTCCACCACTACCACTACCCTCATTACCAGCTGACAATGAACGCCCCCGGCCACGACCTCTTCCACTAGACTTCCTCATTGTTTTAAAAACGTAACCAAACTAACGTTATTTGTTGCAGTCACACAACTTACACGGTGAGCTATAACTTCAGTATGATTTAGCTACCCCTTTACAGGTTGGTGAGACCACAGCGAAAATCAGGCCCAATGTTACACACTCTTTTTTTGGTGGCTGCAAATTAGAGAGATGCCCCACACGCAGGACTGTCACTGAAGCACAAATGTTAATATTAATGTCACACTATTATTTTTTTTTTATTTTTATTTTTTTCAGGAACACTTTAGAAACCCCCCAAAAAAAAAAAAAAGATTTTTGCAGGGAGAATTTAGAAAACAAATGTAACAAACTATATGCTTTCTATGGGCCACTGAGTGAGAGATGACGCACACAGGAATCAGGAGTGGCACACAAGCCCAGAGGCCAATATTTTTCTACCAATGATTGATGGAGTTATTTTCTCTGGTAGATTTTGGAACCCAAATCAAGGAAAAAAAATGTAGGCTTTCTATGGACCACAATTGGAGAGAGAGAGAGAGAGAGAGAGAGATGGCACACCCAGGAGTCAAGACTGGCACACAAGCAGAAAGGCCAATATTAATCTCCCACTGTTTTTTTTTTTTTTTTTTTTTTTTTTTTTTCAGGGAGACTTTAGAAAAAAAAATAATAAAAAAAATATGATTTTATCAGGAAGAATTTAGAAACCAAATAAAATAAAATGATTTTTTCAGGGAGAATTTATAAAACAAATAAAAACAAAAATAGGCGTTCTATGGCCCACTGACTGAGAGATGACGCACACAGGAGTCAGGAGTGGCACACAAACCCAGAGGCCAATATTTTTCTACCAATGATTGATGTAGTTATTTTCACTGGTAGATTTTAGAACCCAAATCAAGGAAAAAAAATATAGGCTTTCTATGGACCACAATTGGAGAGAGAGAGAGAGAGAGAGAGAGAGAGAGAGAGAGAGAGATGGCACACCCAGGAGTCAAGACTGGCACACAAGCAGAAAGGCCAATATTAATCTCCCACTGTTTTTTTTGGTTGTTTTTTTTTTTTTTTTTTCAGGGAGACTTTAGAAAAAAAAATAATAAAAAAAATGTGATTTTATCAGGAAGAATTTAGAAACCAAATAAAATAAAATGATTTTTTCAGGGAGAATTTATAAAACAAATAAAACCAAAAATAGGCGTTCTATGGCCCACTGACTGAGAGATGACGCACCCAGGAGTCAAGACTGGCACACAAGCAGAAAGGCCAATATTAATCTCCCACTGTTTTTTTTTTTTTTTTTCAGGGAGACTTTAGAAAAAAAAATAATAAAAAAAAAAGATTTTATCAGGAAGAATTTAGAAACCAAATAAAATAAAATGATTTTTTCAGGGAGAATTTATAAAACAAATAAAACCAAAAATAGGCGTTCTATGGCCCACTGACTGAGAGAGAGAGAGAGAGAGATGGAACGCTTAGTACTAGCACACAAGCCCAAAGGGCAATATTAATCTCCCTTTTTTTTTCCAGGGAGAATTTCTAAAACCCAAAAAAAAAATAAAATAGGCTTTCTATGGCCCACTATTTGTGAGAGAGATGGGACGCTCAGGACTGGCACAGATGGCACGCTCAGGACTGGCACAGAAGCCCAGAGGCCAATATTAATCTCCCTTTTTTTCTGGGAGAATTTATAAAACCAAAAAAATATTTAAATAGGCTTTCTATGGCCCACTATTTGTGAGAGAGATGGCACGCTCAGGACTGGCACAGATGGCACGCTCACAACTGGCACACAAGCCCAGAGGCCAATATTAATCTCCCTTTTTTCAGGGAAAATTTATAAAACAAAAAAAAAAAATAAATAGGCTTTCTATGGCCCACTATTTGTGAGAGAGATGGCACGCTCAGGGCTGGCACAGATGGCACGCTCAGGACTGGCACACAAGCCCAGAGGCCAATATTAATCTCCCTTTTTTTCAGGGAGAATTTATAAAACCCCCAAAAAAAATAAAATAGGCTTTCTATGGCCCACTATTTGTGAGAGAGATGGGACGCTCAGGACTGGCACAGATGGCACGCTCAGGACTGGCACAGAAGCCCAGAGGCCAATATTAATCTCCCTTTTTTTCTGGGAGAATTTATAAAACCAAAAAAAAATTTAAATAGGCTTTCTATGGCCCACTATTTGTGAGAGAGATGGCACGCTCAGGACTGGCACAGATGGCACGCTCACAACTGGCACACAAGCCCAGAGGCCAATATTAATCTCCCTTTTTTCAGGGAAAATTTATAAAACAAAAAAAAAAATTAAATAGGCTTTCTATGGCCCACTATTTGTGAGAGAGATGGCACGCTCAGGGCTGGCACAGATGGCACGCTCAGGACTGGCACACAAGCCCAGAGGCCAATATTAATCTCCCTTTTTTTCAGGGAGAATTTATAAAACCCCCAAAAAAAATAAAATAGGCTTTCTATGGCCCACTATTTGTGAGAGAGATGGGACGCTCAGGACTGGCACAGATGGCACGCTCAGGACTGGCACAGAAGCCCAGAGGCCAATATTAATCTCCCTTTTTTTCAGGGAGAATTTATAAAACCAAAAAAATAAATAAATAGGCTTTCTATGGCCCACTATTTGTGAGAGAGATGGCACGCTCAGGGCTGGCACAGATGGCACGCTCAGGACTGGCACACAAGCCCAGAGGCCAATATTAATCTCCCTTTTTTTCAGGGAGAATTTATAAAACCCCAAAAAAAATAAAATAGGCTTTCTATGGCCCACTATTTGTGAGAGAGATGGCACACTCAGGACTGGCACACAAGCCCAAAGGCCAATATTAATCTCCCACTGTATTTTTATCAGGGAGAATTTATACACCCCACAAAAAAAAATACAGAAAAATGAAAAGGCTTTCTATGGCCCACTATGTGAGAGAGATGGCACACACAGGGATGGCACTCTAGCAGAAATGCCAAATTGCCAATCTTAATCTCCCACCAAAAAAAAAAAAAAAAAAAAAAACAGGGAATGTCCTACAATTACTATCTCCCTGCCTGCAGTAACCTCAGCCAGGTATGGCAGGCAGCTACTATCTCCCTGCCTGCAGTAATCTCAGCCAGGTATGGCAGGCAGCAATAAGGAGTGGACTGATGCACAAATGAAATAAAAAGTGTGGACAAACAAAAAAGATAGCTGTGCAGAAAGGAAGGAACAAGAGGATTTGTGCTTTGAAAAAAGCAGTTGGTTTGCACAGCGGCGTACACACAGCAATGCAGCTATCAGGGAGCCTTCTAGGGCAGCCCAATGAGCTACAGCGCTGAGGGGAAAAAAAAAAAAAAAAAAACTTCCACTGTCCCTGCACACCGAGGGTGGTGTTGGACAGTGCAAATCGCTGCAGCACAAGCGGTTTTGTGGTTAATGGACCCTGCCTAACGCTATCCCTGCTTCTGACAAAGCGGCAGCAACCTCTCCCTAAGCTCAGATCAGCAGCAGTAAGATGGCGGTCGGCGGGAACGCCTCTTTATAGCCCCTGTGACGTCGCAGACAGCAAGCCAATCACTGCAATGCCCTTCTCTAAGATGGTGGGGACCAGGACCTATGTCATCACGCTGCCCACACTCTGCGTTTACCTTCATTGGCTGAGAAATGGCGCTTTTCGCGTCATTGAAACGCGACTTTGGCGCGAAAGTCGCGTACCGCATGGCCGACCCCGCACAGGGGTCGGATCGGGTTTCATGAAACCCCGACTTAGCCAAAAGTCGGCGACTTTTGAAAATGTTCGACCCGTTTCGCTCAACCCTAATAAGGACCAATAAACCGAGGCTTAAACTTAGGAGAAGAAACCTTCATAGGAACATGACGAGAAGACAACCAAACCAAATCCCCCACACGAAGCCGGGGACCAACACACCGACGGCGGTTAGCAAAACGTTGAGCCCTTTCCTGAGACAACGTCAAATTGTCCACCACATGAGTCCAAATCTGCTGCAGCCTGTCCACCACAGAATCAACACCAGGACAATCAGAAGGCTCAACCTGCCCAGAAGAAAAACGAGGATGAAAACCAAAATTACAAAAGAAAGGTGAAACCAAAGTAGCCGAACTAGCCCGATTATTAAGGGCAAACTCGGCCAACGGCAAGAAAGACACCCAATCATCCTGATCAGCAGACACAAAGCATCTCAAATAGGTCTCTAAGGTCTGATTAGTTCGCTCAGTTTGGCCATTAGTCTGAGGATCAAACGCCGAAGAAAAAGACAAATCAATGCCCATCCTAGCACAAAAGGCCCGCCAAAATCTAAAGACAAACTGAGAACCTCTGTCAGACACAATATTCTCCGGAATGCCATGCAAACGAACCACATGCTGAAAAAATAATGGAACCAGATCTGAGGAGGAAGGCAACTTAGGCAAAGGTACCAGATGGACCATTTTAGAGAACCAGTCACAAACAACCCAGATAACAGACATCTTCTGGGAAACAGGGAGATCCTAAATAAAATCCATGGAAATATGCGTCCAGGGCCTCTCAGGGACCGGCAAAGGCAAAAGCAACCCACTAGCGCGGGAACAGCAAGGCTTGGCCTGGTTGCAAGTCCCACAGGACTGCACAAAAGCACGCACATCACGCGACAAGGAAGGCCACCAAAAGGACCTAGCAACCAAATCTCTGGTACCAAAAATCCCAGGATGACCAGCCAACACTGAGCAATGAACCTCAGAAATTACCTTACTTGTCCATCTATCAGGAACAAACAGCTTCCCCACTGGACAGCGGTCAGGCCTATCAGCCTGAAATTCCTGAAGCACCCGCCACAAATCAGGGGAGATAGCAGAAAGAATCACCCCCTCCTTAAGAATGCCAACCGGCTCAAGGACTCCAGGAGAATCAGGCGAAAAACTCCTAGAGAGAGCATCAGCCTTAACATTCTTAGATCCCGGAAGATACGAGACCACAAAATCAAAACGGGAGAAAAACAGGGACCATCGAGCCTGTCTAGGATTCAGCCACTTGCCCGACTCGAGGTAAATCAGATTCTTATGATCGGTCAGGACCACAACACGGTGTTTAGCTCCCTCAAGCCAATGTCGCCACTCCTCAAACGCCCACTTCATAGCCAACAACTCCCGATTGCCGACATCATAATTGCGTTCCGCAGGTGAAAACTTTCTGGGAAAAAAAGCACACGGTTTCATCAAAGAACCATCAGACTCCCTCTGAGACAAAACGGCCCCTGCCCCAATCTCAGAAGCGTCGACCTCAACCTGAAAAGGAAGAGAAACATCCGGTTGACGCAACACAGGGGCAGAAGTAAATCGGCGTTTAAGCTTCTGAAAGGCCTCAACAGCCTCAGAGGACCAATTCGTGACATCAGCGCCTTTCTTCGTCAAATCAGTAAGGGGCTTAACCACACTTGAAAAGTTGGCAATGAAACGGCGATAGAAATTAGCAAAGCCCAAAATTTTTGAAGACCCTTCACAGATGTGGGTTGGATCCAGTCATGAATAGCTTGGACCTTTTAAATAAAAATAAAACCTAAAAAAGAGACCTTCTGAACTCCGAATAGGCACTTAGACCCCTTCACAAATAAAGCATTATCACGAAGGATCTGGAACACCATCCTGACCTGCTTCACATGAGATTCCCAAGCATCGACAAAAATCAAAATATCATCCAAATATACGACCATGAATTTATCAAGATAATTGCGGAAAATATCATGCATGAAAGACTGGAACACAGATGGAGCATTAGAGAGCCCAAATGGCATCACAAGGTATTCAAAATGGCCTTCGGGCATATTAAATGCAGTTTTCCATTCGTCACCCTGTTTAATACGAACAAGATTATATGCCCCTCGGAGGTCAATCTTAGTAAACCAACTAGCCCCCTTAATCTGAGCAAACAAATCAGTAAGCAAAGGCAAGGGGTATTGGAATTTGACCGTGATCTTATTAAGAAGACGATAATCAATACAGGGTCTCAAGGAGCCATCCTTCTTAGCAACAAAAAAGAAACCCGCTCCCAATGGTGACGAAGAGGGCCGAATATGCCGTTTCTCCAAAGATTCCATAACATAGCTCCGCATGGCGGCATGCTCTGGCACAGACAGATTGAAAAGTCGGCCCTTAGGGAACTTACAACCAGGAATCAAGTTAATAGCACAATCACAGTCCATATGTGGAGGAAGGGAACTGGACTTGGGCTCATCAAATACATCCCAAAAATCCGACAAAAACTCAGGGACCTCCGAAGAGGGGGAAGAGGAAATTGACATCAAAGGAACGTCACTATGTACTCCTCGACAACCCCAACTAGTCACCGACATAGTTTTCCAATCCAGCACCAGATTATGTTCCTGTAACCATGGAAATCCCAGTACAACAACATCATGCAGGTTATGCAACACCAGAAAACGGCAATCTTCCTGATGTGCAGGAGCCATGTACATAGTCATCTGTGTCCAGTACTGAGGTTTATCTTTGGCCAAGGGTGTAGCATCAATGCCCCTCAAAGGAATAGGGCTCTGCAAAGGCTGCAAGGAAAAACCACAGCGCCTGGCGAATTCTAAATCCATTAAGTTCAGGGCAGCGCCTGAATCCACAAATGCCATGACAGAAAAGGACGACAATGAGCAAATCAGGGTCACAGATAAGAGAAATTTAGGCTGTATAGTACTAATGGTAACAGACCTAGCGACTCTCTTAGTATGCTTAGGGCAATCAGAGATACCATCCATGAGCCGAATCACCACAGTAAAAACACAGCCTATTCTGACGTCTGAATTCCTGCCGTTCTGTTCTAGTCAAAATCCTATCACATTGCATAGGTTCAGGACTTTGCTCAGAGGATACTGCCATATGGTGCACAGCTTAGCGCTCGCGCAGACGCCGATAAATCTGAGTGGCTAGAGACATAGATTCGCTCAAACCGGCAGGCGTAGGAAAGCCCACCATAACATCTTTAAGGGTTTCAGAAAGACCTTTTCTGAAAATAGCACCCAGAGCCTCTTCATTCCATTTAGTGAGCACAGACCATTTTCTAAATTTCTGGCAGTATAACTCTGCCGCTTCCTGACCTTGACACAAGGCCAACAGGGTTTTTTCTGCATGATCCACAGAATTAGGTTCGTCATACAATAATCCGAGCGCTTGAAAAAATGCATCTACATTCAATAATGCCGGATCCCCTGTTTCAAGAGAAAAAGCCCAGTCTTGAGGGTCACCACGCAGCAAGGATATGATGATTTTTACTTGCTGAATGGGATCACCAGAAGAACGGAGTTTCAAAGCAAAAAACAATTTGCAGTTATTTTTAAAGTTCAAAAACTTGGATCTGTCCCCAAAAAACAAATCAGGAGTAGGAATTCTGGGCTCTAAAGCCGGAGTCTGGACAACATAGTCCTGAATATTCTGTACTCTTGCAGCAAGTTGATCCACACGAGAAAACAAACCCTGAACATCCATGCCAAAGCATATATCCTGAACCACCCAGATATCAAGAGGAAAAAAATGACAAACCAGAGCACAGAAAAAAAAATGGTTCAGAACTTTCTTTTCCTTCTTTTGAGATGCATTTAATTCATTTTTGGGGCCACTTGTACTGTTATGATACGGTGGTCTAGGAGCAACATGGAACGAGCTCTGAAGGAAGTGGTAACTGTACTGACCGCAGTCCCTAAGCTCAACACAACACTAGAGGTAGCCGTGGAATGCTCCTAACTCTCCCTAGGCATCTCGTCACAGCCTAAGAGCTAACTACCCCTAAAGACAGAAGCAGGAAAACTATCTTGCCTCAGAGAAAATCCCCAAAGGATAGATTAGCCCCCCACAAATAATGACTGTGAGTGGAGAGGGAAAAGACATACACAGAATGAAACCAGGATGAGCACAGGAGGCCAGTCTAGCTAAATAGATAGGACAGGATGGAATACTGTGCGGTTAGTATAAAACACTACAAAAAGACACGCAGAGTTTACAAAAAATCCTTTAGTCAGGTGTGGAGGGCAAATCTGCCTCCCAGAGAGCTTCCAGCAAGACAGAATTAATTCACACTGATAAGCTGGACAAACATAGATAGCACAGAATGGATAAGTACACAATCTATGGACAGAAAACAGCAAGCAAAAACTTAGCTTAGCTGAACTGGTCAGGATAACAGGGAACTGAAAAGAGATGTGAATCCAACCAGGAACCATTTACAAGTGGCACTGGCTGAAGAAAGAGCCAGACCTAAATAGCCGAGCAGAAGAGACGATAAGTGGAGGCAGCTGATGACAGCTAACTCCATGGAGCAGCCATACCACTAGAAACCACAAGAGGGAGCCCAAGAGCAGAACTCACAAAAATGCCACTTACAACCATCGGAGGGAGCCCAAGTGCGGAATTCACAACAGATTAGGTATTCATAATGCAGACAGCTGACAGGTCACTTATCCCAGAATAATTATGTTTCATGTCCCAATAAAACATATTCTTGATGTTATTCAGCTAGAAAAAAAATCAATGTGAAAATGGTGCCTGCCGCACCTGCGGAGTAGCAGTTATCAGTGTATATAGCTGCGATCAGATAGCTGCTACTGCACATACGCCAGATGCCATCTTACCGGAGAAGAAAAAAAATTTTCCTCCAAGATGGTGCTGCCTGCGCAGTAGCAGATCTGGGAGATAGCCGGCTGGCACATACCTGCAGAAGGTTTTTTTTTGTAGTGTGTACAGATATTCATTATGCAAAGTAAGGGGCAGGTCACTAAGGGATCGGTGACCTGTCAGCAGTCTGCATTATGAATACCTAATCAGAGCACCACATATAGACCCCCCTCCAGGTCCGCCCAACAGCACGGGCATATCATTAACTAATAGCTCAAAATAAAGATTAAAGAACAACCACAAGATGGATTTCACCAACGAAGGTATCATTTTAATCAGTAGAACAGCACCGACCTAACACTGTTTGTCGGTTACTGTGCACAATCCTGCTGACAGGTTTGCTTTAAGAAGTGTCAGTAAATCAGATCCCCCACTATATTTGTTTTAATAAACTTATTAACTTACCCTTATACAGTGGCATGTAAACGTTTGCGCACTCCTGGTCAAAATTATTGTAAACAGTTAAGCAAGCTAAAGACAAAATGATCGAAAGGCCAAAAAATTCAATATGTAATTTTTCACTTTTTAAAAATTACAACAAGGAAAATGTGTCAATGTAAAAGTTTGGGCACCTTTGGAGATTTATGTGCTCAGATAACTTTGAGCAAGGTTTGAGACCTCAATTAGCCTGGTAGAAAGAAAGGCCAGGTGATGCAAACTTGCCAGCTTTATAAAAGCCCAGCCTCCTCTAAACTTGTGCCAAAAACCATAAATCATGGGTGCCTAGCACTCTGAAAATGAAAATGGTGGAGGCTCACAAAGCAAGAGAAAGCTATAAGAAAATAGCAAAGCGTTTTCAAGTTGCCCTTTCCTGAGTTTGAAAATGTAAATAAGAAATGACAGATAACAAAAACAGTGTAGCTCAAGATAACCCTGGATGTTCTGGCATGGTGAGTTTGGCCGAATGGTTAAAAAATGTTTTTTTCGGGTACTAGAACAGTACCAGAACCCAAACCCAGACCACATTCAGATGATTGGGGGGCCTAAAAATCCGTTGTTTTCAACTTTGTCATCTGCATGACAGAATGTCAAACACTGCCTCTGATTGGCAGTTATATTGTTACCGGCGGTTCAGAGTGCAGCAGTTCCCACACTATCAGATGACAGCGTGAGCCAGTAGCTGTGACAGGTGGTAAAATGTTTACCTCTGATCACAGAGGCTTCGCCAGATGAGAGAGTGCTACTCCCATCACCAATGCCTGCTGCTGCTGATAACAGCCAGAGCAGGTGCAGCTGATGGGAGTATTCATCAGCCGGCATCCGTGCTACAGATAAATTAAAGAAACAGCATGGGTCTTACTAATTTTGATAATCAGTATGGCAAAACTGACAGTTGCGAGCTACAACCCTCAACTGTTAGCTTTATGATGGCTGGGTATCAAGAATAGAGGGGCCCTCACACTGTTGTTTTAAAATATTTAAAAAAAAATGTTTAAGAAACGGCATGGGGTCCCCCCCATTTTTGACAACCAATCAAGCCAAATCAGACATGGATGTTGGCTTCCAGACTAAAAATAGCAGCTCTCAGCCACCACAGAAAAGGTGCAACTATTACATGCATCAATTCTGGTTCTTTTCCTGGCTCTTCCCACTTGCCATGTCGGGGTGGAAAGTTGGGTTCATGTCACCTTTGTTTTTTCAGGTGACATCGAGATCAGCAGTTGTTTCCCACGCTGTCATCGGTGTTAGGGTAAGTTCACACAGGGCATTTTTGCTACTTTTTTTCTGCAGCAAAACCTGATTTTCTTGGCAGGAAAAAAGCTGCGTCAAAAATGCAGGTTTTGGTGTATTTTTGGCGCGTTTTTTTGTTGCATATTTGGTGCATTTTTGGTGTGCTTTTTTGCTGCATTTTTTTTCTCTTTGTCCATGCTAAAGTCCTTTCATTTTCAGCAGCAAAAATGCAGCAAATAATGATACCTGCATTTTTGCTGCTTTTTTGCTGTGTTTTTCAACACCCATTCAAGTCAATGGGTGAAAAACACTGAAAAAACGCAACAAAAACGTTGAAAGAAGTGGCATGCCCTATGTCCAAAAAACGCAGCAAAGCACGAAATACTGATCACACAAAAAAAACAATGTGTGTGCATGAGATTTCTGAAATCTCTTAGGCTTTGCTGGTACTGTAAAAAGCAGCTGAAAAGTAGCATAAAAAATGCAGCATAAAATGCAGCAAAAATGCCCTGTGTGAACTTACCCTTACAGTGCGAGAAACACCAGCTCTGATTGGAGGTAAGTTCGTTACCATTGGTCAGAGTGCTATAGTTCCCACTCTATCACACAGATGACAGCATGTGAGCCAGACGCTCTGACAGGCAACAATCTCACTGATTGCAACATGAGCAGGTGTATGCTGATGAAAGAGTTCACCAGCTGGTGCATGAGCAATAAATAAATAAAAGAAAAAGATGGCATGGGGACTCCTCGTTTTTTTCTAAGCAGCAAAAGTAAAATTGATGGCTGGGGGCTGCAGCTCGCTGCTGTCAGCTTCACCTGCACTGGTTAGCAAAAATAGAAGGGTCCCCATGAATCAGTTATGAACTTTGGTCACCTTTTGACATCAGCCCTTGGCACTGAAGCTGAGTTCTCAGGCTCAGCTCTGTGGTTCCTGAATTCACAGCTGAAAATTCGTATCATGCTACTGCTCAGCCATGCAATCCAACTATGGTGGAGTTGGCCTCTTTGTGGGACAAATGGATTTTGTCAGACTGGTGAGGAATATGGTGTTTTATTATTTTTAATTTTACAGTAATATGTTTGTGAATGAGAGTGAGGAGCGTTTCTTTCAAATAAACGAATCTGTATTTTTATTTCAATTAAAGGACTTTGCACTTTGTATGTTTTCATTACATTTTCATATGGGGTTAATAATGTGGGTGTCTAATAGATTCCTCTGCATTACCAACCTGTGGCTTGAAGTTAGCTGACATTACAAAGCTGATATCAACCCCAGAACAATTGCCCACCTGCCATTGCACCAGGACAAGTGGGAAGAGCCGGGCTAAGCACCTGAATTGGCACCACCAACAGATACACCTTTTCTGGGGTAGCTGTAGGCTGCTATTATTAGGCTGGAGAGGGTCAACATCCATGGCGCATTCCCAGCCTGAGAATATCAGCCCCCAGCTGTCTGTTTTAGCTTGGCTGGTTATAAAAAATGGGGTGACCCTGGATCGCCCCCAGACACAGGGCCACAGTTTACTCGGTACCGGTCCTTTCTGTCTCAGTTCTGGGGTTGTCACGGTGGCTGGACCCGGTCGTGACCCTGCTAAGGGGCGTCCAATAAAGGGTGATGGTGCGTAGAGCGAGGAATAATGAGGACACAGGGTTCAGTTTCTTTACCTTTTACTGAAGGTTTCAGGATCCTCAATCCAGGGCACTGTCAACAGGGCTGTCTGAGACCGGCCGGTCCGAAGGCACATCCAGAGTTCCCTTTGCAGGTGGAAATCAGTGTCTACCCAATAGCGCCTGTGTGTTGTAGTGCTTCCCTGCTGAGCATTCAGGATAGTCCTCACAACTTCTGTTCTCGTTCTTTCTAGATCTCTCTCTTCTCCGTCCCCCAGGTATGTTATGGCTAGGACGCACCTTTATGACAGGTAGGCCTGGAGTTATTCTGGAACCCTAGTGTCGCCCCTCTCCCACGATTGCTTCCTATGTCCTTCTTAGGTGTTGTATGGTAGACAGCCAACCTGTAATTAACTGTCCTGCTGCTGTTTGAAGTAATGCGTGGAGACTGTTATTTCTTCGGTGCTCCTGCCACCGGCTATGCGCCTCAGTAAGATGTTGCCGTTCTCGGGGCACGACTCCTACTGGCTCTCCTTTGTGCTTATCTCGTTTCTCACTGTTCCACAATATCCTTCGCTTCGTGTCTCTTTCTTAGGATACCGCCGCAAGGTAGTGCAGGCGCAGTTCCATAACAATCTGTCCTTTCGCTAGGTACCTGCCAGATTTCCCAGTTCTGACAGGTCCTCCCTGGAGCTCTCCCAGGCTTCGTTCTGCCTAACTTCCTGTCCAACCCCTAGTTTTACCAATGTGAGGAGTGGCCCAATAAATAAGCCTTTACTCCCCCTAGTGGCTGGAGTGTGAAGTGTAGTGTGTGCTTGGTGATACCTGGTCAGTAGAACTCATTTAGTGCCATCAGACGTACCATCACTCCCCTTAGTGGCAGAGCGACGTTACTGCAATGACCAGATCTCTGGGGCGCTGCACTCCCCCCCGGTTAAATCCAGTACTCCCGGACTGGGAAAAGAAGAACAACAATACATGTTAATAGAAAACACACAAAATTTCTTATATATATACTATGAACAAATAAATATAACAGTGCTTTCCGTTATGAAAGGTAAGGACGCTTGAACGTTGCAAAAGATTGGTCATGCACAGTCCATGACTCCTAGTTCTGTAGGTGCAACCATAGAATAGCAGGGACCCCAGGTAAACAAAGGGGCCCCTGTGAAAGTTTTGGAGTGATTCACTGTCCATCACACCATTGTCCATTTTTAACCTATAACACAAATATTTACACAAGCATTTTGAACCAAATAACAACTATCGTTAATATCGCCAAGGTCTATAACACAGTGTAGTCTGATTCTTGGTGCTACGCGTGGACCTCCGCAGCGCAGGGGTTGCTACTGGCCTGACAGGACCAGCTACGCTTGCTATCGCTAGTGTAGTGCACTGTCTTCTAGCTACACTTCTAGTGATTCTGGGCAGCACTGGCATACTTGCGTCCTCAGTGCTACCACCATTAGTGGTGGGCATGACAGATTCACCGATGACAGAGGGAGGACCCGCTGGTTCGACCGTTGGCATCGCATCTTCTGGTGGGGTCGGCTGCACTGGCGGGTCCAGCTGCCCTGGCACCACATTTAGTTCTGGCGGTCTCGGTTGACGGAACGTTAGGACAGGTACCACAATGGCCTGATTTATTTGAGTCCAGGACTGGGGAAAATCGCCAAGAACAGTGTGTATCATCTTCTCTTCTTCCACGGGCGGAGAAATCCTGAGATCTGTTTCCCCATCTTTCAGCTTATCCGGGCATATTTTCAGGTGGTCTCTGGATATGGCCGCTGAGGTCTCCCCAGCGTCGTTACTGATGAGACAGACCTTTGTATTGTCGTCCGCTTCCCATTGATCATCAAGCTTGTGTAGTCTCCTCTTTCTTTTGAGTACTTGCTCACCAGGTGCCAATGGAGCCGCGGGAGCATGCTGGTTGTAGCCCCTCTCTTGCTTCAGTCTGGCCTGAGCGAGACTCTTTTCCACACATTCCTGTACTTTGCGGTACCTCTGCTGCCTCTCGATATCCCAATCCGCATCTGGTGATATATCTTCAGGGGTCAGAACCCCCATGTCCAGATCGACGGGTAACTTGCTAGACCTTCCTCGCATCAGGTACGCTGGGGTGCAGTTGGTGGAATTTACCGGAATGTGGTTGTACATGTCCACCAAGTCTGGTAACTTTGTAGGCCACAAATATAACAGAAACCATGGAAAGTCTACTTCTAAAGCAGATAGATGAAGCTGCAACCCATAATGAGGTCCTGGTTATGGGGGACTTTAACTACCCGGATATTAACTGGGAAACAGAAACCTGTGAAACCCATAAAGGCAACAGGTTTCTGCTAATAACCAAGAAAAATTATCTTTCACAATTGGTGCAGAATCCAACCAGAGGAGCAGCACTTTTAGACCTAATACTATCTAATAGACCTGACAGAATAACAAATCTGCAGGTGGTTGGGCATTTAGGAAATAGCGACCACAATATTGTGCAGTTTCACCTGTCTTTCACTAGGGGGACTTGTCAGGGAGTCACAAAAACATTGAACTTTAGGAAGGCAAAGTTTGAACAGCTTAGAGATGCCCTTAATCTGGTAGACTGGGACAATATCCTCAGAAATGAGAATACAGATAATAAATGGGAAATGTTTAAGAACATCCTAAATAGGCAGTGTAAGCGGTTTATACCTTGTGGGAATAAAAGGACTAGAAATAGGAAAAACCCAATGTGGCTAAACAAAGAAGTAAGACAGGCAATTAACAGTAAAAAGAAAGCATTTGCACTACTAAAGCAGGATGGCACCATTGAAGCTCTAAAAAACTATAGGGAGAAAAATACTTTATCTAAAAAACTAATTAAAGCTGCCAAAAAGGAAACAGAGAAGCACATTGCTAAGGAGAGTAAAACTAATCCCAAACTGTTCTTCAACTATATCAATAGTAAAAGAATAAAAACTGAAAATGTAGGCCCCTTAAAAAATAGTGAGGAAAGAATGGTTGTAGATGACGAGGAAAAAGCTAACATATTAAACACCTTCTTCTCCACGGTATTCACGGTGGAAAATGAAATGCTAGGTGAAATCCCAAGAAACAATGAAAACCCTATATTAAGGGTCACCAATCTAACCCAAGAAGAGGTGCGAAACCGGCTAAATAAGATTAAAATAGATAAATCTCCGGGTCCGGATGGCATACACCCACGAGTACTAAGAGAACTAAGTAATGTAATAGATAAACCATTATTTCTTATTTTTAGTGACTCTATAGCGACAGGGTCTGTTCCGCAGGACTGGCGCATAGCAAATGTGGTGCCAATATTCAAAAAGGGCTCTAAAAGTGAACCTGGAAATTATAGGCCAGTAAGTCTAACCTCTATTGTTGGTAAAATATTTGAAGGGTTTCTGAGGGATGTTATTCTGGATTATCTCAATGAGAATAACTGTTTAACTCCATATCAGCATGGGTTTATGAGAAATCGCTCCTGTCAAACCAATCTAATCAGTTTTTATGAAGAGGTAAGCTATAGACTGGACCACGGTGAGTCATTGGACGTGGTATATCTCGATTTTTCCAAAGCGTTTGATACCGTGCCGCACAAGAGGTTGGTACACAAAATGAGAATGCTTGGTCTGGGGGAAAATTTGTGTAAATGGGTTAGTAACTGGCTTAGTGATAGAAAGCAGAGGGTGGTTATAAATGGTATAGTCTCTAACTGGGTCGCTGTGACCAGTGGGGTACCGCAGGGGTCAGTATTGGGACCTGTTCTCTTCAACATATTCATTAATGATCTGGTAGAAGGTTTACACAGTAAAATATCGATATTTGCAGATGATACAAAACTATGTAAAGCAGTTAATACAAGAGAAGATAGTATTCTGCTACAGATGGATCTGGATAAGTTGGAAACTTGGGCTGAAAGGTGGCAGATGAGGTTTAACAATGATAAATGTAAGGTTATACACATGGGAAGAGGGAATCAATATCACCATTACACACTGAACGGGAAACCACTGGGTAAATCTGACAGGGAGAAGGACTTGGGGATCCTAGTTAATGATAAACTTACCTGGAGCAGCCAGTGCCAGGCAGCAGCTGCCAAGGCAAACAGGATCATGGGGTGCATTAAAAGAGGTCTGGATACACATGATGAGAGCATTATACTGCCTCTGTACAAATCCCTAGTTAGACCGCACATGGAGTACTGTGTCCAGTTTTGGGCACCGGTGCTCAGGAAGGATATAATGGAACTAGAGAGAGTACAAAGGAGGGCAACAAAATTAATAAAGGGGATGGGAGAACTACAATACCCAGATAGATTAGCGAAATTAGGATTATTTAGTCTAGAAAAAAGACGACTGAGGGGCGATCTAATAACCATGTATAAGTATATAAGGGGACAATACAAATATCTCGCTGAGGATCTGTTTATACCAAGGAAGGTGACGGGCACAAGGGGGCATTCTTTGCGTCTGGAGGAGAGAAGGTTTTTCCACCAACATAGAAGAGGATTCTTTACTGTTAGGGCAGTGAGAATCTGGAATTGCTTGCCTGAGGAGGTGGTGATGGCGAACTCAGTCGAGGGGTTCAAGAGAGGCCTGGATGTCTTCCTGGAGCAGAACAATATTGTATCATACAATTATTAGGTTCTGTAGAAGGACGTAGATCTGGGTATTTATTATGATGGAATATAGGCTGAACTGGATGGACAAATGTCTTTTTTCGGCCTTACTAACTATGTTACTATGTTACTATGTTACAAGTTCCGCTCCTCTATAGGTAAGGTTTTCAGTAAGTCGATCACCACTTGATTCATCTTTTCACCCATCCCGTTGGTCTGTCCATGGTACGGCGTGGTTCTGATCTTCTTACACCCGTACAAATTGCAGAACTCCTGGAACACCTCCGCTTCAAATGCCGGCCCCTGATCGGTCAACACCTTCTCTGGGTACCCATGGGGTCGACAGAAGTACTGCTGGAAGGTTTTGGCAGCCGTCCTAGCCATCAGATCTTTGACTGGTATGACTACCAGGAATCTGGAATAGTGGTCCACAATGGTGAGATCGTAGATATACCCTGACCGTCTAGGTGTTAGCCTTACGTGATCCAGCGCGACCAACTCGAGCGGCCGTTTGGTGATGATGGGCTGCAAGGGAGCCCGCTGGCTGTCACGATCCTTCCGGCGTAGGCTACAGGGGCTACACTCTCGACATCACCTCTCGATGGCCTTCTTCATGCCGATCCAGTAGAACCTCCCACGTAGTAGCCTCTCCAGCTTCCTCCATCCGAAGTGTCCTGCCCCATCGTGGTATGCTCCCAGGACCATGGGCACATCTTGTCTGGGGACCACAATCTGCCACACTAATTCGTGAGTGCGAGGGTCTCATGCTCCTTCGGCACAGCTTGCCATCGTGAAGAAAGAGTTTGCCCCTCTCCTTCCACAACTGTAATGTCTCCGGTGAATCATCCGGGCCAGGATGCAAACCTGTCTGCGTCAGGAGCTCTTTCACCCGACAGACCGCAGGGTCACCATCCTGGTTCTCTGTCCACCCATGGTGGGGTAGAGGATTCAACGGGGCGCCCTGTTTGTTTCTGCGCCTGTTCTCCACCTGATGGGAACACTGAGTTGCCTTGGGACGATGGAAAGCGGGCAGCTCCACTTCTTCAAATGCTTCTGGGTCTTCCTCCGTTTCGGGTAGGTGAGGCATTCAGGACAATGCATCGGCATTCGCATTCTTGTGCCCCGCCCGGTACTTGATGGTGAAGTCGTAATTGGACAACCGGGCCATCCACCGCTGCTCCAAGGCGCCGAGTTTCGCTGTGTCCAAGTGCGTAAGTGGATTATTATCCGTGAAGACGGTGAATTTTGCTGAGGCCAGATAGTGCTTGAACCTCTCCGTCATAGCCCAAACGACTGCGAGGAACTCCAGCTTAAAGGAACTGTAGTTGTCTGGGTTCCTTTCAGTGGGGCGAAGCTTCCTGCTGGCATAAGCGATTACTCGTTCCTTGCCCTTCTGGACCTGGGACAGCACCGCTCCCAGCCCCACGTTGCTGGCGTCCGTGTACAATACAAATGGTTGGTCGTATTCCGGGTAGGCTAGTACTTCCTCTCCCATTAATGCCGATTTTAAGCAAGTGAACGATCCTTCCAGTCCATCGTTCCAATCCAACGGGGTATTCTTACCCTTGGGTTTCTTGGGCTGACCCAACAACTGGTCTTGCAACGGTGCGGCCTTCTTGGTGAAGTCCTTGATAAACCTCCGGTAGTAACCCACCAACCCGAGGAACTGCCGGACCTCATGAATGTTACTGGGTTGCGGCCAGTCCTTGATCACCGTCACCTTGTCGGGGTCTGGGGCCACTCCTTCGGCACTCACCACATGGCCCAGGTACTGTACTTTGGGTTTGAGCAGATGGCATTTGGACGGTTTCGCCTTTAAGCCAAAGTTGGACAGCGCTTCAAAGACCTCGGCCAAGTGCTTCAGATGGTCTTCATAGGTCTTAGAGAAGACAATGACATCGTCCAGATACAGCAGCACGGTCTCAAAGTTCTTGTGTCCCAAACAGCACTCCATCATCCTCTGGAACGTCCCCGGGGCGTTACACAATCCGAAGGGCATGTAGTTGAACTCGCAGAGACCCATCGGCGTTGTGAAGGCTGTCTTTTCTTTGTCCGCCTCTGCCACGGGAACCTGCCAATACCCACTGGTGAGATCTAAAGTAGAGAAGTAATTAGCAGACTTTAACGCAGCCAAGGAGTCCTCTATCCTAGGCAGGGGGTATGCGTCCTAATGTGTAATGCGGTTTAATTGCCTATAATCCACACACATCCTCATGGTGCCATCTTTCTTTCTAACGAGGACTAATGGAGCTGCCCAGGGGCTACAGCTGTCTCTCACTACCCCAGCCTCCTTCATCTCTCGCAACATGTCCTTGGCACACTGATAATGAGCTGGGAGTACAGGACGGTATCTTTCTTTTACGGGCGGGTGATCTCCTGTGGGGACGTGATGTTGAATCCCTTTTACCCGCCCGAAATCAAGGGGATGTTTGCTGAATACCCGCTCATACTCGTGAACCACCCTGTAGGCCCCCTGTATCTGGTGAGATGGAGTAGCATCAGTGCCCACATGTAATTCTTGGCACCAATCTTTTGATTGCTCTGCAGAGCCGTTGTCCTCCGCCGACTTGGACATAGCCAAGGGCCCGGGTGCCTGTATCACACTATTATTAATAGTAAACAGCTTGGCAAGTGTGACATATTTAGTTAGGTGGACTTCCTCCTCCCCGCAGTTAAGAACACGTACCGGCACCCTCCCCTTGCGGACGTCAACCACCCCTCTGGCTGTCAGGAGGGTAGGCCTATTCTCCGAATACACAGGTTCTACCAGGGCCTGATAGTCTTTACCCCCGAGACCTATGGCTGCCCGACACCATATTAACATTTCACTCCTGGGGAATATTGCAATGGGGTTCGAATCGGTCAATATCAACAATGACAATTCCTTGGGCCTCCAATTCAACCCGCCCCACCTTAATAGTGACCTCTTTATATCCCACTTGCGGCAGTGGCTGACCATTGCTAGCTATTATGGTGAAATCATCATCAGGGGCACGGGTGATGTCAGTGTCCTCCCAATAACGCCTATAAAGAATGTAGGGCATGGTTGTCACCTGGGAACCGGTGTCCAGCAAAGCGTTCATGGGGATACCGTCGATCACGATGGGAAGAACATGAAGCCCCCCGACGTATTTGGCTCTCCAATTTTGCGGGCCTGGGTGTTCTACTCCTGGGGGTTTGCCCTTTGCCCTAGGGGTTGCTCGTTTAACTGACAGTACCTTGCAAGATGGCCCACCTGATGGCAGCGGCGGCAGATAGGTCATCCATCGTGATGAAAACGATCGTCGTCTCTGCCTCTGGTCGATGGAACCCTCCTTGGTCGTTGCCAGGGGACATCCTCCGGTCTGGAAGCCAGCTGGATCTTCTCCTTGGGGGCCTCCTGTAGGGACTGGACAGTCCGGGCTAGGGCAGCAACGCTCCTGGTCAGTTCCTGTACCTGGAGGCGCAGCCCTGCAGGGGAGTCTTTGTCCAGGATCTGGGCATCGGCCTCGGCGGAGACAGGTGCGTCCGGCGCCAAGTCCTGGTGGTATGTGAGGGATTGCCGCCTGGGAAGTGTGGCATGGCTGGGCTGCCGCTCTGGTAGCGCCTGGATAGCGTTATCTTTAAATTGCGCGAAAGTCAGATCTGGATTCTGCATGGCCAGGAAGTGTAGCTGGGCCCTCTGGTTACTGCACAGGAGCCCCTCGATGAACCGCTCTTTCAGGAGTTTATCTTCATCTTGCATGCTGTTTGGGTCACTTTGCTTGATGGCCCGCAGCGCCTCATGCAGATTAAGGGCATAGTCCCGTAAGCTATCCTGCAGCCGCTGCTTGCACCCATAGAACGTCAATTTAATTTCAGTAGCGGTGCGGGTGTCAAAGGTGGCTTTAAGCTTGGCAAATACTTGTTGCGCAGTTTTCTTGTTTGCAGCGGGCCAGGACTTTACTTCCCTCAATGCCGCTCCAAAGAGTTGGCCGATTATCATATGAACCTTCTGAGGCTCCGTCAAGGGATAAAACTCGAGCAGGCTACAAATCCCTTCTTTAAAGTCAGTTAACGTATGAGCTTCTCCAAAGTATCGTGGGAGCCAGACGGCCCCTGGTAGGTACGGCATAGAGAAGAGCATTATGGCTGCTGTAGCGGCGGCACTATCCCGCTGGTTGGTGGGAGCGGTAAGCCCCGCGGCCTCTAGCGGTGATACCGGGTTTGTGGCTGCGCTTACCGTGGAATCCGGAAGTGCTCCCGAGTCTGCAGCTATGGCCGCCGCCTCCGCTCCTCCGGGATCTGACATGGTCGTTCCTCCCCTTGCTAATCTATCGGGGTCGGGGTTCTCCTTCCGGGGTCGGCGCCTCACCGTGTCTAACGCTCCGCGTGCTTTTCCAGCCGGCTCCACCCACGAAGCTATGGCTCCTCCCTTCACGCTCCAAACGGCGCGGCAATGGCGGATTTTTGGCGGCAAATAGCGGTACACAGTCTTTGCAATAAGTCACAGTTCAATCACAGCTCCAAGGCACACATGACCTGATTCTTCAGGCTTTAGTACAATCGTGTTCGTGACGCCAAGTTGGATCGCCCCCAGACACAGGGCCACAGGTTACTCAGTACCGGTCCTTTCTGTCTCAGTTCTGGGGTTGTCACGGTGGCTGGACCCGGTCGTGACCCTGCTAAGGGGCGTCCAATAAAGGGTGATGGTGCATAGAGCGAGAAATAACGAGGACACAGGGTTCAGTTTCTTTACCTTTTACTGAAAGTTTCAGGATCCTCAATCCAGGGCACTGTCAACAGGGCTGTCTGAGACCAGCCGGTCCGAAGGCACATCCACTAGTGCCTGTGTGTTGTAGTGCTTCCCTGCTGAGCATTCAGGATCGTCCTCACAACTTCTGTTCTCATTCTTTCTAGATCTCTCTCTTCTCCGTCCCCCAGGTATGTTATGGCTAGGACGCACCTTTATGACAGGTAGGCCTGGAGTTATTCTGGAACCCTAGTGTCGCCCCTCTCCCACGATTGCCTCCTATGTCCTTCTTAGGTGGTGTATGGTAGACAGCCAACCTGTAATTAACTGTCCTGCCGCTGTTTGAAGTAATGCGTGGACTGTTACTTCTTCGGTGCTCCGGCCACCGGCTATGCGCCTCAGTAAGATGTTGCCGTTCTCAGGGCACGACTCCTAGTGGCTCTCCTTTGTGCTGATCTCATTTCTCACTGTTCCACAATATCCTTCGCTTTGTGTCTCTTTCTTAGGATACCGCCGCAAGGTAGTAAATAAGCCTTTCACTCCCCCTAGTGGCCGGAGTGTAAAGTGTAGTGTGTGCTTGGTGATACCTGGTCAGTAGAACTCCTTTAGTGCCATCAGACGTACCATCACTCCCCTTAGTGGCAGAGCGACGTTACTGCAACGACCAGATCTCTGGGGCGCTGCAACCCTACTTTGTTTTCTAAATTATTTATTTAAATAATTTAGAAATGCAATGGGACCCATCTATTTTTGATAAACAGCCAATATAAGGCTGACAGCTGGGGGCCGCAGCCCGCAGCTGTCAGATTTACTTGCGTAGGTTAGCACAAAAAGCTCGGACAGCACATAATTTTTTTTAAAAAGTGTGCGCCGGCCAATCACAGCCAGGCAAAGCTTGTTGATTAGCTATGCTGCAGCCTTTCAGGCTACAGAACCCAAAGAGTAGCACAGACTTCCTGGAGAAGTCCGTGTTTCAGGGTACATGCACAGGCACTATGTGTTTGGTATGGACTGCAAAATTTACCTGTCAGGTTCGCCCATCCCTATGCATGACCACTAGTGATGACCGGATCAATCAACAAAGAATCAAGTGCAAGTAAAATTTCTGTAATTTTCATTACCACGTGCTTTGTAATGTTACAACATGGAGTGACCCAAGGTCTGATTATGGCCTGATGTCTAAGCTTTAGTAGAAGAACAGAGAGATAAAGAGCACGATTGCTGAAAATTGAGGCTCTAAGGACCAGACAGCAGGCAGTGTGTGCAAGGCAGCCAGACAGGTGAGCAGTGAGCCTATTATTATTTTATTGTGCTTTTTGCAACTCACTGTGGTCTGGAGAAACACCAACGTGTGGGCATCACGTTATGTTGGCTCAGTGGTTAGCACTTCAGTCTTGCAGCGCTGGAGTCCTGCGTTCAAATTCCACATAGGACAACATCTGCAAGGAGTTTGTATGTTCTCCCCATGTTTGTGGGGGGTTTCCTCCAAGTACTCTGGTTTCCTCCCACATTCCAAAGACATACTGATAGGGAATTTAGATTTTGAGCCCCATCTGGGACAGCGATGATAATGTATGCAAACTATAAAATGCTGCAGAATATGTTAGCGCTATATTAAATTAAAGATTATTATTAAACGGATCGGTCAATTTCATAAATCATAGATCTTCGCGCCAAAGTCGCGTTTCATATGACGCGTTCAGCGCCATTTCTCAGCCAATGAAGGTGGATGCAGAGTGTGGGTAGCGTGATGACATAGGTCTCAGTCCCCACCATCTTAGAGAAGGGCATTACAGTGATTGGCTTGCTTTCAGCGGCGTCACAGGGGCTATAAAGGGGCGTGCACGCCGACCGCCATCTTACTTCTGCCGATCTCAGCATAGGGAGAGGTTGCTGCAGCTTCGTCAGAAGCAGGGATATTGTTAGGGAGGGAATATAAACCCCCAAACCGCTTGTGCTGTAGCGATTTCCACTGTCCAACACCACCTTTTCTTTGCAGGGACAGTGGAGGCTAGATTTCTGTGCATCAGCTCTGTAGCTTATAAGGCTCCCTGATAGCTGCATTGCTGTTTGTACGCCACTGTGCAAACCAACTGCTTTTTTCAAAGCAAAAATCCTGTTGCTTCTTTCTGCACAGTTCTCTTGTTTCTTTGTTTGTCCACACTTTTGTGTGCAGCAGTCCTTTTTACTGCTGGCTGCCATACTTGTCCTGAGATCATTGTAGGGAGATTGTTATCGTAGCACAGTCCATATATATATATATCTGCTAGCCACTGTCTGCCACTGAAGCTGTGTAGTGTAATACAGTGAGCCTGATTTTCCCAGCAGTCTCCCACACCTATAAAGGGAAATTTGTATTGCCACTAAGTGCATCTGCATGAGTCCTGTTTGTGGCATATCTGTCAGCCACTTTCTGACACAGAAACTGTGTAGTGTAATACAGTGGGCCTGATTTTCCCAGCAGTCTTACACACCTATAAAGGGAAATTTCTATTGCCACTAAGTGTATCTGCATCAGTCCTGTTTGTGGCATATCTGCCAGCCACTTTCTGACACAGAAACTGTGTAGTGTAATACAGTGGGCCTGATTTTCCCAGCAGTCTCACACACCTATAAAAGGAGGTTTAAATTCACAACAAGTTAACGTACACCTTCTAACTGGTTTTACAGTACCATATAATGTTTGTTAGTTTGGTTACATTTTTCCAAGAATGAGGAAGTCTGGTGGAAGAGGTCGTGGCCGTGGGCGGTCATTGCCAGCTGCTGGTAATGATGGTAGTGGTGGTGGAGCATCAGGTGGCCGTGGGAAAAGCAATATAATACCTAAGTCTCGAGTTGTTGAGCCAGCATCATCGTCTGGCTACACAAGGCCTCGAAGGCTCCCTTTTCTGCTGGGAGTAGGAAAACCACTTTTAAATCCGGAGCAGCAGGAACAAGTTTTGGCTTTCCTTGCTGACTCTGCCTCTAGCTCTTTCGCCTCCTCTTCAGAAAGTGCAAAATTTAAAAGCAGCGTATCGTCAGTGGATGCTCCCAGTCAGGAACAAGTCGCTTCCTTGTGTCCTTCACCCAGAACAACAGAGAAGGATGTGTCAGGTGACACAACGGATTACTCCATGGAGCTCTTTACACATACTGTGCCTGGGTTAGAAAGGGAAATTGTTAACAGGCCATGCCCATTACAAGATGAATCGGGCATGGAGTGCACAGATGCACAGCCACAGCGAGATTATTATGCTGTTCCATTGACTCAGATTACAACATTGCCCTCGCAGTGTACTGATCCAGAATCTGACCCTGAGGAGACTATGGTGCCCCGTCCCGAACGCTATAGCACCGGCTTACACGGTGACACAGAGAAAGGTGCACAGGATATAGAAGAGGAGATGATAGATGACCCAGTTGTTGACCCTGATTGGTAGCCATTGGGGGAACAGGGTGCCACCGTCAGTAGCTCTGAAGCGGAGGAGGAGGAGCCGCAGCAGGCATCAACATCGCAACAGCTTTCATCTGGCAGGCCCGTATCAATTGTAGGACAGCGTGGCCATCCGGTTAAAGTAGCTCAGTGTGCAATGCCTGAAAAGGTATTCGATAGTAGGAAGAGTGCAGTCTGGCGCAATTTTTTAACCAAGATCCGAATGATCAGTGCAAAGTCATCTGTAAGAAATGCTCAAGGACCTTTAGCAGAGGTCAGAACGTCAAAAATTTAAATACAACTTGCATGCGTAGACATTTAACCACCATGCACTTGCAAGCCTGGACTAACTACCAAACGTCCTGTAACGTTGTTGCACCCGCTCACAATGAAGCTAGTCAGTAACGCTGCATTCCTTCCCTCACTGTAAGCCGACCGTTTACGACACCACCTGCAGCAAATGTGGAGGTATCGTTGCAAGGCCAAAGCAGTCAGGGAATCACCAGGTTCTTGGTAGGAAACACTGTATGTAGGCCAACAGCAAGAATACCATCACCAACCCTCTCTCAGTCTGCCATGTCCACCACCACCCCGCTAGTTCCACCATATGCGGTCCAGCTCACCCTACAAGAGACTCTCATTAGGAAAAGGAAGTATTCATCATCTCATCCGCATACACAGGGTTTGAACGCCCACATTGCCAGACTAATCTCATTAGAGATGATGTCCTACCGGTTAGTTGAAAGCGAAGCTTTCAAAGCCCTGATGGACTACGCAGTACCACGCTACGACCTACCCAGTCGACACTTCTTTGCAAGAAAAGCCCTCCCAGCCCACCACCAGCATGTAAAAGACCGCATTGTCCATGCAATCCGGCAATCTGTCAGTAGAAAGGTGCACCTGACAACAGATGCATGGACCAGTAGGCATGGCCAGGGACGTTACGTGTCCATCACGGCACACTGGGTTAATGTGGTGGATGCAGGGTCCACAAGAGACAGCCATATTGGGACAGTTCTGTCTAGCCCACGGTCTAGGAAACAGTTGGCTGTAGGCGTTCGCCACCCCTCCTCCTCCTCCTCCTCGTCCTCCAGCAGAAGCGAGAGCTCGTCCACAGACCGCAGTCACACGACAACTCCATCCTCAGCTGCCAGTGTTGCACACGAGGTGTCCCATAATGGAACAGCTAGTGGTAAGCGTCAGCAGACTGTATTGGAAATGAAGTGTTTCGGCGACAACAGACACACCGTGGAAGTTCTGTCTGAGTTTTTGCAGCAAGAAACTCAGTCATGGCTGGGCAGTGTACATCTTGAGGCAGGCAAGGTAGTCAGTGATAACGGAAGGAATTTTATGGCTGCCATAGCCCTTTCACACCTGAAACACATTCCTTGCCTGGCTCACACCTTGATCCTGGTGGTGCAGTGCTTCCTGAATAGTTATCAGGGGTTACCCGCCCTGCTCCTGAAGGTGTGAAGACTTTGCTCGCACATCCGCCATTCGCCCGTACACTCCAGCCATATGCAGAACCATCAACGATCTTTGAAGCTTCCCCAGCACCACCTAATAATCGACGTTGCAAGAAGGTGTAACTCCACACAGCACATGCTTCAGAGGCTGTGCGAACAGAGGCTTGTGGGAGGATACACATACACGGGCAGGCAGTTGGATGGCAAACATAGAGTTGTCAGGTGTGCAGTGGTCGAAGCTACAAGACCTGTGTCAAGTCCTTCAGTGTTTTGAGGAATGCACACGGCTGGTTAGTGCAGACGACACCATCATAAGCATGAGCATCCCCCTAATGCGTCTGCTGATGCAAAGTTTGACGCACATAAAGGAGCAGGCGTTTGCAGCCGAGGACGAGGGAAGCCTTGATGACAGTCAGCCATTGTCTGCTCAGGGAAGTCTCCTGGATGAGGTGGCGGACGAAGAGGAGGAGGACGAGGAGGATGATGGGGATGAATATTTTTTGGAGGAGGAAGCTTCTCAGCGGGCAATAGAAACTGGTGGCGTTGCAAGGTCAGGTACAGGGTTTTTGAGGGAGACAAGTGATGTTGATTTGCCAGAAAGTGCTCCTCAACCCAGCACAAGCAGTGAATTGACACCTGGAACATTGGGTCACATGGCGGATTATGCCTTGCGTATCCTAAAAAGGGACCCCCACATTATCAAAATGATGACCGATGACGATTACTGGTTGGCTTGCCTCCTGGATCCACGCTATAAAGTGAAATTGCAAAATATCATGCCACATGAGAACCTTGACCAAATATTGGCAACCAAACAAGCAACTCTTGTAGACCGTTTGATTCAGGCATTCCCAGCACACAGCGCCGGTGATGGTTCTCACACGAGCTGCAGGGGGCACATGGCAGAGGTGTTAGAGGTGCACAAATCAGAAGTGGCGTTGGATAGAGGGGTTTTATGACCAGGTTGTGAAGTGGTTTCGCAATGACCGCAGACAGGACTGGTACTGCAGCATCAATTCAAAGTGACAGGAGACAACATTTGTCCAGTATGGTTAATAACTATTTTTCCTCCCTTATCGATGTTCTCCCTCACATGTCATTCCCATTTGATTACTGGGCATCCAAAATAGACACCTGGCCTGAATTTCGCAGAATATGCATTGCAGGAGCTTGCTTGCCTAGCAGCTAGTGTGCTATCAGAAAGAGTCTTCAGTGCTGCTGGTTCAATACTGACCGAAAAAAGGAGTTATCTGGCTACCCAAAATGTTGATGATCTAACCTTCATTAAAATGAACTAATCATGGATTTCTAATTATTTTGCCCCACCTTTCCCGGCTGACACCTAGCTTTCCAGTAAAAAGGTCTTGCTTTTGGACTGGTCTTACTGACTGTTCCAATTTCTCCATTTGCGGCTGCTGTATGTCCAGCCTGTGCCATTTTTACACCTCCCTAAATGGGCTGACTCCCCCCATGGGGCTGTGGTCACCACTTGGCGCAAGCACCCGTGCGAGTGCCATTTGGCTAAAGAGGTGGGTGTGCCCACTTTTGGGCGACGGCACTGGCACAGGGTCCATCATAGTACAATGAAGTGTCTCTGGCGGTGGTGGTGTGCACCCAACGTCAGACACACCGTTGTAACATGAGGGGCCCTGGGCCAGTACCGCTGGCCATGAGAGAGTGTCCCCCCCAGCTCAAACAGTGCTCTACCACTTGCAAAATTATCTCTCACTGCTCCACCACTGTTTAGTCTATGCGGTTAAATCCTTCAATGGCACTGCCAATACCAATTTGTTGACATGTATGATGCTAGTAAAAATATTCAGGGGCCCTGTTTTACATTTACACCAGTTAATACTTTGCGCCAACTACTAGGGTTGAGTGAAACGGGTCGTTCATTTTCAAAAGTCGCCCTGTGCGGGGTCGGCCATGCGGTACGCGACTTTCGCGCCAAAGTCGCGTTTCAATGACGCGAAAAGCGCCATTTCTCAGCCAATGAAGGTAAACGCAGAGTGTGGGCAGCGTGATGACATAGGTCCTGGTCCCCACCATCTTAGAGAAGGGCATTGCAGTGATTGGCTTGCTGTCTGCGGCGTCACAGGGGCTATAAAGGGGCGTTCCCGCCGACCGCCATGTTACTGCTGCTGATCTGAGCTTAGGGAGAGGTTGCTGCCGCTTCGTCAGAAGCAGGGATAGCGTTAGGCAGGGTCCATTAACCGCCAAACTGCTTGTGCTGTAGCGATTTCCACTGCCCAACACCACCTTCCGTGTGCAGGGACAGTGGAAGCTACATTTTTTTTTTTTTCCCCTCAGCGCTGTAGCTCATTGGGCTGCCCTAGAAGGCTCCCTGATAGCTGCATTGCTGTGTGTACGCCGCTGTGCAAACCGACTGCTTTTTTCAAAGCACAAATCCTCTTGTTCCTTCCTTTCTGCACAGCTATCTTTTTTGTTTGTCCACACTTTTTATTTAATTTGTGCATCAGTCCACTCCTTATTGCTGCCTGCCATACCTGGCTGAGATTACTGCAGGGAGATAGTAATTGTTGGACACTCCCTGTTTTTTTTTTTTTTTGTGGGAGATTAAGATTGACATTTCTGCTAGAGTGCCATCCCTGTGTGTGCCATCTCTCACTCATTGGGCCATAGAAAGCCTATTTATTTTTTTGCTTGATTTGGGTTATAAAATCTACCTGAAAAAATCACTACATCAATCAGTGGGAGAAAAATATTGGCCTCAGGGCTTGTGTGCCACTCTTGACTCCTGTGTGTGCCATCTCTCAGTCAGTGGGCCATAGAAAGCCTATTTATTTTTTTGCTTGATTTGGGTTTTAAAATCTACCTGAAAAAATCACTACATCAATCGGTGGGAGAAAAATGTTGGCCTCAGGGCTTGTGTGCCACTCCTGACTCCTGTGTGCATCATCACTCACTCAGTGGGCCATAGAAAGCCTATTTTTTCTTTTATTTGTTTTCTAAATTCTCCCTGAAAAAATCATTTTATTTTATTTGGTTTCTAAATTCTTCCTGAAAAAATCATTTTATTCTATTATTTTTATTTCCTAAAGTCTTCCTGAAAAAAAAAAAAAAATCAAATCAGTGGGAGATTAATATTGCTCTTTCTGCTTGTGTGCCAGTCTTGACTCCTGGGTGTGCCATCTCTCTCTCTCTCTCCAATTGTGGGCCATAGAAAGCCTATTATTTTTTTAGCTTGATTTGGGTTCCAAAATCTACCTGAAAAAATCATTACATCAATCAGTGGGAGATAAATATTGGCCTCTGGGCTTGTGTGCCACTCCTGACTCCTGTGTGCGTCATCTCTCACTCAGTGGGCCATAGAAAGCCTTTTTTTGTTTTATTTGTTTTCTAAATTCTCCCTGAAAAAATCATTTTTATTTTATTTGGTTTCTAAATTCTTCCTGAAAAAATCATTTTATTCTATTTTTTTTTTCCTAAAGTCTCCCTGAAAAAAAAAAAAAATCAAATCAGTGGGAGATTAATATTGCCCTTTCTGCTTGTGTGCCAGTCTTGACTCCTGGGTGTGCCATCTCTCTCTCTCTCTCCAATTGTGGGCCATAGAAAGCCTATTATTTTTTTAGCTTGATTTGGGTTCCAAAATCTACCTGAAAAAATCATTACATCAATCAGTGGGAGATAAATATTGGCCTCTGGGCTTGTGTGCCACTCCTGACTCCTGTGTGCGTCATCTCTCACTCAGTGGGCCATAGAAAGCCTTTTTTTGTTTTATTTGTTTTCTAAATTCTCCCTGAAAAAATCATTTTATTTTATTTGGTTTCTAAATTCTTCCTGAAAAAATCATTTTATTCTATTTTTTTTTTCCTAAAGTCTCCCTGAAAAAAAAAAAAAAATCAAATCAGTGGTAGATTAATATTTACATTTGTGCTTCAGTGACAGTCCTGCGTGTGTGGCATCTCTCTCATTTGTTGCCACCAACAACAGAGTGTGTAACATTGTGCCTGATTTTCGTTGTGGTCTCACTCACCTGTAAAGGGGTAGCTAAATCATACTGAAGTTATAGCTCACCGTGTAAGTTGTGTGACAGCAACAAATACCGTTAGTTTGGTTACGTTTTTAAAACAATGAGGAAGTCTGGTGGAAGAGGTCGTGGCCGGCGGCGTTCATTGTCAGCTGGTAATGAGGGTAGTGGTAGTGGTGGAGCATCAGCTGGTCGTGGGAAAAAAAATATTGCACCTAAGTCTGGAGCTGTGGAGCCAGGTTCGTCGTCTGGCTACACAAGGCCTCGATCGCTCCCTTTTCTGGGAGTAGGAAAACCGCTTTTAAAGCCAGAGCAGCAAGAGCAAGTTTTGGCTTATCTTGCTAACTCAGCCTCTAGCTCTTTTGCCTCCTCTCGTGAAACTGGTAAATGTCAAAGCAGCGCGTCGTTAGTGGATGTTCACGGTCAGAGACAAGTCGCTTCCTTGTCCTCTTCAGCAAAAACAACAACAGAGAAGAATGCAGCAGGCGACACAACGGGTTACTCCATGGAGCTCTTTACACATACCGTCCCTGGCTTAGAAAGTGAAGCAGTTAACAGTCCATGCCCATTACAAGTTGAATCTGACATGGAGTGCACTAATGCACAGCCACAGCCAGACTACTATGCTGGTCCTTTGACTCAGACCACAACATTGCCCTCGCAGGGTAATGATCAAGAATCAGACCCTGATGAGACTATGTTGCCCCATCACGAACGCTATACCACCGACCAACACGGTGACACAGACGAAGTTGCACACGAGCTACAAGAAGAGGTAATAGATGACCCAGTTCTTGACCCCGATTGGCAGCCATTGGGGGAACAGGGTGCAGGCGGCAGCAGTTCTGAAGTGGAGGAGGAGGGGCCGCAGCAGGCATCAACATCGCAACAGGTTCCATCTGCCGGGCCCATATCTTGCCCAAAACGCGTGGCAAAGCCAAAACCTGCTGGAGGACAGCGTGGCCATCCGGTTAAAGCTCAGTCTGCAATGCCTGAAAAGGTATCCGATGCTAGAAAGAGTGCAGTCTGGCATTTTTTTAAACAACATCCAATTGATCAGCGCAAAGTCATCTGTCAAAAATGTTCAACTACCTTAAGCAGAGGACAGAATCTGAAAAGTCTCAATACAAGTTGCATGCATAGACATTTAACCACCATGCATTTGCAAGCCTGGACTAACTACCAAACGTTCCTTAAGGTTGTAGCACCCTCGGCCAATGAAGCTAGTCAGCAACGCAACATCCCTTCCGGCAGTGTAGGGCCACCATTTTCCGCACCACCTGCAGTATCTGTGCAGGTTTCTTTGCCAGGCCAAAGCAGTCAGGGTCAGGGAATCACCAGTTTCGTAGTAGGAAACACTGCATCTAGGGCACCGGCGGCAACAATACCATCTCCCACCGTCTCTCAGTCTGCCATGTCCACCGGCACCCCCGCTAGTTCCACGATCTCCAGCTCTCCAGTCCAGCTCACCCTACATGAGACTATGGTTAGAAAAAGGAAGTACTTAGCCTCGCATCTGCGTACACAGGGTTTGAACGCACACATAGCTAGACTAATCTCGTTAGAGATGATGCCCTACCGGTTAGTTGAAAGCGAAGCTTTCAAAGCCCTGATGAACTACGCTGTACCACGCTACGAGCTACCCAGTCGACACTTTTTTTCCAGAAAAGCCATCCCAGCCCTCCACCAGCATGTTAAAGAGCGCATTGTCCATGCACTCAGGCAATCTGTGGGCACAAAGGTGCACCTGACAACAGATGCATGGACCAGTAGGCATGGCCAGGGATGTTACGTGTCCATCACGGCACACTGGGTGAATGTTGTGGATGCAGGGTCCACAGGGGACAGCAAGTTTGGGACAGTTCTGCCTAGCCCACGGTCTAGGAAACAGTTGGCTCTAGCCGTTCGCACCCCCTCCTCCTCCTCTTCGTCCTCCTGCAGAAGCGAGAGCTCGTCCACAGACCGCAGTCGCACAACCACTCCATCCGCAGCTGCCACTGTTGCACACCAGGTCTCCCATTATGGGGCAGCTACTGGCAAACGTCAGCAGGCTGTATTGGCTATGAAGTGTTTGGGCGACAACAGACACACTGCGGAAGTTCTGTCCGAGTTCTTGCAGAAAGAAACGCAGTCATGGCTGGGCACTGTAGATCTTGAGGCAGGCAAGGTAGTGAGTGATAACGGAAGGAATTTCATGGCTGCCATCTCCCTTTCCCAACTGAAACACATTCCTTGCCTTGCTCACACCTTAAACCTGGTGGTGCAGTGCTTCCTGAAAAGTTATCCGGGGTTATCCGACCTGCTCCTCAAAGTGCGTGGACTTTGCTCACATATCCGCCGTTCGCCCGTACACTCCAGCCGTATGCAGACCTATCAGCGTTCTTTGAACCTTCCCCAGCATCGCCTAATCATAGACGTTGCAACAAGGTGGAACTCAACACTGCACATGCTTCAGAGACTGTGCGAACAGAGGCGGGCTGTTATGTTTTTGTGGGAGGATACACATACACGGGCAGGCAGTAGGATGGCAGACATGGAGTTGTCAGGTGTGCAGTGGTCGAAGATTCAAGACATGTGTCAAGTCCTTCAGTGTTTTGAGGAATGCACACGGCTGGTTAGTGCAGACAACGCCATAATAAGCATGAGCATCCCCCTAATGCGTCTGCTGATGCAAAGTTTGACGCACATAAAGGATCAGGCGTCTGCAGCCGAGGAAGAGGAAAGCCTTGATGACAGTCAGCCATTGTCTGGCCAGGGCAGTGTACAGGACGAGTTAGCGGGCGAAGAGGAGGAGGAGGACGAGGAGGAGGATGGGGATGATTATATTTTTAATGAGGAAGCTTTTCCGGGGCCACTGGAAATTGGTGGCGCGGCAAGGCCGGGTTCTGGTTTTTGGAGGGACACAAGTGACGTGGATTTGCCTGAAACTGCCCCTCAACCAAGCACAACCGCAGATTTGAGAACTGGAACTTTGGCCCACATGGCGGATTATGCCTTACGTATCCTCAAAAGGGACACACGCATAACTAAAATGATGAACGATGACGATTACTGGTTGGCCTGCCTCCTTGATCCTCGCTATAAAGGCAAATTGCAAAATATAATGCCACATGAGAACTTGGAACTAATATTAGCAACCAAACAATCAACTCTTGTTGACCGTTTGCTTCTGGCATTCCCTGCACACAGCGCCCGTGATCGTTCTCACACGAGCTGCAGGGGCCAGCAGACCAGAGGAGTTAGAGGGGCAGAAATCAGAAGTGGCGTTGGCCAGAGGGTTTTCTGACCAGGTTGTGGAGTGATTTTGCTATGACCGCAGACAGGACAGGTACTGCAGCATCAATTCAAAGTGACAGGAGACAACATTTGTCCAGTATGGTTACAAACTATTTTTCATCCCTTATCGATGTTCTCCCTCAACCGTCATTCCCATTTGATTACTGGGCATCAAAATTAGACACCTGGCCAGAATTGGCAGAATATGCATTGCAGGAGCTTGCTTGCCCGGCAGCTAGTGTCCTATCAGAAAGAGTATTCAGTGCTGCAGGTTCAATACTAACAGAAAAAAGGACTCGTCTGGCTACCCAAAATGTAGATGATCTAACCTTCATTAAAATGAACCACAAGTGGATTTCGAAATCTTTTGCCCCACCTTGCCCGGCTGACACCTAGCTTTCCTATGAAAAGGTCTTGCCTGTGGACTATTCTGAATGCCTTTTCCAATCTCGTAATTTTCTGCACCTGATTGTCCAGCATACGACATGTTTACACCTCACTAAATGGCCAAATTCCCCACACGGGGCCGTGGTATCGACACTTGGCGACAGCACCCGTGAGAGTGCTGTTTGTCTGAAGAGGTGGGTGTGCCCGCTTTTGGTCGACGGCACTGCCACTGGGTCCCTCCTAGTACAATAAAGTGTCTCTGGCGGTGGTGGTGCGCACCCAACGTCAGACAAACCGTTGTAATATGAGGGGCCCTGGGCCTGTACCGCCGGCCACAAGACAGTTCCCCCCCCCCAGCTCAAACAGTGCTCTACCACTTGCAAAATTATCTCACAGCTCCACCAATGTTTAGTCTATGCGCTGACATCCTTCAATGCCTGCCACTGACAATACCATTGTATTGACATTTTTGTTATGTTAGGCCTTCGAAGCCTGTCTGCGGTCACTCCTTCCACTATGCCTCCACTGACCACACCACTGCTGCCCGTGTACCCCTGGAACCAATTTAAAATTGCCTACAGCCATGTGTTATTATTTTAGGCCTTCGATGCCTGTCTGCGGTCACTCCTTACAATATGCCTCCACTGACCACACCACTGCTGCCCGTGTACCCCTGGAACCAATTTAAAATTGCCTACAGCCAGCCCAATTTTTTTATTTTAGGCCTTCGATGCCTGTCTGCGGTCCGTTCTTTCTACTACTACTACACTGACCAGGCCACTGCTGCCCGTGTACCCCTGGAACCAATTTAAAATTGCCTACAGCCATGTGTTATTATTTTAGGCCTTCGATGCCTGTCTGCGGTCACTCCTTCCACTAGGCCTCCAATGACCACACCACTGCTGCCCGTGTACCCCTGGAACCAATTTAAAATTGCCTACAGCCAGCCCAATTTTTTTATTTTAGGCCTTCGATGCCTGTCTGCGGTCACTCCTTCCACTAGGCCTCCACTGACCACACCACTGCTGCCCGTGTACCCCTGGAACCAATTTAAAATTGCCTACAGCCATGTGTTATTATTTTAGGCCTTCGATGCCTGTCTGCGGTCACTCCTTACAATATGCCTCCACTGACCACACCACTGCTGCCCGTGTACCCCTGGAACCAATTTAAAATTGCCTACAGCCAGCCCAATTTTTTTATTTTAGGCCTTCGATGCCTGTCTGCGGTCCGTTCTTTCTACTACTACTACACTGACCAGGCCACTGCTGCCCGTGTACCCCTGGAACCAATTTAAAATTGCCTACAGCCATGTGTTATTATTTTAGGCCTTCGATGCCTCTCTGCGGTCACTCCTTCCACTAGGCCTCCACTGACCACACCACTGCTGCCCGTGTACCCCTGGAACCTAATTATAATTGCATAGAGCATCCTTTTTTTAATAGTAGGCGTACAAAGTCTGTCTGCGGTTCACTATTGAAATTGTCCTCCACTGCCCAGAGCACTGCAGCTTGTGTACCCCTGTAACTTTTTTCTGCTGCAGTGAGCCACATTTTTGGTTTGAGTCCTACTACCTGTGTCTGTCTGCGCCACTCAATTCAGCTGTGTTCCTTTGAAAAAAGCTGAGCGTCAATAGTCTTGTTTTCAGCCTCTAGGAATTTTAAAACTGCATTGGGTGTACAACTTTGGTAGGGCCTACTAACGGTGTCTGCCTCCCCAAGGTGTTCCCCAGGTTTCCTCTCCATTGCTTCAATCTTCATGCTCTCGTTTAGTAGTTGTTGGAAACTACGCTGCATTAGGCCTACAAATTGGGTATGGGGTGTAGAGAGATGGTGTGTTCCACTCCAAGGTGTTCTCCAGGTTGCCTTTCCTGAGCTTCAATCTTCATGCTCTCGTTTAGTAGTTGTTGGAAACTACGCTGCATTAGGCCTACAAATTGGGTATGGGGTGTAGAGAGATGGTGTGTTCCACTCCAAGGTGTTCTCCAGGTTGCCTTTCCTGAGCTTCAATCTTCATGCTCTCGTTTAGTAGTTGTTGGAAACTACGCTGCATTAGGCCTACAAATTGGGTATGGGGTGTAGAGAGATGGTGTGTTCCACTCCAAGGTGTTCTCCAGGTTGCCTTTCCTGAGCTTCAATCTTCATGCTCTCGTTTAGTAGTTGTTGGAAACTACGCTGCATTAGGCCTACAAATTGGGTATGGGGTGTAGAGAGATGGTGTGTTCCACTCCAAGGTGTTCCCCAGGTTTCATCGCCATTGCTTCGATCTTCATGCTCTCGTTTAGTAGTTGTTGGAAACTACGCTGCATTAGGCCTACAAATTGGGTATGGGGTGTAGAGAGATGGTGTGTTCCACTCCAAGGTGTTCCCCAGGTTTCCTCTCCATTGCTTCGATCTTCATGCTCTCGTTTAGTAGTTGTTGGAAACTACGCTGCATTAGGCCTACAAATTGGGTATGGGGTGTAGAGAGATGGTGTGTTCCACTCCAAGGTGTTCCCCAGGTTTCATCGCCATTGGTTCGATCTTCATGCTCTCGTTTAGTAGTTGTTGGAAACTACGCTGCATTAGGCCTACAAATTGGGTATGGGGTGTAGAGAGATGGTGTGTTCCACTCCAAGGTGTTCCCCAGGTTTCCTCTCCATTGCTTCGATCTTCATGCTCTCGTTTAGTAGTTGTTGGAAGCTACGCTGCATTAGGCCTACAAATTGGGTATGGGGTGTAGAGAGATGGTGTGTTCCATTCCAAGGTGTTCTCCAGGTTGCCTTTCCTGAGCTTTGATCTTCATGCTCTCGTTTAGTAGTTGTTGGAAACTACGCTGCATTAGGCCTACAAATTGGGTATGGGGTGTAGAGAGATGGTGTGTTCCACTCCAAGGTGTTCCCCAGGTTTCCTCGCCATTGCTTCGATCTTCATGCTCTCGTTTAGTAGTTGTTGGAAACTACGCTGCATTAGGCCTACAAATTGGGTATGGGGTGTAGAGAGATGGTGTGTTCCACTCCAAGGTGTTCTCCAGGTTGCCTTTCCTGAGCTTCGATCTTCATGCTCTCGTTTAGTAGTTGTTGGAAACTACGCTGCATTAGGCCTACAAATTGGGTATGGGGTGTAGAGAGATGGTGTGTTCCACTCCAAGGTGTTCCCCAGGTTTCCTCTCCATTGCTTCGATCTTCATGCTCTCGTTTAGTAGTTGTAGAAAACTACACTGCATTAGGCCTACAAATTGGGTATTGGCATCATGTTCTCATACACTTTATGCAGTATTAGCCCTCTGTGTCTGTACTGCTACATACTTAGGCAGGTAACTGGTTCATGCAGCTTTACATGAACACCTGAGCCTTACACTATAGCTGGTCCGAATAACTAAAGCAATTGTTACCATCCACCTCTCGTGTCTCCCCTTTTCCCCATAGTTTGTAAGCTTGCGAGCAGGGCCCTCACTCCTCCTGGTATCTGTTTTGAACTGTATTTCTGTTATGCTGTAATGTCTATTGTCTGTACAAGTCCCCTCTATAATTTGTAAAGCGCTGCGGAATATGTTGGCGCTATATAAATAAAATTATTATTATTATTATTATTATTAGAGAGATGGTGTGTTCCACTCCAAGGTGTTCTCCAGGTTGCCTTTCCTGAACTTCTATCTTCAGGCTCTCATTAAATTGTAGTTAAATGGAACAACTGCATTTGGCGTACTAGTTGGTTTGCGGCCTACTATCGGTGTCTGCCACTCCTTGCTGTTCTCCTGGTTTCCTGTCCTGAAATTCCATTTTCAGGCTCTTGTTAAATAGTTGTTAATGTTAGACTGCATTTGGCCTACTAGTTGGGTTGGGGCCTACTATGTCTGCCACTCCTTGCTGTTCTCCTCAACTGAACAAAGCTGGGCCGCCTGTTTACCACGGTTGCCAATTTTGAACTGCATGTCGACTACTTACTGATTTGGGCCTACTCTCTGTGTCAGCCTCTCATTCCAGTTGTCCTCCACTGCAATGCCCCCTGGTTAGTCCTGTGTTACCAATTTTGAACTGCCCACTTTATTCTTTGGGCCTATATCTGTGTTTCCTCCTCATCCTGCCCATTGCCCAGCCAGTGATAGATGAGTCTGCTGGTACATTGAGCCATAACGCAAAATTCCCCGTGCACGCTACACAGCAAGATTGTGACCCTGCTGAAAGTCAGGTTCCTCTTCCCGCATACCATACCACCTTACACGGGGACAAAGAGGAAGGTGCAGATGAAAGTGCAGGTTCCTTCATCAGGTGGGGGGAGGAATACTAGTTGGTGACGTCACTGGCACAGGGCCTCTCATAGTACGCAAAAGTGTTGCTGCCGGTGGGAGGCGCCCCCGCCGTGCAAACACACCGCTGTACTTTGAGGGGCCCTGTGCCAGTGCCAATGCCAACGAGTGGGCCCCCCCTGCTTGCTCAGGATCACAGCACTTGCAAAGTTTAAATACTTACCTCTCCCTGCTCCACTGCCGTGACGTGGTCCAGATTTACTGGGCCCACTAATTACTTGAACCAGCCCTACCCCCCACAACTTTAGCCAAATGACCCCCAATTTCAAATGCCTTCCAATTATTATAAGGTAAATTACGATTGACAAGCTTCTTTAACAAGAATGGATGTTTTTGCCATTAAAATGGGCAGTGTAGGTGTTTTCCTGGCCTCCACTCACTGCCGACTATGCTCCCCCATTGACTTGCATTGGGTTTCGTGTTTCGGGCGATACCCGACTTTTCGCGATAATCGGCCGATTCCACTCGACTCGACTTCTAAGATAGTTGGGTTTCGTGAAACACGGCTCGACTCTAAAAAGGTCAAGGTCGCTCAACCCTACCAACTACCACTGTCTGCAAGTCAGCAGAGGAGCCCACCCCTGTACCTAGGTATGCCACCTGTTTATTTGTGAATTTTTTTTTTGCTAGATATTAACCTCACTATATTATTTTGGCCTACTGTGTCAGACACTCCTTCCAATTGTCCTCCGCTGACCACACCAATGCAGCCTGTGTACCCCTGGAACCTATTTAAACCTGCATCAAGCAAACTTTTTTATTTTAGGCCTAGTAAGTCTGTCTGCGGTCCCTCCTTCCAATTGTCCTCCGCTGACCACACCAATGCTGCCTGTGTACCCCTGTAACCTATTTAAAACTGCGTAGAGTCTACTTTTCTACTTTTTTAATTTTAGGCCTAGTAAGGCTACGTTCACGTTTGCGTCTTGCGACACAGCATCGTCGACGCAACGCACGACGCATTAGGAAAACACAATAAAACGCACCATTTTCGACGCATGCGTTTAACGCATGCGTCGTAAAACGCAGCGTTTTTGGTGCGTTTTTGCTGCGTTTTTGCGCATGAGGAAAAGCCTTATCTAGTGTCTAGACACTAGATAAAGACCACCAATGGATAGAAGAGGGTGGGTGTAATGGAATTTTAGTATATATACCCCGGCATAGATAAATTCCTCCCATTTTGCGTGTTTTCAGCATCAAGATGGAGCGTCCCATGGAGAGTATTTACCTCAATATGGAGCTGGATTTTGCCATTGCTATTGCTTACGCTATCGCCTTTCATGAACAAAGGAAGAGATAAACAATGGAGAAGAAGTCATCGGCGCTTTTGGCTACACCCTATAGTGGAAGTCCGAGAGAGTCGTGGAGCCTACCATTGTTTGTTTGGCGAGCTAAATGACAACCTGGAAAAATATTTTGAGTATACCAGGATGTCTCAAAACAGCTTCAGCTATCTGCTGCTTCTGGTGGAAGGAGCCATTACCAGGCAGGACACACAGCTCCGGAGATCAATTTCCACCAAGGAACGTCTGCTGGTGACTCCACGGTACGTAATGTAGCTATTTGAAGGGCTTTATATGTTCTGCCCTTTTTTTAAATAACCTTTTTTTTGGGGGGGGGGGAGGAGGGATGGAAAATGTAATTTTATTTTATAACAATGTACTTTAATTGAATTTATTTATTTTTCTTCTTGTCAGTTTCCTGGCAACCGGAGAGACCTTGAGATCCCTACATTTCCAGTTTCGGATTGGAGTCTCCACACTTTCGGGTATTATTGCCGACACATGCCGCGCATTGTGGGACAATCTCCGTGAGGAATTTTTACCAATCCCAACAACAGCGTTATGGGAGGCCAACGCCCAAAAATTTGACCAACTGTGTTCTTTCCCTAACTGTATTGGAGCAGTGGATGGGAAGCACATTAGGATTACAAAGCCTGCAAGAAGTGGATCTCTTTTTTTCAATTACAAAAAATACTTTTCCACCGTGCTCATGGCAATTGCTGGTGCGGAATGCAGGTTTCTCGCTGTGGACATTGGAGCGTTTGGCCGTGCAAATGATTCACGGACATTTAAGGAGTCTAATATGGGCCGAAGATTATATGAGAACAATTTTAATTTCCCCCAGCCACGACCTCTTCCCAACACCGAAGGCCCGGCCATGCCATTTGTTGTGGTTGGTGACGAAGCTTTTCAAATGTGTGCCAACCTACTGAAACCGTACTCCAGTCGGGGCTTGGACCACACAAAAAGAATTTTTAATTATAGACTGTCCAGGGCCAGAAGAACTGTGGAGTGCGCCTTTGGAATCCTTGTTTCCAAATGGCGGATTTTAGGATCCGCCATTAATCTAAAAATTGAGACAGTTGATCAGGTGGTGAAGGCTTGTGTGGTTCTCCACCCACAATTATATTATTGCTAAAGAGAGAGTCAACGTGGAACTAGATGAACCCATACCAAACCCATTGCCCGATTACCAAGTTCATCCTCTGAGGACAACTTTGGAAATTGCTCAGATGAGGGATCGATTTGCTTTATATTTTCTTTCAGATGTTGGCCGTGTGTCCTGGCAAGATCAAATGGTTTAATGTAGAAACAGTATTTCATCCTGCTGTAACTGTAACAAAATTTATTGTGTCTTTCCGCTTAAAAAAAAAAATGCTCCCCTATGTTACAATGTTGTTGCCAATAAAAAAAAAGTTTAAAGAAATCCAATGTTCTAGAACCAAATGTGTGTACCACAAAATGTAGTAATGTGAGCACCAGTTACGAAATTGACTCTGACAAAACAACCAAATTGTTCACATAGCCGTGTGTTCCATAGTTTTAAAAGCGAACATGATCGGCTCCCACCTTTGCATATGGAACCTGGCATCATGGAGCGTGATGGCTGAAGCAGGTTTTCTGCCGCTGCATGTGCCGCGGCTGTGTGACAGGCACTACACATGCATGGCGAGGCCAACAAATAGGCCTTGGATGTGCATGTGTTCTGCCTGTCACACAGCCTCGGAACATGTGGCTGCAGATCATAATCCGCACTCCATGAAGCCGGGGCCCATATGCTACTTGTCTGCAAGTGTTTTGCTTGAAAAGGAGGGAGACAATCATGTTCGCTGAACTCTAGTAAGTTAACACTATTGAACTCAGGATGCTGGAATACGTCCAGAGTCAAATAGTGGCGGCACTTGGCCACGTGAACATTGCTACCACCTCACCTGACCAATAACCTCAAGGTGCCGTTACACTAAACGATTAACCAATGATCACGACCAGCAATACGACCTGACCGTGATCGTTGTTAAGTCGTTGTGTGGTTGCTGGAGAGCTGTCACACAGACAGCTCTCCAGCGACCAACAATGACGAAGTCCCCGTGTAACCAGGGTAAACATAGGGTTACTAAGCGCAGGGCCCTTAGTAACCCGATGTTTACCCTGTTTACCATTGTAAATGAAAAAAAAAATTATAAAGTACATACTTACATTCTGGTGTCTGCCACGTCCATCGCTGTCAGCTTCCCGCACTGTGCCAGCCCTAAAGCACAGCACAGCGTTGACGTCAACGGTGTGCTCTGCTTTTACTTTACGGTCGGGACTCATAGTGTCAGTCAGTGCGGGAAGATGACAGCGAGGGACGTGGCAGACCCCGGAATGTAAGTATGTACTGTTTGGTTTTTTTTACTTTTACAATGGTAACCAGGGTAAACATAGGGTTACTAAGTGGCCCTGCGCTTCAGTAACCCGATGTTTACCCTGGTTACCAGTGAAGACATCACTGGATCGGTGTCACACACGCCGATCCAGCGATGACAGCGGGTGATCAGCGACCAAAAAAAGGTCCTGATTAGTGTTGAGCGAAACGGGTCGGCCATATTCAGAAGTCGCCGAATTTTAGCAAAGTCGGGTGTCATGAAACCCGACACGACCCCTGTGTGGGGTCGGCCATGGGGTCGGCCATGAGGTCGGCGATCTTCTGAATCTGGTATCGGAATTCCGATACCGAGTTCCGATATGTTTGCAATATCGGAAATCGGTATCGGAATCCATATTTAAGTGTAAAATAAAGAATTAAAATAAAAAATATTGCTATACTTACCCTCTGACGCGCCCTGGTACTAACCGGCAGCCTTCCTTCCTTAGAATCAGCGCGTGAAGGACCTTAGATGACGTCGCGGCCTGTGATTGGTCGCGCAACCCCCCATGTGACCGCTCACGCGACCAATCACAAGCCGCGACGTCACCGAAGGTCATTTAAGCGCTGATTCTTAGGAAGGGAGGCTGCCGGAAAGAAGCAGGGCGCGTCCGATGGTGAGTATATACCTAATAGGAATATACTGACGCTGTCGGGAATACCCGAAGGAAGGAGCGCCAGTGGCCTTGGCCAGGGGAACATCTGATGGACTGGCTGCCGGTTCTCCAGATGGCGGTGCAAGCCTACTCTCGCTGTGGGATGGCTGGGATGGGTCAGATGGCGATTCACGAAGGACCGCTCCAGAGGGCCGAACAGGCTCGAGGGTGCTGCTGTGTGTTCGGTGAAAACATAAGGAAAACATTAGTATACAAAATATAACATTTCACATTCGCCACCTCCTGTGTATAATATAAAGTTAACATTGCATCACACACTATAAAATTATAATTTTACATAATTGTAAAGGGTCAGTTCGGTCTGTCAGTCCTAACGGTATTAATTCGCTGATTGTTACGGCCAGCTGCCTGTCATGGCTGACGCGACCAATCAGCGCTGGGCACAGTCCTGAATAAAAGGGCCGCTCCTTACTCCCCCCAGTGAATGGCTGTCGCCCACATACTCCCCTCTGTCATCGATAAACACTTACCGGTGGTAACCGTTGCCGCCTGTAAGATGTAACCAAATTGTTACTATTGACACTGCCTATGCCGCATCAATATTAAAAATTGAAAACATTTTGTTTTTAAAAATTACCATGCTATACTTACCCATGGTTGGCGTTTGCAACGGCCGCCATGGTTTACGCTTATCGTTGGAACTGCCATGACGTCACGGTCATGTGACCAAGACGTCATCACAGGTCCTGTGATCAGACCAACCCTGGGAACAGAACCTGCCGTGGACTAGAAGGTCTCCCGTGTCTATTATTTTAACGTTTTATTGGAAACTGTCATAAACAATGCCACTATGAAATATTGCACGTGGCTGGCCAATCTACTATGTGTCTGTGTGCTGTATACTACGTAACTGGGCAATATAATAAATGGCTGGGCAATAAACTACGTGGCTGGGGAATATGCTACGTGAATATGCATGTTGTGCAATACCCGATGTGTGGGAATAGGTACTAATACTTACTGTCGGCGGGCAAGGACTGGTCTCAGGAAATGAAGAATTCTGCTGTACTTGTATGTTGATGTCCTTGCCGCAGCAGCACCACTACGAGTCTGTCCCTCCTTTTTCAGGCCCTGATTGAAACGGTCCTTCATGGAGCGCCATCTGGTCTTCAATTTTTTGACTGTGAAAAAGTCAAACTAAAAAATAAAGGTTGAGAGAAACTTTTTTAATTGATAACTCAACCGTGTGCGATGCCACAAAAGCAGAACACATCACAGACGGTTGTGTATCCTGGCCTGATGGGTCAGAGCGGCATTTCGGCAATACTTACCAAATTTATCTTGGTCCGTGGGTGAAACGCTGTCAAACCCATCCCACAGCGATTTGGCCACCTCAGCCCACATACGTCTCAAAACCACCTGGTCCGCGTGCCGGGGGTCACAGCTGTCCCACAACGGGCCTCGCTCCTGGATAGACGCGACCATGATGTCTATGTCTATGTCATCTTGGTCCCGTTGTGAAACCTAGAATTATTGGAAAACATTAATGTTTGCAATATGAATAAAATGTGGTCTCCCTCCCTCCTCCCCCACCCCCCCCAAAAAAAAAATTTTTTGTAAAAAGTAAGTAAAAAAATTTTTTTTACTAGGTTGTTTGAAAAAAAACTTACTCGCCGTCTTGCCACCACAGCTTGGCCCCGTGGTCGCTGCTCCTGCTGGCTCTGTTCCTCCTCACTTGAAGAAGCCTGGAAAATAGTTTAAAAAAATTTCAGTGACACGTCTACAAATGACACCGAATAGTAAGCAACAGTAGATCATGTACTCACCGGACTCCCCAGCGGTGTGGTGTGGCTCGAGTCGCTGGCCATTGTAACTTGATGAAATTCTGAAATGAAATTTTTTTTATTATTTTACTATGCACAATACAGAGGAACATATAGGAAAATATCCAAAAATCCATACATTAACATTACGACCACAACGAACAGTGCACTCATAGTACAATGCCAACTGAACTAGCGCTGAGCAACAACACCGCCATACACTGAAATAAAAAACAATGGCAGAGACGACAAAATGCCAGAGTATAACAAAAGCATAATACCAGTCCCAGGAAAGATAAGAAAACAATTAAACAACAGACCCTATGTACTAACCCAAAAAGACACAGATTTTTTTGAAAAATTAATTAACGCCATACATTACAATAAAAAAAAATAAATAAAAATAAATAAAAGAGTACGGCTACCTAGGAAGCCCTGAAATTCATCAGAACCTGATTAAAAAAGAAAACATTTCTATTTAAAAAAAAACACATTGGAACAACCGCATGCACGGAACAACACAACAGCACAATAGATTTCAGAAAAAAAAAATAACAACCCAAAAAAAATAAAGGAAAGAAAAGTCAATCCTGGATACACCACCATATTTTACAATAAAACCAACATGGCCGGAGACAATGAAACGCCATCATATAACGCCAGAAATATACATCACAACCAGAATAAAAAAACAACCCCCCAAAAAAAATTGAAAAATAAAAGTCAATCCTGGAAAGACCACCATACTTTACAATAATGAACAAGGCCGGAGACAATGAAACGCCATCATATAAAACGCCATACATCTCACCCAGAATAAAAATACACCAATGACCACAGTGCAGAACATACACAACTTGCAATAAAACAATTTAAAAATAAAACATGTAGAAAATGCGCAGAATCATTCTATACTTACATCTCTAGAAAGCAGATGATGAGGTCTTGTCTCTTTCGTATGCTGCAGGACAAGTGACAAAACAATGCAAACATTTTGTTTATATATGGTGATGTTTTTTCACTGTCTAGACACAGTCTAGACACTTTTTGTGTAATTTTATTTAACGACGCATGCGTCGCACAACGCATGCACGACGCACGCACTTGCGTCCCGTGCGTTGTCAATTGGTTTCAATGGGGATTGTAACGCAATTACGATGCACGGGCGACACAAGTGCGATGCACGCGCTTTTACGACGCTACAAAACTGCAACATGTAGCGTCGCCCGCCCCCCGCCAGGTGCGGCCAAACGACGCATGCGTTGCACAAAAACGCATGACAACGCATGTCCATGCGCCCTCAATGTTAAAGATAAGGGCGCATGATGCATGCATCGTTATGCGTCGACGACGCAAATGTGAACGTAGCCTAAGTCTGTCTGTGGTCCCTCCTTCCAACTGTCCTCCACTGACCACACCAATGCTGCCTGTGTACCCCTGTAACCTATTTAAAACTGCATAGAGCCTACTTTTTTATTTTAGGCCTAGTAAGTCTGTCTGCGGTCCCTCCTTCCAATTGTCCTCCACTGACTACACCAATGCAGCCTGTGTACCACTGGAACCTATTTAAACCTGCATCGAGCCAACTTTTTTATTTTAGGCCTAGTAAGTCTGTCTGTGGTCCCTCCTTCCAATTGTCTTCTGCTGACTACACCAATGCTGCCTGTGTACCCCTGGAGCCTATTTAAACCTGCATCGAGCCAACCTTTTTATTTTAGGCCTAGTAAGTCTGTCTGTGGTCCCTCCTTCCAATTGTCCTCCACTGACTACACCAATGCAGCCTGTGTACCACTGGAACCTATTTAAACCTGCATCGAGCCAACTTTTTTATTTTAGGCCTAGTAAGTCTGTCTGTGGTCCCTCCTTCCAATTGTCTTCCGCTGACTACACCAATACTGCCTGTGTACCCCTGGAACCTATTTAAACCTGCATCGAGCCAACTTTTTAATTTTAGGCCTAGTAAGTCTTTCTGCGGTCTCTCCTTCCAATTGTCCTCCGCTGACCACACCAATGCTGCCTGTGTACCCCTGTAACCTATTTCAAACTGCATAGAGCCTACTTTTTTATTTTAGGTCTAGTAAGTCTGTCTGTGGTCCCTCCTTCCAATTGTCCTCCGCTGACTACACCAATGCTGCCTGTGTACCCCTGTAACCTATTTAAAACTGCATAGAGCCTACTTTTTTTTCCTTTAGACCTAGTAAGTCTGTCTGCGATCCCTCCTTCCAATTGTCCTCCACTGACCACACCAATGCTGCCTGTGTACCCTTGGAACCTATTTAAAACTGCATAGAGCCTACTTTTTTATTTTAGGCCTAGTAAGTCTGTCTGCGGTCTCTCCTTCCAATTGTCCTCCGCTGACCACACCAATGCTGCCTGTGTACCCCTGTAACCTATTTCAAACTGCATAGAGCCTACTTTTTTATTTTAGGTCTAGTAAGTCTGTCTGTGGTCCCTCCTTCCAATTGTCCTCCGCTGACTACACCAATGCTGCCTGTGTACCCCTGTAACATATTTAAAACTGCATAGAGCCTACTTTTTTTATTTTAGGCCTAGGAAGTCTGTCTGCTGTCCCTCCTTCCAATTGTCCTCCGCTGTCTACACCAATGCTGCCTGTGTAGCCCTGGAACCTATTTAAACCTGCATCGAGCCAACTTTTTTATTTTAGGCCTAGTAAATCTGTCTGCGGTCCCTCCTTCCAATTGTCCTCCACTGACCACATCAATGCTGCCTGTGTACCCCTGTAACCTATTTAAAACTGCATAGAGCCTACTTTTTTATTTTAGGCCTAGTAAGTCTGTCTGCGGTCCCTCCTTCCAAATGGCCTCTGCTGACTACACCAATGCTGCCTGTGTACCCCTGTAACCTATTTAAAACTGCATGGAGCCTACTTTTTTTATTTTAAGCCTAGTAAGTCTGTCTGCGGTCCCTCCTTCCAATTGTCCTCCGCTGTCTACACCAATGCTGCCTGTGTACCCCTGGAACCTATTTAAACCTGCATCGAGCCAACTTTTTTATTTTAGGCCTAGTAAGTCAGTCTGCGGTCCCTCCTTCCAATTGTCCTCCACTGACCCCACTGTTATGACCTGGTGGTTAGGAGCACCCGGAATGACCTGATAGTTAAACCTCATACAGGACGAGCTCTGGGATGTGGGAGCTCTGCTGACCGCAAGCCCTAATCCTATCACACACACTAGAAATAGCCGTGGAGCGCTCCTGACCAGACCTAGGCGCCTCGTCACAGCCTAAGAGCTATCTAGCCCTAGAGATAGAAAATAAAGCCTACCTTGCCTCAGAGAAATTCCCCAAAGGTAAAGGAAGCCCCCCACATATATTCACTGTGAGTAAAGATGAAAGTCACAAACGCAGAAATGAAACAAGTTTCAGCAAAGGGAGGCCAGACTTACTAAATAGACAGAGGATAGGAAAGGTAACTTTGCGATCAGCACAAAAACCTACAAAAGACAACGCAGAGTGTGCAAAAAAGACCTCCGCACCGACTCACGGTGCGGAGGGGCCACTCTGCATCCCAGAGCTTCCAGCTAGCAAGACAAAATCATGATAACCAGCTGGACAAGAAAACAGTGAACAAATAATGACTATCAGGAACTTAGCTTCTGCAGGAGAAGGCAGGTCACCAGAGAGATCCAGGAGCGAACTGAACAAATGCAAAAACATTGACAGCTGGCATGGAGTAACGATCTGAGAGGAGTTAAATAGAGCAGCAAACCAAAGGATAAACCATGTCACCTGTGTAAGGAACCTCAGAAGCAGCAGCTTCACTCATAGCCACCAGAGGGAGCCCATAGACAGAACTTGCCGAAGTACCATTCACGACCACAGGAGGGAGTTCGACAACAGAATTCACAACAGTACCCCCCCTTGAGGAGGGGTCACCGAACCCTCACCAGAGCCCCCAGGCCGATCAGGATGAGCCAGATGAAAGGCACGAACAAGATCGGCAGCATGAACATCAGAAGCAAAAACCCAGGAATTATCTTCCTGACCATAACCCTTCCACTTGACCAGGTACTGAAGTTTCCGTCTCGAAACACGAGAATCCAAAATCTTCTCCACCATATACTCCAACTCCCCCTCAACCAACACTGGGGCAGGGGGATCAACGGAGGGAACCATAGGCGCCACGTATCTCCGCAACAACGACCTATGGAACACATTATGGATGGCAAAAGAAGCTGGAAGGTCCAAACGAAATGACACAAGATTAAGAACTTCAGAAATCTTATAAGGCCCAATGAAACGAGGCTTAAACTTAGGAGAGGAAACCTTCATAGGAACGTGACGAGATGACAACCAAACCAAATCCCCAACACGAAGTCGGGGACCAACACAACGCCGGCGGTTAGCGAAACGTTGAGCCTTCTCCTGGGACAAATTGTCCACCACATGAGTCCAAATCTGCTGCAACCTGTCCACCACCGCATCCACACCAGGACAGTCCGAAGGCTCAACCTGCCCTGAAGAGAAACGAGGATGGAAACCAGAATTACAGAAAAAAGGAGAAACTAAAGTAGCCGAGCTGGCCCGATTATTAAGGGTGAACTCAGCCAAAGGCAAGAAGGACACCCAATCATCCTGATCAGCAGAAACATAGCATCTCAGATATGTCTCCAAAGTCTGATTAGTTCATTCGGTTTGGCCATTAGTCTGAGGATGGAAAGCCGAAGAAAAAGACAAATCAATGCCCATCTTAGCGCAAAAGGACCGCCAAAACCTCGAAACAAACTGGGAACCTCTGTCCGAGACGATGTTCTCTGGAATGCCATGCAAACGAACCACATGCTGGAAAAACAATGGCACCAAATCAGAGGAGGAAGGCAATTTAGATAAGGGTACCAAATGGACCATCTTAGAGAAGCGATCACAAACCACCCAAATGACTGACATCCTTTGAGAAACAGGGAGATCAGAAATAAATTCCATGGAAATATGCGTCCAGGGCCTCTTCGTGATCGGCAAGGGTAAAAGCAACCCACTGGCACGAGAACAGCAGGGCTTAGCCCGAGCACAAGTCCCACAGGACTGCACAAAAGAACGCACATCCCGTGACAAAGAAGGCCACCAAAAGGATCTAGCCACCAAATCTCTGGTACCAAAGATTCCAGGATGACCAGCCAACAATGAACAATGAATCTCAGAGATAACTCTACTAGTCCATCTATCAGGGACAAACAGTTTCTCCATAGGACAACGGTCAGGTCTATCAGCCTGAAACTTTTGCAGCACACGCCGCAAATCTGGGGAAATAGCAGACAAAATTACCCCTTCTTTAAGAATACCCGCAGGCTCTGGAACACGCGGAGAGTCAGGCACAAAACTCCTTGACAGGGCGTCAGCCTTCACATTCTTAGATCCCGGAAGATATGAAACCACAAAATCAAAATGGGAGAAAAAGAGCGTCCATCGAGCCTGTCTAGGATTCAACTGTTTGGCAGACTCGAGATAAGCCAAATTCTTGTGATCCGTCAAGACCACCACGCGATGTTTAGCTCCTTCAAGCCAATGTCTCCACTCCTCGAATGCCCACTTCATGGCCAACAACTCCCGATTGCCCACATCATAATTGCGCTCAGCAGGCGAGAATTTTCTAGAAAAGAAGGCACAGGGTTTCATCACCGAGCCATCAGAACTTCTTTGCGACAAAACAGCCCCTGCTCCAATTTCAGAAGCATCAACCTCAACCTGAAAAGGGAGCGAAACATCTGGCTGGCACAACACAGGGGCAGAAGCAAAACGACGCTTCAACTCCTGAAAAGCCTCTACAGCCGCAGAGGACCAATTGACCACATCTACCAAAGAGAAGAAAAAGAGCCACTCTACAAAGAACCGCACACCACAATAAGTAACAATATATAAAGGGTAAACTTTATTGATGCATAATATTAAAAACATCTAAAAACATCCCCACAAAAACCCAAAGACCGGAGACAGTTCCGCAAATGATTTCCCCAAGTTTGGATAATACTAGTGAGTATGGCCAAAAATATTCTTTACAAATCATTAATCTCTCTAACCATGTCCTATCACCACATGAGATATCTGTTCTCTCCAAGGGTCTTACGTTTTCTCCAGTTCAGCAGATGGATAAATTCATCCTGATTAAAGATCTGTTCTTATTCTGTAGGAAAATCATCTTACAAGTTATACATAATAGACCACAACTTATCTCCATTCCCGATCCAACTGAGCAAATGGTCTTCCAGGACCTCATGGACTTACTACGAGAGGGAGAAGATACTGCAGGTAAGCCCAAATTTCCATACAGAAATAGATCTCGCATATCTCTGCCCTTGTTTATTGTTCCTGCTGTTAAGGTCTTTTTTGATATGGTCAAAAGGGATATAGAGGCATTGCCCCCTAGGATCCCGACTGTGGCCAATCTTACACCTCTGGAGAAACATGCACTAGCTCAATTAAAATCGAATAGTGAATTTATCATACGTGAGGCTGACAAAGGGGGTAATATCGTGCTTTGGCCCCATGATCTTTACTTAGAAGAAGCTCAGAAACAGCTCAACAACCCCCGTTTCTATCGCAGACTTCCATCAGACCCCACTGGAGTTTATGTATCCAAATTAAGAACACTAATTGACAGAGCCCTGGATTTGGGTATTATCAGCAAGGGAGAATACGATTTCATCTGGGTCAAGCATCCTGTAGTCTCGACCTTCTATATGCTCCCAAAAGTACACAAAGACATCTGCAGACCGCCTGGACGACCTATTATTTCTACTATAGGTAGTCTTTGTGAAAAGGCTGGAGGAGGCTAATTTGCATATTGCATCCTCAAGCTTGAGAAGGCATATTGCATCCTCAAGCTTGAGGAGGCTAATTTGCATATTCCAGGTGCCTTCTGGGAAAAACAAAGAGTCTCCCTAAGCTAGAAGATCGTTGGGTACAGCCGGGACCAGCTGCTTGGAAAGAATCACCAAACCAGGGATTCAAGCTTGAGGAGGCTAATTTGCATATTCCAGGTGCCTTCTGGGAAAAGCGAAGAGTCTCCCTAAGCTAGAAGATCGTTGGGTACAGCCGGGACCAGCTGCTTGGAAAGAATCACCAAACCAGGGATTCAAGCTTGAGGAGGCTAATTTGCATATTCCAGGTGCCTTCTGGGAAAAGCGAAGAGTCTCCCTAAGCTAGAAGATCGTTGGGTACAGCCGGGACCAGCTGCTTGGAAAGAATCATCAAACCAGGGATTCAAGCTTGAGGAGGCTAATTTGCATATTCCAGGTGCCTTCTGGGAAAAGCGAAGAGTCTCCCTAAGCTAGAAGATCGTTGGGTACAGCCGGGACCAGCTGCTTGGAAAGAATCACCAAACCAGGGATTCAAGCTTGAGGAGGCTAATTTGCATATTCCAGGTGCCTTCTGGGAAAAGCGAAGAGTCTCCCTAAGCTAGAAGATCGTTGGGTACAGCCGGGGCCAGCTGCTTGGAAAGAATCACCAAACCAGGGATTCAAGCTTGAGGTGGCTAATTTGCATATTCCAGGTGCCTTCTGAGAAAGGCGAAGAGTCTCCCTAAGCTAGAAGATCGTTGGGTACAGCCGGGACCAGCTGCTTGGAAAGAATCACCAAACCAGGGATTCAAGCTTGAGGGGGCTAATTTGCATATTCCAGGTGCCTTCTGGGAAAAGCGAAGAGTCTCCCTAAGCTAGAAGATCGTTGGGTACAGCCGGGACCAGCTGCTTGGAAAGAATCACCAAACCAGGGATTCAAGCTTGAGGAGGCTAATTTGCATATTCCAGGTGCCTTCTGGGAAAAGCGAAGAGTCTCCCTAAGCTAGAAGATCGTTGGGTACAGCCGGGACCAGCTGCTTGGAAAGAATCACCAAACCAGGGATTCAAGCTTGAGGAGGCTAATTTGCATATTCCAGGTGCCTTCTGGGAAAAGCGAAGAGTCTCCCTAAGCTAGAAGATCGTTGGGTACAGCCGGGACCAGCTGCTTGGAAAGAATCACCAAACCAGGGATTCAAGCTTGAGGAGGCTAATTTGCATATTCCAGGTGCCTTCTGGGAAAAGCGAAGAGTCTCCCTAAGCTAGAAGATCGTTGGGTACAGCCGGGACCAGCTGCTTGGAAACAATCACCAAACCAGGGATTCAAGCTTGAGGAGGCTAATTTGCATATTCCAGGTGCCTTCTGGGAAAGGCGAAGAGTCTCCCTAAGCTAGAAGATCGTTGGGTACAGCCGGGACCAGCTGCTTGGAAAGAATCACCAAACCAGGGATTCAAGCTTGAGGAGGCTAATTTGCATATTCCAGGTGCCTTCTGGGAAAGGCGAAGAGTCTCCCTAAGCTAGAAGATCGTTGGGAACAGCTGCTTGGAAAGAATCACCAAACCAGGGATTCAAGCTTGAGGAGGCTAATTTGCATATTCCAGGTGCCTTCTGGGAAAAGCGAAGAGTCTCCCTAAGCTAGAAGATCGTTGGGTACAGCCGGGACCAGCTGCTTGGAAAGAATCACCAAACCAGGGATTCAAGCTTGAGGAGGCTAATTTGCATATTCCAGGTGCCTTCTGGGAAAAGCGAAGAGTCTCCCTAAGCTAGAAGATCGTTGGGTACAGCCGGGACCAGCTGCTTGGAAAGAATCACCAAACCAGGGATTCAAGCTTGAGGAGGCTAATTTGCATATTCCAGGTGCCTTCTGGGAAACGCGAAGAGTCTCCCTAAGCTAGAAGATCGTTGGGTACAGCCGGGAACAGCTGCTTGGAAAGAATCACCAAACCAGGGATTCAAGCTTGAGGAGGCTAATTTGCATATTCCAGGTGCCTTCTGGGAAAGGCGAAGAGTCTCCCTAAGCTAGAAGATCGTTGGGAACAGCTGCTTGGAAAGAATCACCAAACCAGGGATTCAAGCTTGAGGAGGCTAATTTGCATATTCCAGGTGCCTTCTGGGAAAAGCGAAGAGTCTCCCTAAGCTAGAAGATCGTTGGGTACAGCCGGGACCAGCTGCTTGGAAAGAATCACCAAACCAGGGATTCAAGCTTGAGGAGGCTAATTTGCATATTCCAGGTGCCTTCTGGGAAAAGCGAAGAGTCTCCCTAAGCTAGAAGATCGTTGGGTACAGCCGGGACCAGCTGCTTGGAAAGAATCACCAAACCAGGGATTCAAGCTTGAGGAGGCTAATTTGCATATTCCAGGTGCCTTCTGGGAAACGCGAAGAGTCTCCCTAAGCTAGAAGATCGTAGGGTACAGCCGGGAACAGCTGCTTGGAAAGAATCACCAAACCAGGGATTCAAGCTTGAGGAGGCTAATTTGCATATTCCAGGTGCCTTCTGGGAAAGGCGAAGAGTCTCCCTAAGCTAGAAGATCGTTGGGTACAGCCGGGACCAGCTGCTTGGAAAGAATCACCAAACCAGGGATTCAAGCTTGAGGAGGCTAATTTGCATATTCCAGGTGCCTTCTGGGAAAAGCGAAGAGTCTCCCTAAGCTAGAAGATCGTTGGGTACAGCCGGGACCAGCTGCTTGGAAAGAATCACCAAACCAGGGATTCAAGCTTGAGGAGGCTAATTTGCATATTCCAGGTGCCTTCTGGGAAAGGCGAAGAGTCTCCCTAAGCTAGAAGATCGTTGGGTACTGCCGGGAACAGCTGCTTGGAAAGAATCACCAAACCAGGGATTCAAGCTTGAGGAGGCTAATTTGCATATTCCAGGTGCCTTCTGGGAAAAGCGAAGAGTCTCCCTAAGCTAGAAGATCGTTGGGTACAGCCGGGACCAGCTGCTTGGAAAGAATCACCAAACCAGGGATTCAAGCTTGAGGAGGCTAATTTGCATATTCCAGGTGCCTTCTGGGAAAAGCGAAGAGTCTCCCTAAGCTAGAAGATCGTTGGGTACAGCCGGGACCAGCTGCTTGGAAAGAATCACCAAACCAGGGATTCAAGCTTGAGGAGGCTAATTTGCATATTCCAGGTGCCTTCTGGGAAAGGCGAAGAGTCTCCCTAAGCTAGAAGATCGTTGGGTACAGACGGGACCAGCTGCTTGGAAAGAATCACCAAACCGCGCGCCTTACGGCGCGCAAATTTTTGCCTGTAGGACATTAATGCAAGAAAGCTTGGCTGAGTAGATTACACAAGAAGGAAAACACACAGCAAGTCAGCAGGATCTAGGAGCAACATGGCAGATGTGACAACCTACATGGTGAGCTGCAGCATGTGCTACATGTTCACAGATCGACCAGAAGAAGAATTAAATTTCACCTGTCAGAAGTGTAGACTAGTGGCCCTGTTAGAAGAAAAGGTGCGGGGTCTGGAAGAAAGAATAGCAACTTTGAAACTCATCAAAGAGAATGAAGACTTTCTAGACAGAACAGAAGCATCTCTACTGGTCACAGAAGGTGAAAAAAGTGTCAGAGAACCTCCAAAAGCAGATGAGTGGAAGCATGTGACCAAAAGAAGCAAGAAGACAATGGAGAAATCACCAACCACACAACTGAAGAACCGATATCAAATCTTTGTAGAGGATGAAGATGGCACACCTAAGGATGAAGCAATACCAGCAAGCAAAAAAGAAAAGGGCACACAGCATCAAGTGACAGCAAAAAGTACAGCCAAGAAGCAACGAAGAGTGGTGGTGGTGGGAGACTCACTACTGAGAGGCACAGAAGCAGCCATCTGCAGACCGGACATAACTGCAAGAGAAGTATGCTGCCTTCCAGGTGCGATGATCAAGGATGTGACCGATAGGATACCAAAGCTCTTCAACTCCAAGGACGTCCACCCATTTCTTCTGATACATGTTGGCACCAATGACACGGCAAGGAAGGACCTACCGACAATCTGCAAAGACTTTGAAGAGTTGGGGAAGAAAGTAAATGAACTGGATGCACAGGTAGTTTTTTCTTCTATCCTTCCAGTAGACGGGCATGGCACCAGGAGATGGAACAGGATCCTTGATGCAAACAACTGGCTAAGACGATGGTGCAGACAACAAGGATTCGGATTCCTGGACCACGGTGTGAATTACTTGTACGATGGACTCCTCGCCAGAGACGGACTACACCTCAACAAACCTGGGAAACACACATTCGCCAGAAGACTCGCTACACTCATCAGGAGGGCGTTAAACTAGAGGAAGAGGGGACGGGAAGAAAAACATTAGACTTGAACAAAGAAGATCCAGGAAAACATACTCAGAAGGGAGGTAAGAACATTTCTAAAACAATCCACAGCGAGGAGATTGGAACAAAACAAAATCCTCTAAACTGCATGCTCGCAAACGCCAGAAGCCTGACAAACAAGATGGAAGAACTAGAAGCAGAAATATCTACAGGTAACTTTGACATAGTGGGAATAACCGAGACATGGTTAGATGAAAGCTATGACTGGGCAGTTAACTTACAGGGTTACAGTCTGTTTAGAAAGGATCGTAAGGAGGAGGGGTTTGTCTCTATGTAAAGTCTTGTCTAAAGTCCACTTTAAGGGAGGATATTAGCGAAGGAAATGAGGATGTCGAGTCCATATGGGTCGAAATTCATGGAGGGAAAAATGGTAACAAAATTCTCATTGGGGTCTGTTACAAACCCCCAAATATAACAGAAACCATGGAAAGTCTACTTCTAAAGCAGATAGATGAAGCTGCAACCCATAATGAGGTCCTGGTTATGGGGGACTTTAACTACCCGGATATTAACTGGGAAACAGAAACCTGTGAAACCCATAAAGGCAACAGGTTTCTGCTAATAACCAAGAAAAATTATCTTTCACAATTGGTGCAGAATCCAACCAGAGGAGCAGCACTTTTAGACCTAATACTATCTAATAGACCTGACAGAATAACAAATCTGCAGGTGGTCGGGCATCTAGGAAATAGCGACCACAATATTGTACAGTTTCACCTGTCTTTCACTAGGGGGACTTGTCAGGGAGTCACAAAAACATTGAACTTTAGGAAGGCAAAGTTTGAACAGCTTAGAGATGCCCTTAATCTGGTAGACTGGGACAATATCCTCCGAAATGAGAATACAGATAATAAATGGGAAATGTTTAAGAACATCCTAAATAGGCAGTGTAAGCGGTTTATACCTTGTGGGAATAAAAGGACTAGAAATAGGAAAAACCCAATGTGGCTAAACAAAGAAGTAAGACAGGCAATTAACAGTAAAAAGAAAGCATTTGCACTACTAAAGCAGGATGGCACCATTGAAGCTCTAAAAAACTATAGGGAGAAAAATACTTTATCTAAAAAACTAATTAAAGCTGCCAAAAAGGAAACAGAGAAGCACATTGCTAAGGAGAGTAAAACTAATCCCAAACTGTTCTTCAACTATATCAATAGTAAAAGAATAAAAACTGAAAATGTAGGCCCCTTAAAAAATAGTGAGGAAAGAATGGTTGTAGATGACGAGGAAAAAGCTAACATATTAAACACCTTCTTCTCCACGGTATTCACGGTGGAAAATGAAATGCTAGGTGAAATCCCAAGAAACAATGAAAACCCTATATTAAGGGTCACCAATCTAACCCAAGAAGAGGTGCGAAACCGGCTAAATAAGATTAAAATAGATAAATCTCCGGGTCCGGATGGCATACACCCACGAGTACTAAGAGAACTAAGTAATGTAATAGATAAACCATTATTTCTTATTTTTAGGGACTCTATAGCGACAGGGTCTGTTCCGCAGGATTGGCGCATAGCAAATGTGGTGCCAATATTCAAAAAGGGCTCTAAAGGTGAACCTGGAAATTATAGGCCAGTAAGTCTAACCTCTATTGTTGGTAAAATATTTGAAGGGTTTCTGAGGGATGTTATTCTGGATTATCTCAATGAGAATAACTGTTTAACTCCATATCAGCATGGGTTTATGAGAAATCGCTCCTGTCAAACCAATCTAATCAGTTTTTATGAAGAGGTAAGCTATAGGCTGGACCACGGTGAGTCATTGGACGTGGTATATCTCGATTTTTCCAAAGCGTTTGATACCGTGCCGCACAAGAGGTTGGTACACAAAATGAAAATGCTTGGTCTGGGGGAAATTGTGTGTAAATGGGTTAGTAACTGGCTTAGTGATAGAAAGCAGAGGGTGGTTATAAATGGTATAGTCTCTAACTGGGTCGCTGTGACCAGTGGGGTACCGCAGGGGTCAGTATTGGGACCTGTTCTCTTCAACATATTCATTAATGATCTGGTAGAAGGTTTACACAGTAAAATATCGATATTTGCAGATGATACAAAACTATGTAAAGCAGTTAATACAAGAGAAGATAGTATTCTGCTACAGATGGATCTGGATAAGTTGGAAACTTGGGCTGAAAGGTGGCAGATGAGGTTTAACAATGATAAATGTAAGGTTATACACATGGGAAGAAGGAATCAATGTCACCATTACACACTGAATGGGAAACCACTGGGTAAATCTGACAGGGAGAAGGACTTGGGGATCCTAGTTAATGATAAACTTACCTGGAGCAGCCAGTGCCAGGCAGCAGCTGCCAAGGCAAACAGGATCATCGGGTGCATTAAAAGAGGTCTGGATACACATGATGAGAGCATTATACTGCCTCTGTACAAATCCCTAGTTAGACCGCACATGGAGTACTGTGTCCAGTTTTGGGCACCGGTGCTCAGGAAGGATATAATGGAACTAGAGAGAGTACAAAGGAGGGCAACAAAATTAATAAAGGGGATGGGAGAACTACAATACCCAGATAGATTAGCGAAATTAGGATTATTTAGTCTAGAAAAAAGACGACTGAGGGGCGATCTTACAGAGTGCTGTGCAAACTGTAAGATTAGCGATCTGTATTGTCCCTGTTAGGACTGGCGGAACGCACCAAGACAGGTGACGAAGATGCGTTCGCAGTCCGGGGTCCACCGTGCAGGTGAGAACCTGCTGCTAGCAATTTGCAGACTCTATAGCGGTACACTAAAGTAAACACGCGTGGGTTAAACCTCACCCAGCGTGAGGAAAGCGATCCTGTTAATTCACAGGACCGCAATACCGCACTAGAGAGCGAGCAAGTGGCCAGCGGACTTAACCCCAGAAGGGATTGAAGCCCGATTAGGCCCTTGCTGGCACAACACCGCAACTGGGTGTGTAGAGAACCTTCAGAAATATAAGCGCACAAGTGCGCGAGCGATGCCGCACTAACGGACGCCACTAACCACCCAGACTTGGGTATGGAAAGCGCAAGGCAGGCGCACGGCGCCGTACTGGCAGGCACAGCTACAGGACGCTGTGATGTGTGTTTAGTGTAGTAGGCTAAGTCGGGCGCTAGATAGCAACCGTACACCTTCCGCGAACAGACATTCAATAGGGAAGGGGTAACCAAGAACGACTTGCACTCACACATACACACATATCAATTGTAAGACAATACTAGCGCATGGCCGTGCGGTCATGCGCAGTTTATATAGCTGCAGCACAGGAAATGGCTACAGAACTTTTGCCCTTCTAGGACCTGCCAAGAGGACCAATGGAATGTGCCGCAGAGCCTGAGCACATGACCCTCGATCTCCAACGGGAGATCTTGCCCTGGGCATGCTCAGTGTGTGCAGATAAGGACTTAGTCCCAGAGAAGTCCGCTCGCTGCTGACCAGAATAGGCTTCAAAGGCAGAAGCTGGAGAAGCAGCAATAACTCTTCTCACAGAGTCAGACTGAGCGAGACGCTGGGATCGACGTCCCTGCTGAGCAGACTCCACTGCGGCTGGAGGGGAATGGGAGACCGCAGCGGAGACGGATCGAGATTCCCCCTGTGCAGCAGAGGAAACTCGACTCCTAACATTACCCCCCCTCCTAGGGCCCCCCCCTCCTTGGGCCTCGCTATGCTCGAAGGCAGCAATGAGCTGTGGGGCCCGAATGTTTTCAGCAGGCTCCCAAGACCTGTCCTCTGGACCATAACCCTTCCAATCCACCAAATAAAACTTTTTGCCGCGTACCACCTTGCACCCCAAAATAGCGTTCACCTCGTAATCGTCCGTAGACGAACCCGATGTCCCGGCAGATGACTCGGAAAACCGGGACATGTATACGGGTTTCAAGAGGGACACATGAAAGGTGTCGGTGATACCCAAGCGTGGAGGAAGAGCCAGGCGGTAGACCACGGGATTAACCTGCTCGAGGACCTTGAATGGGCCCAAGTAGCGAGGAGCAAACTTAGTGGACTCAACTCGCAGCCTGATGTTACGGGCGGAGAGCCACACCAAGTCGCCAGGAGCAAAGGCCGGGGCAGGGCGCCGATGTGCATCGGCGGAGGACCTCATTCTCTCCTTCGAGGCCCGAATGGCATCCTGAGTGCGGTCCCAAATGTCCCGTGCCTCCACTGCCCAGTCTGCCACCCTGTAGTCAGCAGAGGACACGGGCATAGGCACAGGAACCCGCGGATGCTGGCCGTAATTAAGGAGGAAAGGAGTCTGACCGGTGGAATCGGCTACAGCGTTATTAAGGGCGAACTCTGCCCATGGTAATAAAGATGCCCAGTCATCCTGCCTGGCAGAAACAAAATGTCGCAGATATGTGACCAGAGTCTGATTGGCCCTCTCTACCAACCCATTCGTCTCGGGATGATATGCGGAAGAGAGATTTAACTCAATGCTGAGAAGACGACAAAGCTCTCTCCAGAACCGAGACGCAAACTGGGGACCCCGGTCACTGACAATTTTGTCTGGCATGCCGTGTAGGCGGAAGATGTGTCTTATGAACAACGCTGCCAAGGCCCGTGCAGAAGGTAACCGTGGGAGCGGCACCAAGTGCACCATTTTCGAGAAATGATCGGTAATTACCCAAATGACGGTACAGCCGCGAGACTTGGGCAAACCCACTACAAAGTCCATCCCGACCATCTCCCAGGGCCTGTCTGCCACCGGCAAGGGATAGAGTAACCCAGACGGCCGTTGTCGAGGAGACTTATTTTTGGCGCATGAGACACACGCCAGAACGTAATCCCTGACATCTCGCAGCATATGCGGCCACCAGTACGTCCTCGCCAGCAGCTCAGATGTCCTTTTAGTCCCAAAGTGTCCACCCACCCTGGAGGAATGAGCCCAAGAGAGAACCTCCGGTCGCAAATTTATGGGCACAAAAGTCTTGCCTGGAGGCACAGACTCAAGCGACACCGGAGCCACGGTTCTCAAGCTCTCAGAAGGAACAATAAGCCGAGGCTCTCCTTCCTCCTCCTCAGATGACACAACAGAGCGAGAAAGAGCATCAGCTCGAATGTTCTTCTCCCCAGCGACATAATGGAGGGTGAAGTGGAATCGGGAGAAAAATAAGGACCATCTGGCCTGGCGAGAATTTAGCCTCTGGGCTGTTTGCAAATATAGCAAATTTTTATGGTCTGTAAATACTTGAAAGGGAAAACGAGCCCCCTCCAAGAGATGTCTCCACTCAGAGAAAGCCAATTTCATCGCTAGCAACTCCCTGTCCCCGATGGAATAATTCCTCTCCGCTGGTGTGAAGGTCTTGGAGAAGAAAAAGCACGGATGCTTCCGACCTTGAGCATCCTTCTGGAAGAGGACTGCTCCAGCACCAACGGAAGAGGCATCCACCTCCATTATAAACGGCTTATCGACATCGGGACGATGTAGGATGGGAGCGCTAGCAAAATGAGACTTAGTAGAAGAAAAGGCCCTGGAGACCTCTTCAGACCACACTTTGGGATTTGCTCCCTTCTTGGTGAGGGCTACCAAGGGAGCTACCAAAGTTGAGAAATGGGGGATGAACTGGCGGTAATAATTAATGAACCCCATAAAGCGCTGCACCGCTTTAAGTGAATGGGGTTCTTGCCAGTCCATCACAGCCTGTAGTTTGGCAGGATCCATAGCCAATCCTTGGGCAGAGATGATATAGCCCAAGAAAGGTAAAGACTCCTGCTCAAACACACACTTCTCCAACTTTGCGTAAAGAGAGTTTGCCCGTAAGAGGTCGAAGACTCTGCCAACATCTCTCCGGTGGGAGTCAATATCTGGAGAGAAGATGAGAATATCATCCAGATAGACTACGACCGAGGTGGAAAGCATATCCCGGAAGATGTCGTTGACAAAGTCTTGGAAAACGGCTGGGGCATTACAGAGCCCGAAGGGCATCACCAGATACTCATAATGCCCATCTCTGGTGTTAAACGCCGTCTTCCATTCGTCCCCCTCACGAATGCGAATCAGGTTATAAGCTCCCCGCAGGTCTAATTTGGTAAATACCTTAGCTCCCCGTAGCCTATCAAAAAGCTCAGAAATCAGGGGCAGCGGGTACTTATTTTTAACGGTGATGGCGTTAAGACCCCTGTAGTCTATGCAAGGACGCAACTCTCCATTCTTCTTCTGTACGAAGAAGAACCCTGCCCCAGCTGGTGACACTGACTTCCTAATAAATCCTCTTGCCAAATTCTCCTGGATGTATTGGGACATAGCCTCCGTTTCCGGGAGAGAGAGGGGATAGACACGTCCCCGAGGAGGTTCTGCTCCAGGCAAGAGATCTATAGGACAGTCATAGGGACGGTGAGGCGGAAGGGTCTCCGCGGCTTTTTTGGAAAAGACGTCTGCATAAGACCAATAGTGTTTGGGGAGAGTAGAGAGATCTGCGGGTATCTCAGTGGTGGAAACCTGAACGCACTCTTTCACACATCTGCCCTTACAGGATTCACTCCAACCCAATATCCTCCCAGAGGTCCACTCAATATGTGGGGAGTGGAAACGAAGCCAGGGCATTCCCAGCAGAATCTCATCCATTCCCTCGGGAAGGACAAGAAGGGAAATAGTCTCCTGGTGGGATGGGGACATGGCTAACGTGAAAGGGACAGTCTGATGTGTGATCTGTAATGGAAGTGTCGACCCATTCACCACTCTCACGGTTACTGGTTTGGCTAGCATAGCCAGAGGTATTGCGTGGCGCTGAGCAAAAGCAGAAGACATAAAATTTCCCTCTGCTCCTGAATCCACACAAAGCTCTACTGTAAGAGTGGATGTGCCTAACAGGATTGTCCCTTTAAAGGACAATTTTGAGGAAAATGCCGCGGTGTCCAGTGAACCTCCTCCAATGGACACTAGACGCGATCGTTTTCCCGACCGCCGTGGACATTTATTAGCGAAATGTCCCGGTTGCTGGCAATTTTTACATAGCACAGGTACTCGAGCGGTCTGAGACCTAGATCCCGCTCGAGAAACCTCCATGGCCTCATGGGAGTCGGACGCCATAACAGGAGATTCTAGAGGTTTGGCAAAGATGGGAGCCAGCCGAAACCTCTGCCTACACTGGGTCCGCTCCAACCTCCGCTCGTTAAAACGGAGATCGATGCGGGTAGCTATAGTAATAAGCTCCTCCAGTGTGGCGGGAATCTCCCTGGTGGCCAAGGCGTCCTTCACATGATCTGCCAGTCCTTTCCAGAACACCGGAATAAGGACTTTATCCGGCCATTCCAGCTCAGAAGCTAGAGTCCGGAATAGGATGGCAAACTGGCTGACCATGGACGAAGCCTGAGTAATTGCCAACAATTGGAGCGCGATATCGTGGGTGACACGAGGTCCCAGAAAGACCTGCCTCAGAGCGTCCAGGAAGATAGGAGCACTCTGCACCACACGATCACCACGTTCCCAAAGCGGCGTTGCCCACTCCAACGCCCTGCCCGACAAGAGAGATATAATGAATCCCACTTTCGCCCGTTCCGTAGGAAAACGTGCAGCCAGCAGCTCGAGATGTATGGAGCACTGGCTCACGAATCCCCGACATGGCTTACTGTCACCAGCAAACTTGTCTGGAAGCGGGAGACGGGATAAGGTCGGAGCAGGGGTGGCAGCGGACAAACTGGCTGCAGCTGCACTTGCAGCCTGAACAGCGACAGCAGTAACGTCCACAGCTGAGGTTGTGCGCTCGAGAGCCGCCAACCTACCCTCCAGCTGCTGGATGTACTGCTGTAGACGCTGACCGTCTGCCATTTACTAGCCAGACCCTGGCGCTAGTATTATGTTAGGACTGGCGGAACGCACCAAGACAGGTGACGAAGATGCGTTCGCAGTCCGGGGTCCACCGTGCAGGTGAGAACCTGCTGCTAGCAATTTGCAGACTCTATAGCGGTACACTAAAGTAAACACGCGTGGGTTAAACCTCACCCAGCGTGAGGAAAGCGATCCTGTTAATTCACAGGACCGCAATACCGCACTAGAGAGCGAGCAAGTGGCCAGCGGACTTAACCCCAGAAGGGATTGAAGCCCGATTAGGCCCTTGCTGGCACAACACCGCAACTGGGTGTGTAGAGAACCTTCAGAAATATAAGCGCACAAGTGCGCGAGCGATGCCGCACTAACGGACGCCACTAACCACCCAGACTTGGGTATGGAAAGCGCAAGGCAGGCGCACGGCGCCGTACTGGCAGGCACAGCTACAGGACGCTGTGATGTGTGTTTAGTGTAGTAGGCTAAGTCGGGCGCTAGATAGCAACCGTACACCTTCCGCGAACAGACATTCAATAGGGAAGGGGTAACCAAGAACGACTTGCACTCACACATACACACATATCAATTGTAAGACAATACTAGCGCATGGCTGTGCGGTCATGCGCAGTTTATATAGCTGCAGCACAGGAAATGGCTACAGAACTTTTGCCCTTCTAGGACCTGCCAAGAGGACCAATGGAATGTGCCGCAGAGCCTGAGCACATGACCCTCGATCTCCAACGGGAGATCTTGCCCTGGGCATGCTCAGTGTGTGCAGATAAGGACTTAGTCCCAGAGAAGTCCGCTCGCTGCTGACCAGAATAGGCTTCAAAGGCAGAAGCTGGAGAAGCAGCAATAACTCTTCTCACAGAGTCAGACTGAGCGAGACGCTGGGATCGACGTCCCTGCTGAGCAGACTCCACTGCGGCTGGAGGGGAATGGGAGACCGCAGCGGAGACGGATCGAGATTCCCCCTGTGCAGCAGAGGAAACTCGACTCCTAACAGTCCCCCCCTGGGACAAAGTAAAAAAGTTAAAAAAAAAATTTCCACATGTGTAAAAAAAAAAAAAAAAAATTACTAAATAAATAAATTAAAAAAAAAAATATTATTCCCATAAATACATTTCTTTATCTAAAAAAAAAAAAAAACAATAAAAGTACACATATTTAGTATCGCCGCGTCCGTAACGACCCGACCTATAAAACTGTCCCACTAGTTAACCCCTTCAGTGAACACCGTAAGAAAAAAAAAAACGAGCCGAAAAACAACGCTTTATTATCATACCGCCGAACAAAAAGTGGAATAACACGCGATCAAAAAGACGGATATAAATAACCATGATACCTCTGAAAACGACATCTTGTCCCGCAAAAAACGAGCCACGAAAAAGCATAATAAGCAAAAAAATAAAAAAGTTATAGTCCTGAGAATAAAGCGATGTCAAAATAATTATTTTTTCTATAAAATAGCTTTTATCGTATAAAAGCGCCAAAACATAAAAAAATGATATAAATGAGGTATCGCTGTAATCGTACTGACCCAACGAATAAAACTGCTTCATCCACTTTACCAAACGCAGAACGGTATAAACGCCTCCCCCAAAAGAAATTCATGAATAGCTTGTTTTTGGTCATTCTGCCTCACAAAAATCGGAATAAAAAGTGATCAAAAACTGTCACGTGTCCAAAAATGTTACCAATAAAAACGTCAACTCGTCCCGCAAAAAACAAGACCTCACATGACTCTGTGGACCAAAATATGGAAAAATTATAGGTCTCAAAATGTGGAGACGCAAAAACTTTTTTGCCATAAAAAAAAGCGTATTTTAGTGTGTGACGGCTGCCAATCATAAAAATCCGATATAAAAAACGCTATAAAAGTAAATCAAACCCCCCTTCATCACCCCCTTAGTTAGGGAAAAATAATAAAATTAAAAAAATGTATTTATTTCCATTTTCCCATCAGGGTTAGGGCTAGGGTTAGTGTTAGGGCTAGGGTTAGGGCTAGGGTTGGGGCTAGGGTTGGGGCTAGGGTTGGGGCTAGGGTTGGGGTTGGGGCTAGGGTTAGGGTTAGGGCTAGGGTTGGGGCTAGGGTTGGGGCTAGGGTTGGGGTTAGGGCTAGGGTTAGGGCTAGGGTTAGGGTTGGGGCTAGGGTTAGGGTTGGAGCTAAAGTTAGGGTTAGGGTTGGGGCTAAAGTTAGGGTTAGGGTTGGGGCTAAAGTTAGGGTTGGGGCTAAAGTTAGGGTTAAGGTTTGGATTATATTTACGGTTGGGATTAGGGTTCGGATTAGAATTAGGGTGTGTCAGGGTTAGGGGTGTGATTAGGGTTACCGTTGGGATTAGGGTTAGGGGTGTGTTAGGGTTAGGGTTTCAGGTAGAATTGGGGGGTTTCCACTGTTTAGGCACATCAGGGGCTCTCCAAACGCGACATGGCGTCCGATCTCAATTCCAGCCAATTCTGCATTGAAAAAGTAAAACAGTGCTCCTTCACTTCCGAGCTCTCCCGTGCGCCCAAACAGGGGTTTACCCCAACATATGGGGTATCAGCGTACTCAGGACAAATTGGACAACAACTTTTGGGGTCCAAGTTCTCTTGTTATCCTTGGGAAAATAAAAATGTGGGGGGCTAAAAATCATTTTTGTGGGAAAAATAAGATTTTTTTTATTTTTGCTGCTCTGCGTTGTAAACTGCAGTGAAACACTTGGGGGTTCAAAGTTCTCACAACACATCTAGATAGGTTCCTTGTGAGGTCCAGTTTCCAATATGGGGTCACTTGTGGGGGGTTTGTACTGTTTGGGTACATCAGGGGCTCTGCAAATGCAACGTGACACCTGCAGACCAATCCATCTAAGTCTGTATTCCAAATGGCGCTCCTCCCCTTCCGAGCTCTGCCATGCGCCCAAACAGTGCTTCCCCCCACATATGGGGTATCAACGTACTCAGGACAAATTGGACAACAACTTTTGGGGTCCAATTTATCCTGTTACCCTTGTGAAAATACATAACTGGGGGCTAAAAAATCATTTTTGTGAAAAAAAAAGAATTTTTATTTTCACGGCTCTGCGTTATAAACTGTAGTGAAACACTTGGGGTTCAAAGTTCTCAGAACACATCTAGATAAGTTCCTTGGGGGGTCTAGTTTCCAATATGGGGTCACTTGTGGGGGGTTTCTACTGTTTGGGTACATCAGGGGCTCTGCAAATGCAACGTGACGCCTGCAGACCAATCCATCTAAGTCTGTATTCCAAATGGCGCTCCTTCCCTTCCGAGCTCTGCCATGCGCCCAAACAGTGCTTCCCCCCCACAAATGGGGTATCAGCGTACTCAGGACAAATTGGACAACAACTTTTGGGGTCCAATTTATCCTGTTACCCTTGTGAAAATACAAAACTGGGGACTAAAAAATCATTTTTGTGAAAAAAAAAAGAATTTTTATTTTTACGGCTCTGCGTTATAAACTGTAGTGAAACACTTGGGGGCTCAAAGCTCTCAAAACACATCTAGATAAGTTCCTTAGGGGGTCTACTTTCCAAAATGGTGTCACTTTTGGGTGGTTTCAATGTTTAGGCACATCAGGGGCTCTCCAAACGCAACATGGCGTCCCATCTCAATTCCAGTCAATTTTGCATTGAAAAGTCAAATGGCACTCCTTCCCTTCCGAACTCTGCCATGCGCTCAAACAATGGTTTACACCCACATATGGGGTATCAGCGTACTCAGGACAAATTGCACAACAACTTTTGTGGTCTAATTTCTTCTCTTACCCTTGGGAAAATAAAAAATTGGGTGCAAAAAAATCATTTTTGTGAAAAAATATGATTTTTATTTTTACGGCTCTGCATTATAAACTTCTATGAAGCACTTGGTGGGTCAAAGTGCTCACCACACATCTAGATAAGTTCCTTAAGGGGTTTACTTTCCAAAATGGTGTCACTTGTGGGGGGTTTCAATGTTTAGGCACATCAGGGGCTCTCCAAACGCAACATGGCGTCCCATCTCAATTCCAGTCAATTTTGCATTGAAAAGTCAAATGTCGCTCCTTCCCTTCCGAGCTCTGCCATGCGCCCAAACAATGGTTTACACCCACATATGGGGTATCAGCGTACTCAGGACAAATTGCACAACAACTTTTGTGGTCTAATTTCTTCTCTTACCCTTGGGAAAATAAAAAATTGGGGGAAAAAATTCATTTTTGTGAAATAATATGATTTTTTATTTTTACAGCTCTGCATTATAAACTTCTATGAAGCACTTGGTGGGTCAAAGTGCTCACCACACATCTAGATAAGTTCCTTAAGGGGTCTACTTTCCAAAATGGTGTCACTTGTGGGGGTTTCAATGTTTAGGCACATCAGGGGCTCTCCAAACGCAACATGGCGTCCCATCTCAATTACAGTCAATTTTGCATTGAAAAGTCAAATGGCGCTCCTTTCCTTCCGAGCTCTGCCATGCGCCCAAACAGTGGTTTATCCCCACATATGAGGTATCAACGTACTCAGGACAAATTGTACAACAACTTTTGCGGTCCATTTTCTCCTGTTACCCTTGGTAAAATAAAACAAATTGGAGCTGAAATAAATTTTGTGTGAAAAAAAGTTAAATGTTTATTTTTATTTAAACATTCCAAAAATTCCTGTAAAACACATGAAGGGTTAATAAACTTCTTGAATGTGGTTTTGAGCACCTTGAGGGGTGCAGTTTTTAGAATGGTGTCACACTTGGGTATTTTCTATCATATAGACCCCTCAAAATGACTTCAAATGAGATGTGGTCCCTAAAAAAAAATGGTGTTGCAAAAATGAGAAATTGCTAGTCAACTTTTAACCCTTATAACTCCCTAAAAAAAAAAATTTTGGTTCCAAAATTGTGCTGATGTAAAGTAGACATGTGGTAAATGTTACTTATTAAGTATTTTGCATGACATATCTCTGTGATTTAAGGGTATAAAAATTCAAAGTTGGAAAATTGCGAAATTTTCAAAATTTTTGCCAAATTTCTGTTTTTTTCACAAATAAACGCAAGTTATATCGAATAAATTTTACCACTGTCATGAAGCACAATACGTCATGAGAAAACAATGTCAGAATCGCCAAGACCTGTTGAAGCGTTCCAGAGTGATAACCTCATAAAGGGACAGTGGTCAGAATTGTAAAAATTGGCCCGGTCATTAACGTGCAAACCACCCTCGGGGCTTAAGGGGTTAATGAGAATACGTTTAACATCTTTTTGACCCACACATGCTCTTCCTCTTCGGTATGCTTCTTAGATCTCAGCGTCAAGTGTCAAGATGGTCTGTTATCCACTGGATTATACCGAAAACCCACAGCTACCAACAATGTATTGGAATACCACAGCTTCCATCCACTACACACGAAGAGAGGGGTTCCTGTGAGTCAATTTCTACGAATTAGGAGAAACTGTACATCTGATGATGACTTCCGTAAGGAAGCTCGAGATTTGACAGAGAGGTTCAAGAAGAGATCGTATCCAAACAGGTGCATCTCACAAGCATACCAGCGAGCCAACCTCCGGTCACAGGCCTCTCTCTTGGAACCTACACAAAAACCTTCGGACAAGTCTGTTCACTTCATCACAGGCTTTAACACCCATTGGTCCCAGGTAAGACATGTCTTACAGAGGCATTGGGGTATTCTCACAGCGGATCTCTCAACATCATGGATCGTGAGTGAGAAACCACTTATGACTTCTAGGAGAGCGCCCAATCTGAGAGATATCTTAACTAGAAGTCATTACACCAGACCCACTTTACGTCTAAACCGGGGCATCATACTAAAAGGTTCTTTTCCCTGCGGTGATTGCAGTGTATGTTCATACATGCATCCCGTTAGAGAGAAATTTTGTAATCCGACTGACCACACTGAACATCTTCTCAAGTCATATATCAACTGCAAGTCTCAAAATATCATTTACGCCATCATCTGCCCCTGTCCACTGGTTTATGTGGGACAGACGTCCCAAGAATTACGCAGACGTATTCAGAAACATTTCTCCACTATTAATACCGCGTCTGCAGACTCTAAAAAAGGTAAAGAACTTACTACGGTAGCATCACATTTTCTGTCACAACATGCTGGCAGATGTTCTGGTATGAGGGTTGTTGGCCTTGAACAAGTTAAGGGTTCAGGTAGGGGTGGCTCCTTGGAGAACAAGCTTTTACAAATGGAGGCCCGTTGGATTTTTTTGTTACATTCAACCACTCCATGTGGTATAAATGAGGACCTCCTCTTTACGGGATTTCTTGGTTAAAGTAATCACTTTATAACATCCTTCATATGTTCTCTTTTAGGATACTTTAAGACTTATCTTGGTTTTACTACAGTTCCTCATTTCGCTATATGAGTTCAACACCGACTGGATTATAAGCATGAACAAATCTATGGACATTATGATCCGGTTGGATGGTTCTACATCAGACGGAAGATGCCTCACAAATTAAATGCCATGAGAAGATATTTGGTTTATGGACAATTTTTGGAACTCTCTACCATCAATGATACTTGTGGATATTTGTGAACTTTTTATAAGACCAGCTGCAAGTCCTATGTTTATCTATATTCTAACCTATTTCCCTGAGCTATCATGGTCCACTGTAATATTCCCATATTCCTGAACGTTGTGGCCCCATTATTGTTCGGTGGATACATAACCTTTTGGACACCCATGCTTTGTCCTTCTGTTATAGGCTGTCTGCTAGGATATTTCTCATTTTCCTATACCGATATATTAAGTATATACGTCCTGAACGTAGCGGCCACAGGACGGGCCTAGGTATATATACCCTTATGGGTATACTTGCTTCAATTACCTGTGATAGGTCATAAGTGAGAGCAAACCTTTACTCTCTTACATCTGTATGCCAGTAGGTTTGTATATATCGGGTTATTTTATACCCCTCTCTCTTTCCATACTTCAAAGTTCTGTGGACGGCTTCTTTATATATATATATCTCTCTCTTTTGGCCACTTTGTGTGCCACTTTGTTACGTCCCCCTGTGGCTTTGGGTATACAAATGCCTTGATAGATGTTTTCAAAATTTGTGCTATCTTCCATATCCATTACTTGATACAGGTTTTCTATTCTTTTCTGGATTCACTAATATCACCTTTTACTGATGTTGCTATATTTCATAATAAATTCTATTCATCATTTATTTTTCCAGTGTTTCTTCCTTTTTTTAGGTCATTATACATATGCGTCATTATCCTTGTATTTTTATTTGTCACGCAATTTTTTCATTCATTTTTATTTTTATTCATGTCTATTATTATTTTTATTTTTCTTCTCATTATATTTTTCATTATTATTTATTATTCACTTCATTAATTTATTTAGTTTTTATTCATTTTCTAATTTTTTCCTTGTCACATATTATTTTACCTTTTATCTTTTATTTTTTATTTTTTACCTAATATTTTTCATTTTTCACTTATTTATTTTTGTTTTGTTTTCTTAATTCATATTTCCTTTCACAGGTTTCCATATTACTTGTTTCTACTCCAGGAATCATTTGGTCCAAGATGTTTTCCATTATTTTCTCTATTTATTTATATACCTCATTGCGGTCACTCCTGGCCCCTCTATTCGCGTCTATTCAACAGCGCTGTTTATTAGAATATGCGCCGCGCTGAATACTTTTTCGGCGCGTGCGCACTTTGCACCGTTGGCAGGGACGCCTGCTTGTTCTCCAGCTCCTCCTCTCCCTTACACCATTTCCGGTTCCGTCCTCCGGACTTGATTACACGCTTACCCACGCACATTGTAAGGTATTTAAACTTCGTTTGTTTGCTGTTGGTTCACTTTTCCCTGAGGAAGCCGTCCTTGTAACGGCGACACGCGTAGGGTCTCTCCCCACGCTGATCCTGGCCGCCTTTATTCTCCCTGGAGACCTCCCTGATGCCTTTTGGGTCCCATGTTCAGTCCTGAAGACCGGTACCAGTGACCACCTGTTTTCTCACTGGGACCTCTGTGGTTACCGCTATTTCCAGGAGATTCATTTCCTTTTTTTTTGCCTTCTGGATTCTGCACAAACATATATCTACTTTGGCTCGTCTCCTGGTCCGCTCATCTTCAGCTGGCATACAGGTGTAGTTTTCTCCTAGAAAGAGGGCATGTTATTAGGCTCTGATACATGGGCTTATATTCATCTTCATTTATAGCTCACCTCTGTGGCACGCTTTGAGATTCAGGTCACCATATTAGATTATGGTTTATATGTTATCTCTGGTTGGGAGTTATGCTATGTTGACTGCTATCATACAGTCATTGGCTTCATGTATGTTTGGGTTTTTGTGGGGATGTTTTTAGATGTTTTTAATATTATGCATCAATAAAGTTTACCCTTTATATAATGTTACTTATTGTGGTGTGCGGTTCTTTGTAGAGTGGCTCTTTTTCTTCTCTTTGGTACATGTTGTTTGCCACTTCTCCGCACCCCTGGTATACATAGAAGGATTATATTGTAGTGCGCTGACATCTGCTCTTTTGCAATTGACCACATCAGCACCTTTCTTGGTCAAATCAGTCAACGGTTTAGCAATACTGGAAAAATTAGCGATGAAGCGACGATAAAAATTAGCAAAGCCCAGGAACTTCTGCAAGCTCTTCACAGATGTCGGCTGAGTCCAATCGTAAATGGCCTGAACTTTAACAGGGTCCATCTCGATAGTAGAAGGGGAAAAAATGAAACCCAAAAATGAAACCTTCTGAACTCCAAAGAGACACTTTGACCCCTTCACAAACAAGGAATTCGCACGAAGGACCTGGAACACCATTCTGACCTGCTTCACATGAGACTCCCAATCATCCAAAAAGGCCAAAATGTCATCCAAATATACAGTGGGGCAAAAAAGTATTTAGTCAGTCAGCAATAGTGCAAGCTCCACCACTTAAAAAGATGAGAGGCGTCTGTAATTTACATCATAGGTTGACCTCAACTATGGGAGACAAACAGAGAAAAAAAAATCCAGAAAATCACATTGTCTGTTTTTTTTATCATTTTTTTTGCATATTATGGTGGAAAATAAGTATTTGGTCAGAAACAAACAATCAAGATTTCTGGCTCTCACAGACCTGTAACTTCTTCTTTAAGAGTCTCCTCTTTCCTCCACTCATTACCTGTAGTAATGGCACCTGTTTAAACTTGTTATCAGTATAAAAAGACACCTGTGCACACCCTCAAACAGTCTGACTCCAAACTCCACTATGGTGAAGACCAAAGAGCTGTCAAAGGACACCAGAAACAAAATTGTAGCCCTGCACCAGGCTGGGAAGACTGAATCTGCAATAGCCAACCAGCTTGGAGTGAAGAAATCAACAGTGGGAGCAATAATTAGAAAATGGAAGACATACAAGACCACTGATAATCTCCCTCGATCTGGGGCTCCACGCAAAATCCCACCCCGTGGGGTCAGAATGATCACAAGAACGGTGAGCAAACATCCCAGAACCACGCGGGGGGACCTAGTGAATGAACTGCAGAGAGCTGGGACCAATGTAACGAGGCCTACCATAAGTAACACACTACGCCACCATGGACTCAGATCCTGCAGTGCCAGACGTGTCCCACTGCTTAAGCCAGTACATGTCCGGGCCCGTCTGAAGTTTGCTAGAGAGCATTTGGATGATTCAGAGGAGTTTTGGGAGAACGTCCTATGGTCTGATGAAACCAAACTGGAACTGTTTGGTAGAAACACAACTTGTCATGTTTGGAGGAAAAAGAATACTGAGTTGCATCCATCAAACACCATACCTACTGTAAAGCATGGTGGTGGAAACATCATGCTTTGGGGCTGTTTCTCTGCAAAGGGGCCAGGACGACTGATCCGGGTACATGAAAGAATGAATGGGGCCATGTATCGTGAGATTTTGAGTGCAAACCTCCTTCCATCAGCAAGGGCATTGAAGATGTAACGTGGATGGGTCTTTCAACATGACAATGATCCAAAGCACACCGCCAGGGCAACGAAGGAGTGGCTTCGTAAGAAGCATTTCAAGGTCCTGGAGTGGCCTAGCCAGTCTCCAGATCTCAACCCTATAGAAAACCTTTGGAGGGAGTTGAAAGTCCGTGTTGCCAAGCGAAAAGCCAAAAACATCACTGCTCTAGAGGAGATCTACATGGAGTAATGGGCCAACATACCAACAACAGTGTGTGGCAACCTTGTGAAGACTTACAGAAAACATTTGACCTCTGTCATTGCCAACAAAGGATATATTACAAAGTATTGAGATGAAATTTTGTTTCTGACCAAATACTTATTTTCCACCATAATATGCAAATAAAATGTTAAAAAAACAGACAATGTGATTTTCTGGATTTTTTTTTCTCAGTTTGTCTCCCATAGTTGAGGTCTACCTATGATGTAAATTACAGACGCCTCTCATCTTTTTAAGTGGTGGAACTTGCACTATTGCTGACTGACTAAATACTTTTTTGCCCCACCGTACAATCATGAATCTATCCAGGTACTCTCGGAAGATGTCATGCATAAAGAACTGAAACACAGATGGAGCATTAGAAAGCCTGAATGGCATAACCAGGTACTCAAAATGGCCCTCGGGCATATTAAATGCCGTTTTTCATTCATCACCCTGTTTAATTCGCACAAGATTATACGCACCACGCAGATCTATCTTGGTGAACCAACTAGCCCCCTTAATCCGAGCAAATAAATCAGACAGCAGCGGCAAAGGGTACTGAAATTTGACTGTGATCTTATTAAGAAGGCGGTAATCAATACAAGGTCTCAAAGAACCATCCTTCTTGGCCACAAAAAAGAACCCTGCTCCCAATGGTGACGACGACGGACGAATATGACCCTTCTCCAAGGATTCCTTTATAAAACTCCACATAGCGGCGTGCTTTGGCACAGATAAATCAAACAGACGGCCCTTAGGAAACTTACTACCAGGAATCAAATTAATAGCACAGTCGCACAGTCGCAATCCCTATGAGGAGGTAGGGCACCGGATTTGGGCTCTTCAAATACATCCCGGTAATCTGATAAAAACTCAGGGACTTCAGAAGGAGTGGAAGGCGAAATTGACAGAAATGAAACTTTACCATGTACCCCCTGACAACCCCAGCTGGACACAGACATAGATTTCCAATCCAACACTGGATTATGGACCTGTAGCCATGGCAACCCCAAAACGACCACATCATGCAGATTATGCAACACCAAAAAGCGAATATCTTCCTGATGTGCAGGAGCCATGCACATGGTCAATTGAGTCCAGTACTGAGGCTTATTCTTGGCCAAAGGCGTAGCATCAATTCCTCTCAATGGAATAGGATGCTGCAAGGGCTCCAAGAAAAAACCACAGCGCCTGGCAAACTCCAAGTCCATCAAATTCAGGGCAGCGCCTGAATCCACAAATGCCATTACAGAATAGGATGACAGAGAGCAAATCAGAGTAACGGACAAAAGAAATTTAGACTGTACTGTACCAATGGTGGCAGACCTAGCGAACCACATAGTACGCTTAGGACAATCGGAGATAGCATGAGTGGATTCACCACAGTAAAAACACAGCCCATTCCGACATCTGTGTTCTTGCCGTTCAGCTCTGGTCAAAGTCCTATCACACTGCATAGGCTCAGGCCTATGCTCAGAGAATACCGCCAGATGGTGCACAGCTTTGCGCTCACGCATGCGCCGATCGATCTGAATGGCCAAAGACATAGACTCATTCAGACCAGCAGGCGTGGGGAATCCCACCATGACATCCTTAAGGGCTTCAGAAAGACCCTTTCTGAAAATTGCCGCCAGGGCACATTCATTCCACTGAGTAAGCACAGACCACTTTCTAAACTTCTGACAGTACACCTCCTCTTCATCCTGACCCTGACACAAAGCCAGCAAGATTTTCTCTGCCTGATCCACTGAATTTGGTTCATCATAAAGCAATCCAAGCGCCAGAAAAAACGCATCAACATCAAGCAATGCAGGATCTCCTGGCGCAAGGGAAAATGCCCAGTCTTGAGGGTCACCACGCAACAAAGAAATAATGATTTTTACTTGTTGAGCGGGGTCACCAGAGGAGCGGGGTTTCAAAGCTAGAAACAGTTTACAATTATTTTTGAAATTCAAGAACCTAGATCTATCCCCAGAAAATAAGTCAGGAATAGGAATTCTAGGCTCCAACATAGGATTCTGAACCACAAAATCTTGAATGTTTTGTACCCTTGCAGTGAGATGATCCACACAAGAGGACAGACCTTGAATGTCCATATCTACACCTGTGTCCTGAACCACCCAGAGGTCTAGGGGAAAAGAAAGACAAAACACAGTGCAAAGAAAAAAAAATGGTCTCAGAACTTCTCTTATCCCTCTATTGAGATGCATTAATACTTTGGGCCAGCTGTACTGTTATGACCTGGTGGTTAGGAGCACCCGGAATGACCTGATAGTTAAATCTCATACAGGACGAGCTCTGGGATGTGGGAGCTCTGCTGACCGCAAGCCCTAATCCTATCACACACACTAGAAATAGCCGTGGAGCGCTCCTGACCAGACCTAGGCGCCTCGTCACAGCCTAAGAGCTATCTAGCCCTAGAGATAGAAAATAAAGCCTACCTTGCCTCAGAGAAATTCCCCAAAGGTAAAGGAAGCCCCCCACATATATTGACTGTGAGTAAAGATGAAAGTCACAAACACAGAAATGAAACAAGTTTCAGCAAAGGGAGGCCAGACTTACTAAATAGACAGAGGATAGGAAAGGTAACTTTGCGATCAGCACAAAAACCTACAAAAGACCACGCAGAGTGTGCAAAAAAGACCTCCGCACCGACTCACAGTGCGGAGGGGCCACTCTGCATCCCAGAGCTTCCAGCTAGCAAGACAAAATCATGATAACCAGCTGGACAAGAAAACAGTGAACAAATAATGACTATCAGGAACTTAGCTTCTGCAGGAGAAGGCAGGTCACCAGAGAGATCCAGGAGCGAACTGAACAAATGCAAAAACATTGACAGCTGGCATGGAGTAATGATCTGAGAGGAGTTAAATAGAGCAGCCAACCAAAGGATAAACCACGTCACCTGTGTAAGGAACCTCAGAAGCAGCAGCTTCACTCATAGCCACCAGAGGGAGCCCATAGACAGAACTCGCCGAAGTACCATTCACGACCACAGGAGGGAGTTCGACAACAGAATTCACAACACCCCACCAATGCTGCCTGTGTACCCCTGTAACCTATTTCAAACTGCATAGAGCCTACTTTTTTTATTTTAGGCCTAGTAAGTCTGTCTGCGGTCCCTCTTTCCAATTGTCCTCCGCTGACTACACCAATGCTGCCTGTGTACCCCTGTAACCTATTTAAAACTGCACAGAGCCTACTTTTTTATTTTAGGCCTAGTAAGTCTGTCTGCGGTCTCTCGTTCCAATTGTCCTCTGCTGACTACACCAATGCTGCCTGTGTTCCCCTGTAACCTCTTTCAAACTGCATAGAGCCTACTTTTTTATTTTAGGTCTAGTAAGTCTGTCTGTGGTCCCTCCTTCCAATTGTCCTCCGCTGACTACACCAATGCTGCCTATGTACCCCTGTAACCTATTTAAAACTGCATAGAGCCTACTTTTTTTTTATTTTAGGCCTAGTAAGTCTGTCTGCTGTCCCTCCTTCCAATTGTCCTCTGCTGCCTAGACCAATGCTGCCTGTGTAGCCCTGGAACCTATTTAAACCAGCATCGAGCCAACTTTTTTATTTTAGGCCTAGTAAATCTGTCTGCGGTCCCTCCTTCCAATTGTCCTCCACTGACCACACCAATGCTGCCTGTGTACCCCTGGAACCTATTTAAAACTGCATAGAGCCAACTTTTTAATTTTAGGCATAGTAAGTCTGTCTGCGGTCCCTCCTTCCAGTTGTCCTCCACTGACCACACCAATGCTGCCTGTGTACCCCTGTAACCTATTTAAAACTTAATAGAGCCTACTTTTTTATTTTATTTCTAGTAAGTCTGTCTGCGGTCCCTCCTTCCAATTGTCCTACACTGACCACACCAATGCTGCCTGTGTACCCCTGTAACCTATTTAAACCTGCATAGAGCCTCCTTTTTTATTTTAGGCCTAGTAAGTCTGTCTGTGGTCCCTCCTTCCAATTGTCCTCCGCTGACCACACCAATGCTGCCCGTGTAGCCCTGTAACCTTTTTATACTGCATTGAGCCAACTTTATTGTTTAATGCCTACTACCTGTGTCTGTCTGCGCCAATCAATACAGGTGTCCGCCTCTTAAAAAAGCTGAGCTTCAATTGTCAGGTTTTCAGCCTATTCTAATTTGAAAACTGCATTGGGGCTACTAGTTTGGTTGGTGCCTACTAACGGTGTCTGGCGCTCCTTGGTTTTCTCCCGTTTTTTTTGCCTTAGCTTCAATCTTCAGGCTTTCGTCCTATATTTTTAATATTAAACTGCATTTGGCTTACTAGTTTGGTTTGGGCCTACTAATGGTGTCTGCCGCTCCTAGGTGTTCTCCTGGTTTACTTTCCTGAGTTTCAATCTTCAGGCTTTCGGCCTATATTTTTAATATTAAACTGAATTTGGCCTACTAGTTTGGTTGGGCCCCACTAACGGTGTCTGCCACTCCTAGGTGTTCTCCTGGTTTACTTTCCTGAGCTTCTATCTTCAGGCTTTCGGCCTATATTTTTAATATTAAACTGCATTTGGCCTACTAGTTTGGTTGGGGCCTACTAACGGTGTCTGCCGCTCCTAGGTGTTCTCCTTGTTTACCTTCCTGAGCTTCAATCTTCAGGCTTTCGGCCTATATTTTTAATATTACACTGCATTTGGCCTACTAGTTTGGTTGGGGCCCACTAACGGTGTGTGCCGCTCCTAGGTGTTCTCCTGGTTTTTTTGCCTTAGCTTCAATCTTCAGGCTTTCGTTCTATATTTTTAATATTAAACTGCATTTGGCCTACTAGTTTGGTTGGGCCCCAATAACGATGTCTGCCGCTCCTAGGTGTTCTCCTGGTTTACTTTCCTGAGCTTCAATCTTCAGGCTTTCGGCCTTTATTTTTTATATTACACTGCATTTGGCCTACTAGTTTGGTTGGGGCCTACTAACGGTGTCTGCCGCTCCTAGGTGTTTTCCTTGTTTTCTTTCCTGAGCTTCAATCTTCAGGCTTTCGGCCTATATTTTTAATATGAAACTGTATTTGGGCTACTAGTTTGGTTGGGGCCTACTAACGTTGTCTGCCGCTCCTTGGTGTTCTCCTGGTTTGTTTTCCTGAGCTTCGATCTTCAGGCTTTCGGCCTATATTTACAAATTGTTAACTGCATTTGGCCTACTAGTTTGGTTGGGCCTACTAATGGTGTCTGCCGCTCCTTGCTGTTCTCCTCCACTGAACAAAGCAGTGCCACCTGTTTACTACTGTTACCAATTTTGAACTGCATTTAGTCTACATACTGATTTGGGCCTACTCACTGACTCGATCCTAAAAAAGTAAAAGTCGCTCAACCCTAATTATTCAACCCCAATTATCCATTATTAATGCCAGAACATAATAATGAACATTTAGTTTGTGCTGTATAACTTCACTGCAGATAGAATTTCCCCCCAAAATATGTGTAAAATGGCAAAATCAAGTTTCAGACGATCTACTCATCACTATTGACCACCATTCAAATGGTGAAAATAGGGTGATTGTAAGGTTTTTAACAGATGGTCTCCTGATAATCTAGTAGTTATTATATGTATAGTGGCTGTGTTATATTAATACCAAAATTCCATAATAGTAACGCTGTATTGATGTATTAGGTAACAAACTTGCTTAATATGTTTTTTTATGACATTGATAGCCATTAAAAGTTATCATATCTACAAGATTATTATCTTGGTCCTCTTACTGAAAATAACACAACTTATTTCAACTGACTAAGGCTAGGGTCACATTGCGTTTTAGTGTGAGCGCTAACGGACAGCGTTGCACGGCGAAATTAACGCCATTCAATGCGCCCGTTAGCGCTCCCATAGCCCGCAATGTAACCAGCGCATTGCTAGCGCGTGTCCTTTTCGGCACGCGCTAGCGATGTGCCGGTCTTTTGCAGCGCGCCTCGGACGCTGCTTGCAGCGTCCGCGGCGCGCCCGAGGTCCGTTCCCCGCTCTCGCAGATCGGGGATCTGCGAGAGCGGGGACGTTAACGCGACCCCGAAATGCGGCCCCTTAAAAACATTGCGTTAGCGCAATCCGCTAGTGCTAGCGCTAAACGGATTGCCCTAACGCAATGTGACTCTAGCCTAACACAGTACTAAACCATTTTTCTTTTAACTGAAATCTAACAAAATGTATAAAAGTTCATAATGAGATTTTAGTTTTAACTTTTTTTATTCTTACAACAAATATTTTTGTCGTTGAGTTTAGTAAAATAGTTTATCAAATTACTCCATGAAGAAACATAGGAATAGCTTGTTGAAATATGTAGCACTCCTATGACCCTCAACTTTAATCTATTTTGACTCTTCATAGATGAGAATGATTATATAGAATCTGTTGTCTGACAAATTGCTGTTCCACCTACCATGTATTCGTGTTCAACTGACTTCACAGGAGAGGTCAGCTCCTTAATAAGAAACAGAAGCTCAGAAAAAAATGTCATGACAGAATACTTTCATTACTGAACCTCTGATTACAAGTTATGTTACTGAGCAGCTACATTTTGGAGTGACAGAACAAACCGAGAACATGTCCTGTAATATGAAAACATTTAGAAAACAATTCATCTGTAGCATTCATGAAATACGAAATGTATTACATGTAGCTAAGCACTTGGATCATGATGGGAGAGGATATGTGATTTATTTAGGGTGAACTATTATTATCCATGAATCCATGAATAACATTTTGGCAGAAAAACATGCATAAATATTTAAGTGGAGCCACACAATAGTTTCTCTGGCAGGATACTGTATGTGGTTCAACATTCTTACTGTTAAGGGTTTTGAACAGTAGCAGTCATCTGGTGCACCTATTGTATTTGTACTTTACATTTTTAGATTAGACTTTGATTCAGACAGGATATAAGTGTAAGAAAATATAAATAAAACATTTTCTATGCAATATAAAGGGGTGATCATTAGTGATGAGCGAGTGTACTCGTTGCTCTGGGTTTTCCCGAGCATGCTCGGGTGACCTCCGAGTATTTATGACTGCTCGGAAATTTAGTTTTCATCGCGGCAGATGAATGATTTACAGCTACTAGCCTGCTTGAGTACATGTGAAGATTGACTGATTGCTAGGGAATCCCCACATGTAATCAAGCAGGCTAGTAGCTGTAAATCATTCAGCTGCCGCGATGAAAACTAAATCTCCAATCAGTCATTAAAACGCGGAGGTCACCCGAGCATGCTCGGGAAAACCCAAGCAATGAGTGCAAATTCAATTTCTCATGTAGTATTAATCATAGAGGATATACAATAAGTGATAAGCCTGCCAAAAATTACAAGCAGAGTCATCCATACGCACCTTGAAGGCACCAACTGTAGTACCTGATAGTGTACTGTAGTTGTGGTACTCCTACACTCATAAAAGTTCTGCACAGTGGAAAACCTGCCAAAAATACAAGCAGGGTAATCCATGCACCATTAAAGGTGCCAACTGTAGTACGTCATTCAAATATTGTGAACAAAGTGTACTTGTGGTAATCCTACACTCATAAAGGCTTTTCACACAGTACAAAGCCAGGTAAAAATTATAAGCAGGTTACTCCATTGACTCTTGAAGGCAACAACTGTAGGGCTTCAATAAAATATTAAGAAAGTGTAGTTAGTATGTTCCTGCACTCTTATTGCTCTGAACAAAGTGCAAAGCCATGAAAGAATGATAAGAAGGTTAATACAGCAATTCATAGACTTTTCCTAAATATTATTGTTATGAAAGCCATGTTCTTTCTCTTTTTTTTTCTTTCTCTGTTTTGCAAAACCCAGTCATAAAAATTATTGTTCTAATTTATTTTTTTCTTTCTCTTTTCGGCAGATTCCTGGCTACCGGAGAGAGCCTATCATCGGTCCATTTCCAGTTCCAGATAGGAATTTCCACATTTTCTGGGATTATTGCAGACACCTGCAAGGCTTTGCGGGATGTTCTCTATGTGGAATTTATCCCCCTACCCACCACAGAAATCTGGCAGCAAACTGCAAAACATTTTTGGGAAGTTTGTAAGTTCCCCAACTGTTTGGGAGCAGTGGATGGAAAACATATCCAGAGTACTTTAATTATAAAAAAATATTTTTCCATAGTGCTCATGGTGATTGCAGCTGCGGACTGTAGGTTTGTCGCTGTGGACATTGGATCTTTTGGCCATGGCAATGAACCCCAGACATTTAAAAACTCGGACATGGGCCAATGGTTGTATGAGAATCATTTTAATTTCCCCCTGCCATGACCTCTTCCCAACACTGAAGGCCCGCCAATGCTATTTGTTGTGGTTGGGCATGAAGCCTTTCAGATATGTGGAAACCTCCTGAAACCATACTCCAGTTGGGACTTGAACCGTACAAAAAGGATTTTTAATTATAGACTGACCAGGGCATGAAGAACTGTTGACTGTTCCTTTGGTATCCTTGTCTCAAAATGGAGCATTTTAGGGACAGCCATTAATCTGAAAATTGAGACAGTTGTTGATGAGGTGGTCAAGGCGTGTGCGGTTCTGCACAACTATATAATGGCTAAAGAGTGACCCAACATTGAATTAATTAACCTGTTTGTAACCCATTGCCAGAATACCATCATCACCCTCTCAGGACAACAGTTGAAGTTGCCCAAATGATGAATACATTTGCATCCTACTTTGTTTCAGGGAGTAGACATCTGTCCTGGCAAGATGACATGACATAGTGTTCTTGTAATGTTGTGTAATGTTATGTATCTGTAATTATTAAAATGTACTTTAATGTTTGCTGACAATGAAACACCTCTAGTTGAACACTTGTTCCAAGTGCCTTCTATATTACAAACTCTTTTTTTAAAGTTTAATAAGGTGATCACCACTTCACATCTACAGTTTTTATATAATCCACTCGCTGGAACATGCAGATTGCATGAGACAGGGAATGGATTATAACCAAATTGGGTTATGTAATCCATGCTTTACACTACACCTCTACTCTCTGAGGTTAGTGCTATGGTAGGTGTCAATGGATTAGCTCAATCGCCTCTGCAGTCTGCATTTCTATATTTCTATATATTAACTCCTTCATGACCCAGCCTATTTTGACCTTAATGACTGGGCCATTTTTTGCAATTCTGACCAGCGTCCCATTATGAGGTAATAACTCAGGAACACTTCAACAGATTCTAGGATTGTTTTTTCGTGACATATTGGGCTTCATGTTAGTGATAAATTTAGGTCGATAATTTTTGCGTTTATTTGTGAAAATTAACGGAAATTTGGCGAAAATCTTGAAAATTTCACAATTTTCAAATTTTGAATATTTATTCTGTTAAGCCAGAGAGTTATGTGACACAAAATATTTAATAAATAACATTACCCACATGCCTACTTTACATCAGCACAATTTTGGAAACAAATTTTTTTTGTTAGGAAGTTATAAGGGTTAAAATTTGACCAGCGATTTCTCATTTTTACAGCAAAATTTACAAAACCATTTTTTTAAGGAACACCTCACATTTGAAGTCAGTTTGAGGAGTCTATATGTCTGAAAATACCCAAAAGTGACACCATTCTAAAAACTGCACCCCTAAAGGTGCCCAGAACCACATTCAAGAAGTTTATTAACCCTTTCAGGTGTTTCACAGCAGCAGAAGCAACATGGAAGTAAAAAATGAACATTTAACATTTTAGTCACAAAAATTATCTTTTAGGAACAATTTTTTTATTTTACCAAGGGTGAAAGAGGAACTGGACCCCAATAGTTGTGTTCCAATTTGTCCTGAGTACGCAGATACCCCATATGTGGGGTGAACCGCTGTTTGGGCACACAACAGGGCTCGGAAGGGAAGGCGTGCCATTTGACTTTTTGAATGAAAAGTTGGCGCCAATTTTGAGCGGACACCATGTCAAGTTTGGAGAGCCCCTGTGTGCCTAAAGATTGGAGCTCTCCCACAAGTGACCCCATTTTGGAAACTAGACCGCCAAAGGAACTAATCTAGATGCATAGTGAGCACTTTAAACTCCCAGGTGCTTCACAAATTGATCCGTAAAAATGAAAAAGTACTTTCTTTTCACAAAAATGTTCTTTTAGCCTCAATTTTATCATTTTCACATAAGCAACAGGATAAAATGGATCCTAAAATTTGTTGGGCAATTTCTCTTTAGTATACTGATACCTTATATGTTGGGGTAAACCACTGCTTAGGTGCACGGCAGGGCTTGGAAGGGAAGGAGCGCCATTTGACTTTTTGAATCAAAAATTAGCGCCAATTATTAGCGGACATCATGTCGCGTTTGGAGAGCCCGTGTGTGCCTAAACATTGGAGTTCCCTCACAAGTGACCACATTTTGGAAACTAGACCCCCCAAGGAACTTATCTAGATGTGTGGTGAGCACTTTGAACTGCCAAGTGCTTCACAGAAGTTTCTAACGCAGAGCCGTGAAAATAAAAAAATCATTTTTCTTTCCTCAAAAATTATTTTTTTAGCCCACAATTTTTTTTATTTTCTCAAGGGTAACAGGAGAAATTCGACCCTAAAAGTTATTGTCCAGTTTGTCCTGAGTACACTGATACCCCACATGTGGGGGTAAACCACTGCTTGGGCACACGTCGGGGTTCGGAAGGGAGGGAGCACCAGTTGACTTTTTGAACAAAAGATTCGCAGGAATCAATAGCGGTGCTATGCCGCGTTTGGAGACTCTCTGATGTGCCTAAACAGTGGAAACCCCAACACATCCCTAACCACACCCCTAAGTCCAACACACCCCTAACCCTATTCCCAACCCTTACCAAAACCCTAACCCCAACCCACCCCTAACCCTAATCCCAACCATAACCCTAACCACAAGCCTAACCCTAACCCCAACACATCCCTAACCCTAATCTAAACCCTAATTCCAACCCTAACTCTAATTCCAACTCTAAATTCTAATTCCCACGTTGCAGGGTTTGTGTGCTGATTTTTCTGCACCGTTTTGAAAAATCCGCAGGTAAAATGCAGTGCACTTTACCTGCGGATTTGACTTGGATTTCCAGTGTTTTTTTATTTCACCAACAGATTCCTATACAGGAACAGGTGTAAAACGCTGCGGGATCCACACAAAGAATTACAATTACAAAGAAAATACAATGCAGTGTTTCGCACGGTATTTTCCGCATGATGGGCACAACGGATTTGTTTTCCCATAGGTTTACATGGTACTGTAAACGTGATGGAAAACTGCTACAAATCCGCAGGGCCAATTCGCTGCGGATCCGAAGTCAAATCCGCACCATGTGCACAAAGCCTAATTCTAACACTAACCCTAATTCTAACCGTAACCCTAACCCTAATTGCAACCCTAACCCTAATTGCAACCCTAACCCTAACCCTAGTTCTAACCCTAACCCTAGTTCTAACCCTAACTCTAGTGGAAAAATAAAAATAAATATATTTTCTTTATTTTATTTCTTTACTCCCTACCTATGGGGGTGATAAAGAGGGGGTTTATTTACTATTTTTTTTATTTTGATCACTGTGATATGATCTATCACAGTGATTCAAATGAATGAACGAATCTGCTGGCCGGCTGATTCGGCGGGCACACTGTGCATGTGAAAAAAGTTAGTAGTTCCAGCTCCTTTTAAAATTTCCAATTCTTTATTTTTCCATTAAAATTGCAAAGTCCTTGTGCAAAGTGGATGTAGTTACAGTGGATACAGAAAAACAAGCAACGCGTTTCAATCTAATATGATCTTTTTCACAGCTTGAACTCACCCTCATCTGTGAGTCTTTATATATGGCATTACTTCTGTTCTTACATAGTTAATTAGTCCACCTGGTGATGAACAAAAAAAAAATGCTCCCAATTGATTTCAATGGACATTTGTCAAACATTTATACTGCACAATATTTAAAAGAAAAAAAAAAAAAAAAAAAAAAATATATATATATATATATATACATATATATATATATATATATATATATATATATATATATAAAAACAACACAGTACAAAAACAGCAATAAAAATTTTACAAATAGTGATACAACAGCTCATTTTTCCTATTGAGGCCTTTTGGATGTCTCGTATGCAAATTGTAAATCCAATAGGCTTCTTTAGTCACAAGACGTCTTTTTGTGTCTCCTCCGCGCAATGGTTTTTCTAACCTGTTCTATTCCTTGAACCTTCATTGCGGACAAATTTCCTGCATGAAATGTAATAAAATGTTTGGTTAGTAATATTTCTATTACTATTACTACCTTTCAAGGTGTCCCTTATATGTTCAGATATGCGCGTTTTCAATTTTCTAGTGGTGCAGCCTATGTAAGTCAAATTGCACAAAGCACAATCTATTTTATATACAACATTAGTAGTGTGGCAATTTATAAATTGTCTTATATCATAAACTGTGTCATTTAAGTTATCAGAAAATGTTTTATCTGTACGCGCATGTTCACACGTGCTGCACGATGTTATGCCACACCTATAGAAACCCTTTGTTTCCAGTCATGTAGAAGATTTAGTGTCAGAGCAAAACAAACCTGGGGAGACTAAATTCCCCACAGTAGGAGCCCTCCTTGAAACAACATTTATACCTTCCTCTAATATATTCAACAATGTGGTGTCTCCATATAAGATCGGTAAACGTTTATTAATTATTTGTTTTATTTCATTAAACTGCGGGCTATACTGTAGGCAAATAAATGGTTTCTTATTATGTCTATCTCTTAAATTATGTTTTTTTGGTGCTAACATTGCTTCTCTTTCTTTTCACTGACTATTTTTTCTGCCCTTTTCAGAGCCCATTTAGGGTATTTTCTTGCTATTAATTTATTCTCTAATTCTCTGAATTCTCTGTTTCTGTCCTCTATTCTACTGCAGTTTCTTTTTAATCTCGTGTATTCCCCTACAGGTATTGATTAAATTGTATGTTTAGGGTGGCTGCTGGTAGCATGTAGGACCGTGTTCCCACTGATAGGTTTCTTGTGCGTTTTACTAACAATGGCTTGTTCCTGCTTCCCCACCAATTCCAAATCCAAAAAGGAAATCTGTGTGAATTGCAGGTTAAATCCATTATCATTCATGTACCCAACAAAGTTCAGTATGGCAGATACATCTCCCCCCCCATATAATGAGCAGGTCATCGATGTATCTGCCATACCAAACAATATGACCCGAATGAGGATTATTTTCAGGGTAAATAAATTTGCTTTCCCAAAAAGCCATGGTGAGATTGGCTAAAGATGGGGAGTATTTCGCTCCCATAGGGACGCCCGTTTTTGCTAGAATATGTCACCATCAAAAGAGAAAACATTATGGGTCAACAAAAAGAAAACCACTTGATACAAAAAATGTTTTAAATCTTCCGAATAATTACTATATTTTTCCACGTGAAATTCCAACGCCTTCATGGCCAGTTCGTGTGGAATACAAGTATATAAGGAGATGACATCAAAGCAAAGCCATGTATAATGACCTTGCATTATTTTTTTGGAAAAGGTTTTTGATATATCCTGGGAGCCTCCGTACCAATGGCTGTAACAATGTATCCACCCACTCACATAAGTGCTCGTTCATGGATTCCCAAACCAGAAACTATCGGTCTCATGGGGGGGATGCCGCTACCTTTATGCACTTTTGGATGCCCATTCATAATGGGCAATTTTGGGTATGGTGTTTTTAGGTAATCAGCTTGTTTTCTACTTATAACCCCCAAGTTTAGACCTTCTTGAATGATTACATCAATGTCATTATCAAAAGATTTAATAGAACGCCTCGTTATTTTTTAATACGTCTCTGTGTCTGACAATAATTCACACATCTTCTGTCCATAATCCTCAGCATTAAGCACAACAATGGATCCTACTTTGTCGCTTTTTTTAATTATTATTTCGTCATTCTTTTTTAGAGTTTGTAAGGCATCCCTCAGTTTCTTAGATAAATTATTTTTATTTTTATTTCTGCCTCTTTGTTTTTCTTTCAGATCTTTTAAGTCATTTTCAATGATTTTTTGAAATTTATCCATATTGTTCGTTCTACTTTGTATGGGATAAAAATATGTTTTTTTAGTTGTAAACTGTTCTGCTTGATTGATAACATCCTTTTCTTCTTGACCAGACAGTTCCTGAAAACAAATAAGCGCCAATTGTTCATTATAATCCATATTTTCATATTCATTTAGAGTTGATTTTTCTTCTTTATTCTCTTGATTGCAATCCTCTTTCCAAAAATGTTTTTTTATGGTTAGATTGTGAATAAATTTATTTATGTCCAATATAGTATCAAACAAATTAAATTCAACACAACATCCGGCACAAAATTCAAACCTAATGAGAGAACTTTTATTTGATCCTTTGTTAGTTCACATGCAGAAAGATTAATCACATTTAATATTTTAGTTTCCTTTTGTAAAATTTTTTATTGCTATGTTTTTGTATGGTGTTGTTTATATATATATATATATATATATATATATATATATTAATATTGTGCAGTATAAATGTTTGACAAATGTCCAATGAAATCAAATGGGGGCTTTTTTTTTTGCTCATCACCAGGTGGACTAATTAACTATGTAAGAACAGAAGTAATGCAATATATAAAGACTCACAGATGAGGGTGAGTTCAAGCTGTGAAAAAGATCATATTAGATCGAAATGCGTTGCTTGTTTTTCTGTATCCACTGTAACTACATCCACTTTGCACAAGGACTTTGCAATTTTAATGGAAAAATAAAGAATTGGAAATTTTAAAAGGAGCTGGAACTACTAACTTTTTTCACATATTGGATTGAAGACACGTTGGGTCAGGATGGGTTCCGTGCACCTGTGAAGCAAATCGGTGAGCTGGCTGAGGCTTCGCCTCATATCTATTTATTTACTTTACACTGTGCATGTGCCCGCCATTTTGGAAGATGGCGGCGCCAATGCAGAAGACAAACGGACACCGGGAGGGACACCTGAGGTCGGTAAGTATGAGGGGGTGGGATCGGAGCATGGGGGGTGGGATCGGAGCATGGGGGGAGCGGACAGGAGGATGGAGGGGAGCAAAGGACAGGATGGAGGACAGGGACAGATCAGGGTTTCCAATCATGGCCGATGATATTGCAGCATCGGCCATGGCTGGATTGTAATATTTCACCAATTTTCATTGGTGAAATATTACTATTGCTCTGATTGAAAGTGAAACTGAAACATCAATTTCAACAGCCAATCACAGCGATCGTAGCCATGGGGGGGGGGCAAGCCACCCCCACTGTGCTCAAGTACCACTCCCCCTGTCCCTGCAGGTCAGGTGAAAATACGGTTAACTCTTTCACTTAATCTGCAGGAACGCAATCCTGCCATTATGCCACATAGGCATCACAGGTCAGATTGGCACCGACTTTCATGACGCCTACATGGCATCACAGGTCAGGAAGGGGTTAATGCAGACTGAAGAGATGATGGAGCTAATCCACCTCATATCTTTAGTCACCTGCTCATATCTCAGAACTAGTGCACTCATGAAAAAACTGCATCCTGAGGACACTAGTGCTGACACCTGGGCAGGTGAGCATTATTGACCCCTGACCTTTTTTGCTATTTTTACATTTATATTTGGAGGATTTTCAGTCCTCTTTGTGTTTTTGCAACCTCACAGCTCCATTACACACGCAAGAAGCAAAGCTGCTGTGTAAAGCAAATAAAAAAGAGGAGCAGTAGATTTTGTGTCATGGAGCTATGAGGTGGCAAAACCACAGTGTGTACATGGCGACATGTGTGTTGGCGGCGCACAGCATGTGTTGCCGGTGACGAAAGAGACAAAGATCAAGCAGTGATGGGGGAAAAACACAAATTTATCTACAAAAAAAATAACTTTTACAAACCAATGAGGGGGAAATGTTATGGACCTGGGGGTGTTGAGCTGGGAGAATTGGCTATGGGTGGACGATGAAGGGGTTCCAGGGGATGGGGTAACTAAACTTGTTGGGTCTGGGAAGTCAAGGTTGGAAGACACATTAGGAGTGGAAACATGGGACGGGAGAGACACATTGGATGGGAGAGAAAAACTGGACAACACAGACACATTGGGAGGGTGAAGGTAGTATGACACTTCTGCTGCCTTTACTGCCTGACTCAACATGGTCGTGGTGGAGTGGATTTCAGCAGCACCCAGCATGGTGGTGGCGGTGTAGTGGTGTGCGGCAGGACAGGGCATGGTTGTGGCTGTACAGTGGTATGCAGCAGAACTCGATATTGATGTTAAGTGTGTAATTGGTGGCACAAGTGGAAACACCACCTGTGGTTGGTGGAAGTACTGAGTCTGCTTCATAGCCTGAACGTAAGCAGTATTGCAGGCCTGCATAACATTGAGCTTCAGTTCAGGTGTAAGGTGTTCCGACATGCCCTGCTCTATCTTATTAAAAAATGGTGTGTTGGTCTCTGGAGGTCGGCTTCCAGATGGTTAAGGTGTTGGTTGGCATCCTGGAAAAGTGTGTTAATATGGGTTAGACCACTTTCCAGTCTATCTCCCAGTGCCTTCAAGCCATTGTGGAAGACCGAGCTCAAGTGAATAAAATCGGGCATCAGTGACCTGTCTGAGGTCTTCTGCCGCTAGTGGGAATAGCCCAAAAGAAAAGAGGCAGAGGAGTGGGACAGGGGAACACCTGAAGGACCAGCTGCCTGTTCTCCAGCCTGTGACACCGGCCCAATTGCTGCTTTGCTGGTGGATGGCTGGGACTTGTCCGTGGCAGTTCGATGAGGGACCGCTCCAAAGGACGATCAAGGTTTGAGGGTGCTGCTACAGGTTCTGTGAAATGTGAAACATTACTACACAAAAAACTATTGTAAAAGCGCCAACTCCTGTGGAATAGAAAAATTCAGATTAGTGAATGCAAAACAATGGAATACAACACAAAAATGCTTATTTCCTCTGAGCAAGGACAGGCCTCAGGAAAGACAGTACCCAGTGATATTTGTATTTTCCTATCCTTGCTGCAGCACCACTGTGAACTTGGATCTCCTGTCTCAGGTCCTTGTTGAAGCGATCCTTCATCGAACGCCAATGGGTTTGGCTTTGTTCACTGTGAAAAGCGAAAAAAAATGTTAAACAATGCACTTTAGGCCATGATCACACAACCGTGTGTGATGCGAGAACCTCGAGGGAGTTTATAGCATCACACACGGTTGTGTGATCCCGGCCTTCAGGTTCACTGCTGCATCAGGCCACACTGCAATACTTACGAAAAGCCTTTCTGACTTGTGACGTGAAGTTGTACCAGTCATCCATCAGTGCTTGGGCCACCTCATTCCACAGCCGCTGAATCACCACAGCGTCCAAGTGCTGCTACTCCCGGGTGTCCCACAACGCAACTCGCTCCTGCACCAAGGTGATGAGGAGGTCATTGTCTATAAAATCCTCCTCCCATTGTGGGACCTAGAAATGAAACAAAGACATCAATGTTGGAAAGATAAAACACTTAAAACAAAAACAGTCAAAAAGAAAAAAAAAACAGTTAAGAGTGCCAAAAACAGTCATGAATAAATAAAAACAGTCGAGAGCACCAACACCAGTCAAGAATAAATAAAAACAGTCAAGAATACTTACATGCTGTCTTGCACCGGAGCTTGGGCCTGAGTCTGCTGCTCCTGCTCATCTGCACTGGAAGGGTTCTGTTAAAAGAAAAATAAATATTTTGCCACATGTGTAATAATGACAGTTAATACTTACCAATCAGTAGCAAATGCACTCACTTCAGTCTCCTGTCCACTCTGTGAGCTCTGATCTTCAGTGGAGGACATGATGAGGAATGCTGCAAGAGAGACAGAAATGATTACAGACTGCAGGGAGAAAAACAGACGGGCAGACATATAGCTTATATACTTACATTTTGATAGTCAGAGTCTTCCAAACAATATGCTGCAATGCTTTTATCGCTTCCAGAGTCTTGAGAGTAATGGGCTTCCACTGCCCACACCTTCTTTTATAAGGTTTGCTTGGGGGGTGGCTTAAAACAAATTCTTAGACATGCTTACTCATAAAAACGAATGCATACAAAAATGCAAGCGAACGCAAGTCCTTGTATACACATGCTTTCCCATTGACTGTAATCCATTTATTTGATACACTCCTTCCGCAAGCATCTGCATGCATATGGCGGCGGAAAATTGCCACCACAAAAATTCTAACATGGTGCATTAGCAGTGCCCAGCCGCACACTGCGAAATACGCATGCATAAGCAAATGTGGCAAACACATGCAAATGCATGCACCTGCATCTACAATGTAAAAGACAGGAAATCAAGAAGCATGCGGATGTATGTGTCCGAAACGCTGCGGACACAACCGCAAATGTGAAACCAGCCTAAGTCTGTGAAGCATTTTCTGTTGATAGGTGAAAGAGCCTTTCTGTTTTGACCTCCCTCCTGATTTCACTAAAAACTAGAGATGAGCAAATATGTTCAAAAAATGATCGCCAAAAATAAAAACTCGTCACGAATGTGGCACATTTGGATTCCTGATTGGAATCACGAGCAAATTTTTATCAAATCGGTAAAAGTGTGGGAATTTATTGGCGTTGACACTAAAGTATTTTGAGAACTTTGGCTAGGATAGTGGTTGTGGATGATGAGTGTGGGGCATGTGTTTGATGATGATAGGGGGTGGGGAGAGCTCAGAAAAGTGGCATGCTTGTAAATGTTTTTTTTTTAACTTTATGTGTGCACATTGCTACTAAGCAATCACGGAGCAGGAAACATCCAGAATGATTGGCTGTTGAAATCACATGTCCCTCTCTATATTTAGTGCCATTTGCCAGTATACAGAGTAGAGAGGCTGCTGCTGATTCTGGGCTTGGGTGTTGATAGATTTTAGCTACTTAGCTAGGCAGTCACATAGCTTAGATAGTTACTGTCCTGTGTGGCAGTGAAATCGACCTTCCAGCAGATTTTTTTTTCCTTGCGCCATTAGTGAGGTCCACAGACAAAAACAGTAGAGCACATTTCATAGAAGTGTAATGTGCACTGCTTCTATTGTGCTCCATGCTAAACATGATACACCATGCCATATCCCACATTGTCATTTAGTGGAGGTGAAATTGTTCTGTGTGCAGAGCTGTTGCACAGTAAAAAAAAGAAAAATTTGCAGTTGCTAATGTGATTCAGCACGCCTTATCTCACTTTGTCATTTAGTGGCAGTAAAATTCATCTTTACACACAGCTGTTGCAGAGTAAAAAAAAATATGTGACAAATGTAACACAGCAGGCTAGATCGGAGTTTGAAATTGTTTTGAACATATCTACTATGTTATACAGGCTTCATCCTCACTAAAAATACATTCTTCTGTTATTAACATGATACAGTAGGGGAAATCTCAGTTTGAAATTGATTGGAGCATATCGTCTATGTTATACAGGCCTCATCCACACTGAAGCAATTCTTTCTTCTGTTGCTAATGTGATACAGTAGGGAAGATCAATTTTTTTTAATTTTTTGGAGCTTATCTTCTTTGTTATATAGGTTTCATCCACACTGAAACAATTCTTTCTTCTGTGACTTTATTTAAAGGGAAGCTATCACCCCCAGGAAGCTTTTATGCTATTAATATAGCTGTATGGCCCATAGCTACAGTCTAGATGTTGAGAAATGTACTTTTAATGTTTTATTTTAATGATTTCTTCAAGGCTCCAGGGCATGCAGTGCCTTGAAGAAATCCCTGCCTCCCCTCTTCATTACAAAAGCACATCCTACCCATGCACATCACACTGACCTGTGACGTGCAGTCGTGGCACCATCCTGCTTCTGCTGTGCACTCGTGCAGTTATGGGTGCCTTATCCACCCTTCTGTTTGCAGTGTCTTCATCCTGCTTCTGCGCAGGCACTGGTGAGTGTCTGCTACTGTGCAGTGGACCTTGCCTCATTCTTCAAGTAGAAGATTGATAACATCAGACAAAGCTTTGGCCTACACTCCCCATAAATCCTCCTCATAACTAGAGAAGAGCAAATATTTCATTGCTTTTTTTCGGATTATGATAATCGAATATGCATTATTCACAGATTTATTTGTCAAATATTCGCCAAACATAGCTGAATACCATTACAGTCAAAGGGATGCAAAAACAAGTGCATGCACAACACCTTCAAAAGGCCCCAAATGCTGCTTAAAAATTCAAATGAGGGACAGACATCAGGAAAGTGACCTAAATTCATCCACAGTACAAATTGTAGCATGACACTGCAGCAATCAGGCTGGCATGAGGTATAGGGGTCTGGGCCAGCAATTACAGTTTTCACAGTATGGCAAGGTGGGTAAGGGATCAGTGTAGGCCTATCGTGCTGGGAGCCCTGATACCACATGCAACAGCTCACTCTGCTTTCATGCTCAGCCACACTCAGGTGGCAAAAAAATCAGTTTCGTAGACTATTATTCTCAGAAAAGTCTAAGCATCGTAGCACGGGTAGTTGACTCACAAGTGGTGGAGGCCTGATGGTCTTGGAGGCTTACTGCTATAGGCAACACACATGAAGGAGACCAACCAGGAGTCTATACATTTACAAAAATTAGTGTCAGACACCAACAAAGGGGCATCAATTGCAATATAGTAGAACTAGTATAGCGGGTACCGACACCTCTTCCACTATAGCCAACCCAGCAGATGTAGACTGCCATGAGCAAGGTGGTGGAACCACTGTGCCATATCCCTCGGAAAGTCTGTATGGGTTTAACTAGGTGACCTACCAAATTCAAACTTGGATTAATGGCAGCAGGCGAAAAATGTAATCTAAAGAGAGACAAAAAGGTGGTATCAGGGGCTACTCCAGCGCTGACCCACAGAAGGTGGCAGCTGACTCCCTACACCAGGTAGGCTGCTATGGCCCAAAAGAGGGATGAAGAATGCAGGCAGGCACAGTAGAGACAGTAGAACCACAGGTGCAGATGGAACTGGCAGAGGAACAGAAAAGCAATAGCAGATACAGGCTGGACCAGGTGGTAAACAGATGGGACCTGGAAGGTGCCATCTGGACCAGCTGATGGACAGAAGAGCACAGACAGGTATAAACAGACGATACATGGTAGACTAGAAGACGGGTGGACCTGGAGAACCTGACAACTAGCAAGTATGCAAGGCAAGCTAACAACATACCTGAGGCACCTCCATATTGGAAAAGCCTTAAATAAAAGGTGGCACCCAGCTAAAGGCTGGGAATACCTTAGGTTGAAGCTAGTGGTCCCTTTAAGAGTGAGGGAGCATATGCGCACCATAAGCATAGTGCCTGGTCCTACAACTGAACATTGGGGGGACACCGACACATAGGAGGTGAGAAAAGTAGGTGGTGTGTGAGTGGCAGACACTGAACATCTTGTCTATTAGGCACGAGGAGAACCAAAAAAGGGCCAAATCTGGCAACAGATAAGAAAGTCTGTAGTAAGAGGGAATGGTTCACTGTTCAAAGGCAGATGCCAGGTCCAGGAGAAAGAGGAGGACAAACTCACATCATTTTCGTTAGGCAGGTAGCAGGTTGTTGGTGACTTTAGTCAGGGCAATTTCAGAGTAATGGTGCGGTCTGAAGCCAGATTATAAGCAGTCAAAGATGGAGCAAGAGAAGAGGTGCGAGTACAGTTCAAAATGGATGTGTTGTCCCAGTAGTTTGGAGGCATATGATATGGGGTGATAGCTAGACACAGAGGATGGGTCAAGGGTGGGCTTTTTGAGGATGGGTGTTATCGAGGTATGTCGCAATCAGGATGGAAGACACAAGTTGTTAGTGAATAGGTGTTTTAGGCTTGAGATGAAGACTGTAGTGAGGTTTGGATTGAGGTGGGACATTATTGTGTCAAGTTCACAGGTGGTGAAGCAAAGTAATCAGCTAAGATGAGAGGAGAGGAGAGGGAGGGAGAGCAGATGGACAGAGAAGTGCATTGAAAGTACTGATTAGCTGTTTTGGGTTGTGAGATGGATATGATATGAGGGATGAGAAGATGGTTTGCTATGCTGCAGTGAGCTATTGGGCAGTATTTCTGCAACTTCTGTTACTGGACGGTCTACTACACTTCCTTTCTTTGGCAGCCCTACAGCGGCATGCTTTGTAGATGAGGGCAAGAAAGAACATGTGTTCCAGTAGATGGAAAGTGCTGCAACTAGCGGCCTCTGCTTCTATTCATCCACTGTAGCATCACACACAGTACAGTCCTCAGTGGTGACACCCCAATTACCATTGTTTTCCCACATGTCACAACTCTCCAACCGCACAGCTGACTGTTGGGAACCACAGATGGCTGAGTCTATAGATCTATTCTATTGTATGCAATGGGCATCGGAAGTGTACTACAGAGGAGAGTCAAGAGGAGGAAATCATCTGCACAGATGGCCAAATTTTTTTCTCAATTTAATCTAGGGCCAGATGAAGTTCGGTACCAGCATAATCCAAACCCTCATCAACAGACGTTAACCCCGCTTGGTGAAGGTGATCTATTCATGACGAGACTCAGATACTTGAGGTGCTTGTGGATTGTACTGTGCTGTCAGGGCAGGAAGAAGAAGAGGGTGACTCTCAGGGCGAGGTGTGGGAGAACAGAGAGGATAACTATGAGGCAGTAGATCACACCTAGTGTAAACCCAGCGGCATTCAGCTGAGTAGCTCAGCAGAGCAGGAGGTGGAGAAAGATGAGGAGGTGACGTAGACAGAGTTATACAACCAGTGCATCCTGAGCCCCAACTCTGGCAGTGGACAGCAGCATTTGCGGCTCTGTAGTGGCCTAGCTTTGGTCTTTTTTTCAGACCTGCAAAAATCATAAAGTTAATAGTAGAGTTAAAAAAATTAAATAATTTGAGTACTACATGCATGAACTGGCACATTCGTTTACCTGGAAATGTCATCGTGCTAAAATGTATACTAACGGGCCTCTCCAATCCCATAAACCGCTTCTTATGATTCTTCCTCTTCCCTCACCATGGCAAATTTTGTCACACAGGTCTTGGGTTGGGTGTAGTGGAAGACCTGTCAGTCCCTATTATACTATCTATGCTGTGGTGAAATTGATGCCACTTTGATATTGTCTGCCAAAAACTTTTTGGAAATGTGAGCACTCCTGGATGGGTGTCCATCTGCTGGATTGGGTGTAGTAAATGACCTGTCTGTCCCTTTTGTGCTCTTTCTGCTGTTGTGAAAATGATGCCACTTTGGGAATGTCTTCCAATAATTTTTGGAAGTGTGAACACTGTTGGTTCAGTGTCCATCTGCTGGATTGGCTGTAGTGGAAGACATGTTGGTCAATATAATACTATTTCTACTCTCGTAAAATTTATGCCATTCTGTGGTGTAAGGCCCTCATTTGTTTAAATGTTAACACTCCTATTTGGGTGTTCATCTGCTGGATTGGGTGTAGTGAAAGACCTGTTGGTCCCTATTATACTAGTTCAAATGTTGTGAAAATGATGCCGGCATGCGCCGTGTGTGTGTTTCTTTTTTAATATTAATGAGGGTATCTGGCTGAAGAGATTGAACAAGGAAATTACATCACAATTCTTTTTTTAAATAATATAGCTTTATTTAGCTCTATGAATTTACAAAAACGCATGCAAAAACACATAAAAAACGTGTACTTTTCCAGCTGCGTTTTTCTGCCAATAGATGCAGAAACCTTGCAGAAATTTCTGCAAGCAAATACGCAATGTGCACACATAGCCTTAATTGTTGGTAGGGAATCAAATACTTATTTCTTACTGCAAAATGCAAATAAATTTATATTTTTTATACAATGTTATTTTCTGGATTTTATTTTTTATATTCTATCTCTCAATGTTAAAATTATCCTACACTTACAATTATAGACTATTCATGTCTTTTCCAGCGGGCAAACTTACAAAATCAGCAAGGGATCAAATACTTATTTCCCCTGCTGTATGTAGGGGGCTTGTAAAATTTCATGTCTACAGGATATCTATTTAAGATTGCTTTATTAGTTTCAAAACTAGCTTTACATTACATTGAGAATTACAGTATGGAAAAGATGATGTTAAAGATGCATTGCCTGCGGAGAGAATACTCTTGTCTTACCGATGTCACACGCTTGCTAGCTGAGAAAAATTGCATTGTACTCACATCACACTCGCCTGACACTTGCATGACACTAGTCCCACTTTTCTGGATCAACATCAAATCAATTTTTTTATACTATTGTGACTCCAGCCTTATTCATTGATTACTATACTCATCTTTTTTAGCATCGCAGTTATACAATAGTAGTGTCTGAACTATATTTGCAATATTTTAGGACTTTATCATCCTATCTCTATAGTTGAGCTGTAAGCTCAGACATACTCTCACTATCCTAAATCATCTCCAAGTGGCTGCTGCATAATCTGCATTGACGCTTTTACTGGTTAACCCCTTCCCGACCTTTGACGCCACGTAGGCGTCATGAAAGTCGGTGCCAATCCGACCCATGTCGCCTATGTGGCGTCATGGAAAGATCGCATCCCTGCAGATCCGGTGAAAGGGTTAACTCCCATTTCACCCGATCTGCAGGGACAGGGGGAGTGGTAGTTTAGCCCAGGGGGGGTGGCTTCACCCCCTCGTGGCTACGATCGCTCTGATTGGCTGTTGAAAGTGAAACTGCCAATCAGAGCGATTTGTAATATTTCACCTATTATAACGGGTGAAATATTACAATCCAGCCATGGCCGATGCTGCAATATCATCGGCCATGGCTGGAAATACTAATGTGCCCCCACCCCACCCCACCGATCGCCACCCAGCCCCCCGATCTGGCCGGTACACTGCTCCGGCTCCCCTCCATCCAGTGCTCCGCTCCCCCCCGTGCTCTTGTCCGCTCCCCCCGTGCTCCAATCACCCCCCCGTGCTCCAATCACCCCCCCTGCATTCCGATCCACCCCCCCGTGCTCCATTCCACCCCCCCGTGCTCCGTTCCAGCCCCCCCGTGCTCCGTTCCACGCCCCGTGCTCCGTTCCATGCCTGCCGCGCTCCGATTCCCCCCCCGTGCTCCGATCCCCCCCCCGTGGTCCCCCCCCACCCCATCATACTTACCGATCCTGCCGGGGTCCCGTCCGTCTTCTCCCTGGGCGCCGCCATCTTCCAAAATGGCGGGCGCATGCGCAGTGCGCCCGCCGAATCTGCCGGCCGGCAGATTCGTTCCAAAGTGCATTTTGATCACTGAGATAGATTATATCTCAGTGATCAAAATAAAAAAAATAATAAATGACCCCCCCCCTTTGTCACCTCCATAGGTAGGGACAATAAAAAATAAAGTTAGAATAGGGTTAGGGTTAGGGGTAGGGTTAGGGGTAGGGTTAGGGGTAGGGTTAGGGTTAGGGGTAGGGTTAGGGCTAGGGTTAGGGTTAGGGGTAGGGTTAGGGTTAGGGGTAGGGTTAGGGTTAGGGGTAGGGGTAGGGGTAGGGCTAGGGTTAGGGTTAGGGGTAGGGTTAGGGTTAGGGTTAGGGTTAGGGCTAGGGTTAGGGTTAGGGGTAGGGTTAGGGTTAGGGTTAGGGCTAGGGGTAGGGTTAGGGTTAGTGCTAGGGTTAGGGTTTCGGTATGTGCACACGTATTCTGGTCCTCTGCGGATTTTTCCGCTGCGGATTTGATAAATCCGCAGTGCTAAACCGCTGCGGATTTATGGTGGATTTACCACGTTTTTTTCTGCGCATTTCACTGCGGTTTTACAATTGCGATTTTCTATTTGAGCAGTTGTAAAACCGCTGCGGAATCCGCACAAAGAAGTGACATGCTGCGGAATGTAAACCGCTGCGTTTCCGTGCAGTTTTTCCGCAGCATGTGTACAGCGATTTTTGTTTCCCATAGGTCTACATTGAACTGTAAACTCATGGGAAACTGCTGCGGATCTGCAGCGTTTTCCGCATTGTGCACATACCTTTAGAATTAGGCTATGTGCACACGGTGCGGATTTGGCTGCGGATTGGCCGCTGCGGATTCGCAGCAGTTTTCCATCAGGTTTACAGTACCATGTAACATTATGAAAAACCAAATCCGCTGTGCCCATGGTGCAGAAAATACCGCATGGAAACGCTGCGTTGTATTTTCCGCAGCATGTCAATTCTTTGTGCGGATTCCGCGGCGTTTTACACCTGTTCCTCAATAGGAATCCGCAGGTGAAATCCGCACAAAAAACACTGGAAATCCGCGGAAAATCCGCAGGTAAAACGCAGTGCCTTTTACCCGCGGATTTTTCAAAAATGGTGCGGAAATATCTCACACGAATCCGCAACGTGGGCACATAGCCTTAGGGTTAGGGTTGGAATTAGGGTTGTGGTTAGGGTTGTGATTAGGGTTATGGCTACAGTTGGGATTAGGGTTAGGGGTGTGTTGAGGTTAGTGTTGGAGGTAGAATTGAGGGGTTACCACTGTTTAGGCACATCAGGGGTCTCCAAACGCAACATGGCGCCACCATTGATTCCAGCCAATCTCGTATTCAAAAAGTCAAATGGTGCTCCCTCACTTCCGAGCCCCGACGTGTGCCCAAACAATGGTTTACCCCCACATATGGGGTATCAGTGTACTCAGGATAAACTGTGCAACAATTACTGGGGTCCAATTTCTCCTGTTACCCTTGTGAATCTAAAAAAATGCTTGCTAAAACATCATTTTTGAGGAAAGAAAAATGATTTTTTATTTTCACGGCTCTGCTTTGTAAACGTCTGTAAAGCACTTGGGGGTTCAAAGTGCTCACCACATATCTAGATAAGTTCCTTGGGGGGTCTAGTTTCTAAAATGTGGTCACTTGTGGGGGGTTTCTACTGTTTAGGCACACCAGGGGCTCTGCAAACGCAATGTGACGCCCGCAGACCATTCCATCAAAGTCTGCATTTCAAAAGTCACTACTTCCCTTCTGAGCCCCGACGTGTGCCCAAACAGTGGTTTACCCCCACACATGGGGTATCAGCGTACTCAGGAGAAAATGGACAACAACTATTGGGGTCCAATTTCTCCTGTTACCCTTGGGAAAATAAAAAATTCTGGGCTAAATAATTATTTTTGAGGAAAGAAAACGTATTTATTATTTTCACGGCTCTGCATTATAAACTTCTATGAAGCACTTGGGGGTTCAAAGTGCTCACCACACATCTAGATAAGTTCCTTTCGGGTCTAGTTTCCAAAATGGGGTCACATGTGGGGGGTTTCTACTGTTTAGGCACATCAGGGGCTCTGCAAACGCAACGTGACGCCCACAGAGCATTCCATCAAAGTCTGCATTTCAAAACGTCACTACTTCACTTCCGAGCCCCAACGCGTGCCCAAACAGTGGTTTACCCCCACATATGGGGTATCACCGTACTTCGGAGAAACTGGACAACAAATATTGGGGTCAAATTTCTCCTGTTCCCTTGGGAAAATTAAAAAATTCTGGGCTAAATAATTATTTTTGAGGAAAGAAAACGTATTTATTATTTTCACGGCTCTGCATTATAAACTTCTATGAAGCATTTGGGGGTTCAAAGTGCTCACCACACATCTAGATAAGTTCCTTTCGGGGTCTAGTTTCCAAAATGGGGTCACTTGTGGGGGGTTTCTACTGTTAAGCCACATCAGGGGCTCTGCAAACGCAACGTGACGCCCACAGAGCATTCCATCAAAGTCTGCATTTCAAAACGTCACTACTTCACTTCCGAGCCTCGGCATGTGCCCAAACAGTGGTTTACCCCCACATATGGGGTATCAGCGTACTCAGGAGAAACTGGACAACAACTTATGGGGTCCAATTTATCCTGTAACCCTTGGGAAAATAAAAAATTCTGGGCTAAATAATTATTTTTGAGGAAAGAAAACGTATTTATTATTTTCACGGCTCTGCATTATAAACTTCTATGAAGCACTTGGGGGTTCAAAGTGCTCACCACACATCTAGATAAGTTCCTTTGGGGGTCTAGTTTCCAAAATGGGGTCACTTGTGGGGGGTTTCTACTGTTAAGCCACATCAGGGGTTCTGCAAACGCAACGTGACACCCACAGAGCATTCCATCAAAGTCTGCATTTCAAAACGTCACTACTTCACTTCCGAGCCCCGGCATGTGCCCAAACAGTGATTTATCCCCACATATGGGGTATCAGCATACTCAGGAGAAACTGGACAACAACTTTTGGGGTCAAATTTCTCCTGTTACCCTTGGGAAAATAAAAAATTGCAGGCTAAAAATCATGTTTGAGAAAATAATTTTTTTATTTTATTTTCATGGCTCTGCGTTATAAACTTCTGTGAAGCACTTGGGGGTTCAAAGTCCTCACCACACATCTAGATTATTTCCTTTGGGGGTCTAGTTTCCAAAATGGGGTCATTTCTGGGGGATCTCCAATGTTTAGGCACACAGGGGCTCTCCAAACGTGACATGGTGTCCGCTAATGATTGGAGCTAATTTTCCATTTAAAAAGCCAAATGGCGTGCCATCCCTTCCGAGCCCTGCCGTGCACCCAAACAGTGGTTTACCCCCACATATGGGGTATCAGCGTACTCAGGACAAACTGGACAACAATATTTGGGGTCCAATTTCTCCTATTATCCTTGGCAAAATAGGAAATTCCAGGCTAAAAAATCATTTTTGAGGAAAGAAAAATTATTTTTTATTTTCATGGCTCTGCGTTATAAACTTCTGTGAAGCACCTGGGGGTTTAAAGTGCTCAATATGCATCTAGATAAGTTCCTTAAGTTCCTTGGGGGGTCTAGTTTCCAAAATGGGGTCACTTGTGGGGGAGCTCCAATGTTTAGGCACACAGGGGCGCTCCAAACGCGACATGGTGTCCGCTAACAATTGGAGCTAATTTTCCATTCAAAAAGTCAAATGGCGCGCCTTCCCTTCCGAGCCCTGCCGAGTGCCCAAACAGTGGTTTACCCCCACATATGAGGTATCGGCGTACTCGGGAGAAATTGCCCAACAAATTTTATGATCCATTTTATCCTACTGCCCATGTGAAAATGAAAAAATTGAGGCGAAAATAAATTTTTTTGTAAAAAAAAAGTACTTTTTCATTTTTACAGATCAATTTGTGAAGCACCTGAGGGTTTAAAGTGCTCACTAGGCATCTAAATAAGTTCCTTGGGGGGTCTAGTTTCCAAAATGGGGTCACTTGTGGGGGAGCGCCAATGTTTAGGCACACAGGAGCTATCCAAACGCGACATGGTGTCCGCTAACGATGGAAATAATTTTTCATTCAAAAAGTCAAATGGCGCTCCTTCCCTTCCGAGCCTTACCATGTGCCCAAACAGTGGTTTACCCCCACATGTGAGGTATTGGTGTACTCAGGAGAAATTGCCCAACACATTTTAGGATCCATTTTATCCTGTTGCCCATGTGAAAATGAAAAAATTGAGGCTAAAAGAATTTTTTTGTGAAAAAAAAGTACTTTTTCATTTTTACGGATCAATTTGTGAAGCACCTGGGGGTTCAAAGTGCTCACTATGCATCTAGATAAGTTCCTTGGGGCGTCTAGTTTCCAAAATGGGGTCACTTGTGGGGGATCTCCAATTTTTAGGCACACGGGTGCTCTCCAAACTTGACATGGTGTCCGCTAAAGAGTGGAGCCAATTTTTGATTCAAAAAGTCAAATGGCGCTCCTTCCCTTCCAAGCCCTGCCGTGCGCCCAAACAGTGGTTTACCCCCACATATGAGGTATCAGCGTACTCAGGACAAATTGGACAACAACTTTCGTGGTTCAGTTTCTCCTTTTACCATTGGGAAAATAAAAAAATTGTTGCTAAAAGATAATTTTTGTGACTAAAAAGTTAAATGTTCATTTTTTCCTTCCATGTTGCTTCTGCTGCTGTGAAGCATCTGAAGGGTTAATAAACTTCTTGAATGTGGTTTTGAGTACCTTGAGGGGTGCAGTTTTTAGAATGGTGTCACTTTTGGGTATTTTCAGCATATAGACCCCTCAAACTGACTTCAAATGTGAGGTGGTCCCTAAAAAAAATGGTTTTGTAAATTTCGTTGTAAAAATGACAAATCGCTGGTCAAATTTTAACCCTTATAACTTCCTAACAAAAAAAAATTTTGTTTCCAAAATTGTGCTGATGTAAAGTAAACATGTGGGAAATGTTATTTATTAACTATTTTTTGTCACATATCTCTCTGGTTTAACAGAATAAAAATTCAAAATTTGAAAATTGCGAAATTTTCAAAATTTTCGCCAAATTTCCGTTTTTATCACAAATAAACGCAGAATTTATTGACCTAAATTTACCACTAACATGAAGCCCAATATGTCACGAAAAAACAATCTCAGAACCGCTAGGATCCGTTGAAGCGTTCCTGAGTTATTACCTCATAAAGGGACACTGGTCAGAATTGCAAAAAACGGCAAGGTCTTTAAGGTCAAAATAGGCTGAGTCATGAAGGGGTTAAAGCAGTCCATTCTGATTGACCGCACTATACCATGTGATGTGTCTGCTGCAAGGCATTATGGGCTATACCCTCATGGTCGTGCATGAGGTTATATGAACCTTCTACGCTGGATCAAATCTTCTGCAATATGCAAAATGGCAGTAGGCATTTTTTTTACTAATCCATGTGATTTGAATCACAAATTATTCAAAATACGCTGGTACCTGCATATTTCACAAAATTCTACAAAAATGTCAGCCGCATCGATTCGCTAATCTTTAGAAAATGTAGTATATATATTTTTTTATAATTAAGATACAAATCTTGTTTGGCCTCAGTCTTAGGCCAGAGTCACACTACCATTGAATACAGAGGAGTGCTATGCGATAAAGAATCACATAGAACTAGGACCTGTATTCATCTGTGTGGCAGTTCACATCATCGTATTTTTCTCAGTCGATTTCAGTGTGCGAGTGAAATCACAGCATTCTGTCATTGTCTCCGACACTTGGCCAAGACTCGGCTCACTCGCACCTATATGCCTATGGGTGTGAGAGAGACAATGCACATCACTCGGATATCATCCGAGTGATGTGCGATATATGCTGACCTCGGCAATGGAGAAGATGGAGAAATTAATTTCTCCGCCTCCTCCGCAGTGGAGCTCTGATCAGCTCTGTGCGAGAGGCTCGGAGCACAGACGCATGACACTCGGCTCCTGAACCAGCAGAGCAGGAGCCGAGGGTCGTTAGCATATCACATCGGATGCTCTTGCATCGGATGCCATATGCTCGTCTGATGCCAGCCTAACAGCCAGTGTTTTTGGAGATTGGCTGATTTACTCATAAAAATTGGCTGTAAAATTAGTTACTTTACTCATAAACATTGCTGTAATTTCAAAAAGAGATAATAGTCTGTATTGAAATTCAGACTGTACATTCTTTGGTTCATGAAATGTGAGAGCGCAATAGACTTCAGTGACAGCGACCAGTAACATCCTTGTGCCAAGTGGTCTCTCTGACTTGTCTCCCAGCCGGTCATCTCCACTATGAGATAAACTTGCTGAAAGCTTTTCTGTGTGTCGGTAGTTTGTGTGCTGCTTGCATTTCATTCCTGCCAAATTCTTTCTTCATTTGTTAGCAATGTACAGATAGAGTTTGGAAGATTGTGTTTTCACTGAAAAAACTTACTAGAAAACTAAGTCCTTAAAGAGGTTCCAAAGTGAGTTTCAAAAGAAGTTTAGAGGTCTAAATCCACAGTCCAAATTGTGTATTGAAGCCTTCTTTTTAACATTTGCTTTAGAATATCAGTTTCTCATTAACCAAGGTATGCACAATCTAAATTTCATTACGATACATAGTCTCTTGTAGAAGTTCCATCAATTTTTCTGGGTAAACCAGCGAGTGAATCACCCTTTAGAAGATATATGTGCTGTATCACATGATATATCTTCTATCTTGAATTTAAGAGCCTTTTTTGTCATTGATTTTAGACTTGTTGTAATGAAGGACTTTTCCACCTACTGAAATCTAATATCATGAAAGAAATTGCTCTGGCTCCTATTAACTCTCAGTATGTACTTAGAGTGACCTTTCCTCCTGATGTACCTAATTATATTTCTTGACTACAATAAATGAATCAGGGTTTCTAGTTCTTTTTTGTCTTTTGTTAAATTAAAGTATAGTTGTTTATGTTTTAAACAGAACTTACTTGTACCTAGTGTATAGCAGATTACTAAGGAAGCATCTATTACATAGTTGATTACTAAGGAAAAATACTTTAGGATTAGTATGTAACAACTACTAAGAAAACATACATTAGACCTTACTTATAACAATCTGTCAAAATTGTAGTAAATTTGTGGTAAAATTGTCCCCTTAGCAACCAGCACAATTCCAGCTGTCACTTTTCTAGTACAGGTTGGAAAAACCGTTATACAGGGAAAATCTTGCCGAACATACGTAAATGGTGTTCATAGACTTAAGAGTTTCATTAGTCAGACATATTGTTTCATACTTTTGGTTTGTATGAACCAAAGCATATGTTAAAAAACCCTGTAATTACAGCTGCATCTGCATAATTTCAGCATTCACAGGTAATATTTAACCCCTTAACGACCGCCGATATGCCTTTTAACGGTGGCAGTTAAGGGTACTTAAACCACAGCGCCGTTAATTAACGGTGCTGTGGAAAAAGTGAATAGCGCCCCCTAGAGTCGGATTTTCTTTGGGGTCTTGATTGCAGGGGGTAGCCGAGACCCCAGAGAATGTGATTCGTTTTTTTTTTTTTACAGACCCCCGGGTTTTTTTGTTTTTGCGACCGCCGGTAAACTGTTAATTACCGGCGGTCGCAAAAGAAAAAAAGAAACCCGATTTCCCATTTAATTTCTCTGTCCTCTGATCGCACATCAGGGGGCAGAGAAATGGGGTCCCTGATCGCCCCCCGATACTCACCTGTCTACCCTGGTGCTCCTTGTGGTTCCCGATGGGCGCCGCCATCTTTTTCCAGCCAAAAGATGGCGGGCGCATGCGCAGTGCGCCCGCTGGCTGGCACCCGGAAGATCTTTGGGGTCTCAGCTGCCTTGGGTAGCCGAGACCCTAAAAAACATTATCGGGGTCAGTTTTTACCGTCCCCTGTTTTGCGATCGCCAGTAATTAACTGTTTACTGGCAGCCGCAAAAAAAAAAGTGAGGTGTGATTCTCTGTCCTCTGACGTGATCGCACAACAGAGGACAGAGAAATAGGGGGATTCAGCATCCCTTCCTGGCAGCCGGCTTCTTCATCCGGTAAGAAAATGGCGGGTGCATGCGCAATGACCCCACCATGATCTGCCGGCAGGCAGCTAGAAGAGTTGGGCTAAAGCTAGGGTTAGGGTTAGGGTTGGGGCTAAAGTTAGGGTTAGGGTTAAGGCTAGGGTTAGGGTTGGGGCTAAAGTTAGGGTTAGGGCTAGGGTTAGGACTAGGTTTAGGGCTGGGGCTAGGGTTAGGGTTGGGTCTAAAGTTAGGGCTAGAGCTAGGGTTAGGGCTAGGGTTAGGGTTAAAGTTAGGGCTAAGGTTAGGGTTAGGGCTAGGGTTAGGGTTGGGGCTAAAGTTATGGCTAGGATTGGGGCTAAAGTTAGGGTTAGGGTTGCAGCTAAGGTTAGGGTTAGAGTTGGGATTAGGGTTAGGTTTGGATTAGGGTTGGTATTAGGGTTAGGGTTGGCATTAGGGTTACGTTTGGGATTAGGGATAGGTTTGGGATTAGGGTTAAGGCTAGGGTTAGGATTAGGGTTAAGGGTGTATTGGGATTAGAGTTAGGTTTGAGGTTATGGTTGATATTAGGATTAGGGGTGTGTTGGATTAAGGGTTTTGATTAGGGTTATGATTAGGGTTGGGATTAGGGTTGTTTTGGGGTTAGGGTTGTGATTATCATTAGGGTTGTGATTAGGATTATGGATCGGGTTGGGATTAGGGTTAGGGGTGTGTTGAGGTTAGGTTTGGAGTTAGAATTGGGGGGGTTTCCACTGTTTTGGTACATCAGGGTGTCTCCAAACGCCACAGCCAATTTTGCGCTCAAAAAGTCAATTGGTGCTCCCTCCCTTCTGAGCTCTGCTGTGTGCCCAAACAGTGGTTTACCCCCACATATGAGGCATCAGCGTAGTCGGGATAAATTGGACAAAAACTTTTGCGGTCCAATTTCTCCTGTTACCCTTGTGAAAATAAAAACTTGGGGGCTAAAATATCTTTTTTGTGGAAAAAAAATATTTTTTATTTTCACGACTCTATATTATAAACTTCTGTTTAGCACTTGGGCATTTAAAGTTCTCACCACACATCTAGATAAGTTCCTTTGGGTGCTTAGTTTCCAAAATGGGGTCAATTGTGGGGGGTTACTACTGTTTATGTACATCAGGGGCTCTGCAAATGCAACATAACGCCCACAGACCATTCTATCAAAGTCTGCATTCCAAAACAGCGCTCCTTCCCTTCCGAGCTCTGCCGTGTGCCCAAACAGTGGTCCCCCCACATATGGGGTAATGGGGTATCTGTGTACTCAAGACAAATTGGACAACAACTTTTGGGGTCCAGTTTCTCTTGTTACCCTTGTGAAAATAAAAATTTGGGGGCTAAAAAATCTTTTTTTGGAAAAAAAATATTCTTTATTTTCATGATTCTGCATTATAAACTTCTGTGAAGCACTTGGGCATTCAACGTTCTCAACACACATCTAGATAAGTTCCTTTGGGTGTCTAGTTTCCAAAATGGGGTCACTTGTGGGGTGTTTCTACTGTCTATGTACATCAGAGGCTCTGCAAGCGCAACATAACGCCCGCAGACCATTCTATCAAAGTCTGCATTCCAAAACGCCGCTCCTTCCCTTCCGAGCTCTGCCATGCGCCCAAACAGTGGTCCCCCACATATGGGTTATCAGCCTACTCAACATAAATTGCACAATACATTTTGGGTCCAATTTCTCTTGTTACCCTTGTGAAAGTAAAAATTTGGGGGTGAAAAAATCATTTTTGTGAAAAAAGTTTTATTTTTTTTATTTTCATGGCTCTACATTTTAAACTTCTGTGAAGCAGTTGGGGGTTCATAGTGCTCACCACTAGTGTTGAGCATTCCGATACTGCAAATATCGGGTATCGGCCGATATTTGTGGTATCGGAATTCCGATACTGCGTTCCGATACTTTTGCAATATCGGATACCGGAATCAGAAGTTCCCATAATGCAATGAGCCAGTTTCATTTAATTCAGCCAATGAGAAATAATTAGAAGTGTGGGCACATCCTGTTCTGCATATTAGGCATGTAACTACTGGCATGGCTGTGATTGGCTGCTGAAATGATGTCATGATGCACTATAAAAGCCGCCGCCGCCATTTTGGGTTCACTCTGCTGTGAATACAGTTATGGACAGGACGCTGTTGTTCTGACTGAGGGATAGTTTGAGATAGCGATTTGCTTCATTGTGCTTTACCCAGGCTAATTTAGCAACCGCTGTGTGAGAACCTTGTTTTTGCCTTGCAGTGCTGTTCACAGCTGTCTGCATTGTCTGTGTGTGAGTGCAGCTCAATCTGTAGTCTGTTCTGCAGCCACAGCTGGTTGTATTCAGCTAAGGGTGTGTCACTGCCTCATACTGTTCCATTGTCCTTTTTCAATTAGTGCTGCCTACTGCACATTTTTTCTGATTTATCCTATTAGTGGATTTCCATCCATATCCTGCTAGATTATGGAAAAACACTATATAGGAGTACATGGAGGAGCTTTTTTTTGCCTTGCAGTGCTGTTCACGGCTGTCTGCAAGGTCTCTGTATGAGTTCAGCTCACGCTGTAGTCTGTTCTGCAGCCACAGCTGGTTGTAGTCAGCTCAGCGTGCGTCACTGCCTCATACTGCTCCATTGTCCTTTTTTCAATTAGTGCTGCCTGCTGCACATTTTTCCAGATTTATCATATTAGTGGGTTTCCATCGGTATCCTGCTAGATTGTGGAAAAACACTTTATAGGAGTACATAGAGGAGCTTTTTTTGGCCTTGCAGAGCTGTTCACGGCTGTCTGCAAGGTCTCTGTGTGAATTCAGCTCATGCTGTTGTCTGTTCTGCAGCCACAGCTGGTTGTACTCAGCTCAGGGTGCGTCACTGCCTCATACTGTTCCATTGTCCTTTTTACAATTAGTGCTGCCTGCTGCACATTTTTCCAGATTTATCCTATTACTGGGTTTCCATCTGTATCCTGCTAGATTGCGGAAAAACACTATATAGCAGTACATAGAGGAGCCTTTCTGCAGCCTTGTGCCCTGCAGCCCCAGCCAGATTAGTATTAGCCTATTTTTTGGAGCCTCATCTATTGCATTGTAGGTTACCTTCCTGCATTGTTATCGCTACAAAAAGTTTGTGATAGTATTGGTTTTACATCTTTGGGCACATCCAGTGTTTTTTTGTGAAAAAAACAAAAAGTTAATAAAGTTCACCAAACACTCCACTTTACAGTTGTGTAGGCCACATTTGCTCATATTAAAGTCTATTCCACAATTTATAAAATTATTGTTTCTTATACCTGTTAGCAGCTGTTCAGGAATAAGCACACAAAGCCCTTATTACTTTTCTGCCTATCTCTATCAGTCTAAAAGATAAAGAAGGCAGGGAGTAAGACATATGGTCATGGGCATGGAGTTTCTGCAGGGAGAGGACGTGGGGATTCTGTGCCTGCTGCGGGCACCGGTGACTCATCATCCCCCAGTTTTAGCAGGGAACAGTCCTTCATGCACAGCTTTGTAGGAGCTTGCCATACCCCACTGCTGCGGGACGAACAAATTGAAGCTGTTGTCGAATGGATGGCAGCTAGCACATCGACTTCAATTAGTGCCACATCCTCTCAGGCACAGAGTACTGAAAAGCACCCATCTGTCTCTTCACCACCTGCCAAATTACCCAGGCAGTCAGAGAGACCAGGACCGGAGCCATCTCTACTTCTGTTCTCTGAATCTCTTGGCTTGGAAAGAGGGGGCCAGAAATTGAGAAATTGAAGAAGAGGCAGTATGCAGTGATGCGCAACTGCTTTGTCTCTCTGAATCTGAAGAGGCAGGTGGGCCAGTGCCTACGGTCAGCACACCTCAGTACGCATCTGATGATGAGACTCAGGTGCCACTTTCTGGTGCGTACTGTGCTGCCGAGACTACCCAGGAGAAGCAGTTGTTGGAAGAGGGTAGTATAGATAATGAGGACCTTGACCCATCATGGCGTAAGGTACAGGTAGGTGGTGGGAGCAGCTCTGAGGAAGAGATTCCCTAAATGGCCCAAAAAAGGAGGGAGAGAGAGGGGGAAGACTGCGTTGCCTGTAGCCTCCACTTTGGCACACATTAGGAGCATGCCTCTTCCAAAATCCAAAACGGGCGCTCCCAAGACTTGCAGTGCCTGGTCCTTTTTGACACAGTTGCAGATGACATTTGCTTTGTCAAATGCAAGTTGTGTAATCAGAAAGTCAAAAGAGGGAAAAGTGTCAGCAACCTCAATACCACAAATATGTGGAAACATGTGCGGACCAAGCATGTGGTGGAGTTACAAAATCCCACTGAACACCTAGGCCACCCTACAGTGGCACCTACCACTTCTTCAGCTTGTGTTGTAGCCTCTTCCTCCAGCTCACACACAGCTGGTTCGGCTTCCTCACATGATCGTCATGGAAGAACCTCTGGCACTGTTGTACAGAGACCCAGTGTAATTGCACCCACAGCACCACGTTCCCTGACATCTTCACACTCCCTGCCCAGTCTACAGCCATCGGTACCACAGGCATGGGAGAAAAGGCGGCCATTCTCGGCAAATAACCCCTGAGCACAGGCTCTGAATGCTGGCATTGCAAAACTACTGTCCCTTGAAATGCTCTCATTCAGGCTGGTGGAGACTGACACGTTCCGTAACTTGATGGCATTGGCAGTCCCACAATACAGCGTGCCCAGCCGCTTTTATTTCAGCAGGCAAGCCGTCTCTGCCCTGTAAAAGCATGTGGAGGGAAACATTAAACATGCGCTACTAAACGCCGTCAGTAGCATGGTCCACCTGACCACCAATGCGTGGACCAGTCACCATGGACAGAGATGATACCTTTCCCTCACAGCCCATTGGGTAAATGTTGTGGAGCCAGGTACAGATCTTGAGAGTGGCACTGTACGTGTTCTGCCGACTCCAAGGATTGCAGGAATCCAGTCAGTACACATTGACTCCTCTTCATACTCCAGTTCTTCTGAATCAGCGCTGCAGGAGCCATCACAGTCTACCTCCACATGGACCCGTGAATGCTTTCCTGTTACGACCGATATGAGCACAGCCGTGGCCAAACATAAACAGGCTGTATTGAAATTAATTTCTTTGGGGAATTGAAGCCACACAGCGCAGGATCTCTGGAATGCCATCAAGCAGAAGAGCGACGTGTGGTTTGTGCCAGTGAATCTCCAGCCAGGCATGGTAGTGTGTGATAATGGCTGAAACTTGGTGACAGCTCTGGGCCTAGGCAACTTCACTCACATCCCATGTCTGGCCCATGAGCTCAACTTGGTCGTGCAGAGTTTTTTGAGGGACTTCCCAGATCTTGATGCATTGCTGCACAAGTTCCGCCTAGAGTGCGCTCACTTGCGGTGTTCCAGCATAGCAAGATCGCGCATTGCAGCTCAGCAGCACCGATTCTGCCTTCCAGAACATTGCATCATATGTGACCTACCCACCATGTGGAATTCAACGTTACATATGTTGGAGTGGTTGTGTGAGCAGCAGCCTGCAGTAATGGAGTACCAGCTGCATCAGGCGCAAAAAAGTCAACTGCGCGCAGACTTCACAACCACTGAGTGGGCCACTATGAAGGACATCTGCCAGTTTTTTCGTGCCTTCTATTATTCCACACGGGTGGCGAGTGCAGATCATGCACTAGTCAGCATGACTATCCCCCTTATCTGCCTGCTTGAAAAAACACTGCAAGTGCTAAGGGATGAGGTTGTGGAAGAGGTGAAGGATGAGGAGTCACAAATGCCATCTGCTTCTGGACAGTCTGCGCAGCGTGGTTCCTCACATAGGCCTAGGCAGGGGACACTTTGTGAGGAGGATGAGGAGGAGTCAATGAGGAGGAAGACATCTGTCTAGAGGAGGGAGGTACACAATGCTCTAGTAGTCAGTGTGTAGAGCGAGGGTGGGGTGATGCAGAGCAGGCAGAGATCAGACCTCAAGCAGGGGACAGCATTTCTTGGCCAGTTGGCAGTCTGCAGCACATGGTTGATTTCATGCTGCAGTGGATGAGAAACGACCGCCGCATTGCCCACATTCTCAACACGGCTAATTATTGTGCTACCTGCTACCTCCACACTCACACTACTACAGATTTGAAACTTGCTCCAATTAGGCCTCCGCCTACACCCTGATTGACGCTGGGCTCCAACCACCGCCAGTTGCTGCTCGGAAGTGCCATCTGCACAGTCAACACTTGCTGCCATCTTATTGGGGTTTAGTAACTTCAGCTGATCCCCTGCTGTGTATCCGACAATTTCTCCTACTCCGTCCACACTCACACTACTTCAGATATTAAATTTGCTCCTATTAGGCCTCAGCCTACAGTCTCCTTCTCCTGGATTCCCTGGGTTCCAACACCGCAAGTTACTGCTCAGAAGCGCTGTCTGCACAGTCAACAGTTGCTCCTCTGTTATTGGCGTTCAGTAACGTCAGCTGATCCCCAGCTGTGTATCCTGCAATTGCTTCTGCTACCTCCACACTCACACTACTACAGATTTGAAACTTGCTCCAATTAGGCCTCAGGCTGCACTCTGCTTCTCCTGTATTTCTTGGGCTCCAACACCGCCAGTTTCTGCTCAGAAGTGCCATCTGCACAGTCAACACTTACTGCCATGTTATTGGGGTTCAGTAACGTCAGCTGATCCCCTGCTGTGTATCCGGCAATTTCTCCTGCTACCTCCACACTTAGACTACAACAGATATTAAACTTGCTCCAATTAGGCCTCAGCCTACACTCTGCTTCTCCTGGATTCCCTGGGCTCCAACACCGCCAGTTGCTGCTCGGAAGTGCTGTCTGCACAGTCAACACCTGCTCCAGTGTTATTGGGGTTCAGTAACGTCAGCTGATACCCAGCTGTGTATCCGGCAATTGCTCCTGCTACCTCCACACTCACACTACTAAAGATTTGAAACTTGCTACAATTAGGCCTCGGCCTACATTCTGTTTCTCCTGTAATCCCTGGGCTCCAACACCGCCAGCTGCTGCTCGGAACTGCTGTCTGCACAGTCAACAGTTGCTCCTCTGTTATTGGGGTTCAGTAACGTCAGCTGATCCCCAGCTGTGTATCCAGCAATTTCTCCTGCTCCGTCCACACTCACACTACAACAGATATTAATCTTGCTTGTATTAGGTCTCAGCCAACACTCTGCTTCTTCTGGATTCCCTGGGCTCCAACACCGCCAGTTGCTGCTTGGAAGTGCTGTCTGCACAGTCAACACCTCCTCCAGTGTTATTGGGGTTCAGTAATGTCAGCTGATCCCAGCTGTGTATCCGGCAATTGCTCCTGATACCTCCACACTCACACTACTACAGATTTGAAACTTGCTCCAATTAGGCCTCGGCCTACACTCTGTTTCTTCTGTAATCCCTGGGCTCCAACACCGCCAGTTGCTGCTCGGAAGTGCGGTCTGCACAGTCAACAGTTGTTCCGCTGTTATTGGGGTTCAGTAACATCAGCTGATCCCCAGCTGTGTATCTGGCAATTGCTCCTGCTACCTCCACACTCACACTACTATAGATTTGAAACATTCTCAAATTAGGCCCCGGCCTGCACTCTTTTTCTCCTGTAATCCCTGGGCTCCAACACCACCAGTTGCTACTCTGAAGTGCTGTCTGCACAGTCAACAGTTGTTCCTCTGTTATTGGGGTTCAGTAACATCAGCTGATCCCCAGCTGTGTATCCGGCAATTTCTCATGCTCCGTCCACACTCACACTACAACAGATATTAATTTTGCTCCAATTAGGTCTCAGCCTACACTCTGCTTCTCCTGGATTCCCTGGGCTCCAACATCGCCAGTTGCTGCTTGGAAGTGCTGTCTGCATAGTCAACACCTGCTCCAGTGTTATTGGGGTTCAGTAATGTCAGCTGATCCCGAGCTGTGTATTTGGCAATTGCTCCTGCTACCTCCACACTCACACTACAATATATCATGATCCGTTCCAGGGTTTATTAGTGTCTGCCCTTTTTTGGGCAGATCATGTCAAAGGATAACTTTGCTCTGCCTCATTCTGGGTTCAGGTTTGCTATTTAGCTCCCATGAATCTTGCTGGCAGGGTCAGCTATAGTTCTGTCCTCAGCTTGTGAACCTGACTCTGGAAACCCTTGGTTTGTCCTGCTGTGAACCCTGACTTGTCCTGTGTCTGTTATCCCCCTCTGTCTGCCCTTTCTCTGCATTTACAAGAAAAAAGAGAAAACAAACCGAACTCAAGCCCAAATCAATAGATAAATATTTATTTAGGGGGTAGAGTACACCATGTAGTAGGGGGAAAGAAACCAAAAAAGAAAGCACTAAAACCAGGAGACGAAAATATTTAAACAAAATCTGTCCACAAATGCCTATCCCCTGACGAAGGCTAACGCCGAAACGCGCGTCGGGGATAGGCACATCCAGGAGACGACTCCTCACTTATACAGGTATTTGCGGCTCATATGATTGTACTATTCCTGCATCTGGGGAACATCATTGGTATACTGATTTATACTTTAGCGCATCTACCTGTATTTGGCTATTTCCTTACCCCTAGTGGCTGTTCATTTGCACTTTTTCGGCACCACATTCAAAAACACATATGCCCATGTTTTCAACACGCAAGTATTATATGCACTTTAGTGTTTAGGTGGTCTCTCAGTATATAATATGTACTATTTTTGCACATGCACTTTTACTCATTAGGCCATTTTTGTATAATTTTGTATTGCGTACATTTATATGTATATTTATTTATTTTTATTTATATTTTTTTATTATTTATTAATATGCACGTAATAATATCTATTTTGTGCAGCCATTTGTGGACAGATTTTGTTTAAATATTTTCGTCTCCTGGTTTTAGTGCTTTCTTTTTTGGTTTCTTTCCCCCTACTACATGGTGTACTCTACCCCCTAAATAAATATTTATCTATTGATTTGGGCTTGAGTTCGGTTTGTTTTCTCTTTTTTCTTGTATTTATATCTCCGAATTGTCCACAATTCTTGTCCATATGGGATATAGGTTAGGCACAATTATGTAGTACATACAATCGTATATTTTGTTCTATTTTTTCATTGTATATCCCTGCCTTGAGATCTATATTTACCTTTCTCTGCATTTGTCTGTTCTGCTTGATTCTCTGATTCTGACCTCCTGGCTTGGCTATTGACTCTGTCTTGATTTGTCCCTATTGTACCGTATTTTGCTCGCCCTGGTTTACTGATCCCTTGCTATATCCTGACTATCCTTTCTGTTTATATCCTTTTTGTACTGATGTGTTATCTTGTACCCTGATTCGGCTTTTCTGACTACTCTCTTGCCACTAGGTGGCATCTGATCAGCTGCTCAGTGTGTGCAGTCTCGCATCCCTATAAAACTCCCCCTGGTGAAGGTTACGCTGTACTGCACTGCAGCTGCATGACACTATAGATTTTTAACTTGCTCCAATTAGACCTCGGCCTACACTCTGTTTCTCCTGTAATCCCTGGGCTCCAACGCCACCAGTTGCTGCTTGGAAGTGCTGTCTGCACAGTCAACAGTTGCTCCTCTGTTATTGTGGTTCTGTAACGTCAGCTGATCCCCAGCTGTGTATTCGGCAATTGCTCCTGCTACCTCCACACTCACACTCCTACAGTTAAACTTGCTCCAGTTAGGCCTCGGCCTACACCCTGATTGACCCTGGGCTCCAACACCACCAGTTGCTGCTCGGAAGTGTCGTCTGCACAAAGAAAAACTCTAGCTCCTGTGTTAGTCGGGTTCAGCAACGTCAGCTGCTCTCCTGCTGTGTGTCCGGCAATGTCTCCTGCTCCCTCCACATTCACATTACATCAGATATTAAACTTGCTCCAATTAGGCCTTGGCTTACACCCTGATTGACCCTGGGCTCCAACACCGCCAGTTGCTGCTCGGAAGTGCCATCTACACTGTCAACAGTTGCTCCTCTGTTTTTGGGGTTCAGCAACGCCAGCTGCTCCCCTGCTGAGTGTGTGGCAATAGCTCCTGCTCTCTCCACACTAAGACTGCAACAGATATTAAACTTGCTCCAAATAGGCCTCGGCCTACACTCTGCTTCTAGCATTGACCCTGGGCTCCAACACAGCCAGTTGCTGCTTGGAAGTGCCGTCTGCACAGTCAACAGTTGCTCCTCTGTTATTGGGGTTCAGTAATGCCAGCTGCTCCCCTGCTGTGTGTGTGGCAATTTCTCCGGCTCCCTCCACACTAAGACTACAACAGATATTAAATATGTCTAAAAATGAACCATACGGTGCTGCTTAGTTGCTCCAGGTGAATAAGCAGCAAATATATGGACGAAATCACTCCCAATCGTCCCAGAAGTGGTTTATTAAAGAAAACTATATGTGATATTTGCGCTAAGTTCACCTATATAAAGCCATAAATAGTTAAAATACTAAGAAATGTCATAAACAAGGTTCCCCATACAGGACTTTGATTAACAAAATGTGTTTACCTTAATATCAAAGAAAAGAAAATCTGTGTCCAGTGCTGACATGCGGGAAGGTCCTTCACTCATGTGTTGAAAGGTTGGTATCTGAAGCCTTCTCTGAATCTCTGTTCCAAAAATATCCAATATGTTGCAGAGCAAAAAGTAGTATAGGAGACCCTGTCCCGGCCGGTGACTAGCGTACTCCCCCAGAGGTTGGTAACTGCCGTGCACAGGCAGTGGCGGCCGCGTGTATAGAGCTGAAGCCGACAAGGTGCAGGACCTTGTGTGACATCACAGTCACGTGATGTGTACACGTGACCAGCTGCAAATCTACGGAGCTACGGAGCTACGAATAGCACACAGGACCAACTAATCCTATGTGTTTCAGAGTCACTGACTCCTTCATCAGGGTCCTGTATGGGGAACCTTGTTTATGACATTTCTTAGTATTTTAACTATTTATGGCTTCATATAGGTGAACTTAGCGCAAATACAACAGATATTAAACTTGCTCCAATTAGGCATCGACCTACACTCTGCTTCTAGCATTGACCCTGGGCTCCAGGGCCCTCTGTACAGTCAACAGTTGCTCCTATGTTATTGGGGTTCAGTAACGCCAGCTGCTCCCCTGCTGTGTGTGCGGCAATTTCTCCTGCTCCCTCCACACTAAGACTACAACAGATATTAAACTTGCTTACATATGTTGGCAACGCTTTGTGAGCTGCAGAAGGCAGTGGTTGAATACTAGCTACACCATGCCCTTCAATATTTGGGTCAGCCTCCAAACATAATAGCTGTTGAGGGGGTATGGTTGTCTGATATCTGTGTGGTTTTCCAAAACTTTCAAGACTCACCCAAGATGGTGAATAGCGATGATGTCTACTGAAATGCTCGCTGCTCACATTTAAAGAGTAGTGGTGGGACACATTACACTACTGGAGCTGGAATTACTGATTCTGAACTCTGCTTTGTCTACATTTATTTCTGGGTGCTTCTTTAAGTATGTTTAGGGCCATTGTCCTACTGGGAGACCCATAATCTAGTATGCAAGCTCAGCTTTCAGACTCAGGCACTAAATTGCAACCGAAAATTCATTGGGAATCTTCACATTTCATGCTGCCACACGGAAAAGGTACCCAGGGCTAGAAGGAGCAAAACAACACCTACATTTCTTTGAATCTTATTTGACTGTAACTTCTGTGTTCTTTTATTTTTAGGCCTCATTTCGTTTACCGTAAACAGGATGTGTTTGACCAAAAAATCTATCTTGGTCACATCTGTCCACAAGACAGTATTAAGACAAAAAATAAAATTTGCCCTCCTCAGATGGATAAATTATAATGCAGTAGCAATATATGGCTATGCAAAGCATACTGTAGCATGTTGGCCATCCAAAAATGCTTAGTGAGGGCTGGCTGCTGGCCCTCTTAAATTAGAGTGAGGGTTGCCTGTAGAGATAAGCGATGTTCGAGTCGAACTGTTCGCCAATCTCAAATTCGAGCTGTTTTGGGCGGTGTTCGAGTCGTTCGACGAACCCGAACAATTTGATTAAAATTCGGCTGTTCGAATCTCTGTTCGATAACTGTTCGTTCAGCAAAAGCCTCACATGATTTGCACATTAAAACTGTTTATCATTGTTAATAGACTGTTTCAGTGTATAGTGGGAGGGGCGGGGGATAGATCTGTGCTGAAATAACGCCGATCTCCATTTTTTTTTTCTTTCCTGCATTTACAGTGGGGCTGTGCAGTTTCTCAGCCTATCTGCAGTGCGCACACACACAGCAATGTGCATGTGATGCACATAAGCAAGGGCATGTGTCATTGGCTGTGTATGTCACATGTCCTTGCCCTATAAGAACCAGCCATTTGCCCCATCGCCACCATTTCCTCACTGCTGCAGCTTAGTGTTAGACGGCACCGCTGCTGCTGTGGCCGCTACAAAGACAAAGAGTGATTTTTGGAGCAAATTGTCAGAGAGATAGGTTTAGGGAGTCGGGAGGAGTAGGGACTAGTTGTAATATCAGCCCTTTTCAGGGTAGGTTACAGCAGTTCATAGCACTGTTTGTCAGGCTGTGCAAGTGTTTGTCACAGCATTTGGTGTAATCTAGCTCAGCCAATCCTTTTGGGCTGGTAGCATTGTCTGATAGTCATCTGAGTAGCCCACCTGTGAAACTAACTACACCGCATGTGTATCTCTATTTTCACTGCATCTAATCCAGATAATAGTTTAGGGCCTAGGAGCAGTGTCTGCACATCAGCAGAGTAGCCCGCCTGTGAAACAAACTATACTGCTTGTGTATCTCTATTTTCACTGCTTCTAATCCAGTTAATAGTTTAGGGCCTAGGAGAAGTGTCTGCATGTCAGCAGAGTAGTCCGCCTGTGAAACAAACTATACCGCCTGTGTATCTCAATTTTCACTGCATCTAATCCAGTTATTAGTTTAGGGCCTAGGAGCAGTGTCTGCACGTCAGCAGAGTAGCCCGCCTGTGAAACAAACTATACTGCTTGTGTATCTCTATTTTCACTGCTTCTAATCCAGTTAATAGTTTAGGGCCTAGGAGAAGTGTCTGCATGTCAGCAGAGTAGCCCGCCTGTGAAACAAACTATACCGCCTGTGTATCTCAATTTTCACTGCATCTAATCCAGTTATTAGTTTAGGGCCTAGGAGCAGTGTCTGCACGTCAGCAGAGTAGCCCGCCTGTGAACCTTACTACACCGCCTGTGTATCTCTATTTTCACTGCATCTAATCCAGTTATTAGTTTAGGGCCTAGGAGCAGTGTCTGCACGTCAGCAGAGTAGCCCGCCTGTGAAACTAACTACACAGCCTGTGTATCTCAATTTTCACTGCATCTTATCCAGTTATTAGTTTTGGGCCTAGTACCACAGTTTGGCCACTCAGTTCTGCTCAGTTGTCATCCGTCGGTTGTTGTGCCAACAACTACAGATACAGAGTTGCCAATTAGTTAAGCACTAAAATGAGTGGCAAAAGGCCTGCTGCTGGTGGAAAGGGGAATAGGCATGTTGGAAAGGGAAAAAAAGGTTGTGTCCGTGGGGTAGGTGGTAAAGCAACAGTAACATCTGCAGAAGAAAGACCATCTTCCAGCCAAAGTAAGATGTCTACTTCTTTTCGTGGACAATCTGATGTGATCCCTTTCTTATGACCATCGCTACAAGCATCGCCAAAAATTCCAGATGAGGCACAAAAACAGCAGGTGCTTGAATGGATATCAAGTGCTTGTTCAAGCGGGCTCTCCTTCATGTCAACTTCAACATCACAACTACTCCATTCCTCAGAGTTGTCACCCCAATTGCACGTGCTTCCTCACGGCTCCCAAGTCTCCAGCTGCCCGTCTGAGCATGGGGTAGCACACATGGTTGAGTCTGTAGAGCTGTTAACGCATACTATAGCCTGGGAATCAGAGGTCTGCTCCAGAGCTTCTGTGAATTCAGACGAGGAAATGATCTGCACTGATAACCAGAATCTTTGTGAGTCGGATCCAGGCCCAGATGAAGAAGGTTCTGAGCATAATGTAGATCCTCGTTCCCAAACTGTAACTCCTGTTGGTGGAGACAATGAGGAAGATGATGATGAGACTGAGATACCTGATTGGAACGAAAAATTGACTTTTCGGTCGGGGCAGGAAAAGGTTGGCTCTGAGGACGACGTGTGTGAGAACACACAGGATGATGATGACAAGGTTGGAGACCCCACATACTGTCAACCCCCAGTCCGCCAGTCCATGAGGTCAGCAGAGGAGGTGGAGGAGGATGCTAGAAATGAGTGACGATGAGGTAATGGTGCACCTTCCTGGACAGAGACGGAGTACTGGAAGCACATCAACAACTGCATCCTCAACCCCAAATGTGCCTCAGACCAGAAGTCGTGGTGACTCTTCAGGTCGCACGGGCTCTAAGCCTTGCATAGCCTGGGTATTTTTTGACATTGCAAAGGATGACCCAACTCATGTTGTCTGTAAGATTTGTCAACAAAATCTCAGTAGAGGCCAAAAAAATCATTAGCTTGAGTACTTCATGCATGAACCGTCACATGGATGGAGGCATAAGTTGCAGTGGGAAGCTTACTGTGCAAGAATGCGGCCTAGTGGGCCGGGTCAACCACCGTCTGCCCCATCAAGTGCATCCACATCCTCTTCATCCTCTGTGACTGTGGGGACAGCAGTCCTACATGGTTTTGGATGCAGACCTTCCACCTCTTTACCCACAACAGCCAGTGTGATTGGCAGGTCGTCAGGATATTTGCAAGTGGAAACACCTGCTGATGTTGAGCGCTTTCTGACATCGACACCACATTTTGATCAAGGCAACATAACATCTCTGCCTGCACCTTCCTCACAGACCAGCAGTTTGCTGGGGACACCCTACTCAACTCCGTCTAAGCACGGCAACCAGCCCTCAGTCCCTCAGATGTGGACAAGTAAAACACCATTTCCTCCTAGCCATGACAAAGCTAAGAGGTTGAATTTCTCCATCTGCAAGCTGTTGGCTACAGAAATGCTGCCTTTCCGCCTGGTGGACACAGAGGATTTTCGAGACCTTATGTCCGTCACAGTGCCCCAGTACCAGATGCCCAGTCGCCACTACTTGTCAAAGAAAGCTGTGCCTGCGCTACACCAGCATGTCGCACACAACATCACCGCTTCCTTGAGAAACTCTGTGTGTGACAGGGTGCATTTCACCACAGACACTTGGAGGAGTAGACATGGACAGGGGCGTTACACGCACTGGGTAACTACGGCGACATCAGGAGAAGGGGCTACTGTTCAAGTCTTGCCATCGCCATGAGTTGCTTGTCGATCCTCTGTATCTAGAAGTTCCTCCACTGCTTCTGCCTCCTCAACCTGCTCTCGGTCCTCCACCTGCACTCAAAGCCTGTCTATTAATGCCACCCGCGTTGTAACTGCGCAGAAGGAATCCTGCACACCTCCTCACTATGCTGTCACCAGGGCTCAACGGTATCAGGCAGACATTGAAATGTCTGGGAAATGTGAGTCACACAGCTGAGGAGTTGTGGTCTGCTCTGGAGACCGAGTTCCATCAATGGTTGTCTTCACTCAACCTGCAGCCAGGGAAGGCTGTGTGCGACAATGCTGCAAACCTGGGTGCAGCCCTTCGCAGAGGCAATGTCACACACGTGCCTTGTATGGCTCACGTTTTGAACCTGGTTGTCCAGCAATTTTATCCCACTATCCCGGACTAGATGGGCTTCTGCAGAGGGCACGGTCACTGTGTGCTCACTTCCGCCATTCACATCCCGCAGCTCGACTACTTGCATCTCCACAGAAGTCGTTGGGCCTGCCAGTTCACCGGCTGAAATGCGATGTGCCCACACGGTGGAATTCAACTCTGCACATGTTACAGCGACTGTGGCAGCACCGACGAGCCCTGGTGCAATACGTTATGACGTATAGCCTGGGCCAATGAGATCAAGAGGTGGGGCAAATCACGCTGCAGGAATGGTCTCAGATCAGGGACCTATGCACCCTTCTGCACAGTTTTGAAATAGCGACGAAGATGTTTAGTGATGATGATGCCATTATCAGCATGACCATTCTGGTGATTTACATGCTGGAGCACACCTTACACTGTGTCCGGAGTCAGGTGGTGGAAAAAGAGGAGGAGGAGGAACAGGATGAGTCAAATGCGGAAGGGATCATATCTCCAAGGTCAAGAAGGTTGGCAGCACCAAGGCGGCTGGCATTGGAGGCTGGGAGAGAGGGATTACCGAGGGCACATGTTAGCAGCCAAACTGTTGAGGAAGGTGCAGGAGGCTAGGAAGAAGTGGAGGACAAACTGGCGCTGGGCATGGAAGACTCATCAGATGAGGGAGACCTTGATCAAATTTCTGTTGTGCGAGGTTGGGGGGAGAGGGCTGACGAAGGAAGCATGATTCTCACCTCACCACTACCAAGACAACAAGGACTTGGTCCTCCTGGATGCGCAAGACACATGAGAGCCTTCTTGCTGCACTACCTGCAACATGACCCTTGGATTGTCAGAATCTGAAGTAATGCCGACTACTGGGTTGCCACACTCTTAGATCCCTGGTACAAAAGCAAATATGGTGAAATAATTCCTGCCATAGAAAGAAATTCACGCATGCAGGACTATCAGCAGAGACTGTTACAGAATCTAACATCTGCATTTCCACAAAACACCAGTGGTGCACGTAGTGAATCTTTGAGTTCTAACTTGCCAACTATGGGACTATCGAGTCATCACTTAAACCGAAACATTAACATTGTGTCTGGTGGTAACAGCAATTTTTTCCAATCGTTTCAAGATTTTTTTAGACCATCCTTTGCAAGGCCACAGGAGACAAGAAGTCTGACGCACAGCCAACGCCTAGAGAGGATGGTACAAGAGTATCTCCAAGTTAACATCGATGCCATGACTGTGGAACTGGACCCTTGCTCATTTTTGGCTTCCAATCTTGAAAAATGGCCTGAGCTCGCCACTCATGCCTTGGCGATCTTGTCGTGCCCCGCAGCCAGCGTTCTCTCTGAACGTGTGTTCAACGCTGCTGGTGGTGTGCTGACAGATAAGCGCAAGTGGCTGTCCAGTGACAATGTAGACAGACTAATGTTCACCAAGATGAACAAATCCTGGATCCGCAAGGACTTTTCTACCCCTGTGTCATTTTGGGGAGACTAAAAGCTTGATGATTTTTGAAAATCACCTCACCAACCGTTTTAAAAAAATCTGGCAAAATTGATGCCACTTAAGTGGTGTCTGTGGCCGAATTTTTGGAAAAAATGTAGACTCTTTTATTTAGTTTAGCATTGGGACCTGTAGAAGCACATACGTGCGAAACAGCTGTCGTCCTTTTATCTGCACGTTTTTCCTCGTCTGTAACCGCCTTATGTCTAAATAAAGGAAACTGATTTATGGGACCGGTGAGTGCTAGTGTTGAGCATTCCGATACCGCAAGTATCGGGTATCGGCCGATACTTGCGGTATCGGAATTCCGATACCGAGATCCGATATTTTTGTGATATCGGGTATCGGTATCGGAAGTGTAAAATAAAGAATTAAAATAAAAAATATTGTTATATTCACCTCTCCGGCGGCCCCTGGACATCAGCGGGAGGATCCGGCGTCCGGCACGGCTTCTTTCTTCAAAATGCGCGCCTTCAGGACCTGTGGAATGACGTCCCGGCTTCTGATTGGTCGCGTGCCGCCCATGTGACCGCCACGCGACCAATCAGAAGCCGCGACGTCATTCCTCAGCTAAAGTCCTAGAATGAGCGCCTTCTAGGACCTGAGGAATGACGTCGCGGCTTCTGATTGGTCGCGTGGCGGTCACATGGGCGGCACGCGACCAATCAGAAGCCGGGACGTCATTCCACAGGTCCTGAAGGCGCGCATTTTGAAGAAAGAAGCCGTGCCGGACGCCGGATCCTCCCGCTGATGTCCAGGGGCCGCCGGAGAGGTGAATATAACAATATTTTTTATTTTAATTCTTTATTTTACACTTTAATATGGATCCCAGGGCCTGAAGGAGAGTTTCCTCTCCTTCAGACCCTGGGATCCATGAGGATACATTCCGATACTTGATGTCCCATTGACTTGTATTGGTATCGGATATCGGTATCGGCGATATCCGATATTTTTCGGGTATCGGCCGATACTATCCGATACCGATACTTTCAAGTATCGGACGGTATCGCTCAACACTAGTGAGTGCACATCATTTTTTTCTTTTTTTTACCTTGGACTCTTATTTAGTCCCCTTGCTGAGATTTACATGATGTTGCCATCGTCAATTCCAGGTGGGTGGGGTCGTCTGCAGAGTTGTTTCCTCATACTATGGCCTGGGATTCAGAGGTCTGCTCCAAAGCTTCAGTGTCTGCTAGTCAGCAGAAAAGCCCAGCCACCCACCGTCTGTTTACCTAAGTACTATTTTTTAACGGCATCTAGCCCAGGAAATCCTTTTGGGCCTAGTAGAATTTGGTGCTACTCAGCAGCGTACCCCACCCATGAAGCAAGCTACACTGCCTGTTTACCTAACTACTATTTTGTAATGGCATCTAGCCCAGGAAATCCTTTTGGGCCTAGTAGAATTTGGTGCTACTCAGCAGCGTACCCCACCCATGAATCAAGCTACACTGCCTGTTTACCTAACTACTATTTTGTAATGGCATCTAGCCAAGGAAATCATTTTGGGCCTAGTAGAATTTGGTGCAACTCAGCAGCATACCCCACCCATGAAGCAAGCTACACCACCTGTTTACCTAACTACTAATTTTTAATGGCATCTAGCCCAGGAAATCCTTTTGGGCCTAGTAGAATTTGGTGCAACTCAGCAGCGTACCCCACCCATGAAGCAAGCTACACCGCCTTCTTTCTTTCTCAATCTAACCCCTCGGCTCTGGGGTGTCCACTCTCCCTCCAGCTCTCTCCTTCTCACAGGTGGACTACGGCGTGTTTTCACACTGTGGCGAATCTTTTGGGCCCAGGCGTAAGAAGTCGTCGAGGTAATGGATAATATGTGCCGCCTTACAAACGTCCATGATGACACATTCGAGGAAGCAACTAAATGCCTCAAATAGTGAGCAGGATATGGAGCACTCCATGGGCAAATAGCGATCTATGTAGTATGCTCCTTCACAGAAGCAGCCCAATGGGAGGACACTATTCAGAGGCACAGGTAGTAACCGGAACGCCCCCTTAATGTCTGTTTTGGCCATTAGGGTGCCCCTTACCAACTTTCTTGACCCGCCTGATTGCCTCGTCAAAGGAGGTACAGTACATAGTACTGTACTTGGTTCCGCGTCGATGTTGTCATTTGCTGACCTGCCCCTTGGATATGACAAATGGTGGATTAGTCTGAATGTATTGGGTTCATTTTTTGGCACAACTCCCATCGGGGGTACCACTACGTCTTCTAAGGAAAGTGTTCTGAATGGACCCGCCGCCATTCTACCTAAAGATATTTCTTTTTTTCTTTTTTTTGTCAAGACGTCTGGGTGTTGGTAGAGTGAGTTTACATTTTTACTCCAGCCTTTCTTGATTTTAGAAGGGCATGACATGCCTAAATCTGTGTCTCCTCCTCCTTTTACTCCTCCACCTCTTTTCTTTTCGCATGACTATATGTAGTTGTGACTTTTCCATGTGTTTGTTGTGTCTTCTGAGCAGTTTGTCAGCTTTTGGACACCTTTTAAGTTGTTTTCTATGTGTTTTACATGTGTTTGTATGTGTTTGTGTTTGCCTGCCATTGGTTTCAATGGGGTTCGACGGTGTTCATCGAACATTCAACGAACATTTCGTCGAACACGTCCCTGTTCGATGAACCAAACCAAACCTGAACATTAGGGAGGTGGCTCAACACTAGTTAACAGAACTGTATTTAAAAAAGCACCTGACTCGTAAAAATCTAAGCTTGGCAACTTCACCCGTGTTGGTGCTCTGGGGAACAGTTGCCCGCCTTTGTCTCTGGCCACACCACAGCCTCTTCCTGCCTGTTTTGCTGCTGTGGATCACTCCCCCTGTATTACCTTCATCCTCCATGTTATTTGGAACAGGTTTTTGTGACCCTCCTTTCCTATTCTTGGCATATTATGCTTACCCTTCCTTTTTTATGTAGGGCTCTTATTTATCCACTGTGGACTTTTTCTGCACAAATATTTCAGCTTATTTAGTTCGGGACTATGTTTCTTTATGAGCTATTTTTACATGCTTTAGTATTATTAAGGATTCATATCATACTTATTATTGCAGTATTGCATGTTTTCACCTTTTAATATGCTGGCTGATCTTTCACACTTTATACATGTAACTAGACTCATTGATGTATATACTTATTGCATCACATCATTGCCAATCAACCTATTTTTGTGCATGTGTTTAAACCTATGCCTTCTGGTAGATTAAGGTGGCCACTGGCCACAACTCCATAATGGCATTCTTGTGGTCAGTATTTTTAGAACATAGGCCTTTTTAAATAATTGTATGCATTTCCTTGCCTGTAGTGTTTGTTTGATTAAAATTATTGTTATTTTTAAGAGATTCCTGCATTTTGCATATCCCCTTTTCTTCTTACTTTTCTTTATAGATTTACATAGAGTATGTATCAGGTTGATCTCTTTAAATTGTTGGTACCCACTGTTAGTGTTTGACCTGTATTCTGCTTTCCGCACTCTGCATGTCACCTTTCCAGATTGGATCAGTAACTTCATCGACCACCACCTTGTCTTCCACTTTCGCATCCTGGTCCTCCTCCTGACTTGCTGACATATCAACACCAGTAATTGCATTTTCCCACCGTTGCCTTCTTGTGACCATGGGTGCTTAAATATTTGGGCATCGCTGCATGTGATCTCCTCATGTCACACATGAAACGGGCAATCTGTAAATTGAAATGTGAACAGCTGATCGGGGTGTCCAAGTGAGGGATCACTTGTTTCCTGGCACTTAACATGGTGGGAGGAAGGAAAATCAGGGTGAGGATTATGTGGTCCAGAATCATGGCTACTGAGACTGGACCATGTGGTAGACAGGTTGGTGCTGGCAAAGTGGCTGGAAGACCTATTGTCAAGACACAGCTGTCAGGTGACCTGTCGGGGAGCGCCCTAGCTCACTCTACTCCTCAGGATATGTCTGAAGGTGAAGAGGCTGTGGCCTCCACCCTTGCCTTATCTCCTGAGTTAACTCTCTGTCTGTTCTCTTCTCTCACCCAGGGAAAAGGGGCGATACTGTGCACCGTAGTACACCAACCAAAAAAACACGGCAACATAAACAAGGGTTAAAAGAAAACTCAAGGCATGCAAAATATTTACTCACATATAACAGAGGAATGCCCTGGAGCATGGAAGTAGGGGAACAAACCAAAATTGAGAAGGATAGGGAATTACCACACATACAGTTGTGCTCAAAAGTTTACATACCCAGGCAGAATTTTTGCTTTCTTGGCCTTTTTTCAGAGAATAAGAATGATAACACCAAAACTTTTTCTCCACTCATGGTTAGTGGTTGGCTGAAACCATTTATTGTCAAACTACTGCGTTTTCTCTTTCTAAATCATAATGACAACCCAAAACATCCAAATGACCCTGATCAAAAGTTCACATACCCCATTTCTTAATACTATGTATTGCCCCCTCTAATATCAATGACAGCTTTAAGTCTTTAGTGGTAGCTGTAGATGAAGTTCTTTATTTTCTCAGATGGTAAAGCTGCCCACTCTTCTTGGCAAAAAGCCTTAAGTTCCTGTAAATTACTGGCCTGTCTAGCAAGAACTGTGCCCTTGAGATCTCTTGTTCTGCTGTAGCCAATTACAGGTCGACTTTGCCTTGTGTTTTGGATTGTTGTCATGTTGGAATGTCCAAGTGCGTCCCATGTGCAGCTTCTGGGCTGATGATTGCAATTTTGCCCCCAGTATTTGCTGATAATGTGCTGCATTCACCTTTCCTTCAACTTTGACCCAGTTTTGTGTGCCTTTGTAGCTCACACATCTCCAAAACATCACCTCTGTGCTTTACAGTAGGAATGGTTTTCCTTTCATCATAGGCCTTGTTGACCTCTCTCCAAATATAACGTTTATGGTTGTGGCCAAAAAGTTGAATTTGATCTCATCACTCCAAATTACCTTCTTCCAGAAGTTTTGAGGCTTGTCTCTGTGCGGTTTTGTGTATTGTAGGTGAGATACTTTTGTGGCATTTGTGCAGTAAGGACTTTCTTCTGACAACTTGACCATGCAACCCATTTTTCTTCAAGTGCCTCCTTATTGTGCATCTTGAAACAGCCACACCGCTAGTTTTCAGAGAGTCCAGTATTTCAGCTGATGTGATTTGTGGATTTATCTTTGCATCACGAACAGTTTTCCTGGCAGTTGTGGATTACATTTTTTTTGGTCTACATGACCGTGGTTTTGTTTTTACAGAGCCTCTGATTTTCCATTTGTTAATTACAGTTTGAACGTTGCTGACTGGCATTATCAATTCTTTGGATATCTTTTTGTATCACTTTCCTGTTTTATGCAGTTCAACTACCTTTTCTCGTAGATCCGTTGACAATTCTTTTGCTTTCCCCATGACTCACAATCCAGAAACAGTCTGTCTGGATCCAAGAAAATCACTTAGTTTTTATGCACACACACTGAATACAAGCAAACAGGTCACAGGTGAGGATGTTACCTTCAATAGCCAGTCAAACCCATTTGTGTAAACTTCTGTGCTTGTTTTCAGGCCAAAATCACCAGTTTATGTGAACTTTTGATCAGAGTGATTTTGATGTTTGAGGTTGTCATTATGATTTAAAAAGAGAAAACACAATAGTTTGACAATAAATGGCTTCAGCCAACCACTAACCATGAGTGGAAAAAAGGTTTGGTGTTATCATTCATATTCTCAGAAAAAAGGCCAAGAAAGCAAAAATTTTGCGGGGGTATGTAAACTTTTGAGCACAACTGTAGACTTGATTACACTATGCGGCCATCCAATTACAGTAATGACACAACCAAGATGGCTACAACATTGCAGTGACTGGTAGGCAGGCTCAGACTGGCCCACAGGGGAACAGGGGAATCCCCCGATTGGGCCCCTATGCAGATCTGGTCAACCAACCCCAGTGTATGGGCAGTACTTGGCATAATTCACTTGATTCACTCTGTACTGAGAAAAAACAGTATTTCATCATTCATTTACCAAACTACCCAGTTAATTATTATATATAGATTTATGAATGAGGGAAGAGTAACATTTGTATGCAGGTGAGAAAGTGGGGCCCCCAAAGTCAATGTTACTGTTGGGCCCTAGGCACCCCTGTCTGACACTGCTGGTAGGCAATCTCCATATGTTCATTGGCTTTCTAAAAAGCACCAAACATTCGTGGTGGGGACCCGAGCTCCCACTCGAACATTAATAAAATACTGGCAGAGTAACACCCATTCCGATCATACTGATGCTCGAGCGAGTAGCAAGTAGTCACTAGTAGGGTTGAGCGAAACTGATCGGACAAATTCAAAAATCGCCGACCTGATCCTAGTGTGGGATCGGCCATGAGGTCGCTGATCTGCGCACAAATGTCGCGTTTCATATGATGCCTTCAGCGCAATTTTTCAGCCAATGAAGGAGGATGCAGAGGGTGGGCAGCGTGATGACATAGGTCTCAGTCCCCACCATCTTATAGAAGGGCATTACAGTGATTGGCTTGCTTTCTGCGGCGTCACAGGGGCTATAAAGGGGCGTGCACGCCGACCGCCATCTTACTTCTGCCGATCTTAGCATAGGGAAAGGTTGCTGCAGCTTCATCAGAAGAAGGGATATAGTTAAGGAGGGAAGATTAACCCCCAAACTGCTTGTGCTGTAGCAATTTCCACTGTCCAACACCACCATTTTTTTGCAGGGACACTGGAGGCTATATTTTTGTGCTTCAGCTCTGTAGCTTATTAGGCTGCCTTATAAGGCTCCCTGATAGCTGCATTGCTGTTTGCACGCTGCTGTGCAAACCAACTGCTTTTTTAAAAGCAAAAATTCTGTTGCTCCTTTCTGCACAGTTATCTTGTTTACTTGTCCACACTTTTATGTGCAGCAGTCCTTTTTATTGCTGCCATACTTGTCCTGAGATCATTGTAGGGAGATTGAAATTGTACTAGAGTCCTTGTATTTTTTCATATATCTTCCAGCCACTTTCTGCCACTTACATTGTGTTGTTTTATGCACTGGGCCTGAGTTTTGGTTCAGTCTTCCCCCAAAAAAGTGAGATTCAAATTCTCACAAAGTGGATATACTTCAGTCCTGTTAGTTTGTCGTATATCAGCCAGCCACTTTCTGCCACTTACATTGTGTTGTTTTATGCACAGGGCCTGAGTTTTGGTTCAGTCTCCCCAAAAAATGGGAGATTTAAATTCTCAGCAAGTTTATATACACCTTCTACCTTGTTTTACAGTACCATATAACGGTTGTTATTTTGGTAAAATTTTCCAAAAAATGAGGAATCTGGTGGAAGAGCCCGTGGGCGGTGGTTGCCAGCTGGTACTGATGGTGGTGGTGGTGCATCTGGTTGTAGTGGCGAAAGCACAATAGCACCTTAAGGTACCTTCACACTAAACGATATCGCTAGCAATCCATGACGTTGCAGCGTCCTCGCTAGCGATATCGTTTAGTTTGACACACAGCAGCGATCAGAATCCTGCTGTGATGTCGTTGGTCGGGGCTAGAGGGCCAGACCTTTCTTTGGTCGCTGGCTCTCCCGCTGACATCGCTGGATCGGCGTGTGTGACACCGATTCAGCGATGTCTTCACTGGTAACCAGGGTAAACATCGGGTAACTAAGCGCAGGGCCGCGCTTAGTAACCCGATGTTTACCCTGGTTAACATCCTAAAAGTAAAAAAAACAAACAGTACATACTTACCTAACGCTGTCTGTCCTCCAGCGCTGTGCTCTGCACTCCTCCTGCACTGGCTGTGAGCGTCGGTCAGCCGGAAAGCAGAGCGGTGACGTCACCGCTCTGCTTTCCGGCCGCTGTGCTCACACAGACAGTACAGGAGGAGTGCAGAGCACAGCGCTGGAGGACAGACAGCGTTAGGTAAGTATGTAGTGTTTGTTTTTTTTACTTTTAGGATGGTAACCAGGGTAAACATCGGGTTACTAAGCGCGGCCCTGCGCTTATTTACCCGATGTTTACCCTGGTTACCTGCATCGTTGGTCGCTGGAGAGCGGTCTGTGTGACAGCTCTCCAGCGACCAAACAGCGACGCTGCAGCGATCCGGATCGTTGTCGGTATCGCTGCAGCGTCGCTTAATGTGAAGGGGCCTTAAGGCTGGAGGTGTTGAGCCAGCATCATCATCTGGCTACACAAGGCCTCGAAGGCTCCCTTATCTGGGAGAAAGAAAACAGCTTTTAAAGCCGGAGCAGCAGGAAAAAGTTTTGGCTTTCCTTGCTGACTCAGCCTCTAGCTCTTTCGCCTCCTCTTCAGAAAGTTCCAAATATAAAAGCAGCGAGTCGTCAGTGGATGCTCCCGGTCAGGAACAAGACGTTTCCTTGTGTCCTTCACCCAAACCAAAAGTGAAGGATGGGTCAGGCGACACTACAGCTTACTCCATGGAGCTCTTTACACATACCGTGCCTGGGTTAGGATGGGAAACTGTTAACTGCCCATTACAAGATGAATCGGACATGGAGTGCACTGATGCACAGCCACAGCTAGATTATTATGCTGTTCCATTGACTCAGATCACTACATTGCCCTCACAGTGTACTGAGCCAGAATCTGACCCTGATGAGACTATGGTGCCCCGTCCCGAACGCTATAGCACCTTACACGGTGACACAGAGGAAGGTGCACATGACATTTAAGAGGAGGTGATAGATGACACAGTTGTTGACCCAGATTAGCAGCCATTGGGGGAAAAGGGGGCCGCTGCCAGTAGCTCAGAAGCAGAGGAGGATGATCCGCAGCAGCCATCTACATCGCAACAGCTGTCATCTGGCAGGCCCATATCAGGCCAAAAACATTTGTCAAAACAAAAACAGTTTTAGGACAGAGTGGCCATCCAGGGAAAGTAGCACAGCGTGCAATGCCTGAAAAGGTATTCCATAGTAGGAAGAGTGTAGTGTGGCAATTTTTTAACCAAGATGCGAATGATCAGTAAAAAGTTATCTGTAAGAAATGCTCAAAGACCTTTAGCAGAGGGAAGAATCTTCAAAATTTAAATACAACGTGCATGCTTAGACATTTAACTAGCATGCACTTGCAAGCCTGGACTAACTACCAAATGTTCCGTACCGTTGGTGCACCTGCTCAGAATGAAGGTAGTCAGCAACGCTACATTGCTTCCCTCACTGTAAGCCCACCGGTTAGGACACCACCAGCAGCAAATATGGAGGTATCATCGCAAGGCTAAAGCAGTCAGGGAATCACAAGGTTATTGGTAGGAAACACTGTATGTAGGCCAACATCAAGAATACCATCATCAACTCTCTCTCAATCTGCCATGTCCACCACCACCACCGCTAGTTCCACCAAATGCAGCTTTTCAGTCCAGCTCTCCCTACAAGAGACTCTCATTAGGAAAAGAAAGTACTCATCCTCTCATCTGCGTACACAGGGTTCGAACGCCCACATTGCTATACTAATCTCATTAGAGATGATGCCCTACCGGTTGGTTGAAAGCGAAGCTTTCAAAGACCTGATGGCCTACACAGTACCACGCTATGACCTTCCCAGTTGGCACTTCTTTGCGAGAAAAGCCATCCCAGCCCTCCACCAGCATGTCAAAGACCGCATTGTCCATGCACTGAGGCAATAAGTCAGTGAAAAGGTGCACCTCACAACAGATGCATGGAGCAGTAGGCATTGTCAGGGCTGTTACGTGTCCATCACGGCGCACTGGGTTAATGTGGTGGATGCAGGGTCCACAGGGGACAGACATAGTGGGACAGTTCTGCCTAGCCCACGGTCTAGGAAATAGTTGGCTGTAGGCATTCGCCACCCCTCCTCCTCCTCCAGAAGTGAAAGCTCGTCCACAGAGCGCAGTCACATGACCACTCCATCCGCAGCTGCCAGTGTTGCACACGAGGTGTCCCATTATCGAACAGCTAGTGTTAAGCATCAGCAGGCTGTGTTACAAATGAAGTGTTTGGGCAACAACAGACACACCGTGGAAGTACTGGCCGAGTACTTGCAGCAACAAACTGAGTCATGGCTGGGCAGTGTACATCTTGAGGCAGGCAAGGTAATCAGTGATAACGGAAGGAATTTTATGGCTGTCATAGCCATTTCAGAACTTAAACACATACCTTGCCTGGCTCACACATTGAACCTGGTGGTGCAGTGCTTCCTCAAAAATTATCCGGAGGTACCAGCCCTGCTCCTGAAAGTGCGCAGACTTTGCTTGCACATCCCCCGGTCACCCGTACACTCCAGCCCTATGCTGAACCATCAGCGATCGCTGAATCTTCCCCAGCACCACCTAATAATCGACGTTGCAACAAGGTGGAATTCCAGACTGCACATGGTTCAGAGGCTGTGCGAACAGAGGCGTACTGTAATTAATTTGTGGGAGGATACACATTCACGGGCAGGCACTTGGATGGTAGACATGGAGTTGTCTGGTGTGCAGTGGTCGAAGCTACAAGACCTCTGACAAGTCCTTCAGTGTTTTGAGGAATGCACACGGCTGGTAAGTGCAGACGACGCCATCATAAGCAAGAGCATCCCACTAATGTGTCTGCTGATGCCAAGTTTGATGCACATTAAGGAGCTGGAGTCTGCAGCCGAGGAGTAGCGAAGCCTTGACAGTCAGCCATTGTCTGCTCAGGGAACTCTCCTGGAAAAGGTGGCGGACGAAGAGGAAGAGAAGGATGATGGGGATGAATATTTATGGGAGGAGGATGCTTCTTAGGGGGCAATACAAACTGGTGGTGTTGCAAGGTCAGGTACAAGGTTTTTGTGGGACACAAGTAACATAGTAACATAGTAACATAGTTAGTAAGGCCGAAAAAAAGACATTTGTCCATCCAGTTCAGCCTATATTCCATCATAATAAATCCCCAGATCTACGTCCTTCTACAGGACCTAATTATTGTATGATACAATATTGTTCTGCTCCAGGAAGACATCCAGGTCTCTCTTGAACCCCTCGACTGAGTTCGCCATCACCACCTCCTCAGGCAAGCAATTCCAGATTCTCACTGCCCTAACAGTAGAGAATCCTCTTCTATGTTGGTGGAAAAACCTTCTCTCCTCCAGACGCAAAGAATGCCCCCTTGTGCCCGTCACCTTCCTTGGTATAAACAGATCCTCAGCGAGATATTTGTATTGTCCTCTTATATACTTATACATGGTTATTAGATCGCCCCTCAGTCGTCTTTTTTCTAGACTAAATAATCCTAATTTCACTAATCTATCTGGGTATTGTAGTTCTCCCATCCCCTTTATTAATTTTGTTGCCCTCCTTTGTACTCTCTCTAGTTCCATTATATCCTTCCTGAGCACCGGTGCCCAAAACTGGACACAGTACTCCATGTGCGGTCTAACTAGGGATTTGTACAGAGGCAGTATAATGCTCTCATCATGTGCATCCAGACCTGTTTGCCTTGGCAGCTGCTGCCTGGCACTGGCTGCTCCAGGTAAGTTTATCATTAACTTGGATCCCCAAGTCCTTCTTCCTGTCAGATTTACCCAGTGGTCTCCCGTTCAGTGTGTAATGGTGATATTGATTCCTTCTTCCCATGTGTATAACCTTACATTTATCATTGTTAAACATCATCTGCCACCTTTCAGCCCAAATTTCCAACTTATCCAGATCCATCTGTAGCAGAATACTGTCTTCTCTTGTATTAACTGCTTTACATAGTTTTGTATCATCTGCAAATATTGATATTTTACTGTGTAAACCTTCTACCAGATCATTAATGAATATGTTGAAGAGAACAGGTCCCAATACCGACCCCTGCGGTACCCTACTGGTCACAGCGACCCAGTTAGAGACTATACCATTTATAACCACCCTCTGCTTTCTATCACTAAGCAAGTTACTAACCCATTTACACACATTTTCCCCCAGACCAAGCATTCTCATTTTGTGTACCAACCTCTTGTGCGGCATGGTATCAAACGTTTTGGAAAAATCGAGATATACCACGTCCAATGACTCACCGTGATCCAGCCTATAGCTTACCTCTTCATAAAAACTGATTAGATTGGTTTGACAGGAGCGATTTCTCATAAACCCATGCTGATATGGAGTTAAACAGTTATTCTCATTGAGATAATCCAGAATAACATCCCTCAGAAACCCTTCAAATATTTTACCAACAACAGAGGTTAGACTTACTGGCCTATAATTTCCAGGTTCACTTTTAGAGCCCTTTTTGAATATCAAGTGATCTTGATTTGCATGAAAGTGCTCCTCAACCCAGCACAAGCAGTGAATTGACTCCTGGAACATTGGCTCACATGGCTGAGTATGCCTTGCATATCCTAAAAAGGGACCTCTGCATTTTCAAAATGATGACCGATGAAGATTACTGGTTGGCCTGCCTCCTGGATCCACGATATAAAAGAAAATTACAAAATATCAGGCCACATGAGAACCTTGAGCATATATTGGCTACCAAACAAGCAACTCTTGTAGACCGTTTGGTTCAGGCATTCCCAGCACACAGCGGCGGTTATGGTTCTCACTCGAGCCGTAGGGGGCAACATGGCAGAGGTGTTAGAGGTGCACAAATCCGAAGTGGATTTGGACAGAGGGGGTTTATGACGAGGTTGTGGAGTGATTTCGCAATCACTGCTGACACGACAGGTACTGCTGCATCGATTCAAAGTGACAGGAGACAGCATTTGTCCAGTATGGTTACAAACTACTTTTCCTCCCTTATCGATGTTCTCCCTCACAGGTCTTTCCCCTTTGCTTACTGGGCATCTAAAATAGACACCTGGCCTGAATTGGCAGAATATGCATTACAGGAGCTCGCTTGCCCTGCTGCTAGTGTGTCACCAGAAAGAGTCTTCAGTGCTGCTGGTTCAATACTGACCGAAAAAAGGACACGTCTGGCTACCCAGAATGTTGATGATCTAACCTTCATTAAAATGAACCAATCATGGATTTCAAATTATTTTGCCCCACCTTCCCCTGCTGACACGTAGCTTGCCTGAAAAATGTCTTGCTTTTGGCCTCCTCTTACTGACTTCTCCAATTCCTCCATTTGCAGCTGCTGAATGTCCACCATAGGCCATTTTTATACCTTCCTAAATGGACTGACTCCCCCCACATGGCTGTGGTCACCACCTGGCACAAGCACCCATGTGAGTGCCGTTTGCCTGGACAGGTGGGTGGGCCCACTCTTGGGCGACAGCACTGGCACAGGGTCCCTCATAGTACAATGAAGTGTCTCTGACGGTGGTGGTGCACAACCAACGTCAGACACACCGTCGTAGTATGAGGGGCCCTGTGCCAGTACCGCCACCCACGAGAAAGTGTTCCCCCAGCTCGAACAGTGCTCTACCACTTGCAATACTTACCTCTCCCTGATCCACCACTGTGTAGTCTGTGCTGTTAAATCCTTCAATGGCACTGCCAATACAAATTTGTTGAAATGATAGATGATAGTTAAAATATACAGGGGCCCTGGCCTCCAGTTAGACCAGTTAATACTTTGCGACTACTACCACTGTCTGCTACTCAGCAGAAGAGCCCACCCCTGTACCTAGCTATGCCACCTGTTTATTTATGAACAATTTTTTGGCAGATATTTAGCCCACTTTATTATTTGGGCCTACTAACTTAGTCTGCTACTCATTACAATTTTGCGACACTGAGCAAAGCAATGTCGCCTGTTTATTTATGAACAATTTTTTGGTAGACATTTAGCCCACTTTATTATTTGGGCCTACTAACTGTGTCCGCCACTAATTACAGTTTTCCTCTACTGAACAAAGCAATGCCGCCTGTTTAGTCCTGTTACCAATTTTGAACTGCATTTAGCCTACTTTATTATTTTGGCCTACTAACTGTGTCTGCCACTCATTACAGTTTTCCTCCACTGAACAAAGCTATGCTGCCTGTTTAGTCCTGTTACCAATTTCGAACTGCATGTATCCTACTTTATTATTTGTGCCTATATCTGTGTATCTTCCTCATCCTGCCCATTGCCCAGCCACTGCTAGATGAGTCTGCTGGTACATTGACTCAGACCACTACAATCTGACCCTGCTGAAAGTCAGGTTCCCCTTCCCTCATACTATACCACCTTACACGGGGACAAAGAGGAAGGTGCAGATGAAAGTGCAGGTTCCTTCATCAGGTGGGGGGGCATACTCGTTGGCGACGTCACTGGCACAGGTCCCCTCATAGTACGCAAAAGTGTCTCTGCCAGTGGGAGGTGCCACCCGCCATCAAACACACCGCCGTACTATGAGGGGCCCTGTGCCAGTGCCAACGAGTGGGGCTCCCCTGCTTGCTCAGGATCACAGCACTTGCAAAGTTGAAATACTTACCTCTCCCTGCTCCACCGCCGTGACGTATTCCGCGTTTCCTGGGCCCACGAAAATTTTGAGCCAGCCCTACCCCACCATAACTTTAGCCAAATGACCCCCAGTTTTCAATGCCTAACTATTATTATGAAGTAAATTAAGATTGACAAGCTTAAGTAATAAGAATTTATGTTTTTGGCATTAAAATGGGCACTGTAGGTGTTTTCCTGTCCTCCACTCACTGCCGACTTTGATTCCCCATTGACTTGCATTGGGTTTCGTGTTTCAATCGGCCCCCGACTTTTCACAATAATCGGCCGATTTCACCCGACCCGACTATTGACAAAGCCGGGTTTCGCAAAACCCGACTCGATCCGAAAAAAGTAAAAGTCGCTCAACTCTAGTTACTAGACATGAGTGAACATCGTCGTCTCCCTCCTTATTCGCCTAGCTATATAGCTATAGTGCTTACCAAAGAAGCTGTGGTGGGAACCAGGATACCTGGAGCACTCACGATAATCAGGTGTCCGGGGCCACAGTTGCATTTGTCGCAGCTGTGTGAGTCACAACACACAGGCTCTCCATGCATGTATTGTGACTGTCACACACCTGAGACACATGCAGCTGCGGCACCGGACACCTAATTATCGGAAGCACTACAGGTATCTGGGTTCCGTTTGTAGCTTCTTCGGTAAGCACTACAACTTGCCGAATAAGGAGGGAGCCGACGATGTTCGCTTATCTCTAGTAGTGACGAGTAGTGTTGAGCGATACCTTCCAACATTTGAAAGTATCGGTATCAGATTGTATCGGCCGATATCCGAAAAATATCGGATATCGCCGATACCGATATCAGATACCAATACAAGTCAATGGGACGCAAATATCGGAAGGTATCCTCTATGGTTCCCAGGTTCTGAAGGAGAGGAAACTCTCCTTCAGGCCCTGGGATCCATATTCATGTAAAAAATAAAGAATAAAAATAAAAAAATATGGATATACTCACCCCTCCGACGGCCCCTGGCTATAAGCGGTGTAACCGGCAGCCTCTGTTCCTAAGAATGCAGGGTGAAGGACCTTTGATGACGTCGCAGCTTGTGATTGGTCGCGTGACCGCTCATGTGACCGCTCACACGACCAATCACAAGCCGCGACGTCATCGCAGGTCCTTCACTCGCTCATTCTTAGGAGGGGAGTCTGCCGGTTACAGCGGTTTCAACCAGGGCGCATCCGAGGGTGAGTATATCAATATTTTTTATTTTTATTCTTTATTTTACACATGAATATGGATCCCGATACTGATTCCCAATATCGCAAAAATATCGGAACTCGGTATCAGAATTCCGATACCGCAAATATCGGCCGATACCCGATACTTGCCCGATAATTCCAGAGCTTTGTCTCCACTGCATCCCCACTGCTAACTGGTGCTCAAAACTTGTATATAGTTACATTGACTACAGATTCTCACACCCAGTGTACCACATGTGACATTGGCAGCAGAGGTATACTGCCCAAGACCACAGCCACCATAAACAGTATTCCAATGGGGATGCAGCAGGAACACAGGGCTGCATAAGAGGGTGAATAAGTATTACTTCATTTTTTGTGTTATTGCTGCCTGTGTTCAGCATTTTACATATTTTGGACAACCTTTTTAATAGAAATTATTTTGTAAAAACACGTTATTATGAAGGCTAATACAAATAATTGGGGAATGGAACATTGCATGGAAAAATGAATATATACAAGAAAACAATGCAACATCTTCAATAACTACATTTTTTTCTTATCCCTTGTAAGTGCTTCAATATATACGGTAGGAATTTTGCATGCTATCAAGCTATGCAGAAAGATCATTGAAACTAAATAGTAATTTGCATTAGGTTTTCTTTGCATAGTATTTAAAGAGCACTTTACTCTCTCACTCTTGCATTGCGCTTTTGACAAATAAATCATTATTTCACAGTAAGTACTCCAGGGAACTGTTACTTTAGAGTAGTAAAACAGCCCTGAGTTAAAATCACTTACTTCTAACCATGTCAAAACTTTGATTGATATGATGACTGATTCCTGTGTTGTATAAAGAGTTTTCTCAACTGCTACAGAGTAAAGCAGAACCTACTGTAACTGTATGAAATGAATTATCTTCCTTTATCTTGGCTTGATATTTTCAAACAAAAACCTCTTTGTTCCTCCAGCTGTGCTGGATTCTAGACTTTTTTGAAGTTTTATTAACAATAAAATATTACTATGACAATAAAAAGTGAAAGGTATGAAAAAAATACATTTTTAGAAAATATTTTATTGACTATTCACCTGTAAATCATTGCTGCTTCAGCTGGATGGAGACAGTGGTTAAACGCTATCCAGTGTAGTTCAGTTCATATGTTTAGGTCAACAGGTCAATAGCAGAGTAAAATCCAAATGTTCAGCATCAGCAGGCAAGCTGTGGTATATATATATATATACATATATATATATATATCTATATACAATACAGACCAAAAGTTTGGACACACTGTTATGAGTCGAGTTCCCGCCGCTGCAGAGGGGGAATCTCGAACCATGTGTGCTGCAGTCTCTCATTCTGCATCAGCCGCAGTGGAGCCTGCTCAGCAGAGACGTCAGTCCCAGCGTCTTGCTCACTCTCACTCTGTGCAAAGGGTTACTGCTGCTTTTCCAGTTTCTGCCATTGAAGCCTGTGCTGGGCAGCGGCGAGCAGATGCTTTTGGGACTAAGTCCTGCTTTTCCCCTTCTGAGCATGCCCAGGGCAAGATCTCCCGTTGGAGATCGAGGGTCACATGCTCAGATACTGAAGCAGATCCCATTGGTCCTCCAGGAAGGTCCTGAAGGTGCTCAACTTCTGTGGAAGCCTCCCATTGGTCCTTCTGGGAAGGTCCTGTACATGCTGCAGCTATAAAAGGTTCGCATGGCTTCACGACCATGCGCTAGTATACACTTGTAAACGTGTGTGTGTGTTGATGTATGAAAGTCGTTCATTAATTATCCCCTCCCTTGTGTATGACTGATCACGTAAGGTGGATGATTGCTATCTAGCGCCCGACTTAGCCATCAGCATGTAACACACAATACAGCATCAGATTGCTGTGGCTGCCAGTGCGGTGCCGTGCACTTTCACAGCGCTTTCCTTACCCAAGCCTGGGTGGTTAGTGGTGTCCGCCAGAAATTATTAGTTTTGTTACGTGCGGTACTGCCGCCCTGTGACGCAACAGGGTTCGCTTCTTTCACACAGGGTGAAGCTAACCCGTGTGTATCCTCATTGTACCGCCATATAGTCCATTATTGTTTAGCAGCAGGTTCAATCTCTGCATGGTGGACCCCGGGCTGCGAACGCACCTTATTCCTTCTCTCTAATTATTTGGTGCATTCCGCTAGCCCTAACATTATATTAGCACCAGGGTCTGACTAAGTAATGATGGACGAACAGCGATTGCAGGGGTACATCCAGCTGCTGGAGGGCAGGTTGGCGGCTCTCGAGCGTGCAACCTCAGTGGTGGATGTTACCGCAATAGCTGTTCAGGCTGCTAGCGTGGCTGCAGCAGCTTTACCCACTGCCATCTGTGTTCCGACCTTATCTCACCTCCCGCTGCCAGAGAAATACTCTGGTGACAGTAAATCCTGTAGGGGTTTCGTGAGCCAGTGCGGTATACACCTTGAGCTCCTGGCTGCACGTTTTCCCACAGAGCGGGCAAAGGTAGGATTCATAATTTCTCTGCTGTCGGACAGGGCATTGGAGTGGGCTACGCCACTTTGGGAGCGCGACGATCATGTGGTGCAGAGTGCTTCTCGGTTTTTGAGCACTCTGAAACAGGTCTTTTAGGACCCCAAGTCACCCATGATACGGCGCTCCAACTGTTGGCATTGACTCAGGGTTCGTCCATGGTCAGCCATTTTGCCGTCCACTTATGGACATTAGCATCTGAGCTGGAATGATCGGATAAGGCCCTTATCCCGATATTTTGGAGAGGGCTGGCTGACTATGTGAAGGACGCTTTGGCCACTAGGGAGATTCCGACCACACTGGAGGAGCTCATAGCTATAACAACCCGCATCGACCTTCGTTTTCACGAGAGAAGGTTGGAGCGAGCCCAGTGTAGGCAGAGGTTTCGGCTGGCTCCCACATTCACCAAACCTCAGGAATCTCGAGTCCAGGCATTCGAGTCACATTAGGCCATAGAGGCGTTGCGTGCGGGATCTAAGTCCCGGTCCGCTCGTGCACCTATGGTCTGTCATGTTTGCCGGCAGTAAGGACATCTTGCCTCCAAGTGTTCTCAGCGGTCAGGAGAAGGTCGGGGTCTAGTGGTAGTTGGAGGAGGTACACTAGACACGGAGACATTTTCCTCTAAATTGTCCTTCAAGGGGACAATAACCGTAGGCCCATCCACTCTTATGGTAGAGCTTTGCCTGGACTCCGGGGCGGAAGGCATTTTCATGTCATCTGCTTTCGCCCAGCATCACGCAATACCCCTGGTGATGCTCGCCAAACCTGTGACCGTACGAGTGGTAAATGGGTCGACACTACACTCACAGATTACACATCAGACTATTCCATTCACTCTTTCTATGTCTCCATCAAATCAGGAGATTATCTCCCTATTAGTTATTCCTGAGAAAATTGATGAGGTCCTGTTGGGAATACCATGGCTTCGCTATCATTCTCCTCATATAGAGTGGACCTCAGGGAAAATGGGCTGCAGAGACCCTTCCTCCTCACAGCCCCTATGACTGTCCTATTGACCTTTTGTGGTTCTCCACTCATAACATCAGGCTGCGAGTTGAGTCCACTAAGTTTGCGCCTCGCTACATTGGTCCTTTCAAGGTTCTGGAACAGGTTAACCCTGTGGTCTACCGTTTGGCTATTTCTCCGCGCCTTGGTATCACCGACACCTTTCACGTTTCCCTCTTAAAGCCCCTCTATATGTCCTGGTTTTCTGAGTCATCTGCCGGGACATCGGGTTCGTCCACGGATGAGTACGAAGTGAATGCTATCATAGGGTGCAAGGTAGTACATGGCAAAAAATACTATCTGGTGGACTGGAATGGCCACTGCCCTGAGGACAGAACCTAGTAACCTGTGGAGTACATTTGGGCTCCACTGCTCATTGCAGCCTTTGAGCATAGCAAGGCCCAAGGAGGGGGGCCCTAGGAGGGGGGGTAATGTTAGGAGTCGAGTTCCCGCCGCTGCACAGGGGGAATCTTGAACCATGTCTGCTGCGGTCTCTCATTCTGCACCAGCCGCAGTGGAGCCTGCTCAGTGGAGACGTCGGTCCCAGCATCTTGCTCAGTATCACTTTGTGCAAAGGGTTACTGCTGCTTTTCCAGCTTCTGCCATTGAAGCCTGTGCTGGGCAGCGGCGAGCAGATGCTTTTGGGACTAAGTCCTGCTTTTCGCCTTCTGAGCATGCCCAGGGCAAGATCTCCCGTTGGAGATCGAGGGTCACATGCTCAGATACTGAAGCAGATCCCATTGGTCCTCCAGGAAGGTCCTGAAGGTGTTCAACTTCTGTGACAGCTTCCCATTGGTCCTTCTGGGAAAGTAATGTACATGCTGCAGCTATAAAAGGTTCGCATGGGCGCACGGCCATGCGCTAGTATACACTTGTATATGTGTGTGTTGATGTGTGAAAGTCGTTCATTAATTATCCCCTCCCTTGTGTATCACTGCTCGCGTAAGGTGGATGATTGCGATCTAGCGCCCGACTTAGCCATCAGCACGTGACACACACAATACAGCGTCAGATTGCTGTGACCGCCAGTGCGGCACCGTGCGCTTTCACAGCGCTTTCCTTACCCAAGCCTGGGTGGTTAGTGGTGTCCGCCAGAAATTATTAGCTTTGTTACGTGCGGTTCTGCGGCCCTGTGACTCAACAGGGTTCGCTTCTTTCACACAGGGTAAAGCTAACCCGTGTGTATCCTCATTGTACCACCATACAGTCCGTCATTGCTTAGCAGCAGGTTCCACCTCTGCATGGTGGACCCCGGGCTGTGAACGCACCTTATTCCTTTTCTCTAATTATTTGGTGCGTTCCGCTAGCCCTAACACACACCTTCTCATTTAAAGATTTTTCTGTATTTTCATGACTGTGAAAATTGTACATTCACACTGAAGGCATCAAAACTATGAATGGAACATATGGAATTTTAAACTTGTGGACATGTGGAATTATACACTTAACAAAAAAGTGTGAAACAACTGAAATTATCTACAATGTAATTGTCTAAGGGTCAGTTCCGTCTGTCTGTCCTTCTGTCACGGTTATTCATTCGCTGATTGGTCTCGCCAGCTGCCTGTCATGGCTGCAGCGACCAATCAGCGACGGGCACAGTCCAGAAGAAAATGGCCGCTCCTTACTCCCCGCAGTCAGTGCCTGTCGCCCACGTACTCCCCTCTGGTCACCGCTAACACAGGGTTAATGCCGGCGGTAACGGACCGCGTTATGCCACGGGTAACGCACTCCGTTACCGCCGCTATTAACCCTGTGTGTCCCCAACTTTTTACTATTGACGCTGCCTATGCGGCATCAATAGTAAAAAATGTAATGTTAAAAATAATAAAAAATAAAAAAAACCTGCTATACTCACCCTTCGTAGAAGCTCGCGCCTGCCGCCATCTTCCGTTGCAGGTTCCAGTGGCAGAAGGACCTGCCTTGACGTCACGGTCATTTGACCGCGACATCATCACAGGCCCTGCGCGCCTGCACGACAAGGACCTGCCATGACTTCACAGTCATGTGACCGCGACGTCATCACAGGCCCTGCACGCCTGCGCTACAAAGACCTGCCATGATGGGACGGTCATGTGACCACGACGTCATCACAGGTCCTGCGCTAATACCAACCCTTGGACCAGAACCTGCCGTGGACTACAAGGGCTCCCTCGGAAAGGTGAGTATATGTTTATTTTTTATTTTTTCACCTGTTACAAACCTGGCTGGGCAATATACTACGCAGCTGGGCAATATACTACGTGGCTCTGTGCTGTATACTACTTCGCTGTGCAATATACTACGTGGCTCGGCAATATACTACATCACTGGGCAATATACTACGTGGCTCTGTGCTGTATACTACGTCACTGGGCAATATACTACATCACTGGGCAATATACTATGTAGCTGCTCAATATACAACGTAACTGGGCAATATACTATGTGACTGGGCAATATACTACGAGGCTGCACAATATACTAAGTCACTAGGCAATATAATAATAATCTTTAATAATCTTTATTTTTATATAGCGCTAACATATTCCGCAGTGCTTTACAGTTTTGCACACATTATCATCACTGTCCCCGATTGGGCTCACAATCTAGAAGTGTAACTGGGCAATTTACTATGTAACTGGGCAATATACTACGTGGCTGGGCAATATACTACATCACTGGGCAATATACTACGTGTCTGGCCAATATATTACGTCACTGGGCAATATACTACGTGGGCTGTGCAATATACTACGTAGCTCGGCAATATGCTACGTAACTGGGCAATATACTATGTGGCTGGGCAATATACTACGTGGCTGCGCAATATACTACGTCACTAGGCAATATACTACGTCACTGGGCAATATACTACATGGCTGGCCAATATGTTACGTCACTGGGCAATATACTACATCACTGGGCAATATACTACGTGGCTGGGCAATATACTACGTGGCTGGGCAATTTACTACGCGGCTGGGCAATATACTACGCGGCTGGGCAGTATACTACGTGGCTGGGCAATATACTACGTGGCTGGGAAATATACTACATCGCTGGGCAATATACTACGTAGCTGGGCAATATACTATGTGGCTGCACAATATACTACATGGACATGCATATTCTAGAATACCCGATGCGTTAGAATCAGGCCACCATCTAGTGTCTTATATTCTATGTTCTTCAAAGTAGCTACATTTTGCTTTGATGACTGCTTTGCACACTCTTGGCATTCTCTTGATGAGCTTCAAGAGGTAATCACCGGGAATGGTCTTCCAACTATCTTGAAGGCGTTCCCAGAGATGCTTAGCACTTGTTGGCACTTTTGCCTTCCAGCTTACCCCAACCATCTCGATTGGGTTCAGGTCTGGGGTCAACTAAGGCTTGATCTCACCAGCAGCATCTAATCAGTCATCAAGGATCATTACATGACCTCCTGTGCCTTGGTTTCACTTTTGATCCCCTTCTTAAAGAAGCACGCTCATGAAACTTTTTATCTTCTTAATATATTTCAGTCATCATATTACATAGCACTGTATAGTTGCAATTACTCATTTTGCCTTTCTACCCAGTTAATTCTTCTCTTTTCGTTAGGTCTATAACATTACATAATTAAGAACTGTCTAGCTGAATCCTTGCATGTAGAAACAGGATGTCTTTTTTTCCCTGTGACGTGTCATCACTAGAAATACAAATCTACATTACTGCAAATACTCTGGCAGCCCAGCACCACCTCCTCTTCAACTACTGACTGAGCTGCTCCACTTCACCCCCCAAGGGACTTTGCATGGATATAGATTTGTAGTTCTAATGATGACTCATGCAGGGAAAAGAGACCATATTTCTACACAGAGTTTAAATGTATTGGGCTAGTCTGTTTTTAATCACCTGATGTCATAGAACGAACAGAAATGAGAAAAAAATAACTAGGTAGAAGGACAAAATGAGCAATTGTTTGTACACAGTGCTATATAATATGATGAACTCAATATATTAAGAGGGTGCAAATTTTCATGGGAGTGCTTCTTTAAAAGAAAGTAATGGGAAAGGCAAAATTGAGGAGCGGTTTAAAAGGTTTAAATATGTGGAGTATAGAAATAGCAATTTCTTTTTGGTGTTTTGAAAATTTTATATAATTCACCACAACCTGAGGCTTGCAAAAGGCATAAAACTGTTTACCCTATTTGCACAAATTCCTTTGAGTTTCCTTGTACATTTTTCAAGAAAATTTAAGAGGGAAGCATAACGCATTATACTCATAGTATATAAACAGGGAAATGTAGTACAACACAGCCATACAGATGAATGACCCTCTTTCTAATATATACTGAGGATAGCTCATGTCCATCACAATGCAAGCTGGCTGAAGATAATGGCTTTTAATTGTGGCACTTAGAGGTGCATCCCAAAAGCGGGACCCTCCTATATGAGTTCAAAAGGGAACTGCTCATTCTGACCCTGAGACAAAATCTTTCGGGAAAAAATCCAGCATAACTTTGGAATCAGGATAATGTCCTTAAAAATGTGCCCACACTAAGCATTTTTTTTACCAACACTATTCAATTCCTAAAAGATACATTCAGAACATTCTTCTTTTCACTGGCAGAAGCAGTACATCAGGACAATTAAGGGGTGCCAGCACTTTGTCGGAATGGAGAGGGTGACTGAATCATGCAATGCCGAAGACACTGTGTTGTCAGAACTAGGGGAAAGTGCAGATTTACAGTTATATGAAAAAGTTTGGGCACCCCTATTAATCTTAAGCTTAATGTTTTATAAAAATTGTTTTTTTTGCAACAGCTATTTCAGTATATCTAATAACTGTTGGACACAGTAATGTTTCTGTATTGAAATGAGGTTTAATGTACTAACAGAAAATGTGCAATCTGGATTCAAACAAAATTTGACAGGTGCATGAGTATGGGCACCATACGAGAAAAGTGACATAAATATTTAGTAGATCCTCCTTTTGCAAAAATAACAGCCTCTAGTCGCTTCCTGTAGCTTTTAATGAGTTCCTGGATCCTGGATGAAGGTATTTTTGACCATTCCTCTTTACAAAACAATTCCAGTTCAGTTAAGTTTGATGGTCGCCGAGCATGGACAGCCCTCTTCAAATGATCCCACAGATGTTCAATGATATTCAGGTCTGGGGACTGGGATGGCCATTCCAGAACAGTGTAATTGTTCCTCTGCATGAATGCCTGAGTACCGTATATACTCGAGTATAAGCCGACCCGAGTATAAGCCGACCCCCCTAATTTTGCCACAAAAAACTGGGAAAACTTATTGACTCGAGTATAAGCCTAGGGTAGAAAATGCAGCATTTACCGGTGAATTTCAAAAATAAAAATAGATGCTCCATACCGTTCATTATTGCCCCATAGATGCTCCATATACAACTGTGCTATATAGAATGCTCTGCACTGTTGATTATGGCCCCATAGATGCTCCTTATAATGCTGTGCCATATATGCTCTGCACCTTTGATTATGGCCCCATAGGTGCTCCTTATAATGCTGTGCCCCATATATGCTCTGCACCTTTATGGCCCCATAGGTGCTCCTTATAATGCTGTGCCCCATTTATGCTCTGCACCTTTATGGCCCCATAGGTGCTCCTTATAATGCTGTGCCCCATATATGCTCTGCACCTTTATGGCCCCATAGGTGCTCCTTATAATGCTGTGCCCCATTTATGCTCTGCACCTTTATGGCCCCATAGGTGCTCCTTATAATGCTGTGCCCCATATATGCTCTGCACCTTTATGGCCCCATAGGTGCTCCTTATAATGCTGTGCCCCATATATGCTCTGCACCTTTATGGCCCCATAGGTGCTCCTTATAATGCTGTGCCCCATATATGCTCTGCACCTTTATGGCCCCATAGGTGCTCCTTATAATGCTGTTCCCCATATATGCTCTGCACCTTTATGGCCCCATAGATGCTCCTTATAATGCTGTGCCCCTTATATGCTCTGCACCTTTATGGCCCCATAGGTGCTCCTTATAATGCTGTGCCCCATATATGCTCTGCACCTTTATGGCCCCATAGGTGCTCCTTATAATGCTGTGCCCCATATATGCTCTGCACCTTTATGGCCCCATAGGTGCTCCTTATAATGCTGTGCCCCATATATGCTCTGCACCTTTATGGCCCCATAGATGCTCCTTATAATGCTGTGCCCCTTATATGCTCTGCACCTTTATGGCCCCATAGGTGCTCCTTATAATGCTGTGCCCCTTATATGCTCTGCACCTTTATGGCCCCATAGGTGCTCCTTATAATGCTGTGCCCCATATATGCTCTGCACCTTTATGGCCCCATAGGTGCTCCTTATAATGCTGTGCCCCATATATGCTCTGCACCTTTATGGCCCCATAGGTGCTCCTTATAATGCTGTGCCCCATATATGCTCTGCACCTTTATGGCCCCATAGGTGCTCCTTATAATGCTGTGCCCCTTATATGCTCTGCACCTTTATGGCCCCATAGGTGCTCCTTATAATGCTGTGCCCCTTATATGCTCTGCACCTTTATGGCCCCATAGGTGCTCCTTATAATGCTGTGCCCCTTATATGCTCTGCACCTTTATGGCCCCATAGGTGCTCCTTATAATGCTGTGCCCCTTATATGCTCTGCACCTTTATGGCCCCATAGGTGCTCCTTATAATGCTGTGCCCCATATATGCTCTGCACCTTTATGGCCCCATAGGTGCTCCTTATAATGCTGTGCCCCTTATATGCTCTGCACCTTTATGGCCCCATAGGTGCTCCTTATAATGCTGTGCCCCATATATGCTCTGCACCTTTATGGCCCCATAGGTGCTCCTTATAATGCTGTGCCCCATATATGCTCTGCACCTTTATGGCCCCATAGATGCTCCTTATAATGCTGTGCCCCTTATATGCTCTGCACCTTTATGGCCCCATAGGTGCTCCTTAGAATGCTGTGCCCCATATATGCTCTGCACCTTTATGGCCCCATAGATGCTCCTTTTAATGCTGTGCCCCTTATATGCTCTGCACCTTTATGGCCCCATAGGTGCTCCTTAGAATGCTGTGCCCCTTATATGCTCTGCACCTTTATGGCCCCATAAGTGCTCCTTATAATGCTGTGCCCCATATATGCTCTGCACCTTTATGGCCCCATAGGTGCTCCTTATAATGCTGTGCCCCTTATATGCTCTGCACCTTTATGGCCCCATAGGTGCTCCTTAGAATGCTGCTGATGCTGCCATAAAAAAAAAAAAATCACATACTCACCTCTCTTCTCAGGACGCCGGCGCTTTCAATAATTACCTGCTCCTCTGCGGCTCCGTCTCCAGCACTGACGCTCAGCAGAGGGCGCGCAGTGACTACGTCACAGCGCCCTCTAACCTGAGCGTCATTGCTAGAGGACGCTGCAGACGGAGCCGGAGCGAGGAGCAGGTAATTATAGCGCTGCGCTCCCCTTACCTGCTGCGGCGCGGTCCCTGCAGTCCCTGGCTTCTCCGGCGCTGCAGCTTCTTCCTGTAATTGAGCGGTCACATGTCACCGATCATTTACAGCAATGAATATGCGGCTCCTCCCCTATGGGGGTGGAGCTGCCTATTCATTTCTGTAATGAGCGGTGCCATGTGACCGCTCAGTGCAGGAAGAATCTGCAGCGCCGGAGAAGCCAGGGACTGCAGGGACCGCGCTGGGAGCAGGTAAGTATGATTACACAGCCCCCGCTCCCCCTCCCCTGCTGACACCCGGGTATATGACTCGAGTATAAGCCGAGAGGGGGACTTTCAGCCCAAAAAAATGGGCTGAAAATCTCGGCTTATACTCGAGTATATACGGTAGATTTGGAGCGGTGTTTTGGATCATTGTCCTGCTGAAAGATCCATCCCCTGCGTAACTTCAACTTTGTCACTGATTCATGAACATTATTGTCAAGAATCTGCTGATACTGAGAGGAATCCATGCGTCCCTCAACTTTAACAAGATTCCCGGTGCCGGCATTGGCCACACAGCTCCAAAGCATGATGGAACCTCCACCAAATTTTACTGTGGGTAGCAAGTGTTTCTTGGAATGCTGTTTTTCTTGGAATGCTGTGTTTTTTGGCCGCCATGCATAACACCTTTTTGTATTACTAAACAACTCAATCTTGGTTTCATCAGTCCACAGGACCTTCTTCCAAAAAGAAATTGGCTTCTCCAAATGTGCTTTTGCATACCTCAGCTGACTCTGTTTGTGGCGTGCTTGCAGAAACGGCTTCTTTCACATCACTCTCCCATACAGCGTCTCCTTGTGCAAAGTGTGTTGTATAGTTGACCGATGCTCAGTGACACCATCTGCAGCAAGTTGATGCTGCAGCTCTCTGGAGGTGGTCTGAGGATTGTCCTTGACTGATCTCACCATTCTTCTTCTCTGCCTTTCTGATGTTTTTCTTGGCCTGCCACTTCTGGCCTTCACAAGAACTGTACCTGTGTTCTTCCATTTCCTTACCTCACAGTGGAAATTGACAGGTTAAATCTCTGAGACAGCTTTTTGTATCCTTCCCCTGAACAACTATGTTGAATAGTCTTTGTTTTCAGATCATTAGACAGTTGTTTTGAGGAGCTCATGATGCCACTCTTCAGAGGAGATTCAAACAGGAGAACAACTTGCAAGTGGCCACTTTAAGTAGCTTTTCTCATGATTGCATACACCTGGCTATGAAGTTCAAAGATCAATGTGGTTAGAAAACAAAAAAAGTGCTTTAGTAAGTCAGTAAAAAGCATGTAGGAGTATTTAAAACAAGAAAATGATAAGGGTGCCCATACTTATGCACCTGTCAAATTTTGTTTGAATGCAGATTGCACATTTTCTGTTAGTACAATAAACCTCATTTCAAGGCAGAAACATTACTGTGTCCAACAGTTATTAGATATATGAAACTGAAATAGCTGTTGCAAAAAAAAACAATTTTTATAAAACATTAAGCTTAAGATTAATAGGGGTGCCCAAACTTTTGCATATAACTGTATAATAGAGTACAATGACTTACTGTTGGGCCCTCTGAATATAAGCTAGATAAGTAGAAGGAAATAAGCACATAGGTATAGCATGACGAAATATATGTATAATATATTAACGTGGTTAACACAGACTTTGCATTTATAAAACTTTTTTAATTTTTTTTCTTATGGATCTTAGAACGTACAAGCAGGTAGTTGCTAACTACCTGCCTGTTCTTCCCGGCGATCATTTCCGACTGTGCCTGACAGCAATTCTGCTGCTTCATTTGATCCCACATCAACAAAGCAGCTCTTCCTCTCCCGCTCTGCTCTGTCGATGGTGCGACACTGTCGAAATCATGCTCAAGCCGGCTGTCAATCAGCATGACATCAGCAGTAATGGTTCATTGACAGAGCATAGCGGAAGAGGAAGAGCTACAGGGCAGAACTAGCAAATAGTTAGGAATTACCTGCCTGCCAGTTCTTAGCCCTATAAGAAAACAAAGTACAAAAGTCCTGGATAACCCCTTTGAGCATCTGTATTTGTAGATTAAGTAAATACTTTTTAAAACTTATTCAAAATTGACCCAATTTTACAGTTTAAAATACACTATTTTAACTTTTATAGCTTCCGATAATATTCTTTTTTTTTATTAAAGCCCTAGACCCTGGAATTTCCCTATACCATTAGTAATGAACCTCAAGCATTTCTAATTGTTTCATTTTTTCTTCCCTTGCTTTAGTTCTGTTCTTTGGAGAGCAGGCCCATATTCATGCTATGCTGCCATCTACTGGCTACATGTGATATTGCATTCAGCGTTGAATCACATATGTGGCTTCTTTTTTTCTGTCATGCTCCATATGATAAAATAGCAGTCATGCACCGTGCGCTAGTAGAAGCTTACAGCAATCTACTTTCTTTATACTTTTTGTATTGGCATAAAACTTTGATTTTGCCATGTAAGATTTCCAGTGGGAATGTATCATTGGAGATTTTTACTTTTCTTTCAAAGCAAGATTATCAACAGTAAGGTATAGTTTTAAAAAACCAATGTATCTTCTACAAAATTCATATCTTTAATGTCAGGTTTTTGCTACTTTTAATATATAAAAGTCCGAAGTCAGAAATTGACCTTACATTCGGAATATAGTCATTGGCACATAACACTATCTGATATCAATCGTTGGCAGGCTTTGTTCTGCAAAGGTTAGTCATGCTAAGGAATTAGTTGGCTGACCTTTGCACAGAAAAATCCCAACTGATTCAGACTGTTCATAACGCCAAAGTAAGTATGTGGATTGTAATCATAAGAAATTGTGAATACAGGCATGAAATCATCAATCTACGACTTACATGATATACATACAATAAATGTTCCTTTGTAATATAGCAGAGATATTAAGGATTACTCTTCTAACACAAGATACAGGCGCTTCTCACAAAATAAGAATATCATCAAAAAGTTAATTTATTTCAGTTGTTCAATGCAAAAAGTGAAATTCATATATTATATAGAGTCATTACAGACAGAGTGATCTATTTCAAGTGTTTCTTTCTGTTAATGTTGATGATTATGGCTTACAGCCAATCATAGAATCATAGAATGGTAACGTTGGAAGGGACCTCCTGGGTCACCAGGTCCAACCCCCCGCTCAAAGCAGGATTCACTAAATCATGTCTGTCCCGCCTCTGTTTGAAGACTTCCATGGAAGGAGAATTCACGACCTCTCATAGCAGCCTGTTCCATTCATTGATCACCCTCACAGTCAAAAAGTTTTTTCTGATATCTAATCTGTCTCCTCTCATTCAGTTTCATCCCATTGCTTCTAGTCTTTCCTTGTGCAAATGAGAATAAAGATGATCCTTCTACAATGTGACAGCCATTGAGATATTTGTAGACAGCTATTAAGTCTCCTCTCAGTCTTCTTTTTTGCAAGCTAAACATTCCCAAATCCTACAACTGTTCCTCATAGGACATGGCTTGCAGACTGGTCACCATTCTGGTCACTCTTCTCTGAACTTGCTCGAGTTTGTTGATGTCTTTTTTAAAATGTGGTGCCCAAAACTGGACACAGTATTCCAGATGAGGTCTGACCAAAGAGGAGTAGAGGGCAATAACGACTTCAATGAATCCCAAAAGTCATTATCTTAGTAAATTAGAATACTTTACAACACCAGCTTGAAAAATGATTTTAAAATCTGAAATGTTGGCCTACTGAAATGTATGTTCAGTATATGCACTCAATACTTGGTCGGGCTCCTTTTGCATCAATTACTGCATCAACATGGCGTGGCATGGAGGCGATCAGCCTGTGGCACTGCTGAGGTGTTATGGAAGCCCAGGTTGCTTTGATAGCAGCCTTCAGCTCGTCTGCATTGTTGGGTCTAGTGTCTCATCTTTCTCTGGAAAATACCCAATAGATTCTCTATGGGGTTAAGGTCAGGCAAGTGTGCTGGCCAATCAAGCACAGTGATACTGTTGTTTATAAACCAGGTATTGGTACTTTTGGCAGTGTGGACAGGTGCCAAGTCCTGCTGTAGAATGAAATTTCCATCTCCAAAAAGCTTGTCGGGAGAGGGAAGTGTAAAGTGCTCTAAAATTTTCTGGTAGACGGCTGCGCTTTCTTTGGTCTTGATAAAACACAGTGGACCTACACCAGCAGATGACATGGCTCCCCAAACCATCACTGATTGTGGAAACTTCACACTAGACCTCAAGCACCTTGGATTGTGGCCTCTCCACTCTTCCTCCAGACTCTGGGACCTTGATTTCCAAGGTCTAGCATGAAGTTTGCACAAAAGATCACTCTGTTTGTAATGACTCTATATAATATATGAGTTTCACTTTTTGTATTGAAGAACGGAAATACATTTAATTTTTTGATAATATTCTAATTTTGTGAGAAGCACCTGTATATAATGATCATTAAAATACAAAACGTAAATGACCAGTAATAACTATAACACTATGAATACAACCTTAATACAGGAAAGATATATATCTTTGTATCGTGTTACCCAGTAGATGCACTTCAGATTTTATGGGGCATCATAACACAGAACCAGACCCCAATCAGAGGACAATAAAACATTCTCTCCTTATCTACGACTGTTCCAATATTTATGGACACAACTGTTTATCACTCTCCCATAATGACAGTTCTGTGCTGTGTTGTGTATAAATATGTGATTCTTCAGAATTATTCATCTTTGCATGATGAATAGACCTGTGTAGTCTCGAAAGCTTGCAATTTGTTACCATCTTTTCATTTAGCCATTAAAAGGTATCAACCACTGAGGACTCTCGATTCCAAATATTAGCCTTAATACAGGCATCCCTGGGAGTATCGAGTAGTCTTTGAGTAGTGAATTTCAGTTTGGCCTTTAAAATCCTTGACCTTGAAGGCAACAATTTTAGGTTAATTATTCCAAGATTTTAATCTCTGGCATGTTTCCAGTTTCAGCAGTCAAACTTGGAAGACAGATGAAGTTTGATGTACCAAATGCATGGCTGAATGCTTAAAATAGGAATGTACTGGAAATCTCCAGAGTAGTGACCTCTGCCAAAAGGAAGTGGCCGGCTTTTCTGGAACGAAAATGACTAAGTGGTTTAAATGAGTATGTAAATGGCTTTTGAGGGGGTAGGCCATCATAGAATTGTGCTTATGAGGTCTGACAGGAAAGTGTAATTAAAAGCCAAAGCATTTCCTAAAATAATGTAATTAAAAAAAAGATTTTAATTACTCCAACCTATGAGAGCAGCACATTACATCTGTACATTTATGAAAATATGTCGGAAATCAAATGCCTGGTTCAGTTGCAAATTTTGAACAACTTCACACAATAGAATGTTTTAGGGTTAATTTAGAAGGCACGAAAAATGACTGACACCTGAAGTGAAGGAAGGGATACATGCACCGAAGACTATTAACAAACGAAACATCTGGACACACAGGTGTGAAGGAGGTCTGATACAAAAAACATGGAAACTTGCTCTAATCTTCTTCTATTGAACCGTGCATAAGTGTTATTTTATCATGTGGAGGTTAACTGAACAAATATTATGTAAATTCAACATTGGATGCAATAAAAGATTAAGCCAATAGATAGTGGTATGCAGGGCCGGTTTTAGACAAAGTGGGGCCCTGGGCAAAAGTTTAAGTGGGGCCCGAAATGCTCACATATTGCACCATCACGCAGAAACATTTAGGTTACAATACATGAGCAGGATGCGGATACAGTTGGCAGAGGGTCCTGGAGCCAGTGCTGGCACTGTGGCCCCCATAATCAGGGGCCTCATATCGGCCAAGTGGTCTGCCACTATTAGGAGTATGTAGGGGTGTTGCTAGGGTCAGAAAACATTGGGGGCCCTAAGACAAAAAGTTGCCCCTCAACCCCTCCTAACACTGCACATAGCACAGTGATAACTGAGTACAGATAATGTAGCATATATCACCTGCAGTCCTGTGCAACACCAGATAACACAGTGATAACTCTCTGAAAATAGATAATGGAGTAAATGTCACCTGCGGTACCATGTAACACAATGGACACTGAGTACAGTGGCAGAGTCACATGACGACATTGTTTTAATTGATAGAGGTGCCATTCTCTCCTACGTAGATTATGTGTCTTCTATTGTCTGGCTGCTCCTATAGACAGTCTGATGTGGCCCTCTAGATTGCACCACAAATGGTAGAATTAGAGAACTCTAGGATACTACTCATAGGACTGCTCTGACTGTGGCACTCTAAAAGGGGGAACCTTTGATGAAGGAACTGCATTTAGGAACACTATTCATGGGGCACTGAAACTTAGGGCACATTAGATGTCAAGTCTCTGGTTGAGCATTTTTCATTGTTTATGGAACAGCTGGATACACTAGAGCAATCCCATAGTCCATGAATAGAGTGGAGGTCGAGCATACACACCACTGCTCAACTCAAGACTGGGCTTTGCAGGACGAGTTTTCAGGATGCAAAGCCCTTTTCTTGGGATCATTGGTGGTCCCAACGATCAGTAAGTAACCCACTGTCCAATTAATAGTGGATAACTCACTATTTTGGAAAGAACCCTTTAAGAGGGTGGTCCAGTTATATGACATTTAGGACCTATCCTTAGGATAGGGCCTTACGATAAGTCATCAGTATCAGATTGGTGTGAATCTGACACTGGGCACTTTGAACAAGCAGCTTCTATTAACGCTCTTGAATTTGAGTTGTAGTGCAGCATTTGGCAGTGGCTGATAAGATTTGTTAATGGGGGTGAGGAGTATCAGACCCCCCAATCTTTTATTGATGAAATATGCAATGGGTAGATCATCAATGTCATAGGTCTACACAACTTCTCTTAGCATGTATAAGGGAACCTAACATGGGATTCCTGTTATCTTCATCACAGGCTCCATGAATCAGGCACTGGCAGCCTTATTGACGTCATGTATGTATAGGGAGACAGCTGTTAGACTAGGTGAGCAGAATTGGGGACAGTCTGCCACAGACCGACCTTGGACTAGTCAGCAAGACACAGACATATTCATGATTTGGGGACTATGCCATAATTCTAGGGTAAAACATCTTAATAAGTCACAATATTTTTGCATAATTTGAAATTTACATAAAAATTGTGCAACTTTTGGCGTTTTCACACCAGACCAAACTCTGCCCAAATGGGCTGAGCGTGGCCATGGCTAATTCATGAAAAGTTACTCCAATTTTACTTCAGTCCCTGACTGGAGTAACATTTCTGGAAGCATATGGAGCGCCCGCTAGGACCGTGGGATACTCGGTCCGGTGGTCGTTAAAGGGGTAGTCATGGTGGCAGTGGCCCTGGATGTCCGTGGCCCTGGATGTCCAAGTTAAAGGGAAGGTCTTTAAAAGGGTTGTTTTGAAAGAAAACAAAGAATGTTCATGACACCACCTTTGGTATTCGGTCAGTGTTGGCTGACGCTGCTTAAAGGGGTCCACTGGGGATGATGTTATTGCAGCAGGGATGGTATGGCTTCCCACAGGTGAAGCTTAGTCCCCAGGGCTCCCGGTGTAGTGGCAAAGATGATGATGGTGTAGTGCCAGAAAGAATTGAAGGGCACAAGGTTGCAGTCTCTCTACCTTTTACTGATGAAGTTCACAAAGGACACACAGGTTACAGGCGGTCTTTGGGATCCGGGCATCTTGGAAGCTATTTGGAATCTCCTTAGCCAGGTGGGGTTGGAAGCTTTCCTTACTGCGCTGTAATGTGTGTCTCTTGCTGCCTGGGGCTTCTCACAGGGTCCTCTCTCTCTCTGTCCTAGGACAGTACCCGCATGGCAGGCAACGCGAGCCTTGTTACAGATGTCCCTACTTGCAGCGACTCTGGGCTCTATATGCTGCTGTGCCTTCGGGTGTAATTCTGGACAGACGACTTGAAATCCCCTGCTCACCAGTTTCTGCTGTGGGGCATACAGTCCCACACAGCCTTGGACTCCCGGTATTTGGTTCCTGCGCTTCAGCGTGGAGGGAGCTCAGTCACAGCTCTCCTCTAGCTCCTCACTTCTCCTGTGCTTCTTCTCCCTTCACACTTTTCTACAGACTGAACTAACTCCTCCTCCAGGCCAGAACATATATCAGGAAGCTCCCCTGAAACCGGGTCTAGAGCTCCCCCTTCTGTCCTGGAGTCAGAACATGTTGCATGTACTGTATGTGTTACCTGCTAAAGGGATCCTTGTCACTTCCAGGCATGGAATCACCCTCCCCGCTAGGAAGGCAATATCACTGTGGGGTGCCACACATACCCCTCATTGAAGGGAACCTGTGATATCCCCAAACACTATGAACCAACAGATATGGGGTTATTCTGCAGGTTCACAGCATTCTAACTCATGCAGCCACCGCATTTAAAGTGGGGCTAATTGGAGGAAATTAACTTTATTCCTTCTGGCAGTCTCCAGCTTTCAGTCATAGAGGCACAACTTCAGTCACCCTCAGTACATAGTGAGTGGTGTCTTTAACTGCTCCTGGAACTGACTGACAGCCGGCTCTGCATGGATATGCTGCAGGGACAACTATCAGTCAGTGTCAGGGTGTGCTTACAGCTGCTGCTCACTGTATAAAGTTCCTTTTAAGACTGGCATGTACGATGCGTCTACTGGGGGTATTTGCAGTGCTTTTGTATGTGCGGTGATTCCGCCTGTGTTCATTGAGGGGAGGTACGGAGCACTGCGCTTTGACCCGGGTCTCAACCCCGAATCAAAGTCCCTAGCGATGCCGGGTCCCTAGGCTAGTGGGGTCCCTAGGCATTTGCTGAGTCTGCATGCCCCTAACTCCGGCCCTGGTGGTATGTCATGAATATGTGCAATATTGAAACACATTAATGGGCCTCTTCCAACATCATCAGGAGAATTCAGCTCACCCTTGATGGAAACTTGTATATGTTTTTGATGTGGTGAAGACCGTAGTTTCGTCTCTGCCAGTTGTTGGTTATGTTTGTGAAGAAAGTGAATCCAGTTTCAATCCATAAAATTTAAATCCTTTATTTTGTGTTTAAAAAATTAACACTAAAATATGCCTATACATAGGCATTATTGGGGATGATGGGTGCAAGGAGGTGATACCGCACGCTTTGAAACTCCTTTGAGATCGTACAGCTATTGGCGTGATGAAGCCTGTACCATCTGGTAGACCCCCTTTAAATTGGAAATAACTTGATGTCAACATTAATGACATTGTTTGAATAATATTTAGCAGGCTCAACTCGGATGTATGCAATTAATTCTGATATCTGCTCTATGCATACTGTCCACTGGATGTCAGGAAGAGGTGGAAGGGTACCTATGAGCTCTTCTGAATTGTCTACTTTAGTAAACACATATTCCCCAAGGATTAAAAATGTAAAACCATCTTTTCTTATTTTGTGCCATTAGTCTAATAGAAAAGTATAAAGATGTTGATAACTGGGTGTTATTATTCTTTTTGCCAGAAAATTCTACCCCTGCACGGTCTTTCAATAATAGTTGATCAGTACCACAATATGTACAGACTTATCCATTGAAAAGGGAAATTGTAATACCCAAGAATACAAAGGCAAGACTGGTTGTTAATATATTGCCTGTTCATCAAACCGAGGAGAATCTCTGACTATAATTTGGTTCTCTCTCATTCTCTCCATTACTGTTAACGTGATATAGCAGCTACAGACTGGTATGCTGTGACCAAGTTCTGATCGTGTAGCAGTCTTACATTTCACAGTGCAGTCAGCAGATCAGTGTCATTCTGATACTCGGATTTAACTTGATCAAGTAGAGAATCCCACCCAAGATACTGCAGTATATCGGTTAATCTGCAGTATCAGCAACATCTACAACAATATTTGTACTCAAAAAGTTATCATTGTGTGTTAGCTATGGTGTTACATAGGACTGCAAAAAAACATCTAATATATTATCCGTACTCAGAGAGTTACAACTATCTTATATGTGATGTTACACAGGAATGCAGGTCACATCTATTGCATTTACAGAAAGAAAAAAATAATATTGGGCTTCAATTGTGAAAACAGGCATTCTTTCATTAAAAAAATGAATTACACTCTCAATAACACATAGTTACCAGTTAAAGGGGTTGTCCACCTTGGGGGCATATTTTGTTCTTATTTATTGAAATCCAGTTGCAAAATGATTTTAAGCCCAATATAAATACAATTAGCAATTATGCACCATTTCCTTGTGCAGTATCACTTTCTGGCAGCAGAATGAGAACGATCAGTGATCTCAATCTTAAGGTCCAATGAAAAAAGGAGAATCGACAAAAAACGGAACCAAACCGCTAACAATCATGTATATGAGTCCTTATAAACATAGAGTAAGCTTGTTGGTGTATGAACAAATGAGTTTGTAATATAGAAAATTGTAAACAAACAGAACTCACCATAGCTTAATAAATAATGTCCTTTATTACATGAAGTGGGACAGTCTATTGACAAGCAGGGGGAGTGGGGAAGTGAAAGAGCCATCTCTTGCCTATCTCAGCACTTCTGCGGGTCCAAAACATTTTTTGGACCTGCAGAAGCACTGGGATAAGCGTGAAACGGCTGTTGTTCTCCTTCATTTCCCCGCTCTCCCTGCTTGTCAACAGACTATCCCACCACATGTAATTAAGGACATTATTTTTCAATCTGAAAGTCCAATGGGAGAGTTTTTAACTAGAGATGGAATTGAATTCTACTCAATTTTACAAAAATATGTATTGTGATAAAGTCACTGGTAAAGTGCTAGAGGTGAGATATGTAGAACTGAGGTTGTTAGGTTCATGTTATGAAAGGTAATTCAGTACCACAATGGACATAGAGGTCAGCGCACATACAGTGACCTGGCAATAACCCAAAAAACAAGAACGAGCTCTGAGACGTGGGAACTCTGTTGACCGCAATCCCTAATCCTCTCCAACCACACTAAAGGCAGCCGTGGATTGCGCCTAACGCTCCCTATGCAACTCGGCACGGCCTGAGAAACTAGCTAGCCTGAAGATAGAAAATAAGCCTACCTTGCCTCAGAGAAATACCCCAAAGGAAAAGGCAGCCCCCACATATAATGACTGTGAGTTAAGATGAAAAGACAAACGTAGAGATGAAATAGATTTAGCAAAGTGAGGCCCAACTTTCTGAACAGAGCGAGGATAGGAAAGGTAACTTTGCGGTCAACACAAAACCCTACAAAAACCACGCAAAGGGGGCAAAAAGACCCTCCGTACCGAACTAACGGCACGGAGGTACACCCTCTGCGTCCCAGAGCTTCCAGCAAGCAGTAAAAAACAAATTGACAAGCTGGACAGAAAAAAACAGCAAAAAAAATAGCAAAGAGGAAATTAGCTGGAACGATCCAGGAGGAAACAGGTCCAATACTAGAACATTGACTGGAGGCCAGGATCAAAGCACTAGGTGGAGTTAAATAGAGCAGCACCTAATGACTTCACCACATCACCTGAGGAAGGAAACTCAGAAACTCAGAAGCCGCAGTACCACTTTCCTCCACCAACGGAAGCTCACAGAGAGAACCAGCCGAAGTACCACTTGTGACCACAGGAGGGAGCTCTGCCACTGAATTCACAACAGTGCCCCCCCTTGAGGAGGGGTCACCGAACCCTCACCAGAGCTCCCAGGACGACCAGGATGAGCCATATGAAAGGTACGAACAAGATCGGGAGCATGGACATCAGAGGCAAAGACCCAGGAATTATCTTCCTGAGCATAACCCTTCCACTTAACCAGATACTGGAGTTTCCGCCTTGAAACACGAGAATCCAAAATCTTCTTTACAATATACTCCAACTCCCCCTCCACCAAAACCGGGGCAGGAGGATCAACAGATGGAACCATAGGTGTCACGTATCTCCGCAACAATGACCTATGGAATACGTTATGTATGGAAAAAGAATCTGGAAGGGTCAGACGAAAAGACACAGGATTAAGAACCTCAGAAATCCTATACGGAGCAATAAAACGAGGTTTAAACTTAGGAGAGGAAACCTTCATAGGAATATGACGAGAAGATAACCAAACCAAGTCCCCAACCCGAAGTCGGGGACCCACACAGCGTCTGCGATTAGCGAAACGTTGAGCCTTCTCCTGGGACAAAGTCAAATTGTCCACTACATGAGTCCAAATCTGCTGCAACCTGTCCACCACAGTATCCACACCAGGACAGTCCGAAGACTCAACCTGCCCAGAAGAGAAATGAGGATGGAACCCAGAGTTGCAGAAAAACGGTGAAACCAAGGTAGCCGAGCTGGCCCGATTATTAAGGGCGAACTCAGCCAAAGGCAAAAAGGACACCCAGTCATCCTGATCAGCAGAAACAAAGCATCTCAGATATGTTTCCAAGGTCTGATTGGTTAGTTCGGTCTGGCCATTAGTCTGAGGATGGAAAGCCGAGGAAAAAGACAAGTCAATGCCCATCCTACCACAAAAGGCTCGCCAAAACCTCGAAACAAACTGGGAACCTCTGTCAGAAACGATATTCTCTGGAATGCCATGTAAACGAACCACATGCTGGAAAAACAATGGCACCAAATCAGAGGAGGAAGGCAATTTAGACAAGGGTACCAAATGGACCATCTTAGAGAAGCGATCACAGACCACCCAAATGACTGACATCTTTTGAGAGACGGGAAGATCTGAAATAAAATCCATAGAGATATGTGTCCAAGGCCTCTTTGGGACCGGCAAGGGCAAAAGCAACCCACTGGCACGAGAACAGCAGGGCTTAGCCCGAGCACAAATCCCACAGGACTGCACAAAAGTACGCACATCCCGCGACAGAGATGGCCACCAAAAGGATCTAGCCAGTAACTCTCTGGTACCAAAGATTCCAGGATGACCAGCCAACACCGAACAATGAACCTCAGAGATAACTTTATCCGTCCACCTATCAGGGACAAACAGTTTCTCCGCTGGGCAACGATCAGGTTTATTAGCCTGAAATTTTTGCAGCACCCGCCGCAAATCAGGGGAGATGGCAGACACAATTACTCCCTCTTTGAGAATACCCGCCGGCTCAGATACACCCGGAGAGTCAGGCACAAAACTTCTAGACAGAGCATCCGCCTTCACATTTTTAGAGCCTGGAAGGTATGAAATCACAAAGTCAAAACGGGCAAAAAACAACGACCAACGAGCTTGTCTAGGATTCAACCGCTTGGCGGACTCGAGATAAGTCAAATTCTTATGATCAGTCAAGACCACCACGCGATGCTTAGCTCCTTCAAGCCAATGACGCCACTCCTCGAATGCCCACTTCATGGCCAGCAACTCTCGATTGCCCACATCATAATTTCGCTCAGCAGGCGAAAACTTCCTGGAAAAGAAGGCGCATGGTTTCATCACCGAGCAATCCGAACTTCTCTGCGACAAAACCGCCCCTGCTCCAATCTCAGAAGCATCAACCTCGACCTGGAACGGAAGCGAAACATCTGGTTGACACAACACATGGGCAGAAGAAAAACGACGCTTCAACTCTTGAAAAGCTTCCACCGCAGCAGAAGACCAATTGACCAAATCAGCACCTTTCTTGGTCAAATCGGTCAATAGTTTAGCAATACTAGAAAAATTGCAGATGAAGCGATGATAAAAATTAGCAAAGCCCAGGAACTTTTGCAGACTTTTCAGAGATGTCGGCTGAGTCCAATTATGGATGGCTTGGACCTTAACAGGGTCCATCTCGATAGTAGAAGGGGAAAAGATGAACCCCAAAAATGAAACCTTCTGAACACCAAAGAGACACTTTGATCCCTTCACAAACAAAGAATTAGCATGCAGGACCTGAAACACCTTTCTGACCTGCTTCACATGAGACTCCCAATCATCCGAGAAGATCAAAATGTCATCTAAGTACACAATCAGGAATTTATCCAGGTGCTCTCGGAAGATGTCATGCATAAAGGACTGAAACACTGATGGAGCATTGGCAAGTCCGAATGGCATTACTAGATACTCAAAATGGCCCTCGGGCGTATTAAATGCAGTTTTCCACTCATCGCCTCGCTTAATACGCACAAGATTATACGCACCACGAAGATCTATCTTGGTGAACCAACTAGCCCCCTTAATCCGAGCAAACAAATCAGATAACAATGGCAAGGGGTACTGAAATTTAACAGTGATCTTATTTAGAAGGCGGTAATCTATACAAGGTCTCAGTGAACCATCCTTCTTGGCTACAAAAAAGAACCCTGCTCCTAATGGCGACGATGACGGGCGAATATGCCCCTTCTCCAAAGACTCCTTCACATAACTCCGCATAGCGGCGTCCTCAGGCACAGATAAATTAAACAGTCGACCTTTTGGGAATTTACTACCAGGAATCAAATCGATAGCACAATCACAATCCCTATGCGGAGGTAGGGTATCGGACTTGGGCTCATCAAATAAATCCCGGTAATCAGACAAGAACTCAGGAACCTCAGAAGGGGTGGATGATGAAATAGTCAGAAATGGGGCATCACCATGTACCCCCTGACAACCCCAGCTGGACACAGACATGGATTTCCAATCTAATACTGGATTATGGACTTGAAGACACAAAAGAGAATAGTAAAACCAAAAACACTCAGTTTGAAAAAATGTTGCAGTAATCCGCAAGTGCTAGTAAAAGATGTAAAAAACAGGGTATTTGGTTGATACGTTTTTTGCAAAAAATTTATACTAAGCTGCTCTACCAATCTTCACGGTATACCCTTATCAGAGCAGTCCTAACTAATGTATGCAATCCCTATCTGATGTATTTAAAAACCTGATCATCTGTATATAACCTGTGTGAACAGGGTTAAGAGAGGAAAAATCCATGTGTGCATACAGGGTAGAACAGCTTTTGTGCAGATAGCCCAAGAGGAGTGGTGGAACTCCCCAGTCTTGTAGACACAAGAGAACAATTATGGAAACAGGAACACATGGGCTACTTGCACAGTGAACAAGTCTGTATGATCATGTTCACACACCACCAAGAAACCTGAAGACACAAAAGAGAATAGTAAAACCAAAAACACTCAGTTTGAAAAAATGTTGCAGTAATCCGCAAGTGCTAGTAAAAGATGTAAAAAACAGGGTATTTGGTTGATATGTTTTTTGCAAAAAATGTATACTAAGCTGCTCTACCAATCTTCACGGTATACCCTTATCAGAGCAGTCCTAACTAATGTATGCAATCCCTATCTGATGTATTTAAAAACCTGATCATCTGTATATAACCTGTGTGAACAGGGTTCAGAGAGGAAAAATCCATGTGTGCATACAGGGTAGAACAGCTTTTGTGCAGATAGCCCAAGAGGAGTGGTGGAACTCCCCAGTCTTGTAGACACAAGAGAACAATTATGGAAACAGGAACACATGGGCTACTTGCACAGTGAACAAGTCTGTATGATCATGTTCACACACCACCAAGAAACCTGAAGACACAAAAGACAATAGTAAAACCAAAAACACTCAGTTTGAAAAAATGTTGCAGTAATCCGCAAGTGCTAGTAAAAGATGTAAAAAACAGGGTATTTGGTTGATACGTTTTTTGCAAAAAATTTATACTAAGCTGCTCTACCAATCTTCACGGTATACCCTTATCAGAGCAGTCCTAACTAATGTATGCAATCCCTATCTGATGTATTTAAAAACCTGATCATCTGTATATAACCTGTGTGAACAGGGTTAAGAGAGGAAAAATCCATGTGTGCATACAGGGTAGAACAGCTTTTGTGCAGATAGCCCAAGAGGAGTGGTGGAACTCCCCAGTCTTGTAGACACAAGAGAACAATTATGGAAACAGGAACACATGGGCTACTTGCACAGTGAACAAGTCTCTATGATCATGTTCACACACCACCAAGAAACCTGAAGACACAAAAGAGAATAGTAAAACCAAAAACACTCAGTTTGAAAAAATGTTGCAGTAATCCGCAAGTGCTAGTAAAAGATGTAAAAAACAGGGTATTTGGTTGATACGTTTTTTGCAAAAAATGTATACTAAGCTGCTCTACCAATCTTCACGGTATACCCTTATCAGAGCAGTCCTAACTAATGTATGCAATCCCTATCTGATGTATTTAAAAACCTGATCATCTGTATATAACCTGTGTGAACAGGGTTCAGAGAGGAAAAATCCATGTGTGCATACAGGGTAGAACAGCTTTTGTGCAGATAGCCCAAGAGGAGTGGTGGAACTCCCCAGTCTTGTAGACACAAGAGAACAATTATGGAAACAGGAACACATGGGCTACTTGCACAGTGAACAAGTCTGTATGATCATGTTCACACACCACCAAGAAACCTGAAGACACAAAAGAGAATAGTAAAACCAAAAACACTCAGTTTGAAAAAATGTTGCAGTAATCCGCAAGTGCTAGTAAAAGATGTAAAAAACAGGGTATTTGGTTGATACGTTTTTTGCAAAAAATGTATACTAAGCTGCTCTACCAATCTTCACGGTATACCCTTATCAGAGCAGTCCTAACTAATGTATGCAATCCCTATCTGATGTACTTAAAAACCTGATCATCTGTATATAACCTGTGTGAACAGGGTTCAGAGAGGAAAAATCCATGTGTGCATACAGGGTAGAACAGCTTTTGTGCAGATAGCCCAAGAGGAGTGGTGGAACTCCCCAGTCTTGTAGACACAAGAGAACAATTATGGAAACAGGAACACATGGGCTACTTGCACAGTGAACAAGTCTGTATGATCATGTTCACACACCACCAAGAAACCTGAAGACACAAAAGAGAATAGTAAAACCAAAAACACTCAGTTTGAAAAAATGTTGCAGTAATCCACAAGTGCTAGTAAAAGATGTAAAAAACAGGGTATTTGGTTGATACGTTTTTTGCAAAAAATGTATACTAAGCTGCTCTACCAATCTTCACGGTATACCCTTATCAGAGCAGTCCTAACTAATGTATGCAATCCCTATCTGATGTATTTAAAAACCTGATCATCTGTATATAACCTGTGTGAACAGGGTTCAGAGAGGAAAAATCCATGTGTGCATACAGGGTAGAACAGCTTTTGTGCAGATAGCCCAAGAGGAGTGGTGGAACTCCCCAGTCTTGTAGACACAAGAGAACAATTATGGAAACAGGAACACATGGGCTACTTGCACAGTGAACAAGTCTGTATGATCATGTTCACACACCACCAAGAAACCTGAAGACACAAAAGAGAATAGTAAAACCAAAAACACTCAGTTTGAAAAAATGTTGCAGTAATCCGCAAGTGCTAGTAAAAGATGTAAAAAACAGGGTATTTGGTTGATACGTTTTTTGCAAAAAATGTATACTAAGCTGCTCTACCAATCTTCACGGTATACCCTTATCAGAGCAGTCCTAACTAATGTATGCAATCCCTATCTGATGTATTTAAAAACCTGATCATCTGTATATAACCTGTGTGAACAGGGTTCAGAGAGGAAAAATCCATGTGTGCATACAGGGTAGAACAGCTTTTGTGCAGATAGCCCAAGAGGAGTGGTGGAACTCCCCAGTCTTGTAGACACAAGAGAACAATTATGGAAACAGGAACACATGGGCTACTTGCACAGTGAACAAGTCTGTATGATCATGTTCACACACCACCAAGAAACCTGAAGACACAAAAGAGAATAGTAAAACCAAAAACACTCAGTTTGAAAAAATGTTGCAGTAATCCGCAAGTGCTAGTAAAAGATGTAAAAAACAGGGTATTTGGTTGATACGTTTTTTGCAAAAAATGTATACTAAGCTGCTCTACCCATGTGTTCCTGGATTATGGACTTGTAGCCATGGCAACCCCAACACGACCACATCATGCAGATTATGCAACACCAGAAAGCGAATAACCTCCTGATGTGCAGGAGCCATGCACATGGTCAGCTGGGTCAAGTACTGAGGCTTATTCTTGGCCAAAGGCGTAGCATCAATTCCTCTCAATGGAATAGGACACTGCAAGGGCTCCAAGAAAAACCCACAACACCTAGCATACTCCAAGTCCATCAAATTCAGAGCAGCGCATGAGTCCACAAATGCCATGACAGAATACGATGACAAAGAGCAGATCAAGGTAACAGACAGAAGAAATTTTGACTGTACCGTACCAATGGTGGCAGACCTAGCGAACCGCTTAGTGCGCTTAGGACAATCAGAGATAGCATGAGTGGAATCACCACAGTAGAAACACAGCCCATTCAGACGTCTGTGTTCTTGCCGTTCAACTCTAGTAGTGTATAATAGCCAGGTTTCGTCAAACTCAATCTGACAGGTGCCCCGCCCCCTATCAAAGTGTATCAAAGTGTGTAACCCCTCCCCTCCCCTTGTCTGACGGCTGGTATCCAGCTGTCCCTCCTTGTTTGATTCCCCCTTTTGATATAGTTTAATATAGTTTAATTTGTTGTAGTTTTGATATTATTCCCGTATTTTGTGGAATAACACATGTTTATAATTATAGCCTAGTCGTGTATTTATTTTACACGTGGTTTATAACACCTTTCTCATTTGTTTATAATAGATTTTATACGTATCCCCGAGTTTGATTCTGTAAGCTTTTGTTTTATTCACAGTGTATTCATATAGTGGAGAACTTAAAGCTGTTTATATGTGTCTCTACTGAACACTATGGTGAACATTAACTAAATGTTTATTTTCCCAAACAGAGAATCTGCTGTGGGTATTTGCAGTGTATTCATATAGTGGAGAACTTAAAGCTGTCTATTTGTTTTTGTAAATGGTGAACACTAACTAAATGGTGAACATTATCTAAATTAGGTTAACTGCGGTTCAGAGGTTCATAACACCTAGGTCAATTTATAGCACCTAGGTCAAGCAATTGTTGTTGTATTTGCGTACCCCATAAATGTTTATTCTCACAAACAGAAAAGTTATTGTGTCCTGAAGATGGCATCTGAGGTTATTTGTTTTTTGTATTAGCTTTCTCAGAAAACATCTGTGTTATCTGAGGGTCAGATATTTTTGTACAAACTCATGCTGTTTGGTGATCTTTGTGAAGCAGAACTTTGTTTTATAACACATTTGTACTTGTATTGTACCTGGATTGATATTTGCTTTCTCTTTTTTGTGTCCTGAAGATGGCATCTGCAAAGTTATTTGTTATCTACTGAGGCCATTGCAAGTTGTGTTTATTCACATTGTAGCAGGTTTTATCCTTGTGGCTGCCTTATATACACAGAAGAGATATGCACCAATGTCACAACACAAGTTATAATATGACCCAATGTTACAACACAAGTAAGAAGCGGCGTGTTTTATACGAATAAAAACCAAAGACACGATATTGTAAAAAAAAAAAAAATTTAAAAGATTTATTTCTCACGATAAAACAGCATCTCAAAGACATTTCAACACTATAAAAAATTCTTACAGAATATAAAAAGTAAAAACATTAAAATAGTACAATGAACAATTACACTTCTTACAAAATAATTAATATAGAGTTACAAGGCGAGTACAGCATTTTAGCCAGTACATTCTTTACATCGTGAGCCACATGGTTTGCAGCATCGGTAGAGACCTTTTTTAGGTAGCAGAGTTCCACGTGTGGAACCTAAGGAAGGGGAATGTAAAGATTGAATTGTACGGGGAGCCGCCGCTAACTTCAGCGGTGTAGATACAGAGCGTGTCTCACTGTTGGTAATTTTTAATTCATCTAAAAGCTTCCTAGTAGCGGTATTACCCACAACTGTAGACGCCATATTTAGTTCGGCCATAGCCTGCATAAATGAATCCCAACTCGGCGGTAAATTTCTACTGTTCAGAGCATGGCTCTGCGTTGTACTACGTACCAAATCCAGTAAGTTAGGCCCTGGTATTACGGATCCTTTGAAAATAAATTCAGCATTATTATTCCATGCTGTGACATTTTTATTCTGCAGCAGCCTGTTTAGTAAAAATTCAGCATTCTTTTTATATCTTTGGTTTATATTATATTAGCTTTTTGTCATAGGTCAGGGATTTTTTTTTTTTTTTTGCACTTTATTAATATGCGGTTATTAGTCATTTAGGACTTATGTTATCATGTTTTTTGCACTTTATTAATATGCGGTTATTAGTCATTTAGGACTTATGTTATCATGTTTTTGCACTTTATTAATATGCTGAACACATAGGTCAGGGATTTTTGCACTTTATTAATATGCGGGCCACATAGGTCAGTGATTTTTGCACTTTATTAATATGCAGGCCACATAGGTCAGTGATTTTTGCACTTTATTAACATACAACACACAAGAAATAGACATTTAGAACTTATTTATGTTATTATCTTTATGCACGTTGCCTGTGCTGTCTATAATTTGACTCTATCCTTGTTTTGTTGAAAATAACTGGACATACATAAGAAACCGGGCAATATATCTTTATAGAAATAACACTTCTGCACTCTTTGTGCATTTCTATCAGTTTTATTCATGCATTTATAACACACCATGTTTGATATTGGTAATTTGATTCTGGGAACACATTTTAAGTTACTTCTGCACATGTATTACTGTTTTTAGGCCATATAAATAGAAAATTATGTAGAAACCCAAAGTTTTGATAAGTGTATGAAAATACACCAATATTAACTATTTGTGCTATTTTAGGCGTAAATTTGTCCTATATGTATAGCAGTCAGGAGTTGGGGCGATGAAATATGTGTTACAAGCGTAGTGAATTGCAGATATATTCTACAGTGTATGTCATTTTGAGAAATGTGTGGCATAACCAATGTATACAGTAACAGGCGGAATGACTGAGTGTAATATTGCACTCAATACTGTGCAAAGGGTCTGAATACTTATGACCGTGTGATATTTCAGTTTTCTTTTTAATAAATTCGCAAAAAATCTACATTTCTGTTTTGTTCAGGCATGATGGCGTGCAGAGTGTACATTAATATATATATATATCTCAGAATGCAACTGAATAGTATTGCTAATTAGGCCATATAAATAGAAAATTATGTAGAAACCCAAAGTTTTGATAAGTGTATGAAAATACACCAATATTAACTATTTGTGCTATTTTAGGCGTAAATTTGTCCTATATGTATAGCAGTCAGGAGTTGGGGCGATGAAATATGTGTTACAAGTGTAGTGAATTGCAGATATATTCTACAGTGTATGTCATTTTGAGAAATGTGTGGCATAACTAATTACCTATTACGGCCACATTTCTATGCAGTGTATTTTAGAACCAGTGTTTCTGGCTGCAGACTGTAATGTGTAAGGTATTCTCATTTTTATATATTGTATTTTATAACACACCATGTCGTTTATATAATAATCACAGTTGTGTCTCTACAGGACAACGTGGCTTACAAAGACATTTCATTAATATAAGTGTGAAACTGACAGACAAGCACAGCTGTGTCTCTACAGGACATGCTGGGCACTAGACAGCCAGAGTTTCTGTGGGGGAGATATACTAACAGAGGTTCTGTTGACCCAATAAACCGGTGTAGAACGTACACAGAGAGCAACTTACAATATTTACTAAGGTAGCGGAAATGAGTTTACTGCAGTTATCAGAGCATTGTATTTTATTTGACAGCCACAAGTCACACAGGTCATGATGATAGTGTATCTGCAGCATGTTATTTGGAAATAAAGAAGCCTTTTTTGTATTCGCCCGCATTTTATATAAAATCTGCATAAAAAAATCTTCTTGGCTACACCAAAACACGTAAGAAACAAATGTATAACTTTTAGATCTACCGCATCCACAGATATTATTCCAGCGTTCTTTAATTCTACATTATTTTAGCACATATTAATTTCACAACTTTTATATGATATTTATAACACTCATTTTATATGAGTTTTCTAACACATTCTCACGGGAATATTATATATATATATTTTGTGTTTTGCGCAATTATTTGACACTGTAATTCGCATTTTATATAAAATATGCATAAAAAATCTTCACATTCTCACGGGAATATTATATATATATTTTGTGCTCTGCATCATTATTTGACACTGTAATTCGCATTTTATATAAAATCTGCATAAAAAATCTTCTTGGCTGCACCAAAACACGTAAGAAACAAATGTATAACTTTTAGCGCTGTCGCATCCGCAGATATTATTCCAGCGTTCTTTAATTCTATATTATTTTATCACATATTAATTTCACAACTTTTATATGATATTTATAACACATTCTCATTTATAAGGGATTTATAACACAATATTGTAAAATCATTTATTGGTTCGCGGCCTTACTAATATCCTTTGAAAATAAATTCAGCATTATTATTCCATGCTGTAACATTTCTATTCTGCAGCCTCCTGTTTAGTAAAAATTCAGCATTCTTTTTATATCTTTGGTTTATATTATATTAGCTTTTTGATAATCCCGGGAGTGCCATCTATCTAGCCCGAGTATTTTTGTTATCTCAAAAGGGTGTGACACAGTCCCATATATTATTCCAGCATTCTTTAATTCTACATTATTTTAGCACATATTAATTTCACAACTTTTATATGATATTTATAACACTCATTTTATATGAGTTTTCTAACACATTCTCACGGGGATATTATATATATATATATATACTGTATATATTTTGTGTTATGCACAATTATTTGACACTGTAATTCGCATTTTATATGCCGCTGCTTTTTCTTGTTTTTGTGTAAAAATCTCTGGCAGACAGGCACAGCTGTATCTCTACAAGACATGCGGGACACACCAGAGACATTGGAAATTGGGGGTTATAATGTCGAATTCAGAAAATAACCATTTTATATTGAATGACTAATGATTTCTATAGGCCTACTTTACTATGAAATTATGCATAAAAAATCTTCTTGGTTAACCCAAAACCGTAAGAAACAAACGCATAACTTTTAGCTCGAACACATCAGCATATATTATTACAGTTTTTTGCTGAATTAAAAATTATACAGTTATTTCATATTTTTGGGGCTTCATGACAGGAGAAATTATTGATAGAAACCCAGAGTTTTGATACGTGTATGAAAATACACCAATATTAACTATTTGTGCTATTTTAGGCACAAATTTGGTCTATATGCATAACAGGCAGGAGTTGGGGCGAAGAAATATGTGTTACATGCGTAGTGAATTGCAAATATATTCTGAAGTGTATGGCATTTTGAGAAATGTGTAGCATAACCAATTACCTATCACGGTCACTAGATGGCAGAATATCATATTAATTATACATTGGGGTTTACTTTTGGAAGCTTATAAAGGCGGTGTGTATGTGCACAGGATGACTTATTTTGTTTTTATAGTCACTAATATCCATATTAAATGACTCTTTAGCTTTATGAGTAAGAGACAACATACAAATAGAATCCTTTTCCCTAGTAGTTTTATATTCTATGTCTGATATATTTCTACACAAAGCTACAAAACTATTTTGTAGTTTATAATGTATCACAGTAGTTTCATGTGAAGTTACATCTTAGGTTCTGTTCAGACTATTGTAATATCTATAGCTTAAAATAGAGCCAAATAGCTACTTTCAAACACGGACATACACCATTGATTTTCGTCACAAATGGATCCAATATATCTCGTGTCACGGTTTATTTTTACCGCGTTGCGGTTTAAAGTTATAAGCATTTAAATAATAATTTTCTCATTAGATATGTGACTCGCGATATTTATTTGCTTAGGTTAGATCATTTTCAGTTTAACAATACATTTTATCACAAAAATGACCTTATCTGGGGCCCTAGAAACAACATAGCAGCATTAGTAAGCCCCTTCCTTTTTACATTATCAAGAATCCTTGGGTTAAGATAACGTAAGTTTATATGCATAAAGCATTTAATATAGTGCACCAAACATGATATGGTTTTTGATTTCTTTGAACTGTCGCGGTCTAAAATGTAATCGCACTATACACTATGTGTGTTGTGTGTGATGCATGTGTTGTATGTGTTCTGTGTGTTGTGTGTGTGTGTGTGTTCTGTATGTTGTGTATGTATGTTTGTTGTATGTGTTGTGTGTTTTCTGTATGTTATGTGTGTTTGTTGTGTGTGTGTGTTTGCCTGCAGCCATCTCCTTTCTGTAATTCTCCTCTCTTTTTACAGCGCCATAAATCTATAATGGCCAATTCATTTACCCATATTTATATAGAAAAGGTAAAAATCACAACTGAGGAAGAAACCAGTAGTACATGAACAAAAGTAACACCCGGAAAATAAAATACTGTAAACAATAGTAAAACATTATATTCAATAAGTGTGTGATGCATGTGTTGTATGTGTTCTGTGTGTTGTGTGTGTGTGTGTATGTTTGTCGTGTGTGTTGTATGTGTTGTGCGTGTTTTGTATGTTATGTGTGTTTGTTGTGTGTGTGTGTGTTCTGTATGTTGTGTATGTATGTTTGTTGTATGTGTTGTGTGTGTGTTTTGTATGTTATGTGTGTTTGTGGTGTGTGGGTTCTGTGTTGTGTGTGTGTGTGTGTTCTGTATGTTGTGTATGTATGTTTGTTGTATGTGTTGTGTGTTTTCTGTATGTTATGTGTGTTTGTTGTGTGTGTGTGTTTGCCTGCAGCCATCTCCTTTCTGTAATTCTCCTCTCTCTTTACAGCGCCATAAATCTATAATGGCCAATTCATTTACCCATATTTATATAGAAAAGGTAAAAATCACAACTGAGGAAGAAACCAGTAGTACATGAACAAAAGTAACACCCGGAAAATAAAATACTGTAAACAATAGTAAAACATTATATTCAATAATATTCATATATTTAACCTTATATGATTTGTTCGCGACAGTTCATAGAAATCAAAAACCATATCATGTTTGGTGCACTATATTAAATGCTTTATGCATATAAACTTACGTTATCTTAACCCAAGGATTCTTGATAATGTAAAAAGGAAGGGGCTTACTAATGCTGCTATGTTGTTTCTAGGGCCCCAGATAAGGTCATTTTTGTGATAAAATGTATTGTTAAACTGAAAATGATCTAACCTAAGCAAATAAATATCGCGAGTCACATATCTAATGAGAAAATTATTATTTAAATGCTTATAACTTTAAACCGCAACGCGGTAAAAATAAACCGTGACACGAGATATATTGGATCCATTTGTGACGAAAATCAATGGTGTATGTCCGTGTTTGAAAGTAGCTATTTGGCTCTATTTTAAGCTATAGATATTACAATAGTCTGAACAGAACCTAAGATGTAACTTCACATGAAACTACTGTGATACATTATAAACTACAAAATAGTTTTGTAGCTTTGTGTAGAAATATATCAGACATAGAATATAAAACTACTAGGGAAAAGGATTCTATTTGTATGTTGTCTCTTACTCATAAAGCTAAAGAGTCATTTAATATGGATATTAGTGACTATAAAAACAAAATAAGTCATCCTGTGCACATACACACCGCCTTTATAAGCTTCCAAAAGTAAACCCCAATGTATAATTAATATGATATTCTGCCATCTAGTGACCGTGATAGGTAATTGGTTATGCTACACATTTCTCAAAATGCCATACACTTCAGAATATATTTGCAATTCACTACGCATGTAACACATATTTCTTCGCCCCAACTCCTGCCTGTTATGCATATAGACCAAATTTGTGCCTAAAATAGCACAAATAGTTAATATTGGTGTATTTTCATACACGTATCAAAACTCTGGGTTTCTATCAATAATTTCTCCTGTCATGAAGCCCCAAAAATATGAAATAACTGTATAATTTTTAATTCAGCAAAAAACTGTAATAATATATGCTGATGTGTTCGAGCTAAAAGTTATGCGTTTGTTTCTTACGGTTTTGGGTTAACCAAGAAGATTTTTTATGCATAATTTCATAGTAAAGTAGGCCTATAGAAATCATTAGTCATTCAATATAAAATGGTTATTTTCTGAATTCGACATTATAACCCCCAATTTCCAATGTCTCTGGTGTGTCCCGCATGTCTTGTAGAGATACAGCTGTGCCTGTCTGCCAGAGATTTTTACACAAAAACAAGAAAAAGCAGCGGCATATAAAATGCGAATTACAGTGTCAAATAATTGTGCATAACACAAAATATATACAGTATATATATATATATATAATATCCCCGTGAGAATGTGTTAGAAAACTCATATAAAATGAGTGTTATAAATATCATATAAAAGTTGTGAAATTAATATGTGCTAAAATAATGTAGAATTAAAGAATGCTGGAATAATATATGGGACTGTGTCACACCCTTTTGAGATAACAAAAATACTCGGGCTAGATAGATGGCACTCCCGGGATTATCAAAAAGCTAATATAATATAAACCAAAGATATAAAAAGAATGCTGAATTTTTACTAAACAGGAGGCTGCAGAATAGAAATGTTACAGCATGGAATAATAATGCTGAATTTATTTTCAAAGGATATTAGTAAGGCCGCGAACCAATAAATGATTTTACAATATTGTGTTATAAATCCCTTATAAATGAGAATGTGTTATAAATATCATATAAAAGTTGTGAAATTAATATGTGATAAAATAATATAGAATTAAAGAACGCTGGAATAATATCTGCGGATGCGACAGCGCTAAAAGTTATACATTTGTTTCTTACGTGTTTTGGTGCAGCCAAGAAGATTTTTTATGCAGATTTTATATAAAATGCGAATTACAGTGTCAAATAATGATGCAGAGCACAAAATATATATATAATATTCCCGTGAGAATGTGAAGATTTTTTATGCATATTTTATATAAAATGCGAATTACAGTGTCAAATAATTGCGCAAAACACAAAATATATATATATAATATTCCCGTGAGAATGTGTTAGAAAACTCATATAAAATGAGTGTTATAAATATCATATAAAAGTTGTGAAATTAATATGTGCTAAAATAATGTAGAATTAAAGAACGCTGGAATAATATCTGTGGATGCGGTAGATCTAAAAGTTATACATTTGTTTCTTACGTGTTTTGGTGTAGCCAAGAAGATTTTTTTATGCAGATTTTATATAAAATGCGGGCGAATACAAAAAAGGCTTCTTTATTTCCAAATAACATGCTGCAGATACACTATCATCATGACCTGTGTGACTTGTGGCTGTCAAATAAAATACAATGCTCTGATAACTGCAGTAAACTCATTTCCGCTACCTTAGTAAATATTGTAAGTTGCTCTCTGTGTACGTTCTACACCGGTTTATTGGGTCAACAGAACCTCTGTTAGTATATCTCCCCCACAGAAACTCTGGCTGTCTAGTGCCCAGCATGTCCTGTAGAGACACAGCTGTGCTTGTCTGTCAGTTTCACACTTATATTAATGAAATGTCTTTGTAAGCCACGTTGTCCTGTAGAGACACAACTGTGATTATTATATAAACGACATGGTGTGTTATAAAATACAATATATAAAAATGAGAATACCTTACACATTACAGTCTGCAGCCAGAAACACTGGTTCTAAAATACACTGCATAGAAATGTGGCCGTAATAGGTAATTAGTTATGCCACACATTTCTCAAAATGACATACACTGTAGAATATATCTGCAATTCACTACACTTGTAACACATATTTCATCGCCCCAACTCCTGACTGCTATACATATAGGACAAATTTACGCCTAAAATAGCACAAATAGTTAATATTGGTGTATTTTCATACACTTATCAAAACTTTGGGTTTCTACATAATTTTCTATTTATATGGCCTAATTAGCAATACTATTCAGTTGCATTCTGAGATATATATATATATTAATGTACACTCTGCACGCCATCATGCCTGAACAAAACAGAAATGTAGATTTTTTGCGAATTTATTAAAAAGAAAACTGAAATATCACACGGTCATAAGTATTCAGACCCTTTGCACAGTATTGAGTGCAATATTACACTCAGTCATTCCGCCTGTTACTGTATACATTGGTTATGCCACACATTTCTCAAAATGACATACACTGTAGAATATATCTGCAATTCACTACGCTTGTAACACATATTTCATCGCCCCAACTCCTGACTGCTATACATATAGGACAAATTTACGCCTAAAATAGCACAAATAGTTAATATTGGTGTATTTTCATACACTTATCAAAACTTTGGGTTTCTACATAATTTTCTATTTATATGGCCTAAAAACAGTAATACATGTGCAGAAGTAACTTAAAATGTGTTCCCAGAATCAAATTACCAATATCAAACATGGTGTGTTATAAATGCATGAATAAAACTGATAGAAATGCACAAAGAGTGCAGAAGTGTTATTTCTATAAAGATATATTGCCCGGTTTCTTATGTATGTCCAGTTATTTTCAACAAAACAAGGATAGAGTCAAATTATAGACAGCACAGGCAACGTGCATAAAGATAATAACATAAATAAGTTCTAAATGTCTATTTCTTGTGTGTTGTATGTTAATAAAGTGCAAAAATCACTGACCTATGTGGCCTGCATATTAATAAAGTGCAAAAATCACTGACCTATGTGGCCCGCATATTAATAAAGTGCAAAAATCCCTGACCTATGTGTTCAGCATATTAATAAAGTGCAAAAACATGATAACATAAGTCCTAAATGACTAATAACCGCATATTAATAAAGTGCAAAAAACATGATAACATAAGTCCTAAATGACTAATAACCGCATATTAATAAAGTGCAAAAAAAAAAAAAAAATCCCTGACCTATGACAAAAAGCTAATATAATATAAACCAAAGATATAAAAAGAATGCTGAATTTTTACTAAACAGGCTGCTGCAGAATAAAAATGTCACAGCATGGAATAATAATGCTGAATTTATTTTCAAAGGATCCGTAATACCAGGGCCTAACTTACTGGATTTGGTACGTAGTACAACGCAGAGCCATGCTCTGAACAGTAGAAATTTACCGCCGAGTTGGGATTCATTTATGCAGGCTATGGCCGAACTAAATATGGCGTCTACAGTTGTGGGTAATACCGCTACTAGGAAGCTTTTAGATGAATTAAAAATTACCAACAGTGAGACACGCTCTGTATCTACACCGCTGAAGTTAGCGGCGGCTCCCCGTACAATTCAATCTTTACATTCCCCTTCCTTAGGTTCCACACGTGGAACTCTGCTACCTAAAAAAGGTCTCTACCGATGCTGCAAACCATGTGGCTCACGATGTAAAGAATGTACTGGCTAAAATGCTGTACTCGCCTTGTAACTCTATATTAATTATTTTGTAAGAAGTGTAATTGTTCATTGTACTATTTTAATGTTTTTACTTTTTATATTCTGTAAGAATTTTTTATAGTGTTGAAATGTCTTTGAGATGCTGTTTTATCGTGAGAAATAAATCTTTTAAATTTTTTTTTTTTTTACAATATCGTGTCTTTGGTTTTTATTCGTATAAAACACGCCGCTTCTTACTTGTGTTGTAACATTGGGTCATATTATAACTTGTGTTGTGACATTGGTGCATATCTCTTCTGTGTATATAAGGCAGCCACAAGGATAAAACCTGCTACAATGTGAATAAACACAACTTGCAATGGCCTCAGTAGATAACAAATAACTTTGCAGATGCCATCTTCAGGACACAAAAAAGAGAAAGCAAATATCAATCCAGGTACAATACAAGTACAAATGTGTTATAAAACAAAGTTCTGCTTCACAAAGATCACCAAACAGCATGAGTTTGTACAAAAATATCTGACCCTCAGATAACACAGATGTTTTCTGAGAAAGCTAATACAAAAAACAAATAACCTCAGATGCCATCTTCAGGACACAATAACTTTTCTGTTTGTGAGAATAAACATTTATGGGGTACGCAAATACAACAACAATTGCTTGACCTAGGTGCTATAAATTGACCTAGGTGTTATGAACCTCTGAACCGCAGTTAACCTAATTTAGATAATGTTCACCATTTAGTTAGTGTTCACCATTTACAAAAACAAATAGACAGCTTTAAGTTCTCCACTATATGAATACACTGCAAATACCCACAGCAGATTCTCTGTTTGGGAAAATAAACATTTAGTTAATGTTCACCATAGTGTTCAGTAGAGACACATATAAACAGCTTTAAGTTCTCCACTATATGAATACACTGTGAATAAAACAAAAGCTTACAGAATCAAACTCGGGGATACGTATAAAATCTATTATAAACAAATGAGAAAGGTGTTATAAACCACGTGTAAAATAAATACACGACTAGGCTATAATTATAAACATGTGTTATTCCACAAAATACGGGAATAATATCAAAACTACAACAAATTAAACTATATTAAACTATATCAAAAGGGGGAATCAAACAAGGAGGGACAGCTGGATACCAGCCGTCAGACAAGGGGAGGGGAGGGGTTACACACTTTGATACACTTTGATAGGGGGCGGGGCACCTGTCAGATTGAGTTTGACGAAACCTGGCTATTATACACTACTAACTCTGGTCAAAGTCCTATCGCACTGCATAGGCTCAGGTTTAAGCTCAGGTAATACCACCAAATGGTGCACAGATTTACGCTCGCGCAAGCGTCGACCGATCTGAATGGCCAAAGACATAGACTCATTCAGACCAGCAGGCATAGGAAATCCCACCATGACATCCTTAAGGGCTTCAGAGAGACCTTTTCTGAAAATAGCTGCGAGCGCACCTTCATTCCAGCGAGTGAGTACGGACCACTTTCTAAATTTCTGACAATATACCTCTATTTCATCCTGACCCTGACACAGAGCCAGCAAATTCTTCTCTGCCTGATCCACAGAATTAGGCTCATCGTACAGCAATCCGAGCGCCAGGAAAAATGCATCGATATTACTTAATGCAGGATCTCCTGACGCAAGAGAAAATGCCCAGTCCTGTGGGTCGCCACGCAACAAAGAAATAACGATCCTAACTTGGTGAACTGGGTCACCAGAGGAGCGAGGTTTCAAAGCCAGAAATAGTTTACAAATATTTTTGAAACTCAGAAATTTAGTTCTATCTCCAAAAAACAAATCAGGAATAGGAATTCTCGGTTCTAACATAGAATTCTGAACCACAAAATCTTGAATACTTTGTACTCTTGCCGTGAGCTGATCCACACATGAAGACAGACCTTGAATGTCCATTGCTACACCTGTGTCCTGAACCACCCAAATGTCTAGGGAAAAAAAAGGCAAAACACAGTGCAAAGAAAAAAAAATGGTCTCAGAACTTCTTTTTTCCCTCTATTGGGAATCATTAGTACTTTTGGCCTCCAGTACTGTTATGAAAGGTAATTCAGTACCACAATGGACATAGAGGTCAGCGCACATACAGTGACCTGGCAATAACCCAAAAAACAAGAACGAGCTCTGAGACGTGGGAACTCTGTTGACCGCAATCCCTAATCCTCTCCAACCACACTAAAGGCAGCCGTGGATTGCGCCTAACGCTCCCTATGCAACTCGGCACGGCCTGAGAAACTAGCTAGCCTGAAGATAGAAAATAAGCCTACCTTGCCTCAGAGAAATACCCCAAAGGAAAAGGCAGCCCCCACATATAATGACTGTGAGTTAAGATGAAAAGACAAACGTAGAGATGAAATAGATTTAGCAAAGTGAGGCCCAACTTTCTGAACAGAGCGAGGATAGGAAAGGTAACTTTGCGGTCAACACAAAACCCTACAAAAACCACGCAAAGGGGGCAAAAAGACCCTCCGTACCGAACTAACGGCACGGAGGTACACCCTCTGCGTCCCAGAGCTTCCAGCAAGCAGTAAAAAACAAATTGACAAGCTGGACAGAAAAAAACAGCAAACAAATAGCAAAGAGGAACTTAGCTATGCAGAGCAGCAGGCCACAGGAACGATCCAGGAGGAAACAGGTCCAATACTAGAACATTGACTGGAGGCCAGGATCAAAGCACTAGGTGGAGTTAAATAGAGCAGCACCTAATGACTTCACCACATCACCTGAGGAAGGAAACTCAGAAGCCGCAGTACCACTTTCCTCCACCAACAGAAGCTCACAGAGAGAACCAGCCGAAGTACCACTTGTGACCACAGGAGGGAGCTCTGCCACTGAATTCACAACAGGTTCAGTAATATAAACCAAGGAAATATCATCCAGCATACTAAGTGATGAGAGGGGTTAATCAGCCATGTTTAGTGCTAGAATTATGATGATTGAACAGCTGTAGACTGGGAGGAGTCCAGGGGATATATACCCAGCTTTCTAGAGCATTTGAGTGTGGGTGGGTCTGTAGGTGCAAGCTCTGGAGATGTGTTTTTGTGTTAAGGAAAGCTGGACCTATGGAGATTACAGGTGTCCTGGATTGAATGTCCTTTGCTAACAGACATGGAAGCTGGAATCTAAGCCAGATTGGCTAACCAGCATTATTGTATGGATTTGTTATTTTATGTTTTACCTTCTGCCGAACAAATGCTGTATTTACATTTTCTAGTGACATGGTTTATGAGGATTGCAATAAACCAGCTGGATTTTAAATGAAAACGATTCATGTGCCTACCTCTTTAAAAAGTTGAGAGAGTCGACCTACCACAGTATTTTTGTAATATGTACTTGTGACAGGGTCACTGACGCCGTATGTGAGGAGATACAGTATATGTGTTGCAAAGGTTGTTATCCTGAGTGACGTGAAGCCCATAAGATGCCCTCCAGCATGATATGTGATGAGAGTAAATCAGTTGTTACCGGGGTTGGGGTTTCATGGTGAGTAAGGGTAAGAGATGGGCAGAATGCCTACTCACCATATCTCCACCTCAAGGGTGTGGTTGGAGTGAATGAAATGTCCAGCCATTGTTTTTTTTTAGTCTGGTCTCTATGGCGGTAGGAAGCCACCAGACTGTAGCCCCGGTGAGAGCTGCCGTGTGTGTTTGTCACAGAAGGTCGGAACCATGCTGACTTGCTATGGACTTTTTGTTTTCATTTGTGCCAGAAAGGCTGTTTTTGTGTTACTATTTTGGCTTTATGTTTTATGAAGCAATAAACCACCCAGATACTTTACTATAAAGTGCTACTGTGTCTACATTGGGGAACAGCTGAGTGAGCCGACCTGCCACAGCACCCCACAAATTCAGTAAAATAGGGTTTTGCTGTGTCCTCCATCTAGCTGACTTATAGATGGTTGGCAAAAGGTTAAAAAATAAAAAAAACTCTCTCTTCGCCTGTCTCAGCACCTCTGCTGCCTCTGGTGCTTGATGCCCATTTTCTGGTCCTCAAAGACTCTTTTTTTGGCATTTGTACACTGGTGTCTTTAAGCTTGAACAGGATTACCAGCCGCAGCAAGGCCCCATAGGTAACAGCACTTTGTTTCATCATATTGCCAAGACATGCCATGCCTCAATAGTCACGGTTCATCAGTATTATTAAATGAAACTAAATTACAAAACTGATTTAACCTAAAATAACTAAATTTAAGTTAAAAAAATGTGTGAAGTATTCCCATATTTTCTTGTTATCTAGAGTAGCAATGCTATTCATATTTTATATTAACATGCTTAAAGGGAAGGTGCCGCATTTTATTTTTTGTATTAAAAATAATTGTTTATATAAACAATTATTTTTCATACAAATTTCCTTTTTTTAACTTTAACTTTTTTTTATTATTAATTTTTTTTTCAGCCACTGAGCGCCGCCATTTTCCTTTGCAGGAGTGTAAGTGTAGCTGCACGACACTTACACTCTGCAAATATGGCAGCCCTGGGCATAGGAGGCTGCGGTCGGGAGCCGACCCCATACCTAGCATTATAAGCTGCTCTCTGCTCTGGCCACGCCCCCTGAGCCATCCACACCACAGCAGATGCAGGAGATCAGAGCTATCTTCCTGGAGCTCACAGTGTGCTGTGAGCTCCAGCTTCCCAGGATAATCGCAGGAGCCCTGCGGTTATAGGAGGAGAAGAAGGAAGAGACCAAGGAAGGGAGGGAGAAAGGACTCAGCAGGGAGCCGTGAAGTAAGTATCAGTGGGGAGGGGGAGAGGCAATCTAATCCTCTCCTTTGTGGTGCTGACTCTGAGCAGTGTATCTCCTCCCATGTGTGTTACTGTGCTGAGCTGTGTATCTACTCCTCTCTTGTGTGATACTGTCTGCTCAGCCGTGCATCTAATCCTATCCTGTGTGATACTGACTGAGCCATATATCTGACTGAGCCATATATCTAATCCTCTCCTGTGTGACACTGTCTGCTGAGCCGTGTATGTAATCCTATCCTGTGTGATACTGACTGAGCTGTGTATCTAATCCTATCCTGTGTGATACTGAATGAGCTGTGTATCTAATCCTATCCTGTGTGATACTGTGCTGAGCTGTGTAGCTAATCCTATCCTGTGTAATACTGTGCTGAGCCGTGTATCTAATTCTCTCCTGTGAGATACTGTCTGCTGAGCCATGTATCTAATCCTACCCTGTGTGATACTATGCTGAGACGTGTATCTAATCCTACCCCGTGTGATACTGTGCTGAAACGTGTATCTAATCCTCTCCTGTGTGATGCTGTCTGCTGAGCCATGTATCTAATCCTATCCTGTGTAACACTGTGCTGAGCCTTGTATCTAATCCTACCCTGTATGATACTGTGCTGAGATGTGTATATAATCCTCTCCTGTGGGATACTGTGTGCTGAGCCATGTATCTAATCCTATCCTGCGTGATACTGTGCTGAGCCTTGTATCTAATCCTCTCCTGTGTGATACTGTCTGCTGAGCCATGTATCTAATCCTACCCTGTGTGATACTGTGCTGAGACGTGTATCTAATACTCTCCTGGGTGATGCTGTCTGCTGAGCCATGTATCTAATCCTACCCTGTGTGATACTGTGCTGAGATGTGTATCTAATCCAACCCTGTGTGATACTGTGCTGAGACGTGTATCTGATCCACTCCTGTGTGCTGCTGTCTGCTGAGCTGTGTATCTAATCCTACCCTGTGTGATACTGTGCTGAGACGTGTATCTACTCCTCTCCTGTGTGATGCTGTCTGCTGAGCCATGTATCTATCCTACCCTGTGTGATACTGTGCTGAGACATGTATCTAATCCTCTCCTGTGTGATGCTGTCTGTTGAGCCATGTATCTAATCCTATCCTGTGTGATACTGTGCTGAGCCTTGTATCTAAACCTCCCCTGTGATATTGACTGCTGAGCTGTGTATCTAATGCTATCCTTTGTGATACTGACGGCTGAGCCGTGTATCTAATCCAATCCTGTATGATACTGACTGAGCTGTGTATCTAATACTGTCCTGTGATATTGACTGCTGAGCTGTGTATCTAATGCTATCCTTTGTGATACTGACGGCTGAGCCATGTATCTAATCCAATCCTGTATGATACTGACTGAGCTGTGTATCTAATACTGTCCTGTGATATTGACTGCTGAGCTGTGTATCTAATGCTATCCTTTGTGATATTGACGGCTGAGCCATGTATCTAATCCTATCCTGTATGATACTGACTGAGCTGTGTATCTAATCCTCTCCTATGCACTCCTCTCCCCTGTTATGTGAGATCTATATGGCATCGTTATGTGAGAAGTATATGCCGGTATTATGTGTGATGTATATGGCGGTATTATGTGTGATCTATATAGCGGTATTATGTGAGAACACTGGTGGTATTATGTGAGATCTATATGGCAGTATTATGTGTGAAGTCTTTGGCGGTATTATGTGTGAAGTATATTGCGGTATTGCGTGCTCTGTATGGCGGTATTATGTGTGCTCTGTATGGCGGTATTATGTGTGCTCTATATGGCGGTATTATGTGTGCTCTATATGGCAGTATTATGTGTGCTCTAAATGGCGGTATTATGTGTGCTCTAAATGGCGGTATTACGTGTGCTCTATATGGCGGTATTATGTGAGATCTATATGGCAGTATTATGTGAGAACTATGGAGTCATTATTTGCGATCTATATGATGGTATTATGTGAGAACTATAGGACAGTATTATGTGTGCTCTATATGGCGGTATTATGTGTGATCTATATGGCGATATAATGTGTGATCTATATGGCGGTATTATGTGAGATCTATATGTCGGTATTATGTGAGAACACTATGGCGTCGTTATTTGTGATATATATGATGGTATTATGTGAGAACTATAGGACAGTATTATGTGTGATATATATGGCGGCATTATGTGAGAACACTATGGCAGTATTATCTTCATAAAGCGGACCCATTCTATGGTGGTTCTGGCTGAGCAGCTGCACACGGGTCTGGGGTAATAGAGGGGGCAGCATGACCTCCAGTTAGGTGACTTCAGGGGAGGGCTGGTGAGGCAGCTGAAGAGAGGGGTCTCATTTTTATTGTTACTGTATGGCTACATTTCCCCCCAGCGTCACCCCGACTGCACATGTCACCTCGCTTTCACACATTGCCAGGACAGGATGGGGAAGACAGGATCTGAGGAGGGGTTTGGGGTCTGCATGCAAAGACTGGATCAGAACAGGCCATCAATCCGCAGGAATGTTTCCTGGATTTCTGAGGAGACGGTCCATCCATGTGTATAAAAGACAGCGCTCTATGTACAATCCCTGGCTGCTCCGCACACCGAACAGGGGGCCCCCATAGACCAGCACACTGCTCTCCTGAAATACTCTGCGCTGCTGTCACCCTGCTCCCTCCACCACATATCTCCCAGAATCCTTGCTGCCTGCCTTTGGCCTGCCAGTTGAGAAAAGAACTCTGAAAAAGTGTATGGCAATTATGAACAATAATGCACATCCATTATATGAGCTATTCATGAGACAGAAGAGCACCTTCAGTAACCGGCTAATACTCCTGAGGTGTAAGAAGGAAAAATATAGGAAATTGTTTGTGCCAACTGCTATGGGAATGTACAATAATAACATTAGGGTTAAACCACCAAGGTGAAAGTCTACTTATTTCTCTACATTTCAGTTCACTCGTTGTGTATGTCCTATTCTAAAGTATAATGTATAATGTTCTTCTGTCAACTCCACTGTCATGTCAACTATGTAATCCCTTTTTGATTTTTATGATTTAAGTTGTGCTGCTGTGATACCATAATTTCCCACAGGATCAATAAAGTGTATCGTATCGTATCCTCGGTGACTGTCTACTTGTCAGTATAACTTTGCAGTCACCAACAAAATGGCTGCTCACTGGGTTCCTGAATCTCATCCTCTCTTATCCCTTACCAAACACCCAGAAGGGGAGGAGAGGAGACACCACACACGTCAGCAGACTCCGCCCATAATTACTGCAGTGCAGTAATGTGAGCTAGTTGTACACTAGGTTTTGTCAAATTTCATTACCTGCTCCCCCTAGTGTTTAAAAGTGGAAATGCCAAAACCTTTAAAATTATTTTTCATATTTTGTATAATAAACACACCAGCGCTAAATCACAAGAACAATACCCTTAGCTGCTGGAATCAAAGACAGGTGGACGTCAGACCTGAATCAAAGAAAAAAATGACAAGCACAGATTGAAGCCGCGGGATAGAGTGAGATGCCTGAATACCAACTAAGAAGACATATGGTAAAAAACAACAACCCTCGGGAGCCGTGGATGCCTACAATCAGTATATACCCTAGACAGAAAAAAACCGCAACACAAAATCCAATAGAACAGGTACTACTAATGTATGCTGGTATAAGAGCAGTGCTATAAAAATGGTCCCGTCAGAATGGGTGGTAAACGTACCTGTAGTCCGTGCTGATGTACATAAGAGGCCGCGGATGTACTGCGTGAGTATGAAGGTACGCAGCCGGGGTCCGGACACTACGGTGCCAGATACAAAGTGGAATATAGAGCTGTCCGATGGAGTGTCCGGCGTCGGATGAGTAAATGAAGCAGTGGGTCAGCAGGCGTGGAGGTGCGCCGCACAGAGTGCAGCAGAAGGCTACGCAGAGCCAGGGAAAGCCCCGGCCGGTGGCGTCCCTGGATACGAGCGCAAAAGAAAAGATGGCCGACAAAGGACTGAGCGTGTGACGTCACAGCTGGGGAACTACGGAGCGGCACTGGGACAAAGTTGTACCAACGCGTTTCGAAGGAACAGCGTCCTTCTTCGTCAGGGTCACCCGCCCCATTAACTCCGAAGATTATAAGCTGGTCCTCTGTCAATCACCCCAGGGAGATCTGTTATGTATGCTAATGACAGGTGTTATGAAGGCAATCCAGAAACACAGTGTGCTTAGCGATCAGAGCGCACACAGTGATCTGACAAATACCCAAAAATACAAGAACGAGCCCTGAGACGTGGAAACTCTGTAGACTGCACACCTGATCCTATCCTAAACACAACTAAAAGCGGCTGTGGATTGCGCCTAACAACTACCTAGGCAACTCGGCACAGCCTAAGAAACTAGCTAGCCTGAAGATAGAAAAATAGGCCTGACTTGCCCCAGAGAAATTCCCCAAAGGAAAAGGCAGCCCCCCACATATAATGACTGTGAGTAAGATGAAAAGACAAAACGTAGGGATGAAATAGATTCAGCAAAGTGGGGCCCGATATTCTAGGACAGAGCGAGGACAGTAAAGCGAACTTTGCAGTCTACAAAAAACCCTAAAGCAAAACCACGCAAAGGGGGCAAAAAAAAACCCACCGTGCCGAACTAACTGCACGGCGGTACACCCTTTGCGTCTCAGAGCTTCCAGCAAAACAAAAGACAAGCTGGACAGAAAAAAAGCAACAAAAAAGCACTTAGCTATACAGCGCAGCAGGTCACAGGAACAATCAGGAGAAGCTCAGATCCAACACTGAAACATTGACAAGGAGCAAGGATAGCAGCATCAGGCGGAGTTAAGTAATGAAGCAGTTAATGAGCTCACCAGAACACCTGAGGGAGGAAGCTCAGAAGCTGCAGTACCACTTGTGACCACAGGAGTGAATTCAGCCACAGAATTCACAACAGAGATCACGCCCATCCACTCAATACACCGGAAAGACAAATACATACTCATAGAAGTGTATTATGTATCACAGGGCAGAAATTAACAGCAAATGTACTAAAAATGTTAAAAATGTTATCCGTAAATCCGCAAAAAGAATCCGCAAAGACCCTAGTCCATGCCCTCATCATCTCCCGCCTTGACTACTGTAACCTCCTGCTCTGTGGCCTCCCCTCTAACACTCTTGCACCCCTCCAATCTATTCTAAACTCTGCTGCCCGACTAATCCACCTGTCCCCCCGCTATTCCCCGGCCTCTCCCCTCTGTCAATCCCTGCACTGGCTCCCCATCACCCAGAGACTCCAGTACAAAAGCCTAACCATGACATACAAAGCCATCCACAACCTGTCTCCTCCATACATCTGCGACCTTGTCTCCCGGTACTCTCCTACACGCAACCTCCGATCCTCACAAGATCTCCTTCTCTACTCCCATATTATCTCCTCTTCCCACAATCGCATACAAGATTTCTCTCGTGCATCCCCCCTACTTTGGAATTCTCTACCACAACATAGTAAAAGCAAAGCAATATTACAGGGATCAAAAAAGAAGAAAAACATACCATGCAGTAAACTATTAAAAATATGGCTTTATTAAAGGAAATGCCAATGATTATACAATCATAAATAAAAACAGAAAAAAACAAAAAACCACATCCGCGTAGCAACAGGATTACAGAGTTGTACAAGCAACAGAGCCCCCACAATATCAGGTTAAAAATAAAATTAAATATAAATGGACTGTATATCACACAGTTTACATGAAAAAATTAGAAAAAGTCAGGAATAAAAAATATATATAAAAATATATTTTAAAATATATCAAAAAAAGGAAAAGAAAAAAATATAAAAAAATATATTTATATATGTGTAAAAATATATATTATGTGCAAAAATACAACAAAGTGGTACAGAAAATTAGAAAAAATAATAATAATTACTTGATTGCAAAGTCTCATATACTGTGATATACGTAAAAATTATATACTGTTGCACAAAATAAAAAAAAAAAAAAAAAAAAAAAACAGCAAAATAGTGAAACAAAGAAACGGGGGTAAATAGAACCGAGGGTAATAGAACCCACTAATAAATCCCCTCAAAGCTATACTAAGGTGCATGAATGAATAAAGTGCTATAGTGCTACCACACCGCCCAAATCACCTTGGATCTATTCCTGCTGATTCCAACCACATAAGCACCCTAATGGCGCCTATATGGATATGCACAATATAAGGTGCAGCTATACAGTCGCAATTATAAAATATCACTACCTGGGGGGTTTCTCCTGTGCCAACGCGTGCCCGACGCGCGTTTCGGTTTTTAACCTTCGTCAGGGGGTGGCTGATTATATGTGGCTGGGGTTTATATAGTGTGCGTCCTTGATCCCCAACACTGCAGCCCGGGTGGATCCGGCGCATGCGCAATCAGGAGGCTCCAGAGTTCCGGTCCCCGCGTCACATGACCGGCCGCATGGGAATGGAGAACCCAGCGTTGCCACGGATACATGCACGCAGGGAACCAGGACTCCGAAGCACAGACCGCGCATGCGCACAGCCAGGGGCACAGCGTGGGAGCAGGCACGTCAACCAGGTACTATGGGATCAAGCGTTAATATAACATCGCGAATATCGCTAGTAATCACACTATGCCAGATGTAGTATGTAGAGGGACATTATAAAAAGGGGGTAAGACTGAGGGATATATCCCACATAGGCACCCAATATCGGCATATATAAGAGTTACTCATTCATATTATACTGCTTGAACTGCGCCTGCATATAATAACCCTAAATAATATGAAGAGGGAGGAGGAGTTAGATGCAAAATTGAAAATAAAAAATTAAATAAAAAATAAAAATAAATAAAAATACAAAAATATATAAATTCTATGGTATTCTATATTGTTACATGTCCACCTAAATAATATTCGAGGATTTCTATATATACTTTGGAAAATGGAAAAGAAGAAAATCTAAAGAAAAAAGAAAAGGGGGAAAAATAATAATAAATTAAATTAATAACAAAAGGAAAATAAAGAAAAAATAATAAGAATAATACATAAATAATTAATAATAAATAATAATGCATAAAGAGATGGTGCTAATTGTCCATGCTAGTGTATCCAAATGAGGACTTTTCTTTGTAAATATTCATCTCCAATTCTCTTCAGGTCCAGTGTGTCACATCCAGGATCCCCAATCGAGGCTTCACCAACAATCAATCAAGCACCAGACAGAATTGGCCCACAATCCATACAAGGTGAGTACTGCAATGTATAATATCATAAATTAACCACACTCAACATATGAATATTACCACATAAAAAAGCCATATATTGTTTGGTTTATATAAAAAAATTATTATTATTATTTATATAAAAAGAATAAAATTCTATAACAGAAAAAAATTTTTTTATATATTAAAAAATATAAATTCATTAAAATTAGTATTTAAAAAAGACTATACAGAACACTAATTTTAATGAATTTATATTTTTTAATATATAAAAAAATTTTTTTCTGTTATAGAATTTTATTCTTTTTATATAAATAATAATAATAATTTTTTTATATAAACCAAACAATATATGGCTTTTTTATGTGGTAATATTCATATGTTGAGTGTGGTTAATTTATGATATTATACATTGCAGTACTCACCTTGTATGGATTGTGGGCCAATTCTGTCTGGTGCTTGATTGATTGTTGGTGAAGCCTCGATTGGGGATCCTGGATGTGACACACTGGACCTGAAGAGAATTGGAGATGAATATTTACAAAGAAAAGTCCTCATTTGGATACACTAGCATGGACAATTAGCACCATCTCTTTATGCATTATTATTTATTATTAATTATTTATGTATTATTCTTATTATTTTTTCTTTATTTTCCTTTTGTTATTAATTTAATTTATTATTATTTTTCCCCCTTTTCTTTTTTCTTTAGATTTTCTTCTTTTCCATTTTCCAAAGTATATATAGAAATCCTCGAATATTATTTAGGTGGACATGTAACAATATAGAATACCATAGAATTTATATATTTTTGTATTTTTATTTATTTTTATTTTTTATTTAATTTTTTATTTTCAATTTTGCATCTAACTCCTCCTCCCTCTTCATATTATTTAGGGTTATTATATGCAGGCGCAGTTCAAGCAGTATAATATGAATGAGTAACTCTTATATATGCCGATATTGGGTGCCTATGTGGGATATATCCCTCAGTCTTACCCCCTTTTTATAATGTCCCTCTACATACTACATCTGGCATAGTGTGATTACTAGCGATATTCGCGATGTTATATTAACGCTTGATCCCATAGTACCTGGTTGACGTGCCTGCTCCCACGCTGTGCCCCTGGCTGTGCGCATGCGCGGTCTGTGCTTCGGAGTCCTGGTTCCCTGCGTGCATGTATCCGTGGCAACGCTGGGTTCTCCATTCCCATGCGGCCGGTCATGTGACGCGGGGACCGGAACTCTGGAGCCTCCTGATTGCGCATGCGCCGGATCCACCCGGGCTGCAGTGTTGGGGATCAAGGACGCACACTATATAAACCCCAGCCACATATAATCAGCCACCCCCTGACGAAGGTTAAAAACCGAAACGCGCGTCGGGCACGCGTTGGCACAGGAGAAACCCCCCAGGTAGTGATATTTTATAATTGCGACTGTATAGCTGCACCTTATATTGTGCATATCCATATAGGCGCCATTAGGGTGCTTATGTGGTTGGAATCAGCAGGAATAGATCCAAGGTGATTTGGGCGGTGTGGTAGCACTATAGCACTTTATTCATTCATGCACCTTAGTATAGCTTTGAGGGGATTTATTAGTGGGTTCTATTACCCTCGGTTCTATTTACCCCCGTTTCTTTGTTTCACTATTTTGCTGTTTTTTTTTTTTTTTTTTTTTTTTTTTATTTTGTGCAACAGTATATAATTTTTACGTATATCACAGTATATGAGACTTTGCAATCAAGTAATTATTATTATTTTTTCTAATTTTCTGTACCACTTTGTTGTATTTTTGCACATAATATATATTTTTACACATATATAAATATATTTTTTTATATTTTTTTCTTTTCCTTTTTTTGATATATTTTAAAATATATTTTTATATATATTTTTTATTCCTGACTTTTTCTAATTTTTTCATGTAAACTGTGTGATATACAGTCCATTTATATTTAATTTTATTTTTAACCTGATATTGTGGGGGCTCTGTTGCTTGTACAACTCTGTAATCCTGTTGCTACGCGGATGTGGTTTTTTGTTTTTTTCTGTTTTTATTTATGATTGTATAATCATTGGCATTTCCTTTAATAAAGCCATATTTTTAATAGTTTACTGCATGGTATGTTTTTCTTCTTTTTTGATCCCTGTAATATTGCTTTGCTTTTACTTTCTTGAGCAGTGGTTTCCATTGCAATTGTGCACAGTGCACCCTGGTGGTTGATTTTATATATTCTTATATATATCACTTTTTTAGGGGTGATAGTATATTGGTGAATTTTATATATACCAAGTGTGGGCATACTGTGTTATTTATCTACCACAACATATCAGACTCTCGCCTACCATCGAAACCTTCAAAAAGAACCTGAAGACCCACCTCTTCCGACAAGCCTACAACCTGCAGTAACCACCGATCGACCAAACCGCTGCACGGCCAGCTCTACCCTACCTACTGTATCCCCACCCATCCCTTGTAGATTGTGAGCCCTCGCGGGCAGGGTCCTCTCTCCTCCTGTACCAGTTGTGATTTGTATTGTTCAAGATTATTGTACTTGTTTATTATGTATACCCCTCCTCACATGTAAAGCGCCATGGAATAAATGGCGCTATAATAATAAATAATAATAATAATAATAAAAGGGGGGTAATTACCCCATAACAAATGGTCGTTGTAGAGAATAGTGAAACTATATCTGAAAAGTACATAAAAAAGAAGCATGCATGTAAGAAGAAAAAATATAAATATATATATATATATATATATATACATGTATGGGAAAGAAACCACACGCCGGAGACAATGTGGTCAGAGCGGCGCACTAGAGGCAAAGGCATGTATGCCGAACGGACACACAGCACAGGTGATATGGGCCCCAAAAACATGGCGGCTAGCACATCCATTCTTTATACCCTGGTATCTGCCCTGGCGTCATCATGGTCTGATATAGGAGACAACCCAGAGACAGGGGGAGTTATGTCTCTAGCGGCTATTAGTATCTAGTATCTACCATACTTCAGTCCCTATATAAGTGAGAGCGATTGGGTTATTCCATGATACATCCATACATCAAAGCCTCCTGATGATCCGTGAAGGTGAAACGCGTAGAGGCGCAAAATGACATCTTCAGAACGATGAGTATTGCTCCTAGCTCACTGCTCCTTTAGCATTGTTACCCATATACACTGAGAGACTTGTTTATGTTATAGCTAGTAAATGAGGTTATCTACATATAAATGAGGTTGTCTATATATAAGAGTGCTATACCTCTTGTTATCAGATCATGATAGCCTCTGAAAAATAATGCGCATACTATGATGATTTATATTAGAGATGCACTACTTCATATCTGTCTCTTTATGATATGTATATATGGGTAGGTTGTCTATGTTACTGATGATTTAGTCAGTGTATTTATCTACTTTCTGCCTGGCCAATTATCTGGGCACACTTATATATATTTTTTGTGTGCTATTTTTTTCTCAGCTACCCATAGGGAATTCTAGGGATAGCCGTCGCGGAGTGGGGGCGCCATTTCCGCTGTACAGTAGGGTGCCAACCTCCACAGCTAGGCAGTTTTTGAACCTAGGGAGCAGTATAGCTAGGATTTTTTGTTCACTTATTAGCACTTTATTTTGCACTGTCTTGCACTTTGTATGTCCGTGTCTCTCACCCTTTCAAAATACATACCATAATGTTTTTGCCTTATGCATCAACAAGCAACTTTGGCTATTAACATTTAGTTACTCTATTTCTTCCTGTTGTATATCTGTGAGCCCGGCTGTGGCACATATGCAGGGCGGAAATAGAAGATTTAGGGTGAGCCGTCGCTGAGTGGGGGCGCCAGTCTCGTTTATATATAGGGTGCCAACCTCCACTGATAGGTAGTAGGTATTTAGGGTCCCCGTTACAGGGCATATATAGAGAGCACGGTTGTTTGTCATGCTGTGTTTGTGGTTGTGTCTATGGTTTTAACCAATAAAAGTATTGTTTTATATAGTTATTTGAGGATTATAGGTTATTTGGTAGTACTTTGATTCTCTTTGACCTATAGGTAATATTGTATTTTGGTTTCTGCTAAATTTCGAGGTGGTATGGCAAGTTTTTTGTCAGGTCCCCTAAACACGGAAGCGTGGCTAGAGGAAGCTAATCAGGCCTTTAGTACAAGTGGTGAGCCAGGGCCGAATACAAATAGTCAGTCACTATATGGCGATTATAAGGAACACATAAAATCCTGGTGGGAGATAAAAGCCCTGGAAAATTATATTAAAAATAAAGTGATACCCAGAGGCCTGAGAATAAATTTGAATCCCTCTCCTAGAACCGCTTCCCCTGAACTATTGACTAAGTGGCTAAAGGAATCTATTGAGTCATCAATTAGATTTATGTGTCTGCTACTCGAAGAGGAAAAGAAATTATTCGAGCTCTCCTCCAAACAGTTGAATAAATCAATAGAGGGTATCTTGAAACATAAGGCTGACCCGGATTTTAACAGAAGGGAGGGCCTTTTACAGACTTCAGTCGAGAAATACCAATCTTTTCTGAAAGACAGGAAGCAATTGCAGTTCCAGAGAGACCTGAAGGCGTTCAGTGATAATCAGGCATACAATTTTAGCTGTAATAGTGTCTCTGACATCTCGTCATCTGATATTGAGACGTCTGATACAGAACGCCCTCAAGGTAATTTCACCCCGAGGGTAAACAGAAGATTTAGACAGGGATGGAGAGGCAGAGGAAAATATCACTCCAGAGGTCACCAAAGGGGAGGTCAATCACAACAACAAAGGAGAGGCCCTCCAGATGGAAACAATCCGTCCTCATTGTTGGCATCCTCATCGGTTTCTTCTTTTTTAGAGAAGAATGCCCGGACAGGATACTATCTACGACCCAAGGTTTGAATAGGGGTCAGATAATAAATCTTTCCAACTATGTCCTATCCAGAGAGGATTACAGTCTTCTCCTTAAGGGGCTTAACTTTGTACCCACAAATAAATATGATTGCTTCAGTTGGCTGAAAGATATTAATCTTTTCTGCAGAAAACTGAAATGGAAAAAATTCTTTGCAGTCAATAATCGACTTGAATGTGAAAGATTAGGTCTGGGAAATGAGGACATAGAGAGCTATATGGCCTTGAGGGGCCTATTGGAAGAAAATAATCAGGAAAATGGCCTGGGCCCCTACACCAAACTTAAAAATAAAAGTAAGAAAATGCCACCACAAGGGGATGTAACCAGTATTGACATCTTTTTAAAACTGGTAGAGAGGGATTTACGTAAAATTCCCACGGGGCCATATGGATCAAATTTGACACTAGGTGAACAGGAATCTCTGTCTAGGCTTATGAAAAACAATGATCTAATCATTAAGCCCTCCGATAAAGGAGGTAACTTAGTGATTATGACAGTGGAGGACTATGTACATATGTGTTATACTATACTAAGAGATACCGATACTTATGAAATAATACCTAAAGATCCATCTCTCATATTTAAGAATGAACTAGAGAACTTGCTGACAACAGCTAAAGTGAACAATCTGATTTCTAAGAACGAATTTGAATTCCTGCTACCAGCCCATCCTCTTACGGCCACCTTTTACACAACACCTAAGGTACATAAAGGGCTAAATCCAATAAAAGGACGGCCAATAGTATCTGGTTCCGATTCCTTAACACAAAACTGTGGTGTGTACATAGATGAAATCCTGAGACCATTTGTACTAGCCCTCCCGTCCTACATTAGAGACACCTCAGATTTACTGCTTAAACTGGAAGGTATACATGTAGCCGAGGGCTCTTTCCTGGCCTCGATAGATGTGGAGGCTCTCTATAGTAACATCCCACATGACCTGGGCATATCAGCAGTGAGCCATTTTCTAAGGATGAGAGCAGTTCAGTGTACGTCACATAATCGTTTTGTGCTGGATCTCCTGCATTTCACACTCACTAGAAATTATTTTTTGTTTGACAGGAAGTACTTCCACCAGCTCAGGGGCACAGCGATGGGGAGCCCCTGTGCCCCATCGTATGCGAATCTGTTCCTGGGCTGGTGGGAGGAAACTATTGTTTTTCCTGACGAAGTGAGGTGGTGGCATCAACATGTGGGGGTCTGGTACAGATTTATAGATGATGTCTTCGTTATATGGCAGGGGACACAGGAAGCCTTTGGTGAATTCATTCAACAACTCAATGATAACACCATTGGTATGAAATTCACCTGTGAAATCAATCCAATAACGCTGGCATTTCTGGATGTTACTATACAGATGAATACTGATGGATCATTGAAAACACAGATCTTTTGGAAGCCCACGAGCAGTAATAGCCTACTTAGATGGGAGAGCCACCATCCGCAAGCTCTCAAACGTGGCATTCCAAAGGGTCAATTTTTAAGACTGAGGAGGAATTGCTCGGACACCAATACATTTATTGGCCAATCGGGGGATATGAAAAATCGTTTTAGAGAAAAGGGGTACCCCAGAGGGGATGTGGAGGCAGCCTTTAATCATGCCCTCGTACAGGACAGGAATGCTCTGTTACAAACTCAGACCAAAAAACAGACTACTGACCTGGAAACTATTAGAATTATCGGCACCTATGACTGCCAACATACAAGAGTGACTAAAATCCTTGAAAGACACTGGGATGTTCTATCCGCTGACCCGGAGTTAACTCACATGATTGGACCTAAGCCCCAAATAACATACAGAAAGGGCCTATCTCTAAAAGATAACTTAGTACATAGTCATTTTAAGAGACCTGTGATTGAGGGCACATGGCTTGACAGAAAAATCTGTGGGTTCTTTAAATGCGGTAATTGTGTTAATTGTAGATACATGAAATCATGCAAGTTTATCACTAGCTCATCTACTGGAAAGAAATATTATCTTCGTGACTTTTCAAATTGTAAAACCAAGGGCGTCATTTATGTCGCTACATGTCAGTGCCCCAAGGACTATGTTGGTAAAACAAAGAGGGAATTTAGGAGGAGAGTTGGTGAGCACGTGGGCGATATTAAACATGGACGTGATACACCTATCGCCAAACATATGAATGAGATACATCAGGGGAATCTACAGGATATTACATTCAGTGTCATGGAGGTCTACACACCCAATCCAAGAGGAGGTGATTTTGATAGGTTGCTACTACAGAAAGAATGTGCATGGATTCATCGCATAAACTGTATAGCACCACTAGGACTGAATGAAAACCAGTCATTTACATGTTTTTTATGATTTACTTGTTATGCTATGTATCCCTTTCGTGTTTTCACCTATTATAATGGCTGACTAAAAAATGTATCTAAGCACCTCTAATGTGCCACTGCTCCTTCATGGTAGGCTACCTGAACTAGTGTATTTGCATACTTGTCTTGCCACCTGCTTTCTACTCTGTTTAGTACAGGGTACACGGTATTTACCGTGAATATCAGTATCTATCCACTGTTATGGGAGCATCAACTTTCTCTCACGATTATATATATAGGAATAAATGGTATTGCCAGAGATAAGTCTAGTCCTTATCAATATACTTTAGTGCCATAAGTGACTAATAAATAAAGAAGGACACTCTATGGGCTGCGCTTTGTTATCAAGATGGCAGGCTACCCATATAAGGCTATGCGGCTAAGAAGTGTTTGCTGCCGCTAATTGCTAGAGCATAGCTGGTATGCTATTCAATATAATATTGTGTGCTTTAGAATTGGTTGCCTTATGGTTACTATGGCCGGTATATCCTGTAGTTTTGTCCGTCACTTAGTAACGATCAGCGCTATATATCTGCACCTTTATGTCCGGTCATGCGCATAGTAGTGGCCGTTTCTATGGGCGTTCCAGCTGCTACGCACACTAGGGGGCTGGTCTCTCTGTAGCGGTACATCTTTTCAAGCAACAATACACATGCTGTGAGCCGCATGCGCAGTTAAGCCTCTGGGTAGCGCTGACCACTTCCGGTCATGCGCATCCCTATAGGCGCGGTAATATGCGCTCCAGCTGGTACGCACGCCGGAGACAATGTGGTCAGAGCGGCGCACTAGAGGCAAAGGCATGTATGCCGAACGGACACACGGCACAGGTGATATGGGCCCCAAAAACATGGCGGCTAGCACATCCATTCTCTATATCCTGGTATCTGCCCTGGCGTCATTATGGTCTGATATAGGAGACAACCCAGAGACAGGGGGAGTTATGTCTCTAGCGGCTATTAGTATCTAGTGTCTACCATACTTCAGTCCCTATATAAGTGAGAGCGATTGGGTTATTCCATGATACATCCATACATCAAAGCCTCCTGATGATCCGTGAAGGTGAAACGCGTAGAGGCGCAAAATGACATCTTCAGAACGATGAGTATTGCTCCTAGCTCACTGCTCCTTTAGCATTGTTACCCATATACACTGAGAGACTTGTTTATGTTATAGCTAGTAAATGAGGTTATCTACATATAAATGAGGTTGTCTATATATAAGAGTGCTATACCTCTTGTTATCAGATCATGATAGCCTCTGAAAAATAATGCGCATACTATGATGATTTATATTAGAGATGCACTACTTCATATCTGTCTCTTTATGATATGTATATATGGGTAGGTTGTCTATGTTACTGATGATTTAGTCAGTGTATTTATCTACTTTCTGCCTGGCCAATTATCTGGGCACACTTATATATATTTTTTGTGTGCTATTTTTTTCTCAGCTACCCATAGGGAATTCTAGGGATAGCCGTCGCGGAGTGGGGGCGCCATTTCCGCTGTACAGTAGGGTGCCAACCTCCACAGCTAGGCAGTTTTTGAACCTAGGGAGCAGTATAGCTAGGATTTTTTGTTCACTTATTAGCACTTTATTTTGCACTGTCTTGCACTTTGTATGTCCGTGTCTCTCACCCTTTCAAAATACATACCATAATGTTTTTGCCTTATGCATCAACAAGCAACTTTGGCTATTAACATTTAGTTACTCTATTTCTTCCTGTTGTATATCTGTGAGCCCAGCTGTGGCACATATGCAGGGCGGAAATAGGAGATTTAGGGTGAGCCGTCGCTGAGTGGGGGCGCCAGTCTCGTTTATATATAGGGTGCCAACCTCCACTGATAGGTAGTAGGTATTTAGGGTCCCCGTTACAGGGCATATATAGAGAGCACGGTTGTTTGTCATGCTGTGTTTGTGGTTGTGTCTATGGTTTTAACCAATAAAAGTATTGTTTTATATAGTTATTTGAGGATTATAGGTTATTTGGTAGTACTTTGATTCTCTTTGACCTATAGGTAATATTGTATTTTGGTTTCTTCAAAGAAACCCCGACTGTATCGAAATAACAACATATGTCTAATAGATAGGTGCAGATGCTTATATAAATATTTGTATGCTAAAAACAATATTTAATAATTAAAATTAAAAACAATATAGTTGTTGGACAAGTAAAATGATAAAAGATATAACACTGATAAGGGATCATAAAAAATAAATAAAAAATAAATGAAAAAATAAATAAAAAATGAATAAAAGGTACCCCTATATGTCCACGTACCTAATTAAAGGCATATAATTCTAGCCCATAATTTAGGCCTTTTGGTGCAAGGGATTCCAAGGCGAAAATCCATTTGGATTCAGCCCTGGACATGACCTGTATTAGATTACCCCCTCTCACGTTTTGTTGGATTTTTTGAATACCAAAAAAACGCACATTTATCGTGGATTTGTTATGTTTCTCACAGAAATGACGAGAGAGTGGGTGGCCAGCAAAACCTTTTCGGATATTCATGAAATGCTCCTTGATACGCACCATGAGGGGCCTCTTAGTACGGCCCACATATAGTTTTTTACATGGACATACAATAAGGTAGATGACTTTTGTGGTAGAGCATGTAATACTCTCCTTAATCCTAAATTCCCTCACTGAATCCGAGTCCGCGAATGTAGAATAGCCAATTTTTTTAAAATAAGTATTCTTACAGCCATAGCACTTACCACAAGGTGTGAACCCAGGCCTTGTATCTTTGTGAGGGCCGGGACGGGATACCTGGCCAACAGAAGATTTAATTGTGGGAGCTATTAGGCTGCCCAATGAACGGGCCTTCCTGAATATGAATCTGGGGACAGTAGGTAAATAGTCCCCTATAATTTTGTCCCCTTGTAAAATGGACCAGTGTTTACGGATGATGGACCTAAACTTGGAGTGGTCCGCATGGTACTGAGTGATGAAAGGTAGATCGTGAATTTGATCACACATATTCCTATCATTTGAGTTGGTGGATTTATCTCTATACAGTAGGGAATTCCTAGATAAATCCTTCACCTCCTGTTTTGCTTGTACTAATAATGAGCATGGGTAGCCCTTATCGAGGAATTGTTGGGTCAGAACCTCTGATTCAGTGTTATAGTCCTCCAGGGTTGTGCAATTTCTTCTAATCCGTGTATACTGGCCTTTAGGGATATTAGTGAGCCACACTGGCAAGTGACAACTGATGATGTTAATGAAGCTGTTGGTATCTACTTCCTTACGGTAGCATTTAGTGTATAGCTGGGAGTCTTTTATATATACATTAAGATCCAGGAAGTTGATACTTGGAGTACTGATTGTTGGTGTGAATTCTAGACCAAAGTTGTTGACATTCAAACTGGCAACAAATCGATCCAGGTCAGTCCTCGGGCCATCCCAAACAAACAATATGTCGTCAATAAATCTGCGCCAGAGGATTAGCCCTGGGCGCAGCTGACCAGAGATGTAGACGTGTGACTCCTCCCACTTGGCTGCGAACAGGTTAGCGTAGCTAGGGGCAAAGCGAGTCCCCATAGCAGTGCCACAGACTTGTAGAAAGAAATCCCCTTCATACCAGAAATAATTATGTTGTAAAATAAAGTCAATACATTCTTTAATGAATGACACCTGTGTTTCATGATATATACCCAATAATTGGAGGAACTGGCCTGCAATGTGGCAACCCATCTTCTGGTCAATGACCGCATATAGGGATTTTATATCCAAAGCACCTAAATGTAATTAGATTTCCACTCAACCTTCTCAAGAATTTGTAAAATGTGGCCCGTATCCTTCAAGTAGGCCGGTATGAGCTGCATGCATTTTTGTAAATGCGTATCCACATATTGTGACAAGTTGGCTGTAAGGCTATTTATACCTGAAATAATAGGCCGTCCTGGTGGGCACATAGGGCTTTTATGTATTTTAGGAATATGGTAGAAGATGGCTGTGCTTGGATCCTTATTAAGTACAAATTGAAATTCCTTTTTATTTAAAACCCCCAGGGACTGACCCTTAAGACACAAATTTCTTAGTTTTTTAATATAGAATGGTGTGGGGTCATTTTTAAGTTTCCTGTAAGTGACCTCGTCCCCGAGGAGTCTGATGGATTCCTGGTGGTACATAGTGCGATCCAAGATGACAATACCCCCTCCCTTATCCACGGGACGAATAATGATGTCATTATTATCTTGTATGTCTTTGATGGCTTTCTTTTCTTGATGGTTTAAATTCTGAGGTATAAACCTAGGTCTGTTTTTCTTTAGCAGTCTTCTGATGTCGTTCGTTACTAGCCGGTCAAAGGTGGAGAATGCCTCTGATTGTTCTTGAATGGGATTGAAAGTGGAGGGATTGGCCAGGTTGGTGTGGATGTACTCCCCAGAATCTTGATTGACAAGCTCCGTTGTGCTTTTACTTTTTTTATAAAAGCATTTTTTGACCGACAGGTTTCTCAGATATTTCTTCATACATATATATAGGTCAAACGGTTGCAGTTGGTGCAAATTTAAGTCCTTTTTGAAGGAGTGAGATTTAATTGGTTGTCAATTTATAAGAGCTCAAATTAAATATTTTTTGGGAATCATCAGATGTTAGAGTCACTTTTGTTTTGGTGAGTTTCCTCCCCCTCCTACCTCTCTTGATTTTGTGGATTTTACCCGAAAAAAATCCCGATATTGTTTTTAGCATACATATATTTATATAAGCATCTGCACCTATCTATTAGACATATGTTGTTATTTCGATACAGTCGGGGTTTCTTTCCCATACATGTATATATATATATATTTATATTTTTTTTTCTTACATGCATGTTTCTTTTTTATGTACTTTTCAGATATAGTTTCACTATTCTCTACAACGACCATTTGTTATGGGGTAATTACCCCCCTTTTCTAACATTTTTAACATTTTTAGTACATTTGCTGTTAATTTCTGCCCTGTGATACATAATACACTTCTATGAGTATGTATTTGTCTTTCCGGTGTATTGAGTGGATGGGCGGGGTCTCCCTGGGGTGATTGACAGAGGACCAGCTTATAATCTTCGGAGTTAATGGGGCGGGTGACCCTGACGAAGAAGGACGCTGTTCCTTCGAAACGCGTTGGTACAACTTTGTCCCAGTGCCGCTCTGTAGTTCCCCAGCTGTGACGTCACACGCTCAGTCCTTTGTCGGCCATCTTTTCTTTTGCGCTCGTATCCAGGGACGCCACTGGCCGGGGCTTTCCCTGGCTCTGCGTAGCCTTCTGCTGCACTCTGTGCGGCGCACCTCCACGCCTGCTGACCCACTGCTTCATTTACTCATCCGATGCCGGACACTCCATCGGACAGCTCTATATTCCACTTTGTATCTGGCACCGTAGTGTCCGGACCCCGGCTGCGTACCTTCATACTCACGCAGTACATCCGCTGCCTCTTATGTACATCAGCACGGACTACAGGTACGTTTACCACCCATTCTGACGGGACCATTTTTATAGCACTGCTCTTATACCAGCATACATTAGTAGTACCTGTTCTATTGGATTTTGTGTTGCGGTTTTTTTCTGTCTAGGGTATATATTGATTGTAGGCATCCACGGCTCCCGAGGGTTGTTGTTTTTTACCATATGTCTTCTTAGTTGGTATTCAGGCATCTCACTCTATCCCTTATGCGCGGCTTCAATCTGTGCTTGTCATTTTTCATATTTTACTAAATTATAAACAAATGATAATGTTTTTAAGAAAATTTAAACATTAATCCTTTACATTTTTTCAATCGATGGAATTTTTTTTTATGGCACCTTCCCTTTAAGTACTACAGGGTGCAACTTTACTTATTTCTTACGTATAGAGATGGCTACTCTTAGGCTGCCGTCACACTAGCAGTATTGGGTCAGTATTTTACATCAGTATTTCTAAGCCAAAACCAGGAGTGGGTGATAAATGCAGAAGTGGTGCATATGTTTCTATTATACTTTTCCTCTATTTGTTCCACTCCTGGTTTTGGCTTACAAATACTGATGTAAAATACTGACCAAATACTGCTAGAGTGACGGCAGCCTTAGTTCGCACCTGTGCACACCAGTTTCCTGATTTGGAAGTGCCAGTCAGTCTTTTGTTATTTACTTTTTAAAGATGACATGTCACCAGATAAAAAGTCTTCAGTTTATGCTCTTATTTTCTTTAAACTTTTTTTTAAATCTATCATACAGTTCAAGAGCATTATGGGCGTTTATATTTGGAGCCAATTCCTAGAGTCTTTACAAAGGGCCTCAAAGGATTCTCTTTTAAAAGCCACTCTGTATGTATACTATTCATATGTAGTTGTATCCTGAGGAAAAAGTATATGTTACTTTAAGATGCGTGGAATAAATATTGCATGCTTAACCCAGGGTCAGGCGTGTCTCTGGCATGCCCGAGTTGAGACGCAGTGCGCCCGACGGGCACAGGTTAGAAAACTGCTTATAATATCTAATTACCGTATATACTCGAGTATAAGCTGAGATTTTCAGCCCATTTTTTGGGGCTGAAAGTCCCCCTCTCGGCTTATACTCGAGTCATACCCAAGGGTTGGCAGGGGAGGGGGAGCAGGGGCTGTCTAATTATACTCACTTGCTCCTGGTGCGGTCCCTGCAGGTCCCTGCACGTCTTTTCCCTGGCACCCCAGCTTCTTCCTGTACTGAGTGGTCACATGGTGCCGCTCATTATAGTAATGAATATGCGGCTCCACCTCCCATAGGGGTGGAGCCGCATATTCATTACTTTAATGAGCAGTAACGGTGACCGCTCAGTACAGGAAGAAGCAGCAGCGCCGGGGAAGCAGGGACTGCACAGCGCCAGGAGCAGGTGAGTATAACGGGGAGGGGAGTGCAGCACTGCGTGTGTAATAATTATATGGGTACTACAGAATCTGATAGCATGGGATAAAGCCAGTCTGAGAGCAAAGTTGCAACAAAAGATGTATTTACTCAAAAAACAGAAATGTAAACAGAACTAACAGATATTTCTGCAATTGTAACGAGGTCCTCAGCTCTATATAGAGAATCACAGCAAACAGAATAGCGAACAAAACATGGTACAGATATTCCTGCAAAAGTAACGAGGTCCTCAGCTCTATATAGAAAATCACTGCAAACTGAGTAGCGGGGCGCGACCGCTAACGTGAACCAGTCCAGCAAGGAAATAATGTGGAAGCAAACAAGACACTTGAACGAGGAAGTCAAATAAAGTTATACTGCAAATGAACACAGTACTTAAATGATGAAGTCCAGCAAACTTGCTCACACGTGTGCACAGTACTTGTTAGTAGGAGTCCAATTGTTCACAGATGATGCGTCATGTGAATGACATCCTGGAAAAGAGAGGACGAGGGGAGAAAGAGGGAGAGCGCTATCTAAGCGTAGTAGATGAGTACATCTTTCTTGGAGAGAAAAGCACTGCTTGAATCTTGCTCACCTGGTGTGGTAGTGCAAAGAGGCACAACACTGGGAAAAGTTTTGTACACAAAGGAAATCCTTCCACTGGTGCGCTGCACGTCGCAGCAGTTCCAGAGGCGAGAAGTAGCTGAATGGGGTGAAGCAGACCACCGAGTAGAGAGCAGCAGAAGCAGGGAGTTAGCCAGCAAACAGGCAGATGCTCAGGAGCCAGCAGCACAAAATACTCAAGCACAGGTGAACACAAGACCCGGACTTAAATAGTCAGGACAGACAGGAAGTTCCATGACAGGGCGATATCCAAGACTCCATCTTGGATCAGGGCGAACAGACACCAGGAAATTCCGGAAACTTTACAGTGTGATAGTCATCTGCTCCTCATTCCAGCCGCCGCTCCATCTTCAGCTTCTTCTGCAGTGACGCTCAGGTCAGAGGGCGCGGTGACGTGGTTAGTGCGCGCTGTTATGATTAGGTAATTCAGAACCACAATGGACCTTGAAGTTCAGAGCACACAAAGTGACCTGACAATAACCAAAAGACATAGGACAAGCTCTGAGATGTGGGAACTCTGCTGACCGCAATCCCTAATCCTATCCAACCACACTAGAGGCAGCCGTGGATTGCGCCTAACGCTCCCTATGCAACTCGGCACAGCCTGAGAAACTAGCTAGGCCTAAGATAGAAAAATAAGCCTACCTTGCCTCAGAGAAATACCCCAAAGGAAAAGGCAGCCCCCCACATATAATGACTGTGAGTAGAGATGAAAATACAAACGCAGAGATGAAATAGATTTAGCAAAGTGAGGCCCAACTTACTGAACAGACCGAAGATAGGAAAGATAACTTTGCGGTCAACACAAAACCCTACAAACAACCACGCAGAGGGGCAAAAAGACCCTCCGCACCGACTAACGGTACGGAGGTGCTCCCTCTGCGTCCCAGAGCTTCCAGCAAGTTAAAAAAACCAATTAAGCAAGCTGGACAGAAAAAATAGCAAAACAAAAATAACAAAAGCAAAACTTAGCTTATGCAGAGCAGACGGCCACAAGAACGATCCAGGAGGAAGCAAGACCAATACTAGAACATTGACTGGAGGCCAGGAGCAAAGCACTAGGTGGAGTTAAATAGAGCAGCACCTAACGACTTCACCACATCACCTGAGGAAGGAAACTCAGAAGCCGCAGTACCACTCGTGACCACAGGAGGGAGCTCTGCCACAGAATTCACAACAGTACCCCCCCCTTGAGGAGGGGTCACCGAACCCTCACCAGAGCCCCCAGGCCGACCAGGATGAGCCACATGAAAGGCACGAACAAGATCGGCAGCATGGACATCAGAGGCAAAGACCCAGGAATTATCTTCCTGACCATAACCCTTCCACTTAACCAGATACTGGAGTTTCCGTCTCGAAACACGAGAATCCAAAATCTTCTCCACAATATACTCCAACTCCCCCTCCACCAAAACCGGGGCAGGAGGATCAACAGATGGAACCATAGGTGCCACGTATCTCCGCAACAATGACCTATGGAATACGTTATGGATGGAAAAAGAATCTGGAAGAGTCAAACGAAAAGACACAGGATTAAGAACCTCAGAAATCCTATACGGACCAATGAAACGAGGTTAAACTTAGGAGAGGAAACCTTCATAGGAATATGACGAGATGACAACCAAACCAAATCCCCAACACGAAGTCGGGGACCCACACAGCATCTGCGATTAGCGAAACGTTGAGCCTTCTCCTGGGACAAGGTCAAATTGTCCACTACATGAGTCCAAATCTGCTGTAACCTGTCCACCACCGTATCCACACCAGGACAGTCCGAAGACTCAACCTGCCCTGAAGAGAAACAAGGATGGAACCCAGAGTTGCAGAAAAATGGCGAAACCAAGGTAGCCGAGCTGGCCCGATTATTAAGGGCGAACTCAGCCAAAGGCAAGAAGGACACCCAATCATCCTGATCAGCAGAAACAAAGCATCTCAGATATGTTTCCAAGGTCTGATTGGTTCGTTCGGTCTGGCCATTAGTCTGAGGATGGAAAGCCGAGGAAAAAGACAAATCAATGCCCATCCTAGCACAAAAAGCTCGCCAAAACCTCGAAACAAACTGGGAACCTCTGTCAGAAACGAGGTTCTCTGGAATGCCATGTAAACGAACCACATGCTGGAAGAACAATGGCACCAAATCAGAGGAGGAAGTTAATTTAGACAAGGGTACTAGAGTTGAGCGACCTTGACCTTTTTAGAGTCGAGCCGGGTTTTGCGAAACCCGACTATGTCCAAAGTCGGGTCGAGTGAAATCGGCCGATTATGACGTAAAGTCGGGATCGACCGAAACACGAAACCCAATGCAAGTCAATGGGGCAGCATAGTCGGCAGTGAGTGGGGGCCAGGAAAACACCTAGAGTGGCCATTTTAATGTCAAAACCATCCATTCTTCTTAATGAAGCTTGTCAAGCGTAATTTACCTTATAATAATTGGAAGGCATTTGAAATTGGGGGTCATTTGGCTAAAGTTGTGGGGGGTAGGGCTGGTTCAAGTAATTAGTGGGCCCAGGAAATCTGGACCACGTCACGGCAGTGGAGCAGGGAGAGGTAAGTATTTCAACTTTGCAAGTGCTGTGAACCTGAGCAAGCAGGGGGGGCCCACTCGTTGGCATTGGCACTGGCACAGGGCCCCTCAAAGTACAGCGGTGTGTTTGCACGGCGGGGGCGCCTCCCACCGGCAGCAACACTTTTGCGTACTATGAGAGGCCCTGTGCCAGTGACGTCGCCAACTAGTATTCCTCCCCCCACCTGATGAAGGAACCTGCACTTTCATCTGCACCTTCCTCTTTGTCCCCGTGTAAGGTGGTATGGTATGCGGGAAGAGCAACCTGACTTTCAGCAGGGTCACAATGTTGTTGTGTAGCGTGCACGGGGAATGTTGCGTTATGGGTCAATGTACCAGCAGACTCATCTATCACTGGCTGGGCAATGGGCACGATGAAGTGGAAACACAGATATAGGCCCAAAGAAGAAAGTGGGCTAAATGCAGTTCAAAATTGGTAACACAGGAATAACCAGGGGGCATTGCAGTGGAGGACAACTGGAATGAGAGGCTGACACAGAGAGTAGGGCCAAATCAGTAAGTAGTCGAAATGCAGTTCAAAATTGGCAACCGTAGTAAACAGGCGGCACAGCTTTGTTCAGTGGAGGAGAACAGCAAGGAGTGGCAGACACCGATAGTAGGCCCCAAACCAACTAGTACGCCAAATGCAGTTGTTCCATTTAACCACAATTTAATGAGAGCCTGAAGATAGAAGCTCAGGAAAGGCAACCTGGGGAACACCTTGGAGTGTAACACACCATCTCTCTCCACCCCATACCCATTTTGTATGGCCTAATGCAGTGTACTTTTCTACAACTACTAAACGAGAGTCGGAAGACCGAAGCAATGGCAAGGAAACCTGGGGAACACCTTAGAGTGTAACACACCCTCTCTCTACACCCCATACCCAATTTGAAGGCCTAATGCAGTGTAGTTTCCAAGAACTACTAAACGAGAGCCGGAAGATCGAAGCTCAGGAAAGGCAACCTGGGGAACACCTTGGAGTGTAACACACCCTCTCGCTACACCCCATACCCAATTTGAAGGCCTAATGCAGCGTAGTTTCCAACAACTACTAAACGAGAGCCGGAAGATCGAAGCTCAGGAAAGGCAACCTGGGGAACACCTTGGAGTGTAACAAACCCTCTCTCTACACCCCATACCCAATTTGTAGGCCTAATGCAGCGTAGTTTCCGACAACTACTAAACGAGAGCATGAAGATCGAAGCTCAGGAAAGGCAACCTGGGGAACACCTTGGAGTGTAACACACCCTCTCTCTACACCCCATACCCAATTTGTAGGCCTAATGCAGCGTAGTTTCCGACAACTACTAAACGAGAGCCGGAATATCGAAGCTCAGGAAAGGCAACCTGGGGAACACCTTGGAGTGTAACACACCCTCTCTCTACGCCCCATACCCAATTTGTAGGCCTAATGCAGCGTAGTTTCCGACAACTACTAAACGAGAGCCGGAATATCGAAGCTCAGGAAAGGCAACCTGGGGAACACCTTGGAGTGTAACACACCCTCTCTCTACACCCCATACCCAATTTGAAGGCCTAATGCAGTGTAGTTTCCAAGAACTACTAAACGAGAGCCGGAAGATCGAAGCTCAGGAAAGGCAACCTGGGGAACACCTTGGAGTGTAACACACCCTCTCGCTACACCCCATACCCAATTTGAAGGCCTAATGCAGCGTAGTTTCCAACAACTACTAAACGAGAGCCGGAAGATCGAAGCTCAGGAAAGGCAACCTGGGGAACACCTTGGAGTGGAACACACCATCTCTCTACACCCCATACCCAATTTGAAGGCCTAATGCAGAGTAGTTTCCAAGAACTACTAAACGAGAGCCGGAAGATCGAAGCTCAGGAAAGGCAACCTGGGGAACACCTTGGAGTGTAACACAACGTCTCTCTACACGACGGAAGGGCTGATTCTTAGGAAGGAAGGCTGTTGGAAATAAGCATTGCGCGTCCGAGGGTGATTATATTCTTATTAGGTATATACTCACCCTCGGACGCGCCCTGCTTCTTTATTTGGAATGAATGTTTATTTGCAATGTGGTGTTGACTTTCTCTATTATTTTGGTAATTAATGATTTTATTATTTTCATTATTTTGCATCTTCTCGGCAATAATATAAAGAAGACGCGACAGGACAACACTCGGTGGATGCCATATGTGTGTTTTCAATTTAAAAAAACTTTCAGTTAACTACTTGCAGGAGAAAGTAATTGTAGCTGGTGGCCATTTTTAGTACTGTACCAGATTAGAGTTGTGTGTTTGTTTTTAATGTTAAAATGTCTGCATTTGATATCTCACCAGTATTTTCTTTTTTATAAGCAAAATACTTATTTTTATATTTTCTGATGTTGGTTCCAGGGGTACACGGCCAGCAGTGCCCTGGTCAGTGTAGTAGTAGTTGAAAGAATGGACCGCAGACAGGCATCGAAGGCCTAAAATAATAACACATGGCTGTAGGCAATTTTAAATTGGTTCCAGGGGTACACGGACAGCAGTGGTGTGGTCAGTGGAGGCCTAGTGGAAGGAGTGACCGCAGACAGGCATCGAAGGCCTAAAATAATAACACATGGCTGTAGGCAATTTTAAATTGGTTCCAGGGGTACACGGGCAGCAGTGACCTGGTCAGTGTAGTAGTAGTTGAAAAAATGGACCGCAGACAGGCATCGAATGCCTAAAATAATAACACATGGCTGTAGGCAATTTTAAATTGGTTCCAGGGGTACACGGGCAGCAGTGACCTGGTCAGTGTAGTAGTAGTTGAAAGAATGGACCGCAGACAGGCATCGAAGGCCTAAAATAAAAAAATTGGGCTGGCTGTAGGCAATTTTAAATTGGTTCCAGGGGTACACGGACAGCAGTGGTGTGGTCAGTGGAGGCCTAGTGGAAGGAGTGACCGCAGACAGGCATCGAAGGCCTAAAATAATAACACATGGCTGTAGGCAATTTTAAATTGGTTCCAGGGGTACACGGACAGCAGTGGTGTGGTCAGTGGAGGCCTAGTGGAAGGAGTGACCGCAGACAGGCATCGAAGGCCTAAAATAATAACACATGGCTGTAGGCAATTTTAAATAGGTTCCAGGGGTACACGGACAGCAGTGGTGTGGTCAGTGGAGGCCTAGTGGAAGGAGTGACCGCAGACAGGCATCGAAGGCCTAAAATAATAACACATGGCTGTAGGCAATTTTAAATTGGTTCCAGGGGTACACGGACAGCAGTGGTGTGGTCAGTGGAGGCCTAGTGGAAGGAGTGACCGCAGACAGGCATCGAAGGCCTAAAATAATAACACATGGCTGTAGGCAATTTTAAATTGGTTCCAGGGGTACACGGGCAGCAGTGACCTGGTCAGTGTAGTAGTAGTTGAAAGAATGGACCGCAGACAGGCATCGAAGGCCTAAAATAAAAAAATTGGGCTGGCTGTAGGCAATTTTAAATTGGTTCCAGGGGTACACGGGCAGCAGTGGTGTGGTCAGTGGAGGCCTAGTGGAAGGAGTGACCGCAGACAGGCATCGAAGGCCTAAAATAATAACACATGGCTGTAGGCAATTTTAAATTGGTTCCAGGGGTACACGGGCAGCAGTGACCTGGTCAGTGTAGTAGTAGTTGAAAAAATGGACCGCAGACAGGCATCGAATGCCTAAAATAATAACACATGGCTGTAGGCAATTTTAAATTGGTTACAGGGGTACACGGACAGCAGTGACCTGGTCAGTGTAGTAGTAGTTGAAAGAATGGACCGCAGACAGGCATCGAAGGCCTAAAATAAAAAAATTGGGCTGGCTGTAGGCAATTTTAAATTGGTTCCAGGGGTACACGGACAGCAGTGGTGTGGTCAGTGGAGGCCTAGTGGAAGGAGTGACCGCAGACAGGCATCGAAGGCCTAAAATAATAACACATGGCTGTAGGCAATTTTAAATTGGTTCCAGGGGTACACGGACAGCAGTGACCTGGTCAGTGTAGTAGTAGTTGAAAGAATGGACCGCAGACAGGCATCGAAGGCCTAAAATAAAAAAATTGGGCTGGCTGTAGGCAATTTTAAATTGGTTCCAGGGGTACACGGGCAGCAGTGACCTGGTCAGTGTAGTAGTAGTTGAAAGAATGGACCGCAGACAGGCTTAGAAGGCCTAACATAACAAACTTGGGCTGGCTGTAGGCACTTTTAAATTGGTTCCAGGGGTACACGGGCAGCAGTGGTCTGGTCAGTGGAAGTCTAGTGGAAGGAGTGACCGCAGACAGGCTTCCAAGGCCTAACATAACAAACTTGGGCTGGCTGTAGGCACTTTTAAATTGGTTCCAGGGGTACACGGGCAGCAGTGGTCTGGTCAGTGGAAGTCTAGTGGAAGGAGTGACCGCAGACAGGCTTCCAAGGCCTAACATAACAAACTTGGGCTGGCTGTAGGCACTTTTAAATTGGTTCCAGGGGTACACGGGCAGCAGTGGTCTGGTCAGTGGAAGTCTAGTGGAAGGAGTGACCGCAGACAGGCTTCCAAGGCCTAACATAACAAACTTGGGCTGGCTGTAGGCACTTTTAAATTGGTTCCAGGGGTACACGGGCAGCAGTGGTCTGGTCAGTGGAAGTCTAGTGGAAGGAGTGACCGCAGACAGGCTTCGAAGGCCTAACATAACAAAATTGGGCTGGCTGTAGGCACTTTAAATTGGTTCCAGGGGTACATGGGCAGCAGTGTATGGTCAGTGGAAGTCTAGTGGAAGGAGTGACGGCAGACAGTCTTCGAAGGCCTAACATAACAAAATTGGGCTGACTGTAGGCACTTTTAAATTGGTTCCAGGGTAACACGGCCAGCAGTGGCCTGGTCAGTGTAGTAGTTGTAGAAAGAAGGGACCGCAGACAGGCTTCGAAGGCCTAACATAACAAAAATGTCAAAACAATGGTATTGTCAGTGCCAGGCATTGAAGGATGTCAGCGGCTAGACTACACATTGGTGAAGCTGTGAGAGATAATTTTGCTAGTGGTAGAGCACTGTTTGAGCTGGGGGGGGGAACTGTCTTGTGGCCGGCGGTACAGGCACAGGGCCCCTCATATTACAACGGTGTGTCTGACGTTGGGTGCGCACCACCACCGCCAGAGACACTTTATTGTACTATGAGGGACCCAGTGGCAGTGCCGTCGACCAAAAGCGGCCACACCCACCTCTTCAGACAAACAGCACTCTCAAGGGTCCAAGCGCAAAGTGGCGATAGCACGGCCCCGTGTGGGGAGTTTGGCCATTTCGTGAGGTGGAAACATGTCGTATGCTGGACAATCAGGTGAAGAAAATTACGAGATTGGAAAAGTCATTCAGAATAGTCCACAGGCAAGACCTTTTCATAGGAAAGCTAGGTGTCAGCCGGGCAGGGTGGGGCAAAAGATTTTGAAATCCAGTTGTGGTTCATTTTAATGAAGGTTAGATCATCTACATTTTGGGTAGCCAGACGAGTCCTTTTTTCTGTTAGTATTGAACCTGCAGCACTGAATACTCTTTCTGATAGGACACTAGCTGCCGGGCAAGCAAGCTCCTGCAATGCATATTCTGCCAATTCTGGCCAGGTGTCTAATTTGGATGCCCAGTAATCAAATGGGAATGACGGTTGAGGGAGAACGTCGATAAGGGATGAAAAATAGTTTGTAACCATACTGGACAAATGTTGTCTCCTGTCACTTTGAATTGATGCTGCAGTACCTGTCCTGTCTGCGGTCATAGAAAAATCACTCCACAACCTGGTCAGAAAACCCCTCTGTCCAACGCCACTTCTGATTTCTGCCCCTCTAACACCTCTGGTCTGCTGGCCCCTGGAGCTCGTGTGAGAACGATCACGGGCGCTGTGTGCAGGGAATGCCAGAAGCAAACGGTCAACAAGAGTTGATTGTTTTGTTGCTAATATTAGTTCCAAGTTCTCATGTGGCATAATATTTTGCAATTTGCCTTTATAGCGAGGATCAAGGAGGCAGGCCAACCAGTAATCGTCATCGTTCATCATTTTTGTAATGCGTGTGTCCCTTTTGAGGATACGCAAGGCATAATCCGCCATGTGGGCCAAAGTTCCCGTTGTCAAATCTGCGGTTGTGCTTGGTTGAGGGGCAGTTGCAGGCAAATCTACGTCACTTGTGTCCCTCAAAAAACCAGAACCCGGCCTTGCCACGCCACCAATTTCCCGTGCCCCCGGGAAAGCTTCCTCATTAAAAATATACTCATCCCCATCATCCTCCTCATCCTCCACCTCCTCTTCGCCCGGTACCTCGTCATGTACACTGCCCTGACCAGACAATCGCTGACTGTCATCAAGGCTTTCCTCTTCCTCTGGTGCAGACGCCTGATCCTTTATGTGCGTCAAACTTTGCATCAGCAGACGCATTAGGGGGATGCTCATGCTTATTATGGCGTTGTCTGCACTAACCAGCCGTGTGCATTCCTCAAAACACTGAAGGACTTGACACATGTCTTGAATCTTCGACCACTGCACACCTGACAACTCCATGTCTGCCATCCTACTGCCTGCCCGTGTATGTGTATCCTCCCACAAAAACATAACAGCCCGCCTCTGTTCGCACAGTCTCTGAAGCATGTGCAGTGTTGAGTTCCACCTTGTTGCAACGTCTATGATTAGGCGATGCTGGGGAAGGTTCAAAGAACGCTGATAGGTCTGCATACGGCTGGAGTGTACAGGCGAACGGCGGATATGTGCGCAAAGTCCACGCACTTTGAGGAGCAGGTCGGATAACCCCGGATAACTTTTCAGGAAGCACTGCACCACCAGGTTTAAGGTGTGAGCCAGGCAAGGAATGTGTTTCAGTTGGGAAAGGGAGATGGCAGCCATGAAATTCCTTCCGTTATCACTCACTACCTTGCCTGCCTCAAGATCTACAGTGCCCAGCCACGACTGCGTTTCTTGCTGCAAGAACTCGGACAGAACTTCCGCGGTGTGTCTATTGTCGCCCAAACACTTCATAGCCAATACAGCCTGCTGACGTATGCCAGTAGCTGCCCCATAATGGGAGACCTGGTGTGCAACAGTGGCAGGTGCGGATGGAGTGTTTGTGCGACTGCGGTCTGTGGACGAGCTCTTGCTTCTGCAGGAGGACGAGGAGGAGGAGGAGGAGGGGGTGCGAACGGCTACAGACAACTGTTTACTAGACCGTGGGCTAGGCAGAACTGTCCCAAACTTGCTGTCCCCTGTGGACCCTGAATCCACCACATTTACCCAGTGTGCCGTGATGGACACGTAACGTCCCTGGCCATGCCTACTGGTCCATGCATCTGTTGTCAGGTGCACCTTTGTGCTCACAGATTGCCTGAGTGCATGGACGATGCGCTCTTTAACATGCTGGTGGAGGGCTGGGATGGCTTTTCTGGAAAAAAAGTGTCGACTGGGTAGCTCGTAGCGTGGTACAGCGTAGTCCATCAGGTCTTTGAAAGCTTCGCTTTCAACTAACCGGTAGGGCATCATCTCTAACGAGATTAGTCTAGCTATGTGGGCGTTCAAACCCTGTGTACGCGGATGCGAGGCTAAGTATTTCCTTTTTCTAACCATAGTCTCATGTAGGGTGAGCTGGACTGGAGAGCTGGAGATCGTGGAACTAGCGGGGGTGCCGGTGGACATGGCAGACTGAGAGACGGTGGGAGATGGTATTGTTGCCGCCGGTGCCCTAGATGCAGTGTTTCCTACTACGAAACTGGTGATTCCCTGACCCTGACTGCTTTGGCCTGGCAAAGATACCTGCACAGATACAGCAGGTGGTGCGCTAAATGGTGGTCCTACACTGCCGGAAGGGATGTTGCGTTGATGACTAGCTTCATTGGCCGAGGGTGCAACAACCTTAAGGGACGTTTGGTAGTTAGTCCAAGCTTTCAAATGCATGGTGGTTAAATGTCTATGCATGCAACTAGTATTGAGACTTTTCAGATTCTGACCTCTGCTTAAGGAAGTAGAACATTTTTGACAGATGACTTTGCGCTGATCAATTGGATGTTGTTTAAAAAAATGCCAGACTGCACTCTTTCTAGCATCGGATACCTTTTCAGGCATTGCAGACTGAGCTTTAACCGGATGGCCACGCTGTCCTCCACCAGGTTTTGGCTTTGCCACGCGTTTTGGGCAAGATACGGGCCCGGCAGATGGAACCTGTGGCGATGTTGATGCCTGCTGCGGCCCCTCCTCCTCCTCTGCTTCAGAACTGCTGCCGCCTGCACCCTGTTCCCCCAATGGCTGCCAATCGGGGTCAAGAACTGGGTCATCTAATAACTCTTCTTGTACCTCCTGCGCAACTTCGTCTGTGTCACCGTGTCGTTCGGTGGTATAGCGTTCGTGATGGGGCAACATAGTCTCATCAGGGTCTGATTCTTGATCAGCACCCTGCGAGGGCAATGTTGTGGTCTGAGTCAAAGGACCAGCATAGTAGTCTGGCTGTGGCTGTGCGTCAGTGCACTCCATGTCAGATTCAATTTGTAATGGGCATGGACTGTTAACTGCTTCACTTTCTAAGCCAGGGACGGTATGTGTAAAGAGCTCCATGGAGTAACCCGTTGTGTCGCCTGCTGCATTCTTCTCTGTTGTTGTTTTTGCTGAAGAGGACAAGGAAGTGACTTGTCCCTGACCGTGAACATCCACTAACGACGCGCTGCTTTTACTTTTACCAGTTTCACGAGATGAGGCAAAAGAGCTAGAGGCTGAGTCAGCAAGATAAGCCAAAACTTGCTCTTGCTGCTCCGGCTTTAAAAGCGGTTTTCCTAATCCCAGAAAAGGGAGCGTTCGAGGCCTTGTGTAGCCGGACGACGAACCTGGCTCCACAGCTCCAGACTTAGGTGCAATATTTTTTCCCCCACGACCACCTGATGCTCCACCACTACCACTACCCTCATTACCAGCTGACAATGAACGCCCCCGGCCACGACCTCTTCCACTAGACTTCCTCATTGTTTTAAAAACGTAACCAAACTAACGTTATTTGTTGCAGTCACACAACTTACACGGTGAGCTATAACTTCAGTATGATTTAGCTACCCCTTTACAGGTTGGTGAGACCACAGCGAAAATCAGGCCCAATGTTACACACTCTTTTTTTGGTGGCTGCAAATTAGAGAGATGCCCCACACGCAGGACTGTCACTGAAGCACAAATGTTAATATTAATGTCACACTATTATTTTTTTTTTATTTTTATTTTTTTCAGGAACACTTTAGAAACCCCCCAAAAAAAAAAAAATAGATTTTTGCAGGGAGAATTTAGAAAACAAATGTAACAAACTATATGCTTTCTATGGGCCACTGAGTGAGAGATGACGCACACAGGAATCAGGAGTGGCACACAAGCCCAGAGGCCAATATTTTTCTACCAATGATTGATGGAGTTATTTTCTCTGGTAGATTTTGGAACCCAAATCAAGGAAAAAAAATGTAGGCTTTCTATGGACCACAATTGGAGAGAGAGAGAGAGAGAGATGGCACACCCAGGAGTCAAGACTGGCACACAAGCAGAAAGGCCAATATTAATCTCCCACTGTTTTTTTTTTTTTTTTTTTTTTTTTTTCAGGGAGACTTTAGAAAAAAAAATAATAAAAAAAATATGATTTTATCAGGAAGAATTTAGAAACCAAATAAAATAAAATGATTTTTTCAGGGAGAATTTATAAAACAAATAAAAACAAAAATAGGCGTTCTATGGCCCACTGACTGAGAGATGACGCACCCAGGAGTCAAGACAGGCACACAAGCAGAAAGGCCAATATTAATCTCCCACTGTTTTTTTTTTTTTTTTTCAGGGAGACTTTAGAAAAAAAAATAATAAAAAAAATATGATTTTATCAGGAAGAATTTAGAAACCAAATAAAATAAAATGATTTTTTCAGGGAGAATTTAGAAAACAAATAAAACCAAAAATAGGCGTTCTATGGCCCACTGACTGAGAGATGACGCACACAGGAGTCAGGAGTGGCACACAAACCCAGAGGCCAATATTTTTCTACCAATGATTGATGTAGTTATTTTCTCTGGTAGATTTTAGAACCCAAATCAAGGAAAAAAAATATAGGCTTTCTATGGACCACAATTGGAGAGAGAGAGAGAGAGAGAGAGAGAGAGAGAGAGAGAGATGGCACACCCAGGAGTCAAGACTGGCACACAAGCAGAAAGGCCAATATTAATCTCCCACTGTTTTTTTGGTTGTTTTTTTTTTTTTTTTTTCAGGGAGACTTTAGAAATAAAAATAATAAAAAAAATATGATTTTATCAGGAAGAATTTAGAAACCAAATAAAATAAAATGATTTTTTCAGGGAGAATTTAGAAAACAAATAAAACCAAAAATATGCGTTCTATGGCCCACTGACTGAGAGAGAGAGAGAGATGGAACGCTTAGTACTGGCACACAAGCCCAAAGGGCAATATTAATCTCCCTTTTTTTTTCCAGGGAGAATTTCTGAAACCCAAAAAAAAAATAAAATAGGCTTTCTATGGCCCACTATTTGTGAGAGAGATGGGACGCTCAGGACTGGCACAGATGGCACGCTCAGGACTGGCACAGAAGCCCAGAGGCCAATATTAATCTCCCTTTTTTTCTGGGAGAATTTATAAAACCAAAAAAATATTTAAATAGGCTTTCTATGGCCCACTATTTGTGAGAGAGATGGCACGCTCAGGACTGGCACAGATGGCACGCTCACAACTGGCACACAAGCCCAGAGGCCAATATTAATCTCCCTTTTTTCAGGGAGAATTTCTAAAACCCCAAAAAAAAATAAAATAGGCTTTCTATGGCCCACTATTTGTGAGAGAGATGGGACGCTCAGGACTGGCACAGATGGCACGCTCAGGACTGGCACAGAAGCCCAGAGGCCAATATTAATCTCCCTTTTTTTCTGGGAGAATTTATAAAACCAAAAAAATATTTAAATAGGCTTTCTATGGCCCACTATTTGTGAGAGAGATGGCACGCTCAGGACTGGCACAGATGGCACGCTCACAACTGGCACACAAGCCCAGAGGCCAATATTAATCTCCCTTTTTTCAGGGAAAATTGATAAAACAAAAAAAAAAATTAAATAGGCTTTCTATGGCCCACTATTTGTGAGAGAGATGGCACGCTCAGGGCTGGCTGGCACAGATGGCACGCTCAGGACTGGCACACAAGCCCAGAGGCCAATATTAATCTCCCTTTTTTTCTGGGAGAATTTATAAAACCAAAAAAATATTTAAATAGGCTTTCTATGGCCCACTATTTGTGAGAGAGATGGCACGCTCAGGACTGGCACAGATGGCACGCTCACAACTGGCACACAAGCCCAGAGGCCAATATTAATCTCCCTTTTTTCAGGGAAAATTGATAAAACAAAAAAAAAAATTAAATAGGCTTTCTATGGCCCACTATTTGTGAGAGAGATGGCACGCTCAGGGCTGGCTGGCACAGATGGCACGCTCAGGACTGGCACACAAGCCCAGAGGCCAATATTAATCTCCCTTTTTTTCTGGGAGAATTTATAAAACCAAAAAAATATTTAAATAGGCTTTCTATGGCCCACTATTTGTGAGAGAGATGGCACGCTCAGGACTGGCACAGATGGCACGCTCACAACTGGCACACAAGCCCAGAGGCCAATATTAATCTCCCTTTTTTCAGGGAAAATTTATAAAACAAAAAAAAAAATTAAATAGGCTTTCTATGGCCCACTATTTGTGAGAGAGATAGCACGCTCAGGGCTGGCACAGATGGCACGCTCAGGACTGGCACACAAGCCCAGAGGCCAATATTAATCTCCCTTTTTTTCAGGGAGAATTTATAAAACCAAAAAAAAAAATAAATAGGCTTTCTATGGCCCACTATTTGTGAGAGAGATGGCACACTCAGGACTGGCACACAAGCCCAAAGGCCAATATTAATCTCCCACTGTATTTTTATCAGGGAGAATTTATACACCCCACAAAAAAAAATACAGAAAAATGAAAAGGCTTTCTATGGCCCACTATGTGAGAGAGATGGCACACACAGGGATGGCACTCTAGCAGAAATGCCAAATTGCCAATCTTAATCTCCCACCAAAAAAAAAAAAAAAAAAAAAACAGGGAATGTCCTACAATTACTATCTCCCTGCCTGCAGTAATCTCAGCCAGGTATGGCAGGCAGCTACTATCTCCCTGCCTGCAGTAATCTCAGCCAGGTATGGCAGGCAGCAATAAGGAGTGGACTGATGCACAAATGAAATAAAAAGTGTGGACAAACAAAAAAGATAGCTGTGCAGAAAGGAAGGAACAAGAGGATTTGTGCTTTGAAAAAAGCAGTTGGTTTGCACAGCGGCGTACACACAGCAATGCAGCTATCAGGGAGCCTTCTAGGGCAGCCCAATGAGCTACAGCGCTGAGGGGAAAAAAAAAAAAAAAAAAACTTCCACTGTCCCTGCACACCGAGGGTGGTGTTGGACAGTGCAAATCGCTGCAGCACAAGCGGTTTTGTGGTTAATGGACCCTGCCTAACGCTATCCCTGCTTCTGACAAAGCGGCAGCAACCTCTCCCTAAGCTCAGATCAGCAGCAGTAAGATGGCGGTCGGCGGGAACGCCTCTTTATAGCCCCTGTGACGTCGCAGACAGCAAGCCAATCACTGCAATGCCCTTCTCTAAGATGGTGGGGACCAGGACCTATGTCATCACGCTGCCCACACTCTGCGTTTACCTTCATTGGCTGAGAAATGGCGCTTTTCGCGTCATTGAAACGCGACTTTGGCGCGAAAGTCGCGTACCGCATGGCCGACCCCGCACAGGGGTCGGATCGGGTTTCATGAAACCCCGACTTAGCCAAAAGTCGGCGACTTTTGAAAATGTTCGACCCGTTTCGCTCAACCCTAAAGGGTACCAAATGGATCATCTTAGAGAAGCGATTACAAACCACCCAAATGACCGACATTTTTTGAGAGACGGGGAGATCCGAAATAATATCCATAGAGATATGTGTCCAAGGCCTCTTCGGGACCGGCAAGGGCAAAAGCAACCCACTGGCACGAGAACAGCAGGGCTTAGCCCGAGCACAAATCCCACAGGACTGCACAAAAGAACGCACATCCCGCGACAGAGACGGCCACCAAAAGGATCTAGCCACTAAATCTCTGGTACCAAAGATTCCAGGATGACCAGCCAACACCGAACAATGAACCTCAGAGATGACCTTACTCGTCCACTTATCAGGGACAAACAGTTTCTCCGCTGGGCAACGATCAGGTTTATTAGCCTGAAATTTTTGCAGCACCCGCCGCAAATCAGGGGAGATGGCAGACAAAATTACTCCCTCTTTGAGAATACCCGCCGGCTCAGACAAACCCGGAGAGTCGGGCACAAAACTCCTAGACAGGTCATCCGCCTTCACATTTTTAGAGCCCGGAAGGTACGAAACCACAAAGTCAAACGGGAGAAAAACAGCGACCAACGAGCCTGTCTAGGATTCAACCGTTTGGCAGACTCGAGATAAGTCAAGTTCTTGTGATCAGTCAAGACCACCACACGATGCTTAGCTCCTTCAAGCCAATGACGCCACTCCTCGAATGCCCACTTCATGGCCAGCAACTCTCGATTGCCAACATCATAATTTCGCTCAGCAGGTGAAAACTTCCTGGAAAAGAAGGCGCATGGTTTCATCACCGAGCAATCAGAACTTCTCTGCGACAAAACAGCCCCCGCTCCAATTTCAGAAGCATCAACCTCGACCTGGAACGGAAGCGAAACATCTGGTTGACACAACACAGGGGCAGAAGAAAAATGATGCTTTAACTCTTGAAAAGCTTCCACAGCAGCAGAAGACCAATTGACCACATCAGCAACCTTCTTGGTCAAATCGGTCAATGGTTTAGCAATACTAGAAAAATTACAGATGAAGCGACGATAAAAATTAGCAAAGCCCAGGAACTTTTGCAGACTCGTCAGAGATGTCGGCTGAGTCCAATCAGAGATGGCCTGGACCTTAATAGGGTCCATCTCGATAGTAGAAGGGGAAAAAATGAACCCCAAAAATGAAACCTTCTGAACACCAAAGAGAAACTTTGATCCCTTCACAAACAAAGAATTAGCACGCAGGACCTGGAACACCATTCTGACCTGCTTCACATGAGACTCCCAATCATCCGAGAAGACCAAAATATCATCCAAGTATACAATCAGGAATTTATCCAGGTACTCTCGGAAGATGTCATGCATAAAGGACTGAAACACCGATGGAGCATTGGCAAGTCCGAAAGGCATTACTAGATAATCAAAATGGCCCTCGGGCGTATTAAATGCAGTTTTCAATTCATCGCCCCGCTTAATACGCACAAGATTATACGCACCACGAAGATCTATCTTGGTGAACCAACTAGCCCCCTTGATCCGAGCAAACAAATCAGATAGCAGCGGCAAGGGGTACTGAAATTTGACCGTGTTTTTATTTAGAAGGCGGTAATCTATACAAGGTCTCAGCGAACCATCCTTCTTGGCCACAAAAAAGAACCCCGCTCCCAATGGCGACGATGACGGGCGAATATGACCCTTCTCCAAGGACTCCTTCACGTAACTCCGCATAGCGGCGTGCTCAGGCACAGATATATTAAACAGTCGACCTTTAGGAAACTTACTACCAGGAATCAAATCGATAGCACAATCACAATCCCTATGCGGAGGTAGGGCATTGGACTTGGGCTCATCAAATACATCCCGGTAATCAGACAAGAACTCTGGGACCTCAGAAGGGGTGGATGACGAAATAGACATAAATGGGACATCACCATGTACCCCCTGACAACCCCAGCTGGACACAGACATTGATTTCCAATCTAATACTGGGTTATGGACTTGCAGCCATGGCAACCCCAACACGACCAAATCATGCAGATTATGCAACACCAGAATGCGAATATCCTCCTGATGTGCAGGAGCCATGCACATGGTCAGCTGGGTCCAGTACTGAGGCTTATTCTTGGCCAAAGGCGTAGCATCAATTCCTCTCAATGGAATAGGACACTGCAAGGGCTCCAAGAAAAACCCACAACGCCTAGCATACTCCAAGTCCATCAAATTCAGGGCAGCGCCTGAATCCACAAATGCCATGACAGAATAAGATGACAAAGAGCAGATCAAAGTAACGGACAAAAGAAATTTTGACTGTACCGTACCAATGGTGGCAGACCTAGCGAACCGCTTAGTGCGCTTAGGACAATCGGAGATAGCATGAGTGGAATCACCACAGTAGAAACACAGCCCATTCTGACGTCTGTGTTCTTGCCGTTCAACTCTGGTCAAAGTCCTATCACACTGTATCGGCTCAGGTTTATGCTCGGATAATACCGCCAAATGGTGCACAGATTTACGCTCACGCAAGCGTCGACCGAATCTGAATGGCCAAAGACATAGACTCATTCAGACCAGCAGGCATGGGAAATCCCACCATGACATCCTTAAGGGCTTCAGAGAGACCCTTTCTGAAAATAGCTGCCAGCGCACCTTCATTCCATTGAGTGAGCACGGACCACTTTCTAAACCTCTGACAATAAATCTCTATCTCATCCTGACCCTAACACAGAGCCAGCAAATTTTTCTCTGCCTGATCCACCGAATTAGGTTTATCGTACAGCAATCCAAGCGCCAGGAAAAACGCATCAACATTACATAATGCAGGATCTCCTGGCGCAAGGGAAAATGCCCAGTCCTGAGGGTCGCCACGTAATAAAGAAATAATGATCCTAACTTGTTGAACTGGGTCACCAGAGGAGCGAGGTTTCAAAGCCAGAAACAGTTTACAATTATTTTTGAAACTCAGAAATTTTGCTCTATCTCCAGAAAACAAATCAGGAATAGGAATTCTTGGTTCTAACATAGAATTCTGAACCACAAAGTCTTGAATATTTTGTACTCTTGCAGTGAGATGATCCACACATGAAGACAGACCTTTAATGTCCATCACTACACCTGTGTCCTGAACCACCCAAATGTCTAGGGGAAAAAAAAGGCAAAACACAGTGCAAAGAAAAAAAAATGATCTCAGAACTTCTTTTTTCCCTCTATTGAGAAGCATTAGTACTTTGGGCCTCCAGTACTGTTATGATTAGGTAATTCAGAACCACAATGGACCTTGAAGTTCAGAGCACACAATGTGACCTGACAATAACCAAAAGACATAGGACAAGCTCTGAGACGTGGGAACTCTGCTGACCGCAATCCCTAATCCTATCCAACCACACTAGAGGCAGCCGTGGATTGCGCCTAACGCTCCCTATGCAACTCGGCACAGCCTGAGAAACTAGCTAGGCCTAAGATAGAAAAATAAGCCTACCTGTTGTGAATTCTGTGGCTGAATTCACTCCTGTGGTCACAAGTGGTACTGCAGCTTCTGAGCTTCCTCCCTCAGGTGTTCTGGTGAGCTCGTTAACTGCTTCATTACTTAACTCCGCCTGATGCTGCTATCCTTGCTCCTTGTCAATGTTTCAGTGTTGGATCTGAGCTTCTCCTGATTGTTCCTGTGACCTGCTGCTCTGTATAGCTAAGTGCTTTTTGCTTTTTTGTTGCTTTTTTTCTGTCCAGCTTGTCTTTTGTTTTGCTGGAAGCTCTGAGACGCAAAGGGTGTACCGCCGTGCCGTTAGTTCAGCACGGTGGTTTTTTTTTGCCCCCTTTGCGTGGTTTTGCTTTAGGGTTTTTTGTAGACTGCAAAGTTCGCTTTACTGTCCTCGCTCTGTCCTAGAATATCGGGCCCCACTTTGCTGAATCTATTTCATCCCTACGTTTTGTCTTTTCATCTTACTCACAGTCATTATATGTGGGGGGCTGCCTTTTCCTTTGGGGAATTTCTCTGGGGCAAGTCAGGCCTATTTTTCTATCTTCAGGCTAGCTAGTTTCTTAGGCTGTGCCGAGTTGCCTAGGTAGTTGTTAGGCGCAATCCACAGCCGCTTTTAGTTGTGTTTAGGATAGGATCAGGTTTGCAGTCTACAGAGTTTCCACGTCTCAGAGCTCGTTCTTGTATTTTTGGGTATTTGTCAGATCACTGTGTGCGCTCTGATCGCTAAGCACACTGTGTTTCTGGATTGCCTTCATAACACCTGTCATTAGCAAACATAACACCTACCTTGCCTCAGAGAAATACCCCAAAGGAAAAGGCAGCCCCCCACATATAATGACTGTGAGTAGAGATGAAAATACAAATGCAGAGATGAAATAGATTTAGCAAAGTGAGGCCCAACTTACTGAACAGACCGAAGATAGGAAAGATAACTTTGCGGTCAACACAAAACCCTACAAACAACTACGCAGAGGGGCAAAAAGACCCTCCGCACCGACTAACGGTACGGAGGTGCTCCCTCTGCGTCCCAGAGCTTCCAGCAAGTAAGAAAAACCAATTAAGCAAGCTGGACAGAAAAAATAGCAAAACAAAAATAACACAAGCAAAACTTAGCTTATGCAGAGCAGACGGCCACAAGAACGATCCAGGAGGAAGCAAGACCAATACTAGAACATTGACTGGAGGCCAGGAGCAAAGCACTAGGTGGAGTTAAATAGAGCAGCACCTAACGACTTCACCACATCACCTGAGGAAGGAAACTCAGAAGCCGCAGTACCACTCATGACCACAGGAGGGAGCTCTGCCACAGAATTCACAACAGCGCGCCCTCTGCCTGAACGTTAGTGCAGAAGACAATGAAGATGGAGCAGCGCTGGAATGAGGAGCAGGTGAATATTGAATGTGTCGGGGCCTGAGCGACGGCGAGGTGAGTATGTGATTTTTTTTTAATCGCAGCAACAGCAAATGGGGCAAATGTCTGTATGGAGCATCTATGGGGCCATAACGTTTGTGCAGCACTATATGGGGCAAGTGTCTGTATGGGGCCATAATCAATGTTTTTGCAGAACTATGTGGGGCAAATGTCTTTATGGAGTGTCTTATGGGGCCATAACGTTTGTGCAGCACTATATGGGGCAAATATCTTTATGGAGCATCTTATGGGGCCATAATTAACATTTGTGCAGCATTATATGGGGCAAATGTCTTTATGGAGTGTCTTATGGGGCCATAACGTTTGTGCAGCACTATATGGGGCAAATGTCTTTATGGAGCATCTTATGGGGCCATAATTAACATTTGTGCAGCATTATATGGGGCAAATGTGTCAATGGAGCATCTTATGGGGCCATTATTAACCTTTATGCAGGATTATATGGGGCATATTTTAATATGGGGCATATTTTAATATGGAGAATCTTATGGGGCCATCATAAACTTTATGGATCATTATATGGGGCTCCTGATTCAATATGGATATTCAAAAAAACTTAACCTACTGATGTCTCAATTAATTTTACTTTTATTGGTATCTATTTTTATTTTTGACATTTACCACTAGCTGCTGCATTTCCCACCCTAGGCTTATACTCGATTCATTAAGTTTTCCCAATTTTTTGTGGCAATATTAGGGGGGTCGGCTTATACTCGGGTCGGCATATACTCGAGTATATACGGTATCTTAATTTCTGGGTTTTAAAAATAATCAGAGACCTTCATAGGGATGTATTAAAAGAGAGTACACAAAACAACCTCTCCTAGTGTATCCTCACTCATCCCCTGCAGACTGTGAGCCCTCGCGGGCAGGGTCCTCCCTCCTTATGTACCTGTGTGCCTTGTTTTTTGCTCATGTTTAATGTATTTGTCTATATTTGCTCCATTTTCACATGTAAAGCGCCATGGAATAAATGGCGCTATAAAAATGTATAATAATAATAATGATCAGATTAAAAAACACTTTAATAATCATTAATGTAATAAAATAAAAACTACCCAGATTTCACAACTATCGTAAAATAGATTCCAGGAAAAAATACTTAATTGTAAGAGACTTAGATGCTACTGGAGTCATATTCACTCAGATTCAGAAGTTAAAAGTTCAGCGTTAGAAACACACTGGCAGAGAGAAAAGCAAAGTTGGCAGATCATATTATCATATCATATCAGAGAATATTATTAAGTGTTCGGGTGCAATGTTCCTGAGAGGCCATTTCTAAGAAAACTCTTTTATTTGTGTAATCATTCATAAAACAAGTAAAATAAACAATTGTGGTGAAAAAATCCCAGAAAATAAGAACCTTCAAAAGTGAGAAATAGAAAAAGAAGCAAAAATCAGTCAGCTCACTCATTGAGGACTCCAAAGCCCAGGAAACCATCAGTGCAGCAGGAAAATAAGTTGAATGCAGAAAAAAATCAAGCTTCAAAGATATTCTAAAAACATGGTTTTATTATTATATATTAAAAATCAACAGGAAAAGCATGGATGTCATAACCCCTAGAGGGGTAATAATGGTCCATCAGATGCGTTTCAGAAGGTAAGGTCTTTAGTCATTGCATATTATAATGACCATTCGGTCAGCATTACATACCATTTCTATTATAGACATATGATGTATCAAAGCCAATTCTGGCAAACTATATGTACGTATCAACTGCTAAATAGAAGGGGTAGAGTCTCGTCAGTCTTAGAATTTTACTGTGAAGAGGATCCTTCTTATAGATGCAGCAAAGCTGCTTCAGTTTTCTCACTGGATATGGTTGAGCTCATTAAGGAGATGAAGATGAAGACCTACCTGGTGGGAGTGCACCAGACTCCACTCTTATTTAGACAAACAGATGATACCATAGGGTTGAAAGTAGCCACCACTATTTGTGCTCCTGCACAGGCGTCTTTCTCTGCTGTTTTGAGAGCAGAGCAAAGTCCTGCGGTGCCCAGGCGCTGGGCCTCTCTGACCTTTCCTGGCACCTGCGCACTGCAGCACTTTGCTCTTCCCTCAACAGGGCAGAGAAGTATGCCTGTAGAGGAGTGCAATATCAAGCAGACTGTGTGGGTGCTGTAGGGACGCGTCATCCACACAAACCAAGAAGGAGGATGGCATCTCAAGCATATGGGAGGGGCAGGACCAAGAAGAGCGACACACCTCGGCCCGGACTGTAGGTGAGTATAATAAAAGTTATTTTTCAGTTCTTCCAGGACGAGTTGGGGGCAGTTCTACCACATTTTAGATTGCTCTATATCAGCCCTGAAAGGCGGTGGCCGCATCTCATATCGGCCTAATTTCGTGACAGGTTCCCTTTAACCGGTTTGACAACCCGTGGACCTGCTGCAGCTGAACAATGTCTCAAAATGCATAAGTCTATGGATAAAGTTAATAAAATCTGAAAAACTTTTTTAGGTGATTGTCAATTAAAACCCTATTTGCGCTTTTTTCTCCCCAATTTTTTTAACCAGGATTCTCTAGAGGCGAGTTTTAGATTATTGAGGTTGTTTTACATTATTACTCTATTAGCTATGCTCCCTTGGGATAGATCATAAAAATTAGCAATAAACAAAAAGTCCCATATCTCTCTCTGGAACAAATCGCAAATTTAAAAACAAAATAAAAACAAAAAGCAAAATACTTAGGGAAGCAGCTGAAATAAAATAAGAGCAAAAAAAAAAATCTACTTTTGATCTGGGACAGGTCCTCTTTAAGTCACCATTTACATTCAGCCACTATTTACTACGATTTATTTATGAATTATAGACACCTGTGCTCCAAATGTTCAGTGAGTTTATTATCATCATGGGGAGTATTTTCTTTATTATATGGAAACTTACATTCGTATAAATCATTCTTTCCTAAATTACTTTATCTTTTTCTCTTTTAAGTTGTTAAAGTTCATTTAATTATATTATTTAACACCTTTGAATGATTCTTAAAACTGTAAAGCCTTGTGCGGCAGCTATATTTTTCAACATACCATGGAACATAATTTCAAGTAATTATTGAGATTCTGTGTCAGTATTAGCTGAACCCCTGACATTCGCAACGTTTTTTGCAGTTCTTTAGAAATGAAAAGGGAAAGCCTCAGACATATTGTCTGCTCAGTGCAGCAATAATTAATGACTCATGGCCAACTTTTTATACAAGTGAGATACTTCTGTTCACAGAAGGACTTAGAAGTTTATATACTCTTTGTATAACTTGAGGACTGGGAAAAGGAAACTTTGTGAAATATGAGTGGCTTTGCATGGCAAATTCATCAGAATAGTTTGGTCATGGAGATTATTTTCCTATCAATTTGTCACTGTTCTACATTTCACATATATAGGGCAGACCTTTTTTTTTCCTAAGATTTCTTTGCCAAGCTAGACATCTAATTAATCAAGTGACAAAACCTGGTGTTCCATCGTTATTTTATTACGAATTCATGAATATTAGGGAAAAGTTTAATATTTGCTCAAGGGAATGGTAATAATGATGCATCTCTTTAGAATGTGATTATTTAAGTACAAGTATTTGCTTAATATTCAACAGTTGAAAAGTCTTCAGAGTCTATTCATCAAAGGTGTCTATTTTCCTCATGTGATATACATAAGACACATTCCAGTGTCATTCTATGGGGTTTATTCATCAAACAGTGAATTTTAGACATATTGATGAATATGTCTCATGGACTAACATATGAACGTGTCTTATTTATCTCACGGGACAGAAAAGAAATCCTTTGATGAATACCCTTGTGCTATAAACTAAGTGAAAAAAAAAAGAATATATTTTCTTTTATATAGTAGTTTTCTGACAATTTGTTTCCCCTTTTTGACATTGTTTGCTTGTGAACTAAATTGTCTGTTGTGACTCCCAAGCCAAATGTTAACAGTGATGTGTCTATAACCGGATAATGTATAAAAGGGATTTATCAAGGTTTCAACAATATTTGAAAAAATATCTTAAAAGCTAAACCAAGCAGCAATAAAATTAAAGTTCAAGGACGTTTAATATACAGAGAAAAGGAGCAAATCTGCTGCAGCTGTTGGAGCTTTCTGTGTGTGGGGTTCGTTCAGAAACATAAAAGGAAAATAATACAAGTTAATTTGCATAAAATAATTAAAACAATATTTTCTTAGAAAGAAATATATGAAAAAAGGTTGTCTAGTTTGAAACTACACAGAATGGACATTCCACATGGCGTCTTTGCTTTAGCTGTATTTTATAGAAGTCTGTCACCTTTATTTTGATATCTTTATTACACCTTAACCCCTCTGTGACCTTAGACGTACTATCCCGTCGAGGTGCCCTGGGCTTATCTGACCCTGGACGGGATAGTACGTCATAGCCGATCGGCCGCGCTCACGGGGGGAGCGCGGCCGATCGCGGCCGGGTGTCAGCTGCTTATCGCAGCTGACATCCGGCACTATGTGCCAGGAGCGGTCACGGACCGCCCCCGGCACATTAACCCCTGGCACACCGCGATCAAAGATGATCGTGATGTGCCGGCGGTGCAGGGAAGCACCGCGCAGGGAGGGGGCTCCCTGCGGGCTTCCCTGAGACCCCCGGAGCAACGCGATGTGATCGCGTTGCTGCGAGGGTCTCACCTCCCTCCCTGCTCCCTCCAGCCCCGGATCCAAGATGGCCGCGGATCCGGGTCCTGCAGGGAGGGAGGTGGCTTCACAGAGCCTGCTCAGAGCAGGCACTGTGAAGCCTGCAGCGCTGCATGTCAGATCAGTGATCTGACAGAGTGCTGTGCAAACTGTCAGATCACTGATCTGTGATGTCCCCCCCGGGACAAAGTAAAAAAGTAAAAAAAAAATTTTCCAAATGTGTAAAAAAAATAAAAAAAAATATTCCAAAATAATGAAAAAAAAAAAAAAATATTATTCCCATAAATACATTTCTTCATCTAAATAAAAAAAAAAAACAATAAAAGTACACATATTTAGTATCGCCGCGTCCGTAACGACCCGACCTATAAAACTGTCCCACTAGTTAACCCCTTCAGTAAACACCGTAAGGAAAAAAAAAAAAAACGAGGCAAAAAACAACGCTTTATTATCATACCGCCGAACAAAAAGTGGAATAACATGCGATCAAAAGGACAGATATAAATAACCATGGTACCGCTGAAAGCGTCATATTGTCCCGCAAAAAAAGAGCCGCCATACAGCATCATCAGCAAAAAAATAAAAAAGTTATAGTCCTGAGAATAAAGCGATGCAAAAATAATTATTTTTTCTGTAAAATAGTTTTTATCGTATAAAAGCACCAAACCATAAAAAAATGATATAAATGAGGTATCGCTGTAATCGTACTGACCCGAAGAATAAAACTGATTTATCAATTTTACCAAACGCGGAACGGTATAAACGCCTCCCCCAATAGAAATTCATGAATAGCTGGCTTTTGGTCATTCTTCCTCACAAAAATCGGAATAAAAAGCGATAAAAAAAGTCACGTGCCCAAAAATGTTTTCAATAAAAACGTCAACTCGTCCCGCAAAAAACAAGACCTCACATGACTCTGTGGACCAAAATATGGAAAAATTATAGCTCTCAAAATGTGGTATTGCAAAAAATATTTTTTGCAATAAAAAGGGTCTTTCAGTGTGTGACGGCTGCCAATCATAAAAATCCGCTAAAAAACTCGCTATGAAAGTAAATCAAACCCCCCTTCATCACCCCCTTAGTTAGGGAAAAATAAAAAAAAATGTATTTATTTCCATTTTCCCATTAGGGCTAGGGTTAGGGCTAGGGTTAGGGCTAGGGCTAGGGTTAGGGCTAGGGTTAGGGCTAGGGTTAGGGCTAGGGCTAGGGTTAGGGCTAGGGTTAGAGCTAGGGCTAGGGTTAGGGTTAGGGCTAGGGTTAGGGCTAGGGTTAGGGCTAGGGCTAGGGTTAGGGCTAGGGTTAGGGTTAGGGCTAGGGTTAGGGCTAGGGTTAGGGCTAGGGTTAGGGCTAGGGTTAGGGTTAGGGTTGGGGCTACAGTTAGGGTTGGGGCTAAAGTTAGGGTTAGGGTTTAGATTACATTTACAGTTGGGAATAGGGTTGGGATTAGGGTTAGGGGTGTGTCAGGGTTAGAGGTGTGGTTAGGGTTACCGTTGGAATTAGAGTTAGGGGTGTGTTTAGATTAGGGTTTCAGTTATAATTGGGGGGTTTCCACTGTTTCGGCACATCAGGGGCTCTCCAAACACGACATGGCGTCCGATCTCAATTCCAGCCAATTCTGCGTTGAAAAAGTAAAACAGTGCTCCTTCCCTTCCGAGCTCTCCTGTGTGCCCAAACAGGGGTTTACCCCAACATATGGGGTATCAGCGTACTCAGGACAAATTGGACAACAACTTTTGTGGACCAATTTCTCCTGTTACCCTAGGGAAAATACAAAACTGGGGGCTAAAAAATAATTTTTGTGGGAAAAAAATGTTGTTTTATTTTTATGGCTCTGCATTATAAACTTCTGTGAAGCCCTTGGTGAATCAAAGTGCTCACCACACATCCAGATAAGTTCCTTAGGGGGTCTACTTTCCAAAATGGTGTCACTTGTGGGGGGTTTCAATGTTTAGGCACATCAGTGGCTCTCCAAACGCAACATGGCGTCCCATCTCAATTCCTGTCAATTTTGCATTGAAAAGTCAAACGGCGCTCCTTCCCTTCCGAGCTCTCCCATGCGCCCAAACAGTGGTTTACTGCCACATATGGGGTATCAGCGTACTCGGGACAAATTGGACAACAACTTTTGAGGTCCAATTTCTTCTCTTACCCTTGGAAAAATAAAAAATTGGGGGCAAAAATATAATTTTTGTGAAAAAATATGATTTTTTATTTTTACGGTTCTGCATTATAAACTTCTGTGAAGCACTTGGTGGGTCAAAGTGCTCACCACACCTCTAGATAAGTTCCTTAGGGGGTCTACTTTCCAAAATGGTGTCACTTGTGGGGGGTTCAATGTTTAGGCACATCAGTGGCTCTCCAAACGCAACATGGCGTCCCATCTCAATTTCTGTCAATTTTGCATTGAAAAGTCAAACTGCGCTCCTTCCCTTCCGAGCTCTCCCATGCGCCCAAACAGTGGTTTACTGCCACATATGGGGTATCAGCGTACTCAGGACAAATTGGACAACAACTTTTGAGGTCCAATTTCTTCTCTTACCCTTGGAAAAATAAAAAATTGGGGGCAAAAATATAATTTTTGTGAAAAAATATGATTTTTTATTTTTACGGTTCTGCATTATAAACTTCTGTGAAGCACTTGGTGGGTCAAAGTGCTCACCACACATCCAGATAAGTTCCTTAGGGGGTCTACTTTCCAAAATGGTGTCACTTGTGGGGGGTTTCAATGTTTAGGCACATCAGTGGCTCTCCAAACGCAACATGGCGTCCCATCTCAATTCCTGTCAATTTTGCATTGAAAAGTCAAATAGCGCTCCTTCCCTTCCGAGCTCTCCCATGCGCCCAAACAGTGGTTTACTGCCACATATGGGGTATCAGCGTAATCAGGACAAATTGGACAACAACTTTTTGGGTCCAATTTCTCCTGTTACCCTTGGTAAAATAAAACAAATTGGAGCTGAAGTAAATTTTTTGTGTAAAAAAGTTAAATGTTCATTTTTATTTAAACATTCCAAAAATTCCTATTAAACACCTGAAGAGTTAATAAACTTCTTGAATGTGGTTTTGAGCACCTTGAGGGGTGCAGTTTTTAGAATGGTGTCACACTTGGGCATTTTCTATCATATAGACCCCTCAAAATGACTTCAAATGAGACGTGGTCCCTAAAAAAAAATGGTGTTGTAAAAATGAGAAATTGCTGGTCAACTTTTAACCCTTATAACTCCCTAACAAAAAAAAAAATTGGTTCCAAAATTATGCTGATGTAAAGGAGACATGTGGGAAATGTTACTTATTAATTATTTTGTGTGACATATCTCTGTGATTTAATTGCATAAAAATTCAAAGTTTGAAAATTGCGAAATTTTCAAAATTTTCGCCAAATTTCCGTTTTTTTCACAAATAAATGCAGGTACTATCAAAGAAATTTTACCACTATCATGAAGTACAATATGTCACGAGAAAACAATGTCAGAATCACCAGGATCCGTTGAAGCGTTTCGGAGTTATAACCTCATAAAGGGACAGTGGTCAGAATTGTAAAAATTGGCCTGGTCATTAACGTGCAAACCACCTTTGGGGGTAAAGGGGTTAATGGAGCATATTTCTATTTGTTTTTTCAAATACTATATTCAAATGTATTCCTATTGCACAATGATGTAATGGGTGTAGAGATGAATACATACATTTGAGAGGAACTGAATCCTTAAATTTTACAATAATCCATATTCAGAACACCGACTCACACAAAAACCAATGATAGGTGAGTGCAAACAGGTTAAGTATATATACACCTCAGTAAATATAGACACGTAAATTTACTAAGCATATATAACTTTACACAGATACCTGTTACCTGTATTCCAAGGTCGAATGCAACGTACAACTTTAGGTTTATGGGCCTGTCAGTGATTGGCTGTTCTTACAATACCATGAAAGTAAGTATTAAAATTATTACAATACTTTATGAGTCGGATTCCATTCAGATGTGGGGCTATGCTCCCATTGAACATGGGGGCCATATAAATGGAGGGCACACCACGCCATATCCCAATGAGGAAGCCAATGTGCAAAATGCCTGTTGGGGAAAAAAAGGCAAAGTGGACTTAATGTCTCACACAACCCCAAAAATGAATGGGACAAAATTGTTGGTACCTTTTCAAAATTGAGGGCAAACCCCTTTTTTTTAAAACATGTGCACCTTATTCAAACTCACCTGGGTTTTGTAACAAGGTGTAGGCACTATGAAAATTTCACCTGAAGCCAGACAAAAAGGGAAGAATTTGACCCAATCTTTGTATTGTGTGTCAGTGTGTGCCACCCTAAGCATGGAGAACAGAATAAGGAGAAGATAACTGTCTGAGGACTTTAGAACTAAAATTGTGGAAAAATATCAACAGTCTCAAGGTTACAAGACCATCTTCAAGTATCTTGATGATCCTTTGTTCATGGTGTGCAACATAATCAAGAAGTTTACAACCCATTGAATTGTATCTAATCTCTCTGGATGTGGACAGCAGAGAAAAATTGATGACAGGTTGCAATGCAGCATAGACTGGATGATGGATAAGCAGCATAAATCAATCTCCAAAGAAACTGGGTGCATCAGTATCAGCCTAAACTATCCATTGACATTTGAATGAAATTAAACGCTATGGCAAGAGACACAGGAGGACCCCACTACTGACACAGAGACATAAAAAAATCAGGATTGTGTCCAAGGTCATAGGTTTTCCAGCAGAAAAAGGATTCCAAACATACTTCAAGACGCAGCCAGAAATGGATGGAAACAAAGCATTGGAGAGTTCTGAAGTGACCAGTATTGGGTCCGGCTTTAAATCCCATTCAACACCTGGTGAGAGATCTTACATTTGTTATTGGGAGAAGGCGACCTTCATATATGAGAGACCTGGAACAGTTTTCAAAAGATGAAGGGTCCCAAATTCCAGTTGAGATGGGGAAGAGACATTTTAGTGGTTATAGGAAGTGATTGATTGCAGTAATTTATTCCTAAGGTTGTGCAATCATATATTAAGCTGAGGGTGCCAAATATATTTTGTCTGGGCCACTTTTGCGGTTATGTGTAAAATCATGTCCAGCTTGCCTTTTTTTCAGTTTTTTTTGTGCTGTTCGAATGCACAAAAAAAAACGTGCAGAACAAAACATTTATAATTGCAATAATTTTCTGGTATAAATACTTCATTTTCTGGAACAATGTCAAGAGTGCCAACACTTTAGGCTATTACTGTATGACCTATTAATTACCGTATATTCGAGTATAAGCCGACCCGAGTATAAGCTGATCCCCCTAATTTTGTGACAAAAAACTGGGAAAAATTAATGACTCGAGTATAAGCCTAGGGTGGAAAATGCAGCAGCTACCGGTAAATGTCAAAAGTAAAAATAGATACCAATAAAAGTAAAATTAATTGAGACATCAGTAGGTTAAGTGTTTTTGAATATCCATATTGAATCAGGAGCCCCATATAATGCTCCATAAAGTTTGATGGGCCCCATTAGATGCTCCATATTAAAATATGCCCCATATAATCCTGCATAAAGGGTAATAAGGGCCTCATAAGATGCTCCATAGAGATATTTGCCCTATATAGTGCTGCACAAGTGTTATGGCCCCATAAGATGCTCTGCACAGCCACTTGCCCCTTATAGTGCTGCACAAGTGTTATGGCCCCATACAGATGCTCCGCACAGCTACTTGCCCCTTATAGTTCTGCACAAGTGTTATGGCCCCATACAGATGCTCCGCACAGCCACTTGCCCCTTTTAGTGCTGCACAAGCGTTATGGCCCCATAAGATGCTCCGCACAGCCACTTGCCCCATATAATGCTGCACAAGTGTTATGTCCCCATACAGATGCTCCGCACAGCCACTTGCCCCATATAATGCTGCACAAGTGTTATGGCCCCATACAGATGCTCCATACAGCCACTTGCCCCTTATGGTGCTGCACAAGCGTTATGGCCCCATACAGATGCTTAGCACAGCCACTTGCCCCATATAATGCTGCACAAGTATGGCCCCATAAGATGCTCTGCACAGCCACTTGCCCCTTATAATGCTGCACAAGTATGGCCCCATAAGATGCTCCGCACAGCCACTTGCCCCTTATAATGCTGCACAAGTATGGCCCCATAAGATGCTCCACACAGCCACTTGTCCCTTATAATGCTGCACAAGTATAGCCCCATAAGATGCTCCACACAGCCACTTGCCCCTTATAGTGCTGCACAAGTGTTATGGCCCCATACAGATGCTCCGCACAGCTACTTGCCCCTTATAGTTCTGCACAAGTGTTATGGCCCCATACAGATGCTCCGCACAGCCACTTGCCCCTTATAATGCTGCACAAGTATGGCCCCATAAGATGCTCCATACAGCCACTTGCCCCTTATGGTGCTGCACAAGCGTTATGGCCCCATACAGATGCTTAGCACAGCCACTTGCCCCATATAATGCTGCACAAGTATGGCCCCATAAGATGCTCTGCACAGCCACTTGCCCCTTATAATGCTGCACAAGTGTTATGGCCCCATACAGATGCTCCGCACAGCCACTTGCCCCATATAATGCTGCACAAGTGTTATGGCCCCATACAGATGCTCCATACAGCCACTTGCCCCTTATGGTGCTGCACAAGCGTTATGGCCCCATACAGATGCTTAGCACAGCCACTTGCCCCATATAATGCTGCACAAGTATGGCCCCATAAGACGCTCTGCACAGCCACTTGCCCCTTATAATGCTGCACAAGTATGGCCCCACAAGATGCTCCGCACAGCCACTTGCCCCTTATAATGCTGCACAAGTATGGCCCCATAAGATGCTCCGCACAGCCACTTGCCCCATTTGCTTTTGCTGCCATAAAAAAAATCACATACTCACCTCTCTGTTACTCAGGACCCCGGCACTTTTACCCGCTCCTCGTGCGGCTCCGTCTTCGGTACTGACGTTCAGCAGAGGGTGCGCACTGACTACGTCACTGCGCCCTCTCACCTGAGCATCACTGCTGAAGACAGAGCGACACCTGGACCGAGGAGCAGGTGACTATCGCGCAGCGCAGCACTCCCTCTCCCCGTATACTTACCTGGTCCTGGCGCTGCGTCCCTGCTTCTTCCCCGGCGCTGAATCTTCTTCCTGTATTGAGCGGGTAGTGTCGCCGCTCATATACAGTAATGAATATGCGGCTCCACCTCTATGGGGGGTGGAGCCGCATATTCATTTCTGTAATGAGTGGTGCCATGTGACCGCTCAGTACAGGAAGATGCTGCAGCACTGAAAGAAGCAGGGACGTCCAGGGACCGCACCGGGGTATAATTACACAGCCCCCGCTCACCCTCCCGTGCCGACCCCCGGGTATGACTCGAGTATAAGCCGAGAGGGGGACTTTCAGCCCCAAAAAATGGGCTGAAAATCTCGGCTTATACTCGAGTATATATGGTACATGCAATTATTGAATATCGAATTCTTTTCATTACTCATATTACCAATGTACCCTCATCTCCTGATACCCCTTTTTTCCTTTTTTCATTTTTGTGCACACTTTTTCACTAAACACTATATAGAGAGAGAGACTTTGACATGATGTGTTTTAAATAGATTAATGAATTATGTATTTTATTTCCTTATAAAGTTTGGCATTTTTCTGTAAGGTACATAAAAATCTGTATACTCCAAAATTTTGATTCTTCTGTAATTTCTTTCCATGTAAATTCAGCATAATGGCAGCTACTGGCTGTCATTTTTCTGAACCATAAAAAGCCATCACAGGTAAAAAAAAATTCAAAATCTTTATGTTTCTCTCCTGTCAACTCCACGCTACCCATGCGGTCCTCACCACATTTTCAGATCAACACCATCTTTGATAATATCATAGTGACCTTACATTCAAATGGTGATTTCAATATGAAACTCTTCTGGGCTCCATCAAAAATGGAAGTCCTGGTCCAAGATGAAAGGCCAAGGGAGCAGAGAGGCCAAAGAGGTAAGCGGCAAAGTAAGTATAATTTTTTTTTTTAATTAAAATTTAGCTTCATCTGCTCCTCTCTAAATGGGTGCTCGAATATGCTCGGCACTCAACAAGTATTAGCTGGTGTTTGAGTTTTAAACTCCAAGCCCTGCCTGTTATGACCTGGTGGTTAAGAGCACCCGGCACAACCTGATAGTTAAACTGACACAAGACAAGCTCTGGGATGTGGGAGCTCTGCTGACCGCAACCCCTAATCCTATCACACACACTAGAAATAGCCGTGGAGCGTTCCTGACTCTCCCTAGACGCCTCTTCACAGCCTAAGAGTTAGCTAGCCCTAGAGATAGAAAATAAAGCCTACCTTGCCTCAGAGAAATTCCCCAAAGGTAAAGGAAGCCCCCCACATATCTTGACCATGAGCCAAGATGAAGTCACAAACACAGAAATGAAACAGATTTCAGCAAAGGGAGGCCAGACCTACCAAACAGACAGAGGATAGGAAAGGTATCTTTGCGGTCAGCAAAAAAAACTACAAAAGACCACGCAGAGTGTGCAAAAAGACCTCCGCACCGACTAACGGTGCGGAGATGCCACTCTGCATCCCAGAGCTTCCATCTAGCAAGACAAAATCATGATAACCAGCTGGACAAGGAAACAATGAACAAATAACAACTATCAGGAACTTAGCTTCTGCTGGAGAAGACAGGTCACCAGAAAGATCCAAGAGCGAACTGAACCAATGCAGGAACATAGACAGCTGGCATGGAGTAACGATCTGAGTGGAGTCAAATAGAGCAGCCAACCACAGGATAAACCACGTCACCTGTGTAAAGAACCTCAGAAGCAGCAGCTCCACTCACAGCCACCAGAGGGAGTCCATAGAGAGAACTCGCTGAAGTACCATTCACGACCACAGGAGGGAGCTCGACAACAGAATTCACAACACCTGCCCTGCTTGTTTGGCATCTGTTACCCAGCCAATTAGCATGTGAGGATTGCCTGCCAGTCATTGTAATGCCATAGTCATCTTGGTAGTGCATTTCTGTGATTGGCTGTCCGTATTAGATCATCAGGGGTTATAAAAGGACAGGCACCACCACACTAGGCATACTGATGCCATTGCACAGCTCAGGGACAGTTCTTATTGGAGGGAAAGAGTGCTTGTGCAGCCGTGTGAGTGCACAGTTGAACGAATCAGAGTCCTCAAGTATTGATACTGGTGCCAATTCTGAACCATCATACTAATTGTCATTGTAAGGGCTAAATATGTGCTTTTCTGTGTGCATCAGATACATTCTGCATTTAGCCTAAGGAGGGACAGTTGCAGGAGCAGGGAGAGGGGCATAATGCAGTCTCTAGGCAGGGCTTAGGTCTTTGCAGTCCACTTCTAAATGTATATCTGCTGCACATGAGCACATTATTTATTGGGGGTGATAAAGTTGACTATATTGTCATCCACATGGTATAATGCTCTTTGTGGTACATTGCTGAGGTGTAAAATACCCCAAAATATGATTCATTTTTTCTAAATTAAATTACTCATCCATAGTGTAATACGTGATTTGTGGTGCATTTCTGTGGTATATCACACTCCAAAAAAGCTTTGAAAAAGTTTTCTGGATTCATTTACATATCCATACAGTATTACATGCTTTGTGGTACATTTCTGTGTTATATAAAACTCCAAAAAAATTGAATTTTTTTTTCCAGATTCAATTACTCATCCATAGATTATTTTGTTATCTGTGGTACATTTCGATTGTATATAACACTGAAACAAAATGTTGAAACATTTTTATGGGTGCAATTACTAATCCATATACTGTTACGTGCTCTGTGGTAAGTTTTGGTGGTATATATCACTCCAAAACAGCGTTGAATTTTTTTCTGTTTTCAATTACTCATCCATACAGTATTATGTGCTCTGTGGTACATTTCAGTTGTATGTAATACATCAAAGAGTACAAATTTTTTTGGGATTCAATTACTCATCCATAGAGTATAACATCCTCTGTGGTATATTTTATTGGATTAATTAATGCACTCCAAAAAAAGAATTGAATTTTTTTCTGGATTCAATTACTCATCAATAGAGTATTACATGCTCTGTGGTATGATGGTATTTAACACTTCAAAAAAAGTTTTCAATTTTTTTCTTTATTCAATTACGTGTCCATAATGTTACATAATTTGTGATACATTTTGGTGTTTTATAAGACTACAAAAAAGCATTGAAATTTTTATCCGGATTCAATTACTCATCTAACGAGTATAACATTCTCTAAGCTTCGTAAACATTTTCTGTATTCAATTCCTCATCCATAGAGTATTATGTGCTCGCTTGTTCATTTCAGTGATATTAACACTCAAAAAAGTGTTTTTTTTTTTTATTCAATTACTCATCCATAGAGTGTTACATTCTGGTGGTATATAACATTCCAAAAAAGTGTTGAATTTTTTTCTGGATTCAATTAGTCATCCACACAGTATTACATGTTTTGTGGTATATTTCTGTGTTACATAACACTCCAAAAAAGTGTTGTAATTATTTTCTGGATTCAGTTACTCATGCTTTGACTATTATTCGCTCTGTGGTTCATTTCAGTGGTATATAACACTCCAAAAAAGAATTATACATTTTTTTTGTATTAAATTAATCATCCATACAGTATTACGTGCCAGTAAGAACAGGATAGAGGTGAGATTAGTATTACTAATTATTGCTGAAACTTAAACAATTAAAATTGCTAGACAAATCATCAAAAGTCATCAAGAATCTTTATTATGCAGATGATACAACATTAATAGCAACAAGTGGAGATGGAATGAAGGACTTATTACAAAGTTTCTAAATGGAAAGCTCGAAAATGTAACTGCTTATCAATACAAAGGAGACAAAGATATTGACTACTGCCAGGTATGACTGAGACACATTTGACACATTTGAGATGGACGGCGACAAACTGGAAGTTGTGAAGGACTTCAACCTACTCAGATCGATGATCACACAAGATGTAGTGACGAAATCAGAAGTCAATAGAATAAATATGGACAAATCAACAAGGAAGTAACTGGAGAAGTTTTCAAGTCAAGAAACATTTCACTGGCGAGGAAGACATGGCTCATACATAATTTGGTCTTTCCTGTGTTAACATATTGATGAAAAACCTGGATGATAAAGAATCAGGAGTCAGACAGATTATTATTATTATTATTATTATTATTATTATTATTATTATTATTTATTTATATAGCACCATTGATTCCATGGTGCTGTACATGAGAAGGGGTTACATACAAGTTACAAATATCACATACAGTAAACAAACTAACAATGACGGACTGATACAGAGGGGCGAGGACCCTGCCCTTGCGGGCTTACATTCTACAGGATTATGGGGAAGGAGACAGTAGGTTGAGGGTTGCAGGAGCTCTGGTGTTGGTGAGGCGGTAGCTCCGGTGTTGGTGAGGCGGTAGCTCCGGTGTTGGTGAGGCGGTAGCTTCGTTGGTGATGAGGCAGCAGCGGTGTCAGTGCAGGCTGTAAGCTTTCCTGAAGAGATGAGTTTTCAGGTTCCGTCTGAAGGATCCGACTGTGGTTGATAGTCGGACGTGTTGGGGCAGAGAGTTCCAGAGGATGGGGGATATTCGGGAGAAGTCTTGGAGGCGATTGGATGAGGAGCGGATAAGTGTGGAGGAGAGAAGGAGGTCTTGGGAGGACCGGAGGTCACGTGAGGGAAGATATCGAGAGATTAGTTCAGAGATATATGGAGGAGACAGGTTGTGGATGGCTTTGTAGGTCAGTATTAGCAATTTGAACTGGATACGCTGAGGGAATGGGAGCCAGTGAAGAGATTTGCAGAGGGGGGAAGCGGAGGAGTAGCGAGGAGAGAGATGGATTAGTCGGGCAGCAGAGTTAAGGATGGACTGGAGAGGTGCAAGGGTGTTAGCAGGGAGGCCACAGAAAAGGATGTTGCAGTAGTCAAGGCGCGAAATGATGAGGGCGTGCACAAGCATTTTAGTAGATTGGGGGTTGAGGAAAGGACGGATCCTGGAGATATTTTTGAGCTGGAGGCGACAGGAGGTGGAAAGAGCTTGGATGTGTGGTTTGAAGGACAGGGCAGAGTCGAAGGTTACTCCGAGGCAGCGGACTTCGGGTACAGGGGAAAGCATGATGTCATTGACTGCGATTGATAGGTCAAGTAAGGAAGATTTGTGGGATGGAGGAAAGATGATGAGTTCAGATTTGTCCACATTGAGTTTGAGGAAGCGAGAGGAGAAGAAGGAGGATATGGCTGATAGGCACTCTGGGATTCTGGACAGCAGAGTGGTGACGTCTGGGCCAGAGAGGTAGATCTGAGTGTCGTCAGCATAGAGGTGGTACTGGAATCCATGGGACTTTATGAGTTGTCCCAAGCCAAGTGTATAGATTGAGAAGAGTAGGGGTCCTAGAACAGAGCCTTGGGGGACTCCAACAGAGAGAGGGTGGGATGAGGAGGTAGTATGGGAGTGGGAAACGCTGAATGTGCGGTTGGAAAGGTACGAGGCGATCCAGGATAGGGCGAGGTCTTTGATGCCAAAGGAGGAGAGGATCTGTAGTAGGAGGCAGTGGTCAACTGTGTCGAAAGCAGAGGACAGGTCTAGAAGGAGGAGTACAGAGTATTGTCCAGTAGCTTTGGCGGTAAGTAGGTCGTTAGTGATTTTGGTCAGGGCAGTCTCAGTTGAGTGATGGGGGCGGAAACCAGATTGTAGATTGTCGTACAACAAGTTAGATGAGAGGTGGGAGGAGAGTTCAGCATGGATGTGCTGCTCCAGGAGTTTGGAAGCAAATGGGAGCAGCGATATTGGGCGATAAAAACTTGACGCCTTTGAAATGTGGTGCTGGAGAAGAAAGTTATCCATGCCATGGATGGCGAGAAGAAAAAACAAATCAATTTTGGATCAAATCAAGACATCTCACTCAAAACAATGATCACCAAGCTATGGCTTGTCTACTTTGGACACTTATAGGAAGAGCTCGATCACTGGAGAAGGACATCATGGTCAGAAGAATAGAAGGATAAAGATGAGGAAGACCAGCAACTTGATGGCTTCATGCAATCAAGATTACAATGGAGAAGACCCTGGTGGACCTATATAGGCTTGCACATGATAAATCTTCTTACAGAACATTTATCCATCAACTTTTCATGACGTGAGATCAATACCGATAAAAAATACTTTAAAGTTACTTTGGGGAGAAGATGAAATAAAAATGCTTAATTTTTTTTTTTCTGTTTTTGCTCTTGGAATCATTACCTGTGTTACAGTCGGATTCCCCAGAGCTTTAGTGTTGGTGCTTGCCAAATTATTTTTTGATTTATGACAATGCAACAGTGCATTTCAAAATATGTGATTAATAATCAGAAATTCATATAAATACAATCTATGTATCTATCTATGAAATGATAATTTTTCTATGCTTATTTTATTCTAAACCAATGCCAATCATACATTTTAATCTCTGTAGGATACGAAAACAGTGCAATACCTCAGTAAAGTGCAAGTCAGCCTTTGGTATGTCAAGGTTGTACAAATTAGCAATAATAGGCACAATTATTATTATGAAAGCTAAATCAAATAAAAGTCTATCTAACCTTGACACAGAATTGTTTTTGCACTTGCTTCATTAAAGCCATTTTAAGTACACACAATGAAGACTAAACACTGCTTTCCATGCATTTCTTTAATTTCCTTGCATAACTGACACTCAGCATAACATAAGATTAATGTCTATGTTTAAAAAGTCACTTTGGAAACTATAGACCTTTTGCATCGGTTGAATGTGCCTAATTTCCATTGCAGTAGATTAAATGTCACTATACTGCCATTCAAGCAATTACATTGACAAGGAAAAAGTATGCTTGGGAAAATAGAAAAGTAAATAAATATGTCTAAAAAAATTAAGTGCATGAGTAAAATAGGTCTCTGCACCATGTTTAAAAAATATTTTTGCATGTCAGGAATGAGCTAATTAACTTGTTGATTCATTTCAAGTATACATTAATTAGGCATATGCTGTATCTGTTTCATTATCATCAATTTATTTTCAGGCCGTTTACAAAACAAATCTGTTAAAATGATTAAGTCATTGATTTTTCAAGAGGTTTTGGTTAAGCAGAATGTCTGCTGTCTTTGAGTTATATGTGACTTTGAATTTTTTCTTCACTCCCTATTTCACTCACTCATGTCATCTGAATCTCAAAAACATCCAGAATCTGCCATTTCTTTCCTTGGAAAGTGAAAAAACTCTTACTGTCGCCCTGTTTATTCTCGTCTTCTTGATCACTGCAATTCTCACTAAACTCTCTCTGTTCAAATCAATGCTGAATGCAGTAGCCAGGCTGATATTTATTTCCGACAACTACACTAAAGCTCCCACTTTGTGCCAGTTACTGAACTGGTTGCTCATCTGTTACAGAATACAATAAAAGCTTATCAAACTGATCCACAAAGCTCTCCATAGTGCTGTTCCTCCCTCATCTTTGTCTACCACCATATCCATGCTATCCATTCTGCTAATGATCGGAGGCTAACATCCCACTCTTGTGTCCAAGAATTTGCTTGTGCTGCACCAGTTCTCTGTAATGTACAACCACAGAAATTCCAATTAATTCTCAGTGTCTACAGTTTTAAGCATGTTTAAAAAACACATTCCCATATGATGACTTGTCACATCAACTCAGTAATCTAACTTTTCCCAGTTCTTTCTAGAATTACTTCAGAATCTGGTCCTTCTGAAAATTTGTGTCCACATTCAATAGCAAAATAACTTTGCCTCTGAATATAGACACACACTGGTTAATGACTGGTTCACACAGCTTCAACAGCCATATTGAATACCCCTATTTATTATAAATATGGCTGGACCATTTGTACCTTTGAGTGGCCCTTATCTCCGTATAAATTGTAAGCTCTTGCTGGCAGGGAACTCATTTCTCTTGTTTGAATTGATGAACTATGTGTTACTTTGAAATGTCTGATATTGATTATGCATGAGACAAGTGTATTGTAAAGTGCTGGGGAATATATTAGTGCCATTTAAAATAACACATTTTTTTATTATCATCATCATTATTATTAATAATAATTATAAATAAAAATAGAATAATTTGGTACTGTGAATTTTTACGCGCTCTGTCCAATTCATTTATGTGAAAATGTGAATAATTTTAATTATTACATTAAATTAGTAAATTTACTGCATAGAGCATTGCTAAGCTGCTAAGAAAGTTGAAAAAATAGTTCTGCCATCGTACCACAAAATTACATTGATGAGTAAAAGGGTAACAATGTTTTCAACTTTTGACTTACAGGCTCCATATCTCACCCTCCACCACTGTATGAGACTACCATCATTTTATAGACAATCATCTTGGCTATCTCATGCATAAATTTTATTCGCATATGATTTTAGTTTTGTAGATGATGTTCATGCCACTGCATTGGTACTATTTTGCTCCTAAAAAATGAAAATCTATCTTTGGCTTTTAACACTGCCTGAATCATTCTGTGCATGCCCTTAATCAAATTAATGCATGTTTCAACTGAAATCTGATCTTAGGTCTCTTCTGCAGGCTCCCAAAATTGGTGCATACTAGTCGACTCACTTGGGCGTGTTTGCAGCTTTTTCTTCAACTCTATCCAAAAGTGTTCAATTGTGTTGCTGTTCAGGGACTGTGGAACCAATCCAGCACTTCTATTTCATTACCATTGAACCATTTTTACACCAATTTTGACATATGCTTCTGGTCATTGTCCTGCTGGAAATTCTCATACCCATAGTAATCGAGTGTACAAAGTAACTTGTCTTGTAAGATACTCACATATAGCTCTGCATTGAGACCACCTTTGATCCTGGACAAGTATTCAATGCCGTTTGCTGTGAAACAACGTTTCATAGGCTTCCTTCCCATTTTCTAGGCTTCCTCCACCGAACTTAACAGTTCTTTCAATTTCTCAATCCAATATCACCTTTTTCCCTTGTTTCTTCCAGACCCATTTGCACCCATCAGAGACTTTTCAGTCATTGCTCCAAATCGCCTGTTTCCAATCTTCCATTTTCCACTTTTCGTACTTTTATGTAAACTTAAGTCAATGCTTCTTATGATGAAATTGAAGTATATGCTTCTTCACTTGTTATAAGGCTATTTTTCCAGACTTGCATCACACGGTGCTTGCATGGACTACTGTGATCTCAATATTCTAAAACATACGAGCCTCCTCCACTGTCATGTTTGTCACGCTAGAACTTATAGACATTGTGATGAGCAGATTTGTTGACACTGATATTTTGCCTGAACGCCCACATCTTGCATTTTGAATGGATGAACGGACTTCATTTCATAGTTTTAAATCTGTTATGTACTCACATGATGCAGTTTTGCAATTTTCATGGCCGAGAAACTGATATCCATGAACTGGATGAATCCACAGTTTTTTAGTATGTTTGACTAGATATGAGTGAACTCGAACTGTAAAGTTTGGTGTTCATACTGGACACCTAGTTTTCATTACCGAACTCCAAACATGGACTTTTTACTGGATGTCCGGTGTACTGTTTTGGTTTACATGCCAAATAAGGTTTTTGTTTTTTTTAAAATGTGGTCAATAGAGTTGAGCGACCTTGACCTTTTTAGAGTCGAGCCGGGTTTCGCAAAACCCGACTATCTCAAAAGTCGGGTCGAGTGAAATCGGCCGATTATGACGTAAAGTCGGGATCGACCGAAACACGAAACCCAATGCAAGTCAATGGGGCAGCATAGTCGGCAGTGAGTGGGGGCCAGGAAAACACCTAGAGTGCCCATTTTAATGTCAAAACCATCCATTCTTCTTAATGAAGCTTGTCAAGCGTAATTTACCTTATAATAATTGGAAGGCATTTGAAATTGGGGTTCATTTGGCTAAAGTTGTGGTGGGTAGGGCTGGTTCAAGTAATTAGTGGGCCCAGGAAATCTGGACCACGTCACGGCAGTGGAGCAGGGAGAGGTAAGTATTTCAACTTTGCAAGTGCTGTGAACCTGAGCAAGCAGGGGGGGCCCACTCGTTGGCATTGGCACTGGCACAGGGCCCCTCAAAGTACAGCGGTGTGTTTGCACGGCGGGGGCGCCTCCCACCGGCAGCAACACTTTTGCGTACCATGAGAGGCCCTGTGCCAGTGACGTCGCCAACTAGTATTCCTCCCCCCAACTGATGAAGGAACCTGCACTTTCATCTGCACCTTCCTGTTTGTCCCCGTGTAAGGTGGTATGGTATGCGGGAAGGGGGACCTGACTTTCAGCAGGGTCACAATCTTGCAGTGTAGCGTGCATGGGAAATGTTGCGTTATGGGTCAATGTACCAGCAGACTCATCTATCACTGGCTGGGCAATGGGCAGGATGAGGAGGAAACACAGATATAGGCCCAAAGAATAAAGTGGGCTAAATGCAGTTCAAAATTGGTAACACAGGACTAATCAGGGGGCATTGCAGTGGAGGACAACTGGAATGAGAGGCTGACACAGAGAGTAGGCCCAAATCAGTAAGTAGTCGAAATGCAGTTCAAAATTGGCAACAGTAGTAAACAGGCGGCACAGCTTTGTTCAGTGGAGGAGAACAGCAAAGAGTGGCAGACACCGATAGTAGGCCCCAACCCAACTAGTAGGCCAAATGCAGTCTAACATTAACAACTACTTAACGAGCACCTGAAAACGGAATTTCAGGACAGGAAACCAGGAGAACAGCAAGGAGCGGCAGACACCGATAGTAGGCCCCAAACCAACTAGTACGCCAAATGCAGTTGTTCCGTTTAACCACAATTAAATGAGAGCCTGAAGATAGAAGTTCAGGAAAGGCAACCTGGAGAACACCTTGGAGTGGAACACACCATCTCTCTACACCCCATACCCAATTTGTAGGCCTAATGCAGTGTAGTTTCCAAGAACTACTAAACGAGAGCCAGAAGATCGAAGCTCAGGAAAGGCAACCTGGAGAACACCTTGGAGTGGAACACACCATCTCTCTACACCCCATACCCAATTTGTAGGCCTAATGCAGCGTAGTTTCCAACAACTACTAAACGAGAGCATGATGATCGAAGCATTGGCGAGGAAACCTGGGGAACACCTTGGAGTGGAACACACCATCTCTCTACAGTGGAACACACCATCTCTCTACACCCCATACCCAATTTGTAGGCCTAATGCAGCGTAGTTTCCAACAACTACTAAATGAGAGCCGGAAGATCGAAGCTCAGGAAAGGCAACCTGGAGAACACCTTGTAGTGGAACACACCATCTCTCTACACCCCATACCCAATTTGTAGGCCCAATGCAGCGTAGTTTCCAACAACTACTAAACGAGAGCCGGAAGATCGAAGCAATGGAGAGGAAACCTGGGGAACACCTTGGAGTGTAACACACCATCTCTCTACACCCCATACCCAATTTGTAGGCCTAATGCAGCGTAGTTTCCAACAACTACTAAACGAGAGCATGAAGATCGAAGCAATGGAGAGGAAACCTGGGGAACACCTTGGAGTGGAACACACCATCTCTCTACACCCCATACCCAATTTGTAGGCCTAATGCAGCGTAGTTTCCAACAACTACTAAACGAGAGCATGATGATCGAAGCATTGGCGAGGAAACCTGGGGAACACCTTGGAGTGGAACACACCATCTCTCTACAGTGGAACACACCATCTCTCTACACCCCATACCCAATTTGTAGGCCTAATGCAGCGTAGTTTCCAACAACTACTAAACGAGAGCCGGAAGATCGAAGCAATGGAGAGGAAACCTGGGGAACACCTTGGAGTGTAACACACCATCTCTCTACACCCCATACCCAATTTGTAGGCCTAATGCAGCGTAGTTTCCAACAACTACTAAACGAGAGCATGAAGATCGAAGCAATGGAGAGGAAACCTGGGGAACACCTTGGAGTGGAACACACCATCTCTCTACACCCCATACCCAATTTGTAGGCCTAATGCAGCGTAGTTTCCAACAACTACTAAACGAGAGCATGATGATCGAAGCATTGGCGAGGAAACCTGGGGAACACCTTGGAGTGGAACACACCATCTCTCTACAGTGGAACACACCATCTCTCTACACCCCATACCCAATTTGTAGGCCTAATGCAGCGTAGTTTCCAACAACTACTAAACGAGAGCCGGAAGATCGAAGCTCAGGAAAGGCAACCTGGGGAACACCTTGGAGAGGAACACACCATCTCTCTACACCCCATACCCAATTTGTAGGCCCAATGCAGCGTAGTTTCCAACAACTACTAAACGAGAGCCGGAAGATCGAAGCTCAGGAAAGGCAACCTGGGGAACACCTTGGAGTGTAACAAACCCTCTCTCTATACCACGGAAGGGCTGATTCTTAGGAAGGAAGGCTGTCGGAAAGAAGCAGGGCGCGTCCGAGGGTGATTATATTCTTATTAGGTATATACTCACCCTCGGACGCGCCCTGCTTCTTTATTTGTAATGAATGTTTATTTGCAATGTGGTTTTGACTTACTCTATTTTTTTGGTAAATAATGATTTTATTATTTTCATTGTTTTGCATCTTCTTGGCAATAATATAAAGAAGACGCGACAGGACAACACTCGGTGGATGCCATATCTGTGTTTAAAATTGAAAAAACCTTTCAGTTAACTACTTGCAGGAGAAAGTTATTGTAGCTGGTGGCCATTTTTAGTACTGTACCAGATTTTTGTTGCATGTGTTTGTTTTTAATGTTAAAATGTCTGCATTTGATATCTCTCCAGTATTTTCTTTTTTATAAGCAAAATACTTATTTTTATATTTTCTGATGTTGGTTCCAGGGGTACACGGGCAGCAGTGGTGTGGTCAGTGGAGGCCTAGTGGAAGGAGTGACCGCAGACAGGCATCGAAGGCCTAAAATAATAACACATGGCTGTAGGCAATTTTAAATTGGTTCCAGGGGTACACGGGCAGCAGTGGTGTGGTCAGTGGAGGCCTAGTGGAAGGAGTGACCGCAGACAGGCATCGAAGGCCTAAAATAATAACACATGGCTGTAGGCAATTTTAAATTGGTTCCAGGGGTACACGGGCAGCAGTGGTGTGGTCAGTGGAGGCCTAGTGGAAGGAGTGACCGCAGACAGGCATCGAAGGCCTAAAATAATAACACATGGCTGTAGGCAATTTTAAATTGGTTCCAGGGGTACACGGGCAGCAGTGGTGTGGTCAGTGGAGGCCTAGTGGAAGGAGTGACCGCAGACAGGCATCGAAGGCCTAAAATAATAACACATGGCTGTAGGCAATTTTAAATTGGTTCCAGGGGTACACGGGCAGCAGTGGTGTGGTCAGTGGAGGCCTAGTGGAAGGAGTGACCGCAGACAGGCATCGAAGGCCTAAAATAATAACACATGGCTGCAGGCAATTTTAAATTGGTTCCAGGGGTACACGGGCAGCAGTGGTGTGGTCAGTGGAGGCCTAGTGGAAGGAGTGACCGCAGACAGGCATCGAAGGCCTAAAATAATAACACATGGCTGTAGGCAATTTTAAATTGGTTCCAGGGGTACACGAGCAGCAGTGGTGTGGTCAGTGGAGGCCTAGTGGAAGGAGTGACCGCAGACAGGCATCGAAGGCCTAAAATAATAACACATGGCTGTAGGCAATTTTAAATTGGTTCCAGGGGTACACGGGCAGCAGTGGTGTGGTCAGTGGAGGCCTAGTGGAAGGAATGACCGCAGACAGGCATCGAAGGCCTAAAATAATAACACATGGCTGTAGGCAATTTTAAATTGGCTCCAGGGGTACACGGGCAGCAGTGGTGTGGTCAGTGGAGGCCTAGTGGAAGGAGGGACCGCAGACAGGCATCGAAGGCCTAAAATAATAACACATGGCTGTAGGCAATTTTAAATTGGTTCCAGGGGTACATGGGCAGCAGTGGTGTGGTCAGTGGAGGCCTAGTGGAAGGAGGGACCGCAGACAGGCATCGAAGGCCTAAAATAATAACACATGGCTGTAGGCAATTTTAAATTGGTTCCAGGGGTACACGGGCAGCAGTGGTGTGGTCAGTGGAGGCCTAATGGAAGGAGTGACCGCAGACAGGCATCGAAGGCCTAAAATAATAACACATGGCTGTAGGCAATTTTAAATTGGTTCCAGGGGTACACGGGCAGCAGTGGTGTGGTCAGTGGAGGCCTAGTGGAAAGAGTGACCGCAGACAGGCATCGAAGGCATAAAATAATAACACATGGCTGTAGGCAATTTTAAATTGGTTCCAGGAGTACACGGGCAGCAGTGGTGTGGTCAGTGGAGGCCTAGTGGAAGGAGTGACCGCAGACAGGCATCGAAGGCCTAAAATAATAACACATGGCTGTAGGCAATTTTAAATTGGTTCCAGGGGTACACGGGCAGCAGTGGTGTGGTCAGTGGAGGCCTAGTGGACGGAGGGACCGCAGACAGGCATCGAAGGCCTAAAATAATAACACATGGCTGTAGGCAATTTTAAATTGGTTCCAGGGGTACACGGGCAGCAGTGGTGTGGTCAGTGGAGGCCTAGTGGAAGGAGTGACCGCAGACAGGCATCGAAGGCCTAAAATAATAACACATGGCTGTAGGCAATTTTAAATTGGTTCCAGGGGTACACGGGCAGCAGTGGTGTGGTCAGTGGAGGCCTAGTGGAAGGAGTGACCGCAGACAGACATCGAAGGCCTAAAATAATAACACATGGCTGTAGGCAATTTTAAATTGGTTCCAGGGGTACACGGGCAGCAGTGGTGTGGTCAGTGGAGGCCTAGTGGAAGGAGTGACCGCAGACAGGCATCGAAGGCCTAAAATAATAACACATGGCTGTAGGCAATTTTAAATTGGTTCCAGTGGTACACGAGCAGCAGTGGTGTGGTCAGTGGAGGCCTAGTGGAAGGAGTGACCGCAGACAGGCATCGAAGGCCTAAAATAATAACACATGGCTGTAGGCAATTTTAAATTGGTTCCAGGGGTACACGGGCAGCAGTGGTGTGGTCAGTGGAGGCCTAGTGGAAGGAGGGACCGCAGACAGGCTTCGAAGCCCTAACATAATAAATTTGGCTGGCTGTAGGCAATTTTAAATTGGTTCCAGGGGTACTCGGGCAGCAGTGGTGTGGTCAGTGGAGGCCTAGTGGAAGGAGTGACCACAGACAGGCATCGAAGGCCTAACATAACAAAAATGTCAATACAATGGTATTGTCAGTGGCAGGCATTGAAGGATGTCAGCGCATAGACTAAACATTGGTGGAGCTGTGAGATAATTTTGCAAGTGGTAGAGCACTGTTTGAGCTGGGGGGGAACTGTCTTGTGGCCGGCGGTACAGGCCCAGGGCCCCTCATATTACAACGGTGTGTCTGACGTTGGGTGCGCACCACCACCGCCAGAGACACTTTATTGTACTAGGAGGGACCCAGTGGCAGTGCCGTCGACCAAAAGCGGGCTCACCCACCTCTTCAGACAAACTGCACTCTCACGGGTGCTGTCGCCAAGTGTCGATACCACGGCCCCGTGTGGGGAGTTTGGCCATTTAGTGAGGTGTAAACATGTCGTATGCTGGACAATCAGGTGCAGAAAATTACGAGATTGGAAAAGGCATTCAGAATAGTCCACAGGCAAGACCTTTTCATAGGAAAGCTAGGTGTCAGCCGGGCAAGGTGGGCCAAAAGATTTCGAAATCCAGTTGTGGTTCATTTTAATGAAGGTTAGATCATCTACATTTTGGGTAGCCAGACGAGTCCTTTTTTCTGTTAGTATTGAACCTGCAGCACTGAATACTCTTTCTGATAGGACACTAGCTGCCGGGCAAGCAAGCTCCTGCAATGCATATTCTGCCAATTCTGGCCAGGTGTCTAATTTTGATGCCCAGTAGTCAAATGGGAATGACGGTTGAGGGAGAACATCGATAAGGGATGAAAAATTGTTTGTAACCATACTGGACAAATGTTGTCTCCTGTCACTTTGAATTGATGCTGCAGTACCTGTCCTGTCTGCGGTCATAGCAAAATCACTCCACAACCTGGTCAGAAAACCCCTCTGGCCAACGCCACTTCTGATTTCTGCCCCTCTAACTCCTCTGGTCTGCTGGCCCCTGCAGCTCGTGTGAGAACGATCACGGGCGCTGTGTGCAGGGAATGCCAGAAGCAAACGGTCAACAAGAGTTGATTGTTTGGTTGCTAATATTAGTTCCAAGTTCTCATGTGGCATTATATTTTGCAATTTACCTTTATAGCGAGGATCAAGGAGGCAGGCCAACCAGTAATCGTCATCATTCATCATTTTAGTTATGCGTGTGTCCCTTTTAAGGATACGTAAGGCATAATCCGCCATGTGGGCCAAAGTTCCAGTTCTCAAATCTGCGGTTGTGCTTGGTTGAGGGGCAGTTTCAGGCAAATCCACGTCACTTGTGTCCCTCAAAAAACCAGAACCCGGCCTTGCCGCGCCACCAATTTCCAGTGGCCCCGGAAAAGCTTCCTCATTAAAAATATAATCATCCCCATCATCCTCCTCGTCCTCCTCCTCCTCTTCGCCCGCTACCTCGTCCTGTACACTGCCCTGGCCAGACAATGGCTGACTGTCATCAAGGCTTTCCTCTTCCTCAGCTGCAGACGCCTGATCCTTTATGTGCATCAAACTTTGCATCAGCAGACGCATTAGGGGGATGCTCATGCTTATTATGGCGTTGTCTGCACTAACCAGCCATGTGCATTCCTCAAAACACTGAAGGACTTGACACATGTCTTGAATCTTCGACCACTGCACACCTGACAACTCCATGTCTGCCATCCTACTGCCTGCCCCTGTATGTGTATCCTCCCACAAAAACATAACAGCCCGCCTTTGTTCACACAGTCTCTGAAGCATGTACAGTGTTGAGTTCCACCTTGTTGCAACATCTATGATTAGGCGATGCTGGGGAAGGTTCAAAGAACGCTGATAGGTCTGCATACGGCTGGAGTGTACGGGCGAACGGCGGATATGTGAGCAAAGTCCACGCACTTTGAGGAGCAGGTCGGATAACCCCGGATAACTTTTCAGGAAGCACTGCGCCACCAGGTTTAAGGTGTGAGCCAGGCAAGGAATGTGTTTCAGTTGGGAAAGGGAGATGGCAGCCATGAAATTCCTTCCGTTATCACTCACTACCTTGCCTGCTTCAAGATCTACAGTGCCCAGCCACGACTGCGTTTCTTTCTGCAAGAACTCGGACAGAACTTCCGCGGTGTGTCTGTTGTCGCCCAAACACTTCATAGCCAATACAGCCTGCTGACGTTTGCCAGTAGCTGCCCCATAATGGGAGACCTGGTGTGCAACAGTGGCAGCTGCGGATGGAGTGGTTGTGCGACTGCGGTCTGTGGACGAGCTCTCGCTTCTGCAGGAGGACGAAGAGGAGGAGGAGGGGGTGCGAACGGCTACAGCCAATTCTTTCCTAGACCGTGGGCTAGGCAGAACTGTCTCAAACTTGCTGTCCCCTGTGGACCCTGCATCCACCACATTTACCCAGTGTGCCGTGATGGACACGTAACGTCCCTGGCCATGCCTACTGGTCCATGCATCTGTTGTCAGGTGCACCTTTGTGCTCACAGATTGCCTGAGTGCATGGACGATGCGCTCTTTAACATGCTGGTGGAGGGCTGGGATGGCTTTTCTGGAAAAAAAGTGTCGACTGGGTAGCTTGTAGCGTGGTACAGCGTAGTCCATCAGGGCTTTGAAAGCTTCGCTTTCAACTAACCGGTAGGGCATCATCTCTAACGAGATTAATCTAGCTATGTGTGCTTTCAAACCCTGTGTACGCGGATGCGAGGCTAAGTACTTCCTTTTTCTAACCATAGTCTCATGTAGGGTGAGCTGGACTGGAATGCTGGAGATCGTGGAACTAGCGGGGGTGCCGGTGGACATGGCAGACTGAGAGACGGTGGGAGATGGTATTGTTGCCGCCGGTGCCCTAGATGCAGTGTTTCCTACTACGAAACTGGTGATTCCCTGACCCTGACTGCTTTGGCCTGGCAAAGAAACCTGCACAGATACTGCAGGTGGTGCGGAAAATGGTGGCCCTACACTGCCGGAAGGGATGTTGCGTTGCTGACTAGCTTCATTGGCCGAGGGTGCTACAACCTTAAGGGACGTTTGGTAGTTAGTCCAGGCTTGCAAATGCATGGTGGTTAAATGTCTATGCATGCAACTTGTATTGAGACTTTTCAGATTCTGTCCTCTGCTTAAGGTAGTTGAACATTTTTGACAGATGACTTTGCGCTGATCAATTGGATGTTGTTTAAAAAAATGCCAGACTGCACTCTTTCTAGCATCGGATACCTTTTCAGGCATTGCAGACTGAGCTTTAACCGGATGGCCACGCTGTCCTCCAACAGGTTTTGGCTTTGCCACGCGTTTTGGGCAAGATACGGGCCCGGCAGATGGAACCTGTTGCGATGTTGATGCCTGCTGCGGCCCCTCCTCCTCCGCTTCAGAACTGCTGCCGCCTGCACCCTGTTCCCCCAATGGCTGCCAATCGGGGTCAAGAACTGGGTCATCTATTACCTCTTCTTGTAGCTCGTGTGCAACTTCGTCTGTGTCACCGTGTCGGTCAGTGGTATAGTGTTCGTGATGGGGCAACATAGTCTCATCAGGGTCTGATTCTTGATCAGCACCCTGCGAGGGCAATGTTGTGGTCTGAGTCAAAGGACCAGCATAGTAGTCTGGCTGTGGCTGTGCATCAGTGCACTCCATGTCAGATTCAACTTGTAATGGGCATGGACTGTTAACTGCTTCACTTTCTAAGCCAGGGACGGTACGTGTAAAGAGCTCCATGGAGTAACCCGTTGTGTCGCCTGCTGCATTCTTCTCTGTTGTTGTTTTTGCTGAAGAGGACAAGGAAGCGACTTGTCCCTGACCGTGAACATCCACTAACGACGCGCTGCTTTGACATTTACCAGTTTCACGAGAGGAGGCAAAAGAGCTAGAGGCTGAGTCAGCAAGATAAGCCAAAACTTGCTCTTGCTGCTCCGGCTTTAAAAGCGGTTTTCCTACTCCCAGAAAAGGGAGCGTTCGAGGCCTTGTGTAGCCTGACGACGAACCTGGCTCCACAGCTCCAGACTTAGGTGCAATATTTTTTTTCCCACGACCAGCTGATGCTCCACCACTACCACCACCCTCATTACCAGCTGACAATGAACGCCCCCGGCCACGACCTCTTCCACCATACTTCCTCATTGTTTTAAAAACGTAAACAAACTAACGGTATTTGTTGCTGTCACACAAATTACACGGTGAGCTATAACTTCAGTATGATTTAGCTACCCCTTTACAGGTGAGTGAGACCACAACGAAAATCAGGCACAATGTTACACACTCTGTTGTTGGTGGCAACAAATGAGAGAGATGCCACACACGCAGGACTGTCACTGAAGCACAAATGTAAATATTAATCTCCCACTGATTTGATTTTTTTTTCTTTTTTAAGGGAGACTTTAGGAAAAAAAAATAATAGAATAAAATGATTTTTTTCAGGAAGAATTTAGAAACCAAATAAAATAAAATGATTTTTTCAGGGAGAATTTAGAAAACAAATAAAACAAAAAAAGCCTTTCTATGGCCCACTGAGTGAGAGATGACGCACACAGGAGTCAGGAGTGGCACACAAGCCCAGAGGCCAATATTTATCTCCCACTGATTGATGTAGTGATTTTTTCAGGTAGATTTTGGAACCCAAATCAAGCTAAAAAAAATAATAGGCTTTCTATGGCCCACAATTGGAGAGAGAGAGAGAGATGGCACACCCAGGAGTCAAGACAGGCACACAAGCAGAAAGGGCAATATTAATCTCCCACTGATTTGTTTTTTTTTTTTTTTTTCAGGGAGACTTTAGGAAAAAAAAATAGAATAAAATGATTTTTTCAGGAAGAATTTAGAAACCAAATAAAATAAAATGATTTTTTCAGGGAGAATTTAGAAAACAAATAAAACAAAAAAAGGCTTTCTATGGCCCACTGAGTGAGAGATGACGCACACAGGAGTCAGGAGTGGCACACAAGCCCAGAGGCCAATATTTATCTCCCACTGATTGATGTAGTGATTTTTTCAGGTAGATTTTGGAACCCAAATCAAGCTAAAAAAATAATAGGCTTTCTATGGCCCACAATTGGAGAGAGAGAGAGAGATGGCACACCCAGGAGTCAAGACTGGCACACAAGCAGAAAGGGCAATATTAATCTCCCACTGATTTGTTTTTTTTTTGTTTTTTTTAGGGAGACTTTAGGCAAAAAAAATAATAGAATAAAATGATTTTTTCAGGAAGAATTTAGAAACCAAATAAAATAAAATGATTTTTTCAGGGAGAATTTAGAAAACAAATAAAACAAAAAAAGGCTTTCTATGGCCCACTGAGTGAGAGATGACGCACACAGGAGTCAGGAGTGGCACACAAGCCCAGAGGCCAATATTTATCTCCCACTGATTGATGTAGTGATTTTTTCAGGTAGATTTTGGAACCCAAATCAAGCTAAAAAAAATAATAGGCTTTCTATGGCCCACAATTGGAGAGAGAGAGATGGCACACCCAGGAGTCAAGACTGGCACACAAGCAGAAAGGGCAATATTAATCTCCCACTGATTTTTTTTTTTCAAGGAGACTTTAGGAAAAAAAAATAGAATAAAATGATTTTTTCAGGAAGAATTTAGAAACCAAATAAAATAAAATGATTTTTTCAGGGAGAATTTAGAAAACAAATAAAACAAAAAAAGTTTTTCTATGGCCCACTGAGTGAGAGATGACGCACACAGGAGTCAGGAGTGGCACACAAGCCCAGAGGCCAATATTTATCTCCCACTGATTGATGTAGTGATTTTTTCAGGTAGATTTTGGAACCCAAATCAAGCTAAAAAAATAATAGGCTTTCTATGGCCCACAATTGGAGAGAGAGAGAGAGATGGCACACCCAGGAGTCAAGACTGGCACACAAGCAGAAAGGGCAATATTAATCTCCCACTGATTTGTTTTGTTTTTTGTTTTTTTCAGGGAGACTTTAGGAAAAAAAAATAATAGAATAAAATGATTTTTTCAGGAAGAATTTAGAAACCAAATAAAATAAAATGATTTTTTCAGGGAGAATTTAGAAAACAAATAAAACAAAAAAAGGCTTTCTATGGCCCACTGAGTGAGAGAGGACGCACACAGGAGTCAGGAGTGGCACACAAGCCCAGAGGCCAATATTTATCTCCCACTGATTGATGTAGTGATTTTTTCAGGTAGATTTTGGAACCCAAATCAAGCTAAAAAAATAATAGGCTTTCTATGGCCCACAATTGGAGAGAGAGAGAGAGATGGCACACCCAGGAGTCAAGACTGGCACACAAGCAGAAAGGGCAATATTAATCTCCCACTGATTTGTTTTTTTTTTTTGTTTTTTTTCAGGGAGACTTTAGGAAAAAAAAATAGAATAAAATGATTTTTTCAGGAAGAATTTAGAAACCAAAGAAAATAAAATGTTTTTTTCAGGGAGAATTTAGAAAACAAATAAAACAAAAAAAGGCTTTCTATGGCCCACTGAGTGAGAGATGACGCACACAGGAGTCAGGAGTGGCACACAAGCCCAGAGGCCAATATTTATCTCCCACTGATTGATGTAGTGATTTTTTCAGGTAGATTTTGGAACCCAAATCAAGCTAAAAAAAATAATAGGCTTTCTATGGCCCACAATTGGAGAGAGAGAGAGAGAGATGGCACACCCAGGAGTCAAGACTGGCACACAAGCAGAAAGGGCAATATTAATCTCCCACTGATTTGTTTTTTTGTTGTTTTTTTTCAGGGAGACTTTAGGAAAAAAAAATAATAGAATAAAATGATTTTTTCAGGAAGAATTTAGAAACCAAACAAAATAAAATGATTTTTTCAGGGAGAATTTAGAAAACAAATAAAACAAAAAAAGGCTTTCTATGGCCCACTGAGTGAGAGATGACGCACACAGGAGTCAGGAGTGGCACACAAGCCCAGAGGCCAATATTAATCTCCCACTTTTTTTTTTTTTTCCAGGGAAAATTTATAAACCCAATAAAAAAAAAATAAATAAATAGGCTTTCTATGGCCCACTATCTGAGAGAGAGAGATGGCACGCTTAGGACTGGCACACAAGCCCAAAGGCCAATATTAATCTCCCACTGATTGATTTATTGATTTTTTCAGGTAGAATTTAGAACCCAAATAAAGCAAAAAAATAAAAAATGGGCTTTCTATGGCCCACTGAGTGAGTGATGATGCACACAGGAGTCAGGAGTGGCACACAAGCCCTGAGGCCAATATTTTTCTCCCACTGATTGATGTAGTGATTTTTTCAGGTACATTTTAGAACCCAAATCAAGCAAAAAAATAAATAGGCTTTCTATGGCCCACTATTTGTGAGAGAGATGGCACGCTCAGGACTGGCACACAATCCCAGAGGCCAATATTAATCTCCCACTTTTTTTTTTTTGGTTCCAGGGAAAATTTATAAACCCAATAAAAAACAAAATAGGCTTTCTATGGCCCACTATCTGAGAGAGAGAGATGGCACGCTTAGGACTGGCACACAATCCCAGAGGCCAATATTAATCTCCCACTTTTTTTTTTTTGGTTCCAGGGAAAATTTATAAACCCAATAAAAAAAAAATAAATAAATAGGCTTTCTATGGCCCACTATCTGAGAGAGAGAGATGGCACGCTTAGGACTGGCACACAAGCCCAAAGGCCAATATTAATCTCCCACTGATTGATTTATTGATTTTTTCAGGTAGAATTTAGAACCCAAATAAAGCAAAAAAATAAAAAATGGGCTTTCTATGGCCCACTGAGTGAGTGATGATGCACACAGGAGTCAGGAGTGGCACACAAGCCCAAAGGCCAATATTTTTCTCCCACTGATTGATGTAGTGATTTTTTCAGGTAGATTTTAGAACCAAAATCAAGCAAAAAGATAAATAGGCTTTCTATGGCCCACTGAGTGAGTGATGATGCACACACGAGTCAAGAGTGGCACACAAGCCCTGAGGCCAATATTTTTCTCCCACTGATTGATGTAGTGATTTTTTCAGGTAGATTTTATAACCCAAATCAAGCAAAAAAATAAATAGGCTTTCTATGGCCCACTGAGTGAGAGATGACACAGACAGGGATGGCACTCTAGCAGAAATGTCAATCTTAATCTCCCACAAAAAAAAAAACAAAACAGGGAGTGTCCTTCAATTACTATCTCCCTGCAGTAATCTCAGCCAGGTATGGCAGGCAGCAATAAGGAGTGGACTGATGCACAAATTAAATAAAAAGTGTGTACAAACAAAAAAGATAGCTGTGCAGAAAGGAAGGAACAAGAGGATTTGTGCTTTGAAAAAAGCAGTTGGTTTGCACAGCGGCGTACACACAGCAATGCAGCTATCAGGGAGCCTTCTAGGGCAGCCCAATGAGCTACAGCGCTGAGGGGGAAAAAAAAAAAAAAGTAGCTTCCACTGTCCCTGCACACCGAAGGTGGTGTTGGGCAGTGGAAATCGCTACAGCACAAGCGATTTGGTGGTTAATGGACCCTGCCTCACGCTATCCCTGCTTCTGACGAAGCGGCAGCAACCTCTCCCTAAGCTCAGATCAGCAGCAGTAACATGGCGGTCGGCGGGAACTCCCCTTTATAGCCCCTGTGACGCCGCAGACAGCAAGCCAATCACTGCAATGCCCTTCTCTAAGATGGTGGGGACCAGGACCTATGTCATCACGCTGCCCACACTCTGCGTTTACCTTCATTGGCTGAGAAATGGCGCTTTTCGCGTCATTGAAACGCGACTTTGGCGCGAAAGTCGCGTACCGCATGGCCGACCCCGCACAGGGGTCGGATCGGGTTTCATGAAACCCGACTTTGCCAAAAGTCGGCGACTTTTGAAAATGAACGACCCATTTCGCTCAACCCTAGTGGTCAATTTAAGGAGCGCTATGGCTATAGAGCACACTGTAATAGATTAGTGGTAAACAAACTGTTTATTGAACCACTAGGCATTTCGGCAGCGGACTGCAACCTTCCTCAGGTAAATTTACGCGTAGTGGTTCAATAAAAGGTTTGTTTACCACTAATCTATTGCAGTGGGCTCTATAGCCATAGCACTCCTTAAATTGACCAAATTTTTTCCAAAAAAAGAAAAAAAGTTTATATTCCCCTTGAGGGATTATGGCTGGAGCAGCTTGGGGCTTAGAGCTCATCTCCAGGCAACAGTACCTGAAGTGAAGTCACATCCTGTGAAGTTGCATCACGTGACTGGATCGTGGCCCATGTGACCAGACCAGGAAGCACAGCACAGGAGCAGTCTCAGAGCAACAGAGCAAGATTGCAGGGAGAGGTCCGCTACTGGAGTTGTGCAGGGGTGCACAACCCATCCAGGTGAGAGGCTAATCCCCCACCTTCCACTGCAACATCCCAATCAAACCACCTGGTGCTTCTCATGCTGTGCTCTTCCATGTTTATTGTCTTAAATAAGGTTTGTTGAGATACTGCAACGCAGCCAATCAACAAGCTTTCAGTCTGTGACACTTTCTTAGCCATCAGAGCCATGTATAAATTCCAGATCCTGAGTGCTGCCGCCATTTTGCTCTGATTAATATAGGGACAGGATGCCAACTGGTGTCAGGGATGGAATTAGCCTGCACACTCTGCAAAAAAACTTTTTGGGCTATGCATGTGTCTCAGTGGCAGTACTATGCCAAAAAGTGGCTGTGTGTACTCTGCAACCATATCTGTGAGAGTACTGTGCCAAAAACCAACTGTTTGTACTCTGCACCCATATCTGTGAAAGTACTCTGCAAAAATGCCACTGTGTGTACTCTTCCCTCCTGCCTGTTGGAGTACTGTGTCTATAAGCTCCTGTGTGTACTGTGTGTATTAGGTTCTTTAGAAGGATGTAGATCTGAGGATTTATTCTGATGGAATATAAGCTGAACTGGATGGACAAATGTCTTTTTTCGGCCTTGCTAACTATGTTACTATGTTACCATCGCATTTGGTAGTATTGTACCTCTATGCCTCTGTGTGTACTCTGCACCCCTGCCTGTGGCAATACTGTTCCAAATAGCTTTTGTATACTGTGCTGTCTAAACAATTAGTGTGCCTAAAATCTTTTTTTACTTTGCAGCCGCCATTTTTCGAGTAGTGTGCATAAAAAATAATTCTACTCTGCCACTCCATCTGTGCTATTTGTGGGCCTAAGAAATAATTTTACTCTAGCACTGTTTGTACGAGTAGTGTGCCTAAAAATAAGTCAACTTTGCTGCACTGTCTGGCTCATTTGTGATCTAAAAATAATTTTACTCTGCAGTCGTCTTTTTCCGAATATTGTGTCTAAAAAATATTTCTTCTCTGCAGCTGTCTTTTTGTGAGTATTGTGCCTAAACATAATTCTACTCTGCAGCCTTTGTTTTGTGATGGTGTGCCTAAAAAATAATTCTACTCTGAAATTTTGTATGTGCCGTTGTGGGCTTAAAAAATATTATTACTCTACAGCTGTACCTCTATGAATAGTGTGCCAAAAGTTAATTCTGCTCTGGAGCTGTCTTTTGTGAGTAGTTTGCTTTCCGCTCTGTCTGTGTCATTGGTTGTCATAAAAAATAATTCTACTCTACCACTGTGTCTGTGCAAGAAGTGTGCCTAAAAAATCATTCTACTCTGTAGCCATCTTTATTCTACTCTGCTGGTCTGCCTGTGCCATTTGTGGGCCTCAAATTTAATGTTACTCTGCAGCCATCTTTTTGAATGAAGTAGGTAAAAAATAATTCTACTCTGTCTATGCTATTTATAGGCCTAAAAATATTTTAATTCTACTGCTGTGTATGTATGAGTGGTGTGCCAAACAATTAATTCTACTCTGCAGCCAGCCATCTCTATTTTACTCTGTCTAAGCAATTTGTAGGCATAAAAAAATAATTTTACTTTGCAGCCGTCACAAGTATTGTGTCTGAAAAAAACCCCAGGGGTTTTCTATCAAGCCAGGTACCCGGCTTAGTTGGTCTCTGGTACAAACTATGCACCAAACGATCCCCAATAGAGCGACCCTTCCTGTATGTTATACTGGGTTTGGATGACACGAACTTACTCAGATTGGGGTCCACTTTAAGGTTCCCCCAATGTTTTTTAATGACATGATATACCCTATCAGACTGAGCATCAAAGGTACCGATCAACCTCACATTCTGTTCATCCGTATTCTTCCGTGTTACATTTGTCCTCAGAAGCAATTGTCTATCAGCCTCACAGGCCTCCCTCAGAGGTCTGTCCAGAACACTGCACGGATACCCCCTCGACCTAAACCTTACAGCGGAACCCAATTTGAGTAAGTTCGTGTCATCCAAACCCAGTATAACATACAGGAAGGGTCGCTCTATTGGGGATCGTTTGGTGCATAGTTTGTACCAGAGACCAACTAAGCCGGGGACCTGGATTTCTTCCGTTGTGGGAATTGTTCCAGATGTGCTGAAATGATGCAGAGTAAAACCTTTTGCAGTGCGGCTAATGGCAAAACCTTCTCAATCAGGGACTTTGGGAACTGTAGATCAACGGGCTTGGTATATAAGGCCACATGTACCTGCCCTATGGACTATGTCAGAAAAACAAAGAGAGAAGTAAGAACAAGGGTTGGGGAACATGTGGGTGACATTAAAAATAAAAGGGACACCCCTGTTGCCCGACATATTAATGAGGTCCATGGTGGCCGTATTAGTGATATCACATTTATGATGATTGAGATGGTCAGACCTAACACTAGATGAGGGGATTTTGATATAAAAAAATCCTTAGACGAGAGACAGAGTGGACGTTTAGATTACAATCCCTCTCCCCGAAAGGACTGAACGAATCCTTGTCCTATGCTTGCTTTATTTGAAGGTTTTTTTTTTTTTGGTACGATTAGTGGGATATTGGCTTGTAAGAATGGCTCTGTCCATTTTTGGGATGACTCTATGAAGCACCATGTTAATATATGTTTCTACATGATCCACATTGCGGGTTAATTTATTTTATATAGCTAGTTATAGCCTTTTTATCATTGCTATGTATATTGTTTAAATTATGGACCTGCGTTCCTTTCATTTATACCCCCTTTTTTTTACATCTAAATATGGTGGTGTATCTTTGTGCCATTGATTAAATTTGTTACATTGCCTATATAGGGAGAGTCTCTTGTTAGCATTTTATTTAATATATTGGGGTATTTATATATATATATATATATATATATATATATATATTACACCTGAAAAAATACCTTATACTAATCTATATAATAAAAGAATATTTTTGAGCCCCCTATTTTCTTTATGGCCATTATGGTGTTAGAACCATGTTCACACATGTATGTGCCTGGTCAGTATACCTAGCCGGACATTTGGTTTGATTTGTGTTCGCTCCACGGTGTGGGATGCACTCTCTGATGCCTGGCATTTAGATTACAGAATGGGGAAGTGATGTGTGCGTTCCACATACTGGAGCGCACACACTCCCCCTGGTAGCCGGAAACTACGCCATGCTTTGCTGCCTGAAATGCACGCCGACGAGCAAGCATGACAGTGGAACGCAGGTACTTCTGAACCCGGTAAATTTACCTGCCCCAATGTGCGTGGAGTGTGCGATAGTAGCAGTAATCAGGGTGGTTATTTAAGTCCACCTGTTATGACCGCTGAGACGGGTCATTTTTCTATTGTGTTCATCTGGACCCGGTCAGCATCTATGGCATCTATTTACCTCCTGATGAACCGCAGATTGCGGTGAAACGCGTTGGGGTATATCCGGATCAGATAAGTTTGACTCCCTAGTATAATTTGATTCTTTCCACTGTGATATTTGTCAATGCGACATTGTCTCAGCAGATCGCTCTGTGATGCCCACAGGTGTAGCAGTATCAAAGCCTAGAAGGACATTTACATTATATGTACTATTATTGTGGGAATTTACCTGATATGTACCGTTATTGTGAAAAGTGCGTTTTTTGTTTTTTGTTTTTTTGGGGGGGTTTTTTGGAGCAATATCCATGGCTGATCACGGTTATTTTTGTTGCTTAATTTTGCTATACAATATCCCTGCTGAATTTGGTCTATTAAATGTATATATCTAAAAAGACTCTCTTCATCCCTATTCTATCTGCATATTGTTTTCCAACCTTGTGGCTTAGGGTTGTGATAGGGTAGTTAGGGTTAGAATACGGTGAGTGGGAGTGCCAAATCGCTCTTTAGGGTGCCAACCCCAACAGATAGGTAGGTTATCAGCTAGGCCAATTGCAGGGACTTTGTAGGCAAATTTTTGGTAATTTATTTGTGGTATCTAGCCTGTTATGTTACACTGGGTAGGTGATTTTTTAATTATTTATGAATAAAATTCAGTTTTATAGGAGTTTATGTTCATAAAATGTAATTTGATTCCTTAATATATCTATTTCTTGTTTATGATTTGTCAGGCTCTGTGTTTGTAGCCAGTACTGATCAGCAGCAAGCAGGCCTTTCTGGGACTGCCACTTTTCTCATACTGAGCATGCCCACGGGACGACCTCTCATTGGACGTCGGGGATCACATGTTCAGGTCCTGTTGCAGTTCCTATTGGACCATCTGGAAGGTCCCGGTATGCTACTGCTATAAAAGAAGACACAAAAGAGAATAGTAAAACCAAAAACACTCAGTTTGAAAAAATGTTGCAGTAATCCGCAAGTGCTAGTAAAAGATGTAAAAAACAGGGTATTTGGTTGATACGTTTTTTGCAAAAAATGTATACTAAGCTGCTCTACCAATCTTCACGGTATACCCTTATCAGAGCAGTCCTAACTAATGTATGCAATCCCTATCTGATGTATTTAAAAACCTGATCATCTGTATATAACCTGTGTGAACAGGGTTCAGAGAGGAAAAATCCATGTGTGCATACAGGGTAGAACAGCTATTGTGCAGATAGCCCAAGAGGAGTGGTGGAACTCCCCAGTCTTGTAGACACAAGAGAACAATTATGGAAACAGGAACACATGGGCTACTTGCACAGTGAACAAGTCTGTATGATCATGTTCACACACCACCAAGAAACCTGAAGACACAAAAGAGAATAGTAAAACCAAAAACACTCAGTTTGAAAAAATGTTGCAGTAATCCGCAAGTGCTAGTAAAAGATGTAAAAAACAGGGTATTTGGTTGATACGTTTTTTGCAAAAAATGTATACTAAGCTGCTCTACCAATCTTCACGGTATACCCTTATCAGAGCAGTCCTAACTAATGTATGCAATCCCTATCTGATGTATTTAAAAACCTGATCATCTGTATATAACCTGTGTGAACAGGGTTCAGAGAGGAAAAATCCATGTGTGCATACAGGGTAGAACAGCTATTGTGCAGATAGCCCAAGAGGAGTGGTGGAACTCCCCAGTCTTGTAGACACAAGAGAACAATTATGGAAACAGGAACACATGGGCTACTTGCACAGTGAACAAGTCTGTATGATCATGTTCACACACCACCAAGAAACCTGAAGACACAAAAGAGAATAGTAAAACCAAAAACACTCAGTTTGAAAAAATGTTGCAGTAATCCGCAAGTGCTAGTAAAAGATGTAAAAAACAGGGTATTTGGTTGATACGTTTTTTGCAAAAAATGTATACTAAGCTGCTCTACCAATCTTCACGGTATACCCTTATCAGAGCAGTCCTAACTAATGTATGCAATCCCTATCTGATGTATTTAAAAACCTGATCATCTGTATATAACCTGTGTGAACAGGGTTCAGAGAGGAAAAATCCATGTGTGCATACAGGGTAGAACAGCTATTGTGCAGATAGCCCAAGAGGAGTGGTGGAACTCCCCAGTCTTGTAGACACAAGAGAACAATTATGGAAACAGGAACACATGGGCTACTTGCACAGTGAACAAGTCTGTATGATCATGTTCACACACCACCAAGAAACCTGAAGACACAAAAGAGAATAGTAAAACCAAAAACACTCAGTTTGAAAAAATGTTGCAGTAATCCGCAAGTGCTAGTAAAAGATGTAAAAAACAGGGTATTTGGTTGATACGTTTTTTGCAAAAAATGTATACTAAGCTGCTCTACCAATCTTCACGGTATACCCTTATCAGAGCAGTCCTAACTAATGTATGCAATCCCTATCTGATGTATTTAAAAACCTGATCATCTGTATATAACCTGTGTGAACAGGGTTCAGAGAGGAAAAATCCATGTGTGCATACAGGGTAGAACAGCTATTGTGCAGATAGCCCAAGAGGAGTGGTGGAACTCCCCAGTCTTGTAGACACAAGAGAACAATTATGGAAACAGGAACACATGGGCTACTTGCACAGTGAACAAGTCTGTATGATCATGTTCACACACCACCAAGAAACCTGAAGACACAAAAGAGAATAGTAAAACCAAAAACACTCAGTTTAAAAAAATGTTGCAGTAATCCGCAAGTGCTAGTAAAAGATGTAAAAAACAGGGTATTTGGTTGATACGTTTTTTGCAAAAAATGTATACTAAGCTGCTCTACCAATCTTCACGGTATACCCTTATCAGAGCAGTCCTAACTAATGTATGCAATCCCTATCTGATGTATTTAAAAACCTGATCATCTGTATATAACCTGTGTGAACAGGGTTCAGAGAGGAAAAATCCATGTGTGCATACAGGGTAGAACAGCTATTGTGCAGATAGCCCAAGAGGAGTGGTGGAACTCCCCAGTCTTGTAGACACAAGAGAACAATTATGGAAACAGGAACACATGGGCTACTTGCACAGTGAACAAGTCTGTATGATCATGTTCACACACCACCAAGAAACCTGAAGACACAAAAGAGAATAGTAAAACCAAAAACACTCAGTTTGAAAAAATGTTGCAGTAATCCGCAAGTGCTAGTAAAAGATGTAAAAAACAGGGTATTTGGTTGATACGTTTTTTGCAAAAAATGTATACTAAGCTGCTCTACCAATCTTCACGGTATACCCTTATCAGAGCAGTCCTAACTAATGTATGCAATCCCTATCTGATGTATTTAAAAACCTGATCATCTGTATATAACCTGTGTGAACAGGGTTCAGAGAGGAAAAACAGGGTGGCACATGTTAAGGAGCTTAAACTCCTAAACCCTTCATCCAATTTTAATGTGGATACCCTCAAATGAAAGCTGAAAGTCTGAACTTCAACTGCATCTGAATTGTTTTCTTTAAAATTCATTGCGGTAATGTTTATAACCAAAATTAGAAAAATGTTGTCTCTGTCCAAATATATATGGACCTAACTGTATTTTTGAGATCCCCAGACTGAAGGCAAACTACTCCCTGGGTCTCGAGTCATTCTAACACGCATGTGAAGGGAGATATATAAAACAGCAATTAGCAGCTAGGTAGCAAAATTGTGTTTAGTCTCTAGGAGTAGCAGGTGCCTGATTGAATCTAATGGCACCAGAACCGCTGCCCTAGATCCACCCTAAAAGGAGTTTTGATCTTTCATAGGTTTTGGGAGATTTATATCCAAAACTCTAGGGAAGGAGATTTAGGTTCAGCTCAAAGGGCAGGAGGGGAGTGTCCCAGAGGGTTAAATACTTGTATGCAGCATTTCCTATTGCTTTTTCTCTGGGAGATACTGAGGACATCGTGTGAGGACACGTCACACATGGAGGGGAATGCAAGCCTCCCATGTGGCAGGCCCTCCCCAGCAAGCCAGGCCTTTCATCTAACTACCTTAGGTCCTACCACAAGAGTATTTGCATATCTGACCATTATATATGTATAACCATTGTGTATATATAGTCTATTGTCTAGTGCACCCTTAAGGCAATTAAATATATAATTTAACCTTGGGCTGCTCTTTTATCTCAATCCACGAATCCACATATCCGTTTCTTGGCCTAATCTCACATGCTACTGGGAGCTGGTCCCTGGCCTGATATAACCCTGTTAACGAACCAGGCGTATATCGAATGAGAAACTAGTGGCAGTCCTACTGGGCTGATAAGGTCCTGTTTCACTGGTGCTAATGAAAGGGGCCTCTCAGCCTGTCAGGGCTGTGGGCGAGTGTGGTGCCAAATCAGTGACTGCATGGGCCATCCATCTTGTCTCACTTCCGATGCCACCCTGGGCTCATGTGGACAGGGGATGTCTGTGTAAAACTGTGCCAAGCTGACCTTATGTGTCCCTAGAGGGTGTGGAATGTCACATTAGTACAAGTGGGGAGACTTTACCATGTGATCCTGTTGACATAATATTGACATCATGCGGGTGCTGAGGTATGGCTCCTTAACGTTTTCTTCACACATGCGCCTGTGTGTAATCACTAGGGTTGAGCGACCTTCACTTTTATAGGATCGGGTTGGGTTTCACGAAACCCGACTTTTGGAAAAGTCGGGTCGAGTGAAATCGGCCGATCCTATAAAAAAGTCGGGGTCGGGGTCGGCCGAAACTCGAAACCCAATGCAGTGCATTGGGTTTCCATGGTTCCCAGGGTCTGAAGGAGAGGAAACTCTCCTTCAGGCCCTGGGATCCATATTTAAGTGTAAAATATAGAATTAAAATAAAAAATATTGCAATACTTACCCTCTGACGCGCCCTGGTACTAACCGGCAGCCTTCCTCCTTCGAATCCGCGCTTCTAGGACCTTGCCGTGACGTCGTGGCTTGTGATTGGCCGCGCGGCCGCCCATGTGACCGCTCGCGTGGCCAATCACAAGCCGCGACGTCACCCGCGACGTCACCGAAGGTCCTGGAAGGGCTGATTCTTAGGAAGGAAGGCTGTCGGAAGGAAGCAGGGCGCTTCCGAGGGTGAGTATATTCCTATTAGGTATATACTCACCCTCGGAAGCGCCCTGCTTCCTTCCGCCAGCCTTCCTTCCTAAGAATCAGCCCTTCCAGGACCTTCGGTGACGTCACGGGTGACGTCGCGGCTTGTGTTTGGCCGCGCGAGCGGTCACATGGGCGGCCGCGCGGCCAATCACAAGCCGCGACGTCACCGCGACGTCACGGCAAGGTCCTAGAAGTGCGGATTCGAAGGAGGAAGGCTGCCGGTTAGTACCAGGGCGCGTCAGAGTGTAAGTATTGCAATATTTTTTATTTTAATTCTATATTTTACACTTTAATCTGAATTCCGACACCAATTCCCGATATCTTAAACATATCGGGAATCGGGATCGGAATTCCGATTCCAGATTCAAAAGATCGCCGACTTCATGGCCGACCCCCCACTGGGGTCGGGTCGGGTTTCGTGAAACCCGACCTTGCCAAAAGTCGGCGACTTTTGAACAATTTCGACCCGTTTCGCTCAACCCTAGTAATCACACCACCAGCCATGCTAAACATGCATTCTGACATTCCACTTTCCACAGAGCAGGCCAGCACTGCCAAGGCAAAAAAGGGCATGCACAGGCCATGTGTACAATTTGGAGACCCAGAAGTTAAATGGGTCAACCTATTACTTAATATGTGGAGACATGTGAACACATACTTTACTACCATTTTGTTGAAGTTGTCATGCTCATGAATTTGATTTCTTGAGCTTGTGTTTTGTGGTCAGCTTCTCTTTCTGCTGAGCCACAGGAAATACATCTTTTCTTTGGGTGTTTAGTTTGTGTTTAATGTCTGCGGTCTGTCTGATTTAACACAGGTGTTTTCAATTGGCTACCTATCACCTTTTTGGTGCAGCATTTTATTTTGTCCCCCAAGGGGCATTTCCTGCTGGTGATAGATTCATTTAGCTGTTCTGACCTTGTATTGATGTTTGAAACCAGTCTGTGAGCTTTGACCTAAGGATTTTCAACTTGTTGTTTCTTCTTATTACTTTACACTCCTTTTGTAGTTAATTCATACTCTGCTCTGCACCAGAACCTTATGGACTTTTTGCAGAGTGTAACTTAGCGGGTGCCCCATTGTCCCAGGATAGACTTTTTGATCCAGAATAGTGGCTTTTACATTTACAAAATTATTTGCCTTTAATTATCTCTCTTCCATGCAATATTAGGGACATGTTGAGGTCTCGTACAGTAATATACAGCATGAGGCTGGAATCAGAGGAGTAAGCAAGATCAATAGAGCGTGGAAGACGTAATGACTTCACGGAGGATCTTTTAAAATTTTGTCTTACTCACAACTTCCACCAGCTCAGAGATACTGTGATGGAAGCTCCTGTGACTCCTCATATTTTAACATTTTACTGGGCTGGTGGGAGCAAAACACAGTGTTTGGGGATGACCACATGTAGAAGCATCCATATATTGAATTACGGTACAGATATGGGATATACAGTGGGGCAAAAAAGTATTTAGTCAGTCAGCAATAGTGCAAGTTCCACCACTTAAAAAGATGAGAGGCGTCTGTAATTTACATCATTGGTAGACCTCAACTATGGGAGACAAACTGAGAAAAAAAAATCCAGAAAATCACATTGTCTGTTTTTTTAACAATTTATTTGCATATTATGGTGGAAAATAAGTATTTGGTCAGAAACAAACAATCAAGATTTCTGGCTCTCACAGACCTGTAACTTCTTCTTTAAGGGTCTCCTCTTTCCTCCACTCATTACCTGTAGTAATGGCACCTGTTTAAACTTGTTATCAGTATAAAAAGACACCTGTGCGCACCCTCAAACAGTCTGACTCCAAACTCCACTATGGTGAAGACCAAAGAGCTGTCAAAGGACACCAGAAACAAAATTGTAGCCCTGCACCAGGCTGGGAAGACTGAATCTGCAATAGCCAACCAGCTTGGAGTGAAGAAATCAACAGTGGGAGCAATAATTAGAAAATGGAAGACATACAAGACCACTGATAATCTCCCTCGATCTGGGGCTCCACGTAAAATCCCACCCCGTGGGGTCAGAATGATCACAAGAACGGTGAGCAAAAATCCCAGAACCACGCGGGGGGACCTAGTGAATGAACTGAAGAGAGCTGGGACCAATGTAATAAGGCCTACCATAAGTAACACACTACGCCACCATGGACTCAGATCCTGCAGTGCCAGACGTGTCCCACTGCTTAAGCCAGTACATGTCCGGGCCCGTCTGAAGTTTGCTAGAGAGCATTTGGATGATCCAGAGGAGTTTTGGGAGAATGTCCTATGGTCTGATGAAACCAAACTGGAACTGTTTGGTAGAAACACAACTCGTCGTGTTTGGAGGAAAAAGAATACTGAGTTGCATCCATCAAACACCATACCTACTGTAAAGCATGGTGGTGGAAACATCATGCTTTGGGGCTGTTTCTCTGCAAAGGGGCCAGGACGACTGATCCGGGTACATGAAAGAATGAATGGGGCCATGTATCGTGAGATTTTGAGTGCAAACCTCCTTCCATCAGCAAGGGCATTGAAGATGAAACGTGGCTGGGTCTTTCAACATGACAATGATCCAAAGCACACCGCCAGGGCAACGAATGAGTGGCTTCGTAAGAAGCATTTCAAGGTCCTGGAGTGGCCTAGCCAGTCTCCAGATCTCAACCCTATAGAAAACCTTTGGAGGGAGTTGAAAGTCCGTGTTACCAAGCGAAAAGCCAAAAACATCACTGCTCTAGAGGAGATCTGCATGGAGGAATGGGCCAACATACCAACAACAGTGTGTGGCAACCTTGTGAAGACTTACAGAAAACGTTTGACCTCTGTCATTGCCAACAAAGGATATATTACAAAGTATTGAGATGAAATTTTGTTTCTGACCAAATACTTATTTTCCACCATAATATGCAAATAAATTGTTAAAGAAACAGTCAATGTGATTTTCTGGATTTTTTTTTCTCAGTTTGTCTCCCATAGTTGAGGTTTACCTATGATGTAAATTACAGACGCCTCTCATCTTTTTAAGTGGTGGAACTTGCACTATTGCTGACTGACTAAATACTTTTTTGACCCCCTGGATTAGTGGCTGACTGGACCTGAGAGATGCAGTGGGATCATCTTTCATGATAACCTTCAGAAAAGGGAGGCCAATCAAGGATCATTTTGTGAATACTTTCTTTTTACAAAAGAACTGTACTTAAAAGGATTTGGCTGGATAAGACAATCTGCAGTTTCTTTAGATGTGGAGAATATTGAACACATAATTAGACAAGAACAACTTTTTCCTAGAGGGAAAACTTGTACAGTATATATGGCTTCGTGCACGTAGCTCTAGACTATGTAGTCAAGATCAAATTGATGTTCAGAGGAGGGGAGCATTTGGTAGATATATGCTATGGTCGTGATACCCCGTTGGGAAGACAAATGAACAGTGTACATCGTGGTGAAACCAAAGATATCTCCTTCTGTATCATTGAGGTAGCTAAAGCTATTGTGAGAGAAGGTGGTCACAATAGATGCATCCTCAAAACTAAATTAAGTGGATTTATAGACTTGATTCACTAGCTCCTAAGGGACTTAATGAGCAAATGTCCTATGTTTGCTTTTTATAAGTCAAGCCCTATTCTGGATTACATGCTTAGATTATATACTCTACCCATTGCTACTCAGTTCCCTGCGAATGGTGTTCACCGATTGTTGTACTTTATCTAGATACAACAGTGATTATACCAGAATTAGTTCTCTTAGTTATTTTCTACATACACCATGTAGTAAATAAAATTTGTTATCCTTGTTTATCACAAGGTATTCAGGTTAATTTAACCATCTGGGTATATTCTGTGGGCTAGCTATCTCTCATATTAAGGCATATTGACCAGAAGATCTATATTTTTATTGCAAAATAAAAGGATGTGAATTATTTGATTTTAGTCTCCCATGATTAATTTACCCCTATACTTAGAGGTGGGACTTTTTTCTATGTGCATTAACAGGAGTTGGGATTCTATAACATACCCAGTCACAGGCACAAGAGGTGTGCATTATCATGAATATATCAGTTTAAATGTCAAGCCTTCGAGTTGTGTGGTTTTGCTATTTTTAAAGGGAATCTGTCACCATTTTGAGCTTTTCAAGTTAATAAGGCATACAGGCTGTATACAGCAGAAATTAGTCATACATGTATGCCTCCTTGGTGATGCCTTGTTTATAATGATGGATGAATGCATACAGTAAAGTTTGGGGTCCATACCAAACATCTAGTGTCTGTCCACAGACCCCAAATATGAGCTTATCCAGGAAGTCCGTGTTGCTGTTCGGGTTTAACAGCTCGAACATCGTCTGTTTCACATGCTGTCATTTGTATGACTGCGCTTGAAACACCGGCATTTCTGATCAGCGGTAAATTTGTAATCTCTGGTCAGAGCTCTGGATCCCAAAATGTCAGATGACTGCATGTGAGCTGGCGATAAAAAGGTTACTGTTGGTCACAGGCATTGGATTATAAGAGTACTACTCTCATCATCCTACACCTGCTCTCGCTGAATAAATAATTAAACCATAAAAATGTTGTGCATTCCCCTATATTTTTGATTACCGGAGCAGGTAAAGCTGACAGCTGCATGCTGCAACCACATTGTGGGAAAATTCTCACGCAACAAGTGAGGTGAACAGGGTTCATCGGCTATAAACTCTGGTGACTTTCCTCACATCAGCACAAAACACTGCAGGAGCATGAAAACACTCCTTTGTCAGTTTGTCCCAGCTGGCATGTAGAGTGGTAGCATCACTGATTTGACAGCTCTCCAAATCATCCGGATCGTCGTGGGACATGGCCATAAATGTATTATTGTCTGACAGATGAGGAACATGGTGTGTTATTTATTTTTTGTCTTTTACAGTGGGACATGGTCACCCATAAATTATCATCACACAGGTGAGGATTATGGTACTGTACTTTATTATTTTTTGTCTTTTACAGTGGGACATGGGCATCAATGGATTATTGGCGAATAGGTGAGAATTACTTTGCTTTTTATTTTTTTAATGAATGAGTAAAAGAGGGTGGGGAGCTCTATTTAAAAAAAGGAGTCTGTGTCTTTTTCAGTTAAAGGACTTTATTCTGGCTGTATATTATTTGCAGTATGACTATGGAGTTACTAACATGGGTGTCTTATAGACGCTTCTCGATTACTAACCTGTGGGCTTGATGTCAGCTGATATTGCAAAGCTGACATCAACCCAGCAACTATTACCCCACTTATCACCGCAACAGGGCAAGTAGGAAGAGCAGGGCAAAGTGCCAGAATTGGCTCATCTAACAGGGGCTGCTATTTTAGGCTGAATAGGAACAATATCTGCATCTGAAGCACCTGATGTATCTGAAGGGTTAAGAAACTTTTTGAACGTGGTTATACATACTCTGAAGGGTATAATAACATACCGGGACCGATAATGTAGAAAGACCATATTAAAACGGAATACTCCTATACTACAATAGAAGACATATGGAAAAAACCTAGAGCTTTACATTCCCAACAGTGTCTGATACAGATAGAAATATAATAACAAATGCCTAGAGGAATGCTATAGACAATATATAACGCTCTTTATTAATAGTATAATATAAACAAGGCACAAAAGTGTATAAAAATCACAAAAAATACCAATAAATACACCGCAAATACTGGACAGGTCTAAGAGCAGATGATGCAAAAACTGGTGTGGCAGGCAGTCTGTAAAACGAGAACACTCCCAATAACCTCACATGTGTGTGTATAAAAGGGAGGACTGACCTCAAAAGATGGGCTGGAGACCATACAATGCCTGTCAACAATGAAGATAAAGCTCAAGGGCTAAAGATAAAGTGCAAATAGTGCATATATACACAGACAAGCATGTCCTACCCATCAGATGCCGATAGCCACAGCTCAGATACCACAACGCGCGTTTCGCTGCTGCTTCTTCGGGGGCAGTGTATAGATGTGCCATATAAACCAGCATAAATATCCCACTGTGACTCCAAAACGCCAATCCCAAAAAGGGGGGAATGGTTAACATCGGCCGCGTCTATGAGCGCATGGGGGCGAGGCCGGCCGCCGCCCAACGTCAAATCCGGCGTCAAGAAGCAGAGAGTACTGGGAAAAATTCCCATGGTAACCACTATGCCAATTGCTTCATATAGACGCCGGGGGAGACGTGGGCCGGGGCAGGCTCCCGCGGGCATGCGCTATCCACGGCCGAAGGTAACCAAGCAACGGAACAGCGCAGATCAGTGGAACTATATACGGCAGACATGTCATATGTACGTAATTAATTCAAGAGTAATGACATAATAAATTGAGATATTTAACAGAGGATGACAACCATTACCTAATAATAAAACAAAACATTGAAATACATATATATATACGAAGCAAAACATAATCAAATACATCCAAAAAACGTCAATATTTTGCACAAGGTAATAATCTCCACAATAAGCTGCCGATAATCCACCAGTAATAGAGATGAAAAAGTACACAAGATAACTAGTCCACAGGCCATTAGTCATGATGTTTTGACACTTTGTCGTGGTCCATAAAAGGCTGTCGATAATTCACCAATGGAAAAGATGTAAGGGCCATCGTACAGAACCTGGTCCACAGGTCATGAGTCACAGTGAAGACATGATGTAATATCCAAAGCCAGAATATCCAATAGAACGTCCACTAATAGTATACGTGAAAAACACAAAAACACACAAGGTTAAAATAAAAATAAAAACAACAGACTCCAAGGGCACTCAATCAACGCTGATGACGAAGGAACCCAATATTAGAAATAATGCACATGGTTAAAGGAATGGCGAAAAACTGACTTTTTCATTAAGCCCCAAAGGGTGACTGTATCAAGAGTAATGATCCGTCGACATTCCAGCTGCACCAGCCTGCATTTAAGATTGCATCCTCGGACACCACAATGTATCTGATCAATGCCTCGGATCAAAAGTAAGTCCGGGTCGCAGGCATGGCACAATCGAAAATGCCGAGGGATTGTTTTAAGAGATGCCAATTCAATAGCAGATGCAGCGGCTTTAATGTCCCTGACATGTTCTCTACTACGAACACGCAACTCCCTTGAAGTGAGACCAATTTATATGAGGCCGCAGGGGCACGTGGCGTAATAGATGACAAAATCGCTGCTGCATGAAATATATTCCCTGATTCTGTAACTCCTTTTACCATCAGATGAACAAAAATCAGAGGCATGAATAATATTCCGGCAGGCCAAACATGACCCGCACGGAAAACAGCCCTGTCGTGGCTTCCCTGTATAGAATGGAAGAGAGGGGGTGGATACATGATGACTCCTATCGAGAAGATCCCTCAGGTTTTTGCTTCACCTAGCTGTCATCAGCGGTCTCTCAGGAAGTAGCCCACCTAACACAGGCTCAGTCTTCAAAATAGACCAATGTCTGTTAAGGATGTTGTGAATCTTATGCCATCTGTTATTGTATGTAGAGATAAATCTGATTTTGTTGGAGTCACCCTTATCCCTCCTGGAGCCTTACAGCAGCCGTCCATGAACGGACGTCTTGGCCCTCCAATAGCCCTTTTTTTATTACAACGTTTGCTGTAGCCACGCTCATGAAAGCGATCACGAAGGTCCAGCGCCTGTGCCTCAAAGCTCTCATCCGAAGAACATAAGCGCCTGATTCGCAGGAACTGGGCTATCGGAATCGCCCTGACTGTGGATTGGGTGTGGGCTGATGAGGCATGTAAAAGAGCATTTACTGAAGTTTCCTTCCTAAATACATCAGTCTGGATGGTATTATCATGGTCCACAATAATCTGGATGTCCAAAAAATCAATTTGATGGGCACTATGTTTAAATGTCAGATTAATTTTTACTCATTATTATTTAACACTGAGAAAAAATTTATCAAATCTGTCTCTGAGCCTTGCCAAATAATCAAAAGATCATCAATATAGCGGTGCCAACCGATGACCTGGGTTGCAGCGCATGCGCCATCCCTGAAAAACTCCCTCTCCCAGAAACCCAGAAAGAGGTTAGCGCAGGATGGTGCACACGCCGTGCCCATCGCGGTACCGCGTTGCTGCAAAAAGAAACGAACCTAAAAATAAAATTTTTTTTTGTCAAAATAAATTTTAACAACTCCAAAATAAAATGTTGCAACGAGACATCCAGATTACTTGTACCGAGAAAGAACTCAACAGCTCTCACCCCATGTTGATGGGCAATGCATGTATATAGGGACTCTACGTCCGCCGTGACCTGACCAACAGCATGCCAGGCTCCATGGTCAGACCATCTAGCCTCCACAGGATGTCAGTAGTGTCTCTGACGTGGGAGGGGAGAGTTTGCACCAAAGGATGTAGATAATGGTCAATGAACTTACAAATTGGGTCGCATAGCCCTCCCACACCAGAGACAATCGGATGACCAGGGGGTACCAGTGAGTCCTTATTTATCTTTGGTAGAAGATAAAACGTAGGAGTCACTGGAGACTGAACAAACAGACCATCAAAGATTATTTTAGTAATAACCCCCTGAGAAAGCGCCGATTCCAGAATATGAAGAAGTTCACTCTGAAACCGTGATACCGGATTATAAGCAAGTGTAGAGTAAGCCACCTTATCCCTTAGCTGTCTAAAGGCCTCATGTTCGTACATCTTAATAGGCCAGACCACCACGTTCCCCCCTTGTCAGCGGGCTTAAAACCACGTCACGTAGTGCCCGTAAATCAGACAATGCTTGTCTTTGGTTGTGCGTTAGATTGTCATTTTCTCTCCCAGTGGGAATTGTCCAAAAGCTTCTGCATAACCAGCCTACAGAAAATTTCCATTTGGGTACAAAGCGACAGAGGGGGAAACGTGGTGGACCTAGGAAGGATAGACCTTGGGAAATTACCTGTGGATATATCGGAGGTCTCTCCTGCCAATTCCTCAAGGATGCGTAATGCCTCCTGTTCTGCCCTAGTGTCAAGGTCCAAATGGGATTGATTCTTGGAATGCAATTTTATTAAAATCAACTTCCTTGTGAATAAAAAGAGGTCCTTCACTGTGGTAATAAAATCAAAATTGTTATTGGGCACGAAGGTTAAACCCAAGCACAAGACTTCATGCTGTGTATCTGATAACACATGAGAAGAAAGATTAATTACCTCCAGATTATTTTTACTTTCCTTATCCTTAGGTTGTGGAGGAGTGGTCTTGTGCTTGGTTTTAGATCTATTATACATCATATTGGTAACCCTCACAGGTCTAAGTCTCTCATTCCAATGTGAGCTAGCACCTGCACCTAGCATTAAATCTTCATCCACAGATGAGGCCGAAGAAAATGAGTTGGATTGAGTTTGGGAGGGTAACACCCTCCGAATAGTTGGCCTAGGTCTATGCCATTTATATACCCGATGATTCTTATAGTCACCGAGGTCCCTCTGGTACTTCTTACTTTTGACCTGAACAATATCCTTTTCCCATTTCAAAAAATCCGCATCAAAATCAGCATTAAGTTTAGTCATGGCTTCCGCTGTAATCTGTTTGGCCAACATATCCTAAATCCCACGAATCTCCTCCTCCATCTCTTTAATCATAATCTCATTATATTGAATGAGCAGCTGCATAAAACTCATGGAACACTCTGAAGGGTGTAGTTTTTGAAATGTGATCTTGTTTGTAGGTTTGCTGACATATAAGCTCCTCAAAGTCACTTTAAAAGTGAAAATGGTTGCTAAAAATATAGATTTTGTAAATGTATTAAAAAAATGAGAAATTGCTATTAAACTTTCAGCCTTTTATCACCCACTCAAGAAAGTATTTTAAAAATGAATGCTGAAGGAAAGTAGACATGTGGTAAATGTTATTTAATAGTTATTTTGTGTAGAATGCTCATCTGTTCTAAGGGCTTAAGAAATCAAAGTTTTAAAATTGCAAATTTTTCAAAATCTTTTTACAATTTTTAGATTTTCACAAATAAATGTAAATCATATCAACCTAGACTCACCACTAATATAAAATACAATGTGTCATGGAAAACAAATCTTAGAATCACTGAGACACGTGGATGCACGCCAGATATGTTACCACATAAAGCAACACAGACTGGAGTTGACAAATATGGCATGGTCAGGAAGGTTTACACAGGCTTAATACAAATTTACATTTTCTTGTTATAGCTGCATTTGATTTGCTGAATGCCTGCCTATTATGAACTGGGGGAAAATGAAATGGAGAAAAAAAAGCTTTTTTTGTCGAATTTTTGCATGTATTTAACATTAGATTTTTCAGGTTTTATTTTTTTAAACACTTTTCTGCTTTTTCTTGTGCCTGTTTTAATTGTAAGAATTGAAATCTTGCTGAATCCAGTAGCCAGTATTACTATTTTTTTAAACATGTAATTTATTGAGAATTACAGAAGTGCTCGCTACAATAGATCAAATGGAACAGTCAGTCAGATATATAGTAAATCAGGACAAACCGGTATATAAACAATGAAATGCTGAAAGTATTAAAGTAGAAAATTTTCAAAATACAGTAGTTTTTTTTTTCATTTGTCAAACATTTTTGTCCCCGTTTCTCCTCAAATTGAGCTCAATTGGGAAATTCCATATTTCATTCAATTTACAAACTCTTTCAATTTATACCATTTCTCATTACTCCTATTTTCCCAAATTGAGGCAAATATTATAAACCTTTCCACTGCTGGCATATCTCTCTGAAGGTTTCATAGTTTTCTTTTAAATAAACTAAACTTTTAAAGTTTAACCATTGTCTTAATTTTATATGTGCTGCAGCCCTTTAACTGTGCCTCGTAAATATTTAATAGCTAATCGTGCTTTTTTTCCTTTCCATATCAAATTCCCCATTATAATATCTAGTGTGTTAAATATTTTATCACCTATACAGACTGGTCTATTAAAAAAAAAAATATGGAAAACAAAACAAAATATTTCTGCATGTTAAAGAAAGACGGAGCGATAACGATCTTCACTCCTGATAGCAACTATTTTTCACCATTAAAGCTACATTCAGTTTATACAAATTGTCCACTGATCTAGAAATCTGCATCCCCAGGTACCTGAAGGAGGAATTCTCACATCAATTGAAAGCACTTATTAGGTACATGTACAGTTGTGCTCAAAAGTTTACATACCCCAGAAGGATTCTTGCTTTATTGGACTTTTTTCAGAGAATATGAATGATAACAACAAAACATTTTCTCCACTCATGGTTAGTGGTTGGGTGAAGTCATTCAAACTGTGTTTTCTCTTTTCAAATCACAATGACAACCCAAAACATCCAAATGACCCTGATCAAAAGTTCACATACCCTTGTGATTTTGGCCTGATAACATGCACAGATGTTGTTAGGGCTAGCGGAACGCACCAAATAATAAGACTGATAGTGTACGGTGCGTTCGTAGCCCGGGGTCCACCGTGCAGAGATGGAACCTGCTGCTGAGTAATGACGGACTATATGGCGGTACTCACAAGTATACTCTCGTGGGTTAAACTTCACCCAACGTGAAGGAAGCGATCCTGTTGCGTCACAGGATCGCGGTACCGCACATAGAAGGCGAGCAAGCAGTCAGCGAACTTAACCCCAACTAGGATTGAAGTCCGATTAGACCACTTGCTGACACAACACCGCAACAGGGTGTGGTAGGCAACTCTTATAATTAGAGCACCGAAGTGCGAACTGTGCCGTGCTGGCAGGCACCACTAAGCACCCAGACGTGGGTCAGGAAGCGCACTACTGGCGCGTGGGCGCCACACTGGCGGTCACAGCAATAGACGCTGATATGTGTGTGACACGTTGAGTGATTTGTCGGGCGCTAGATAGCAGCCATACTCCATACGCGAACAGTCATACAATAGGGTAGGGGTATTTAATGAACGACTTGCACTCACAACAAACACACGTATTCAATTGTACACTAGCGCATGGCCGTGCGGTCATGCGCAGTTTATATAATTGCAGGACAGGAAGTGGCCACAGAAACTTTGCCCTTCCAGGACCTGCCAAGAGGACCAATGGAATGCGCTGCAGAGCCAGAGCACATGACCCTCGATCTCCAACGGGAGATCTTGCTCTGGGCATGCTCAGTGTGCGCAAACAAGGACTTAGTCCCAGGGAAGTCCGCTCGCCGCTGACCAGCACTGACTTTAATGGTAGGAGCTGAAGAAGCAGCAGCAACTCTCTGTACAGAGTGAGAGCGAGCAAGACACTGGGAGCGACGTCCCTGCTGAGCAGACTCCACTGCGGCTGGAGGAGAATGGGAGACCGCAGCGGAGACGGATCGAGATCCCCCCTATGCAGCAGAGGAAACTTGACTCCTAACATAACCCCCCCTCCTAGGGCCCCCCTCCTTGGGCCTCGCTACGCTCGAAGGCAGCAATGAGCTGTGGGGCCCAAATGTTTTCAGCAGGCTCCCAAGACCTGTCCTCTGGACCATAACCCTTCCAATCCACCAAATAAAACTTTTTGCCACGTACCACCTTGCACCCCAAAATAGCGTTCACCTCGTAATCGTCCGTAGACGAACCCGATGTCCCGGCAGATGACTCGGAAAACCGGGACATGTATACGGGTTTCAAGAGGGACACATGAAAGGTGTCGGTGATACCCAAGCGTGGAGGAAGAGCCAGGCGGTAGACCACAGGATTAACCTGTTCGAGAACCTTGAAGGGACCCAAGTAGCGAGGAGCAAACTTAGTGGACTCAACTCGCAGCCTGATGTTACGGGCGGAGAGCCACACCAAGTCGCCAGGGGCAAAAGTCGGAGCGGGGCGCCGATGAACATCAGCGGAGGACCTCATTCTCTCCTTGGAGGCCCGAATGGCATCCTGCGTGCGATCCCAAATGTCCCGTGCCTCCACAGCCCAGTCTGCCACCCTGGGATCAGCGGAAGACACAGGCATGGGCACAGGAACACGCGGATGCTGGCCGTAATTTAAGAGGAATGGAGTCTGACCAGTGGAGTCGGCTATGGCATTGTTAAGTGCAAACTCTGCCCACGGTAGCAAGGATGCCCAGTAATCCTGTCTGGCAGAAACAAAATGTCGCAGATATGTGACCAAGGTCTGGTTGGCCCTTTCTACCAACCCATTCGTCTCGGGATGATATGCCGAAGAGAGATTTAACTCAATACTGAGTAGACGACATAGATCCCTCCAGAATCGAGACGCAAACTGGGGACCCCGGTCACTAACAATTTTGTCTGGCATACCGTGTAAGCGAAAGATATGCTTGATAAACAAGACAGCCAACGCCCGTGCAGATGGTAGCCGTGGAAGAGGCACCAAATGCACCATTTTGGAAAAATGATCGGTGATCACCCAGATAATGGTGCAATTACGAGACTTGGGTAAGCCAACCACAAAGTCCATCCCGACCATCTCCCAGGGCCTGTCAGCCACGGGCAAAGGATAAAGCAAACCAGCTGGCCGTTGCCGAGGAGTCTTGTTCCTGGCGCAAGAGACACACGCCCGAACGTACTCCGTGACATCACGAGCCATATGCGGCCACCAGTATGTCCTCGCCAGTAACTCTGATGTCCTTTTAGTACCAAAATGTCCACCCACCCTGGACGAGTGCGCCCAAGAGAGAACCTCCGGTCGCAAACTAGATGGAACAAAAGTCTTGCCTGGGGGCACAGACTCCAGCGGAACCGGGGCCACGGTTCTCAAACTCTCGGTGGGGACAATAAGCCGAGGCTCCTCCTCCTCCTCCGCAGATGACACAACGGAGCGAGAGAGAGTGTCGGCCCGAATGTTCTTCTCCCCAGAAAGGAAATGGAGGGTGAAATGAAACCGGGAGAAGAACAAGGACCATCTGGCCTGGCGAGAATTCAACCGCTGAGCTGTCTGCAGATACACCAAATTTTTGTGATCTGTGAAGACTTGGAAGGGAAAACGTGCTCCCTCCAAGAGATGTCTCCACTCCGAGAAAGCCAACTTCATGGCTAGCAACTCCCTGTCCCCGATGGAATAATTCCTCTCTGCTGGTGCGAAGGTCTTGGAGAAAAAGAAGCAAGGATGCTTCCGACCTTGAGCATCCTTTTGGAAGAGGACTGCTCCAGCACCAACAGAAGAGGCATCCACCTCCATGATAAATGGCTTATCAACATCGGGGCGATGAAGAATGGGAGCGCTAGCGAAGTGTGACTTTATAGAGATAAAGGCCTTGGAGACCTCCTCAGACCACAATTTGGGATTCGCCCCCTTCTTGGTGAGGGCAACCAAGGGAGCTACCAAAGTTGAGAAATGCGGGATGAACTGGCGATAATAATTGATGAACCCCATAAAGCGCTGCACCGCTTTAAGAGAATGGGGTTCCTGCCAGTCCATCACAGCCTGTAGTTTGGCAGGATCCATAGCCAATCCCTGGGCTGAGATGATGTAGCCTAGGAAAGGTAAGGACTCCTGCTCAAACATACACTTCTCCAACTTGGCATAGAGGGAGTTTGCCCGTAGGAGGTCGAAGACTTTGCAAACATCTCTCCGGTGGGAGTCAATATCTGGAGAGTAGATGAGAATATCATCCAGATAGACTACGACCGAGGTGGAAAGCATATCCCGGAAGATATCGTTCACAAAGTCTTGGAAAATGGCTGGGGCATTACAGAGCCCAAAGGGCATCACCAAATATTCATAGTGCCCATCCCTGGTGTTAAAAGCCGTCTTCCATTCGTCCCCCTCACGGATGCGAATCAGGTTGTAAGCACCCCGCAGATCTAATTTAGTAAATACCCTTGCTCCCCGAAGCCTATCGAACAGTTCAGATATCAAAGGCAAAGGGTATTTATTCTTAACGGTGATGGCGTTAAGACCCCTGTAGTCTATGCATGGACGCAATTCCCCACTCTTCTCCTGCACGAAGAAGAACCCTGTCCCAGCAGGTGACACTGACTTCCTGATGAACCCTCTTGCCAGATTTTCCTGGATGTACTGTGACATTGCCTCCGTCTCCGGGAGAGATAGCGGATAGACTTGACCCCGGGGAGGCTCAGCACCAGGCAAGAGGTCAATAGGACAGTCATAGGGGTGATGGGGCGGAAGGGTCTCCGCCGCCTTTTTGGAGAATACGTCTGCATACGACCAATACTGCTTGGGGAGAGAGGAAAGATCTGCGGGTACCTCAGTTGTAGCTACCTGAACGCACTCCCTCTGACACCTACCCCCACAAGATTCACCCCATCCCAGAATTCTGCCTGAGGACCACTCGATATGAGGAGAGTGGTACCGTAGCCAAGGTATTCCCAACAATCTCCTGATGAGATGGCGACATGGACAGAGTAAAAGGGATGGTCTGGTGAGTTATCTGTGAGGGCAGAGTCGACCCATTCACCACTCGTACCGTTACAGGTTGAGCTAGCATAACCAGAGGTATTGCGTGGCGTTGGGCGAAGGCAGAAGACATAAAATTGCCCTCCGCCCCAGAATCCACGCAGAGCTCTACCGAGTTGGAGAATGAGCCTATAGTAATTGTCCCCTTAAAGGACAATTTAGAGGCAAACGTCGCCGTGTCTAGTGTACCTCCACCTACGACCACTAGACGCTGACATTTCCTTGACCGCTGAGGACATCTGGTGGCTAAATGTCCAGACTGCTGGCAAACATGACAGACCCTGAGTGCACAAGCGGTCCGGGACTTAGGTCCCGCTTGTGACACTTCGCTGGCCTCATGTGACTCAGGAACCAGGACCGGAGATTCCAGAGGTTTGGCGAAAGTAGGAGCCAGCCGAAACCTCTGCCTACACTGGGCTCGCTCTAACCTCCGTTCGTTAAAACGGAGGTCAATTCGAGTGGAGACTGTTATTAACTCCTCCAGTGGGGCAGGAATCTCCCTAGTGGCCAGAGCGTCCTTTACATGGTCAGCCAAGCCCCTCCAAAATATGGGGATAAGAGCTTTATCCGACCATTCCAGCTCAGATGCTAAAGTGCAGAATTGGATGGCAAAATGACTGACCAAGGACTCACCCTGAGTTAATGCCAGCAGTTGGAGCGCAGTGTCATGGGTGACTTGAGGTCCTAAAAAGACCTGTTTTAAAGTGCTCAAAAACAGAGGAGCACTCTGCACCACATGATCGCCACGCTCCCACAGCGGCGTAGCCCATTCCAACGCCCTGTCCGACAATAGAGACACAATAAATCCCACCTTAGCCCGCTCTGTGGGGAAACGTGCAGCCAGAAGCTCGAGATGAATAGAGCACTGACTCACGAATCCCCTACAAAATTTGCTATTACCAGAAAATTTTTCTGGCAGCGGGAGGCGAGAAAATGTCGGAACAGGGGTGGCAATGGACAAAGTTGCGGTAACATCCACAGCTGAGGTTGCGCTCTCGAGAGCCGCCAACCTACCCTCCAGCTGCTGTATATACCGCAGGGATTGCTGTTTGTCCGTCATCACTAGCCAGACCCTGGCGCTAGTGTAATGTTAGGGCTAGCGGAACGCACCAAATAATAAGACTGATAGTGTACGGTGCGTTCGTAGCCCGGGGTCCACCATGCAGAGATGGAACCTGCTGCTGAGTAATGACGGACTATATGGCGGTACTCAAAAGTATACTCGCGTGGGTTAAACTTCACCCAACGTGAAGGAAGCGATCCTGTTGCGTCACAGGATCGCGGTACCGCACATAGAAGGCGAGCAAGCAGTCAGCGAACTTAACCCCAACTAGGATTGAAGTCCGATTAGACCACTTGCTGACACAACACCGCAACAGGGTGTGTTAGGCAACTCTTATAATTAGAGCACCGAAGTGCGAACTGTGCCGTGCTGGCAGGCACCACTAAGCACCCAGACGTGGGTCAGGAAGCGCACTACTGGCACGTGGCGCCGCACTGGCGGTCACAGCAATAGACGCTGATACGTGTGTGACACGTTGAGTGATTTGTCGGGCGCTAGATAGCAGCCATACTCCATACGCGAACAGTCATACAATAGGGTAGGGGCATTTAATGAACGACTTGCACTCACAACAAACACACGTATTCAATTGTACACTAGCGCATGGCCGTGCAGTCATGTGCAGTTTATATAATTGCAGGACAGGAAGTGGCCACAGAAACTTTGCCCTTCCAGGACCTGCCAAGAGGACCAATGGAATGCGCTGCAGAGCCAGAGCACATGACCCTCGATCTCCAACGGGAGATCTTGCTCTGGGCATGCTAAGTGTGCGCAAACAAGGACTTAGTCCCAGGGAAGTCCGCTCGCCGCTGACCAGCACTGACTTTAATGGCAGGAGCTGAAGAAGCAGCAGTAACTCTCTGTACAGAGTGAGAGTGAGCAAGACACTGGGAGCGACGTCCCTGCTGATCAGACTCCACTGCGGCTGGAGGAGAATGGGAGACCGCAGCGGAGACGGATCGAGATTCCCCCTGTGCAGCAGAGGAAACTCGACTCCTAACAGATGTTGACATAAATGGGTTTGACTTGCTACTAAAGGTAACATCCTCAAATGTGACCTGTTTGCATGTAATCAGTGTGTGTGCTGAGTGAGTTTATGGGATCCAGATAGACTCTTGCATCTTTCATCCAGCCACTGACATTTCTGGATTGCGAGTCATGGGGAAAGCAAAATAATTTTCAACGGAAGTATGGGAAAAGGTAGTTGAACTGAATAAAACAGGAAAGGGATACAAAAAAGATATCCAAGGTACTGATAATGCCAGTCAACAGCGTTCAAACGGTGATTAACAAATGGAAAATCAGGGGCTCTAAAAACAAAACCACGGTCAGGTAGACCAACAAAAATGTCATCCACAATATCCAGGAAAATTGTTCAGGATGCAAAGTAAAACCCACCAATAACATCAGCTGAAATACTGTACTCTCTGAAAACTAAAATGCATTTTTGCTTTTTTACTTAGTTATATCAGGGTTTTCATTTACTTTTTTCTCTTGTAGGTTTTAATGTTTTGTGGCCATTTTGAACATGCGTTTTACCTCTGCATGTATACCATCTTAAGTTAAGCTCAATTTTGTGTTTTTTTTTTTTTCTGTGTATTGTTGCATTCTGTGCAATCCGGGGTGTGGCCTCCCTGTTTCTGAGCTAGAAACTATATAAGGCTTCCCTAGTCTAGTGTTTCACTTTTTGGGCTCAGTCCTTTCATCTTCCCTTATTCACACTGAGGTCAACATTGACTCATGGTAAGGTTTAGGACTGTCCCGATCAGAGTTACCGTGACGAGGTGGGATGGCTTTTGTGCTATTTTTTGATCAAAAAACAGTATTACTAAAAACTCTGTGTTATTTAAATGCATTTTTGCTTTTTTACTTAGTTATATCAGGGTTTTCATTTACTTTTTTCTCTTGTAGGTTTTAATGTTGTGTGGCCATTTTGAACATGCGTTTTACCTCTGCATGTATACCATCTTAAGTTAAGCTCAATTTTGTGTTTTTTTTTTTTCTGTGTATTGTTGCATTCTGTGCAATCCGGGGTGTGGCCTCCCTGTTTCTGAGCTAGAAACTATATAAGGCTTCCCTAGTCTAGTGTTTCACTTTTTGGGCTCAGTCCTTTCATCTGCCCTTATTCACACTGAGGTCAACATTGACTCATGGTAAGGTTTTAATATTAGATAGTTTAGGACTGTCCCGATCAGAGTTACCGTGACGAGGTGGGATGGCTTTTGTGCTATTTTTTGATCAAAAAACAGTATTACTAAAAACTCTGTGTTATTTAAATGCATTTTTGCTTTTTTACTTAGTTATATCAGGGTTTTCATTTACTTTTTTCTCTTGTAGGTTTTAATGTTTTGTGGCCATTTTGAACATGCGTTTTACCTCTGCATGTATACCATCTTAAGTTAAGCTCAATTTTGTGTTTTTTTTTTTTCTGTGTATTGTTGCATTCTGTGCAATCCGGGGTGTGGCCTCCCTGTTTCTGAGCTAGAAACTATATAAGGCTTCCCTAGTCTAGTGTTTCACTTTTTGGGCTCAGTCCTTTCATCTGCCCTTATTCACACTGAGGTCAACATTGACTCATGGTAAGGTTTTAATATTAGATAGTTTAGGACTGTCCCGATCAGAGTTACCGTGACGAGGTGGGATGGCTTTTGTGCTATTTTTTGATCAAAAAACAGTATTACTAAAAACTCTGTGTTATTTAAATGCATTTTTGCTTTTTTACTTAGTTATATCAGGGTTTTCATTTACTTTTTTCTCTTGTAGGTTTTAATGTTTTGTGGCCATTTTGAACATGCGTTTTACCTCTGCATGTATACCATCTTAAGTTAAGCTCAATTTTGTGTTTTTTTTTTTTTTCTCTGAAAACTAGCGGTTTGGCTGTTTCAAGATGCACAATAAGGGGGCACTTGAAGAAAAATAGTCTGCATGGTTGAGCCAGAAAAAAGCCATTTCTGAGCAAATGTCACAAAGCATCTTGCCTACAATACGCAAAACAGCACAGAGACAAGCCTCAAAACTTCTGGAACAAGGTAATTTGGAGTGATTAGACCAAAATTGAACATTTTGGCTACAACCATAAACGTTACATCAGAAGAGAGGTCAACAAGGCCTATGATGAAAGGAACACCATTCCTACTGTAAAGGACAGAGGTGGATCATTGATGTTTTGGGGATGTGTAAGCTACAAAGGCACAGGAAACTTGGTCAAAATTGAATGAAAGATGAATGCAGCACGTTATCAGCCCATGGGAAGTACTTGGATGTTCCAACATGACAACGATCAAAAACACAAGGCCAAGTCAACCTATCATTGGCTAAAGCAGGATAAAGTGAAGGTTCTGGAGTGTCCATCTCAGTCTCCTGACCGCAATATCATTTAGTCACTCTGGGAAGATCTGAAGTGCGCAGTTCATGCTAGGCAGCCCAGGAATTTGCAGGAACTGGAGGCTTTTTGCCAAGAAGAGTGGGCAGCTTTATCATCTGAGGAAATAAAGAACCTCATCCACAACTATCACAAAAAACTTCAAGATGTCATTGATGTTAGAGGGGGCAATACTTTGTGTTAGGAAATGGGGTATGTGAACTTTTGATCAGGGTCATTTGGAGGTTTTAGGTTGTCATTATGATTTAAAAAGAGAAAACACAGTAGTTTGACAATAAATGGCTTCACCCAACCACTAACCATGAGTAAAGAAAAAGTTTTGGTGTAATATTCTCTGAAAAAAGGCCAAGAAAGCAAACATTCTGCCGGGGTATGTAAACTTTTGAAAACAACTGTATGGTGTCTTGATATGGAATTAAGGAGCATCTGTCAGCAGCATTTTACTAAGTAAAGTACAGACAAGGCCATATTGGTGCTGTTATACTGATTAAAATGATAACTGAAGAGAAGAAATCTATTTAGTAATATTCTTTAACCCTTTTCTGCCATTAGACGTACTATTCCGTCCATGTGGGGTGGGCCTTACTTCCCAAGGACGGAATAGTACGTCATAGGCGATCGGCCGCGCTCACGGGGGGAGCGCGGCCGATCGCGGCCGGGTGTCAGCTGCTTATCGCAGCTGACATCCGGCACTATGTGCCAGGAGCGGTCACGGACCGCCCCTGGCACATTAACCCCCAGCACACCGCAAACAAACATGATCGCGATGTGCCGGCGGTACAGGGAAGCATCGCGCAGGGAGGGGGCTCCCTGCGGGCTTCCCTGAGCCCCCCGCAGCAACACGATGTGATCGCGTTGCTCCGGGGGTCTCCTACTCCTCCATGCAGCAAATCCCAGATCCAAGATGGCCGCAGATCCGGGCCCTGCAGGGAGGGAGGTGGCTTACCAAGTGCCTGCTCAGAGCAGGCACTTGGTAACGCTGCAGCGCTCTGAGACAGATCAGTGATCTGACAGAGTGCTGTGCAAACTGTCAGATCATCGATCTGTGATGTCCCCCCCCTGGGACAAAGTAAAAGTAAAAAAAATTTAACAAGTGTGTAAAAAAAATAAAAAAAATAAATCCTAAATAATGAAAAAAAATATATATATTATTCCCATAAATACATTTCTTTATATAAATTAAAAAAAAAACAATAAAAGTGCACATATTTAGTATCGCCGTGTCCGTAACGACCCGACCTATAAAACTGTCTCACTAGTTAACCCCTTCAGTAAGAAAAAAAAAAAAAGAGGCAAAAAACAACGCTTTATTATCATACTGCCGAACAAAAAGTGGAATAACACGCGATCAAAAAGACGGATATAAATAACCATGGTACCGCTGAAAGCGTCATCTTGTCCTGCAAAAAACGAGCTGCCATACAGCAACATCAGCAAAAAAATAAAAAAGTTATAGTCCTCAGAATAAAGCGATGCAAAAATAATTATTTTTTCTATAAAATAGTTTTTATCGTATAAAAGCGCCAAAACATTAAAAAAATGATATAAATGAGGTGCCGCTGTAATCGTACTGACCCGAAGAATAAAACTGCTTTATCAATTTTACCAAACGCGGAATGGTATAAACGCCTCCCCCAAAAGAAATTCATGAATAGCTGGTTTTTGGTAATTCTGCCTCACAAAAATCGGAATAAAAAGCGATCAAAAAATGTCACATGCCCGAAAATGTTACCAATAAAAACGTCAACTCGTCCCGCAAAAAACAAGACCTCACATGACTCTGTGGACCAAAATATGGAAAAATATAGCTCTCAAAATGTGGTAACGCAAAAAATATTTTTTGCAATAAAAAGCGTCTTTCAGTGTGTGACGGCTGCCAATCATAAAAATCCGCTAAAAAACTCGCTATAAAAGTAAATCATACCCCCCTTCATCACCCCCTTAGTTAGGGAAAAATAAAAAAATTAAAAAAATGTATTTATTTCCATTTTCCCATTAGGGTTAGGGCTAGGGTTAGGGCTAGGGTTAGGGCTAGGGTTAGGGTTAGGGTTAGGGCTAGGGTTAGGGCTAGGGTTAGGGCTAGGGTTAGGGTTAGGGCTAGGGTTAGGGTTAGGCTAGGGTTAGGGCTAGGGTTAGGTTAGGGTTAGGGCTAGGGTTGGGGCTAGGGTTATGGTTGGGGCTAGGGTTAAGGCTACAGTTAGGGTTGGGGCTAAAGTTAGGTTTAGGGTTTGGGTTACATTTGCGGTTGGGAATAGGGTTGGGATTAGGGGTGTGTTTGGGTTAGAGGTGTGGTTAGGGTTACCGTTGGAATTGGGGTTAGGGGTGTGTTTGGATTAGGGTTTCAGTTATAATTGGGGGGTTTCCACTGTTTAGACACATCAGGGGCTCTCCAAACGCGACATGGCGTCCGATCTCAATTCCAGCCAATTATGCGTTGAAAAAGTAAAACAGTGCTCCTTCCCTTCTGAGCTCTCCCGTGTGCCCAAACAGGAGTTTACCCCAACATATGGGGTATCAGCGTACTCAGGACAAATTGGACAACAACTTTTGGGGTCCAATTTCTCCTGTTACCCTTGGGAAAATACAAAACTGGGGGCTAAAAAACAATTTTTGTGGGAAAAAAAAAGATTTTTTATTTTCACAGCTCTGCGTTATAAACTGTAGTGAAACACTTGGGGGCTCAAAGTTCTCACAACACATCTAGATAAGTTCGTGGGGGGGTCTAGATTCCAAAATGAGGTCACTTGTGGGGGGTTTCTACTGTTTAGGTACATTAGGGGCTCTGCAAATGCAATGTGATGCCTGCAGACCATTCCATCTAAGTCTGCATTCCAAATGGCGCTCCTTCCCTTCCGAGCCCTCCCATGTGCCAAACGGTGGTTCCCCCCACATATCGCGTATCAGCGTACTCAAGACAAATTGGACAACAAGTTTTGGGTCCAATTTCTCCTGTTACCCTTTGCTGAATACAAAACTGGGGGCTAAAAATTAATTTTTGTGGGAAAAAGATAATTTTTATTTTCACGGCTCTGCATTATAAACTGTAGTGAAACACTTGGGGGTTCAATGCTCTCACAACACATCTAGATAAGTTCCTTAGGGGGTCTACTTTCCAACATGGTGTCACTTGTGGGGGTTTCAATGTTTAGGCACATCAGTGGCTCTCCAAACGCAACATGGCGTCCCATCTCAATTCCTGTCAAATTTGCATTGAAAAGTCTGACGGCGCTCCTTCCCTTCCGTGCTCTCCCATGCGCGCAAACAGTAGTTTACCCCCACATATGGGGTGTCAGCGTACTCAGGACAAATTGTACAACAACATTTGGGGTCCAATTTTTCCTCTTACCCTTGAGAAAATAAAACACTCGGGGCGAAAATATCATTTTTGAGAAAAAATATGATTTTTTATTTTTACGGCTCTGCATTATAAACTTCTGTGAATCACTTAATGGGTGAAAGTGCTCACCACACATCTAGATAAGTTCCTTAGGGGGTCTACTTTTCAAAATGGTGTCACTTGTGGGGTTTTTTAATGTTTAGGCACATCAGGGGCTCTCCAAACGCAACATGGCGTCCCATCTCAATTGCAGTCAATTTTGCATTGAAAAGTCAAATGGCGCTCCTTCTCTTCCGAGCTCTGCCATGCACCCAAACAGTGGTTTACCCCCACATATGGGATATTGGCGTACTCAGGTCAAATTGTGCAACAACTTTTGTGGTCCATTTTCTCCTGTTACCCTTGGTAAAATACAACAAATTGGAGCTAAATTAAATTTTTTATGGAAAAAAGTTAAATGTTCATTTTTATTTAAACATTCCAAAAATTCCTGTGAAACACCTGAAGGGTTAATAAACGTCTTGAGTGTGGTTTTGAGCACCGTGAGGGTTGCAGTTTTTAGAATGGTGTCACACTTGGTTATTTTCTATCATACACACCCCTCAAAATGACTTCAAATGAGATGTGGTCCCTAAAAAAAATGGTGTTGTAAAAATGAGAAATTGCTGGTCTATTTTTAACCCTTATAACTCCCTAACAAAAAAAAATGTTGGTTCCAAAATTGTGCTGATATAAAGTAGACATGTGGGAAATGTTCCTATTTAAGTATTTTTTTGTGACATATCTCTGTGATTTATTTGCAGAAAAATTAAAAGTTGGAAAATTACAAAATTTTTAAAATTTTTGCCAAATTTCTGTTTGTTTCACAAATAAATGCAGGTAATATCAAAGAAATTTTACCACTATCATGAAGTACAATATGTCACGAGAAAACATTGTCAGAATCACCGGGATCCGTTGAAGTGTTCCAGAGTTATAACCTCATAAAGGGACAGTGGTCAGAATTGTAAAAAATGGCCTGGTCATTAACGTGCAAACCACCCGTGGGGGTAAAGGGGTTAAAGGGATAATTTGATTAAAATAATCATTTTCTATATGAAGTGATAGTCCATTTTTTGGACTGAATTGGACCATGTATTGAGGCTACTTAAGGAGAAAAAAAATCAACTGTTTCCCATAGATTTACATGGGACCCATGAAAACCGCCTGGTTTTAGGTTTGTGTGTTAAATACAGATTGCACACCAGTCTGAAATGGCTTTACATTGCTTTAGATAACAAATATCTGAAAACATTGATCTAGGTAAAGGTTTATGACTAGTAGAGTGGCTTCAATTCTTTTCTCACATCTTGACCTTTCAATGTCTGCCATACAGCTCATTTTCATCATTCCCAGTCATTAGTTTCAAAAGAATGAAAAGGATTGAACAAGCAAATGAGAGCGTTTTTCCTATTTTATGCAGCCACTCATATTGTACTGGCTAAATAAAATCATGAAAAAGATTTCAAAGACTTCTGTTTTATCAAATATATATTTAGTGAACACTTGTGGAATATTATGTGCAAATAGCTTTCAGTTCAAATAAGTTGGAAGCACAATTGATGCAAATTGTTAAAGGTACTATTTCAAGTTAGAAAATAGTTCTCCATTGTCTCCATATGCATATTACTGATTTACTGATTACTTTTTGTAACATATTCTTGATTTTTTAAAGCAATCCCAGTCTCTTTAAGTTAATCAGGTCATTAGTTCTTCATGAATAAAAAATATATGATATATTCAGACGCCCTGTGAAAGACTCACTCTGAATTTGAGCATCTCATTAGCAATTACAGTATAAGTCATGGTATTACCCTTCAAGTTACATTTTACACTTCCAGCCCATTTATGCTAAAAAAAGACATTTTTTTCTGAAAGGAGAAAGTTTGTTGAGAAGTTATTATATTACCCAGCCGGTGCCTCTTCTGATGTTGCTATAACAAGATTTCCTTTCAAACCCTGTCAGTCAGATATATTTGGTGCTTTGGGAACCTCAGAGAACTCTGCGTTATAAAAGTAGCTAAAAATGCTTAGGAGCAAGTACTGTACAAGCCAATTTAGCGTTTATATTATCTTCAAAGATCGTGTGAAACTTGGCAAAACTATTGTATTTTTATTAATATTATAGTTGTATAAGTAATGTAAAAACTTAGCTTCCCAACATCCTGGTGACCTGCATTGTGAAAAACGCATATTTTTTTATAAACAATTAGAATTATTTTTATATTGATTCAAAACTAAAGGAAATATTATGCTTTTATTTCTCACTTTTGAACCTGCTCTTCTGAAATGTCCATTTTAGATAAGGTTTATATTACTCAATTATAATTAATTCTGGACCTTTTTCTACTATAAGTGTCTGTTGCTCTATTCCTATTATTCTTGAAGAATGTATTAAAATATTGACAACTGGGTGTTCCATGGGGGCGGGGGGTAAGTCTATACACTGTCACTTTCCAATAAGTGCTGACTATGTAATGCACAGTTGTCAATTTATTGGTAAATTCCTAACAGGAATAACATAGAAATAGTATTGTACATTTATGAGAAAATATTTTCCAAAACTGTTATCCATGTAACAACAAAAAGTAACAGAGCAAATCCCTAAGTAAGCACCTGAAGCCTAGAAAAGATAACATAGAAATAAAGAAAGGCTAAAGGTACCTTCACACTAAACGATATCGCTAGCAATCTGTGACGTTGCAGCGTCCTGGCTAGTGATATCGTTCAGTTTGACACGCAGCAGCGATCAGAATCCTGCTGTGATGTTGTTGGTCGTGGCTAGAAGGCCAGAACTTTATTTCGTCGCTGGATCTCCCGCTGACATCGCTGAATCGGCGTGTGTGACACCGATTCAGCGATGTCTTCGCTGGTAACCAGGGTAAACATCGGGTTACTAAGCGCAGGGCCGCGCTTAGTAACCCGATGTTTACCCTGGTTACCATCCTAAAAGTAAAAAAAACAAACACTTCATACTTACCTTCCGCTGTCTGTCCCCGGCGCTGTGCTTTCCTGCACTCACTGTGAGCACAGCGGCCAGAAAGCAGAGCGGTGACGTCACCGCTCTGCTTTCCGGCCGCTGTGCTCACAGCCAGTACAGAGAAGCACAGCGCCGGGGACAGACAGCGGAAGGTAAGTATGAAGTGTTTGTTTTTTTTACTTTTAGGATGGTAACCAGGGTAAACATCGGGTTACTAAGCGCGGCCCTGCGCTTAGTAACCCGATGTTTACCCTGGTTACCGGGGACCTCGGCATCTTTGGTCGCTGGAGAGCTGTCTGTGTGACAGCTCTCCAGCGACCAAACAGCGACGCTGCAGCGATCCAGATCGTTGTCTGGATCACTGCAGCGTCGTTTAGTGTGAAGGTACCTTTAGTCTATGATAGATAAACTGTATTTTCCAGAGATTAGAGTTGAGCGACCTTGACCTTTTTAGAGTCGAGCCGGGTTTCGCGAAACCCGACTATCTCAAAAGTCGGGTCGAGTGAAATCGGCCGATTATGACGTAAAGTCGGGATCGACCGAAACACGAAACCCAATGCAAGTCAATGGGGCAGCATAGTCGGCAGTGAGTGGGGGCCAGGAAAACACCTAGAGTGCCCATTTTAATGTCAAAACCATCCTTTCTTCTTAATGAAGCTTGTCAAGCATAATTTACCTTATAATAATTGGAAGGCATTTGAAATTGGGGGTCATTTGGCTAAAGTTGTGGTGGGTAGGGCTGGTTCAAGTAATTAGTGGGCCCAGGAAATCTGGACCACGTCACGGCAGTGGAGCAGGGAGAGGTAAGTATTTCAACTTTGCAAGTGCTGTGAACCTGAGCAAGCAGGGGGGGCCCACTCGTTGGCATTGGCACTGGCACAGGGCCCCTCAAAGTACAGCGGTGTGTTTGCACGGCGGGGGCGCCTCCCACCGGCAGCAACACTTTTGCGTACTATGAGAGGCCCTGTGCCAGTGACGTCGCCAACTAGTATTCCTCCCCCCACCTGATGAAGGAACCTGCACTTTCATCTGCACCTTCGTCTTTGTCCCCGTGTAAGGTGGTATGGTATGCGGGAAGAGCAACCTGACTTTCAGCAGGGTCACAATGTTGTTGTGTAGCGTGCACGGGGAATGTTGCGTTATGGGTCAATGTACCAGCAGACTCATCTATCACTGGCTGGGCAATGGGCAGGATGAGGAGGAAACACAGATATAGGCCCAAAGAATAAAGTTGGCTAAATTCAGTTCAAAATTGGTAACACAGGAATAACCAGGGGGCATTGCAGTGGAGGACAACTGGAATGAGAGGCTGACACAGAGAGTAGGCCCAAATCAGTAAGTAGTCGAAATGCAGTTCAAAATTGGCAACCGTAGTAAACAGGCGGCACAGCTTTGTTCAGTGGAGGAGAACAGCAAGGAGTGGCAGACACCGATAGTAGGCCCCAAACCAACTAGTACGCCAAATGCATTTGTTCCGTTTAACCACAATTTAATGAGAGCCTGAAGATAGAAGTTAAGGAAAGGCAACCTGGAGAACACCTTGGAGTGGAACACACCATCTCTCTACACCCCATACTCAATTTGTAGGCCTAATGCAGTGTAGTTTCCAACAACTACTAAACGAGAGCCGGAAGATCGAAGCTCAGGAAAGGCAACCTGGAGAACACCTTGGAGTGGAACACACCATCTCTCTACACCCCATACCCAATTTGTAGGCCTAATGCAGTGTAGTTTCCAACAACTACTAAACGAGAGTCGGAAGATCGAAGCTCAGGAAAGGCAACCTGGAGAACACCTTGGAGTGTAACACACCATCTCTCTACACCCCATACCCAATTTGTAGGCCTAATGCAGTGTAGTTTCCAAGAACTACTAAACGAGAGCCGGAAGATCGAAGCTCAGGAAAGGCAACCTGGAGAACACCTTGGAGTGGAACACACCATCTCTCTACACCCCATACCCAATTTGTAGGCCTAATGCAGTGGAGTTTCCAACAACTACTAAACGAGAGCCGGAAGATCGAAGCTCAGGAAAGGCAACCTGGAGAACACCTTGGAGTGGAACACACCATCTCTCTACACCCCATACCCAATTTGTAGGCCTAATGCAGTGTAGTTTCCAACAACTACTAAACGAGAGCCGGAAGATCGAAGCTCAGGAAAGGCCACCTGGGGAACACCTTGGAGTGTAACACACCATCTCTCTCCACCCGATACCCATTTTGTAGGCCTAATGCAGTGTAGTTTTCTACAACTACTAAACGAGAGTCGGAAGACCGAAGCAATGGCAAGGAAACCTGGGGAACACCTTGGAGTGTAACACACCATCTCTCTCACCCGATACCCAATTTGTAGGCCTAATGCAGTGTAGTTTTCTACAACTACTAAACGAGAGTCGGAAGACCGAAGCAATGGCAAGGAAACCTGGGGAACACCTTGGAGTGGAACACACCATCTCTCTCCACCCCATACCCAATTTGTAGGCCTAATGCAGCCTACTTTCCGACAACTACTAAACGAGAGCATGAAGATCGAAGCTCAGGAAAGGCAACCTGGGGAACACCTTGGAGTGTAACAAACCCTCTCTCTACACCACGGAAGGGCTGATTCTTAGGAAGGAAGGCTGTCGGAAAGAAGCAGGGCGCGTCCGAGGGTGATTATATTCTTATTAGGTATATACTCACCCTCGGACGCGCCCTGCTTCTTTATTTGTAATGAATGTTTATTTGCAATGTGGTTTTGACTTACTCTATTTTTTTGGTAAATAATGATTTTATTATTTTCATTGTTTTGCATCTTCTTGGCAATACTATAAAGAAGACGCGACAGGACAACACTCGGTGGATGCCATATCTGTGTTTTAAATTGAAAAAAACTTTCAGTTAACTACTTGCAGGAGAAAGTTATTGTAGCTGGTGGCCATTTTTAGTACTGTACCAGATTTTTGTTGTATGTGTTTGTTTTTAATGTTAAAATGTCTGCATTTGATATCTCTCCAGTATTTTCTTTTTTATAAGCAAAATACTTATTTTTATATTTTCTGATGTTGGTTCAAGGGGTACACGGGCAGCAGTAGTCAGGTCAGTGGAGGCCTAGTGGAAGGAGGGACCGCAGACAGGCTTCGAAGCCCTAACATAATAAATTGGGCTGGCTGTAGGCAATTTAAAATTGGTTCCAGGGGAACACGGGCAGCAGTAGACAGGTCAGTGGAGGCCTAGTGGAAGGAGGGACCGCAGACAGGCTTCGAAGCCCTAACATAATAAATTGGGCTGGCTGTAGGCAATTTAAAATTGGTTCCAGGGGAACACGGGCAGCAGTAGACAGGTCAGTGGAGGCCTAGTGGAAGGAGTGACCGCAGACAGGCTTCGAAGGCCTAACATAAGAAAAATGTCAATACAATGGTATTGACAGTGCCAGGCATTGAAGGATGTCAGCGCATAGACTAAACATTGGTGGAGCTGTGAGAGAAAATTTTGCAAGTCGTAGAGCACTGTTTGACCTGGGGGGGGGACTGTCTTGTGGCCGGCGGTACAGGCCCAGGGCCCCTCATATTACAACGGTGTGTCTGACGTTGGGTGCGCACCACCACCGCCAGACACTTTATTGTACTATGAGGGACCTAGTGGCAGTGCCGTCGACCAAAAGCGGGCACACCCACCTCTTCAGACAAACAGTACTCTCACGGGTGCTGGCGCCAAGTGGCGATACCACGGCCCCGTGTGGGGACTTTGGCCATTTAGGGAGGTGTTAACATGTCGGATGCTGGACAATCAGGTGCTGCAAATTACGAGATTGGAAAAGTCGTTCAGAATAGTCCACAGGCAAGACCTTTACATAGGAAAGCTAGGTGTCAGCCGGGCAAGGTGGGGCAAAAGATTTCGAAATCCAGTTGTGGTTCATTTTAATGAAGGTTAGATCATCTACATTTTGGGTAGCCAGACGAGTCCTTTTTTCTGTTAGTATTGAACCTGCAGCACTGAATACCCTTTCTGATAGGACACTAGCTGCCGGGCAAGCAAGCTCCTGCAATGCATATTCTGCCAATTCTGTCCAGGTGTCTAATTTTGATGCCCAGTAATCAAATGGGAATGACGGTTGAGGGAGAACGTCGATAAGGGATGAAAAATAGTTAGTAACCATACTGGACAAATGTTGTCTCCTGTCACTTTGAATTGATGCTGCAGTACCTGTCCTGTCTGCGGTCATAGCAAAATCACTCCACAACCTGGTCAGAAAACCCCTCTGGCCAACGCCACTTCTGATTTCTGCCCCTCTAACACCTCTGGTCTGCTGGCCCCTGCAGCTCGTGTTAGAACGATCACGGGCGCTGTGTGCAGGGAATGCCAGAAGCAAACGGTCAATAAGAGTTGATTGTTTGGTTGCTAATATTAGTTCCAAGTTCTCATGTGGCATTATATTTTGCAATTTGCCTTTATAGCGAGGATCAAGGAGGCAGGCCAACCAGTAATCGTCATCGTTCACCATTTTTGTTATGCGTGTGTCCCTTTTGAGGATACGTAAGGCATAATCCGCCATGTGGCCCAAAGTTCCAGTTCTCAAATCTGTGGTTGTGCTTGGTTGAGGGGCAGTTTCAGGCAAATCCACGTCACTTGTGTCCCTCCAAAAACCAGAACAGGGCCTTGCCGCGCCAACAATTTCCACTGGCCCCGGAAAAGCTTCCTCATTAAAAATATAATCATCCCCATCATCCTCCTCGTCCTCCTCCTCCTGTTCGCCCGCTACCTCGTCCTGTACACTGCCCTGGCCAGACAATGGCTGACTGTCATAAAGGCTTTCCTCTTCCTCAGCTGCAGACGCCTGATCCTTTATGTGCGTCAAACTTTGCATCAGCAGACGCATTAGGGGGATGCTCATGCTTATTATGGCGTTGTCTGCACTAACCAGCCGTGTGCATTCCTCAAAACACTGAAGGACTTGACACATGTCTTGAATCTTCGACCACTGCACACCTGACAACTCCATGTCTGCCATCCTACTGCCTGCCCGTGTATGTGTATCCTCCCACAAAAACATAACAGCCCGCCTCTGTTCACACAGTCTCTGAAGCATGTGCAGTGTTGAGTTCCACCTTGTTGCAACGTCTATGATTAGGCGATGCTGGGGAAGGTTCAAAGAACGCTGATAGGTCTGCATACGGCTGGAGTGTACGGGCGAACAGCGGATATGTGAGCAAAGTCCACGCACTTTGAGGAGCAGGTCGGATAACCCCGGATAACTTTTCAGGAAGCACTGCACCACCAGGTTTAAGGTGTGAGCCAGGCAAGGAATGTGTTTCAGTTGGGAAAGGGAGATGGCAGCCATGAAATTCCTTCCGTTATCACTCACTACCTTGCCTGCCTCAAGATCTACAGTGCCCAGCCACGACTGCGTTTCTTTCTGCAAGAACTCGGACAGAACTTCAGCGGTGTGTCTGTTGTCGCCCAAACACTTCATAGCCAATACAGCCTGCTGACGTTTGCCAGTAGCTGCCCCATAATGGGAGACCTGGTGTGCAACAGTGGCAGCTGCGGATGGAGTGGTTGTGCGACTGCGGTCTGTGGACGAGGTCTCGCTTCTGCAGGAGGATGAGGAGGAGGAGGAGGGGGTGCGAACGGCTACAGCCAACTGTTTCCTAGACCGTGGGCTAGGCAGAACTGTCCCAAACTTGCTGTCCCCTGTGGACCCATTTACCCAGTGTGCCGTGATGGACACGTAACGTCCCTGGCCATGCCTACTGGTCCATGCATCTGTTGTCAGGTGCACCTTTGTGCTCACAGATTGCCTGAGTGCATGGACGATGCGCTCTTTAACATGCTGGTGGAGGGCTGGGATGGCTTTTCTGGAAAAAAAGTGTCGACTGGGTAGCTCGTAGCGTGGTACAGCGTAGTCCATCAGGGCTTTGAAAGCTTCGCTTTCAACTAACCGGTAGGGCATCATCTCTAACGAGATTAGTCTAGCTATGTGGGCGTTCAAACACTGTGTACGCGGATGCGAGGCTAAGTACTTCCTTTTTCTAACCATAGTCTCATGTAGGGTGAGCTGGACTGGAGAGCTGGAGATCGTGGAACTAGCGGGGGTGCCGGTGGACATGGCAGACTGAGAGACGGTGGGAGATGGTATTGTTGCCCCCGGTGCCCTAGATGCAGTGTTTCCTACTACAAAACTGGTGATTCCCTGACCCTGACTGCTTTGGCCTGGCAAAGAAACCTGCACAGATACTGCAGGTGGTGCGGAAAATGGTGGCCCTACACTGCCGGAAGGGATGTTGCGTTGCTGACTAGCTTCATTGGCCGAGGGTGCTACAACCTTAAGGGACGTTTGGTAGTTAGTCCAGGCTTGCAAATGCATGGTGGTTAAATGTCTATGCATGCAACTTGTATTGAGACTTTTCAGATTCTGTCCTCTGCTTAAGGTAGTTGAACATTTTTGACAGATGACTTTGCGCTGATCAATTGGATGTTGTTTAAAAAAATGCCAGACTGCACTCTTTCTAGCATCGGATACCTTTTTAGGCATTGCAGACTGAGCTTTAACCGGATGGCCACGCTGTCCTCCAACAGGTTTTGGCTTTGCCACGCGTTTTGGGCAAGATACGGGCCCGGCAGATGGAACCTGTTGCGATGTTGATGCCTGCTGCGGCCCCTCCTCCTCCGCTTCAGAACTGCTGCCGCCTGCACCCTGTTCCCCCAATGGCTGCCAATCGGGGTCAAGAACTGGGTCATCTATTACCTCTTCTTGTAGCTCGTGTGCAACTTCGTCTGTGTCACCGTGTCGGTCGGTGGTATAGCGTTCGTGATGGGGCAACATAGTCTCATCAGGGTCTGATTCTTGATCAGCACCCTGCGAGGGCAATGTTGTGGTCTGAGTCAAAGGACCAGCATAGTAGTCTGGCTGTGGCTGTGCATCAGTGCACTCCATGTCAGATTCAACTTGTAATGGGCATCGCCTGTTAACTGCTTCACTTTCTAAGCCAGGGACGGTATGTTTAAAGAGCTCCATGGAGTAACCCGTTGTGTCGCCTGCTGCATTCTTCTCTGTTGTTGTTTTTGCTGAAGAGGACAAGGAAGCGACTTGTCCCTGACCGTGAACATCCACTAACGACGCGCTGCTTTGACATTTACCAGTTTCACGAGAGGAGGCAAAAGAGCTAGAGGCTGAGTCAGCAAGATAAGCCAAAACTTGCTCTTGCTGCTCCGGCTTTAAAAGCGGTTCTCCTACTCCCAGAAAAGGGACCGTTCGAGGCCTTGTGTAGCCAGACGACGAACCTGGCTCCACAGCTTCAGACTTAGGTGCAATATTTTTTTTCCCACGACCAGCTGATGCTCCACCACTACCACTACCCTCATTACCAGCTGACAATGAACGCCCCCGGCCACGACCTCTTCCACCAGACTTCCTCATTGTTTTAAAAACATAAACAAAATAACGGTATTTGTTGCTGTCACACAAATTACACGGTGAGCTATAACTTCAGTATGATTTAGCTACCCCTTTACAGGTGAGTGAGACCACAACGAAAATCAGGCACAATGTTACACACTCTGTTGTTGGTGGCAACAAATGAGAGAGATGCCACACACGCAGGACTGTCACTGAAGCACAAATGTAAATATTAATCTCCCACTGATTTGTTTTTTTTGTTTTTTTCAGGGAGACTTTAGGAAAAAAAATTATAGAATAAAATGATTTTTTCAGGAAGAATTTAGAAACCAAATAAAATAAAATGATTTTTTCAGGGAGAATTTAGAAAACAAATAAAACAAAAAAAGGCTTTCTATGGCCCACTGAGTGAGAGATGACGCACACAGGAGTCAGGAGTGGCACACAAGCACAGAGGCCAATATTTATCTCCCACTGATTGATGTAGTGATTTTTTCAGGTAGATTTTAGAACCCAAATCAAGCAAAAAAATAAATAGGCTTTCTATGGCCCACTGACTGAGAGGTGGCACACACAGGAGTCAAGAGTGGCACACAAGCCTTGAGGCCAATATTCTCCCTAAGCTCAGATCAGCAGCAGTAACATGGCGGTCGGCGGGAACGCCCCTTTATAGCCCCTGTGACGCCGCAGACAGCAAGCCAATCACTGCAATGCCCTTCTCTAAGATGGTGGGGACCAGGACCTATGTCATCACGCTGCCCACACTCTGCGTTTACCTTCATTGGCTGAGAAATGGCGCTTTTCGTGTCATCGAAACGCGACTTTGGCGCGAAAGTCGCGTACCGCATGGCCGACCCCGCACAGGGGTCGGATCGGGTTTCATGAAACCCGACTTTGCCAAAAGTCGGCGACTTTTGAAAATGAACGACCCGTTTCGCTCAACCCTACCAGAGATCATTCAACAAGGCAAAAATCGAAGGTCACCCACTGCTATAACTAGTTTAACACAAGAAGACGCAGCGGCGGATTAAGGAGGTGGGTGGCCCGGGGCCACAAAATGAAACGAACACAAGTTTATTTGCAAAAATCATTTACACAGAGTAATTCAAGTAAAATAATTCATTTTTTACAATCCGGGCACTTTCCTTGATTTTTGTGCTGCAAAATCACTAATGATGTCACTAAAGTCCAATTCACGCAATATATCTGACCCTGTCAACCCTTGAAGTCCTGAAAGGGCGTTAAAGATTAAAATATGTACGTATGTATGTATATTGTAGAAAATTGGGCTATCTATATCAAAGACTGCTGTTGGGCTCTATGTCAGAGGCTTCTGCTGGGCTGTATATATATGAGGGGCTTCTGCTGGGCTGTATATATCAGAGGCTGTTTACCTGTATATATCAGAGGCTGTTGCTGTGCTGGCTGTATATGTATGAGAGGCTTCTGCTGGGCTGTATATGTATGAGAGGCTTCTGCTGGGCTGTGTATGCATGAGAGGCTTCTGCTGGGCTGTATATGCATGAGAGGCTTCTGCTGGGCTGTATATATATGAGGGGCTTCTTCTGGGCTCTATATGTCAGAGGCTTCTGCTGGGCTCTATATGTATGAGAGTCTTCTGCTGGGCTGTATAAGTATGAGAGGCTTCTGCTGGGCTGTATACATATGAGGGGCTTCTGCTGGGCTATATATGTCAGAGGCTTCTGCTGGGCTGTATATGTATGAGAGGCTTCTTCTGTGCTGTATATGTATGAGAGGCTTCTGCTGGGCTGTATATGTATGAGAGGCTTCTGCTGGGATGTATATGTATGAGAGGCTTCCGCTGGGCTGTATATGTATGAGAGGCTTCTGCTGGGCCGTATATGTATGAGAGGCTTCTGCTGGGCTCTAAATATATGAGGGGCTTCTGCTGGGCTGTATATATATGAGGGGCTTCTGCTGGGCTGTATATGTATGAGAGGCTTCTGCTGGGCTGTATATGTATGAGAGGCTTCTGCTGGGCTGTATATATAAGAGGGGCATCTGCTGGGCTATATATGTATGAGGGGCTTCTGCTGGGCTGTATATGTATGAGAGGCTTCTGCTGGGCTGTGTATGTATGAGAGGCTTCTGCTGGGCTGTATATATATGAGGGGCTTCTTCTGGGCTCTAGAGGTCAGAGGCTTCTGCTGGGCTCTATATGTATGAGAGGCTTCTGCTGGGCTGTATATGTATGAGGGGCTTCTGCTGGGCTATATATGTCAGAGGCTTCTGCTGGGCTGTATATGTATGAGAGGCTTCTACTTGGCTGTATATGTATGAGAGGCTTCTGCTGGGCTGTATATATATGAGGGGCTTCTGCTGGGCTGTATATGTATGAGAGGCTTCTAATGTGCTGTATAAGTATGAGAGGCTTCTGCTGGGCTGTATATGTATGATAGGCTTCTGCTGGGCTGTATATGTATGAGAGGCTTCTGCTTGGCCGTATATGTATGAGAGGCTTCTGCTGGGCCGTAAATGTATGAGAGGCTTCTGCTGGGCTCTAAATATATGAGGGGCTTCTGCTGGGCTGTATATATATAAGGGGCTTCTGCTGGGCTGTATATGTATGAGAGGCTTCTGCTGGGCTGTATATGCATGAGAGGCTTCTGCTGGGCCGTATATGTATGAGAGGCTTCTGCTGGGCTCTAAATATATGAGTGGCTTGTGCTGGGCTGTATATATATGAGGGGCTTCTGCTGGGCTGTATATGTATGAGAGGCTTCTGCTGGGCTGTATATGTATGAGAGGCTTCTGCTGGGCTGTATATATATGAGGGGCTTCTGCTGTGATGTATATGTATGAGGGGCTTCTGCTGGGCTGTATATGTATGAGAGGCTTCTGCTGGGCTGTGTATGTATGAGAGGCTTCTGCTGGGCTGTATATGTATGAGAGGCTTCTGCTGGGCTGTATATATATCAGGGGCTTCTGCTGGGCTATATATGTCAGAGGCTTCTGCTGGGCTGTATATGTATGAGAGGCTTCTACTGGGCTGTATATGTATGAGAGGCTTCTGCTGGGCTGTAGATGTATGAGAGGCTTCTGCTGGGCTGTATATGTATGAGAGGCTTCTGCTGGGCTGTATATGTATGAGAGGCTTCTGCTGGGCTGTATATGTATGAGAGGCTTCTGCTGGGCTGTATATATATGAGGGGCTTCTGCTGGGCTATATATGTCAGAGGCTTCTGCTGGGCTGTATATGTATGAGAGGCTTCTACTGGGCTGTATATGTATGAGAGGCTTCTGCTGGGCTGTATATATATGATGGGCTTCTGCTGGGCTATATATGTCAGAGGCTTCTGCTGGGCTCTATATGTATGAGAGGCTTCTGCTGGGCTGTATATGTATGAGAGGCTTCTGCTGGGCTGTATATATATGAGGGGCTTCTGCTGGGCTATATATGTCAGAGGCTTCTGCTGGGCTGTATATGTATGAGAGGCTTCTACTGGGCTGTATATGTATGAGAGGCTTCTGCTGGACTGTATATATATGAGGGGCTTCTGCTTGGCTATATATGTCAGAGGCTTCTGCTGGGCAGCATATGTATGAGAGGCTTCTACTGGGCTGTTTATGTATGAGAGGCTTCTGCTGGGCTGTATATATATGAGGGGCTTCTGCTGGGCTGTATATGTATGAGAGGCTTCTTCTGTGCTGTATATGTATGAGAGGCTTCTGCTGGGCTGTATATATATGAGGGGCTTCTGCTGGGCTGTATATGTATGAGAGGCTTCTGCTGGGCTGTGTATGTATGAGAGGCTTCTGCTGGGCTGTATATATATGAGGGGCTTCTTCTGGGCTCTATATGTCAGAGGCTTCTGCTGGGCTCTATATGTATGAGAGGCTTCTGCTGGGCTGTATATGTATGAGAGGCTTCTGCTGGGCTGTATATATATGAGGGGCTTCTGCTGGGCTATATATGTCAGAGGCTTCTGCTGGGCTGTATATGTATGAGAGGCTTCTACTGGGCTGTATATGTATGAGAGGCTTCTGCTGGGCTGTATATATATGAGGGGCTTCTGCTGGGCTGTATATGTATGAGAGGCTTCTTCTGTGCTGTATATGTATGAGAGGCTTCTGCTGGGCTGTATATATATGAGTGGCTTCTGTTGGGCTGTATATATATGAGAGGCTTCTACTGGGCTGTATATGTATGAGAGGCTTCTGCTGGGCCATATATGTATGAGAGGCTTCTGCTGGGCTCTAAATATTTGAGGGGCTTCTGCTGGGCTGTATATATATGAGGGGCTTCTGCTCGGCTGTATATGTATGAGAGGCTTCTGCTGGGCTGTATATATATGAGAGGCTTCTGATGGGCTGCATATGTATGAGAGGCTTCTGCTGGGCTGTATATATATGAGGGGCTTCTGCTGGGCTATATATGTCAGAGGCTTCTGCTGTGCTGTATATATATGAGAGGCTTCTACTGGGCTGTATATGTATGAGAGGCTTCTGCTGGGCTGTATATATATGAGGGGCTTCTGCTGGGCTGTATATGTATGAGAGGCTTCTTCTGTGCTGTATATGTATGAGAGGCTTCTGCTGGGCTGTACATATATGAGGGGCTTCTGCTGGGCTGTATATGTATAAGAGGCTTCTGCTTGGCCGTATATGTATGAGAGGCTTCTGCTGGGCCGTATATGTATGAGAGGCTTCTGCTGGGCTCTAAATATATGAGGGGCTTCTGCTTGGCTGTACATATATGAGGGGCTTCTGCTGGGCTGTATACGTATGAGAGGATTCTGCTGGGATGTATATATATGAGAGGCTTCTGATGGGCTGCATATGTATGAGAGGCTTCTTCTGTGCTGTATATGTATGAGAGGCTTCTGCTGGGCTGTATATATATGAGTGGCTTCTGTTGGGCTGTATATGTATGAGAGGCTTCTACTGGGCTGTATATGTATGAGAGGCTTCTGCTGGGCCATATATGTATGAGAGGCTTCTGCTGGGCTCTAAATATTTGAGGGGCTTCTGCTGGGCTGTATATATATGAGGGGCTTCTGCTCGGCTGTATATGTATGAGAGGCTTCTGCTGGGCTGTATATATATGAGAGGCTTCTGATGGGCTGCATATGTATGAGAGGCTTCTGCTGGGCTGTATATATATGAGGGGCTTCTGCTGGGCTATATATGTCAGAGGCTTCTGCTGTGCTGTATATATATGAGAGGCTTCTACTGGGCTGTATATGTATGAGAGGCTTCTGCTGGGCTGTATATATATGAGGGGCTTCTGCTGGGCTGTATATGTATGAGAGGCTTCTTCTGTGCTGTATATGTATGAGAGGCTTCTGCTGGGCTGTACATATATGAGGGGCTTCTGCTGGGCTGTATATGTATAAGAGGCTTCTGCTTGGCCGTATATGTATGAGAGGCTTCTGCTGGGCCGTATATGTATGAGAGGCTTCTGCTGGGCTCTAAATATATGAGGGGCTTCTGCTTGGCTGTACATATATGAGGGGCTTCTGCTGGGCTGTATACGTATGAGAGGATTCTGCTGGGATGTATATGTATAGGAGGCTTCTGCTGGGCTGTATATATATGAGGGGCTTCTCCTGGGCTTTATATGTCAGAGGCTTCTGCTGGGCTCTATATGAATGAGAGGCTTCTGCTGGGCTTTATATGTATGAGAGGCTTCTGCTGGGCTGCATATATATGAGGGGCTTCTGCTGGGCTATATATGTCAGAGGCTTCTGCTGGGTTGCATATGTATGAGAGGCTTCTACTGGGCTGTATATGTATGAGAGGCTTCTGCTGGGCTGTATATATATCAGGGGCTTCTGCTGGGCTGTATATGTATGAGAGGCTTCTTCTGTGCTGTATATGTAGGAGAGGCTTCTGCTGGGCTGTATATGTATGAGAGGCTTCTGCTGGGCTGTATATGTATGAGAGGCTTCTGCTGGGCCGTATATGTATGAGAGGCTTCTGTTGGGCCATATATGTATAAGAGGCTTCTGCTGCGCTCTAAATATATGAGGGGCTTCTGCTGGGCTGTATATATATGAGGGGCTTCTGCTGCGCTGTATATGTATGAGAGGCTTCTTCTGTGCTGTATATGTATAAGAGGCTTCTGCTGGGCTGTATATATATGAGGGGCTTCTTCTGGGTTGTATATGTATGAGAGGCTTCTGCTGGGCTGTATATGTATGAGAGGCTTCTGTTGGGCCGTATATGTATGAGAGGCTTCTGCTGGGCTCTAAATATATGAGGGGCTTCTGCTGGGCTGTATATATGAGGGGCTTCTGCTGGGCTGTATATGTATGAGAGGCTTCTGCTGGGCTGTATATGTATGAGAGGCTTCTGCTGAGCTGTATATATATGAGGGGCTTCTGCTGGGCTGTATATGTATGAGGGGCTTCTGCTGGGCTGTATATGTATGAGAGGCTTCTGCTGGGCTGTGTATGTATGAGGGGCTTCTGCTGGGCTGTATATATATGAAGGGCTTCTTCTGGGCTCTATATGTCAGAGGCCTCTGCTGGGCGCTATATGTATGAGAGGCTTCTGCTGGGCTGTATATATATGAGGGGCTTCTGCTGGGCTGTATATATATGAGGGGCTTCTGCTGGGCTGTATATGTATGAGAGACTTCTGCTGGGCTGTATATGTATGAGAGGCTTCTGCTGGGCTGTATATATATGAGGGGCTTCTGCTGGGCTGTATGTGTATGAGGGGCTTCTGCTGGGCTCTATATGTCAGAGGCTTCTGCTGGGCGCTATATGTATGAGAGGCTTCTGCTGGGCTGTATATGTATGAGAGGCTTCTGCTGGGCTGTATATATATGAGGGGCTTCTTCTGGGCTCTATATGTCAGAGGCTTCTGCTGGGCGCTATATGTATGAGAGGCTTCTGCTGGGCTGTATATGTATGAGAGGCTTCTGCTGGGCTGTATATATATATGAGGGGCTTCTGCTGGGCTATATATGTCAGAGGCTTCTGCTGGGCTGTATATATATGAGGGGCTTCTGCTGGGCTGTATATGTGTAAGAGGCTTCTTCTGTGCTGTATATGTATGAGAGGCTTCTGCTGGGCTGTATATATATGAGGGGCTTCTGCTGGGCTCTAAATATATGAGGGGCTTCTGCTGGGCTGTATATATATGAGGGGCTTCTGCTGGGCTGTATATGTATGAGAGGCTTCTGCTGGGCTGTATATGTATGAGAGGCTTCTGCTGGGCTGTATATGTATGAGGGGTTCTGCTGGGCTGTATATGTATGAGGGGCTTCTGCTGGGCCGTATGTGTATGAGAGGCTTCTGCTGGGCTGTATATATATGAGGGGCTTCTGCTGGGCTAAATATGTCAGAGCCTTCTGCTGGGCTCTATATGTATGAGAGGCTTCTGCTGGGCTGTATATATATGAGGGGCTTCTGCTGAGCTGTATAATTATATATGTACTAGATCGTGGCCCGATTCTAATGCATCGGGTATTCTAGAATATGCATGTCCCCGTAGTATATGGACAATGATGATTCCAGAATTCGCGGCAGACTGTGCCCGTCGCTGATTGGTCGAGTCAACCTTTATGACATCATCGTCGCCATGGCAACCATTATGACATCTACGTCGATACTGTGCCCATCGCTGAATCAGAAACGTGAGATGTCTACGTCCTTTATGACATCACCGTCGCTGGCGGCCTCGACGAATCAGAGACGCTGGATTTCCAGGACAGACAGACAGACAGACAGACAGAAAGACAGACAGACGGAAAAACCCTTAGACAATTATATATATAGATATGTATATATGTAAGGGGCTGTTGCTGGGCTGTATATATTAGAAGCTGCTGTTGGGCTGCATATATATGAGGGGCTGCTGCCAGGCTGTACATATCAGAGGCTGTTGCTGTGCTGGCTGTATATAGAATAGAGGCTGAGGGGCTGTATAAAGTGTATACACAGCAATATACTGTAAACAGGTCCACACTATATACATAGAGTATACACAGACACACTGTAATGTTATGGCTGGCAATCAGGCAACACAGCGTGCAGTAATCAGCGCACATACAGAGATCTGGCAATAACCCAAAACAATAGGACGAGCTCTGAGACGTGGAATCTCTGTAGACTGCAGTACCTGATCTATCCTCACACAACTGGAAGCAGCAGTGGATTGCGCCTATCAACTACCTATGCAACTCGGCACTGCCTGAGGAGCTGACTAGCCTGAAGATAGAAATACAAGCCTGACTTACCTCAGAGAAATACCCCAAAGGAATAGGCAGCCCCCACATATAATGACTGTTAGCAAGATGAAAAGACAAACGTAGGAATGAAATAGATTCAGCAAAGTGAGGCCCGATATTCTAGACAGAGCGAGGATAGCAAAGAGAACTATGCAGTCTACAAAAAACCCTAAAACGAAAACCACGCAAAGGGGCAAAAAGACCCACCGTGCCGAACTAACAGCACGGCGGTGCACCCCTTTGCTTCTCAGAGCTTCCAGCAAAAGATAATAACAAGCTGGACAGAAAAAACAGAAAACAAACTAGAAGCACTTATCTAGCAGAGCAGCAGGCCCAAGGAAAGATGCAGTAGCTCAGATCCAACACTGGAACATTGACAAGGAGCAAGGAAGACAGACTCAGGTGGAGCTAAATAGCAAGGCAGCCAACGAGCTCACCAAAACACCTGAGGGAGGAAGCCCAGAGACTGCAATACCACTTGTGACCACAGAAGTGAACTCAGCCACAGAATTCACAACAGTACCCCCCCCTTGAGGAGGGGTCACCGAACCCTCACCAGAACCCCCAGGCCGACCAGGATGAGCCACATGAAAGGCACGAACAAGATCTGGGGCATGGACATCAGAGGCAAAAACCCAGGAATTATCTTCCTGAGCATAACCCTTCCATTTGACCAGATACTGGAGTTTCCGTCTAGAGACACGAGAATCCAAAATCTTCTCCACAATATACTCCAATTCCCCCTCCACCAAAACAGGGGCAGGAGGCTCCACAGATGGAACCATAGGTGCCACGTATCTCCTCAACAACGACCTATGGAATACATTATGTATGGAAAAGGAGTCTGGGAGGGTCAGACGAAAAGACACCGGATTGAGAATCTCAGAAATCCTATACGGACCAATAAAACGAGGTTTAAATTTAGGAGAGGAAACCTTCATAGGTATATGACGAGAAGATAACCAAACCAGATCCCCAACACGAAGTCGGGGTCCCACACGGCGTCTGCGATTAGCGAAAAGCTGAGCCTTCTCCTGGGACAAGGTCAAATTGTCCACTACCTGAGTCCAGATCTGCTGCAACCTGTCCACCACATAATCCACACCAGGACAGTCCGAAGACTCAACCTGTCCTGAAGAGAAACGAGGATGGAACCCAGAATTGCAGAAAAATGGAGAGACCAAGGTAGCCGAGCTGGCCCGATTATTAAGGGCGAACTCAGCCAACGGCAAAAATGACACCCAATCATCCTGGTCAGCGGAAACAAAACATCTCAGATATGTTTCCAAGGTCTGATTGGTTCGTTCGGTCTGGCCATTAGTCTGAGGATGGAAGGCCGAGGAAAAAGATAGGTCAATGCCCATCCTACCACAAAAGGCTCGCCAGAACCTCGAGACAAACTGGGAACCTCTGTCAGAAACAATATTCTCAGGAATGCCATGTAAACGAACCACATGCTGGAAGAACAAAGGCACCAAATCAGAGGAGGAAGGCAATTTAACCAAGGGCACCAGATGGACCATTTTAGAAAAGCGATCACAGACCACCCAAATGACAGACATCTTTTGAGAAACGGGAAGGTCAGAAATGAAATCCATCGAAATATGTGTCCAAGGCCTCTTCGGGACCGGCAAGGGCAAAAGCAACCCACTGGCACGTGAACAGCAGGGCTTAGCCCTAGCACAAATTCCACAGGACTGCACAAAAGCACGCACATCCCGTGACAGAGATGGCCACCAGAAGGATCTAGCAACCAACTCCCTGGTACCAAAGATTCCTGGATGACCGGCCAGCACCGAACAATGAAGTTCAGAGATAACTTTACTAGTCCACCTATCAGGGACGAACAGTTTCTCGGCCGGACAACGATCAGGTTTATTAGCCTGAAATTTCTGCAACACTCTCCGCAAATCAGGGGAGATGGCAGACACAATGACTCCTTCCTTGAGGATACTCGCCGGCTCAGATAACCCCGGAGAGTCGGGCACAAAACTCCTAGACAGAGCATCCGCCTTCACATTTTTAGAGCCCGGAAGGTATGAAATCACAAAATCAAAACGAGCAAAAAATAACGACCAACGGGCCTGTCTAGGATTCAAGCGCTTGGCAGACTCAAGATAAGTAAGGTTCTTATGATCAGTCAAAACCACCACGCGATGCTTAGCACCCTCAAGCCAATGACGCCACTCCTCGAATGCCCACTTCATGGCCAGCAACTCTCGGTTGCCCACATCATAATTACGCTCAGCAGCAGAAAATTTCCTGGAAAAGAAAGCACATGGTTTGAACACTGAGCAACCAGAACCTCTCTGTGACAAAACCGCCCCTGCACCAATCTCAGAAGCATCAACCTCGACCTGGAACGGAAGAGAAACATCAGGTTGACACAACACAGGGGCACAGCAAAAACGACGCTTCAACTCCTGAAAAGCTTCCACGGCAGCAGAAGACCAATTAACCAAATCAGCACCCTTCTTGGTCAAATCGGTCAATGGTCTGGCAATGCTAGAAAAATTACAGATGAAGCGACGATAAAAATTAGCAAAGCCCAGGAATTTCTGCAAACTTTTTAGAGATGTCGGCTGAGTCCAATCCTGGATGGCCTGAACCTTAACCGGATCCATCTCGATAGTAGAAGGGGAAAAGATGAACCCCAAAAATGAAACTTTCTGCACACCGAAGAGACACTTTGATCCCTTCACGAACAAAGAATTAGCACGCAGTACCTGGAAAACCATTCTGACTTGCTTCACATGAGACTCCCAATCATCTGAGAAGATCAAAATGTCATCCAAGTAAACAATCAAGAATTTATCCAGATACTCACGGAAAATGTCATGCATAAAAGACTGAAAAACAGATGGAGCATTGGCAAGTCCGAACGGCATCACCAGATACTCAAAATGACCCTCGGGCGTATTAAATGCCGTTTTCCATTCATCTCCCTGCCTGATTCTCACCAGATTATACGCACCACGAAGATCAATCTTAGTAAACCAACTAGCCCCCTTAATCCGAGCAAACAAGTCAGAAATCAATGGCAAGGGATACTGAAACTTAACAGTGATCTTATTAAGAAGGCGGTAATCAATACACGGTCTTAGCGAACCATCCTTCTTGGCTACAAAAAAGAACCCTGCTCCCAATGGTGACGACGATGGGCGAATATGTCCCTTCTCCAGGGACTCCTTCACATAACTGCGCATAGCGGTGTGTTCAGGTACGGACAAATTAAATAAACGACCCTTAGGGAATTTACTACCAGGAATCAAATCGATAGCACAATCACAATTCCTATGCGGAGGAAGGGCATCAGACTTGGACTCTTCAAATACATCCTGAAAGTCCGACAAGAACTCTGGGATGTCAGAAGGAATGGATGACGAAATAGACAAAAATGGAACATCACCATGTACTCCCTGACAACCCCAGCTGGTTACCGACATAGAGTTCCAATCCAATACTGGATTATGGGTTTGTAGCCATGGCAACCCCAACACGACCACATCATGCAAATTATGCAGTACCAAAAAGCGAATAACTTCCTGATGTGCAGGAGCCATGCACATGGTCAGCTGGGCCCAGTACTGAGGCTTATTCTTGGCCAGAGGTGTAGCATCAATTCCTCTCAACGGAATAGGACACCGCAAAGGCTCCAAGAAAAATCCACAACGTTTAGCATAATCCAAATCCATCAGATTCAGGGCAGCGCCTGAATCCACAAACGCCATGACAGAATATGATGACAAAGAGCACATTAAGGTAATGGACAAAAGGAATTTGGACTGTACAGTACCAATAACGGCAGAGCTATCGAACCGCCTAGTGCGTTTAGGACAATTAGAAATAGCATGAGTAGAATCACCACAATAGAAACACAGTCTGTTCAGACGTCTGTGTTCGTGCCGTTCTACTTTAGTCATAGTCCTGTCGCACTGCATAGGCTCAGGCTTACTCTCAGACAATACCGCCAGATGGTGCACAGATTTACGCTCGCGCAAGCGACGACCGATCTGAATGGCCAAGGACATAGACTCATTCAAACCAGCAGGCATAGGAAATCCCACCATTACATCCTTAAGAGCTTCAGAGAGACCCTTTCTGAACAAAGCCGCTAGTGCAGATTCATTCCACAGAGTGAGTACTGACCATTTTCTAAATTTCTGACAATATACTTCTACATCATCCTGACCCTGGCATAAAGCCAGCAGATTTTTCTCAGCTTGATCCACTGAATTAGGCTCATCGTAAAGCAATCCCAGCGCCTGGAAAAATGCATCAACATTACTCAATGCAGAATCTCCTGGTGCAAGAGAAAACGCCCAGTCCTGTGGGTCGCCGCGCAAAAAAGAAATAATAATCAAAACCTGTTGAATAGGATTACCAGAAGAATGAGGTTTCAAGGCCAAAAATAGCTTACAATTATTTCTGAAGCTCAGGAACTTAGTTCTGTCACCAAAAAACAAATCAGGAATCGGAATTCTTGGTTCTAGCATCGATTTCTGATCAATAGTATCTTGAATCTTTTGTACATTTACAACGAGATTATCCATTGAGGAGCACAGAGCCTGAATATCCATGTCCACAGCTGTGTCCTGAAGCACTCTAATGTCTAGGGGAAAAAAAAGACTGAAGACAGAGCTAAGAAAAAAAAATGATGTCAGGATTTCTTTTTTCCCTCTATTGGAAATCATTGAATGGCTCCTTGTACTGTTATGGCTGGCAATCAGGCAACACAGCGTGCAGTAATCAGCGCACATACAGAGATCTGGCAATAACCCAAAACAATAGGACGAGCTCTGAGACGTGGAATCTCTGTAGACTGCAGTACCTGATCTATCCTCACACAACTGGAAGCAGCAGTGGATTGCGCCTATCAACTACCTATGCAACTCGGCACTGCCTGAGGAGCTGACTAGCCTGAAGATAGAAATACAAGCCTGACTTACCTCAGAGAAATACCCCAAAGGAATAGGCAGCCCCCACATATAATGACTGTTAGCAAGATGAAAAGACAAACGTAGGAATGAAATAGATTCAGCAAAGTGAGGCCCGATATTCTAGACAGAGCGAGGATAGCAAAGAGAACTATGCAGTCTACAAAAAACCCTAAAACGAAAACCACGCAAAGGGGCAAAAAGACCCACCGTGCCGAACTAACAGCACGGCGGTGCACCCCTTTGCTTCTCAGAGCTTCCAGCAAAAGATAATAACAAGCTGGACAGAAAAAACAGAAAACAAACTAGAAGCACTTATCTAGCAGAGCAGCAGGCCCAAGGAAAGATGCAGTAGCTCAGATCCAACACTGGAACATTGACAAGGAGCAAGGAAGACAGACTCAGGTGGAGCTAAATAGCAAGGCAGCCAACGAGCTCACCAAAACACCTGAGGGAGGAAGCCCAGAGACTGCAATACCACTTGTGACCACAGAAGTGAACTCAGCCACAGAATTCACAACACTGTAATGCAGGATATAGTGTGGACTTGTATATACAGTATGGTACTATGTAGGACAGGAGCTGCAAGAAAGATACACAGACAGACACACATAGACAGACACACAGACAGAGATCATACTCACCCACCACGACACTGTGAAGATTGAACCACTTCACCTCTGGATCTTCAGTGACTGAAGATCAAGAGTGAAGTCCTGCCACAGTCTCGGGGGAGAATCCTCTTCTCGCACCGATATTGTGGCTCCACCTCCTTCCTCAAAGGTAGCTGAACAAACTCTCATCTGATCTAATCCGAGGGAGCGATCATATAGCTGAATTGGTAGTGCCTAGAAGCTTCTGTTTGGATTGGAGAAGGCTGCCGCATGCCATAAGCTAAGTATTAGGTACAGGGAGGATACTAAGGAAGTCTGGCTAGGCTAGCTAGGTCAGTGGATGCTGACGCAGGTCAGGTGCCATGACTCTGCCGCTCTGCGCCAGCTACTGAGATGTAGGACTGTAGCGAGGTCCCTACACTTTCAATAGTTTCTCTTTTGTTAAATATTTTTTATAATTAGAAATGGTTCACAGCAAAGAGACGTGTTGTTAAGGACTGGCGGAACACACCAAGTACAAGATGAAATGGAACTAGGTGCGTTCGCAGTCCGAGGTCCACCGTGCAGGTAAAAACCTTGCTGCTAGTAAGACGGACTATATGGCGGTACTATAAGTATACACGCATGGGTTAACTTCACCCTGCGTGAAGGAAGCGATCCTGTTGCATCACAGGACCGCGGTACCGCACATAGAGCGCGAGCAAGAAGTCAGCGAACTCAACCCCAACTAGGATTGAAGTCCGATTAGACACTTGCTGGCACAACACCGCAACTGGGTGTGTAAGGAAACTAAATAATAATATAAAGGCACAAGAGTGCGTGCGGTGCCGCACTGACGGACGCCACTAACCACCCAGGCTTGGGTCAGGAAAGCGCAGAGCAAGCGCACGGCGCCGTACAGGCGGACACAGCAACTGGTAGCTGTAATGTGTGCTACGTGCTGTTGGATAAGTCGGGCGCTAGATAGCAAACATACACCTTCCGCGAACAATCATTCAATAGGGAGGGTTATTTAAAGAGCGACTTTCACTCACAACACACACACATATTTACAAGACAATACTAGCGCATGGCCGTGCGGTCATGCGCAGTTTATATAGCTGCAGCACAGGAAACAGCTACAGAAGTTTTGCCCTTTCAGGACCTGCCAAAAGGACCAATGGGATGTGCTGCAGTACCTGAGCATGTGACCCTCGATCTCCAACGGGAGATCCTGCCCTGGGCATGCTCAGACAGAGAAAAGCAGGACTTAGATCCAGAACCATCCACTCGCCGCTGCCCAGCACTGGCTTCAATGGCAGAAGCAGGAAAAGCAGCAGTAACTCTTCGCACGGAGTCAGACTGAGCGAGACGCTGGGATCGACGTCCCTGCTGAGCAGACTCCACTGTGGCTGGAGAAGAATGGGAGACCGCAGCGGAGACGGATCGAGATTCCCCCTGTGCAGCAGAGGAAACTCGACTCCTAACATTACCCCCCCTCTTAGGGCCCCCCCCTCCATGGGCCTCGCTACGTTCGAAGGCAGCAATGAGCTGCGGGGCCGAATGTGCTCAACAGGCTCCCAGGACCTGTCCTCGGGGCAATAACCCTTCCAGTCTACCCAAAAAAATTTTTTGCCACGTACCACCTTGAACCCCAAAATAGCGTTCACCTCATAATCGTCCGTAGACGAACCCGATGTCCCAGCAGATGACTCGGAAAACCGGGACATATACACGGGTTTCAAGAGGGACACATGAAAGGTGTCGGTGATACCCAGGCATGACGGAAGGGCCAAACGATAGACCACAGGATTAACCTGCTCGAGGACCTTGAATTGGCCCAAGTAGCGAGGAGCAAATTTAGTGGACTCAACTCACAGCCTGATGTTACGGGCGGAAAGCCACACCAAGTCGCCAGGAGCAAAGGTCGGAGCGGGGCGCCCATGAGCATCGGCAGAGGACCTCATTCTCTCCTTAGAGGCCCGAATGGCATCCTGAGTGCGGTCCCAAATATCCCGTGCCTCCACAGCCCAGTCTGCCACCCTGGAGTCGGCGGAAGACACGGGCATAGGCACAGGTACCCGTGGATGCTGACCATAGTTGAGGAGGAATGGGGTTTGTCCAGTGGAGTCGGCTACGGCGTTGTTCAGTGCAAACTCTGCCCATGATAGCAAGGATGCCCAGTCATCCTGCCTGGCTGAAACAAAATGTCGCAGGTATGTGACCAAGGTCTGGTTGGCCCTCTCTACCAACCCATTCGTCTCGGGATGATAAGCGGAAAAGAGATTCAGCTCAATACTGAGAAGACGACAAAGCTCTCTCCAGAACCGAGACGCAAGCTGGGGACCCCGGTCACTGACAATTTTGTCAGGCATACCATGTAGGCGGAAGATGTGTTTAATGAACAACGCTGCCAAGGCCCGTGCAGAAGGTAACCGTGGTAGCGGCACCAAATGCACCATTTTTGAGAAATGATCGGTGATGACCCAAATGATGGTACAGCCGCGAGACTTGGGTAAACCCACAACAAAGTCCATCCCGACCATCTCCCAGGGCCTATCTGCCACCGGCAAGGGATAGAGCAACCCAGCTGGCCTTTGACGCGGAGATTTATTTTTGGCGCAGGAGACACACGCCAGAATATAATCCCTGACATCCCGGACATTATGCGGCCACCAGTACGTCCTCGCCAGTAGCTCAGATGTCCTCTTTGTCCCAAAGTGTCCACCCACCCTGGACGAATGAGCCCAAGAGAGAACCTCCGGTCGCAAATTAATGGGCACAAAAGTCTTGCCCGGAGGCACAGACTCTAGCGAAACCGGCGCTACGGTTCTCAGGCTCTCGGAAGGGACAATAAGCCGAGGCTCCTCTTCCTCCTCCTCAGTTGACATAAGGGAGCGAGAGAGAGCGTCAGCACGGATATTCTTCTCCCCGGCGAGATAATGAAGGGAAAAGTGGAACCGGGAGAAGAACAGGGACCATCTGGCCTGGCGAGAATGTAGCCGCTGGGCTGTTTGCAAATAGACCAAATTTTTGTGGTCCGTGTAAACTTGGAAGGGAAACCGCGCACCTTCCAGAAGGTGTCTCCACTCCGAAAAGGTCAACTTCATTGCTAGCAACTCCCTGTCCCCGATGGAGTAGTTTCTCTCCGCTGGCGTGAAGGTCTTAGAGAAGAAGAAGCATGGATGCTTCCGACCTTGAGCATCCTTTTGATAGAGGACTGATCCAGCACCAACGGACGAGGCATCCACCTCCATTAGGAATGGCTTATCCACATCGGGACGATGTAAGATGGGAGCGCTAGCAAAGTTGGACTTAATACAAGTGAAGACCTTGGAGACCTCTTCCGACCACAATTTGGGATTCGCTCCCTTCTTGGTGAGGGCTACCAAGGGAGCTACCAGAGTTGAGAAGTGGGGAATGAACCGGCGGTAATAGTTTATGAACCCCATAAAGCGCTGCACCGCTTTAAGAGAATGGGGCTCTTGCCAGTCCATCACAGCCTGTAGTTTGGCAGGATCCATAGCCAATCCCTGGGCGGAGATGATATAGCCCAGGAAAGGTAAGGACTCCTGCTCAAACACACACTTCTCCAACTTCACATAAAGAGAGTTTGCCCGTAGGAGGTCGAAGACTCTGCCAACATCTCTCCGGTGGGAGTCAATATCTGGAGAAAAGATGAGAATATCATCCAGATAGACTACAACCGAGGTGGAAAGCATATCCCGGAAGATGTCGTTGACAAAGTCTTGGAAAACGGCAGGTGCATTGCAGAGCCCGAAGGGCATCACCAGATACTCATAGTGCCCATCTCTGGTGTTAAATGCCGTTTTCCATTCGCCCCCCTCATGGATGCGAATCAGGTTATAAGCACCCCGCAGATCTAGTTTAGTAAACACTCTAGCTCCCCGAAGCCTATCGAAAAGCTCAGATATCAAAGGCAAAGGATACTTGTTCTTAACTGTGATAGCATTAAGACCCCTGTAGTCTACGCATGGACGTAGTTCTCCATTCTTCTGCTGCACGAAAAAGAACCCTGCCCCAGCAGGTGACACTGACTTCCTGATGAACCCTCTTGCCAGATTCTCTTGAATGTACTGAGACATTGCCTCCGTTTCCGGGAGAGATAATTGATAGACTCGACCCCGGGGAGGCTCAGCACCAGGCAAGAGATCAATAGGACAGTCATAGGGGCGATGGGGCGGAAGGGTAACCGCTGCCTTTTTGGAGAACACGTCTGCATAAGACCAATATTGCTTGGGGAGAGAGGAAAGATCTGCGGGTACCTCTGTAGTAGCAACCTGAACGCACTCTCGATGACACCTGTTCCCACAAGATTCACCCCATCCCAGAATTCTGCCTGAGGACCACTCGATGTGAGGAGAGTGGTACCGTAACCAAGGTATCCCCAAGAGAACCTCATCAATTCCCTCAGGAATGACGAGTAGAGATATAATCTCCTGATGAGATGGTGACATGGACAGAGTAAAAGGGATAGTTTGATGTGTAATCTGTGCGGGCAGTGTCGACCCATTCACCACTTCTACCGTTACTGGTTGAGATAGCATGACAAGAGGAATTGCGTGACGTTGGGTGAAGGCTGAAGACATAAAATTGCCCTCCGCCCCAGAATCCACGCAGAGTTCTACCGAGTGAGAGGATGAGCCCAATGTTATTGTCCCCTTAAAGGACAATTTGGAGGCAAACGTCGCCGTGTCTAGTGCACCTCCACTAACTACCACTAGACGCTGACGTTTCCTCGACCGCTGGAGACATCTGGAGGCAAGATGTCCTGTCTGTTGGCAAAGATGACAAATCTGGAGTGCACGAGCGGTCCGGGACTTAGATCCTGCTCGTGACTCTACCACAGGCTCATGGGGCTCAGAAGCCTGGTCTGGAGATTCCAAAGGTTTGACGAAGGTGGGAGCCAGCCGAAACCTCTGCCTACACTGGGCTCGCTCTAACCTCCGCTCGTGAAAACGGAGATCAATACGAGTAGATAGAGTTATTAATTCCTCCAGTGTGGCGGGAATCTCCCTAGTGGCCAGGGCGTCCTTAACGTGGTCAGCCAGCCCCCTCCAAAATATTGGAATGAGGGCTTTATCCGACCACTCCAGCTCAGATGCTAAGGTGCGGAAGTGGACGGCAAAATGACTGACCAAGGACGAGCCCTGAGTCAATGCCAACAATTGGAGCGCCGTATCATGGGTGACACGAGGTCCTAAAAAGACCTGTTTCAGAGTGCTCAGAAACAACGGAGCACTCTGCACCACATGATCGCTACGCTCCCATAGCGGCGTAGCCCACTGCAACGCCCTGTCCGATAGAAGAGACACTATAAATCCCACCTTAGCCCGCTCTGTAGGGAAACGAGAGGCCAGAAGCTCGAGATGGATAGAGCACTGACTCACGAAACCCCTACAAGACTTACTGTCACCAGAGAATTTCTCTGGAAGCGGGAGGCGAGTTAGAGTCGGGACAGGAGCGGCAGTGGACAAGGTGGCTGCAGCAACACTAGCAGCCTGAACAGCGACAGCAGTGACATCCACAGCTGAGGTTGAACGCTCAAGAGCCGCCAACCTTCCCTCCAGCTGCTGGATGTACCTCTGTGAACGCTGATCGTCCATCATTTACTAGCCAGACCATGGCGCTAGTATTATGTTAAGGACTGGCGGAACACACCAAGTACAAGATGAAATGGAACTAGGTGCGTTCGCAGTCCGAGGTCCACCATGCAGGTAAAAACCCTGCTGCTAGTAAGACGGACTATATGGCGGTACTATAAGTATACACGCACGGGTTAACTTCACCCTGCGTGAAGGAAGCGATCCTGTTGCGTCATAGGACCGCGGTACCGCACATAGAGCGCGAGCAAAAAGTCAGCGAACTCAACCCCAACTAGGATTGAAGTCCGATTAGACACTTGCTGGCACAACACCGCAACTGGGTGTGTAAGGAAACTAAATAATAATATAAATGCACAAGAGTGCGTGCGGTGCCGCACTGACGGACGCCACTAACCACCCAGGCTTGGGTCAGGAAAGCGCAGAGCAAGCGCACGGCGCCGTACAGGCGGACACAGCAACTGGTAGCTGTAATGTGTGCTACGTGCTGTTGGATAAGTCGGGCGCTAGATAGCAAACATACACCTTCCGCGAACAATCATTCAATAGGGAGGGTTATTTAAAGAGCGACTTTCACTCACAACACACACACATATTTACAAGACAATACTAGCGCATGGCCGTGCGGTCATGCGCAGTTTATATAGCTGCAGCACAGGAAACAGCTACAGAAGTTTTGCCCTTTCAGGACCTGCCCAAAGGACCAATGGGATGTGCTGCAGTACCTGAGCATGTGACCCTCGATCTCCAACGGGAGATCCTGCCCTGGGCATGCTCAGACAGAGAAAAGCAGGACTTAGATCCAGAAACGTCCACTCGCCGCTGCCCAGCACTGGCTTCAATGGCAGAAGCAGGAAAAGCAGCAGTAACTCTTCGCACGGAGTCAGACTGAGCGAGACGCTGGGATCGACGTCCCTGCTGAGCAGACTCCACTGCGGCTGGTGAAGAATGGGAGACCGCAGCGGAGACAGATCGAGATTCCCCCTGTGCAGCAGAGGAAACTCGACTCCTAACACGTGTATTTTACATCTTTTGAGATATTTATCCCTATATTGGTGGGAGGGCCCCGCTTGGTGGGAGGCCCAGGGCCCGAGCCCCCTGGGCCCACCCCTTAATCCAGGCCTGAGAAGATGTAAGCCCGTGTCTGAGCAAATGAAACAATGACAAATCCCCCCAGCCCGGATGACATTCATCCACGGATACTGAGGTAATTGAGTTCAGTAATTGACACACTGATGTATCTCATATTCTTGTACTCTCCTTCAATAGGGGTGGTGCCACAGGATTGGATGATGTCTCATATGGTGCCAATGTAATAAGGGTGAAAAGGCAGATCCAGGCAACTACCTTACAGTAAGTCTGATATTAGTGGTGTGCAAAGTTTTTGAGGGCTTCATAAGAGAGAGATGGCCTGTGCAGATATATTTCAGAGAATAATATAATAACTGACAAACAGCATGGATTCAAGAAGAATAAGTCATGTCAAACCAACATGTTGGGGGTTTTAAGAGGAGGTAACTGCAAATCTGGATGTTGGCAATGCAACTGATGCAATTTATCTAAATTCTGAAAAGATATTTGATACTGTACCACATAACAGCCTTATATTGAAGCTACAGAAGCAAGGATTGGGGGAAACTATAGTCGAACTGCTCGCCAATTTCAAATTCGAGCTGTTTTGGGCGGTGTTCGAGTTGTTCGACGAACTCGAACAATTTGCTTAAAATTCAGCTGTTCGAGTTTCTGTTCGATAACTGTTCGTTCACCAAAAGCCTAACTTGATTTGCACATTAAAACTGTTTATCATTGTTAATAGACTGTTTCAGTGTATAGTGGGCAGGGGGGGTGGCGGGGGATAGATCTGTGCTGAAATAATGCCGCTCTCCAATTTTTTTTCTCCTGCATTTACAGTGGGGCGGTGCAGTCTCTCAGCCTATCAGCAGTGCACACACTCACAGCAATGTGCATGTGATGCACACAAGCAAGGGCATGTGTCATTGGCTGTGTATGTCACATGTCCTTGCCCTATAAGAACCAGCCATTTGCCCCGTCGCCACCATTTCCTCACTGCTGCAGCTTAGTGTTAGACGGCACCACTGCTGCTGTGGGCGCTATACAGTCTAATAGTATTTTTTTGGAGCGAATTTTCAGAGAGATAGGTTTAAAGAGTCTGGACGAGTCGGGAATAGTTGTAATAGCTAGTTGTAATCTAATAGGTCTGTGCCAGTGCTGTGCAAGTGTTTGTCACAGCATTTGGTGTAATCTAGCTCAGCCAATCCTTTTGGGCTAGTAGCACTGTCTGATAGTCATCTGTGTAGCCCGCCTGTGAAGCTAGCTACACCGTCTGTGTATCTAAATAATTACTGCATCTAATCCAGTTAATATTTTTGGGCCTAGGAGCAGTGTCTGCACGTCCGCAGAGTAGTCCGCCTGTGAAACTAACTATACCGCCTGTGTATCTAAATTTTTACTGCATCAAATCCCGTTAATAGTTTTGGGCCTAGGAGCAGTGTCTACATGTCAGCAGAATAGCCCGCCTGTGAAATTAACTACACCACCTGTGTATCTCAATTTTTACTGCATCTAATCCAGTTAATAGTTTTGGGCCTAGGTGCAGTGTCTGCACGTCAGCAGAGTAGCCCGCCTGTGAAACTAACTATACCGCCTGTGTATCTAAATTTTTACTGCATCTAATCCACTTAATAGTTTTGGGCCTAGGAACAGTGTCTGCACGCCAGCAGAGTAGCCCGCTTGTGAAACTAACTTTACCGCCTGTGTATCTAAATTATTACTGCATCTAATCCAGTTAATATTTTTGGGCCTAGGAGCAGTGTCTGCACGTCAGCAGAGTAGCCCGCCTGTGAAACTAACTATACCGCATGTGTATCTAAATTATTACTGCATCTAATCCAGTTAATAGTTTTGGGCCTAGGAGCAGTGTCTGCACGTCAGCAGAGTAGTCCGCCTGTGAAACTAACTATACCGCCTGTGTATCTAAATTTTTACTGCATATAATCCAGTTAATAGTTTTGGGCCTAGGTGCAGTGTCTGCACGTCAGCAGAGTAGCCCGCCTGTGAAACTAACTATACCGCCTGTGTATCTAAATTTTTACTGCATCTAATCCACTTAATAGTTTTGGGCCTAGGAACAGTGTCTGCACGCCAGCAGAGTAGCCCGCCTGTGAAACTAACAATACCGCCTGTGTATCTAAATTATTACTGCATCTAATCCAGTTAATATTTTTGGGCCTAGGAGCAGTGTCTGCATGTCAGCAGAGTAGCCCGCCTGTGAAACTAACTATACCGCCTGTGTATCTAAATTTTTACTGCATCAATCCAGTTAATAGTTTTGGGCCTAGGAGCAGTGTCTACATGTCAGCAGAATAGCCCGCCTGTGAAATTAACTACACCACCTGTGTATCTGAATTTTTACTGCATCTAATCCAGTTAATATTTTTGGGCCTAGGAGCAGTGTCTGCACGTCAGCAGAGTAGCTCGCCTGTGAAACTAACTATACTGCCTGTGTATTTCAATTTTTATTGCGTCTAATTCAGTTAATAGTTTTGGGCCTAGGAGCTGTGTCTGCACGTTAGCAGAGTAGCCCTCCTGTGAAACTAACTATACCGCCTGTGTATCTAAATTTTTACTGCATCAATCCAGTTAATAGTTTTGGGCCTAGGAGCAGTGTCTACATGTCAGCAGAATAGCCCGCCTGTGAAATTAACTACACCACCTGTGTATCTGAATTTTTACTGCATCTAATCCAGTTAATATTTTTGGGCCTAGGAGCAGTGTCTGCACGTCAGCAGAGTAGCTCGCCTGTGAAACTAACTATACTGCCTGTGTATTTCAATTTTTATTGCGTCTAATTCAGTTAATAGTTTTGGGCCTAGGAGCTGTGTCTGCACGTTAGCAGAGTAGCCCTCCTGTGAAATTAACTACACCACCTGTGTATCTCAATTTTTACTGCATCTAATCCAGTTAATATTTTTGGGCCTAGGAGCAGTGTCTGCACGTCAGCAGAGTAGCTCGCCTGTGAAACTAACTATACTGCCTGTGTATTTCAATTTTTACTGCGTCTAATTCAGTTAATAGTTTTGGGCCTAGGAGCTGTGTCTGCACGTCAGCAGAGTAGCCCTCCTGTGAAACTAACTATACCGCCTGTGTATCTAAATTTTTACTGCATCTAATCCAGTTAATATTTTTGGGCCTAGGAGCAGTGTCTGCACGTCAGCAGAGTAGCCCGCCTGTGAAATTAACTATACCGCCTGTGTATCTAAATTTTTACTGCATCTAATCCAGTTAATAGTTTTGGGCCTAGGAGCAGTGTATGCACGTCAGCAGAGTAGCCCACCTGTGAAACTAACTATACCGCCTGTGTATCTAAATTTTTACTGCATCTAATCCAGTTAATAGTTTTGGGCCTAGTACCACAGTTTGGCCACTCAGTTGTGCTCGGTTTTCATCCATCGGTTGTTGTGCCAACAACTACAAATACAGAGTTGACAATTAGTTAAGCATCAAAATGAGTGGCAAAAGGCCTGCTTCTGGTGGAAAGGGGAATAGGCATGTTGGAAAGGGAAAAAAAGGTTGTGTCCGTGGGGTAGCTGGTAAAGCAACAGTAACATCTGCAGAAAAAAGACCATCTTCCAGCCAAAGTACTAGTGTCTACTTCTTTTCGTGGACAATCTGATATGATCCCTTTCTTACGACCATTGCTACAAGCATTGCCAAAAATTCCAGATGAGGCACAAAAACAGCAGGTGCTTGAATGGATATCAAGTGCACATTCAAGTGGGCTCTCCTCCATGCCAACTTTAACATCACAACTACTCCAATTCTCAGAGTTGTCACCCCAATCGCACTTGCTTCCTCACAGCTCCCAAGTCTCCAGCCGCCCATCTGAGCATGGGGTAGCACACTTGGTTGAGCCTGTAGAGCTTTTTACGCATACTATAGCCTGGAAATCAGAGGTCTGCTCCAGAGCTTCTGTGAATCCAGACGAGGAAATGATCTGCACTGATGCCCAGAATCTTTGTGAGTCAGATCCAGGCCCAGATGAAGAAGGTTCTGAGCATAATGTAATCCATCAATCCCAAACTGTAACTCCTGTTGGTGGAGACAATGAGGAAGATGATGATGAGACTGAGATACCTGATTGGAACAAAAACTTGACTTTTCGGTCAGGGCAGAAAAAGGTTGGCTCTGAGGATGACGGGTGTGAGAACACACAGGATGATGATGTCGAGGTTGTAGACCCCACTTACTGTCAACCCCTAGTCTGCCAGTCCATGAGGTCAGCAGAGGAGGTGGAGGAGGATGCTTGTGACGATTAAGACAATGAGGTAACGTTGCGCCTTCTTGGACAGAGACGGAGTATTGGAAGCACGTCAACAACTGCATCCTCAATCCCAACTGTGCCTCAGACCAGAAGTCGTGGTGGGTCTTCAGGTCGCACGGGCTCTAAGCCTTGCATAGCCTGGGCATTTTTTGACATTGCAAAGGATGACCCAACTCATGTTGTCTGTAAAATTTGTCAACAAAATCTCAGTAGAGGACAAAATATGACTAGCTTGAGTACTTCATGCATGAACCGTCACATGGATATGAGGCATAGGTTGCAGTGGGAAGCTCACTGTGCTACAATGCGGCCTAGTGGGCCGGTCAACCACCGTCTGCCCCATCAAGTGCATCCGCGTCCTCTTCATCCTCTGTGACTGTGGGGACAGCAGTCGCTCATTGTTTGGACGCAGACCTTACACCATTTTACCCGCAACAGCCAGTGTGATTGGCAGGTCGTCAGGACATTTGCAAGTGGAAACACCTGCTGTTGTTGAGCACTCTCCGACATAAACACCACATTTTGATCAAGGCAACATAACATCTCTGCCTGCACCGTCCTTACAGACCAGCAGTTTGCCGGGGACACCTTACTCAACTCCGTCTAAGCACGGCAGCCAGCCCTCAGTCCCTCAGATGAGGACAAGTAAAAGACCATTCCCTCCTAGCCATGACAAAGCTAAGAGGTTGAATTTCTCCATCTGCAAGCTGTTGGCTACAGAAATGCTGCCTTTCCGTCTGGTGGACACAGAGGATTTTCGAGACCTTATGTCCGTAGCAGTGCCCCAGTACCAGATGCCCAGTCGCCACTACTTCTCAAAGAAAGCTGTGCCTGCGCTACACCAGCATGTTGCACACAACATCACCGCTTCCTTGAGAAACTCTGTGTGTGACAGGGTGCATTTCACCACAGACACTTGGATGAGTAGATATGGACAGGGGAGGTACATGTCGGTGACTGGGCACGGGGTAACTACGGCGACATCAGGAGAATGGGCTGCTGTCCATGTCTTGCCATCGCCACAAGTTGCTCGTCGATCTTCTGTATCTAGAAGTTCCTCCACTCCTTCTGCCTGCTCAACCTCCTCTTGGTCCTCCACCTGCATCCAAAGCCTGTCTGGTAATGCCACCCGTGTTGTAACTGCGCAGAAGGAATCCTGCACACCTCCTCACTATGATGTCACCAGGGCTCAACGGCATCAGGCAGTGTTTACATTGAAATGTCTGGGAAATGTGAGTCACACAGCTGAGGAGTTGTGGTCAGCTCTGGAGACTGAGTTCCATCAATGGTTGTCTCCACTCAACCTGCAGCCAGAGAAGGCTGTGTGCGACAATGCTGCAAACCTGGGTGTGGCCCTTCGCCAGGACAATGTCACACACGTACCTTGTATGGCTCACGTTTTGAACCTGGTTGTCCAGCTATTTTTATCCCACTATCCTGGACTAGATGGGCTTCTGCAGAGGACACGGTCGCTGTGTGCTCAGTTCCGCCATTCGCATCCCTCAGCTCAACGACTTACATATCTACAGAAGTCGTTGGGCCTGTCAGTTCACCGGCTGAAATGCGATGTGTCCACACGGTGGAATTCAACTCTGCACATGTTGCAGCGACTGTGGCAGCACCGACAAACCCTGGTGCAATACGTTATGATGTATAGCCTGAACCAACGTTTTCAAGAGGTGGGGCAAATCATGCTGCAGGAGTGGTCTCAGATCAGGGACCTATGCACCCTTCTGCACAATTTTGAAATAGCAACGAAGATGTTTAGTGCTGACGATGCTATTATCAGCATGACCATTCCAGTGATTTACATGCTGGAGCACACCTTACACAGTGTTCGGAGTCAGGTGGTGGGACAAGAGGAGGAGGAGGAACAGTAGGAGTCGTATGCGGAAGGGATAATATCTCCAAGGTCAAGAAGGTTGGCAGCACCAATGCAGCCAGCATTTGAGGCTGGGGGAGAGGGATTACCGAGGGCGCATGGTAGCAGCTAAACTGCTGAGGGAGGTGCAGGAGGCGAGGAAGAAGTGGAGGACGAACTGGTGCTGGGCATGGAAGACTCATCAGATGAGGGAGACCTTGATCAAATGTCTGTTGTGCGAAGTTGGGGGAAGAGGGCAGATGAAGGAAGCATGATTCTCACTTTGCCACCAAGACAACAAGGACGTGGTCCTCCTGGATGCGCAAAACACATGAGTGCCTTCTTGCTGCACTACCTGCAACATGACCCTCGGATTGTCAGAATCCGGAGTAATGCTGACTACTGGGTTGCCACACTCTTAGCTCTTAGATCTTCGGTGCAAAAGCAAATTTGGCAAAATAATTCCTGCCATAGAAAGGGATTCACGCATGCAGGAGTATCAGCAGAGACTGTAACAGAATCTAACATCTGCTTTTCCACAAAACACCTGTGGTGCACGTAGTGAATCTCTGAGTTCTAACTTGCCAACCGTGGGACTATTGAGTCATCACTTAAACCGTAACAGTAACATCGTATCTGGTGGTAACAGCAATTTTTTCCAATCATTTCAAGATTTTTTTAGACCATCCTTTGCAAGGCCACAGGAGACAAGAAGTCTGAGGCACAGCCAACGCCTAGAGAGGATGGTACAAGTGTATCTCCAAGTTAACATCAATGCCATGACTATGGAACTGAACCCTTGCTCATTTTGGGCTTCCAATCTTGAAAAATGGCCTGAGCTCGCCACTCACGCCTTGGAGATCTTGTCGTGCCCCGCAGCCAGCGTTCTCTCTGAATGTGTGTTCAGCGCTGCTGGTGGTGTGCTGAGAGATAAGCGCACGTGGCTGTCCAGCGACAATGTAGACAGACTAACGTTCATCAAGATGAACAAATCCTGGATCTGCAAGGACTTTTCTACCACTGTGTCATCTTGGGGAGACTAAAAGCTTGATGATTTTTGAAAATCACCTCACCAGCCGTTTTAAAAAACTCTGGCGAAATTGATGCCACTTAAGTGGTGTCTGTGGCCGAATTTTTGGAAAAAATGGAGACTCTTTATTTAGTCCACTTGCTGAGTTTTAAATGACAATGCCATCGTCAATTCCAGGTGGGTGGGGTCATCTGCAGAGTGGTTTCCTCATACTATGGCCTGGGATTCAGTGGTCTGCTCCAAAGCTTTAGTGTCTGCTAGTCAGCAGAGTAGCCCAGCCACCCACCTCCTGTTTACTTAAGTACTATTTTTAACAGCATCTGGCCCAGGAAATCCTTTTGGGCCTAGTTGAATTTAGTGCTACTCAGCAGCGTACTCCACCCATGAAGCAAGCTACACCACCTGTTTACCTAAATATTATTTTGTAACGGAATCTAGCCCAGGAAATCCTTTTGGGCCTAGTAGAATTTGGTGCTACTCAGCAGAGTACCCCACCCATGAAGCAAGCTACACCGCCTGTTTACCTAAATATTATTTTGTAACGGAATCTAACCCAGGAAATCCTTTTGGGCCTAGTAGAATTTGGTGCTACTCAGCAGCGTACCCCACCCATGAAGCAAGCTACACCGCCTGTTTACCTAAATATTATTTTGTAACGGAATCTAACCCAGGAAATCCTTTTGGGCCTAGTAGAATTTGGTGCTACTCAGCAGCGTACCCCACCCATGAAGCAAGCTACACCGCCTGTTTACCTAAATATTATTTTGTAACGGAATCTAACCCAGGAAATCCTTTTGGGCCTAGTAGAATTTGGTGCTACTCAGCAGCGTACCCCACCCATGAAGCAAGCTACACCGCCTGTTTACCTAACTACTATTTTGTAACGGCATCTAGCCTAGGAAATCCTTTTGGGTCTAGTAGAATTTGGTGCTACTCAGCAGCGTACTCCACCCATGAAGCAAGCTTCACTGCCTGTTGATCTAATTACTAATTTTTAACTTCATCTAGCCCAGGAAATTGTTTTGTACCTAATAGCATTTTGTGCTACTAAGCAGAGTACCCCACCCATAAAGCAAGCTACACTGCCTGTTTACCTATGTACTATTTTTAACGGCATCTGGCCCAGGAAATCCTTTTGGGCCTAGTAGCAATTTCTGCTACTTAGCAGAGTACCCCACCCATGAAGCAAGCTACACCACCTTCTTCCTTTCTCAATCTAACCCCTCGGCTCTGGAGTGTCCACTCTCCCTCCAGCTCTCTCCTTCTCACAGGTGGACTAGCGCGTCTTTTCACACTGTGGCGAATCTTTTGGGCCCAGGCATAAGAAGTCGTCGAGGTAATGGATAATATGTGCCGCCTTACAAACGTCCATGATGACACATAAGAGGAAGCAACTAAATGCCTCAAATAGTGAGCAGGATATGGAGCACCCCATGGGCAAACAGCGATCTATGTAGTATGCTCCTTCACAGAAGCTATTCACAGGCACAGGTAGTTACAGGAACACCCCCTCAGTGTCTGTTTTGGCCATTAGGGTGCCCCTTACCAACTTCTTGACCCGCCTGATTGCCTCGTCAAAGGAGGTACAGTACATAGTACTAGACTTGGTTCCGCGTCGATGTTGTAGTTTATTGACCTGCCCCTTGGATATGACAAATGGTGGATTAGTCTGAATGTATTGGGTTCATTTTTTGGCACAACTCCCAACGGGTGTACCACTTCGTCTTCTAAGGAAAGTGTTCTGAATGGACCCGCCGCCATTCTACCTAAAGATATTTATTTTTTTATTTTTTTTGTCAAGATGTCTGGGTGTTGGTAGAGTGATTTAAAATTTTTACTCCAGCCTTTCTTGATTTTAAAAGGGCATGACATGCCTATATCTGTGTCTCCTCCTCCTTATACTCCTCCACCTCTTTTCTTTTCGCATGACTATATGTAGTTGTGACTTTTCCATGTGTTTGTTGTGTCTTCTGAGCAGTTTGTCAGCTTTTGGACACCTTTTAAGGTGTTTTCTATGTGTTTTTTATGTGTTTGTGTTTACCTGCCATTGGTTTCAATGGCGTTCGACGGTGTTCGTCGAAACGTTCGATGAACTTTCGTCAAACACGTCCCTGTTCGACGAACCGAACCAAACCTGAACACTAGGGAGGTGGATCAACACTAGTAAGTAAGAGTCATCATAAATGGTACGTTCTCTAAGCTGAGTAGGATATACTCAGCAGTAGGGTACCATAAAGATCTGTGCTTCGACTGATTCTTTTAACCTATTAATGACCTAGTGGATGGGATTAAGAGTGAAATGTCAGTCTTTGCTGATGACATCATTGCTATGTAGGATATTAAAATCTGACCTTGATATTACAATATTGCAAAACGATCTAGATAAGACGACTGAATGGGCAAACACTTGGCAAATGAGATGTAATGTTCATAAGTGTAGAGTAATGCACCTATGCTGGAGTGATCATATTAATGCATATACATTTAATGCGAGTGTACTTGGAACTACAGAACAAAAGGACTTGGGTATTCGGGTTATCTGTAAGCTGAGCAGCAGTACTCAGTGTCAAGGATCAGACACAAAAGCAGATATGATTTTAGGGTGTATAAAAAGAAATTAAATCCTGCAATCCCAACGTATTATTACCTCTTTATAAATAGCTTGTGAGGCCACAACTAGAATATGGGATCCAGTTTTGGGCTCCACATTTTAAAATGGATATTCAGAAGTTATAGTCGGTTCAAAGGAGGGCAAGGGATGGAAGGTTTCTTATATGATGAGAGGGTGGAAAAGTTGGGGCTTGTTTAGGTTAGAAAAACTAATGTTCTCAGTGTGAAAAATCAGATAGTCTTGTAGTTTTGATACCTTTTAATGACTAAAAAATAAAATAAATTATGTTACAAAGCAAGCTTTCAGTACTTCTTAGGTCCCTTCCTCAGGTATGATATAAGTTTCTGAAGAAACACAAATATATATATACACAAACAAACAAAAAAGGCATAGTATAATAAATGAACATTTAAATAAACAAATAAACTGAGCTCAGAAAATTAATCCTTAATTGAACTATATTAGTGGTGTGAAAGTTTTATAGTCCCAATACCCAAGTGAGATCAGAGGCCTGGTGCCCTCAACTTCTTTGGAACGAAAAGATCTTCTGAAGTGATTGTTTTTTTTCATAGCAACAGCAGCTGTAAACTAAGATTTTCTCATAGTGGACAAACCCTTTTAAAAACATAAATATTCCAGTAGCTTCACTACAACAGATTATATACATCTAAATTTTCAGTACCATTAATTTTTTATTCATGCTCTCATTAATGTCTAAGTGCAAAAGTAGCTGATAGTTATATATATATATATATATATATATATATATATGTATATATATATATATATATATATATATATATATATATATATAGTATATATGTGGCTTTTAGAAAACGGACAGCTTTTTTATTTAAAAGTTATGTATTTACATGCTGCAGAGAGTCTGCAAGGCACTATCATGTTCAGAGCATGAGATGCATACAATGTAAGCATCATTAGCATAGATGTCTGGGGTACATTTTATATTTTGATATTGGAAGCTTTGCATATTATATGACTAACTAAAATGATTTGCATAATCCCATATCTTGGCAAACCCAGGACAAAGAATTGCAAAAGTAAGAGAATTTTGCAATGGTAAATTCTATAATACATCTACATTTTCAAATTGACAATCAAGAACAGTTTATATGGAAATCAAATTACAATCATTTTAAAATAACTTTGCAAATGACAGTAATGACTAAAATATTCCAATTATTTTGTGACTTGACATTTTCCAGAGTGAATTTATTTCATTACATTTTCTAGAAATATCTGGAGTGTAACTGGAAGGGGCATGTGTTAAAAGGTGCAGTAAAATGGAGATGTACACATAGTAGAGCATAGGGTTATTTGTAGCTCTTGCTTTCCCATTCTCATGCTTGTCATCTCTAAGAGGAAGCACTTCTACAGAAATTGTATTGCCTAAACCTGTTTAATTGTTTATTGTAATGTAGTGTAAACGTATTAATATACTCAATGATCGCCATTTTTTCCGTTTTCCAGCGCTGCTGAAGTCCTTCTCGCTCACATGACTGAAATTCGGACTTGCCAGCTCACACTGGGATCTATGGAAGTTGCTTTTACAATGTAAGATTATGATGCCTTGTTCCGACACTGCATAGACCCAGACAAACACAGGAGAGCAAACAGTACAAATTCCATCCTCATGTTGTCCTTTTTGGGAGTTTTGAACCCTGAGCTGCAAACCAACAGTGCTAACTACTAAGATACCATGCTGCTCAGAAACCTTAAACCCCTCTGGATAACGACTTAGTTAAATATTTTCTGTATTATTATATTAATTATGCCTTGTTTGAATTGTTATTTAGTATTTTAAAAATGTCCATAAGGACAATGAATTTCAGCAGATTAAAGAACAAGGATTGGTTCCCTCAACTGAGTTGCATATTTAGCTGTGTATGGCATGTGTGTTGGTAAACTGGAGCTACGTAGTAAGTGTAGGTACATTTTAAAGTTGTGAAAAAGAAACATAAATGAACAAAATGGCTAAAACATGCAAAGTCGTTGAGAAAAAACATTTAATTTAGAAAATAATAAATTATTTACTTCTCTGATTATATATTCACAGCACATTTGTTCCACAGGTATCATGTAATCACTTCATGTTAATTACTTCTTACAAGATATAATTGGTAAAAGAAAATGACTTTAATCCAAACAGAAAATAATAGATCCTCTTGAGTATTGTGATATTTTCAGTAGACAAGATTACAAATATTAGTCAATTATGAAACGTTCATCTAATGTTTGGAAAACGTCCAATTACAAGGTGACACATGACAATTTCAAACAGTATTCCTGCTGATAATGAGGTAATCTCCAAATTACCATATTAATGTCTTGTCATCAAAAACAAACCACGTTGTTAAAGGGCTAAAATATGTTTACAGAGGCACAGTTGATAGGCTGGAAAAACCTAGTAAGTATGGAATTATGCAGCCATGATCTTATTAGTCATTGGTCTGAAACTATGTTATGGAAGAATTGTTTAATATTCAAAAAAAAAAAGTAGTAACGCCATTATGGCAAGTAAATTACGAAGCATGACTGAAGGATACTTGTAGGGGGTACTCTTTATAGAAAACGTTAGATTCCGGCTCAACAGGATTGGATTTTCCTTTTCTTTTTCTTTTTCAAAAGAAAATATGGTGCATACAAAAAAAAAATTTACATGGTCAACATGATCCGGTCAACACGTTTCATATAGCATTTGCTACATCGCTTGCTATATGTAACACCCAGTTGTTAAGTGAATTAAGAACATCTGTGTTATGCCTTGTAAAATATTATTATTACACATTTATATAGCACCATTTATTCCATGGCGCTTTACATGTGAAAGGGGCAAATAAAGACAAGCACAATAAAAATGAGGAAAACAAGGCACACACAAGTACAGAAGGAGAGAGGACCCTGCCCGCAAGGGCTCACAGTCTACAGGGGATGGGTGAGAATACACTAGGAGAGGTTAGAGCTGGTCATGCGGTGGTTCAGCAGACTAAGGACCACTGCAGGTTGTAGGTTTGTCAGAAAAGGTGAGTCTTCGGGTTCTTTTTGAAGGTTTCTGTGGTAGGCGAGAGTCTGATGTGTTGGGGTAGAGAGTTCCAGAGTATGGGGGAAGCACGGGAAAAGTCTTGTATGCGGTTGTGGGAAAAAAAATATAAGAGGGGAGTAGAGAAGGAGATCTTGAGAAGAACAAAGGTTGCATGTGGGTAAGTATCGGGACACCATGTCACAGATGTATTGAGGAGAAAGGTTGTGGATGGCTTTGTATGTCATAGTTAGGGTTTTGAACTGGATCCTCTGAACAATAGGAAGCCAGTGAAGGGCTTGATAGAGAGGAGAGGCTGGGGAATAGCGGGGAGACAGGTATAAATGAATATTTAAATGACTGCATGTTATTTGACCATTAGTCATGAGTAAGACTGCCTAGTGCAGTTGAAACGTGACGACTGAGTCATATCGACCATGTAAATTTTTCTTTTGTATGCACCATATTTTATTTTGAAAAAGAAAAGGAAAATCCAGTCCTGTTGAGCCGGACTCCAATTTTTTTTACTTTCCTTGATGTGAGGCCAGGGCGAGGCTGGTGTCTGAGCCCTAGGTGGATGAGCATAGAGCATCTGGGTGAGCTGGACTCACGATCAGTAATCTATACATTTCTATGGAAATTTTATTTACAGGTATAATTTTACAGCATAAAGTATATACTGTATTTTCCAGATTTTAAGACACACTTTTATGATCCTCAAAATTAGAGGGAAAATGGGGGTGCATCTTATAAACCAAATACTGTTCTTACCAAGGAATCAATGCTGCAGGTCTGGAGCTGGGGGTGTTATGGTGGTGGTGTGGTGGTCCTGCAATGTGCAATGGTGGTATGTTGGGAAGCGGTGGTTGAGCGGTGGTGGTACGGCGGCGAGCGGTAGCCCTGCGGCAGGAGCATATGGTGGCCACCATTCTTCTTCCAAGGTCCAGCATCTGGTTCTGGCTTCTCACTCAGTGCAGGCGCAGATGAAGGAAAGCCAAGATCTCCATCCACGCCTGCCTCTACGCTATGTCTCCAGGAAAATGGCCACGGATCTCAGCTCCAAGATCTCCATCTTCTCATGCACCACCCCAGCAGCTATTTTCCCTGAGTCCTCCACATAGTAAACAGTGCGGGGGCTTTGGGCTTTCACAAAATGTCTGTGAAGCCCCCGCACCACCAAACACCCACAGTGCCACTCTTGCCTCTTCCAGCAGAGACCCTGGGACTGTGCTCCACTGCGGCCTGCACCACCGAACACCCGCAGCATTGCACTTCCGAGCAGCCCTTTTTCCCAGTCTGGGGTCTGCATCATCCTGCCTCTACCAGCAGCAACCCTGGGACCCTGCTTCACCGCAGCACCACCCCCAGTAAGTAATAAGACACCTGGATTGTAAGAAACACCACCATTGTATGGGTATGTGCACATGCTGTGGAATGGTGTGCCGATTTTTCCACACTATTTTTGGTAAACCCGCAGGTAACCCGCAGTGCGGAATTATCGCGGAATTACAGCGGATTTACCATGGTTTTTCCGTGGTTTTTGTGCGGATTCCACCTGCGATTGCTATTGAGGAGCAGGTGTAAACCGCTGCGGAATATGCACAAAGAATTGACATGCTGCGGAATATAAACCGTTGCGTTTTCGTGTTTTTTTCTGGAGTATCTGCACTGCGGTTTTTGTTTTCCATACATTTACATGGTACTGTACAATGCATGCAAACTGCTGCAGACCGCAGCATGAAATCTGCTGCGGATCGGCAGCAAAATCCACAGTATGTGCACATAACCTATTAAAAAAGGTTTTTTTTCCTATTTTTCTCCTCAAAATGTAGGGTGCATCTTATAATCCAGTACATCTTATGAAACGCAAAATACGGTATTTGTCAAGAAATATATTTACTGTTCCAGAGCCCAAAGACCCATGTTATTAAATGCCTTTGGTTTTACTTTGATCATACATGCAGTGTTTTATCAGAAATTTTCATCAGTGTGTTTATTCTAAACAAAAAAAATGCACCTAAGAAAATGTACCAGATAACATAGTGTTAAGGACTGGCGGAACGCACCAAGTACAAGATGAAATGGAACTAGGTGCGTTCGCATTCCGAGGTCCACTGTGCAGGTAAAAACCCTGCTGCTAGTAAAGACGGACTATATGGCGGTACTATAAGAATACATACATGGGTTAACTTCACCCTGTGTGAAGGAAGCGACCCTGTTGCGTCACAGGACCGCGGTACCGCACATAGAGCGCAAGCAAGGAGTCACTAATCTCAAACCCGAGACTGAGGATTTGAGTTCAGAAGACCCCATGCGCTCGACACCGCAACTGGGGTGTCAGAGGAACATAAATAATAATATAAAGGCACAAGAGTGCGTGCGGTGCCGCACTGATGGACACCACTAACCACCCAGGCTTGGGTCAGGAAAGCGCAGAGCAAGCGCACGGTGCCGTACTGGCGGACACAGCAACTGATAGCTGTAATGTGTGTTACGTGCTGTTGGATAAGTCGGGCGCTAGATAGCAAACATACACCTTCCGCGAACAGTCATCCAATAGGGAGGGTTATTTAAAGAGCGACTTTCACTCACAACACACACACATATTTACAAGACAATACTAGCGCATGGCCGTGCGGTCATGCGCAGTTTATATAGTTGCAGCACAGGAAGCTGCTACCGAAGTTTTGCCCTTTCAGGACCTTCCTGGAGGACCAATGGAATGTGCTGCAGTACCTGAGCATGTGACCCTCGATCCCCAACGGGAGATCTTGCCCTGGGCATGCTCAGTGTGTGAAAATAAGGACTTAGTCCCAGAGAAGCCTGCTCATCGCAGATCAGTGCAGGGTACAACAGGAGAGCCAGAAAAGGCAGTAGTAACCCTCTGCACAGAATCAGTCCCAGCAAGACGCTGGGAGCGACGCCTCCGCTGAGCAGACCCCACTGCGGCCGATGCAGAATGGGAGACCGCAGCAGACACGGATTGAGATTCCTCCTGTGCAGCAGAGGAAACTCGACTCCTAACATTACCCCCCCTCCTAGGGCCCCCCTCCTTGAGCTTCACTACGCTCAAAAGCTGCAATAAGCAGCGGAGCCCGAATGTGCTCCACAGGCTCCCAGGTTCTATCCTCTGGGCCGTGACCCTTCCAGTCCACCAGATAAAATTTCTTGCCACGTACCACCTTGCACCCCACAATAGCATTCACCTCAAACTCATCCGTGGATGAACCCGATGTCCCAGCAGATGATTCAGAAAACCGGGACAAACGAACGGGCTTTAAGAGGGAAACGTGAAAAGTATCGGTGATACCAAGGCGTGGAGGAATAGCCAAACGGTAGACCACAGGGTTGACCTGTTCCAGAACCTTAAACGGGCCAATGTAGCGAGGAGCAAACTTAGTGGACTCAACTCGCAGCCTGATGTTACGGGCGGAGAGCCACACTAAGTCGCCAGGAGCAAAGACCGGAGCGGGGCGCCGGTGTGTATCAGCCGAAACCCTCATTCTCTCCTTGGAGGCCCGGATGGCATCCTGTGTGCGGTCCCAGATGTCACGTGCCTCCACCGCCCAGTCTGCCACCCTAGAATCGGTGGATGACACGGGCATGGGCACAGGGACACGCGGGTGCTGGCCGTAATTAAGGAGAAAAGGAGTCTGACCAGTGGAATCAGCTACGGCGTTGTTCAAGGCAAATTCCGCCCAAGGTAGCAAAGATGCCCAGTCGTCCTGCCTAGCAGAGACGAAATGACGCAAATATGTCACCAGAGTCTGGTTGGTTCTCTCCACAAACCCATTCATCTCGGGATGGTATGCAGAGGAGAGGTTTAACTCTATGCTGAGTAAACGGCAGAGCTCTCTCCAAAACCGAGGCGCGAACTGGGGACCCCCATCGCTGACAATCTTATCAGGCATACCATGCAATCGGAAAATGTGCTTAATGAACAACACCGCCAAGGCCCGTGCTGAAGGTAACCGAGGAAGCTGCACCAAACACACCATCTTAGAGAAATGGTCAGTGACAACCCAAATAATGGAGCAGCCACGCGACTTGGGTAAGCCCACCACAAAGTCCATCCCGACCATCTCCCAGGGCCTGTCTGCCACCGGTAGAGGGTAAAGCAACCCAGCAGGCCATTGCCGAGGAGACCGATTCTGGGCGCAAGAAACACACGCCTGAATATAGTCCCTGACATCTCGGGCCATATGCGGCCACCAGTATGTTCTCGCCAAAAGCTCAGATGTCCTCTTGGTCCCAAAATGCCCACCCACTCTGGAGGAGTGAGCCCAAGAGAGAGCCTCCGGTCGCAAGTTAGCTGGCATGAAAGTCTTGCCCGGGGGCATAGACTCTAGCGAAACCGGAGCTACAGTTCTCAGGCTCTCAGAAGGGACAATAAGCCGAGGCTCCTCCTCCTCCTCCTCCTCAGATGACACTACGGAGCGGGAGAGAGCGTCGGCACGAGAATGGAGAGTAAAATGGAACCGGGAGAAGAACAGGGACCATCTAGCCTGGCGGTAATTCAGCCGCTGGGCCGTTTGTAGATATACCAAGTTCTTGTGGTCAGTGAAGACTTGGAAGGGAAAGCGAGCTCCCTCCAAGAGATGTCGCCACTCTGAAAAAGCCAACTTCATGGTTAGCAACTCCCTGTCCCCGATGGAATAATTCCTCTCCGCTGGTGTGAAGGTCTTGGAGAAGAAGAAGCAAGGATGCTTCCGACCTTGAGCATCCTTTTGGAAAAGGACTGCTCCAGCACCAACAGATGAGGCATCCACCTCCAAGATAAATGGTTTATCAACATCGGGGCGATGTAGGATGGGAGCGCTAGCGAAATGAGACTTGATCGAGAGAAAGGCTTTGGAGACCACCTCTGACCACAACTTGGGATTTGCTCCCTTTTTGGTGAGGGCAACCAAGGGAGCTACTAAAGTTGAGAAGTGTGGAATGAACTGGCGATAGTAATTAATGAACCCCAAAAAGCGCTGCACCGCTTTAAGAGAATGGGGTTCCTGCCAGTCCATTACAGCCTGTAGCTTGGCAGGATCCATAGCCAATCCCAGGGCAGAGATGATATATCCAAGGAAGGGCAAGGACTCCTGCTCAAACACACACTTCTCCAACTTGGCGTAGAGGGAGTTTGCCCGTAAGAGGTCGAAGACTTTGCGAACATCTCTCCGATGGGAGTCAATATCTGGAGAAAAGTTGAGAATATCATCCAGATAGACTACGACCAAGGTGGTAAGCATATCCAGGGAAGATGTCGTTCACAAAGTCTTGGAAAACGGCTGGGGCATTACAGAGCCCGAAGGGCATCACCAGATATTCATAGTGCCCATCCCTGGTGTTAAAAGCCGTCTTCCATTCATCCACCTCACGGATGCGAATCAGGTTGAAAGCACCACGCAGATCTAACTTTGTAAATACCCTCGCTCCCCGTAGCCTATCAAACAGCTCAGATATCAGGGGTAAAGGGTACTTGTTCTTAACGGTGATGGCGTTAAGATCCCTGTAGTCTATGCATGGACGTAAGTCTCCAGTCTTCTTCTGTACGAAGAAGAACCCAGCCCCTGCCGGTGACACTGACTTCCTAATGAATCCTCTTGCCAGATTTTCTTGTATGTACTGAGACATTGCCTCCATCTCCGGGAGAGATAATGGATAGACTCGACCCCGGGGAGGCTCAGCACCAGGCAAGAGGTCAATAGGACAGTCATAGGGGCGGTGAGGCGGAAGGGTCTCCGCAGCTCTTTTGGAGAACACGTCAGCATAGGGCCAATAGTGCTTGGGGAGAGAGGAAAGATCTGTGGGTACCTGTGTAGTAGCAACCTGAACGCACTCCCTCTGACATCTACCCTCGCAGGATTTACTCCATCCCAAAATTCTCCCTGAGGACCACTCAATATGAGGAGAATGGTAGCGAAGCCATGGTATCCCCAACAGGACCTCATCAATTCCCTCAGGAATGACTAATAGGGAGATTATCTCCTGATGTGATGGAGACACAGAAAGCGTGAAAGGGATGGTTTGGTGGGTAATCTGTGAGGGTAGTGTTGACCCATTTACCACTCGAACGGTTACTGGCTTGGCGAGCATCACCAAGGGTATTGCGTGACGCTGGGCAAAAGCGGAAGACATAAAGTTACCCTCTGCCCCAGAATCCACGCATAGCTCGACCATAAGAGTGGATGGGCCTATGGTAATTGTCCCCTTGAAGGACAATTTTGAGGCAAACGTCGCCGTGTCTACACATTCAAGAAAAGAGGAGGGGGGGGAGAGGAAAAGCTAGGAGCTTGACACGCCGAGATATGCATCTGTAAGCCGTTGCAAATGAATGTAACTGGTGGGTGCAGTACCTGCTGGTGATTTCAGCTGAAGTAGAAGAAAGGAAAAGGGAATATCCAGCACGTCCATCCAGTGTAAGTAAAATATCCAAAATTTATTGAAGCATTTTAAAAAACAATATTAAAAAAGAGAGAGGGAGACTCTCTCTGACGCATTTCTGGCGCACCACGGCGCCCTTAGTCATAGGAACTAATACCATATAGATGAACAGGTTTATATATAGCAAGGAACCAATCACAGACATAGCAATCAATTGCATTGAAAAAAGCTGCAGCTAAACACACATAACAAGACTTTTTTCTCCTATTTCAAATACACTGAAATTGCATAAATATATACTTTAAATTGCCGCAAGATCTATCTGTTAGTTCAATATATATAAAAAAGGTCATTCCTGTAATTCATACCGTGTGGACGTTTAGTGTCTAAAGTCAGAATCCAAAAGGCGTGTGGATGTTTAGTGTCTAAAGTCAGAATCCAAAAGGCTTCCCGCAGTGCTAATTGTTTCTTCCAATCTCCACCTCTAGGTGACTGACTAACCCTTTCTATGCCAAAAAATGAAAAATCTGATAGGTCTCCTTTATGTACAGAAATAAAATGTTTCGTAGCCCCAGAATAGCCTGAATTATTGTTATTTATATTTGCTATGTGTTCTGAAGTTCTTTTTTTGATTTTCCTTGTGGTGTAACCTATATAGCAAATGTTGCAAGCCTTACATTTTATGCAGTATATGACGTGGTCAGAATCACAATTAATAAATGATTTTATATTATAAGTAACATTGTGATTCGAGGAAAAAGTAGTTCTTTTGTTGTCTGCAAATTGGCAGACATTACATCTGTTGCCAGAACATTTAAAAAAACCATTGCGTGACGCTGGGCAAAAGCGGAAGACATAAAGTTACCCTCTGCCCCAGAATCCACGCATAGCTCGACCATAAGAGTGGATGGGCCTATGGTAATTGTCCCCTTGAAGGACAATTTTGAGGCAAATGTCGCCGTGTCTAGTGTACCTCCTCCAACTGCCACTAGACGCTGACGTTTCCCCGACCGCTGAGGACCCTTGGAGGCAAGATGTCCTGACTGCTGGCAAACATGACGGACCGTATGTGCACGGGCGGACTGAGATTTGGAACCCGCTCGTGTCACCTCTAAGGCCTCATGTGACTCGGATGCCTGGACTGGAGATTCCAAAGGTTTGGCGAAGGTGGGAGCCAGCCGAAACCTCTGCCTACACTGGGCTCGCTCTAACCTCCGCTCGTTAAAACGGAGATCAATACGAGTAGAGACAGTTATTAATTCCTCCAGTGTCGCAGGAATCTCCTTAGTGGCCAGAGCGTCCTTAACGTGATCAGCCAGGCCCCTCCAAAATATGGGGATAAGGGCTTTATCCGACCACTCCAGCTCGGAAGCTAATGTACGGAAGCGGACGGAAAAATGGCTGACCAAGGACTCACCCTGAGTTAATGCCAGTAGTTGGAGCGCTGAGTCATGGGTGACTTGAGGTCCTAAAAAGACCTTTTTCAGAGTGCTCAGGAACAACGGAGCACTCTGCACCACATGATCACCTCGCTCCCACAGCGGCGTAGCCCACTCCAACGCCCTGTCCGACAAGAGAGACACAATAAATCCCACCTTAGCCCGCTCTGTAGGAAAACGTGCAGCCAGGAGCTCGAGATGGATAGAGCACTGACTCACGAATCCCCTACAAGTTTTGCAATCTCCAGAAAATTTTTCTGGCAACGGGAGGCGAGATAATGTCGGAACAGGGGTGGCAGTGGACAAGGTTGCTGCAGCCACGCTAGCAGCCTGTACAGCAACTGCGGTAGCATCCACAGCTGAAGTTGAGCTCTCGAGAGCCGCCAACCTACCCTCCAGCTGCTGGATACACCGCAAAGATTGCTGAATGTCCGCCATTTACTAGCCAGACCTTGGCGCTAGTATTATGTTAAGGACTGGCGGAACGCACCAAGTACAAGATGAAATGGAACTAGGTGCGTTCGCAGTCCGAGGTCCACCGTGCAGGTAAAAACCCTGCTGCTAGTAAAGATGGACTATATGGCGGTACTATAAGAATACACACATGGGTTAACTTCACCCTGTGTGAAGGAAGCGACCCTGTTGCGTCACAGGACCGCGGTACCGCACATAGAGCGCAAGCAAGGAGTCACTAATCTCAAACCCGAGACTGAGGATTTGAGTTCAGAAGACCCCATGCGCTCGACACCGCAACTGGGGTGTCAGAGGAACATAAATAATAATATAAAGGCACAAGAGTGCGTGCGGTGCCGCACTGACGGACACCACTAACCACCCAGGCTTGGGTCAGGAAAGCGCAGAGCAAGCGCACGGTGCCGTACTGGCGGACACAGCAACTGGTAGCTGTAATGTGTGTTACGTGCTGTTGGATAAGTCGGGCGCTAGATAGCAAACATACACCTTCCGCGAACAGTCATCCAATAGGGAGGGTTATTTAAAGAGCGACTTTCACTCACAACACACACACATATTTACAAGACAATACTAGCGCATGGCCGTGCGGTCATGCGCAGTTTATATAGTTGCAGCACAGGAAGCTGCTACCGAAGTTTTGCCCTTTCAGGACCTTCCTGGAGGACCAATGGAATGTGCTGCAGTACCTGAGCATGTGACCCTCGATCCCCAATGGGAGATCTTGCCCTGGGCATGCTCAGTGTGTGAAAATAAGGACTTAGTCCCAGAGAAGCCTGCTCGCCGCAGATCAGTGCAGGGTACAACAGGAGAGCCAGAAAAGGCAGTAGTAACCCTCTGCACAGAATCAGTCCCAGCAAGACGCTGGGAGCGATGCCTCCGCTGAGCAGACCCCACTGCGGCCGATGCAGAATGGGAGACCGCAGCAGACACGGATCGAGATTCCTCCTGTGCAGCAGAGGAAACTCGACTCCTAACACATAGAGATCAAAAACAAAAATCAATTCAAATCAAATTTGTATAAACATTTCCAAAAATATACATTCAACAGAATTTTCTCAAATCCAGCAAAATGGTGGCTGACCACTATGTTGTTGGATTCTTTCTAGGACCCAGAAATGGTTAAAAAGTTATAAAAAAAATATGCTCCTTTTCTCACACCTGTCCCACTAGAACTCCCTGCCTGACTCCCTGGCTCCCTAACTTTGGTTTTGGTCTTTTTGTATTCACTCTTTGCTGTATCCGGCAATAATCTAAGCCTGACATGACTTGGTAGTAGAGAAAATTACCGCACACTCGATACTGATATAGTGCTGAAATGGGTCTATGCCAATTTTATTCAGAACAATAATACAAAATGGTTTGCTGTGTATGTATCCCCTCTAACCTTTTTTTCTTTCCCCCCCTCCCCCGCCCCCCCTTTTTTTCACCTTTGGTTAGTTATTGTATGTATATATATTTTTTATATGCACTGTTATGCCGTTTTTTCTGTATGTGTTACACTGTTATTTATACGGTTTCTTTGCCTTTTCAGTAAACCCCATGAATAAGACCCGGGAGGGTCGAAACGTTGGGTTCATTGTCTACCTCTACATATGTGGCTACTACCATTTTTTGTATTATTGTTCTGAATAAAATTGGCATAGACCCATTTCAGCACTATATCTTTATTTATATTTCTCTACTATTGATTGGACCACATGGTCGGTTTACCAGCACCTCATCTGTCCCTGACCTGAGTGCACACCATTTTTTCTTATTTATATGACATGACTTGGTGACATTGCAAGGGCTCACACATTATAATGCCATGTGACTAGATCTCATTTGACAGCAAGATATTGCATTATGAGTGAAGACTGGAAAGAAGACTTAAGATAAGACCAGAGAAGAAATTAAGTCGCTATCACGTCACTAGTTGAAGAGTTGTTGGGCAGGACAGGTAAAAAAAATATATCCTGTATATTGTTTTAATTTTATAAATGTCTTTTACTGGAATTCATAATCAATTTGATTCAAATCAAATAACCTCAACGCAAATTTGTTAAAATGTTTAGCCAGAACTTGGAAGGAAAAATACAAACCATATTTTTTTAATAATCTGTTTTAACAATACAGTGGGGAAAAAAGTATTTAGTCAGCCACCAACTGTGCAAGTTCTCCCACTTAAAAAGATGAGAGAGGCCTGTTATTGACATCATAAGTAGACCACAACTATGAAAGTCAAAATGAGAAAATAAATCCAGGAAATCACCTTGTCTGATTTGGCAAGATTTATTTGGCAAATTATGGTTAGAAATAAGTATTTGGTCATTAACAAAAGTTAATCTCAAAATTTTGTTATATATCCTTTGTTGGCAATGACAGAGGTCAAACATTTTCTGGAAGTCTTTATAAGGTTAGCACAAACTGTTGGTGGTATATTGACCCATTCCTCCATGCAGATCTCCTCTAGAACAGTGATGTTTCGGGCCTGTCGCTGGGCAACACGGACTTTCAACTCCCTCCAAAGGTTTTCTATGGGGTTGAGATCTGGTGGCCAGCCACTCCAGGATCTTCATATGCTTCTAATGAAGTCACTTCTTCTTTGCCCTGGCGGTATGTTGGAATCATTATCATGCTGAAAGACCCATCCATGTTTAATCTTCAATGCCCTTGCTGATGGAAGAAGGTTTGTGTCAGGGGTCGAGTTCCTGCCTCTGCACAGGGGGAATCTCGGGCCATCTCCGCTGCAGTCTCCCATTCTTCTCCTGCCGCAGTGGAGCCTGCTCAGTGGAGACGTCGGTCCCAGCGTCTTGCTCAGTCCCACTCTGTACAAAGAATTACTGCTGCTTTTCCTGCTTCTGCCATTGAAGTCAGTGCTGGGCAGCGGCGAGCAGACGCTTCTGGGACTAAGTCCTGCTTTTCTAGTTCTGAGCATGCCCTAAGTAAGATCTCTCAGTGGAGATCGAGGGTCTCATGGTCAGATACTGCAGCTAAGTCCATTGGTCCTTTCAGGAAGGTCCTGTAGGTGCTAGGACTAAGTCCTGCTTTGCACACACTGAGCATGCCCAGGGCAAGATCTCTCAGTGGAGATTTAGGGTCACATGCTCAGGTATGGCAGTCTCTCATTGGTCCTTCTAGGAAGGTCTTTTACTTGCTGCAGCTATATAAGGCTCGCATGGCCACACGGCCATGCGCTAGTATCAATTCATATATGTGCTTTGCGCCAGTGTGGTTATGCATGAGTATGTTCAGGGACCCGGCTGAAATAAGCCCCTAGAATACCGGCACCTCCGGTGAGGAGATTGTATGAGTGTGTTCAGGGACCCGGCTGAAATAAGCCCCTAGAATACCGGCTTCTCCAGTGAGGAGATTGCATGTGGCATAACCACTGACTGCTATCAGCTTGGCAGTAAGCTTGTGTGTTATGATCTGGTGGCCTTGGAGCAGCATGAGACGTACTCTGGAGAAGGTGGTCTCTGTACTGACCGCAAACCCTGAACCTAGCAGCGCAACTAAAAGTAGCCGTGGGGGGTACCTAACACTCCCTAGACCCCTCGACACAGCCTAAGATCTAACTACCCCTAAAGACAGAAACAGGAAACCTATCTTGCCTCAGAGAAAATCCCCAAAGGATAGATAGCCCCCCACAAATATTGACTGTGAGAGGAGAGGGAAAAAACATACGCAGATATGAAATCAGATTTTAGCATAGGAGGCCATACAAGCTAAAAAGAAAGAATAGAACAGAGTACTATGCGATCAGTATAAAAACACTAGAAAATATCCACCGCAGAAAATACGGATCACCACATCTGACTAAAGACATGGGGGGTATATCTGCATCTCCAGAGAAATAGCTAGGCTGCAAAAAATCCTTCACAGACCAATCTGGACAAGACAAAAACATGAAAATGCACAGAACTATAAGGTCCACTGCAGGTGGACAGCAAAAACAAAGCCAGGACTTATCTTTGTAGAAAAGCACAGCAAACTGGAGAGACCAGCAGGGAAGTGAATCCTTAAGGAACAATGGACAACTGGCACTGACTAAAGGATCCAGCAAAGCTATATACCCCAGTAAGTTTTGCAATTAGTAGATACACCTGTCCACTCCTGCAGTCCAGTCACAACTGCATTACCCTCTACAACTACCGGAGGGAGCCCAAAAGCTGAATTCACAACACTTGTGCTCCTGTGAGGCTAACAGGGCGCAGTGCTTCCCTTTCACAGCTACTCTGTGGAGTAACAGAGCTAGTCTATACCGCCAAACAGTGTCACCATTCACTAGCAGCAGGTTCCTCCTGCACGGTGGACCCCGGGCTGCGAACTCACCATTTATAATAAACATCTCTATTTACTCGGTGCGTTCCACAAGCCCTTACAGTTTGCACTTAAAATATCATGATACGTGGCCCCATTCATTCTTTCATGTACACGGATCAGTTGTTCTGGTTCCTTTGCAGAGAACAAGGCCCAAAGCATGATGTTGCCACCCCCATGCTTCACAGTAGGTATGGTGTTCTTTGGATGCAACTCAGCATACTTTCTCCTCCAAAGATGACGGGTTTTGTTTCTACCAAACAGTTCTACTTTGGTTTCATCAGACCATATGACATTCTCCTAATACTCTTCTGGATAATCCAAATGCTTTCTAGCAATTTTCAGACAGGCCCATACATGTAATGGCTTTAGCAGGGGGACACGTCTGGCACTGCAAGATCTGAGTCCCTGGCGGAATAGTGTGTTACTGATGGTAGCATTTGTTACAGTGGTCCCAGCTCTATGCAGGTCATTCATTAGGTCTACCATGTGGTTCTGGGATTTTTGCTCACCGTTCTTGTGATCATTTTGACCCCACAGGGTGAGATCTTGCGTGGAGCCCCAGATCAAGGAAGATTATCAGTGGTCTTGTATGTCTTCCATTTTCTTATTATTGCTCCCACAGTTGATTTCATCACACCAAGCTGCTTGCCTATTGTAAATTCAGTCTTCCCAGCCTGGTGCAGGGCTACAATTTTGTTTCTGGTGTCCTTTGACAGCTCTTTAGTCTTCACCATAGTGGAGTTTGGAGTGTGACTGTTTGAGGTTGTGTACAGGTGTCTTTTATACTAATAACAAATTCAAACAGGTGCCATTACTACAGGTAATGAGTGTAGGACAGAGGAGTCTCATAAAGAAGAAGTTTCAAATCTGTGAGCGCCAGTAATCTTGCATATTTTTAGGTGACCAAATACTTATTTTCCATCATAATATGCAAAAAAAATCTTGCCAAATCAGACAAGGTGATTTTCCGGATTTGTTTTCTCAATTTGACTCTCATAGTTGTGATCTACCTATGATGTCAATTACAGGCCTCTCTTCTTTTTAATTGGGAGAACTTGCACAATTGGTGGCTGGCTAAATACTTTTGTCCCCACTGTAACAACAATAGGACAAGTCTCGCAATGGGAGCATGAATATAAAACACCATATTAATAATGAGTGACAATGTGAAGAGCCCATGTTAGCAAAGATCGTAAGTCATATATATTCCTTTAAATTCATGTATATCGCATACCTGTTTCCCCCTATCTATGTATTATCTTACATATTAATCTGTCACTACTATTTACTATATAACAGAGAAGATGAAGGGTCTCCATCCTCTTCTCTGCAGATATAGATAGTTCATTGCATAGAATGCATTGATCAGTCTTTGTATGGAATAATTTGCCTTTAAACCAAAAATCCAGCCTCAGCAGTGATGAGTTAATCGATCACAAATATACGTTTGCTATCTCCACCTCTTATTCAGGTACAAATCCTGTCAATACCACATAACCTTAGATCTCTAGGGTTACAGTTAAGCTTATCTCTAAAGTGTCTCGGGATTCTTTTTAGGGTACTAACATCGCTCACTTTATGAGAGACTAAAATTCCTCACATGCTTACGTGTTCTAATGCATAATTCCTGTGATGTAAGTTCTACTTAGACCAGATTACAAGTGCACCTGGCATAGTATACAACATAGGTGGTGCTCTGATCTTGAACATTCTGGGAGCCCTCTGCTGAACTGAACGATGTGGCCCTTATCAAGTTATTACAGTCCAGGCAACCACGACATGGGTAGAAGCCTACTGTTGGTTTTCCTGCCCTGAAGCAATCTGGAGAGTTTGCCATATTGTGGCTAGTGACCTGGATATCCCTAAAGCCGGTGCCCCACTTGCAACTGGAATGCTAGAAACTCGCGCCTCAATACCCAGCATTGCCGCCAGTATTTGGGACCAGAGTGTGCTGCTGCATGTTGCTGCATGTATTTCTATGCAGCTGAACGCTCCAGTCCAAACCGTCAGCGGCAGTGCCGGGTATTGAGACGAGAGACTCGCATGAGTTTTTCGCATTGCATTTGCAAGTGGGACACCGGCCTAAGACTCCAACTTTTCCTGGCTGTCAACATAGGAAGTTTCGGAAGGTGTTTAGGTAAAATAGAATCTGTTCTGTGTATGGGCCAATGTTTTGACAGAATCGCTAACATCTTTTCTAATTACTGACTCACAAGAATTCTTTTTATTGGAATATATGGAGGAATAGTAAGGCTGATTATGAGATAATAGGGCATTTCTTGTAGTTTTTTTTGGTTCTTTGATACTTCTTTGAATGCTTCTCCTACTGTACCCATGTTTTAAGAATCTCCCCCGAAGGTCTGCTGACAGCTTTTCAAAATAGTCCATTGAAGTACAGAACCTTTGCATACAAAGAAACTGGCCTACAGGAATGGCTGTGATGGTCGACCCCACATGTGCAGTTGAAGTATGGATCATGGCATTCACTGAGGTTTGTACCTGCAGCTTGATATCGAGGAACGATATCTCCTGATGGTGGTAAGTATATGTGAGTCTAATGTTGGAGTCATTGTAATTTGTAAAAAATTGTTAGCATAAAAAGTAATCGGTTGAAAAAAAGAGTTTATGCCTGACACTATGGATCTGCTAGGCGGAGACTCAAGATGTTTATGAATTTTTGTTAGCAAATAAAATATTGAGACTCTTGGCTTCTCCTTCACGAACATCTTTTTATAGTTTGCATCAGTAATCTCCAAGTCAACCCCTTCCTGCAGAATCGAGTCGATCTCCTGTGCGATTGAAGCTGTAGGATCTTGTGGGAGCAATTGATATACAGACATATCTTATAATTGTTAAATAGTTTCAAATTGATAATATCACTTATTCTGTTTAATATTAGAATATCAATTTGAGCAATATTAACTTAGAATTCATTTAGTTTAAATTGGGGAAGCATCTGTATAACGTATTTGTAAATCTTTGTTTTTCATATATTGGTATTGGTGCTGTTCTCTCTAATGCGCTTCACGGGTGCATTTTCTAACACAATCATTTTGTTATTTATATTTGTAGTTAAAGGAATTCATATTAATTAGAAGTACAACATACCCAGAAGGATATAATGATTTACATCTAGTATTGTCAACTATATACTGTAGATATAGTTTAGCAATTAAGATTATAACTATTACACCTGCTTTTATATTCGTTTAAGAGACTGGTGGAAATTGTCACAAAGTTTATTCTTTAAAGAGAATGGAAAAGGATTTTTGATGTAAACAAATTTGTGACACACCAGTGGTGTCAATAGGATCACTCTATTCTTAGATGAATTTATTGAGAGGTGTATATTATAATATGGGGTCACTTATTGGGGGTGTTGCTGTTCTGGCAACTCAGGGACTCTTCAAGTGGTTTATGGCTTGCACAAGTTATAACCGCAAAATGTGCACTATAAGATGGTTCTCTTTTCCTTCTGAACTTTCCACAGTGCCTGAAAAGTAGTTCCTGATTACATATAGGGTATTAGAATACTAAATAGAAATTGCACAACAAACTGTGTGGGCCATTTTTTTCCTATCAGACCATATCAAAATTAAAAACTTGAAGCTAAAACAGCATTTTAGTAAAAAAAAATTATTGTTTCTTCCCTCTCCAAAGGTATACAATTCAGTGAGGCACATATGCTGTAAAAATCCTCACTGCACCCCTAGATTAATTAATTGGTGGTGGTGGGGGGGTGTGGATTGCAAAATGGGGTCATTTATGGAGGGGTTCTGCTATTCTGGCACCTCAGAGGATCTGCCATTGTGGCATGCACACTCAAACTATGACATCAAACTTTGAACTCCAATACTGGGTTTCTTCCCTTTTTTAAGCTTTGCACTGTGCATCAAAAGTAGTTTTCCAATACATATGGGGAATTGGCGCACTTAGGAGAAAATGCACAACATATTGAACCATTGATTTACTTCTACTGTTATCCCTTTTGAAAATTAATAACTTTGGACCAAAGCAACTTTTTTTGGTGGAAAAATCAGTAACTTTCCTTTTACTCAGCCCAATATTATACAGTTCTGTGAATAGCCTGAGGGCTAAAAATGCTCACTACGTCCCTAGATCAATTCCTAGAGAAGTGTAGTTTCCAAAATGAGGTCAATTGTGGGGGGTTTAGTATGAAAGGGGTACTTCAAATGTGACTTGACATTCTTAATGTATTCCAGACAAAATTGCTCTCCAGAATCTTGAATCTTCTTCTCTTTCAAGCCCTGCTATGTGCCCAAACAGTAGTTTTCCACCATATATGGGGTATCAATGCACTTAGGAGAAATTTCCCAACACATTTTATTGTGAAAGTGGAATTTTATTAGCTAAAACAACATTTTTGCTCAATATATAAATATCTGAGAAGCAGTTATTGGATCAAAATGCTCACTACACCTCTATTTAAGCTCTGATCCAAGAGGGGTGTAGTATCTAAAATGCTGTCACTTTTGGAGGGTTTCCACTTTTAGGTTAACTGTTCCAGATAGCTTTGCGTTCCAAAAGTCAAATCTTGCTCCTTCCCTTCCGAGCCTTTGCGTGTGCCCAAACAGTAGTTTTCCATCACTTATGGGGTATCAGTGTACTCAGAAGAACTTGTACAATACATTTTTAGTCCATTTTCTCCTGATACCTTTGTAAAAATTAAAAATTGGAGACTGAAGAAACATTTTTGTGTGAAAATGTAAATTTTTTTTTTTCCTATAGCACCTAAAGGGATAATAGAATTGTTGAATGTGATGATTTAGGACACTTTGAGGGATGCAGTTTTTTAATGGTGTCACTTTTGAGGATTTTCTATTACAGAGGCCTCTCAAAGTTACTTCAAATGTGATGTGGTACCTAAACAAATCGGTTTTATAAATTGTGTTGCAAAATATCAGAATCTCTCGGATATTTTGAAGCATTTCACAGTTATTACCTCATAAACTGATGCTAATTAGAATTGTAAGATTGGGCCTGGTCAGAAAGGTGAAAACAGGTTTGGTGGGTGAAGGGGTTAATGACAGCGTGTCAGGACGTCCTGTAGAAGGATGGATAAGAAGCCTGCAGAGAACAGCCAAAGGTCAGAAAGGTAAAAATTCACCATGACATCTGGACCAGATGTTGAAAAAAAAGAACAACGCCAATCACAAAAGATGTCATCTATAAGGTACCTCCATATAAATATCTATTTGTGATACTGACGGTTTTTCATCAGTGCTGTGGCTCCTGCATAGTTTGAAGTCTCATAATGACTGATAACAACAGACCCCAGCTTCTTCTTACCATTTTTGAGATGCAAGTGTATATGGGGTGACCTGACATTGCAAATTATTTCTGTAGTATGCTTGGTTATGCATTCATGCACTGATGGTGGTTCTGGTGATATATTCATGTGATGAAATTGGTTCTGGTGCTATAATAATGTACTGATGGTGATCCTGGTGAAGGATTCAAGTACTGATGGTGGTTCTTTTGATGTATTCATGTATTGTTGGTGGTTTTGGTGATATATTTCTGTACTGATGATGGTTCTGGTGATGAATTCCTGTACCGATGGTGGTACTGGTTATGTATTTTTGTACTGATGATGGATCTGGTGATGCACTTCTGTAATAATGGGAGTTCTATTATGTACTGTTTGTGGTTCTGGTGATGCATTCATGTATTGATTGTGGTTCTGGAGATGCAATTCTGCACTGATGACGATTGTGAGGCTGTACTTTTTTACTGATGGGGGCTCTAGTAATGCATATCTCCCAACTTTTCAAGCTGGGAAAGAGGGACAAAGTTAGCAGCGCGCAACGCGCGCCACGGCAAATTTTAGGCCACGCCTCTGACCACACCCATTCACTAGTCACACCCATATCCACGTCTCAACCACACCCATTTAGCACTGCTGATCACACTGTTCATAAAGAATAATTATAAACAAAAAAATATGGCCACAGTGCTCCATACTGTATAATGGCCACACATGATGCTCAATACTGTATAATGGCCACACAGTGCTCCATACTGTATAATGACCGCACATGATGCTCCATACTGTATAATGACCCCACATGATGCTCCATACTGTATAACGACCCCACATGATGCTCAATACTGTATAACGGCCACACATAATTCTCCATACTGTATAATGGCCACACATGATGCTCCATACTGTATAATGGCCCTACATGATGCTCCATACTGTATAATGGCCCTACATGATGCTCCATACTGTATAAAGGCCACACATGATGCTCCATACTGTATAATGACCCCACATGATGCTCAATACTGTATAACGGCCACACATAATTCTCCATACTGTATAACGGCCACATTATGCTCCATACTGTATAATGGCCACACATGATGCTCCATACTGTATAATGGCCACACATGATGCTCCATACTGTATAATGGCCACACATGATGCTCCATACTGTATAATGATCGCACATGATGCTCCATACTGTATATTGGCCGCACATGATACTTCGTACCGTATAATGGCCACACATAGCTACTCCTACACACGCGGCTGCGCTCCGTACACTTTGCATACACGGCTCCGCTCCATACACACGGCTCCACTCCATACATCTCAAACACACACGGCTCCGTTCCGTTCACCTCGTACACATTCAGCTCCGCTCCATACACCTCATACACACACGGCTCCGCTCCATACACCTCATACACATACGGCTCCGCTCCATACATCTCGCACACACGGCACTACGTACACCTCATACACACACCGCTCCGCTCCATACACATTGCAGAAGCTGCTCCGCTCCGTATATCTTGCACACACACGGCTCCGCTGCGTACACCTCATACACATACGGCTCCTCTCCATGCATCTCGTACACACACTGCACTACTCCGTACACCTCGTACACACACGGCTCCGCTCTATACACATTGCACACACTGCTCCGCTCCGTATACCTTGTACACACGTGGCTCTGCTCTGTACGCCTCGTACACACGTGGTTCCACTCCATACACCTTTCACACTCTGCTCTCATCCGAACACCTCTTACACACGACTCCGCTTCGTACACCTCGTACACACGCGGCTGTGCTCCGTACACCTCGTACACACGACTCCGCTCCGTACACCTTTCACACGCTGCTCCGCTCCGCACACCTCGTACACACGCGGCTGTGCTCCGTACACCTCGTAACACACGCGGCTGTGCTCCATACACCTCTTACACATGACTCCGCTCCGTACACCTTTCACATGCTGCTCCGCTCCGTACACCTTGTACACACGCGGCTTTGCTCCATACACCTCATACACATGGCTCCGTACACCTCGTACACACGACTCCGCTCCGTACACCTTTCACACGCTGCTCCGCTCCGTACACGTCGCACACACGCGGCTGCGCTCCGTACACCTCGCACACACGCGGCTGTGCTCCGTACACCTCCTACACACGCGGCTGTGCTCTGTACACCCCTTACACACACGGCACCGCTCCGTACACCTTTCACACGCTGCTCCGCTCCGTACACCTCGCACACACGCGGCTGCGCTCCGTACACCTCGTACACACGCGGCTGTGCTCTGTACACCCCTTACACACACGGCTCCGCTCCGTACACCTTTCACATGCTGCTCTGCTTCGTACACCTCGTACACACGCAGCTGCGCTCCGTACACCTCATGCACACGGCTCCGTACACCTCGTACACACGCGGCTGCGCTCCGTACACCTCATGCACACGTGGCTGCGCTCCATACACCTCATGCACACGGCTCCGTACACCTCGTACACATGCGGCTGCGCTCCGTACACCTCATGCACACGGCTCCGTACACCTCATACACACGCGGCTGCGCTCCGTACACCTCATGCACACGCGGCTGCGCTCCGTACACCTCATGCACATGGCTCCGTACACCTCGTACACATGCGGCTGCGCTCCGTACACCTCATGCACACGGCTCCGTACACCTCGTACACACGCGGCTGCGCTCCGTACACCTCATGCACACGGCTCTGTACACCTCGTACACACGGCTCCGTACACCTCGTACATACGCGGCTGCGCTCCGTACACCTCATGCACACGCGGCTACGCTCCGTACACCTCATGCACACGGCTCTGTACACCTCGTACACACGGCTCCGTACACCTCGTACACACGCGGCTGCGCTCCGTACACCTCATGCACACGGCTTCGTACACCTCGTACACACACGGCTGCGCTCCGTACACCTCATGCACACGGCTCCGTACACCTCGTACACACACGGCTCTACTACATCCACCTCGTACACACACAGCTCTGCTACATCCACCCTGTAAACACCTCCTGACCTCACACATACGCTGCCTTACCCTCCTCCGGCGCCATGGCAACCAGCAAAGTCTTGTTTACGGAGGTCCTCCCGAATCCGATCATGTGACCCCTAACTCCTCCCATCCTGTGACCTCATCACAGGTCCTGTGCACAGAGCAGCCATTATGTGCTGCTGTGCTGGCCGGGTGCAGGGAGCTCTCAGCTGACGGACTGGGTGATTCACATACCTCCCAACCAGTGCGGGACAATTAATGTCCCACCCGGGATCGCGGGGCTGACTGTCAAAATCAGGACAGTCCCGCTGGATCCGGGACGGTTGGGAGGTATGGTAATGTAATCCACAAAAAATGTGATAGAATCCTAGAACACACTATAGAACCTAGAAAAACCAAGGGTCCCTAAAATGTAACATTTATTGAAAAACAGTTTAAAATGTCTCTTTTCATAAATAATAAAAGCAAGTTATGTACCTGTTAGGTCCTAGGGGGTTGCTATACTATGCCCTGCCTAGCAGTGGGGGTAGGCACCCTAATTTTATGCGGTAGGCGCCCCCACTCCACGTCGACTTGCCCTCAGAATCCCTAGAAGTCCCTACAATGCAGGAATCCTGATAAGACCTAAACAATCCCTATAGGAAAAAACTACCTGGCAGTGGGGGTATGCATCCTAATTTGAAACGGTAGGCATTGACTGACCCTAGGGTCCCTCAAAGGTTCCTACAAAGGGGATAGAAAGATAGAAAAAATGTCCCAATACACCCTGACACCCAAAAAACACAACAGATAAAAAAGAAGAAAAAGAAAAAAATGATATATAATCAAGAAAAAAAATGTCTCAGATGTTGCATGAAAATAATAAAATAATACAATCAATAATATACCGGGCATCCGTAAACAAAACAGAGTATGCCCCACAGAAAAAAAGCGGGTGAACAGGATGCAATGAAATTGATATTGTCCAAATAGAACCATATATAGTTTCCAGGGTACAGAAATTAGTAGATGGAAAATACCACAATGTTACAGTATTTAAACGTAATGTGAATAGTCTCTTATAGCCAGAGAAGATGAGCCCTATAGGTGACTATGTTCATACTATAAGGACACAATCATCCCTTCCAGCCTGAGAGTAATAAGGTGCTACCAGCCATATTAATCATATGCCGGTTAGCAGTATTACCTCCTAAAGCCCAGGAAACAGAACTATATGGATTCAGAAAAAGAATAAAGCACTAGAAAACAATATAACTATACAGTACCAATAACCATAAACAGGTATCCCGGATATACGAGTAGATCAATAAATAGTACCACTGATGTTAAGGTGCATAATGCAATGTAAATCATCCCCCATAGCCAGCAGGCACGAAGCCCTCAAAATATCAGTACTTCTCATATAGGGACACGTCCCCCCAGCATTGGTACTCATCTATAACCGTTCAGTAGCCGCACATAATAACAGCTCTTATTATGTGCGGCTACTGAACCCCTGATGAACCCCCGTTATATTTATGGGGGGGAAACGAGTTGGGCATTGTTTGGGGAGATTGCTGACTAGCGCTTTATGCATCATCTGAACTCATACAACGGTGTCTCCGGGTTATCAGGATACAACACCACAACTTACAGATGAGTATCAATGCTGGGGGGACGTTATTTTCTCTGTGATGATGGGGAGGACTGTGTCCACTGCAGGAGGCTGACAGCAGCAGGAGGCTGGCAGCAACAGGAGTGGGGGTGATCATGTGGGATATGGGCTGAGAGGGAATGTTCTGGCAATGGTCTTCATGAAAATGTTGATGGTGCAGGCAGAAGAAGAATCCCCACTCTACATATTGCTTTCCCGGAGGTGGGCTTCAGGAAAATGGCCACCAGAGGAGGTCTGTGCGCTTGCGTAGATTCATATCTTCGCTCAATCCTTTGTTTGTTTTTTTACAAAATTATTCCCCTTTCCTTCGCAAAAAGGGCTGACCAAGAAATAATTGCCAGATGTCCGAAAAGCCAAATGTTGCAAGATGGTGCAGTGTTTGAGTCAAGTGTACTGATGTCAAATTTGTGCTAAAAAAGAGAGTATTTTTGAACATACGCACTCTGTAAGGTTAGCAACAGTCAAAGTTATTTTTTGTCTGTGTTTTCTTTAATTTCTTAAAAAACTTAAAACTCAATAGTGTCAGTTGTGACAAGCAGGCTTTGTCTGACAGATAATGAGTTTAGATTTTTATTCATTAGGAAATATTGCATTGCTGCTTTATTGTGAATAAAGAATGAAAATTAAAATGTGTCATTAAAATGAAGTAGCACAGTGGCCATCTACACTATCTTTTCTCTCTCGTCACCTATCAATTGAATCTCTGTATTATTCACAGACTACTAGACTCATCTTCTTTGTTGTTGTAGTTGTGCACCAAACACTTTAACGTTTTTGTTTAGTGTTTTATGTTATTCTCTCTTTAACTCTGTTGCTTACCTGTAAGCTCTCATCTGGTCTTACTATACAGAATCACAATAAAGTAGGCTATTGCACCTCCTAACAGTAATTTTATACAGACTGTGATCGTTTCTCTTGATTCGTTTGAGCCCGAGGTCACATAAGCTTTCTCTCGTTGCTACAATCTCTTGATCTATAAAGAGGCAGTATGCATTTTTCAGAGATTTGCAAAGTCACAACTTGTTCAAGTTTGATTCACATCAAATTAATATGCTCATTTCTATGGGTAAGTCATTGCATTTAGTTATCAAGTGGGCTTAAATTCATTGAACCAATATTGACCATTTAGATTTTAAAAAAATTCTGCCTGCCTGTAATCACTACTAGGGAGAGCACAGCAGCTAATTGAGTACTGTTTTATTATAGAGTGCAATTTACAGGAAAAGCAGAAGGCAGCAAGATCCCTCAATTTTTTTTTAGTCTTATCTACACAAGGGTTTGGGAGATCTGTCTTACAAAAACTTAAAATGCTATCACAAAATTATGAAATAGATCAATACATTGAGGAAAAAAATGTTACAAATAAAAAGTATTCAAATATAGTATAAGTGTATACATTTCCAAACAGCCAAGACTGACAATATCATCTCTGAAGATACAGAACTAAAATGTTAATTTGTTATAATGTTGTTATAAACACCTGTATAATTATCTGGTCATAACTAAGCTTGCACGCAAGTTGACTTTACTAATTGACTTAATATTTTACATGATACGTTATACCTGCAAATATTCAACAATATTGACAAAAAAATATAAAAAGTGCAGTACTTGAGCTAACTTGATTCAGCATATACTTACCAAGGCTAAGAAAGCAACAGAAAAACAACAAGACACAATTATAGCTATGTCACCACCCAAGTATGCAACGTGTAGCATGGAAAACACAAGAACAAAAAAAATGACAGCACACACAAAAAAGAGAAAAACAGTAGAGCTGCTTGCAGGAGTTGTCCACCTTTGTGAATATTTTTTTCTTACTTCAATGCATACAAATGGGGCTAATAGGGTTGGTACATTATCTTTCTTTAACAAATATTTGGAGACATGATTTTGTGGCACTCACTATCATATACAGTCATGGCCAAAAGTATTCACACCCCTGCAATTCTGTCAGATAATACTCAGTTTCTTCCTGAAAATGATTGCAATCACAAATTCTTTAGTATTATTATCTTCATTTAATTCGTCTTAAATGAAAAAACACAAAAGAGAATGAAGCAAAAAGCAAAACATTGATCATTTCACACAAAACTCCAAAAATGGGCCAGACAAAAGTATTGGCACCCTCAGCCTCATACTTGGTTGCACAACCTTTAGCCAAAATAACTGCGACCAACCGCTTCCGGTAACCATCAATGAGTTTCTTACAATGCTCTACTGCAATTTTAGACCATTCTTCTTTGGCAAACTGCTCCAGGTCCCTGATATTTGAAGGGTGCCTTCTCCAAACTGCCATTTTTAGATCTCTCCACAGGTGTTCTATGGGATTCAGGTCTGGACTCATTGCTGGCCACCTTAGAAGTCTCCAGTGCTTTCTCTTAAACCATTTTCTAGTGCTTTTTGAAGTGTGTTTTGGGTCATTGTCTTGCTGGAAGACCCATGACCTCTGAGGGAGACCCAGCTTTCTCACACTGGGCCCTACATTATGCTGCAAAATTTGTTGGTAGTCTTCAGACTTCATAATGCCATGCACACGGTCAAGCAGTCCAGTGCCAGAGGCAGCAAAGCAACCCCAAAACATCAGGGAACCTCCGCCATGTTTGACTGTAGGGACCGTGTTCTTTTCTTTGAATGCCTCTTTTTTTCTCCTGTAAACTCTATGTTGACGCCTTTGCCCAAAAAGCTCTACTTTTGTCTCATCTGACCAAAGAACATTCTTCCAAAACGTTTTAGGCTTTTTCAGGTAAGTTTTGGCAAACTCAAGCCTGGCTTTTTTATGTCTCGGGGTAAGAAGTGGGGTCTTCCTGGGTCTCCTACCATACAGTCCCTTTTCATTCAGATGCCGACGGATAGTACGGGTTGACACTGTTGTACCCTCGGACTGCAGGGCAGCTTGAACTTGTTTGGATGTTAGTCGACGTTCCTTATCCAACATCCGCACAATCTTGCATTGAAATCTCTTGTCAATTTTTCTTTTCCATCCACATCTAGGGAGGTTAGCCACAGTGCCATGGGCTTTACACTTCTTGATGACACTGCGCACGGTAGACACAGGAACATTCAGATCTTTGGAGATGGATTTGTAGCCTTGAGATTGCTCATGCTTCCTCACAATTTGGTTTCTCAAGTCCTCAGACAGTTCTTTGGTCTTCTTTCTTTTCTCCATGCTCAATGTGGTACACACAAGGACACAGGACAGAGGTTGAGTCAACTTTAATCCATGTCAACTGGCTGCAAGTGTGATTTAGTTATTGCCAACACCTGTTAGGTGCCACAGGTAAGTTACAGGTGCTGTTAATTACACAAATTTGAGAAGCATCACATGATTTTTCGAACGGTGCCAATACTTTTGTCCACCCCCTTTTTTATGTTTGGTGTGGAATTATATCCAATTTGGCTTCAGGACAATTCTTTTTGTGTTTTTTCATTTAAGACAAATTAAATGAAGATAATAATACCAAAGAATTTGTGATTGCAATCATTTTCAGGAAGAAACTGAGTATTATCTGACAGAATTGCAGGGGTGTCAATACTTTTGGCCATGACTGCTCTTGTTGTGCAGCTTTCCTTAGACTGCACAGCTACCCAGTCTCCAAAGTAATACATCAAATATAGAAGGCAAATGCTGCTAAATTTGTAATGAAACCCAATAGCAAAAAATTTTTGGAGCCCCAATTGAAATCACTTAAGCATGAAAAAAATGTCCCCATTGATGATCAACCCTTTTTAAAAGAACAGATAAAATAATTTTATTCTGCTATGGCTGGAGCAGCAAAGCGAGAATTTCTGTGTGTGTTTCTGTGTTTTCTTCTGTTTTTGCAATGCATCAGTGGCATAACTTGACTCTGCATATATTTTTTTAATTGTGAAAAGTTTAACCTGATAAAATTGAAACTTAAATTCTCTAACTTTGCAGAAATTTTCCCCAAAATTTGATTTGTGGTGAATAAATTAGAGGAGAATCTCAATTTTATAAAACCTTTAATTGCCTGAAAAAGATGTGTACAATGCCCTATGAGTGTATTAAACCCATTTTGGGCTCTTAAGCACAAGAAGATCTTTATTTATATCCAAAGACCTCAACCTATCTGGCTAGGAAAAATACGCATTGTGAGAAATAGTGGTATTTGGGCGGTATGTAAGGTTTTAATCTTGGGCTAACAACAAACACTCTTTGGTAGACATATGTGTTTATATATGTGGATTAACATGAATTTTCAAAGTAAGTACTGTAGACCATCTTCCTCATTTCTAAGAAATGTATCTTATCCTGTTCATAGTGTATGTGGTTTGTATTGTGAAATCTGGTGACAGATCACCTTTGACTACTTCATGATTATTCATTTACTTTAAATATCCAGGTGGTCCATGTTTTATTCTGCAGTGATGTTCTAAAATGTCACTGCATAAAGAACTGCTGCAAACATTATGCAGTTGTGGGGGCAAGGAGTTGACTGTCAAAGCTAGACTCAGTACAGAAGAGGCAAATATAATTTATTATTGCCATGTCTACGTTCTGAAATGTTTATAAATAACATATAATAAAGTATGACAAATTACCATGGTAGCTATTTAGAAGTTTCCAATTTCATATATTACCATATACATGCACAATGTAATATATGAGACTACTGTAGCCTATCACCAACTACTACATAGATAAGAGCAAAAGAAGTGATCACAAGGCTATTGTTATAGTATCAAAATACAAAACAATTTTATTATTCAAACACGCTGCTGTAGGTTTCAAGCGGCATTCATTACCACGGGCCCTCTAAGGTAATTATACCTAAGCGTTATATCACGCATGGTCTTGTAGGATATGATATATACCCATAAGGGATAGTAGGATGAACAAATGGGTGGTTAGCATTGATAGGGATAAGCAATATGTTGGTCCAAGTGATTGTCTATTGGCCCACCTTGTCCCAAAATATGGTATATGTTACGCTTGTTACGTGTTATGGAACCCCTCAGCACCCAGAATATGTTGTGCAGTTATATGTATGTATAATAGGTTCCATGTGAGATGCATGTCCCTAATGCATCAGCCCACTGGCTGAGCCCCTGGGCAGAGGGGACACGATATTCCCCTTTTGTCCGCCCCCCACCTTCGTAATTCCCACAGTAAATATCAGCAGGCTCCAGCCACCTGCAGCTATTGTAATGTATGTCTGGCCTGCCGCTTTTCTATTGGCCTGCCCTCTGTATTTGTGTGATATATTATGTGTCCTGTGAGTAAAGTGTTGTCAGACTGGAAATACGTGGAGAAGCAGTGATCTTTTATATGCGCCCATGTAATCAAGCAATTCCAGCCAGCGTCCTTCATTCCGACTCCAGCCAAAGCAGAGTGGACCTCCTGAAACACGGGGTGGTACTGAAAGAGGTACCCCAGCTTGGTAGAACCCGTTACAGTATATTAATAGTCACCCAGTATGAACTATATATTCGTGGTAGCCATTTGTTGTTTGCAGTTGTGCGTTTTTTATGATGGTAATGGGTGGGTTGTCTGTCTCCCCTAACCTGGGTGGTATGGTTTTTAACTATGTCTTGTTTGAATAATAAAATACCTTTGTATTTTGATACTATAACAATAGCCTTGTGATCACTTCTTTTGCTCTTATCGTCTGAATTGTTGTATGTACTGCACTGAACAACCACTGTGCATAGTGATTAGGAAGCACTGACAGTGCTTCCTTGTCTTGACCAAGAGATCATTTGAGTTCTTGGTGTAAGTTGAAAACATGAACTCCTGGGTCCTATGAAATCCAGGCAGCTCTGCTGTACAGAGAAGAGACTGTTTCTCCCCCCCAAAGGTGTTATAAGAATTTATGGGTTACACAATGTTCAAAATAAATCGACCATGGAAAAAATAAAAAGAATGATTAAAAAGAATGAATGACTAAAGCAAAACTTAAAGAAAAAAAGACATCACCCATGAAAAAAAGGCCAATATGTAAAAATAATTTTATGAAAAGTGGAAAGCAATTTAAAATGTTCTTAGCTGTGTATTGTAGTCATAAAATAAATTTAAAACAAAAAAATGTGAAAAACACATGAGTTTATTTCTTTATATTTCCTCAGCTATCACAATAAAATATAAAAAAATAAGAAAAAATAAGCCCCATGTATAGTAAAAAATTGTGCAAAAAATATTTTAATAACAGAATGAGAACATTTTTTAGTGTTAACTTTTCTTTTTAGCTTTTTTAAAGTTAAAACTTAAAAAAACTGTATACCTGGAGCAGGGAAAATCACCCAGTCATGAAGCGGCTAAAGTCCAACTTGACTGTATATCAACAGAATAAAAACTCTTACTTGTTTTTGTAACTTAACGTATAGCTAATTCTGCAATTTTCTATTTGACATCGTAAAGGTTACACACTGTACGATAAAGTAGCTTTAAGCTTATCTAATTCAACAATAGTATTTTTATATACTGTATCTTTGATATAAATGAAAAAGTGTGTATATATACACTGTATATATATATATATATATATATATACGGTATATTAAATCGTATACAATTTATGATAACATATTAAGCAAAAGTTGATTTTTAGAACCTGTGAAATAACTTCCTGACTATTGTAGCACCTTAAACAAATGGTATAAACGGAGAAAATTGTTTTCTAAGAAATGTACTCACAAGTGTAGATTTCAAATCCACATAGAAAATACATAAGGAAAATCCAAACCTTCTACCAGTTTTCAGATGCTGCAGACACCTGGCAGGGCTTCCTATTCTGTAGTGAAAACTAAGAATATAGCTACTTCTAATACATTCCCTTTTGATATTGCAGTTTGATTTGTTCTCATGGTTCTCACTTCATCCATTCATTGTATATTCTGGTACATTTGTGGTGCAGCGGGTTATAGTAGAAGCCAGTCTATATGTCTACTCCATCCAACATAATGATGTAATCAAACACAAACTTAAACCAAGCATTGGTTCTTAACATTATCGAGTGTGGTATACCAGTAAAATGCAATGCCTTTCATCCAAAATACAAATAGAATTAAGGCTAAAGGTGAAAATGTGAATAATGGTAGCAAATATTTCGGCTAAGTATTAAAGATAACTGAATTGGAAAAAAATCATATGAAATGCACAATATTGTCAGGAGTGTAACCTACGGTATTTCTAACAAAATGAAGAAAGAGATTACCATTTAATGGCTTGCACTTAAATGACATAAAATGCTATTTAATAACATTTTGTAGCCTATGTTTCAAGTGTCAGAAGCAAATCAGAAGTAAAACACCATAATTTTAAAAAGCAATTATTAACTTTTTAAAAAAGCCATCAGCAGGGAAAGTGATTGACTAGATTCTTTGTATTGAAATCCAAATGACACAATAACTCATCAAACATAATGACACCTAATGACACTTAATTTCTATTTGATCTTGGAACTCAGTGAATTTTGCATTGTTTTTTTTTTCTTTTAAATTATATTGAGTTAATTAATCAAATTCTTTTGTTCTTAGGGATGCTTTGTCTACTAAACTAGCCACTGCACATGAAAATTTGCTTCCCAATGCTCAAGGTTATAGCCATTATTTCGCTATTGTAAGCAAAATGTATTTCTTAAAAATGTAAGGCTTTGTATTATTCTTTAAACACATATCAAAGAGGAGCTACAAAATTAATACATGCTAAACATATTTAAAGAAGAGTATGTCATCATTTTACTCAAAAAGATTTACGTGATATCTCACACAAATTTTGCGGCTTTTAGCATTTTCAGGTCAATTTTGACAAGCTCTGCCAAAATGGGCAAAGCTGGGCCTGGACTGGGGTGGGAAGGAGTGTGGCAATGCCTTTCTATTTCATGAGGGTAAGATTTGTTGTGAGCCACACAAAGTCACTCACTACTTTAAAAACACTCTTGAATCATTAAGTTGTAACTGTAATTTTATTTATTATTTCACATATTAATAGTACATATGAAAATAAGCAACTTTGTAATATATATTATCAGAGAAATCTGCTTCTTTCTTCTCCAGGACTAATCAATCATTTTCTAAATTCTCAATGCATTGGTGCAATGTATATTCAGTGAAGACAGATTGTTATATTACTGAGATAGAAGATTACAGTAGCTACTGATGAAGTTTTTTGTAGATGGAAGGAAATGAAGGGGTAGGAGCTAATGGCAGACCTCCTCACTCGTGTTAAACGATACCTTCCGATTAGAGTTGAGCGACTTTTACTTTTTTAGGATCGAGTCGGGTTTCGCGAAACCCGACTTTGTCAAAAGTCGGGTCGGGTGAAATCGGCCGATTATTGCGAAAAGTCGGGGGCCGACCGAAACACGAAACCCAATGTAAGTCAATGGGGAATCAAAGTCGGCAGTGAGTGGAGGACAGGGAAACACCTAGAGTGTCCATTTTAATGCCAAAAACATCAATTAAGCTTGTCATTCTTAATTTACTTTATAATAATAGTTAGGCATTGAAAACAGGGGGTCATTTGGCTAAAGTTGTGAGCAGGTAGGGCTGGCTCAAGATTTTCGTGGGCCCAGGAAACGCGGAATTCGTCATGGCGGTGGAGCAGGGAGAGGTAAATATTTCAACTTTGCAAGTGCTGTGATCCTAAGGAAGCAGGGGGGGCCCACTCGTTGGCACTTGGCACTGGCACAGGGCCCCTCATAGTACGGCGGTGTGTTTGACGGCGGGTGGCGCCTCCCACTGCCAGAGACACTTTTGCGTACTTTGAGGGGCCCTGTGCCAGTGATGTCGCCAACGAGTATGCCCCCCCACCTGATGAAGGAACCTGCACTTTCGTCTGCACCTTCCACTTTGTCCCCATGTAAGATGGTATGGTATGTGAGAAGGGGAAACTGACTTACAGCAGGGTCTGATCCTGGCTGTGTAGAGTGCAAGGAGAATGTAGTGGTCTGGGTCAATGTACCAGCAGACTCATCTAGCAGTGGCTGGGCAATGGGCAGGATGAGGAGGAAACACAGATATAGGCCCAAATAATAAAGTAGGCTAAATGCAGTTCAAAATTGGTAACAGGACGAAACAGGCAGCATTGTTTTGTTCAGTGGAGGACAACTGTAATGAGTGGCGCAGACACAGATTGTAGGCCCACAATAAAAAAGTAGGCTAAATGCAGTTCAAAATTGGTAACAGGACTAAACAGGTGACATTGCTTTGTTCAGTGGAGGACAACTGTAATGAAAGGCGCAGACACAGTTTGTAGGCCCACAATAAAAAAGTAGGCCAAATGCAGTTCAAAATTGGTAACAGGACTAAACAGGTGGCATTGCTTTGTTCAGAGGAGGACAACTGTAATGAGTGGCGCAGACACAGTTTGTAGGCCCACAATAAAAAAGTAGGCTAAATGCAGTTCAAAATTGGTAACAGGACTAAACAAGCGGCATAGATTTGTTCAGTGGAGGACAACTGGAATGAGTGCCGCAGACATGGTTAGTAGGCCCAAAATAAAAACGTTGGCTAAATGCAGTTCAAAATTGGTAACAGGACTAAACAGGTGGCATAGCTAGGTACTGGGGTGGGCTCCTTTCGTCTGCACCTTCCCCTTTGTCCCGATGTAAGATGGTATGGTATGTGGGAAGGGGAAACTGACTTTCAGCAGGGTCTGATTCTGGCTGTGTAGAGTGCAAGGAGAATGTAGTGGTCTGGGTCAATGTACCAGCAGACTCATCTAGCAGTGGCTGGGCAATGGGCAGGATGAGGAGGAAACACAGACAGTGATAGTAGGCGCAAAGGATTAACTGGTCTAAATGGAGGTCAGGGCCCCTGTATATTTTAACTATCATCTATCATTTCAATAAATTTGTATTGGCAGTGCCATTGAAGGATTTAACAGCACAGACTACACAGTGGTGGAGCAGGGAGAGGTAAGTATTGCAAGTGGTAGAGCACTGTTTGAGCTTGGGGGAACACTCTCTCATGGGTGGTGGTAATGGCACAGGGCCCCTCATATTACGACGATGTGTCTGACATTGGTTGTGCACCACCAACATCAGAGACACTTTATTGTACTATGAGGGACCCTGTGCCAGTGCCGTCGCCCAAGAATGGGCGCACCCACCTGTCCAGGCAAACGGCACTTGCACGGGTGCTTGCACCAGGTGGTGACCACAGCCATGTGGGGGGAGTCAGCCAATTTAGGGAGGTATAAAATGGCCTATGGTGGACATTCAGCAGCTGCATATGGCTGAATTGGAGAAGTCAGTAAGAGGAGGCCAAAAGCAAAACATTTTTCAGGCAAGCTACGTGTCAGCAGGAGAAGGTGGGGCAAAATAATTTGAAATCCATGATTGGTTCATTTTAATGAAGGTTAGATCATCAACATTCTGGGTAGCCAGACGTGTCCTTTTTTTGTTCAGTCTTGAACCAGCAGCACTGAAGACTCTTTCTGATAGCGCACTAGAAGCAGGGCAAGCGAGCTCCTGTAATGCATATTCTGCCAATTCAGGCCAGGTGTCTATTTTAGATGCCCAGTAATCAAAGGGGAATGACCTGTGAGGGAGAACATCGATAAGGGAGGAAAAGTAGTTCATAACCATACTGGACAAATGCTGTCTCCTGTCACTTTGAATCGATGCAGCACTACCTGTCGTGTCAGCGGTCACTGCGAAATCACTCCACTACCTGTTCATAAAACCCCTCTGTCCAACGCCACTTCAGATTTGTGCACTTCTAACACCTCTGCCATGTTACCCCCTACGGCTCGTGTGAGCACCATCACTGCCGCTGTGTGCTGGGAATGCCTGAACCGAACGGTCTACAAGAGTTGCTTGTTTGATAGCCAATATTTGCTCAAGGTTCTCATGTGGCATGATATTTTGTAATTTTCCTTTATATTGTGGATCCAGGTGGCAGGCCAACCAGTAATCGCCACCGGTCATCATTTTGATAATGCAGGAGTCAATTTTTAGGATACGCATGGCATACTCAGCCATGTGGGCCAATGTTCCAGGTGTCAATTTACTGCTTGTGCTGGGTTGAGGAGCACTTTTTTGCAAATCAACATCACTTGTGTCCCGCAAAAACCCTGTACCTGACCTTACAATGCCACCAGTTTCTATTGCCCCCTGTGAAGCATCCTCCTCCTCCTCCTCTTCATCCACCACCTCGTCCAGGAGAGTTCCCTGAGCAGACAATGGCTGACTGTCATCAAGGCTTCCCTCCTCCTCGGCTGCAGATGCCAGCTCCTTAATGTGCATCAAACTTTGCATCAGCAGATGCATTAGTGGGATGCTCATGCTTATGATGGTGTCATCTGCACTTACCAGCAGTGTGCATTCCTCCAAACATTGAAGGACTTGACAGAGGTCTTGTAGCTTCGACCACTGCATACCAGACAACTCCATGTCTGCCATCCAACTACCTGCCCATGATTGTGTGTCCTCACACAAATTAATTACAGCACACCTCTGTTCGCACAGCCTCTGAACCATGTGCAGTGTGGACTTCCACCCTGTTGCAATGTCGATTATTAGGCGGTGTTGGGGAAGATTCAGTGATCGCTGATGGTTCAGCATACGGCTGGAGTGTATGGGCGACCAGCGCATGTGCGAGCAAAGCCTTCGCACCTTCAGGAGCAGGGCTGGTAACTCTGGATAAGTTTTGAGGAAGCACTGCACCACCAGGTTCAAGGTGTGAACCAGGCAAGGTTGTGTTTAAGTTCTAAAAGTGCTATGGAGCCATAAAATTCCTTCCGTTATCACTGACTACCTTGCCTGCCTCAAGATGTACACTGCCCAGCCATGACTGAGTTTGTTGCTGCAAGTACTCAGCCAGTACTTCCGCAGTGTGTCTGTTGTTGCCCAAACCCTTCATTTCTAACACAGCCTGCTTACGCTTACTACTAGCTGTTCGATAATGGGACACCTCGTGTACAACACTGGCAGCTGCGGATGGAGTGGCCGTGCAACTGTGCTCTGTGGATGAGCTTTCGCTTCTGGAGGAGGAGGAGGGGTGGCGAATGCCTACAGCCAACTGTTTCCTAGACCGTGGGCTAGGCAGAACTGTCCCACATTAACCCAGTGTGCCGTGATGGACATGTAACATCCCTGGTCATGCCTACTGGTCCATGCATCTGTTGTGAGGTGCACCTTTCTACTGACTGATTGCCTCAGTGCATGGACAATGCGGTCTTTGACATGCTGGTGGAGGGCTAGGATGGCTTTTCTCGCAAAGAAATGCGACTGCATATGTCATAGCGTGGTACTGCGTAGGCCATCAGGGCTTTGAAAGCTTCACTTTCAACCAACCGGTAGGGAATCATTTCTAACGAGATTAGTCTAGCAATGTGGGCGTTCAAACCCTGCGTACGCGGATGAGAAGATGAGTACTTTCTTTTCCTAACGAGAGTCTGGACTGGACTGGAGAGCTGCATATGGTGAAACTAGAGGTGGTGGTGTGGTGGTGGTGGTGGACATGGCATGGACATTGAGAGAGGGTTGGTGATGGTATTCTCGATGTTGGCCTACATACAGTGTTTCCTACCAATAACCTTGTGATTCCCTGACTACTTTGGCCTTGCGACGATACCTCCACATTTGCTGCTGGTGGTGTCCTAACCGGTGGGCTTACAGTGAGGGAAGCAATGTAGCGTTGCTGACTACCTTCATTCTGAGCAGGTGCACCAATGTTACGGGACATTTGGTAGTTAGTCCAGACTTGCAAGTGCATGCTGGTTAAATGTCTACGCATGCATGTTGTATTTACATTTTGAAAATTCTTCCCTCTCCTAAAGGTCAGCAAGGAAAGCCAAAACTTTTTCCTGCTGCTCCGGCTTTAAAAGCCATTTTCCTACTCCCAGATAAGGGAGCCTTTGAGGCCTTGTGTAGCCAGATGATGGCTCAACACCTCCAGCCTTAGGTGCTATTGTGCTTTTGCCACTACCACCAGATGCACCACTACCACCATCAGTACTAGCTCGCAACCACTGCCCACGGCCTCTTCCACCTGACTTCCTCATTTTTTGGAAAATCTAACCAAAATAACAACCGTTATATGGTACTGTAAAACAAGGTAGAAGGTGTACATAAATGTGTTGAGATTTTAAATCTCCCTTTTTTGGGGAGACTGAACAAAAAATCAGGCCCTGTGCAAAAAACAACACAATGTAAGTGGCTGAAAGTGGCTGGCTGATATACGACAAACTAACAGGACATATGTATATCCACTTTGTGAGAATTTGAATCTCCCCTTTATTTGGGGAGACTGAACCAGAACTTAGGCCCAGTGTATATTACAACGCAATCAAAGTTGCAAAAAGTGGCTGGCTGATATACGACAAACTAACAGGACAGAAGTATATCCACTTTGTGAGAATTTGAATCTCCCCTTTTTTGGGGGGGATTGTACCACAACTTAGGCCCAGTGTATATAACAACACAATGTAAGTGGCAGAAAGTGGCTGGCTGATATACCACAAACTAACAGAACTGAAATATATCCACTTTGTGATAATTTGAATCTCACTTACTTTTTTCGGAGACTAAACCAAACCTCAGGCCCTGTGCGTAAAACAACACAATGTAAGTGGCAGAAAGTGGCTGGCTGATATACCACAAACTAACAGGGCTGCAGAATATCCACTTTTTGAATCTCACTTTTTTGGGGAGGAGACTAAACCAAACCTCAGGCCCTGTGCATAAAACAACACAATGTAAGTGGCAGAAAGTGGCTAGAAGATATATGAAAAAATACAAGGACTGTAGTACAATTTCAATCTCCCTACAGTGATCTCAGGACAAGTATGCCAGTAATAAAAAGGACTGCTACACACAAAAGTGTGGACAAATAAACAAGATAACTGTGCAGAAAGGAGCAACAGGATTTTTGCATTTAAAAAAGCAGTTGGTTCGCACAGCGGCGTGCAAACAGCAATGCAGCTACCAGGGAGCCTTATAAGGCAGCCTAATAAGCTACCGAGCTGATGCACAAAAATATAGCCTTCTCTGTCCCTGCAAACAAATGGAGGTGTTGGACAGTGGAAATCGCTACAGCACAAGCAGTTTTGGGGCTTAATCTTCCCTCCCTAACTATATCCCTTCTTCTGATGAAGCTACAGCAACCTCTCCCTATGCTACGATCGGCAGATTTAAGATGGCGGTCGGTCTGCACGCCCCTTTATAGCCCCTGTGATGCCGCAGAAAGCAAGCCAATCACTGTCATGCCCTTCTCTAAGATGGTGGGGACCGAGACCTATGTCATCACGCTGCCCACAATCTGCGTTCTCCTTCATTGGCTGAAAAATGGCGCTGAAAGCGTCATACAAAACGCGACTTTGGCGTGAAGATCGCCGACCTCATGGCCGATCCCACATTAGGATTGGGTCGGGTTTCATGAAACCCGACTTTGCCAAAAGTCGGCGATTTTTGAATTTGTCCAATCCGTTTCGCTCAGTCTCACTTCCGATATTCGGAAATATCGGTATCGGATTGGATCGGATAATATTTAAAAAATATCGGATATCGCCGATACCGATCCCCGATATCAATGCAAGTCAATGGGACAAAATTTTTGGAATAAAAATAAACTCTTTCTTTCCTTGTAGGTTAATTCTACATGAAAGAAAACAACTAAGAATAATGTAGGATGTATTGGGGGAGGTGGAGGAGACATTAAATGCATAGAGGTTTAGCCCAATCAAATGGAATAGCAGGAATTATTATTTTTTTTAAGACGTTCAGAGTTACAAAGCTATTTACTATTTTACAATTTTTTATATTTAGCCTGATATTTATGTTTCACTACTTCCATGCTGTTCACCTTCTTTTTAACTTCTCCCACACTTTCTTCTTCATCATCCTCTCCGGGGTCATCGTCTCCAGGGTCGTCGTCTCCGGGGTCATCGTCTCCGGGGTCATCGTCTTCTTCGGGCTGGTCTTCAGGGTCGTCGTCTTTAGGGTCTTGAACTTGGAAATGTAGCAGAAGGTACAAGAAGGCTGAGGAACTGCCGAGAAACAGCTGATGGTACTGGAGCCCGGATGGCTACCCGAAGGTCCAAGAGTCAATGGAACTACTGAGGACCAGCTGATGGTACTGGAACCCGGTTACTAAGCAGGAGGTACCCGTGCCAGAAAGCACTACCAAGGACCACCAGACATTGGTGGAACTCGGATACCCAGAAGGAGGCACCTAAGCCAAAGGCTCTGCCTGGAACCAGCTGACGGTACAGGAACCAGGATGGGGAGCAGAAGGCACAAGAGCAAAAGACACTGCCGAGAACAAGCTGACGGTACTGGAACCCGGATGGATAGCCGAAGGTACAAGAGCCAATGGAACTATCGAGGACTAGGTGACAGTACTGGAACCCGGTTACTAAGCAGGAGGTACCCGTTCCAGAAAGCACTACCAAGGAACACCAGACGTTGGTGGAACTCAGATACCCAGAAGGAGGCACCTAAGCCAAAGTCTCTGCCTGGAACCAGCTGACGGTACTGGAATCAGGATGGGGAGCAGAAGGCACAAGAGCAAAAGACACTGCCGAGAACAAGCTGACGGTACTGAAACCCGGATGGGTAGCAGAAGGTAGAAGAGCCAATGGAACCACCGAGGACCAGCTGATGTTACTGGAACCCGGTTACTAAGCAGGAGGTTCCCGTGCCAGAAAGCACTACCAAGGACTACCTGACATTGGTGGAACTCGGATACAGAGAAGGAGGCACCTAAGCCCAAGGCTCTGCCCGGAACCAGCTGACAGTACTGGAACCAAGGGGACCTATTCAAGATTGTCTTCCTAAGAACCAGCTAATGGTGCTGGAACTCAGATAGGCAGCAGAAGGTCCACAGAAAAACAAATTGCTATGTCGCGAGCTGGCTGTAGTTACCGAAAACCCACAGTCCTACAGGGGGAGCTTGTCCTATTGGCACTATGGAACCAGCCTTGATTGCCAGTTCCCGCAGCCCACATAGGAAGAACCTAAACTGCAGGCACCATAGAGTCGGCTAACCCGACCACAACACGACAGGACAGCGTATTGGAGGCAACATGACCTTGACATTACCCAGAAACAGCTGGCGTGCTGGAAACAGGCTGGGCAGGAGGGAGTACTCATGCCAAAGACACTTCTGAGCAGCAACTGGTGGTGTTGGAGCCCAGGGATTACATGACAAACAGAGTGTAGGCTTAGGCCTAATTGGAGCAAGTTGAAAGGGAACCTTTAACCCCCCCAGGCGTTTGCAACTAAAAGAGCCATCTTGTGCAGCAGTAATGCTGCTCAAGGAAAAGGTGGCTCTTTTAATTATGCTCTTTGCACACGCTGAACTAAACACTTATAAAGTGTGGCCCCTCATACCGTGAAACCGTCCCAGAGGCGGGACATTCCTTCTTAATGAGATGCAGCACAGCCATCATTCATACCCCCTTGGCACCGGGCGCAGCCTCCTGAGCGTTGTTTGTTTCTGTCCCGGAGCCTGCGCTGTTATGTTATCACTTGGCCATGCGCAGTGAGCGCTGACCGTCTTCTAACATCATTTGATGTCAGGCTGATGGCGTATGTGCGGTCGCGCTGCCCGAGATCCCGTCCCCACAGTGTCTTCTGATTAATTCACACTGCAGGGCCGGGATTCATGGGCATGCACAGTGCATATCTTCGCCTCTCACTCATCTCCTTCTGCCTTCTTTACACTGTGCGGCGTCAGCTGATCCCTAATCACATGCCACGGCCGTGATGCTACACAGTCTGAAGAAGGCAGAAGGAGATGAGTGAGAGACGAAGATATGCACTGCGTATGCCCATGAATCCTAGCCCCGCATTGTGCATAAATCAGAAGACACTGCAGGGCGGGTTCTTTGGCAACGCGACCGCAGAGGCGCTGTCAGCCTGACATCAAATGATGTCAGAAGATGGGCAACGCTAACTGCACATGGCCAAGGGATAACATCAAAGTGCAGGCTACAGGACAGAAATAATCCACGGTCAGGAGGCGGTGCACGGCACCAAGGGGGTATGAATGACGGCTGTGCTGCGTCTCATTATGAAGGAAAGTCCCACCTCCGGGACGGTTTCACGGTATGAGGGGACACAATTTATAAGTGTTTAGTTCAGCGTGTGCAAGGAGAATAACTAAAAGAGCCACCTTCCCCAAATGCAGCATTAGTGCTGCACAAGATGGCTCTTTCAGTTATAAACGCCTGGTGGGGGAACAGGTTCCCTTTAATTTCTGTAGTAGTGTGAGTGTGGAGGGAGCCGGATACCCAGCTGGGGATCAGATGACGTTACTGAACCCTAATAACATGGCAGCAAGTGTTGACTGTGCAAATGGCACTTCCGAGCAGCAACTGGCGGTGTTGGAGCTCAGGGTCAATGCAAGAGACTGGCAGGAGAACTTGCCGCACACACAGCAAGTGAGCAGCCGGAGTAACTGAACCCCAATATCAGAGGAGCAACTGTTCACTGTGCGGACAGCACTTCCGGGCAGCAACTGGCGGTGTTGGAGCCCAGGGTCAATGCAAGAAACTGGCAGGAGAACTTGCCGCATACACAGCAGGTGAGCAGCTGGCGTTACTGATCCCAATAACTGAGGAGCAACTGTTGACTGTGCGGACAGCACTTCCAGGCGGCAACTGACGGTGTTGGCGCCCAAGGTCAATGCAAGAAACTGGCAGGAGAACTTGCCGCACGCACAGCAGGGGAGCAGCTGGCGTTACTGAACCCCAATAACAGAGGAGCAACTGTTGACTGTGCGGACAGCAGTTCCGGGCAGAAACTGGTGGTGTTGGTGCCCAGGGTCAATGCAAAAAACTGGCTTTAGAACTTGCCGCACACACAGCAGGGGAGCAGCTGGCGTTACTGAACCCCAATAACAGAGGAGCAACTGTTGACTGTGTGGACAGCACTTCCGGGCAGCAACTGGCAGTGTTGGAGCCCATGGTCAATGCAAGAAACTGGCAGGAGAACTTGCCACACACACAGCAGGGAAGCAGCTGGTGTTACTAAACCTCAATAAGAGGGGAGCAACTGTTGACTGTGCGGACAGCTCTTCCAGGCAACAACTGGCGGTGTTGGAGCCCAGGGTCAATGCAAGAAACTGGCAGGAGAACTTTCCGCACACAAAGCAGGGGAGAAGCTGGCGTCACTGAACCCCGATAACAGAGGAGCAACTGTTGACTGTGCAGACAGCACTTCAGGACAGCAACTGGCGGTTTTGGAGCCCATGGTCAGTGCAAGAAACTGGCAGGAGAACTTGCCACACACACAAGCAGTTGGCATCACTGAACCCCAATAACAGAGGAGCAACTGTTGACTGTGCGGACAGCACTTCAGGACAGCAACTGGCGTTACTGATCCCAATAACAGAGGAGCAACTGTTGACTGTGCAGATAGCACTTCTGGGCAGCATCTGGCGGTGTTGAAGCCCAAGGTTAATGCAAGAAACTGACAGGAGAAGTTGCCGCACACACAGCAGGGGAGCATCTGGCATTACTGAACCCCAATAACAAAGGAGCAACTGTTGACTGTGCGGACAGCACTTCCGGGCAGCATCTGGCGGTGTTGGAGCCCAGAGTCAATGCAAGAAACTGGCAGGAGAACTTGCCGCACACACAGCAGGGGAGCAGCTGGCGTTACTGAACCTCAATAAAAGAGGAGCAACTGTCGACTGTGCGAACAGCACTTCCGAGTAGCAACTGGCAGTGTTGGAGCCCAGGGTCAATGCAAGAAACTGGCAGGAGAACTTGCCGCACACACAGCAGGGGATCAGCTGGCATTACTGAACTCCAATAACAGAGGAGCAACTGTTGACAGTGCGAACATCACTTCTGGGCAGCAACTGGCGGTGTTGGAGCTCAGGGTCAATGCAAGAAACTGGCAGGAGAACTCGCCGCAAACACAGCAGGGGAGCAGCTGGCGTTACTGAACCCCAATAACAGAGGAGCAACTGTTGACTGTGTGGACAGCACTTACAGGCAGCAAAAGGCAATGTTGGAGCCCAGGGTGAATGCAAGAAACTGGCAGGAGAACTTGCCGCACACACATCAGGGGAGCAGCTGGTGTTACTGAACCCCAATAACAGAGGAGCAGCACTTCCGGGCAGCAACTGGCGGTGTTGGAGCCAAGGGTCAATGCAAGAAACTGGCAGGAGAACTTGCCACACAATCAGCAGGGGAGCAGCTGGCATTACTGAACCCAATAACAGAGGAGCAACTATTGACTGTGCAGACAGCTCTTCCGGGCAGCAACTGGCGGTGATGGAGCCCAGGGTCAATGCAAGAAACTGGCAGGAGAACTTGCTGCACACAGCACCGGAGCAGCTGGAGTTACTGAAGCCCAATAACAGAGGAGCAACTGTTGACTGTGCGGACAGCACTTCTGGGCAGCAACTGGCGGTGTTGGAGCCCAGGGTCAATGCAAGAAACTGGCTGGAAAACTTGCTGCACTCACAGCAGGGGAGCAGCTGGCGTTACTGAACACCAATAACAGAGGAGCAACTGTTGACTGTGCGGACAGCACTTCTGGGCATCAACTGGCGCTGTTGGAGCCCAGGGAATCCAGGAGTAGCAGAGTGTAAGCCGAGGCCTGCACTCGAGGCAGTTTAATATCTGTTGTTGTGTCACTGTGGAGGTAGCAGGAGCAATTGCCGGATACACAGCTGGTGATCAGCTGACGTTACTGAAACCCAATAACACGGCAGCAAGTGTTGACTCTGCAGACGGCACTTCTGAGCAGCAACTGGCGGTGTTGGAGCCCAGGGAATCCAAGAGAAGCAGAGTGTAGGCTGATGTCTAATTGGAGCAATTTGAAAGGGAACCTTTAACCCCCCAGGCATTTGTAACTGAAAGAGCCACCTTGTGCAGCAGTAATGCTGCACAAGGAAAAGGTGGCTCTTTCAGTTATGCTCCTTGCACACGCTGAACTAAACACTTATAAGCTGTGTCCCCTCATACCGTGAAAGTCCTAGAGGTGGGACTTTCCTTCCAAATCAGACGGGGCACAACTGTCATTCATACCCTCTTGGCACCGTGTGCCGCCTCCTGAGCATTGTTTGAATCTCTCCCGGAGCCTGCGCTGTTAGGTTATACCTTGGTCTTGCGCAGTTAGCGCTGCCTGTTTTCTGACATCATTTGTTGTCAGGCTGACAGCACTTGTGCGGGAGCGCTGCCCGAGATCCCGCCCCGCAGTGTTTTCTGATTTATTCACCCTGCGGGGCTGGGATTCATGGGCATTCGCAGTGCATATCTTCGCCTCTCACTAATCTCCTTCCACCTTCTTCAGACTGTGCGGCGTCACGGTGGTGGCATGTAGGGTTGAGCGAAACGGGTCGAACATTTTCAAAAGTCCCCGACTTTTGGCGAAGTCGAGTTTCATGAAACCCGATCCGACCCCTGTGCGTGGTCGGCCATGCGGTACGCGACTTTCGCGCCAAAGTCGCGTTTCAATGACGCGAAAAGCGCCATTTCTCAGCCAATGAAGGTAAACGCAGAGTGTGGGCAGCGTGATGACATAGGTCCTGGTCCCCACCATCTTAGAGAAGGGCATTGCAGTGATTGGCTTGCTGTCTGCGGCGTCAGAGGGGCTATAAAGGGGAGTTCCCGCCGACCGCCATGTTACTGCTGCTGATCTGAGCTTAGGGAGAGGTTGCTGCCGCTTCGTCAGAAGCAGGGATAGCGTTAGGCAGGGTCCATTAACCACAAAACCGCTTGTGCTGTAGCGATTTCCACTGCCCAACACCACCTTCGGTGTGCAGGGACAGTGGAAGCTCCTTTTTTTTTTTTTTTTCCTCAGCGCTGTAGCTCATTGGGCTGCCCTAGAAGGCTCCCTGATAGCTGCATTGCTGTGTGTACGCCGCTGTGCAAACCAACTGCTTTTTTCAAAGCACAAATCCTCTTGTTCCTTCCTTTCTGCACAGCTATCTTGTTTGTTTGTCCACACTTTTTATTTAATTTGTGCATCAGTCCACTCCTTATTGCTGCCTGCCATACCTGGCTGAGATTACTGCAGGGAGATAGTAATTGAAGGACAGTTCCTTTTTTTTTTTTTTTTTTTTTTGTGGGAGATTAAGATTGACATTTCTGCTAGAGTGGCATCTCTGTCTGTGTCATCTCTCACTCAGTGGGCCATAGAAAGCCTATTTATTTTTTTGCTTGATTTGGGTTCCAAAATCTACCAGAAAAAATCACAACATCAATCAGTGGGAGAAAAATATTGGCCTCAGGGCTTGTGTGCCACTCCTTACTCCTGTGTGTGCCATCTCTCACTCAGTGGGCCATAGAAAGCCTATTAATTTTTTTGCTTGATTTGGGTTCTAAATTCTACCTGAAAAAATCAATAAATCAATCAGTGGGAGATTAATATTGGCCTTTGGGCTTGTGTGCCAGTCCTAAGCGTGCCATCTCTCTCTCTCTCAGATAGTGGGCCATAGAAAGCCTATTTTTTTATTATTTTATTGGGTTTATAAATTTTCCCTGGAAAAAAAAAAAAAGTGGGAGATTAATATTGGCCTCTGGGCTTGTGTGCCAGTCCTGAGCGTGCCATCTCTCTCACAAATAGTGGGCCATAGAAAGCCTATTTATTTTTTTGGTTGATTTGGGTTCATAATTCTACCTGAAAAAATCAATCAATCAATCAGTGGGAGATTAATATTGGCCTTTGGGCTTGTGTGCCAGTCCTAAGCGTGCCATCTCTCTCTCTCAGATAGTGGGCCATAGAAAGCCTATTTATTATTAATTTTTTTATTGGGTTTATAAATTTTCCCTGGAAAAAAAAAAAAGTGGGAGATTAATATTGGCCTCTGGGCTTGTGTGCCACTCCTGACTCCTGTGTGCGTCATCTGTCACTCAGTGGGCCCTAGAAAGCCTATTTTTTGTTTTATTTGTTTTCTAAATTCTCCCTGAAACAATCATTTTATTTTCTGTGGTTTCTAAATTATTCCTGAAAAAAAATCATTTTTTTTGTATTTTTTTTTCTCTCAAGTCTCCCTGAAAAAAAAAAAAAAAAATCTGTGGGAGATTCATATTGCCCCTTCTGCTTGTGTGCCAGTCTTGACTCCTGGGTGTGCCATCTCTCTCTCTCTCCCCAATTGTGGGCCATAGAAAGCCTATTAATTTTTTTGCTTGATTTGGGTTCCAAAATCTACCAAAAAAAATCACTAAATCAATCAGTGGGAGATTAATATTGGCCTCTGGGCTTGTGTGCCACTCCTGACTCCTGTGTGCGTCATCTGTCACTCAGTGGGCCCTAGAAAGCCTATTTTTTGTTTTATTTGTTTTCTAAATTCTCCCTGAAACAATCATTTTATTTTCTTTGGTTTCTAAATTATTCCTGAAAAAAATCATTTTTTTTTTATTTTTTTTTCTCTCAAGTCTCCCTGAAAAAAAAAAAAAAAAAAAAAAACTGTGGGAGATTCATATTGCCCCTTCTGCTTGTGTGCCAGTCTTGACTCCTGGGTGTGCCATCTCTCTCTCTCTCTCTCCCCAATTGTGGGCCATAGAAAGCCTATTAATTTTTTTGCTTGATTTGGGTTCCAAAATCTACCAAAAAAAATAACTAAATCAATCGGTGGGAGATTAATATTGGCTTCTGGGCTTGTGTGCCACTCCTGACTCCTGTGTGCGTCCTCTCTCACTCAGTGGGCCCTACAAAGCCTTTTTTTTTTTTTTTTCCTAAATTCTCCCTGAAACAATCATTTCATTTTATTTGTTTTATAAATTCTTCTGTAAAAAATAATTTTTTTTTTATTTTTTTTTTTCTGAAGTCTCCCTTTTAAAAAAAACAAACACAAATCAGTGGGAGATAAATATTTACATTTGCACTTCAGTGACAGTCCTGCGTGTGTGCCATCTCATTTGTTGCCAACAACAACAGAGTGTGTAACATTGTGGCTGATTTTCGTTGTGGTCTCACCCACCTGTAAAGGGGTAGCTAAATCATACTGAAGTTATAGCTCACCGTGTAAGTTGTGTGACAGCAACAAATACCGTTCGTTTGTTAACGTTTTTAAAACAATGAGGAAGTCTGGTGGAAGAGGTCGTGGCCGGGGGCGTTCATTGTCAGCTGGTAATGAGGGTAGTGGTAGTGGTGGAGCATCAGCTGGTCGTGGGAAAAAAATATTGCACCTAAGTCTGGAGCTGTGGAGCCAGGTTCGTCGTCTGGCTACACAAGGCCTCGAATGCTCCCTTTTCTGGGAGTAGGAAAACCGCTTTTAAAGCCGGAGCAGCAAAAGCAAGTTTTGGCTTATCTTGCTGACTCAGCCTCTAGCTCTTTTGCCTCCTCTCGTGAAACTGGTAAATGTCAAAGCAGCGCGTCGTTAGTGGATGTTCACGGTCAGGGACAAGTCGCTTCCTTGTCCTCTTCAGCAAAAACAACAACAGAGAAGAATGCAGCAGGCGACACAACGGGTTACTCCATGGAGCTCTTTACACATACCGTCCCTGGCTTAGAAAGTGAAGCAGTTAACAGTCCATGCCCATTACAAGTTGAATCTGACATGGAGTGCACTGATGCACAGCCACAGCCAGACTACTATCCTGGTCCTTTGACTCAGACCACAACATTGCCATCGCAGGGTGCTGATCAAGAATCAGACCCTGATGAGACTATGTTGCCCCATCACGAACGCTATACCACCGACCGCCACGGTGACACAGACGAAGTTGCACACGAGCTACAAGAAGAGGTAATAGATGACCCAGTTCTTGACCCCGATTGGCAGCCATTGGGGGAACAGGGTGCAGGCGGCAGCAGTTCTGAAGCGGAGGAGGAGGGGCCGCAGCAGGCATCAACATCGCAATAGGTTCCATCTGCCGGGCCCGTATCTTGCCCAAAACGCGTGGCAAAGCTAAAACCTGTTGGAGGACAGCGTGGCCATCCGGTTAAAGCTCAGTCTGCAATGCCTGAAAAGGTATCCGATGCTAGAAAGAGTGCAGTCTGGCATTTTTTTAAACAACATCCAATTGATCAGCGCAAAGTCATCTGTCAAAAATGTTCAACTACCTTAAGCAGAGGACAGAATCTGAAAAGTCTCAATACAAGTTGCATGCATAGACATTTAACCACCATGCATTTGCAAGCCTGGACTAACTACCAAACGTCCCTTAAGGTTGTAGCACCCTCGGCCAATGAAGCTAGTCAGCAACGCAACATCCCTTCCGGCAGTGTAGGGCCACCATTTTCCGCACCACCTGCAGTATCTGTGCAGGTTTCTTTGCCAGGCCAAAGCCGTCAGGGTCAGGGAATCACCAGTTTCGTAGTAGGAAACACTGCATCTAGGGCACCGGTGGCAACAATACCATCTCCCACCGTCTCTCAGTCTGCCATGTCCACCGGCACCCCCACTAGTTCCACGATCTCCAGCTCTCCAGTCCAGCTCACCCTACATGAGACTATGGTTAGAAAAAGGAAGTACTTAGCCTCGCATCCGCGTACACAGGGTTTGAACGCACACATAGCTAGACTAATCTCGTTAGAGATGATGCCCTACCGGTTAGTTGAAAGCGAAGCTTTCAAAGCCCTGATGGACTACGCTGTACCACGCTACGATCTACCCAGTCGACACTTTTTTTCCAGAAAAGCCATCCCAGCCCTCCACCAGCATGTTAAAGAGCGCATCGTCCATGCACTCAGGCAATCTGTGAGCACAAAGGTGCACCTGACAACAGATGCATGGACCAGTAGGCATGGCCAGGGACGTTACGTGTCCATCACGGCACACTGGGTAAATGTGGTGGATGCAGGGTCCACAGGGGACAGCAAGTTTGGGACAGTTCTGCCTAGCCCACGGTCTAGGAAACAATTGGCTGTAGCCGTTCGCACCCCCTCCTCCTCCTTTTCGTCCTCCTGCAGAAGCGAGAGCTCGTCCACAGACCGCAGTCGCACAACCACTCCATCCGCAGCTGCCACTGTTGCACACCAGGTCTCCCATTATGGGGCAGCTACTGGCAAACGTCAGCAGGCTGTATTGGCTATGAAGTGTTTGGGCGACAACAGACACACCGCGGAAGCTCTGTCCGAGTTCTTGCAGAAAGAAACGCAGTCGTGGCTGGGCACTGTAGATCTTGAGGCAGGCAAGGTAGTGAGTGATAACGGAAGGAATTTCATGGCTGCCATCTCCCTTTCCCAACTGAAACACATTCCTTGCCTGGCTCACACCTTAAACCTGGTGGTGCAGTGCTTCCTGAAAAGTTATCCGGGGTTATCCGACCTGCTCCTCAAAGTGCGTGGACTTTGCTCACATATCCGCCGTTCGCCCGTACACTCCAGCCGTATGCAGACCTATCAGCGTTCTTTGAACCTTCCCCAGCATCGCCTAATCATAGACGTTGCAACAAGGTGGAACTCAACACTGCACATGCTTCAGAGACTGTGTGAACAGAGGCGGGCTGTTATGTTTTTGTGGGAGGATACACATACACGGGCAGGCAGTAGGATGGCAGACATGGAGTTGTCAGGTGTGCAGTGGTCGAAGATTCAAGACATGTGTCAAGTCCTTCAGTGTTTTGAGGAATGCACACGGCTGGTTAGTGCAGACAACACCATAATAAGCATGAGCATCCCCCTAATGCGTCTGCTGATGCAAAGTTTGACGCACATAAAGGATCAGGCGTCTGCAGCTGAGGAAGAGGAAAGCCTTGATGACAGTCAGCCATTGTCTGGCCAGGGCAGTGTACAGGACGAGGTAGCGGGCGAAGAGGAGGAGGAGGATGAGGAGGATGATGGGGATGATTATATTTTTAATGAGGAAGCTTTTCCGGGGCCACTGGAAATTGGTGGCGCGGCAAGGCCGGGTTCTGGTTTTTTGAGGGACACAAGTGACGTGGATTTGCCTGAAACTGCCCCTCAACCAAGCACAACCGCAGATTTGAGAACTGGAACTTTGGCCCACATGGCGGATTATGCCTTACGTATCCTCAAAAGGGACACACGCATAACTAAAATGATGAATGATGACGATTACTGGTTGGCCTGCCTCCTTGATCCTCACTATAAAGGCAAATTGCAAAATATAATGCCACATGAGAACTTGGAACTAATATTAGCAACCAAACAATCAACTCTTGTTGACCGTTTGCTTCTGGCATTCCCTGCACACAGCGCCCGTGATCGTTCTCACACGAGCTGCAGGGGCCAGCAGACCAGAGGAGTTAGAGGGGCAGAAATCAGAAGTGGCGTTGGCCAGAGGGGTTTTCTGACCAGGTTGTGGAGTGATTTTGCTATGACCGCAGACAGGACAGGTACTGCAGCATCAATTCAAAGTGACAGGAGACAACATTTGTCCAGTATGGTTACAAACTATTTTTCATCCCTTATCGATGTTCTCCCTCAACCGTCATTCCCATTTGATTACTGGGCATCAAAATTAGACACCTGGCCAGAATTGGCAGAATATGCATTGCAGGAGCTTGCTTGCCCGGCAGCTAGTGTCCTATCAGAAAGAGTATTCAGTGCTGCAGGTTCAATACTAACAGAAAAAAGGACTTGTCTGGCTACCCTAAATGTAGATGATCTAACCTTCATTAAAATGAACCACAACTGGATTTCGAAATCTTTTGCCCCACCTTGCCCGGCTGACACCTAGCTTTCCTATGAAAAGGTCTTGCCTGTGGACAATTCTGAATGCCTTTTCCAATCTCGTAATTTTCAGCACCTGATTGTCCAGCATACGACATGTTTACACCTCACTAAATGGCCAAACTCCCCACACGGGGCCGTGGTATCGACACTTGGCGACAGCACCCGTGAGAGTGCAGTTTGTCTGAAGAGGTGGGTGAGCCCGCTTTTGGTCGACGGCACTGCCACTGGGTCCCTCCTAGTACAATAAAGTGTCTCTGGCGGTGGTGGTGCGCACCCAAAGTCAGACACACCGTTGTAATATGAGGGGCCCTGGGCCTGTACCGCCGGCCACAAGACAGTTTCCCCCCACCCCAGCTCAAACAGTGCTCTACCACTTGCAAAATTATCTCACAGCTCCACCAATGTTTAGTCTATGCGCTGACATCCTTCAATGCCTGCCACTGACAATACCATTGTATTGACATTTTTGTTATGTTAGGCCTTCGATGCCTGTCTGTGGTCACTCCTTCCACTAGGCCTCCACTGACCACACCACTGCTGCCCGTGTACCCCTGGAACCAATTTAAAATTGCCTACAGCCAGCCCAATTTTTTTATTTTAGGCCTTCGATGCCTGTCTGCGGTCCATTCTTTCAACTACTACTACACTGACCAGGTCACTGCTGCCCGTGTACCCCTGGAACCAATTTAAAATTGCCTACAGCCATGTGTTATTATTTTAGGCCTTCGATGCCTGTCTGCGGTCACTCCTTCCACTAGGCCTCCACTGACCACACCACTGCTGCCCGTGTACCCCTGGAACCAATTTAAAATTGCCTACAGCCATGTGTTATTATTTTAGGCCTTCGATGCCTGTCTGCGGTCACTCCTTCCACTAGGCCTCCACTGACCACACCACTGCTGTCCGTGTACCCCTGGAACCAATTTAAAATTGCCTACAGCCATGTGTTATTATTTTAGGCCTTCGATGCCTGTCTGCGGTCCATTCTTTCAACTACTACTACACTGACCAGGGCACTGCTGCCCGTGTACCCCTGGAACCAATTTAAAATTGCCTACAGCCATGTGTTATTATTTTAGGCCTTCGATGCCTGTCTGCGGTCACTCCTTCCACTAGGCCTCCACTGACCACACCACTGCTGCCCGTGTACCCCTGGAACCAATTTAAAATTGCCTACAGCCATGTGTTATTATTTTAGGCCTTCGATGCCTGTCTGCGGTCACTCCTTCCACTAGGCCTCCACTGACCACACCACTGCTGTCCGTGTACCCCTGGAACCAATTTAAAATTGCCTACAGCCATGTGTTATTATTTTAGGCCTTCGATGCCTGTCTGCGGTCCATTCTTTCAACTACTACTACAGTGACCAGGGCACTGCTGCCCGTGTACCCCTGGAACCAACATCAGAAAATAAAAAAAAAAGTATTTTGCTTATAAAAAAGAAAATACTGGTGAGATATCAAATGCAGACATTTTAACATTAAAAACAAACACACAACTAAAATCTGGTACAGTACTAAAAATGGCCACCAGCTACAATTACTTTCTCCTGCAAGTAGTTAACTGAAAGGTTTTTTAAATTGAAAACACACATATGGCATCCACCTAGTGTTGTCCTGTCGCGTCTTCTTTATATTATTGCCGAGAAGATGCAAAACAATGAAAATAATAAAATCATTAATTACCAAAATAATAGAGAAAGTCAACACCACATTGCAAATAAACATTCATTCCAAATAAAGAAGCAGGGCGCGTCCGAGGGTGAGTATATACCTAATAAGAATATAATCACCCTCGGACGCGCAATGCTTATTTCCAACAGCCTTCCTTCCTAAGAATCAGCCCTTCCGTGGTGTAGAGAGACGTTGTGTTACACTCCAAGGTGTTCCCCAGGTTGCCTTTCCTGAGCTTCGATCTTCCGGCTCTCGTTTAGTAGTTGTTGGAAACTACGCTGCATTAGGCCTTCAAATTGGGTATGGGGTGTAGAGAGATGGTGTGTTCCACTCCAAGGTGTTCCCCAGGTTGCCTTTCCTGAGTTTCGATCTTCCGGCTCTCGTTTAGTAGTTGTTGGACACTACACTGCATTAGGCCTTCAAATTGGGTATGGGGTGTAGAGAGAGGGTGTGTTACACTCCAAGGTGTTCCCCAGGTTGCCTTTCCTGAGCTTCGATCTTCATGCTCTCGTTTAGTAGTTGTCGGAAACTACGCTGCATTAGGCCTACAAATTGGGTATGGGGTGTAGAGAGAGGGTTTGTTACACTCCAAGGTGTTCCCCAGGTTGCCTTTCCTGAGCTTCGATCTTCCGGCTCTCGTTTAGTAGTTCTTGGAAACTACACTGCATTAGGCCTTCAAATTGGGTATGGGGTGTAGAGAGAGGGTGTGTTACACTCCAAGGTGTTCCCCAGGTTGCCTTTCCTGAGCTTCGATCTTCATGCTCTCGTTTAGTAGTTGTCGGAAACTACGCTGCATTAGGCCTACAAATTGGGTATGGGGTGTAGAGAGAGGGTTTGTTACACTCCAAGGTGTTCCCCAGGTTGCCTTTCCTGAGCTTCGATCTTCCGGCTCTCGTTTAGTAGTTGTTGGAAACTACGCTGCATTAGGCCTTCAAATTGGGTATGGGGTGTAGCGAGAGGGTGTGTTACACTCCAAGGTGTTCCCCAGGTTGCCTTTCCTGAGCTTCGATCTTCCGGCTCTCGTTTAGTAGTTCTTGGAAACTACACTGCATTAGGCCTTCAAATTGGGTATGGGGTGTAGAGAGAGGGTGTGTTACACTCCAAGGTGTTCCCCAGGTTGCCTTTCCTGAGCTTCGATCTTCCGGCTCTCGTTTAGTAGTTGTTGGAAACTACACTGCATTAGGCCTACAAATTGGGTATGGGGTGGAGAGAGATGGTGTGTTACACTCCAAGGTGTTCCCCAGGTTTTCTTGCCATTGCTTCGGTCTTCCGACTCTCGTTTAGTAGTTGTAGAAAAGTACACTGCATTAGGCCTACAAAATGGGTATGGGGTGGAGAGAGATGGTGTGTTACACTCCAAGGTGTTCTCCAGGTTGCCTTTCCTGAGCTTCTATCTTCAGGCTCTCATTAAATTGTGGTTAAATGGAACAACTGCATTTGGCGTACTAGTTGGTTTGGGGCCTACTATCGGTGTCTGCCACTCCTTGCTGTTCTCCTGGTTTCCTGTCCTGAAATTCCATTTTCAGGCTCTCGTTAAGTAGTTGTTAATGTTAGACTGCATTTGGCCTACTAGTTGGGTTGGGGCCTACTATCGGTGTCTGCCACTCCTTGCTGTTCTCCTCCACTGAACAAAGCTGTGCCGCCTGTTTACTACGGTTGCCAATTTTGAACTGCATTTCGACTACTTACTGATTTGGCCCTACTCTCTGTGTCAGCCTCTCATTCCAGTTGTCCTCCACTGCAATGCCCCCTGGTTATTCCTGTGTTACCAATTTTGAACTGCATTTAGCCCACTTTATTCTTTGGGCCTATATCTGTGTTTCCACTTCATCGTGCCCATTGCCCAGCCAGTGATAGATGAGTCTGCTGGTACATTGACCCATAACGCAACATTCCCCGTGCATGCTACACAACAACATTGTGACCCTGCTGAAAGTCAGGTTGCTCTTCCCGCATACCATACCACCTTACACGGGGACAAAGAGGAAGGTGCAGATGAAAGTGCAGGTTCCTTCATCAGGTGGGGGGAGGAATACTAGTTGGCGACGTCACTGGCACAGGGCCTCTCATAGTACGCAAAAGTGTTGCTGCCGGTGGGAGGCGCCCCCGCCGTGCAAACACACCGCTGTACTTTGAGGGGCCCTGTGCCAGTGCCAATGCCAACAAGTGGGCCCCCCCTGCTTGCTCAGGATCACAGCACTTGCAAAGTTGAAATACTTACCTCTCCCTGCTCCACTGCCGTGACGTGGTCCAGATTTCCTGGGCCCACTAATTACTTGAACCAGCCCTACCCCACACAACTTTAGCCAAATGACCCCCAATTTCAAATGCCTTCCAATTATTATAAGGTAAATTACGCTTGACAAGCTTCATTAAGAAGAATGGATGGTTTTGACATTAAAATAAGCACTCTAGGTGTTTTCCTGGCCCCCACTCACTGCCGACTATGCTGCCCCATTGACTTGCATTGGGTTTCGTGTTTCGGTCGATCCCGACTTTTCGCCATAATCGGCCGATTTCACTCGACCCGACTTTTGAGATAGTCGGGTTTCGCGAAACCCGGCTCGACTCTAAAAAGGTCAAGGTCGCTCAACTCTAGTGGCATGTAATTAGAGATCAGCTGACGCGCACAGTCTGAAGAAGGCGGAAGGAGATGAGTGAGAGGCGAAGATATACACTGCGCAGGGCCATGAATCCCAGCCCCGCAGTGTGAATAAATCAGAAAACACTGCGAGGCGGGATCTCGAGCAGCGCGGCCACACAGGCGCAGTCAGCCTGACACCAAATGATGGCAGAAGACGGGCAGCGCTAACTGCACATGCCCAAGGTTTAACATAACAGCACAGGCTCCGGGACATATTCAAACAATGCTGAGGAAGCGGTGCCCGCCAACAAGGGGGTATGAATGACGGCTGTGCTGCGTCTCATTACGAAGAAAAGTCCCACCTCCGGGACGGGTTCACGATATGAGGGGACAAATTTTATAAGTGTTAAGTTCAGCGTGTGCAAGGAGCATAACTGAAAGAGCCACCCTTTCCATATGCAGCATTAGTGCTGCACAAGCTGGCTCTTTCAGTTACAAACGCCTGGGGGGTGGACAGGTTCCCTTTAATTTCTGTAGTAGTGTGAGTGTGGAGGTAGCAGGAGCAATTGCCGGATACACAGCTGGGGATCAGCTGACGTTACTGAAACCCAATAACACGGCAGCAAGTGTTGACTGTGCAGACAGCACTTCCTGGCAGCAACTGGCTGTGTTGACTCCCGGGGCTTACAGAAGAAACAGAGTGTAGGCCGCGGCCTAATTGGAGCAAGTTTCAAATCTGTATTAGTGTGAGTATGGAGGTAGCAGGAGCTATTGCCAGATACACAGCAGGGGAGCAGCTGACGTTACTGAACCCCACTAACACAGGAGCAAGTGTTTTTCTCTGTGCAAACGGCACTTCCGAGCAGCAACAGGCGGTGTTGGAGCGCAGGGATTACAGGAGAAACAGAGTGAAGGCTGAGGCCTAATTGGAGCAAGTTGAAAGGGAACATTTAATCCCTCAGGCATTAGTAACTGAAAGACCCACCTTGTGCAGCACTAATGCTGCACAAGGAAAAGGTGGCTCTTTTAGTTATGCTCCTTGCACAAGCTGAACCAAACACTTATTAAATATGTCTCCTTATACCGTGAAACGGTCCCGGAGGTGGGACTTTCCTTTGTAATGAGAAGCAGCACAGCCAGCATTCATACCCCCTTGATGCTGGGTGCCACCCCCTCAGCGTTGTTTGAATCTGTCCCGGAGCCTGCGCTTTTATTTAAAACCTTGGGCATGCGCAGTTAGCGATGCCCGTCTTCTGACAACATTTGGTGTCAGGCTGACTGTGCTTTTGTGGCTGCGCTGCCCGAGATCACGACCTGCAGTGTCTTCTGATTTATTCAAACTATGGGGCTGGGATTCATGGGCATGCGCAGTGCATATCTTCGCCTCTCACTCATCTCCTTCCGCCTTCTTCAGCTGACCTCGCACAGTCTGAAAAAGGCAGATGGAGATGAGTGAGAGGCGAAGATATGCACTGCGCATGCCCATGAATCCCAGCCCTGCAGGGTGAATAAATCAGAAGACATTGCGGGGTGGGATCTCATGCAGCGCGATCGCACAGACGCAGTCAGCCTGACATCAAATTTTGTCAGAAGACGGGCAGTGCTAACTGCGCATGTCCAAGGTTTAACATAACAGCGCAGGCTCCGGGCCCGATTCAAACAACGCTCAGGGGGCGGCGCCCAGTACCAAGGGGGTATGAATGCCAGCTGTGCTGCGTCTCATTACAAAGAATAGCCCCACATCCGGGACGGTTTCACGGTATGAGTGGACACATATACACATTTATAAGTGTTAAGTTCAACATGTGCAAGGAGCATAACTAAAAGAGCTACCTTTTCCTGGTGCAGCATTTGTGCTGCACAAGGTGGCTCTTTCAGTTACAGACGCCTGGGGGGGACAGGTTCCCTTTAATTTCTGTAGTAGTGTGAGTGTAGAGGTAGCAGGAGCAATTGCCGGATACACAGCTGGGGATCAGCTGACGTTACTGAAAACCAATAACAATGGGTCATGTGTTGACTGTGCAGATGGCACTTCTGAGCAGCAACTGGCGGTGTTGTAGTCCAGGGATTACATTTCAGGTGGTAGAAACATGAACACAACAGGAGACCTGGATACTGTTGCCAACCAAGTATTTAATCTAGAAGAGGAGTGGCAAATTCCTGCGAGATCCAGGCCTTGTTCATTTTCAGAAAAGTAAGCCGGTCAACGTTATCGGAAGATAGTCTCATGCAACGGTCTGTTAGTACACTACCTGCGGCACTACAGACGCGTTCCGATAATACACTGTCAGCAGGGGAAGCCAGGACCTCCAAAGCATACTGGCTAAGCTCTGGCCATGTATCCAGCTTAGAGACCCAAAACTTGAAGGGGGAAGAGCCGTGTGGGAGTACACTGATAGGGCAAGACATGTAGTCTGTCACCATCTGACGGAAATGTTGCCTCCTGCTGACTGGAGCTGTCTGTGATGGTGGAAAGAGATGATTTGCATAGCTCCGCCTACTGCAAAGGATTCTGGGTAAACCTGCTATTCTTTGTATTATGCTGCTTGCAAGTACTTTCCGTTTCAGGAAAGCATCCACTATGTATTTCCTTTAAGTAGAGGGCTTTTCGGTCTCTTTCGTCCCGCTACATTTAGCCCAACTTGGGTCTCTCCCTAAGGTGGCTAGCATGTATGTGATGGTGTAGACATTTGTGGCTGGCACACAAAAGTTTACCACAGTTGGGCCATACTGGTCTTGCCTTGTGCTGAGGCACTGCTTCTGCTCCCTGTTTGTGCTGAGCTTCCTCCACTGCCTTGACGCACTGAGCTGCTTTGTAAAGCACTAGCAGCACTGCTCTCAGTTGGACTGGAGAAGATGATGGAATGCACAAGTGTGTCTTGGTACTCCCGCATTTCACGCTCCCTGTTCAACGGTGTTGTGAGGCTTTGTAAGTTGTCCCGGTAGCATGGATCTAGGCAGGTGTACACCCAATAATCAGCCATGTTGAGAATGTGGGCGATGCGGCGGTTGTTTCTCATGCACTGCAGAATGAAATCAACCATGTGCTGCAGACTGCCATCTGGCCAAGAAACGCTGTCCCCTGCTTGAAGCGTGATCTCTGTCTGCTCTACATCACCCCACCCTCACTCTACATACTGACTACTGGAGCATTGTGTAACTCCCTCCTCTGGATAGATGTCTTCCTCCTCCATTGACTCCTCCTCATCCTCCTCACAAAGTGTTGCCCTGCCTAGGCCTTTGTGAGGAACCACGTTGCACAGACTGTCAAGTGGCAGATGGCATTTGTGACTCATCATCCTCCACCTCTTCCACAACCTCATCCCTTAGTGCTTGCAGTGTTCTTTCAAGCAGGCAGATAAGGGGGACAGTCATGCTGACTAGTGCATCATCTGCATTAGCCATCTGTGTGGAATCATCAAAGGCAGATGTCCTTCATAGTGGCCCACTCAGTGGTTGTGAAGTCTGAACGGCACGCAGTGCGACTTCTTTGCGCCTGATGCAGCTGGAACTCCATTACTGTTGGCTGCCGCTCACACAACTGCTCCAACATATGTTATGTTGAATTCCACCTGTTGGGTAGGTCACATATTGTTAGGTCTGGCGGAACGCACCAAGAAAGATGTAATAGATGCGTTCGCAGTCCGGGGTCCACCGTGCAGGTGAAAACCTGCTGCTAGTAAATGGCAGCGTAATATGGCGCTGGAAGCGAACCCGGTAAAGCCACCGGTCCGCAATACCGCATTAAAGAGTGCAAGCAAGGAGTCAGCGGACACAACCCCAAGACTCAAGATTGAAGTCCGATTAGACCACTTGCTGACACAACACCGCAACTGGGTGTGTTAGGTAACTATTATTATTAGAGCACCGAAGTGCGAACTGTGCCGTGCTGGCAAACACCACTAAGCACCCAGACGTGGGTCAGGAAGCGCACTACTGGCGCGTGGCGCCACACTGGCGGACACAGCAATAGACGCTGATACGTGTGTGACACGTTGAGTGGTTAGTCGGGCGCTAGATAGCAGCCATACTCCATACGCGAACAGTCATACAATAGGGTAGGGGTATTTAATGAACGACTTGCACTCACAACAAACACACGTATACAATTGTACACTAGCGCATGGCCGTGCGGTCATGCGCAGTTTATATAGTTGCAGCACAGGAAGTAGCTACAGAAGTTTTGCCCTTTCAGGACCTGCCAAGAGGACCAATGGGATGTGCTGCAGTGCCTGAGCATGTGACCCTCGATCTCCAACGGGAGATCTTGCCCTGGGCATGCTCAGTGTGTGCAAATAAGGACTTAGTCCCAGAGAAGCCCACTCGCTGCTGCCCAGCACTGGCTTTAATGGCAAAAGCTGGAGAAGCAACAGCAAGCCTAAGCACCGAGTGAGACTGAGCCAGACGCAAGGACCGTCGTCTCTGCTGAGCAGGTTTACCTGCGGCAGGAGAGGAATGGGAGACCGCAGCAGAAGCGGCCCGAGATTCCCCCTGTGCAGAAGCGGGAACTCGACCCCTAACATTACCCCCCCTCCTAGGGCCCCCCCCTCCCTGGGCCTCGCTACGTTCGAAGGCAGCAATGAGCTTCGGAGCCCGAATGTGCTCAGCAGGCTCCCAGGATCTATCCTCAGGACCGTAACCCCTCCAGTCCACCAAATAAATTTTTTTGCCACGAACCACCTTGTACCCCAAGATAGCGTTCACCTCGTAATCGTCCGTAGACGAACCCGACGTCCCAGTAGATGACTCAGAAAACCGGGACATGTACACGGGCTTAAGGAGGGACACATGAAAGGTGTCGGTGACACCTAGGCGTGGAGGAAGGGCCAGACGGTAAACCACAGGATTAACCTGTTCGAGGACCTTAAAAGGACCTAAGTAGCGAGGTGCAAACTTGGTAGACTCAACTCGCAGCCTGATGGTACGGGCGGAGAGCCACACTAAGTCGCCAGGAGCAAAGGTTGGAGCGGGGCGCCGATGTGCGTCGGAGGAGGACCTCATTCTCTCCTTGGAAGCCCGAATGGCATCCTGAGTGCGATCCCAAATGTCCCGTGCCTCCACAGCCCAGTCTGCCACCCTGGAATCGGCGGAAGACATGGGCATGGGCACAGGTACCCACGGATGCTGACCATAGTTAAGGAGGAATGGGGTCTGTCCAGTGGAGTCAGCTACAGCATTGTTAAGAGCAAACTCCACCCACGGTAGCAAAGATGCCCAGTCATCTTGCCTAGCAGAGACAAAATGTCGCAGATATGTGACCAAGGTCTGGTTGGCTCTGTCCACCAACCCATTTGTCTCTGGATGATATGCTGAAGAGAGATTTAACTCGATACAGAGAAGATGACAAAGCTCTCTCCAGAACCGAGACGCAAACTGGGGACCCCGGTCACTGACAATTTTGTCTGGCATACCGTGAAGGTGGAAGATGTGTTTAATAAACAACGCTGCCAAGGCCCGTGCAGAAGGTAGCCGAAGAAGCGGCACCAAATGCACCATTTTAGAAAAATGGTCAGTGATTACCCAAATGATGGTACAGCCACGAGACTTGGGCAAACCCACCACAAAGTCCATCCCGACCATCTCCCAGGGCCTGTCTGCCACCGGCAGAGGGTATAACATACCAGCTGGCCGTTGACGGAGAGACTTATTTTTGGCACAAGAGACACATGCCCGAACGTAGTCTCCGACGTCACGAACCATATGTGGCCACCAGTACATTCTCGCCAGCAACTCAGATGTCCTCTTTGCCCCAAAGTGTCCACCCACTCTGGACGAATGAGCCCAAGAGAGAACCTCCGGTCGCAAATTGATGGGAACAAAAGTCTTGCCCGGAGGCACAGACTTAAGCGAAACCGGAGCTACGGTTCTCAGACTCTCCGAAGGGACAATAAGCCGAGGCTCCTCCTCCTCCTCCTCAGTTGACACAAGGGAGCGAGAGAGAGCGTCAGCACGAATGTTCTTCTCCCCGGCGAGATAATGTAGAGTGAAGTGGAACCGGGAGAAAAACAAGGACCATCTGGCCTGACGAGAATTCAGCCGCTGGGCTGTACGCAAATAGACCAAATTTTTGTGGTCCGTGAAGACTTGGAATGGAAACCGAGCACCCTCCAAAAGATGTCTCCACTCTGAAAAGGCCAACTTCATTGCTAGCAACTCCCTATCCCCGATGGAGTAATTTCTCTCCGCTGGTGTGAAGGTCTTTGAGAAGAAGAAGCATGGATGCTTCCGACCTTGAGCATCCTTTTGATAGAGAACTGCTCCAGCACCAACGGATGAGGCATCCACCTCCATAAGGAATGGCTTATCCACATCGGGACGATGTAAGATGGGAGCGCTAGCAAAATGGGACTTTATAGAAGTGAAGGCCTTGGAGACCTCTTCCGACCACAATTTGGGATTCGCTCCCTTCTTGGTGAGGGATACCAAGGGAGCTACCAAAGTGGAGAAGTGGGGGATGAACTGGCGATAGTAATTTATGAACCCCATAAAGCGCTGCACCGCTTTAAGAGAATGGGGTTCTTGCCAGTCCATCACAGCCTGTAGTTTGGCAGGATCCATAGCCAATCCCTGGGCCGAGATGATATAGCCCAGGAAAGGTAAAGACTCCTGCTCAAACACACACTTCTCCAACTTTGCATAAAGAGAATTCGCCCGTAAGAGTTCGAAGACTCTGCCAACATCTCTCCGGTGGGAGTCAATATCTGGAGAGAAGATGAGAATATCATCCAGATAGACTACAACCGAGGTGGAAAGCATATCCCGTTGACAAAGTCCTGAAAAACGGCTGGGGCATTACAGAGCCCGAAGGGCATCACCAGGTACTCATAGTGCCCGTCCCTGGTAGTGAAAGCCGTTTTCCATTCGTCCCCCTCACGGATGCGAATCAGGTTGTAAGCACCCCGCAGATCTAGTTTGGTAAATATCTTAGCTCCCCTTAGCCTGTCAAAGAGCTCCGATATCAGGGGCAACGGGTACTTATTTTTAATGGTGATAGCATTGAGACCCCTGTAATCGATGCAAGGACGTAATTCCCCATTCTTCTTCTGTACGAAGAAGAATCCAGCCCCTGCAGGAGACACTGACTTCCTAATGAACCCTCTTGCCAAATTCTCCTGAATGTATTGAGACATAGCCTCCGTCTCTGGGAGAGAGAGGGGATATACCCTTCCCCGAGGAGGTTCAGCTCCAGGCAAGAGGTCAATAGGACAGTCGTAGGGGCGATAAGGCGGTAGAGTCTCAGCAGCCTTTTTAGAGAATACGTCAGCATAGCACCAATAGCACTTGGGAAGAGAAGAAAGGTCTGCGGGTACCTCGGTAGTAGAAACCTGTACACACTCACTCACACACCTGCCCATACAAGACTTACTCCAACCCAATATTCTCCCTGAGGACCACTCAATATGTGGGGAGTGGAAACGGAGCCAGGGTATTCCCAGCAAAATCTCATCCATTCCCTCGGGAAGAACAAGAAGGGAAATAATCTCCTGGTGGGAAGGGGACATGGACAGCGAGAATGGAACTGTCTGGTGTGTGATTTGCAGTGGAAGTGTCGCCCCATTCACAACTCTAACTGTTACAGGTTTGGCGAGCATGACTAGTGGTATAGCATGGCGCAGAGCAAAAGCAGAGGACATGAAGTTTCCCTCTGCTCCTGAATCCACACAAAGCTCGACTGTTAGAGTGGAGGAGCCTAACAGGATTGTCCCTTTAAAGGACAGTTTGGAGGAAAATGCAGCTGTGTCTAGTGAACCTCCCCCAATGGTTACTAGACGCGATCGTTTCCCGACCGCCACGGACATTTATTGGCGTAATGTCCTAGTTGATGACAGTTTTTACAAACCACGGGTACTCGAGCGGCCTGAGACTTAGGTCCCGCTCGAGAAACCTCCATGGCCTCATGGGAGTCAGATGCCAAGACAGGAGATTCAAGAGGTCTGGTGAAGGTGGGAGCCAGCCGAAACCTCTGCCTACACTGGGTCCGCTCCAACCTCTGCTCGTGAAAACGGAGGTCGATGCGGATAGATACAGAAATAAGTTCCTCCAGTGTGGCGGGTATCTCCCTGGTGGCCAAGGCGTCCTTCACATGGTCTGCCAGTCCCCTCCAGAACACCGGAATAAGAACTTTGTCTGGCCACTCTAACTCTGAAGCTAGAGTCCGGAACTGGATGGCAAACTGGCTGACCACGGACGAGCCCTGAGTAATAGACAACAACTTGAGCGCGGTATCGTGGGTAACACGAGGTCCTAAAAAGACCTGCTTCAGAGTGTCCAGGAAGAGAAGAGCACACTGTACCACATGATCATCTCGCTCCCAAAGTGGCGTTGCCCACTCCAACGCCCTGCCCGACAAGAGAGATAGAATAAATCCCACTCTCGCCCGTTCCGTAGGGAAACGTGACGCCAGGAGCTCAAGGTGTATGGAGCACTGGCTCACGAATCTGCGACATTGTTTACTGTCACCAGCAAACTTGTCAGGAAGCGGGAGACAGGATAAAGTCGGAGCAGGGGTGGCAGCGGACAAACTGGCTGCGGCTACACTTGCAGCCTGAACAGCGACAGCAGTGACATCCACAGCTGAGGTTGAACGCTCTAGAGCCGCCAACCTTCCCTCCTGCTGCTGGATGTACCGCTGTAAACGCTGATCGTCTGCCATTTACTAGCCAGACCCTGGCGCTAGTGTTCTGCTAGGACTGGCGGAACGCACCAAGAAAGATGTAATAGATGCGTTCGCAGTCCGGGGTCCACCGTGCAGGTGAAAACCTGCTGCTAGTAAATGGCAGCGTAATATGGCGGTGGAAGCGAACCTGGTAAAGCCACAGGTCCGCAATACCGCACTAAAGAGTGCAAGCAAGGAGTCAGCGGACACAACCCCAAGACTCAGGATTGAAGTCCGATTAGACCACTTGCTGACACAACACCGCAACTGGGTGTGTTAGGTAACTATTATTATTAGAGCACCGAAGTGCGAACTGTGCCGTGCTGGCAAACACCACTAAGCACCCAGACGTGGGTCAGGAAGCGCACTACTGGCGCGTGGCGCCACACTGGCGGACACAGCAATAGACGCTGATACGTGTGTGACACGTTGAGTGGTTAGTCGGGCGCTAGATAGCAGCCATACTCCATACGCGAACAGCCATACAATAGGGTAGGGGTATTTAATGAACGAGTTGCACTCACAACAAACACATGTATACAATTGTACACTAGCGCATGGCCGTGCGGTCATGCGCAGTTTATATAGTTGCAGCACAGGAAGTAGCTACAGAAGTTTTGCCCTTTCAGGACCTGCCAAGAGGACCAATGGGATGTGCTGCAGTGCCTGAGCATGTGACCCTCGATCTCCAACGGGAGATCTTGCCCTGGGCATGCTCAGTGTGTGCAAATAAGGACTTAGTCCCAGAGAAGCCCGCTCGCTGCTGCCCAGCACTGGCTTTAATGGCAAAAGCTGGAGAAGCAACAGCAAGCCTAAGCACCGAGTGAGACTGAGCCAGACGCAAGGACCGTCGTCTCTGCTGAGCAGGTTTACCTGCGGCAGGAGAGGAATGGGAGACCGCAGCAGAAGCGGCCCGAGATTCCCCCTGTGCAGAAGCGGGAACTCGACCCCTAACACATATGATGTGATGTTCCGAAAGGCGGAATCGGCGCTGCAGATCTGCAATGTGCGATCTTGCCCTGCTGGAACACCGCAAGTGAGCGCACTCTAGGCTGACCTTGTGCAGCAGTGCATCAAGATCCAGATAGTCCATCAAAAAACTCTGCATGACCAAGTTAAGCACATGTGCCAGACATGGGATGTGAGTGAGGTTGCCTAGGCCCAGAGCTGCCACCAGATTTCGGCCATTGTCACACACTAACATGCCTGGCTGGAGATTCGCTGACACAAACCACACGTCGCTCTCCTGCTTGATGGCATTCCAGAGCTCCTGCGCTGTGTGGCTTCGATTCCCCAAAGAAATTAATTTCAGTACGGCCTGTTGACATTTGGCCATGGCTGTGCTCATATCGGTCGTAACAGGTAAGCGTTCACGGGTCAAGGTGGAGGTAGAACATGACGGCTCCTGCAGAGATGATTCAGAGGAACTGGAGTATGAGGAGGAGGCAATGTGTACAGACTGGATTCCTGCAATCCTTGGAGTTGGCAGAACACGTACAGTGCCACTCGCAAGATCTGTACCCGGCTCCACAACATTGACCCAATGGGCAGTGAGGGAAAGGTATCATCCATGTCCATGGTGACTGCTCCATGCATCGGTGGTGAGGTGGACCTTGCTACCGACGGCGTTTAGTAGCGCATTTTTAATGTTTCCCTCCACATGCTTTTGCAGGGCAGGGATGGTTTGCCTGCTGAAATAAAAGCGGCTGGGCACGTTGTATTGTGGGACTGCCAATGCCATCAAGTTACGGAAGGTGTCAGTCTGAACCAGCCTGAATGACAGCATTTCAAGGCACAGTAGTTTTGCAATGCCAGCATTCAGAGCCTGTGCTTGGGGGTGGTTTGCCGAGAATAACCACCTTTTCTCCTATGCTTGTGCTATGGATGGCTGTAGACTGGGCTGGCATTGTGAGGATGATTGGAAATGTGGTGCTGTGGGAGGAATTACACTGGGTCTCTGGAAAACAGTGCCAGAGGTTCTTCCATGGCGATCCTGTGAGGAAGCTGAACTAGCTGTGTGTGAGCTGGAGGAAGAGGCTACAACACTGTGAGGAAGCTGAACCAGCTGTGTGTGAGCTTGATGAAGAGGCTACAACACGAGCTGAAGAGGTGGTAGGTGCCACTGTTGGTTGGCCTAGGTCTTCAGTGTGGTTTTTGTACCTCCACCACGTGCTTGGTCTTCACATGTTTCCACATATTTTTGGTATTGAGGTTGCTGACACTTTTCCCTCTTTTGATTTTCTGATGACACAGCTTGCATTTGACAGAGCAAATGTCATCTGCAACTGTGTCAAAAAAGGACCAGGCACTGCAAGTCTTGGGAGCACCCATTTTGGCTTTTAGAAGAGGCATGCTCCTAATAGGTGCCGAAGTGGAGGCTACAGGCAACACATTCTTCCCGCTCCCTCTCCCTCTTTGGGCCGTTCGGGGAATCTCTTCCTCAGAGCTGCTCCAACCACCTTCCTGTACCTCACGCCATGATGGGTCAAGGACCTCATCATCTACACTACCCTCTTCCAACAATGGTTTCTCCTGGGTAGTCTCAGCAGCACATTATGCACCAGAAAGTGGCACCGGAGTCTCATCATAAGATGCTTACTGAGGTGTGCTGACCGGAGGCACTGGCCCACCCGCCTCTTCAGATTCAGAGAGACAAAGCTGTTGGGCAACACTGCATACTGTCTCTTCTTCCATTTCTCAAATGCTGCTTGGCTGGCCCCCTCTTTCCAAGCCGAGAGATTCAGGGAACAGAAGTAGAGATCGTTCCTGACCTGGGCTCTCTGACTACCTGGGCAATTTGGCAGGTGGTGAAGAGACAGATGGGTGCTCTTCAGTGCTCTGTGCCTGAGAGGATGTGGTACTAATTGAAGTCGATGTCTTAGCTGCCATCCTTCCAACAATGGCTTAAATTAATTCATCCTGCAGCAGCGGGGTATGGCGATCTCCTACAAAGCTGCTCATGAAGGGCTGATCCCTGCTGAAAATGCGGTATGATGAGTCACCGGTGCCCGCAGCAGGCACAGAATCCCCACATTCTCTCCCTGCTCTACGACCACGTGCCTTACTCCCTGCCTTCTTCATCTTGGTAGACTGATAAAGATAGGCAGAAAAGTACTAAGGGCTTAGTGTGCTTATTCCTGAACAGCTCCTAACAGGTCTAAGAAATACTAATTTTCTAAAGTGTGGACTAGACTTTAATATGAGCTAATGTGGCCTACACAACTGTAAAGTGGAGTGTTTTTTGAACTTTAATAACTTTTAGTTTTTTTCACAGAACAGACTACAGAGTGAGCTTCACTCACTCACAGACCGTGCAGAGAGCCGTGAACGGCGCTGCGAGTCCAAAAAAAGCTCCCCTATGTAATCCTATTTAGTGTTTTCCACAATCTAGCAGGATACAGATGGAAACCCACTAATAGGATAAATTTGAAAAAATGTGCAGCAGGCAGCACTAATTGAAAAAAGGACAATGGAACAGTATGAGGCAGTGACGCAACCTGAGCTGACTACAACCAGCTGTGGCTGCAGAATAGACTACAGAGTGAGCTGCACTCACACACAGACCTTGCAGACAGACGAGAACGGCGCTCCAAGGTGAAAAAAAGCTCCTCTATGTAATCCTATATAGTGTTTTTCCACAATCTAGCAGGATACAAATGGAAACCCACTAATAGGATGAATTTGAAAAAATGTGCAGCAGGCAGCACTAGTTGAAAAAGGACAATGGAACAGTATGAGGCAGTGACGCACAATGAGCTGACTACAACCGGCTGTGGCGGCAGAATAGACAACAGCGTGAGCTGCACTCAGACAACAGACCTTGCAGACAGCTGTGAAAAGCACTGCAAGGCAAAAACAAGGTTCTCACACAGCGGTTGCTAAATTAGCCTGGGTAAAGCACAATGAAGCAAATCGCTATCTCAAAACTGGCCCTCAGTCAGAATACAGCATCTTGTCCCTAACTGAATTCACAGCAGAGTGAACCCAAAATGGCGGTGGCGACATTTATAGTGCATCATGACATAATTTCAGCAGCCAATCACAGCCTTGCCAGTAGTTACATGCCTACCATGCAGAACAGGATGTGCCCACACTTCTAATCATAACTCATTGGCTGAATTAAATGCAACTGGCTCTTTGCATTATAGGAACTTCCGATTTCGGTATCCGATATTGCTAAAGTATCGGAACTCGGTATCGGAATTCCGATACCGCAAATATCGGCCGATACCCGATATTTGCAGTATCAGAATGCTCAACACTACTCCTTACTAGGGTTGAGCGACTTTTACTTTTATAGGATCGGGTCGGGTTTCACGAAACCCAACTTTTTCAAAAGTCGGGTCGAGTGAAATCGGCCGATCCTATAAAAAAGTCGGGGTCGGGGTCGGCCGAAACTCGAAACCCAATGCAGTGCATTGGGTTTCCAATGGTTCCCAGGGTCTGAAGGAGAGGAAACTCTCCTTCAGGCCCTGCAATCCATATTTAAGTGTAAAATAAAGAATTAAAATAAAAAATATCGCTATACTCACCCTCTGACGCGCCCTGGTACTAACCGGGAACCTTCCTTCCTTCGAATCAGCGCTTGCAGGACCTTGCGGTGACGTTGTGGTGACGTCGCGGCTTGTGATTGGTCGTGCGGCCGCCCATATGACCGCTCGCGCGACCAATCACAAGCCGCGACGTCACCGCGACGTCACGCAAGGTCCTGCAAGAGCTGATTCTTAGGAAGGAAGGCTGCCGGAAAGAAGCAGGGCACGTCCGAGGGTGAGTATATTCCTTGCGTGACGTCGCGGTGACGTCGCGGCTTGTGATTGGTCACGCGAGCGGTCACATGGGCGGCCGCGCGACCAATCACAAGTCGCGACGTCACCGCAACATCACCGCAAGGTCCTGCAAGCGCTGATTCAAAGGAAGGAAGGTTCCCGGTTAGTACCAGGGCGCGTCCGAGGGTGAGTATAGCGATATTTTTTATTTTAATTCCTTATTTTACACTTAAATATGGATTCCGATACCGATTTCCGATATTGCAAACATATCGGAACTCGGGATCGGAATTCCGATACCAGATTCAGAAGATCGCCGACTTCATGGCCGACTCCACACAGGGGTCGGGTCGGGTTTCATGAATCCCGACTTTGCCAAAAGTCGGCGACTTCTGAAAGTGGCCGACCCGTTTCGCTCAACCCTACTCCTTACCATCTGGCCCACATATAATCTTATCTTCTCTTAATCTTAGTAACTGTAATATAAAATAAAAATTAAAATCACAGTTACACCTTAAGTAACATGCATTTTTTTAATGAATCAGATGCCTTTAAAGTAGTATTCCCATCTTCAAGATCCTATCCCAAAATGTAGTATGTGTAATAATAATAATATTAGCAAATATCTCCAATCAGAAATGTAGTATAATTTTTCTGATTCGCAATGTCTCTTTCCTCATGTGCAGGCATTGCAGGACCTTAGGCATCTATGGTTATGGTCACTGATATAGTGAATTTTAGTTAGTTAGTTGCTAGTGGTAGTAACCATGGATACCTAAGGTCCTGCAATGTCTGTACATGAGAAAAGAGACATAGCCAAAAAGAAAACCTATACAACATTTCTAATTTTGTTATTTGCTAATATTATTATTTGAATAGGATCATGGAGATGGGAATCCCCTTTAACTCTAACATGCTGTGTTATCAAGACTGGCTTGAACAATGCCAGACTTGATGGATTAGGGACATAGGTTTAAAACTTTATCCACATCTTCATCAATATACTTTATCAATAAATATTATTTGTATGATCATAATTTTTTTACAGCATAGTAGCTGAAATCCCTTTGAGGACAACATATGTAAGGAGTTTATAGCTCTATCCATGTTTGTGTTGGTTGTTTCTCACACTCCAAAGGGAATTTAGCTGGTATGCTTCAAAGGGGACAGTGGTGATATACAGTGGGGAAAAAGTATTTAGTCAGCCACCAATTGTTCAAGTTCACCCACTTAAAATGATGAGAGAGGCATGGAATTGATATCTCATAGGTAGACCACAACTATGAGAGTCAAAATTGAGAAAACAAATCCAGAAAATCACCTTGTCTGATTTGGCAAGATTTATTTTGCAAATTTTGGTGTAAAGTAGATATTTGGTCACCTGAAAACTGTTACGGAACTGCAACACAGAACTATAATAGAAAGGGGGAAAACTGACCCTGCACTGAGATTAGGCTGATACTCTACAATGGAGTGGGCGACCCATTCCTTGTGAATAGACCCACTGACAATCCTAGGTTAAAACCAAGCGAAGACCTATAGATAGGGGGAAAGAGGTCCCTGAAAGATCTAAGGACTGGGTATAAAAACAGGTCATCTCCTAATAGAAAACACAGAGATGGCTGCAGAAACCAACTGAAAACAGAAACTAAGGATAGCAGAACCAGAGATCACAGAACTGCACAATATCAAACACGGAAATCTATCAAAGTACCTAGCCAGAACTCTAGCGGATTAACACTGTTGTCCAGCAAGGAATGGGAGGCAGGTGCTGGGTAATAAAGGGTGATACAATCATCTGACCTAAGACAACCCAGCATCAGGGGAAAAAGACCAGCAGCCAGAAAACCACAAACAAGATGGCGGATGGTCAAAAACAAAACAGATTCTAACAAAAACATGCAAGATTTTTGGCTCTTACAGACCTGTAACTTCTTTTTTAAGAGGCTCTTCTGTCCTTCACTCATTACCTGTAGTAATGGCACCTGTTTGAACTTGTTATCAGTATAAAAGACAACTGTCCACAACCTCAGTCACACTCCAAACTCCACTATGTTGAAGACCAAAGAGCTGTTGAAGGACATCAAAAACAAAATTGTAGCCCTGCACCAGGCTGGGAAGACTGAATCTGCAATAAGCGAGCAGCTTGGTGTGATGAAATTAAATGTGGGAGCAATAATAAGAAAATGAAAGACATACAATACCACTGATAATCTCCCTCCATCTGGGGCTCCACGCAAGATCTAACCACTGTGGGGTCAAAATGGTCACAAGAACAGTTAGCAAAAATCCCAGAACCCCACATGAGACCTAGTAAATGACCTGGATAGAGTTGGGACCACCATAACAAAAGCTACAATTAGTAACACACTATGCCGCCAAGGACTCAGATCCTGCAGTTCCAGATGTGTCCCCCTGCTTAAGCCAGTACATGTTCAGGCCCATAAGAATTTTAGCAGCCTGACCACCACAAGCATGATCAGGCATATGGCAGCAAAGCACCCGACTTTGTGGGCCGAACCTCAGGCTCCAGGAACACTGTCTACAGGTGACACCACTGCTTCTTCCACTGTTTTTTTGTAGAAGCCAATCCCCAGTTCACAGTGCATGTGAAGATGCCTCATGTCTTGCACATGTTGTTGCCCACAGTCAACCAGCACCATCATCAAGTCCTTGTCCCAGGGCAGCCTTCAGTTGTAAATACCACAGTCATTGGAACGCAAGTGAAAATACTCAGCCAACGCCCCAAAGGCCACAGTACTAAATTCTAACATTTCTCATCTGCTTGCACTCGAAATGTTGCCTTTTAGGCTTGTTGAGACAGAAGCTTTCTGCAACCTTATGGCGGTGGCCGTCCCAAGGTACATGGTCCCCAGTCACCACTATTTCTCCTGGTGTGCCGTGCCAGCATTACATTAGCACGTGTCACACAACATTACCCGTGCCCTCAACAATGCTGCTACTGGGAAAGTCCTCCTAACCACGGACACATGGACTAGTGTTTGTGGGCAGGGACGTTACATCCCACTGATGGCACACTGGGTTAATATAGTGAAAGCTGGAACCCAGTTGGACCTTGGGATGGAACACATCCTTCTCACACTGAGGATTGCGGGCCCTACGTCTGATAGGGTTGCCCCCACAATCTACACATCCTGCACCTTTTCCTCTTAAGCCTCCATCTCTGAAATGAGCACATCAGTCAGATACTTTGCATTCTGAAAACCTCTCTGCTCACAATTAAAGAGGATGCATTGCAGGCAGAGCACGAGGACATGGAACAAGGAACCATACAGGGTGATTACACTCAGCCCAGCCTAACGTCGTCCCAACGTGGATTGGTAGACAATGAGGAAGAGGAGGAGGAAGAACAGGAGGTACTTTCTTGCACTATAGATGTGACTACAAGCACAGCTGGCATATCGTCTGTTCAGCGTGGATGGCCAAAGGACAGGGAGGAGGAGGAGGAGAACAGCATGGTCAGTTGTCCTGTTGGTGAGGACACGGAATTCTTGCCTGTTAGCAGTCTGGCATACATGGCTGACTTTATGTTGCGCTGCGTTTCCCATGACCCTTGCATTATTAAAATTTTTGGTGACACTCATTACTGGTTGGTGACACATCTAGACCAATGCTACAAGGAGAACTTTCAATCTCTTCTTCCAGAAGCAGGCAGGTGTGCTAAAATGTTGCAGCACCAGAGGGCCCTTGTAGCGGAATTACTTAAAAAATTCTCATCTGAGAACGCTGGCAGCAGATATCAGAGTTTGGTGTACAACCAAGGAATCCAAGCGAGAGAGACAGAAGTACAATTCAGATCAGGCAGGGGATCAATGGCAAAGTTCTAGGATAGTTTTTTCAGACCCTCCCATCGTGCCGGCACAGAGGCAAGGGGTACTTTCACAAGAAATGCAATGTTTGGGAAGATCCTGAGGGAGTACCGTGCTGATCGTACAAACGTCCTCCGAGATTCCTCTGTGCCTTTTAATCATTGGGTATCCAAGCGGGAAACGTGGCATGAACTGACTCTCCCAACCTTGGAGGCCCTGGCCTGCCCTGCTGCTTGCATTCTGTCAGAGAGGTTATTTAGTGCCATTGGTGGAATTATAACAGATACTGTAAGTGCATCCACCTGTCAACTGAAAATGCTGACAGGCTGACTCTTATAAAAATGAACTAGGGCTGGATTGTGCAAGACTTCTGTACACCATCAAGTGAAAACAAAGAAACATAACCTCAAATACATTGTCTTTTTTGTAGACATGTATTCTCATGCACATCTTCTCAACCACACATTGTTGTACACTTCTGTAACATCCCAGGTTCCTGGTTGTTACAGTGGCATTGCTTTCCCCATGGGGAGAGTGATGTCATGCTTGAAAGCAAGGAAGAATCCCTTTTATCAGGTACTTACATACATGCAACACAGTTCTGACTCCAGGCCAGAAGGGGGAGCTCTGAAATCGGTTTCAGGGGATACTCCCTGTATATATATATGTATATTCTGGTGAGGGCGAGGAGTTAGGCAGTCTGTCAGAGGAACAGAATGGAGAGGAAGAAGACTGTGAAAGTCTGAGTGAGAAAAAGGGGGCCATGCAGTCACGAGAGCTGCTGCAGCTCCCAGAAGGAATGAGAACAGAACAGTTTGTAGAGACCGTGAAGGAGGGAAAGGAGCAAAGGAGAGTTGTGAGCTGGAGAGAGAAACTGTGACTGGGCTTTCTCCACCCTGAGTGCAGATACAAGTAGTCGGAACACCGAGGTTGTGCGGGTAACTCTATGCACCACAGCAGAAACCGGCAGGACAGCAGATTGCAAGTTACCTGTCCACCATTGACACCTGAAGACACAGTAGCAGAATAGTGCCCAGGTCGTGATAGGGATCATGTAAAAAGGCTCAAGCTACCTGTCGTACAGGTAGTGTCCTACCAACAAGGGGACAGAGAAGAAAAGTGAGAACCTTGTGTAAGGCAACAAGGGACTACACCACAGTGCTAGTAGGAAGGCTTCCAGCCCCGCCTGGTAAAGAGGAGTCCAGATTCACTTCCAAGCTGTATGCGTACCTTTGATCTGGTACCCTGGACTGTGGCTGCCTGAATTCATCAGTAAAGAGGTAAAGAGACTGCAACCCTGTGTCCTCTGTTTCTTTCAACACCACCTACCACCTGTAACAACTACAGCGGGAGCCCTGTGGACCCAGCTTCACCTGTGGGAAGTCATACCATGTCAGCTGCCATAACAGCTGCCATAACATCGCCATAAAGGACCATCCTTTTACTTGGGCACCCATGGCCATGTACCGGGTCACTGCCGCACTGACACATCCCTTAAAGTACCGGACCCTGTACCGAGTACCTCACGGCCCTGGCGGGCATTCCAACTTTGGCGTCACGAACAGGATGGACTGACTATTGAATTGCTGATTGCCACCAAAACTGACACCATTACAGCACCATGTGGCGTGCAGAAGGAGAAGGATGTGTTGTCATGGATGGAGCCTGGAGAAATGGCGCAAGAGCTACGGCCGTACCTCACCAATACTACTATGTGAGAGAAGTATGCCCATCAACGAGAGATGTCCGCCTCCTGGTCTGGGATGGCAGGAAGAAGAGGAAGAACCACCTACGAAGACAGGTGTGGTGGAATGAAACCGCGGGAAACCAGACCAAGGAGGAAATATTGAAAAGCAACATGGCGGAGGGAGGCGAGCGGGAACCGGACCATGGGGTGAAGCAGGAGGTCTGCCCCAGCTGGGGTCTGGAAGAACTGTACCCATCACCAAAGCTGGATCTAGACCTCCTGCAGAAAGTGGAAGAACTCATCCGGCAGCTCATGCAGATGCAGCTGGAGGCTGCAGCAGGGTGGAAAGAGGCCTTCCACAGAAAACCTCATCGGGTGACTGCCAGCAACCTTATCCACTCTGGAGCGAGAAAGAGGATCCGGTGCTCTGGAAGAAAAGGTAATAGGTGCGACCCTGATCCCGGCGGCGCAAGGCCCAACGGCTAGGCCAGAGTCACCCTCACTGCTGTACACACCCGACCAGGGATTTGGGTCCGTTGGTGAAATGTCACCATATGCCGAGGGTACCTGTTGTGAATTCTGCTTTTGGGCTCCCTCCAGTGGTTGTAGGTGGTAATGCAGTTGTCCGAGGGCTGCAGTCATGGTCAGGTGTTTCTGCTAATTGCAATTCTGACTGGGGAATTTAGGTTTGCAGGATGGTCTCGTACCTTCCGGGTTCTAAGAACATTAAGGCTGATGCCCTTTCTAGGAGTTTTTTGCCTGATTCTCCTGAGGTCTTGGAACCGGTCAGTATTCTGAAAGAAGGGGTGGTCCTTTCTGCCATTTCCCCTGATTTACGACGGGTTCTTCAGGAATTTTAGGCTGACAGACCTGACCGCTGTCCTGTGGGGAAACTGTTAGTTCCTGACAGATGGACTAGTAGAGTGATTTCTGAGGTTCACTGTTCCGTGTTGGCTGGTCATCCTGGCATTTTTGGTACCAGAGACTTGGTTGGTAGGTCCTTTTGGTGGCCTTTTTTGTCGCGTAATGTACGTTCTTTTGTGCAGTCCTGTGGGACTTGTGCGCGGGCCAAGCCTTGTTGTTCCCGTGCTAGTGGGTTGCTTTTGCCATTGCCGATCCCTGAGAGGCCCTGGACGCATATTTTGATGGATTTTTTTTCGGATCTTCCGGTTTCCCAGAGGATGTCGGATATCTGGGTTGTCTGTGACCGGTTCTCTAAGATGGTTCATTTGGTGCCGTTGCCTAAGTTGCCTTCCTCTTCTGATTTGGTTCCATTATTTTTTCAGCATGTGGTTCGTTTGCATGGTATTCCGGAGAATATTGTGTCTGACAGAGGTTCCCAGTTCTAGGTTTTGGCGGTCCTTTTGTGCTAGAATGGGCATTGATTTGTCTTTTTCTTCTGCATTCCATCCTCAGACAAAGGGCCAAACGGAGCAAACCAATCAGACCTTGGAAACCTATTTGAGATGCTTCGTGTCTGCTGATCAGGATGATTGGGTGGCTTTCTTGCCATTGGCCGAGTTTGCCCTTAATAATCGGGCTAGTTCGGCTACTTTGGTTTGCCTTTCTTTTGTAATTTTGGTTTTCATCCTCGTTTTTCTTCTGGGCAGGTTGAGCCTTCTGACTGTCCTGGTGTGGATTCTGTGGTTGACAGGTTGCAGCAGATTTGGGCTCATGTGGTAGACAATTTGGTGTTGTCTCAGGAGGAGGCTCAACGTTTTGCTATCCGTCGTCGGTGTGTTGGTTCCCGACTTCGGGTTGGGGATCTGGTCTGGTTGTCTTCCCGTCATGTTCCTATGAAGGTTTCTTCTCCTAAGTTTAAGCCTCGGTTTATTGGTCCTTACAGGATTTCTGAGATTATTAATCCGGTGTCTTTTCGACTGGTGCTTCCGGCCTCTTTTGCGATCCATAATGTCTCCCATAGATCTTTATTGCGGAAATATGTGGAGCCCGTTGTTCCCTCTGTTGATCCTCCGGCCCCTGTGTTGGTTGATGGGGAGTTGGAATATGTTGTTGAGAAGATTTTGGTTTCCCGTTTTTCGAGGCAGAGGCTTCAGTACCTTGTCAAATGGAAGGGTTATGGCCAAGAGGATAATTCTTGGGTTTTTGCCTCTGATGTCCAAGCCGCTGATTTGGTTTGTGCCTTTCATCTGGCTCGTTCTGATCGGCCTGGGGGCTCTGGTGAGGGTTTGGTGACCCCTCCTCAAGGGGGGTACTGTTGTGAATTCTGCTTTTGGGCTCCCTCTGGTGGTTGTAGGTGGTAATGCAGTTGTCCCAGGGCTGCAGTCATGGTCAGGTGTTTCTGCAGATTGCAATTCTGACTGAGGTATTTAGGTTTGCAGCATTCATTAGTCCTTGCCAGTTGTCAATGGTTCTTGGGAGGTGTTAGACCTCTGTCTGGTTTCTCCTGCTTAGCTGCCAATTCAGCAAAGATAAGTGTCTGGTTTTTTTCTATGGCACACATGCTGTGTGCTGGAATTTTGATTGTATTTCTGCTATGTGTGTAGGATTCTCTGGAGTTGCAGATATACGTTCCACATCTTTAGTTAGATGGAGGAATTTTTTGTATAATTTGGATATTTTTGGAAGGGTTTTAATACTGACCGCACAGAACTCTGTCCTATCCTTTCCTATGTTAGCTAGAGTGGCCTCTTTTGCTAAATCCTGTTTTCTGCCTACGTGTGTCTTTCCTCTCCTACTCACAGTCAATATTCGTGGGGGCTGCCTATCCTTTGGGGTTCTGCTCTTAGGCAAGATAGTATTCCTATTTCCATCTATAGGGGTATTTAGTTCTCCGGCTGTGACAAGGTGTCTAGGGTTTGTTAGGCACACCCCACGGCTACTTCTAGTTGCGTTGTCAAATCAGGATTTGTGGTCAGTACAGTTACCACCTACTCCAGTGAAAGTTATTCATGCGGCTCCAAGGTCACCGGATCATAACAGGTACCCTGGCTTCAAGTCCCTCTGCAACCAATGCACCAGTTGGAACTCTGGTGGGCCCCCTAATGACCCCGCCGATGCCGAGACCTGGAGGTGCTGATCATCGACTGTACTGGGACCAAGGGGATGGTAGCTTGGGCCAGATGACAGCCCTGCTAGTTCCAATTAGTGGGCCCCAAGTTAACTGTACTGAGCACGTGGTGTTTGCAGAGGGACCTGTGGAGGAGGACATTACATATATAGGAAAAATCCCCATTATAACCTGGTGGGAGCACTGTAGGCGTAGGGAGGAGCGGGAGAGACAACAATCCCTGGCCCAGCAGGCAGAGTATGAGAAAAGGAATATGCAGGCCAAAGCCCAGATACTGAACTTGAGTCATTTGAGTCACCCGTTGTGACATTTGCAGACAGCTTTTCCCAGTCAGGGAGTAGCCAGCACCTATCAGCCCTGGAAACAGCAAAAATAAACAAGATCAATGATGTGACTGTGAATAGTTAAAAGTTAACCTGGCAAGATTTCTGTTTTAAAAGTTCCGTTGTTTAAAAGAGACACTGAGGCCATGGACAGTGAATGGTCCACAAACTTTCCTGTACATAGTTGGCACCTCCTTAGGTGCTTTCTACAGGTTTTACAAGTAACCACTCAAGATACTGTTCATTGGTTGCCTTAAAGTTATTTGTCTTAACGTGACCTGAAGAAAAAGCCATTTGGTGTAGCCAAAGAAACGGTCCAAAGAGGAGGCAGTTATGGCTTGCAGCACGCCCAAGCCTACATTGGGAGTTTACGAACGAGTCCCCCGCATCATTGCTGATTGTTGGTGGGAGAGATCTCACAATTTATTGAATGAGAATGTTATTAATGTGATATTGAAAGATTTGAAAACTGTTTGCATTTTTTAATGTTGCACTCCTGAAAATGTCTTGATTTTGTTGCACCTTACCAGAAGAATTATAGTATTGATGTTGCTAAAGATAGCATACCCGTAAAAGGTGATTGTCGTTTCATATTTCATATTTAATATTTCATATTTAGCATAATAGAAAGTTCTATTTTTGAAAAGTTATATTTTACCTTCTATTAAAGTTTTGCAACGTTAAAGTATAAATACCTCCCATAAAGGGAAATATTTTGCATGTCTTTAACCAATTTATTTTTTTTGTTTTCCCAGTCTGGGAGTACTGGATTTAATGGGGGGAAATGTACACCCCTTGTTCCTGGTTGTTACAGTGGCATTGCTTTCCTCATGGAGAGAGTGATATCATGCTTGGAAGCGAGGAAGGATCCCTTTTATATGGTATTCACATACATGAAACACAGTACTGACTCCAGGACAGAAGGGGGAGCTCTGAACCCGGTTTCAGGGGAGACTCTCTCTATATATATACATATATATATATGCATATTCTGGTCTGGGGGAGGAGTTAGGCAGTCTGTCACGAGAGGTGCTGCTGCTCCCCGAAGGAGCGAGAACAGAACAGTTTGTGAAGACAGTGAATTAGGGAAAGGAGCAAAGGAGAGTTGAGAGCTGGAGACAGAAGCTGCAACTGGGCTTCCTCCATGCGTGCAGATACCGGTAGCCGGAAGACTGAGGTGGTGGGGGTAACTTTATGCCCCATGGCAGAAACCGTCAGGACAGCAGATTGCAAAATACCTGTCCACCATTGATACCTGAGGACAGAGTAGCAGAATAGAGCCTGGGTTGTGAAAGAGATCCTGTAAAAGGCTGAAGCTACAAGTCATATGGGTAGTGTCCTACCAACAAGGGGACAGAGAAGAAACCTTGTGTGAGGCCTAAGGCAACAAGGGACTACACCACAGTGCTAGTAGGCTTCCAACCGCGTTTTTTTCAACACCACCTATCACCTGTCCCAACTACAGCTGGAGCCCTGGGGACACAGCTTCACCTGTGGGAAGCCATACCATCCCAGCTGCCATAACACCGCCCAAGAGGACCCCTTTAAGCAGCGTCAGTCATCCCCGACTGAGTACCAGAGGTGGTGTCACAAACCTTTATTATATTAAAAACCCCTTTAAAGACCATCCCTTTTAATTGGGTGGCCAGGGCCACAGACTGGGACACCACCGCCGTGACACTTCCCTTTAAGTACTGGACCTTGTACCAAGTACTCCACGGCCCTGGCAGACGTTCCACTTCCTGATTTGGTCTGTTTGGTGTTATCCTCCTCCTTATCCTCATCCTCATCATCCACAACCATACGAACACCAGGGTGAACATATTCCGTGATGCAAAAGTCACTCATTTTTATGTGTAAGGATGTTTTTTTGATGGATGCCCGTTAATTTTTATAAACCCCCTCCAAAATTTTACTCCCCCAGGGGAAAATGTTTGTCAGCCCATGCACTTAGTGTGTGGTAATGTATGGGCATTACAAGTCTAGGAGACCCGCTCCTCAACATTGGGCCTAGTTTTTAATAAGGCCTTCCTCCACATCTCATCATTCTCGACCCCTAGAACACCATGGTGAACATGTTGTATGCTGCTACAGCCATTCAATTTTTGGGCAAGGGTGTCTATAATTCCCATAAATAATTTTTTTTAAACGTACCCCCCATGGGGAAATGTTTGTCAGCCCATGCACTTAGTGTATGGGCATTACAAGTCTAGGATACATGCTCCTTTACATTGGGCCTAGTTTTTAATGAGGCCTTCTTTCACTTCTCATCACCCACCACTAGTGATCACTGATGAGCGAACATGCTCACCACTACTCTTTACTTGATTGAGTACCACTGTGCTTGGTGTACTCTGCGAGCACCGAGCATTTATGAAATTATTAGGCAGGAGCTTGTGTCTCCGCCCTGCAATTTTGGCGCTTTTTTCAGCGCCAATGAACATGCAGGGATTTTCTGCCATGCACTGTAATGCCGCAGCCATCTTTGCTGTGGTACTACAGTGATTCGCTGGCTGCACAGCGGCATCAGGTCTATAAGAGACTTCACGCCGCCCTGCTCGGCGCATTCTGCTCTCACTCAGCTAGTGTAGGGAGAGCTGCTGCTGAGATAGGGTCAGATTTGTTCTTTTATTAGTTAGTGTGGGTTTACTAGTGTTCATTCCACAAATCCTGAGAAACCATCAGTACTTTTTAGGGCTATTTCTGGGGTATATAAATCATAGTGCTAGGTAGGCAGGGGAATCTATGTGCACATACCCACATCACTGCAAGGCATGCAAGCACTATATGTGAGTCAATAGATCTCCCTGCATACATCGAAAGGCTCCATTACTGTCTGCTGCTACATATTTTAGATATACCTAGCTGCAGGTATCTGTGGCCATGATTTTTTTTTATTGGGCACCTTAAACCTGCTAATCTTAGTACAAAGCAATCCAGAGACCCATTTTTTTCAACATTTATTTGCTTGCTCACATTGCAGACTACAACAAGGTAATTTTAATACAAGAGTGTTAAAATCTAACAATTTAAAATGGTTGCTTTTGTCCCAGACATCAGATGTGAGTGTGCATAAAATTCTGGCCTTTTTTTTGGTAATATAGGTTTTTTTTGAGTGTCTTACAACATTTTTGGACAACATTTTAATGACCAAAAAATCGTTAGCTGTCAAAAAAGTACTTAGCTACAGTTCTTATATTTAGCACTGTGATTTGTACGTCACACTCATTGCATATCATTGCGCTAAATATTGTACAATGTTAGTACTCCAAATTTTTTATTTTATTGTCATTGCCTACTTATTGACACAATTTTGGTGGTCCCCAAAAAATCAAGGCCACATTTTGATCAGTCTGTTACCTCCATCAGACGCACAGAGTATATGTGGTGTCCAAATCCTCGCTTTGCAGGCATACATTGCATTTTTTGGTCTGCTACACTTGCGGTATACAGAATTTTGAGGTTTAAAATTTTTTACAAAATACAGGCCACATATTGAAAGTCTGTTATCTCAGTCAGATGCCTTGTCTATCTGTGGTCTCAAAATCTCTGGTTTTCAGGCATAAATTGCAGTTTTTGGTCTGCTACCCTTGGCGTATACACTAAAACCAATCACCAAACCAAAGGTTGCACCAGGAAGACCAGACTGGATCAAATATATTCCTTTATTAATTTATTATCAAGCAGCGATACAATATATAAAAATTTCCGTTAAAAATACGATAAAATACAAAAAAATCATACAAAAAAGTATGCAGCATGGGACGGCATATAGAGATAAATATACGGATACCCAACCGCACAATTATAGTAATCACTTATATATCTGTGCGAGGTAAATATTCCCCGCCATTGGGGTATATTACTTCCCTGAAAAAATGAGTGACACAATGTGGAAAAAATAAAAATAAAAAACTCCAAAATTATTGTGCAATATATATATATATGGCGTATACAGTATTTTGTTGCTTTTAAAATTGTAAAAAATACACCCCACATATTGAAACAGTCTGTTATCTCAGTCACACATCTGGTCTATCTGTGGTTTGGAAATCTTGGCTTTTCAGGCATACATTCCAGTTTTTAATCTGCTGCCCTTGGTGTATACAGTATTTTGTTGTTTTTAAAATTTTTAAAAATACTGGCCACATATTGAAACAGTCTGTTATCTCAGTCACACATCTGGTCTATCTATGGTCTCTAAATCTTTGCTTTTCAGGGATACATTCCAGTTTTGGGTCTGCTACCCTTGGTATATACAGTATTTTGTTGTTTTTAAAATTTTTAAAGATACTGGCTACATATTGAAACAGTCGGTTATCTCAGTCACACATCTGGTCTATCTGTGGTCTCCAAATCTTTGCTTTTCAGGCATACATTCCAGTTTTGGGTCTGCTACCCTTGGTGTATACAGTATTTTGTTGTTTTTAAAATTGTTTAAAATACAGCCCACATATTGAAACAGTCTATCGTCTCAGTCACACGTCTGGTCTATCTGTGGTCTGCAAATCTTGGCTTTTCAGGCATACATTCCAGTTTTTGGTCTGCTGCCCTTAAGGTATACAGTATTTTGTTGTTTTTAAAATTCTAAAAAATGCAGGCCATATATTGAAACAGTCTGTATTGTCAGTCACAAGTCTAGTCTATCTGTGTTCTGCAAATCTTGGCTTTTCATGCATACATTCCAGCTTTTGTTCTGCTACCCTTGTTGTATACAGTATTTTGTTGTTTTTAAAATTTTTAAAAATTCAGGCCACATATTGAAACGGTCTGTTATCTCAGGCACAAGTCTGTTCTATCTGTGGTCACCAAATCTTTTATTTTCAGGCATACATTCCAGCTTTTGGTCGGCTACACTTAGTGTATACAGTATTTTGTTGTTTTTAACATTTTAAAAAATACAGGCCACATATTGAAATATTCTGCTATCTCAACAAATAACCACACTGGCGCTGCACTTGAGTGAATTCAGGAGGGGGAAGGGAGGGAAGAAAACCTAAAAGAAAGCAGCTGGTATTTGTACAGGGGCTGTGCCGACCTCTGTCAATGGAATAAATAACAATAAACAGACAAAAAATACCGCGCTCTAAAGTGCCCCACTACGGAGGCTGATAATATGTAAATACCCTAATAGTGTATATAGAAACTAGCTGGCTGCAGGCCAAAGGAGAAACTAGCTGGCTTCAGGCCAAAGGAAAAAGTGTAGTGCACGTTTACATTAAGCGATAGCGTCTGGTTTCACCGTACAATCCAGCTCCAACTGTGATTACTCACGCCTACCTTGTAGGGGTGAAGGAACGATTGCTTCTAGCTGGCTGCAGGCTAAAGGTGAAAGTATAGTGCACGCTTACATTAAGCGATAGCACCTGGTTTCACCGTACAATTCAGCTCCAACTATGATTACTCACGCCTTGTAGGGGTGAAGGATCGCTTGCTTCAGCCGCAGAATAGATGTGGCCGGCATGCAGGGGTCCCTGTCCCGCTCTTGCTTCCACAGCGGGTAGGACGGAGGAGATGTTGGCAGTGCAGAGCCAGAGGCGCCCCGGCCGGTAGCGTCCCTGGGTGCACGCAGGAAACAGGAAGATGGCCGATCCGAATCGGCCGCTCGACCTGCCAGTGACGTCACTAGTGCTACGGGAGCATAGAAAGGTCAGAATAAACCAACGCGTTTCGAGGTGGGGCGCACCTCTTCGTCAGGGTTACGGACCCCTCCATGTGAAGCCACATATATTGGTGTAGACCAATTACCTCCACCCCCTCACATTAACCCCTCGCACGTCTAATTGACCTGGTAATGCAGTATTGGCCATACTTAGTGGATGCTCATCCCCTATAAATCTGGGCAATCGGTTATAAAAGTAAATAAAAAAGAGAACTATATTTTATTTACATTATTTTAAAAACTAGGGATAGACAAAGAATAGAAAATCAATAACTATAAATACAATAAACACTAAATTTTTTTTTTTTTTTTTTTTTTAAATGCACTTACATGCAATAATAAAATTGATAGTTGTTATTAAAAGCCAACAACAGCCTACCACGAAATTAGTAGGAAAAAAATATATATATATATAAAAAAGAACATACATAAAAGTAGGAGAACTGGTATGCGTGACTAGCTATGTCGTGATGTGCGCACATCCATAAATATATATATCTTCTATCGGATGTGCACCACAGGAATATCAGATCTCCGTACTTAGATGAACTTAAAAGGCATATATTGTAGCTCTAACTCATGATTGAGGCCGTTAGGGGCCAAACTTTCCAACATAAAAATCCATTCGGATTCCCTCCTGGACATCTGTTTAATAAAATCCCCCACCCTCCAATTAGGATATACTATCTGAATGCCACAGAAACGCATGTCTTTAAGAGACTGTTTGTGCTTTTCTTTGAAGTGGCGTGAGAGTGGATGCCCCATAAAACCTTTCAGAATGTTCTTACAGTGCTCCTTTAAATGGATACTGAGATGCCGTTTCGTGCGACCTACATATAGTTTTTTGCATGCACATTGTATGATGTAGATTACCCCCTTTGAATTGCACAAAATATCGTTTCTAATAGTGAACAACCTTGTTCCATAAGCATTGGAAAAGGTGGACTGCTTATCTTTCTTAAAGGTGGTGTGCGTGCAGGCAAAACACGTCCCACAGGGTGAAAATCCTGTTTTGGATGTTGCTAAACTAATATGATTGCGTTGTTTATTAGAACCAATCATTTTGGTTGTGGGGGCTATGAGCTGGCCTAGTGATTGAGATTTTCTATATATAAACTTGGGGGTAGTTGGCAAGAAATCTCCTATTATTCTGTCTTGCCTCAAAATTGACCAGTGTTTCCGTATGATTCCCACAAATTTCCTATTGTTGGCGTGGTATTGAGTAATAAATGGTAAATTGAAGATCTGGTCCTTCAAATCCACCTCCTTAATATTGTTTTTATTACTGTTATTTGTCTTTTTTAACAGAGATTCCCTTGGTAGAAGGGCCACGTCATGTTGTGCTTTTTCCAGTAAGGGTTTCGAATAACCCTTATCCATGAATTGTTGAGTGAGGTGTTTGGCTTCTCTATTGTAGTCTACCATGTTGGAGCAATTCTGTCTGATTCTGGTGTACTGGCTCTTCGGTACATTAGCTAGCCAAACTGGTAGATGACAACTAGAAATGTGAATAAAACTGTTAGAGTCTACCTCCTTTCGGTGACATTTAGTGTGTAATTGATTGTTATCCACATAGATATTTAAATCCAAAAAATTAATGCTAGTTGTACTGATATTTTGGGTAAATTCCAGGCCGTACTGGTTATTGTTGAGGCCTGGAATGAATCTGTCCAGATCAGATTGCGGGCCATCCCAAACAAACAGGATATCATCTATAAAGCGGCGCCATATAACTAGGCCCTGGTGTAGTTGACCTGTTGGTGTAATGTAGGACTCTTCCCATTTGGCAACGTATATATTTGCATAACTTGGCGTGAAGCGAGTCCCCATGGCGGTCCCTCATGTTTGTAGGTAATGTTGGTCCTCATACACAAAATAATTGTGTTGCAATATAAACTTAATGCAATCCAGGATATATTGAATTTGGGTTTGGGTATAAGTGCCTAAGGAGCCAAGAAAGTATTCCGCTGCCTCAAAGCCCTTTTCCTGGTTGATGACTGTATACAAGGACTTGATATCCAGGGTTCCCAGTATATACCCCTTGTTCCATTTAATTTCATCCAAAATTTCCAAAGTATGTCCTGTGTCTTTTAGGTATGCTGGAATGAGCTGCATACACTTTTGTAAGTGTACATCCACATATCGTGATAAATTGGCGGTTAGGTTGTTGATTCCAGATATAATCGGCCTGCCGGGTGGATGTGTTTGATCCTTGTGTATCTTTGGAATATGGTAGAATACCGCCTTACTGGGATTTTTGTTCAAAATATAGTGATACTCTTTTGTGTCCAGAATGCCTTTAGATTTGCCTTTATAAGCTAGTCCACTTAATTTAATATTATACTGGGTGGTTGAGTCATAGCTTAATTTCTTATATGTGATGGGATCACTCAGGAGTCGAATCGACTCCTGGTGGTACATAGAGTGATCCAAAATGACGATGCCCCCACCCTTGTCAGCTGGTCTGACAACAATATTATGGTTCTTTGTAGATCTTTTATTGCTTTTCTTTCCTGTGTGTTCAGGTTATTAGGTAGATATTGTATGTTATTAGTGTTGTATTTCCTTATATCTTTTGAGACTAGCATATCAAAGGAATGGAAAGCTTTAGAGTACTCCTGTATCGGATGAAAAGTTGATGCATTGGCCAGAGACGTATGTATATATTCAGTGGTATTACATAGTCTAACGCTCGTAGATATATGCTCCTTTTTCAGGAAGTACTTCTTGAGGGCCCGATTCCGAAGGTATTTTTTCATGCTAATATATAGCTCAAAGGGTTTGGCTTGTTTAGTTGGGGCAAATTTTAGCCCCTTTTGCAGCAGTGAAAACTCATTCCCAGATAGTTGGTGCGAACTGAGATTATAGACATGCTCCCGTAGCACTAGTGACGTCACTGGCAGGTCGAGCGGCCGATTCGGATCGGCCATCTTCCTGTTTCTTGCGTGCACCCAGGGACGCTACCGGCCGGGGCGCCTCTGGCTCTGCACTGCCCACATCTCCTCCGTCCTACCCGCTGTGCAAGCAAGAGCGGGACAGGGACCCCTGCACGCCGGCCACATCTATTCTGCAGCTGAAGCAAGCGATCCTTCACCCCTACAAGGCATGAGTAATCATAGTTGGAGCTGAATTGTACGGTGAAACCAGGTGCTATCGCTTAATGTAAGCGTGCACTATGCTTTCACCTTGAGCCTGCAGCCAGCTAGAAGCAATCGTTCCTTCACCCCTACAAGGTAGGTGTGAGTAATCACAGTTGGAGCTGGATTGTACGGTGAAACCAGACGCTATCGCTTAATGTAAACGTGCACTACACTTTTTCCTTTGGCCTGCAGCCAGCTAGTTTCTCCTTTGGCCTGCAGCTAGCTAGTTTCTATATACACTATTAGGGTATTTACATATTATCAGCCTCCGTAGTGGGGCAGTTTAGAGCGCGGTATTTTTTGTCTGTTTATTGTTATTCTGCTATCTCAGTCACACGTCTGATCTATCTGTGTTCTGCAAATCTTTGCTTTTCAGGCATACATTCCAGTTTTTGGTCTGCTACCCTTGGTATATGTAACAACTCTGCTGGCATCACAGCATGGCCTCACATCTCTCACACAATCTTACCCACTGCTCCAGGCCATGATGTGCTTTCTCTTTAATGCCAGCTCCATGTTCTGTGTCTCTGCTCTCTGCATGCCTCATGGCTATGTGTATAGGGGGCCGGCGCCTGAACTCTCTGGTTCTTATAGGAATCAGGTGCACCTGTCCAATCAGTTCCTGACCAATTACCAAGAGGCCTCCTGTATATAGTGCAGCTCCACCCTGTGGTCTGGGCCTGTGCAATGTGTTAGCTCAGTTAGTGTTTAGCTGCTGAGTTTGCCTGGCCTTGCTCTGAGTTACTCCGTCTGAGCTTTTCTCTGTGCTTTTGCCTTGTTCTTGTAGTCCGCCCTCCAGGAGGCAGAATATCCTGGTCCCTGTGTCTTTGTCCCTGTGTCTTGTTCTATTGCCTTGTCTGTACTTTGTCTTTTCTCGGTCTCCTTGTCTGTGGCTTCCTTCCCTGCTTTCTTTCCTTGTGTTTTCTGTTTGTTTACACTCCGCACTCTTGCGGCTCTGCACTCAGACTTTGCTTCGCACTCTCTGGCTTTGCTCTGTGGCTCCGCTCTTTGCGGTTCTATCTGGCTCCGCTCTTTGCGGTACTATCTGGCTCCGCCTCCTGTGTTTCTGCACTTGGCTCCGTCTCTGCTCTTGGCTCCGCCTCCAGCGTCTCCGCTCTTGGCTCCGCCTCCAGCATCTCCGCTCTTGGCTCCGCCTCCAGCGTCTCCGCTCTTGGCTCCGCCTCCAGCGTCTCCGCTCTTGGCTCCGCCTCCAGCATCTCCGCTCTTGGCTCTGCCTCCAGCGTCTCCGCTTTTGGCTCCGCCTCCAGCGTCTCCGCCCTTGGCTCTGCCTTCTCCTTCTCTTTTCTTAGTTCCACCTTCTACTTGTTACTTGGTCCTCCTGTGTGAACAGGTCCCTACCTGCTGTCCTAGCCAGTCCTGTTTCCTGCCGTGTCTCTGCCAGCCCTGAGTTCTCTGCCGTGTCTCTGCCAGCCCTGTCTCAGCCGTGCCAGCCTACTCGTCTGTGTTCCAGCCGTGCTCTTCTGCCAGTCCTGCCTAATGCCCGCACCAATCCTGGTGTTCCTGTCTCCCAAGTGGGATCAGCAGCCACAGCCAGACACCACCCTGGAGTAGCACCTGGCAGCTGCCTGCTGCACAAGCCTGTCCTCACCATCAGAGGCTCCAGTGAAAACCCAGGCAGCTGTCATAGTCACGCCCCTTCCAGGGTAGTCTGGTTTGTGGCACAGTGGGGCCACAAACCCCCCGAGCTCACGCCCACCAGTCAGGGCGTGAGCGTGACAGTATATACAGTATTTTGTTTTTAAAATTTTTAAAGATACTGGCTACATATTGAAACAGTCGGTTATCTCAGTCACACATCTGGTCTATCTGTGGTCTCCAAATCTTTGCTTTTCAGGCATACATTCCAGTTTTGGGTCTGCTACCCTTGGTGTATACAGCATTTTGTTGTTTTCAAAATTGTTTAAAATACAGCCCACATATTGAAACAGTCTATAGTCTCAGTCACAAGTCTGGTCTATCTGTGGTCTGCAAATCTTGGCTTTTCAGGCATACATTCCAGTTTTTGGTCTGCTGCCCTTGGGGTATACAGTATTTTGTTGTTTTTAAAATCCTAAAAAATGCAGGCCATATATTGAAACAGTCTGTATTCTCAGTCACAAGTCTGGTCTATCTGTGTTCCGCAAATCTTGGCTTTTCATGCATACATTCCAGCTTGTGGTCTGCTACCCTTGTTGTATTCAGTATTTTGTTGTTTTTAAAAAAAATTAAAATTCAGGCCACATATTGAAACAGTCTGTTATCTCAGGCACAAGTCTGGTCTATCTGTGGTCACCAAATCTTTGCTTTTCAGGCATACATTCCAGCTTTTGGTCGGCTACACTTAGTGTATACAGTATTTTGTTGTTTTTAACATTTTAAAAAATACAGGCCACATATTGAAATATTCTGCTATCTCAGTCACACGTCTGGTCTATCTGTGTTCTGCAAATCTTGGCTTTTCATGCATACATTCCAGCTTGTGGTCTGCTACCCTTGTTGTATTCAGTATTTTGTTGTTTTTAAAAAAAATTAAAATTCAGGCCACATATTGAAACAGTCTGTTATCTCAGGCACAAGTCTGGTCTATCTGTGGTCACCAAATCTTTGCTTTTCAGGCATACATTCCAGCTTTTGGTCGGCTACACTTAGTGTATACAGTATTTTGTTGTTTTTAACATTTTAAAAAATACAGGCCACATATTGAAATATTCTGCTATCTCAGTCACACGTCTGGTCTATCTGTGTTCTGCAAATCTTGGCTTTTCAGGCATACATTCCAGTTTTTGGTCTGCTACCCTTGGTATATACAGTATTTTTTTGTTTTTAAAATTTAAAAAAATACAGGCCACATATTGAAACAGTCTGTTATCTCAGTCACACGTCTGTGGTCTGCAAATCTTGACTTTTTAGGCATGCATTCCAGTTTTTGGTCTGCTACCCTTGGTGTATACAGTATTTTGGGGTTTTAAAAGTTTTAAAAAATACAGGCCACATATTGAAACAGTCTGTTTTCTCGGTCCGACGCCCGTTCTATGTGTGGTCTAAAAATCGTTGTTTTTCATGTATATATTCCAATTTTTGGCTTGTCTAATAACCTAGGTCTATACACTATTTTGGTAAAAAAAATAAAACATAAAAAAAATATGTTATAGTGTGGTAGTTTTGTGACACGTCTCATCTATCTGTGGGCTACAAAGTGTGCTTTTGAGGCTTCCTTTCTCCATTTTTTGCATACATGAGTATTCCAATTTGCTCGACCCGAGCAACGAGCAACTGAGCATTTTAGTGCTTGCTCATCACTAATAGAGAGTGCTGCGGTCGCCGCCATGAAGTTGCAAAAAGCCATAGTGTCCATATCCATAAATGACAACATTTCCTGGGCAAGTAGTCTGGAAATGTTACCATTTAGTGTTTGGGCCTGTAGGTGGATGGCTGCTTATTTATGCTTATTTTCCAAGGCATGTGTTAGGGACAGCTGAATGCTGGGCTTGGACAAGAAAATGGATGTTTGCTTATGATGGTTGCGTATTTGCAACAATAGGTGCTGAGTGTGAGGCATCCATGCTTATGTCCTGAACATGGGATTGTCAATCATGTAGCATAGGAGAATTGTCATTGGTGTCACCTACAGACACTGATTAGGCAATCAAGCGTACTGCTGACTTAGTCAGGTGCTTAGATGACATATGCCTGAGCATGCTGGTGGTGGTTGTCGAGCTGGTAGTGGTCAGTACCATGCGCTGATCTTGGTAATGCACAGGCAGCAAATGACCATTAATTTATTGTCTGCACTTTCTTTAATAAAGCACCAGACTGGGGAACACCGAATCGGTGGGCTGTGAACATCACTCGAGCAGGTGCTTTCGGGAACAGTTGCACACCTTCTCCCTCTGTCAGCACCATTGACTCTTCCTGACTGTTGCAGTTCTGCACATTTCTCCACCTCTGCGCTGTTCTGCTCGCTCTACATGCCATCATGCCAAGTTGGGTCAGTGACATCATCATCCACAACCTTGTCTTCCACTTCCTCTCTCTGGTACTCTTCCTCACTTGTTCTCTTAACATGACTTGTTCACAACTGCTTGATCCCTTCATTTTATCTGTATAACTATAGATAACATTTTTATTGATAGATTTTTTTTAGATACACTACTTGCAAAGAGGCGACTGAGCATAATTATTTTTTTCACACTATAGACACAGAGGTAGAGCAAAATTATTTTTAGGACACAACTAGCATAGACACAGCGTTAGAGTAAAATTGTTAGAATCTGTTTAGTTTGTGACTATCCGCCATTTTCTTGTAGAGTTCTGGCTGCTGGTCTTTTTCCTCTGGTGCTGGGTTTGTCTTGAGTCAGGTGTTTGTTTCACTCTGTATTAACGAGCACCTGTATCCCAGTCCTTGCTGGACAACAGTTTTTATCTGCTTGAGCTCTAGCTTGGTGCTTTGCTTTGTCTTCTGTGTGTGTTGTTTGTGCAGTGCTGGTACCTCTGGTTCTGCTAGCCTTTGTTTCTGTTTTCTATTGGTTTCTGCAGCCTTCTCTTTGTTTTCTATTAAGAGGTGACCCGTTTTTGTACCCAGTCCTTAGTTCTTTTAGGGAACCCCTTTCTCTTTTTTATAGGTCTTTGCTTGAGATTAACCAAGGATCGTCGGTGGGTCAATTCGAAAGGAATGGGTCACCCACTCCATCGCAGGGTTTCAGCCTAGTCATAGTGCAGGGTCAGTTTTCCCCCTTCTTAGTCCTATGTTGCAGATCCGTAACAGTTTGTCCAGCCAGAAAGAAGCATAAAAAAACACCCCTCCAGGATTTCTGCAATATGAACAGCGTTCAAGATCATGCTCAGCGTCTGCAAGGGTTACCATTAAAAGTTGCCAGCTTACAGCAACACATGAGTAATTGCACTGAAATCTGCTCTGAAGAACCTAAGGTGGGTTTGCCTGAATGTTTTCTGGAAAAAGGTAGGAATTTTTTTGAAGCGTGTGGGAATTATTATGTCATTATTGCGAGGTGAGCCGCAAGTTTGGGCATTTTCATTGTGTCTGGATGACCCTTGTTTGATGTCAGTAGAAGCGTTTGAAACAGGGTTCTGGCGATGCTGAGAGAAATTGTACCAAGTTCAGACGATGGTCTGCAGAGGTCAGCTGGAATGATCCAGCACTCAAGAGTCAGTTTTTTAGCAGGTGTGAATGACAGGGTTAAAGATTTGCTCATTGCATATCCTGCACCTACACAATTAGCTATTCAGGTGGATAGAAGATTGAGAGGTAGAAAGAATGAGGAGAAGGTTTCAATTTTGCTGGATAGCCCCGTTGACTGTGGGGAGCTGATGCAACCTGGGGCGATGTCCTCTCGTTCCCAAGAAAGGCAGAGAAGATTGTCTGAGGGGCTATGCCTTTATTGTGGTAAAGCTGACCATTTTATTAAAGGGAACCTGTCACCTGAATTTGGCGGGACTGGTTTTGGGTCATATGGGCGGAGTTTTCGGGTGTTTGATTCACCCTTTCCTTACCCGCTGGCTGCATGCTGGCTGCAATATTGGATTGAAGTTCATTCTCTGTCCTCCATAGTACACGCCTGCACAAGGCAAGATTGCTTTTCGCAGGCGTGTACTATGGAGGACGGAGAATGAACTTCAATCCAATATTGCAGCCAGCATGCAGCCAGCGGGTAAGGAAAGGGTGAATCAAACACCTGAAAACTCCGCCCATATGACCCAAAACCAGTCCCGCCAAATTCAGGTGACAGAGTCCCTTTAAGCAACGTGAAGGACGTATAAACAAGGAAAAGAGAAAAAAAAGTAAATCAGTGTAACCTTCCCTTTTGCATTACATTTTTACGGTCGGCAGGAGTTTCTTTTTCTGGTAGTTCTACCTGTTGTGGTCATTCGATTGATTTTCAAGTGATGGTGGAATGTGGTTCTGAGCTTAATTTGATTGATGAACAATTTCTAGACAAGCATAAGATTGATTCTGTACCTTTATCATGCCCTGTAGTGGCGATTGATGTTACTCCTCTAGGGCATGGGTGCGTTTCTCGAAAGGTCACCTGGTTTCTACTCACTGTGAATATGGAACACCAGGAATCTTTAGATTTGTCTGTACTTGATAAATTGCCTCTTCCAGTTGTCCTGGGGTTACCCTAGTTAAAGATGCACAATCCTGGACTGGACTGGTCATCAAGTACGATAAGATCCTGGGGTCAGGAGTGTTATGGGAAATGTTGTGATGTACACATTGTTGCTGTTGTGAAAAATGAGCTACCTGAAGCCATTCAGGAATTCTGGAAAGTATTTTCAGAAGTGGATTCACAAGCTCTACTTCCTCATAGAGATTACAATTGTGCTATTGAGTTCATCCCAGGTGCTACCCTCCTTAAGGGTCATTTATTTAATCTGACGATTCCCGAGAGGGAGGCCTTAAAGGAATACCTGCAGACTAGTTTTGCTGCAGGTCATATAAGACCCTCTAATTCCCCTGTGGCTGTGGGGTTCTTTTTTTGTAAAAAAAAAAAAGATGGGGGTCTTAGGCCGTGTCTGGATTTCAGGGAGATTAATTAGATCACAGTGCGCATTCCTTACCCTTTGCTGGGATTTGCTTAACCAATTAGTTGGAGCCAAGTGGTTCTCTAAGACCGATCTCCGTGAAGCATATAATTTGCTGCGGGTTAAAGAAGGTGATGAATTGAAGACAGCCTTTAATACTTCAGAAGGTCATTTTGAGTGTCTAGATATGCCTTTCGGCCTTACAAATGCTCTGGTGTGCTTTCAAAATTTCATTAATGACATCCTGAGGCTGTTGATCGGTTGGAGTGTGATTGTTTATTTGGATGATATTTTGATCTATTCGCCCGATCTGGAGTTGCATTTGCAGAGAGTCCATGAGGTTCTGCAGATTCTGAGAGAAAACATACTCTTTGCTAAACTGGAGAAATGTAAGTTTGCAGCACTGAAAATTAGTTTTTTGGGGTACTTTGTTTCCATGATGGTTTTGAGATGGACCTGGTGAAGGTTCAGGCAGTATTGGAGTGCCCTAGACCTGAATGCTTGAAGTCGATTCAGAGATTTTTGGGGTTTGCTAATTTTTATAAAAAATTCATAAAGAATTTTTCTGTTATCGCAAACCCCTTACTGATCTTACTAAGAAGGGTCCTAATACTGTCCAATGGTCCCCTGAGGCTGTTAAGGCTTTTGAGCATCTCAAGGAGAGGTTTAGCTCTACTCCTGTTTTGATCCAGACAGAAGAGCCTAAGCCCTTTCTGGTAGAGGTGGATGCCTCATCAGTAGGAGTGGGGCTGTTCTGTCACAGGAAGGAGAGGATGGAGTGCATCCCTGTGCTTTCTTTTCTAAGAAATTTTCAGAGGCGGAGCTCAACTACGATGTTGGGAATCGAGAATTGCTGGCTATTATTCTTGCATTTGAGCATTGGCGACAATTTTTGGAGGGCACTAGACATTCTATACAAGTCTTTACTGATCATAAGAACCTGATCTAGCTGGATGCTGCTAAACGTTTGAATGCCCGTCAAGCTAGGCGGGCATTGTTTTTTGTCCGGTTCCATTTCTCTGTGACATATATCCCTGGGACAAAAAATGTTAAAGCTGATGCTTTGTCTCGAAGTTTCTCCCCAGCGATTAATACTGATAAGGAAGAATCTATTCTGCAGAGAGGGGTGGTGGTGGCAGCATTAGGTTCTGAGTTGGAAAATAGCATTTTTAAAGCCCAGGATACAGCAGCAACTAACACTCTGTATGGGAAATTATCTGTGCCCTGAGGAGAGCTTTGTTTACAGAATGTCATGAGTCTTTTCTGGCGGGTCATCCAGAGATTGCCAAAACAAGAAAGTTGATCTGGTGGCCGGGGTGGCTAAGAGAAATTGTCAAATGGGTGTGCCAGTGTACCGTGTGCACTATGTCTAAGGCTTCTCATGCTCCGGCAGCAGGTTTGTTTTGCCCGTTAGAGGTTCCTAATTCTCCATGGATGCATCTTGCAATGGATTATGTCACCGACCTGCCAGTCTCTGAGAAGAAGAAGTCTCCAGGCTCCTCTCTTCTTCTCGTCCGACTACATGCACCACCGACCCCATTCCCTCACACCTCCACCAGTCTCTCTCCAGCCGTCACAACTCACCTAACTACAATCTATTATCTCTCCCTCTCCTCTGGCATTTTCCCCTCCTGCTTCAAACACTCTATCATTACTCCATTACTAAAGAAACCCGCTCTCGACCCATCCTGCCCAAATAACTACAGACCAGTCTCCAATCTTCCCTTCATCTCTAAACTCTTTGGAGTGCCTGATTTACTCCCGCCTTACCCGTTACCTCTCTACTCACTCCCTCCTAGACCCTTCACAGTCTGGTTTCCGCTCTCTACATTCGACTGAAACTGCACTCATCAAAGTGACCAATGACCTTCTGACAGCAAAACGTAACGGTGACCACTCTCTGCTCATTCTTCTCAACCTTTCTGCAGCTTTCGACACTGTTGACCACCCTCTCCTACTTTCTAGGCTCCAGTCACTAGGCATTAGGGACACTGCTCTCTCCTGGTTCCCTTCCTACCTTTCTGACCACTCCTTCAGTGTTCTGTTCTCTGGCTCCACTTCCTCCCCTCTTCCTCTCACAGTCGGGGTACCTCAGGCCTCAGTCCGTGGCCCCCTCTTTTCTCCCTCTACACGACCCCAATTGGACAGACCATCAGCAGATTTGGCTTTCAATACCATCTTTATGCTGATGACACACAACTATACACGTCATCCCATGACCTTACCCCCGCTGTATTACAGAACGCCACGGACTGTCTGTCTGCAGTCTCCAACATCATGTCTGCTCTCTATCTGAAACTCAACCTCTCCAAAACTGAACTTCTTTGGCTCTTGCCATCTACTAACCTCCCTAAATCTGACATTTCCCTCTCCGTGGGTGGCACCATAATAACACCCCGGCAGCAGGCGCGCTGTCTGGGTGTTATGTTTGACTCTGATCTCTCCTTCACCTTCCATATACAATCTCTTGACCGCTCATGTCGCTTACACCTAAAGAACATTTCTAGAATCCACCCTTTTCTCACCATGGAAACAACAAAAACCCTCACTGTTGCCCTGATCCACTCCCGTCTGGACTACTGTAATGCTCTATTAATTGGTCTCCCCCTCATGTGACTCTCCAGTCTATCCTTAATGCAGCAGCCAGGGTTGACCATCTGGCTAATCGTTACTCGGACGCATCCGCTCTTCGCCAGACATTACACTGGCTGCCCATTCATTACAGGATACAATTCAAACTACTTGTTCTCAAACACAAAGCTCTCCACAGTGTGGCACCCCCTTACATCTCCTCCCTCATTTCTGTCTATCGGCCTAACCGACCTCTACGCTCTGCAAATTACTTTCGCCTAACCTCTGCACTAATCCGTACTTCCCGCTCCTGACTCCAAGACTTTTCAATGCTGCACCAATCCTCTGGAATGCTCAACCCCAAGATATTAGGACCATCCACAATTTGCATAGTTTTAGGCTCTCCCTCAAAACACATTTGTTCACGGTCACTAATCAAACTCATTTTATGTTTATGTGAGTGTAGCCCATTCACTATCCCCATCTATCCCCCACCCTCTGAAGATGGCTGGACCATCATTGTAAATACATCATTGTAAATACACACCTGTACTTTGTATCTCCCCCCACCTCATTGTAGATTGTAAGCTCTCATGAGCAGGGTCATTTTATTTTGCTTTAATTATTGTATTGTTAATATTGTTACTTATGACTGTTGTGTTTGATACTGTTAAACTGTAAAGCGCTGCAGAATATGTTGGCGCTATATAAACAAAGATTATTATTATTATTATTATTACCTTAGTCCTGTGTTGCAGATCCATAACAAAATTAAGTAAAACAACCATATCCCTCACCTGTCATATGAAAAGATAATCAACACTGTCCCACAACAGTTATGATTATGTTCCTTTCAATGTGTTCTGGCTTGCAGGGAGAGTGGTTACTGATGTGACTGCATTCCAAATCATCCAGATAGTCGTGGGACTGTCGATGGGATTATCTTCACATCTGTCAGGTGAGGGATATGCATGTTTATTATTTTCTGTTTTTTTCCAGGGTAAATGGACATCTCTAGGTATAAGGTGAGTATCATGATTGTTTATTAGTTTCTGTTTTTTTTACATATGACAAGGGTTTCAATGGAACAGGTGCAAGGTGAGTATAACTGTGTTTTTTCATTTTTATTTAAAAGAAAGGAGTTTGTCATTATTTCAATTAAAGGATTTTATTCTGGCTGTGTCTTTTTTACAATCTATGTGGTGAGTAATAGAGGTGTCTTATGGACCCCTCCTTAATACTAACCTGTGGGCTTAATGTTAGCGGCCATATAACAGCTGACATCAACCCCGCTTTCTCAAAGAGCTTAAAATGACATAATGGCATAAAAAGAGTGATAATTTCAGCTTAGGCGTTTATGACAATAAAATGTTGCAAGTTGCATGAAAATCTTGTCTCAAATGCAATGATAAATCTCCCCAATGAGTTTAGAAACTTACAGCATATATATTTATATATATATTAAATCACAAAGATTAGATGATCACAGAAAATTGAAGATTTAGGTCTTAGTACAGGTTGACCTCTTAAAGACGGAGCCCTTTTTTTCGCTCTTGCGCTAGTTTTTCACTCTCCTACCCAGAGCCATAACTTTTTTGTTTTTCTGTCAATATGGCCATGTGAGGGCTTGTTTTGTGCAAGACAAGTTGTACTTTTGAACGACACTATTGGTTTTACCATATTTGTACTTAAAAATGGGAAAAAAAATTCCATGTGCAGTGAAATTGCAAAAAAATGCAATTCCAGAAAGGTTTTGGGGATTTTTTTTTACCATGTTCACCAAATGCTAAAACTGACCTGCCATTCTGTTTCTCAGGACATTACAAGTTCACAGACACCAAACATGTCTAGGTTCTTTTTATTTAAGTGGTGAAAAAAAATCCAAAGTTTGCAAAAAAAAAAAAAAATTGCATCATTTTCCAAGACCCGTAGCATCTCTACGTTTTGTCATCTCGGGTGTTAGGTGTCGAGTTCCCACCGCTGCACAGGGGGAGTTTCGAACCATGTCTGCTGCGGTCTCCCATTCTCCTCTAGGCACAGTGGAGCCTGCTCAGCAGAGACATCGATCCCAGCATCTGGCTCAAGCAGATACGGTGCATTTGGTTAGAGCTGTATTTCCAGGCTCAGCCTTTGTAACCAGCATTGATCAGCGGCGAGCAGACGCTCCAGGGACTAAGTCCTGCTTTTCTTCTACTGAGCATGCCCACGGGACGACCTCTCATTGGAGGTCTGGGGTCACATGCTTAGGTCCTGTAGAGTCTCCATTTAGATCACTAGGAAGGTCCCAGAAGTCTACAGCTATAAAAGGTTCACATGGCCGCTCGGCCATGTGCTTGTATAAACTTGCTTACGTGGGTGTGGATGTATGCCTGTCGATGGATGAAAGCTCCGAATCATTCCCATCCTTTGAGTTGTTGACTGCTCGTGAATGGTGGAAGCTACCTAGTGCCAGACAGTGCTATCCCGCACATCTAGACAAAAAATTACTGCATCAATTTGCAGTCACCGCCAGTGCGGCACCATGCGCAACCAGTGCGCTTTCCTATCCTTAGTTAGGGTGGTTAGTGGCGTCCACAAGAGCGGCGCTATACGCACTCTGTGTGGTAAATTTTTAAGTAGTCTTGACAACCCGTCAGTGTAGGGTGGGAACTCCCGCTTGATCTCAGCATCTGATTCAGGGAGTCCTCAGTTGCGGGCTCAAAATCCACCGAGGGTCTGAGCGAGATCAATCACCAGCATAGTGGGGGTTAATTTCAGGGATCCCACTAGCATCCATCTGCTGCACCCTGTGACTGCTAACAGGGCACAGTGTTTCCTTTGTTTAACTGCGACTCTGTGAAGCAACAGAGTTCGCATCAGTTTATACCGGGTGACGGAACCCATGTTTATTCTGGCGTAGTACCGCCATATAGTGCTGCCATTACTTATCAGCAGGTTCCATCTCTACATGGTGGACCCCAGGCGAATACACCTTATCACTATCTTTATATTTATTCGGTGCATTCCGCCAGCCAGCTGACCTTTTATTGATACCATATTAGTGCTGATACAATCTGTTGATCACCCGTTATTGCATTTTACTGCAATGTTACGGCGACCAAAAAAACATAATTCTGGCTTTTTGACTTTTTTTTTCTAGTTATGCCGTTTAGCGATTGGGTTAGTTATTTTTATGTTGATAAATTGGGTGATTCTGAACGCGATGATACCAAATATGTGTATGTTTGAGATTTTTTATTGTTTTATTTTGAATGGGGTGAAAGAGGGTTTTTAACCCCTTCCCGACCTTTGACGCATACGCTGCGTCATGAAAGTCGGTGCCATTCCGACCCATGACGCAGCATATGCGTCATGGAAAGATCGCGTCCCTGCAGGCCGGGTGAAAGGGTTAACTCCCATTTCACCCGATCTGCAGGGACAGGGGGAGTGGTAGTTTAGCCCAGGGGGGGTGGCTTCACCCCCTCGTGGCTACGATCGCTCTGATTGGCTGTTGAAAGTGAAACTGCCAATCAGAGCGATTTGTAATATTTCACCTAAAAAACTGGTGAAATATTACAATCCAGCCATGGCCGATGCTGCAATATCATCGGCCATGGCTGGAAACACTTATGTGCACCCACCCCACCCCTCCGATCGCCCCCCCACCCCCCCGATCTGTGGTCCGCTCCCCTCCGTCCTGTGCTCCGCTCCCCCGTCCTCCTGTCCGCTTCCCCGTGCACCAATCACACCCCCTGTGCTGCAATCAAACCCCCCCGCACTCCGATCCCCCCCCCGCACACAGCGACCCCCCCCCGTGCTCCGATCCACCCCCCCCGCACAGCGATCCCTCACCCCGTGCTCCAATCCTTCCCCGTGCTCCAATCCTCCCTCCCGTGTTCCGATCCACCCCCCCCCATGATCCGATCCACCCCCCCGTGCTCCGACGCCCCCCCCGTGCCCTGATCTCCCCCCCTTATACTTACCTGGCCGCCCGAGGTCCGTCCGTCTTCTTTCCTGGGCGCCGCCATCTTCCAAAATGGCGGGCGCATGTGCAGTGCGCCCGCCGAATCTGCCGGCCGGCAGATTCGTTCCAGAGTGAATTTTGATCACTGAGATATATCCTATCTCAGTGATCAAAATAAAAAAAATAGTAAATGACCCCCCCCTTTGTCACCCCCATAGATAGGGACAATAAAAAAAATAAAGAATTTTTTTTTTTTTCACTAAGGTTGGGGTAAGAACTAGGGTTAGGGTTAGGGGTAGGGTTAGGGGTAGGGTTAGGGGTAGGGTTAGGGGTAGGGTTAGGGGTAGGGGTAGGGTTAGGGCTAGGGTTAGGGGTAGGGGTAGGGTTAGGGCTAGGGTTAGGGTTAGGGTTAGGGTAGGGTTAGGGCTAGGGTTAGGGTTTCGGTATGTGCACACGTATTCTGGTCCTATGCGGATTTTTCCGCAGCGGATTTGAAAAATCCACAGTGCTAAACCGCTGCCGATTTATCGTGGATTTACCGCGGTTTTTCTGCGCATTTCACTGCGGTTTTACAACTGCGATTTTCTATTGGAGCAGTTCTAAAACCGCTGCGGAATCCGCAGAAAGAAGTGACATGCTGCGGAATGTAAACCGCTGCGTTTCCGTGCAGTTTTTCCGCAGCATGTGTACAGCGATTTTTGGTTCCCATAGGTTCACATTGAACTGTACACTCATGGGAAACTGCTGCGGATCCGCAGCGTTTTCCGCAGCGTGTGCACATACCTTTAGAATTAGGCCATGTGCACACGGTGCGGATTGGCCGCTGCGGATTCGCAGCAGTGTTCCATCAGGTTTACAGTACCATGTAAACATATGGAAAACCAAATCCGCTGTGCCCATGGTGCAGAAAATACCGCGCGGGAACGCTGCGTTGTATTTTCCGCAGCATGCCAATTCTTTGTGCGGATTCCGCAGCGTTTTACACCTGTTCCTCAATAGGAATCCACAGGTGAAATCCGCACAAAAAACACTGGAAATCCACGGTAAATCCACAGGTAAAACGCAGTGCCTTTTACCCGCGGATTTTTCAAAAATGATGCTGAAAAATCTCATACGAATCCGCAACGTTGGCACATAGCCTTAGAGTTGGGTTGGAATTAGGGTTGTGGTTAGGGTTAGGGGTGTGTTGGGGTTAGGGTTGTGGTTAGGGGTGTGTTGGGGTTAGGGTTGTGATTAGGGTTACGGCTACAGTTGGGATAAGGGTTAGGGGTGTGTTGGAGGTAGAATTGAGGGGTTTCCACTGTTTAGGCACTTCAGGGGGTCTCCAAACGCAACATGGCGCCACCATTGATTCCAGCCAATCTTGTATTCAAAAATTCAAATGGTGCTCCCTCACTTCCGAACCCCGACGTGTGCCCAAACAGTGGTTTACCCCCACATATGGGATACCAGCATACTCAGGACAAACTGCGCAACAATTACTGGGGTCCAACTTCTCCTGTTACCCTTGAGAAAATAAAAAATTGCTTGCTAAAACATCATTTTTGAGGAAAGAAAAATGATTTTTTATTTTCACGGCTCTGCGTTGTAAACGTCTGTGAAGCACTTGGGGGTTCAAAGTGCTCACCACATATCTAGATAAGTTCCTTGGGGGGTCTAGTTTCCAAAATGGGGTCACTTGTGGGGGGTTTCTACTGTTTAGGCACACCAGGGGCTCTGCAAACGCAACATGACGCCCGCAGACCATTCCATCAAAGTCTGCATTTCAAAAGTCACTACTTCCCTTCTGAGCCCCCACGTGTGCCCAAACAGTGGTTTACCCCCACACATGGGGCATCAGCGTACTCAGGAGAAACTGGACAACAACTTTTGTGGTCCAATTTCTCCTGTAACCCTTAGGAAAATAAAAAATTCTGGGCTAAAAAATTATTTTTGAGGAAAGAAAACGTATTTATTATTTTCACGGCTCTGCGTTATAAACTTCTGTAAAGCACTTGGGGGTTGAAAGTGCTCACCACACATCTAGATAAGTTCCTTTGGGGGTCTAGTTTCCAAAATGGGGTCACTTGTGGGGGGTTTCTACTGTTTAGGCACACCAGGGGCTCTGCAAACGCAATGTGACGCCCGCAGACCATTCCATCAAAGTCTGCATTTCAAAAGTCACTACTTCCCTTCTGAGCCCCCACGTGTGCCCAAACAGTGGTTTACCCCCACACATGGGGTATCAGCGTACTCAGGAGAAACTGGACAACAACTTTTGTGGTCCAATTTCTCCTGTAACCCTTGGGAAAATAAAAAATTCTGGGCTAAAAAATTATTTTTGAGGAAAGAAAACGTATTTATTATTTTCACTGCTCTGTGTTATGAACTTCTGTGAAGCACTTGGGGGTTCAAAGTGCTCACCTCACATCTAGATAAGTTCCTTTCGGGGTCTAGTTTCCAAAATGGGGTCACTTGTGGGGGGTTTCTACTGTTTAGCCACATCAGGGGCTCTGCAAACGCAACGTGACGCCCGCAGAGCATTCCATCAAAGTCTGCATTTCAAAACGTCACTACTTCACTTCCGAGCCCCAGCATGTGCCTAAACAGTGGTTTACCCCCACATATGGGGTATCAGCGTACTCAGGAGAAACTGGACAACAACTTTTGGGGTCAAATTTCTCCTGTTACCCTTGGGAAAATAAAAAATTGCGGGCTAAAATTCATTTTTGAGAAAATAATTTTTTTTTTTTATTTTCATGGCTCTGCGTTATAAACTTCTGTGAAGCACTTGAGGGTTCAAAGTGCTCACTACACATCTAGATTAGTTCCTTTGGGGGTCTAGTTTCCAAAATGGGGTAATTTGTGGGGGATCTCCAATGTTTAGGCACACAGGGGCTCTCCAAACGCGACATGGTGTCCGCTAATGATTGGAGCTAATTTTCCATTTAAAAAGCCAAATGGCGTGCCTTCCCTTCTGAGCCCTGCCGTGCGCCCAAACAGTGGTTTACCCCCACATATGGGGTATCTGCATACTCAGGACAAACTGGACAACAACATTTGTGGTCCAATTTCTCCTATTACCATTGGCAAAATAGGAAATTCCAGGCTAAAAAATCATTTTTGAGAAAAGAAAAATTATTTTTTATTTTCATGGCTCTGCATTATAAACTTCTGTGAAGCACCTGGGGGTTTAAAGTGCTCAGTATGCATCTAGATAAGTTCCTTGGGGGGTCTAGTTTCCAAAATGGGGTCACTTGTGGGGGAGCTCCATTGCATAGGCACACAGGGGCTCTCCAAATGCGACATGGTGTCCGCTAACAATTGGAGCTAATTTTCCATTCAAAAAGTTAAAAGGCGCGCCTTCCCTTCCGAGCCCTGCCGTGTGCCCAAACAGTGGTTTACCCCCACATATGAGGTATCGGCGTACTCGGGAGAAATTGCTCAACAAATTTTAGGATCCATTTTATCCTATTGCCCATGTGAAAATGAAAAAATTGAGGCGAAAATAAATTTTTTGTGAAAAAAAAGTACTTTTTCATTTTTACGGATCAATTTGTGAAGCACCTGAGGGTTTAAAGTGCTCACTAGGCATCTAGATAAGTTCCTTGGGGGGTCCAGTTTCCAAAATGGGGTCACTTGTGGGGGAGCTCCAATGTTTAAGCACACAGGGTCTCTCCAAACGCGACATGGTGTCCGCTATCGATGGAGATAATTTTTCATTCAAAAAGTCAAATGGCGCTCCTTCCCTTCCGAGCCTTACCATGTGCCCAAACAGTGGTTTACCCCCACATGTGAAGTATCGGTGTACTCAGGAGAAATTGCCAAACAAATTTTAGGATCCATTTTATCCTGTTGTCCATGTGAAAATGAAAAAATTGAGGCTAAAAGAATTTTTTTGTGAAAAAAAAGTACTTTTTCATTTTTACGGATCAATTTGTGAAGCACCTGGGGGTTTAAAGGGCTCACTATGCATCTAGATAAGTTCCTTGGGGCGTCTAGTTTCCAAAATGGGGTCACTTGTGGGGGAGCTCCAATTTTTAGGCACACGGGGGCTCTCCAAATGTGACATGGTGTCCGCTAAAGAGTGCAGCCAATTTTTCATTCAAAAAGTCAAATGGCGCTCCTTCCCTTCCAAGCCCTGCCGTGCGCCCGAACAGTGGTTTACCCCCACATATGAGGTATCGGCGTACTCAGGACAAATTGGACAACAACGTACGTGGTTCAGTTTCTCCTTTTACCATTGGGAAAATAAAAAAATTGTTGCTGAAAAATCATTTTTGTGACTAAAAAGTTAAATGTTCATTTTTTCCTTCCATGTTGCTTCTGCTGCTGTGAAGCACCTGAAGGGTTAATAAACTTCTTGAATGTGGTTTTGTGCACCTTGAGGGGTGCAGTTTTTAGAATGGTGTCACTTTTGGGTATTTTCAGCCATATAGACCCCTCAAACTGACTTCAAATGTGAGGTGGTCCCTAAAAAAAATGGTTTTGTAAATTTCGTTGTAAAAATGAGAAATCGCTGGTCAAATTTTAACCCTTATAACTTCCTAGCAAAAAAAAATTTTGTTTCCAAAATTGTGCTGATGTAAAGTAGACGTGTGGGAAATGTTATTTATTAACTATTTTGTGTCACATAACTCTCTGGTTTAACAGAATAAAAATTCAAAATGTGAAAATTGCGAAATTTTCAAAATTTTCGCCAAATTTCCGTTTTTATCACAAATAAACACAGAATTTATTGACCTAAATTTACCACTAACATGAAGCCCAATATGTCACGAAAAAACAATCTCAGAACCGCTAGGATCCATTGAAGCGTTCCTGAGTTATTACCTCATGAAGGGACACTGGTCAGAATTGCAAAAAACGGCAAGGTCTTTAAGGTCAAAATAGGCTGGGTCATGAAGGGGTTAATATTTTTAAAAAAATTTTTTTACTTTTGGCATGCTTCAATAATCTTCATATGGGACTAGAAGGTGCCATAACCCAATCGACTCTGCTACATACAGGCGATGATCAGAACACCTGTATGTAGAAGATTTGCTGACTTGCTATGAGCGCCAACCACCAGATGGCGGTCATATCAAGCTGGCAATGATCACATGACAGGGGTCAAGGATGGGTGTATTTCCGGCCTGATGGCTGGAAGAGCATGTTAAATGCCGCTGTCAGAGATTGACAGCGGCATTTAACGGGTGAATAGCTGAGGGTGGATTCTGATTCAAAACAGCTGTTCTGTTGGGAAAGATGTGGGCTCAGCGCCAGAGCCCACATCAAAGGTGGAGACACACACGACATGCGCTGTGCTAATATGTCGTGAAGGAGTTAAAGCAATGAATCACATTTATTACTTTTTCTCACAAGGTTCACAGTACAATATGAGTAATCTATAATTGTTATGATTGTTATAATTATTGCCTATGAGTTTCTTATTTTGTAAACAAAACATATGTCAATACTATAGTCAAAAGTTTTTCTGAAATCTCATTTCTTAAAAGTAGAAAATACAATGTAGAATGTTACTAATCTAAAATAAGCTATTTTAGCAGCTTGACAGTAAGTATTTGGAAGCACTTTGTCATGTGCAACAACTTTTTTTGAAATATGACTCAAATATTTGGTATTTTGTATGAAAACATACTACACTGGACTGAAAAAATAGCCTAGTTTATGGAGAGCTAACCTTGAATCAAAGTGTGATAAACTTTAGCGCCATTTGATTAATCTACCAAGTCCACTTAGATGTTGACTATAATGAATAATCATCCATCATTGCAAATTGCTTTTTAGCACAAGGCTACAGTAGGATCTGTTGATAGCACATAATGCTCAGATTGACCTGAGGTGGACAGCCTGTGTTGTGATTTCCTGCCTTTATTGTAAAAATGTTGAAAAGTAAGAATTAAGTAGAAATTTTCCAATGGTATACTAGACATTTTATATTTACATGTATAATGCTGTCTATATGAATTATTCTAGATTACTTCTTCACTATAAATTGTGTGGAATGTTTATTTCTAGAACTGAATGGAAATTAGCCCTCAAAACAGAATTATTTTGGATGACATTGTGATTTAAAATGGTGTTGATTAGAGTTTTGGGTCCATGTTTGTGGTATTTGATTCTATCACATTCCAGAAAAGCATTATTTATTATGTTGTGATGATAAGAGAACCACATTGAAACAATGTGAGAGCTTTAACGTGGCACTCAGACTGATTTTTCATTAAAAAAATATACATAGAAGAGCACTAAATAATACACTATGTAGTCTACTAATGAAGTTCAGACAGGTTTAGTGTCCACGTTGTTAGGGAGCTCCTTTACTGGTTCTGCCTGCTTCTCTTCCCATCTTGTGTTTGTCAGAGGACAGGGTGTGCCAGCGCATGACCTGAGTAGTCTATGAAAGGTTCTTTCTGAATGTTAATCTTAATAGATAGGTCAGGCACTATATATTTCAGAACCAATGCATAGACAAAGGAGGACCTGGTTTATCTGTTAAAATAAGTAGTCAAACAGCCCACTTCATACAACGCTTTGTTCCTGTCAGGACTCTGTTGTTGGGTGACTCGGGACCAGGTGATCCTTCCCTGTCCCTAACGCTAGGGGGCACTGTAACACTCGCACCGAGACTGGTTGGTGCGGGCGCCTGGGGGTGTGGCCCCACTGGACCACAGACCGAACTTCCCTGGAAGGGGCGTAACTAAGTAGCTTCCTAGGTGTTCGCTGGCGCCTCTGATGGTGAGGTCAGACTTGTGTAATAGGAAGCTACCAGGTACCACTCCAGGGTGGAGTCGGACTGTGGATGCTGATCCCACCGGGGACAAGACACGGGCAGGCAGGCACGGCTGTGACACTGGCTGACAGACGGTTATGGCAGAGACCCTGACGGGTGGACTGGCTTGACTGAGATACAGGCAGGCAGACGGTCACGGCTGGCACTCAGGCTGACAGGCGGGCACGGCTGGCACTGGAGGACAGAACTGATACTCTGGTAGGAACTGGTATTCAGATGGATGTATGGAAACAGGTAAGAACCTGTTCAGACTGGAGAATATAAAGAAACAGGTAGAGACCAGTATGGAAGTTGCAGAGTGAAGATAGAGCAAGAGTGGAAGCAAAGCTGAATAACAGGAGGCGGAGTAAGAGTAGGAGGTGGAGCTAAGAGAAGAGAAGGAGAAGCAAAGCTATTAGCAGAGAAGGAGAAGGCAGAGCCAAGGATGGAGCCGCAGGGGGCGGAGCCAAGAGCAGAGACGCTAGAGGCGGAGCCAAAAGCAGAGATGCAGGAGGCAGAGCCAAGAGCGGAGATGCAGGAGGCGGAGCCAAGAATGGAGACGCTGGAGGCGGAGCCAAGAGCGGAGACACTGAAGGCAGAGTCAAGAGCGAACACGCTGGAGGCGGAGCCAAGAGAGGAGACGCTGGAGGCAGAGCCAAGAGCGGAGACGCTGAAGGCAGAGCCAAGAAAGGACACGCTGGAGGCGGAGCCAAGAGCAGAGTCGCTGGAGGCTGAGCCAAGAGCGGAGTCGCTGGAGGCGGAACCAAGAGCCAGAACTGCAGGAGATAACGCCAGGAGCAAAAGATGTAGAACCGCAAGGAGCGGAGCCAGGTAGAACCGCAATGAGCGGAGCTGCAGAGCGAGAGCAGAGCAGAGCCGCAGAGCAAAGCCACAGAGTGCAGAGCAAGGTCAGAGTGCAGAGCTGAGAGCAAAGCCACAGAGTGTAAAGCAAGGTCAGAGCGCAGAGCAAAGTTACAGAGAGCAGAGCTGAGAGAAAAGCTGAGAGACACAGAACCACAGGTTGTGGTAGAACTGAGCAGAGAAGCAGAACCACAGACAGTGGCGAACAGAGCAGAAAGATAAGGCGGAGGTACACACAGCAGAGTGGGAAATGACTAATGACAAAGGAGGAGCAGGAACGGACATAAACCAGAGTTCAGACAGGAACAGACACGGATACACAAACAGAACACAGATGAAGGCCTGCAGTATTGCAGCCCTCTGAGACAGGAAACACATGACCTGGCAGCTCAGTAGCAAGTGCTCACCAATAGGTGAGGATGCCTTAAGTATCAGAGGCCTCAAGGCTATTGGCCAGGAACACCCAAGGGAGGTGCACACAGTCTCAATAAAAATCCGGAGTGGCTGGCGCCGCCCCCCTATGCACACAGCCAGGAAGTGTACACAGAGCAAGCCGCCATGAAGCACATGGCATGGAGCCGGAAGCAAACAGATCTCACAGCATGGCACTGGGTGAGTGAGTTGATGTAACAGGCAGGTGGGGAATGGAAGGCCATGCAGTGATGCCGGCAGGGTTGTTACAGGCACCTTAGCTCACCCAGTTCCCCAGTTTAGTTCTGAAGTAGAAGATGCTGGTGCCACGTATCTTGACTTATCTCCTGAATCGACCCTCCATCTGTACCCTTCCCCCACCCAGGAAAGAGGGAAGTAGCAGTGTATCGTAGTACATCAACCAGATGTACAAGGTAACATGAACAGGGGTAAGGGAAAATACCAAGCATGCAAATCTACACTCACATATGACAAAGTTATGCACCGGCGAGTGGAGAATGGGGTAAAACCAAAGTAGGAGAAGAAAGGGGATTATCATGCTCACAAAGCCAAGCAACAGTCACAAAGAAATCCACCAAACTCATCCTCCAATAACCATCAACTACTATCCTCCCAGCCATGCAGCATAAGCTAGCTCTGACGATGTGTGTCAGACAAGACCCAGATTATATGAGGGATTGGAGTGGTTAACAGTACTCAACTGAGCCCAGAGTTCTCAGCAGAGCAAATGAACCCCTGCACTGACCCAAAAAATAAACTATTTAATGGGAAGGTGAAGTGCATCTATTCAGTACAGGAATAGGAGCAATCAGAAGCTGCAGTCTTTTGGCTCCTCTCTTTCATGGTAATGCTGGGACAGGGACATTTTCAACACAGAAAAAACTATTCTGTGTTGAATACAGGACCAGAAGCAAAGCTAAGATGGGGCTGCTGCTTGAAAATTTCCCACCGCGCTCGTGCTGACATCATATAGGTGTGAATGAGTTCACTGGCTGTGATCTCACAGGACTTGTCTGATAGCACAGCAAGCAGGAGAATTTTCTCATGCTTGCAGTGCCCTCAGATAGGGAATAGCAGTTCAGAGACAGACACTGAGCGCACAGTGCTCAGTGTCTACTGGATGACAGGCTGCATGGTCGCATCATGCAACCATGCAGCCTGCCATCTAGATATAGCAGAGCTACATCTTGGGACAAATGGATTAAATGCATCTCTGTGGAAAGGTGAGGAATATTGTTGTTTGTTTTTTACCTCTTTAGCAGATGGCAATGGCATCGGAGAATGGGTGAAGTCATAAATATGGTTTAATTAAGATTATTAAAGGAGTCTGTGCCATTCTTTCAATTAAAGGACTTTTTCTTGGTGTCTGTGTTTTCATACAATATGACTATGGTGTTAGTAATGGGGGTGCCTTATTGACACCTCTCCATTACTAACCTCGGGGCTTGATGTATCCTGACAATACAAAGGTGACATCATCCCGCAACTATCACCGCACTTGCCACCACTACAAGGTAAGTGGGAAGAGCGCGGCTAAGTGCCAGAATTGGCACATCTTAGAGATGTGCCTTTTCTGGGGCTGCTGAGAGAGGATGTTTTCAGCCTGGGGAGTCAGTATCCATGGCCGCTTCTTAGACTATTAATATTAGCCCTCAGTTGTCTGCATGGCCTTTGCTGATTATTAATTTTAGGGAGGCCCTATGTAATATTTTTAGGGTCCCCCATTTTAATAGCCAGTAATGGCTATGTATACAGCTGTGAGCTGATATTGACAGCCTGTGAAGCCCTATGGGTATTACCCCCTTCCAAGGCTATAAACATTGGCCCCCCAGTCATATGCTTTCCCTCTTCTAGTTACGAAAATTATGTGGGAGCACACTCCATTTTTTTCAGAAATATAATCTTTTATTAATTAAATACATGTACAGTAAGCTGCACACACACTGTACTAATTGTATTTGTCACTGACATCTATATATCTATGTATTCTTTGTGCATTTACTCTATGTAATCCATCTCTTCTATTCTGTTGTCTCCTGCTGTGATTTTATACTACGCGGCTGCTGAATTGCACGCTTTTCTTCTATTTATCTATCTATCTTTTTATGTAATATATATATACAAATATATGTGTGTCACTGACATCTATATAGCTATGTATTTTCTGTGTACTTACTGTATGTAATCCATGTCCTCTATCCTGTCCGCTCCTGCAGTGAGTTTTCAGTACTCGGCTTCTGAGTTGCCGGCTTTTCTTCTATCTATGTAGCATATATATATATATACAGCTCTGGCAAAAATTAAGAGTCTACCACATCAAAACCCTGACATGGGCAGCCCAATCTCCAGACCTAAACCCCAATGAAATCCTCTGGAATGTAATCAAGAGGACGATGGATAGTCACAAGCCATCAAAGAAGAACTGCTTACATTTTTGCACCAGAAGAAAGACTGGTGAAAAGCAGGCCAAGCCACATGGAAGCTGTGATTAAAAATCATGGTTATTCCAAAAAATATTGATTTCTGAACTCTTCTTGCATTAAAACATTAGTATTGTTGTTGAAGAAGAAATGCGGCACTCACCCTTTTGCATTGATTGCGTAGTCTTTATTACACCATTAAAGGTTTAAATGAATTCAGTCCATGGGAGCGGCAGGTATACCGAGCGGTGCAGGGAGAGGAAAGTGGACGACAGCTGTTTAACGCACTCAGCGCTTCAATGGGTCCAGGTGCATTTTAAGAAAAATGCTTGTGTTACCCATCAGGTATACGAATGTACCCTATTTGCGTAAAATTTATGTTGGGTGACCATTTTCCGAACATACTGTATTTGCTCATCTCTAATAGTAAATATACAGTGTAATATAACATGATAATTGCAATATCTTTAGAGGTTAAAAACTTTAATGACAGCACTTAATTAACAATGAGATACTGAACAGGATCTTTGAAAACCCAATGGCACCATGGAGCCTTAGTGTGGAAGCGTTACTGATAAAGTATTTCCATTGTTTTTTAGGTTTTCATCATAGCAGAAATATTCATATAAATTGTGAGGTTAGTTTATTTCTATGGAACTAATTGTGCTCAATGATTATATATTTTTCATACCATTGAGCATAAAATATAATATATAGAATCTTTCATAGAAGTTTGTGAACTTGTTCTGAAATACATTCAATTCTATTGCCACATTTGAAGCAAATAGATCAGAATTATATCATTTTAATATGCTAAATATAAGGTAACTTCAAATATTGATGGATCGTAAATAATCCAGGTCTCCGTAATAATGATTAAATGACAGTGACTAATTTAAAGAGCTCCAGAACTGGATGCTGCTGAATACATTTGCATTGTCAGACAATGCTTAATTAATGTAAAACCTAACAAGAATGAATATACTTTTCCATCTTAATCTATAAAAAGCATGAACCGTAAACATCACAAAGCTTTTGATGCTGACAACGAAGTTACATTTTTCATAATAGGTTATGCAGTCACAATTTAGAGGGAACCGCATCCAAACACTATTTAAATTTAATTTCCTCTAAATACATTTCCTGTCCATTATTGCTTTTAATATGCACAAGTACAATGTTCTGAAATAACCCAGCTGTTTCACTAACGTGTAGTTATCTTTTTTAGTTAATAATGTCTGTTTCTTGAACATTGCAAACTTATTTTTGTGGGTATATGAATTTATTAACTGTTTCACTGTTTGATATAATTTGAAGACACTATTGACAAACACAAACCAAATCCTAATGATCAACTGAGTGATGAAAGCTACTCTCACGAACATCTTTAACTTTTTTTTTTCTTGTTCAATTCTTTTTTATTAATTTTAACTTTTAACCAGGAAGGTTAGGCAGGGAAGGGAGGGAAGGGCAAGGGTGGGATATGAAGATGGGAAAAATAAAATAAAAAAACCCCTATAACAATAGGGGATACAGGCGATCATATAGTATTTTAGTATAAACAATGACTGAAGCCTAAAAGCAGTACCTAAAACAGTTCAAAGCAAAATGAAGAAAGGTATGCCTTTGCATAAGTAATGCTACATATAAACTTGATTAACTCCTCTGTGAAGTTGCCCAAAATGATATAGTAGGATATGCGTGTAAGTTAGCTTGACTTGGAGTACCATAGTGGCTATGAAATTGGCATAAATAATGTAACCTATAAATTTGCTTAAATCGACGTCTTGAGCTATATGAAGTGACCAGTAAGATAAATAATAATATACGAAGGCCTGTCTCGTCCAGGTCATGTCCAGATGACCCTCAGACCTTGTGGGCGAAAAAGTTCGGTTCATCAACATGCTATAATGTGGAATATCTGTAGGAAGAAAAAAGAAAAATATATTTTCCGAGATACTTGACGACAGTTTATTTTAAGCTAAGGAAGTGGGACCAGAAGAAAACCCGGGAAGGTTTATACCCTCACAGTTCACGAAGACCGCTGCCTCTGCTGAAGAAGAAAAAGTGTACCATTTTGATGCAAAGTAGAACCTCAGATTAGAAAACTGGTGCCAATTGTACTGAATTCCTGCCCATTGCAGTCTTTGAGTAGATTGTTGAAACATTCTACGTTTTTGTAAGGTGTCCTTACACACATCCCTGTAGAAGGCTAAATGGCCTGTACGGAGAGGAGAAGAACCTTGTTCCCTTGCAATGTCAAGCAGAGAGTCTCTTAGCCAATTGGGATAAAATGAAACAATAACGTCTGCAGCTTTATTCGACGGAAGAGAAGATGGTCTGCGTATCCTGAATATTCTTTCAGCTAGATTTTTCCCTTGAGTAACAGGGAACAAGTGGGAGATCATAGAGGAGACATAATCTCCCAGTTGAGATTTTTTAACCGATTCTGGGATCCCTCGGATTTTCAAATTATTCTTTCTTTTGAAGTTCTCAAAGTAAGCTAAGTTATTCTTGAATGAGGCTACATCCTTCTTTAAGTTAACCAGTGGATCCCAGAGCACAGAGACGCCCCCTACATCTTTAGAACACGTCGTCTCCTGGTGTTTGCTTGGAGGGTTCGTTTTTTTTGGAGTGTAGTAAGGATCATTTGAGGCCATGTTAACATCAGAGAGTGGGGCAGCACTAATTTGTGAAAAGGTGTCTTTGAAAAGCTTTCTAATGAATTTTTCAGATGTTTTAGCTCCGTTTAAGTCCATAGAGATTAGGAGAGCTATACATAGTTTGACCATAAAACTCTCTGAGGGGTGGTCATCAGAGGCTAAAATATTATCTATCAATGAATAATCAGTAGCCTCAGTGCAAGGTTGCTCCTGTTCCAGATCGCTGTTATTTGAATTCTTTGACATTCTGCCTGAGCAGCCTGAGCCCTCAGCGTTACTAGACCTCTCTGAATGCATATTTGAATAGGCGATATCCACAGAATCCAAGTCACTAAAGTAATCGTTATCCTCTTGGTCAGAGGAAATCAATGAGTCTGCACAGGTGTAAGCGTCAAAACACACCTCACTTTCCGATGAAACAGGTGAATCAGAGACTGAATGAGAAGCATCCATAGTGTCATTGGTTTGTAAATTTTTATCAGTGTCTCTGCAAACGTTAGACAACTCGTTTCATTTCTCTTTAGCATAGGACTCAAACCTCTCCACAAAATATGAGGTGTACGACTCAATCAATGCCTGAGACCGCATTGCATTAAGTTTTATCGACTCCTTAGCTGAAGGGGTTTTACCCCCACACAAAGTGGATTCTCAATTCAGGGGTAATATATCATTGGTGGAGTTAAGCTGGATTCCCAGCTCTATAGATAAAAGTTCTCCCTCATTGTGGCTGAGTAGTGGTGGTGACTTAAGGGTCCCAGACTCCTACGCATTATATATTCCTCCAGGTTTAGGGGCTGCGGTGAGTGATGTAATTGCTGCTAGTTTATTATTAATCCGCCTGCCCTGTGTCCCAGCTCCCTGGCCCCTCTCATTGCACTGTGACTCACTGCGTTCTTCGTCAGCTCCGTCGTCTGACATAAGAGACACTCCCCTCTCCTTCCTCGCTGGCACGAACACCGGCGCATCATGGCGGAGGCCGCTTCCCGGGCTCCGGAGTGTTGAAGAAATCCTTACTGCCATTATGTGTGGATGGGTCCCGCTGACTCTCACCCGCTCCTCTCCGCTGCATCCCGGCGCTCTGTGTCCTCGTGACAATCCCACGCCTCTCTATACCGTGGCTTTCCGGAGCTGTGGATGCCACAGGATCAGGAGCTCCCCACGCAGGTATCCTCGAGGCTTGAGCTTTAATATCCTTCCGCCGCGTCCTCATTGTGTGCGCAGCTTCCGTTGTCCTGCTTCTCTCTGGGTCTCTTGTATTTATCACCAGAGCGGCAAACTTGTCTGTAGGTGACTTGTCGGTCTTGTTCATTTGTTTAAATCTCAGCTGCTCCAGGTTTCGAACGCGATCCTGTTGTTTAGGTGCAGGATTACTTTTCCTTTGTCCTGAGGAGAGCGGGCCTCCATTAGGCTGCCACGAAGGCTTTTCCAGTCCCGCTGTGGTAGATGGCTTCATTGTGCCGGCTTTTTTCTTTAAGTGTCCCATTCCTGCCATGTTCCCACAGGATTTAAAGTCAGATAATCCACTCTGTTGTATGCTTAAGTAGCTAAATTAGGGGATTTTCTTGGAGCTCTGTGAAAACACGTCCACTCCTGTGTTAGGGCTAGCGGAACGCACCGAGTAAAATAGATGTTAATTATGAATGGTGCGTTCGCAGCCCGGGGTCCATCATGCAGGAGGAACCTGCTGCTAGTGAATGGCGGCACTGTTTGGCGGTATAGACTAGCTCTGTTTCCTCACAGAGCAACCACGAGAGGAAAGCACTGCGCCCTGTTAGCCTCACAGGAGCACAAGGTTACTGTCGAACTGATAGCAGTCAGTGGTTATGCACACATGCAATCTCCTCACCGGAGGTTCCGGTATTCTAGGGGCTTATTTCAGCCAGGTCCCTGAATAACGTTCACACAATCTCCTCGCCGGAGGTGCCAGCATTCTAGGGGCTTACTTCAGCCGGGTCCCTGAATACAAGCATACATAACTACACTGGCGCAAAGCACATATTAGAATTGATACTAGCGCATGGCTGTGCGGCCATGCGAGCCTTAAATAGCTGCAGCACGTTTAGGACCTTCCAAAGAAGGACCAATGGAGTTGCCGCAGTACCTGAGCATGTGACCCCAGATCTCCACTGAGAGATCTTGCCCTGGGCATTCTTAGAGTCCAAAGCAGGATTAAGTCCTAGCACCTACAAGGACCTTAGCTGCAGTATCTGATCATGTGACCCTCAATCTCCACTGAGAGATCTTACTCTGGGCATGCTCAGAACGTGAAAAGCAGGACTTAGACCCAGAAGTGTCTGCTCGCCACTGCCCAGCACTGACTTCAATGGCAGAAGCAGGAAATGCAGCAGTAACTCTCAGCACAGAGTCAGACTGAGCGAGACGCTGGGATCGACGTCTCCGCTGAGCAGGCTCCAGTGCGGCAGGAGAAGAATGGGAGACCGCAGTGGAGATGGCCTGAGATTCCCACTGTGCAGAGGCAGGAACTCGACCCCTAACATCCTGTCCCCTGGCAAACCACGCCCCCCACATCTTTAACTTTTTACAAAACATGCAGCCCACTTAAAAATTAAAAGTTCTAAATGTGTAAAGTTTATACATACCACATATGCTTTTGTTTGTGTGCATGGCTTTTTATGTTTAATGCGGACGACTTTTTACTAAACTGTTTCATGTTCAAATGGGCACTGGATATAGTAGTGACTGTAAAGCAGAATACCACTTTTTAAAAGATTTTGCCTCTCCAATCCTAAGATATTAGCAATCAAACTATTTGACATCAAATAAGGTAGCTTTTTATTAGTCCAAAATGGTCTTTCTATATAGTTTTCACTTGGAGTATTTACTTATTCTTTCTTTCTGAAGGTCTTCTGTGGCCAACAGCAAGAAGTCATAGATTTCAGGCCACTGTGCAGGGTACAACTGGCACAACAAGGGCCTTCAGGTATCCAACTCTGATTTTGCTCCAGCTAAGGTGGGCGGCAGTTGCTCTTGTGCCAGCTCAGGGCATCTGTCAGCCCCAGGGCTTCCAATAGATTGAAGCAAGGGTTTAAAAACATTTTTTTTTATCTCCTTGGAGACCTTTTCCAAGGAGGATTCATGAACTATGTGGGGGGAAACTTCTCCAACACATCCTGGGGAAAGAACACCATAAGTAATTTTTCCATGTATTCACACAAGAAGTGCATGTGGGCTTTATTCCATTCTTCTGAATGTAAATGTTTTCTGACATCAAACTTTATATGTGTTCTAGGACGTATTTGAATAACTCCTTCTAATATTTTGAAGCCCTTGCACATAGTGCATAGGCTTTACCAGTCTAGGAGTCCCACTCCTTCCAAAAGGAAAAAAAAAAATTCTGATGCCATCCTGTACGTGCATTCCATGGTGTACTGCAATATTGTTTAATTTTTAATATGCCTTGTACTTAGTCTGGGGAAAGTGCAAAAACTCAGCACAAATGCTACGTGTGAACATAGCCTAAGGGATGGAGGAGGTAGTTTTTCTCTTATTAATTTTGCTGCATATAAAAGTCATTATACAGGAAAGAATGTTTCCTAACATTTTTTCCTGTAAAATCCTAACATCCGTTTTATCTTTGACAACATTGTCAAAGATAAAACGGATGTTAGGATTTTACAGGAAAAATACTTTGACAACATTGTTCTCAACAGCAACCAAGGAATCAGAGATGTGTCCAGGCATCTTCCCGATGTTCCCATTCCATTTGGGCATTTTTTCCATCCATCCCAGCAATTTTTTGGTGGCCCCTGACCTCAACGGAGAGTGTTATGGAAAAATGATCAAGTTTCCCATTGATTCCATTATGTTTGTTACTCGATTAGAGCACCTGAACAGTCTGATGTGTTCGATTCAATTAACAAGCGCCCAAGCATTTTTGTGCTTGCTCATCAATAGCACCATACAAAGAGAAATCCTTTTTAACATGACAGGATATACAGAATAAATTAATTGGGGGATGAGCACTAGGATGTTTAATTTAAAGGATACAAACTGTATACTGTGTGTAAGCTTCTATAAGTATTGTCAATGGAAAAATGAAATATACCCTTTTGAATTCTTTGGTATTATGCATCAGAGCATAAAAATATCTGGGCTTTAAAACTTTTTAGAATTAGGCAAATGAAACCTCAAATAAACAATGTATTACAAGCCACACAATGTCATTATTTATTGAACAAAAACTGGGCAAAAAATGTGGTAAAAATGTTTGAAAAATTAACTACACTTCACGAATCAATACCATGAAGATCCACCTTTTAGCAGCAATAACGTGAAGCGATCATTTTCTGAATGAATTTATCAGTCTCACGTGATTCTGGAGGATTTTTAGCCTACTATTCTGCACAATGTTGTGTTGACTAAATTCATTGAGGTGGCATTTGTTTATACACAGCTCTTTCATGTCCCACACCATTTCATTTGGGTTGAAGTCTGGACTTCCACTGAGCCATTGTAATACGTTATTTTTTTTAAAGCCAGTCTGATCTAAGTGTTCTTTGGATCATTTTCCTGTTGGATGACTCAGTTTTGAACAAGCTTTGCTTTTGAAAAGATAGCTTCAGACTTGTTGCTATAATACAGCATTGTGTTATACATAGGAGTTAAAAAATTTTTATCAATGACTGCAAGGTATCCAGTTCATGTGACTGTAAAACAAGCCCAAATCATCAATACTCCATCACACTACTTGACAGTTGATGAGAGGTTTTTGTGCTAATATGCTGTGTTTGATTTTTGCCAAACGTGGCACAAGACATTATGGTGAATGATCTCAACTTAGGTCTTTGTTACACTGAAAGGTGCCCGGGGCTATCACACAGATGTGCCTTGCATGACTTACATCCTCAGCCGGGTGGTACAGCAATTTCTCCGCCACTATCATTGTCTGGATGCACTGCTACAGAAAGCATGGTCACTGTGGGCTCATTTTTGACGATTGAACCCCACAGATAATCAATTACCATTGATATAGAGGTCTTTCAGCCTACAGATTAACCGTTTGATTTGCGATGTTCCAACAGGATGGAATTCCACTCTTCACATGTTGCAGCGACTTTGGCAGCAGCAATGAGCCCCGTTGCTGTATTTCCTTTTGCATAGCCTGGACTAATGCAGTACGGACGTGAAGCAAATCATGCTTATGGAGTGGCCACAGATGAAGGACCTTGCTCCCTTCTCCACAGTTTCCAAATGGCTTCTAAGATGGTTAGTGTGGAGACACAGCATTGCATCTTAATTCACCAGACTAGTGATATGCCAATTATGCATTGGGTAGTCCAGATGGTTTGTTGATGTTTAAAACAGAGGAGGAAAATCTATGCAAATAGATTACATAATCAAACAATGTGACTTGTTCGTCACCATTCTTCCCCTTATCTGTGATGCTGGACTGATGGACACTTGTTAAATATAAAAAGAGGTGATATGCCTCTGTAAAGTCTGACAGGCAAAGACAGATAGAGATTCTGCCAAGGCATCCAGGGGATCCTACAGGAATGCTGCCAATTCATCATGGCTCCATCATGATGAACGTGGATCTTTCATTCTACAGGACACAACTTATGTGATCTCTTCCTCGGTTTGAAGAATACAGAACTGCTCCATTGACCGTCGATGAACCATGGATTTGTTTGGAGAAAGATAGGATTTGGACCCACCGGTTGCCTGGCTCTATGGAGATGTTCGTAGAAGCAAGGTTGTGACCCTCAGGTCAACTGGCCTTGTACCTGAATGGACTGTCATCTCCCTATGCTTGTCGTTAACCTACTCTCTGTGTGTGTGCCACAGGTGGGATAGCCAACCTTTTGAGCTCTGAAGTAACAGCTGCCATTATCCCAGTGAGTCAGTGGAAGGATGAGACTGTGTAATGTTCCCCGTCTTGGGGTATTTTTCTGGGACTGTTCTACTTGTTATCTGCCTGTTTTGTGGTTCAATAAAACATTGCCACGCTGCTTTACCTTCACCCTGTGTTGTCTAAATAGCATTATGCCCATGTTAAAAGGAGAGCGGGCATTCGGTTGGACGATCCCTGGTCCATGAAGTTCCAGCTAGAAAACTTGGGTGCCCACTGACCACCTGTGTCTCCGTTTTATGGTGTTAGCAGTGGGATCCTGCTCAACCCAGCGGAACTGGGGGAGCTGCAGGGGATTGGTGTTCTCACATATTGTCTAGGGTTCCACAACTAGAGAGGCATACAGACAGACCCAGCAAACCATTGATGAGGCATGCACAGCAGGTTTCAGATGCTACTATGTCCAATCTTTTCAACTCGGCCTTGGGAAGACCAGAGTGGATGTATAACCTTAACAAGAAACAGAAAGTACAGGAGCTGTGCCAGCTTCAACAGATTGAATGGGATTTAATTCAAAAACTATGGAATGCGGAGGACACCATGTTTGGACCCAATATATACCAGTTGTTTCTCCTCAATTACGTGTGGAGTTTATTTTCATAAAGAGGACATGGAATATGCTCTGAGGAAACTGGATGCTAGAAAGTCTTGTGTCATAATGGTGAGACCTCTTACATACATGACTATGCTTAAAGACATGTTGTGGACTGTTCCCATTAGTGGAGAAGGATGATCAGAATCCTATCACATTTAGCAAGTTAGGATAGGGGAGCAATGTGGAGACACAGCATTGTTTTTTAATTAACCAGATGTATATTTTTAGCAAACCAAAAAGAATAGGCTGTTATCTGCATGTTGGCTTTTTAATTTAAACATTTCTTTCTGTCTGGTCAAGAAAGCAGACTTTTGTTTGTGTAAGCCTGTAATACTGACTTGTAAGCAGATATGTGATATAACATAGCTTGCTCTTATCCTTGATGACTAGTGATATGCTAGCATTGGGCTGCCCAGAAGGTTTGTTGACTTTTAAAACAGTGGAGGGAAATCTATGCAAATAGATTACATAATTAAGCAAGGCAACTTGGTTGTCACCATTCTTCGCCTTATCTGTGATGCTGGACTGAAGGACACTTGTTAACTATAAAAAGGTGATATGTAGCTGTATAGTCTGACAGAGACAGAGAGAGAGAAAGAGAGAGAAAGAGAGCCAGAGATTCTGCCAAGACATCCAGGGGATCCTACAGGACTGCTGCCAATATATCATGGCCCCATCACGAGGGATATATCATTCTACAGGAAACAACCTAGGATATCTCTGCACCGGTTGGAAGAATACAGGCCTGCTCCATTGACCATCGCTGAACCATGGATACATTTGGAGAAAGCCATGATTGGGACACCAGTCTCCTGGCTCCATTGAGATGTTTGGAGAAGCCTGGTTGTGACCCTTGGGTCAACTGGCCTTGTACCTCAGTGGACTGTCATCCACCTAAGTTTGTTGTAACATACTTTCTGTTTGCATGCCACAGGTGGGATAGCCGACTCTTGAAGATGAAGCCAGCTTGTGACCCTCCAGTCAACTGGCCTTGTACCTGAATGGACTGTCATCTCCCTATGCTTGTTGTTACCTCCACTCTGTGTGTGTGCCTCAGGTAGGGTAGCCGACCCTGGGAGCTCTGAAGTAACAGCTGCCATTATCCCAGTGAGTCAGTGGAAATCACCCTGTAATGTGCTGACTCTGTAATGTGCACCATTTTGGAGTATTTTGCTGCGACTGTTCTATGTGTTATCTGCCTGTTTTGTGGTTCAATAAAGCATTGCCGTGCTGTTTTAGCCTCACCCTGTGTTATCTGAATAGTGTTATGCTTACATTAAAAGGAAAGTGGGCATTCAGTGGGATGATCCTGGTCCATGTGGTTCTGGCTAGTGGACCTGTATGCCAGATACCGCCGGTGTCTCCACAGTTAGCGCTGATGATGCCATCATCAACATCACTATACCGCTCAACTACATGCGGGAAGATATTTTGAATTGTTTGCAGGAGGATGTGGTTGTCCCAGAGGAAGAGGAGGAAGCAGAGGAGGATAACAATATCTCTAAACTCCAGACTTTTGTTGCAAAGGCGGGTGTCATGGGCGAGTGGATTACAGCGACTGAATGGGGCTCATTATACCAGACAAACTGTTAGTGAAGGTGCAGTAACCGAGGAACAAATGGAGGAGGATGAGTAGGAAGAGGTGATGGATGCAAGACAGTCATGAGATGAAGAGGACAATGATCCCCTCTTTGTTGTCCGTAGATGGCGGGAGGGGATGGAGGAAGCAACCTTGAGTGTTACTTGCCACCAACACACCATGGACTTTGACCTCATGGAAGAAGCCGAAACATAAGTGCCTTTTTGCTGCACTATCTGCAACATGATTTTTGACCGTATTGTTATGATTAGAAATAGTGCTGTGTACTGGGTTGCTACTCTGTTAGGTCAACAATACAAGAGTACACTTTGCCAGATGCGTCAGCCCCTCGAAAGGGACGCTCTCATGCTGTGGTATCGAAACATGCTTGTAGACTTCAGATGAGCAAACTTGTATGGAAGACTTTCACCAATCTCAAATTTGGCATCAAAGTAACACAATTGGTTTTGTGTTCACTTTCACAAGCATTTTTACTCAAAGTTGGCAAAATTCGGTCACAGTTCAGTAAATCATTGCGTTTCCACTAATGCTTTTCTTATGACTTTGGATAGGATAGTGGTGCTGTATGATGAGCGGGGAAGAATGAAGTGACATCTTTGATGAGGGGAGAGGGTGTGGTGTGGTAAAAGAAGTGGTGCGCTCTTTTTTCCTCTTAACTTTATGTGTGTTGATTATGGCAGCCAATCATGGTGCAGAAACCATCCACAATGTCATGACACAAGGTCTTCTGTGATATGCTGCTGAAGTCACATGTCCTTGGCCATATAAAAAGCAGACATCTTGTTTTGCTGGTGCCATTTTCTCAGCATCACAGTGCAGAGAAGTTGCTCCTGATAGTGCTGCAAGTAAACTTGTCAGCTAGATAGGATCATGTCCTGTGTGAAATCGATCTTTCAGCATTGAACTAGATTGTGTGAAAACAGTGTGGCAGTTTTAGGGGGCCCCATTTGCTACTACAAATCATTTGTGATAAAACTGTGTTACGGGCAAATCAGAACACCAAATTTCCACTTAAAAATTGTTAGGCTTAATATTGAGATGCAACCTGGAGGGCCAATTAGCTAATCCAAATCTTTTGTGAAAAAACTGCTTCAGTGTGAAAACAGAAGGCTAGATTTCCACTATAACAGTGTTGTTCAGGCACACTAAGAAAATAAATAGTGATTATTCATTTAGTAACAGGTGACTCATAGCTGCGGGCTTAAGGTTGTGAAACAGCAGTGTACAAGAGGGGAAGGCTACTTACAACATGAGTGGAAAAATTGAGGTTGTGGTGCAAGGGGTTAGGTGTTAATGTTAATGAAAGCTCACCTGAACAATCACTGTCACATTCTATCCAAAGACCACTGACAACATCTGTTACTGGACTGGTTATTTGACTCCCTTTCTTTGACAGGTGCATAGCAGTATGCCTTGCAGATGAGGCTCAGATTGAGCATGTGCTACATTGGATGGCAAGTGCTGCATCAAGTGGCCTCTCCTCCTCTTCCTCCACCTCAATATCACACAGTACATTTCTCAGAAGAGGCACCCCAATCACTCTTGTTTTCCTCATCGTTAAAAATTTCCAAACACCCAACTATCTGTGGGTAACCACAGATGGGCCATTCTGCAGAGCTGTTCACACATTTTATTCCATGGGGTTTAGAGGACTGCTCCGAAGAATCACAGAATCCAGAGGAGGAAAGTACCTAAACCGATGCCCAATTTTTTTTCATATTCTATGCAGGACAGGATGAAGTAGGGTCCGAGCAGAATCCAGACCCTCGTCACCAGAAATTAACCTCCAAGGGTAGAGGTGAACCTGATGAAACTCAGATAAAGAGGCGCATTTGGACTGTACTGTGGTGTCAGGGCAGATAGAGGAGGAGGGTGACTCTCAGGGCGAGAAATGTGATAACACAGAGGATGATGATGAGGTTATAGATCCCACTTGGTATGAACCAAGTGGTACACAACTGAGGAGGAAGAAGATGAGAAGGTTACATTGCGTCATCCCAAACGGACACAAAGTGATGCAACCATGACAAGCACTGCATCCTCAGTCCCAAAAGTTGCTGAGCCTGTGTCTTTTTTGAAACTGCAAAGGATGACCCATCACGTTATCTGTCAAACTTGTGAAAAAACTGAGGAGCAAAAATTGCAATAATTTGACAACTACAGGCATGAACCAGCACATGTGCGATCAAGATGCCTTAGTGTGGGAATCTCTCTGTGCAAAAAAGTAAACTAGCTGGCCTCGCCAACCACCAGGCATCACATCAACCCCATCTGCTGCATCTTCCTTCTCCATCACCATGCCAAGTCTTCTCGCACAAGTCTTCCACCACAGAAACTCCACTTGTTTACCCCCTACAGTGGGGGTGGGTGAGAGCTTGTCAGCTGTCATGGAAGTAGACATGACTATTGCTTTTGTGTCACCTAGCAAAACACATCTTTGTCATTCCACCATAACATTTCGACCTGCACCTCGCTTACAGTCCCACAATGTATCCTGTTCTCCTTACTCCACAGTCTCTCAGCACAGCAGTCAGCCGTCGGCCCCGCAGTTGTGGTCATGTAGAAGAATGTTTCCCCTTCACATGCCAAAGCTAAGAGCTTGAATTCCACCATCTCCAATCTGTTGACCACAGAAATGCTGCCTTTCTGACTGGTGGATACAGATGGTTTCAGAAAGTTTATGACCTTTGCAGTCCCCAGTGTCAGTTGCTCAGTAGCTATTGCTTCTCAAAGAAAGCTGTGCTGGGCTACACTAGCATGTCACCAACAACATCACCCATTCCCTGAAAAAATCTATGTCTGCCAGGGTGCATTTCACCATGGACACCTGGACGAGCAAATATGGGCAGGGGGCGATACATCTCGCTGACTGGGCACTGGGTGACTCTGTATGGGAGCAGGTGGTTAAGGGGCTGCTCCACAAATCTTTAAACCTCCAAGACTTGTGGGACAAATCTCTATCTATCACTTCCTCCTCTGCTTCTGGCTCCTCCATCTTCTCTAGGCCTCCACCTGTGCCATCAAGCTTCCTCTTAATCTGACACACATTCCAACATTGCAGATGGAAACTCCCCCACCTCCTTCCTGTCAGGCCGTAACTCACTGTAATCAGGCAGTGCTCAAGAGTTGTGGACAGCTATTCAGGCTGAGATAGAGCAATGACTCTTACCACTGAATCTGTGAGCCAGAGAATGGCATGTGTGATAACAGTGTAAACCTTGTGGTGGTCCTATGCCGGGGCAACATCACACACGTGCCTTGCATGGCTCACATCCTCAACCTGGTGGTACACCAATTTCTTCACCACTATCCCAGTCTGGATGTACTGCTGCAGAACACAGTCACTGTGTGCTCACTTCCGGTGAACGCACCCCTCAGGTCATCGACTTGCATCCCTACAGAGGTGTTTTGACCTACTGGTTGACTGTTTGATTTGAAATGCTCCAACATGGTAGAGTTCCACTCGTCACATTATGCAGCGACTATCGCAGCTACAACGAGCTCTGGTGCGGAATGTTCTTTTGCATAGCCTGGGCCATGCAGTCCAGATATGATAGAAATCATGCTTGCAGAATAGGCACAGATGAAGGACTTCTTCACTCTTCTGCACAGTTTTGAAATGGCTACTAATATGGTTAGCACTGACGATGCCATCATCAGCATCACTAAGTGCTTGAGCACACTTTGAATAGTCTGCTTGAGGAAATGGTAGTCCCAGAGGAAGAGGTGAAAGAAGAAGAGGATATGGAAGTTATAACAATATCTCAAATTTCCAGACTGTTGTTGCACAGGTGCCATGGAAGGGTGGCTTACAGCGATTGTGGGGGGCTCAAAGTACCAGCAAACTGTTATTGAAAGTGCAGGAGCTGAGGAACTAATGGAGGAGGATGAGGTGATGGACATGCAACAGTTAGGAGATGAAGTGGATAATGATCTCCTCTCTGTTGTTTGTGGCTGGCGGGAGGGGATGGAGGCAGCAACCTTGAGAGTGTTACCCTGTCACAAACACATCATGGACTTGGACCTCATGAAAGCGCCCGACACATGAGCGCCTATTTATCTGCAACATGATTGTTGGACCGTATTGTTATGATTAAAATTCTTAGAATTAGAAATAGTGCTGACTACTTGGTTGCCACTCTGTTAGATCCACGGTACAAGAGAAAGTTTAGCCAGATGCTCTCCCCTGAAAAAAAAAAGTGAGGATTCTGGAGTATAGAAACATGCTTGAAGCCAATCTTTACAGTGGTTTTTCCATAGACAGCAGTGAGGCACACAGTCTGCATCCCAGTTCTAGATGTCCAACCCTGGTAACGTCAAGGCATCATAGCAAAAACATTAGCAGCTTCAGTGTAATAGGTATAACCAATTTCTGTAAGTTATTTTACACATTTTTTAGACCAGCCCATGCACCAGCAGAACAAAGTACAAGTCTGACGCCCTGTGAGCGACTGGAGAGGATGGTGCAGAAGTATCTGGAGCTCAATATCACTGCCATAAGGGGTGAGGCGTTGGACCATTTTACATTTTGCTCTTCAAAAATTGAAGCATGGCCTGAGCTTGCCTGTCATACCATGAAGGTTTTGCCTTGCCTATCAGCCAGGGTTCTCTCAGAACATGCATTCAGCACTGCTGGTGGTGTCCTGACCGATAAGCGCATCCAGCTGTCCCTTGAAATTGTAGACCGCCTAACTTTTATCAACATGAAAAAGTCATGGATCTCCAGTGACTAGGGTTGAGCGAAACGGGTCGAACATTTTCAAAAGTCGCCGACTTTTGGCGAAGTCGAGTTTCATGAAACCCGATCCGACCCCTGTGCGTGGTCGGCCATGCGGTACGCGACTTTCGCGCCAAAGTCGCGTTTCAATGACGCGAAAAGCGCCATTTCTCAGCCAATGAAGGAAAACGCAGAGTGTGGGCAGCGTGATGACATAGGTCCTGGTCCCCACCATCTTAGAGAAGGGCATTGCAGTGATTGGCTTGCTGTCTGCGGCGTCACAGGGGCTATAAAGGGGAGTTCCCGCCGACCGCCATGTTACTGCTGCTGATCTGAGCTTAGGGAGAGGTTGCTGCCGCTTCGTCAGAAGCAGGGATAGCGTTAGGCAGGGTCCATTAACCACAAAACCGCTTGTGCTGTAGCGATTTCCACTGCCCAACACCACCTTCGGTGTGCAGGGACAGTGGAAGCTCCTTTTTTTTTTTTTTTCCTCAGCGCTGTAGCTCATTGGGCTGCCCTAGAAGGCTCCCTGATAGCTGCATTGCTGTGTGTACGCCGCTGTGCAAACCAACTGCTTTTTTCAAAGCACAAATCCTCTTGTTCCTTCCTTTCTGCACAGCTATCTTGTTTGTTTGTCCACACTTTTTATTTAATTTGTGCATCAGTCCACTCCTTATTGCTGCCTGCCATACCTGGCTGAGATTACTGCAGGGAGATAGTAATTGAAGGACAGTTCCTTTTTTTTTTTTTTTTTTGTGGGAGATTAAGATTGACATTTCTGCTAGAGTGCCATCTCTGTCTGTGTCATCTCTCACTCAGTGGGCCATAGAAAGCCTATTTATTTTTTTGCTTGATTTGGGTTCCAAAATCTACCAGAAAAAATCACAACATCAATCAGTGGGAGAAAAATATTGGCCTCAGGGCTTGTGTGCCACTCCTTACTCCTGTGTGTGTCATCTCTCACTCAGTGGGCCATAGAAAGCCTATTAATTTTTTTGCTTGATTTGGGTTCTAAATTCTACCTGAAAAAATCAATAAATCAATCAGTGGGAGATTAATATTGGCCTTTGGGCTTGTGTGCCAGTCCTAAGCGTGCCATCTCTCTCTCTCTCAGATAGTGGGCCATAGAAAGCCTATTTTTTTATTATTTTATTGGGTTTATAAATTTTCCCTGGAAAAAAAAAAAAAGTGGGAGATTAATATTGGCCTCTGGGCTTGTGTGCCAGTCCTGAGCGTGCCATCTCTCTCACAAATAGTGGGCCATAGAAAGCCTATTTTTTTTTTGGTTGATTTGGGTTCATAATTCTACCTGAAAAAATCAATCAATCAATCAGTGGGAGATTAATATTGGCCTTTGGGCTTGTGTGCCAGTCCTAAGCGTGCCATCTCTCTCTCTCAGATAGTGGGCCATAGAAAGCCTATTTATTATTATTTTTTTTATTGGGTTTATAAATTTTCCCTGGAAAAAAAAAAAAAGTGGGAGATTAATATTGGCCTCTGGGCTTGTGTGCCAGTCCTGAGCGTGCCATCTCTCTCACAAATAGTGGGCCATAGAAAGCCTATTTATTTTTTGGGTTGATTTGGGTTCCTAATTCTACCTGAAAAAATCAATCAATCAATCAATCAGTGGGAGAAAAATATTGGCCTCAGGGCTTGTGTGCCACTCCTTACTCCTGTGTGTGCCATCTCTCACTCAGTGGGCCATAGAAAGCCTATTAATTTTTTTGCTTGATTTGGGTTCTAAATTCTACCTGAAAAAATCATTAAATCAATCAGTGGGAGATTAATATTGGGCTTTGGGCTTGTGTGCCAGTCCTAAGCGTGCCATCTCTCTCTCTCAGATAGTGGGCCATAGAAAGCCTATTTATTATTATTTTTTTTATTGGGTTTATAAATTTTCCCTGGAAAAAAAAAAAATGGGAGATTAATATTGGCCTCTGGGCTTGTGTGCCAGTCCTGAGCGTGCCATCTCTCTCACAAATAGTGGGCCATAGAAAGCCTATTAATTTTTTTGCTTGATTTGGGTTCCAAAATCTACCTGAAAAAAATCACTAAATCAATCAGTGGGAGATTAATATTGGCCTCTGGGCTTGTGTGCCACTCCTGACTCCTGTGTGCGTCATCTGTCACTCAGTGGGCCCTAGAAAGCCTATTTTTTGTTTTATTTGTTTTCTAAATTCTCCCTGAAACAATCATTTTATTTTCTTTGGTTTCTAAATTATTCCTGAAAAAAATCATTTTTTTTGTATTTTTTTTTCTCTCAAGTCTCCCTGAAAAAAAAAAAAAATCTGTGGGAGATTCATATTGCCCCTTCTGCTTGTGTGCCAGTGTTGACTCCTGGGTGTGCCATCTCTCTCTCTCTCCCCAATTGTGGGCCATAGAAAGCCTATTGATTTTTTTGCTTGATTTGGGTTCCAAAATCTACCAAAAAAAATCACTAAATCAATCAGTGGGAGATTAATATTGGCCTCTGGGCTTGTGTGCCACTCCTGAATCCTGTGTGCGTCATCTGTCACTCAGTGGGCCCTAGAAAGCCTATTTTTTGTTTTATTTGTTTTCTAAATTCTCCCTGAAACAATCATTTTATTTTCTTTGGTTTCTAAATTATTCCTGAAAAAAATCATTTTTTTTGTATTTTTTTTTCTCTCAAGTCTCCCTGAAAAAAAAAAAAAAAAAAATCTGTGGGAGATTCATATTGCCCCTTCTGCTTGTGTGCCAGTCTTGACTCCTGGGTGTGCCATCTCTCTCTCTCTCCCCAATTGTGGGCCATAGAAAGCCTATTAATTTTTTTGCTTGATTTGGGTTCCAAAATCTACCAAAAAAAATCACTAAATCAATCAGTGGGGGATTAATATTGGCCTCTGGGCTTGTGTGCCACTCCTGACTCCTGTGTGCGTCATCTGTCCCTCAGTGGGCCCTAGAAAGCCTATTTTTTGTTTTATTTGTTTTCTAAATTCTCCCTCAAACAATCATTTTATTTTCTTTGGTTTCTAAATTATTCCTGAAAAAAATCTTTTTTTTTGTATTTTTTTTTCTCTCAAGTCTCCCTGAAAAAAAAAAAAAAAAAAAAAATCTGTGGGAGATTCATATTGCCCCTTCTGCTTGTGTGCCAGTCTTGACTCCTGGGTGTGCCATCTCTCTCTCTCTCCCCAATTGTGGGCCATAGAAAGCCTATTAATTTTTTTGCTTGATTTGGGTTCCAAAATCTACCAAAAAAAATCACTAAATCAATCAGTGGGAGATTAATATTGGCCTCTGGGCTTGTGTGCCACTCCTGACTCCTGTGTGCGTCATCTGTCACTCAGTGGGCCCTAGAAAGCCTATTTTTTGTTTTATTTGTTTTCTAAATTCTCCCTGAAACAATCATTTTATTTTCTTTGGTTTCTAAATTATTCCTGAAAAAAAATCATTTTTTTTGTATTTTTTTTTCTCTCAAGTCTCCCTGAAAAAAAAAAAAAAAAAAAAAACTGTGGGAGATTCATATTGCCCCTTCTGCTTGTGTGCCAGTGTTGACTCCTGGGTGTGCCATCTCTCTCTCTCTCCCCAATTGTGGGCCATAGAAAGCCTATTAATTTTTTTGCTTGATTTGGGTTCCAAAATCTACCAAAAAAAATCACTAAATCAATCAGTGGGAGATTAATATTGGCCTCTGGGCTTGTGTGCCACTCCTGACTCCTGTGTGCGTCATCTGTCACTCAGTGGGCCCTAGAAAGCCTATTTTTTGTTTTATTTGTTTTCTAAATTCTCCCTGAAACAATCATTTTATTTTCTTTGGTTTCTAAATTATTCCTGAAAAAAATCATTTTTTTTGTATTTTTTTTTCTCTCAAGTCTCCCTGAAAAAAAAAAAAAAAAAAAAAAATCTGTGGGAGATTCATATTGCCCCTTCTGCTTGTGTGCCAGTCTTGACTCCTGGGTGTGCCATCTCTCTCTCTCTCCCCAATTGTGGGCCATAGAAAGCCTATTAATTTTTTTGCTTGATTTGGGTTCCAAAATCTACCAAAAAAAATCACTAAATCAATCAGTGGGAGATTAATATTGGCCTCTGGGCTTGTGTGCCACTCCTGACTCCTGTGTGCGTCCTCTCTCACTCAGTGGGCCCTACAAAGCCTTTTTTTTTTTTTCCTAAATTCTCCCTGAAACAATCATTTCATTTTATTTGTTTTATAAATTCTTCTGTAAAAAATAATTTTTTTTTAATTTTTTTTTTCTGAAGTCTCCCTTTTAAAAAAAACAAACACAAATCAGTGGGAGATAAATATTTACATTTGCGCTTCAGTGACAGTCCTGCGTGTGTGCCATCTCATTTGTTGCCAACAACAACAGAGTGTGTAACATTGTGGCTGATTTTCGTTGTGGTCTCACCCACCTGTAAAGGGGTAGCTAAATCATACTGAAGTTATAGCTCACCGTGTAAGTTGTGTGACAGCAACAAATACCGTTCGTTTGGTAACGTTTTTAAAACAATGAGGAAGTCTGGTGGAAGAGGTCGTGGCCGGGGGCGTTCATTGTCAGCTGGTAATGAGGGTAGTGGTAGTGGTGGAGCATCAGCTGGTCGTGGGAAAAAAAATATTGCACCTAAGTCTGGAGCTGTGGAGCCAGGTTCGTCGTCTGGCTACACAAGGCCTCGAACGCTCCCTTTTCTGGGAGTAGGAAAACCGCTTTTAAAGCCGGAGCAGCAAGAGCAAGTTTTGGCTTATCTTGCTGACTCAGCCTCTAGCTCTTTTGCCTCCTCTCGTGAAACTGGTAAATGTCAAAGCAGCGCGTCGTTAGTGGATGTTCACGGTCAGGGACAAGTCGCTTCCTTGTCCTCTTCAGCAAAAACAACAACAGAGAAGAATGCAGCAGGCGACACAACGGGTTACTCCATGGAGCTCATTACACATACCGTCCCTGGCTTAGAAAGTGAAGCAGTTAACCGTCCATGCCCATTACAAGTTGAATCTGACATGGAGTGCACTGATGCACAGCCACAGCCAGACTACTATCCTGGTCCTTTGACTCAGACCACAACATTGCCATCGCAGGGTCCTGATCAAGAATCAGACCCTGATGAGACTATGTTGCCCCATCACGAACGCTATACCACCGACCGACACGGTGACACAGACGAAGTTGCACACGAGCTACAAGAAGAGGTAATAGATGACCCAGTTCTTGACCCCGATTGGCAGCCATTGGGGGAACAGGGTGCAGGCGGCAGCAGTTCTGAAGCGGAGGAGGAGGGGCCGCAGCAGGCATCAACATCGCAACAGGTTCCATCTGCCGGGCCCGTATCTTGCCCAAAACGCGTGGCAAAGCTAAAACCTGTTGGAGGACAGCGTGGCCATCCGGTTAAAGCTCAGTCTGCAATGCCTGAAAAGGTATCCGATGCTAGAAAGAGTGCAGTCTGGCATTTTTTTAAACAACATCCAATTGATCAGCGCAAAGTCATCTGTCAAAAATGTTCAACTACCTTAAGCAGAGGACAGAATCTGAAAAGTCTCAATACAAGTTGCATGCATAGACATTTAACCACCATGCATTTGCAAGCCTGGACTAACTACCAAACGTCCCTTAAGGTTGTAGCACCCTCGGCCAATGAAGCTATTCAGCAACGCAACATCCCTTCCGGCAGTGTAGGGCCACCATTTTCCGCACCACCTGCAGTATCTGTGCAGGTTTCTTTGCCAGGCCAAAGCCGTCAGGGTCAGGGAATCACCAGTTTCGTAGTAGGAAACACTGCATCTAGGGCACCGGTGGCAACAATACCATCTCCCACCGTCTCTCAGTCTGCCATGTCCACCGGCACCCCTGCTAGTTCCACGATCTCCAGCTCTCCAGTCCAGCTCACCCTACATGAGACTATGGTTAGAAAAAGGAAGTACTTAGCCTCGCATCCGCGTACACAGGGTTTGAACGCACACATAGCTAGACTAATCTCGTTAGAGATGATGCCCTACCGGTTAGTTGAAAGCGAAGCTTTCAAAGCCCTGATGGACTACGCTGTACCACGCTACGAGCTACCCAGTCGACACTTTTTTTCCAGAAAAGCCATCCCAGCCCTCCACCAGCATGTTAAAGAGCGCATCGTCCATGCACTCAGGCAATCTGTGAGCACAAAGGTGCACCTGACAACAGATGCATGGACCAGTAGGCATGGCCAGGGACGTTACGTGTCCATCACGGCACACTGGGTAAATGTGGTGGATGCAGGGTCCACAGGGGACAGCAAGTTTGGGACAGTTCTGCCTAGCCCACGGTCTAGGAAACAATTGGCTGTAGCCGTTCGCACCCCCTCCTCCTCCTCTTCGTCCTCCTGCAGAAGCGAGAGCTCGTCCACAAACCGCAGTCGCACAACCACTCCATCCGCAGCTGCCACTGTTGCACACCAGGTCTCCCTTTATGGGGCAGCTACTGGCAAACGTCAGCAGGCTGTATTGGCTATGAAGTGTTTGGGCGACAACAGACACACCGCGGAAGTTCTGTCCGAGTTCTTGCAGAAAGAAACGCAGTCGTGGCTGGGCACTGTAGATCTTGAGGCAGGCAAGGTAGTGAGTGATAACGGAAGGAATTTCATGGCTGCCATCTCCCTTTCCCAACTGAAACACATTCCTTGCCTGGCTCACACCTTAAACCTGGTGGTGCAGTGCTTCCTGAAAAGTTATCCGGGGTTATCCGACCTGCTCCTCAAAGTGCGTGGACTTTGCTCACATATCCGCCGTTCGCCCGTACACTCCAGCCGTATGCAGACCTATCAGCGTTCTTTGAACCTTCCCCAGCATCGCCTAATCATAGACGTTGCAACAAGGTGGAACTCAACACTGCACATGCTTCAGAGACTGTGTGAACAGAGGCGGGCTGTTATGTTTTTGTGGGAGGATACACATACACGGGCAGGCAGTAGGATGGCAGACATGGAGTTGTCAGGTGTGCAGTGGTCGAAGATTCAAGACATGTGTCAAGTCCTTCAGTGTTTTGAGGAATGCACACGGCTGGTTAGTGCAGACAACGCCATAATAAGCATGAGCATCCCCCTAATGCGTCTGCTGATGCAAAGTTTGACGCACATAAAGGATCAGGCGTCTGCAGCTGAGGAAGAGGAAAGCCTTGATGACAGTCAGCCATTGTCTGGCCAGGGCAGTGTACAGGACGAGGTAGCGGGCGAAGAGGAGGAGGAGGACGAGGAGGATGATGGGGATGATTATATTTTTAATGAGGAAGCTTTTCCGGGGCCACTGGAAATTGGTGGCGCGGCAAGGCCGGGTTCTGGTTTTTTGAGGGACACAAGTGACGTGGATTTGCCTGAAACTGCCCCTCAACCAAGCACAACCGCAGATTTGAGAACTGGAACTTTGGCCCACATGGCGGATTATGCCTTACGTATCCTCAAAAGGGACACACGCATAACTAAAATGATGAATGATGACGATTACTGGTTGGCCTGCCTCCTTGATCCTCGCTATAAAGGCAAATTGCAAAATATAATGCCACATGAGAACTTGGAACTAATATTAGCAACCAAACAATCAACTCTTGTTGACCGTTTGCTTCTGGCATTCCCTGCACACAGCGCCCGTGATCGTTCTCACACGAGCTGCAGGGGCCAGCAGACCAGAGGAGTTAGAGGGGCAGAAATCAGAAGTGGCGTTGGCCAGAGGGGTTTTCTGACCAGGTTGTGGAGTGATTTTGCTATGACCGCAGACAGGACAGGTACTGCAGCATCAATTCAAAGTGACAGGAGACAACATTTGTCCAGTATGGTTACAAACTATTTTTCATCCCTTATCGATGTTCTCCCTCAACCGTCATTCCCATTTGATTACTGGGCATCAAAATTAGACACCTGGCCAGAATTGGCAGAATATGCATTGCAGGAGCTTGCTTGCCCGGCAGCTAGTGTCCTATCAGAAAGAGTATTCAGTGCTGCAGGTTCAATACTAACAGAAAAAAGGACTCGTCTGGCTACCCAAAATGTAGGTGATCTAACCTTCATTAAAATGAACCACAACTGGATTTCGAAATCTTTTGCCCCACCTTGCCCGGCTGACACCTAGCTTTCCTATGAAAAGGTCTTGCCTGTGGACTATTCTGAATGCCTTTTCCAATCTCGTAATTTTCAGCACCTGATTGTCCAGCATACGACATGTTTACACCTCACTAAATGGCCAAACTCCCCACACGGGGCCGTGGTATCGACACTTGGCGACAGCACCCGTGAGAGTGCAGTTTGTCTGAAGAGGTGGGTGAGCCCGCTTTTGGTCGACGGCACTGCCACTGGGTCCCTCCTAGTACAATAAAGTGTCTCTGGTGGTGGTGGTGCGCACCCAACGTCAGACACACCGTTGTAATATGAGGGGCCCTGGGCCTGTACCGCCGGCCACAAGACAGTTTCCCCCCACCCCAGCTCAAACAGTGCTCTACCACTTGCAAAATTATCTCACAGCTCCACCAATGTTTAGTCTATGCGCTGACATCCTTCAATGCCTGCCACTGACAATACCATTGTATTGACATTTTTGTTATGTTAGGCCTTCGATGCCTGTCTGTGGTCACTCCTTCCACTAGGCCTCCACTGACCACACCACTGCTGTCCGTGTACCCCTGGAACCAATTTAAAATTGCCTACAGCCATGTGTTATTATTTTAGGCCTTCGATGCCTGTCTGCGGTCACTCCTTCCACTAGGCCTCCACTGACCACACCACTGCTGTCCGTGTACCCCTGGAACCAATTTAAAATTGCCTACAGCCATGTGTTATTATTTTAGGCCTTCGATGCCTGTCTGCGGTCACTCCTTCCACTAGGCCTCCACTGACCACACCACTGCTGCCCGTGTACCCCTGGAACCAATTTAAAATTGCCTACAGCCAGCCCAATTTTTTTATTTTAGGCCTTCGATGCCTGTCTGCGGTCCATTCTTTCAACTACTACTACACTGACCAGGTCACTGCTGCCCGTGTACCCCTGGAACCAATTTAAAATTGCCTACAGCCATGTGTTATTATTTTAGGCCTTCGATGCCTGTCTGCGGTCACTCCTTCCACTAGGCCTCCACTGACCACACCACTGCTGCCCGTGTACCCCTGGAACCAATTTAAAATTGCCTACAGCCATGTGTTATTATTTTAGGCCTTCGATGCCTGTCTGCGGTCACTCCTTCCACTAGGCCTCCACTGACCACACCACTGCTGCCCGTGTACCCCTGGAACCAATTTAAAATTGCCTACAGCCATGTGTTATTATTTTAGGCCTTCGATGCCTGTCTGCGGTCACTCCTTCCACTAGGCCTCCACTGACCACACCACTGCTGCCCGTGTACCCCTGGAACCAATTTAAAATTGCCTACAGCCATGTGTTATTATTTTAGGCCTTCGATGCCTGTCTGCGGTCACTCCTTCCACTAGGCCTCCACTGACCACACCACTGCTGCCCGTGTACCCCTGGAACCAATTTAAAATTGCCTACAGCCATGTGTTATTATTTTAGGCCTTCGATGCCTGTCTGCGGTCACTCCTTCCACTAGGCCTCCACTGACCACACCACTGCTGCCCGTGTACCCCTGGAACCAATTTAAAATTGCCTACAGCCATGTGTTATTATTTTAGGCCTTCGATGCCTGTCTGCGGTCACTCCTTCCACTAGGCCTCCACTGACCACACCACTGCTGCCCGTGTACCCCTGGAACCAATTTAAAATTGCCTACAGCCATGTGTTATTATTTTAGGCCTTCGATGCCTGTCTGCGGTCACTCCTTCCACTAGGCCTCCACTGACCACACCACTGCTGCCCGTGTACCCCTGGAACCAATTTAAAATTGCCTACAGCCAGCCCAATTTTTTTATTTTAGGCCTTCGATGCCTGTCTGCGGTCCATTCTTTCAACTACTACTACACTGACCAGGGCACTGCTGCCCGTGTACCCCTGGAACCAACATCAGAAAATATAAAAATAAGTATTTTGCTTACAAAAAAGAAAATACTGGAGAGATATCAAATGCAGACATTTTAACATTAAAAACAAACACACAACTAAAATCTGGTACAGTACTAAAAATGGCCACCAGCTACAATTACTTTCTCCTGCAAGTAGTTAACTGAAAGGTTTTTTAAATTGAAAACACAGATATGGCATCCACCGAGTGTTGTCCTGTCGCGTCTTCTTTATATTATTGCCGAGAAGATGCAAAACAATGAAAATAATAAAATCATTAATTACCAAAATAATAGAGAAAGTCAACACCACATTGCAAATAAACATTCATTCCAAATAAAGAAGCAGGGCGCGTCCGAGGGTGAGTATATACCTAATAAGAATATAATCACCCTCGGACGCGCAATGCTTATTTCCAACAGCCTTCCTTCCTAAGAATCAGCCCTTCCGTGGTGTAGAGAGACGTTGTGTTACACTCCAAGGTGTTCCCCAGGTTGCCTTTCCTGAGCTTCGATCTTCCGGCTCTCGTTTAGTAGTTGTTGGAAACTACGCTGCATTAGGCCTTCAAATTGGGTATGGGGTGTAGAGAGATGGTGTGTTCCACTCCAAGGTGTTCCCCAGGTTGCCTTTCCTGAGCTTCGATCTTCCAGCTCTCGTTTAGTAGTTCTTGGAAACTACACTGCATTAGGCCTTCAAATTGGGTATGGGGTGTAGAGAGAGGGTGTGTTACACTCCAAGGTGTTCCCAGGTTGCCTTTCCTGAGCTTTGATCTTCATGCTCTCGTTTAGTAGTTGTCGGAAACTACGCTGCATTAGGCCTTCAAATTGGGTATGGGGTGTAGAGAGAGGGTTTGTTACACTCCAAGTTGTTCCCCAGGTTGCCTTTCCTGAGCTTCGATCTTCCGGCTCTCGTTTAGTAGTTGTTGGAAACTACGCTGCATTAGGCCTTCAAATTGGGTATGGGGTGTAGAGAGAGGGTGTGTTACACTCCAAGGTGTTCCCCAGGTTGCCTTTCCTGAGCTTCGATCTTCCGGCTCTCGTTTAGTAGTTCTTGGAAACTACACTGCATTAGGCCTTCAAATTGGGTATGGGGTGTAGAGAGAGGGTGTGTTACACTCCAAGGTGTTCCCCAGGTTGCCTTTCCTGAGCTTCGATCTTCATGCTCTCGTTTAGTAGTTGTCGGAAACTACGCTGCATTAGGCCTACAAATTGGGTATGGGGTGTAGAGAGAGGGTTTGTTACACTCCAAGGTGTTCCCCAGGTTGCCTTTCCTGAGCTTCGATCTTCCGGCTCTCCTTTAGTAGTTCTTGGAAACTACACTGCATTAGGCCTTCAAATTGGGTATGGGGTGTAGAGAGAGGGTGTGTTACACTCCAAGGTGTTCCCCAGGTTGCCTTTCCTGAGCTTCGATATTCCGGCTCTCGTTTAGTAGTTGTTGGAAACTACACTGCATTAGGCCTACAAATTTGGTATGGGGGAAACATTGGCGCATCTGCGGTCCCTCCTTCCTCTAGGCCTCCACTGACCTGTCTACTGCTGCCCGTGTTCCCCTGGAACCAATTTTAAATTGCCTACAGGCAGCCCAATTTATTATGTTAGGGCTTCGAAGCCTGTCTGCGGTCCCTCCTTCCACTAGGCCTCCACTGACCTGTCTACTGCTGCCCGTGTACCCCTTGAACCAACATCATAAAATAAAAAAAAAAGTATTTTGTTTATAAAAAAGAAAATACTGGTGAGATATCAAATGCAGACATTTTAACATTGAAAACAAACACACAACTAAAATCTGGTACAGTACTAAAAATGGCCACCAGCTACAATTACTTTCTCCTGCAAGTAGTTAACTGAAAGGTTTTTTAAATTGAAAACACACATATGGCATCCACCGAGTGTTGTCCTGTCGCGTCTTCTTTATATTATTGCCGAGAAGATGCAAAACAATGAAAATAATAAAATCATTAATTACCAAAATAATAGAGAAAGTCAACACCACATTGCAAATAAACATTCATTCCAAATAAAGAAGCAGGGCGCGTCCGAGGGTGAGTATATACCTAATAAGAATATAATCACCCTCGGACGCGCAATGCTTATTTCCAACAGCCTTCCTTCCTAAGAATCAGCCCTTCCGTGGTGTAGAGAGACGTTGTGTTACACTCCAAGGTGTTCCCCAGGTTGCCTTTCCTGAGCTTCGATCTTCCGGCTCTCGTTTAGTAGTTCTTGGAAACTACACTGCATTAGGCCTTCAAATTGGGTATGGGGTGTAGAGAGAGGGTGTGTTACACTCCAAGGTGTTCCCCAGGTTGCCTTTCCTGAGCTTCGATCTTCATGCTCTCGTTTAGTAGTTGTTGGAAACTACGCTGCATTAGGCCTTCAAATTGGGTATGGGGTGTAGAGAGAGGGTGTGTTACACTCCAAGGTGTTCCCCAGGTTGCCTTTCCTGAGCTTCGATCTTCCGGCTCTCGTTTAGTAGTTGTTGGAAACTACGCTGCATTAGGCCTTCAAATTGGGTATGGGGTGTAGAGAGAGGGTGTGTTACACTCCAAGGTGTTCCCCAGGTTGCCTTTCCTGAGCTTCGATCTTCCGGCTCTCGTTTAGTAGTTCTTGGAAACTACACTGCATTAGGCCTTCAAATTGGGTATGGGGTGTAGAGAGAGGGTGTGTTACACTCCAAGGTGTTCCCCAGGTTGCCTTTCCTGAGCTTCGATATTCCGGCTCTCGTTTAGTAGTTGTTGGAAACTGCACTGCATTAGGCCTACAAATTTGGTATGGGGGAAACATTGGCGCATCTGCGGTCACTCCTTCCTCTAGGCCTCCACTGACCTGTCTACTGCTGCCCGTGTTCCCCTGGAACCAATTTTAAATTGCCTACAGGCAGCCCAATTTATTATGTTAGGGCTTCGAAGCCTGTCTGCGGTCCCTCCTTCCACTAGGCCTCCACTGACCTGTCTACTGCTGCCCGTGTACCCCTTGAACCAACAACATAAACCAAAAAAAAATGTATTTTGCTTATAAAAAAGAAAATACTGGTGAGATATCAAATGCAGACATTTTAACATTGAAAACAAACACACAACTAAAATCTGGTACAGTACTAAAAATGGCCACCAGCTACAATTACTTTCTCCTGCAAGTAGTTAACTGAAAGGTTTTTTAAATTGAAAACACACATATGGCATCCACCGAGTGTTGTCCTGTCTCGTCTTCTTTATGTTATTGCCGAGAAGATGCAAAACAATGAAAATAATAAAATCATTAGTTACCAAAATAATAGAGAAAGTCAACACCACATTGCAAATAAACATTCATTCCAAATAAAGAAGCAGGGCGCGTCCGAGGGTGAGTATATACCTAATAAGAATATAATCACCCTCGGACGCGCAATGCTTATTTCCAACAGCCTTCCTTCCTAAGAATCAGCCCTTCCGTGGTGTAGAGAGACGTTGTGTTACACTCCAAGGTGTTCCCCAGGTTGCCTATCCTGAGCTTCGATCTTCCGGCTCTCGTTTAGTAGTTGTTGGAAACTACGCTGCATTAGGCCTTCAAATTGGGTATGGGGTGTAGAGAGATGGTGTGTTCCACTCCAAGGTGTTCCCCAGGTTGCCTTTCCTGAGCTTCGATCTTCCGGCTCTCGTTTAGTAGTTCTTGGAAACTACACTGCATTAGGCCTTCAAATTGGGTATGGGGTGTAGAGAGAGGGTGTGTTACACTCCAAGGTGTTCCCCAGGTTGCCTTTCCTGAGCTTCGATCTTCATGCTCTCGTTTAGTAGTTGTCGGAAACTACGCTGCATTAGGCCTACAAATTGGGTATGGGGTGTAGAGAGAGGGTTTGTTACACTCCAAGGTGTTCCCCAGGTTGCCTTTCCTGAGCTTCGATCTTCCGGCTCTCGTTTAGTAGTTGTTGGAAACTACGCTGCATTAGGCCTTCAAATTGGGTATGGGGTGTAGAGAGAGGGTGTGTTACACTCCAAGGTGTTCCCCAGGTTGCCTTTCCTGAGCTTCGATCTTCCGGCTCTCGTTTAGTAGTTCTTGGAAACTACACTGCATTAGGCCTTCAAATTGGGTATGGGGTGTAGAGAGAGGGTGTGTTACACTCCAAGGTGTTCCCCAGGTTGCCTTTCCTGAGCTTCGATATTCCGGCTCTCGTTTAGTAGTTGTTGGAAACTACACTGCATTAGGCCTACAAATTTGGTATGGGGGAAACATTGGCGCATCTGCGGTCCCTCCTTCCTCTAGGCCTCCACTGACCTGTCTACTGCTGCCCGTGTTCCCCTGGAACCAATTTTAAATTGCCTACAGGCAGCCCAATTTATTATGTTAGGGCTTCGAAGCCTGTCTGCGGTCCCTCCTTCCACTAGGCCTCCACTGACCTGTCTACTGCTGCCCGTGTACCCCTTGAACCAACATCATAAAATAAAAAAAAAAAGTATTTTGCTTATAAAAAAGAAAATACTGGTGAGATATCAAATGCAGACATTTTAACATTGAAAACAAACACACAACTAAAATCTGGTACAGTACTAAAAATGGCCACCAGCTACAATTACTTTCTCCTGCAAGTAGTTAACTGAAAGGTTTTTTAAATTGAAAACACACATATGGCATCCACCGAGTGTTGTCCTGTCGCGTCTTCTTTATATTATTGCCGAGAAGATGCAAAACAATGAAAATAATAAAATCATTAATTACCAAAATAATAGAGAAAGTCAACACCACATTGCAAATAAACATTCATTCCAAATAAAGAAGCAGGGCGCGTCCGAGGGTGAGTATATACCTAATAAGAATATAATCACCCTCGGACGCGCAATGCTTATTTCCAACAGCCTTCCTTCCTAAGAATCAGCCCTTCCGTGGTGTAGAGAGACGTTGTGTTACACTCCAAGGTGTTCCCCAGGTTGCCTTTCCTGAGCTTTGATCTTCCGGCTCTCGTTTAGTAGTTGTTGGAAACTACACTGCATTAGGCCTTCAAATTGGGTATGGGGTGTAGAGAGATGGTGTGTTCCACTCCAAGGTGTTCCCCAGGTTGCCTTTCCTGAGCTTCGATCTTCCGGCTCTCGTTTAGTAGTTCTTGGAAACTACACTGCATTAGGCCTTCAAATTGGGTATGGGGTGTAGAGAGAGGGTGTGTTACACTCCAAGGTGTTCCCCAGGTTGCCTTTCCTGAGCTTCGATCTTCATGCTCTCGTTTAGTAGTTGTCGGAAACTACGCTGCATTAGGCCTTCAAATTGGGTATGGGGTGTAGAGAGACGTTGTGTTACACTCCAAGGTGTTCCCCAGGTTGCCTTTCCTGAGCTTCGATCTTCCGGCTCTCGTTTAGTAGTTGTTGGAAACTACGCTGCATTAGGCCTTCAAATTGGGTATGGGGTGTAGAGAGAGGGTTTGTTACACTCCAAGGTGTTCCCCAGGTTGCCTTTCCTGAGCTTCGATCTTCCGGCTCTCGTTTAGTAGTTGTTGGAAACTTCGCTGCATTAGGCCTTCAAATTGGGTATGGGGTGTAGCGAGAGGGTGTGTTACACTCCAAGGTGTTCCCCAGGTTGCCTTTCCTGAGCTTCGATCTTCCGGCTCCCGTTTAGTAGTTCTTGGAAACTACACTGCATTAGGCCTTCAAATTGGGTATGGGGTGTAGAGAGAGGGTGTGTTACACTCCAAGGTGTTCCCCAGGTTGCCTTTCCTGAGCTTCGATCTTCCGGCTCTCGTTTAGTAGTTCTTGGAAACTACACTGCATTAGGCCTACAAATTGGGTATGGGGTGGAGAGAGATGGTGTGTTACACTCCAAGGTGTTCCCCAGGTTTCCTTGCCATTGCTTCGTTCTTCCGACTCTCGTTTAGTAGTTGTAGAAAAGTACACTGCATTAGGCCTACAAAATGGGTATGGGGTGGAGAGAGATGGTGTGTTACACTCCAAGGTGTTCCCCAGGTTGCCTTTCCTGAGCTTCTATCTTCAGGCTCTCATTAAATTGTGGTTAAATGGAACAACTGCATTTGGCGTACTAGTTGGTTTGGGGCCTACTATCGGTGTCTGCCACTCCTTGCTGTTCTCCTGGTTTCCTGTCCTGAAATTCCATTTTCAGGCTCTCGTTAAGTAGTTGTTAATGTTAGACTGCATTTGGCCTACTAGTTGGGTTGGGGCCTACTATCGGTGTCTGCCACTCCTTGCTGTTCTCCTCCACTGAACAAAGCTGTGCCGCCTGTTTACTACGGTTGCCAATTTTGAACTGCATTTCGACTACTTACTGATTTGGGCCTACTCTCTGTGTCAGCCTCTCATTCCAGTTGTCCTCCACTGCAATGCCCCCTGGTTATTCCTGTGTTACCAATTTTGAACTGCATTTAGCCCACTTTATTCTTTGGGCCTATATCTGTGTTTCCACTTCATCGTGCCCATTGCCCAGCCAGTGATAGATGAGTCTGCTGGTACATTGACCCATAACGCAACATTCCCCATGCATGCTACACAACAACATTGTGACCCTGCTGAAAGTCAGGTTGCTCTTCCCGCATACCATACCACCTTAAACGGGGACAAAGAGGAAGGTGCAGATGAAAGTGCAGGTTCCTTCATCAGGTGGGGGGAGGAATACTAGTTGGCGACGTCACTGGCACAGGGCCTCTCATAGTACGCAAAAGTGTTGCTGCCGGTGGGAGGCGCCCCCGCCGTGCAAACACACCGCTGTACTTTGAGGGGCCCTGTGCCAGTGCCAATGCCAACAAGTGGGCCCCCCCTGCTTGCTCAGGATCACAGCACTTGCAAAGTTGAAATACTTACCTCTCCCTGCTCCACTGCCGTGACGTGGTCCAGATTTCCTGGGCCCACTAATTACTTGAACCAGCCCTACCCCACACAACTTTAGCCAAATGACCCCCAATTTCAAATGCCTTCCAATTATTATAAGGTAAATTACGCTTGACAAGCTTCATTAAGAAGAATGGATGGTTTTGACATTAAAATGGGCACTCTAGGTGTTTTCCTGGCCCCCACTCACTGCCGACTATGCTGCCCCATTGACTTGCATTGGGTTTCGTGTTTCGGTCGATCCCGACTTTACGTCATAATCGGCCGATTTCACTCGACCCGACTTTTGAGATAGTCGGGTTTCGCGAAACCCGGCTCGACTCTAAAAAGTCAAGGTCGCTCAACTCTACCAGTGACTTTTTACCCCAGTTGCAGACTAGGCTATGGTATCTTTTTTAGTGTCATGTATTGATCTTGCGTTATTGTAGTCTGTGCCATCTTTGTGATGTCTTTTGTGCCTGCTGTTGCTACTGCTGCTGATGTTACAAACATTTTTTTTGAAATTTTTGACTCCAAGTAGGGTCTCCATTAAGTGGGTTGCTGTGGTGGAAGGTGTGTCAGAAGCCTATCATACGTTTTCTACTCTGTTGAATGCAGTGATGCCACTTTAGTAGCGTCTGACAATTATTATTGAAATGTAGAAACTCCAAGTTGAGTTTCCATCTGTTGGCTTGCCTGTAGTAGAAGGTGTGTCAAAGGCTTATTATAATATTTCTACTCTGTAGAAATTGATGTCACTTTAGTTGTGTCTGACAATTATTTTTTGAAATGTGGAGACTCCAATTTGTATATTCATCTTGTGGCTTGCCTGTTTAAGTAGGGCTCCCAGACAGGCAGGCCTGCACTTACTTTCAGTCAAATACCTGTTAACTTGCTGGGCCAGACCATGATAACTCATGCATGGGCCATGGCTGACTGATCAATTCACCCACAGTAGAACCTTTTCTAAAGGCACAGAAGCAGTTAACTACCTGTGTTACTTTCTTGACATTTGTCTACCAATAGTACTGTATGATACTGATGTTTGTGCCATCTGAATGTGGCTGGAACAAAAACAAATTGAAGGTGTTGCATGATGTATCTGGTCTCCCAGATACGAAAGCTTACACTGCTCCCTTAACCACCAGGACCTCATTGAAACTTCAATTCCAAGCTGTAAATGCTGAAACATACCCTGATATCTCATGCATGGCCCATGACTGACTGCTGTTGTGAGATTTGCAAATTTGTGGGTTAATTGATGCCACTTTTCATGGTGTCTGCCCCTAATTTTAGCTGTTTAGCAGCCTTTATGTCACCCCTCATGGTGTTGTGTACAAATTTGATTGGGCCTCCCATTGAATTTAATGGAGTTTGGGTACGTTTCTCGAACCGTTCGGCGAATATCTAAACATTTGTCCCATTCTCCAAACTCCAAAGATATACTGATTTGAAATTTAGATTGAAGCGCGGTGTAATTAATTGTGCTATATAAGTGAAGGAAAATACTAAGATTTAAAAAATGCAATTTCTGTGAGTCGTGTCAGAGAGCAACCCATGCTCCAGCAGAACAGAGTACAAGTCTAACACTTAATGAATGACTGGAGAAGGTAGTGCAGAAGTATCTCGAACACAAGAGCAATGCCATCATGGGGGGTTTGGACAATTTGCATTTTGGTTTTGAAAAATGGAATAGTAGCCTGAAATTGCCTGTCACGCCTTAGAGATTTTGTCATACCTGTCAGACAACATTCATTCAGAAATTGTGTCTTCAGCGCTGCATGTGGTTTCCTGACAGAAAAGCGCATCCCCCTGTCCTCTGAAAGTGTGGACCGCCTAACTTTCACCAAGATGAATAAGTCATAAATCTCTAATGACTTTTGCACCCAAATCGCAGACTGAGCAGACTAGGCGATGGTGTCGTTTTTAGTGTGCTGCATTGATCTCACATTATTGCAGTCTGTGACACCTTTGTCGTCGCTTCTGCTTCTATGTTTCCTATTGCTGTTGATGTTACAAATAATTTTATGAAATGAGGAGACTCCAAGTTGGATCACCATCTGGTGGGCTTCCTGTTGTGGAAGGGATGTCAGAGCCTTGACATACTATTTCTACTCTGGGAAAATTGATAATGTTTGTAAAGAATGTGGACTCCTGCTTAGGCCAAAATATTACCAGCACAACATATAATTCTGCCAAAACGTGCATTGTTTCAGGACAATATTAGCTGTTGTGAATTCTGTTGTCGAGCTCCCTCCTGTGGTCGTGAATGGTACTTTGGGGAGTTCTGTCCGTGGGCTCCCTCTGGTGGCTGTGAATGGAGCTGCTGCTTCTGAGGTTCCTTACACAGGTGACGGGGTTTATCCTTTGGTTTGCTGCTCTATTTAACTCCACTTAGATCGTTACTCCAGGCCAGCTGTCAATGTTTCTGCATTGCTTCAGTTCGCTCTTGGATCTTTCTGAGACCTGTCTCTTCCTGCAAGAAGCTAAGTCCCCGTTTGTTATTTTCTGTTCATGGTTTTCTAGTCTAGCTTGCTTTCATTATTTTGTCTTGCTAGCTGGAAGCTCTGGGATGAATGGTGGCGCCTCCGCACCGTGAGTCGGTGCGGGGGTCTTTTTGCACACTCTGCGTGGTCTTTTGTAGTTTTTGTGCTTACCGCAAAGATACCTTTCCTATCCTCTGTCTATTTAGTTAGTCTGGCCTCCCTGTGCTAAAACCTGTTTTCATTTCTGTGTTTGTGACTTTCATCTTAACTCACAGTTAATATGTGTGGGGGGCTGCCTTTTCCTTTGGGGAATTTCTCTGAGGCAAGGTAGGCTTACTTTCTATCTCTAGGGCTAGCTAGTTTTTAGGCTGTGACGAGGCGCCTAGGGAGCGTCAGGAGCGCTCCACGGATATTTCTAGTGTGTGTGATAGGATTAGGGATTGCGGTCAGCAGAGCTCCCACATCCCAGAGCTTGTCCTGTTTGAGGTTTAACTATCAGGTCTTTCCTGGTGCTCCTAACCACCAGGTCATTACAATTAGCACAAATAATTTATATTTTCAAATGTGGACTTCAGCCTAGGCCATTATGTTAACAGCGCCAAATATTTTTCTCCAAATGTGTGGCCTTGTTTCAGGTACATGCTATTTGTATTTTTAAATGTGGACTTATGCATGCCAAAAAATATTACCAGCACAAAATATTTTTCGGCAGCATTGTGGCTTGAAAAGCTGATGCAAAAAGCGCGTTGGGGTTCCCGAATCTCATTACCAGGTAAGGGTGGTTTCACATTTGTGGTTTTTTTTTTTGCGTTTTTGCAGTAAAAAACGCCAAAAAACGCATGCGTTTTTTCACGGCAAAAAACGTATTGATGTCTATGTAAATGCATGCGTTTTTAAGCACATGCGTTTGCATGCGTTTTTATAGAAAAACACAAGAATACACACTTATAAGCCACCCCCCAACCCTAAGCCTAACACTAAAACACAAACTCTAACACAAACCCTAACACAAACCTAACCCTAACCCTAACCCTAAACCTAGGGATCCTAACCCTAACCCTAACACAAACCCTAACACAAACCCTAACCCCAACCTTAGGGATCCTAACCCTAACACAAACCCTAACCCTAAAACACAAATTCTAACCCAAACTGTAACACAAACTCTAACACAAAATGTAACACAAACTAACACAAACTGTAACACAAACTGTAACACAAACTCTAACACAAACTGTAACACAAACTCTAACACAAACGCTAACCCTAACCCTAGGGATCCTAACCCTAACCCTAACACAAACCCTAACCCTAACCCTATAACACAAACTCTAACCCAAACTGTAACACAAACTCTAACACAAACTCTAACACAAACTGTAACACAAACTGTAACACAAACTCTAACACAAACTGTAACACAAACCCTAACCTTAACCATAACCCTAGGGATCCTAACCCTAACACTAACACAAACCCTAACCCTAACCCTAATACACAAACTCTAACCCAAACTGTAACACAAACTCTAACACAAACTCTAACACAAACTGTAACACAAACTGTAACACAAACTCTAACACAAACTCTAACACAAACTCTAACACAAACTGTAACACAAACTCTAACACAAACCCTAACACAAACCCTAACCCTAACCCTAGGGAGCCTAACCCTAACCCTAACACAAACCCTAACCCTAACCCTAAAACACAAACTCTAACCCAAACTGTAACACAAACTCTAACACAAACTCTAACACAAACTGTAACACAAACTCTAACACAAACTGTAACACAAACTCTAACACAAACTCTAGCACAAACTCTAACACAAACTCTAACACAAACTGTAACACAAACTGTAACACAAACTCTAACACAAACTCTAACACAAACTAACACAAACTGTAACATAAACTCTAACACAAACTCTAACACAAACTGTAACACAAACTCTAACACAAACCCTAACACAAACCCTAACCCTAACCCGAGGGAACCTAACCCTAACCCTAACACAAACCCTAACCCTAACCCTAAAACACAAACTCTGACCCAAACTGTAACACAAACTCTAACACAAACTCTAACACAAACTGTAACACAAACTCTAACACAAACTCTAACACAAACTGTAACACAAACTCTAACACAAACTATAACACAAACCCTAACCTTAACCCTAACCCTAGGGATCCTAACCCTAACCCTAACACAAACCCTAACCCTAACCCTAAAACACAAACTCTAACCCAAACTGTAACACAAACTCTAACACAAACTCTAACACAAACTGTAACACAAACTGTAACACAAACTCTAACACAAACCCTAACACAAACCCTAAACCTAACCCTAACCCCTGGGGATCCTAACCCTAACCCTAACACAAACCCTAACCCTAACCCTAAAACACAAACTCTAACCCAAACTGTAACACAAACTGTAGCACAAACCCTAACACAAACCCTAATCCTAATCCTAGGGATCCTAACCCTAACACAAACCCTAACCCTAAAACACAAGCTCTAACCCAAACTGTAACACAAACTCTAACACAAACTCTAACACAAAATTACACAAACTGTAACACAAACTCTAACACAAACTCTAACACAAACTCTAACACAAACTCTAACACAAACCCTAACACAATCCCTAAACCTAACCCTAACCCTAACCCTAGGGATCCTAACCCTAACCCTAACACAAACCCTAACCCTAACCCTAAAACACAAACTCTAACCCAAACTGTAACACAAACTCTAACACAAACTGTAACACAAACTGTAACACAAACTCTAACACAAACTCTAACACAAACTCTAACACAAACTGTAACACAAACTGTAACACAAACTCTAACACAAACCCTAAACTTAACCCTAACCCTAGGGATCCTAACCCTAACCCTAACACAAACCCTAACCCTAACCATAAAACACAAACTCTAACCCAAACTGTAACACAAACTCTAACACAAACTCTAACACAAACTGTAACACAAACTCTAACACAAACCCTAACACAAACCCTAAACCTAACCCTAACCTCTGGGGATCCTAACCCTAACCCTAACACAAACCCTAACCCTAACCCTAAATCACAAACTCTAACCCAAACTGTAACACAAACTCTAACACAAACCTTAACACAAACCCTAACCCTAACCCTAGGGATCCTAACCCTAACACTAACACAAACCCTAACCCTAAAACACAAGCTCTAACCCAAACTGTAACACAAACTCTAACACAAACTCTAACACAAACTAACACAAACTGTAACACAAACTCTAACACAAACTCTAACACAAACTGTAACACAAACTGTAACACAAACCCTAACACAAACCCTAAACCTAACCCTAACCCTAACCCTAGGGATCCTCACCCTAACCCTAACACAAACCCTAACCCTAACCCTAAAACACAAACTCTAACCCAAACTGTAACACAAACTCTAACACAAACTCTATCACAAACTAACACAAACTGTAACACAAACTCTAACACAAACCCTAACACAAACCCTAACACTAACCCTAACCCTAGGGATCCTAACCCAAACCCTAACACAAACCCTAACCCTAAAACACAAACTCTAACCCAAACTGTAACACAAACTCTCATACAAACTCTAACACAAACTGTAACACAAACTGTAACACAAACTGTAACACAAACTCTAACACAAACCCTAACATATACCCTAAACCTAACCCTAACCCTAGGGATCCTAACCCTAACACAAACCCTAACCCTAACCCTAAAACACAAACTCTAACACAAACTGTAACACAAACTGTAACACAAACTCTAACACAAACTGTAACACAAACTCTAACACAAACTCCAACACAAACTGTAACACAAACTGTAACACAAACTCTAACACAAACTCTAACACAAACTGTAACACAAACTCTAACACAAACTGTAACACAAACTCTAACACAAACTCTAACACAAACTCTAACACAAACTCTAACACAAACTGTAACACAAACTCTAACACAAACTCTAACACAAACCCTAATCTTAACCCTAACCCTAGGGATCCTAACCCTAACCCTAACACAAACCCTAACCCTAACCCTAAAACACAAACTCTAACCCAAACTGTAACACAAACTCTAACACAAACTCTAACACAAACTGTGACACAAACTCTAACACAAACCCTAACACAAACCCTAAACCTAACCCTAACCCCTGGGGATCCTAACCCTAACCCTAACACAAACCCTAACCCTAACCCTAAAACACAAACTCTAACCCAAACTGTAACACAAATTCTAACACAAACTCTAACACAAACTGTGACACAAACTCTAACACAAACCCTAACACAAACCCTAAACCTAACCCTAACCCCTGGGGATCCTAACCCTAACCCTAACACAAACCCTAACCCTAACCCTAAAACACAAACTCTAACCCAAACTGTAACACAAACTCTAACACAAACTGTAACACAAACTGTAACACAAACTCTAACACAAACCCTAACCTTAACCCTAACCCTAGGGATCCTAACCCTAACACAAATTTTTAGATTTACCAAAGTGTAACCAAATTTTACCAACTTTGAGTAACAATTCTCATGAAACTGAAAATGAATCCCAATGTGCAACGTTTGTGCTGACCTTGACATTGGCAAACATTTTCCAACAATTTCTCTCATGTCTAGTAATAATGAAAGGATTAGATATGAGCGAATAAGTTCAGAAAATGACTGCCAAGCATAAATTCGGCATGAATATGGTGCATTTGGATTCGTGATCGGTAACACAAGCATTTTTCTTAAAATTGGAAAAAGTCGGTAACATTCAGTAAACGATAGAATAAAAGCCAGTAATTCATGCGCGGCATTCAGTGAAATCACAGCGTGGCAGGTTAGAATAAAAAAGATAAAATAGGTATATACTAGTGATGAGCGCGCATGCTCGGTAGTACTCTGTGCTAGCCTGAGCATCTCACTGCTCGAGATGCTCGGCGAGAGCCTAGCTTTTCCAGGGTTGCTCGGTGGGAGTTCAGGTCTCCGCACTGCATGTTTAGCACTCTTTACCAAGCCAATCAACATGCAGGGATTGTCTGCCACACACTGTAATGCCAAAGCCATGTTGGTTGTGGCATTACAGTGATTGGCTGGCCACACAGCATCATCAGGTCTAAATCACATCTGGCGCCACCCTGCTCGTCACAGTCAGCTCTAGACTTAGGCAGTGTAGGGAAAGTTGCTGCAGAGATCGGGACAGATTTGGTGTTGTTTTAGTTAGTATTTTTACTACACAAATCCATATAAATCAACAGTCCTTCTGAGAACTAATCAAAGTGCATAGAGCCATAGATATCTGTGCTAGGTAAGCAGGCAGTGTATGTGGCAGACTTCATTGTATATAGCAAGAGGGTCCATTCCAGTACTGTCTGCTGCTGCTGCCTCTTACAGATATTTACTGTATATACATAGCCCCAGGTATCACGGGCCAGGAATATTTTTTTGCATCTTAATCCTGATTATTTTCTTCAAAAGCAATCCAGAGCACACAGGTTTTTTTTTGCTCCATTTGCTTGTTTGCACTGCAGAATACAGCCAACCCAGATCCTTACCATATTATAGAGTGAAAATCCAGCTATTTTAAACAGGGGTTTGGCCATCACAAGGATCACATCTGAGTGCGCAGAAAATTCTGTCATTTCTGGGCTACTGTAAAATTTTGTTGGAGTGTCTTATACAAATTTTTAGACACCAGTTTGCTGAAAAATAAAATAGTTACCTACAGGCGAGCTATTTTAAACTCAGCCATTTGTAGTGATCATTCAAAATATTGTCCTCCTTTTAAAATGGGCAAGGCACGTGGCAAGGGACGGGGAACTGGACGTGATGGTGATGGTGCATGCAGAGGCTGAGGCTGTGTGCAAGCTGAAATTGTGCCACCACAAACACCCACATCTTCTCGCCCGACCTTCCTGTCCCAATTACTAGAGGACCGCAGCAGCACACCACTATTGAACCCAGAGCAGTGGCAAAAGATTGTTGGATAGCAGATAGCGGATAATGCTTCCAGTCACTTTGCCGCCACCACCACCACCCTGTCTTCCTCATGGTCTAGTCTGAGTAGCCGTGAGTCTGCACCGCATATTCCTCACCCTGATCCTCCTTCCTCCCACCATGCCGAGTGCCCTGAGACAACTGATCCCACACTTGGACACTCTGAAGAGCTGTTCACTGTCCATTTATAGATTTGAGCCTCTCGCCCAGTCCACTTGAAGCAGGGCAAGAGGAGATGGCATGTAGCTATGCCCAAATATTTGAGCACCCATTTTCACACGAAGATGACTTTGGGAATGTGTCACAATAAGTGGACGATGATGAAACACAATTGCCAGAAAGTCAGGAGGAGGACCAGGGTGTGGAAGTGCAAGACGAGGTAGAGGATAATATAGTAACTGACCCAACCAGGCAGGAGGACATGCAGAGCAAGGACAGCAGCACACAGGGGGAGGGAGGTGTAGCACCCCGACAGGCAGGAATAAGCAGTGTGGTGGCTGCAGATAGAAGGCGGGCAACTGTTTCATGTAACACCAACACAACAGAAGTTGCCAGTACAACTATTAGGTCTTCCTGAGTCTGGTTGTTTTTTAAAGACTCTGTCGATAACCCTAAAAAGGCCACTTGCACCACCTGCCATGCCAGTATTAGCAGGGGTAGCAAAACTACCAGCCTGACCACTACCAGCATGATTAGGTACATGGCAGCAAAGCACCCGACTTCGTCCAGGAGCAATGTCTGTGGGTGACACCACTGTTTCTTTTGCTGTTGTGCATGCAAGCCAGTCCCCTGTCCATGGTGCATGGGAAGATGCCTCCTGTCCTGCACTTATTGATGCACACACTCAACTAGTACCATCATCAAGAACATCCACATCCTTGTCTCAGTGCATCTTTCAGTTGTCCATACCCCAGTCCTTGGAACACAAGTGGAAATATGCAGCCAATGCACAGGCCACCCTACTAAATTAACACATTTCTCGACTGCTTGAGCTTCAAATGTTGCCTTTTAGGCTCATTGAGATGGAAGCTTTCTGCAACCTGATGGCAGCGGCTGTCCCTCGGTGCTCAGTCTCCAGCCACAACTATTTCTCCTGGTGTGCTGTCCCCGCATTACACAAGCACATGTCCCAGAACATTAGCCGTGCCCTCAACAATGCAGTTACAGGGAAAGATCACCTAACCATGGACACGTGGACAAGTGCTTGTGGGCAGGGACAGTACATCGCACTAATGGTACACTAGGTTAACATAGTGGAAGCTGGGACCCAGTCAGACCTTGGGATGGAACACATCCTGCCGACACAAATGATTGCTGGACCCAGGTCAATCAGGGTTGCCCCCACAGTCTACAGCTCCTACACCTCATCCTCCTCCTTCTCCTCTTCAGCCTCCATCAGTCACTAGCTGGAAGCACTGCGGCACTACCTCAGCCAGGCGGCAACAGGCTGTGCTGAAGCTAATATGCTTAGGTGACAACCTGCACAATGCTGAAGAGTTGTGGACAACTCTGAAAGAGCAGGCAGATCTGTGGCTGACACCGCTAAACCTACAGCCAGCCATGGTCATGTGTGACAATGACCAGAACCTGGTGGTGGCTCTGAAGCAAGGCGAGCTCACACACGTACCATGCTTGGCCAATGTACTTAACCTCGTGGTTCAGCGGTTTCTCAAATCCTACCCGAGCTGCCGAAACTGCTTTTGAAAGTATGCCGCCTGTGTGCCCATTTTAGAAAGTGAGCTACAGCTTCAGCCACCCTTGCCGTGCTTCAGCAATGTTGGCAGATTCCAGCTCACTGACTGTTTTGTGATGTTCCCACGTGTTTGAACTCTACACTGCAGATGTTGGGAAGTATTTGTGAGTAGAAGAGGGCAGTTGTTGACTACCAGCATCAACAAGACATTGATATTCAGTTCAGACGCCACACATATGGCCTCAGGAGTGGACATGGATGTCAGACATATGTACCATCCTCCAAAACCTTGAGGACTCCACCAAGATGGTGAGCGGCGATGATGGCATAATTGGAGTCACCATCTGCTTCTCTGTCTTCTTCAATGCTCTCTGCTCACAATCAAAGAGGATGCACTGCAAGCGGAGCATGATGAGATGGAGCAAGTAACCATACAGGGTAGTGATCAGCGAATATACTCATTACTCGAGATGGTGTCCTCTGAGTATTTTTTAGCGCTTGAAGTTTTAGTTTTTAGCACCGCAGCTGAATGACTTACATCTGTTAGCCAGCATAAGTACATGTTCTCTAGCATTCAGGCAACCCCCACATGTACTTATGCTGGCTAAAAGATGTAAATCATTCAGCTGCAGTGCTAAAAACTAAAACTCCGAGCACTAAAAAATACTCGGAGGACACCCGAGCGTGCTCGGGAAATCTCGAGTAACGAGTATATTCGCTCATCATCGCTAACACAGGGTGATTACACAAATCCCAGCCTCATCTCATCCCCATGTGGATTGGGTGACAATGAGGAAGTGGAGGAAGAGGAGGAGTAAGAACAGGAGATAGTTTCATGTGCTATAAATGGTACTAACGGCACATCTGTCATATTGTCTGTTCAGCGTGGATCTCCTGAGGACAGGGGCGATGAGGAGGAGGAGGAGAGCATTGTCAATCATCCTCTTGGTGAGGACATGGAAGTGTTGCCTGTTAGCAGCCTGGCAAGTTTGACTGAGTTTATGTTATGCTGCCTTGACCGTGACCCTCGCATTCTCAAAATTTTTGGTGACAGTCATAATAATAATAATCTTTATATAGTGCTAACATATTCCGCAGCGCTTTCCAGTTTGCACACATTATCATCGCTGTCCCCAATAGGGCTCACAATCTAAATTCCCTATCAGTATGTCTTTGGAATGTGGGAGGAAACCCACGCAAACACGGAGAGAACATACAAACTCTTTGCAGATGTTGTCCTTGGTGGGGCTTGAACCCAGGACTCTAGCGCTGCAAGGCTGCTGTGCTATCCACTGTGCCACCAGTCATTACTGGTTGGTGACACTTCTGAACCCACAGTACAAGGTGAACTTTCTATGACTTTTCTCAGACCCTCCCATCGCACAAGCCCTGAGGTGCGGGGTACTCTCACAAGGAGTGCAAAGTTTGAGAAGGTGCTGAGGGAGTACCTTGCTGACCGTAACAATGTCCTCCATGATTCCTCTGTGCCTTATAGTTATTGAGTCTCATAGTTGGATACGTGGCATGAACTGGCTCTCTATGCCTTGGAGATCCTGGCCTGCCCTGCTGCTGGATTTTTGTCAGAACCCGTTTTTAGTGCCACTGGTGGAATTATAACTGATAAGTGCATCAGCCTTTCAACTGAAAATGCTGCCAGGCTGACTCTTACAAAAATGAACAAGAGCTGGATTGGGCCAGACTTTTCTACACCACCAAATGATAGCAGCATAACATAAACTCAAATCCAGTGTATTTTTTGGGGAGGTCTAATCCCATACACCTCTTCACACTCATACCTGAGTATACGCTTCCTGATTTTGGCTATTTGCTGCTCATCATCATCATCCACCACCACTAGATCACTATGGTGATTGTGGTCCGTGAAGCAACACCCACATAATTTTTGAAAGGGGGTTTATAATGAGCATAACAAAATTTTTTATACAGTATGTTGATGTATACCCCCAAGGGAAAAATGTTTGTCAGCCCATACACTTACTGCATGAGCATTACAAGTATAAGAACTTTTTTTCATGAGGCATTCTTTTACACCTCTTCAAATGGGCATTGGATTGGCTCCACTTTTTTGGCAGCCCTTGCATTCACTGCATAGGCAAACACTATGGGAGGCCCACTTCTTCATAATGAAAACCTTTTTTTCCTGAGGCCCCCCTCTACATCACTTCAAAGGGGCATTGGAGTGGCTCAAAATTTTTGACAGCCCTTGCATTCACTGCATAGGCAAGCAGTATAGGAAACCCACTTCCTAATAATGGGGAAATTGTTTTATGAGACACTCCTCCATGTCTCTTCCAAGAGGTTTTGGGGTGCTCTTGCATTCACTGCATTCACAAAAAGTATGGGTGCCACACCCCCTTTTGGGCATCCACCCCCTGTTTGGACACCGAGTATGGAGTGGGCTGCTTTCCCATGGAACCTTCCATCCCCAGGTATCTCTCAAGCAGTCCAACCCGTTCATCGGCATTCCTGGGGATCACCCTGGGCAACCCAACTGTGTACGGACCTCTGCAGGGAGTGTACAAACCGGTCCATCACCACCTGTTCTACCTTATGCGCTGGCATAGAGGACTCTGGCTGCATCCACTTCTGAACAGGTGCAACAGGTCAAACATTTGGGAGCGCGTTGGTTTGTCCCGGTGATACGCCCAACAGTGAACCCGCTGTGTCCTGATAATGATTGTTACCCCAAGCATGCAAGAATCTCCATTTTTAAATTTGCATACTCTTTAGCGTCCTGCAAAGCTAAATCAAAGTATGTTTTCTGGAGTTTCCCTGTCAAGTATGGCACCAGTACCTCTGCCCACTGCTCTGGCAGGAGTTTCTCTCTCTCGGTGACCCTTTCAAATACCGTCTGGAAAGCCCCAACATTGCAATTCTTCATTGTAGATTCTTCAGCCTCAACAATGCAGATCTCCTGCACGTTGTTCAGCTTCAACAATGCAATTTTTTTTTTTTTTTTTATTACAGGAGATCGAGGGCTTTGCTTGGATTAGGCCTGGTTGTAAATATGGTTTAATTTAGAATAATAAAGGTGTCTGTGTCATTTTTTCAAATAAAGGACTTTATTCTAGCTGACTCTTTATTTACCATACAATTATAGGATTAGTAATGGATAGGTGTCTTATAGACGCTTCTCCATTACTAAGCTGTGGGCTTTATGTCACCGGTGACATCAACCCCACAACAATTACCAAACTTGCCACCGCTAAAGAGCAAGTGGGAAGAATTGGTGCATCTAATAGATGTGCCTTTTCTGGGCACTTGTGGGCTGCTATTTTCAGGCTTGGGGGTCAATATCAATGGCCCCTTACCAGTCTGAAAATGCCGGTCCCCAGCTGAGAGATTTAGCAAAGTTGGTTGTCAAAAATGAGGGGGACCCCAAGTCATCTTTTTAAATTATGTTTTTAAATAACCTTTATTCTTGATATCCAACCTTGCTGAAGCTGACAGCAGCTGTGAGTTTTGTCTGGCTGGTTGTCAAAAATATGGGGGAAGCCACACCATTTTTTTAAATTATCGTATTCGCAACACAGAAGCAGCAGATGAATACTCCTATCTGCAGCTCCTGCTTTCACTGTTATTAGCAGCAGCAGGGGAAGGTTGATGGGAGTAAGAGTTCTATCTGCTGCAGCCTGTTGTCTCTTTTATTACTTAAATGTAAATCTCATCCTTCTCCCCTGCTCGCATCAATCGCCGGCAGAGCAGGGAAGAATGAAGAGAGCTGTGTTCAGCACCAAGTGCCGGTAACAGCGCTTACTGTAAAGCTTCTTTCCCGGCACCAATGCATGTCACATGGATAACTTACATGTGTGTTATGTGTATGCATGTATGCACGTGCATGGGACGTTTTACGGCCCGTGCTGACATATAAAAATGGACATGTGCACAGACCCATTCACTTGAATAGGCAAATAGCGTTCTGTTCCTCCAGAGTCTCTCCTCATAGCTATGTAGCTCTGTACAGTCAGATATGTGTTATTGCTACTTTCAGTAGAAATTGTGGGGCAAATTTTGTTGCCATTTTTACCCACTTCTTGTGTGAAAATGTAAAATCTTTGGCTTAAAAAAAATTTTGGTGGTAAAAAATGTAGTTACTTTGTCCTCACTGACCAATTGTATAAAATTCTGTAACACACCCATGGTGTCAATATGATCACTGCAACCCTAGATGAATTCATTGAGAGGTGTAGTTCATAAAATTGGGTCACTTATGGGGAGTTCTAGTTTTTTGGCACCTCATGGGCTCTTCCAGTGGGTCTTGGCACCTGCAAACCATAACAGTAAAATCTGGCGCTCCTTCTCTTCTATGCTCTGCCATGTGCCCAAACAGTGGTTTACCCCCACATATGGGGTATCCGCATGCTCAGGAAAAATTACACAACAACTTTTAGGGTCCAATTTTTCCTGTTTCCAAAATAATGTCTTAGGCATACCAGGGGCTCTCGAAACTCGACATGGAAAATAAAATATTGGGGGTAAAAATATCATTTTTATGAAAAAACTATGATTTTTTATTTTTACGGCTCTAAGTTATAAACTTTTAGGAAGCACTTGGGGGTTCAATGTGCTCACCACACATCTAGATAAGTTCCTTACTACAGTTGCTACATCTGTAGCATTGCTTGGAAAACTGATTGACAGGTTGGTCACACTTGTCAAACATAGTGTTTGACAAGTGTGACTAACTTTTTACTATTGATGCTGCCTATGCAGCATCAATAGTAAAAAGATACAATGTTAAAAATAATAAAAAAATAAAAAATGGTTATTCTCACCTTCCAAAGGCAGCCGATCTCCTAAGCGATGCACCCGGCGGCTCCCGTTCCTATGGATGCTTTGTGTGCAGGACCTGCAATGTTGTCACGGTCATGTGACCGCGACATCATCGCAGGTCCTTCACACAAAGCATCCAAGGGAACGGAAGCAGCCGCGTGCACCGCTGAGAGGCGGGAAGACTGTGGGGCCATCAGAGGGTGAGTATATCACTATTTTTTATTTTAATTCTTTTTTTTAACAATTATATGGTGCCCAGTCTCCTCTCCTCCACCCTGGGTACCAACCGCACATGATCTGCTTACTTCCCGCATGGTGGGAATAGCCCCATGTGGGAAGTAAGCTGATCAATGCATTCCTATGTGTGCGGAATCCCCGCGATTCCGCAAATTTAATGAACATGCTGTGTTTTTTTCTGGAATGCGATTCCGCTCAGGAAAACAATGCAACATGTGCACAAAAAATGCAGATTGCATTCTATTAAATAGGATGATAATGTGAGTGTTATTGTCGCGGTTTTATAGCGTTTTTATAGCGAAAAAACGCGAAAAAAACGTAAAAAATCTGCTATGTGTGCCACAGCCTAAGGGTCCAATTTCTCCTGTTACCCTTGGGAAAATAAATAAATGGGGGCAAAATATCACTTTGGTGGAAAAACTATGATTTTTTATTTTTGCGGCACTACGTTATAAAGTTCTGTGAAGCACTTAGGGATTCAAAGTGCTAACCACACATCTATATACGTTTCTTTGGGGTCTAGTTTCCAAAATAGTGTCAATTAGGCACATCAGGAGTTCCCCAAATGCGACATTGCGTCCGATCTCAATTCCAGCCAATTTTGCATTGAAAACTGCACTCCTTCCCTTCCAAGCTCTGCCATGCGCCCAAACAGTGGTTTACCCCTACATATGAGGTATCAGCTTACTCAGGACAAATAACACAATAACTTTTGTGGCTTAATTTCTCCTGTTACCCTTAAGAAAATAAAAAATTGGGGGCAAAAATTCACTTTTGTGGAAAAACTATGATTTTTTATTTTTATGGCTCCACATTATAAAGTTCTGTGAAGCACTTGGGGGTTCAAAGTGCTCACCACACATCTAGATAAGTTCCTTGGGGGGTCTAGTTTCCAAAATGGTGTCATTTGTGTGGGATTTCCACTGTTTAGGCACATCAGGGGCTCTCCAGATGCAACATGGTGTCCTATCCCAATTCCAGCCAATTTTGCATTGAAAAGTCAAACGGCGCTCCTTTCCTTTTGAGCTCTGCCATGCGCCTAAACGGTAGTTTACCTGAACATTTTGAGTATCAATGTACTCAGGACAAATTGCACTTTTGGGGTCCAACTTCATCTGTTACCATTGGTAAAATAAAAAAAAATTGTCTGAATTAAAAAAATTTTAAACATTAAAAAATTCCTGTGAAGCACCTGAAGGGTTAATGAACATCTTGAATGTGGTTTTGAGAACCTTGAGGGGTGTAGTTTTTAGAATGCTGTCACTTTTGAGCATTTGCTATCATATAGACTCATCAAAGCGACTTCACATGTGAGTTGGTCCTTAAAAAAAAAGGTGTTGTAAAAATGAGAAATCACCTAACTTTTAACCCTTATAGCTTCCTAACAAAAAAATTGGTTCCAAAATTGTGCTGATGTTTAGTAGACATGTGGGAAATGTTATTTATTAACTATTTTGTTTGCCATATTTCTCTGTTTCAAAGGCATAAAAATTCAAAGTTTGAAAATTTTCACACACATTTTTTACACAAATGAACGCAAGTTATATCGAAGAAATTTTACTACTATCGTGAAGTACAATATGTCTCGAAAAAACAGCCTCAGAATTGTCAAGATCTGTTGAAGTATTCCAGAGTTATTACCTCATAAAAGGACAGTGGTCAGAATGGTAATAATTGGCTTGGTCATTAACATGCAAAGCACCCTCGGGGGTAAAGAGGTTAAAAAAAGAAATCACACTTGTTTTGTTTAAGAAGGTAATCACTAAAATACTCTGTCTTTTACACTGATAGAAACTTGACCAAGAATATTAATGGAACAGATGCCTGTGAGCATGTGTGATCAGATTTCCTGCTGTTGTGACCTGGAGATAACACACATTACACAATGTCCAACTGTATCCAGGTCAAAAATGCAAAGCCTTGTACTGAACATGCTCACAGGTACCTCTCCTTTTACCATTTTTGGACAGGCTTCTGTCATTGCTGAATAACTGGAGAAAAAAAGGATGTTTAGCTAATTAACGTTAATTAGGAATTTATGACATTTTCCATATGCTTTGTTTTTTATTTCCAGAGAAACAATTTAGGCTAAAACTGAAACAATAGGTAATATCAATGTTAAAATAGTCAGTACAGGGCAGGGAACAGTCATATATAACTACTGTATATTACTCACTATATTGGATATTTTAAATGGATGTCACTAATGGACATGTAGGTCAGAATATGTCATAACGTAATATGTAGTTCCGAATTAGATACCATTAAATGTGACATGTAACATCAAATCTGTGTCATTAATTTATATGTAATTTCAAACATAGGTCACTAAGCTACAGTTATCATTGCATAAGTGTCATATAGTAATAGAATATGACTGTAAATGATGGCTCTGTATTCTTTAACTGTTTCATTAGCAAATATAATTATGAAAAATTAGACTACGACTGAGTCTGTGGGTGCTTGTGTATGAATGTGTGCCATCTATTGGATATCCTTATAATTTGTGGGCAGAATTTCTTGTTTTGTTAATTATTATCTAACCTTAGCACGTAATGCAGGATGTGATCAGCAATATAATATAAAGGAAAATTAAAAGGGTTGTAGGACTATTGTGATTGTAGAGCATGTGAGAAATATAGAAAATTTAAAATTTACTAGCTTTTAAGATTCTTGCTTGTTTTTGAGCTCATTCAAGACCTCTCAGAACAGTGAGATTTATTGATGATGTCACAAAAAATAGAAAAATAGCTGAAGAGACCAGAGCATGAAGAATCTCATCATCAGATACTGGCACTCTGCAATGGAAGACTACCTGTGCGCAGCTGCCATCATCCTCTACAAGTTCCCACTATAACTGCCCCTCTCCAAAACCATTTTCTTCAGTGCTGCTACCAGCTTCACATCTCTTGTTCACACCACAAATGCACAAACCACTGTTCAGCAAATGTAGAAAGTCTGGAGAAGGTGGGCAGCTGGGAGCATCACTGAGGGATTAAGTGATGTAGGGATTTTGCAGAAAAAGAGGATTGAGACTAGGATCAGAGCTGACACAGGGAGGTGGTTAAATGATGCTGTGAAGGAGGAGAAGGACGACTTGGAAAAGCACTTATAAAGGGAAAAGATGGAGAGAGAGGTTGGCTGAGAAAAGAACAGAATGGCTGCTGTAATGGAGGGTGGATGAGAGCAATGCTGAGGGGGAGGGCATGGAGGTAGGCTGCAAAAATAACAGCAGGGTGTATGAGAACACCACTGAGAGGAGGTTGTAATGGATAAGGAGTAGGGCAACTGGGAGTAGGCATGTCAGAGTGGTCTTGAAAATGTATACTGATCTTAAGAGGACTGTTTGTGAGAGTAGTGGGTGGGCCACAGATCAGTAGCCATTTAGATGCAGTAGGCATGCACTAAGTGTGGGAATTAGGGCTGTGTGCAATGAATCATGGTTAATGTAGCCTTGATGGGAGTGCTGGCAAGAAGCCCTGAACATGAACAATAACAAAAGGCATAGATAGCTGCAAGGGTGTGAAGGATAGCTCAAATCATAAAATATAGATATAGGGAAAGAGGATTATTATTATTATTCATTTTTATAGCGCCATTTATTCCATGGCGCTTTACATGCGAACGGGGCAAATATAGACAAGTACAATAAACATGAGTAAAACAAGGCACACACAAGTACAGGAGGAGAGAGGACCCTGCACGAGAGGGCTCACAGTCCACAGGGGATGGGTGAGGATACACTAGGTGAGGGTAGAGCTAGTCATGTGGTGGTTCAGTATGCTGGGGATCACTGCAGGTTGTAGGCTTGTCGGAAGAGGTGGGTCTTCAGGTTCCTTTTGAAGGTTTCTGTGGTAGGTGAGAGCCTGATGTGTTGGGGTACAGAGTTCCAGAGTATAGGAGAAGCACGGGAGATGTCTTGGATGCGGTTGTGGGAGGAAGAGATGAGAGAGGAGTAGAGAAGGAGATCATGAGATGAGCGAAGGTTGCGTGTAGGTAGGCAATGGGAGACCATGACACAGATGTATGGAGGAGTCAGATTGTGAATGGCTTTGTATGTCATTGTTAGTGTTTTGAACTGTAGCCTCTGGGCAATAGGAAGCCAGTGAAGGGCCTGGCACAGAGGAGAGGCTGGGGAGTAATGGGGAGACAGGTGGATTAGTCGGGCAGCAGAGTTTAGGATGGATTGGAGTGGTGCCAGAGTGCTGGAGGGGAGGCCAGAGAGTAGGAGGTTGCAGTAATAAAGGCGGGACATGATAAGGGCATGTACTAGTGTTTTTGTGGTTTCATGGTCAAGGAATGCATGGATCCGGGAAATGTTTTTGAGTTGGAATTTGCAAGAGGAGGCAAGGGCTTGGATATGTGGCTTGAAAGAGAGGGTAGAGTAAAGGATCACCCCGAGGCACCGAGCGTGCGGGACCGGGGAAAGTGAGCAGCCATTGACATTGATGGATAGGTCGGGTGGAGGGGTAGAGTGAGGTGGGGGAAAGATGATGAATTCTATTTTTTCCATGTTCAGATTTAGAAAACGAGCAGAAAAGAAGAACGAAATAGCAGACAGACATTGTGGGATTTTGGTAGATCTGCGTGTCATCAGCGTAGAGATGATATTGTAAACCTTGGGATTCTATGAGCTGTCCCAGGCCGAATGTGTAGATAGAGAAGAGTAGGGGTCCTAGAACTGAGCACTGGGGAACACCAACAGGCAGGGAGCAAGATGAGCAAGATGAGGAGGTGGTGTGGGAGAGGGAGACACTGAATGTCCGGTCTGTTAGATATGATGAGATCCAGGATAGGGCCAAGTCTGTGATGCCAAGAGATGAGAGAATTTGTAACAGGAGGGAGTGGTCCACAGTGTCGAAGGCTGATCGTCTGTCATGTTGGACTCTGGCATTACTACAGGGACACCAAAATCTTATTCTTGTTCCCAGAACTACTTTTAAGTAGTACTGCATTTTATTAAACTTTAACAACAGTAAAAGCTAAAGTCATGTAAAATATGATTCATGAGGTTATACTGTCAATGAGTTAATGAGAATCTATGGTGCGTTATTTTTTTTTACATATTTTTAAAGTTTCATTACCTATATGAAAACCACTTTTTATTTTTTTTACTGTTTTTACATAAACCTCAAAGCATTGGACAAAAGGCTAATATTTACTCTCTTTATACAGATTGCTTTTCAGCTAATGTTGTAAATAATGGGGCATCACAATGAAATATAACTCTCCTATTACAAAATTAAATAATACAATAATACAGAATAACACCATTAACAGTGGATTATGGAGACATATCAACTCCTCCTGACTACAGCAAAAAAAAAACTTTGCTTCTAAATGCATTATTTTACTATTGACTCATTAGCTAGAATATGGTGATGTCTACAGCTTACCATCAGTTTTAAATTTCAGCTAAATGTACCTTAAGAATGTGCAAAACAAATACATATTAGAAAAAGTAAAAAGCTCACCAGCGCTGCCAATAATTTGCTGACTGTGCTGTATGTATCGACTGGAGGGTGTCATATCCAGCTGGCAGAGTCAGCACAAACAGGTACGAAGAAAGGAAGTCCAGCACAACCTTCCGTCACTAAAAAATAAATCCATTTTATTAATAATCCATTAACCACTTCCAGACATTTGCATATATATACAGTACAGACCAAAAGTTTGGACACGCCTTCTCATTTAAAGATTTTTCTGTATTTTCATGACTTTGAAAATTGTACATTCACACTGAAGGCATCAAAACTATGAATTAACACATGAGGAATTATATTTTTAACAAAAAAGTGTGAAACAACTGAAATTATGTCTTATATTCTAGGCTCTTCAAAGTAGCCACCTTTTGCTTTGATCACTGCTTTGCACACTCTTGGCATTCTCTTGATGAGCTTCAAGAGGTAGTCACCGGTAATGGTTTTCAATTCACAGGTGTGTCCTCTCAGGTTTAATAAGTGGGATTTCTTGCCTTATAAATGGTGTTGGGACCATCAGTTGTGTTGTGCAGAAGTCTGGTGGATACACAGCTGATAGTCCTACTGAATAGACTGTTAGAATTTGTATAATGGCAAGAAAAAAGCAGCTAAGTAAAGAAAAACGAGTGGCCATCATTGCTTTAAGAAATGAAGGTCAGTCAATCCGAAAAATTGGGCAAACTTTGAAAGTGTCCCCAAGTGCAGTGGCAAAATCCATTAAGCGCTACAAAGAAACTGGCTCACATGAGGACCGCCCCAGGAAAGGAAGACCAAGAGTCACCTCTGCTTCTGAAGATAAGTTTATCCGAGTCACCAGCCTCAGGAATCACTGGTTAACAGCAGCTCAGATTAGAGACCAGGTCAATGCCACACAGAGTTCTAGCAGCAGACACATCTCTACAACAACTGTTAAGAGGAGACTTTGTGCAGCAGGCCTTCATGGTAAAATAGCTGCTAGGAAACCACTGCTAAGGACAGGCAACAAGCAGAAGAGACTTGTTTGGGCTAAAGAACACAAGGAATGGACATTAGACCAGTGGAAATCTGTGCTTTGGTCTGATGAGTCCAAATTTGAGATCTTTGGTTCCAACCACCGTGTCTTTGTGCGAAGCAGAAAAGGTAAATGGATGGACTCTACATGCCTGGTTCCCACCGTGAAGCATGGAGGAGGAGGTGTGATGGTGTGGGGGTGCTTTGCTGGTGACACTGTTGGGGATTTATTCAAAATTGAAGGCATACTGAACCAGCATGGCTACCACAGCATCTTGCAGCGGCATGCTATTCCATCCGGTTTGCGTTTAGTTGGACCATCATTTATTTTTCAAAAGGACAATGACCCCAAACACACCTCCAGGCTGTGTAAGGGCTATTTGACCAAGAAGAAGGAGAGTTATGGGGTGCTACACCAGATGTCCTGGCCTCCACAGTTACCAGACCGGTTTGGGGTGAGCTGGACCGCAGAGTGAAGGCAAAAGGGAAAACAAGTGCTAAGCATCTCTGGTAACTCCTTCAAGATTGTTGGAAGAACATTCCCGGTGACTACCTCTTGAAGCTCATCAAGAGAATGCCAAGAGTGTGTAAACAGTCATCAAAGCAAAAGGTGGCTACTTTGAAGAACCTAGAATATAAGACATAATTTCAGTTGTTTCACACTTTTTTGTTAAATATTTAATTCCACGTGTGTTAATTCATAGTTTTGATGCCTTCAGTGTGAATGTACAATTTTCATAGTCATGAAAATACAGAAAAATCTTTAAATGAGGTGTGTCCAAACTTTTGGTCTGTACTGTATATGTCATGGTCAGGAAGGACTTTGTTGTGACAATCAAGTGACTACCGCAACAAAGCACGCAGTGATCTCATAATTGTCTCTGCTGTTTCTTACAGCAGGGAACATGGCGGCGGTGTCCTGGGGGTGGTGATGCCCCTCCACAAGTACAATCGCTGTGATTGGCTATGGAATCTTGAATAGATGCATGTCACTTGACAAATGGTAAAGTTTTTAATATTAGAGTTAGGACTGTCTCTACTAGAGTTGCCTTGATGAGGTGGGACGGCTTTCACTTTTTTTTATCAAAAAACATGTTAACTAATACCGTATATTATTTATTTTCGTGTACAATGCTATTTATTTATTTACATAGTAACATAACATAGTTAGTAAGGCTGAAAAAAGACATTTGTCCATCCAGTTCAGCCTATATTCCATCATAATAAATCCCCAGATCTACGTCCTTCTACAGAACCTAATAATTGTATGATACAATATTGTTCTGCTGCATCAAGACATCTAGGCCTCTCTTGAACCCCTCGACTGAGTTCGCCATCACCACCTCCTCAGGCAAGCAATTCCAGATTCTCACTGCCCTAACAGTAAAGAATCCTCTTCTATGTTAGTGGAAAAACCTTCTCTCCTCCAGACGCAAAGAATGCCCCCTTGTGCCCGTCACCTTCCTTGGTATAAACAGATCCTCAGCGAGATATTTGTATTGTCCCCTTATATACTTATACATGGTTATTAGATCGCCCCTCAGTCGTCTTTTTTCTAGACTAAATAATCCTAATTTCGCTAATCTATCTGGGTATTGTAGTTCTCCCATCCCCTTTATTAATTTTGTTGCCCTCCTTTGTACTCTCTCTAGTTCCATTATATCCTTCCTGAGCACCGGTGCCCAAAACTGGACACAGTACTCCATGTGCGGTCTAACTAGGGATTTGTACAGAGGCAGTATAATGCTCTCATCATGTGTATCCAGACCTCTTTTAATGCACCCCATGATCCTGTTTGCCTTGGCAGCTGCTGCCTGGCACTGGCTGCTCCAGGTAAGTTTATCATTAACTAGGATCCCCAAGTCCTTCTCCCTGTCAGATTTACCCAGTGGTTTCCCATTCAGTGTGTAATGGTGATATTGATTCCTTCTTCCCATGTGTATAACCTTACATTTATCATTGTTAAACCTCATCTGCCACCTTTCAGCCCAAGTTTCCAACTTATCCAGATCCATCTGTAGCAGAATACTATCTTCTCTTGTATTAACTGCTTTACATAGTTTTGTATCATCTGCAAATATCGATATTTTACTGTGTAAACCTTCTACCAGATCATTAATGAATATGTTGAAGAGAACAGGTCCCAATACTGACCCCTGCGGTACTCCACTGGTCACAGCGACCCAGTTAGAGACTATACCATTTATAACCACCCTCTGCTTTCTATCACTAAGCCAGTTACTAACCCATTTACACACATTTTTCCCCAGACCAAGCATTCTCATTTTGTGTACCAACCTTTTGTGTGGCACGGTATCAAACGCTTTGGAAAAATCGAGATATACCACGTCCAATGACTCACAGTGGTCCAGCCTATAGCTTACCTCTTCATAAAAACTGATTAGATTGGTTTGACAGGAGCGATTTCTCATAAACCCATGCTGATATGGAGTTAAACAGTTATTCTCATTGAGATAATCCAGAATAACATCCCTCAGAAATCCTTCAAATATTTTACCAACAACAGAGGTTAGACTTACTGGCCTATAATTTCCAGGTTCACTTTTAGAGCCCTTTTTGAATATTGGCACCACATTTGCTATGCGCCAGTCCTGCGGAACAGACCCTGTCGCTATAGAGTCCCTAAAAATAAGAAATAATGGTTTATCTATTACATTACTTAGTTCTCTTAGTACTCGTGGGTGTATGCCATCCGGACCCGGAGATTTATCTATTTTGATCTTATTTAGCCGGTTTCGCACCTCTTCTTGGGTTAGATTGGTGACCCTTAATATAGGGTTTTCATTGTTTCTTGGGATTTCACCTAGCATTTCATTTTCCACCGTGAATACCGTGGAGAAGAAGGTGTTTAATATGTTAGCTTTTTCCTCGTCATCTACAACCATTCTTTCCTCACTATTTTTTAAGGGGCCAACATTTTCAGTTTTTATTCTTTCACTATTGATATAGTTGAAGAACAGTTTGGGATTAGTTTTACTCTCCTTAGCAATGTGCTTCTCTGTTTCCTTTTTGGCAGCTTTAATTAGTTTTTTAGATAAAGTATTTTTCTCCCTATAGTTTTTTAGAGCTTCAATGGTGCCATCCTGCTTTAGTAGTGCAAATGCTTTCTTTTTACTGTTAATTGCCTGTCTTACTTCTTTGTTTAGCCACATTGGGTTTTTCCTATTTCTAGTCCTTTTATTCCCACAAGGTATAAACCGCTTACACTGCCTATTTAGGATGTTCTTAAACATTTCCCATTTATTATCTGTATTCTTATTTCTGAGGATATTGTCCCAGTCTACCAGATTAAGGGCATCTCTAAGCTGGTCAAACTTTGCCTTCCTAAAGTTCAGTGTTTTTGTGACTCCCTGACAAGTCCCCCTAGTGAAAGACAGGTGAAACTGCACAATATTGTGGTCGCTATTTCCTAGATGCCCGACCACCTGCAGATTTGTTATTCTGTCAGGTCTATTAGATAGTATTAGGTCTAAAAGTGCTGCTCCTCTGGTTGGATTCTGCACCAATTGTGAAAGATATTTTTTCTTGGTTATTAGCAGAAACCTGTTGCCTTTATGGGTTTCACAGGTTTCTGTTTCCCAGTTAATATCCGGGTAGTTAAAGTCCCCCATAACAAGGACCTCATTATGGGTTGCAGCTTCATCTATCTGCTTTAGAAGTAGACTTTCCATGGTTTCTGTTATATTTGGGGGTTTGTAACAGACCCCAATGAGAATTTTGTTGCCATTTTTCCCTCCATGAATTTCGACCCATATGGACTCGACATCCTCATTTCCTTCGCTAATATCCTCCCTTAAAGTGGACTTTAGACAAGACTTTACATAGAGACAAACCCCTCTTCCTCTCCGATTTTTACGATCCTTTCTAAACAGACTGTAACCCTGTAAGTTAACTGCCCAGTCATAGCTTTCATCTAACCATGTCTCGGTTATTCCCACTATGTCAAAGTTACCTGTAGATATTTCTGCTTCTAGTTCTTCCATCTTGTTTGTCAGGCTTCTGGCGTTTGCGAGCATGCAGTTTAGAGGATTTTGTTTTGTTCCAATCTCCTCGCTGTGGATTGTTTTAGAAATGTTCTTACCTCCCATCTGAGTATGTTTTCCTGGGTCTTCTTTGTTCGAGTCTAATGTTTTTCTTCCCGTCCCCTCTTCTTCTAGTTTAACGCCCTCCTGATGAGTGTAGCGAGTCTTCTGGCGAATGTGTGTTTCCCAGGTTTGTTGAGGTGTAGTCCGTCTCTGGCGAGTCCATCGTACCAGTAATTCAAACCGTGGTCCAGGAATCCGAATCCTTGTTGTCTGCACCATCGTCTTAGCCAGTTGTTTGCATCAAGGATCCTGTTCCATCTCCTGGTGCCATGCCCGTCTACTGGAAGGATAGAAGAAAAAACTATGCAGAATATTTAATCATTATGCTTCTTTGTTTTTTTCTGTTCAGTGGCTAGTTTGAACATGTGCTTACATGTTGCACGTACATCAATTTTTATACCAGTTCATACCTTTTGGGATTTTATATTAGATTGAAGACCTAATACTTCATGAAACACCTCAATTTTTTTTTATTCAGGCACACTCGGATGGGACAAACATCAGTTTCATACAGTACTGCTGGTAGGAAAATGTAAAGAAATTAACACAGGTTGTTGTTGACTGATTAATTGACCCACAGTAGAAACCTTTTATAATAATCAGTTGGCCATGGCCCATGTATGAGATATAATTTTCTGGCCCAGCATTTACAGCTAGAAATTGAAGTTTCAATGAGGAACGGTTGGTTAAGGGAGCAGTGCATTAAGCCTTGAGTTCCCGCCGCTGCACAATCTCGAACCATATCCTCCGCGGTCTCCCATTCTCCCCTAGCCACAGAGGAGCCTGCTCAGCAGAGACATCGGTCCCAGAATCTTGCTCAAGCTGATGCTATGCATCTGGTTACTACTGCCATCCAAGGTCCAGCTATTGTAACCAGCATTAGTCAACGGCAAGCAGAAACTCCTGGGACTAAGTCCTGCTTTTTGCCTACTGAGAATGCCCGTGGTACGACCTCTCATTGGAGGTCAGGGGTCACATGACCAGGTCCTTAAGCTGCTCCGATAGGACCACTAGCAAGGTCTCAGAAGGCTGAAACTGTAAAAGGTTTGCATGGCTGCTCGGCCATGCGCTAGTATAAACTGAAATCATGTGTGTGTATGCATGTATGTTAAGTGGTAAAAGTTCCTAATTATCCCCTTCTCTTGCATTGTTGTATGTGGTTGAGTGTTTGGAGCTGACTAGCGCCAGTTAAGTGCCATCCAGCATGAGGCACAATCCCACTGCGTCAATTTAGCAATGGTCGCCAGTTTGGCACCGTGTGCAACTAGTGCGCTTTCTAGTTCCTAGTTAGGGCGGTTATGGGCGTCCCCAGAGTGCTGTGCACACTCAGTGCACTAAATGTATTACTATTATTTAGTTTTCCCTGGCACCGCAGGTGCAGCGCCGAGCACTAGTGGGTCTAGAGGGACTCTAACCCCGTGTCCTTGGGGCAAAGTCCTGTGACCGAACACTAGCATTCATTCTGTGGTATTGCAGCTCTATAATGCAAAAGGGTCTGTCGCTCTACATACCGGGTGAAGTTAACCCGTGTATGTTTCTATTATACCGCCATATACAGTCCGCCATTACCGAGAAGCAGGTAATATCTCTGCACGGTGGACCACGGGCTGCAAACATACCTTACAGCTTCCTTTATATTATTTGGTGCGTTCCACCAGCCCTAACACAGTGTAAGCTTTCTTAGCTGGGAGACCTGATACCTCATGCAACACTTCCAATTATTATTTTTTTTAATACAGCCACACTCAGATGGCACCATCAGTTTCATACTTTCCTTACACTTTTCGACCAATATTACTGTAACACAGGTAGTTGACTGAAAGTAAGTGCGGCGCTGCCTGTCTGGGAGCTGTGCTACACAGTTCAACCCACCAGGTGGAGACCCAACTTGGAGTCTCCACATTTCAAAAAATAAATGTCACACAAATAAAGTGGCATCAATTTTCATAGAGTAGAGATATTAGAATAGGCCTCTGACACACCTTCCACCACAGGCAAACACCTGATGGAGATTCAAGTTGTAGTCTCCACATTTCAAAAAATAATTGTTACACAACACTAAAGTGGCATCAATTTCCACAGAGTATAAATATTATAATAGGCCTCTGACACACCTTCCACCGCAAGCAACCCACCAGATGAAGACACAACTTGTAGTGTCCACATTTCAAAAAATAATTGTTACACACCACTAAAGTGGCATCAGTTTCCACAGAGTAGAAATATTATAATAGGCCTCTGACACATCTTCCACCGCAGGCAACCCATCAGAGTGAGAACCAATTTGGAGTCTCCACATTTTAAAAAGTAATTGTCACACACCATTAAAGTGGCTTCCATTTCCACAGAGTAGAAATATTAGAAAAGGCCTCTGCGGAGACACAGGGGTCAGTGAGTGTTCTCTTCCACTGGCCCAGCTGTCTTTAGAAAGACTTCATGGACCAGGGTTCATACCACTGAACACCTGCACTCTCTCCCCATAGGCGAATACTACTCAGACAACATAGGGTGAGGGTAAATCAGTGTGGCAATAATTTATTAAACCACAAACACACAATAGCTTACAGAACAATCCCAGCAAATGCAAATTACAGAGTCTCACACTTCTGCTGACTCACAGGGACAAGATCATCTTCCAGTGCTGAATATGCTCACCAGTGTCTCCCACAGAAAGGAGGTAATGACATGCTTAGGAAGCTAACCAAGAGTAGTGAGGTATGAGACCAGGTGACCCGATTGTCCTAACCTGGATTGTTTAAGACATTTCTGGGTTTTCATTGATAGTCACTGAAGCAGTCCTGTGTTCTTTCAGCTGAGGCTGTTGTCCCCTAAACTGATACCCTGTAGAGTCACACGGACCAGTAGAAAAAGTTTCTTTATATAGTTTACAACTGGCCTTCAACCAGCATTCAGAGGTCAGAGAGAGATGTGAATGAGGCCAATCTGAATTGCTTAATTATGTAATCTATTTGCATAGTTGTTCCTCCTCTGTTTGGAATGTCAACAAACTGGCTGGCATAGACAATGCATGTAATCAACATATCAGCAAAGATCATTGTTCAGTAGCCATGCATTAAGGTACCTTCACACATAACGATATTGTTAACGATATCGTTGCTATTTGTGACGTAGCAACGATATCGTTAATGAAATCGTTATGTGTGACAGCGACCAACGATCAGGCCCCTGCTGGGAGATCGTTGGTCGCTGAATAAAGTCCAGAACTTTATTTCGTCGCTGGACTCCTGCTGACATCGCTGGATCGGCGTGTGTGACACCGATGCAGCGATGTCTTCACTGGTAACCAGGGTAAACATCGGGTAACTAAGCGCAGGGCCGCGCTTAGTAACCCGATGTTTACCCTGGTTACCATGCTAAAAGTAAAAAAAAACAAACACTACATACTTACCTACCGCTGTCTGTCCTCCAGCGCTGTGCTCTGCTCTCCTCCTGTTCTGGCTGTGAGCCGGAAAGCAGAGCGGTGACGTCACCGCTCTGCTTTCCGGCTCACAGCCAGTACAGGAGGAGAGCAGAGAAGCAGAGCGCAGCGCTGGAGGACAGACAGCGGTAGGTAAGTATCTAGTGTTTTTTTTTTTTTTACTTTTAGCATGGTAACCAGGGTAAACATCGGGTTACTAAGCGCGGCCCTGCGCTTAGTTACCCGATGTTTACCCTGGTTACCGGCATCGTTGGTTGCTGGAGAGCGGTCTGTGTGACAGCTCTCCAGCGACCAAACAGCGACGCTGCAGCGATCCGGATCGTTGTCGGTATCGCTGCAGCGTTGCTAAGTGTGAAGGGGCCTTTACTGTTTTGTAAAGATAACAGAAAATAAACTGTAGGAGATAATATTAGAGGTAAGTATTCATCCTACAAGAAGAGTCAATAATGCAGACAACAGTTTATGAATCTAGGCCTACTCAATTTACATTTTACATAATTAAGAAGAAATGCTGTGTCGTCACAGCCTCTGACAAACCTACCACCACAGGAAACCCACCAGAAGGAGACATAAGTTGGAGTGCTCTTTTGTGTCTTCAAGTTTCTTGGTGGTGTGTGAACATTTTCCTACAGACTTGTTCACTGTGCAAGTAGCCCATGTGTTCCTGTTTCTATAATTGTTCTCTTGTGTCTACAAGACTAGGGAGTTACCCACCACTCCTCTTGGGCTATCTGCACAAAAGCTGTTCCACTCAGCATGTCCACATGGATTTTTCCTCTCTGAACCCTGTTCACACAGGTATTATACAGATTATCCGTTTTTTAAATACATCAGACAGGGATTGCATACATCAGTTAGGACTGCTCTGATATGGGTATACCTTGACGTTTGGTGGAGCAACTTAGTATACATTTTTTGCAAGAAACGTATCAACCAAATACCCTGTTTATTTACATCTCTTTACTAGCACTTGCGGATTACTGTGATTTTTTGAAACTTCACTGTGCAAGTAGCCCATGTGTTCCTGTTTCTAATATTAGGTCTAGCAGTGCCCCTTTCTTGTTGGGTCCAGAACCAGTTGTGAAAGGTAATTGTCTCTCATAGTTGTCAAAAACTGATTACCTTTGCTGGAACTGCAGGTTTCTGTTCCCCAGTCTATTTCTGGGTAGTTGAAGTCCCCCATAATAATGACTTCTCCTTGAGTCGCAGCTTCATCTATTTGCTTTACGAGGATATTCTCCATTGCCTCCATTATTTTTGGAGACTTATAACTAACCCCTATCAGTAATTTATTATTTTTTCTACAATGTTCTACAGTACAATAAATTCCCTTAGCTGACTGATGCTTAGAAATGTTTTTCAACTCTAATTCTAGCACACAAAACTTAGTCTAGGTATACCAGAAACAGGATTCTGCTCAGTGCATAGTCCATTGAGAGTTTGCTATGTTTGTAATTTACATTTCTTTTTGCATTGCTGTACATGATGGCAGTGTCCTTGTATTATCCACAGCTACTGAGGGAATAAACCAAAACCTTTATATCATTTGTGTATGTAGTTCAAGCTGTTTATAAAGAAAGATCAGAACACATGGGGCACAGAGCAATGTGAGAGGTATGTTCTAAGCTATGGCCCCCTGTTGTCCAAATGCTAATCAATAATGTTATTGTTCAACAAGAAAGAAAGGTACAATGCTTTAGTGCAATAAAATACATATCAGTTATTACACTTAGTCAAAGAAAATTAAAAGCGAAGAAATAAAATAGTACTCATTCTCCTGTACTTATTAGGCAATAGAATGAATATTCTACGTTTTACTACTGTATGCTGTACTGGAGGACAACAGAACAATGAAGAAAGTTGATAAATAACATTTTATTACATCTTGTATTACATCATATGCAGGTTGTTTGCTCAAATTCACACTCATACAATGTATCAGGCATTACTTTAATATTACAATGGACACTGTGAATCCATTTAAATCTGGCTGCAATAGTACAAGGTGATGTTCTTAAGTTCTAACAGTAGAATAGCTATAGGGGGCCTAGTTGTTGCAGTTTTGGACCAAAACACCATTTCTGTCAACATAATAGAAACATAGAAACGGTAGTTATTATGTAGTGCTTGAAGGTATCTGGAAGGTATCTTTCCCCTAGTTACTAAAGGAACTTCCTCTCTGCTTCACGTTTTGGCACCCTTTAGCCTGAATGACAATGTGGGTCAAGAGATTTTGTGCGCAAGTGTGTCTACACATGGATATTTAATAACCTCACTTGGGACAATAGTGCAACAGTGGTATTGTTCTGGGGTCTGAATTGATTTTATGACCTGCTCGTGAAAGTAAATTCATTTTGGAGTCTGCTCTGAGGAATTTTTAAGGGTGCTGGGCGTTGGGATGTAGTCTGAGGTAACGATTACTTTAGTGGTCCAGAATGGAGTATGAAATAATTTTAGAGCTTAGAATTTAATAAATGGGACAGAAAAAAGGCACAATAGAATAGCAGAGGGGCAGAATTTCTAGTACATACCATATTCTATTAAGGAGATATTTTCACCTAGAATATCTGTGTAACATAGACTGCACAAAGGCAGCTACACTGGCATGTAAAACTTTGGACACCTCTCATCAAAAATTACTGTTATTGTGAACAGTTCAGCAACTTAAAGATGAAATGATTAGCGATGGGCAAACGTAAATAGTCAAGTTTGGTGTCCATACCAAACACTTACTATTCGGGAACAGACACCAAACGCAACCTTCATCAGGAAGTCTGTGTAACTGTTTGGGTTTGGCCCCCCAAACACGGGGTGTTTGTCATGCTGTCACATGCATGACAGAGCAACAAACACTGCTTTTGATCGGTGGGTAAAAACGTCACCGTTAGACAGCTGCTGCTCCCACACTATCAAATGACAGCGTAAGTCCGCAGCTGTGATCGGAGGTATAAAGTTTACCTCTGGTCATTGGTGTCAGCTGATGGAACTATTTCTCGTCACTGAGTAACCTCAAGATCAGCAAGGTAATTGCCTCTCACTGAGGCTGCGTTCCCAGCCGAGTTGAACTGTGGTTAACTTGGTGAGATCCCTGCTAGCACCGTGAGAAAGGCACTGGGAGAATTTTACTGTGCTAAGCTTGGAAAATGGAAAAGTGTGCTTGGTTTTATTTCAAGTAAAAGACTTTCTTTTGGCTGTGTCTTTATTTACAATACAACTATAGGATTAGTAATGGATAGATGTCTTATAGACGCCTCTCCATTATTAAGCTGTGGGCTTGTCGTCACCAGACAATACAAAGGTCACATCAACCCCACAAATGTGAACCCCACTTGCCATCGCTGCAAGACAAGTGGAAAGAGACAGTCAAAGCACCAAAATCAGGGCATCTAATAGATACGCCTTTTCTAGGTGGTTGCGGGCTGCTATTTTTAGGCTTGGAGGCAATATTCATGACCCTTTAGAGCCTGGGAATACCAGCCCCAGCTTTCTGCTTTAGCTTGGCTGTTTGTAAAAAATGGGGGGACCCAATGCCGTGATTTTTATTATTTATTTAAATAATTAAAAAATACAGTGTGGGAAGCCCTCTATTCTCGAAAACCAGCCTTGCTGAAGCTGACAGTTGGGGGTTGCAGGCCCCAACTGTGAGTTTTGCCTGGTTGGTTATCAAAAATACTGGGGAATCCATGCTGTTTTTTTATTACTATTATTTATTTACAGCGCAGGTGCCGTCTGATAAATACCCTGCGCCTTCTCATGCTGTTATTAGCAGAAGCAGGTGTCAGCTGATCGAAGCAGTAGTCCCATCAGCCGACACCAAAGTCCAGAGGTAAACTTTATACCTCGATCATAGCTGAGGGCTCACGCTGTCATTTGACAGCATCGGAATCACGGCAGTCTGATCGTCGATGATTATTTTACTACGGATCAGAAATGGTGTTTGTCATGCTGTTATTCCCCCATTCAAGTGAATGGGGACTCAGTTAGGGTCCAGGTACTATTCTGGTACCTAAACCAAAACTTTTGTAACTGTGCAGCTGAACCCATCAGACCAGAACGCCCAGGTGTCTGCCAATCTCTAGAAATGATCTCTAAAAGGCCTAAAGTTAAACAAGACACATTTCCTCAGTATTTTAGGCTATATATATATATATATAGTTATATATATATATATATATATTATACATTCATGTAGGTGCTTCTCACAAAATTAGAATATCATCAAAAAGTTACTAAGTTAATTTATTTCAATTCTTCAATTCAAAATGTGACACTTATACATTATATAGAGTCATTATAAACAGAGTGATCTATTTCAGGTGTTCATTTCTGTTTATGTTGACTATTATGGCTTGCAGCCAATGAAAACACAGAAGTCACTATCTCAGTAAATTAGAATAAATAACAAAAAACACCTGGAAAGGTTTCCTAAGCATTTAAAAAGGTCCCTTAGTCTGGTTCAGTAGGCTCGACAATCATGGGGAATACTGCTTTTCTTGACAGATGTCCAGAAGGCAGTCATTGACACACTCCACAAAGGAGGGTAAGTCATAAAAGGTCATTGCTAAAGAAGCTGGCTGTTCAAAGAATGCTGCATCCAAGCATATTAATGGACAGTTGAGTGTAAGGAAAAAGTGTGGTAGAAAAACGTACACCAGCAACCAGACACAGGACATGGTCTACAAGTGTCATATTCTTTGTGTCAAGCCAGAAGCGTTTACCTGTGCCAAGGAGAAAAAGAACTGGGCTGTTGCTCAGTTGGTCAAGGTGCTGTTTCAAGATGAAAGTAATTTTTGCATTTAATTTGGGAATCAAGGTCTCAGAATCTGGAGAAAGAGTGGAGAGGCATGCAACCTAAGCTGCTTGATGTCTAGTATGAAGTTTCCACAATCAGTGATGGATTGTGGAGCCATGTCAACTGCTGGTGTAAATCCACTGTGTTTTATCAAGACCAAAGTCAGTGCAGCCATCAACTAGAAAATTTTAGAGCACTTCATGTTTCCCTCTGCCAACAAGTTTTTTGGAGAAGGAAATTTCATTCTCCAACAGGACTTGGTACCTGTCCACACAGCCAAAAGTACCAATACCTTGTTTAAAAACAACAGTATCATTGTTTTTGCTTGGCCAGCAAACTCACCTGACCTTAGCCTCATAGAGAATCTATGGGGCATTGTCAAGAGGAAGATGAGAGATACCAGATCCAACAATGCAGATGAGCTGAAGGCTGCTACCAAAGCAACCTGGGCTTTCAGAACACCTCAGCAGTGCGACAGGTTGATCGCTTCCATGCCATACCACATTGATGCAGTAATTGATGCAACAGGAGCCCCAAGCAATTATTGAGTGCATTTACTCAACATACATTTCAGTAGGCCAACATTTTGGATTTTAAAATAATTTTTCAAGCTGATGTTATAAAGTATTCTAATTTACTGAGATAATAACTTTTGAGTTTTCATTGGCTGTAAGCCATAATAATCAACATTAACAGAAATAAACACTTGAATAAGATCACCGTGTTTGTAATGACTCTATATAATATATGAGTTTCATTTTTTGTATTGAAGAACTGAAATAAAATAACTTTTTGCCGATATTTTAATTTTGTGAGAAGCACCTGTAATTATTTTTTTTTCATGTTTTACATATTAAAAATTACATACAGGAAAATGGAATAGTGCAAAAGTTTGGGCATTCTGCATGGTTAGTACCTAGTAGCACCCCCTTGTGAAAGTAACTCGGCTTGTAAAATCTTTTGGCAGCCAACCAAGAGTCTTTCAATTTTTTTTTGCGGGATTTTCATCCATTTTTTAATGGAAAATTCTTTCAGTTCTGTGAGATTCCTGGGTCATCTTGCATGCATTGCTATTTTGATGTCTAACCATTGATTTTCAATGATGTTCAGATAAGAGGACTCTGAGGGCCATTGTAAAACCTTCAGCTTGTACCTTCAGCTTGCAAAGTAGCCAACTGTGGATTTTGACATGTGTTTAGGATCATTATCTATTTGTAAATCCATCCAAGTTTTTACAGATGGTGTTAGTTTTGCATCAAACATTTACTGAAATTAAATTAAATCTATTCTTCCCTCTACCCGTGAAATGTTCCCCATGCCATTGGCTGCAACACAACCCCAAAACATAATTGATCCACCACCATGCTAAATATTTGGCAACATGTTATTTTCCTGAATATCTGTGCCATTTTCTTCACACATACCTTTGATTTTTGTGTTCAAATAGTTTAAATTTAACCTCTTCAGTCCATAGGACTTGTTTCCAAAATGCTTCAGGCTTTTTTAGATGTTCTTTTGCACAATTCTGATGCTGAATTTTATGGTGAGGACACAGGAGAGGTTTTCTTCTGATGAATTTTCCAAAAATAATTTGTTCTGTTGTCTCTGAACAGCATAAAAATGTACCACAGCTCCAGAGTCTGTTAAATCATTCTGAAGGTCTTTTGCAGTCAAGCGGGGGTTTGCCTCTCTAACAATCATACAAGCAGTTCTTACTGAACTTTTTGTTGGTTGTCCAGAACTTATTTTGACCTCTAATGTTCCTGTTAACTGCCATTTCTTAATTACATTTCAAACAGAGGAAAGGGTCACTGGAAAACGCTGTGCAATCTTCTTATAGGCTTCTACTGCTTTGTGGGCCTCCACCATTTTCATTTTCAGAGTGCTAATCAGCTGCTTAAAAGAACCTATGGCTACTGTTTTATGGTTGGAGGAGGCAGGGTTTTTATTAAGCTGGGAAATTTGTATCACCTGGCCTTTCCTAACAATGATAGTGAACAAGTCATAATCCTAACAGTCTTATTCAGGTCTGAAACCTTGGTCAAAGTAATATGTGTCATATTTAACTTTAGGCCTTTTACAGATCATTTCATCTTTACTTTGCTTAATTGTTCACAATAAGAGTAATTTTGACCAGGAGTGTCCAAACTTTTACATGCTACTGTATATTTAATAGCAATAAAATTTAAAATTCCTGGACTACATATATTTGTAACAGTGGACTACTCGTACCTACAAATTAGATATCACATGTGGTTGAGTGGCTTTTGGTAATCATAATACTTTAGAGTCTGGGTGTGACTGCTCATCGGGCCCCGTTTCATCTGCTCAATGGGCCCCTACTGGGAAGCTAAAGCGGGCCCTTAGCAGCGCTGCGGCCACACTATTGACGTGTGGGTGCAGGACCGCACCCGCACATCAATAGTTAACAGCCGCCAGCCAATCGGAGGCTGGCAGCTGACATCAGCCACAGTGTGCACATTGCCGGGGTCTGACGTCAGTGTTAGTTGCCGGCAAGTGCGCGCTTCAGCTGAGAGGAGGGAGCAGGAGCGCAGTCAGGTAAGAAGAACTTTTTTTTATTATTGAGAGAGGCGATCCGGGGGCCCGGGGCTGAATGCTGGAGATACTGGGGCAGAAATGCTGGAGCATTGGGGGTAGAATGCTGGAGCACTGGGGGTAGAATGCTGGACACACTGGGGCAGAATGCTGGACACACTGGGGGCAGAATGCTGGACACACTGGGGGCAGAATGCTGGAGCACTTGGGGCAGAATGCAGGAGACACTGGCGGAAGAATGCTGGAAACACTGGGGGCAGAATGCTGGAGACACTGGGGGCAGAATGCTGGAGACACTGCGGGTAGAATGCTGGACACACTGGGGGCAGGAATGGAGACACTGGGGGCAGAATGCAGGAGCACTGGGGGCAGGGCTGGAGACACTGGGGCAGAATGCTGGAGCACTGTGGGAAGGGCTTTAGACACTGGGGGGCAGAATGCTGGAGACACTGGGGGCAGACTGCTGGAGACACTGTGAGCAGAATGCTCGACACACTGGGGCAGAATGCTTGAGACACTGGGGGCAGAATGCTGGAGCACTGGGGGCATAATTCTGGCCACACTGGGGCAGAATGCTGGAGACACTAAGGGTAAAATGCTGGAGACACTGGGGGCAGAATGCTGGAGCACTGGGGGAAGTAAGCTGGACCCACTAGGGCAGAATGCTGGATACACTGGGGGCAGAATGCTGGAGCACTGGGGGCAGAATGCAGGAGACACTGGTGGCAGAGTGCTGGAGACACTGGAGGCAGAATGCTGGAGACACTGGGGGCAGAATGCTGGAGACACTGGGGGTAGAATGCTGGACACACTGGGGGCAGAATGCTGGAGCATTGGGGGAAGGGCTGGAGACACTGGGGGCAGAATGCAGGAGACACTGGGGGCAGAATGCTGGAGACACTGGGAGCAGAATGCTCGAAACACTGGGGACAGAATGCTGGTCACACTGGGAGCAGAATGCTGGAGACACTAAGGGCAGAATGCTGGAGCACTGGGGCAGAATGCTTGAGACACTGGGGGCAGAATGCTGGAGCACTGGGGGCAGAATGCTGGCGACACTGGGGGTAGAATGCTGGAGACACTGGGGGCAGAATGCTGGAGCACTGTGGGAAGAATGCTGGACCCACTGGGACAGAATGGTGGACACACTGGGGGCAGAATGCTGGAGCACTGGGGGCAGAATTCAGGAGACACTGGAGGCAGAATGCTGGAGACACTAGGGGCAGATTGCTGGAGCACTGGGGGCAGGACTGGAGACACTGGGGGCAGAATGCTAGAGCACTGGGGGCAGGGCTGGAGACTCTGGGGCAGAATGCTGGAGACACTGGGGGTAGAATGATGGGGACACTGGGAGCAGAATGCTCGACACACTGGGGGCAGAATGCTGGACACACTTGGGGCAGAATGCTGGAGACACTAAGGGCAGAATGCTGTAGCACTGGGGGCAGAATGCTTGAGACACTTGGCCAGAATGCTGGAGCACTGGGGCAGAATGCTGGCGACACTGGGGCAGAATGCTGGAGACACTGGATGCAGAATGCTGGAGCACTGGGGGAAGAATGCTGGACACACTGGGGCAGAATGCTGTTGACACTGGGGGCAGAAAAGCTGGAGACACTAGGGGAAGAATGCTGGAGACACTGGGGGCAGAATGCTGGAGTCACTGTGGGTAGAATGCTGGACACACTAAGGCAGAAGGTAGGAGCACTGGGGGCAGGACTGGAGACACTAAGGGCAGAATGCTGGAGAACTGGAGGCAGGGCTGGAGAGAATGGGGGAAGAATGTTGGAGACACTGGGGGCAGAATGCTGTAGCACTGGGGGCAGAATGCTTGAGACACTTGGCCAGAATGCTGGAGCACTGGGGCAGAATGCTGGCGACACTGGGGCAGAATGCTGGAGACACTGGATGCAGAATGCTGGAGCACTGGGGGAAGAATGCTGGACACACTGGGGCAGAATGCTGTTGACACTGGGGGCAGAAAAGCTGGAGACACTAGGGGAAGAATGCTGGAGACACTGGGGGCAGAATGCTGGAGTCACTGTGGGTAGAATGCTGGACACACTAAGGCAGAAGGTAGGAGCACTGGGGGCAGGACTGGAGACACTAAGGGCAGAATGCTGGAGAACTGGAGGCAGGGCTGGAGAGAATGGGGGAAGAATGTTGGAGACACTGGGGGCAGGACTGGAGACACTGGGGGCAGAATGCTGGACACACTGGAGGTAAAATGCTGGAGACACTGGGGGCAGGACGGGAGACACTGGGGGCAGAATTCTGGAGCACTGGGGGCAGGGCTGGAGACACTGGGGGCAGAATGCTGGAGCCCTGTCGGAAGGGCTGGAGACACTGGGGGCAGAATGCTGGAGACACTGGGGGCAGAATGCTGGAGACACTGGGAGCAGAATGCTCGACACACTGGGGCAGAATGCTTGAGACACTGGGGGCAGAATGCTGGAGCACTGGGGACAGAATTCTGGCAACACTGGGGCAGAATGCTGGAGACACTAAGGGTAAAATGCGGGAGACACTGGGGGCAGAATGCTGGAGCACTGGGGGAAGTATGCTGGACCCATTGGGGCAGAATGCTGGACACACTGGGGGCAGAATGCTGGAGCACTGGGGGCAGAATGCAGGAGACACTGGTGGCAGAGTGCTGGAGACACTGGGGGCAGAATGCTGGAGACACTGGGGGCAGAATGCTGGAGACACTGGGGGTAGAATGCTGGACACACTGGGGGCAGAATGCTGGAGCACTGGGGGAAGGGCTGGAGACACTGGGGGCAGAATGCAGGAGACACTGGGGGCAGAATGCTGGAGTCACTGTGGGTAGAATGCTGGACACACTAAGGCAGAAGGTAGGAGCACTGGGGGCAGGACTGGAGACACTAAGGGCAGAATGCTGGAGAACTGGAGGCAGGGCTGGAGAGAATGGGGGAAGAATGTTGGAGACACTGGGGGCAGGACTGGAGACACTGGGGGCAGAATGCTGGACACACTGGAGGTAAAATGCTGGAGACACTGGGGGCAGGACGGGAGACACTGGGAGCAGAATTCTGGAGCACTGGGGGCAGGGCTGGAGACACTGGGGGCAGAATGCTGGAGCCCTGTCGGAAGGGCTGGAGACACTGGGGGCAGAATGCTGGAGACACTGGGGGCAGAATGCTGGAGACACTGGGAGCAGAATGCTCGACACACTGGGGCAGAATGCTTGAGACACTGGGGGCAGAATGCTGGAGCACTGGGGACAGAATTCTGGCAACACTGGGGCAGAATGCTGGAGACACTAAGGGTAAAATGCGGGAGACACTGGGGGCAGAATGCTGGAGCACTGGGGGAAGTATGCTGGACCCATTGGGGCAGAATGCTGGACACACTGGGGGCAGAATGCTGGAGCACTGGGGGCAGAATGCAGGAGACACTGGTGGCAGAGTGCTGGAGACACTGGGGGCAGAATGCTGGAGACACTGGGGGCAGAATGCTGGAGACACTGGGGGTAGAATGCTGGACACACTGGGGGCAGAATGCTGGAGCACTGGGGAAAGGGCTGGAGACACTGGGGGCAGAATGCAGGAGACACTGGGGGCAGAATGCTGGAGACACTGGGAGCAGAATGCTGGAGACACTAAGGGCAGAATGCTGGAGCACTGGGGCAGAATGCTTGAGACACTGGGGGCAGAATGCTGGAGCACTGGGGGCAGAATGCTGGCGACACTGGGGGTAGAATGCTGGAGACACTGGGGGCAGAATGCTGGAGCACTGTGGGAAGAATGCTGGACCCACTGGGACAGAATGGTGGACACACTGGGGGCAGAATGCTGGAGCACTGGGGGCAGAATTCAGGAGACACTGGAGGCAGAATGCTGGAGACACTGGGGGCAGATTGCTGGAGCACTGGGGGCAGGACTGGAGACACTGGGGGCAGAATGCTAGAGCACTGGGGGCAGGGCTGGAGACTCTGGGGCAGAATGCTGGAGACACTGGGGGTAGAATGATGGAGACACTGGGAGCAGAATGCTCGACACACTGGGGGCAGAATGCTGGACACACTTGGGGCAGAATGCTGGAGACACTAAGGGCAGAATGCTGTAGCACTGGGGGCAGAATGCTTGAGACACTTGGCCAGAATGCTGGAGCACTGGGGCAGAATGCTGGCGACACTGGGGCAGAATGCTGGAGACACTGGATGCAGAATGCTGGAGCACTGGGGGAAGAATGCTGGACACACTGGGGCAGAATGCTGTTGACACTGGGGGCAGAAAAGCTGGAGACACTAGGGGAAGAATGCTGGAGACACTGGGGGCAGAATGCTGGAGTCACTGTGGGTAGAATGCTGGACACACTAAGGCAGAAGGTAGGAGCACTGGGGGCAGGACTGGAGACACTAAGGGCAGAATGCTGGAGAACTGGAGGCAGGGCTGGAGAGAATGGGGGAAGAATGTTGGAGACACTGGGGGCAGGACTGGAGACACTGGGGGCAGAATGCTGGACACACTGGGGGTAAAATGCTGGAGACACTGGGGGCAGGACGGGAGACACTGGGGGCAGAATTCTGGAGCAATGGGGGCAGGGCTGGAGACACTGGGGGCAGAATGCTGGAGCCCTGTCGGAAGGGCTGGAGACACTGGGGGCAGAATGCTGGAGACACTGGGGGCAGAATGCTGGAGACACTGGGAGCAGAATGCTCGACACACTGGGGTAGAATGCTTGAGACACTGGGGGCAGAATGCTGGAGCACTGGGGACAGAATTCTGGCAACACTGGGGCAGAATGCTGGAGACACTAAGGGTAAAATGCGGGAGACACTGGGGGCAGAATGCTGGAGCACTGGGGGAAGTATGCTGGACCCATTGGGGCAGAATGCTGGACACACTGGGGGCAGAATGCTGGAGCACTGGGGGCAGAATGCAGGAGACACTGGCGGCAGAATGCTGGAGACACTGGGGGCAGAATGCTGTAGACACTGGGGGCAGAATGCTGGAGACACTGGGGGTAGAATGCTGGACACACTGGGGGCAGGACTGGAGACACTGGGGGCGGAATGCTGGAGCACTGGGGGCAGAATGCTGGAGCACTGGAGGCAGGGCTGGAGACAATGGGGGAAGAATGCTGGACACACTGGGGGTAAAATGCTGGAGACACTGGGGGCAGGACGGGAGACACTGCGAGCAGAATGCTGGACACACTGGGGGCAGAATGCTAGACACACTGGGGCAGAATGCTGGAGCACTGGGGGCAGAATGCTGGAGCACTGGGGGCAGAATCCAGGAGCCACTGGTGGCAGAATGCTGGAGACACTGGGGCAGAATGCTGGAGACACTGGGGGCAGAATGCTGGACACACTGGGGGTAGAATGCAGGAAAACACTGGGGGCAGGACGGGAGACACTGGGGGCAGAATGCTGGAGCACTGGGGGCAGGGCTGGAGACACTGGGGGCAGAATGATGGAGCACTGGGGGCAGGGCTATAGACACTGGGGGTAGAATGCTGGAGACACTGGGGGTAGAATGCTTGAGACACTGGGAGCAGAATGCTCGACACACTGGGGGGCAGAATGCTGGACACACTGGGGCAGAATGTTGGAGACACTAAGGGCAGAATGCTGGAGCACTGGGGGCAGAATGCTGGAGACACAGGGGCAGAATGGTGGAGCACTGGGGGCAGAATGCAGGAGACACTGGGGCAGAATGCTGGAGACACTGGGGGCAAAATGCTGGAACACTGGGGGCAGAATGCTGGAGCACTGGGGGAAGAATGCTGGACACATTGGGGCAGAATGCTGGAGACACTGGGGGCAGAATGCTGGAGTCACTGTGGGTAGAATGCTGGACACACTAAGGCAGAATGCTGGAGCACTGGGGGCAGGACTGGAGACACTAAGGGCAGAATGCTGGAACACTGGGGGCATGGCTGGAGACACTGGGGGCAGAATGCTGGAGGCACTGGGGGCAGGACTGGAGACACTGGGGGCAGAATGCTGGACACACTGGGGGCAGAATACTGGAGACACTGGGAGCAGAATGCTGGACACACTGGGGGCAGAATGCTAGACACACTGGGGCAGAATGCTGGAGCACTGGGAGTAGAATGCTGGACACACTGGGGCAGAATGCTAAACACACTGGGGGAAGAATGCTGGACACACTGGGGCAGAATGCTGTTGACACTGGGGGCAGAAAAGCTGGAGACACTAGGGGAAGAATGCTGGAGACACTGGGGGCAGAATGCTGGAGTCACTGTGGGTAGAATGCTGGACACACTAAGGCAGAAGGTAGGAGCACTGGGGGCAGGACTGGAGACACTAAGGGCAGAATGCTGGAGAACTGGAGGCAGGGCTGGAGAGAATGGGGGAAGAATGTTGGAGACACTGGGGGCAGGACTGGAGACACTGGGGGCAGAATGCTGGACACACTGGGGGTAAAATGCTAGAGACACTGGGGGCAGGACGGGAGACACTGGGGGCAGAATTCTGGAGCACTGGGGGCAGGGCTGGAGACACTGGGGGCAGAATGCCGGAGCCCTGTCGGAAGGGCTGGAGACACTGGGGGCAGAATGCTGGAGACACTGGGGGCAGAATGCTGGAGACACTGGGAGCAGAATGCTCGACACACTGGGGCAGAATGCTTGAGACACTGGGGGCAGAATGCTGGAGCACTGGGGACAGAATTCTGACAACACTGGGGCAGAATGCTGGAGACACTAAGGGTAAAATGCGGGAGACACTGGGGGCAGAATGCTGGAGCACTGGGGAAAGTATGCTGGACCCATTGGGGCAGAATGCTGGACACACTGGGGGCAGAATGCTGGAGCACTGGGGGCAGAATGCAGGAGACACTGGTGGCAGAGTGCTGGAGACACTGGGGGCAGAATGCTGGAGACACTGGGGGCAGAATGCTGGAGACACTGGGGGTAGAATGCTGGACACACTGGGGGCAGAATGCTGGAGCACTGGGGGAAGGGCTGGAGACACTGGGGGCAGAATGCAGGAGACACTGGGGGCAGAATGCTGGAGACACTGGGAGCAGAATGCTCGAAACACTGGGGACAGAATGCTGGTCACACTGGGAGCAGAATGCTGGAGACACTAAGGGCAGAATGCTGGAGCACTGGGGCAGAATGCTTGAGACACTGGGGGCAGAATGCTGGAGCACTTGGGGCAGAATGCTGGCGACACTGGGGGTAGAATGCTGGAGACACTGGGGGCAGAATGCTGGAGCACTGTGGGAAGAATGCTGGACCCACTGGGACAGAATGGTGGACACACTGGGGGCAGAATGCTGGAGCACTGGGGGCAGAATTCAGGAGACACTGGAGGCAGAATGCTGGAGGCACTGGGGGCAGATTGCTGGAGCACTGGGGGCAGGACTGGAGACACTGGGGGCAGAATGCTAGAGCACTGGGGGCAGGGCTGGAGACTCTGGGGCAGAATGCTGGAGACACTGGGGGTAGAATGATGGAGACACTGGGAGCAGAATGCTCGACACACTGGGGGCAGAATGCTGGACACACTTGGGGCAGAATGCTGGAGACACTAAGGGCAGAATGCTGTAGCACTGGGGGCAGAATGCTTGAGACACTTGGCCAGAATGCTGGAGCACTGGGGCAGAATGCTGGCGACACTGGGGCAGAATGCTGGAGACACTGGATGCAGAATGCTGGAGCACTGGGGGAAGAATGCTGGACACACTGGGGCAGAATGCTGTTGACACTGGGGGCAGAAAAGCTGGAGACACTAGGGGAAGAATGCTGGAGACACTGGGGGCAGAATGCTGGAGTCACTGTGGGTAGAATGCTGGACACACTAAGGCAGAAGGTAGGAGCACTGGGGGCAGGACTGGAGACACTAAGGGCAGAATGCTGGAGAACTGGAGGCAGGGCTGGAGAGAATGGGGGAAGAATGTTGGAGACACTGGGGGCAGGACTGGAGACACTGGGGGCAGAATGCTGGACACACTGGGGGTAAAATGCTGGAGACACTGGGGGCAGGACGGGAGACACTGGGGGCAGAATTCTGGAGCACTGGGGGCAGGGCTGGAGACACTGGGGGCAGAATGCTGGAGCCCTGTCGGAAGGGCTGGAGACACTGGGGGCAGAATGCTGGAGACACTGGGGGCAGAATGCTGGAGACACTGGGAGCAGAATGCTCGACACACTGGGGCAGAATGCTTGAGACACTGGGGGCAGAATGCTGGAGCACTGGGGACAGAATTCTGGCAACACTGGGGCAGAATGCTGGAGACACTAAGGGTAAAATGCGGGAGACACTGGGGGCAGAATGCTGGAGCACTGGGGGAAGTATGCTGGACCCATTGGGGCAGAATGCTGGACACACTGGGGGCAGAATGCTGGAGCACTGGGGGCAGAATGCAGGAGACACTGGCAGCAGAATGCTGGAGACACTGGGGGCAGAATGCTGTAGACACTGGGGGCAGAATGCTGGAGACACTGGGGGTAGAATGCTGGACACACTGGGGGCAGGACTCGAGACACTGGGGGCGGAATGCTGGAGCACTGGGGGCAGAATGCTGGAGCACTGGAGGCAGGGCTGGAGACAATGGGGGAAGAATGCTGGACACACTGGGGGTAAAATGCTGGAGACACTGGGGGCAGGACGGGAGACACTGCGAGCAGAATGCTGGACACACTGGGGGCAGAATGCTAGACACACTGGGGCAGAATGCTGGAGCACTGGGGGCAGAATGCTGGAGCACTGGGGGCAGAATGCAGGAGCCACTGGTGGCAGAATGCTGGAGACACTGGGGCAGAATGCTGGAGACACTGGGGGCAGAATGCTGGACACACTGGGGGTAGAATGCTGGAAAACACTGGGGGCAGGACGGGAGACACTGGGGGCAGAATGCTGGAGCACTGGGGGCAGGGCTGGAGACACTGGGGGCAGAATGATGGAGCACTGGGGGCAGGGCTATAGACACTGGGGGTAGAATGCTGGAGACACTGGGGGTAGAATGCTGGAGACACTGGGAGCAGAATGCTCGACACACTGGGGGGCAGAATGCTGGACACACTGGGGCAGAATGTTGGAGACACTAAGGGCAGAATGCTGGAGCACTGGGGGCAGAATGCTGGAGACACAGGGGCAGAATGGTGGAGCACTGGGGGCAGAATGCAGGAGACACTGGGGCAGAATGCTGGAGACACTGGGGGCAAAATGCTGGAACACTGGGGGCAGAATGCTGGAGCACTGGGGGAAGAATGCTGGACACATTGGGGCAGAATGCTGGAGACACTGGGGGCAGATTGCTGGAGTCACTGTGGGTAGAATGCTGGACACACTAAGGCAGAATGCTGGAGCACTGGGGGCAGGACTGGAGACACTAAGGGCAGAATGCTGGAACACTGGGGGCATGGCTGGAGACACTGGGGGGCAGAATGCTGGAGGCACTGGGGGCAGGACTGGAGACACTGGGGGCAGAATGCTGGACACACTGGGGGCAGAATACTGGAGACACTGGGAGCAGAATGCTGGACACACTGGGGGCAGAATGCTAGACACACTGGGGCAGAATGCTGGAGCACTGGGAGTAGAATGCTGGACACACTGGGGCAGAATGCTAAACACACTGGGGGCAGAATGCTGGACACACTGGAGGCAGAATGCTGGAGCACTGGGAGCAGAATGCATGAGACTGGGGGCAGAATGCTGGAGCACTGGGGGCAGAATGCATGAGACACTGGGGGCAGAATGCTGGAGCACTGGGGGCAGGGCTGGAGACACTGGGGGCAGAATGCTGGAGACACTGGGGGCAGGACTGGAGTCACTGGGGGAAGAATGCTTGACACACTGGGGGTAGAATGCTGGAGACACTGGGGGCAGAATGCTCGACACACTGGGGGAAGGATGCTGGAACACTGGGGGTAGAATGCTGGAGACACTAGTGGTAAAATGCTGGAGCACTGGCAGCAGAATGCTTGAGACATGGGCAGAATGCTGGAGCACTGTGGGCAGAATGCTGGAGACACTGGGGCAGAATGCTGGAGCACTGGGGGAAGAATGCTGGAGCACTGGGGGCTGAATGCTGGACACACTGCTGCAGAATGCTGGAGACACCAGGGGCAGAAAGCTGGAGACACTGGTGGCAGAATGCTGGAGACACTGGGGGCAGAATGCTGGAAATACTGCGGGTGGAATGCTGGACACACTAAGGCAGAATGCTGGAGCACTGGGGGCAGGACTGGAGACACTAAGGGCTAAATGTTGGAGTACTGGGGCAGGGCTGGAGACACTGAGGGCAGAAAGCTGGAGACACTGGGGGCAGGACTGGATATAATGGGGGCAGAATGCTGGACACACTGGGGGTGGAATGCTGGAGACACAGGGGACATAATGCTGGACACACTGGGGGCAGAATGCTAGACACACTGGGACAGAATGCTGGAGCACTGAGGGAAGAATGCTGGAGACACTGGAGGCAGAATGCTGGAGCACTGGGGGAGGAATGTTGGACACACTGAGGCAGAATGCTGGAGCACTGGGGGCAGAATGCTGGAAACACTGAGGCAGAATGCTGGATAGACTGGGGGCAGGACTGGACACACTGGGCAGAATGCTGGACACACTGAGGCAGAATGATGGACACAATGGGGGCAGGACTGGACACATTGGGGAAGAATTCTGGACACACTGAGGCAGATTGCTGGACACACTAGGGGTAGAATGCTAGACACACTGGGGTAGAATGCTAGACACACTGGGGCAGAATGCTGGAGCACTGGGGGAAGAATGCTGGAAACACTGGGGCAGAATGCTGGAGCACTGGGGCAGAATGCTGGAGCACTGCGGGCAGAATGCTGGACACACTGTAGGCAGAATGCTGGACACACTGGGGCAGAATGCTGGAGCACTGGGGCAGAATGCTGGAAACACTGAGGCAGAATGCTGGACACACTGGGGGCAGGACTGGACACACTGGGGTAGAATCCTGGACACACTGAGGCAGAATGCTGGACACACTGGGGGCAGGACTGGGGACAATGAGGGCAGAATGCTGGAAACACTGGGGGCAGAATGCTGGAGACACTGGGGGCAAAATGCTGGAGACGATTGGGGCAGAATGCTGGACACACTGGGGGAAGAATGCTGGACACACTGGGGGTAGAATGCTGGAGACACTAGTGGTAAAATGCTGGAGCACTGGGGGCAGAATGCTTGAGACACTAGGTCAGAATGCTGGAGCACTGTGGGCAGAATGCTGGAAACACTGGGGCAGAATGCTGGAGCACTGGGGGAAGTATGCTGGAGCACTGGGGGCACAATGCTGGACACACTGGTACAGAATGCTGGAGCACTGGGGCCAGAATGCTTTAGACACTGGTGGCAGAATGCTGGAGACACTGGGGGCAGAATACTGGAGACACTGTGGGTAGAATGCTGGACATACTAAGGCAGAATGCTGGAGCACTGGAGGCAGGACTGGAGACACTAAGGGCTGAATGCTGGAGTACTGGGGGCAGGGCTGGAGACACTGGGGGCAGAACGCTGGAGACACTGGGGGCAGGACTGGATATACTGGGGGCAGAATGCTGGACACACTGGGGGCAGAATTCTAGACACACTGGGACAGAATGCTGGGGCACTGGGGGAAGAATGCTGGAGACACTGGGGGCAGAATGCTGGAGCACTGGGGGTAGAATGCTAAAGCACTGGGGCAGAATGCTGGAGATACTGGGGGCAGATTGCTGGAAACACTGAGGCAGAATGCTGGATACACTGGGGGCAGGACTGGACACACTGGGGCAGAATGCTGGACACACTGGGGGTAGAATGCTAGACACACTGGGACAGAATGCTGGAGCACTGGGGGAAGAATGCTGGAGACACTGGGGGCAGAATGCTGGAGCACTGGGGGTAGAATGCTGGACACACTGAGGCAGAATGATGGAGCACTGGGGCAGAATGCTGGACACACTGGAGGCAGAATGGTGGACACACTGGGGCAGAATGCTAAAGCACTGGGGCAGAATGCTGGAGACACTGGGGGCAGAATGCTGGAAACACTGAGGCAGAATGCTGGATACACTGGGGGCAGGACTGAACACACTGGGGCAGAATACTGGAGACACTGGGTAGAATGCTGGACACACAAAGGCAGAATGCTGGAGCATTGGAGGCAGGACTGGAGACACTGGGGGCAGAACGCTGGAGACACTGGGGGCAGGACCGGATATACTGGGGGCAGAATGCTGGACACACTGGGGGTAGAATGCTGGAGACACAGGGGACAGAATGCTGGACACACTGGGGGCAGAATGCTAGACACACTGGGACAGAATGCCGGAGCACTGGGGGAAGAATGCTGGAGACACTGGGGGCAGAATGCTAGACACACTGGGACAAAATGCCGGAGCACTGGGGGAAGAATGCTGGAGACACTGGGGGCATAATGCTGGAGCACTGGGGCAGAATGCTGGACACACTGGAGGCAGAATGCTGGACACACTGGGGCAGAATGCTAAAGCACTGGGGCAGAATGCTGGAGACACTGGGGGCAGAATGCTGGAAACACTGAGGCAGAATGCTGGATACACTGGGGGCAGGACTGGACACACTGGGGCAGAAGGCTGGACACACTTGGGGCAGAATGCTAGACACACTGGGACAGAATGCTGGAGTACTGGGGGCAGAATGCTGGAGCACTGGGGGTAGATTGCTGGACACACTGATGCAGAATGCTGGAGCACTGCGGGCAGAATGCTGGAGCACTGGGGCAGAATGCTGGACACACTGGGGTAGAAAGCTAAAGCACTGGGGCAGAATGCTGGAAACACTGAGGCAGAATGCTGGATACACTGGGGGCAGGACTGGACACACTGGGGCAGAATGCTAGACACACTGAGGCAGAATGCTGGACACAATGGGGGCAGGACTGGACACACTGGGGCAGAATTCTGGACACACTGAGGCAGAATGCTGGAGACACTGCGGGCAGAATGCTGGAGACACTGGGGCAGAATGCTGGACACACTGGGGGCAGTGGCTATATGTGTGATCTGGTGATGAGAACTGTGATAGGTGAGAAATGGAGTTTTTCCAAGAGAGAGCGGGGGTACTGTGGATAGTTCGAGGGGTGGAGGTGGGGCTGGGGTGGAGCCTGGGTGGAATCTCAAGGGGGCCCAAAAAATTTTGGCAGTATGGAGCCCTGAAATCTCTAGTGGCAGCCCTGTATAGTAATCAAAAAGAAGACAGCCACATTTTAGCTCTGCCTTCTATGTATAATGGAAAGCTTGTTTTTCCCACCTTCTACCTTAAAACAGGCCAACTTGACATTTATAAATATTAGTTTTACATAGATAGTTGCAGACAATTCATATTGAATACTAATGTTTTCTGACTCATTTAAGTGAATTCGGGAATGTAGCATCTAGCAGATTTGCAAGGAGCCAAAAAGAGGTAAAGAAATTTTCAATTTGCCACTCACTCTTTCATACTGCAGACCCCTTTCTGGTGTTTCAAGTAGCTCTCTCCAAGTTCTTCTTTACTGATCTTCCTCCATCTTTACTTTTCAGGCTTCCAGGGCTGAGCAGTCCTTAGGCAACACATTTCATAACATCAGAGACATACTCAGTGGCGGAAACTCTGACACAATGAAGAAAGAGGAAAAATAGGTTGTGTGCAGTGGAACATTAACCCCTACGCCACCTTGGGTTTTTCCGGTTTTGAGTTTCCATATTTTGCTCCCCTTCTTCCCAGAGCCATAACTTTTTTCTCCATCAATATGGCCATGTGAGGGATTGTTTTTTGCTGGATGAGTTGTACTTCTGAACGACACTATTGATTTTATTGTCATGAGAGCCCCATATGGTGCTCCAGTATATGACGAAGACAAAAACTTCCTGCTCTCTGCACTGTGCCTGTTCAGGCAGAGAGCACATACTTGTCGCATCACCGTACCCTCTGACCTGAAACATCACAGAGTCAGGAGATGCAGAAGATGCCACAGTGGAGGAATGCGGGGTGGTAAGTACTGAAAGTACTGGGGCCCTGAGCAGGGGATCGGCCCATTAGCAGGTGCTGGCACCGGGCCCCCATAGCATGCTGGTGTCCCCCCATCCTGCTCAGGGTACTTGCAATACTTGCTGACCCTGGCCCTGAGTTGAGGGCACAGGTGTAAACCCTAGAGGAGGTAGAAGACCCAGAAGCAGTGGAGGAAGTGTGAGATACAAAGGTTTGCCCCTCAAGCCTTAGAGATTGAAAGTCTTGTGAAGCAGTCAATTCATCAGCGACCTGTGGTCCTGTGACATGGGCACCGATGGATGGGATTAGTGAATCGATTCTGGCGTGAGCATGCTAAATGCTGCTGTCAGAGATTGACAGCAGCATTTAATATGTTAACAGCCATGGGTGGATTGCGATTCCACCCATGGCTGTTAAGGGTACAAGTCAGCTGTTCAAATCAGCTGACATGCCAGAAAAATTGAGGGCTCACTGCCGGAGCCACTGTGGATGACTGGACATGGGGTTGCAGCAATGGAAAAGGTGAATAGAGTGGTGTGTATTTTTTCCCTTAGATTTATTTTATTCTGGGGTCTGGAGTAATCCTAGAGAAAAATAATGTCATGGTTCACTGGGTTTGCTGGTTAGGTGGTTTAAGTGTTAATGTGGATGGCCTCTCTTTGGGATCTTGAGAGATTTTTTATAGCCTCTTTGTGGGGTCATTGTTTGTCATTTATACTCTAAGCTGAGTGTGTCCGACCCTGCTCTTCCTGTGCTTCGTGACTATCCTTGCATGTCTGCTTGGTTTTTGATCTGGTCTCGTCCCTGTTTAAGTCTTCCGTCTGCTGATTCTGTACCTCGCCGCACTCTTTGTGTGTAACCTTTGGCTACATCTTGATATTCCTTTAGTTGTCCCTGCTGTACTTCGCCGCCCTCTTTGTGTATGACCTTTGGCTACGTCCTGACCTCCCTCCGTTTATTCCTGCTGTATCACACCGCCCTCTCAGTGTTTGATATTATTGCTTTGCTGACCAGATTACTGTTTTCTCCTCTTCACTTTTTCTTTACTGTGCTGCTTTCGGTTCCCAATGGGGCTTTGCATTAGCTCTGCCCCGTCTCTGAGGTGTGGTCACATAACCGCAGGTCTTGTTGGTGCAAAGTACTCCAGAGTACCTCCAGTCCGCTCAGGTCCCGGCTCCTGGCTGCTGATACCTAGAGACTAGTGTTGAGCGATACCGTCCGATACTTGAAAGTATCGGTATCGGATAGTATCGGCCGATACCCGAAAAATATCGGATATCGCCGATACCGATATCCGATACCAATACAAGTCAATGGGACATCAAGTATCGGAATGTATCCTCATGGATCCCAGGGTCTGAAGGAGAGGAAACTCTCCTTCAGGCCCTGGGATCCATATTAAAGTGTAAAATAAAGAATTAAAATAAAAAATATTGTTATATTCACCTCTCCGGCGGCCCCTGGACATCAGCGGGAGGATCCGGCGTCCGGCACGGCTTCTTTCTTCAAAATGCGCGCCTTTAGGACCTGTGGTATGACGTCCCGGCTTCTGATTGGTCGCGTGCTGCCCATGTGACCGCCACGCGACCAATCAGAAGCCGCGACGTCATTCCTCAGGTCCTAAAAGGCGCTCATTCTAGGACTTTAGCTGAGGAATGACGTCGCGGCTTCTGATTGGTCGCGTGGCGGTCACATGGGCGGCACGCGACCAATCAGAAGCCGGGACGTCATACCACAGGTCCTAAAGGCGCGCATTTTGAAGAAAGAAGCCATGCCGGACGCCGGATCCTCCCGATGATGTCCAGGGGCCGCCGGAGAGGTGAATATAACAATATTTTTTATTTTAATTCTTTATTTTACACTTCCGATACCGATACCCGATATCACAAAAATATCGGATCTCGGTATCGGAATTCCGATACCGCAAGTATCGGCCGATACCCGATACTTGCGGTATCGGAATGCTCAACACTACTAGAGACCGGACCCTCGACCCCTTGTACCTGCGGGTAAGAGTCCTCTGCATTTCCCTTTCTGCGTCTTCTGTAGCTGGGGTAGTGGTTACCAAAGGTCTTTACCTGACAAATAAGACACTTTTGATTAGCATTAATACATTTGATGGAAATCACAATTTATGGCCAAATTCAAGCAAATTGTTAAATTAGAACTTTTGCGAGATTTGCATATCCCTACAGATTACATATGAGACACAGTGCTACTGTACATAGCCATGTGTGAAGATGAAGGCATGTATAGTTTGTAAAGGCAAAGCATACTACCTCTTCCATACTGTTCTAACTTTCCCACAAAACCACAGTATATTTTAACTTATCCTTTCGGCACCTATTAGCTTTTCAAACTGTCCCCTAGATGACCTTGTAGAGCCAGAAGGAAAAATATCTAGAGGGGTTGAATATCAGGTCAGTGTACAGACAATTCTGTGTGAAAGAAAGGCTAATGTTCTAGTAGAGTGACAGTTTCTGAAAACACTTTTGATGTTAAATGAGATATAAATCTGTAAATCATTAGAGTCAAACAATGAAGATATGGTCTTCACCTCCTAGCAAATTAAATGGGCCAACTTTACCAATTCAGTCAATTTACGTAAGTATATATTTCACACAACACATATGTAACTCTATAGCAAGGACAGGGGGAACTATAGGCTTCTACCCTAGATATTAATCATCTAGGGACAAATAAGTCACTGGAGTTCATTATTAGAAGATCAATGGTTTGGGCCAATATCCAGGAATATTTGTTTTACATTATGTTTCTTTCCTTGGTATTGTTTTGTGCATAAGAGCAATTCAAATCCCATGAGAATTGCATACATTTTATGGATTATGCTTACAGTATGTTGCTCTAGTTGCTGACCCAATTGTCAATTGCTGTTGAAGCTGCAGTCATACATAATCGGACCTTTTGTGCTCTAAAAAGTCAAAGCCTTAGGTTACGTGCACACTGACCCTTTTTGCCTAGAATCTCACTTCATCACTGTGTCAGGATAGAATAGAGAGGTACGGTTGTGTATGATATCTGCTGCTCCATTTATGTCTGTAGGACTAGTAAGAAATGCCAATTGCACACTTAGTGAAATAGAAGTGGTGAAGATTTATTGATGAGGTGTATTAGGTGTATTCATATAGAAAAACTTGTTCCTTGAATATGACAATACGTAATGATGTCACATGGCGCTGTATTGCACTTAGTAAGGACAGTCTGAACATTTCTTTTTGGATATACTGGGATGCCACTCCTGCCTCAAAAGCCCCTTCAAGAAAAATGTGTGTGTGCATTCTGGATATACAGTATCTATATCTATAAGACTGACAGACAAAGCCAAGCCCTATCTCTGTCAGTCTCATAGACATCAAATAGAGCAACAGAACTCATGTGTGACTACGCCATAATATTCAATCCTAATAGAGTGAGAACAATGAATCAGCACCCTTATTTTAGTGATTGCTGGAACCTGAGCAAACTTATCATCAATCCTGTGGACAAAATAACCATTAGCATAAACAAATGTCTTAAGTAACACGTAATATTCTGGTCATTTCCAACATATGCAGCATAAAGCCACCTACTATGGTAATAGTCTTAAATCTTCTACATAATGTGCACGTGTATTTCGCATACCAATCAGAAATTTTTTTTGAAAATTTACAACGACCCATAGATTCCTCATTGAGTATTTGATTGGAATTGATGTTTTCTGTGTCATTATTTTGTCCCTAAGAAACACAGCACCTCACAAAGGCACCAAAATGAGGAACAACATATAGTACGTATTGATAAACGAAATGGCATTGATGTCCATGTGTGTGTAGTTTATAGATTTTCATATGAACTATAGAAAACTTAATAAGACTATTATTTTAGATGAATGTGGTCAAAACGTTGCAAAAAATTCAAATATTTTATGTAGCAAATAACATTTGTTCTATATCTGAATATCTTCTTCAACATGGTCATAGGTAAAGTCACCCAATATAACATTATGCCTAGTAGTTCTTCCTAGTCCATTTTTAGCTAAAACTAAAAAAAAGTCACATTTTCACAGTTTTCAGCTTTGTTGAGCAAAATATAAACACTTAAAGCTGAGGAAATGTAGTAAAATTTGCTTGCTGAGCAATACTCTGGCCAGGAAGATACAGCCAATAAAATGCAGTATGAGTTATATGAAGATGGAAACAGAGTGTATTCTAAATAGGAAAAAAAAATTAACAGAAAAAAAAACAGAGTAGATTAAAGGGCATTCCCATATGCAGTAAGTGTAATAATAATATTAATAGCAAATGCCTTCAATTAGAAACGTAATATAGTTCTTCTGAATCACTATGCTGCTTACCCCATGTGCAGTGCATTGCAATAGCTTAGATATCTATGATTAAGACCACTAACAACTAACTGTCACTATGCGATTGGTTAACCACTGCAATTCCCTGCTCATGGGGTAAACGGCATAGTGAATCAGAAGAACTATACTACATTTCTATTTGGAGGTACTTGCTAATATTATTATTATACCTACTACTTATTGGAATAGGATCTTTGAAATGGGAATACCCCTTTAGTGCAACAAGCACATATACTGTATATCTTTGTTGCAGTGTATCATATGAGGCCCTGTTCACACTAGAATCATGAATTCTTCTGTTTTAGAATGAATCCTGTATACTTGAGTAGCAATGATATTCAAATTCAAGCTCTATGTCTAATTGTCAACGTTTCCTGATTTGAGCTCTCCAAGCTACTATGATGTCCCACACTCAAATGAATCAGTAGAGGTTTTTGATCAGTGAACTGGGTGAGCTCAATCATCTAGTTTTCTATGGGTCATGAGAACTGTCAGAGAGTCTACCGGTCACAAACATGCAGACCATAGTTACTGCAGCAAAAGTGTGTTTATCCCGTTATAACTAACATTGTACACAAAAGACCGAGAATTTTTTTTAATTTTATTCAAATACAGATGTAAGATAGTATAACAGTTACTAAACAATGATACATTCAACATACGCTCTTCACAAAAGAGACTGTTGCAAGTGTGTGATTCTTCTTTCTTCAAACAATATGGACTCTCTGTTGCTTTGGCTTATGCAGCAGGATCTAAATTGGAAAACTCTTGCCAACATCCGTGCCTCATTAAAGAGAATCTGTCACCTACTTTTTCGTATATAAGCGTTGGCCACCGCCATCAGGGGCTTATCTACAGCATTCTGTAATGCTGTAGATAAGCCCCCGATGTAACCTGAAAGATAAGTAAAACAAGTTATATTATACTCATCTGGGGGGCGGTCCCAGTGCAGTCCGGTCTGATAGGCGTCTTGGTCTGGGTCCGGCACCTCCCATCTTCATGCGATGACGTACTTTTCCTTTCTTCCTATCGCGGCTTTTGCGAAGGCGTACTTTATCTGTCCTGTTGAGGGCTGCGCAAAGTACTGCAGTGCGCAGGTGCTGGGCCTCTCTGACCTTTCCCGGCACGTGCACACTGCAGTACTTTGCTCTGCCCTCAACAGGACAAATAAAGTACGCCTGCGCAGGAGCCGCAACAGGAAGCAAGGAAGAGGACGTCATCGTATGAAGATGCTGCAGCTTATATACGAAAAAGTAGGTGAAAGATTCCCTTTAAGTATTTATTGTGAATTTTCATTGAGTGCAAACATTGTGAACAGTTAGTAGAAATAAAGAAGAATGGAAACATGTGTCGGGGTCTGAGGTGGTCGCCAATGTGGTGACACATTCTATTTTTACTTTGGCGTATGTCTAACTATAATGCATCTTTATCTCCTTATTATTGATTTAACTTGAGGTATTACATCGCACTATTTATGTGCATTACATTGCATCAAATTTCTATACATCTTTCAAAATTTCAAGGTAATTATCTTTGTGAACATAAAGTGGCATGTAAACTTTGGGCACATTTTTCAAAATTACTCTTATTATAAATAGTTAAGCAAGTTGAAGATGAAATTATCTCTAAAAGGCCTAACGTTAACACAATTACTTTGTATTTTAGCATAATTTTGTAATTTAAAAAATGTAAAACATTGCAATAAGGAAATTGGGCAGATGCAAAAGTTTGGGCAAACTGCATGGTTAGTATCTGCTAGCACCCCTTTTGCAAATATCAGCTTACAAAGATTATTTTATTTTTATTTAAAGGATTTGTATCCATTCCTACTTGGAAAATTCCTCCAGTTCTGTGAGATTCATGGGTCATCTTGCATGTACTGTTATTTTGAGATCTAGCAACAGATTTTCAATGATGTTCAGTTCAGGGGACTATGACGGCCATTGTAAAACCTTCAGGTTTTGCCTTTTGAGGTAGTCTGTTGTGGATTTTGATGTGTGTGTTAGAAACATTATTCATTTGTAGAAGCCATCCTCATTTCAACTTCAGCTTTTTTTTACAGATGGTGTTATATTTGCTCCAAGAATTTGTTGAAATTGCAATTGAATCCATTGTTCTCTCTACCTGTGATACAGCATGCTATATCCCCCGTTGTAATTTTGTGGTGGCGAAATTAGGCTGTCTGCAGACCTTACACACATTCAAGTATATATATTTTTTCTGTTGCTAAACATGATACAGCCAGCCATATCCCCCTTTGAAATTTTTTGGAGTTGAAATTTTGTTGTCTGTATACCTCACACACATAAGAAAAAATATGATACAGCTCACCATATTCCACGTTGTAATTTTGTGGTGGTGAAATTGTTGTGTGCGCACTGCTATTGCACATAAAAAAAGAAAAAAATGAAGTTATTTGGAGCATATCTTCTAGGTATTACAGGTCTCTTCCACAAGTTAAAAAAATGTATTCTGTTACTAACATCATACAGTAGGGTAGATCTCACTTTTAAATTGTTTGGAGCACCTAGTCTATGCTACACAGGCTTCATCCTCAGGCCAAAAAATATCTCTTCTGTTGCTATTGTAATACAGTTGGGTAGATCTCACTTTGAAATTGTTTGGAACATCTAGTCTATTTTATACAGTCCTTATCCAGCCATACAAAAAAATAATTCTGTTACAAACGTCATACAGTAGGGGACATCTTAATTTGAAATTGTTTGTAGCGTCTACTCTATGTTATACAGGCCTCGTCCACAGGCCAAAAAAATCTCTTCTGTTACTAATGTCATACAGTAGGGGAGATCACACTTTGAAATTGTAAAAAAACTGAAAATAATAAACACCACAAATACTCACCTTATGCCTAATTCACCAATGCCAATGTTCCCTATAAAAAAGTGAAAATAATAAACAACCATATCCTTCACCTTTCCAATGAGAAGATAATCCATGCTGTTCCAAGATGATTAGGATAATTTAGATAGTGGTCACATCCTGCCAGTCAGCATACACTGACAGGAGCATAATCGCTCCTGTGAGTGTGTAGGTCTGAGCTCCCATGAGAAAGTTCATTGGAGTTCATAGCTGAACCCCAGTGAACTCACTTGCAGTTGTGTTGCATGAGAACTTTGTCACACAGTGAGCGGTGCCATAAGTGAGGCAATCGGGGTTCATCAGGCTTGAACTTTCTCACAGCAGCTCAACGCTATACACTGACAGGAACAATTCTGCTGTTGTCAGTGCATTCCGGCGGGTAGGAATATCTGTGGCATCACTGATGTGACTGTCACTCATCCACATTGTCATGGGACAGTATGGATTATCTTAACATGGGGCAGGTGAGGGATATGGATGTTTATTATTTTTCTTTTTTACAGGTGACAGGGACTTCAATTGAATAGGTATAAGGTGAGTATAACTGTGCATCTTTATTTCAAATAAATGAGCATGTGTCTTTCTTTCAAATAAAGAATTGTATTCTGGCTGTGTTATTTTTACAATCTAGCTATGGGGTTAGTAATGGGGGCATCTAATACAAGTCTGTCCATTACTAACCTATAGTCTTGATGTCAGAGACCATAAAACAGCTGACGTCAACTTCTCAACCATCACCCCACTTGCTACAACACAATGGCAACTAGAAAGAACAGGGCAAAGTGCCAGCCTTTTCTGTTCTGTTTTTAGGCTGGGGGGGGATATATCCTTGGCCCCTTACCAGCCTGAGAATACCAGCCCCTATCTGTCTGGTTGTCAAAAATGGGGAGGGACCCCATGCCATTTTTTAATTATCTATTTAAATAATTAAAAAAACCTGTTGTAGTATATCTAACCACTTTGACGCCTGTGCGCTATAGGATTTAGATCGAGCCCTAATGCCTGCATGAATGTGGGCTGCGTACTCGGCACCTGCACAAAGCAGTTTCTACATTATGGTCACGTTTTGTGGCCGTGCATGCGCATTTGTTGCCGCAGTGATTTTGTGACATTCTTTTAGCGCATGCACTCTGGTACCATTGGAGTGTGTGGATACTACGCAATTGGCGCCTGTGCACTACTGTCTATAGCCGACGTGATCAGTTCTGCTTATTTCTGGCTTTCCCGGTGTGCTCACAGCAGCTGCAACTTTCCTTAATCTGGTAGTGCACCCTTGTGCCATTTCAGTGATATGGGCTGTGCATCCGGCGCCTGCGCATAGCAGCTCTAATATTATGATCACGCTCTGTGGCCGGTGCATGCACATTTGATGCCGTATTGTGTTCGTGTCATTCATGCAGCACATGCACCTTGGTGCTGTCTGACTTTGCAGTTGGCACCTGCGCACTATGGTTTCTAGCTGATGTCATCAGTTCATCTTATTTCCGGTTATTCCGGCGCTCTCACAGCTGCTGCAAGTCTTCTGATTCCGGTATGTGTATATATAGATATTTGAGTAGTGCTTCAGACCTACTTCCTCTGCCCCTGATGAAGCCACTGCAAGTGGCGATATGCGCTGGGCTTCAGCCCCCCCTCACCTCTGAACTATACTTTGGCTCCCGTGACTTTAAACAGGACTACCTACATCTCCCTGCAGTTTACCTGCCGTCTTTCGTAATGTATTCATACATTTTCTGTTTTCCTCTGCGTCTGGGTCTGGGCTGGTTGTGTTCAATGATCAGTATCTACAATATATATAGCACTTTTTAGCTAGATCATACACCTCAATTAGCATCAATATTATTAAAGCTCAGGTCTGTCACAGTAGAACCTTTTAAATGATATTCATCTCCTTTGGGCATTTTGTGTGAATTTTACGTATATTTTTTGACGTATCCATCCGCTTGCCCTGAGACACAGATGACTGAGTAATAGTCTACCCTACCAGGTGCCAGGTTCAATATCTGTTTTTGTATCGGATGGTTATTTGGGTCATAAATACCAGTTCTGGATATATTGTTGGGTTGAGCATCTATTTTTGTCCTGTTTGCATGGGGCTTACATCAATCAGAGAATTATTATTTCGTGTTTTTAAATGTTTTTACAGTATTGTTGGTCTGTGTGCACACTTTAATAAAGTTTTCATTGTTTACAATTTCGGCGATCTCCTCAGCAGCATGTTCTTTTCTTTTCTGTTTGAATTTACCAATGTTTTTTGCATGCTGTGGGATTGATCCCGATTATATATTTGATTTTGATGCCTGGAGCCCTCCACCTTTTATATATAAATACCCTTGTGCAAGTATGTTAACACAGCTGAAAACAGTTTGGCTGATTAGAGAACCTGTAAACCTGACCTTCCTTTGAGCTAGTTGAGAATCTGGAGCATTACATTTGTTGGTTCCATTAAACTCTCAAAATGGCAAGAAAAAAAGAACTTTCGTGTGAAACTCGACAATCTATTCTTGTTCTTAGAAATGAAGGCTATTCCATGCGAGAAAATGCCAAGAAACTGAAGATTTCCTACAGCCGTGTGTACTGCTCCCTTTAGAGGAGAGCACAAGCAGGCTCTAACCAGAGTAGAAAGAGAAGTGGAAGGCCCCGCTGCACAACTGAGCAACATTAGAGTCTGTGGTTTGAGAAATCAACGCCTCACAGATCCTCATCTTCAGCTTCATTAAATAGTACATGCAAAACACCAGTGTCAACGTCTACAGTGAAGAGGCGACTACGGGATGCTGGCCTTCAGAGCAGAGTGGCAAAGAAAAAGCCATATCTAAAACTGGCTAATAAAAGGAAAAGATTAATATGGGCAAAAGAACATAAACATTGGACAGAGGAAGATTGGAAAAAAGTGTTATGGACAGATGAATCCAAGTTTGAGGAGTTTGGATCACACAAAAGAACCTTTGTGAGATGCAGAAAAGCTGAAAAGATGCTGGAAGAGTGCCTGATGCCTTCTGTCGAGCATGGTGGAGGTAAGATGATGGTCTGTGTTTGCTTTGGTGCTGGTAAAGTGGGAGATTTGTACAAGGTAAAAGGGATTTTGAATAAGGATGACTATCACTCCATTTTGCAATGCCATGCCATACCATGTGGACAGCGCTTGATTGGATCCAATTTCATCCTACAACAGGAAAATGACCCAAAGCACACCTCCAAATTATACAAGAACTATTTAAGGAAGAAGCAAGCAGCTGGTATTCTATCTGTAATGGAGTGGCCAGCACAGTCACCAGATCTCAATCCCATTGAGCTGTTGTGGGAGCAGCTTGACCATATGGTACGCAAAAAGTGCCCATCGAGCCAAACCAACTTGTGGGAGGGGCTTTTGGAAGCATGGGGTGAAATTTCTCCAGATTACCTCAGCAAATTAACTGCTAGAATGCCAAAGGTCAGCCATGCTTTAATTGCTGCAAAGGGAGCATTCTTTGACAAAAGCACAGTTTGAATGAGAAAATTATTATTTCAAATAAAAATCTTTTTTTCAAAATCTTGTCAATGATACAACAGCGAAGAAGAAACTTGGCGGCACTCACTGGTCTTCAAACAGGTATTTATTTTGTAACTTCACGGCACGGGGGTGTATACAAAAAGAGCAGCAGGCGAATCTTGTCAATGTCTGGACTAGATTTCCAACTCATTTGGCAACTCATTTGATTAAGAAAAGTATGAGTTTTCATGGAAAACACAAAATTGTTTGGGTGATCCTAAACTTTTGAATGGTAGTGTAAATTTTAGGCTAACATACTCTCTCTCTCTCTCTCTAGACCCCTCTATCTCCGTGTAGAGTTTTTGTATACAGGACTGGTCACCATTATTGGCACCCCATCACTTTTTTGTAGACTGTGCAATATCTTCAGAAACAAAATGTAAAAGTACCAAAGTTATGTCCTCAAAATTTTTTAATTAGTGGTGCAAAGTAAAACAACAGTAAAACATTGCTTTTCAACTTACATGTTGCAATTTCAAAGAAGAAACAGAATAAACAGCATGTGCAGCAATAAAGGCACCCCTAATTAATACTTGGTTGCACACCCTTTGGCATTGATGGCAGCCTACAAACATCTACTATATAATTGTCTAAGGGTCACTTCCGTCTGTCCTTCTGTCTGTCTGTCTGTCACGGTTATTCATTTGCTGATTGGTCTCGCCAACTGCCTGTCATGGCTGCAGCAACCAATCAGCGATGGGCACAGTCGGGAAGAAAATGGCCGCTCCTTACTCCCCGAAGTCACTGCCCGGCGCCCGCATACTCCCCTCCAGTCACCGCTAACACAGGGTTAATGCCGGCAGTAATGGAACGCGTTATGCCGCGGGTAATGCACTCCGTTATCGCCGCTATTTACCCTGTGTGTCCCCATCTTTTTACTATTGACGCTGCCTAGCTGGCATCAATAATAAAAAATGTAATGTTAAAAATAATTTAAAAAAAAACCTGCTATACTCACCCTCCGTAGTCGCTTGCGCCGGCCGCCATCTTCCATTGCATGTTCCGGTGGCAAAGATGGTATGGGAGAAGGACCTGCCACAACGTCACGGTCATGTGACCGCGACGTCATCACAGGCCCTGCGCGCCTGGGCTAGAAAGTCCTGCGCTCATACCAACCCTGGGACCGGTAGCTGCCGTGGACTACAAGGGGCCCTCGGAAAGGTGAGTATATGTTTATTTTTTATTTTTTAAACTGTAACAAACCTGGCTGGGCAATATACTACGTAGCTGGGCAATATACTATGTGACTGGCCAATATACTATGTGGCTCTTTGCTGCATACTACTTCGCTGTGCAATATACTATGTGGCTCTGTGCTGTATACTACGTTACTGGGCAATATACTACGTGACTGGCCAATATACTACATGACTCTGTGCTGTATACTACGTCGCTGTGCAATATACAACGTGGCTGGGCAATATACTATGTCGCTGTGCAATATACTATGTAACTGGGCAATATACTACGTGGCTCTGTGCTGTATACTACGTCACTGGACAATATACTACGTCACTGGGCAATATACTACGTGGCTGCGCAATATACTACGTCACTAAGCAATATACTACGTAACTGGGCAATATACTATGTGGCTGGGCAATATTCTACGTCACTGGGCACTATACTATGTGGTTGGGCAATATACTACGTGACTGGGCAATATACTACGTGACTGGGCAATATACTATGTAACTGGGCAATATACTATGTGACTGTGCAATATACTACGTGGCTGGGCAATATACTATGTGGTTGAGCAATATACTACGTTGCTGGGCAATATACTACATCACTGGGCAATATACTACGTGACTGTGCAATATACTACGTGACTGGCCAATATACTACGTGGCTCTGTGCTGTATACTACTTCGCTGTGCAATAAACTACATGGCTCTGTGCTGTATACTACATCACTGGGCAATATACTACGTGACTGGCCAATATACTACATGGCTCTGTGCTGTATACTACGTCGCTGTGCAATATACTACGTGGCTGGGCAATATACTACATCACTGTGCAATATACTACATAACTGGGCAATTTACTACGTGGCTCTGTGCTGTATACTACATCACTGGGCAATATACTACGTCACTGGGCAATATACTACGTGGCTGGGCAATATACTACGTCACTGGGCAATATACCGCGTGGTTGGGAAATATACTACGTGACTGGCCAATATACTACGTGACTGGGCAATATACTACGTGACTGGGCAATATACTACGTGACTGTGCAATATACTACGTGGCTGGGCAATATACTACATGGTTGGGCAATATACTACGTTGCTGGGCAATATACTACGTACGTCACTGGGCAATATACTACGTGGCTGGGCAATATACTACATGGTTGGGCAATACACTATGTGACTGTGCAATATACTACGTGGCTGGGCAATATACTACATGGCTGGGCAATATACTACGTGGACATGCATATTCTAGAATACCCAATGCGTTAGAATCGGGCGAACATCTAGTTTCTTATAACCATCTATAAACTCCCACTCTTCCTTTGTTCAAGCTCTTGAATGTTTGCAGGGTTCATTTTCCCAATGGCAGACTTCAGCTCACCCAAAAGATTTTAAATGGGATTGAGGTCAGTACTCGTTGATGGTCATTTTAAAACAGTACATTTTTTCTTTTTTAACAATTCCTGTGTACTTTTAGATGCATGCTTTTTGTCATTGTCTTGCTTCAGGATACATGATCTTTAACTCAAACCAAGTTTTCTTACACTGGGTAGGACATTTTACTTTAAAATAAATTAATAATTCTCTGATTTCATGGTTCCTGTGATACGGTCAAGGCCTCCAGTACCAGACATAGCAAAGCAACCTCACAGCATTATGGATCATCCACCATGTTTAACTGTTGCAAGGGTGTTCTTTTCCTTATAAGCTTCATTGTGCCTTCTGTAACACTTTTTTGCTTTGAATTACCAAAAAGCTCTATTTTTGTTTCATTCCATTTCTTCAGCATTGCTTTCTCCCTTGGCCTTCGCCCATAAAGCTGTGCTTCATTTAGTGTGCAACATATGGCACTTGTTGAAACCATAACCCCAGACTGTTCGAGGTTGGCTTTCAGGTCTTTGTATGTTTGATGTGGTGTTTTTTTCACAATACGCACCAATCTTCGAAGACATCTTGTAAATTTTTCTCTTTCCACCATATCCAGGGAAAATCTTGATGGTTCTATGCTTGACAAACTTCTTAATAACATTGCATACTGTTGAAACTGGGATACTAAGGTCTTTGGAGATGTCCTTATACCCTTTGAAAGTCTTATGTTTGCTAGTAATAGCAGTTCTGATGTCCTCAGACATCTCATTTGTCTTCACCATTGTGACAAAGGAACGTGGCCTACCATATGTCTTTTTAAAACACTGAAGTCATCATTCATTGGCTAATTCATGTCACATGGGCACTGATAATAAATCACAGGTGATTCTCACTTATAATTTACCACGTCAAAATGTGTTTCCATACTAATTTATTGTAAAAAAAAAAGGCAATACCAGTATCACAGCAAGTTTTAGGTTTTTCTATTTTTGCCACCCATTGTTTTTTGTTTTAAATTATTGTTTATCATTTAGTCTTTTGTATTTTACACGAGTGCGCTATACAAAAAAACTGTTTCACTTGATTCATTTTTTTCAGGACATATTCCACGTTATGTGCAGTACTTAAACTTCATGAGTGCCAATAAGGATGAGCAGGAGTGTAGGTACCACATAGTTCCTTTTCTGTGTTTGTGCTGTAGACTATATTTTTCTTGCCATTATATGCCTTTAGAAATACAAAAACTGAATGGAGACTAGCAGTAAAGTGAACAGAGCCTTTCATTAGCAATCACATAATGGCTGAATAAAAGCAAAACTGCAATAACCATAGTGTCAAACATAATCTACATTTTCTTTTTACCGAACAATAACTAAAACAAACCTAACAGGAAAAAAGATCACTGTGTGTTTACTACATTACTTTCTCCTATGAAGGAATAAAGCAATCTCCAGTAATGTTTTGTAACATTTACAATAGAAAGACATCCACAATGCAGACACTGTATACTATATGGAGCTAAATAACTGCATTCTAAAAGACATATATTCTTGAAAATGTGAAATATATAGTGACACAAGTCAGAGTTCAGGTTTAAACCTGAACACTTCAAAAGGAACAGCCTGCCATCCTGTGGTTTCGGCCAAAAAAAAGTAAAATTGTGTCATGATTAAGGTGTGCGGGAAACTTCAATTTTAGCCTCCTTGTTATATTCTTTTAACAGCCAATATGATAGGAAAGGTCACAGAAGACCAAGGCAGATATAGAGAAAAATGTACCAAATCTATAGCCTTAATGATAGCTAAATGCTGACTACAGGTTGGAAAGATTCTGATATTCTGTTCCAAAAGTTGGTAAAGGTGTTTATTTACTGCAATATTAACCCCAATTTTGACCTTAATAATCAAGCCAATTTTTACAATTCTGACCATTATCACTTTATGAGCTTATAGCTCTGGAAAGCTTCAACGTAGCCCACTGATTCTGAGATTTTTTTTATGACATATTGTACTTTATGTTATTGCTAAAATTTATTCGGTAAAATTTGCATTCATTTATGGAAAAAAGGGAAATTTGAAAAAAATTTGGAAAATTTTGCAATTTTCGCAATTTTAATTTGTATGCCTTTAAATCATAGTTATGTCACACAAAATAGTTAATAAATAACATTTCCCACATGTTTGCTTTACATCAGCACAATTTTGGAAACATAATTTTTTAAGGGTTAAGTTATAAGGGTTAAAAGCTGACCTGCGATTTCTCATTTTCAACGAAATTTACAAAACCATTTTTTTAGGGACTACATCATATTTGAAGTCACTTTGAGTGGTCAATATGATGGAAAATACCCAAAAGTAACACCATTCTAAAAACTGCACCCCTCAAGGTGCTCAATACCGCATTCAAGAAGTTTATAAACTCTTCAGGTGCTTCATGAGAACTAAAGCAATGTGGAAGGAAAAAATTGACATTTAACTTTCTTCACAAAAAATTTAATTTAGACCCAAACTTTTTTATTTTCACAAGGGTAAGAGAAGAAAATTGACCACACAATTTGTTGTTCAATTCCTACTGAGTACACCGATACCACGTATGCTGGGGAAATCCACTGTTTGGGCACATGGCAGAACTCAGAAGGGTGGGAGCACCGTTTGACTTTTTGAACTCAAAATTGACTTGGTTCGATGGTGGGCACCATGTCGCCTTTGGAGACCCCCTGATGTGACTAAACAATAGGAAACCCCCAATTCTAACTCCAACCCTAAAACAGCCCTAATCCCAACCCTAACTCTAACCACAACCCTAATGTCAACACAACCCTAACCCCAGCTCTAACACGATCCCCAACCCTAATCCTAGCCCTAGAGCTGTCTGCAAAGAATGGGAAAAAAATATTTTTTAATTTTATTATTTTTATCTAACTAAGGAGGTGACAAAGGGGATTTCATTTACTTTTTTTATTTTGATCACTGTGATAGGGTCTATCATAGTAGTCAAAATGAACCAATAAAAAAATCTATTGTTGACAAGTACCGGCAGGCAGATATTGGTAGGCGCACTGCGCATGCGCCTGCCATTTTCTTCCGGGAAGATGATGTGGATGTCCAGGAGATGGAGCAGGAGGATCCAAGGAAGGCTGAGGTACCGGGAGGGGCTCAGGTGTGCCCATTTATCTCTACTCTGGTATGCTAGATCATATCAAAGGAGAGAGAAATGAATGGAAATTCATACTTGTTGTGTAATTGCCGTTATTCAGTGAATAATGGCAATCACGTGACAGTGGATGGTAAAAATCGACCCCAATCATGTTCTCTGGTAGCCGAGTCACTGGATATTTTATGATGCTGGAGGGCACTTTACACTTATTTCTCAGCTCCCTTAGAAATTGGTGCTGAGGAAAAAGTACCCTTAACTGCTGCCCTTAAAAGGTGAATTGGTGATTGTTAATGGGTTAAACACAATTGCCAAGATTGCCAAGATTTATCATCAGTGCTCATCTTGTATGGAACTAATTAGGTTTTTTCTTTTTATCAAATCTGTAAAAAATAAAATGTGATTCACTTACTGACACAAACATACTATGCAATGTTGGTTACTTTCAATTAATTTTAAAAAAGTTATCCTTTCTTTTTTCTCTCAAAAGACCAAAACACTTCTTCTAGACCATATTCACCAACAAGTTTACAACATGAAAGGCAGAAAACCATAAAAGTATTTTTTGTCTAACCAATGTGTACATTATCTGTGCAAAATAATGTCATAGTACTGAAATAGTTTACACAGTAAAGTCATAATGCAGAGATAATAGACATAGTGATAACACATTACAGGGATAGTATAAACATTAATATCACATTAAACTACAAAAAAGGAACGCAAATATGTCACAATATTGTAAAAGGGGTCTAAGGGATAAAGTTTCTACTTTATTGTCACAGTTTAGAGGGTGTGAAACCTCAGGCACCTGATGTATCATGTAAAATGTCAACTTGATGTTCTTGACAGGTCATGTGATAGGTCACGTGATGAACACACAGGTACTCTCAGGGGCACATTTACAGATGCAGAAAGGCAGAGCAGCACATGTAGCACCATTTTTTCCCATATATACAGTTGTTAGGGCTGGCGGAACGCACCGTGTATGTATATATATATATATATATATATATATATATATATATATACAGTGGGGCAAAAAAGTATTTAGTCAGTCAGCAATAGTGCAAGTTCCACCACTTAAAAAGATGAGAGGCGTCTGTAATTTACATCATAGGTAGACCTCACCTATGGGAGACAAACTGAGAAAAAAAAATCCAGAAAATCACAGTGTCTGTTTTTTTAACATTTTATTTGCATATTATGGTGGAAAATAAGTATTTTGTCAGAAACAAACATCAAGATTTCTGGCTCTCACAGACCTGTAACTTCTTCTTTAAGAGTCTCCTCTTTCCTCCACTCATTACCTGTAGTAATGGCACCTGTTTAAACTTGTTATCAGTATAAAAAGACACCTGTGCACACCCTCAAACAGTCTGACTCCAAACTCCACTATGGTGAAGACCAAAGAGCTGTCAAAGGACACCAGAAACAAAATTGTAGCCCTGCACCAGGCTTGGAAGACTGAATCTGCAATAGCCAACCAGCTTGGAGTGAAGAAATCAACAGTGGGAGCAATAATTAGAAAATGGAAGACATACAAGACCACTGATAATCTCCCTCGATCTGGGGCTCCACGCAAAATCCCACCCCGTGGGGTCAGAATGATCACAAGAACGGTGAGCAAAAATCCCAGAACCACGCGGGGGGACCTAGTGAATGAACTGCAGAGAGCTGGGACCAATGTAACAAGGCCTACCATAAGTAACACACTACGCCACCATGGACTCAGATCCTGCAGTGCCAGACGTGTCCCACTGCTTAAGCCAGTACATGTCCGGGCTCGTCTGAAGTTTGCTAGAGAGCATTTGGATGATCCAGAGGAGTTTTGGGAGAATGTCCTATGGTCTGATGAAACCAAACTGGAACTGTTTGGTAGAAACACAACTTGTCGTGTTTGGAGGAAAAAGAATACTGAGTTGCATCCATCAAACACCATACCTACTGTAAAGCATGGTGGTGGAAACATCATGCTTTGGGGCTGTTTCTCTGCAAAGGGGCCAGGACGACTGATCCGGGTACATGAAAGAATGAATGGGGCCATGTATCGTGAGATTTTGAGTGCAAACCTCCTTCCATCAGCAAGGGCATTGAAGATGAAACGTGGCTGGGTCTTTCAACATGACAATGATCCAAAGCACACCGCCAGGGCAACGAAGGAGTGGCTTCGTAAGAAGCATTTCAAGGTCCTGGAGTGGCTTAGCCAGTCTCCAGATCTCAACCCTATAGAAAACCTTTGGAGGGAGTTGAAAGTCCGTGGTAAGTTAACTGGGCAGTTAACTTACAGGGTTACAGTCTGTTTAGAAAGGATCGTAAAAATCGGAGAGGAGGAGGGGTTTGTCTCTATGTAAAGTCTTGTCTAAAGTCCACTTTAAGGGAGGATATTAGCGAAGGAAATGAGGATGTCAAGTCCATATGGGTCGAAATTCATGGAGGGAAAAATGGTAACAAAATTCTCATTGGGGTCTGTTACAAACCCCCAAATATAACAGAAACCATGGAAAGTCTACTTCTAAAGCAGATAGATGAAGCTGCAACCCATAATGAGGTCCTGGTTATGGGGGACTTTAACTACCCGGATATTAACTGGGAAACAGAAACCTGTGAAACCCATAAAGGCAACCAAGAAAAATTATCTTTCACAATTGGTGCAGAATCCAACCAGAGGAGCAGCACTTTTAGACCTAATACTATCTAATAGACCTAACAGAATAACAAATCTGCAGGTGGTCGGGCATCTAGGAAATAGCGACCACAATATTGTACAGTTTCACCTGTCTTTCACTAGGGGGACTTGTCAGGGAGTCACAAAAACACTGAACTTTAGGAAGGCAAAGTTTGACCAGCTTAGAGATGCCCTTAATCTGGTAGACTGGGACAATATCCTCAGAAATAAGAATACAGATAATAAATGGAAAATGTTTAAGAACATCCTAAATAGGCACTGTAAGCGGTTTATACCTTGTGGGAATAAAAGGACTAGAAATAGGAAAAACCCAATGTGGCTAAACAAAGAAGTAAGACAGGCAATTAACAGTAAAAAGAAAGCATTTGCACTACTAAAGCAGGATGGCACCATTGAAGCTCTAAAAAACTATAGGGAGAAAAATACTTTATCTAAAAAACTAATTAAAGCTGCCAAAAAGGAAACAGAGAAGCACATTGCTAAGGAGAGTAAAACTAATCCCAAACTGTTCTTCAACTATATCAATAGTAAAAGAATAAAAACTGAAAATGTAGGCCCCTTAAAAAATAGTGAGGAAAGAATGGTTGTAGATGACGAGGAAAAAGCTAACATATTAAACACCTTCTTCTCCACTGTATTCACGGTGGAAAATGAAATGCTAGGTGAAATCCCAAGAAACAATGAAAACCCTATATTAAGGGTCACCAATCTAACCCAAGAAGAGGTGCGAAACCGGCTAAATAAGATTAAAATAGATAAATCTCCGGGTCCGGATGGCATACACCCACGAGTACTAAGAGAACTAAGTAATGTAATAGATAAACCATTATTTCTTATTTTTAGGGACTCTATAGCGACAGGGTCTGTTCCGCAGGATTGGCGCATAGCAAATGTGGTGCCAATATTCAAAAAGGGCTCTAAAAGTGAACCTGGAAATTATAGGCCAGTAAGTCTAACCTCTATTGTTGGTAAAATATTTGAAGGGTTTCTGAGGGATGTTATTCTGGATTATCTCAATGAGAATAACTGTTTAACTCCATATCAGCATGGGTTTATGAGAAATCGCTCCTGTCAAACCAATCTAATCAGTTTTTATGAAGAGGTAAGCTATAGGCTGGACCACGGTGAGTCATTGGACGTGGTATATCTCGATTTTTCCAAAGCGTTTGATACCGTGCCGCACAAGAGGTTGGTACACAAAATGAGAATGCTTGGTCTGGGGGAAAATGTGTGTAAATGGGTTAGTAACTGGCTTAGTGATAGAAAGCAGAGGGTGGTTATAAATGGTATAGTCTCTAACTGGGTCGCTGTGACCAGTGGGGTACCGCAGGGGTCGGTATTGGGACCTGTTCTCTTCAACATATTCATTAATGATCTGGTAGAAGGTTTACACAGTAAAATATCGATATTTGCAGATGATACAAAACTATGTAAAGCAGTTAATACAAGAGAAGATAGTATTCTGCTACAGATGGATCTGGATAAGTTGGAAACTTGGGCTGAAAGGTGGCAGATGAGGTTTAACAATGATAAATGTAAGGTTATACACATGGGAAGAAGGAATCAATGTCACCATTACACACTGAATGGGAAACCACTGGGTAAATCTGACAGGGAGAAGGACTTGGGGATCCTAGTTAATGATAAACTTACCTGGAGCAGCCAGTGCCAGGCAGCAGCTGCCAAGGCAAACAGGATCATGGGGTGCATTAAAAGAGGTATGGATACACATGATGAGAGCATTATACTGCCTCTGTACAAATCCCTAGTTAGACCGCACATGGAGTACTGTGTCCAGTTTTGGGCACCGGTGCTCAGGAAGGATATAATGGAACTAGAGAGAGTACAAAGGAGGGCAACAAAATTAATAAAGGGGATGGGAGAACTACAATACCCAGATAGATTAGCGAAATTAGGATTATTTAGTCTAGAAAAAAGACGACTGAGGGGCGATCTAATAACCATGTATAAGTATATAAGGGGACAATACAAATATCTCGCTGAGGATCTGTTTATACCAAGGAAGGTGACGGGCACAAGGGGGCATTCTTTGCGTCTGGAGGAGAGAAGGTTTTTCCACCAACATAGAAGAGGATTCTTTACTGTTAGGGCAGTGAGAATCTGGAATTGCTTGCCTGAGGAGGTGGTGATGGCGAACTCAGTCGGGGGGTTCAAGAGAGGCCTGGATGTCTTCCTGGAGCAGAACAATATTGTATCATACAATTAGGTTCTGTAGAAGGACGTAGATCTGGGGATTTATTATGATGGAATATAGGCTGAACTGGATGGACAAATGTCTTTTTTCGGCCTTACTAACTATGTTACTATGTTACTATGTTGCCAAGCGAAAAGCCAAAAACATCACTGCTCTAGAGGAGATCTGCATGGAGGAATGGGCCAACATACCAACAACAGTGTGTGGCAACCTTGTGAAGACTTACAGAAAACGTTTGACCTCTGTCATTGCCAACAAAGGATATATTACAAAGTATTGAGATGAAATTTTGTTTCTGACCAAATACTTATTTTCCACCATAATATGCAAATAAAATGTTAAAAAAACAGACAATGTGATTTTCTGGATTTTTTTTCTCAGTTTGTCTCCCATAGTTGAGGTCTACCTATGATGTAAATTACAGACGCCTCTCATCTTTTTAAGTGGTGGAACTTGCACTATTGCTGACTGACTAAATACTTTTTTGCCCCACTGTATATAGAGAGAGAGAGAAAAAAATTGGAACAGCATCCAGTATTACCTCAAAATGTGCAACGCTTTCCTGACCACCGAACCAGTGATCTCCAAACATAAGAGCAAAAAAAGGAAAACAGCACAAAAAATAAGTGAAGAAAAAATAAATTTTAATGCCTGAACGGCGTGGCGACGTTTCGGATATACTATCCTTTTTCAAGCAGTGACCACATATGTGAAGCAGTGTTTTATACAGGTTACAAACAAATTTCATTAGCAAATGCATTTAGTCCAATCATATAAATAAATATATAGTGCATTACAATCCGTACATAAAAGAAGGTGCAATAGTGCATATTAAAATATTTTCTCTGCCAAGCATTACCTCCGTCAATAATACAGTATCCGTATCATCTTAACATCATAAAAATGCTTAATAAGCCAATGATCTAATCGAACCAACACAGGTGTCCCCAACATATGAAACATAATCTTCTCTAACTTACGATCATATCCGCTACATGTGCAACTAATCCTCGGCGTCCTCAGCCGTCTACTGCGCATGTCACAGCACATCTCGTCAGTGACCCATACTGCTCCTATTCGCAGCTGCGCAGAGACGCACTGAGGATTACAGCGCCATCTTGCAACAGGGAAAAGCACCCGAATCTACCATACACTAATAAAAGTGTATGGTAGCCATAAAAGCCAGTTTGGAGAGGCGTGTCCCTAACCTATGAGATGAATCTATTTTGTTTGTTTTTTTTCTGTATATTATTTTTTTGCCCTGATTAATTAAATAAAGTAATTTGCAGAAATATGTGCTGCTTATTTTTGCATCACCGGACCACAGGGATGTTACTATTCTGGATTATCTCAATGAGAATAACTGTTTAACTCCATATCAGCATGGGTTTATGAGAAATCGCTCCTGTCAAACCAATCTAATCAGTTTTTATGAAGAGGTAAGCTATAGGCTGGACCACGGTGAGTCATTGGACGTGGTATATCTCGATTTTTCCAAAGCGTTTGATACCGTGCCGCACAAGAGGTTGGTACACAAAATGAGAATGCTTGGTCTGGGGGAAAATGTGTGTAAATGGGTTAGTAACTGGCTTAGTGATAGAAAGCAGAGGGTGGTTATAAATGGTATAGTCTCTAACTGGGTCGCTGTGACCAGTGGGGTTCCGCAGGGGTCGGTATTGGGACCTGTTCTCTTCAACATATTCATTAATGATCTGGTAGAAGGTTTACACAGTAAAATATCGATATTTGCAGATGATACAAAACTATGTAAAGCAGTTAATACAAGAGAAGATAGTATTCTGCTACAGATGGATCTGGATAAGTTGGAAACTTGGGCTGAAAGGTGGCAGATGAGGTTTAACAATGATAAATGTAAGGTCATACACATGGGAAGAAGGAATCAATATCACCATTACACACTGAATGGGAAACCACTGGGTAAATCTGACAGGGAGAAGGACTTGGGGATCCTAGTTAATGATAAACTTACCTGGAGCAGCCAGTGCCAGGCAGCAGCTGCCAAGGCAAACAGGATCATGGGGTGCATTAAAAGAGGTCTGGATACACATGATGAGAGCATTATACTGCCTCTGTACAAATCCCTAGTTAGACCGCACATGGAGTACTGTGTCCAGTTTTGGGCACCGGTGCTCATGAAGGATATAATGGAACTAGAGAGAGTACAAAGGAGGGCAACAAAATTAATAAAGGGGATGGGAGAACTACAATACCCAGATAGATTAGCAAAATTAGGATTATTTAGTCTAGAAAAAAGACGACTGAGGGGCGATCTAATAACCATGTATAAGTATATAAGGGGACAATACAAATATCTCGCTGAGGATCTGTTTATACCAAGGAAGGTGACGGGCACAAGGGGGCATTCTTTGCGTCTGGAGGAGAGAAGGTTTTTCCACCAACATAGAAGAGGATTCTTTACTGTTAGGGCAGTGAGAATCTGAAATTGCTTGCCTGAGGAGGTGGTGATGGCGAACTCAGTCGGGGGGTTCAAGAGAGGCCTGGATGTCTTCCTGGAGCAGAACAATATTGTATCATACAATTATTAGGTTCTGTAGAAGGACGTAGATCTGAGGATTTATTATGATGGAATATAGGCTGAACTGGATGGACAAATGTCTTTTTTCGGCCTTTACTAACTATGTTACTATGTTACTATGTTACTATTCATGTTAAAATTTAAATATGATGGAGCTGAGTGGGCACCACGGTCTGGGTCATTTATATGCTTGATATATGAATGTAGGGGTATACAAAATATAGCCAGTAATAAGGGTCTTTTAGTGTCTGGTGCATGGACCGGGAGGATTATGGGGGAGCTTCCACCCCTCACGCCTCTCCGATCTGGCTGAGAAATGGGATACCCTACTTTAAATGGTGGTGTTTTCCCAGACCTCATGACACATAACTGGACTTATGTCCTGACCCGGTTTTTGAATAATGGCAGTGTTAAGTTGTTGCCCTGATATGTTTGTGACATGTGTCTGTAATGACCCCGTGTTATGGTGTTATCTCTCGCTCCGTTTATATATATTTTTTTATATATTTTTATATTTTTTGATATATTTATCATGATTATGTGGGTCCGGTCTTACATCAATGGGCACTCTAACCGCACAATTTTACGATATATGGGAGCTTTTATTAGTGTATTGTAGATTTGGGTGCTTTTCCCTGTTCCAAGATGGCGCTGTAATCCTCAGTGCGTCTCTGCGCAGCTGCGAATAGGAGCAGTATGGGTCACTGACGAGATGTGCTGTGACATGCGCAGTAGACGGCTGAGGACGCCGAGGATCAGTTGCACATGTAGCGGATATGATCATAAGTTAGAGAAGATTATGTGTCATATGTTGGGGACACCTATGTTGGTTCGATTAGATGATTGGCTTATTAAGCATTTTTATGATGTTAAGATGATACGGATACTGTATTATTGACGGAGGTAATGCTTGGCAGAGAAAATATTTTAATATGCACTATTGCACCTTCTTTTATGTACGGATTGTAATGCACTATATATTTATTTATATGATTGGACTAAATGCATTTGCTAATGAAATTTGTTTGTAACCTGTATAAAACACTGCTTCACATATGTGGTCACTGCTTGAAAAAGGATAGTATATCCGAAACGTCGCCACGCCGTTCAGGCATTAAAATTTATTTTTTCTTCAGTTATTTTTTGTGCTGTTTTCCTTTTTTTGCTCATATATATATATATATATATATATATATATATATATATATATATATATATATATTAAATAGGTGCCGGGTCCACCATGCAGGAAAGAAACCTGCTGCTAGCAAATGGCGGTGCTATATGGTGGTATAAGCGAACTGTGACTTCACAGAATTGCAAAGATATGAAAACGCTGTGCCCTGTTAAGCTCACAGAGGATCACAGCTACATAACTGAGCAAAAGCAAAGAGTGGTCATGCAGTCAGCCTAGCACACGAACAACTCCTCTCCAGTGGAGCCGGAATTCTAGTGGCTATACGCCAGCCCTGAATCCATACACACAAAACTCCTCACCAGAGGTGATGGTATTCTAGGGGCTTATTTCTGCCAACCCTGACCACATGCATACATGACAACAAGATAGCAAAGCTAATAACAAAGGTTGATACTAGCGCATGGCCGTGCTGCCATGCAAACCTTTTATAGCTGCAGCAGACAAGGGCCTTCCTAGTGGTCCAATAGGAGCTGCTACAGGACCTGAGCGTGAGACCCCTGACCTCCAATGAAAGGTCCTCCCGTGGGCATGCTCAGTGTGTGCAAAGCAGGACTTAGTCCCAGAAAAGCCTGCTCGCCGATGACCAGTGCTGGCTACAAAAGCAGAGCCTGGAAAGGCAGCAGTAACCCTTTGCATAGTATAAAGCTGCGGCTGATGTAGAATGGGAGACCGCAGCAGACATGGTTCGAGATTCTCCCTGTGCAGAAGCGGGAACTTGACACCTAACATACAGCATTATATAATATAACACTACCTATAATTGAAGATATTGTGCTATATAATGAGATTGTGCTATATAATATGGGGTGGCACTATACCTAACAAAAGGGAATGCTATGCAATAAGGGACATAGCTATAACAAGAAGAGATGCAATGCATATGGGGAGCATTGCTCAATCATTTACTGCAGTCTATTTGAGTAGGTTATTAAACGACTGCAATCCATGATGATTTACTGATTGGCAGCTATTTAATGCAGCCGGTCAGGCTATGTAAATGTACTCCTATACAGTGTAGGCAAATATTTACATCCAGTAACTTACCACTGACATCACAACTGATTACATCCATTTTCTTCTCTGTCTTATCAAACTTTCATGTCAATCTCTTAATTCCGTGACTTGGTAACTGCAACTTGCTGCACTGATCATCTAGTCATGAGCGAATACATTCAGCACTATTCATTACACACATGAATAGTATGGCATTCAGGCTATTCATTCCTTGTTAAGTAATTATTAGAGATGAGCGAATTTGCTCTGGTTCCCTCTTATTCGGTAAGCTATAGTGCTTACTGAAATAGGTGCAGAGGGAACCCGGCTTCCTTGATCACGTTGGCTGCATCAGCTGATTGGCGCCACAGCTACATGTGTCACAGCTGTGTCATAGTCACAGCACATACATGGAGAGTCCAAAAAACAAGTACATGTTGCAGCTTTCAGCCATTTTCTACTTAAAATACCTAATATTTGTCTAGCAGTTGTGTGACTGGTGCAATCTGGGTAGAGATAATTGTACGTGACAATTTAGCAGGGGCAATAATCTTCATTACTCTGCATTTGGAGTGTGTCAGCAAGGCAATTGAAAAAAAACATTTAATTTTCTATTGCTTTAAAAAATAGCGTTTCTGTATCTAGAAGTTGTGCGAATGGGGCAATCTGGGTAGTAATAACTGTATATGACAATTTATCAGGGGCAATAATCTTCATTACTCCACATTTGAAGTGTGTCAGCAAGACGACTGGAAAAAATATTCTATTGGTTTAAGAAATAGCGTATCTTTAGCAGATGTGCGACTGGCGCACTTTGTGTTCTTATGATCGTACGTGAAAATTTAGCAGGGGCAATACTATTTATTATTCTGCATGTGGAGTGTGTCAGCAAGACATTTGAAAAATAATCATAATTTTCTATTGGTTTAAAAAATAGCAGTTGTGCGACTGGTGCAATTTGGGTAGAGATAATCGTACGTGACAATTTAGCAAGGGCAATAATCTTCATTACTCCATTTTTGGAGAATGTCAGCAAGACGATCTCTAAGACCTTTATAAGGGTACATGTAAAAAATAAAGCCAGTATTTTTGGTTTCATAAGCATAACGCATTCAAGATGGAAAAGGGTGACGTTAAGAGATGTGGATGTGGTGGTGCACACCAATTCTGTGTGACAGATCCGAAGGTGACTGAATCTCGTTCTAGGTTCCTGTAAAAATTTGGGCAGTGCTCCACACCAATAATGAACCCAGACAAGTGCGAGGATGTTGTGGGATGGGAGGGCTACAAACACCAGGTGCAACTCAAGGGAAGGGGGAAATGTCCACCAATAATCCTATGCTGTTTTCTTATATGGTAAGAGTTTAATTTGTCTAATTTCATGGTCTTGTATTTTTTCTTTATTGACTCACACAGGAAGAAAACAAGGAATCTAGCTTCACCTATTTGAAGAAAGAATCCTACATACTAATATCAATTCCTTAAAGAGCCTTGCCACATGACTATATTCTTTCATGAGTTATTTGCAAGTTTATGACCACTTATTAAAAGTGTTCAAAGTGCTGCCCATTGTGTTGGATTGTCAATGAAACTCTCTTCTCCCATTCTTGACACACTGATAGCAACACTGCAGAAAAAATGCTAGCACAGGCTTCCAGTATCCGTTGTTTCAGATGCTGTATATCTCGTATCTTCACAGCATATACAATTGCCTTCAGATGACCCCAATGATAAAAGTCTAAGGGGGTCAGAACGGGAGACCTTGCTGGCCATTCAACTGGCCCATGACGACCAATCCACTTTCTAGAAAACTGTTGCTATCAGTGTGTCAAGAGTTGGAGAAGAGGGTTGCATAGACAATCCAACACAATGGGCAGCACTTTGAACACATTATATAAGTGGTAATAAACTTAAAAATAACTCAGAACAAAGTTACGTTAAAAGCAAGCACACCATTGTTTTTCTAGTGAAATTCTCAATAAGTTTCATGTGTCACATGACCCTCTTCCCATTGCAAAAAATAAAGTTGGATCCAAAATGGCCAACTTCAAAATGTCCGCCATGGTCACCACCCATCTTGAAAAGTTATCCCCCCTCCCATATACTAATCTGCCACAAACAGGAAGTTGATATCACCAACCATTCCCATTTTATTTAGGTGTATCAATATACATGGCCCCCCCTGTAATATATAAATATATATATATATATATATATATATTTATTTATTTTTATTTTCCATTTTGTCTTTTATTTAAATTAAAAAGCATATTACATTTAAATTCTAGTATTCATAAAGGACTGCAATGTTGTTACAGCAATAATAATTCTAATTTGCTGCAGTGGTCTTATGAAAATCGTAAAACTGAAAGAATAGTTCTTAAAAGAGTTTTACCAAAATTAAGACAACCCGATTGTAACTTAAATTACAAAGTACATTATGTATCTAAACCAGAACAATAGACTGTCAGATTTTAATTCTTCTTCAGTATTTTCCTGTGGAATGCTGATTTTTTATTAGTCACGTTTTGTGTTGTAATGTTTGTACTGTTTGCCTGTGATTCACTTTTTGAAAGAATACAGATTTATGACAGATCCGAATAAAGATGGGAGAATTTCTAAAGTCTTTATTAAATATAAAGTATAAGTCCCCAAGATTACCTTATTTATCAAAATAATGTTATAGCAAATTATTTGTAATTTTTATTCAAAGTATAATGTTAAGGTTTTTTTAATTACGGAGGTTAGTTTTTGCTTATTTTATTCCAGCAGCTGCCTTGAGTAATCCAATTTTTTTCTTTTCTAAATTCAGCCTTTTGGTACATGGGCCTTTTGTATCTAGTGCTAATTTTTATAGTCTTTAAAAGGAATATAATAGCAAGGCAGAGATCGTTTGCACCACCCTGACATTGAATCAACTCACCAATTATTCTCATGCTAAAAAGAGCCCCAATTCCTATGAAGTCTCAAACTGGACAAGAGAAAAGATAAATCTATATATACTAGATTGTGGCCCGATTCCCCGTAGTATATGGACAATGATGATTCCAGAATTCGCGGCACACTGTGCCCGTCGCTGATTGGTCGAGGCAACCTTTATGACATCATCGTCGCCATGGCAACCATTATGACATCTACGTCGATACTGTGCCAGTCGCTGAATCAGAAACGTCAGATGTCTACGTCCTTTATGACATCATCGTCGCTGTGCCCGTTGCTGATTGGTCGAGGCCTGGCGGCCTCGACCAATCAGACGCGGGATTTCTACATCCTTTATGACATCAAGGACGTCAAGGCCTGGCGGCCTCGATCAATCAGATACGTGGGATTTCTATGTTGATGCTGTGCCGGTCTCTAATTGGTCGTGGCCTGGCGGCCTCGACCAATCAGAGAGCCGGGATTTCCAGGACAGACAGACAGACAGACAGACAGACAGAAAGACAGACAGACAGACAGAAAGAAAGACAGACAGACAGACAGATGGAAAAACCCTTAGACAATTATATATATAGATAATTGTCTAAGGGTTTTTCCGTCTGTCTGTCTGTCTGTCTTTCTGTCTGTCTGTCCTGGAAATCCCGCGTCTCTGATTGGTCGAGGCCGCCAGGCCTCAACCAATCAGCAACGGGCACAGTATCGACGTAGATGTCATAATGGTTGCCATGGTGATGATGATGTCATAAAGGTTGCCTCGACCAATCAGCCACGGGCAGTCTGCCGCGAATTCTGGAATCATCATTGTCCATATACTACGGGGACATGCATATTCTAGAATACCCGATGCGTTAGAATCGGGCCACAATCTAGTATAAATATAAATGCACACACAGAAAATTCTGTACTTGTCTTTATCCATCCTTTATGGTGTGAGGGAATGGAAGAAATGTAAAACGGTTAAAATTCCATTCTCTACTCAATAAATATGGTATATATAGCAGACATCTCACCTTGGTATAAATATCAGGTACATAAGATTATGAAGATGTAACTGGTGTCTAAGCCTTGTAATATTAGTTTCTTGAATTTTAGCCAAAAAGAGGAAATTGCTGTCCTATTTTTTATAAATATTTTTACTTATTTTTTTCTCCCTACGTGACTTCAACTTACTTTTATTTGTTTGTTTGTACCATACAATAAACAGCATTATATTAGTATTGATTTGAAACCCAGACAGTGGCCACAGTCATGAACAAACCCTTTAAATAGACTCCATGGCACCATGGACAAGTACTCTTGGTTGGATTTAGAATTGTACAGTGCCCATAGAGGTGTATGAAGACAGAGGGGGCTCATATTTGATAGTCTTGCTCTCATCCCCATAATCTATCAAAGACTGGCAAGGGGAAGACTGAAACGAGTGCAAAACAGTAGTGCCCATATTGTTCTATTTTATTTTGCAAAACGAGAAACATTTTAAGCCTGAAACAATTAAGATGCTGCCTGTTATATTAGCAGAGTCCAAGAAATCTTTGACTACAGGCTCCTGAGATGTAAATATTATACAGTATGTAAGCATAACTGTTTACAGATCAACTTTATTGTATATTTATATAAGGCGTCATAATTTAATCCTAGATTTGAATTATAGAAAATTCCATTGCAATCTGCTGTTCCTTTCCTGTATTTTTCTGACATTCTGACACTCCTTAGGAAAAAATTACCATATATCTTGAAAGGAACTTTCCTTTGTTGTTCTTTTGCAATAGTGACTGATGATAGGTGTATATATAAGCAATTTAAGATAACTATGCTACCAACACTTAAAATACGCCAAAACATTCTGCAATCCTATTCAATAAACTGTCAAAAGAAGAATGAAAGAAAAAGACACTGATATGCAACTTTAATGAAGGCAGTGCTGGAAATAACTGGCTGTGCTTAAAGATGTAAGATCTTTAAACTAAATGCAGAATTCGAAAATAAATGGGGGGTAGAAATGTCATTCCTCCACTTTGTGTGCCACATTTTAATGATGCCATTATTTGATATGACATTTTTAATAATAATAAAAGAGGGTTTGACAATGAATCATGCGAGTCAAAAATAAAACGTTTAAAAAGAAGTTATTGGAGAAGCTGAAAATTATTATAAGACTTTTAAGTAGTTTCTTTAACCCATGAATTCCTTACACCCATTACTGGAAGGCATTGTTTTGAATGCATCTATGGAAGATACTTTTTAGAACCATTTGTAACTGACACAACTTTAAGCTCACCTTTGACTTATTGTGTTGCGGGCACATCTATCCATAGTGGCATTGTGACAATGTACAGTATATACTACTATACATGTACCCTGTAGTTTTCTATTGTATAATGAAAAGTGTAGTTAACAGAGTACAAAAGTTTAATTTTCTTATTTTCTTTTGGTAACAGATTATTCTCAAATTTTCTTTTCAGCAGCACAAAAAGTTCTAGTCTCTTCACTGTTTTTGGCTGGGGATGGTCATTCCTCCTTGCTTGAAATTTCTGGGTCAGTGCTACTTGCTACTTGTTCTACAGCTGCAATGTCAACACCTAGCACAGGGGAAGAGGCAATGGAGTCACCCGCAGGTGTTCGGCCCACCGAGTCGGGTGCTTAGATCCCATGTGCCTTATCATGCTGGTGGTGGTTAGGCTATTAGTAGTCAGGCCCCTGCTAATTTTAGCATGGTACAAGTTGCAAATGACATTTTTTTTGTCTCAAAACTGACTATAAAAAGACTGTGGAACATTTAACTCTTTGACAGAGAAATTCACAAATGTCAGTGCCCTGTTGAACAGTTGCCCGCCTTCTCCTATTTAACACCCACTGTATTTTCCTGCCTGTTACATTGCTGACAATCCCTGCCCCTCAGTGCTGCTTGCTTTGCTCTGCATGCCAGCTACCAAGTTTGGGTCAGTGACTTTGTTATCTACCACTTCATCTTCCACCTTTGTAACCTGGTCCTCCTGACTTGGTGACTTAACAACAAGCTGACTTGTCGGCAACTGTGTTTCATCATTATTTACTCCATTAGACAAAATTTGCCATTTTGCACCATCATCTTCTTTTGACTGTAACTGCTCTAAGTTTTATACATTACTAAATAACATGTCCTGCTGTTTCTCTTAGAACATGCAGGGTCAGAAGCCAAAATCAGGAAAATATGTAAAGAGCTCCTTAGAGTGTCTTGGCATGTGATCACTGGTCTCCTTGGACTCAATATGGTGGGAGGAAGGAGGATCAGGGTGAGGATTAAGTGATCAAAACTCTTGAGTGACAGACTGGACCATATGGAAGACTGGGTGGTGCTGGCAATCATGCTGGATGCATTATCTGTTTTCCAACTGACTACCTGTTCATACTGGTGTGACTTTAGCAGTGGTGTCATATGCCTTCCTGCAAATTGGGACAGGAAGCTTTGTGTCATGGATGGATATGTTGTTTGTGCTCCATAATAGGTGTAGTTGCACCTGCCCCATGTCCTTACAATCTCCATGCACCATCTTCAGCATATCCACTTCTCCATTCCTTATCGCATACCTTATACATTTTCTAATTTCCGGGTCTCTGGAAACCAAGTTTCCTTGATTAATTGACACTACATTTTTTTAATAAAAAATTGTGGTCAACTTTAGCAGGCCAAGCAATTTTTAAATATTTGAAACCACCATAATTTCACACAAAGAACGTTAAAGGGAACCTGTCACCCCCAAAATCTAGGGTTAGGTAAGCCCACCAGCATCAGGGGCTTATCTACAGAATTCTGGAATGCTGTAGACAGGCGCGGGCTGGGCCGGGTGGCAGAAATGCATATGCCCCCCGGGTCGGTGTCTAAGCAGCTGCACAGGGCTGCTGGAGGACTGGCAGTGACTAATACATAGCACCTGTAGTGCGCGGTGGTGTCATCCCGCCAGCAGCCCTAACATGCAGGCTGCAGGGGTATGTGATGAGCAAGCTCCTATGCGCCACTGCTACTCTGAGGGAGAGAGCCAGCAGCCAAGATGAAAGGTCAGCATACCGGCATACCTGCCTGTGTGTGCACGGAGCTCCAGTGGGGCTGTGTGTCATTATACAGTGGGGCTGTGTGGGTGTCATTATACAGTGGGGCTGTGTGTGTGTCATACAGTGGGGCTGTGTGTCATTATACAGTGGGGCTGTGTGTGTGTCATACAGTGGGGCTGTGTGTCATTATACAGTGGGGCTGTGTGGGTGTCATTATACAGTGGGGCTGTACGTGTGTGTGTCATTATACAGTGGGGCTGTGCGTGTGTGTGTCATTATACAGTGGGGCTGTGCGTGTGTCATACAGTGGGGCTGTGTGTCATTATACAGTGGGGCTGTGCGTGTGTGTCATTATACAGTGGGGCTGTGCGTGTGTGTAATTATGCAGTGGGGCTGTGCGTGTGTGTCATTATACAGTGGGGCTGTGCATGTGTGTCATTATACAGTGGGGCTGTGCATGTGTGTGTCATTGGTGCATTCACTCTGTCATTCTTTGGACTGCAGACTTGTGCTTCTCACATTGCTGGCAGTGCTGTGGTCATTTGGCGGGTGTGTGGCTGTAAGTTTGTGATTTGCATACATGCGGTCACATGCAGACTAGACTTGCATGGCCTAATGCAACTGTATTGAACAAGGCCCAAAACAGTGTAGTCGAAATGTGGCTGGGAATATATATATCGCATGCTTGCAGTCACAAGACCACCTGTTGCCGGCACCAGAGAATCTTCATAGAGCATGATATGAGGATTCACACATAGTGTCTGTAGACATGTAGCATAAGATCCGACAACCCCTTTAAGGATGAGCCGCTACTCATGGGCCGCTGCTGTGTGCTTGCCCCCAGGCCAAAATTTGCCAGTCAGCCCCTGGCTGTAGATAAGCCCCCGATTTATGCTAAAAGATGAGAAAAAGAGGTTATATTATACTCACCCGGGGACGGTCCCAGTCTGGTCCGATTGGGGGTCGCGGTCCGGTCCGGCGCCTCCTATCTTCATCAGATGACATCCTCTTCTGGTCTTCATGCTGCGGCTCCGGCTCTGGCGTACTTTGCCCTGTTGAGGGCAGAGCAAAGTACTGCAGTGCACAGGTGCCGGGCCTCTCTGACCTTTCCCGGCACCTGCGCACTGCAGTACTTTGCTCTGCCCTCAACAGGGCAGACAAAGTATGTCTGCGCCAGAGCCGCAGCGTGAAGACTAGAAGAGGACGTAATCCTATGAAGATGGGAGGCCCCGGACCGGACCGCGATGCCCATCGGATCGGACCGCTTGCCCAGATGAGTATAATCTAACCTCTTTTTCTCATCTTTTAGGATACATCGGGGGCTTATCTACAGTATTACAGAATGCTGTAGATAATCGCCTGATGCCGGTGGGCTTAGCTCACCATCGATTTTGGGGGTGACAGGTTCCCTTTAAATTTTATTGATGACAATAGTCAATTTTTGGAATAAAAAATTTTGGTCACCTGTAGCAGGCCAAGCAGTTTAAAAAAAAAATGTAAAAAAACGTAATTTTACACAAAGCACGTTAAACTGCATGGATGACAATACAGTCAATTTTCGCCCCCCAAAAAATGTAGTCACCTGCAACAGCTATATATTTAGCAATGGACTGCCAAGCCCGTAGCCCTGACTAGAGGCTTTATTCAGCCACTCTCCCTGCTCCAGCTGTCTCTAGGCTAAAAGTAGAATGTATCACATAGAAACAGCAAAGCACAAGATTAGCCATAAGAAGGAATTTTAGTGTGATGTTCCTCAAAGTATAACCACTAGAGGATTCTGATTTCCAACTACTCTCTTCCTCTGAGAAGAACTGTCCCTGAGCCATGCAATGGTGTCAGTGTGCTGAGCCTGGTTGCTCCAGTCCTTTTATAACCTCTGATGAGGTAATGTGGTCAGCCAGTCAAAGTAATGCAACTACCAAGATGGCTATGGCATTACAGTGACTGGCAGACAATCCCCACATGTTTGTGGGGTATGGATTTGAGCCTTCAATCTGAGAACCAGCAAATGCTCAACGAGTGCAGAGTAAATCCGAGTACCCAGATATAGGGTTGAGCGAAACGGGTCGGCCATTTTCAGAAGTCGCCGACTTTTGGCAAAGTCGGGTTTCATGAAACCCGACCGGACCCCTGTGTGGGGTCGGCCATGAGGTCGGCGATCTTCTGAATCTGGTATCGGAATTCCGATACCGAGTTCCGATATGTTTGCAATATCGGAAATCGGTATCGGAATCCATATTTAAGTGTAAAATAAAGAATTAAAATAAAAAATATTGCTATACTTACCCTCTGACGCGCCCTGGTACTAACCGGCAGCCTTCCTTCCTTAGAATCAGCGCGTGAAGGACCTTAGATGACATCGCGGCTTGTGATTGGTCGCGCGACCGCCCATGTGACCGCTCACGCGACCAATCACAAGCCGCGACGTCACCGAAGGTCCTTCAAGCGCTGATTCTTAGGAAGGAAGGCTGCCGGAAAGAAGCAGGGCGCGTCCGAGGGTGAGTATATACCTAATAGGAATGTACTCACCATGAAGGCTAATGTTTTTACACATTTAACCTTTTGTTTAGGTACTTTTTAATCCTTGAATATGTCTAGTAAATAAAAACGTGAGGTAAATTCATCTAGAATTACGAAGATTATTTTAAGGAGGCATACAACATACTGTCAACAATGATTATTACAGCACGGTTAGTGTTGACCCATTTCCAGCAATTAATCAATCCTATAATATACAGATTAATCAAGAAACTATACTAATTAAAAAGAGAAATATATTTCTAATAATCATAAACCAAAACAAAATCCCGAACAAACCGGTTTTCTACCACCTACATACATTACATAAAACACTAGAAAGCTCTTCAGGGCACCCCATAATATTTGGCATTAACTCAATAAGTAACTTTTCTATGTATCTAGACATTGTACTCCAATTTTATGAAGAAAGGTAAAAACCAGCTCACCCTGGCTCAGTCGTGTGGAAGCATGAACTCCAAGAGACTGCTTTGAGACGGAAATATAAAAAGGTCCAGCTTCCAATATAGACAGAAATTTTAAGAAAATTTTTTGATAGTGGCAGGGTATCCATAGGAACAGCAACGCGTTCCGAGCACTAGCAGCGTTCTTTGTCAGAGCTGCATTCACAATGATAACAAAACAATTTATACTTAGCAATACCCTTGAACACACCCCCCAGTAATCACGTGAATGCTGTGTAATCAACCACTCACTAAATGGTATTTAACAATATAAAAAAAGGCAAGAAATAGTATGCACAATAACAAACAAAAAACACAAAAAGCGCACAAAAATTATATACATATGCAGAAATAGCAAAAAACTATAAATTATAAATAGATCACACCCCGTCCTCAAAAACGGAATGAACATAGTCCAACACATATCACATCAGTAGTGAAACATTAATTCTCTGTGCAGGTTCAGGATTACATGTATCTAGATAAAGCTTCCAAAATGTTTCACGATCCAGTAAGTGCTTTCTGATATCGCCTCCCCTTAGATTGGATGGAACTTTGTCTATTTCAAAGACCCCAAAAGAGGAGATCTCCCACTGATGCTGTTGAACAGAATGTCTGGACACTGGAAACATCGCACGGAAAGATTCAACGGTAATGTACATGTCAGGCAGATACTCAGATATACGTTTTTTCAAGTTTCTAGAAGTGCAACCAACATATAACTCCTCACAAGAGATAAATTTAATAGATACAGAGATACATTTAATAGATGACATTTATTAGATACATTTATAGATGACATTTTCCCTGCAGCAATTCAAATACTGTTCAATGTCGTGCCGCTGTGAACCCTCTGAATTAGAGTAGTTTTTAGGAACTTGTACAAGTCTGCACATTCTACACTGATTACACCCACATCTGTAAAAAACCCATACAATTGAGCCAAGTATGCTGGGTGTGGTTTAGTGCCAAGTGAATTGGGCGATAAAACATTTCAAGGAGTTCTTATCTTTTAGCCATCACTGCATATCCAGAGCCCAAAATCATGGAGAGAATGATATCCTCCTCAAGCAACGGTAAATATTTAAATACAATGTTTTTGATGTCATTGAATTGAGGTCTAAACTGTAAGGAAAGAACAGGATAACCTAGATGCACAAATGATTAATTCATGCGTGTTTTCTCCCCTACAATATTTTGGGCCCTATTAAGAATCCAAGTTGGATAGCCACTTTTTCTCAGCCTCCTACCCCAATCTACTAGTTCTCCCTTCCTGTGGGATAGGCAACCTGTTCTCTCCTTACAGTTTAGCCATCAATTCAATGACGGACTTCATCAACCAAGGTATCATTTTAATCAGTATAACGTTGTCAACCTGACGCTGTCTGTAGTTTACTGAGCACAATCCTGCTGACAGGGTCACTTTAAGCTCTGTATCACCTTAACTCATGTACAGTGTCCTAGCAGAAATGTAGCAATGTTGAGTTCTTAGAAAAGAAGCTCTAGAATTGTTTTGCCTTACAATAATACAATTATTCACATAAAAATGACGTTTTCTATAAACACAAACCACACTTTGTAGCCTCTTAGATATCAGTGAAATGCGACACACCTGAAATAGTTCTTATGGCCCTTACAAAATACAACTAAGAATTTATTTCTGAGTCAACTGCAATGTAATGTGTAGGGATCGTAGTGCTCAGAGCACAAAAGGCCTATTGTAATTGTGAGATACTATTTCAGTGGCCATATTCCAGAAGGAAAATTGAAATGATAGTCTCAGTCTCTAATAAAAATTCAAGATTAACGCATTATACAATGAACTATTGCAGCACACTCATCATCATCACTCAGTGTTTGGCTGTGAATTAACATATTTGTGATATACAGTATAGCAGCACCAGCCACTTAATCGCTATATTTTTGTTTTAATAATAATCTTTATTTATATAGCGCCAACATATTCCGCAGCGCTTTACAATACAACACTTCATATACAGGTCATATGTAACAACATTCAAAGTAATACAAAAATTAAAGCAAAATAATGATGACCCTGCCCAAGAGCTTACAATCTACAATGAGGTGCGGGGAGACACAAGGTACAGCGGCTTATTTACAGTGATGGTCCAGCAATCTTGAGGGAATAGGGATGGATAAAAGCTGCATGAGGTAGTCACCTTGTTTTCTTTTTAAGCTTTCACAGCAGTAGCATAGCTACTGGGGGCAGAGGGGGTGGTCACCCGGGGCCCCGTACTCTGAGGGGGCCCACCAGGAGCTAGATTATTGTAATTGTATCAGCATGCACAGCTACAGTTGCGTTCTGCAACAGAGCAGGGAGAATCGATCTCATTGCACTGCCGCCCTGCCACAATGAGGCCCCTCCCTGAGCAGGTGGAGGGGGCCCGTCATCGTAGATTCAACTGTATTGGCTGGGTGTGAATACAGCTGACCGCATTGATGAGAGAGGTAGCGTTATGCTCCCTCTCTCAATTTTCCCCCTGTCAGCGTCTGTTGTCACCGATTTCGGCACTGACAGGGGTTCGCGATGACGTCACTACTCAGCACCTGCAGTCCGGAGATATGCAGGGGCTCAGAGCAGTGGAGGAATCAGGAGGAGAGGTGAGTATTGGCTTTATTGTTTTATGATGCTGCATTATACTATAGAGTCTGCCTATGGGGGTGGCATTATATTAAAGTCTGCCTATGGTGGGCTGCATTTTATTAAAGTCTGCCCATGAGGGGATGCATTATTTTAGTCTGCCTAAGGAGGGTGCATTTCATTAGAGTTTGCTTATGTGGGACTGCATTTTATTAGTCTGCCTATGGGTGTGCACTTTATTAGAGTCCGCCTATGGGGGGTGCATGATATAATATAGAGTCTGCTTATGGGTATGCATTATACTATAGAATCTGCCTATGCGGGCTGCATTATAACATATAGAGTCTGTCTATGGGGGCTGCATTATACTATAGAGTCTGTATTCTGTTAGATTCTGCCTATGGGGGACTGCATTCTATTAGAGTCTGCCTATCGGGGCTGCATTTTATTAGTGTCTGCCTATTGGGGACTGCATTCTATTAAAATTTGCCTATGGGGGGCTGCATTCAATTAGAGTCTGCCTATGTGGGGCTGCATTATACCATAGTATGCCTATGGTTGGGCTGCATTATACTATATAGAGTCTGCCTATGGGTGTGCATTATACTATAGAATCTGCCTATGCGGGCTGCATTATAACATATAGAGTTTGTCTATGGGGGCTGCATTATACTATAGAGTCTGCCTATGAGGGTACATTATTCTATATAGTATCTACCCATGAGGAGTGCATTATACTATATTGAGGACTATCTGGTGCATTATACTATATATACCATCGCTTACTGTGACCTCACCCATCCCTTGTAGATTGTGAACCCTTGTGGGCAGGGTCCTCTCTCCTCCTGTGCCACTCATGACTTGTATTATTTAAGATTATTGTGCTTGTTTTTTTATTATGTATACCCCTTTTCATATATAAAGCACCATAGAATAAATGGTGTTATCTATCTATATAATCGTCACTTCGGTCTGTTTGTCTGTCTGACTGTAACGGAAATCCCGCGTCGCTGATTGGTCGCGGCTGGTAGGGCACAGTCTGGCCACAAATTCGCCCCTTTCTACTCTCCATCAGTACCCCCTCCCTACTACCCTCCAGTCAGCGCTCACACATGGTTAATGGCTGCGTTACACCGCATTATGCCGCGGTGTAGCGCAGTCCGTTAACGCTGCTATTAACACTGTGTGACCAACTTTTTACTATTGATACTGCCTATGCAGCATCTATAGTAAAAAGATCTAATGTTAAAAATAATAAAAAAATAAAAAATCATTATATACTCACCTTCGGGCGCCTTTCCCGCTCCTTGTGATGCTCCGGGCCATGCATTGCGGTCTTGCGAGATGATGATGTAGCGGTTTCGTGAGACCACAATGCATTCTTGGGACCGGAGCATCACGAGGAGCATCGCTAAATGCCTCACCTGGATCCAGGGGCCGCCGGAAGGTGAGTATATAACAATTTTTTATCTAATTCTTTTTTTAGCAGGGATATGGTGCCCACATTGCTATATACTACGTGGGCTATGTTATATACTACGTGGGCTGTGTTATATACTACGTCTCTGTGCTATATACTACGTGGGCTGTGCTATATACTACATCGCTATGCTATATACTATGTGGGCTGTGTTATACACTGCGTGGGCTGTGCTACATACTACGTGGGCTGTGTTATACACTATGTGGGCTGTGCTATATACTACATGGGCTGTGCTATATACTACGTGGCTGTGCTATATACTACGTGGCTGAGCTATATACTATGTGGCTGTGTTATATACTACGTGGCTGTGTTATATGCAACGTGGCTGTGCTATATGCTACGTGGGCTGTGATATATGCTACGTGGGTTGTGTTATATACTATGTGGCCTGTGCTATATATTATGTGGCTTGTGCTATATTCTACGTGGCTGTGCTATATTCTACGTGGGCTGTGTTTTATGCTACGTGGGCTGTGTTATATGCTACTTGGCTGTGGTATATTTATCTGCTGTATCTGTGCATCATGAATCGTGGTATGTGTTAAAGAGGAGGGCCCTCTGAGACTCTTTCGCCCGGAGCCCTCTAAATCCTGGAGCCGGCCCTGGCTTCATTGATTGGTCACGCCCGGCCGGCCGCGAACAATCAGTGACAGGCGCAGTCGGCCGCAAATTGGTGCAGAATTTGAACCACGCTTTGCTAATTGGTCATGCCCGCCCAGCTGAATACTGTGTATAAATTGCATTATTCTGAAAACTTCATAAATAAACTACATACATATTCTAGAATACCAGATGCGTTAGAATCGGGCCACCATCTAGTAATAATAATAATAATGATAATAATAATAATAAAAATGATAATAATAATATGGAGGCTATCTAGGGGGGCATCATACAGTGTGGAGATTACAGTGATTTGGCCATCATACAGTGTTGGAGCCATCAAACAGTTTGGGTATACTAAGAGGTCAGTATACATACAGTGAGGGGGCATTATACTGTTTATAAGAGAGCAACTTACTGTGTATAGGGGAGCTGTATGGGGGAACTCGGGGCATTATTAAATGTAAAGTGGGCACTTGTTGTTATAGGGGAACAAAGGTTACTGTGACTGTCAATGGGGCACACAGGGCATTATTACTTTCTAGGGGACAAAATGTGGTCACGGTTTTCAAGGGCACTTGTGTCCAGCATTACTATATTCTAGAGGGCTGCTTTAGAATTTAGAGGGCAAAGAAAACCCCACAGTAGGTGCAGTAATAGGGACACATACGGCAGTAGCAGATCAGCATTGGGGTATTAACAGGATGAGGATGTTGTGCCTTTTGGGGATAGATGGGAACGGTGCTGAAAATATGAGAAATGTGTCTTTGTTGCAATCTCTGCAGAGCAGTCGTAGCTGGAAGTAGTTGTCATGTCATTCTGGGCCAGATGAAAAAGATGGAAAAAGTGAACAATTCCATCAGAATATCAGCTGTAAGTCATTATCTGTAACTGTACTGTAATCTCTTACATGTTCTGTAAGACTGGTATCTACCACTGACCATATGGCGGTAATATCAATATTTGGTCATTAAATAGAGATTATTTTCAGCAACTTTGGCCATTTGCTGAGGTTTTCCACAATTAGGGTGCGTCACCCAGTTGTAATCATGGTTACTTGGTTAGGGGCCCACTCAGAAGTTTCCTCCCCACTTAACCAAAACCCTAGCTTTACCTCTGTTTCACAGTGACTAGTATTAAACCACTCACTACAGATTTTGAAAATAAATCCAAATTTGGAAATCATGGCTTGTTTCTATTTGTGAATGAAAGTGTGATCCATATCTTTTGATACTCATACAGTATTTTTTTTAAATAGAAAGCTCCCTAATTGTGAAACTTAAAGGGAATTTGTCAAACTGATTATATATATATATATATATATATATATATATATATATATACAAAAAAAGGAATAGCACAGTATAAATACTTATCTTCGGGTGCAAGGCCCCTAGACAATCCGTCCAATGATTATCCAAACTTCATAGAATTCCAAAAAAGAGGCAGCACTCCATTGTTTCAGTGGAAAAATGTGCAGGATTTTAATCAACCCACATGTCTGGGTGACGTTTTGGCTACAAAGGCTTGAGAAAGGCTCATTTGTAGCCGAAACGTCGCCCAGATATGTGGGTTGATTAAAATCCTGCACATTTTTCCACTGAAACAATGGAGTGCTGCCTGTTTTTTGGAATTATATATATATATTTATATATATATATATATATATATATATATGTATATATATATATATATATATATATATATATATATATACATATCCTAAATAATCTGGCACGAATAGGCATATACCCGTATGCCTATTCATATGGGCATACAAGTGATAGAAATGTTAAACTAGTCCTACCTGTATGCCTCATATTATCGGTCTTGTTGAGAAATATTATTGTATTTCTGTATGCTAATGATTTTGTCTAAGCTCTGGGGCATATGGTTCTTCATCGCCTCCTGTCTTCATTAGCTACCACCCCACTTCCATGCATGTCACACTATCCTTTAAAGTGCAGTTGTGGTGTTGGAATCCTGTGCTTGCGCCCTGCACTCCCTCCACAATCAGTACCTTTTCCACTTTTACACTGCTCATAGATGGGAGGAAAAGGTACAGATTATGGAGGGATCATATACAACAAGTGTACACAAGAACCGTATAGTGAAACATGTATTTAAATCTTTAATGAACAAACAGCAATACATAAATGTTAAATATTAATTATTAATTATTATTATTATTCTCAATTCTTTACTGAGCACATTGCCTTTCAATTACATTACAAAAGCTACTTCTGTATATATAGCTCAGAGTATAAGTTAACACTATATAGAGAGAACACGTGGTTTTGTGGGACATATATATTACGTCTCTTAGGAGGGTGGGGGCAGTCACGTGAGGGCTGTCACCTCCTGCCTTCACCATCATTCTCCATGGACGTCAGACAAGTCACAGAAGGAATGAACAACTGGTAGCCATGATGACTTCAGACTTCACACAGACAGACGGCTTTTACCATTCAGAACTTTAGGAAAGATGTGGAACAAACGCAGATAGGAACAAATGAACAATCTGTTCGTAACTATTTCATCAATTTTATGTTTTGCTGCAATGTGGTTTTTCTGTCGACAATTCAATAAACCACTACATTTTTTATGAAAATATCATGACATTTTTCTTTAAGAGTATCACACCTGGTAAAGAGTCCTGATTAAATAAATGTGCAAAATAAGCATATTTAACATTGGCCAAGCCAGCCAGATTTGATTTTTTGCGCTATTTTTGCGTGAATTTCCTTCTCCTTGCACACGGGGGAACAGAAGAGCTTCGCTAAATGTCAATTGTGCAAGTTTTCAGGAATTCCACCAAAAAACTTCAAGTCACAAGAATCACACAGAGAACTTATGAGTAAGGACTAACAGGTGCCAAATGGTTTGACAAGTAGTAGCATTACAAGTTCCAGACGTGCTGAAGACAGACAGACGTGCTGAGACCAGAGCCTAGGGTTGTCCAGCAAAGGAACTACAAGCTGAGATATTTCAAGGTAAGAAAAATGGATTTAATTACTATGTATGCTAAATCAAGTCACCTGGAATTTTTAAGTCTGCACAAATCTAGTCTTGAAATGTTCTGGCTTAGCTTATATGCGGAATGCAATATAGCAAATCTAAAGATAGATTCTAAGCTAAAGTATACTAAAGAAAAAGATCAATTGAAAAATATTTTACATTTGGTTGATGTATTTCATAAATTTGTTTCAGAGAAATCCAAAAAAAGACTGTGTAGAAAGAGTATCAACGGAATGTAGTGGTGTTCCAAAGATTGACTGTAATATGAAGAGTGATCAAGATGTGAGCCACATGTCTGTAATGGCCACTCAAGGTGACCTTGTGTCTCATGATAAAAAACAAGATGGGGGAAATGTAGGAGACATGAGTACTGACAAAGATGATGTAAAAGGAACAGACGTACAAGGGCTACTAAAAATAGAAGACAACTCAGAGGCCCAACTCCTTCAAACTAAATCTAGGAAAAACTTGTTAAAATTAAAAAAATCATGACAAAATCCATGTGTGCAGAAATGCAAAGGTATTTGAGAATTTTGCTGATAAGTTTGATTTGACTAATGAGGAGAAAAGTCAGTTGTTTAAAATGTGGCTTCCAGTAACTTTTTCCAGGCGGTTCTCATTAAAAATGCAGAATGATGGGTTCCATGAAGAAATAACCGATATAGGAAGATTAAAAATGTTGATATTCTGTGGATTAAAAGAAAATTATCCAGATATTGATAGTCTTCTAAAATTGAAGATTGGCCGGAAAGAATGTACTTTTACATTCATGTCTATATTTGAAAGATTGTACAAAACTGTCATTACAAATTTCAATAAACAATCAATGATAAATTATTTTGTAAACAAATTTGGATTCCTAAACTCTGCATCTCGTGTTATTGCATCACAAAAAGATTCTTTATTTGAATGTGCACAATCCCTTGATTTTTCTAGAAAACATGAGAATCTTGAAAGGAAAATAAATCTTATAAGTTTTTGAAAATAGACAGAATTAAAACTTATCAGAAGCCAAAATCAAAATCTCCAAAACTAACCCAAAATCAAATCTATGAAGTACGAAGAAAATGACACATTTGTTACAAGCCCTATCAAAAAATTCAGGAGTCCTTCAATGAAGCTACCTGAAACAGTTAAAAGCGGAAGGGTCAGATCGGTCTGTGAAGATGGCGGAAATTGACAGATAGAAACAGGTGAGCATGGGGGGTGAGCTGAACACTCCATTATCAGAGCTTTTCACAGAATCCATATATCTAAAAATGACCATTTTCAATAGAGTTTTTCAAGAAATGATCAATAAGTTAGGTATTGGCTAAAAATGTAATTATATTATATGATGTGTAAATGAGTTATACAATGTATTCTTTCTTAATTTGTAATTATGTTAAACAGTAAAATTCTGTAGTTCTATAGTTTTTGTAAACATATGACCCAGACCCATTTCCTCACTATGGGGATGGGTAACACTCAACTCAATATCTAAACATACTGATCAACCAAGCAAATATTAAACTGCACGTTAATTAAAAGAGTGTTGTTGTTTTTTTGATAAAAAGTTATAACTTTATTAATACAAGACAATACATACATTACATTAAAATAATGCCTCAAAACCATAAAACCAATATATGGTGCTCCCTGCTCACAGCCACACATGGCACGCCAGTCTCTGCCAAACACCGAATTTATGTGATACACATGTTTAGGGGATTTGCATAACAATCCGTTGCTCATTCTGACAGGACAATTGAGTCGGCTTAAATTGCTATATCTTCCATTACTGTTGTTTATAATAAGTGGATGTATAAGACTATTCATGGGTCGGAATAGCAATTGATTTTGGCTTTAAAATATTTTTCTCTGCATGTGTTATACATTGGAAGGTGATACCAGCAAGCTGGGTGGTGTATGAATATATAGATTGATTATTTATTAATGTTGAAATTACTTCACATAGGGCATTTTGATTTGGCTTATATGTCCCTATACCAAATCTCAAGTGGATATTTTTTCAAACATACTGCGGATTCAATTGAGATATTTTCTCAGCATGCTCTATCATCAAGCATAACTAATTAAGAGGTGTTCACAATTTATATGTACCTGCTATTATTCTAATTTTTATTACGCTGTCCTGCCGTCATATATTGGCTTTATGGTTTTGAGGCATTATTTTAATGTAATGTATGTATTGTCTTGTATTAATAAAGTTATAACTTTTTATCAAAAAAAGAACAACACTCTTTTGATTAACGTGCAGTTTAATATTTGCTTGGTTGATCAGTATGTTTAGTTCTATAGTTTTGTAGATATATATTCATACAATATACAGTATGTAGCATATTTGTATAAATATTGTATAACTGTATTTTTATATGTATAGTGAAATAATTTAAATTTACTTCAGTAATAATATTTAGAACTACATTGCATACATATGTATAACATATTTAAATTGTTTTCTTTCTGTATGAATTTGATATTTAAATTACATCTTTTATTTCTCCTTAGAATGTTCATTTCAAAGCAGGAATTGAACAAAAAATCGTCTTACGTGGATTTATGCCTTTATTTACAGAGGAAGTTATAATAACTGCAAGATTTTATATATTTAACACTTAAAGGAAATAATACATAACTAACAATCTAAAATTTGTGTACTGTAATTTTTTTTCAGTAACAATCTAAAACTAGTTTTTTTCTTTGCATGGTAATAATAATGTATTTACTGCATGGCATGTCACAAGAGGTGTTTCAGTTTAAAGCTTGTAACCTTAGAAAGAAGAAGCCTTTGAAGCCCCTCAGCCTTTACAGGTCAAAGGTCAAGCTCTTATAAGCTTTTCTATCTATAGAATGTTTGACAAAGTGTTAGGAAATATGGGAATATTCAAAGAAATATTAAAATATTAAATTTAAAGTTTACAATGCACATTGATAATTAGGATACAATAATTTGGGCTAATATACATGTATTCTTTCCTTTGTATGTGAAATATGTAGTTTCAACTTTTATACAGTTGTGGCCAAAAGTATTGACACCCCTGCAATTCTGTCAGATAATACTCAGTTTATTCCTGAAAATGATTGCAAACACAAATTCTTTGTTATTATTATCTTCATTTAATTTGTCTTAAATGAAAAAACACAAAAAAAATTTCCCTAAAGCCAAATTGGATATAATTCCACACCAAACATAAAAAAGGGGGTGGACAAAAGTATTGGCACTGTTCGAAAAATCCTGTGATGCTTCTCTAATTTGTATAATTAACAGCACCTGTAACTTACCTGTGGCACCTAACAGGTGTTGGCAATAACTAAATCACACTTGAAGCCAGTTGACATGGATTAAAGTTGACTCAACCTCTGTCCTGTGTCCTTTTGTGTACCACATTGAGCATGGAGAAAAGAAAGAAGACCAAAGAACTGTCTGAAGACTTGAGAAACCAAATTGTGAGGAAGCATGAGCAATCTCAAGGCTACAAGTCCATCTCCAAAGACCTGAATGTTCCTATGTCTACCATGCGCAGTGTCATCAAGAAGTTTAAAGCTCATGGCACTGTGGCTAACCTCCCTAGATGTGGACGGAAAAGAAAAATTGACAAGAGATTTCAACGCAAGATTGTGCAGATGTTGGATAAAGAACCTCGACTAACATCCAAACAAGTTCAAGCTGCCCTGCAGTCCGAGGGTACAACAATGTCAACCCGTACCATCCGTCGGCATCTGAATGAAAAGGGACTGCATGGTAGGAGACCCAGGAAGACCCCATTTCTTACCCCGAGACATAAAAAAGCCAGGCTGGAGTTTGCCAAAACTTACCTGAAAAAGCCTAAAATGTTTTGGAAGAATGTTCTTTGGTCAGATGAGACAAAAGTAGAGCTTTTTGGGCAAAGGCATCAACATAGAGTTTACAGGAGAAAAAAAGAGGCATTCAAAGAAAAGAACACAGTCCCTACAGTCAAACATGGCAGAGGTTCCCTGATGTTTTGGGGTTGCTTTGCTGCCTCTGGCACTGGACTGCTTGACCGTGTGCATGGCATTATGAATTCTGAAGACTACCAACAAATTTTGCAGCATAATGTAGGGCCCAGTGTGAGAAAGCTGGGTCTCCCTCAGAGGGCATGGGTCTTCCAGCAGGACAATGACCCAATCACACTTCAAAAAGCACTAGAAAATGGTTTGAGAGAAAGCACTGGAGACTTCTAAGGTGGCCAGCAATGAGTCCAGACCTGAATCCCATAGAACACCTGTGGAGAGATCTAAAAATGGCAATTTGGAGAAGGCACCCTTCAAACATCAGGGACCTGGAGCAGTTTGCCAAAGAAGAATTGGTCTAAAATTCCAGCAGAGCATTGTAAGAAACTCATTGATGGTTACCGGAAGCAGTTGGTCGCAGTTATTTTGGCTAAAGGTTGTGCAACCAAGTATTAGGCTGAGGGTGCCAATACTTTTGTCTGGCCCATTTTTGGAGTTTTGTGTGAAATGATCAATGTTTATCTTTTTGCTTCATTCTCTTTTGTGTTTTTTCATTTAAGACAAATTAAATGAAGATAATAATACCAAAGAATTTGTGTTTGCAATCATTTGCAGGAAGAAACTGAGTATCATCTGACAGAATTGCAGGGGTGTCAATACTTTCGGCCATCACTGTATGTGTGTCACAGTCTGAGTGACAGATGAGTGTATGAGCAGCTGCTAAGGGTGAACTTAATGTAAGAGTGACTATAACATGGAATGTGTATGTACAGTAAGAGAGAGGTCTCATGGTATTCTATGAAATATTATTTACTCAACATATATTTCTATATTTCTTTAGTAATTATTATTTCTTGATTTAGTTAATAGTGAATAAGTGCAATCACACATTAATATGGTTTATCAAGAAAATCTATATTTAGAACATTTTTCCAAATGATAATTTTATGGTATTCAGTGTTTTTTTTAATGGTTACATATATAGGTACACATCTTCAAACAAATATATGGCATGAAGCTGATATGACAGTTATCAAATTAATTATTTTTCATTTTAGTTTTTACAAATGAATTTTTTTCATACAATTATATTTTTTGGTAATAAAGGGGAAATGTGTTTTTGATCCTGATTACATAATCACATTTCATCAATACCTCTTCTTTACACATTTTAATAAAGAAGAAATATCAATAAGTTGCTATTGGTTATAATAACATTAAGTATTATAAAAGTCATTTTTTTACTCTAATGAAGGGTATTATATGCAAAGTTGCATAATTTCAATATTTTGGTAATCCCCGGTTATGGCAAGTACAAAAAAACATCTAGAGAATGGAAATATTAAGGGAATGTGTTACTGAGACATAACCTCTGCATTTATAATCAACATATGAAGGCCTTATTTTTATTCTCATTTTTATTTTAAAATTTTTCTTACTTAATTTTTATTCTTAATTTTTATTTTTTATCTCAAGAAAAAAAAATAATATTTAGTAAAGTAATGTCTAGTACAAGAATAATGCTTCATTAAATATAAATATAGTGATCATATGGTTTTATTATAAGAAAAAATGTTTCAATTCTGAGTTAAATACAACAATTCTTTCACTCATTTATCCATATGTAATCTTATTTTGGTTCATGGCTATACATTCTTACATATTATTGGTCTAATAAATATCATTTATTAATAAAGCATTAGCAATAAAGATGGAAACAATTGTTACATAAAAAACACAATGACATCTATAGGTTCAAAAAGAAATTACACCTATGACATAAAAATGTTCTATCACATGAAGAACATGGTTAATAATGTATTATTATTTATTATAATTTTATTTTTCCAAATATGAATTCCATATTAATATTCTGATAATAATTATATGAATATTATTGATTGCTATAGTATGCTGTGATATTATAGGTTAGGAAAATTACCAGATTTGGTGTAGAATAGGGAATGAAGACTTCAATCAAGATACTGGAATTACGTTAATAAAGACTTTTCATATTTCCAAATTCAATTGATTCTTATAAGTTGCAAGAGGAAATAAGCCGTTATCCAGAAGTTCCACAAGGTAACAATGTTATGATTTCTGAGTAATAATAGACTGTGTCAAATGCAATTCATGTCACCACTGACAACGACGACTGCATCATCCATCACTGACAACTATGAGTACAGTATCTAAACTGACAACCACAATTGGAGAGGACGATGACCCTATGATGCTAAGATGAACTGTGTTATGTTTTTATCATGTTCCAGTGGTTTCCTATCACCATTAAGCCTTCCATGAAAGCTGGTGAACAATAAGGTAATTGTCAGGACACTACAATCTTGACATGTGTCCTGTGCACTAAGGACTGGTTAGGGTGCTATAATTAGCAAGGAAGAGTCTATTTAACCCTTGCTGTGTTGACCAAAGACGTTACACCTGTTCCAAGACCAGTGCGGATGTTATTGAAGGATTCCAGATGATTTCCAAGGCGAGCCAATGTAAGTCCAAGTCTTTAAAGGTGACACTGCACAGATATTAAAGCTACATTTCATCTATGGACTTTGTTTTCTTATCAACATTTGAATTTATGGACTTTGACTGACACATGACTAGTGTTGAGCGATACCTTCCGATATCGTGAAATATCAGATCGGATTGGATTGGACCGAAACCCAAAAGATATTGGATATCGCCGATTCCGATACCGGAAACCAATGCAAGTCAATGGGACACAAATATCGTAATGAAAATAAACCCTTTCTTTCCTTGCACATCCAGTTCGGGAGGGGGGAAGAGTGTGGGCGGTGCATGGGCGGAGACTGTGCATCTCTGTGTGTGTGGGCGGGGTCTATACGGGCCTCTCGGGGGTCTGTGTGGGCCATCCGGGGGTCTGTGCGAGCCTGCCAGAGATCTGTAAGGGCCTCTCGGGGGTCTGTGTGGGCCTGCCAGGGGTCTGCGCAAAGCTCTCGGGGGTCTGTGCGGGCCTGCCGAGGGTCTGTGTGGGCCTGCTGGGGGTCTTTGTGTCTGTGTGCAGGCATCGTCCGATGGGACTACAAGTCCCATCAGGCTATGCCTGCTACAATGAGAGTGATTGACACATTAGCCAATGATGGGACAGTAGTCAGTGGTCGCTTGTCACTTTGTTCCCCGAAGCCAGTGTCATCTGTAAAAATATTAAAATAACAAACAAACAATATACTCCCTGATCCGCAGAAATCCACGAGTGACCCATGATGATGGAGAGCAGCAGCATCAGCTGATGTGACCGCTCTCTAGGGGCTCTAGGAATACAATGCCTGGAGGGAGGTATCCTTCCGCACTGTATTCCTCCGCCACTGTAAAAAACAGTCCCTAGTCTCACTTTTGGCCTTGCTGTGTGAGAAAGTTCCCATACATCAATATTGCCATAAAGTGAGACCAGTGAACTACAGTAACCTCTCTGTGATGCACTGCAGGAGCCATTGACTCCTGTCAGTGTGTCACTAGAGATCCTATAGAGCAGTGACATCACCCAATGTCACTGTTCTATAGGGGAGATCGTTGTGGGACACTCGTTATTAATTGGACTGCATCAGACAGGGAGTATATGGTTTATTATTTTACGTTTTTTGCAGGCGCTGAAGTGTAATAAGTATGGTGAAATTAAGAATATTAAAATACTTTTTTCTGGCTGTGTCTTTATTTTGTTTTTAACTCTTTTACTACTCTAGGATTAAAAATGGATAGGCGTCTTATTGACACCTCTCCATTATTAACCCGGCTTAATGTCACCTTACAATAGCAAGGTGACATTAACCCCTTATTACCCTATCCCCATATCCCACCGCTACTCGGGAGTGGGAAGAGAGGGGCTAAGTGCAGGAATTGGTGCATCTTACAGATGCACCATTTCTGGGGCGACTGCAGGCTGGTATTTGTAGCCGGGGGGCCAATATCCATGGCCCCTCTCTAGGCTATGAATATCAGCCCGCAGCTGTCTGCATAGCCTTTCTGGCTATAAAATATAGGGGGACCCCACGTCATTTTTTGGGGGGTCCCCCTATTTTAATAGCCAGTAAAGGCTACGCAGACAGCTGCGGGCTGATATTCATAGCCTGGGAGGGGCCATGGGTATTAACCCCTTCCCAGGCTACAAATATTGTCCCCCGGCCGTCAGCTTTCCCCTTCTGGCTCACGGGAGTCCACGCCATTTTTCTCCCGTTTTTTTTCTTTATGTTCATTAATCAACATCGGCCTATCTATGGATATATCTATCTATAGATATATCTATAGATACATAGATGTTTCTATCCATATATCTATCTGGCTAATTTTACACATCAGGTTTTTGTCGTCAGGCACAGTCCGGCGAGTTTTGAAAAAAAATCTGTTTTTTTTCTGCTGGATCCATTTTTTTCTCATAGAGTTGTATTAGCGATGGATCACGCCTGATGGCCACACATTTCATCCGTTTTTTGTCGGATCCGTCAAAAAAGCTGTTTCCGCCAGATGGAAAACACATACAGAGGAACGTCGAAAAAATGCACAGCGATGGATCCGGCAAAAAACATATGAAACTGAGATGTGAAATTATGAATCCGGCCTCTGAATTCGTTTTTCCATTCAAATCATGCACCTTTTCCATTTATTTATTTATTTATTTATTTCCAAAAACTGCATCAAAACTGCATCAAAAACTGCACCAAAAACTGCATCAAAACTGCATCAAAAGTGCATAAAAAAACACCAAAAATGCATCAAAACTGCATCAAAAACTGCACCAAAAATGCATCAAAACTGCACCAAAAACCGCATAAAAAACGCACCAAAAATGCATCAAAAACTGCACCAAAACTGCATATAAACTGCTTGAAAACTGCTTTAAAAACTGCATCAAAACTGCATCAATACCACACCAAAATCTGCACCAAAACCGCACCAAAAACTGCAGATGGAGAAATCCAACCTCTTAGCTTTGTCATGGCTAGGAAGAAATGGTATTTCACTTTTCCACATCTGAGGGACTGAGGGCTGGCTGCCGTGCCTAGACGGAGTTGAGTAGGGTGTCCCCAGCAAACTGCTGGTCTGGGAGGAAGGTGCACGTGGAGATGTTATGTTGCCTTGATCAAAATGTGGTGTCGATGTTGGAAAGCGCTCAACAGCAGCAGGTGTTTCCACTTGCAAATGGCCTGACGACCTGCCAATCACAGTGGCTGTTGCGGGTAAAGAGGTGGAAGGTCTGCATCCAAAACCATGTGCGACTGCTGTCCCCACAGTCACAGAGGATGAAGAGGACGCAGATGAACTTGATTGGGCAGACGGTGGATGACCCAGCCCACTAGGCTGCATTGTAGCACATTGAGCTTCCCACTGCAACTTATGCCTCATATCTATGTGACGGTTCATGAAGTACTCAAGCTAGTGATTTTTTTGGCCTCTACTGAGATTTTGTTGACAAATCTTACAGACAACATGAGTTCGGTCATCCTTTGTGATGTCAAAAAATGCCCAGGCTATGCAAGGCTTAGAGCCCGTGCGACCTGAAGAGCCGCCACGACTTCTGGTCTGAGGCACAGTTGGGGTTGAGGATGCAGTTGTTTATGTGCTTCCAGTTCCCCGTCTCTGTCCAGGAAGGCGCACCATTACCTCATCGTCAGATTCGTCTTTAGCATCCTCCTCCACATCCTCTGCTGACCTCATGGGCTGGCAGACTGGAGGTTGACAGTAAGTGGGGTCTACAACCTCGTCATCATCATCCTGTGTGTTCTCACACCCGTCGTCCTCAGAGCCAATCTCTTCCTGCCCCGACCGAAAAGTCAAGTTTTCCTTCCAATAAGGCATCTCAGTCTCATCATCATCTTCCTCATTGTCTCCACCAACAGGAGTTACAGTTTGAGAACGAGGGTCTACATTATGCTAAGAACCTTCTTCATCTGGGCCTGGATCCGACTCACAAAGATTCTGGGCATCAGTGCAGATCATTTCCTCATCTGGATTCACAGAAGCTCTGGAGCAGACCTCTGATTCCAAGGCTATAGTATGCGTAAACAGCTCTACAGACTCAATCATGTGTGTTACCCCATGCTCATATGGGCAGCTGGAGACTTGGGAGCTGTGTGGAAGCAAGTGCGATTGGGGTGATACCTCTGAGGACTGGAGTAGTTGTGATGTTGCCTGCATAAGGCAATCTTGCCTTGCGCAGGTGTGTACTATGGAGGACAGAGAATTAACTTCAATCCAATATTGCAGCCAGCATGCAGCCAGCGGGTAAGGAAAGGGTGAATCAAACACCCAAAAACCCAGCCTCCATGGCTGAAGATTGTTCCCTCCAAATTCAGGTGACAGTGTCCCTTTAACACTCTTTCTTGCTACTCCTGCAGCTGCCAATGCATAGCCACACATTTCTTGGCTATCTGTTTTCTAGTGCTAGACAGTACTACTGATGCTGGGAAATGTACTATCATGTTTTTGCACCCTTAAGAATCAGAACACAAAATAGGGCTCATTCTATAAGAGACTTGATGACAACAAGCCATAACTAGGGTTGAGCGACCTTTACTTTTATAGGATCGGGTCGGGTTTCACGAAACCCAACTTTTTCAAAAGTCGGGTCGAGTGAAATCGGCCGATCCTATAAAAAAGTCGTGGTCGGGGTCGGTCGAAACCCGAAACCCAATGCATTGCAATGGGCTACTATGGTTCCCAGGGTCTGAAGGAGAGGAAACTCTCCTTCAGGCCCTGGGATCCATATTTAAGTGTAAAATAAAGAATTAAAATAAAAAATATTGCTATACGCACCCTCTGACGCGCCCTGGTACTAACCGGCAGTCTTCCTTCCTTAGAATCAGCGCTTGAAAGACCTTCGGTGACGTCGCGGCTTGTGATTGGTCGCGCGACGGCCCATGTGACCGCTCACACGACCAATCACAAGCCACAACATCACCGAAGGTCCTTCAAGCGCTGATTCTTAGGAAGGAAGGCTGCCGGAAAGAAACAGGGCGCGTCCGAGGGTGAGTATATACCTAATAAGAATATACTCACCCTCGGACGCGCCCTGCTTCTTTCCGGCAGCCTTCCTTCCTAAGAATCAGCGCTTGAAGGACCTTCGGTGACGTCGCGGCTTGTGATTGGTCGCATGAGCGGTCACATGGGCCGTCGCGCGACCAATCACAAGCCGTGACGTCACCGAAGGTCTTTCAAGCGCTGATTCTAAGGAAGGAAGACTGCCGGTTAGTACCAGGGCGCGTCAGAGGGTGAGTAAAGCAATATTTTTTATTTGAATTCTTTCTTTTACACTTAAATATGGATTCCGATACCGATTTCTGATATTGCAAACATATCGGGAATCGGTATCGGAATTCCGATACCAGATTCAGAAGATCGCCGACCTCATGGCCGACCCCACACAGGAGTTGGGTCGGGTTTCATGAAACCCGACCTTGCCAAAAGTCGGCGACTTCTGAAAATGGCCGACCCATTTCGCTCAACCCTAGCCATAACCTTTTCATATTCAAATCAGTGCAATCTTATTATCTCCAGATAAAAGGGGACAATTTTAAGATGACTTAATAAATTACCTTTGTAATTGCCTAAACTTTTTGTGTTCAGCAAACCAGTTGCGGATCCCAAAAAAAGGGATTTTTTTTTCTCTTTTAGCTAAGAGGCCTTTATTTCTTTATTTTCAAAATATTACAATACATCTGTTTAATCTCCTGAACTAAAGGTAATAATTTTTGGATGATTTAAACTTATTACTTCTTCATTTAACAAAGTGCAAAGCCTTTTATACGCAACAAACAGTGATAATTGCTATGCCCAATCATGTGCCCCATCTTCTTCCATTTGCACTATTTTTTAAGTAGCCTAGCCACACTGATATTGATATGACAGTGTGCTGTCAAAAATCCTGTTGGTTATCTCTATTTATCATGAATTTTCCTCTATCCAGATATGTGAAAGTATTTTGTACATTTAAAACGCTGTGTTTGCATTACAGAGCTAAAAACATGTTCAATGTGTTCAGCACTTGATAAATTTGGTGCCTCTAGGAAGTGGCATGTGTATCAAATACAGGAAAAGCATTTTTGACATATAAAGAATCCGCATTTTTTATTAAGGTGATGGTTGATCATGGACATGCCCCATTCGACACAGGCTCTGAAACAGCCTAACCAGTTTCAGAGTGGCAAACTTGTGAAAAAACGGAAATCACCCCAAATTTTTGCACAACTCGCAGTTGTACAAATATATTTGGATTTTCAACACTTGTGCGAAAGTATTTTGGGCATAATTGCTTTGATGAATTTGCCCCACAGTGTTCTACACATATTTTCCAGGCAATTAGAGAAATTTTCTCTATTAATCACGAATCAACTTTTTGTCAAAATGCGGTGAAGAAATCGAATTTAAATTTCAAAAGAGCCGCTCATCTCTATTAGAATAGTATGCTTCAACATTGATTTTTCAAGTAACCATATGCTTAGTAATTAAAATCTTCACAGATGTTTTTACTGATGTGTTTTCGAATGCATCCACATCTAATGGTCTGTTAACCTCTTTTTTTCATCTCACATAAGTGGCTCCATCGGGGCTTACGTCTCAATCCCTGGAAAACAGGGTTCTTGTGTATGCATTGATAGGGCTGTTGACTGTAATGATACAGATGGAGACACTGTGTGATCTGTCAGACATCATTTTCACAAGTATTTGCCCATTTTGAGGCAAACTCTAACATATGGTCAACTGCATCATGGAACCCGCCTCAAATAGGTGAATTTGACCGAAAATGATGTCCAGCAGAGCACACAGTGACTCTTTCTGTATCATAACAGTCAATGGCCGTGTAAGTGTATACTCTTAAACGTAACCGAAGTAAGCAATGTCAAGCGATAGCTTCTGGACTCTTGGTTGATATTTTCAAATTTCGCAATCTCAGTTTTAAATATTACCGTTCGCTCTATACTTGGACATTACACCTATATAACAGCTTAGTCCAATTACCTGATTCATCTTTTTAGTCCCAAAAGCAGTGAGCTGATGCTCCTTTTTCTAGTGCAGTCCAAAAGTAGAGAATCCTCACATAAAAGGATGCCAGTAGAGTTGTTGTTTGTAATCAGAATTCTTTGATTCTACTTATAACATCCAAGCTGTCTTTTTTATTATATGACAAGCACTCTCAGTATCTTGACTGGGTTGCGCACTTTATGTAAACTAGAAAATGCTTAAATTTTGGCATTTCATTGCAGCATATATTGTTTCTCTATATCATTGATAAGTCTACTGGTGTGGACTTTTTTCTGAATTCCACTTAGAACCCTCAAGAATCAAAGCCGATTTGAGGTTTTCTGCGGCCTGAGGTGAAAATTGAAATGGTACAGTGCAATATTAAACTTTACTGATGCTCTATTACAAAATTAAATGTTTAAAATAGGTTTTGTTAGTTTGTTTTAAAGCAGAAAAACAGAAAGTATACTCTGTACATATGAAATTGCCATAATGTTGCTGACCCACTGAATAAAGTTAAAGCAATTTTGCTACACAATGAGCGCTGTTAAAAAGAAGCAAGTGCAACAAAGGGGAATTACATTTTTTTCTCTATTCTACTCCACACATGATTTTTTCCTTTTTTCAATATGGTTTATTGAAAATTAATTTGCAGCAATCAAAACTACAGCTCCATGCAGCAAAGAAAATGAAATGAAATGAAAAAGTTGTGGTACTACAACTGAACACTGTAGGAAAGGGTTATTAAATGCAAATGAAAATATATACTGTATTTTCCGGCGTATAAAATGACTTTTTAACCCATGAAAATCTTCTCAAAAGTCGGGGGTCATCTTATACACCGGGTATGGCATGCGCGGAGCTCTGATGTCGCCGCATATAGTGCAGGGAGCGGTCTGCAATGTCTGCAATGTTTGTGATACTATGCATTGTAGCACATTGTAAAATCAATAAACTGATTTCAGGTTCAAGTCCTATGGTACAAACAAAAAAAATAATACTAATGATCCTCTTTTTTTACAATGTAAATGTAAAAAATCTGAAATTAATGCAAAAGAATATATTTGGTTTTACAGCATCTGGAAAGTTACAACATTTTGAAACATATGATTTATTCCCCATAAGGAGTGCTGCAAAAGTATTGTCCTTGTCCATTTTTTCAGTCATAGCAACTTCAATAAAACAATGGACTAAAAAGTTATTGGAAAGTCAAAAGTAATCCAAAGCTATATAAATTGAAACTGCGGTTTGCATCACAGAAACAATTCCTCAAATTGCTCAACCAACAGACAAACCAAGAAAAATGTAAGGATTTCAGTATATTGTAGCAAAAGCTTTACATTTTACACTTTACATTAATTTTATAGTACAAGGTAGAAAAATACAATGAACCAATCATCAGCTCACTGAGTTAAGAAATGCCTGGAATTGAGGGTGTGATCAACGGAGGCATCAAGCTAGCTTTCTGAGCAAGTGAACCATGAAAGAAAAAAAATGTGGAATATCCAGTAGCCGCAAAATTTATTAAAACATCACATTTATGTAGATTGACCACTGCGCTAACAAGTTTTTTAAAATTTACTTTTTCATGTTTTAATCTACAAATAAATGTGATATTTTAATAAAATTCGCAGTTGCTGGATTTTCCTGTTTTTTCATGGTTGATTTTATAGTTCTTGCGCCACTATGGGTTTTTAACAAAATTAATGAGATATTAAACTCACATGAAAAATATTAAACTATTTTAGGGTCTAGATGAAAGTCCTAATTTTATTTAAAAATGGCTGCCACAAACAAAATATTGATTATTTTTTGTAGGACAGTCTATATATACTGTATTTTTCGTCGTATAAGACGACTGGGCGTATAAGATGATCCCCAACTTTTCGGGGGGCATCTTATACACCGGGTGTTGTCTTATAAGGCGTGTGCAGGGAGCAGTCCCGGATGGTTCCCAGGGTCTGGAGGAGAGGAGACTCACGTACCGGAGCCACTGACACACGTAGACACATTAAAATCAATGCATCTGTTCAGATGTCATTGATTTTTTGCAGACCGTGTCTCCGTATGCCAAACACGGAGACATGTCAGTGTTCGTGGGAGCGCACGGATTACATGGACCCATTAAAGTCAATGGGTCCGTGGAAAACACGTACCGCACACGGACGTTGTCCATGTGCAGTCCGTGTGCCATGCAGGAGACAGCGCTACATTAAGCGCTGTCCCCCCACTGGTACTGAAGCCGCCATTCATATCTTCCCTGCAGCAGCGTTTGCTGTAGAGAAGATATAAATAATTGTGTATAAAATCAAGATCCAGGTCCCCACCCCCCTCCCACCTCCTGTGCACCCCCCCCCCCCCGCTGTGATTAAAATACTCACCAGGCTCCCGGCTCCATCGCAGCGTCCTGTCCTGGCCGCACCTTCTACTGTATGAGCAGTCACGTGGGGCCGCTCATTTACAGTAATGAATATGTGGCTCCACCCCTATGGGAGGTGGAGCCGCATATTCATGATTGTAATCGGCGGCCCCACGTGACCGCTCATACAGTACAAAGTGCGGCCAGGACAGGAAGCAGCGCCAGCCAGCGAGGGAGCTGGGTAAGTATTTTAATCACAGCGGGGGGGGCAGCATAGGGGGTGGGAGGGGGTGGGGACCTGGATCTTGATTTTACACACAATTATTCATATCTTCTCTACAGCAAACGCTGCTGCAGGGAAGATATGAATGTGGTTTCAGCACCAGATGCAGGGGACAGCGCTAAACTTTAGTACTGTCTCCGGCACGGTGCGTGTGGTACCCAGCACGGTGCGTGTGGTAACCAGTGGGCACACGGGCGGCTCACGTGGGCCGCCCGTGTGCCACACTGATATGCCACAGAAACGCACCGGCACACGGACACGGATAATTTTTCCGGTACCGGAATTATCTGGACGTGTGAGACTGGCCTTACAAGCATTCTGCCATTTCTTTTTGAGGCCTTTTATGTCTAAGATTGCACCATTATTGGAAGAGTGACAGCATGGTTTACTTGTCCTTGGCTGATAAGAAGTGTCAATAACTGTCAGGTACAATTACATGGCATAAGTCAAAAATAGATGTGATTGTGTGAAACAACATGTCTTAATAACAGATGTGTTTTGAGGAATTTCAGCGTACCTTAAAATTTGATGCATTAATTTTCATGTTTACAATGTTTACACTTTCTGAAAATATCACATGTAGATATGTTAGAACGGTAGATTTTTTTAAAATTATGGTTACACTTTAATAATAGTAAAAACATTTGTTCTTTGATGTTTTGCAGTAAGGAATGAGGAAAGCTGTTTCCTATAATTACATTTAGTGCAATAAACAAAGTCTTAGAGTTTTCATAATAAAATTATTGTTGACAAGTAGTGATGTATAATATCCATAAAATTAGTCATGTTTTAATGGGCAAGAGCATTTTTTGCCATAAGCAGACTCTTTAGTACATTTGATCAAGCATATTAAGAATGAAAATAAAAGAAAAAACATTTAACATATTTGAAAAGTAATTAAAATTATATTTCACCATATGCTCTTTCCATGTTATTTCTCAACAATAAGTGCCTAAAGCCTTTATTTTGTTTCATCATTTTTAAGGAGGACTAATGCTTTCATTTGGCAGAGTGACACAGAATGAATTGGAATGAAAGAAAATGCTAAAATAATTTCTAGGACTTAAACTACCGTATATACTCGAGTATAAGCCGAGATTTTCAGTCCAAAATTTTGGGCTGAAAGTTCCCCTCTCAGCTTATAATCGAGTCACGGTGGGCGGCAGGGTCGGCGGGTGAGGGGGAGAGGGCGCTGAGGCATACTCACCTAGTCCCGGCGATCCTGGGGCTCCCCCTGCCCGTCACACGGTCTTCGGTGCTGCAGTTCTTCTCCTCTTCAGCTGTCACGTGGGACCGCTCATTAGAGAAATGAATACGTGGCTCCAACTCCCATAGGGGTGGAGCCGCATATTCATTTCTCTAATCAGCGGTGCCGGTGACCGCTGATAGAGGAAGAAGCTGCGGCACCGAAGACCGTGTGACAGGCAGAGGGAGCGGGACGCCCGGAGCAGGTAAGTATGTAATATTCACCTGTCCGTGTTCCACACGCCGGGCGCCGCTCCATCTTCCCGGCGTCTCTCCGCTCTGACTGTGCAGGTCAGAGGGCGCGATGACGCATATAGTGTGCGCGGCGCCCTCTGCCTGATCAGTCAGTGCAGAGAGGCGCCGGGACCGGACGCTGGGAGCTGCAAGCAAGAGAGGTGAGTATGGTGTTTTTTTTTTTATTGCAGCAGCAGCAGCAGCAATGGCACAGCTTTCTATGGCACAGCTATGGGGCAATACTGAACGGCGCAGAGCACTATATCGCAGCTATGGGGCAATAATGAATGGTGCAGAGCACTATATAGCAGCTATGGGGCAATACTGAACGGCGCAGAGCACTATATGGCACAGCTATGGGGCAATAATGAACGGCGAAGAGCACTATATGGCAGCTATGGGGCAATACTGAACTGGGCAGAGCACTATATGGCAGCTATGGGGCAATACTGAATGGCGCAGAGCACTATATGGCAGCTATGGGGCAATAATGAATGGTGTAGAGCACTATATGGCACAGCTATGGGGCAATACTGAACGGCACAGAGCACTATATGGCAGCTATGGGGCAATACTGAACGGCGCAGAGCACTATATGGCAGCTATGGGGCAATAATGAATGGCGCAGAGCACTATATGGCAGCTATGGGGCAATAATGAACGGTGCAGAGCACTATATGACACAGCTATGGGGCAATACTGAACGGCGCAGAGCACTATATGGCACAGCTATGGGGCAATAATGAACGGCGCAGAGCACTATATGGCAGCTATGGGGCAATAATGAACGGTGCAGAGCACTATATGGCACAGCTATGGGGCAATACTGAACGGCGCAGAGCACTATATGGCAGCTATGGGGCAATAATGAACGGCGCAGAGCACTATATGGCACAGCTATGGGGCAATACTGAACGGCGCAGAGCACTATATGGCACAGCTATGGGGCAATAATGAATGGCGCAGAGCACTATATGCAGGGCCGGCTCCAGGTTTTTTAGGGCCCCGGGCGAAAGAGTCTCAGTGGGCCCCCCCTTTAACACATACCCCGATTCATGATCGCATATAAACACAGCCATGTAGTATATAACACTGCCCACGTAGTATATAGCAGCGCAGCCCACGTAGTATATAGCAGCGCAGCCCACGTAGTATATAGCAGCAGCCCACATAGTATATAGCAGCGCAGCCCACGTAGTATATAGCAGCGCAGCCCACGTAGTATATAGCAGCGCAGCCCACTTAGTATATAGCAGCGCAGCCCACGTAGTATATAGCAGCGCAGCCCACGTAGTGTATAGCAGCGCAGCCCACGTAGTATATAGCAGCGCAGCCCACGTAGTATATAGCAGCGCAGCCCACGTAGTATATAGCAGCAGCCCACGTAGTATATAGCAGCGCAGCCCACGTAGTATATGGCAGCACAGCCGAGCCCACGTAGTATATAGCAGCGCAGCCCACATAGTATATAGCAGCGCAGCCCACGTAGTATATAGCAGCAGCCCACATAGTATATAGCAGCGCAGCCCACGTAGTATATAGCAGCGCAGCCCACGTAGTATATAGCAGCGCATCCCACGTAGTATATAGCAGCGCAGCCCACGTAGTATATAGCAGCGCAGCCCACGTAGTATATAGCAGCGCCACTCACTCAGGCACTAGTAGGACTAGGAGCTCCTCCTGAATCTGCCTCATAACTTCAGCAGCACGGCAGCCAGCCAGGGGCGGAGCGCAGAGCACAGAACGTGCTCTCTCTGGCCACAAACAATGTCACACTGGCTGCCTTCTCTTAACCCCTATGTGTGCCTGCCTGGCTGCACTGACTGACTGAGAAGACGCTTGTGTCAGAGCTGGCACATAGGGGTTAAAAGAACGCAGCCAGCAGTGACTTTGTGGGCGGAGAGAGCATGTTCTCCTGCTCTGCTCTCCCAGCTGTATCTATGACAGCATGAGTGGGTCCCCCTCTCTCCCCAGGGCCCCGGCATTTGCCCGGTGCGCCGGGTGCTGATGCCGGCCCTGACTATATGGCAGCTATGGGGCAATAATGAACGGTGCAGAGCACTATATGGCACAGCTATGGGGCAATACTGAACGGCGCAGAGCACTATATGGCAGCTATGGGGCAATAATGAACGGCGCAGAGCACTATATGGCACAGCTATGGGGCAATAATGAACGGCGCAGAGCACTATATGGCACAGCTATGGGGCAATAATGAACGGTGCAGGGCACTATATGGCACATCTATGGGGCAATAATGAATGGTGCAGAGCACTATATGGCACAGCTTTATATGGCACATCTATGGGGCAATAACGAACGGCGCAGAGCACTATATGGCACAGATTTATATGGCACATCTATGGGGCAATAATGAACAGTATGGAGCATCTATTTTTATTTTTGAAATTCACGGGTAGCTGCTGCATTTCCTACCCTAGGATTATACTCGAGTCAATAAGTTTTCCCAGTTTTTTGTGGCAAAATTAGGGGGGTCGGCTTATACTCGGGTCGGCTTATACTCGAGTATATGCGGTATTTGTAACCCTAATTTGCAGAATTCTGAATAAACATGGTTACAGCTCATCATAGTAAAGTGTTATTAAAATATGTTATTTGGAGTGTGGCAACATATATTTTGAATAGGTAAACAATTGAATTTTGGTACAGAATAAAAAGTGTCATGAATCTGTAGTTTACCAGATGTTAGGTGTCGAGTTCCTACCTCTGCACAAAGGGAATCTCGAACCATCTCCGCTGCGGTCACCCATTCTTCTCCAGCCGCAGTGGAGTCTGCTCAGCGGAGACGTCAGTTCCAGTGTCTTGCTCAGTCTCACTCTGTGCATAGGGTTACTGCTGCTTTTCCAGCTTCTGCCATTGAAGCCAGTGCTGGGCAGCAGCGAGCAGACGCTTTTGGGACTAAGTCCTGCTTTTCCTCTTCTGAGCATGCCCAGGTCAAGATCTCCTGTTGGAGATCGAGGGTCACATGCTCAGATACTGCAGCAGATCCCATTTGTCCCCCAGGAAGGTCCTGAAGGTGCTCAACTTCTGTGGCAGCCTCCCATTGGTCCTTCTGGGAAGGTCCTGTACATGCTGCAGCTATAAAAGGTTTGCATGACCGCGCGGCCATGCGCTAGTGTAAACTCGTAAACGTGTGTGTGTTGATGTGTGAAAGTGGTTTATTAATTATCCCCTCCCTTGTGTATGACTGCTCGCGTAAGGTGGATGATTGCTACCTAGTGCCCGACTTAGCCATTAGCACGTAACACACAAAACAGCGTCTAATTGCTGTGATTGCTAGTGTGGCGCCGTGCGCTTTCACGGCACTTTCCTGACCCAAGCCTAGGTGTTTGGTGGCGTCTGCCAGTGCGGCACCACACGCACACTCGTGCATCTTTATTATTATTATTTCTGTCACTCTGACACCCCAGTTGCGGTGTCGAGCGCAAGAGGTCTATATGAACTCAAATCCTGTGTCTTGGGATTGAGTTCTGAGACTCCTTGCTTGCACTCTTGGTGCGGTACCGCGGCCTTGTGACGCAACAGGGTTCGCTTCCTTCACACAGGGTGAAGTTAACCCGTGTGTGAATCCACGTTGTACTGCCATATAGTCCGTCATTACTTGGCAGCAGGTTCCATCTCTGCATGGTGGACCCCGGTCTGCGAACGTACCTTACTCTATCTTTCTTATTATTTGGTGCGTTCCGCTAGCCCTAACACCAGATATACTTGTTTTCGTATGCACAGATGTAGAAAATGACATATATTATTTATACAGCATGTCATTCATTTGGACAACATGTGCAACATAATTAACATAGATTTGAATTGGCACGATAAGTCATAAATACCTATAATGTACCTAAAATGTACAATTTTATCATAGGCCACTAAGGGCTGTATGAAACAGGCTCAGGAGTTGAGCCAGCTTTGCTCCAAGCAGGTGTCGGCTTTGTTACATACATATGTCTGTAAATGCAGCAAAAAGAGCTCGCTAAAATTGCTGTATTTTAACTGTTTAAATTCTGCTGTCAATCACTGACATGATCATTCAAATTAAATAATGGGGAGATAATATTTATCAACACTGTAGTTAAAAAAAATTCATAAGAAATTCATAAGAAAGGATTGCATTTATGAATATCTGGAAAATGAGGTGTTATGCCACTTAAAGTCAACTATTATGTTATGTGCTGAACTGTTGAGGAACAATATTCATTAATGGTTGCTAATGCTATCACTTTCGGGTTGGGAGGAACATTTGAAATTGGAGTTCACCAGCTTCATCGAATTTTCCCCCCAAGTTCTATTTGTGGTTCGTAAATTCACAGTGAATCACAATACTGAAAAGCCATTGATTGCACAGAAAGGAGGGAGAGATATTCAATATGGACCTGCTTTGCAAAAAGGAAAAAAAAGAGCATGAACCGCACATCCCAAAATCATACGTTGATCTAAAGCCGCTAGGCAAAAATTTATATACTGAACATGGGGTTTTAAGTTTAACATTCTGATCAGACTGTATGAAGCCCACTGCCACTTCACTGCAAACCTCGTAGTGGGTCTTATTGCCCTAACGGAGCGGAGCCGTGCGGCGACCACCACCACAGCGGCCACGCACCAACAGGGCGGACAGCCTGTTGCCCCACAGCACCCATGCTGCGAGACTGAGCCCCCATGACTCCAGACTACGCCGCCCCACCAGGACAAAGCCACAGCAACAATGGCCGCCACACAGCACCAGCACCAAAATGAAAGGAGCATTGAAACTCACCTTCCTCCAGCTCTTCAGTGAGAGCCAAAATGGGCTAGACCCCTTACTTTGCAGTCTCCTGCTAATTAAAATCACCTGTGCCAAATGGGAGGAGTGCTGGTCCAAGAAGAAGACTAGAACATGCTTTGCAAAAAGGAAAAAAAAGAGCATGAGACTGCAAAGTAAGGGGTCTAGCCCATTTTGGCTCTCACTGAAGAGCTGGAGGAAGGTGAGTTTCAAAGCTTTCATTTTGGTGCTGGTGCTGTGTGGCGGCCATTGTTGCTGTGGCTTTGTGCTGGTGGGGCGGCGTGGCCTGGAGTCATGGGGGCTCAGTCTTGCAGCAAGGGGGTTGTGGGGCAACAGGCCATCCGCCCTGCTGGTGCGTGGTCGCTGTGGCGGTGGTCGCCACACGGCTCCGCTCCGTTAGGGCGATAGGACCCACTATGAGGTTTGCCGTGAAGTGGCAGTGGGCTTCATACAGTCTGATCAGAATGTTAAACTGAAAACCTCATGTTCAGTATATAAATTTTTGCCTAGCGGCTTTAGATCAACGTATGATTTTGGGATGTGCGGTTCATGCTCTTTTTTTTCCTTTTTGCAAAGCATGTTCTAGTCTTCTTCTTGGACCAGCACTCCTCCCATTTGGCACAGGTGATTTTAATTAGCAGGAGACTGCAAAGTAAGGGGTCTAGCCCATTTTGGCTCTCACTGAAGAGCTGGAGGAAGGTGAGTTTCAATGCTCCATTCATTTTGGTGCTGGTGCTGTGTGGCGGCCATTGTTGCTGTGGCTTTGTGCTGGTGGGGCGGCGCGGTCTGGAGTCAAGGGGGCTCAGTCTCGCAGCATGGGTGCTGTGGGGCAACAGGCCGTCCGCCCTGCTGGTGCGTGGCCGCTGTGGTGGTGGTCGCTGCATGGCTCCTCTCCATTAGGGCGATAGGACCCACTACGAGGTTTGCCGTGAAGTGGCAGTGGGCTTCAGACAGTCTGATCAGAATGTTAAACTGAAAACCTCATGTTCAGTATATAAATTTTTGCCTAGCGGCTTTAGATCAACGTATGATTTTGGGATGTGCGGTTCATGCTCTTTTTTTTCCTTTTTGCAAAGCATGTTCTAGTCTTCTTCTTGGACCAGCACTCCTCCCATTTGGCACAGGTGATTTTAATTAGCAGGAGACTGCAAAGTAAGGGGTCTAGCCCATTTTGGCTCTCACTGAAGAGCTGGAGGAAGGTGAGTTTCAATGCTCCATTCATTTTGGTGCTGGTGCTGTGTGGCGGCCATTGTTGCTGTGGCTTTGTGCTGGTGGGGCGGCGCGGTCTGGAGTCATGGGGGCTCAGTCTCGCAGCATGGGTGCTGTGGGGCAACAGGCCGTCCGCCCTGCTGGTGCGTGGCCGCTGTGGTGGTGGTCGCTGCATGGCTCCTCTCCATTAGGGCGATAGGACCCACTACGAGGTTTGCCGTGAAGTGGCAGTGGGCTTCATACAGTCTGATCAGAATGTTAAACTGAAAACCTCATGTTCAGTATATAAATTTTTGCCTAGCGGCTTTAGATCAACGTATGATTTTGGGATGTGCAGTTCATGCTCTTTTTTTTTCCTTTTTGCAAAGCATATTCAATATGGAGTTTAGTACAATGAACGCAATAAACATACTGAAATGACTTTGCCATCTGGATGAATTTGGAGATGGAATCCTACTTTGCCTTAAAAACTGCCACTCCTGCACCCAACAGTGCTCCTCTGAGACCAGGGAAGGAAAGGAAGCAAAGGAAGCTAAGACATTTGGAGTTCCTAACACTTCTGTGCAGAGATGGGATGTGAAAAGTGAAACAAATGTGACAGCACAGTGATGGTTATATCATTCTTCCAACATAGAAACTCTCATAAAAAAATCTGGAGACAGAGGGTTTGTGGGTGCCAATACAATTCATATGATCAAATCCCAATCCACAAATTCAATATCAAACAATTCTATACTAATCTATAGATATCTAATCAGTATAGAATTGATTGATATTGCATTTGTGGATTGGGATTTGATCATATGAATTGTATTGGCACCCACAAAACCCTCAGTCTACAGATAATGTATATGATATATATTTTGCAATCCCTGGGTTATTGGTCTGTTAGGGCTTCCTAAGGATAGCTGTTGTGGAGCGGGGGCACCATATCTGCTGACCAGTAGGGTGCCAGCCTCCGCTGTGTATGCAGAGCACAGTGTAGACATAATACAGAGGGGTTTATGTAATTTGCATCAAATAATCTTTTTCATCACTGTGCGTGACAGGCCACTATCTCTGACCTTATATACACCTTCATGCATTTTTTCGCTGTCCCTTCAGCAATTAGTGTGACTGTGAGGTCCCCTTTGGACAACTTAGTTGTGTATTGGTCACTTATGTGGAGGGACACACAAGCTACTAGGGTCAGCCATCGTTGAGCTATATTTATTTTTATTTTTCCACTAGAGTTAGTGTGAGAGTTAGGGTTGCAATTAGGGTTAGGTGTTGTGAAATCTGTGGCAGAGCTCCCTCCTGTGGTCACAAGTGGTACTTCGGCTGATTCTCTCTGTGAGCTTCCGTTGGTGGAGGAAACTGGTACTGCGGCTTCTGAGTTTCCTTCCTCAGGTGACGTGGTGAAGTCGTTAGGTGCTGCTCTATTTAACTCCACCTAGTGCTTTGATCCTGGCCTCCAGTCAATGTTCTAGTATTGGACCTGTTTCCTCCTGGATCGTTCCTGTGGCCTGCTGCTCTGCATAGCTAAGTTCTGCTTTGCTATTTTGTTTGCTGTTTTTTCTGTCCAGCTTGTCTATTTGTTTTTTCCTGCTTGCTGGAAGCTCTGGGACGCAGAGGGTGTACCTCCGTGCCGTTAGTTCGGTACGGAGGGTCTTTTTGCCCCCTTTTCATGGTTTTTGTAGGGTTTTGTGTTGACCGCAAAGTTACCTTTCCTATCCTCGCTCTGTTCAGAAAGTCGGGCCTCACTTTGCTAAATCTATTTCATCTCTACGTTTGTCTTTTCATCTTAACTCATAGTCATTATATGTGGGGGCTGCCTTTTCCTTTGGGGTATTTCTCTGAGGCAAGGTAGGCTTATTTTCTATCTTCAGGCTAGCTAGTTTCTCAGGCTGTGCCGAGTTGCAAAGGTAGCGTTAGGCGCAATCCACGGCTGCCTCTAGTGTGGTTGGAGAGGATTAGGGATTGCGGTCAGCAGAGTTCCCACGTCTCAGAGCTCGTTCTATGTTTTTGGGTTATTGTCAGGTCACTGTATGTGCTCTGACCTTTATGTCCATTGCGGTACTGAATTACTTTATCATAACAGTACTGGGGGCCAAAAGTACTAATGATTCTCAATAGAGGGAAAAAAGAAGTTCTGAGACCATTTTTTTTTCTCTGCACTGTGTTTTGCCTTTTTTTTCCCCTAGACATTTGGGTGGTTCAGGACACAGGTGTAGCGATCGACATTAAAGGTCTGTCTTCATGTGTGGATCAGCTCACGGCAAGAGTACAAAATATTCAAGACTTTGTGGTTCAGAATTCTATGTTAGAACCGAGAATTCCTATTCCTGATTTGTTTTTTGGAGATAGAACTACATTTCTGAGTTTCAAAAATAATTGTAAACTATTTCTGGCTTTGAAACCTCGCTCCTCTGGTGACCCAGTTCAACAAGTTAGGATCATTATTTCTTTTTTACGTGGCGACCCTCAGGACTGGGCATTTTCTCTTGCGTCAGGAGATCCTGCATTAAGTAATATCGATGCATTTTTCCTGGCGCTCGGATTGCTGTACGATGAACCTAATTCAGCGGATCAGGCAGAGAAAAATTTGCTGGCTCTGTGTCAGGGTCAGGATGAGATAGAGGTATATTGTCAGAAATTTAGAAAGTGGTCCGTACTCACTCAATGGAATGAAGGTGCGCTCGCAGCTATTTTCAGAAAAGGTCTCTCTGAAGCCCTTAACCCCTTTACCCCCAAGGGTGGTTTGCACGTTAATGACCGGGCCAATTTTTACAATTCTGACCACTGTCCCTTTATGAGGTTATAACTCTGGAACGCTTCAATGGATCCTGGTGATTCTGACATTGTTTTCTCGTGACATATTGTACTTCATGACAATGGTAAAAATTATTTGATATAACCTGCGTTTATTTGTGAAAAAAACGGAAATTTGGCGAAAATTATGAAAATTTCGCAATTTTCCAACTTTGAATTTTTATGCAATTAAATCACAGAGATATGTCACACAAAATACTTAATAAGTAACATTTCCCACATGTCTACTTTACATCAGCACAATTTTGGAACCAAAATTTTTTTTTGTTAGGGAGTTATAAGGGTTAAAAGTTGACCAGCAATTTCTCATTTCTACAACACCATTTTATTTTAGGGACCACATCTCATTTGAAGTCATTTTGAGGGGTCTATATGATAGAAAATACCCAAGTGTGACACCATTCTAAAAACTGCACCCCTCAAGGTGCTCAAAACCATATTCAAGAAGTTTATTAACCCTTCTGGTGCTTCACAGGAATTTTTTGAATGTTTAAATAAAAATGAACATTTAACTTTTTTTCACAAAAAATGTAATTCAGCTCCAATTTGTTTTATTTTACCAAGGGTAACAGGAGAAAATGGACCCCAAACATTGTTGTACAATTTGTCCTGAGTATGCCAATACCCCACATGTGGGGGTAAACCACTGTTTGGGCGCATGGCAGAGCTCGGAAGCGAAGGAGTGCCATTTGACTTTTCAATGCAAAATTGACTGGAATTGAGATGGGACGCCATGTTTCGTTTGGAGAGCCCCTGATGTGGCTAAACATTGAAACCCCCCACAAGTGACACCATTTTGGAAAGTAGACCCCCTAAGGAACTTATCTAGAGGTGTGGTGAGCACTTTGACCCAACAAGTGCTTCACAGAAGTTTATAATGTAGAACCGTAAAAATAAAAAATCATATTTTTTCACAAAAATTATCTTTTCGCCCCCAATTTTTTATTTTCCCAAGGGTAAGAGAAGAAATTGGACCCCAACAGTTGTTGTACAATTTGTCCTGAGTACGCTGATAGCCCATATGTGGGGGTAAACCACTGTTTGGGCGGATGGGAGAGCTCGGAAGGGAAGGAGCGCCGTTTGACTTTTCAATGCAAAATTGACAGGAATTGAGATGGGACGTCATGTTGCGTTTGAAGAGCCACTGATGTGCCTAAACATTGAAACCCCCCACAAGTGACACCATTTTGGAAAGTAGACCCCCTAAGGAACTTATCTAGAGGTGTGGTGAGCACTTTGACCCACCAAGTGCTTCACAGAAGTTTATAATGTAGAACCGTAAAAATAAAAAATCATATTTTTTCACAAAAATTATCTTTTTGCCCCCAATTTTTTATTTTCCCAAGGGTAAGAGAAGAAATTGGACCCCAAAAGTTGTTGTACAATTTGTCCTGAGTACGCGGATACCCCATATGTGGGGGTAAACCACTGTTTGGGTGGATGGGAGAGCTCGGAAGGGAAGGAGCGCCGTTTGACTTTTCAAAGCAAAATTGACAGGAATTGAGATGGGACGCCATGTTGCGTTTGAAGAGCCACTGATGTGCCTAAACATTGAAACCCCCCACAAATGACACCATTTTGGAAAGTAGACCCCCTAAGGAACTTATCTAGAGGTGTGGTGAGCACTTTGACCCACCAAGTACTTCACAGAAGTGTATAATGCAGAGCCGTAAAAATAAAACAAAATTTTTTTCCCACAAAAATTATTTTTTTAGCCCCCAGTTTTGTATTTTCCTGAGGGTAACAGGAGAAATTGGACCCCAAAATTTGTTGCCCAATTTGTCCTGAGTGCGATGATACACCATATGTGGGGGGAACCACTGTTTGGGCACATGGGAGGGCTCAGAAGGGAAGGAGTGCCATTTGAATGCAGACTTAGATGGAATGGTCTGCAGGTGTCACATTGCGTTTGCAGAGCCCCTAATGTACCTAAACAGTAGAAACCCCCCACAAGTGACACCATTTTGGAAAGTAGACCCCCTTAGGAACTTATCTAGATGTGTGCTGAGCGCTTTGACCCACCAAGGGCTTCACAGAAGTTTATAATGGAGAGCCGTAAAAATAAAACAAAAATTTTTTCCCACAAAAATTATTTTTTAGCCCCCAGTTTTGTATTTTCCCGAGGGTAAAAGGAGAAATTCGACCCCACAATTTGTTGTCCAATTTTTCCTGAGTGCGCTGATACCCCATATGTGGGGGGGAACCACTGTTTGGGCGCATGGGAGGGCTCGGAAGGGAAGGAGCTCCATTTGGAATGAGGACTTAGATGGAATGGTCTGCAGGTGTCACATTGCATTTGCAGAGCCCCTAATGTACCTAAACAGTAGAAACCTCCCACAAGTGACACCATTTTGGAAACTAGACCCCCTAAGGAACTCATCTAGATGTGTTGTGATAGCTTTGAACCCCCAAGTGTTTCACTACAGTTTGTAACGCAGAGCCGTGAAAATTAAAAAAAAAAATCTTTCCCCCCAAAATTATTTTTTAGCCCCCAGTTTTGTATTTTCCCGAGGGTAAGAGGAGAAATTCGACCCCAAAAGTTGTTGTCCAATTTGTCCTGAGTGCGCTGATACCCCATATGTGGGGGGGAACCACTGTTTGGGCGCATGGGAGGGCTCGGAAGGGAAGGAGCTCCATTTGGAATGAGGACTTAGATGGAATGGTCTGCAGGTGTCACATTGCATTTGCAGAGCCCCTAATGTACCTAAACAGTAGAAACCTCCCACAAGTGACACCATTTTGGAAACTAGACCCCCTAAGGAACTCATCTAGATGTGTTGTGATAGCTTTGAACCCCCAAGTGTTTCACTACAGTTTGTAACGCAGAGCCGTGAAAATTAAAAAAAAAAATCTTTCCCCCCAAAATTATTTTTTAGCCCCCAGTTTTGTATTTTCCCGAGGGTAAGAGGAGAAATTCGACCCCAAAAGTTGTTGTCCAATTTGTCCTGAGTACGCTGATACCCCGTATGTTGGGGGAAACCAACGTTTGAGCGCATGGCAGAGCTCGGAAGGGAAGGAGCGCCATTTGGAATGCAGACTTAGATGGAATGGTCTGCAGACGTCACATTGCGTTTGCAGAACCCCTAATGTACCTAAACAGTAGAAACCCCCCACAAGTGACCCCATATTGGAAACTAGACCCCCCAGGGAACTAATCTAGATGTGTTGTGAGAACTTTGAACCCCCAAGTGTTTCACTACAGTTTATAACGCAGAGCCGTGAAAATAAAAAATCTTTTTTTTTCCCACAAAAAATATGTTTTAGCCCCGAGTTTTGTATTTTCCCAAGGGTAGCAGGAGAAATTGGACCCCAAAAGTTGTTGTCCTATTTGTCCTGAGTACGCTGATACCCCATATGTTGGGGTAAACCCCTGTTTGGGCACACGGGAGAGCTCGGAAGGGAAGAAGCACTGTTTTACTTTTTCAACGCAGAATTGGCTGGAATTGAGATCGGACGCCATGTCGCGTTTGGAGAGCCCCTGATGTGCCTAAACAGTGGAAACCCCCCAATTATAACTGAAACCCTAATCCAAACACATCCCTAACCCTAATCCCAACAGTAACCCTAACCACACCTCTAACCCTGACACACCCCTAACCCTAATCCCAACCCTATTCCCAACCGTAAATGTAATCTAAACCCTAACTGTAACTTTAGCCCCAACCCAAACTGTAGCCCTAGCCCTAACCCTAGCCCTAACCCTAGCCCTAACCCTAGCCCTAACCCTAGCCCTAACCCTAGCCCTAACCCTAACCCTAGCCCTAACCCTAGCCCTAACCCTAACCCTAGCCCTAACCCTAGCCCTAACCCTAGCCCTAACCCTAGCCCTAGCCCTAACCCTAGCCCTAACCCTAGCCCTAACCCTAGCCCTAACTCTAACCCTAGCCCTAATGGGAAAATGGAAATAAATACATTTTTTTAATTTTTCCCTAACTAAGGGGGTGATGAAGGGGGGTTTGATTTACTTTTATAGCGGGTTTTTTAGCGGATTTTTATGATTGGCAGCCGTCACACACTGAAAGACGCTTTTTATTGCAAAAAATATTTTTTGCGTTACCACATTTTGAGAGCTATAATTTTTCTATATTCTGGTCCACAGAGTCATGTGAGGTGTTGGTTTTTGCGGGACGAGTTGATGTTTTTATTGGTAACATTTTCGGGCACGTGACATTTTTTGATCGCTTTTTATTCCGATTTTTGTGAGGCAGAATGACCAAAAACCAGCTATTCATGAATTTCTTTTGGGGGAGGCGTTTATACCGTTCCGCGTTTGGTAAAATTGATGAAGCAGTTTTATTCTTCGGGTCAGTACGATTACAGCGACACCTCATTTATATCATTTTTTTATGTTTTGGCGCTTTTATACGATAAAAACTATTTTATAGAAAAAATAATTATTTTTGCATCGCTTTATTCTCAGGACTATAACTTTTTTATTTTTTTGCTGATGATGCTGTATGGCAGCTCGTTTTTTGCGGGACAAGATGACGTTTTCAGCGGTACCATGGTTAGTTATATCTGTCTTTTTGATCGCGTGTTATTCCACTTTTTGTTCGGCGGTATGATAATAAAGCGTTGTTTTTTGCCTCGTTTTTTTTTTTTTTTTCTTACGGTGTTTACTGAAGGGGTTAACTAGTGGGCCAGTTTTATAGGTCGGGCCGTTACGGACGTGGCGATACTAAATATGTGTACTTTTATTGTTTTTTTTTTTTTATTTAGATAAAGAAATGTATTTATGGGAATAATTTTTTTTTTTTTTTTTCATTATTTTGGAATATTTTTTTTTATTTTTTTTTACACATTTGAAATTTTTTTTTTTTACTTTTTTACTTTGTCCCAGGGGGGGACATCACAGATCAGTGATCTGACAGTTTGCACAGCACTCTGTCAGATCACTGATCTGATAGGAGTGCAGGCTGCTTCACAGTGCCTGCTCTGAGCAGGCTCTGTGAAGCCACCTCCCTCCCTGCAGGACCCGGATCCGCGGCCATCTTGGATCCGGGGCTGGAGGGAGCAGGGAGGGAGGTGAGACCCTCGCAGCAACGCGATCACATCGCGTTGCTGCGGGGGGCTCAGGGAAGCCCGCAGGGAGCCCCCTCCCTGCGCGGTGCTTCCCTGTACCGCCGGCACATCGCGATCATCTTTGATCGCGGTGTGCCGGGGGTTAATGTGCCGGGGGCGGTCCGTGACCGCTCCTGGCACATAGTGCCGGATGTCAGCTGCGATAAACAGCTGACACCCGGCCGCGATCGGCGGCGCTCCCCCCGTGAGCGCTGCCGATCGCATATGACGTACTATTGCGTCCTTGGGAAGTAAAGCCCACCCCACATGGACGCAATAGTACGTCTAATGGCAGAAAGGGGTTAAGGATGTCATGGTGGGATTTCCTATGCCTGCTGGTCTGAATGAGTCTATGTCTTTGGCCATTCAGATCGGTCGACGCTTGCGTGAGCGTAAATCTGTGCACCATTTGGCGGTATTACCTGAGCTCAAACCTGAGCCTATGCAGTGCGATAGGACTTTGACCAGAGTTGTCCTAAGCGCACTAAGCGGTTCGCTAGGTCTGCCACCATTGGTACGGTACAGTCAAAATTTCTTCTGTCCGTTACCTTGATCTGCTCTTTGTCATCGTATTCTGTCATGGCTTTTGTGGATTCAGGCGCTGCCCTGAATATGATGGACTTGGAGTATGCTAGGCGTTGTAGGTTTTTCTTGGAGCCCTTGCAGTGTCCTATTCCATTGAGAGGAATTGATGCTACGCCTTTGGCCAAGAATAAGCCTCAGTACTGGACCCAGCTGACCATGTGCATGGCTCCTGCACATCAGGAGGTTATTCGCTTTCTGGTGTTGCATAATCTGCATGATGTGGTCGTGTTGGGGTTGCCATGGCTACAAGTCCATAATCCAGTATTAGATTGGAAATCCTTGTCTGTGTCCAGCTGGGGTTGTCAGGGGGTACATGGTGATGTCCCATTTCTGACTATTTCGTCATCCACCCCTTCTGAGGTTCCAGAGTTCTTGTCTGATTACCGGGATGTATTTGATGAGCCCAAGTCCGATACCCTACCTCCGCATAGGGATTGTGATTGTGCTATCGATTTGATTCCTGGTTGTAAATTCCCAATAGGTCGACTGTTTAATTTATCTGTGCCTGAGCACGCCGCTATGTGGAGTTATGTGAAGAAGTCCTTGGAGAAGGGGCATATTCGCCCGTCATCGTCGCCATTAGGAGCAGGGTTCTTTTTTGTAGCCAAGAAGGATGGTTCACTGAGACCTTGTATAGATTACAGCCTACTAAATAAGATCACGGTTAAATTTCAGTACCCCTTGCCGTTGTTATCTGATTTGTTTGCTCGGATTAAGGGGGCTAGTTGGTTCACCAAGATAGATCTTCGTGGTGCGTATAATCTTGTGCGTATTAAGCGAGGCGATGAATGGAAAACTGCATTTAATACGCCCGAGGGCCATTTTGAGTATCTAGTAATGCCATTCGGACTTGCCAATGCTCCATCAGTGTTTCAGTCCTTTATGCATGACATCTTCCGAGAGTACCTGGATAAATTCCTGATTGTGTACTTGGATGACATTTTGATCTTCTCGGATGATTGGGAGTCTCATGTGAAGCAGGTCAGAACGGTGTTTCAGGTCCTGCGGGCTAATTCTTTGTTTGTGAAGGGATCAAAGTGTCTCTTTGGTGTTCAGAAGGTTTCATTTTTGGGGTTCATCTTTTCCCCTTCTACTATCGAGATGGACCCTGTTAAGGTCCAAGCCATCCATGATTGTACTCAGCCGACATCTCTGAAAAGTCTGCAAAAGTTCCTGGGCTTTGCTAATTTTTATCGTCGCTTCATCTGCAATTTTTCTAGTATTGCTAAACCATTGACCGATTTCACCAAGAAGGGTGCTGATGTGGTCAATTGGTCTTCTGCTGCTGTGGAAGCTTTTCAAGAGTTGAAGCATCGTTTTTCTTCTGCCCCTGTGTTGTGTCAACCAGATGTTTCGATTCCGTTCCAGGTCGAGGTTGATGCTTCTGAGATTGGAGCAGGGGCTGTTTTGTCACAGAGAAGTTCTGATTGCTCGGTGATGAAACCATGCGCCTTCTTTTCCAGGAAGTTTTCGCCTGCTGAGCGAAATTATGATGTGGGCAATCGAGAGTTGCTGGCCATGAAGTGGGCATTCGAGGAGTGGCGTCATTGGCTTGAAGAAGCTAAGCATCGCGTGGTGGTCTTGACTGATCATAAGAACTTGACTTATCTCGAGTCTGCCAAGCGGTTGAATCCTAGACAGGCTCGTTGGTCGCTGTTTTTTGCCCGTTTTGACTTTGTGATTTCGTACCTTCCGGGCTCTAAAAATGTGAAGGCGGATGCTCTGTCTAGGAGTTTTGTGCCCTACTCTCCGGGTTTATCTGAGCCGGCGGGTATCCTCAAAGAGGGAGTAATTGTGTCTGCCATCTCCCCTGATTTGCGGCGGGTGCTGCAAAAATTTCAGGCTAATAAACCAGATCGTTGCCCAGCGGAGAAACTGTTTGTCCCTGATAGGTGGACGAATAAAGTTATCTCTGAGGTTCATTGTTCGGTGTTGGCTGGTCATCCTGGAATCTTTGGTACCAGAGAGTTAGTAGCTAGATCCTTTTGGTGGCCATCTCTGTCGCGGGATGTGCGTACTTTTGTGCAGTCCTGTGGGATTTGTGCTCGGGCTAAGCCCTGCTGTTCTCGTGCCAGTGGGTTGCTTTTGCCCTTGCCGGTCCCGAAGAGGCCTTGGACACATATCTCTATGGATTTTATTTCAGATCTTCCCGTCTCTCAAAAGATGTCAGTCATTTGGGTGGTCTGTGATCGCTTCTCTAAGATGGTCCATTTGGTACCCTTGTCTAAATTACCTTCCTCCACTGATTTGGTGCCATTGTTCTTCCAGCATGTTATTCGTTTACATGGCATTCCAGAGAATATCGTTTCTGACAGAGGTTCCCAGTTTGTTTCGAGGTTTTGGCGAGCCTTTTGTGGTAGGATGGGCATTGACTTGTCTTTTTCCTCGGCTTTCCATCCTCAGACTAATAGCCAGACCGAACGAACCAATCAGACCTTGGAAACATATCTGAGATGCTTTGTTTCTGCTGATCAGGATGACTGGGTGTCCTTTTTGTCTTTGGCTGAGTTCGCCCTTAATAATCGGGCCAGCTCGGCTACCTTGGTTTCGCCGTTTTTCTGCAACTCTGGGTTCCATCCTCGTTTCTCGTCAGGACAGGTTGAGTCTTCGGACTGTCCTGGTGTGGATACTGTGGTGGACAGGTTGCAGCAGATTTGGACTCATGTAGTGGACAATTTGACCTTGTCCCAGGAGAAGGCTCAACGTTTCGCTAATCGGCGACGCTGTGTGGGTCCCCGACTTCGTGTTGGGGATTTGGTTTGGTTATCTTCTCGTCATATTCCTATGAAGGTTTCCTCTCCTAAGTTTAAACCTCATTTCATTGGTCCGTATAGGATTTCTGAGGTTCTTAATCCTGTGTCTTTTCGTCTGACCCTTCCAGATTCTTTTTCCATACATAACGTATTCCATAGGTCATTGTTGCGGAGATATGTGGCACCTATGGTTCCATCTGTTGATCCTCCTGCCCCGGTTTTGGTGGAGGGGGAGTTGGAGTATATTGTGGAGAAGATTTTGGATTCTCGTGTTTCAAGACGGAAACTCCAGTATCTGGTTAAGTGGAAGGGTTATGCTCAGGAAGATAATTCCTGGGTCTTTGCCTCTGATGTCCATGCTCCCGATCTTGTTCGTGCCTTTCATATGGCTCATCCTGGTCGTCCTGGGGGCTCTGGTGAGGGTTCGGTGACCCCTCCTCAAGGGGGGGTACTGTTGTGAATTCTGTGGCAGAGCTCCCTCCTGTGGTCACAAGTGGTACTTCGGCTGATTCTCTCTGTGAGCTTCCGTTGGTGGAGGAAAGTGGTACTGCGGCTTCTGAATTTCCTTCCTCAGGTGATGTGGTGAAGTCGTTAGGTGCTGCTCTATTTAACTCCAGCTAGTGCTTTGATCCTGGCCTCCAGTCAATGTTCTAGTATTGGACCTGTTTCCTCCTGGATCGTTCCTGTGGCCTGCTGCTTTGCATAGCTAAGTTCTGCTTTGCTATTTTGTTTGCTGTTTTTTCTGTCCAGCTTGTCTATTTGTTTTTTCCTGCTTGCTGGAAGCTCTGGGACGCAGAGGGTGTACCTCCGTGCCGTTAGTTCGGTACGGAGGGTCTTTTTGCCCCCTTTGCGTGGTTTTTGTAGGGTTTTGTGTTGACCGCAAAGTTACCTTTCCTATCCTCGCTCTGTTCAGAAAGTCGGGCCTCACTTTGCTAAATCTATTTCATCTCTACGTTTGTCTTTTCATCTTAACTCACAGTCATTATATGTGGGGGCTGCCTTTTCCTTTGGGGTATTTCTCTGAGGCAAGGTAGGCTTATTTTCTATCTTCAGGCTAGCTAGTTTCTCAGGCTGTGCCGAGTTGCATAGGTAGCGTTAGGCGCAATCCACGGCTGCCTCTAGTGTGGTTGGAGAGGATTAGGGATTGCGGTCAGCAGAGTTCCCACGTCTCAGAGCTCGTTCTATGTTTTTGGGTTATTGTCAGGTCACTGTATGTGCTCTGACCTCTATGTCCATTGCGGTACTGAATTACTTTATCATAACAGTTAGGGTTAGAATTAGGGTTAGGGTTGCAATTAGGGTTAGGGTTGCAATTAGGGTTAGGGTTAGAATTAGGGTTAGGGTTAGAATTAGGGTTAGGGATAGAATTAAGCTATGTGCACACGGTGCGGATTGGCCGCTGCGGATTCGTGGCAGTTTTCCACCATGTTTACAGTACCATGTAAACCTATGGAAAACCAAATCTGCTGTGCCCATAGTGCGGAAAATACCATGCGGAAACGCTGCGCGTTGTATTTTCCACAGCATGTCAATTCTTTGTGCGGATTCTGCAGGGTTTTACACCTGTTCCTCAATAGGAATCTGCAGGTCAAATCCGCACAAAAAACACTGGAAATCCGTGGTAAATCTGCAAGTAAAATGCAGTGCGTTTTACCTGCGGATTTTTCAAAACGGTGTGGAAAAATCCTCACACGAATCTGCAAAGTGGGCACATAGCTTTAGGGTTGGAACTAGAATTATGGATGAAATTAGGGTTAGGGTTGGAATTAGTGTTAAGATTAGAGTTAGGGGTGTGTTGGGGTTAGAGTTAGGCTTATGGTTAAGATTATGGTTAGGATTGGGAATAGGGTTGGTTGTGTGTTGGGGTTAGGGTTGTGGTTAGGTTTTGGATTAGGGTTAGGGGTGTGCTGGGGTTAGGGTTGTGGTTAGGGTTGGGATTAGGGTTAGTGGTGCGTTGGGGTTAGGGTTGTGGTTAGGGGTATGTTGGGGTTAGGTTTGTGATTATGGTTATGGTTAGAGTTGGGATTAGGGTTAGGGGTGTGTTAGGGTTAGTGTTAGAGTTAGAATTGAGGGATTTCCACTGTTTAGGCACATCAGGGGGTCTCCAATCGCGACATGGCCCCACCATTGATTCAAGCCAATCTTGCATTCAAAAAGTGAAATGGTGCTCCCCCCTTGTGAGCCCCGACGTGCGCCCAAACAGTGGTTTTCCCAAACATATGGGGCATAAGCGTACTCAGGAAAAATTGTACAACAACTTTGGGGGTCTAATTTCTCCTGTTACCCTTGGAAAAATAAAAAATGGAGGTCTAAAAAATTATTTTTGTGGGGAAAAAATGATTTTTTATTTTCAATGCTCTGCTTTATAAAATTCTTTGAAACACTTGGGAGTTCAAAGTGCTCACCACACATCTAGATAAGTTCCTTGGGGGATCTAGTTTCCAAAATGGGGTCACTTGTGGTGGGTTTCCACTGGTTAGATACATCAGGGGCTCTGCAAACGCAACATGACGCCTGCAGACCATTCCTTCAAAGTCTGCATTTCAAAATGTCACCACTTCCCTTCCCCCCCCACATATGGGATATCATCCTACTCAGGACAAACTGGACAACAACTTTTGAGGTCCAATTTATCCTGTTACCCTTGTGAAAATAAAAAATTGCAGGGCTAAAAAAATAATTTTTGAGGAAAGAAAAATGATTTTTTATTTTCATGGCTCTGCATTATAAACGTCTGTGAAGCACATGGTGGTTCAAAGTACTCACCACACATCTAGATAAGTTCCTTGGGGGCTCTAGTTCCCAAAATGGGGTCAATTGTGGGGGGTTTCTACTGTTTAGGTACATCAGGGGCTCTGCAAACGTAACATGACGCCCGCAGACCATTCAATCACAGTCTGCATTCCAAAACATCACTACTTCTCTTTCGAGCGCTGCCATGTGCCCAAACAGTGGTTTACCCCCATATATTGGGTATCAGCTTACTCAGGACAAACTGGACAACAAATTTTGGGGTCCAATTTCTCATGTTACCCTTGTGAAAATAAAAAATTGTGATCTTAAAAATAATTTTTCAGGAAAGAAAAATGATTTTTTTTTATTTTCATGGCTCTGCGTCATACACTTCTGTGAAGCACTTGAGGGTTCAAAGTGCTCACCACACATCTAGTTAAGTTCCTTTTGGGGTCTAGTTTCCAAAATTGTGTCACTTGTGGGGAGCTCCAATGTTTAGGCACACAGGGGCTCTCTAAATGCGACAAGGTGTCCGCTAACGATTGGAAAATTTTTCATTCAAAAAAAGCAAATGGTGCTGCTTCCCTTCCGAGCCTTGCTATGTGCCCAAACACTGGTTTACCCCCACATGTGAGGTATTGGTGTACTCAGGAGAAATTGCCCAACAAATTTTATGATCCATTTTATCCTGTAGCCCATGTGAAAATGAAAAAATTCCATTTTTATGGATCAATTTGTGAAGCACCTGGGGGTTCAAAGTGCTCACTATGCATCTTGTTAAGTTCCTTGGGGGGTCTAGTTTCCAAAATGGGGTCACTTGTGGGGGAGTTCCAATGTTTAGGCACACAGGGGCTCTCTAAACACGACATGGTGTTTGCTAAGGATTGGAGCTAATTTTTTATTCAAAAAGTCAAATGGCGCTCCTTCCCTTCTGTGCCCTAACAGTGGTTTACCCCCACATGTGAGGTATCGGTGTACTCAGGAGAAATTGCCCAGCAAACTTTAGGATCCATTTTATCCTGCTACCCATGTGAAAACGAAAAATTGAGGCTAAAAGAATTTTTTTGTGAAAAAAAAGTACTTTTTCATTTTTACGGATCAATTTGTGAAACACCTGGGGATTGAAAGTGCTCACTATGCATCTAAATAAGATCCTTGGGGGGTCTAGATTCCAAAATGGGGTCACTTGTGGGGGAGCTCCAATATTTAGGCACACAGGGGCTCTCCAAACAGGACATGGTGTCCGCTAAAGACTGGAGGCAATTTTTCATTCAAAAAGTCAAATGGCGCTCCTTCCCTTCCGAGCCCTGTCGTGCGCCCAAACAGTGATTCCCCCACATGAGGTATCGGCGTACGCAGGACAAATTGTTCAACAATTTTTGTGGTCCAGTCTCTCCTTTTTCCCTTGGGAAAATACAAATATTGTTGCTAAAATTTCATTTTTGTGACTAAAAAGTTAAATGCTCATTTTTTCCTTTCATGTTGCTTCTGCTGCTGTGAAACACCTGAAGGGTTAATAAACTTCTTGAATGTGGTTTTGAGCACCTTGAGGGGTGCAGTTTTTAGAATGGTGTCACTTTTGGGTATTTTCAGCCATATAGACCCCTCAAAAAAAATGGTTTCGTAAATTTTGTTGTATGGCCGGAGTCACACTAGAGAGTTTTACGGACGTATGGAGAGGCGCAAAAAATTTGCATTGCACAAGGACCAATGATTCTCTGTGGGGCAGCTCCTATCTGCCATATATTACGCATCCGTATTTTACGGGTGTAGAAAATCGCAGCATGCTGCGTTTGTCAGCGTATTGCACAAAAAATCCGCCAATGAAAGTCTATGGGTGCGCGAAAAATGCGGATTACACACGGACCAACAGTTTGACTTGCGTAAAATACGCAAGAGTTTTGCAAGTGACAGGAAATGTGCCAAACCCTCAATTAGGAAGCTCAGACATGCTAATTAGCTGAAAAGCCAGACAGACATCCCGGAAGTCTGCCTCACACCTCCACGGAGTCTCCTGCAGCATGGTTTCAATTATAAATGTGGAAATGCTCATCCTTGTCCAAGAAAGGCCCGAAATTTGGGACCAACGGGATGCAAACTATGCGAACCAGGCAAGGAAAGAGGCTGCTTTTTGAAGCATATGTGGGATCCTTTTCCCAGAATATTAGCAGCGGCTGCGTGAGGTCCAGAAGCAAATTAGTAAGTACACTAATGTTTCTCTATTATTTAATATTGCAAACTGCAGTACCTACATGAATTTGGACCTATTTTCCTTAATATTAATATTATTTATTTATATAGCACCATTAATTGCATGGTGCTGGACATGAGAAAGGGGTTACGTACAGAGTTATAGATGTCGCTTAAGGTACCTTCACAATGAACGATATCGCTAGCGATCCGTGACGTTGCAGCGTCCTGGCTAGCGATATCATTGAGTTTGACAGGCAGCAGCTATCAGGATCCTGCTGTGCCATCGTTGGTCGGAGCAGAAAGTCCAGAACTTTATTTCGTTGCTGGACTCCCGCAGACATCGCTGAATCGGCGTGTGTGATGCCGATTCAGCAATGTCTTCACTGGTAACCAGGGTAAACATCGGGTTACTAAGCACAGGGCCGCGCTTAGTAACCCGATGTTTACCCTGGTTACCAGCGTAAACGTAAAAAAAAAACCACTACATACTTACATTCCGGTGTCTGTCCCCCGGTGCTGTGCTTCTCTGCACTGACTGTGAGCGCCAGCCGCCAGCCTGTGAGTTGTCATGGTGGTGGGAGGTCCTACATTTTTTCACATAGCCACCGACCCATAAAGGATGCATTGAAGACTCTAGAGTCTCCAGTTTGCCCATAGGCCCCAATATCTACAATTATAAACCTGTAGTTGCTGTCAACTACAGCTAACAGAACTACAGAGAAAAACTGCTTATAATTGTAGAATTGGGATCCCGAGTTCGCGGCTTTCGCACCCTGATATGTTTCCCATCCAGGGCTCCAATATAGTGAGGAAATTTACAAGAGTCAGAAAATCCATGGGCTAGTTTGAGCCAATCCTCCCTTTTGGGCTCCGGCATCACAAGTTCATGTAGTTTGTCCCATATTTGAACACATGTATTACGCGCAATGCAGGAAATAGTGTACCGCCCTATCAGAAATTCCAGATGTATTCCGGTATAAGACAATCCAGTTGACCGGAATCAGAAAGCACAACCAAAAAAAGCATTAGCAATCTTACAATGCTTGGTCAAAACCATAGTAATGCAAAGTAATATGAGGATATAAAAAGACAGGAGACCAGTGTACCTTACAAAATTTACACTGGCTACTAACATTTAACATTTAATACATATTTATATTGGATTTTGTACAAATAGATTAATATAATTTAAATCTGATGCTAGGAAAATCAAAATAGTACAAAAAACATCATCAACATACAGTATGTGAGGTGTTATGAAAGGTAATTCAGTACCACAATGGACATTGAGGTCAGCGCACATACAGTGACCTGGCAATAACCCAAAAAACAAGAACGAGCTCTGAGACGTGGGAACTCTGTTGACCGCAATCCCTAATCCTCTCCAACCACACTAAAGGCAGCCGTGGATTGCGCCTAACGCTCCCTATGCACGGCCTGAGAAACTAGCTAGCCTGAAGATAGAAAATAAGCCTACCTTGCCTCAGAGAAATACCCCAAAGGAAAAGGCAGCCCCCACATATAATGACTGTGAGTTAAGATGAAAAGACAAACGTAGAGATGAAATAGATTTAGCAAAGTGAGGCCCGACTTCTGAACAGAGCGAGGATAGGAAAGGTAACTTTGCGGTCAACACAAAACCCTACAAAAACCACGCAAAGGGGGCAAAAAGACCCTCCGTACCGAACTAACGGCACGGAGGTACACCCTCTGCGTCCCAGAGCTTCCAGCAAGCAGAAAAAAACAAATAGACAAGCTGGACAGAAAAAAACAGCAAACAAATAGCAAAGAGGAACTTAGCTATGCAGAGCAGCAGGCCACAGGAACGATCCAGGAGGAAACAGGTCCTATACTAGAACACTGACTGGAGGCCAGGATCAAAGCACTAGGTGGAGTTAAATAGAGCAGCACCTAACGACTTCACCACGTCACCTGAGGAAGGAAACTCAGAAGCCGCAGTACTACTTTCCTCCACCAACGGAAGCTCACAGAGAGAACCAGCCGAAGTACCACTTGTGACCACAGGAGGGAGCTCTGCCACAGAATTCACAACAGTACCCCCCCTTGAGGAGGGGTCACCGAACCCTCACCAGAGCTCCCAGGACGACCAGGATGAGCCATATGAAAGGCACAAACAAGATCGGGAGCATGGACATCAGAGGCAAAGACCCAGGAATTATCTTCCTGAGCATAACCCTTCCACTTAACCAGATACTGGAGTTTCCGCCTTGAAACACGAGAATCCAAAATCTTCTCCACAATATACTCCAACTCCCCCTCCACCAAAACTGGGGCAGGAGGATCAACAGATGGAACCATAGGTGCCACGTATCTCCGCAACAATGACCTATGGAATACGTTATGTATGGAAAAAGAATCTGGAAGGGTCAGACGAAAAGACACAGGATTAAGAACCTCAGAAATCCTATACGGACCAATAAAACGAGGTTTAAACTTAGGAGAGGAAACCTTCATAGGAATATGACGAGAAGATAACCAAACCAAGTCCCCAACCCGAAGTCGGGGACCCACACAGCGTCTGCGATTAGCAAAATGTTGAGCCTTCTCCTGGGACAAAGTCAAATTGTCCACTACATGAGTCCAAATCTGCTGCAACCTGTCCACCACAGTATCCACACCAGGACAGTCCGAAGACTCAACCTGCCCTGAAGAGAAACGAGGATGGAACCCAGAGTTTCAGAAAAACGGTGAAACCAAGGTAGCCGAGCTGGCCCGATTATTAAGGGCGAACTCAGCCAAAGGCAAAAAGGACACCCAGTCATCCTGATCAGCAGAAACAAAGCATCTCAGATATGTTTCCAAGGTCTGATTGGTTCGTTCGGTCTGGCCATTAGTCTGAGGATGGAAAGCCGAGGAAAAAGACAAGTCAATGCCCATCCTACCACAAAAGGCTCGCCAAAACCTCGAAACAAACTGGGAACCTCTGTCAGAAATGATATTCTCTGGAATGCCATGTAAACGAACCACATGCTGGAAAAACAATGGCACCAAATCAGAGGAGGAAGGCAATTTAGACAAGGGTACCAAATGGACCATCTTAGAGAAGCGATCACAGACCACCCAAATGACTGACATCTTTTGAGAGACGGGAAGATCTGAAATAAAATCCATAGAGATATGTGTCCAAGGCCTCTTCGGGACCGGCAAGGGCAAAAGCAACCCACTGGCACGAGAACAGCAGGGCTTAGCCCGAGCACAAATCCCACAGGACTGCACAAAAGAACGCACATCCCGCGACAGAGATGGCCACCAAAAGGATCTAGCCACTAACTCTCTGGTACCAAAGATTCCAGGATGACCAGCCAACACCGAACAATGAACCTCAGAGATAACTTTATTCGTCCACCTATCAGGGACAAACAGTTTCTCCGCTGGGCAACGATCAGGTTTATTAGCCTGAAATTTTTGCAGCACCCGCCGCAAATCAGGGGATATGGCAGACACAATTACTCCCTCTTTGAGGATACCCGCCGGCTCAGATACACCTGGAGAGTCGGGCACAAAACTCCTAGACAGAGCATCCGCCTTCACATTTTTAGAGCCCGGAAGGTATGAAATCACAAAGTCAAAACGGGCAAAAAACAACGACCAACGAGCTTGTCTAGGATTCAACCGCTTGGCGGACTCGAGATAAGTCAAGTTCTTATGATCAGTCAAGACCACCACGCGATGCTTAGCTCCTTCGAGCCAATGACGCCACTCCTCGAATGCCCACTTCATGGCCAGCAACTCTCGATTGCCCACATCATAATTTCGCTCAGCAGGCAAAAACTTACTGGAAAAGAAGGCGCATGGTTTCATCACCGAGCAATCAGAACTTCTCTGCGACAAAACAGCCCCTGCTCCAATCTCAGAAGCATCAACCTCGACCTGGAACGGAAGCGAAACATCTGGTTGACACAACACAGGGGCAGAAGAAAAACGACGCTTCAACTCTTGAAAAGCTTCCACCGCAGCAGAAGACCAATTGACCAAATCAGCACCTTTCTTGGTCGAATCGGTCAATGGTTTAGCAATACTAGAAAAATTGCAGATGAAGCGGCGATAAAAATTAGCAAAGCCCAGGAACTTTTGCAGACTTTTCAGAGATGTCGGCTGAGTCCAATTATGGATGGCTTGGACCTTAACAGGGTCCATCTCGATAGTAGAAGGGGAAAAGATGAACCCCAAAAATGAAACCTTCTGAACACCAAAGAGACATTTTGATCCCTTCACAAACAAAGAATTAGCACGCAGGACCTGAAACACCGTTCTGACCTGCTTCACATGAGACTCCCAATCATCCGAGAAGATCAAAATGTCATCTAAGTACACAATCAGGAATTTATCCAGGTACTCTCGGAAGATGTCATGCATAAAGGACTGAAACACTGATGGAGCATTGGCAAGTCCGAATGGCATTACTAGATACTCAAAATGGCCCTCGGGCGTATTAAATGCAGTTTTCCACTCATCGCCTCGCTTAATACGCACAAGATGATACGCACCACGAAGATCTATCTTGGTGAACCAACTAGCCCCCTTAATCCGAGCAAACAAATCAGATAACAATGGCAAGGGGTACTGAAATTTAACCGTGATCTTATTTAGAAGGTGGTAATCTATACAAGGTCTCAGTGAACCATCCTTCTTGGCTACAAAAAAGAACCCTGCTCCTAATGGCGACGATGACGGGCGAATATGCGCCTTCTCCAAAGACTCCTTCACATAACTCCGCATAGCGGCGTGCTCAGGCACAGATAAATTAAACAGTCGACCTTTTGGGAATTTACTACCAGGAATCAAATCGATAGCACAATCACAATCCCTATGCGGAGGTAGGGTATCGGACTTGGGCTCATCAAATAAATCCCGGTAATCAGACAAGAACTCAGGAACCTCAGAAGGGGTGGATGACGAAATAGTCAGAAATGGGACATCACCATGTACCCCCTGACAACCCCAGCTGGACACAGACATGGATTTCCAATCTAATACTGGATTATGGACTTGTAGCCATGGCAACCCCAACACGACCACATCATGCAGATTATGCAACACCAGAAAGCGAATAACCTCCTGATGTGCAGGAGCCATGCACATGGTCAGCTGGGTCCAATACTGAGGCTTATTCTTGGCCAAAGGCGTAGCATCAATTCCTCTCAATGGAATAGGACACTGCAAGGGCTCCAAGAAAAACCCACAACGCCTAGCATACTCCAAGTCCATTAAATTCAGAGCAGCGCCTGAGTCCACAAATGCCATGACAGGATACGATGACAAAGAGCAGATCAAGGTAAGAGACAGAAGAAATTTTGACTGTACCGTACCAATGGTGGCAGACCTAGCGAACCGCTTAGTGCGCTTAGGACAATCAGAGATAGCATGAGTGGAATCACCACAGTAGAAACACAGCCCATTCAGACGTCTGTGTTCTTGCCGTTCAACTCTGGTCAAAGTCCTATCGCACTGCATAGGCTCAGGTTTAAGCTCAGGTAATACCGCCAAATGGTGCACAGATTTACGCTCACGCAAGCGTCGACCGATCTGAATGGCCAAAGACATAGACTCATTCAGACCAGCAGGCATAGGAAATCCCACCATGACATCCTTTAGGGCTTCAGAGAGACCTTTTCTGAAAATAGCTGCGAGCGCACCTTCATTCCACTGAGTGAGTACGGACCACTTTCTAAATTTCTGACAATATACCTCTATTTCATCCTGACCCTGACACAGAGCCAGCAAATTCTTCTCTGCCTGATCCACAGAATTAGGCTCATCGTACAGCAATCCGAGCGCCAGGAAAAATGCATCGATATTGCTTAATGCAGGATCTCCTGACGCAAGAGAAAATGCCCAGTCCTGAGGGTCGCCACGCAAAAAAGAAATAACGATCCTAACTTGTTGAACTGGGTCACCAGAGGAGCGAGGTTTCAAAGCCAGAAATAGTTTACAATTATTTTTGAAACTCAGAAATTTAGTTCTATCTCCAAAAAACAAATCAGGAGTAGGAATTCTCGGTTCTAACATAGAATTCTGAACCACAAAGTCTTAAATACTTTGTACTCTTGCCGTGAGCTGATCCACACATGAAGACAGACCTTTAATGTCCATTACTACACCTGTGTCCTGAACCACCCAAATGTCTAGGGGAAAAAAAGGCAAAACACAGTGCAAAGAAAAAAAAATGGTCTCAGAACTTCTTTTTTCCCTCTATTGGGAATCATTAGTACTTTTGGCCTCCAGTACTGTTATGAAAGGTAATACAGTACCACAATGGACATAGAGGTCAGCACACATACAGTGACCTGGCAATAACCCAAAAAACAAGAACGAGCTCTGAGACGTGGGAACTCTGTTGACCGCAATCCCTAATCCTCTCCAACCACACTAAAGGCAGCCGTGGATTGCGCCTAACGCTCCCTATGCAACTCGGCACGGCCTGAGAAACTAGCTAGCCTGAAGATAGAAAATAAGCCTACCTTGCCTCAGAGAAATACCCCAAAGGAAAAGGCAGCCCCCACATATAATGACTGTGAGTTAAGATGAAAAGACAAACGTAGAGATGAAATAGATTTAGCAAAGTGAGGCCCAACTTTCTGAACAGAGCGAGGATAGGAAAGGTAACTTTGCGGTCAACACAAAACCCTACAAAAACCACGCAAAGGGGGCAAAAAGACCCTCCGTACCGAACTAACGGCACGGAGGTACACCCTCTGCGTCCCAGAGCTTCCAGCAAGCAGAAAAAAACAAATAGACAAGCTGGACAGAAAAAAACAGCAAACAAATAGCAAAGAGGAACTTAGCTATGCAGAGCAGCAGGCCACAGGAATGATCCAGGAGGAAACAGGTCCAATGCTAGAACATTGACTGGAGGCCAGGATCAAAGCACTAGGTGGAGTTAAATAGAGCAGCACCTAACGACTTCACCACGTCACCTGAGGAAGGAAACTCAGAAGCTGCAGTACCACTTTCCTCCACCAACGGAAGCTCACAGAGAGAACCAGCCGAAGTACCACTTGTGACCACAGGAGGGAGCTCTGCCACAGAATTCACAACAGTGAGGATGGTGAATACATACTCTAAGGTAAGAAGAAGACGCTCCTCTGCAGATATGCATTTCCACATCCTGGTATCCTGATATGTTATTCCTGGACATTCTGTCTCCAACAAGATATCAAAGGTGGGTATTGTCATGCGACAGTACTTTAAGAATTTGTCCAGATGTGTCCGCAGAGCTAAATAGAGCTTGTGAAAATACCCTTTAGTAAGGCTTTGCCGCAAAAGTGGATGCACCCACATTTTTCTTCTCCTCTTTCGCGGATCAACTATCACGGGGTATGGCTGGCCAAAGCGGCGTGACAAGACCCAACTAAATAACACCCGCTGAGTTGGTGTGAAAAGCAGGAGGTCACACATGTTGCCGAAGTACCACCAAAACACCTACACAAGCACAGCAACAAAATGGCCATATGGGAGGGTTCCACCTGTTGTAAAGGCCTTATGTAGGGTTTATGCTGATGATTTAAATTAATTTCAGGCCTTAAAACCGTTAAATGTCCATTTTGTAAGCTTGCGAGAAAAAAAAAGCATTATGGATGCCATACGGATTACATACGGAGGTTTACATGCATAAAATACGCAGCCACACCTTGCCAACGGATGACATACAGATCACCGTTTTGGGATCATTTCTGCATATTACGCCTGCAAAAAACCTCGGCCTAAAAATGAAAAATCGCTGGTCAAATTTTAACCCTTTTAACTTCTTAGCAAAAAAAATTTTATGTTTCCAAAATTATGCTGATTTAAAGTAGACATGTGGGTAATGTTATTTATTAACTATTTTTTGTCACATAACTCTCTGGTTTAACAGAATAAAAATTCAAAATTTGAAAATTGCTACATTTTAAACATTTTTGCCAAATTTCCATTTTTTCACAAATAAACGCTAACATTATCTACCTAAATTTACCACTAACATGAAGCTCAATATGTCACGAAAAAAATATTCTCAGAATTGCTTGGATCCATTGAAGCTTTCTTGAGTTATTACCTCATAAAAGGACACTGGTCAGAATTGCAAAAAATGGCCAGGTCATTAAGGTCAAAATAGGCTGGGTCATGAAGTGGTTAAATATCTCATATTTAGAAACAAGGTCTAAACTAGGGTGCTTCCTGCTTATGACTGATCACTAGAGATGAGTGAAATTGAACTTAAAATTTCGGGGTAAGTACCACTGTCCGGTGCTAAACCCCGGACATGGATGTTTCTCGGAATTTCGTTGTAATGTTCAGAGTTCCGGGGAAGTCCCTACAGGGAAGATAGAGAGAGTAATTGACTGAGAGAGAGGGAAGCGAAATACAAAAACAAATTTGCTATGCAGGCACCATAATAGGGACGGCAAACTCCAATACACAGAGGACCAAAATTAAAAGCTTGGTCAAAGTTGCAGGCCAACTTTGATATTTATTAAAAAAAAAAATGTCTACAATTGAGGAATCTTTTCATTATCATCAAATATAACAATTAACTTTTTAATATGAAAACAAACATAAAGGAGTATTTTCATGAACAAAAGACATTTTAATTACTAGATCTTAGTATGAAATATTTGTATTATATAATATGTTATGTAATTGCAGTAAAAGCATATGGCCAAATTTAAATATGTAATGACAAAAGATAAAAAATATTACAGATAATAAAATATGATGCAAACAAAAGTGCCCCCAAATACAATATTATACCATCACAGTGAATTCCTTCACAGTACCCCCACAGGCACGGTATGATGACATATGGTACCTCCCCTCCCTAAATCCACCTGACAAAGATCGGTGACCCTATCATAGTATGATTCTCCAACTGTAATTCCCACACTGCCCTCCATAAAGTATAATAGATCCACATGAAGCTCCATAAAGCATAATGGCATTATATAATGCTCCATTCAGTATAATTGATCCCACATAGTGCTTCATACAGTATAATTTCCCCACATACTGCTCAATACAGTACTGTATAATTGTCCCACATAGTTCTCAATGCAGCATAAAAGGCCCCACATAGTGCTCCGTACAATATAATGGCCCCAAATAGTGCACCATACAGTATAATGGACTCACATGGTGCTCCATAGTGGCCATACAAAGTCCTCCATACAGTATAATGGGCACACATACAGTGGGTACGGAAAGAATTCAGACCCCTTTAAATTTTTCACTCTTTGTTTCATTGCAGACACTTGGTAAATTAAAAAAACTTCATTTTTTTTCTCATTAATGTACACTCTGCATCCTTTCTTGACTGGAAAAAATATGTGATATTTTAGTTTTTCTTTTTTAAGCCCTTACTTCCATTGGACAGGACAGTATGTCCAATGGCAGTACCCCCGCTTTGATGTGGGCTCCGGCGGTGAGCCTGCATCAAAGCCAGGACATGTCAGCTGTTTTGAACTGCTGACACAAGCCCGTAATGGGTGCAGCGGAATCGCGATCTGCCCATGCCTGTAAACTAGTTAAATGCCGCTGTCAAACTCTGACAGCGGCATCTAACACGTGCTTCCAACAATTGGGCCAGAAATATGTGCACTGCTGACCCCCGTCATGAGATCGGGGGTCATCGGTCATCGGCATAACAATCAGAGGTCTCCTTGAGACTTCTATGGCTGTTAATGCCGGATTGCTATGAGCGCCACCCTGTGGTCTGCGCTCATAGCAATGCAGTAATTCTACTATATAGAGGCGATCTGAGCATAGCCTCTATGTAGCAGAGTCAATCAAGTTGTGGCAGCTTTTAGACTCCCATGGAGGTTATTAACCCCTTCCCGACCTCAGCTGTACTAGTACTGCGCTGCGGGAACTGCATTTCTGCCCGGAGTAGTACTATTTCGGCGGCACAATCACCGCGGCATCACACTGAGCGCCGCTGTGATCGAGTGCAGGTGTCAGCTGTATGTGACAGCTGACACCCCGCCGCAATGCCCACGATTGGTGCTAGCACCGATCGCGGGCATTTAACCCCTCTGATGCCGCTGTCAGTGCTGACAGTGGCAGAGAGGACAATCGCACAGGGAGAGGTGCTCCCTGCGCTCTCCCACCAGAACAATGCAATCATCACGTTGTTCCTGTGGTCTCCTTGGAGACCCCTGGCTCCAAGATGGTCGCGGGGCTCTTTCTGGGTACTGGAGTGAGGTGGCTTGCGAGCGCCTGCTAAAAGCAGGCTCCAGCAAGCCTCGTACACTGCCTGTCAGATCGCTGATCTGACACAGTGCTATGCAGGGGTGTAAGATCAGCGATCTGACCTTATATAGTGATCTCCCAACCTGGGACAATGTAATAAAGTTTAAAAAAATGATATGATGAGTAAAAATACTTTTAAAAAATCCCCAAATAAATAAAATAATAAATAAAACAAATAAATATTTTACCAATAAATCCATTTATTTATGGAAATAATAATAAAAAAAATAAAAGTACACATATTTGGTATAGCGCATCCGTAGCGACCCGACCTATAAAATTGTCCCACTAGTTAACCCCTTTAGGGAACACTATTAAAAAAAAAAAAGCAAGGAAAAAACAAAGCTTTATCATCATACTGCCAAACAAAAAGTGGAATAAAATGCGATCAAAAAGACACATATAAATAAACATGGTAATGCTGTAACGTCATCTTGTCCCGCAAAAAACGAGCCATAACACAGCATCATCAGCAAAAAAATAAAAAGTTATAGCTCTCAGATTAAAGCGATACAAAAATATTTTTTTTTTCTATAAAATAGTTTTTATTGTATAAAAACACCAAAACATAAAAAAATCATATAAATGAGGTATCGCTGTAATCATATTGACCCGAAGAATAAAACTGTTTTATTAATTTTAACATACGCGGAATGGTATAAACGCGCTCTCCATAAAGAAATTCATGAATAGATGGTTTTTGTTCATTCTGCCTCACAAAAATCAGAATAAAAAGCGATCAAAAAATGTCATGTGCCCGAAAATGATACCAATAAAAATGTCAACCCGTCCAGCAAAAAACAAGACCTCACATAACACTGTGGACCAATATATGGAAAAATTATAACTCTCAAAATGTGGTGATGCAAAAACTATTTTTTGAAATAAAAAAAGTGAGTGACAGCTGCCAAGCATTAAAAACACGCTATAAAAACCTGCTATAAATAGTAAATCAAACCCCCTTTATCAATACCTTTAGTTACGGAAAAATAATAAAATAAAAAAATGTATTTATTTCAATTTTCCCGTTAGGGTTAAGGCTAAAGTTAGGGTTAGGGTTGGGGCTAAATTTACTGTTAGGGTTGGGCCTAAAGTTACTGTTAGGATTGGGGCTAAAGTTAGGGTTAGGGTTGGGGCTAGAGTTGGGGTTAGAGTTTGGATTACTTTTACGTTTGGGATTAGGGTTAGGGTTGGGATCAGGGTTAGGGTTAGATTAGGCTAAGGGTGTGTCAGGGCTAGGGATGTCATTAGGGTTATGGTTAGGGTGGGGATTAGGGTAAGGGGTGTGTTGGGGTTAGGGTTGTTGTTAATGTTGGGATTAGGGTTAGGGGTGTGCTCGGGTTAGGGGTGTGGTTAGGGTTATGGTTAGGGTTGGGACTAGGGTTAGGGGTGTGTTGGGGTTAGGGTTAGAGTTAGAATTGGGGATTTCCACTGTTTAGGCACATCAGGGTGTCTCCAAACGCGACATGGCGTCCGATCTCAATTCCAGCCAATTCTGCATTGAAAAAGTAAAACGGTGCTCCTTCCCTTCCGAGCTCTGCCATGTGCCCAAACGGTGGTTTACCCCACATATGGGGTATCATCGTACTCAAGACAAATTGGACAACAAGATTTGCACTCCAATTTCTCCTGTTGTCCTTGAGAAAATAAAAATTGGGGGCTAAACAATCATTTTGTGTGAAAAAAATGATTTTTTATTTTCATGGCTTTGCGTTATAAATTTTAGTGACACACTTGTAAGTTCAAAGTTTTCACAACACATCTTGATAAGTTCCTTGGAGGGTCTAGTTTCCAAAATAGGGTCACTTGTGGGGGGTTTCTACTGTTTAGGTACATCAGGGGCTCTGCAACCTCAACGTGACTCCCGCAGACCATTCCATCAAAGTTTGCATTCCAAAATGTTGCTCTTTCCCTTCCGAGCTCTACCATGAGCCCAAACTGTGGTTCCCCCCCCCCACATTAGGGGTATCAGCATACTCAGGAAAACTTGTACAATAACTTTTGGGGTCCAATTTCTCTTGATACCCTTGGGAAAATAAATAAATTAGGGGCAAAAAGATCATTTTTGCAGAAAAAAAATTGATTTTTAATTTTTACGGCTCTACATTATAAACTTCTGTGAAGCACTTGGGGGTTCAAAGTGCTCACCACACATCAAGATAAGTTCCTTGGGGAGTCTACTTTCCAAAATGGTTTCACTTCTGAGACAGTTCCACTATTTACACACATCAGGGGTTTTCCAAACGCGACATGGGGGCTGATCTCAATTCCAGCCAATTCTGCGCTGAAAAGGTCAAACGGTGCTCCTTCCCTTCCAAGCTCTGCCATGCACCCAAACAGTGGTTTACCCCCACATGTAGGGTATCGTTGTACTCATGACAAATTGCACAACTTTTGTGGTCCAATTTCTCCTGTTACCCTTGGAAAAATAAAAAATTTGGGGCGTAAAGATCATTTTTGTGAAAAAGATTTGATTTTTTACTTTTATGGCTCTACATTATAAACTTCTGTGAAGCACTTGGGGGTTCAAAGTGCTCACCACACATATATATAAGTTCCTTAGGGGGTCTACTTTCCAAATTGGTGTCACTTGTGGGGGGTTTCTACTGTTTAGGCACATCAGGGGCTCTCCAAACGCAACTTGGCGTCAGTTCTCAATTCCAGCCAATTTTGCATTGAAAAAGTCAAACGGCATCCCTTCCCTTCCGAGCTCTGCCATGCGCCCAAAACGTGGTTTACGACCACAAAAGGGTATCAGTATACTCAGGACAAATTGTATAACAACTTTTGGGGTCCAATTTCTCCTGTTACCCTTGGTAAAATAAAAGAAATTGGATCTGAAGTCAATTTTTTGTGAAAAAAAGTTAAATGTTCATTTTTTTTAAACATTCCAAAAATTCCTGTGAAACACCTGAATGGTTAATAAATTCTTGAATGTGGTTTTGTGCACCTTGAGGGGTGCAGTTCTTAGAATGGTTTCACTTTTGTGTATTTTCTATCATATAGACCCCTCAAAGTGACTTTAAATGTGATATGGTCCCTAAAAAAATGGTTTTGTAAAATTTGTTGAAAAAATGAGAAATCGCTGGTCAACTTTTAACTCTTATAACTTCCTAACAAAAAAAATTTGGTTCCAAAATTATGCTGATGTAAAGTAGACATGTGGAAATGTTATTTATTAACTATTTTGTGCGATATAACTCTCCGATTTAAGGTCATAAAAATTAAAAGTTGGAAAATTGCTAAATTTTTCGCCAAATTTACATTTTTTTCACAAAAAAGACAAGTCATATCGAGGAAATTTTACTATCATAAAGTACAATATGTCACGAGAAAACAGTCTCAGAATCAGTGGGATCCATTGAAGCTTTCCAGAGTTATTACCTCATAAAGGGACAGTGGTCAGAATTGTAAAAATTGGCCGGGTCAGCAAGGTGAAAACATGCTCAGTCTTGAAGGGGTTAAAGCATGCCAAAACTTAAAGAAAAATCTTTTTAAAAATATAAAAAAATAAAAGTTTAAATCACCCCACTTTTGCCTCATTCAAAATAAAACAATTAAAAAAATCAATCGCCCAATCTATTAATAAAAAAAGGATTAACTTGATCGATAAACGGCGTAGTGAGAAAAAAAATCGAAACACCAGAATTACTTTTTTTGGTTGACATGACATTACATTAAAATACAATTACGGGCAATTAAAAGAACGTATCTGCACAAAAGTGGTATATTTAAAAACGTCAGCTTGGCGCGCAAAGAATAAGCTCTCACTCAACTCGAGATCACGAAAAATGGAGAGCTGCACAATTTTTGTTTTCTTTTAGCAAATTTTGAAATTTTGTTTCACCACTTAGATAAAAAAGAACCTGTACATGTTTGGTGTGCATGAACTCGTAATGACCTTGGGAAATAAAATGGTAGGTCAGTTTTAGCATTTAGTGAACCTAGTAATAAAGCCAAACAAAAAACAAGTGGAGGATTGCACATTTTTGCAATTTCATCGCACTTGGAATTTTTTTGCCTTTTTCAAGCACATGACATGTTAAAACCAATAGTGTCATTCAAAAGTACAACACGTCTGGCAAAAAATAAGCCCTCCTATGGCCATATTGACTGAAAAATAAAAAAGTTATGGCTTTGGGAAGGCGGGAGAGAAAAACGAAAACGCAAAATCGAAAAAAGCTCCAGTCATGAAGGGATTAATAAATTTGAAAAAATTTCTACATTTATGTTTTTTTTCAGTCAAGATGGGGTGCAGGGTGTATATTACTTAATGAGAAAAAAATTAACTTGTATGAATTTATTAAATGGCTGCAATGAAACAAAGAGTGAAAAATTTAAAGGGGTCTGAATACTTTCCGTACCCACTGAAGTCCTCCATTCTGCAAAGTGCTGCATACAGTATAATGGACCCACATAATGCTTCATACAGTATAGTGGACCCCACAGAGAGCTCCATACAGTATAACTGTCCCACTAGTGTTCCATACAGTATTATGGGCCCTCCATAGTGCTCTATAAAGTATAACAGGCCCCACAGAGTGCTCCATACAATATAATGGCCTCACATAGTACTCCATACAGTATAGTGGCTCCACATAGTTTTCTATACACTATAATGAACTCACATGAAGCTCCATACAGTATAATTGCCCCACATAGTATTAAATACAGTATAATTGATCACATAGTTTTGTACCAAAGGATAAGAATGAAATAGATGTGGCACTCACCCAGTTTCTGCTTTATTCATCTTTACAACAAAAAAGACATGGTAAGGAGAGGCGGCTGGTGAGAGTTGCGGTGCGGGGAGTGAGGGGAGGACGACGGCCGTTTCGCGCTCGTGCGCTTCCACGGGTCCAGGTGCACAATTAAAAATGTCATATCCTTTATAGGGAACTAGACAGCTTAACATAAACATGTGAACAATTAAAAAACCTTACCGGTTATGTGCATCAAACAGCATTAATAAGCAGAAATAGAAACAAACATTAGACCTCACATATTATCAGTGGACTGGCTCTATAAATTTACAAGAATATAGCCATGTCCAGTTTATCGTTCAGTCCGATGGGCCCTTGCGCATTAGTCTCCATGATCCATCTTGCCTCCCGTTGAAGCAGAATTTTGTTGCGGTCGCCACCTTGAATCGGGCTTTTTACTACCTCCAAACCTGCAAACCGTAATACATTAGGGTTCGCATTATGTTGGTCTCACATGTGTTTAATAAAACGGGGGCAACCTTTCCCAGTTGATAATGAGTTAAAGTGTTCTCTGAATCTTGTGACCATCGGGCTTATAGTTTTACCGATATAGAAAAATGAGCATGGACAGAGAATTAAATAGACTACATATTTAGTTTTACATGTAATTAAGTGTCGGACTGTGTGATTGATGGAACCTATACGGATGGGATTTTCCAAAAGTCTAAGATGACAAAAATTACAGTTACCGCATCTATGATTGCCCGTGGGTTGAAGTTTCTTTAGCCAATTATTTTCAATGGGTAAAAGGCGCATTTTAACTAGTAAATCACCCAAATTCTTTGTAAGTTTGTACGCAAATCTGGGTGATTTATTGATAGTGCTGATAATTCCCTATCATTTTGTAATACGTGCCAGTTCTTATTTATAGCCGCATAAATTTCTTTATCTATTGGGCTATGCGTGAAGGTGAATACACATTTTTTATGATCTTTCTCATGTGGGAGGGACCGTACGGTTTTCTTGCAGTTTTTTAGCACATCTTTTTGTGTGAGCTTCCCACTCTATGTTCGGCTGCCGACAATATATTAGATGGATAATTTCTGTTCAAAAAATTTGTTTTCAGCTCTGTGATTTGTTCTTTAAATATCGCTTCCTTGTTATTAATTTTTCTATACCGCACCATTTGGCTGTAGGGTATGCTATTTCTTGTGTGAAATGGGTGGGCGCTATTAAAATGTAATAGATTATTTGTCGCGGTGGGTTTTTTATGTACTTTCGTATTAAGCTTACCATCCGCTATCTCAATTTTCACGTCCAGAAATACCAACACATTTCCTCCAAAACAGGCTGTAAATTGCATGTTGTCCTCATTTACTGCATTAAGATGGGCCACAAAAGTGTCAAACTCTTTCCTAGACCCATCCCAGATGATGAAAATATCGTCTGTGAATCTTAGATACGTTCGTATATATTTTAACCCCTTCAAGACCCAGCCTATTTTGACCTTAAAGACCTTGCCGTTTTTTGCAATTCTGACCAGTGTCCCTTTATGAGGTAATAACTCAGGAACGCTTCAACGGATCCTAGCGGTTCTGAGATTGTTTTTTCGTGACATATTGGGCTTCATGTTAGTCGTAAATTTAGGTCAATAAATTCTGCATTTATTTGTGATAAACACAGAAATTTGGCGAAAATTTTGAAAATTTCGCAATTTTCACATTTTGAATTTTTATTCTGTTAAACCAGAGAGATATGTGACACAAAATAGTTAATAAATAACATTTCCCACATGTTTACTTTACATCAGCACAATTTTGGAAACAAAATTTTTTTTTGTTAGGAAGTTATAAGGGTTAAAATTCGACCAGCGATTTGTCATTTTTACAACGAAATTTACAAAACCATTTTTTTTAGGGACCACCTCACATTTGAAGTCAGTTTGAGGGGTCTATATGGCTGAAAATACCCAAAAGTGACAGCATTCTAAAAACTGCACCCCTCAAGGTACTCAAAACCACATTCAAGAAGTTTATTAACCCTTCAGGTGCTTCACAGCAGCAGAAGCAACATGGAAGGAAAAAATGAACATTTAACTTTTTAGTCACAAAAATTATCTTTTAGCAACAATTTTTTTATTTTCCCAATGGTAAAAGGAGAAACTGAACCACGAAAGTTGTTGTCCAATTTGTCCTGAGTACGCTGATACCTCATATGTGGGGGTAAACCACTGTTTTGGCGCACGGCAGGGCTTGGAAGGGAAGGAGCGCCATTTGACTTTTTGAATCAAAAATTGGCTCCACTCTTTAGCGGACACCATGTCACGTTTGGAGAGCCCCCGTGTGCCTAAAAATTGGAGCTCCCCCACAAGTGACCACATTTTGGAAACTAGACGCCCCAAGGAACTTATCTAGATGCATAGTGAGCATTTTGAACCCCCAGGTGCTTCACAAATTGATCCGTAAAAATGAAAAAGTACTTTTTTTTTCACAAAAAAATTCTTTTAGCCTCAATTTTTTCATTTTCACATGGGCAACAGGATAAAATGGATCCTAAAATGTGTTGGGCAATTTCTCCTGAGTACACCAATACCTCACATGTGGAGGTAAACCACTGTTTGGGCACATGGTAAGGCTCGGAAGGGAAGGAGCGCCATTTGACTTTTTGAATGAAAAATTATTTCCATCGTTAGCGGACACCATGTCGCGTTTGGATAGCTCCTGTGTGCCTAAACATTGGCGCTCCCCCACAAGTGACCCCATTTTGGAAACTAGACCCCCCAAGGAACTAATTTAGATGCCTAGTGAGCACTTTAAACCCTCAGGTGCTTCACAAATTGATCTGTAAAAATGAAAAAGTAATTTTTTTTCACAAAAAAATTCTTTTCGCCTCAATTTTTTCATTTTCACATGGGCAGTAGGATAAAATGGATCATAAAATTTGTTGGGCAATTTCTCCCGAGTACGCCGATACCTCATATGTGGGGGTAAACCACTGTTTGGGCACTCGGCAGGGCTCGGAAGAGAAGGCGCGCCATTTGACTTTTTGAATGGAAAATTAGCTCCAATTGTTAGCGGACACCATGTCGCGTTTGGAGAGCCCCTGTGTGCCTAAACATTGGAGCTCCCCCACAAGTGACCCCATTTTGGAAACTAGACCCCCCAAGGAACTTATCTAGATGCATATTGAGCACTTTAAACCCCCAGGTGCTTCACAGAAGTTTATAACGCAGAGCCATGAAAATAAAAAATAATTTTTCTTTCCTCAAAAATGATTTTTTAGCCTGGAATTTCCTATTTTGCCAAGGATAATAGGAGAAATTGGACCCCAAATATTGTTGTCCAGTTTGTCCTGAGTACGCTGATACCCCATATGTGGGGGTAAACCACTGTTTGGGCGCACGGCAGGGCTCGGAAGGGATGGCACGCCATTTGGCTTTTTAAATGGAAAATTAGCTCCAATCATTAGCGGACACCATGTCACGTTTGGAGAGCCCCTGTGTGCCTAAACATTGGAGATCCCCCAGAAATGACACCATTTTAGAAACTAGACCCCCAAAGGAACTAATCTAGAAGTGCTTCACAGAAGTTTATAACGCAGAGCCATGAAAATAAAAGAAAAAATTATTTTCTCAAAAATGATCTTTTAGCCTGCAATTTTTTATTTTCCCAAGGGTAACAGGAGAAATTTGACCCCAAAAGTTGTTGTCCAGTTTCTCCTGAGTACGCTGATACCCCATATGTGGGGGTAAATCACTGTTTGGGCACATGCCGGGGCTCGGAAGTGAAGTAGTGACGTTTTGAAATGCAGACTTTGATGGAATGCTCTGTGGGCGTCACGTTGCGTTTGCAGAGCCCCTGATGTGGCTTAACAGTAGAAACCCCCCACAAGTGACCCCATTTTGGAAACTAGACCCCCAAAGGAACTTATCTAGATGTGTGGTGAGCACTTTGAACCCCCAAGTGCTTCATAGAAGTTTATAATGCAGAGCCGTGAAAATAATAAATACGTTTTCTTTCCTCAAAAATAATTATTTAGCCCAGAATTTTTTAATTTTCCCAAGGGTAACAGGAGAAATTTGACCCCAATATTTGTTGTCCAATTTCTCCTGAGTACGGTGATACCCCATATGTGGGGGTAAACTACTGTTTGGGCACATGCCGGGGCTTGGAATTGAAGTAGCGACGTTTTGAAATGCAGACTTTGATGGAATGCTCTGCGGGCGTCACGTTGCGTTTGCAGAGCCCCTGATGTGCCTAAACAGTAGAAACCCCCCACAAGTGACCCCATTTTGGAAACTAGACCCTGAAAGGAACTTATCTAGATGTGTGGTGAGCACTTTGAACCCCCAAGTGCTTCATAGAAGTTTATAATGCAGAGCCGTGAAAATAATAAATACGTTTTCTTTCCTCAAAAATAATTATTTAGCCCAGAATTTTTTATTTTCCCAAGGGTTACAGGAGAAATTGGACCCCAAAAGTTGTTGTCCAGTTTCTCCTGAGTACGCTGATACACCATATGTGGGGGTAAACCACTGTTTGGGCACAAGTCGGGGCTCAGAAGGGAAGTAGTGACTTTTGAAATGCAGACTTTGATGGAATGGTCTGCGGGTGTCACGTTGCGTTTGCAGAGCCCCTGGTGTGCCTAAACAGTAGAAACCCCCCACAAGTGACCCCATTTTAGAAACTAGACCCCCCAAGGAACTTATCTAGATATGTGGTGAGCACTTTGAACCCCCAAGTGCTTCACAGACGTTTACAACGCAGAGCCGTGAAAATAAAAAATCATTTTTCTTTCCTCAAAAATTATGTTTTAGCAAGCATTTTTTTAGATTCACAAGGGTAACAGGAGAAATTGGACCCCAGTAATTGTTGCGCAGTTTGTCCTGAGTATGCTGGTACCCCATATGTGGGGGTAAACCACTGTTTGGGCACACGTCAGGGCTCGGAAGTGAGGGAGCACCATTTGACTTTTTGAATACGAGATTGGCTGGAATCAATGGTGGCGCCATGTTGCGTTTGGAGACCCCTGATGTGCCTAAACAGTGGTAACCCCTCAATTCTAACTCCAACACTAACCCCAACACACCCCTAACCCTAATCCCAACTGTAGCCATAATCCTAATCACAACCCTTACCCCAACACACCCCTAACCCCAACACACCCCTAACCCTAACCACAACCCTAATTCCAACCCTAACCCTAAGGCTATGTGCCCACGTTGCGGATTCGTGTGAGATATTTCCGCACCATTTTTGAAAAATCTGCGGGTAAAAGGCACTGTGTTTTACCTGCGGATTTTCCGCGGATTTCCAGTGTTTTTTGTGCGGATTTCACCTGCGGATTCCTATTGAGGAACAGGTGTAAAACGCTGCGGAATCCGCACAAAGAATTGACATGCTGCGGAAAATACAACGCAGCGTTCCCGCGCGGTATTTTCCGCACCATGGGCACAGCGGATTTGGTTTTTCATATGTTTACATGGTACTGTAAACCTGATGGAACACTGCTGCGAATCCGCAGCCAAATCCGCACCGTGTGCACATAGCCTAATTCTAAAGGTATGTGCACACGCTGCGGAAAACGCTGCGGATCCGCAGCAGTTTCCCATGAGTGTACAGTTCAATGTAAACCTATGGGAAACAAAAATCGCTGTACACATGCTGCGGAAAAACTGCACGGAAACGCAGCGGTTTACATTCCGCAGCATGTCACTTCTTTGTGCGGATTCCGCAGCGGTTTTACAACTGCTCCAATAGAAAATCGCAATTGTAAAACCGCAGTGAAATGCGCAGAAAAAAACGCGGTAAATCCGCCATTAATCCGCAGCGGTTTAGCACTGCGGATTTATCAAATCCGCAGCGGAAAAATCCGCAGAGGACCAGAATACGTGTGCACATTCCTAACCCTAACCCTAGCCCTAGCCCTAACCCTAGCCCTAACCCTAGCCCTAACCCTACCCCTAACCCTAACCCTAACCCTAGCCCTACCCCTAACCCTACCCCTAACCCTATTCTAACATTAGTGGAAAAAAAAAATTTCTTTATTTTTTTATTGTGCCTACCTATGGGGGTGACAAAGGGGGGGGGGTCATTTATTATTTTTTTTATTTTGATCACTGAGATAGATTATATCTCAGTGATCAAAATGCACTTTGGAACGAATCTGCCGGCCGGCAGATTCGGCGGGCGCACTGCGCATGCGCCCGCCATTTTGGAAGATGGCGGCGCCCGGGAGAAGACGGACGGGACCACGGCTGGATCGGTAAGTATGATAGGGTGGGGGGGGACCACGGGGGGGGGGAATCGGAGCACGGGGGGGAATCGGAGCGCGGGAGGGGTGGAACGGAGCGCGGGGGGCGTGGAACGGAGCACGGGGGGGCTGGAATGGAGCACGGGGGGTGGAACGGAGCACGGGGGGGTGGATCGGAGTGCAGGGGGGGTGATTGGAGCACGGGGGGGTGATTGGAGCATGGGGGGAGCGGAGCACAGGGCGGAGGGGAGCCGGAGCAGTGTACCGGCCAGATCGGGGGGGTGGGGGGGGCGATCGGAGGGGTGGGGTGGGGGCACACTAGTATTTCCAGCCATGGCCGATGATATTTCAGCATCGGCCATGGCTGGATTGTAATATTTCACCCGTTATAATGGCTGAAATATTACAAATCGCTCTGATTGGCAGTTTCACTTTCAACAGCCAATCAGAGCGATCGTAGCCACGAGGGGGTGAAGCCACCCCCCCTGGGCTAAACTACCACTCCCCCTGTCCCTGCAGATCGGGTGAAATGGGAGTTAACCCTTTCACCCGATCTGCAGGGACGCGATCTTTCCATGACGCTGCATAGGCGTCATGGGTCGGAATGGCACCGACTTTCATGACGCCTACGTGGCGTCATGGGTCGGGAAGGGGTTAAAAAGGGGTTTGCAATGGATGTTATATATTTTTCCTCGAACACTGCAAGAAATAGGTTAGCGAAGACCCATGCGACGGGCGTACCCATCGCAGTTCCCGTGCATTGTAGAAACCATTTATCAATAAATTTAAATGCATTGTGTGAAAGAACAAATTCTAAGCCCTCTACAATAAATGTAATAATATCTTGATCTTTATCAGTATTTGACAAGATTGTTCGTACTGCCTCAATGCCCTTTACTTGGGGTATCCTTGTATATAAGTTAACTACGTCAATTGATGTTAGGGCAAAAGTGGGTTGCCAATCTAATGATTATAAGGCTATTAGAAAGTCCTCAGAGTCTTTCACAAATGACGAGATTTTCTGCAGCAGCGGTTTCAGTAGCCAGTCGAGAAATTGGGACAAGGGTTCTGTTAATGATCCGATTCCGGATATTATAGGGCGCCCGGCGGGCTGTGTAGCATTTGTATGTATCTTTGGCAAACTATACCAATGTGGTATATTGGGATGTTCTGGTAATAATTTTTCAGCTTTGTTTTTCATCAGGGTGCCCTTTGTTACATATTTGTTTAATAGTGTTCTCAATTTCTCTTTAAATTTAACAGTAGGATTGTGATCAAGAGCGATATAGGTAGTTTTATCATTTAATTGAGACATCGCTTCATTGATGTAATAATTTTTATCAAGGATGACTAAATTGCCGCCCTTGTCCGCCTTTCTTATGACTACATCATTCCACTGCTGCATTTCTCGTATTGCTTTTTCTTCATTGGTAGATAAATTCTTCTTAGGTTTGCGATATAAGATAGCCTCCACATCTTTTACTACCAGGTCTTGAAATAAATCAATAGCGTTGCCTTGAGCAATAGGTGGCATAAATGTAGACCGTATACCTTCTTTAAAGGGTTCAATAATTGTATCCATAGTGGCATTTTCATTGTGACCGTCCGTTTCAGATGTTTGATCACAGAGAGTGGCTAATAGCCAATGCACCGACCGCGACAAATAATCTATTACATTTTAATAGTGCCCACCCATTTCACACAAGAAATAGCATATCCTACAGCCAAATGGTGCGGTATAGAAAAATTAATAACAATAAAGTGATATTTAAAGAACAAATTGCAGAGCTGAAAACAAATTTTTTGAACAGAAATTATCCATCTAATATATTGTCGGCAGCCGAACATAGAGTGGGGAAGCTCACACAAAAAGATGTGCTAAAAAACCGCAAGAAAACCGTACGGTCCCTCCCACATGAGAAAGATCATGCAAAATTTGTATTCACCTTCACGCATAGACAATAGATAAAGAAATTTATGCGGCTATAAATAAGAACTGGCACGTGTTACAAAATGATAGGGAATTATCAGCACTAACAATAAATCACCCAAGATTTGTGTACAAACATACAAAGAATTTGGGTGATTTACTAGTTAAAATGCGCCTTTTACCCATTGAAAATAATTGGCTAAAGAAACTTCAACCCACGGGCAATCATAGATGCGGTAACTGTAATTTTTGTCATCTTAGACTTTTGGAAATCCCATCCGTATAGGTTCCATCAATCACACAGTCCGACACTTAATTACATGTAAAACTAAATATGTAGTCTATTTAATTCTCTGTCCATGCTCATTTTTCTATATCGGTAAAACTATAAGCCCGATGGTCACAAGATTCAGAGAACACTTTAACTCATTATCAACTGGGAAAGGTTGCCCCCGTTTTATTAAACACATGCGAGACCAACATAATGTGAACCCAAATGTATTACGGTTTGCAGGTTTGGAGGTAGTAAAAAGCCCAATTCAAGGTGGCGACCGCAACAAAATTCTGCTTCAACGGGAGGCAAGATGGATCATGGAGACTAATGCGCAAGGGCCCATCGGACTAAACAATAAACTGGACATGGAACATGTATAGGTACGTCATAGTGATGGTGCATGGCGCAGGAGCTTAAAGGGTAAAGGGAACCTGTCAGCAGGATTGTAACCTACAGACAGTGTCAGGTCAGCACCATTATACTGATTAAAATGATACCTTGGTTGATGAAATACAACTAGTGGTTGTTGTTTAATCTTTATTTTCAGTTTTGTGTTAATGATATGTACGTGCTGCGGGACGAGCCTGGAGGGGAGGTCTGCTTGTGGTGCTCTATTTAGGTATTCATATTGCAGACTGCTGGCAGGTCACTGATCCCTCAGTAACCTGCCCCCTAGTTTGCATAATGAATACCTGTACATACTGAAGAAACAAAAAAAAATGCTTCTGCAGGCAGATGCCAGCCATAGCACCTGCGCTGCAGCATAATCACATGTTTAGTGTAGTAGCAGCTATCAGTCTGTATAGAGATCTGACAGCTGCTATTGCGCAGGCTCCGGCGGCACCATCTTGCTGGAAAAGAAGGAAATATTTCCTCCTTCAAGATGGCGCTGCTCGCACCTGCGCAGTGACAGCTCTCAGCTCTCCTAATTTGTTCTACAAGAGTCAAATAGCGCTCCTTCTCTCCTGAATCTCGTCATATGGCTAAGCAGTACTATACATCCACATATAGGGTATTGCCAGGTTCATCAGAAATTGTGTGACAAATTTTGGTGTCATTTTTACTCATTTCCTCATGTGAAAATGTAAAATCTGTGGCAATTTTTCTTTGGTAAAAATATAATTATTTTTTCTTTCCTGCTCAATAGTATAAAATTGAGTCACACACCAGTGGTGTGAAAATGATCACTGTACCCTGTAAAATTTGGTAACTTATTGGGGGAGGTTCTGCTCTGCTGCCACCTTAGAGGCTCTTCCAGTGGGTCAATACACCCACAAACCATAATAGCAAAATCTGCACTACAACATTGCACTGCTTTCCTTCTGAGCTTTCCACTTTGCCTGAAAAGTATTTTCCTCTTAACCCTGCTGTTCTGTTCGGTCTGGGGAGACCTATTTTGAACTTTGGTATTTTTGGGGGTGTTCAAGATGCGGTTCTGAAACTTGTGGTTGATTGACTTAAATGAGGATGGGTCGGTCGGCCACGGGTTTCAGAGCCGCATCTTGAATATTTTAAAGAATATTGAAGTTCAAAGTCGGTCATTTTTGACCAACAGAACAGCAGGGTTAAATGTATTAGCACACTCAGGAGAAGTTGCCCAAAAATTATAAAGTCCATTTTTTCAGATAAACAGTGAATCTTTACAGTGATTTCACAGAAATTCATTTTGTTTAACATGGAGGAGGATATCACTCATATGATGTGCTGCAATGTGTGCTATATGTCTACAGTCTTGCCAGAGCAAAAGATAGACTTTACGTGTCAGAAATGCAAGCTTGTGACTCTGTTAGAGGGAAAGGTGCAAAGTCTTCATGAGAGAATAGCTACACAGAAGCTCAAGAAAGAAGATGAGGATTTCCTTGACAGAGCAGAAGAATCTTTTCAGAACGTTGCAAGAGAAGTACTTTTCAGCATTCCTGCAGAAGCTAATGGCAGAGTAGATATGACTGCTCAGAATGTTCAAAGAGAAGCACCTTTCAAAGTACCTGCAAAAGAAGAGAAATAAAAGCATGTGACCCAAAGAAGCAGGAGGATAAGGAGGTAGTCAGCGCCCATATTGCTGGAGAACCGCTACCAGGCTCTCACGCAGGATAAATATGAAGATGTACATAAAAAAGTGTTTTTACCTCAAAGAACACCCCAGAAATCAGAATCTTCTTGAAGAGAGATAAAAAGTGCTGTGGTCATAGGGAATCCCTACTGAGAGGAACAGAAGCTGCTATTAGCTGACCAGACATGACCTCACGGGAACTGTGCTGTCTTCCAGGTGCCTAATTCAAAGATGTGTCTGATAGGGTATCAAGACTAGAGATGAGCGGTGTTCAAGGCGAACTGTTCGCCAATCTCAAATTTGAGCTCTTTTGGGCGGTGTTCGAGTCGTTCGACGAACCCGAACAATTTGCTTAAAATTCGGCTGCTGGAGTTTCTGTTCGATAACTGTTCGTTCAGCAAAAGCTTCGCTTGATTTGCACACTAAAACTGTTTATCATTGTTAATAGACTGTTTCAGTGTATACTGGGCTGGGGGGGTGGGGGATAGATCTGTGCTGAAATAACGCCGATCTCCATTTTTTTTTCTTTCCCGCATTTACAGTGGGGCGGTGCAGTCTCTCAGCCTATCAGCAGTGCGCACACACACAGCAATGTGCATGTGATGCACATAAGCAAGGGCATGTGTCATTGGCTGTGTATGTCACATGTCCTTGCCCTATAAGAACCAGCCATTTGCCCCGTCGCCACCATTTCCTCACTGTTGCAGCTTAATGTTAGACGGCACCGCTGCTGCTGTGGGCGCTATACAGACTAATAGTGTTTTTTTGGAGCAAATTGTCAGAGAGATAGGTTTAGGGAGTCGGGAGGAGTCAGGACTAGTTGTAATATCAGCCCTTTTCAGGGTAGGTTACAGCAGTTCATAGCACTGATTGCCAGGCAGGTCTGTGTCAGTGCTGTGCAAGTGTTTGTCACAGCATTTGATGTAATCTAGCTCAGCCAATCCTTTTGGGCTGGTAGCATTGTCTGATAGTCATCTGAGTAGCCCACCTGTTAAGCTAGCTACACCACCTGTGCATCTCAATTTTCACTGCATCTAATCCGGTTGATAGTTTAGGGCCTAGGAGTTGTGCCTGCACATCAGCAGAGTAGCCCGCCTGTTAAACAAACTATCGCCTGTGTATCTCAATTTTCACTGCATCTAATCCAGTTGATAGTTTAGGGCCTAGGAGCAGTGTCTGCATGACAGCAAAGTAGCCTACCTGTGAAACAAACTAAACCGCCTGTGTATCTCAATTTTCACTGCATCTAATCCAGTTGATAGTTTAGGGCCTAGGAGCAGTGTCTGCATGTCAGCAGAGTAGCCTGCCTGTGAAACAAACTATGCCGCCTGTGTATCTCAATTTTCACTGCATCTAATCCAGTTGATAGTTTAGGGGCTAGGAGCAGTGTCTGCACGTCAGCAGACTAGCCAGCCTGTGAAACAAACTACCGCCTGTGTATCTCAATTTTTACTGCATCTAATCCAGTTAATAGTTTAGGGCCTAGGAGCAGTGTCTGCACGTCAGCAAAGTAGCCCACCTTTGAAACAAACTATACTGCCTGTGTATCTCAACTTTCACTGCATCTAATCCAGTTGATAGTTTAGGGCCTTAGAGCAGTGTCTGCACGTCAGCAGAGTAGCCCGCCTGTGAAACAAACTATACCGCCTGTGTATCTCAATTTTCCCTGCATCTGATCCAGCTGATAGTTTAGGGCCTAGGAGCAGTGTCTGCACGTCAGCAGAGTAGCCCGCCTGTGAAACAAACTATACCTCCTGTGTATCTCAATTTTCACTGCATCTAATCCAGTTGATGGTTTAGGGCCTAGGAGCAGTGTCTGCATGTCAGCAGAGTAGCCTGCCTGTGAAACAAACTATACCGCCTGTGTGTTTTGGAAAAAAATGGAGACTCTTTGTTTAGTCCCCTTGCTGAGTTTTACATGATGTTGCCATCGTCAATTCCAGGTGGGTGGGGTCGTCTGCAGATTTGTTTACTCATACTATGGCCTGGGATTCAGAGGTCTGCTCCAAAGCTTCAGTGTCTGCTACTCTTTAGAGTAGCCTAGCCACCTACCGCCTGTTTACCTAAGAACTATTTTTAACGGCATCTGGCCCAGGAAAACCTTTTTGGCCTAGTAGAATTTAGTGCTACTCAGCAGCGTAGCCCACCCATGAAGCAAGCTACACCGCCTGTTTACCTAAGTACTATTCTTTACCGGCATCTGGCCCAGGAAATCCTTTTGGGCCTAGTAGCAATTTCTGCTACTCAGCAGCGTACCGCACCCATGAAGCAAGCTACACCGCCTGTTTACCTAAGTACCATTTTTTAACAGCATCTAGCCCAGGAAATCCTTTAGGGCCTAGTAGAATTTGGTGCAACTCAGCAGTGTACCCCACCCATGAAGCAAGCTACACCGCCTGTTTACCTAAGTACTATTTTTTAACGTCATCTGGCCCAGGAAATCCCTTTGGGCCTAGTAGCAATTTCTGCTACTCAGCAGAGTACCCCACCCATGAAGCAAGCTACACCGCCTTCTTTCCTTCTCAATCTAACCCCTCGGCTCTGGAGTGTCCACTCTCCCTCCAGCTCTCTCCTTCTCACAGGAGGACTATCGCGTGTTTTCACACTGTGGCAAATCTTTTGGGCCCAGGCATAAGAAGTCATCGAAGTAATGGATAATATGTGCCACTTTACAAATGTCCATGACGACACAATCGAGGAAGCAACTAAATGCCTCAAATAGTGAGCAGGATATGGGGCACCCCATGGGCAAACATCCATCTATGTAGTATGCTCCTTCACAGAAGCAGCCCAATGGGAGGACACTATTCAGAGGCACAGGTAGTAACCGGAACGCCCCCTCAATGTCTGTTTAGGCCATTAGGGTGCCCTTTACCAACTTCTTGACCCGCCTGATTGCCTCGTCAAAGGAGGTACAGTGCATAGTACTGTACTTGGTCCCGCTTTGATGTTGTCGTTTACTGACCTGTCCCTTGGATATGACAAATGGTGGATTAGTCTGAATGTGTTGGGTTCATTTTTTGGCACAACTCCCAAAGGGGGTACCACTACATCTTCTAAGGAAAGTGTTCTGAATGGACCCGCCACCATTCTACCTAAAGATATATATTTTTTTTTTTGCTTGTCAAGACATCTGGGTGTTGGTACAGTGAGTTTAGATTTTTACTCCAGCCTTTCTTGATTTTAGAAGGGCACGACATGCCTATATCTGTGTCTCCTCCTCCTTTTCCTCCTCCACCTCTTTTCTTTTTGCATGACTATATGTAGTTGTGACTTTTCCATGTTTCTTGTGTCTTCTGAGCAGTTTGTTAGGTTTTAAACACCTTTTAAGGTGTTTTCTATGTGTTTTCCATGTGTTTGCATGTGTTTGTCTGCCATTGGTTTCAATGGGGTTCGACGGTGTTCGTTGAACGTTCGACGAACAGTTCGGCGAACACCTCCCTGTTCGACGAACCGAACCCGAACACTAGAGAGGTGGCTCCACACTAAGCAAGACTCTTCAGTGCTAGAGACAACTACCATGTTTACCAATACATATAGGAATAAATGACACAGCAAAAAAGACCTGGAAACTATGTGCAGAGAGTTTGAAGACCTAGGAAATTGAAGGAACTGGGAGCACTGGTAGTTTTCCCATCCATTCTCCCAGCAGATGCACATGGACCAAGGAGATTGAACAGGATTCTACAGGTGAACAACTGGCTAGTGGCTACGTCGATGGTGCCCTGGACAATGTTTTGGGTTTCTTGACCATGGAATGAATTACATGCTTGATGGACTCCTTGCTAGAGATGGGTTGCATTTTATGAAAACAAGAAATAATATATTTGGTCGACGCCTTGCTACACTCATCAGTAGAGCTTTACACGAGAGCAATATGAGATGGGGAAAAATACAGCCGGAAAAAATATGCAGCTAATGAATTCTTTTGAGAACATTGCCATTAGAATTAGAAATAAAAAACAAAAACAACAAACTCTAAATTAAATTAGAGGAGCAAGAGAAACTGACTCCAAACTAAAATATGTCTATACAAATGCACAGAGCATGGAAAACAAACAAGGAGAATTGATGATATAAAAGGAATCACTGAAACTTGGTGAGATGATACACATGATTGGAATAGAAACATTGATGACTATCACTTATTTACTGGAAACAGTATTAACAAGAGGAGAGGAAGTGTTGCAGTCTATATTAGGAAACATATATCTCCACGGAGATCCAAGCTTCAGAGAATGGTAGCTCTGTAGAAACTGTTTGGGTGAGAATACAAGGAGAGAAGGACAGAAAGGACACTATTGTAGGTGCTTACTATAGGCTACCTGAACAGACTGAGGATATGGATGAACTCTTTTTACATCAGATGTCTCTGTTCTCAAAAAAAGTATGACATAGTGATCATGGGAGGTTTTAACTATCCAGATAATTGATGGTAATCTCTCTCAGGCTAATATAATGAAATCCAGAAAATTCTTATCTTCTCTTGCTAACAACATTATGTTTCAAAAGGTAGAAGAAAGAACAAAATGATCTGTAATCTTGGAGCTAATTCTTACCAACTGAGAGGAAATAGTTGAGGAAGTAAAGGTGGCTTGAAATTTAGGAGGTAGCAATCACGCTACCCTCGAAATTTGGATTACAAGATGAAGAAGACCAGTGAGGATTCAGACTTTAAAGTTGGAATTTAGAAAGGCAAATTTTAATGTACTGAGAAAGTGAGTTGGAAAGGTTCTAAAGGACAGTTAGAGAATTTCAAGTGGGGTACCACAAGGCTATGTTCTGGCCCCAGTGTTGTTCAACATAAAATGATAAAAATAAATTATCTAGATAAGGGAACTGAAGGTAAACTAATCAAATTTGTAAATGATGGAAAGCTAGAAGGAATATCTAGCACTAGAGAAGACAGGGAAAGGATTTATAAGGATCTAGATAAGCTGGAACAATGGACAGCAACATACGGAATCGTATTTAACAGAGATAAATGCAAGATTCTACATCTGGGCAAGAAAAATAAAAATTGAATCTACAGAATGGCAGGAATAGAATTAAGCAACAGCATGTGTGAAAAAGACTTGGGTCTACGAATAGGTAGCAGACTGCACATGAGTCAACAGTGTGATTCAGCAGCAAAAAAGACAAACACAGTTCTAGAACGTATTAAGAGAAGTGAAGAATCTATGTCTAGATCACGTAAAGTAATTATCCCCTTCTACTCCTCCTTGGTCAGGCCTCAACTGAAATATTGCCTCCAATTCAGGGCACCACATTTTAAAAAAGACATAGAAAAACTAGAACAAGTTCTGCGAAGTGCTACCGGGAGTGTGAGCGGTCTGCAAAGTGTGACCTATGAGGAACAATTAAAGGATCTGGGAATGTTCAGCTTGCAAGAAATAAGGCTAAGAGGAGAATTAATAGCTGTCTGCAAATATCTGAAGGGATGTCACAGTGTAGAGGGATCATCTTTATCCTCATTTGCACATGGCAACACAGAAGCAATGGAATGAAACAAAGGGAGAAGATGCAGATTAGATATTAGAAAAACTTTTTAATGACATTGAGGGTGATTAATGAGTGGAACAGGCGGCAACGAGGGGCGGTAAGTTCTCCTTCAATGGAAGTATTCAAACAGATGCTGGAGAGACCTCTGTCTGAGATGGTTTAGTGACTCCTGCACTCCTTTGAGCAGGGGGTTGACTTCACACTAGACCTTGGAAATCAAGGTTCCAGAGTATGGAAAAAGAGTGGAGAGACAGACTATCCAAGCTGCTTGAGGTCTAATGTGCAGTTTCCACAATCAGTGATGATTTGGTGAGCTATGTCATCTGCTGGTAAAGGTACACTGTGTTCTATAAAGACCAAAGTCAGCGCAGCCGTCTTCCAGGAAATTTTAGAGCACTTCATGATTTCCTCTGCCGACAAGCTTTTTGGAGATGGAAATTTAATTCTCCAGCAGGACTTGGCACCTGTCCACACTGCCAAAAGTACCAATATCTGGTTTAAAAACAACAGTATTACTGTGCTTGATTGGCCAGCAAATTCGTCTGACCTTAACCCCATAGAGAAACTATGGGGTATTGTCAAGAGGAAGATGTGAGTCACCAGACCCAACAAAGCATATGGGTGAAGGCTGCTATCAAAACAACCTGGGCTTCCATAACACCTTAGCTGTGCCATAGACTGATCTCCTCCATGCCAAGCCGCATTGATGCAGTAATTGATGCAAAAGGAGCCCTGACCAAGTATTGAGTGCATATACTGAACATACATTTCAGTAGGTGAACATTTCATATGTTAAAATCATTTTTTTTCAAGCTGGTGTTATAAAGTATTCTGTTTTACTGAGATAATGACTTTTGGGTTTTCATTGGCTGTAAGTGATAATCATCAACATTAACAGAAATAAACACTTGAAATACATCACTCTATTTGTAATGACTCTATCTTGTATATGAGTTTCACTTTTTGTATTAAAGAACTGAAAAAAATTAACTTTTTGATGATATTCTAATTTTGTGAGATGCACCTGTATGTAGGAAAAATTTATTTTTTCATTTTCACGGCTCGAGGTAATCAAAATCTGTGAAACAACTGTTGGTTCAAGATGCTCACCACGTCTCTAAATAATTTCCTTTAGGGGTTTAGTTTCCAAAATGGGGTCAATGTGCTTCTTTCCTTCCGAGCCCTGCTAAGCAGAAGTTTACCCCAACTTATGGAGTATTGGTGTACTCAGGAGATATTGCACAAACAATTGCATGCTGTTTCTGTTACCCCTGTGAAAAAAAGGAGCTAAATAAATATTTTTTCCAGGAAAAAAATACAATTTTAATTTTTTCTTTCCATATTTCTTTAATTCCTGTGAAACACCTAAAGGGTTAATACTTCTTATGATTGTTGTTTTAGCACTTTGAGGGGTTCACTTTTTAAAACAGTGTTACTTTTGGGTATTTTCTGTCACATAGGCTCTTGAAAGTCACTTCAAATATGAAGTGATCCTTAAAAAATTGATTTTGTAAATTTTGTTGGAAATATAAAAATTTACTGGTTAACGTACAACACTTCTAACATCCTTATAACGAAAATAATGGTTAAAAAATTATGCTAGTGTAAAGTAGACATGCGGGAAACATTATTTATTAACTTTTTTGCTTGATTAACCCCTTTAAGATGAAGCCAGTTTTCACCTTAATGACCAGGCCAATTTTTACAACTCTGACCACTGTCATTTTATGAGGTCATAACATTGGAACGCTTCAATTGATCCCAGTGATTCTGAGACTATTTTCTCAAAACATATTGCACTTTATGATAGTCACAAAATTTATTCAATATACCGTATGTACTTGAGTATAAGCCGACCCAAGTATAAGCCTACCCCCCTAATTTTGCCACAAAAAACTTTGAAAACTTATTGACTCAAGTATAAGCCTAGGGTAGGAAATGCAGCAGCTACCGGTGAATTTCAAAAATAAAAAAAAATGCTCCATACCATTCATTATTGCCCCATAGATGCTCCATATAAAGCTGTGCCACATATAATGCTCCATACTGTTCATTATTGCCCCATAGATGCTCCATATAAAGCTGTGCCCCATATAATGCTCCATATCGTTCATTATTGCCCCATAGATGCTCCATATAAAGCTGTGCCATATATAATGCTCCATACTGTTCATTATTGCCCCATAGATGCTCCATATAAAGCTGTGCCACATATAATGCTCCATACAGTTCATTATTGCCCCATAAGATGCTCCATATAAAGCTGTGCCACATATAATGCTCTGCACCGTTCATTATGGCCCCATAGATGCTCCATATAAAACTGCCATATATAATGCTCCATACCGTTGATTATTGCCCCATAAATGCTCCAAATAAAGCTGTGCCATATATATTGCTCCATACCGTTGATTATGGCCCCATAGATGCTCCATATAAAGCTGTGCCATACATAATGCTCCATACCATTGATTATTGCCCCATGGACGCTCCATATAAAGCTGTGCAACATATAATACTGCTGCTGCAATAAAAAAAATCACATACTCACCTCTCTTCGCTCAGGACACCGGCGCTTTCAATATTTACCTGCTCCTCTTGCAGCTCCGTCTCCAGCACTGATGCTCAGCAGAGGGCTCACACTGACCACGTCACCGCGCCCTCTGACCTGAGCGTCACAGCCAGAGGACACTGGAAACGGAGCCGCACCGGAATGAGGAGCTGTAAATATCACGCAGCGCACCCCTCCCGGTTATACTTAACTGCTCCTGGCGCGGTCCCTGCAGTCCCTGCTTCTTCCACCGCTGCATCTTCTTCCTGTATTGAGCGGTCACAGTTACCGCTCATTGCACTAATGAATATGCGGCTCCACCTCTATGGGAGGTGGAGACGCATATTTATTACTGTAATTAGCGGTACCATGTGACCGCTTAGTACAGGAAGAATCTGCAGCGCTGGAAGAAGCAGGGACATGCAGTAGGTGAGTATAATTAGACAGCCCCCGCTCCCCCTCCCCTGCCGACCCCCGGGTATGACTCGAGTATAAGCTGAGAGGGGGACTTTCAGCCCCAAAAAATGGGCTGAAAATCTCGGCTTATACTCGGGTATATACGGTAACTTGCATTTATTTGTGAAAAAAATGGAAATTTGGCAAAAATTTTGAAATTTTTTTAATTTTCAAACTTTAAATTATTATTCACTTAAATCAGAGAGTCATATCATGCAAAATAGTTAATAAATAACATTTCCCACATATCTACTTTACATCAAAACAATTTTTGAAACATAGTTTTCTTTTGTTAGGAAGTTAGGAAATTTGACCAGCAATTTCTCATTTTTACAACAAAATTTGCGAAACCATTTTTTTAGGACCACCTCAAACTTGAAGTGACTTTAAGGGGCCTATATGACAGAAAATAGCCAAAAATGACACTATCCTAAAATCTGCACCTCTCAAGGTACTCAAATCCACCTTCAAGAAGTTTATTAACCTTTCAGGTGCTTCACAGGAATTTTTGGAATGTGGAAGGAAAGAATAAACATTTACTTTTCTTTCACAAAACTTTTCCTTTAGACTTATTTTTTTTTTTTTACTTTCGCAAGTGTACCAGGAGAAAATGGACTATATATTTTGTTGTGCGATACCTCTTCCGACAAGCCTACAGCCTGCAGTGATCCTGAAGTTACTGAACCACCGCGCAACCTGCCCTACCCTCTCCTAGTGTTTCATCACCCATCCCCTGCAGACTGTGAGCCCTTGCGGGCAGGGTCCTCCCTCCTTATGTACCCGTGTGCCTGTTATCTGCTCATGTTTAATGTATTTGTCTATATTTGCCTCGTATTCACATGTAAAGCGCCATGGAATAAATGGCGCTATAAAAATGTATAATAATAATAATAATAATTTCTACTTAGCATGCCGATACCCCATGTGTGTGGAAAGTCTACTGTTTGGACACACGGCAGGGCTAGGAAGGGAAGGAACGCCATTTTACTTTTTGAATGTAAAATATGCTGGAATAATTAGCGGTAGCCATGTTGTGTTTGACGAGCCCCGGATGTGCCAAAACAGTGGAAACCCTCAACAAGTGACACCATTTTCGAAACTATACCTCTTTGGGAACTTATGTAGATGTGTATTGAGCATTTTAAAGTTGCTTCACAGAAGTTTATAATGTTAAGGTGTGAAAATAAAAATAAATCACATTTTTCCCACAAAAATCTTTTTTAGCTAGAAATTAATTTTGCATTTTTACAAGGGCAAAAGGAGAAAATGGACCCCAATTCTTGTTGTCTAATTTCTCCTAAGTTCACCTATTCCCCATATATGGTCAAAAACTACTTTTGAGGCACAGTGCAAAGTTCAGAAGTGAGATAGCACCATATTACAGTGCAGATTTTGCTGCACTTGTTTGAGGGTGCCATGTTACATAAGCAGAGCCCCTAAGGAGCCAGAACAGCAGAACCCCCCATAAGTGACTGACTGCATTTTGCCAATTAAACCTCTCAATGAATTCATCTAGGAGTGCAGTGATTATATTGACACTACAGGTGTGTCACAAACTTTTATATCATTGGGCAGTGAAGAAATTAATAATTTGCATTTTTGCCACCAAGATTGTGTGATAGTTCCAACTTTTACATTTTCACACTGGCAAATGGGTAAAAATGGCACCAGAATTTGTCCAACAGTTTTTGCTGAATGTAGAAATACCCCATATGTGGCTGTATAGTACTACAGTGCTAGAAAAGCAGAATCCCCCCTCACGTGACCCTATTTTGGAAATTATAACCCTTTTGGGAATTTATCTACAGATGTAGTGATGATTTTGACTCCATGGATGTTTTCCCAAAACAAGCAGCAGTTGATGTTGCTGACTGAAAATTGCAAACTGTCAATGTAGTAACCAGTATGTTATGCCCAGCTCATGCTTCTGGAGACATGTACCTGTAAATTAGGCGGGCTCTCATCACTACAGAAATGCCAAACATAAGCGTGCTAAATGTTGTTTAGGCCACTGGGGCTCAGAAGGGTGGGGGGCACTTGGATTTGGGAGTGGAGAATTTTCTGAATTTATTTTTGGTGGTGATTTAGTTTTTCCAGAGCCTTTGTGCTACCAGTAATGTGGAAGCCCCCTGTATTTCCATTAAACAGTTGACAGATCTGAGTGAAGACTTCCTTTTTTGTGGATTGAGTGCAAGCTTTAATTGGGAACATTTTACATAACGTTTCAAAAAGGGCTCTAAAAGTGAACCTGGAAATTATAGGCCAGTAAGTCTAACCTCTATTGTTGGTAAAATATTTGAAGGGTTTCTGAGGGATGTTATTCTGGATTCTCAATGAGAATAACTGTTTAACTCCATATCAGCATGGGTTTATGAGAAATCGCTCCTGTCAAACCAATCTAATCAGTTTTTATGAAGAGGTAAGCTATAGACTGGACCACGGTGAGTCATTGGACGTGGTATATCTCGATTTTTCCAAAGCGTTTGATACCGTGCCGCACAAGAGGTTGGTACACAAAATGAGAATGCTTGGTCTGGGGGAAAATGTGTGTAAATGGGTTAGTAACTGGCTTAGTGATAGAAAGCAGAGGGTGGTTATAAATGGTATAGTCTCTAACTGGGTCGCTGTGACCAGTGGGGTACCGCAGGGGTCAGTATTGGGACCTGTTCTCTTCAACATATTCATTAATGATCTGGTAGAAGGTTTACACAGTAAAATATCGATATTTGCAGATGATACAAAACTATGTAAAGCAGTTAATACAAGAGAAGATAGTATTCTGCTACAGATGGATCTGGATAAGTTGGAAACTTGGGCTGAAAGGTGGCAGATGAGGTTTAACAATGATAAATGTAAGGTTATACACATGGGAAGAGGGAATCAATATCACCATTACACACTGAACGGGAAACCACTGGGTAAATCTGACAGGGAGAAGGACTTGGGGATCCTAGTTAATGATAAACTTACCTGGAGCAGCCAGTGCCAGGCAGCAGCTGCCAAGGCAAACAGGATCATGGGGTGCATTAAAAGAGGTCTGGATACACATGATGAGAGCATTATACTGCCTCTGTACAAATCCCTAGTTAGACCGCACATGGAGTACTGTGTCCAGTTTTGGGCACCGGTGCTCAGGAAGGATATAATGGAACTAGAGAGAGTACAAAGGAGGGCAACAAAATTAATAAAGGGGATGGGAGAACTACAATACCCAGATAGATTAGCGAAATTAGGATTATTTAGCCTAGAAAAAAGACGACTGAGGGGCGATCTAATAACCATGTATAAGTATATAAGGGGACAATACAAATATCTCGCTGAGGATCTGTTTATACCAAGGAAGGTGACGGGCACAAGGGGGCATTCTTTGCGTCTGGAGGAGAGAAGGTTTTTCCACCAACATAGAAGAGGATTCTTTACTGTTAGGGCAGTGAGAATCTGGAATTGCTTGCCTGAGGAGGTGGTGATGGCGAACTCAGTCGAGGGGTTCAAGAGAGGCCTGGATGTCTTCCTGGAGCAGAACAATATTGTATCATACAATTATTAGGTTCTGTAGAAGGACGTAGATCTGGGTATTTATTATGATGGAATATAGGCTGAACTGGATGGACAAATGTCTTTTTTCGGCCTTACTAACTATGTTACTATGTTACTATGTTACTATGTTTGGGATCACAGTTATCAGGCGCTCTACGCTGATCACTTATTTTGAGGTTTCCATCTAAATCTCTGAGTGATGTGATTCAGAAGAAACCCCCAATGGATGCATTCACTATAGTGAGGCAGCAGAATTACTCTGGACTCCGTCTGGCCCCTGTTCCGTGGTGTCCATCATTTCAGCAGTGCACAAAACATTTATGTATTCGTAAAAAGACGAACACCGCCGGATAACAGGTCAGACGTTGTTTAAAGTTCCTCCATCTGCCTCATTATAGGGAACTTTCCACTGGGGGTTCTGTCTGAATCATGTGTTTCAGAGATGTACACTTAAACCCCAGTGTAAGCTCTCAACAAAGAGCGCAGGATAAATGTCCACCAAGCATTACTGCGATCTTTGGGAGGCAGAATGAAAAAATCAATAATTGGTTTTGGTTATTTTTTATGATGTTCCTCGTGTGGTATAAGTAATTAGGCAACTTTTTTATTCAGGTTGGTGCGATTACAGCGATACCAGATTTATATCAGGTTTTTATGTTTGGCTGCTGTCACATACTAAAAGATTGCGAAAACAAGTTTTATTGCGAAAACAAGTTTTTGCGTCACCATATTTTGAAAGCTATAATTTTTTCGTATGTCGGCCGACAGAATCATGTGAGGGTTTATTTTTTCCGGAAGCACTAACATTTCTATTGATACCATTTTTGGGCACATGACTTTTTTTTATCACTTTCTATTTCAATTTTTGGTAGACAGAATGAACAAAAACCAGCAATTCAGGAATTGCTTTTATTTATTTTTTTATATACCATTCCACAGGTGGTAAATTAAGTAAATCAGCTTTATTCTCCGGTTCAGTACGATTACAGCAATACCTCATTTACTTATTTTTTATGTTCTGGCGCTTTTACACAATAAAAACTATTTTATAGAAAAAAATATTATTTTTACATTCCTTTATTCTGAGAGCTATAACTTTTTCATTTTTTTGACAGAGAAGTATGCTGGCTTGTTTTTTTGCTGGACAAGATTATGCTTTCAGCGGTACCATTTTTTTTTTACATCCATCTTTTTTATTGCATTTTATTGCACTTTTTGTTGTACGGTATGATGATAAAGCATTTTTTTGCCTCGCTTTTTGTTTATTTTTTTACGGTGTTCACTGAAGGGGTTAACTAGTGGGACAGTTTTATAGAACGGGTCATTATGGATGCGGAGATACATTTACATTAATAAAACTATTCATTGGTAAAACAAAATTCTGTATTTGGTGATTTAAAAAAATATATATTTTAACACATTATAACATTTTTTTTAACTTTATTACATTGTTCCATTATGGGACATTACTATTTTACAGCAGGGAAGGAGGCATGCCAGCTTCACAAGGCACCTTCCCTGCAGGACCCAGAAGGACCCCTCAGTCATCTTGGTTCAGGGGGTCTCCATGGAAACCATCAGAACAACGTGATCACATCGCATTATTCTGATAGAAGCATGCAGGGAACACCCTCCCTGGGCGATGCTTCTTTATGCCGCTCTCACTACTAACAGAGGTATCAGAGGGGTTAAATATCTAAGATCGGTGCTAGCACCAGGCGTTGCTGCAGGGTGTCACCAGTCACAAACAGTAGACATCCATACGCGATCGACGCAGCACTCAACATGAGTCCGCACGATCACTGCGCCTTACTATTACTGCTCTCGGCACAAATGCACCTCCAGCAAAGCAGTACTAGTATGGCGCATTTCGCAAAGAGGTTAACAATCTGATTTAAAGGCATACAAATTCAAAGTGCACCAAAAATGAACACAAATCATATTGATCAAAATTTACCACGAACATGAAGTACAATATATTAGTTTGGCAGAGCTTCCCACTAAGTCTAAAAATAATGAAAAAATGTAAGGAAGCCGAGGCACCAAGACACCAGTTCTTGATAAAAACTTGATTTTTATTCCATGTTAGTTAAAATGTTACATTAATTCAAAGCAGGCAACATTTTCTCCGTAATTAGCCTTTTTTGAAGCCTGCAAAAATAACAGCTTTAGAAAGGTCAATTATGACCGAAACGCCAAAGGTCTTGCGGAGCTAAGCAAAAGTTTGGTCAATGATTTAAAAGTACAATTTTCCAATATACTTCATATTAAAAATACACTCTATTTTCAAGAATGGAGTGATTTTTTTTAAATTCTTTAGTTTTCTGATCATTGCATAGCATAGTATACCATCCACCTCAGAATGGCCAGTCTTTTTGACAGCAACTGGTCTGAAGTTGGCTGGGTAACAATGCTACTCCCTGATGTTAGCTGTATTGGATAGGGTATAGTCCAGACAAAAGGTGGCAACAGTCTAGACTGAAAATGAGCACAGTTTTTTAACTCCACAGCAAAAAAGTTCATTAGAGACTTAATTCAAAATAAAAAGGAGATAATGCTATGGTTTGTGCAATAGCAGTCTATTAAATTGCTGCGCTCTGTATTGACATTCATGCTAATTGTTTATGAAGCTTATATGCCTTATTAAGATCCTTTATACCTTGGAGAAGAAGAAGTAAATATTTTGACATTTATTTTTCTTTTTGGAAAATACATTTGCTTCATGAGGAAAATGTTTTCATTGCCAATGTAGATACTGTTGGCACAGTGCAGGTGCCTTCTAATCAGAGCAAAGCACCTGCAGTTTATTTGGATACGGTAAAAATCAGTTTTGTGCGAGTAATTTTAGTGTTTCATTTTAGCATTTATATGTTTCTTTAAAGGGAATCAAATTTGTATTTTCCTGGAATATAAAAAGTCTATATTAATTGCAAAGTAGTATATAAGTTGCCTTTATAAAAACTGTTTTTTGGATGTAAATGAGGTTGTCACATTGGTTCAAATGACATCTGGATGGCTCGCTAGCATTTATCTCAATTGTGCTTATACTATTGGGACAGTTGCAAAACTGGATCTTGCCTTGCTGTTTCTATATTTACATATTGGTAAATTATTAATCAAGATTGATGGTCCATAAATTTTAGTTACTGTCTATCATGGCTTTGAGATGTGAAGCAATCAATAACCAAAGTAAAGTGGTATCCTGCATCAAAGTAAGCCTTCATTTTAGATATAAAAATATTTTGTTGCATACTTTGAGTTAGAAACACTCCACAGAGTGAGATTGCTTCTCCGATGCTCTGTGATACAACTGCATATGTGGTAACACTAGTATACTATACATTTTTAGGTATGATAATACCATCTAATAATTCATATGCTAAAATTGAATAGAGTCTAAAAATGATTTAATGTTTTGAAATTCAAATTAACGAGGTTCAACAAATAATTAAAAAATTGCCGATTTGCAGTGAAACGCAAAGCCTCCAGTTGCCCTGTGTGTAACACTCTAAGGCGTCCTAAAGCTGTATCCAACAACTTGAGCTCTTTAACACAAATTCATACTTGGCAATATCAAAATGACCCCATCATAAAAACAAATTGAAACCGGTATTATCGATCAGTTCATTTAATAGTTACTTTTATTGATTTATGGAGAACCATTGATTTTGTGGTGCTGTACATGTGAGAATGGGTTTAATCCTTTCCCAACATGCACCTTACATATACTATTCTAAGGGAGGTGAGTTCCCGCAAAGAGCAGTATATCTACGGCTGCACGATCGTGAATCCTCCCGCTGAGTGCCGTGGCAATCATGTGCGGCTGTCAGCTGTATGTGACAGCTGACACCCCGCAGTAATGCTCGCGATTGGTACTAGCGCCGATCGTCGGCATTTAACCCCTATGATGCCATTGTCAGTAGTGACAGTGGCATAGAGAAGCATCGTGTAGGGAGGGGGCTCCCTGTCAGCTTCCATCATGCCAACGAGATGTGTTCCATCCGTGGGGTCCTTCCGAGTCCTGGAGGGAAGGTGGCTTGCGAGCACCTGCAGAGAACAGGTGCTGGCATGCCTCCTTCCCTGCCTGTCAGATCGCTGATCTGATACTCAACTGTGCAGTATCAGATCAGCGATCTGAATTTATATAGTGCTGTCCCATACTAGGACAATGTAAAGAAGCTAAAAAAAAAAAAAATTACAAAGCGTAAAAATATTTTTCCAATGAATACATTTATTCATGTAAATAAAAGTACACATTTTTGGTATCCCCGCGTCCGTAATCACCCGCTTTATAAAACTGTCCCACTAGTTAACCCCTTCAGTGCATACTATTAAAAATAAATAAAAAATGAGGCAAAAAAGCAATGCTTTTTCATCATACCGCTGAACAAAAAGTGTAATAAAGCGCGATCAAAAAGATGAATGTAAATAAAAATGGTACCGCTGAAAATGTCATCTTGTCCCAGAAAAATCAAGCCATCATACAGTTATAGCTCTCAGAATAATGCGATTCAAAAATATTTTTTTTCTATAAAATAGTTTCTATTGTGTAAAACATAAAAAGATATAAATGAGGTATCGCTGTAATTGCACTGACATGAAGAATAAATATGTCTTACCAATTTTACTACAGGTGGAACGGTATAAAAAACAAAATACAAAAAGCAATTCCCAAGTTGCTGGTTTTTGTTCATTCTGTCTCCCAAAAATTTATTTGACCCGGTGTAACTTTGAATATATGCCCCCTTTATCTGGACCTCTCTATAACTGCCCCCTTTTGGATTTCCTACTGAAACCTTCCTAATAATGCTGCTTATCTTTTTGCTGGACTATTCCACCAATGAGGGCTCTGGGTAATATCATTCCCACTATCTCCAATTTTTACTGAGGCACTAAGCACTTTACCTCCTGTTTCCTTCTCTACCTACTTTACCCTCTATCATCCAGTGAGGGAAAGCTGATGATTAGTGGGGGCGCCATTCTCGCTATACCTAAGGGGCCAACACCCACTGATAGTCAATTTTAGGCATATTGGGGCAATATATGTGACATTTTCACATTTATTCTCCTCCTGGTGATATCTTAAACCAGGATATACATGTTGCAATTTAGCTTCTTTTAAACAAATTGACTTTGCATTTATAGTGCCACAAATGTGTCATAACAACATCACTCTCTCATTTATGTTCTCGTGTATCTTTTTATTCCTCTTTTCCAAGTAGGGCCTGTAGGGCCAACAGGGTGAGACATCGATGAGTGGGGGCTCTATTGCACAGGTAATAGGGCACCAACCTTCGCTGGTAGGTAGAGTGGTTCAGTTTTTCAGTAGAGATAGGCACCTCACTATGGATTCTTTACAAGTGTTTGTTTGATACTTTGGTGGTGTTTGTGCGTTATTATTTTGCACTTTATAATTAATTTTTAAAATAAGTAAATCGAAACTTACATTTTCACTTACTATTTTTGTCAAGTATGGAATTCTACAGTGACTATATGCCAATACAGTAAAATACTCCTACATTAAATCCTTTCTATCTGTGAGAATATATGCTCGAATTCCAGCCTCTCCTATGTAATTTATATGCTCTAGTCCTAGTGTCTCTTGTGTAATCTATTTTCTGCAGCTCCAGCATCTCCTATGCGATGTATATACTGTAGTCTGTATCTTTTATGTGATGTAGATAGAGCAGTCTCAGGGTCTTCTATGGTATTTATATATTGCAGACTCTCCACTGTTTGAGTTCTAGAATTATTACTAGTGTTGAGCATTCCGATACCGCAAGTATCGGGTATCGGCCGATATTTGCGGTATCGGAATTCCGATACCGAATTCCGATACTTCCCGCGTATCGGATACCGGAATCGGAAGTTCCCAGAATTCAAATTGAACGCAGCAGCCAATGAGGAATGAATGAAAGTGTGGGCACATCCTGTTTAGCATGGTGGGCATGTAAGTACTGGCAAGGCTGGGATTGGCTGCTGAAATGATGTCACTCTGCACTATAAAAAAGCGCTGCCGCCATTTTGCGCTCACTCTGCTGTGATTTCAGTTAGGGACAGGACGCTGTGTTCTAACTGAGGGCCAGTTGAGCTTGCTAATTGCTTTATTTTCCTTTCCAAAGGCTAATTTAGCAAAACGCTGTGTGTTCTTCACTGTTCACCTTGCTCTTGCCTTGCAGCGCTGTTTTAATAGCGTTCTGCAAGGTCTCTGTGTGTGTGTGTGTGTGTGTGTGTGCAGCTCACTCTGTAGTCTGTGTGCAGCCATATACCCGGTTGTATTCAGCTCAGGGGGGGTTCACACTGCCTCACACAGTTGTTCTTTTTTGCTCTTAGTGCAGCCTGCTGCACATTTTTTCTCAAATTTCCTATTAGTGTTTTTCCACCAGTCTCCAGCTCTATTGTGGAAAAACACTACATAGGATAACCTAGAGGGGGTTTTTAGGGCCTTGCAGCGCCGTTTACGGCTGTCTGCACGGTCTCCGTGTGAGCCCAGCTCGCCCTGCAGTCTGTGTGCAGCCATAGCCGGTTGGATTCAGCTCAGGGTTCGTTACTGGCTCATACCTTGAGAAAAATTTTCCTTTTTTTCAAATAGTGCAGCCTGTTTAAAATTTGAAAAAAAAAATTCCTATTAGTGTCTTTCCACTCGTATCCAGCTAAATAGTGGAAAAACACTATATAGGATAACCTAGAGGAGGGTTTTTTGGCCTTGCAGCGCCGTTTACGGCTGTCTGCACGGTCTCCGTGTGAGCCCAGCTCGCCCTGTAGTCTGTGTGCAGCCATAGCCGGTTGGATTCAGCTCAGGGTTCGTTACTGGCTCATACCTTGAGAAAAATTTTCCTTTTTTTTCAAATAGTGCAGCCTGTTTAAAATTTGAAAAAAAAAAATCCTATAAGTGTCTTTCCACTCGTATCCAGCTAAATAGTGGAAAAACACTATATAGGATAACCTAGAGGAGGGTTTTTTGGCCTTGCAGCGCCGTTTACGGCTGTCTGCACGGTCTCCGTGTGAGCCCAGCTCGCCCTGTAGTCTGTGTGCAGCCATAGCCGGTTGGATTCAGCTCAGGGTTCGTTACTGGCTCATACCTTGAGAAAAAATTTCCTTTTTTTGAAATAGTGCAGCCTGTTTAAAATTTGAAAAAAAAAAATTCCTATTAGTGTCTTTCCACCAGTCTCCAGCTCAATTGTGGAAAAACACTACATAGGATAACCTAGAGGGTTTTTTTGGGGCCTTGCAGCGCCGTTTACGGCTGTCTGCACGGTCTCTGTGTGAGCGCAGCTCGCCCTGTAGTCTGTGTGCAGCCATAGCCGGTTGGATTCAGCTCAGGGTGCGTTACTGCCTCATACCTTGAAAAACAATTTCCTTTTTTTCAAATAGTGCAGCCAGTTTAAAATTTGAAAAAAAAAATTCCTATTAGTGTCTTTCCACTTGTATCCAGCTAAATAGTGGAAAAACACTATATAGGATAACCTAGAGGAGGGTTTTTTGGCCTTGCAGCGCCGTTTACGGCTGTCTGCACGGTCTCCGTGTGATTTAAACTAGCTCTGTAGCCCGATCTGCACCAAAAAAAAGGTTAAGTTCACCAAACACAACTTAACACTTGTGTAGGCCACATTTGAAAAATAATAAAGTTTAGTCCACAATTTACAACATTAGTGTTTCTTACACCTGTTAGGAGGAGCATTACAGGAATAAGCACACTAAGGCCTTAGTACTTTTCTGCTTATCTTTATCTGTCAACCAAGATGAAGAGGGCAGGGAGTAAGGCACGTGGGCGTGGGCGCGGAGCAGGGAGAGGAGCAGGGAGAGGACGTGGTGATTCTGTGCCTGCTGCGGGCGCCGGTGACTCGTCGTCACTCAGTTTCAGCAGGGAACAGTCCTTCATGCGCAGCTTTGTCGGAGAGCGCCGTGCACCGCTGCTGCGTGAAGACCAAATTGAAGCCGTTGTCGGGTGGATGGCAGCTAACGCCTCGGCATCGACTTCAGTTAGTGCCACATCCTCTCAGGCACAGAGCACTGGAGAGCAGCCATCTGTCTCTTCACCACCTGCCAAATTGGCCAGGCAGTCAGAGAGCCCAGGACAGGAGCCGTCACTACTTCTGTTCTCTGAATCTCTTGGCTTGGAAACAGGGGGCCAGCCAAGCAGCATTGGAGAAATGGAAGAAGAGGCAGTGTGCAGTGATGCCCAACACCTTTTTCTCTCTGACTCTGAAGAGGCAGGTGGGCCAGTGCCTCCGGTGACCACAGCGCAGTACGCATCTGATGATGAAACTCAGGTGCCGCTTTCTCATGCGTACTGTGCTGCTGAGACTACCCAGGAGGAGCAGTTGGTGGCAGAGGGTAGTGGAGATGATGAGGTCCTTGACCCATCGTGGCGTGAGGAACAGGAAGGTGGTGGGAGCAGCTCAGAGGAAGAGCTTCCTCTTACGGGCCAAAGAGGGAGAGGGAGGGGGAAGACTGCGGAGCCTGTAGCCTCCACTTTGGCACCCGTTAGGAGCCTGTCTCTTTCCAAAGCCAAAAAGGGCGCTCCCAAGACTTGCAGTGCCTGGTCCTTTTTTGACACAGTTGCAGATGACATTTGTTTTGTCAAATGCAAGCTGTGTCATCATAAAGTAAAAAGAGGGAAAAATGTCAGCAACCTCAATACCACAAATATGTGGAAACATGTGCGGACCAGGCACGCGGTGGAGTTACAGAAACACACTGAAGATGTAGGCCAACCAACAGCGGCAGCTACCACCTCTTCAGCTTGTGTTGCCTCTTCCTCCAGCTCACGCACAGCTGGTTTGGCTTCCTCCCAGAGACCTTGTGTAATTCCACCCACAGCACCACCTTCCCAGTCATCCTCACACTCCCAGTCTACTCTACAGCCATCGGTAGTACAGGCATGGGAGAAAAGGCGGGCATTCTCGGCCAACCACCCCCGAGCACAGGCTCTGAATGCAGGCATTGCCAAACTGTTGTCCCTGGAAATGCTCTCGTTCAGGCTGGTGGAGACTGACAGCTTCCGTGACTTGATGGCATTGGCAGTCCCACAGTACAAGGTGCCCAGCCGCTTTTACTTCAGCAGGCAGGCTGTCCCTGCCCTGCACAGGCATGTTGAGGCAAACATAAAACATGCGCTACTGAACGCCGTCAGTAGCAAGGTCCACCTCACCACCGATGCGTGGACCAGTCAGCATGGACAGGGGCGATATGTTTCCCTCACTGCCCATTGGGTTAATGTTGTTGAGCCAGGTACAGATTGTGCGAGTGGCGCAGGACGTGTCCTGCCCACTCCAAGGATTGCAGGAATCCAGTCTGTACGCATCGACTCCTCCTCTTACACCAGTTCCTCTGATTCCTCTCTGCAGGATCCGTCACAGTCCACCCCCACATGGACCCGTGAACGTTTACCTATGACCGACATGAGCACAGCCGTGGCCAAACGTCAGCAGGCCGTCTTGAAACTAGTTTCATTGGGGCATCGAAGCCACACAGCGCAGGAGCTCTGGAATGCCATAAAGCAGGAGAGCGATGTGTGGTTACTGCCAGCGAATCTCCAGCCAGGCATGGTAGTGTGTGACAATGGCCGAAATCTGGTGGCAGCTTTGGCCCTTGGCAACCTCTCTCACATCCCATGTCTGGCACATGTGCTCAATTTGGTTGTGCAGAGTTTTCTGAGGGACTATCCGGATCTTGATGCCCTGCTGCACAAGGTCCGCCTAGAGTGTGCTCACTTGCGGCGTTCCAGCTTGGCCAGATCCCGCATTGCTGCTCTGCAGCACCGATTCCGCCTTCCGGAACACCGCATCATATGTGACCTACCTACCCGGTGGAATTCCACGTTACATATGTTGGAGCGGTTGTGTGAGCAGCAGCAAGCAGTTATGGAGTACCAGCTGCATCAGGCGCAAAGAAGTCGCAGTCAGCGCCGATCAGACTTCACAACCACAGAGTGGGCCACTATGAAGGACGTCTGCCAGGTTTTGCGTCCTTTTGATTATTCCACGCGGATGGCAAGTGCAGATGATGCACTAGTCAGCATGACTGTCCCCCTTATCTGCCTGCTTCAGCAAACTTTGCAAGGGTTAAGGGATGATGTGGTGGAAGAGGTGGAGGATGAGGAGTCACCTTTTCCATCAGCTTCTGGAGAGTCAGCGCCACGTGGTTCCTCACAAAGGGGTACGCAGGGGCCAATTTGTGAGGAGGATGAGGAGGAGTCAATGGAGGAGGAAGAGCTCCGTCCAGAGGAGGGAGCGACACAATTGTCCAGTGGTCAGTGTGTGCAGCGAGGGTGGGGTGATGACGAGCGGGCAGAGATCATGTCTCAAGCAGGGGACAGCGTTTCTGGGCCAGTTGGCACTCTGCAGCACATGGTGGATTTCATGCTGCAGTGCCTGAGAAACGACCGCCGCATCGACCACATTCTCAACATGCCTGATTATTGGGTGTTCACCCTCCTCGATCCTCGCTACCGGGACAACGTCCAAAACCTCATCCCTGCGTTGACCCGGGAGCGTAAATTGCGGGAGTACCACGACACACTGGTGAATTCCATCATCTTCTCCTGTCCAACTGAGAGGAGTGCTGCTAGTGCTTTACAAAGCAGCTCAGTGCGTCGAGGCAGTGGGGGAGGCTCTGCCCAAAGAGGGAGCAGAAGCAGTGCCTCTGCCCAAGGCAAGCCCAGTATGGCACAACTCTGGCACACTTTTGTGTGCCCGCCCCAAATGTCTACACCATCACCGGCGGCTCCAGTCAGCAGGGGGCAACGGTTCCGTCAGATGGTGACAGACTACATGGCTTGCCCTCTTACTGTACTCCCAGACGGCTCTTCCCCGTTCAAGTTTTGGGTCTCTAAGCTGGATACATGGCCAGAGCTAAGCCAGTATGCATTGGAGGTGCTGGCTTGCCCTGCGGCTAGTGTCTTATCGGAACGTGTCTTTAGTGCCGCAGGTGGTGTACTAACAGACCGTCGCATGCGACTATCCTCCGATAACGTTGACCGGCTTACTTTCCTGAAAATGAACCAGGCCTGGATCTCGCAGGAATTTGCCACTCCTCTGCCTGATTAAGTAATTGGGTGTCATCCAGGTCTCCTGCTGTGTTCATCTTTCTACCACCTGAACTGCTATTCCTGGGCTCCAACACCGCCAGTTGCGGCTCAGAAGTGCAGGCTGCACAGTAAAAACATACGACCCAGTGTTATTGGGTTTCAGTAACGTCAGCTGATCCCCAGCTGTGTAGCCGGCAATGTGTCCTGCGACCGCCACGCTGGCACAACAACCTAAATGTAAGGGAACCTGTCCCTCCCCCCCCCGTCGTTTGTTACTGAAAGAGCCATCTTGTGCAGCAGTAATGCTGCACAAGGAAAAGGTAGCTCTTTTTTTTTTAGCTCTTTGCACACGCCGAACTTAACACTTATAAAATGTGTTCACTGATACCGTTATACCGTCCCGGAGCTGGGACTTTCCTTCGTAATGTGACGCAGCACAGCCGTCATTCCTACCCCCTTGGTGCCATGCGCTGCCTCCTCAGCGTTGTTTTAAGCTGTCACGGAGCCTGCGCTGTTCTGTTATCCCTTGGGCATGCCCTATTTGCGCTGCCTGTCTTCTGACATAATTTGGTGTCAGGCTGGCTGCGCCTGTGCGGCCGCGGTGCCCGAGATCCCGCCTCGCAGTGTCTTCTGATTGAGTCACACTGCGGGCCTGGGATCCATGGGCATGCGCAGTGCATATCTTCCCCTCGGGCCCTCGCTCATTTCCCTCCGCCTTCTTTAGACTGTGCGCCGTCAGCTGATCCCTAGCATGCCACGGCCGTGACACCGCACAGTCTGAAGAAGAGGGAAGGAGGGGAGTGAGAGTCGAGGTTATGCACTGTGCATGCCCATGGTTCCAAGGCCCGCAGTGGGATTACGTTAGATGAGACTGCGAGGTGGGATCTGGAGCAGCGTGGACGCACAGGCACTGACAGCCTGACACCAAATTATGTCAGAAGACAGGCAGCGCTAATTGGGCATGGCCAAGGGCTAACAGAACAGCGCAGGCTCCGTGACAGCTTAAAACAACGCTGAGGAGGCAGCGCACGGCATCAAGGGGATAGGAATGACAGCTGTGCTGTGTCCCATTACGAAGGAAATTCGCACCTCCGGAACGGTTTAACGGTATAAAGGGACACATTTTTAGTGTTTACTTCGGTGTTTGCAAGGAGCATAATTAAAAGAGCAACCTTTTCCTTTTGCATCCTTAGTGCTGCACAAGATGGCTCTTTCAGCTACAAACGTCTTGGGGGGGGTTAAAGGTTTCCTTTCAACTTGCTCCAATCAGGCTTCGGCCTACACTCTGTTCCTCTGCTCCTCCTGCTGTCCCTGGGCTCTAACACCGCCAGTTGGTGCCTGGAAGTGCTGTGTGCACAGTCAACAGTCGCTCCTCTGTTATTGGGGTTCAGTAACGTCAGCTGATCCCCAGCTGTGTGTGCGGCAATACCTCCAATCTGCTCCTCCTGCTGTCCCTGGGCTCTAACACCGCCAGTTGGTGCCTGGAAGTGCTGTGTGCACAGTCAACAGTCGCTCCTCTGTTATTGGGGTTCAGTAACGTCAGCTGATCCCCAGCTGTGTGTGCGGTAATACCTCCAATCTGCTCCTCCTGCTGTCCCTGGGCTCTAACACCACCAGTTGGTGCCTGGAAGTGCTGTGTGCACAGTCAACAGTCGCTCCTCTGTTATTGGGGTTCAGTAACGTCAGCTGATCCCCAGCTGTGTGTGCGGCAATACCTCCAATCTGCTCCTCCTGCTGTCCCTGGGCTCTAACACCGCCAGTTGGTGCCTGGAAGTGCTGTGTGCACAGTCAACAGTCGCTCCTCTGTTATTGGGGTTCAGTAACGTCAGCTGATCCCCAGCTGTGTGTGTGGCAATACCTCCAATCTGCTCCTCCTGCTGTCCCTGGGCTCCAACACCGCCAGTTGGTGCCTGGAAGTGCTGTGTGCACAGTCAACAGTCGCTCCTCTGTTATTGGGGTTCAGTAACGTCAGCTGATCCCCAGCTGTGTATCCGGCAATGTGTCATGCGACCGCCATGCTGGCACAACTAAAATGTAAGGGGACCTGTCCCCCCCCCCCCCTAGGCTTTTGTTACTGAAAGAGCCACCATGTGCAGCACTAATACTGCACAAGGGAAAGGTCGCTCTTGAAATTATGCTCCTTGCAAACGCTGAACTACACACTCATGTAATGTGTCCCCTCACACCGTCCAACCGTCCCGGAGGTGGGACTTTCCTTTGTAATGTGACGCAGCACAGCCGTCATTGCTACCCCCTTGGCACCGTGCGCTGCCTCCTTAGCGTTGTTTGATTCCGTCATGGACCCTGCGCTGTTATGTTATCCCTTGGCCATGCACAGTTTGCGCTGCCCGTCCTCTGACATCATTTGTTGTCGTCCTGGCTGCGCCTGTGCGTCCACGCTGCCCGAAATCCCACCTCGCAGTGTCGTCTAATGTGATCCCACAGTGGGCCTGGTATCCATGGCCATGCGCAGTGCATATACTAGCCTCTCACTCCCCTTCTTCACGCTTCTTCAGACTAGGCGGCGTCAGCTGATCCCTAATAGCATGCCACGGCCGTGACGCCGCACAGTCTGAAGAAGCAGGAAGGAGGTGAGTGAGAGGCGATGACATGCACTGCGCATGCCCATGGATCCCTGGCCCGCAGTGGGACTACATTAGATGACACTGCAAGGTTGGATCTCGGGCAGCTTGGACGCACAGGTACTGCCAGCCTGACACCTACATGATGTCAGAAGACGGGCACCGCTAACTGTGCATGGCCAAGGGATAACATTACAGCGCGGGCTCCGTGACAGAACCAAACAACGTTGAGGAGGTGGCGCCCGGCACCAAGGGGGTTGGAATGACGGCTGTGCTGTGTCACATTACAAAGGAAAGTCCCACTTCCGGGATGGTTTGACGGTGTGAGGGGACACATTATATGAGTGTGTACTTCAGCGTTTGCAAGGAGCATAATTTTCGGAGCCACCATTTTCCATGTGCAGTATTACTGCTGTACAAGATGGCTCTTTCAGCAACAAATGCCTGGGGGGGGGGGGTTAAAGGTTCCCTTTCAACTTGCTCCACTGCAGGCTTCGGCCTACACTCTGCTCCTCTTTGATTCCCTGGGTTTCAACACTGTCAGTTGCCACCTGGAAGTGTTGTCTACACAGAAAAAACACTAGGTGATGTGTCAGTGGGGTTCAGCACCGCCAGCTGTTCCCCTACTGTGTAGTCGGCAACGTGTCCAGCACAAGCCACGCTGGCACAACAGAACAAAAGCTGCCACCAGTGCAGGCTTCGGCCTACACTCTGCTCCTCTCCTCCTCCTGCTGACCCTGGGCTCAAACACCGCTAGTTTTTGCCCGGAAGTGCTAGCTGCACAGAGTAAAACACCAGCCAATGTGTTAGTGGGGTTCAGCAACGCCAGCTGTTCCCCTGCTGTGTAGCCGGCAACGTGACCTGCAAACGCCATGCAGGCACAGGAACTGAAATTAAAGGGAACCTGCCCCCCACCCCCCCAGGTGTTTCTATGTATAACAGCCACCTAGTACAGCAGTACTGCTGCATTTGTACAAGGTGGCTGACTTTTTCTCCTTGCCCACGTGGAACTCAACACGTACAAAATGTGTCTCATTGAGACCATTCCACTGTCCCTGAGGTGTGACTTTCCTTTCTAATGATACGCAGCACCCCCCTTGGTAGCGTTTCCCGTCTTTTGTCATCATGGTTAGGTGGCTGCGCCTGTGCATCCGCCCTGCTAGAAACAACGCCCCTCGTTGTCATATTTATTTTGTCAGCGAGGGTGTGGTTTATGGGCACGAGCAGTGCATATGTTCGCCTGTCTTAACTCATCTCCTTCCGCCTTCTTCAGACTGTGCGGCCTCCTGGCTGTGGTAGGCGATAAGGGATCAGCTGAGGCCGCCCAGTCTGGAGCAGGTGTAAGGACATGTGTAAGCGGCAAACCTATTTACTGCACAAGGCCACGAATCCCAGCCACGCAGTGTGATTTTTTGAAAACACACTGTGGGTCTGGGATTCATGTCCATCGCTAACCGCAACGGCCGACATGAAATGAGGTCAGAAGACAGGAAGCGCTCACAGCGCATGGCCAAGGGATCACAATAGCGCAGACTCCTGTACAGCAAATAACAACGCTCAGGAATCTGCGCCCAGTACCTAGGTGCAAATTTTGACACCTGTGCTGCGTCTCCTTAAAAAGACAAGTCACACCTCCACAACTGTTTGACAGTATAATGGGCTAAATAGTGTACGTGTTTTAGTCAGCGTGTGCAAGGAGCAAAACAAATAGAGCAACCTTTTACTTGTGCAGCATTAATGCTGCACAAGGTGTGGCTCTTGTACCTTGCAACACCTGAGGGGGGGTTAAAGGTAACCTTTGAAATTGGTTCAACTAGGCTTCGGCCTACACTCTGCTCCTCTCCTGCTGACCCTGGGCTCAAACACCGCCAATTTCTGCCCGGACATGCTAGCTGCACAGAGAGAAACACCAGCCAATGTGTTAGTGGGGTTCAGCACCGCCAGCTGTTCCCCTGCTGTGTAGTTGGCATCGTGTCCAGCACAAGCCACGCTGGCACAACTGACCAAAAGCTGCCACCAGTGCAGGCTTCGGCCTACACTTTGCTCCTCTCCTCCTCCTGCTGACCCTGGGCTCAAACAACGCTAGTTTTTGCCCGGAACTGCTAGCTGCACAGAGAAAAACACCAGCCAATGTGTTAGTGGGGTTCAGCAACGCCAGCTGTTCCCCTGCTGTGTAGTCGGCAACGTGTCCAGCACAAGCCACGCTGGCACAACAGAACAAAAGCTGCCACCAGTGCAGGCTTCGGCCTACACTTTGCTCCTCTCCTCCTCCTGCTGACCCTGGGCTCAAACAACGCCAGTTTCTGCCCGGACATGCTAGCTGCACAGAGAGAAACACCAGCCAATGTGTTAGTGGGGTTCAGCAACGCCAGCTGTTCCCCTGCTGTGTAGTCGGCAACGTGTCCAGCACAAGCCACGCTGGCACAACTGACCAAAAGCTGCCACCAGTGCAGGCTTCGGCCTACACTTTGCTCCTCTCCTCCTCCTGCTGACCCTGGGCTCAAACAACGCCAGTTTCTGCCCGGACATGCTAGCTGCACAGAGAAAAACACCAGCCAATGTGTTAGTGGGGTTCAGCACCGCCAGCTGTTCCCCTGCTGTGTAGCTGGCAACGTGTCCTGCAAACGCCACGCAGGCACATGAACTGAAATTGAAGGGAGCCTGCCCCCCACCCCCCCAGGTGTTTCTATGTATAACAGCCACCTTGTACAGCAGTACTGCTGCATTTGTACAAGGTGGCTGACTTTTTCTCCTTGCACACGTGGAACTCAACAAGTACAAAATGTGTCTCATTACAGACCATTACAATGTCCCTGAGGTGTGACTTTCCTTTTTAATGACACGCAGCACCCCCATTGTTAGCGCTGCCCGTCTCCTGACATCATTGGTTGGCTGGCTGTGCCTGTGCGTCCCCCATGCCCGACACAACGCCCCCCGTTGTCTCATATATTTGGACTGCGAGGGTGTGATTGATGGGCACGAGCAGTGCATATGTTCCCCTGTCTTCACTCCCCTCCTTCCGCCTTCTTCTGACTGTGTGGCCTCATGGCCGCGGCATGCGATAAGGGATCAGCTGAGGCCGCCCAGTCTGAAGCAGGTGTAAGGACATGTGTGAGCGGCGAACCTATTTACTGCACAAGGCCACGAATCCCAGCACCGCAGTGTGACTTTAGGAAAAGCCACTGTGGGTCTGGGATTTATGGCCATCGTTAACCGCACCGGCCAACATGAAATGAGGTCATGAGACGGCCTGCACTAACAGGGTATTGCCAAGGGATAACACAAGAGCGCAGTTTCCTATTCTGCAAATAACAACGGTAAGGAATCTGCGCACAGCACCTAGGTGTCAATTGGTACACCTGTGCTGCGTCTCCTTAAAAAGACAAGTAGTCACGCCTCCACTACTGTTTGACAGTATAATGGGCTAAATAGTGTACGTGTTTAATTCAGCGTGTGCAAGGAGCAAAATTAAATAGAGCAACCTTTGACTTGTGCATCATTAATGCTGTTCAAGGTGTGGCTCTTGTACCTTGCAACACCTGAGGGGGGGGTTAAAGGTAACCTTTGAAATTGGTTCAACTAGGCTTCGGCCTACACTCTGCTCCTCTCCTGCTGACCCTGGGCTCAAACACCGCCAGTTTCTGCCCGGACATGCTAGCTGCACAGAGAGAAACACCAGCCAATGTGTTAGTGGGGTTCAGCACCGCCAGCTGTTTCCCTGCTGTGTAGTCGGCATCGTGTCCAGCACAAGCCACGCTGGCACAACTGACCAAAAGCTGCCACCAGTGCAGGCTTCGGCCTACACTTTGCTCCTCTCCTCCTCCTGCTGACCCTGGGCTCAAACACCGCCAGTTTCTGCCCGGACATGCTAGCTGCACAGAGAAAAACACCAGCCAATGTGTTAGTGGGGTTCAGCACCGCCAGCTGTTCCTCTGCTGTGTAGTCGGCATCGTGTCCAGCACAAGCCACGCTGGCACAACTGACCAAAAGCTGCCACCAGTGCAGGCTTCGGCCTACACTTTGCTCCTCTCCTCCTCCTGCTGACCCTGGGCTCAAACAACGCCAGTTTCTGCCCGGACATGCTAGCTGCACAGAGAAAAACACCAACCAATGTGTTAGTGGGGTTCAGCACCGCCAGCTGTTCCCCTGCTGTGTAGCTGGCAACGTGTCCTGCAAACGCCACGCAGGCACATGAACTGAAATGTGCATCATTAATGCTGTTCAAGGTGTGGCTCTTGTACCCTGCAACACCTGAGGGGGGGGTTAAAGGTAACCTTTGAAATTGGTTCAACTAGGCTTCGGGCTACACTCTGCTCCTCTCCTCCTCCTGCTGACCCTGGGCTCAAACACCGCTAGTTTTTGCCCGGAACTGCTAGCTGCACAGAGAAAAACACCAGCCAATGTGTCAGTGGGGTTCAGCAACGCCAGCTGTTCCCCTGCTGTGTAGTCGGCAACGTGTCCAGCACAAGCCACGCTGGCACAACAGAACAAAAGCTGCCACCAGTGCAGGCTTCGGCCTACACTTTGCTCCTCTCCTCCTCCTGCTGACCCTGGGCTCAAACACCGCCAGTTTTTGCCCGGACATGCGATCTGCACAGAGACAAACACCAGCCAATGTGTTAGTGGGGTTCAGCAACGCCAGCTGTTCCCCTGCTGTGCAGCTTGCAACGTGACCTGCAAACGCCACGCAGGCACATGAACTGAAATTGAAGGGAGCCTGGCCACCACCCCCAGGTGTTTCTATGTATAACAGCCACCTTGTACAGCAGTACTGCTGCATTTGTACAAGGTGGCTGATGTTTTCTCCTTGCCCACGGCAAAGTGTCCTGCAAACGCAACGCAGACACAAAGCTGCCTCCAGTGCAGGCTTCGGCCTACACTCATCTCCCCCTGCTTACCCTTTGCTCCAACACCGCTAGTTGGGGCTCTAGGAAGACAATCTTTAATAGGCAAGGCAACGCATCTGGGTTCCAGCACCGCCAGCTGGTTCTCGGCAGTGTTCTTGTCACAGGTACTCCCTCGTGCCAAGCCTGGTTTCAGCGCCGTCAGCTGTTTCCGGGTTGTGTCAAGCTCACTGAGACGCCTATGCTTGCCCCGTCGTGGTGCGGTCGGGTTAGCCAACTCCAGGGTGCCTCCAGTTTAGGAGCTTCCTATGTGGGCTGCATGAATTGGTAGTCAAGGCTGGTTCTGTAGTGCCAGTAGGCCCAGCTCCCCCTGTAGGACTGTTGGGGTTCGGTAACTGCGGCTGCCTCGCGGCCTAGCTGTTCTCTCCTCTCCTGTGGACCTTCGGGTCCACCACCTGGTTCCAGCACCGTCAGCTGGTTCCGGGCCGAGCCTTTGGCTTAGGTGCCTCCTCCTGGGTATCCGAGTTCTGCCAACGCCAGGCGGTCCTTGGTAGTGCTTTTAAGCGCGGGCACCTACAGCTTAGTAACCGGGTTCCAGCACCGTCAGCTGGTCCTCGGTCGTGCCATTGGCTCTTGCACACTGGGGCAACGCATCTGGGTTCCAGCACCGCCAGCTGGTTCTCGGCAGTGTTCTTGTCACAGGTACTCCCTCGTGCCAAGCCTGGTTTCAGCACCGTCAGCTGTTTCCGGGTTGTGTCAACTTCACTGAGACGCCTATGCTTGCCCCGTCGTGGTGCAGTCGGGTTAGCCAACTCCAGGGTGCCTCCAGTTTAGGAGCTTCCTATGTGGGCTGCGTGAACTGGTAGTCAAGGCTGGTTCTGTAGTGCCAGTAGGCCCAGCTCCCCCTGTAGGACTGTTGGGGTTCGGTAACTGCGGCTGCCTCGCAGCCTAGCTGTTCTCTCCTCTCCTGTGGACCTTCGGGTCCACCACCTGGTTCCAGCACCGTCAGCTGGTTCCGGGCCGAGTCTTTGGCTTAGGTGCCTCCTCCTGGGTATCCGAGTTCCGCCAACGCCAGGCGGTCCTTGGTAGTGCTTTTAAGCGCGGGCACCTACAGCTTAGTAACCGGGTTCCAGCACCGTCAGCTGGTCCTCGGTCGTGCCATTGGCTCTTGCACACTGGGGCAACGCATCCGGGTTCCAGCACCGCCAGCTGGTTCTCGGCAGTGTTCTTGTCACAGGTACTCCCTCGTGCCAAGCCTGGTTTCAGCACCGTCAGCTGTTTCCAGGTTGTGTCAAGCTCACTGAGACGCCTATGCTTGCCCCGTCGTGGTGCGGTCGAGTTAGCCAACTCCAGGGTGCCTCCAGTTTAGGAGCTTCCTATGTGGGCTGCGTGAACTGGTAGTCAAGGCTGGTTCTGTAGTGCCAGTAGGCCCAGCTCCCCCTGTAGGACTGTTGGGGTTCGGTAACTGCGGCTGCCTCGCGGCCTAGCTGTTCTCTCCTCTCCTGTGGACCTTCGGGTCCACCACCTGGTTCCAGCACCGTCAGCTGGTTCCGGGCCGAGCCTTTGGCTTAGGTGCCTCCTCCTGGGTATCCGAGTTCCGCCAACGCCAGGCGGTCCTTGGTAGTGCTTTTAAGCGCGGGCACCTACAGCTTAGTAACCGGGTTCCAGCACCGTCAGCTGGTCCTCGGTCGTGCCATTGGCTCTTGCACACTGGGGCAACGCATCTGGGTTCCAGCACCGCCAGCTGGTTCTCGGCAGTGTTCTTGTCACAGGTACTCCCTCGTGCCAAGCCTGGTTTCAGCACCGTCAGCTGTTTCCGGGTTGTGTCAAGCTCACTGAGACGCCTATGCTTGCCCCGTCGTGGTGCGGTCGAGTTAGCCAACTCCAGGGTGCCTCCAGTTTAGGAGCTTCCTATGTGGGCTGCGTGAACTGGTAGTCAAGGCTGGTTCTGTAGTGCCAGTAGGCCCAGCTCCCCCTGTAGGACTGTTGGGGTTCGGTAACTGCGGCTGCCTCGCGGCCTAGCTGTTCTCTCCTCTCCTGTGGACCTTCGGGTCCACCACCTGGTTCCAGCACCGTCAGCTGGTTCCGGGCCGAGCCTTTGGCTTAGGTGCCTCCTCCTGGGTATCCGAGTTCCGCCAACGCCAGGCGGTCCTTGGTAGTGCTTTTAAGCGCGGGCACCTACAGCTTAGTAACCGGGTTCCAGCACCGTCAGCTGGTCCTCGGTCGTGCCATTGGCTCTTGCACACTGGGGCAACGCATCCGGGTTCCAGCACCGCCAGCTGGTTCTCGGCAGTGTTCTTGTCACAGGTACTCCCTCGTGCCAAGCCTGGTTTCAGCACCGTCAGCTGTTTCCGGGTTGTGTCAAGCTCACTGAGACGCCTATGCTTGCCCCGTCGTGGTGCGGTCGAGTTAGCCAACTCCAGGGTGCCTCCAGTTTAGGAGCTTCCTATGTGGGCTGCGTGAACTGGTAGTCAAGGCTGGTTCTGTAGTGCCAGTAGGCCCAGCTCCCCCTGTAGGACTGTTGGGGTTCGGTAACTGCGGCTGCCTTGCGGCCTAGCTGTTCTCTCCTCTCCTGTGGACCTTCGGGTCCACCACCTGGTTCCAGCACCGTCAGCTGGTTCCGGGCCGAGCCTTTGGCTTAGGTGCCTCCTCCTGGGTATCCGAGTTCCGCCAACGCCAGGCGGTCCTTGGTAGTGCTTTTAAGCGCGGGCACCTACAGCTTAGTAACCGGGTTCCAGCACCGTCAGCTGGTCCTCGGTCGTGCCATTGGCTCTTGCACACTGGGGCAACGCATCCGGGTTCCAGCACCGCCAGCTGGTTCTCGGCAGTGTTCTTGTCACAGGTACTCCCTCGTGCCAAGCCTGGTTTCAGCACCGTCAGCTGTTTCCGGGTTGTGTCAAGCTCACTGAGACGCCTATGCTTGCCCCGTCGTGGTGCGGTCGAGTTAGCCAACTCCAGGGTGCCTCCAGTTTAGGAGCTTCCTATGTGGGCTGCGTGAACTGGTAGTCAAGGCTGGTTCTGTAGTGCCAGTAGGCCCAGCTCCCCCTGTAGGACTGTTGGGGTTCGGTAACTGCGGCTGCCTCGCGGCCTAGCTGTTCTCTCCTCTCCTGTGGACCTTCGGGTCCACCACCTGGTTCCAGCACCGTCAGCTGGTTCCGGGCCGAGCCTTTGGCTTAGATGCCTCCTCCTGGGTATCCGAGTTCCGCCAACGCCAGGCGGTCCTTGGTAGTGCTTTTAAGCGCGGGCACCTACAGCTTAGTAACCGGGTTCCAGCACCGTCAGCTGGTCCTCGGTCGTGCCATTGGCTCTTGCACACTGGGGCAACGCATCCGGGTTCCAGCACCGCCAGCTGGTTCTCGGCAGTGTTCTTGTCACAGGTACTCCCTCGTGCCAAGCCTGGTTTCAGCACCGTCAGCTGTTTCCGGGTTGTGTCAAGCTCACTGAGACGCCTATGCTTGCCCCGTCGTGGTGCGGTCGAGTTAGCCAACTCCAGGGTGCCTCCAGTTTAGGAGCTTCCTATGTGGGCTGCGTGAACTGGTAGTCAAGGCTGGTTCTGTAGTGCCAGTAGGCCCAGCTCCCCCTGTAGGACTGTTGGGGTTCAGTAACTGCGGCTGCCTCGCGGCCTAGCTGTTCTCTCCTCTCCTGTGGACCTTCGGGTCCACCACCTGGTTCCAGCACCGTCAGCTGGTTCCGGGCCGAGCCTTTGGCTTATGTGCCTCCTCCTGGGTATCCGAGTTCCGCCAACGCCAGGCGGTCCTTGGTAGTGCTTTTAAGCGCGGGCACCTACAGCTTAGTAACCGGGTTCCAGCACCGTCAGCTGGTCCTCGGTCGTGCCATTGGCTCTTGCACACTGGGGCAACGCATCCGGGTTCCAGCACCGCCAGCTGGTTCTCGGCAGTGTTCTTGTCACAGGTACTCCCTCGTGCCAAGCCTGGTTTCAGCACCGTCAGCTGTTTCCGGGTTGTGTCAAGCTCACTGAGACGCCTATGCTTGCCCCGTCGTGGTGCGGTCGAGTTAGCCAACTCCAGGGTGCCTCCAGTTTAGGAGCTTCCTATGTGGGCTGCGTGAACTGGTAGTCAAGGCTGGTTCTGTAGTGCCAGTAGGCCCAGCTCCCCCTGTAGGACTGTTGGGGTTCGGTAACTGCGGCTGCCTCGCGGCCTAGCTGTTCTCTCCTCTCCTGTGGACCTTCGGGTCCACCACCTGGTTCCAGCACCGTCAGCTGGTTCCGGGCCGAGCCTTTGGCTTAGGTGCCTCCTCCTGGGTATCCGAGTTCCGCCAACGCCAGGCGGTCCTTGGTAGTGCTTTTAAGCGCGGGCACCTACAGCTTAGTAACCGGGTTCCAGCACCGTCAGCTGGTCCTCGGTCGTGCCTTTGGCTCTTGCACACTGGGGCAACGCATCTGGGTTCCAGCACCGCCAGCTGGTTCTCGGCAGTGTTCTTGTCACAGGTACTCCCTCGTGCCAAGCCTGGTTTCAGCACCGTCAGCTGTTTCCGGGTTGTGTCAAGCTCACTGAGACGCCAATGCTTGCCCCGTCGTGGTGCGGTCGAGTTAGCCAACTCCAGGGTGCCTCCAGTTTAGGAGCTTCCTATGTGGGCTGCGTGAACTGGTAGTCAAGGCTGGTTCTGTAGTGCCAGTAGGCCCAGCTCCCCCTGTAGGACTGTTGGGGTTCGGTAACTGCGGCTGCCTCGCGGCCTAGCTGTTCTCTCCTCTCCTGTGGACCTTCGGGTCCACCACCTGGTTCCAGCACCGTCAGCTGGTTCCGGGCCGAGCCTTTGGCTTAGGTGCCTCCTCCTGGGTATCCGAGTTCCGCCAACGCCAGGCGGTCCTTGGTAGTGCTTTTAAGCGCGGGCACCTACAGCTTAGTAACCGGGTTCCAGCACCGTCAGCTGGTCCTCGGTCGTGCCATTGGCTCTTGCACACTGGGGCAACGCATCTGGGTTCCAGCACCGCCAGCTGGTTCTCGGCAGTATTCTTGTCACAGGTACTCCCTCGTGCCAAGCCTGGTTTCAGCACCGTCAGCTGTTTCCGGGTTGTGTCAAGCTCACTGAGACGCCTATGCTTGCCCCGTCGTGGTGCGGTCGAGTTAGCCAACTCCAGGGTGCCTCCAGTTTAGGAGCTTCCTATGTGGGCTGCGTGAACTGGTAGTCAAGGCTGGTTCTGTAGTGCCAGTAGGCCCAGCTCCCCCTGTAGGACTGTTGGGGTTCGGTAACTGCAGCTGCCTCGCGGCCTAGCTGTTCTCTCCTCTCCTGTGGACCTTCGGGTCCACCACCTGGTTCCAGCACCGTCAGCTGGTTCCGGGCCGAGCCTTTGGCTTAGGTGCTTCCTCCTGGGTATCCGAGTTCCGCCAACGCCAGGCGGTCCTTGGTAGTGCTTTTAAGCGCGGGCACCTACAGCTTAGTAACCGGGTTCCAGCACCGTCAGCTGGTCCTCGGTCGTGCCATTGGCTCTTGCACTTGCACACTGGGGCAACGCATCTGGGTTCCAGCACCGCCAGCTGGTTCTCGGCAGTGTTCTTGTCACAGGTACTCCCTCGTGCCAAGCCTGGTTTCAGCACCGTCAGCTGTTTCCGGGTTGTGTCAAGCTCACTGAGACGCCTATGCTTGCCCCGTCGTGGTGCGGTCGAGTTAGCCAACTCCAGGGTGCCTCCAGTTTAGGAGCTTCCTATGTGGGCTGCGTGAACTGGTAGTCAAGGCTGGTTCTGTAGTGCCAGTAGGCCCAGCTCCCCCTGTAGGACTGTTGGGGTTCGGTAACTGCGGCTGCCTCGCGGCCTAGCTGTTCTCTCCTCTCCTGTGGGCCTTCGGGTCCACCACCTGGTTCCAGCACCGTCAGCTGGTTCTAGGCAGTGTCTTTTGCTCTTGTACCTTCTGCTCCCCATCCTGGTTCCAGTAACGTCAGCTGGTTCCGGGCAGAGCCTTTGGATTAGGTGCCTCCTTCTGGGTATCCAAGTTCCACCAACGTCAGGTGGTCCTTGGTAGTGCTTTCAGGCACGGGTACCTCCTGCTTAGTAACCGGGTTCCAGTAACGTCAGCTGGTCCTCGGTAGTTCCATTGGCTCTTGGACCTTCGGCTACCCATCCGGGTTCCAGTACCGTCAGCTGGTTCTCGGCAGTGTCTTTTGCTCTTGTACCTTCTGCTCCCCATCCTGGTTCCAGTAACGTCAGCTGGTTCCGGGCAGAGCCTTTGGCTTAGGTGCCTCCTTCTGGGTATCCGAGTTCCGCCAACGTCAGGCGGTCCTTGGTAGTGCTTTTTAGCACGGGTACCTCCTGCTTAGTAACCGGGTTCCAGTAACGTCAGCTGGTCCTCGGTAGTTCCATAGGCTCTTGAACCTTCGGGTAGCCATCCGAGTTCCAGTTCCATCAGCTGGTTCTTGGCATTTTCTCAGCCTTCTTGTACCTTCTGCTACATTTCCAAGTTTAAGACCCTAAAGTCGACGACCCGGAAGACCACCCTGATGACGACGACCCGGAAGACCACCCCGATGACGACGACGACGACCCGGAAGACCACCCCGATGACGACGGCAGAGACGACGACGGCGGAGACGACGACGGCTGAGACGACGACGGCGGAGATGACGACACTGGAGACGACGACCCTGGAGACGACGACATGGAAGACCGAGAAGCAGAAGAAGAAGAGGCTGCAGAACAAAGAGCAGAAGAACATTAAGCATAAGACTTAATATCAGAGCAAAAGATATTATCTAAATTATATGCAGAAGAAGACTAAGCAGTGTATGGGGGTGAGTCCGTTCCTCCTCGTGGTGCCCCTGGATAAAGCCTGATGCTGCAGGCCAAACTGAACGCGGACAAATGTAACTTTTGTGACTGGCAGAACGGAAGGTGTAATCTTCCAACTTTTATAGATAACAACTACGGGAATGCCTGAGGCTGTCACAAATGAGAATATGATGAAGAAGTAGAATAGGAAGAATAATAACAGTGGAATAAAAAGAATATGTAGAATAGGAAGAATAATAATAGTTGAAGAAAATGAATATGAAGAATGTAATAAAAAAAAAAAATAGGTAGAAGATGAAGAAGAAGATGAATAAGGTGAAGAAGTTGATGTCAAAGATGCTGATGATGATGAAGATGAAAGTGTGGGAAAAGGAAAAAAAAGAAGGGGAAGGTCGTGGAATAGTGAAACATCAATATCTACAAAATAAAAAAAAATTTACATAGTCAATATCTTTTTCAATCCGAACGTCTTTAAAAAAAAAAAAAATCATGCTATTCTATTTGATTGGACTAATCCTCATTGCCTTTAATGTCTCCGCCACCTCCCCCATACATCCTACATTATTCTTAGTTGTTTTCCTTCATGTAGAATGAACCTACAAGGAAAGAAAGGGTTTATTTTAATTCCGATATTTTGGTCCCATTGACTTGCATTGGGATCGGGTATCGGTATCGGCGATATCCGATATTTTTTGAATATCGGCCGATCCAAACCGATACCGATACTTTCCGATATCGGAAGGTATCGCTCAACACTAATTATTACATGAGCAGTTATAAATTTCCCACTGTGAGGAGATCTGCAGCATAAAATGCATTCGTGTTTAGAACTTACTGCTGCAAATTCTTTTCACACGTTATGATTGGCGGAATGCACCAAATAAAATATAATAGTAAGGTGCGTTCGCAACTCGGGGTCCACCGTGCGGAGATGGAACCTGCTGCTAGGCAATGGCGGACACAAGATGGCAGTAGAGCACCGAAGACGCATGGGTTGAATGTCACCCGGTGTGAACAACAGCAAACTCTGGTGCACCACAGAGCAGCAGCAAACACTGCAATAGAATGCAGTTTCCTGTTAAGCGTCACAGGGCACAGCAGAAATGGCACTATTGAGATCCTTAAGTTCAGCCCCTGGAACGCTGGGGCAAGAGTCTGTCCGGACCCAAAAAGCACAATCTCCCCTAAACACATGCACAAAAAAGGTAGGGGATATATTAGGAGCTTTTGACAGAGACAATCATTCATGCATACAAATCATCTATACTAGCACACAGCCGTGTGGCTATGAGATCCTTTCATAGATCCCAGTCTGCCAGAACCTTCCTAGTGTTCCAATCCAGACTTGCATGAGGACCTGAGCAGCTGAGCACCGACCACCAATGAGAAGTTGCCACCTCATGAGCATGCTCAGTAGGATGAAACCCGGTCTTAGTCTCAGGAATAACTGCTCGCTACTGTTTACTGTTGACCGCTATAGCTGAACCTGGAGAGGCAGCAGCAATCGCACAGCACGAGTCTGAGCAATACCCTGAGACTGATGTCTCTGCTGAGCAGGATCTGCTGTAGGCAAGACTGAATGGGAGACTGCAGGAAAAGACATGGCTTGGGATTCCTCCTGTGCAGAAGGAGAATCCCAACGCCTAACACATGTGTCCATACTGTCAGGTCTCTAGATATTTATCGACCTTGGACATATGGGTTTGTAATGGAGATTTTTGGTGCACAGAGGAGTGCAGGAGCCCGCACCACGTCCGGCACTATAACTTCCTAAATACTGTGATAGCTTGTGATCTGCACTCCGATCGGCGTCCCAGTGATGTCATTGCCATGGTGACAATCATGCCCGATCATTGCCATGGTGACTCGATGTCATCATGATGACATCCCGGTCACCAGTCTAGCAAACTTGTTAGATCATGCTTAGTGCATAATCTAACAAGTTTATGTGAGAGCAGACTGTCACTGCTAATGCATTGCAATGCATTTTAACAGCGATTAGACTGCAGAAAGTGAAAGTCCAATTGAGAGAGAGTAAAAAAAGTAAAAAATATTTTTTTAAAATCACAAAATAATAATAAAAAATGCAAAATATGTTGTACCCATATATAAATATCGTAAGCAAAACAAAAAAGGACACATATCTGGTAATACTGCATCTGAAATGACAAACCGATAAAAATGTCACACCAGTTAACCCTTTTAGTGAAAACCTAAGAAAAAAAAACGATGCTTTTTCATCTTACCACCAAACAAAAAGTGGAGTACAATAAGATCAAAGAGAAGAGTGTAAATAAAAACAGTATCGCTCAAAACGTCATCTTGTCCCGCAAAAAAAGCTGCCATTTAGCTCAATCAGCAGAAAAATAAAAAAGTTATAGCTCTCAGAATAAAGCGATGCAAAAAAAATTTCAAATAGTTTTTATTGCATGAAAGCACCAAAACACAAATAAAAGAGATATATGGGGTATTGCTGTAATCTTACTGACAAGAAGATTTAAACTGCCTTATCAATTGTACCACATGCAGAGCTGCATAAAAAACAAACAAACAAACAACAATTCCTGAATTGCTGATGTTTTTTCATTCTGCCTCCCAAAAATTGAAATAGAAAGTGATCAAAATTGTCATGTGCCCAAAAATAGTACCAATAAAAACAAGCCATCACATGACTCTGTCAGCAGAAATATTATAGGTCTAATAATATGGCTATGCAAAAACTTGATTTTTGCAATAAAATGTGTCTTTTAGTGAGTGACAGCAGGCAAACATAAAAAACGGATATAAATCTGGTATCACTGTAAGCGCACTGACCCAAAAAATAAAGTCATCTTATCACTTACACCACAAAAGGAACGATGTAAAAAATAAACAAAACCAATTGTTCACCTACTGTTGATTTTTTCATTCTATCTACCAAAGTTCGCAGTAAGGCTCGGCTCACATTTATTCTGCGCTCTGCATTGAGTGTCTACACCAGAGTTTCTGTGTAAATCTCTGAAATACGTGATTCAGACAGAACCACTGACAGAAGATTTCCTATAATGAGACAGATGGAGGCACTGTAAACACAGTAGGCATGTATAAAAGTGCCATTGGCCACAGTTTTGTGCACCTCTGAAAAGGAGGGCAACGCTGAACAGAGATCAGACAAAGTCCAAAGTAACTCTGCTGCCTCATTATAGTGAATGTATCCCTCTGGGTTTCATCTGAATAACATCACTCAGAGATTGATCCAAAACATTATGCAAAATGTTCCTAACAATAGTTTCAAATCAATCCACAAAAAATGGCGCTCCTTCTCTTCTGAGTCCTGCCATTCGAAACAGTGGTTTTCTCCCACATGTGGAGTATCAGCATGCTCAGGAGAAATTGCAAATCTATTTTTTTCCTATTACCCTTGTGAAAATTAAAAAAAATGTTAATTTTCTTTCTTACACATTCCAAAAATACCTGTGAAGCCCCTGGAGGTTTAATAAATTTCTTGAATGTGGTTTTGAGCACCTTGAGAGATGCAGTTTTTAGAATGGTGTCACTTTTGGCTATGTTCTGTCATATAGACCCTTCAAAGCCACTTCCATTGTGATGTGGTCCCTAAAAAAATAGTTTTTGTTAATTTGGTTGAAAAGGTGAGACATTGCTGGTCAACTTTTAACACTTATAACTTCCTAACAAAAAAAATGATGCTTCAAAAATTGTGCTGATGTAAAGCTGACATGTTGGAAATGTTGTTTATTAACTATTTTGTGTGACATAAACCTCTGATTTAAGGTCATAAGAATGAAAAGTTTGAAAATGTCAACATTCTCAACATTTTTACCAAATTTCATTTTTTTCACAAATAAACTCATGTCATATCGAAGAAATTTTACCACTATCATGAAGTACAATACGTCATAAAAAAACAATCTCAGAAACAGTGTGATCCGTTGCACTGTTCCAGAGTTCTTACCTTATAAAGTGACACCGGACAGCATTATAAAATCTGGCCTGGTCATGAAGGTTAAAACAGGAGTTGATTCTTTTATGAAGTTTTTTCCAGTTAATTTCCAGCAGATTCTATCAACAGACAACATTCTCTACATGGATACAATGGGAAGTATAGTAAACAGCATCAGCAGAGAGGAGCTAGGGAGAAGAAATCTCCCATCCACTGTGCGCGTGTGCAGTTGGGCGCTGGCAGTGTCAGGGAGCACACGCATTTACGACTGATGGCTTTAGGCAGCACTTACTCAGGTAAGTGAGTGCTGTCAATTACAAGCAAAGAAAACAACCAGCATACAAAATGAGGGGGTATAAGGGTGCATGGAACTTTTGTTCATGCCAAGGGTGCATCAAAACACCCACATATATGTATGGATTAAAAGTTATTTTCTCAGGTGGTGTACCAAAAATATAGTAGCATGCTAGTTTGATTTTTATATGGTCTATGTCCTTTATATCATGAAATAGTTATGTTTCAGTTCAATTTTAAATATATAGTAGTAAACAAATGAAAACATTAGCAATTTTAATTGTCTGGAAGTACAAGGTAGCATAGCAGTAGAGAGTTGTCCTGCTATGCTATCATGAATCTCTCCTGATGAACCCACCTGGGGGAAACGCGTCGAGAGTCCACTTTATTCATCCAAGGGGGTTTATTGTCCTCAGGCACCCACTTGCAGCACCACTATTCTACAGATGAGTATATATTGATTATTTGTCGGACTTTTTGTGTCCGCATTATGTACCTAATAACTTGGTGTAATATCTGCATGTAGTGCTGTGGTGTGCATCTATATATGTTTAAAGGGACTCTGTCACCTGAATTTGGAGGGAACAATCTTCAGCCATAGGGGCGGGGTTTTTGGGTGTTTGATTCACCCTTTCCTTACCCGCCGACTGCATGCTGGCTGCAATATTGGATTGAAGTTCATTCTCTGTCCTCCATAGTACACGCCTGCGCAAGGTAAGATTGCCTTGTGCAGGCATGTACTACGGAGGACAGAGAATGAACTTCAATACAATATTGCAGCCAGCATGCAGCCGGTGAGTAAGGAAAGGGTGAATCAAACACCCGAAAACCCCGCCCCTATGGCTGAAGATTTTTCCCTCCAAATTCAGGTGACAGAGTCCCTTTAAATATCTATATATCAATGGTAACATTGCATATAATATATATGTTTGAGGGAGTATGATACGCTAGCATCATTCAATCCCCTTGTTCATAGGGTTTGTACTGGCTATGAGTGATTAAGCCTTCTTTGGACTGTCCTCTTTACTAACATACTACTTAACCCCCCATTTTTTTCTGTATAGACATTGTTCCAGTATTCAAATATTCAGTTCACACAGGCCATCTGGCCCTCCGTTTCTGACTTTCAGTCTTATAGGGTGGGTTGGAGATCAGGGACAGCCGTCGCGCGAGTGGGGGTGCCATTCTCGTATTTCCTAGGGTGCCAACCTCCACATCTAGGTAGGAGCCTAGAACAAGTGGCATTTAGGGACAGGTCACTCATTTCTACATATCATCTGAGTGAGACTTGTGACATATGAGCACGGCTACTTTTTTATCACTTCTAGGTATTATCATTAGTGTTGAGCATTCCGATACCGCAAGTATCGGGTATCGGCCGATACTTGCGGTATCGGAATTCCGATACCGAGTTCCGATACTTTTGTGGTATCGGGAATCGGTATCAGATCCATATTAATGTGTAAAATAAAGAATTAAAATAAAAAATATTGATATACTCACCTCTCCGGAGGCCCCTGGACATCACCGCTGGTAACCGGCAGCCTTCTTTGTTTAAAATGAGCGCGTTTAGGGACTTCCATGACGTCACGGCTTCTGATTGGTCGCGTGCCGCTCATGTGACCGCCACGCGACCAATCAGAAGCCGCGACGTCATTCTCAGGTCCTAAACTCCTCATTCTAGGAATTTAGGACCTGAGAATGACGTCGCGGCTTCTGATTGGTCGTGTGGCGGTCACATGAGCGGCACGCGACCAATCAGAAGCCGCGACGTCATTCTCATGTCCTAAACGCGCTCATTTTAAGGAAAGAAGGCTGCTGGTTCCCAGCGGTGATGTCCAGGGGCCTCCGGAGAGGTAATTATATCAATATTTTTTATTTTAATTCTTTATTTTACACATTAATATGGATCCCAGGGCCTGAAGGAGAGTTTCCTCTCCTTCAGACCCTGGGAACCATCAGGATACCTTCCGATACTTGGTGTCCCATTGACTTGTATTGGTATCGGGTATCGGTATCGGCGATATCCGATACTTTTCGGGTATCGGCCGATACTATCCGATACCGATACTTTCAAGTATCGGACGGTATCGCTCAACACTATGTTGTTATTAATCACTTGCTGTCGTGGATAGTGTATCAGGAAACTGAACATCATAGGAAACACAGCAATAATCTTTTTTTCCCTAGGATTTTTTAGCCCTAGATATTAAGGAGTTTACAGTTGGGGGGTACTCAGACTTTGGGACTATTTTATTCATGTATGCATTAAAAGTTATATTTTATTAGGGTTAGTTTTTTGTAAGCTGGAAGTGCAAGGTCCTAAGTCTCTGTAGTACACACAATTGCCAAAACCAAATGCACCTCTTAATATCTAAAATACTGTATAATTATAGATTTGAAACAAGTACTGTATACGCACGGGATTATAACACGCACCTCAAATTTTGAGGAGATAAATAGGGAAAAAACTTTTTTTTAATGACATGGTGGTGCTTCTTATAATCCATGCATCTTGTTTTTGGTTTGTGTTGGAGTTTTAAGGCTTAATGTAGTTTTGGTAACACTTTGTAGCATAGTGCAGTATGGAGGCCTGATGAGTTTGTCCAAAAACTATATTTGGAATTCAGTCCGGTATATTGGTTATAAATAATACAATAGAATTCATATTTTCTGCACATATGCGCTAATGTTTATTGCACTAGAGGAAATTAAAAAAGTCTATTTCTGTCATAACGAGTGTTCTTTTTTAATCTATTAGTATAATAAGCTTTGTTTGGCCTCATTATACATAGTGCAAAATTTATGCTGATAATTTACGTAAGTTAAATCCTTAAAGATAAAATAAATCCATTTCTAATTTAAACACATAGTTTCAACACTTCTTAAACACTTCCAGCTATAATAAAAACGCTTTCTCTAAATGTATGCTTACCAGAGAGAGTGCAGGTTACAAGATATATCTGACCTTAACCACAATAACATTTCAAATTCCTAACCTTTACCATCAATATTTCTAGAGAGTTCCACACTGTTCTCTATATCTCTCTAAAAAGTAATATCTTTTTCCATAACGTAGTAATAAAAATGGATGGTTTGAAAGGGAAAACATAAATTACTTATGTGACTACCATGCTGCTAAAATCCATTTAAACATATCCGCTGTGGACTTTCAATGTTTTAGTCTTAGTGAATTATATATAAACACTGTTCTTGTTTTTTTTTTTTTTCTAAATCTCTTATTGTTTTTCTTTAAAGACCGTTGAAGATTTCAGATAAACCATAAGAATTTTCAATCAGATCAATGAAAAAAATGAAATTATGTATAGCCTCTACTTGGTTAGTTAATCAGCTACAGTGACTCAGTGGTTAACACTGCAGCCTTTCAGCACTGGGGTTCAGGGTTCAAATCCCACCAAGGACAACATCTGCAAGGAGTTTTTAGGTTATCCCCATGTTTGCATCTCTTTCCTCCCACACTCCAAAGAGATTCCCGACTGTGAGCCCCAACGGGAACAGTGCCGATAATGTTTGTAAAGCGCTGTGGGACTAAGGGCGCTATATAAGTGAGTAAAATAAATACTTGTAGATATAAATGATAATTTGGAATATCTTATTTTTTTATTTTTATTTGCTGTCCCCAAAGAGCACAGCTACAATATTAACCGTTAGGATTGCATTGGTGTAAAATTACATAATAGACTCTAGTGCTGAATGGCTCCATGACATACACCTAATTGGAGAGATTACATGGCACTGAAAGATGGACTGCTGCTATAACGGCACTATAAACTGCAATTCTCAAGTAATGATTAAATTGACAATCAATGGAATGTTAGCTAATAGATGTGAGCAGATGAGGCAAATTTCAAATTTGCCCATTTTCGTGGATTTTCTGTATTTCCCCAGCAAATTTGATTTACAGAGAAAATAATATATCCCTTATTAAACTCAAGGCTATGCATAATAAATGTAAGATGCGAAAAATGAAAATGTTCAAGCTCACACTAAAATTCCAGTGCCTCTCGAGCTTGGCTGGGACTTCCATCTCTGATGAGGCCCAGGTGTGTTCTGCGCATATAGGGGTAATGTCATTATGATGTCATGACATATGCACTCACTTTATGAAAAAATGTGCAGAATTTAACATTTCAGCTGTCATGGTTAGAAGATACGACGAAAGCCAGACAATTGATGCTGAGGAGCAGAGGGTCAAGAGAGAATGAGCAGTAAGGTAGGCATAAGTTTTTTTTAATATGAAAAATTATGTTTATTGTGATCTGGGGGGGTCTAAAGATGTGCAGAGAATAACTTCAATGCAAATTGAATTTTCTGTGAAAATTCACATTAACAGGCAAATTTTAATTTTGCCTGATCTACTCACCTCTAGGGTTGAGCGAAACGGGTCGGCCAGATTCAGAAGTCGCCGACTTTTGGCAAAGTCGGGTTTCATGAAACCCGACCCGACCCCTATGTGGGGTCGGCCATGAAGTCGGCGATCTTCTGATCTGGAATCGGAATTCCGATACCGAGTTCCGATATGTTTAAGATATCGGGAATCGGTATCGGAATTCATATTTAAGTGTAAAATAAAGAATAAAAATAAAAAAATATTGATATACTCACCCTCGGACGCGCCCTGGTTCTCACCGGCAGCCTTCCTTCCTAAGAATGAGCGCATGGAGGGCCTTCGATGACATCGCGGCTTGTGATTGGTCGCGTGAGCGGTCACATGGGCGGTCACGCGACCAATCACAAGCCGCGACGTCATCTAAGGTCCTTCAGGCGCTAATTCTTAGGAAGGAAGCGTCCGAGGGCGCGTCCGAGGGTGAGTATATTCCTAATAGGTATATACTCACCCTCGGACGCACCCTGGTTCTAACCCGCAGCCTTAGTATATATAGTATATAGTATATATCTGTGTGTCATCACCCCTGTATATAGTATATACCTGTGTGATCTCCTGTATTAGACCTCGTTAACACGTTATTTGCTCAGTATTTTTACCTCAGTATTTGTAAGCTAAATTGGCAGCCTGATAAATCCCCAGCCAACAGGAAGCCCTCCCCCTGGCAGTATATATTAGCTCACACATACACATGATAGACAGGTCATGTGACTGACAGCTGCGGTATTTCCTATATGATACATTTGTTGCTCTTGTAGTTTGTCTGCTTATTAATCAGATTTTTATTTTTGAAGGCTAATACCAGACTTGTGTGTGTTTTAGGGCGAGTTTCGTTTGTCAAGTTGTGTGTGTTGAGTTGTGTGTGGCGACATGCATGTAGCGACTTTTATGAGATGAGTTTTGTGTGGCAACATGCGTGTAGCAACTTTTTGTGTGTCGAGTTGCATGTGACAGGTTAGTGTAGCAAGTTGTGTGCAGCAAGTTTTGCGCATGGCGAGTTTTACGCGTGGTGAGTTTTATGTCTGGTGCCTTTTGAGTATGTGCAAGTTTTGTGTGAGGCAACTTTTGCATGTGTTGCAACTTTTGTGCATGTGGCAATTTTTCCGCGTGTGCAAGTTTTGCGTGTGGCGAGTTTTCCATGAGGTGAGTTTTGCAATTGTGGCGAGTTTTGCGTGAGCCTAGTTTTTGCATGTGGCGAGTTTTGCGCGTGGTGAGTTTTGAGCGGCGACTTTTGTGTTTCGAATTTTATGTGGTGAGGTTGGTGTATGTATGGTGAAATGTGTGCTGAGGGTGGTATATGTGTTCAAGCATGTGGTAGTGTGTGGCGCATTTTGTGTGTGTGTTCATATCCCCATGTGTGGTGAGTATCTCATGTCGGGGCCCCACCTTAGCAACTGATCGGTATATACTCTTTGGCGCCATCGCTCTCATTCTTTAAGTCCCCCTTGTTCACATCTGGCAGCTGTCAATTTGCCTCCAATACTTTTCCTTTCACTTTTCCCCATTATGTAGATAGGGGAAAAATAGTTTGGTGAATTGGAAAGCGCGGAGTTAAAATTTCACCTCACAACATAGCCTATGACGCTCTCAGGGTCCAGGCGTGTGACTGTGCAAAATTTTGTGGCTGTAGCTGCGACGCCTCCAACACTTTTCCTTTCACTTTTTTCCCCATTATGTAGATAGGGGCAAAATTGTTTGGTGAATTGGACAGCGCGGGGTTAAAATTTCACCTCACAACGTAGCCTATGACACTCTCGGGGTCCAGACGTGTGACTGTGCAAAATTTTGTGGCTGTAGCTGCGACGGTGCAGATGCCAATCCTGGACATACACACACACACACATACACACACACACACATACACACATTCAGCTTTATATAGTAGATAAGAGAATAATGGAACTAAGCATTGCTATAAGGTTTTTATAAATATTGTTCTTGACGCTGTAAAACATACACCATAATAGTCCTGATTCCTGAATATTTAATAAAATAAATGTGAGGTTTTGTCTTTCTTAGTAGAATTTCTACATGTACAGAATAACTTGGCAACTATTGGTATGCAGAATTATTATATATAGAAATGAACATATAAACTTTCCCATCTAAATTGTTTACTATTGGTGTGCAGAATTATTATATATCTAAATGAACAACTTGAACTTTCCCATTTAAATTGTTTTTTTTTTCACTGTTAAAGTGAGAATAGCAACCAAACATCTAAACCTGTACAAAAATACATTTCAGACATTGCAAAAAAAAAAATATCATTTACCAATATAGCCACCTTTTGGTTCAATGACAGTCATAAACCTTTCAACAATGTATTCTGTCAGTTACCTAACGTGTTAATCAATTTTTGGGGGAGCACCAATCACAGTCTCCCAGATACTGTTCAGATAGGTGTACTGTTTTTCCTTCACTATAAATCTCCCATTTAAGAAGAGCCTACAAGTTCTTAATAGGGTTTAGGTCAGGTGAGGAAGGTGCCGTGTAATTATTTTTTCATATTTCAGCTCTTTTTTTGGCAGCCAAGCAGTGGAGTACTTTCATGCATGTGTTGATGTATTCACTGCATAAAAATCATGGTATGGTTTTCTTGAAAGACATGGACTTTTTCCTCCACCAACATATGAGCACAGTATCTTCAAAAACCAACAGTGGGTATAGGGGTTGACTTTGATTCCATCTTCAATCAAAAATGGTACAACTATCTCATGTTTAATAATTCCAAACCCATAGCAGTTCCCCACCTTCACTTTTTTGGAGTCTGAGTAGAAGTGGAGATCAGTGACCATAACTGATTCAGCCACAGGTCAATCTATCTGGTCTGTCATGTGCCACTCTCATCTTATCATTCTATAAAACGTTTGAAAAATTTATTTTCAAATTTCAACTTATATATCTTTGTCTTGACATTTCACGTTATGCAGCTTGTTCAGTGGTGATCGAGTTACAGTCTTCCTTACTTTGGCCATGTCTCTGAGTAGGGTTGAGCGAAACAGGTCGGCCACTTTCAGAAGTCGCCAACTTTTGGCAAAGTCGGGTTTCATGAAACCCGACCCGACCCCTGTGTGGGGTCGGCCATGAAGTCGGCAATCTTGTGAATGTGGTATCGGAATTCCGATCCCGATTTCCGATATGTTTGCAATATCGGAAATCGGTATCGGAATCCATATTTAATGTAAAATAAAGAATTAAAATAAAAAATATCGCTATACTTACCCTCTGACACGCCCTGGTACTAACCGGGAACCTTCCTTCCTTCGAATCAGCGCTTGCGGTGACGTCGCGGTGACGTCGCGGCTTGTGATTGGTCGCGCGGCCGCCCATGTGACCGCTCGCGCGACCAATCACAAGCCGCGACGTCACCGCGACGTCACGCAAGGTCCTGCAAGCGCTGATTCTTAGGAAGGAAGGCTGCTGGAAAGAAGCAGGGCGCGTCCGAGGGTGAGTATATACCTAATAGGAATATACCTAACTAGATGGCAGCCCGATTCTAAAGAATCGGGAGTCTAGAATCCATATATACTTTATTTATTCAAATGTAAGAATAATACAATTAATAAATAATAGTAAGAAAGAACAAAAATAATAGGCAGTATATGGAGAAAACACCAAACAAAAGTTCAAAATTGGTGTGAAAATGTCACTGAACCACTTCACAACTAAATATATATAGTTTTGGTAAATGGTATTATCATTTTTTTGACAAAATTCGGCAGGAGCTTGAAGAGCAATGTCACTGGGCCCGCCTCCACGCAGTAGAAACTTGCTGTGAGGTAAAAATTCAAAAATCACACCAAAATGGCGGGAGGAGTGTGTCACAGTACGGCACGTTTCTGATTGGTCGCTCGCAGCAGGCGGCAACCAATCAGACACTGGACACTGTTGACGTCACTTATCTCCGGACATTAGCTCCGGACATTAGCTCCGGACATTATCTCCGCACATTAGCTCCGGACATTAGCTCCGGACATTAGCTCCGGACATTAGCTCCGGACAAAGCCACGGAAGTTGGCACAAATTGCAGGAAGTAGTATTCTAGGCAATTAATCTCCGGACATTAGCTCCGGACATTAGCTCCGGACATTAGCTCCGGACAAAGCCACGGAAGTTGGCACAAATTGCAGGAAGTAGTATTCTAGGCAATTATATATTAGATAGGAATATACTCACCCTCGGACGCGCCCTGCTTCTTTCCGGCAGCCTTCCTTCCTAAAAATCAGCGCTTGCAGGACCTTGCGTGACGTCACAGTGACGTCGCGGCTTGTGATTGGTCGTGCAAGCGGTCACATGGGCGGCCGCGCGACCAATCACAAGCCGCGACGTCACCGCAAGGTCCTGGAAGCGCTGATTCGAAGGAAGGAAGGTGCCCGGTTAGTACCAGGGCGTGTCAGAGGGTAAGTATAGCGATATTTTTTATTTTAATTCTTTATTTTACGCTTAAATATGGATCCCAGGGCCTGAAGGAGAGTTTCCGCTCCTTCAGACCCTGGGAACCATTGGAAACCCAATGCTCTGCATTGGGTTTCGAGTTTTGGCCGACCCCGACCCCTGACTTTTTATAGGATCGGCCGATTTCACTCGACCCAACTTTTGAAAAAAATCGGGTTTCGTGAAACCCGACCCGATCCTATAAAAGTAAAGGTCGCTCAACCCTATCTCTGAGCACTTAATTTCTAGTGCTTCTGGGCACAACATTGGAGGTTGCAGCAATATTGAATGATAATAGGTTCTTTCTTGATCCTTCTCAAATCTTTGTCAGTTAATGTGCACATTTTTCTATCTTGACAACAATTAACATCTTATTTTCAACAAAACTTTTAATGGTTCTGTGATCATGCCCCAATATCTTAGCAATGTCAAGAGTGCTGCATCCCTCTGTAAAAGTTTTAATTATTTTTGATTTTTCAAAATCAGTTACATCTTTTATGGTCCATTTTGTCTAATGAAAACAAGCTGCCTAATAATTATGCCCAGCTTGATACAGGGGGAAGATATTTTTAGGCCACAATCTCAGACATTCCACAAGTACAGATCTTAAAAAATGCTTCATACAATAAAAATTCAAGTTGATACAGCTTGAAGTTAGAAAATATGCATAACATTGATATTGTCAAAATACTCAAGGTGTAGGTTGCATCTCTTGTAAACTGAAAGCTGTAATTATGAACAAAAAGGCTTTGCCACCTTATCAAACCCTATTTCACAGAACATTGTTATGAGCTAAGTCTGGTTCCTACCTTTTCACTATTTCATTTGACGTCTGGCTGAGAACATGTAGACATGAGTTATTAGAGTTAGGGACCATCCAAATTGAGGTCACCATGACATGGTTGAATGGCTTTTATGCTTTTTGATTAAACAAAATGATAAATAAATCCTTCATGTTTTTTATGTACATTACAAAGTGAGAGTTCATATTTTCATTAGTCACAATGTGCTGACGAACAGTGTCTGCATGTATGTCATCACATTAGAAGACAACTTGTTAAGACTAATGCACTTATGACACCGGAATAACACATATATGAGAAGTCAAATAGAGACTATTGTGACATCATCAATAATAGATACTATCTAGTAATAAAGACCCAAATTATTATGACATAACATTTGACAAGAGGTAATTAAACCATTCATGACTTTTTACGTGCATGTTCAGTATGTCAAAGATCATGTTCCCCTTTTTTTGCAGGCTCACACACCATGCCTGCATCTTTTCTCGAACATGACTGCTGATTTAATCAGCCGTCATGTGCCTTTAACAGCCATGTGTAAAGCGGAGCTCCATCCATGGATGTTAACCAGTTAAATCAAACTGTCAATCGATGACAGCGGCATTTAACACACGCTGTGGGTTGCCACGACAGCCAAGAATGTGTTAATGACCCACATGCTTGTCATTTTGATCCTCCTGTGGCTGACTTTCATAGGAGATCGCAATTTTATGCTGATGCACTGCTAAGTATAGCACATGCGATTAGGTGATCACAACTTTAAGTCCACTAAGGACACTATTAAATACAATAAAATGTGAAAAAAAGTTTTTTACATATGAAAAAAGCAAAGTTCAAATCATACCTATTTTGTCCCATTAAAAGTAAAACAATGAAAGAAAGTAAAAGTCCAAGCTATCAAAATGTAAAGTTAATTAATCCGGTAAACGGCATAACAAAAAAAAGATACAAATTCCAGAATTGTGGTATTTTGGCCTCCCCAACATTGTAATAAGAGGTGATCGAAAGATCTATTTGTCTACCTAAAAATGATATCAGTAAAAGTGTCAGCTCAGTGTGCAAAAAAAAAGTAATCACGCATATCATGAAAAATGAAAACATTATGAGTCTCAGAAAATGGTGGCAAAAGCAAAAAAATTGTTATAAATTTGGCAACATTTTTTCACCATTTAAATAATTTTTTTTTACATGTTTAGTATCTGCATTCTCCTGTTGACCTGGAGAATCATACTGCCATGTTATTTATATCATACAGTGAACATGGTGAATACAAAAACAAAAAACAAATTGTGTAATTGAACTTTTTTTGCAAGATTAATGGACTTGGAATTTTTACCTGCTTTCCAGAGCATTATATGATAAAAATAAAGATTTAATTCAAAAGTACAACTCGTCTCACGGAAAACATGATGGATTGAAAAATAAAACATTATGGCTTTTGGAAGATGAGGAGGAAAAAACTAAGGATTCACTCACATTCGGAAGAGTGCAATGCAAGAAAATATTGCATTGTGCTCTGGCCAATGGTATTAAATGAGTCAGCGCTGATCTGTGAGTTTTTCTTCAGCTTTAATCTGACTGAGGAAGAAAAAAATTGCAGCATGACACACAGCATGCGTATGCCACCCAATTTTTACACACAGATCCCAAAGTAAACCTGAAATTTCATCAGCTAAGTACAGTAAACTCACAGCCAGAATCCTCAGAACATAGATAGATGATAGAAAGTTCACTTTGTAAGACGCTCCGGATTATAAGACGCACCCCAAATTTTGAGGAGAAAAATAGGAAAAATTTTTTTTTAATAAATTGGTGGGGCGTCTTATAATCCATGCGTCTTATTACTTACCAGGGGTTGTGGCTGTGGTGGATCAGGGTCCCAGGGTCGTTGCTGGAGGCAGGAGTGGAGCATTGCTGCAGGCTGGGATGAGGGGGGTGTGCAAGGGGGCTTCTGTGCTGCAGGGGGCTCCTGTGCTGCAGGCTGGGATGACAGGGTCTGCAGGGGGGCTCCGGTGCTGCAGTAGGCTCCTGTGCTGCAGGCTGGGATGAGGGGGTCTGCAGGGCTGTCTCCGGTGCTGTGGGGGGCTCTGTCGACATTTTGCGAAAGATCAGAGCTCCCCGGCACTTCTTCCATGCGTTCCTGTATGACTGACTCCGGGAAAATGGCCGCCAGAATCTCGAGAGATGAGATCTCAGCGCTGAAATCTCATCTCCCGAGATTCCGGCGGCCATTTTCTCGGAGTCAGTCATACAGGAACGCATGGAAGAAGTGCCAGGGGGCTCTGGTCTTTCACAAAATGTCGCCAGAGCCCCCTGCAGCACCGGAGCCTCCAGCATCACCCGGGCCAGCAGCGGTGGTGGGCGAGGTGACAGCGGTGGCGGGCGGCAACGGTTGCGGGCAGCGGCAGCTGGCGGCGGCGGCGGGCCGCAGCGGCGGCGGACACCCCCTCATCCCAGCCTGTAAGTGGTATATCCGCTTTGTAAGACACACCCCCATTTCCCCCCCAAATTTGGGGGAAATAAAGTGCGTCTTACAAAGCGGAAAATACGGTATATAAGATACTGTATCTATTTCTATAATCTATCTATATCTTTTTATATGATTGCTTTATTAGCTTTGAAAGCTAGCTTTAAATTACATAGATAATTACAGTATGAAAAAGATGATGTTAAAATCCGCATTGCATTTGGATGTACTGCAGATACTATTGAGAAAAATCACATTGTACTCACATGACACTGACATGACACTCATCCTACTTTTCTGGATCAACATTGGTGGGATTTTTTTTATACAATCGTGTGACTCCTACCTAAGATGAAAATCGCAAAGTTGCCTGGGGATGAAGGGGTTAATAGAGATGTGCAAATTTCATAAAATTTGTTTTGGAAGATTCGATTCATTCTGAAATGGGGATGGGAAGGTGTAGAAAAGCAACAAACAATTATTAAAAGATATTGCAAGGCCTATTAGTTCAATTTTGAAACACGTTGCTGTCTTGCAACTAATGTTCATTATTTTTCTACACCATCTCATCATTGTCTTCTTCATGACATCTCTCACTACAACTTTTTTTTGTAATTGTTTGCATCGCATTTGTTTCAATGAGTCGCTCTGCTGTCTCTAAAGGATGGAGTAGCAGTATGCAAAAAATTCTACTACACTTCTTCTCTCATCAGAGTTGTGCCTGCTTTTCACAACTCCACCAGGTAAGCAGATTCCATCTACTTTTCCCTGATTCTAATCACTAGGACTCCACCATGGAGGGCTCCAATTTTGTCTAATAATTAAGTCAGCATAATTATATCGAAGGCCATTGAGTTATCCTGTCTATATTGTGAATCCTATCATATAAGTGCACATATAAAGTCTGTAATGGTGTTTAGCAGCTAAAAAGACCATTGAAGTTTATTTTCACTTTAATTTCTTTAAATTAACATTCATAGCAATATATGGTTCTTGTAGTAGTATTTTTGTTGGAATGTTGCTTTGTTACTAGATAGCATTTATTAGTTTTCATATTAAATAAAAAGTGACATAATTAATGTCTGATTCTCTCAACTATTAGAGGTCTGTTGCAATAATATAATGCTTGTGGGTGAAAAACCACATGTTCTATTTGCAGACATGCATCTACATCATGACTGTCACCTACAAGTCCCTTGGATCAATTTTATTTATTGGGATGTCTTTTCAGATGATGCTTAGTTTTACATCAATCATCTTAAGTGGTATTTCATCTTATTCTTATTAATTTTGTTATCTACATTCTGTTGAAGTAATGCAGTGAGTTTGAAAAAGACATTCGATATTTCAATTACATGACTTGATTTTAATTCAGGACCACTACTTCCCTTGTATACCACTTCCCATGTATACCACTAACTGCTTGATGATGCAGATCTGTTAAAAATATTATCAGTAGATAAATTGCTTTGGCTATATAGAATTTTCATTGACATAAGTCCAGATCACCTGAATTGTTTTAATTAAAATCTAATTATTTTAAAACATCAATTTAGCAGTATAATTAATTTTTCATAAGTTTCATATTAATAATAATTAGAAGTTTAATTTGTATAGTACGGGTTGCCAAAACATCTTAAATAAATGCTACCTACATTTATAGGTTGATTTATATGTTTTGCGCATTTATCATCATGTATCATATGGTATGAATGCTAGAAGATTTCTGAACTTTTTAACCCTGTGGTAGGTTGAATCACTCAGCTGCTCACAGAGGTAGACACAGGATCATTTCTTCAACTGATTTATTTAAATCATGGCATAAACCAGTGCAGGGTCCAACAAAGTAACCATGGCCTTTCTGGCAAAACCATGAAACAAAAAGATAATGTATAGCACAGTTATTATGCCCAGGGAATCCGCCTGCTCAAGGTACAATCAACAGAGTCCAACACTGTTGCACGTAAGCATTTCTCTGGAGCTCTCCTTAATCCAGACTCACCCACATACAGAAAAACAAAACTCAGTAGCAAGCCATTTAACTTGCCAAATTATACCCTTACGGTGGAGATATGGTGAGTAACTGTTAGGGTTGGCGGAATGCACCGAATCAATTTATTAAGTAAGATTGGTGCGTTCGCCAACCGGGATCCACCATGCAGGAAATAAACTGCTGCTAAGTGAATGGCGGTACTATATGGCGGTACAATGTGATTACAGACACGGGTTAACTTCACCCTGTGTGAAGGAAGTGATCCCTGTTAAGTCACAGGGTTGCGGTACCGCACAGAGAGCGCAAGCAAGGAACCACATTATTTGGTTTCTAAATTGTCATTGAAAAAATCATTTTATTTTATTTGGTTTCTAAATTATTCCTGAAAAAATCATTTTATTTTATTTTGTTTATAAAGTCTCCCTGAAAAAAAAAAAAAAAAAAAAATAGGTGGGAGATTAATATTGCCCTTTCTGCTTGTGTGCCAGTCTTGACTCCTGGGTGTGCCATCTCTCTCTCTCTCTCTCTCAAATTGCTGGCCATAGAAAGCCTATTAATTTTTTTGCTTGATTTGGGTTCTAAAATCTACCTGAAAAAATCACTGCATCAATCAGTGGGAGAAAAATATTGGCCTCTGGGCTTGTGGGCCACTCCTGACTCCTGTGTGTGCCATCTCTCACTCAGTGGGGCATAGAAAGCCTTTTTTTTTATTTTCATTTGGTTTCTAAATTGTCATTGAAAAAATCATTTTATTTTATTTGGTTTCTAAATTATTCCTGAAAAAATCATTTTATTTTATTTTGTTTATAAAGTCTCCCTGAAAAAAAAAAATAGGTGGGAGATTAATATTGCCCTTTCTGCTGGTGTGCCAGTCTTGACTCCTGGGTGTGCCATCTCTCTCTCTCTCTCTCTCTCAAATTGTGGGCCATAGAAAGCCTATTAATTTTTTGGCTTGATTTGGGTTCCAAAATCTACCTGAAAAAATCACTACATCAATCAGTGGGAGAAAAATATTGGCCTCAGGGCTTGTGTGCCACTCCTGACTCCTGTGTGTGCCATCTCTCACTCAGTGGGCCATAGAAAGCCTATTAATTTTTTTGCTTGATTTGGGTTCTAAAATCTACCTGAAAAAATCACTACATCAATCAGTGGGAGAAAAATATTGGCCTCTGTGCTTGTGTGCCACTCCTGACTCCTGTGTGTGCCATCTCTCACTCAGTGGGCCATAGAAAGCCTATTTTTTTTTTATTTGGTTTCTAAATTGTCCCTGAAAAATCATTTTATTTTATTTGGTTTCTAAATTCTTCCTGAAAAAATCATTTTATTTTATTTTGTTTATAAAGTCTCCCTGAAAAAAAAAAAAAAAAAAAAACAGTGGGAGATTTATATTGACATTTGTGCTTGAGTGACAGTCCTGCGTGTGTGGCATCTCTGTGATTTGGTGCCACAGAAAACAGAGTGTGTAACATTGTGCCTGATTTTCCTTGTGGTCTCACCAACCTGTAAAGGGATATTGAAATCAAACTGAAGTTATAGCTCAGCGTGTAAGTTGTTTGACAGCAACAAATAAAGTTACTTTGGTTAAGTTTTTAAAACAATGAGGAAGTCTGGTGCAAGAGGTCGTGGCCGTGGGCGTTCATTGTCAGCTGTAATGATGGTAGTGGTAGTGGAGCATCAGGTGGTCGTGGGAAAAAAAATATTCCACCTAAGTCTGGAGCTGTGGAGCCAGGTTCGTCGTCTGGCTACACAAGTCCTCGAACGCTCTCTTTTCTGGGAGTAGGAAAACCGCTTTTAAAGCCGGAGCAGCAACAGCAAGTTTTGGCTTACCTTGCAGACTCAGCCTCTAGCTCTTTTGCCTCCTCTTCTGAAACTGGTAAATGTAAAAGCAGCGCATCGTTTGTGGATGTTCACAGTCAGGGACAAGTCGCTTCCTTGTCCTCTTCAGTAAAAACAACAACAAGAGAGAAGGATGCAGCAGGCGACACAACGGGTTACTCCATGGAGCTCTTTACACATACCGTCCCTGGCTTAGAAAGTGAAACAGTTAACAGGCCATGCCCATTACAAGTAGATTCTGACATGGAGTGCACTGATGCACAGCCACAGCCAGACTACTATGCTGGTCCTTTGACTCAGACCACAACATTGCCCTCTCAGGGTACTGATCCACAATCAGACCCTGATGAGACTATGTTGCCCCATCACGAACGCTATACCACCGACCGACACGGTGACACAGACGAAGTTGCACACGAGGTAGAAGAGGAGGTAATAGATGACCCTGTTGTTGACCCCGATTGGCAGCCATTGGGGGAACAGGGTGCAGGCGGCAGTAGTTCTGAAGCGGAGGAGGAGGGGCCGCAGCAGGCATCAACATCGCAACAGGTTCCATCTGCCGGGCCCGTATCTGGCCCAAAACGCGTGGCAAAGCAAAAAACTGTTGGAGGACAGCGTGTCCATCCGGTTAAAGCTCAGTCTGCAATTCCTGAAAAGGGATCCGATGCTAGGAAGAGTGCAGTCTGGCATTTTTTTAAACAACATCCAATTGATCAGCGCAAAGTCATCTGTCAAAAATGTTCAACTAGCTTAAGCAGAGGTCAGAATCTGAAAAGTCTCAATACAAGTTGCATGCATAGACATTTAACCACCATTCATTTGCAAGCCTGGACTAACTACCAAACATCCCTTAAGGTTGTAGCACCCTCGGCCAATGAAGCTAGTCAGCAACGCAACATCCTTTCCGTCACTGTAAGGCCACCATTTTCCGCACCACCGGCAGTATCTGTGCAGGTTTCTTTGCCAGCCCAAAGAAGTCAGGGTCAGGGAATCACCAGTTTTGTAGGAGGAAATACTGCATCTAGGGCACCGGCGGAAACAATACCGTCTCCAACAGTCTCTCAGTCTGCCATGGCCACCGGCACACCCGCTAGTTCCACGATCTCCAGATCTCCAGTCCAGCTCACCCTACATGAGACTCTGGTTAGAAAAAGGAAGTACTTATCCTCACATCCGCGTACACAGGGTTTGAACGCCCACATAGGAAGACTAATCTCGTTAGAGATGATGCCCTACCGGTTAGTTGAAAGCGAAGCTTTCAAAGCCCTGATGGAGTACGCTGAACCACGCTACGAGCTACCCAGTCGACACTTTTTTTCCAGAAAAGCCATCCCAGCCCTGCACCAGCATGTTAAACAGCGCATCGTCCATGCACTCAGGCAATCTGTGAGTACAAAGGTGCACCTGACTACAGATGCATGGACCAGTAGGCATGGCCAGGGACATTACGTGTCCATCACGGCACACTGGGTGAATGTGGTGGATGCAGGGTCCACAGGGGACATCAATTTTGGGATAGTTGTGCCCAGCCCACGGTCTAGGAAACAGTTGGCTGTAGGCGTTCGCACCCCCTCCTCCTCCTCCTCGTCCTCCTGCAGAAGCGAGAGCTCTTCCACAGACCGCAGTCGCCAAACCACTACATCGTCAGCTGTCACTGTTGCACACCAGTTGTCCCATTATGAGGCAGCTACTGGCAAGCGTCAGCAGGCTGTATTGGCTATGAAGTGTTTGGGCGACAACAGACACACCGCGGAAGTTCTGTCCGAGTTCTTGCAGGAAGAAACGCAGTCGTGGCTGGGCACAGTAGATCTTGAGGCAGGCAAGGTAGTGAGTGATAATGGAAGGAATTTCATGGCTGCCATCTCCCTTTCCCAACTGAAACACATTCCTTGCCTGGCTCACACCTTAAACCTGGTGGTGCAGTGCTTATTGAAAACTTATCCTGGTTTCTCCGACCTGCTCCTCAAAGTGCGTGGACTTTGCTCACATATCCGCCGTTCGCCTGTACACTCCAGCCGTATGCAGACCTATCAGCGGTCTTTGAACCTTCCCCAGCATCGCCTAATCATATACGTTGCAACAAGGTGGAACTCAACACTGCACATGCTTCAGATACTGTGCGAACAGAGGCGGGCTGTTATGTTTTTGTGGGAGGATACACATACACGGGCAGGCAGTAGGATGGCAGACATGGAGTTGTCGGGTGTGCAGTGGTCGAAGATACAAGACATGTGTCAAGTCCTTCAGTGTTTTGAGGAATGCACACGGCTGGTTAGTGCAGACAATGCCATAATAAGCATGAGCATCCCCCTAATGCGTCTGCTGATGCAAAGTTTGACGCACATAAAGGATCAGGCGTCTGCACCAGAGGAAGAGGAAAGGCTTGATGACAGTCAGCCATTGTCTGGTCAGGGCAGTGTACAGGACGAGGTAGCGGGCGAAGAGGAGGTGGAGGACGAGGAGGATGATGGGGATGAGTATATTTTTAATGATGAAGCTTTCCCGGGGGCACTGGAAATTGGTGGCGTGGCAAGGCCGGGTTCTGGTTTTTTGAGGGACACAAGTGACGTAGATTTGCCTGCAACTGCACCTCAACCAAGCACAACCGCAGATTTGACAACTGGAACTTTGGCCCACATGGCGGATTATGCCTTGCGTATCCTCAAAAGGGACACACGCATTACTAAAATGATGAACGATGACGATTACTGGTTGGCCTGCCTCCTTGATCCTCGCTATAAAGGCAAATTGCAAAATATTATGCCACATGAGAACTTGTAACTAATATTAGCAACAAAACAATCAACTCTTGTTGACCGTTTGCTTCAGGCATTCCCAGCACACAGCGCCCGTGATCGTTCTCACACGAGCTTCAGGGGGCAGCAGACCAGGAGTGTTAGGGGTGCACACATCAGAAGTGGCGTTGGCCAGAGGGGTTTTCTGACCAGGTTGTGGAGTGATTTTGCTATGACCGCAGACAGGACAGGTACTGCAGCATCAATTGAAAGTGACAGGAGACAACATTTGTCGAGTATGGTTACAAACTATTTTTCATCCCTTATCGATGTTCTCCCTCAACCGTCATTCCCATTTGATAACTGGGCATCAAAATTAGACACCTGGCCAGAATTGGCTGAATATGCATTGCAGGGGCTTGCTTGCCCGGCAGCTAGTGTCCTATCAGAAAGAGTATTCAGTGCTGCAGGTTCAATATTAACCAATAAAAGGACTCGTCTGGCTACACAAAATGTTGATGATCTAACATTCATTAAAAAGAACCACAACTGGATTTCGAATTCTTTTGCCCCACCTTGCCCGGGCGACACCTAGCTTTCCTATGAAAAGCTCTTGCCTGTGGACTACTGTGAATGACTTTTCAAATGTCTTAATTTGCAGCAGCTGATTGTCCAGCATACGACATGTTTACACCTCCCTAAATGGCCAAACTCCCCACACGGGGCCGTGGTATCGCGACTTGGCGCAAGCACCCGTGAGAGTGCTGTTTGTCTGAAGAGGTGGTTGTGCCCGCTTTTGGTCGACAGCACTGCCACTGGGTCCCTCATAGTACAATAAACTGTCTCTGGCGGTGGTGGTGCGCACCCAACGTCAGACACACTGTTGTAACATGAGGGGCCCTGGGCCTGTACCGCCGTCCACAAGAGAGTTCACCCACCCCCAGGTCAAACATTGCTCTGCCACTTCCACAATTATCTCTCACACTTCCACCAATGTTTAGACTATGCGCTGACATCCTTCCATTCCTGCCACTGACAATACCATTGTGTTGACATGTATAATGGTGCTTAACATAGTCAGGGGCAGTGTCCTCTATTTACCAAAGTAAAAACTTTGCGCCAAATTAGTAGGTCAGAAACAACGCAGAGGATCCCACCCCTGTACCTAAAGATTGCACCCTTTAGTGTTTTCGCTGGATTTTAATGTGAGACATTCACATTTATGTATTGTTTTGGACTACTAACTGGCAGACACTCATTACAATCATCCTCCGCTGACCAGGCCACTGCTGGCCGTGTTCACCTGGAACCAATTTAAAATTGCCTACAGCCATATGTTATTATGTTAGGCCTTTGATGCCTGTCTGCGGTCACTCCTTCCACTAGGCCTCCACTGACCAGACCACTGCTGCCCGTGTTCCCCTGGAACCAATTTAAAATTGCCTACAGCCATCTGTTATTATGTTAGGCCTTCGATGCCTGTCTGCGGTCACTCCTTCCACTAGGCCTCCACTGACCAGACCACTGCTGCCCGTGTACCCCTGGAACCAATTTAAAATTGCCTACAGCCAGCCCAATTTTTTTATGTTAGGCCTTCGAAGCCTGTCTGCGGTCCGTTCTTTCTACTACTGCTACACTGACCAGGCCACTGCTGCCCGTGTTCCCCTGGAACCAATTATAAAGTGCCTACAGCCCAATTTTTTTATGTTAGGCCTTCGAAGCCTGTCTGCGGTCCTTCCTTCCCTGGAACCCAGCTGAAAGTGCATGGAGCCTCCTTTTTTTCTTTGTTTTATATTTAGAAAGCCCAGATGAACTACGCTGTACCACGGTTCAAGCTACCCAGTCGACATTTCTTTTGCGAGATAAGCCATCCCAGCCCTCCAGCGGCATGAAAAAGTCTGCATTGTCATAGCACTCAGGCAATCAAACAGTAGAAAGGTGCACCTGACAAGAGACGCATGGACCAGTAGGCATGTCCACAAAAAGTTAAGTGTCCATTACGGCGCACTGGGTTAATGTGTTGGATGCATGGTCCACAGGGGACAGCCTACAAAGTCTGTCTGCAGTCCCTAATTCAAATTTTCCTCCGCTGACCACACCACTGCTGCCCGTGTACCCCTGGAACCAATTTTAAAGTGTCTACAGCCTAATTTTGTTCTGTTAGGCCTACTACGCCTGTCTGCGGTCCCTACTTCCAGTACTTGTCCACTGACCAGACCACTGCTGCCCGTGGACCCCTGGAACCTATTTTTAATTGCATAGAGCATCCTTATTTTAATAGTAGGCGTACAAAGTCTGTCTTTGGTCCACTATTGAAATTGTCCTCCACTGCCCAGAGCAATGCTGCCTGTGTACCCCTGTAACTTTTTTAAGCTGCAGTGAGCCACATTTTTGGTTTAAGGCCTACTACCTGTGTCTGTCTGCGCCACTCAATTCAGCTGTGTTCCTTTGAAAAAAGCTGAGCGTCAATAGTCTTGTTTTCAGCCTCTAGGAATTTTAAAACTGCATTGGGGGTACAACTTTGGTAGGGCCTACTAACGGTGTCTGCCGCCCCAAGGTGTGCCCCAGGTTTCGTCCACATTGCTTCGGTCTTCCGACTCTCGTTTAGTAGTTGTAGAAAACTACACTGCATTAGGCCTACAAATTGGGTATGGGGTGTAGAGAGATGGTGTGTTCCACTCCAAGGTGTTCCCCAGGTTTCCTCTCCATTGCTTCGATCTTCATGCTCTCGTTTAGTAGTTGTTGGAAACTACGCTGCATTAGGCCTACAAATTGGGTATGGGGTGTAGAGAGATGGTGTGTTGCACTCCAAGGTTTTCCCCAGGTTTCCTCTCCATTGCTTCGATCTTCATGCTCTCGTTTAGTAGTTGTTGGAAACTACACTGCATTAGGCCTACAAAATGGGTATGGGGTGTAGAGAGATGGTGTGTTCCACTCCAAGGTGTTCCCAAGGTTTCCTCTCCATTGCTTCAATCTTCATGCTCTCGTTTAGTAGTTGTTGGAAACTACACTGCATTAGGCCTACAAAATGGGTATGGGGTGTAGAGAGATGGTGTGTTGCACTCCAAGGTGTGCCCCAGGTTTCCTCTCCATTGCTTCGATCTTCATGCTCTCGTTTAGTAGTTGTTGGAAACTACACTGCATTAGGCCTACAAATTGGGTATGGGGTGTAGAGAGATGGTGTGTTACACTGCAAGGTGTTCCCCAGGTTTCATCCACATTGCTTCGGTCTTCCGACTCTCTTTCAGTAGTTGTAGAAAACTACACTGCATTAGGCCTACAAATTGGGTATGGGGTGTAGAGAGATGGTGTGTTCCACTCCAAGGTGTTCCACAGGTTTCCTCGCCATTGCTTCGATCTTAATGCTCTCGTTTAGTAGTTGTTGGAAACTACACTGCATTAGGCCTACAAATTGGGTATGGGGTGTAGAGACGGTGTGTTCCACTCCAAGGTGTTCTCCAGGTTGCCTTTCCTGAGCTTCTATCTTCAGGCTCTCGTTTAGTAGTTGTTGGAAACTACACTGCATTAGGCCTACAAAATGGGTATGGGGTGTAGAGAGATGGTGTGTTCCACTTCAAGGTGTTCCCCAGGTTTCCTCGCCATTGCTTCGATCTTAATGCTGTCGTTTAGTAGTTGTTGGAAACTACACTGCATTAGGCCTACAAATTGGGTATGGGGTGTAGAGACGGTGTGTTCCACTCCAAGGTGTTCTCCAGGTTGCCTTTCCTGAGCTTCTATCTTCAGGCTCTTGTTAAATAGTGGTTAAATGGAACAACTGCATTTGGCGTACTAGTTGGTTTGGGGCCTACTAACAGTGTCTGCCGCTCCTTGCTGTTCTCCTGGTTTCCTGTCCTGAAATTCCATTTTCAGGCTCTCGTTAAGTAGTTGTTAATGTTAGACTGCATTTGGCCTACTAGTTGGGTTGGGGCCTACTATCGGTGTCTGCCACTCCTTGCTGTTCTCCTCCACTGAACAAAGCTGTGCCGCCTGTTTACTACGGTTGCCAATTTTGAACTGCATTTCGACTACTTACTGATTTGGGCCTACTCTCTGTGTCAGCGTCTCATTCCAGTTGTCCTCCACTGCAATGCCCCCTGGTTAGTCCTGTGTTACCAATTTTGAACTGCATTTAGCCCACTTTATTCTTTGGGCCTATATCTGTGTTTCCTCCTCATCCTGCCCATTGCCCAGCCAGTGATAGATGAGTCTGCTGGTACATTGACCCATAACGCAACATTCCCCGTGCACGCTAAACAGCAAGATTGTGACCCTGCTGAAAGTCAGGTTCCTCTTCCCGCATACCATACCACCTTACACGGGGACAAAGAGGAAGGTGCAGATGAAAGTGCAGGTTCCTTCATCAGGTGGGGGGAGGAATAGTAGTTGGCAACGTCACTGGCACAGGGCCTCTCATAGTACGCAAAAGTGTTGCTGCCGGTGGGAGGCGCCCCCGCCGTGCAAACACACCGCTGTACTTTGAGGGGCCCTGTGCCAGTGCCAATGCCAACTAGTGGGCCCCCCCTGCTTGCTCAGGATCACAGCACTTGCAAAGTTTAAATACTTACCTCTCCCTGCTCCACTGCCGTGACGTGTTCCAGATTTCCTGGGCCCACTAATTACTTGAACCAGCCCTACCTCCCACAACTTTAGCCAAATGACCCCCAATTTCAAATGCCTTCCAATTATTATAAGGTAAATTACGATTGACAAGCTTCAGTAACAAGAATGGATGTTTTTGCCATTAAAATGGGCAGTGTAGATGTTTTCCTGGCCTCCACTCACTGCCGACTATGCTCCCCCATTGACTTGCATTGGGTTTCGTGTTTCGGGCGATACCCGACTTTTCGCGATAATCGGCCGATTCCACTCGACTCGACTTCTAAGATAGTCGGGTTTCGCGAAACACGGCTCGACTCCAAAAAGGTCAAGGTCGCTCAACCCTAGTGTAGACCTCTTGCGATCGACACCACAATAGGGGTATCAGAGATAACTATTGTGCACAGAAGTGTATGCTGTACCACACTAGCAGACGCCACTAACCACCCAGACTTGGGTAAGGTAAGCGCACTAATAGCGCACAGCGCTGCACTGGCGGTCACAGCAGTTAGACGCTGCTTCGTGTGTTAAGGCTGTGAGTTCAGCCGGGCGCTAGATTGCAACCATACACCTTACGCGAACAGTCATACACAAGGGATGGGTTTTTTAAGGAACGACTTGCACTCATCAACACACACACGATAACAATAGTATACTAGCGCATGGCCGTGCGGTCATGCAAAGCTTATATAGCTGCAGCACGTTCAGGACCCTTCAAAGTAGGACCAATGGATTTGCAGCAGTACCTGAGCATGTGACCCTAGATCTCCATTGAGAGATCTTGCCCTGGGCATGCTCAGTGTGTGCAAAGCAGGACTAAGTCCTAGCACCTACAGGACCTTCCTGAGCATGTGACCCTAGATCTCCACTGAGAGATCTTGCCCTGGGCATGCTCAGTGTGTGCAAAGCAGGACTTAGAACCAGAAAAGTCTGCTCGCTGCAGATCAGTGCAGGGTACCATAGCAGAGCCTGGAGAATCAGTAGTAACCCTTTGCACAGTACCAGTCTCAGTGAGACGCTGGGAGCAACGTCTCCGCTGAGCGGACTCCACTGCAGCCGATGCAGAATAGGAGACCGCAGCAGACACGGATCGAGATTCCCCCCGTGCAGCAGAGGAAACTCGACTCCTAACAGTAACCATCCTTCCCATTTCTTACATCTACTCAAAAAAAAAATTCCTTTCATGACCGATTAACTCTTCTCAGCACATAACAAGCTGGAGAGACATTTCTGGGTTTTCACATCACGTAAGATAGATATCATTGTTATGCATATCTACCCTCACTTACATTGCCACTGACCCCATTATGACATATTGCATCAAATGTCATGTCCCTGACACACTGAGGCTGCATCTCTGTACACATGGTGACAATCACTAACAGCAGGATTTAACATGCGTTGAAGAGAAGCCTGTTATTCATACCGCTCATCAGCATTCTCGTCATGCTATCGCGGGGCGACAACGGGTTGACATGACAGCCAGAGGTCTGCTGATGACCCTTTTGCTTTTTATTATGATACCCCTTTGAATGCTTGCTCGTGGCCGGCATTCATAGGAGACCATGATTTATGCTATACATAGCATTTAAAAAGCACTGCCATGTAAAGCTCGAGGGATCGGACGATCACAGCTTTAAAGGGACTCTGTCACCTGAATTTGGCGAGCTATGTAAATGCCCTGTGTCTGGCCAATGGGCGGTGTTTCCTCTTCTTTCATTCACCTCTTCCTTTCCTGCTGTCCGCAATATTTTCTTGAATTTAAGTAGGTTTCCTCTGTAGTTCACGTGTGCGCAACACAATCTTGCCTTGCACACATGCAGTATGCTTTGCCCAAATGTGGGCAAAGCCGAAAAGCATTACTGCGTATGCGCCACCGCACTAGGTCCCTGAACACAGCAAAATACTTCCGGGACATAGTGCGCCGGTGCATGCACAGTAATGCTTGGGCAAAGGATACTGTGCGTGCGCAAGGCAAGATTGCATTGCGCATGCGTGAACTACGGAGGAAACCAACTCAAATTCAAGAAAATATTGCGGACAGCGGGAAAGGAAGGGCTGAATGAAAGAAGAGGAAACACCGCCCATCGGACCGGACACAGGGCATTTACATAGCCCGCCAAATTCAGGTGACACAGTCCCTTTAAGTCTCCTGAAGGGAGATCATGCCGGCCTGCAACATCTAATAAAGTAAACATTAAAAAAGAAAAGTTTTTACAAGTATGAAAAAAGCACAAAAGTTCAAATGCCCCCTTTTGTCCCATTGAAAATAAAACAATAAAAATACACATATTTGGTATTGATGTGTTCAGAAATGTCCCACATATAAAAATATAAAATAAATTAATTCAATTGCTAAACAGATGAAAAAAAATTGAAATGCAAAATTAGATTTTTTTGGCCTCCACAACACTGAAATAAAATGCAATCAAGAGGCAATCAAAACATTGTATCAACCCCAAAATGGTATAAGTTAAAACGTTATCTCAGGGTGCAAAAAATGAGCTCCCACTCACACTCATATCTTGACAAAATGAAAATGTTACTGGTTTCTTAAGACAACAGCAAAAGCAATTGTAGAATGCTAGCAGGTGCGTAGGATGCAGTGAAACACTGGAGGAAGTGCAAGGGTTAACAGGTTCTTTATATATAGAAACAGTAATGGTACAAGCAGGGGGATAAAGGATGTAGACTTGAGGATGGGGAATGTGAAATGCAAAAGAATATAATGCGTTAACTTATCAGTCTCTGTGCGCTGGAGGAAGGTGCGTGGAAGATCCCTCGGTGGCTCGAGATGTCTCCAATCCAGTCTCACAGATGGACGATGCACTGTCTCCTTGCGATGACGAATCCTCCAGGTTCTTCGGCATGTGATCTCCTGATCTGTACACACGATTGGGTAAAGGTGGGCCAGTCTTGAATCATGGGGACCTTCTCTCTGGAGGGTTCTACCCCTTCAGCAGAAATGACATTGCCCAGGTATTCAATTTGTATGTGAGACAAATGGCACTTCTGGGGCTTCACCTTTAGTCCTTGTTTCTGAACACGGGCCAACATTTGTTCCAGGCGTTGCAGATGTTCCTCGAAGGAAGCCACAAAGACTATAATGTCGTCCAGGCAGATGAGCGTCGATTCAAAGGTCAAATCCCCTAGGCACCTCTCCATGAGACGTTGAAAAGTTCCGGGAGCATTGGCTAAGCTGAACGGCATGCGTTTGAACTCGCACAGACCCATTGGAAGAAATAAGGCAGTCTTTGCTCGATCTTGTTCTGGCATGGGGACTTGCCAGTAGCCGCTGGCAAAGTCCAGTGTACCGAAGAACCTGGCTTTCCCCAGAGCAGACAGGGACTCCTCAATCTGGGGTACGAGTCCCTCACCATACCGGTGTTGAATTTTTGGTAATCCACACAAAAATGCAGGGTGCCGTCCTTCTTCTATACCAACACATTTGGGGCAGACCACAGACTCTGGCTCTCCCCGATCATGCCGGCCTGCAACATCTAATTTAACATGCTCTTCACTTCCTGGTACAACTGTGGGGGAATTTGTCGGTAATGCTCTCTTATAGGCGCAGTGCTCCCAGTTGGGATTTCATGTGTAAAGGCTGTGGTGCACCACATTAACAAAGTGCACCGTGATGGACACGTAACGTCCCTGGCCATGCCTACTGGTCCATGCATCTGTTGTGAGGTGCACCTTTCTACTGACTGATTGCCTGAGTGCATGGACAATGCGGTCTTTGACATGCTGGTGGAGGGCTGGGATGGCTTTTCTTGCAAAGAAGTGTCGACTGGGTAGGTCACAGCGTGGTACTGCGTAGACTATCAGAGCTTTGAAAGCTTTGCTTTCAACCAACTGGTAGGGCATCATCTCTAACGAGATTAGTCTAGCAATTTGGGCGTTCAAACCCTGTGTACATGGATGAGTACTTTCTTTTCCTAACAAGAGTCTCTTGTAGGGTGAGCTGGACTGGAGAGCTGCATATGGTGGAACTAGCAGGGGTGGTGGTGGACATGGCAGATTGAGAGAGGGTTGGTGATGGTATTCTTGATGTTGGCCTACATACAGTGTTTCTTACCAAGAACCTTGTGATTCCCTGACTGTTTTGGCCTTGCGACGATACCTCCACATTTGCTGTTGGTGGTGTCCTAACCGGTGAGCTTACAGTGAGGGAAGCAATGTAGCGTTGCTGACTACCTTCATTCTGAGCAGGTGCACCAACAGTACGGTACGTTTGGTAGTTAGTCCAGGCTTGCAAGTGCATGCTGGTTAAATGTCTATGCATGCACGTTGTACTTAAAGGGACTCTGTCACCTGAATTTGGCGGGACTGGTTTTGGGTCATATGGGCGGAGTTTTCAGGTGTTTGATTCACCCTTTCCTTACCCGCTGGCTGCATGCTGGCTGCAATATTGGATTGAAGTTCATTCTCTGTCCTCCATAGCACACGCCTGCACAAGGCAAGGTTGCTTTGCGCAGGCGTGTACTATGGAGGACAGAGAATGAACTTCAATCCAATATTGCAGCCAGCATGCAGACAGCGGGTAAGGAAAGGGTGAATCAAACACCTGAAAACTCCGCCCATATGACCCAAAACCAGTCCCGCCAAATTCAGGTGACAGAGTCCCTTTAAATTTTGGACATTCTTCCCTCTGCTAAAGGTCTTTGAGCATTTCTTACAGATAACTTTGCACTGATCATTCGGATCTTGGTTTTAAAATTCCCACACTGCACTCTTCCTACTATCAAATACCTTTTCAGGCATTGCACGCTGTTCTCCTTTCACTGGATGGCCACGTTGTCCTAAAAGTGTTTTTGGTTTTGTCAAACGTTTTTGGCCAGATACGGGCCTGCCAGATAAAAGCTGTTGCGATGTAGATGCCTGCTGCGGATCATCCTCCCCCGCTTCAGAGCTGCCAGCGGCACCCTGTTTCCCCAATGGCTGCCAATCTGGGTCAACAACTGGGTCATCTATCACCTCCTCTTCAATATAGTAACATAGTAACATATAGTAACATAGTTAGTAAGGCCGAAAAAAGACATTTGTCCATCCAGTTCAGCCTATATTCCATCATAATAAATCCCCAGATCTACGTCCTTCTACAGAACCTAATAATTGTATGACACAATATTGTTCTGCTCCAGGAAGACATCCAGGCCTCTCTTGAACCCCTCGACTGAGTTCGCCATCACCACCTCCTCAGGCAAGCAATTCCAGATTCTCACTGCCCTAACAGTAAAGAATCCTCTTCTATGTTGGTGGAAAAACCTTCTCTCCTGCAGACGCAAAGAATGCCCCCTTGTGCCCGTCACCTTCCTTGGTATAAACAGATCCTCAGCAAGATATTTGTATTGTCCCCTTATATACTTATACATGGTTATTAGATCGCCCCTCAGTCGTCTTTTTTCTAGACTAAATAATCCTAATTTCGCTAATCTATCTGGGTATTGTAGTTCTCCCATCCCCTTTATTAATTTTGTTGCCCTCCTTTGTACTTTCTCTAGTTCCATTATATCCTTCCTGAGCACCGGTGCCCAAAACTGGACACAGTACTCCATGTGCAGTCTAACTAGGGATTTGTACAGAGGCAGTATAATGCTCTCATCATGTGTATCCAGACCTCTTTTAATGCACCCCATGATCCTGTTTGCCTTGGCAGCTGCTGCCTGGCACTGGCTGCTCCAGGTAAGTTTATCATTAACTAGGATCCCCAAGTCCTTCTCCCTGTCAGATTTACCCAGTGGTTTCCCATTCAGTGTCTAATGGTGATATTGATTCCTTCTTCCCATGTGTATAACCTTACATTTATCATTGTTAAACCTCATCTGCCACCTTTCAGCCCAAGTTTCCAACTTATCCAGATCCATCTGTAGCAGAATACTATCTTCTCTTGTATTAACTGCTTTACATAGTTTTGTATCATCTGCAAATATCGATATTTTACTGTGTAAACCTTCTACCAGATCATTAATGAATATGTTGAAGAGAACAGGTCCCAATACTGACCCCTGCGGTACCCCACTGGTCACAGCGACCCAGTTAGAGACTATACCATTTATAACCACCCTCTGCTTTCTATCACTAAGCCAGTTACTAACCCATTTACACACATTTTCCCCCAGACCAAGCATTCTCATTTTGTGTACCAACCTCTTGTGCGGCACGGTATCAAACGCTTTGGAAAAATCGAGATATACCACGTCCAATGACTCACCGTGGTCCAGCCTATAGCTTACCTCTTCATAAAAACTGATTAGATTGGTTTGACCATGCTGATATGGAGTTAAACAGTTATTCTCATTGAGATAATCCAGAATAACATCCCTCAGAAACCCTTCAAATATTTTACCAACAATAGAGGTTAGACTTACTGGCCTATAATTTCTAGGTTCACTTTTAGGGCCCTTTTTGAATATTGGCACCACATTTGCTATGTGCCAGTCCTGCGGAACAGACCCTGTCGCTATAGAGTCCCTAAAAATAAGAAATAATGGTTTATGTATTACATTACTTAGTTCTCTTAGTACTCGTGGGTGTATGCCATCCAGACCCGGAGATTTATCTATTTTAATCTTATTTAGCCGGTTTCGCACCTCTTCTTGGGTTAGATTGGTGACCCTTAATATAGGGTTTTCATTGTTTCTTGGGATTTCACCTAGCATTTCATTTTCCACCGTGAATACCGTGGAGAAGAAGGTGTTTAATATGTTAGCTTTTTCCTCGTCATCTACAACCATTCTTTCCTCACTATTTTTTAAGGGGCCTACATTTTCAGTTTTTATTCTTTTACTATTGATATAGTTGAAGAACAGTTTGGGATTAGTTTTACTTTCCTTAGCAATGTGCTTCTCTGTTTCCTTTTTGGCAGCTTTAATTAGTTTTTTAGATAAAGTATTTTTCTCCCTATAGTTTTTTAGAGCTTCAATGGTGCCATCCTTCTTTAGTAGTGCAAATGCTTTCTTTTTACTGTTAATTGCCTGTCTTACTTCTTTGTTTAGCCACATTGGGTTTTTCCTATTTCTAGTCCTTTTATTCCCACAAGGTATAAACCGCTTACACTGCCTATTTAGGATGTTCTTAAACATTTCCCATTTATTATCTGTATTCTTATTTCCGAGGATATTGTCCCAGTCTACCAGATTAAGGGCATCTCTAAGCTGGTCAAACTTTGCCTTCCTAAAGTTCAGTGTTTTTGTGACTCCCTGACAAGTCCCCCTAGTGAAAGACAGGTGAAACTGTACAATATTGTGGTCGCTATTTCCTAGATGCCCGACCACCTGCAGATTTGTTATTCTGTCAGGTCTATTAGATAGTATTAGGTCTAAAAGTGCTGCTCCTCTGGTTGGATTCTGCACCAATTGTGAAAGATAATTTTTCTTGGTTATTAGCAGAAACCTGTTGCCTTTATGGGTTTCACAGGTTTCTGTTTTCCAGTTAATATCCGGGTAGTTAAAGTCCCCCATAACCAGGACCTCATTATGGGTTGCAGTTTCATCTATCTGCTTTAGAAGTAGACTTTCCATGGTTTCTGTTATATTTGTCATGTGCACCTTCCTCTGTGTCACCATGTAAGGTGCTATAGCGTTCGGGATGGGGCACCATAGTCTCATCAGGGTCAGATTCTGGCTCAGTACACTGCAAGGGCAATGTAGTGATCTGAGTCAATGGAACAGCATAATAATCTAGATGTGGCTGTGCATCTGTGCACTCCATGTCCGATTCATCTTGTAATGGGCTGTTAACTATTTCCCTTTCTAACCCTGGCACGGTATGTGTAAAGAGCTCCATGGAGTAAACTGTAGTGTCGCCTGCCGCATCCTTCACTTTTGCTTTGGGCGAAGGACACAAGGAAGCAATTTGTTCCTGACTGGGAGCATCCACTGACGACTCGCTGCTTTTATATTTTGAACTTTCGGAAGAGGAGGTGAAAGAGCTAGAGGCTGAGTCAGCAAGGAAAGCCAAAATTTTTTCCTGCTGCTCTGGCTTTAAAAGCAGTTTTCCTACTCCCAGATAAGGGAACGTTTGAGGCCTTGTGTAGCCAGACGATGACGCTGGCTCAACAACTCCAGCCTTAGGTGCTATTTTGCTTTTCCCACTACCACCAGATGCTCCACCACCACCACCACCACCACCATCAGTACCAGCTGGCAACGCCCGCCCACGGCCTCTTCCACCAGACTTCCTCATTTTTGGGGAAAATCTAACCAAAATAACAACTGTTATATGGTACTGTAAAACAAGGTAGAAGGTGTATAGAAACTTGTTGGCAATTTAAATCTCCCTTTTTTGTGAGGAGACTGCAGCAAAAAACAGGCCCTGTGTATTACACTACACAATGTAAGTGGCAGAACGTGGCTGGTAGATATACGACAAACAGAACTGACGTATATAAACATGTTGACAATTTAAATCTCCTTTTTTGGGGGGGAGACTGCAGCAAAAAACAGGCCCTGTATATTACACTACAAAATGTAAGTGGTAGAACGTGGCTGGCAGATATACAACAAACAGAACTGACGTATATAAACTTGTTGGCATTTTAATTCTCCCTTTTTTGGGGGGAAGACTGCAGTAAAAAACAGGCCCTGTGTATTACACTACACAATGTAAGTGGCAGAACGTCCCTGGCAGATATACGACAAACAGAACTGACGTATATAAACTTGTTGGCAATTTAAATCTCCCTTTTTTGGGGGGGAGACTGCAGCAAAAAACAGGCCCTGTGTATTACACTACACAATGTAAGTGGCAGAACGTGGCTGGCAGATATACGACCAACAGAACTGACGTATATAAACTTGTTGGCAATTTAAATCTCCCTTTTTTGGGGGGAGACTGCAGCAAAAAACAGGCCCTGTGTATTACACTACACAATGTAAGTGGCAGAACGTGGCTGGATGATATATGTCAAACCAACAGAACTGTGATGTAGATCCACTTAGTGCCAATTTCAATCATCCTTTTTTGGGGGAGAATGCACCAAAACTAAGGCCCAGTGTATTACACTACATAATGTAAGTGGCAGAACGATATATAAAAAAATACAAGGGCTGTAGTACAATTTCAGTCTCCCTACAATGATCTCAGGACAAGTATGGCAGCAATAAAAAAAAGACTGCTGCACACAAAAGTGTGGACAAAGAAACAAGAGAACTGTGCAGAAAGGAGCAACAGGATTTTTGCTTCTAATAAAGCAGTTGGTTTGCACAGCGGCATACAAACAGCAATGCAGCTATCATGGAGCCTTATATGGCAGCCTAATAAGCTACAGATCTGATGCACAAAAAAAAAACTCCACTGTTCCTGCAAAGAAAAGGTGGTGTTGGACAGTGGAAATCGCTACAGCACAAGCAGTTTCGGGGTTAATATTCCCTCCCTAACTATATCCCTTCTTCTGATGAAGCTGCAGCAAACTCTCCCTATGCTAAGATCGGCAGAAGTAAGATGGCGGTCGGCGTGCACACCCCTTTACAGCCCCCGTGACGCCGCAGAAAGCAAGCTAATCACTGAAATGCCCTTCTCTAAGATGGTGGGGACCGAGACCTATGTCATCACGCTGCCCACACTCTGCGTCCTCCTTCATTGGATGAGAAATGGCGCTGAAAGCATCATATGAAATGCGACTTTGGCGCGAAGATCTACGACCTCATGGCCGATCTCACACTAGGATCGGGTCGGGTTTCACGAAACCCGACTTTGCCGAAAGTCGGTGACTTTTGAAAATGTCCGATCCGTTTCGCTTAACCCTAGTCGGCAGTCTTGTTAGCCAGGAATATAGGCACAGCTAGCTGGCGTGGATCTGTCAAGAGGGAGTAAACCATCTCACTGCTCACAAGCTCATTCTCCGCCAAGAGTCCCATTTTGCTGCTCAGACTGCTATTTATGTCGGACCCGCCCTCATCGGTCAGGTGTCCTGAACTGCTCCAATCAGAAATCTCTTCCCCCTGAAACAATGTTGACAGCCCCGATGGTTCCGGCCCAGACACGCAAGAGAGACCGTTAGCTTGGCTCTCCTCCCTACACAAACATTACCACGTAAATAAAAATAAACTATGCATGTTTGAAATCTGCGTACTCAAACTTTCCTATAGAATCATATTACCAGGTTAGTTTTACCATATAGTGAACATTGTAAATGATAAACCCAAAAAAGCAATTGTGGAAATGCACTCTTTTTCAATTTTTAGTGCAATTGTAATTTATTTTGCCTTTTACCAGTGCACTAAATGGTAAAATCAATGGGGTCACTCCAAAGTACAACTTTTCCCAACAAGCCCTCATGAGGCTATATTGACAGAAAAATAAAGCGTTATGGTTCTTGGAAGAAGGGGAGGAAAAAACGAAAGTGGAAAGACAGAAAAGGGCCTGGGAGTGTAGGGGTTAAAATAAATTTAGAAAATTAATTAAAAATTACTTGTCACCTTTTGATCATTTTTTCCCAATCACTTAGAAAGTTCCAATAATGACTGCAATTTTATTGTTCTGAGTCAAAGAATTAAATCTCTAGTGCAAATTTCCAAGGCTCTTCCACTGTGCATTACATACAGTACTTCGTCCACAATTACACAGCCTAGATTAAGTGTCTGAGCATATACTGTATAGTATAATCTTGGCCACTGCATTGCTGCCGCATCTTTTTTACACTCAGAATGTTCCTCCTGAGTAGGATTAGAATGTCAGCATTTGTATCTTTAAGCGGAATTTCCTTAGGTGCCAAAAGTGGGAATGATGATGCTCAGCTTCTGGAATGAGAATTTCTTCCCTGTTATCAGGTATCTGGTCACATTCAATTAAAATTGGCAAGGATATGTGTATATTCAACTTAGTTGAAGAGACAATGTATTCAGAAGCTCTCCAGTCAGAAGTGTCGATATGACCAGAACAGGTGTTGAGGGTGTATGAAGCCACATATCCCTTTATGTTGAAGTTCTCAAATAATTTAGGTTTTGATAGAGCCTAGTGATGAGCAAACATTCTCGGATAACGTGTTCTCTGAGCATGCAAGTGTGTTATCCGAGTATCAAGGGCATGCTCAGATAATGTTTGAGTCCATGTGACAGCATGCTTTGCGGTGGTAGACAGCCGCAACACATTTCGGCATTGTCTAACAAATAGGCAATTCTAGCATGTGTTTCGGCTGTCTAACGCTGCAGAACATGCAGCTGCAAAGACTCAAACATATTATCTGAGCACGCCCAAGATACTCGGATAACACCCGAGCATGCTCAGATAATGTCTGAGCACGTTCGTTACTAGATCCATGCTTTTTTGCTAATCTGTTATGGTATACATTCTCGTGGACTTGTCAGGTCATCCTTGTAAGATTCGATATCAATCGAATCAGCAAACTTCCCAATGTTGGCCGAACACTTCGCTGAACTTATCCGAACCCTAGCGAATTCAATGGGAGGCTAAAAATAACTCCATAGACAACACATTTAGGGGGTCCCAAAAGCTGCCAAGACAGCTAAATTAAAGGCAGACATCAGGAAAAGTGACATCAATTGACCCAGATTACCCATAGAATAATTGCGCAGCATAGATACATGGGACAGGATCTGGCAAAGGGCTCAGAGCAGCATTTCTGGCTTAAACATTGATCAGTAAACAAGGCCATATTTAGAGTTTATGTTGCTCTAGGCACTTTTAGTGCTGCCTCCCCCATTGGCGAGTATGACACTATCGGCAGTGAATTTGGCAAAAATCGCTGATGTGAAAGTAGCCTTTTGCAGCAGATCCTGCAGTTTTTCCACATCTGCCATGTAACAGATCACTTACGGCAACATTATGTTCGGCATCATTCATTCTCTATGGGACTTGCAGACATGTGCTGCACTTGCGGTTTTGCCGCAATATGGCAAATGCGGTACTTGCAGCAATGGGAAAAAAAGCTGCTAGCAGTGTTTTTTTGTCTCACCGCAAGTGCAAAACCGCAAGTGCCGCACATGTCCGCAAGTAGCCATCACTACTTGTCCCTCTACCTTGCTAGCTCATCCCTAACCATCCTTCCCTGACCTAAAACTACACTATAAAGCTTTAGAAAAACACTTTATTAACTGACATATTCCTATGATAATGAGCGCTCCAGGCTACAGTGTAGACTGGGATGGGCAGTCTCCAGGTATTCATTCTCTCTCTGTGCACACCCTCAGTCCCTGCCTCACTGCCTGTGCACAGACATCCCTCCACTGGACCTGGTAATCACCGCTCATAGTAGCATACCGTCAGAGGTGTATCTAGGGTTTCTGGCACCCGGGGCAAGAATTCATTTTGGCACCCCCCCTTCCCAAGGACATATGCAATTTGCACACTTAGTCATGTACCCACCAGCTCCTCTCCCTAATGCTCTCAATGTTCAGTGAAAAACTGAGAGAAGCAGGAAGAGAAGCTGATTGTCACAAGACCACAAGTATGAAAGTCGCGTATGAGTGAAGTGTCCATGTGATGACTACTGGATCCTGCAGAGCTGAATCCCGACATTACAGGCTTCTGAATTCTTACAACTAATGCACTGCAAACTTTTACTCCATTGCCGGTGGACAGTCATGTCAGCACAAGCATGTGATTTGTATACCTCTGACCACATTCCGACTAGACGTGCCTGGCCTCACTCAGTTCATTTTCATTGACTGAGGCCACACATGTCTAGTCAGCATGTGACCGCACGATGACACAAAGAATGACTGCAGAGTCATTACAAACCTGGACATTCCCTTTAATGCTCCTAACATAACTAAAAACACAAGAATTACCGTATATACTCGAGTATAAGCCAACCTGAGTATAAGCCGAGACCCCTAATTTTGCCACAAAAACTGGGAAAAAGTATTGACTGCAGTATAAGCCTAGGGTGGGAAATGCAGCTACTGCTACTGGTAAATTTCAAAACTAAAAATAGATATTAATAAAAGTAAAATTAATTGAGACATCAGTAGGTTATATATTTTTGAATTTCAATATTAAATCAGGAGCCTCATAAGATGCTCCATACAAAATATGCCCCATATAATGCTTCATAAAGTTCATGATGGGCCCCATAAGATGCTCCATAAAATATACGCCCCATATAATGCTCCATAAAGTTCATGATGGGCCCTATAAGATGCTCCATACAAAAAGTATGCCCCATATAATGCTGCACAAAGGTTAATAATGGCCCCATAGGATGCTCCATAGAATAATATGCCTCATATAATGCTCCATAAAAGGTTAATGATGGCCTCATAAGATGCTCCATAGAATAATATGCCCCATATAATGCTTCATAAAAGTTGATGGCCCCATAAGATTCTCCATAGAATCTGCCCCACATGTTTCTCCATAAAGGTTGATGGCCCCATGAGATGCTCCATAGAATATTATGCCCCATTTGCTGCTCCATAAAGCTTGATGGCCCCAAAAGATGCTCTATAGAATAATATGCCCCGTATGCTGCTGCTATTTAAAAAAAATTACATACTCACCTGGCCAGGTGACAGTGTCCTCAGCAGGCGGGGACACCGGAGCGATATGGGAGCCAGGTGCCGGAGTCGCCGCTGATCAGGCCCCTGGCATTTGCGATATTCACCTGTCCCCGTTCCACCGCCATGCACCGCTGGATCTTCTGGGTCTCTGCAGTGACTGTTCAGGCAGAGGTCGCGCACTTAAAAGGGCATTGCACTCTCTGACCTGAACGTCACAGCCAGAGGACGAGAAAGACACAGCTCGGCGGTGAAACGGGACAGATGAAAATCGCATGGCTCACCCTCCTCAATTATACTCACTCTCATGGTGCAATCTCTGCACTTCCCTGCTTCGTCCCGGTGCCTGCAGCTCCTTCCCGTGTTGAGCCATCACAAGTAGAGTTGAGCGACTTTTACTTTTTTAGGATCGAGTCGGGTTTCGCGAAACTCGACTTTCTCAAAAGTTGGGTCGGGTGAAATTGGCAGATTATTGCGAAAAGTTTGGGGCCGACTGAAACACGAAACCCAATGCAAGTCAATGGGGAATCAAAGTCGGCAGTGAGTGGAGGACAGAAAACACCTACAGTGCCCATTTTAATGCCAAAAACATCAATTCTTATTACTTAAGCTTGTCAATCTTAATTTACTGAATTTTTTGAAAACTGGGGGTCATTTGGCTAAAGTTGTGGGGGGGTAGGGCTGGCTCAAGATTTTTGTGGGCCCAGGAAACGTGAAACAAGTCACGGCGGTGGAGCAGGGAGAGGTAAGTATTTCAACTTTGCAAGTGCCGTTATCCTGAGCAAGCAGGGGGGGCCCACTAGTTGGCACTGGCACAGGGCCCCTCATAGTACGGCAGCGTGTTTGACGGCGAGCGGCGCCTCCCACTGCCAGAGACACTTTTGCATACTATGAGGGGCCCTGTGCCAGTGCCAACGAGTATGCCCCCCCACCTGATGAAGGAACCTGCACTTTCATCTGCACCTTCCTCTTTGTTCCTGTGTAAGGTGGTATAGTATGCTGGAAGGGGAACCTGACTTTCAGCAGGGTCAGATTCTGGCTGTGTAGAGTGCAAGGGGAGTGTAGTGGTCTGGGTCAATGTACCAGCAGACTCATCTAGCAGTGGCTGGGCAATGGGCAGGATGAGGAGGAAACACAGATATAGGCCCATATAAGAAAGTAGGCTAAATCCAGTTCAAAATTGGTAACAGGACTAAACAGGCAGCATTTCTTTGTTCAGCGGAGGACAACTGTAATGAGAGGCTGACACAGTAGGCCCCGAAAAATAAGTAGGCTAAATGCAGTTCAAAATTGCTAACAGGACTAAATTTGCGGCATTGCTTTCTTCAGCGGAGGACAACTGTAATGAGGGGCAGACAAAATTAGTAGGCTCAAATAAGAAAGTAGGCTAAATGCAGTTCAAAATTGCAAACAGGACTAAACAGGCGGCATTGCTTTGTTCAGTGGAGGAAAGCTGTAATGAGGGGCAGACAGAGTTACTAGGCCTAAAATAAAAAAGTAGGCTAAATGCAGTTCAAAATTGCTAAAAGGAGTACACAGGCGGCATAGCTTCTTTCAGCAGAGGAGGACAACTGTTATGAGAGGCTCACACAGTTACTAGGCCCAAGTAAGTAAGTAGGCTAAATGCAGTTCAAAATTGGTAAGAGGAGTTCACAGGCGGCATAGCTTTGTCCAGCGGAGGAGGACAACTGTTATGAGAGGCTCACATAGTTACTAGGCCCAAGTAAGTAAGTAGGCTAAATGCAGTTCTAAATTGGTAAGAGGAGTACACAGGCGGCATAGCTTTGTTCAGCGGAGGAGGACAACTGTTATGAGAGGCTCACACAGTTACTAGGCCCAAATAAGTAAGTAGGCTAAATGCAGTTCCAAATTGGTAAGAGGAGTACACAGGTGGCATTGCTTTGTTCAGTGGAGGACAACTGTAATAAGTGGCTAAATGCAGTTAAAAATTGGTAAGAGGAGAACACAGGCGGCATAGCTTTGTTCAGCGGAGGAAGACAACTGTTATAAGAGGCTCACACAGACTTAGTAGTCCTAAAATAAAAAAGTTGGCTAAATGCAGTTCAAAATTGGTAACATGACTAAACAGGCCGCATTGCTTTGCTCAGCGGAGGACAACTGAAAGGAGTGGCTGACACAGTTACTAGCCCCAAATAAGTAAGTAGGCTAAATGCAGTTCAAAATTGCTAAGAGGAGTACACAGGCGGAATAGCTTTGTTCAGCGGAGGAGGACAACTGTTATGAGAGGCTCACACAGACTTAGTAGGCCTAAAATAAAAAAGTAGGCTCAATGCAGTTCAAAATTGGTAAGAGGAGTAAGCAGGTGGCATAGCTTTGTTGAGCGGAGCAGGACAACTGTAATGAAAGGCTCACACAGTTACTAGGCCCAAGTAAGTAAGTAGGCTAAATGCAGTTCAAAATTGGTAAGAGGAGTACACAGGTGGCATTGCTTTGTTCAGTGGAGGACAACTGTAATAAGTGGCTCAGACAGACTTAGTAGGCCTGAAATAAAAAAGTAGGCTAAATGCAGTTCAAAATAGGTAACAGGTGTACACAGGCGGCATTGCTTTTTTCAGTGGAGGACAACTGTAATATAATAATAATAATGTTTATTTATATAGCGCCAACATATTCCGCAGCACTTTACAGTTTAACCCCTTTACCCCCAAGGGTGGTTTGCACGTCAATGACCAGGCCAATTTTTACAATTCTGACCACTGTCCCTTTATGAGGTTATAACTCCGAAACGCTTCAACGGATCCTGGTGATTCTGACATTGTTTTCTCGTGACATATTGTACTTCATGATAGTGGTAAAATTTCTTTGATAGTACCTGCGTTTATTTGTGAAAAAAACGGAAATTTGGCGAAAATTTTGAAAATTTCGCAATTTTCAAACTTTGAATTTTTATGCAATTAAATCACAGAGATATGTCACACAAAATACTTAATAAGTAACATTTCCCACATGTCTCCTTTACATCAGCATAATTTTGGAACCAATTTTTTTTTTTGTTAGGGAGTTATAAGGGTTAAAAGTTGACCAGCAATTTCTCATTTTTACAACACCATTTTTTTTTAGGGACCACGTCTCATTTGAAGTCATTTTGAGGGGTCTATATGATAGAAAATGCCCAAGTGTGACACCATTCTAAAAACTGCACCCCTCAAGGTGCTCAAAACCACATTCAAGAAGTTTATTAACCCTTCAGGTGTTTAATTGGAATTTTTGGAATGTTTAAATAAAAATGAACATTTAACTTTTTTACACAAAAAATTTACTTCAGCTCCAATTTGTTTTATTTTACCAAGAGTAACAGGAGAAATTGGACCCAAAAAGTTGTTGTCCAATTTGTCCTGAGTACGCTGATACCCCATATGTGGCAGTAAACCACTGTTTGGGCGCATGGGAGAGCTCGGAAGGGAAGGAGCGCTATTTGACTTTTCAATGCAAAATTGACAGGAATTGAGATGGGACGCCATGTTGCGTTTGGAGAGCCACTGATGTGCCTAAACATTGAAACCCCCCACAAGTGACACCATTTTGGAAAGTAGACCCCCTAAGGAACTTATCTGGATGTGTGGTGAGCACTTTGACCCACCAAGTGCTTCACAGAAGTTTATAATGCAGAACCGTAAAAATAAAAAATCATATTTTTTCACAAAAATTATATTTTTGCCCCAAATTTTTTATTTTTCCAAGGGTAAGAGAAGAAATTGGACCTCAAAAGTTGTTGTCCAATTTGTCCTGAGTACGCTGATACCCCATATGTGGCAGTAAACCACTGTTTGGGCGCATGGGAGAGCTCGGAAGGGAAGGAGCGCAGTTTGACTTTTCAATGCAAAATTGACAGAAATTGAGATGGGACGCCATGTTGCGTTTGGAGAGCCACTGATGTGCCTAAACATTGAAACCCCCCACAAGTGACACCATTTTGGAAAGTAGACCCCCTAAGGAACTTATCTAGAGGTGTGGTGAGCACTTTGACCCACCAAGTGCTTCACAGAAGTTTATAATGCAGAACCGTAAAAATAAAAAATCATATTTTTTCACAAAAATTATATTTTTGCCCCCAATTTTTTATTTTTCCAAGGGTAAGAGAAGAAATTGGACCACAAAAGTTGTTGTCCAATTTGTCCCGAGTACGCTGATACCCCATATGTGGGGGGGAACCACCGTTTGGGCGCATGGGAGGGTTCGGAAGGGAAGGAGCGCCATTTGGAATGCAGACTTAGATGGAATGGTCTGCAGGCGTCACATTGCGTTTGCAGAGCCCCTAATGTACCTAAACAGTAGAAACCCCCCACAAGTGACACCATTTTGGAAAGTAGACCCCCCTAAGGAACTTATCTTTATGTGTGGTGAGCACTTTGACCCACCAAGGGCTTCACAGAAGTTTATAATGCAGAGCCATAAAAATAAAACAAAATTTTTTTCCCACAAAAATTATTTTTTAGCCCCCAGTTTTGTATTTTCCCTAGGGTAACAGGAGAAATTGGACCCCAAAAGTTGTTGTCCAATTTGTCCTGAGTACGCTGATACCCCATATGTGGGGGGGAACCACCGTTTGGGCGCATGGGAGGGTTCGGAAGGGAAGGAGCGCCATTTGGAATGCAGACTTAGATGGAATGGTCTGCAGGCGTCACATTGCGTTTGCAGAGCCCCTAATGTACCTAAACAGTAGAAACCCCCCACAAGTGACACCATTTTGGAAAGTAGACCCCCTAAGGAACTCATCTTGATGTGTTGTGAGAGCTTTGAACCCCCAAGTATTTCACTACAGTTTATAACGCAGAGCCATGCAAATAAAAAATATTTTTTTTCCACAAAAATTATATTTTAGCCCCCCGTTTTGTATTTTTCCAAGGTTAGCAGGAGAAATTGGACCCTAAATGTTGTTGTTCAATTTGTCCTGAGTACGCTGATACCCGATATGTGGGGGGGAACCACCGTTTGGGCGCATGGGAGGGCTCGGAAGGGAAGGAGCATCATTTGGAATGCAAACTTAGATGGATTGGTCTGCAGGCGTCACATTGCGTTTGCAGAGCCCCTAATGTACCTAAACAGTAGAAACCCCCCACAAGTGACCCCATATTGGAAACTAGACCCCTCAATGAACTTATCTAGATGTGTTGTGAGAACTTTGAACCCCCAAGTGTTTCACTACAGTTTATAACGCAGAGCCGTGAAAATAAAAAATCTTTTTGTTTTCCCACAAAAATTATTTTTTAGCCCCCAGTTTTGTATTTTCCCAAAGGTAACAGGAGAAATTGGTCCACAAAAGTTGTTGTCCAATTTGTCCTGAGTACGCTGATACCCCATATGTTGGGGTAAACCCCTGTTTGGGCACACAGGAGAGCTCGGAAGGGAAGGAGCACTGTTTTACTTTTTCAACGCAGAATTGGCTGGAATTGAGATCGGACGCCATGTCGTGTTTGGAGAGCCCCTGATGTGCCGAAACAGTGGAAACCCCCCAATTATAACTGAAACCCTAATCTAAACACACCCCTAACCCTAATTCCAACGGTAACCCTAACCACACCTCTAACCCTGACACACCCCTAACCCTAATCCCAACCCTATTCCCAACTGTAAATGTAATCTAAACCCTAACCCTAACTTTAGTCCCAACCCTAACTGTAGCCCCAACCCTAACCCTAACCCTAGCCCTAACCCTAGCCCTAACCCTAGCCCTAACCCTAACCCTAACCCTAGCCCTAACCCTAGCCCTAACCCTAGCCCTAACCCTAGCCCTAACCCTAACCCTAGCCCTAACCCTAGCCCTAACCCTAGCCCTAGCCCTAACCCTAGCCCTAACCCTAGCCCTAACCCTAACCCTAGCCCTAGCCCTAACCCTAACCCTAGCCCTAGCCCTAACCCTAGCCCTAACCCTAGCCCTAACCCTAGCCCTAGCCCTAACCCTAGCCCTAACCCTAGCCCTAATGGGAAAATGGAAATAAATACATTTTTTTTTATTTTTCCCTAACTAAGGGGGTGATGAAGGGGGGTTTGATTTACTTTTATAGCGAGTTTTTTAGCGGATTTTTATGATTGGCAGCCGTCACACACTGAAAGACCCTTTTTATTGCAAAAAATATTTTTTGCAATACCACATTTTGAGAGCTATAATTTTTCCATATTTTGGTCCACAGAGTCATGTGAGGTCTTGTTTTTTGTGGGACGAGTTGACGTTTTTATTGAAAACATTTTTGGGCACGTGACATTTTTTGATCGCTTTTTATTCCGATTTTTGTGAGGAAGAATGACCAAAAGCCAGCTATTCATGAATTTCTATTGGGGGAGGCGTTTATACCGTTCCGCGTTTGGTAAAATTGATAAATCAGTCTTATTCTTCGGGTCAGTACGATTACAGCGATACCTCATTTATATCATTTTTTTATGGTTTGGCGCTTTTATACGATAAAAACTATTTTACAGAAAAAATAATTATTTTTGCATCGCTTTATTCTCAGGACTATAACTTTTTTATTTTTTTGCTGATGATGCTGTATGGCGGCTCTTTTTTTGCGGGACAATATGACGCTTTCAGCGGTACCATGGTTATTTATATCTGTCCTTTTGATCGCGTGTTATTCCACTTTTTGTTCGGCGGTATGATAATAAAGCGTTGTTTTTTGCCTTGTTTTTTTTTTTTTTTCTTACGGTGTTTACTGAAGGGGTTAACTAGTGGGACAGTTTTATAGGTCGGGTCGTTACGGACGCGGCGATACTAAATATGTGTACTTTTATTGGTTTTTTTTTATTTAGATGAAGAAATGTATTTATGGGAATAATATATTTTTTTTTTTTTCATTATTTTGGAATATTTTTTTTTAATTTTTTTACACATTTGTAAAATTTTTTTTTTACTTCTTTACTTTGTCCCAGGGTGGACATCACAGATCAGTGATCTGACAGTTTGCACAGCACTCTGTCAGATCACTGATCTGACATGCAGCGCTGCAGGCTTCACAGTGCCTGCTCTGAGCAGGCTCTGTGAAGCCACCTCCCTCCCTGCAGGACCCGGATCCGCGGCCATCTTGGATCCGGGGCTTGAGGGAGCAGGGAGGGAGGTGAGACCCTCGCAGCAACGCGATCACATCGCGTTGCTCCAGGGCTCTCAGGGAAGCCCGCAGGGAGCCCCCTCCCTGCGCGGTGCTTCCCTGCACCGCCGGCACATCGCGATCATCTTTGATCGCGGTGTGCCAGGGGTTAATGTGCCGGGGGCGGTCCGTGACCGCTCCTGGCACATAGTGCCGGATGTCAGCTGCGATAAGCAGCTGACACCCGGCCGCGATCGGCCGTGCTCCCCCCGTGAGCGCGGCCGATCGGCTATGACGTACTATCCCGTCCAGGGTCAGATAAGCCCAGGGCACCTCGACGGGATAGTACGTCTAAGGTCACAGAGGGGTTAACAGTTTCAAACACAAAAGTCATAAGTAACAACATTAACAATACAATAATTAAAGCAAAATAAGACGACCCTGCTCGTGAGAGCTTACAATCTACAATGAGGTGGGGGAGATGCAGAGTACAGGTGTGTATTTACAATGAAGTATTTACAATCATGGTCCAGCCATAAAATGACTTTGATTAGTGAACGTGATAGGCCGCTCTGAACAAATGTGTTTTGAGCGAGCGCCTAAAACTATGCAAATTATGGATGGTCCTAATATCTTGGGGTAGTGCATTCCAGAGGATTGGCGCAGCACGGGAGAAGTCTTGGAGTCGGGAGTGGGAGGTACGGATTAGTGCAGAGGTTAATCGAAAGTCATTTGCAGAGCGCAGTGGTCTGTTAGGCTGATAGACAGAAATGAGGGAGGAGATGTAAGGGGGTGCCGCACTGTGGAGAGCTTTGTGGGTGAGAACAAGTACTTTGAATTGTATCCTGTAATGAATGGGTAGCCAGTGTATCGACTGGCGAAGAGCGGACGCGTCCGAGTAACAATTAGCCAGATGGACGACCCTGGCTGCTGCATTAAGGATGGACTGGAGAGGGGAAAGTCGAGTGAGGGGGAGGCCAATTAATAGAGCGTTACAGTAGTCCAGGCGGGAGTGGATCAGGGCAACAGTGAGGGTTTTAGCTGTCTCCATGGTGAGAAAAGGGCAGATTCTAGAGATGTTCTTTAGGTGTAAGCGGCACGAGCGGGCAAGAGATTGTATATGGGAGGTGAAGGAGAGATCGGAGTTAAACATAACACCCAGACAGCACGCCTGCTGCCGGGGTGTTATTATGGTGCCACCCACGGAGAGGGAAATGTCAGATTTAGGGAGGTTAGTAGATGGTGGGAGCAGAAGAAGTTCAGTTTTGGAGAGGTTGAGTTTCAGATAGAGAGCGGACATGATGTTGGAGACTGCGGACAGACAGTCAGTGGCGTTCTGTAGTACAGCGGGGGTAAGGTCAGGGGATGACGTGTATAGTTGTGTGTCGTCGGCATAAAGATGGTACTGAAAGCAAAATCTGCTGATGGTCTGTCCAATTGGGGCCGTGTAGAGACAGAACAGAAGGGGGCCAAGGACTGAGCCCTGAGGTACCCCGACAGCGAGAGGAAGAGGAGATGAAGTGGAGCCAGAGAACAGAACACTGAAGGAGCGGTCAGAAAGGTAGGAGGAGAACCAGGAGAGCGCAGTGTCCTTAATGCCTAGTGACTGGAGCCTAGAGAGAAGGAGAGGGTGGTCAACAGTGTCAAAAGCTGCAGAAAGGTCGAGAAGAATGAGCAGAGAGTGGTCACCATTACGTTTTGCTGTCAGAAGGTAATAAGTGGCTGACACAGTTATAAAATAATAAAGTGGGCTAAATGTCAGCCCAAAAAATGTTCATAAATAAACTGGTGGCATAGCTAGGTACAGGGGTGGGCTCCTCTGCTGAGTAGTAGACAGTGGTAGTTGGCGCAAAGTATTAACTGGTCTAAATGGAGGCCAGGGCCCCTGTATATTTTTACTATCATCTATCATTTCAACAAATTTGCATTGGTAGTGAGATTGAAGGATTTAACAGCACAGACTACACAGTGGTGGAGCAGGGAGAGGTAAGTTTTGCAAGTGGTAGAGCACTGATCGAGCTGGGGGAACACTCTCTCGTGGGCGGCGGTACTGGCACAGGGCCCCTCATATTACGACGGTGTGTCTGACGTTGGTTGTGCACCACCACCATCAGAGACACTTCATTGTACTATGAGGGACCCTGTGCCAGTGCCGTCACGCAAAAGTGGGCACACCCACCTGTCCAGGCAAACGGCACTCGCACGGGTGCTTGCGCCAAGTGGTGACCACGGCCCTGTGGGTGGAGTCAGCCCATTTAGGTAGGTATAAAAATGGCCTATGGTGGACATTCAGCAGCTGCAAATGGAGGAATTGGAGCAGTCAGTAAGAGGAAGCCAACAGCAAGACATTTTTAAGGCAAGCTACGTGTCAGCAGGGGAAAGTGGGGAAAAATAATTTGAAATCCATGATTGGTTCATTTTAATGAAGGTTAGATCATCAACATTTCTGGTAGCCAGACGTGTCCTTTTTTCGGTCAATATTGAACCAGCAGCACTGAAGACTCTTTCGGATAGCATACTAGCAACTGGGCAAGAGAGCTCCTGTAAAGCATATTCTGCCATTTCAGGCCAGGTGACCTTTTTAGATGCCCAGTAATCAAAGGGGAATGACCTGTGAGGGAGAACATCGATAAGGGAGGAAAAATAGTTAGTAACCATACTGGACAAATGCTGTCTCCGGTCACTTTGAATTGAAGCAGCAGTACCTAGTACCTATCATGAAAGCGGGCATTGCGAAATCACTCCACAACCTGGTCATAAAACCCCTCTGTCCAACGCCACTTCGGATTTGTGCATCTCTAACACCTCTGCCATCTTGCCCCTACAGCTCGTGTGAGAACCTTCACCGCCGCTGTGTGCTGGGAATGCCTGAACCAAACGATCTACAATAGTTGCTTGTTTGGTAGCCAATATTTGCTCAAAGTTCTCATGTGGCATGATATTTTGTAATTTTCCTTTATGTCGTGGATCCAGGAGGCAGGCCAACCAGTAATCGTCATCGGTCATCATTTTGATAATGCGGGGGGTTCCTTTTTAGGATACACAAGGCATACTGAGCCATGTGGGCCAATGTTCCAGGTGTCAATTCACTGCTTGTGCTGGGTTGAGGAGCACTTTCTTGCAAATCAACATCACTTGTGTCCCGCAAAAACCATGCACCTGACCTTGCAATGCCACCAGTTTCTATTGCCCCCTGAGAAGCATCCTCCTCCCATAAATATTCATCCCCATCATCCTCCTCCTCCTCCTCTTCGTCCGCCACCTCATCCAGGAGAGTTCACTGAGCAGACAATGGCTGACTGTCATCAAGGCTTCCCTCCTCCTCGGCTGAAGACGCCTGCTCCTTGATGTGGGTCAAACTTTGCATCAGCAGACACATTAGTGGGATGCTCATGCTTATGATGGCGTCATCTGCTCTTACCAGCTGTGTGCATTCCTCAAAACACTGAAGGACTTGACAGAGGTCTTGGAGCTTCGACCACTGCACACCAGAAAAATCCATGTCTGCCATCCAACTGCCTGCCCGTGTATGTGTATCCTCCCACAAACAAATGACAGCACGCCTCTGTTCGCACAGCCTCTGAAGCATGTGCAGTGTGGAGTTCCATCTTCTTATTAGGCTGTGCTGTGCTGTGAGTACTTTCTTTTCCTAACGAGAGTCTCTTGTAGGGTGAGTTGGATTGGAGAGCTGCATATGGTGGAACTAGCGGGGGTGGTGGTGGACATGGCAGATTGAGAGAGGGTTGGTGATGGTATTCCTGATGTTGGCCTACCTACAGTGTTTCCTACCAAGAACCTTGTGATTCCCTGACTGCTTTGGCCTTGCAACAATACCTCCACATTTGCTGCTGGTGGGCTTACTGTGAGGGAAGCAATGTAGCGTTGCTGACTACCTTCATTCTGAGCAGGTGCACCAACGGTACTGGACGTTTGATAGTTAGTCCAGGCTTGCAAGTGCATGCTGGTTAAATGTCTACGCATGCACGTTGTATTTAAATTTAGGAGATTCTTCCCTCTGCTAAAGGTCTTTGAATACTTCTTACAGATAACTTTGCACTGATCATTCGGATCTTGGTTAAAAAATTCCCACACTGCACTCTTCCTACTATGGATTACCTTTTCAGGCATTGCACGCTGTGCTACTTTCACCGGATGGCCATGCTGTCCTAAAACTGTTTTTGGTTTTGACAAACATTTTTGGCCAGATACGGGCCTGCCAGATGAAAGCTGTTGCCATGAAGATGGCTGCTGCGGATCATCCTCCTCCGCTTCTGAGCTACTGGCAGTGGCACCCTCTTCCCCAATGGCTGCCAATCTGGGTCAACAACTGGGTCATCTATAACCTCCTCTTCAATTTCACGTGCACCTTCCTCTGTGTCACTGTGTAAGGTCCTATAGCGTTCGTGACGGGGCACCATAGTCTCATCAGGGTCAGATTCTGGCTCAGTACACTGCGAGGGCAATGTAGTGATCTGAGTCAATGGAACAACATAATAATCTAGCTGTGGCTGTGCATCTGTGCACTCCATGTCCGATTCATCTTGTAATGGGATTTTAACAATTTCCCTCTCTAACCCAGGCACAGTATGTGTAAAGAGCTCCATGGATTAAACTGTAGTTTCGCCTGCCACATCCTTCACTTTTAGTCTGGGTGAAGGACACAAGGAAGCGACTTGTTCCTGACCGGGAGCATCCACTGATGACTCGTTGCTTTTAGATTTCGAACCTTCTGAAGAGGAGGCGAAAGAGCTAGAGGCTGAGTCAGCAGGAAAGCCAAAACTTTTTCCTGCTGCTCCGGCTTTAAAACCTGTTTTCCTACTCCCAGATAAAGGAGCCTTTGAGGCCTTGTGTTGGCCAGATGATGACGCTGGCTCAACACCTCGAGCCTTTGGTGCTATTTTGCTTTTCCCACTACCACCAGATGCTCCACCACCACCACCACCACCATCAGTACCAGCTGGCAACGCCCGCCCATGGCCTCTTCCTCCAGACTTCCTAATTTTGGGAAAAATCTAATCAAAATAACAACCGTTATATTGTACTGTGAAACAAGGTAGAAGGTGTATATAAACTTGTGTAGAATTTAAATCTCCCTTTTTTGGGGGGGAGGAAACTGCAACAAAACTCAGGCCCAGTGTCTTACACTACACAATGTAAGTGGCAGAACTTGGTTGGAAGATGTATGACAAACTAACAGAACTGTGACGTAGATCCACTTAGTGCCAATTGAAATCTCCCTTTTATTTGGGGGAAACTGCAACAAATCTCAGGCCCAGTGTGTTACACTATGCAATGTAAGTGGCAGAACGTGGCTGGAAGATGTACGACAAACTAACAGAACTGTGACGCAGATCCACTTAGTGCCAATTTAAATCTCCCTTTTTTGGGGGAAGACTGCAACAAAACTCAGGCCCAGTGTATTACACTACACACTGTAATTGGCAGAATGTGGCTGGAAGATGTACGACAAACTAACAGAACTGTGACATAGATCTACTTAGTGCCAATTTAAATCTCCCTTTTTTGGGGGGGAGACTGCAACAAATCTCAGGCCCAGTGTATTACACTACACAATGTAAGTGGCAGAACGTAGATGGAAGATGTACAACAAACTAACAGAACTGTGACATAGATCCACTTAGTGCCAATTGAAATCTCCCTTTTATTTGGGGGAAACTGCAACAAATCTCAGGCCCAGTGTATTACACTACACAATGTAAGTGGCAGAACGTAGATGGAAGATGTACAACAAACTAACAGAACTGTGACGTAGATCCACTTAGTGCCAATTGAAATCTCCCTTTTATTTGGGGGAAACTGCAACAAATCTCAGGCCCAGTGTATTACACTACACAATGTAAGTGGCAGAACGTAGATGGAAGATGTACGACAAACTAACAGAACTGTGACGTAGATCCACTTAGTGCCAATTTAAATCTCCCTTTTTTGGGGGGGAGACTGCAATAAAATTCAGGCCTAGTGTATTACACTACACAATGTAAGTGGCAGAACGTGGCTGGAAGATATATCAAAAAATACAAAGGCTGTAGTACAATTTTAATGTCCCTAGAATGATCTCAGGGCAAGTATGGCAGCAATAAAAAGGACTGCTGCACACAAAAGTGTGGACAAAGAAACAAGAGAACTGTGCAGAAAGGAGCAACAGGATTTTTGCTTTGAAAAAAGCAGTTGGTTTGCACAGCGGCATGCAAACAGCAATGCAGCTATCAGGGAGCCTTATACAGCAACCTAATAAGCTACAGAGCTGATGCACAAAAAAATAAACTCCACTGTCCCTGCAAAGAAAAGGTGGTGTTGGACAGTGGCAATCGCTACAGCACAAGCAGTTTCGTGGTCAATCTTCCCTCCCTAACTACTGTATATCCCTTCTTCTGATGAAGCTGCAGCAACATCTCCCTATGCTAAGATCGGCAGAAGTAAGATGGTGGTCGGCTTGCACGCCCCTTTATAGCCCCTGTAACGCCGCAGAAAGCAAGCCAATCACTGTAATGCCCTTCTCTAAGATGGTGGGGACAGAGACCTATGTCATCACGCTGGCCACACTCTGCGTCCTCCTTCATTGGATGAGAAATGGCGCTGAAAGTGTCATATGAAACGCGACTTTGGCACGAAGATCGTTGACCTCATAGCCGATCCAACACTAGGATCGGGTCGGGTTTCACAAAACCCAACTTTTCCGAAAGTCGGCAACTTTTGAATTTGTCCGATCCACTTTGCTTAACCCAGCCATGACTGGTGATCAAAAGATCATATCTGCACCAAAATGGTATCCTTAAAAACACCAACTTGGCATGCAAAAAATAAGCCCTCACCCAACACCAGATCACAAAAATGAAGACACTATGGGTATCTGAAAATGGCTAATTTTTTTTTTTAAACAAAGTTAGGAATTTTTTTTTACCACTTAAATAAAAAATAATCTAGACATGTTTGATGTCTGTGAACTCGTAATGACCTGGAAAATCATAATGGCAGGTCAGTTTTACAATTTAGTGAACCTAGCAAAAAAGCCGTGCAAAAAACAATTGTGGGATTGCACTTTGTTTGCCATTTCACCGCACTTGGAATTTTTTCCCATTTTCTAGTACACGACATGCTAAAACCAATGATGTTGCTTAAATGTAAAACTCGGCCAGCAAAAGAGAATCCCTCACAGGGCCATATTGGCAGAAAAATAAAAAGTTATGGCTCTTGGAAGAAGAGGAGTGAAAAACAAAAACGCAAAACCGAAAAAAGCTTTTGTGGTTAAGGGGTTAACTCACTTTACCACTTTATTTTTTTTCTATTAATTGCAAAACACATAAAAACCATCTGTCTAGTATTAGAAACATGGCATATTTGTAATCAGCATCATGCATATCCATAGGTTGTATTTTTATTGTGAGAAGTGTTGTATTTAGGGCAGCACGGTGGTTCGGTGGTTACAGTGACTCAGTGTTTAGCACAGCAGAACTTGAGTCCTGTGTTCAACTTCCACCAAGAACAATATCTGCAAGGAGTTTGTATGTTCTCCCCGTGTTTGTGTGGGTTTCTTCCGGGTTCTCCGGTTTCCTACCACATTCCAAAGACATACTGATAGGGAATCTAGATTGTGAGCCCAAATGGGGACAGTGAAGATAACGTGTGCAAACTGTTAAGCGCTGCAGAATATGTTGGCACTATATAAATAAAGAGATTATTATTATTAATGCAATACCTTGCACTACCTTTGCACACATCTGGAATGATTTTTCTAATACAGTATAACCTCTATTAACAGTTAGGTAAAAGGGAAAGCAATCAATTGCAGTTAATTTTTTTTTATTATTTTTCATTATGCAACCTTTATATTATACTAGATGGCAGCCCGATTCTAAAGAATCGGGAGTCTAGAATACATATATACTTTATTTATTCAAATGTAAGAATAATACAATTAATAAATAATAGTAAGAAAGAACAAAAATAATAGGCAGTATATGGAGAAAACACCAAACAAAAGTTCAAAATTGGTGTGAAAATGTCACTGAACCACTTCACAACTAAATATATATAGTTTTGGTAAATGGTATTATCATTTTTTTGACGAAATTCGGCAGGAGCTTGAAGAGCAACGTCACTGGGCCCGCCTCCACGCAGTAGAAACTTGCTGTGAGGTAAAAATTCAAAAATCACACCAAAATGGCGGGCGGAGTGTGTCACAGTACGGCACGTTTCTGATTGGTGGCTCGCAGCAGGCGGCAACCAATCAGACACTGGACACTGTTGACGTCACTTATCTCCGGACATTAGCTCCGGACATTAGCTCCGGACATTAGCTCCGGACATTATCTCCGCACATTAGCTCCGGACATTAGCTCCGGACAAAGCCACGGAAGTTGGCACAAATTGCAGGAAGTAGTATTCTAGGCAATTAATCTCCGGACATTAGCTCCGGACATTAGCTCCGGACAAAGCCACGGAAGTTGGCACAAATTGCAGGAAGTAGTATTCTAGGCAATTATATATTAGATACACTTTTAAACTAAAAACGAACAATAATATCTCTGCTGTGAATAAAATCATTTACCTTTTCAAGTGTCTGTTCTCTCTGTCCTTCATAGCACAACTCTCTTTAAAATCTCTGCTCAATGCTCATCAAAAGAATTATTCACTATTTATAATTGAAATCTCTGAATTTCTTTACTCATCATGTGTTACTTTTGCAGATGATACACTTAATAGACTTCATAATATCTACAGCAGAACACCCATAATTGTAAATTAGGCAAATATGTGGACAAACCTCAAATAGTTAACACCACAAAGAAGGGCAAGAAAAACCCAGGGAGTGTATTAAACTCCTAAAACAAAATTTATTTAGAGAATTTAAAATTACAAGAATGCAAAAATGTAGCAAATATTGAGGCTGCTGAGCATCAATCCTTTACCTTTTCGAGTGTCTGTGTTCTCTTGTCTTTCATGGCACAGCTATTTTTTAAATCTCTGCTCAATGATCATGAAAAAAATTATTCACTGTTTATAGAGTATTCAGTTTCTGAAATTCTTTACTGATCATGCGCTACTGTTGCAGATGATACACTTGATAGAGTTCAATACAGAAAAAAGACAATTAATTTGTTGAATTTTCAGATGTTTACAATAATTTAGTCCCTTAGATCAAAGTAACAATCCTATATGGATGTGCTTGTATCCGCAAGTACAGAGGGTGCTCAGCCGTTGTGATCCCTCCACGCGCAATAGATGATGGATATGTAACATGGATAGCATTTATCTCTAGCAGCAATAGGTGGAGCTAAGCTCTGATCACTGGGGTTGATCATTTAGATGCTGCTGACAGTCTCAGACAATGGCATTTAAATGCTCGCATTGGCCTCTTGCGATGCGATCATGGGGCACAGATAGGTTGCCATGCAACAGGGGGTATTGCTGAAGGCCACTGAAACTGCCATCTTGATACTCCTGTGATGATCAGTATTAGGCCGAGCATCATATGATATCATAATTTGCACTACATACTATAATACTATTGCATTGCAGCATAAAATATAAATAATCAGACGACTACAGATCAAGTCCCCTAAAGATACGTAAAAATAAGGTAAGAAAAAAGTTCATGAAGATGGAAGAAAAATATTTAACCTGTATGGTAATTACTGTAAAGAGAAGAAAAAAATCAAAATGCTAGAATTGCAGTTTAGCAGTCACAACACCTCCCTAAAATGTACAATAAAAAGATATCAAAATGTTGTATATGTAACCTAAAGTTTTCAGGTGACAAAAAATAAAAATGTTATGAGACTTGTACAAAATGGCAGCTAAAATTTTTGTTTTTTTATTATTTAAAAACAACTTATGCAAGCTTGGTATCACCTTATTTGTATTGACTTGGAGAATCATGATGCCAGATCATTTTTACTATATGATGAAAATTGAGAAGAACTAAATAGTTGCATAATTAATTTTTTTAACAATTTCATCGTGCTTAGAATTGTTTTCCTGTCTTTCAGTGCACTGCTTGGTAAAATGAATAATGTCATTCAATTCAAAAATGTGTCCTGCTAATAAACAAGCCTTATTTAAAGGGAACCTGTCACCCCCCAGGGCCTATTAAGGTAAAGAGCCACCTTCTGCAGCACTAAGGCTGCATTCTGTGAAGGTGGCTCTTATGTTTTTGTTCCCTAATAATGGGTATGGCACACAATTTATAAAAGTGAATATTTCAGCACTATTAGGGAGCAAAAACTTAAGAGCCACCTTCACAAAATACAGCCTTAGTGGTGCAGAAGGTGGCTCTTTTACCTTAAAAGGCCCTGGGGGGTGACAGGTTTCCTTTAACTATGTCAACAGTAAACTAAAACGTTATTGTTTTTGGAAGAAGTGGAAGGAAATACAAAATATCAAATGCAAAAAATCTTCCAGTCCTTAAAGATATTCTGTCAGCACAGCATGACTATTCAAAGTAAGTTCCAAGCCACCTGAGTGGTTTCTATCTATCTCAGCTCTTCTCTGGCTCTAGGAAGCTAGAACTATCATTCAAAGAAGAGGGGCAAAACAAGAAGGTGGGAAGATGTATTTAAATGATTGCTCAGTCGTGAAACACCGAGCTGCAGGACTTAGTTTAAACAGTCATTCTGTGCTGGCAAAGTCCCTTTAAGGTATAAGGAATCACTATACTTCTGCATTTGATAATTAATATCTAGATTATGACCAAAAATATGAGTTGCTAAGATTTTTCAGGTTACTTAAAAGTTCAAAACATTATGCTAAGCTTTTGTGCATCTGGTCTATCAATGGCATTTTTAATCATCCTTGATGAATTGCTAGCCCGATGCTAATAATTATGTACAGATTTATAGTTAACTTATTTACCATCTGTAAGTGTTTTTGTACAGAGCTATGTAATGTACATTTCAAAATAAATTATTTTTCCATTTGGACTTTAATGTAACTGTCTTGACACAAGTTTGCTAAAGCAAAAAGCTTTGCTGTAAATTGTTTGCAGGCAATTTTCTACACTTCAAAATTCAGTATTTTAATTGCGATTTTTGCTTTTCTCATTTATAGGACATCTGGCCTTATTAATTTATGCATGTGCCCTTGTGCTGTTGTAAATTGTCAGCTTAGTTTAAGCTTCAATAAAAGTGTGAATTTCATTGGCAGCAAAAATATGACTTCGAGCATAATGTTTTATTTTCCCAGAAACAAAGCTGCAATCACATTTTAAGAAAACAAGCATGACAGTAGATTTAACATATTCTTACTTAATGTCATATATTTATTAATTAAATTCCCCATATATTAAACTATTCAAATATGGGCGTGGGTTCAAGTTTGGACTTGGCTGTGGGCAATAAGATGGTATCATGGTGTTCCAAACTAGTTGTAGTAGTTCTTTGAAGTATAATTCCTCATTCCGTGATGATGAAAATCACGTATATTTTACATGTTCAAAGATAGTGTATTTATGATGTATATTAACAGTCAAAACATAATTGACATATTCCATCCAATGTATGAAATGTAAGTTTCTGGAAACAATGGCAGGTTATTTTTCTTTCACATTGATATGAATGAAACAAATAAAAACTAGACATTAGTGAATTAATCAGAAACAGATGTGCTTTAAATTTTTAGGATGAGTCAGTTTACCTTTTTTTTTACTATAAGTAGGTGTGGACCTAGGAAACTAGAAAAAAAAAATTAAGCACAAGCATGTATGTATGTACCTGGACTAGGGATATATATCTCCCTAGTCCAGGTATACATGGTCCCCTCATTCCCATTCTGGACTGCATAGCCCCATTATCCCTATCCTGGTATGCATGGCCCCCCATCCCTATATTGGCATGCATGGCCCCCTCATCCCTATATTGGTATGCAAGGCCTCCTCAAGCCTATCCTGGTATGCATGGTCCCCCTCATCCTTATCCTGGTATGCATGGCTCCCTCATCCCTATCCTGGTATGCATGACTCCATTATATTTACATTTCCTGCACCCTCTCGTAGCGTCCTGTTTCAATCCCAGCAGCTGATTATGCTTGTAAGTAGCGCATGGCAGTGACATCATGCACTGCCTACAAGCAGAGTACAGTTACCAGAATACTCACTGTTCCCCATGGTGAGATTATGGGCATGTGGAGCAGTGAATATTTACTGATCTTTAATAGAGGGCACAGTGTTAGCACCAGCCACCATCTTCCTGCAGCTGCCAGGTGTTCACATTTGCCTGCTACTATGAATAGAGTAGTATGAATATGAATATGGTAGTGGAGAGCAGTGACTATTCATTAACTTTAATAGCGGGCACACATGATCGCCCAACAGCTGCAGAAGCCGAAGGCTGCAGCTGCTGTGCCCGCTATTAAAGAACAATGAATATTCACTGCTCTTCATGCCTATGGGAGTGGAGAACAGTGAATGTTCATTCCCTTAAGCAGCGGACCCAAGTGATCACCTAGCAGCTGCAGGTGGCTGCGGCTAACAGCCTGTCCACTATTAAACATAAATGTATATTCAATGCTCTCCACTCCCATGGGCATGGAGAGCAGTGAATATTAATTTAACTTTAACAGCGGGCACAGGAGTTAGCCGCAGCAGCCAGCTCCTGCCTCCTGTCACCTGCAACTCAGCCACTGCTGCTCCTCACAGTCCCATTCAGAGCCAGAGCAGGTACATCTGGACTATAAGATGCACCCCCCATATTCCTCCACATTTTTGGTGGAAAAAAGTGTGTTACAATTAGAAAAGAATAATTAATAAATACTGAAAAATCACTTAAAAAAGGGTAAAATGCCCTTCTAATTTCACTTCACTAGCCAACCAGGAGCTACTACTGTAGCCTGCATATATGCAGAAGAGGGAAATGTAGCAGTCATTTTATTGTGAATCTGGATAGTTCAAGGAAGTTACATGCTTGAATTGCTTTGTTTTGCATCATCTTGTACGGGGGCCCATTAGACTCTAGTTATGCCACTGTAAGAGGAGAGAGAGACTTATTCGACGACTCTGGAGATGGAAAATAACTCAGGTCCAAGTCCAGGTCCAGCAGAGTGGGATATGGTGCCAGGCATGTTTTTTTTTTGCCAACTGTGAATTGAATCGCAAAATGTTCAAATTAATGCGAATCTGCAAATTTCAGGAACTCAAACTCAGTCAATTTGCTCATTTCTACTATTACTGCTTGACACTGATACATTTATTATGATTAATAGGATTTTGTCCTGATTGTAACCCCTTCACGATCTTTGTCAAAAGTTGTGTCCCTGACTTTGATGGGGCTCGCATGCCAAATCCACATCTTTCCTGGCAGATGATGGCTGATATAACCAGCCATCTTATGCCTTGAACAGCCTTGGGTGGAGCTCCGCCCCACCCTTGGCTATTAACAAGTTGAATGCTGCTTTCATTGTCTGAACAAGCAACAGTAGGGGCGTGTCATTCCACCCACCAATTGGCACACCCGTGACGTGATTGCAGGGCAGCAATGGGTTGCCACAACAGCAGGGGGTCTGCCGAAAACCCCCATGCCTGTCATTATTATATTTCTGTGAAAGACAGCATTTCATAGGAGACCGTCACTTCACTATACATACCAATACCGATCCACTGCATTGAGAACAAACAATCGTGTTTACCACTGATAGAAATTATTTTAATTTGTTAGTGTAACAAGTTTGACCTATCACAGTCATAAAAATATTTCAAAGTACATAGGGAGATGTTATTATAAAGAAGCTATTTCACTCTGATATTCATTTTTACAACAGTAATGGTCATAATACAAAACTAAGTTTACATTGCTATGATATTCACACCGACTTTAATATTACACATTCTATTTTCACATAATATCCGCCATTTCGGCAAATACATGAAAATCCTTTCGTTTAAATAAGTTCATGCATTGAATACTAGCAGGAGATGATGTTACAATGAAAGCAAATAATCTAAGCTGATATTTGCAAAAGCACTGCAGTACGATCAGTTTTAGTGCAACATCAAGCCCTTCATTTGCTGACCCTTGCTTTAATCAATAACACTGTATCTCATTAAAGTATTCTGGTTTGTTTGGACAATATAACAATAAATCTTGTGGTTTGACAGACCACAAAATGAATTTCAATAAATTTCAAAGAGTTACAATCAGCAACTGAAGTAAAATATTTGAAACCTCAGCAACCTGGTGAAATTGAAGTATAAATTCCAAGCAAAGCTCCAGATATCTTTGAGCTACAAGTTTGCAAGACAAACTGCAAGTTATAAGGTTTTTTTTTACATTAGTAATATTACAATTTAGAATAAAGTATCACCATGTTCATGCATATCTAACATAATAAATAAAGAAGGAAGCAAACTTGTTAACAGTCTAGCAAATAGAAATTCTAAATGTGAAAGATTTATTATTGAACAAAATGCAAGATCTTTTTCCTGTAATAATTAAAATAATAAAGTGTTTTTTTATTGGTTTCATGTTTCGCTTAAAGATTTTTTCATTTTCTTTTTTTTTTTTACATCAGTAATATTACATTTTAGAATAAAGTATCACCATGTTCATGCATATCTAACAGAATAAATAAAGAAGGAAGTAAACTTGTTAACAGTCTAGCAAATAGAAATTGTAAATGTGAAAGATTTAATATTGAACAAAATGCAAGATCTTTTTCCTCTAATAATTAAAATAATAAAGTTTTTTTTTATTGGTTTCATGTTTCGCTTAAAGATTTTTTCATTTTCTTTTGTTCACTGAACTTACTTTTGGGGCAGTCAACTTGCCTGAGATTCTTTTCTAAACTGAAAAGAGCAGTTCAGAGATTTGCAGGAATAGGATATGGCAAATAGGAAGGGAAAACGGTGAGCTTTCATGACATTATGGTCAGTGATCTTATCCTGTGTTATTTTCCACTGCTTTAAAATTAAGGCCTTATCCTTCAATGGAATCCTTACTATGATAATAATGAGATCACTGGTGAAAAATGATCCCTGCAGAACAGGCAGTGTCAGACTACGCTAAGTGCTAAACAGACAGTCTAAACATTTCTATTTTGATGATCTTTTATATATATAAAAGTATACGTAGCCACAAGCATTATGGTCAGCAGTTACCATATAAGTTGCCTGGCATTGCCAATTTTCAGTTGAGGTCTAATAATGTCATTTATAACTGCACGGAATAACCATAATTTGTTAAATGGGGTTAAATGCTTCAATGTTTTAATAATACTTCTCACAAGGGATCTTGGAATTTAGGATGGAGGAAATGTTATAAGCTGGCTTATAGCAATATTGATATCCAGGGCCAGCCCCAGGTTTTCGTGGGCCCGGGCAAAAGAGTCATAGTGGGCCCCTTTAACACACACCACAATTCATGATACACCCCTTCACTGTGCAAGCCCCCAACATATACAGCCCTGTGCATGCAACATCAGCCCAATTCCATATGCAAAAATAATTAAATGCAACATCACCTCCTTTCATATGCAAGGCCCAATATGCAACATTAACCCTATTCAATGTCCAAGCCCCCACAACATGCAGCAGATGCATGCATCACCTACTTCTCTATGCAAGAACACAAAAAACACTGCATGTCCCAACATGCTATATTATCCTCTTCCCTGTGCAAACCCCCACAACATGCAGCACAATGCATGCATCACCTCCTTTCCTGTGCAAAACAAACAGCATCAACCCCTTACTTATTCAAGACAAAACATGCAATATCTCCCCTTTATGCAAGCTGCCACAACCTGCAGAACAATGCACGTAGCTTCTGCACATTCCCTATGTAAGACAAACGACATGCAACCCCCATGTAATAATCTGATCCACTTTTTTGTTTCACCAAAACACCATTTCAGACCACTTAATCTTAGTTATATATATATATATATATATATATATATAAAACCAAAATACATAATTTTCATCTCCACACAGACCAACTATGCAACTCCTCAGTCCTCAAAAGATCTCGTTTAGAGTAGTCTCACCTCAGCACACTGCTTCCTGGTATTGGGTATCGGACAGATCGCACTAAACTAGAGGAGATCCCCCCTCTTCCAGTGAAATAGTCCCTTCACACAGGACCAACTCCATTATAGATGCTGTCCAGAACTAATACCAGAAAGCAACGTTGCTGGAAATGCTCCCAATAGCAGGACTGGACCTAGTGGAAAATGGATGGATGCGGCGACCAACAAGCAGTGCCCTCCGGTGAGTGGGACCCCCATTTCTTCAGGGCCCCAGCAAAAGGATGAATGAAAAATCCTGAGTTGAAATATATATATACACCTATGAACGAAAGGATAACAATGTTTTGAACTTTTGACTTTCAGGCTTTGTATCTACTACTGCTTGGAACGTGAGATTACCATAATTGTATATCATTTTCTAGTTAATCTTTTTGGCTCTCTCATACATAAATTTGACTTGCAACTACTATGCAAATGGTTAGTTACGCAGATTCTTTTCATGCGTGTTGAAGCTCATGAGTAACCAGCCAAATTGGGAACTGAAGTTGGGAGAGAGACAAATGAGGGTCTCTTTCTGAATGGAGTGATTGGTGAGTCAGCTGTTGAGCTTAGCAATCTTGGTCCTAGAGAGAAGTTCAATCTAATGGTGGACAGACTTACTGAGTGTGGTACCTGGAGAGACTCATACTGACCTGTACATGTATTAAATGTATACCTGTGGGACCAATGGGCATATATCTGGAAGAGTATTGACCAGCTGTATAACCTGTACTTTCCTGCTGTGGTTGCCCTTGTGCCAAAGCACAGCTGTTTTGTGTCAAAGTTGATTCAGGGTTTTTGGAGTCGACCTTGCCCTATTGGAGTGAATCCCTATATATGCAGTATATATATAGTTTAATTATCACATGATTTGCTTAATTGTAAAAACTAAATTATTAAACTATGAAATTCTGATTAACAGTTTCCTGTACGTGTAGGAGAACTGTAGTCAAAATCAAGCAAACAAACAAACAAATATTTGATCTACATAACAATTCTGTGGTATACAAAAAAGACTAACAGCAAGCCATATCTGTCTGGTGTATCGAATCAAATGTAGTTTAATGTTATTCATTCTGTTTATATTGTATTGCTGTTCATTTTGTCATCTTCCATAGTAAGCACCATATGTAGCAGTGGTGTGATTAATGCTAGGATATGTAGTCACCTTATAAAATTGTAAATTAGTGAGATACAGTAAATCTTGACTTGGTGTTATACTGTTAATTCCACTGGGTAATTTAATAAAATAATAATGTAAATTATCTATTTTTATAGAAAAATGCACACCTAAAAAGTTGGCTATATCCCATACATGTAGCCTTATTGGCAGAGCACATTAAAGTGAAACTCCTAGTAAACATTCATAGTAAAGTACAATAATGATGGTCATTTAGTTTACCACGGCCACATATTCTTTCAGTTTTATGGCCTTGTTAGAAAAAACAACAAATGATAACTATTTCTCCCAACCTAACTAGTACATGTTGGGCCATGCTTGTATGTGCTCTCAGTGGAAATTGGAAATAAGTCACTGATAACCTCCTTTATCTCTCTGAATACAAAATAATTGGTCTGCTGAAGTGAAACTGCATAATCCATGATTCCCAACATCTGACGTCAGCAGAGGTCCCTATACACAACCCTTCTGTTTGTGTCAAAATTATTTGCTTCATAGCATTTCGACATTGTCTGCCCTCCATCATGAGCTCTGCACATAATCTGGGACATACTTAGATGACCTTTCTATCTTGTTTTGTGTTCCCTTTTTTTTTAGACATGCAGCACTCTTATTTCTTGGGGTTATAAAAGGAATCTGTCAGAAGGTTTTTCCTATGTTATCTGAGAACAGTATGAGGTGTGAGGTAGTGTTCTCCCCGGGATGTGCAAGGAGGTGTAGTGAGGCCATGAGAGGGTATTGCAGTCACAGGTGTAGCCGCGATTGCAATGGTGAAGCAGTGACCGATGTCACAGCTAGGAGTCACTGTGTGTTCTCCACAGGTTGTGCACAGAGGCATATAGAGGCCATAGGAGTGTATGGCAGTCACGGGTGTAGCGGTGGCTGCAATGCAGACTAGAAATAAAAAAGTAAATGTTAGTATTGGACATGCTAGTGTCCAAGGCAGATGTAGGGATGCTGTGTTGTGAAACAGACTGCAGGATGGTAGTCATGCAGTCCATTTCATTCCAGACCCAGGTTTTCCATGTGGCTGAAGGCCAAAGGTTTCTTTGTTAAAAGCCCTGCAGTAAAGGGTTTGGGTGTGTCAGGGCCAGTTTCAGTTTTGGTATAGGTGAGAGTACAGAGCAGAGCTTTGTCTGTGTGAAGAGACACAGGACAGAGTGGAGCCAAGCCAATAGTTCTGGCCCCCATAGCATACACAGCGGTGCTGCCGTCCACGGTAACTGGTCTTTGACATGGACTGTCTTGTGCCCGTAGGTGAAACGGAGGTAGCCCATTCTGTGACAGAAGGAGGACTGGCGTGTGTACTGACTGCAAACAGGAGGATATCAAGGACTATGTATGGCTGTAAGTGAGAGACATTGACTCAATGGTGCTGTCGCCCATGGCTACTGGTCAAAGGGAAGGCCAGCATGTTTAGTGATTGTAAACAGAAGGATGCCATGTAGTATGTAGTGCGGTGAAAATGGACACTAATATTATGCACTTGTGTGAATTGGGACATTTAATGCTGTGAAGAAACACATGAAAGTAGTTTTGTGTTTGAACTTTGTGGGTCACTGCCTCCTCACTGCATAAGTGTGCTACCGCTGCGCTACATATGGTGGAGAATGCAGACAGTGTGAACTGAGGCATACCGCAAAGCATGCTACATTTCGTTGTGCAAGTCTGCTGGAAAGATGGAGGAAATTTTGGAGCAGTATGTGCTTAGTCAGCAACGGATTCAGCAAGAGGTGCTGCAGGTCCAGCAGCAGCAAGAGGTGCTGCAGTTGCAGCAGCGGCAACAAGAGGTGCTGCAGTGGAAGCTACCGGAGCTTCAGAGGTGTAAAGAGGAGACCCCTAAGGTGAGGGGCGATCAGCAGAGTCAAGAAGAAACCCCAATGGTAAGGCCTGATCAGTGGGTGTACCAGTGGTCCTATGTAGAGTTGCAGCTCGCCAAGTCTCAGGCAAATGACTGCTGCAGTTGGTGTAGGAGTGGCTCCAACCTGAGTTTTTGACCACGACTGAGATGGCAGAGAGACTGGTGGTCGATCAGATGATTCGGGCTCTGCCAGCTGTCATGCATCATTGGGTCGAGCTAAGGCCTAGGCACCCTGGACCTGGTGATAGGATTGATTGAGCGGTATAAACCTACACAGGACGCTGTATCAGAGCAGGGGAAAAGTCCACAAATCACTTTTGGGGCTAAAAAGAACCAAGCCCGTGATGTGGGGGTAACCCAAAGTGAGGGTGACAAAACTCCTATTTCCCCTAAAGCAACATCAAGGTCTAGTCGGTCTGCAGGTTTTGAGTGTTGGCAGGGTCAAGAGCCAGGACCTGGGGCTTTCAACTTTTGGGTTACATCTGAGCCCATGGACTGTGGGAAAACTTGCCAGATATCTATGTATGCCCAGCCAGTCTGTACCACCACAATGAGCACTGCTGGCAGTGAACCGCAATTGTGCCAGATACTTGTGAATGGGTGCCGAACAGAGGTCCTACAGGACATGGGGAGCAAAGTGACTATTGCCATTAGGTCCCTTGCTGCAAGAGACAACCCCAAAGGACATAAAGTGAAGGTGATGGGTATTGATGGGAAAGTCCTTAAATATTCAACTGCAGAGGTTAAATTTTCCACATAATGTGGGGACGTTAAACATGTGGTGGGAGTGGTGGAGACTAGTGATGAGCGAGCACTAAAATGCTCAGGTTCTCGTTGCTCAGGTCGAGCAAATTGAAATACTTGGGTACTCAGGCAAAACAATGAGCCCAATGTAAATCTATGGGAGACCAGAGCATTTTTTCAGCGATCCCCTCGGGGGTCCTTTTAAGGTCTAAAAACACCTGAAAATGATGGAAACACTGCTCAAGTGACATGGGAACATCATGGGGATCGCCCCTGAAAGCATTTCTGACTCCTAGGTCACAGTTCTAAACAATGTTGTCAGAGTTTCACGCCAATTTTACAGGTGCACCAGAAAACATACAAAAATAAAACCGAAATGGATTTTGCTGGGAAATATGTTAAGGTACATCCTTTCCAGGGTAATGACTTGCATCTAACGCAAAATAATTAACCCCAGACCAAAATGCTCCACCACCACTTGGGCTATGTTCACAAGCAGCGTTTTTGATGAGCTTTTCAACTTTAACATTGCTTTCAACCAATACAAATGCATTCACTGGGAAATGTCATTGTAGCATTTAACAACCCTAGCTTGCCATGTGGTGTGTGACCCATCTTGTTTAATTTATGAAGGAGGGACTCTTAAAGTCACAAAGCCTTTTTAGAGGGGCATCAGGGGGTATTAATATTTCTAATGGGCCATTATTAAAGAGTGGGTCTCCTATGCTGTTATTGACTGCGCAGTGAGTGCTTGGGCTGCCAAGAATTACGACACACCCCAATACCCCTTTCACAAGAGGAACAGGAGGGCTTCCTGAAAAAAACGTTGCATTGAATTCAAGGCCTGCCCTGCTATCAAGTCATATGCACCCCAAGAAGCCTTTCAACCCAGGTACTGGATGGCCACAGGAAAACCCACTTCGCATTATTCATTTTGTACTCCCATACTGTCTTCTTATGCATTGACTGCAAGGCCTGCCCTGCTACCAAGTCATATGCACCCAAAGAAGCCTTTGAAACAACATACTGGATGGCCACAAGAAAACCCACTTCACATTCTTCTGTTGGTCTTGCCATACTGCAAGGGCCACCTTGACCCAAAACATGGAGGAGGATCTCACAAAAAAAACTGTCCCATTACAAAGGAGCAGATCTCCTAGACTTGTAATGCCCATACACTAAGTGTATAGGCTGACAAACATTTTCTCTTGGTGGGTACACATAAACATACTGTGTAAATATTTTTATTACAGGCATCATAAACACCCATAAACTATAGTGGCTGTAGCAGCACGGAACACGTTAACCCTGGTGATCTAGTGGCGGTGGATGATGAGACATAGAGGAAGGCACCATAAAAAAATAGTCTCAATTTAAATGAGCGGGTCTCCTATACTTGAAATGCCCATACACTAAGTGTATGGGGTGACAAACATTTTCTCTTGGTGGGTACACATCAACATACTGTGTAAATATTTTTATTACAGGCATCATAAACAACCTTGCAAAAAGTAGAGTGGCTGTAGCAGCACGGAACACATTATCCCTGGAGATCTAGTGGCGGTGGATGATGGGACATGGAGGAAGGCCCCATTTAAAAAAATGCCCAATTTAAAGGATAGGGTCTCCTATACTTGAATGTCCATACACTAATTGTATGGGCTGACAACCATTAACTCATTGGGGAGGTAATTTAAAAAAAAAACATTGTTTACGGGCATCATAAACACCCTTGTAAAAAACTAGAATGGCTTTAGCAGCACGGAACATGTTAATCCTGGTGATCTAGAGGCAGTGGATGATGAGACTTGAAGGAAGACCTCATTAAAAAAGATAGGCCCGATTTAAAGGAGCTGGTCTCCTATACTTGGAATGCCCATACACTAAGTGTATGGGCTGACAAACATTTCCCCATGGGGCTCAATATTTAAAAAAAAAATTGCTTGCGGTCATCATAAACACCCCTGAAAAAAGTAGAGTGACTGTTGCAGCACAGAGCACGTTAACCCTGGTGATCTAGTGGCGGTGGATCATGAGACGTGGAGAAAGGCCTCATTAAAAAATTGTCTCAATTTTAAGGAGCAGGTCTCCTATACTTTGAATGCCAATACACTAAGTGTATGGGCTGCAAAACATTTCTCCATGGGGGCAAATATTTTTTTAAAAATTGTTTACCGGCATCATAATCACTCTTGCAAAAAAGTAGAGTGGCTGTAGCAGCACGGAAGACATTGACCCTGGGGATCTAGTGGCGGTGGATGATGAGAAGTAGAGGAAGCCCTCATTAAAAAAGCCAGCTTTAAAGATGCTGGTCTCCTATGCTTGGAATGCCCATACACTATGTGTATGAGCTGACAAACATTTCCCCATGGGGGGGTAAATTTAAAAAAAAAAATTGTTTATGGGCATCATAAACACCCTTGCAAATAAGGAGAGTGGCTGTAGCAGCACAGGCCTCATTAAAAAACAGGCATAATTTAATGGAGTCGGTCTCCATTATTTGGAATGCCCATACATTAAGTATATTGGCTGACAAACATTTCCCCATGGGGGGTTAATTTTTTTTTTTTAATTTTTTTTTTTTACGGGCATCATAAACACCCTTGCAAAAAGGTAGAGTGGCTATAGCAGCACTGAACATGTTAACCCTGGTGATATAGTGGCAGTGGATGATGAGACATGGAGGAAGACATCATTAAAAATAGGCCCAATTTAAAGGAGTGGGTCTCCTATACTTGGAATGCCCATACACTAAGTATATGTATGTAACATATTCCTATGAGGGGGTAAATATTTTTTTTAAAAATTGTTTACGGGCATCATAAACACTCTTGCAAATAAGTACAGTGGCTGTAGCAACACGGAACACGTTAACTCTGGCGATCTAGTGGCAGGGGATGATGAGATGTGGAGGAAGGTATTATAAAATTGGCTGAATTTTAAGCAGCGGGTCCCCTATACTTTGAATGCCAATACACTAAGTGTATGGGCTGCCAAACATTTCCCCATGGTGGTAAAAAAAATTTTTAAAAATTGTTTACGGGCATCATAATCACACTTACAAAAAAGAGTGGCTGTAGGAGCATGGAACATGTTAAAAAAAAATTATTTTACGGCATCATAAACACCCTTGCAAAAAAACAGAATGGCTGTAGAAGCACAGAACACATTAACCCTGGTGATCTAGTGGCGGTGGATGATGAGACATGGAGGAAGGCCTCATTAAAAAATAGGCCCAATTTAAAGGAGCGAGTCTCCTACACTTAGAATGCACATATACTAAGTATATGGGCTGACAAACATTTCCCCATGTGGGTAAATACTTTTTTAAAAAATTGTTTACGGGCATCATAAACACCCTTGCAAAAAAGTAGAGTGGCTGTAGCAGCACGGAACACGTTATCCCTGGTGATCTAGTGGCTTGTGGATGATGAGATGCGGAGAAAGGCCTCATTAAAAAATAGGCCCAATTTAATGGAGTGAATCTCCAATACTTGGAATACCCAAACACTAAGGCTACTTTCACATTAGCGTCGGATTCGGCCCGTCGCAATGCGTCGGGCCGAGATTCCGACGTTAGCGTTTGATGCACTGCACAATGGAGGCAGCGGATGCATTTCTCTGGCGCATCCGCTGCCCCATTGTTAGGTGCGGGGAGGTGGGGGCAGAGTTCGGAAAAAGCGGTCCGTCGGCAGCAAAAAACGTTACATTTAACGTTTTTTGCTCCCGGCGGTCCGCCACAACATGGCGCAACCGTCGCACGATGGTTGCGACGTGTGTCAATACGTCGCAATGCGTCGGTAATGTTACTCTATGGGGCAAAAAAGCATCCTGCAAACAACTTTGCAGGATGCGTTTTTTCCCCTAAACGACGCATTGCGACGTATTGAAAACAACGCTAGTGTGAAAGTAGCCTAAGTGTATTTCCCCATGAAGGATAAATTAAAAAAAATTTTTTTACAAGCATCATGAACACCCTTGCAAAAAAGTGGAGTGGCTGTAGCAGCACAGAACACGTTAACCCTGGTGATCTAGTGGAGGTGGATGATGGGACGTGGAGGAAGGCATCATTAGAAAATAGGCTCAATTTAAAGGAGCAGATCTCCTATACTTGGAATGCCCAAACACTAAGTCTGACAAACATTTCCCCCTGGGGGTAATTTAAAAAAAAAATTTTTTACGGGCATCATAAACACCCTTGCAAAAAACTAGAAAGGCTGTAGTAGCACAGAACACGTAAACCCTTGTGATCTAGTGGCGGTGGATGATGAGACTTGGAGGAAGGCCTCATTAAAAAAAATAGGCCCAATTTAAAGGAGCGGATCTCCTATACTTGGAATGCCCATACACTAAGTGTGTGGGCTGACAAACATTTCCCCATGGGGGGGGTAAATATTTTTTTTTTAATTGTTTACGGGCATCATAAACACCCTTGCAAAAAAGTAGAGTGGCTGTAGCAACACGGAACGCATAAACCCTGGTGATCTAGTGGCGGTGGTTGATGAGACGTAGAGGAAGGCCTCATGAAAAAATAGGCCCAAGTTAAAGGAAAGGAGCGGGTTTCCTATACTTGGAATGCCCATGCAGTAAGCGTATGGGCTAACAAACATTTTCCCATGGGGGTAAATTTAAAAAAAAATTATTTTACGGGCATCATAAACACCCTTGCAAAAAGCTAGAATGGCTGTAGCAGCACGGAACATGTTAACCCTGGTGATCTAGTGGATGGTGAAACGTGGAGGAAGGCCTTATTAAAAAATAGGCCCAATTTAAAGGAGCGGGTCTCCATTACAATTACAAGCATTTTCCTATTGATGTAAATATTTTTTTAAAAATTGTTTACGGCCATGATAAACACCCTAGCAAAAAAGTAGAGTGGCTGTAGCAGCACGGAACACGTTAACCCTGATGATCTAATGACATGTGGATGATGAGACGTGGAGGAAGTCCTCATTAAAATACAGGCAAAATTTAATGGAGTCAGTCTCCATTACTTGGAATGCCCATACATTAAGTATATTGGCTGACAAACATTTCCCCATGAGGGGTTAATTTTAATTTTTTTTTTTTTTTACGGGCATCATAAACACCCTTGCAAAAAAGTAGAGTGCATTTCGGTGCGAAACTCGCGTCGGGTGTTGGTGGGTCCCCCAGGAGTGCCTCATTTGGTAATTATATTATTATTTTTGTATTACTTTATATTATCAGTATTTATTATTACTAGGGTTGAGCGAAACGGGTCGGCCACTTTCAGAAATCGCCGACTTTTGGCAAAGTTGGGTTTCATGAAACCCGACCCGACCCCTGTGTGGGGTCGGCCATGAAGTCGGCGATCTTCTGAATGTGGTATCGAAATTCCGATCCCGAGTTCCAATATGTTTGCAATATCGGAAATCGGTATCGGAATCCATATTTAATGTAAAATAAAGAATACTCACCCTCGGACGCGCCCTGCTTCTTTCCGGCAGCCTTCCTTCCTAAGAATCAGCGCTTGCAGGACCTTGCGTGACGTCGCGGTGACGTCGCGGCTTGTGATTGGTCGCGCTAGCGGTCACATGGGCGGCCGCGCGACCAATCACAAGCCGCGACATCACCGCGACGTCACCGCAAGGTCCTGCAAGAGCTGATTCGAAGGAAGGAAGGTTCCCGGTTAGTACCAGGGCACGTCAGAGGGTAAGTATAGCGATATTTTATATTTTAATTCTTTATTTTACACTTAAATATGGATCCCAGGGCCTGAAGGAGAGTTTCCGCTCCTTCAGACCCTGGGAACCATTGGAAACCCAATGCACTGCATTGGGTTTCGAGTTTCGGCCGACCCCGACCCCGACTTTTTTATAGGATCGGCCGATTTCACTCGACCCGACTTTTGAAAAAGTCGGGTTTCGTGAAACCCGACCCGATCCTATAAAAGTAAAGGTCGCTCAACCCTAATTATTACCTTATCTATTTTCTGCATGGTCACTTGCACAATGATTACCTGCGTTAATATGGTTTGGTTGTTATTTGTATGATACCACTACTTTTGGGGTCCATACCTGGGTTGCCCGCCTATTCCTGTGCTTTGGTGTATTCCCACTGTATTTTATATATATTTTATTTATTATTTGGTTAATAAAATTATTTATTTTTTACTGACCTTGTGTGAAGGCAGGTTTTTGGTGTTATAGTTATTTTCCTTCATGGTCTTTCTTTGGTGGATTTATTTTTCGTGTTGTTAAAAAAGTAGAGTGGCTATAGCAGCACGGAACATGTTAACCCTGGTGATCTAGTGGCAGTGGATGATGAGATGTGGAGGAATGCCTCATTAAAAAGTAGGCCCAATTTCAAGGATCCAATCTATAGTTGGAATGCCCATACACTAATTGTATGGGCTGACAAACATTTTCCCATGGTGGTTAATTTTTTTTTCAAAAATTGTCAACGGGCATCATAAATACCCTTGCAAAAAATTAGAGTGGCTGTAGCAGCACGGAACACGCTAACCCTGGTTCAAGGGAACGTTTTTCTGTATGTCACATCCAGTTTTCCCGTCTGTGCATGCCCAGCAGGAAATGTCTCTCTCTGACTCTTTCCTGCCCAGCAACGCAGATGGAAATGCGAAAGCAAACACCTCCGTCGGTACTTCGCGCTGACGCTTCGTGACAGGCGACTACCGACGGAAGAGTGAAAGAAGCCTTACTTGGACACTTTGTCCCTCTGAATGGAGCTATGCTTATCATATATTTTGAAGCAGTCTACTAACATGAGTTTTTAGATCAGTGCCTTTTTACCATGCATTTATTTTACATCTTAGTGCAACCACGCCAGCATTTTTTTCTGATTACTGCACATGCCATGTACTCATTCACTATACCATTTTAATGTGTTCTGTCGCACTTATGTTTCTTTTTGTATTCAAATAAATACCCTGATCCACAAAGCACTCCATGGCTCAGCACCACCCTACATCTCCTCCCTGGTATCAGTCTACCACCCTACCCGTGCCCTCCGCTCCGCTAATGACCTCAGGTTAACATCCTCAATAATCAGAACCTCCCACTCCCGTCTCCAAGACTTTACACGTGCTGCGCCGATTCTTTGGAATGCACTACCTAGGTTAATACGATTAATCCCCAATCCCCACAGTTTTAAGCGTGCCCTAAAAACTCATTTGTTCAGACTGGCCTACCGCCTCAATGCATTAACCTAACGATCCCTGTGTGGCCTATTTATAATAAAAAAAAAAAAAAAAAAGGTTCCTCGCATCATGTTCTCATACACTTTATGCAGTATTAGCCCTCTGTGTCTGTACTGCTACATACTTAGGCAGGTAACTGGTTCATGCAGCTTTACATGAACACCTGAGCCTTACACTATAGCTGGTCCGAATAACTAAAGCAATTGTTACCATCCACCTCTCGTGTCTCCCCTTTTCCCCATAGTTTGTAAGCTTGCGAGCAGGGCCCTCACTCCTCCTGGTATCTGTTTTGAACTGTATTTCTGTTATGCTGTAATGTTTATTGTCTGTACAAGTCCCCTCTATAATTTGTAAAGCGCTGCGGAATATGTTGGCGCTATATAAATAAAATTATTATTATTATTATTATTATTAAATAAAATTTTTTATATTTTTTGGTAGTTTTTCCAATTACTCAGTCAGTGAGTCTGCTCTACATTATATTTGTTTTGGGTCTTATATGCATACATTAGCGTTACGACTAATTATGCCTATCTGGAGCATTTTTTTCATATAAAGTCAGCCATGCGTGCCAGACTGGTAGTAACAGGCAAGCCTTCCATTTCCTCACCAACAGGGTGATGATCAAGGTGTTCTCCTCCTCTTCCTCCCTGTCCTCAGGCCATCCATGCTGAACAGATGGCATGACAGTTGTGCTTGTAGTACCGTCTACAGCACATGAAAGTAGCTCCTGTTCTTCCTCTTCCTCCTGTTCCTCATTGTCAAACAATCCATGTTGGGATGACATGAGGCTGGGCTGTGTGTAATAACCCTGTATGGTTCCTTGCTCCATGTTCTCCTGCTCTGCCTGCAATGCATCTTCTTTCATTGTGAGCAGAGAGCTTTTCAGAATGCAGAGAAGTGGGATGGGGACATTAATTATGGCGTCATCGCCGCTCACCATCTTGGAATCCTCAAAGTTTTGGAGGATGTTACATATGTCAGACATCCATGTCCACTCCTGAGGTTTTATGTGTGGAGTCTGACCTGAATAATGACGGCCTTGTTGATGCTAGTATTCAACACCTGCGCTCTTCTGCTCACAAATCATTTCCAATATCTGCAGTGTAGAGTTCCAATGCATGGGTACATCACACATCACACAACAGTCGGCGAGCCGGAAGCTGCAATCGCTGCTGAAGCACGGCAAGGGTGGCTGAAGCTGTAGCTGACTTTCTAAAATGGGCATGCAGGTGGCGTACTTTCCCAAGCACATCCGGCAGCTCCATGTAGCTTTTTAGAAACTGTTGAACAATGCGGGTTAAGCACATGGGCCAGGCATGGTAGTGTGTTATTTCCCCTCGCCTCAGAGCCGCCACCAGGTTCCTACCATTGTCACACACAACCATGCCTGGCTGGAGGTTCAGAAGTGTCAGCTAGTGATGAGTAAATACACTCGTTACTCGAGACTTCTCGAGCATGCTCGGGGGTCCTCCGAGTATTTTTTAGTGCCTAGCAACCAGGCAACCCCCACATGTACTTATGCTGGCTAACAGATGTAAATCATTCAGCTGTGGCAAGAAAAACTAAATCTCCGAGCACTAAAAAATACTCAGAGGACCCCTGAGCATGATCGAGAAATCTCAAGTAAAGAGTATATTCGCTCATCACTAGAATGCCCAAACTTGGAGCACACAGATATATGAGGCCTGTCACAGAGATACCACATTGCCAAATATGTGGCCTGTATCTTTCATTTTTTTAATGCAAAATGGTGCTGTGTATAACTAGAGTAACAGAAAGGAAAAAGTATGGAACAGCGGCCTAAAATGCCCAAACCTGGAGCACACAGATATATGAGGCCAGTCACGGAAATACCACACTGCCAAATTTGTGGCCTGTATTTTTCATTTCTTAATGCAAAATAGTGTTGTGTATAACTAGAGTAACAGACAGGAAAAATAATAGAATACCGGCCTAAAATGCCAAAACTTGGAGCACACAGATACTGTGTATGAGGCCTTTCATGGAGATACCACACTGCCAAATATGTGGTCTGTATTTTGGGGGGGATCTGCTAAATATTGCTGTCTAGAACTAGAGTAGCAGACAGGAAAAACACAATAACAACCAGTCTAAAATGACCAAACTTGGAGCACGCAGATACATGAGGCCTGTCACAGAGCTACCACACTGCCAAATATGTGGCCTGTATTTGTTATTTTTTTAATGCAAAATAGTTCTGTATATAACTAGAGTAACAAACAGGATAAAAAACTGGAATACCGGCCTAAAATGCCCAAACTTGAATCATGCAGATATATGAGGCCTGTCACGGAGATACCACACTGCCAAATGTGTGGCCTGTATTTTGGGGGGATCTGCAAAATAGTGCAGTATATAACTAGATTAACAGACAGCAAAAAAATCCCCAAATTGTTAGCACACGGATGTATGAGGCGTGTCACAGATATACCACACTATAAAATATGTGGCCTGTATATATTTTTTGGGGGGGTTCAGCAAAATGGTGTCAAGAATTTGTGTAAGACACTCAAAAAAAATTCTACTCTACCATACCAAAAAATAAAGATTTTTCTGCACACTCGTAAGTGATTTTGACTTTAAAATTGCTGGATTTTCACGCTGTGCTAGGGAAAGGATCTGGCTCTATTATGCAGTGTCAAAAGCAAATGGAGACAAAAAGGGCTCTGGATTGCTTTGCAATAAAATAATCTCTATTAACCTGGCAAAAAAAAAATTCCTAGCCAATTATACTTGGGGCTAGGTATATCCCATCAATTTATGCTCTAGGTAGCAGCAGCAGACAATAAAGGTATGGACCCTCTTGATGATGCAATGATATCTATATACAAACATACAGTACAGTGCCTACAAGCCTTGCACTGATATGTATAGAGCGATGTAGACTCCCCTGCCTACCTAACACTGCAACCTATATACTCCACAATTAGTCCATAGAAGGACTGTTGGTTTAGCTGGATTTGAGTAGTTTAGGATGGTAGACCCCACACCAGGGCCGGACTGGGACTAACATATACCCCTGGCATTTGAAGTTACACAGGTCCACTTGTCACATGGTGACTGTATAATATCTTTGTACACTTGTAGGTTACAAGAAGTGAGGGGAGTGTAACACGACTATATAGCATATAATCACATCTGTATCCAGCATTATAGCTCAGTCCTATTCATTGCTTTTAGTTGCATTACCAAGAAAAGCTGCTACTTTACCTACATAACTGGATCTTGCAGATAATGAAGGGATTGAGATGACCAAAGGCAATGGAACCTCATTCTGATGCTCCATAAACTTTGCCTACAGTCACTTTTTGTTCCGCTGCACAGCACGAGACCAGGTGACTCTGAAGAGCGGTGACATCAGTAACATCACCGCTCTTCAGATATTCCAGGTCTTGCGCTGAGTTCGGCGACTGTGAAGAGTGGTATTGTTACTACCGTCACCGCTCTTCAGAGTTGCTGGGTCTCGCCAAGTCTGGGCTAGTAGTGGGGATGTCTGAAAGACTCCTCTCCATTACTTACACCAGGGATTGATAGCAGCTGACATTACGCAGCTGACATCAACCCTAAAAATCATTATACATACCAGAATTAAATGCTTTGGTGGCTGGAAAAGCAGTAGAATTAGCGCTATTCCCAGGCGCCGGGTGCTAACTACAACTGTCATCATCCTTGTCTGGTCTCCCTGCGAAGCATTTCTGCTGTATTCACATGCGCTGACCTCAGGCCACTAAATGAGTGTGATCAACAATACTGAAGTTGTTTGCTTGTTTCCCGCCCTCTTTACACCAACTGAGAAAGAATGAAGGGAACAGAACAATCACAATTAGATCAATCTGTCCCCATACAGTATCATGTTATCAGCAGCACATCTACAGTTTACACTGGCGATGTGCTGCTGAGAACAAGGATTTCTGTTCCCACATAAGCAATCCAATCACTCAATGAATAGCCAGCATTTTGCTTGTTTAGTATACTACACCCCATAGTCCTCCATATATTATAATGTGCACCTCAGTCCTCCATATAGTATAATATACTCCTCATAGACCTTCATGTAGTATAATACACTCCTCAGTCCTCCATATAGTATAATACACTCCTCAGTCCTCCATACAGTATAATACACTCCTCATAGTCCTCCATATACTAAAATACACTGCAATTCCTCCATATAGTATAATACACTCCTCAGTCCTCCATATAGTATAATGTACTGCCACAGTCCTCCACATAGTATAATACACTCCTCAGTCCTCCAAATAGTATAATACACTCCTCAGTCCTCCAAATAGTATAATACACTGCTCAGTCCTCCAAATAGTATAATACATTCTGCATAGTGCTCCATATAGTATAATGCCCCACCATTGTCATCCATGTAGTACAATTCACTTCCCATAGTATAATGCACCCAATAGTTCTTCATATAGTATAATGTATTCCCCATAGGCCTCGATACAATATGATGCAGCCCACATCTATATATATATAATTGCCTAAGGGTTTTTCCGTCTGTCTGTCTGTCCTGGAAATCCCGCGTCTCTGATTGGTCGAACCAATCAGCGACGGGCACAGCATGGCGACGATGATGTCATAAAGGTTGCCTCGACCAATCAGCGACGGGCACAGTCTGCCGCGAATTCGCCTCGACCAATCAGCGACGGGCACAGTATCGACGTAGATGTCATAATGGTTGCCATGGTGATGATGATGTCATAAAGGTTGCCTTGACCAATCAGCGACGGGCACAGTCTGCTGCGAATTCTGGAATCATCATTGTCCATATACTACGGGGATATGCATATTCTAGAATACCCAATGCGTTAGAATCGGGCCACAATCTAGTATAGTATAATGATGCCACCCCAGAGTATAATGCAGCACCACACAGAATATATTGTAGCCCCCTGAGTATAATGTAACCCCCCCAGAGAATATAATTCAGCCCCCTCATATATTATAATGCAGCCCCTGCATATAAAATATATGGTAGCCCCCTCATAGAGCATAATGCAGCCCCCCATACAACATAATGTAGCCCCTCCATAGAATATAATGCAGCCCTTCTCATATAGTATGATGCAGCTCCCCATAGAATATAATACAGCCCCCCATAGAATATATTGTAGCCCCCATAGAATGTAATACAGCCCCATAGAATGTAATACAGCCCCCATAGAATGTAATACAGCCCCCATAGAATGTAATACAACCATCCCCATAGAATGTAATACAGCCCTCCCCCATAGAATGTAATACAGCACTCCCCCATAGAATGTAATACAGCCCCCCATAGAAAGTAATCCAGCACAGCCCTCATAGAATGTAATATAGCCCCCCATAGAATGTAATGCAGCCAGCCCCCATAGAATGTAATGCAGCCAGCCCCCATAGAATATAATGCAGCCAGCCCCCATGGAATGTAATACAGCACAGCCCCCCATAGAATGTAATGTAGCCAGGCCCCATAGAATGTAATGCAGCCAGCCCCATAAAGGAAAGGAACCCTCTGGCACCGGCCAAGGATGTGGCCGGGGGTCAGGGTAAACTAGAGAGAGCGCTCGCTAGAGAGCAGTGTCAGGGGGCTCAGGTTCGGGTACTACATAATAAGGATGTATGCTCTTAGTTGCCGAGGAGGACCGTGGCGTTTCAACATGACATAGGCACGGGTAAGCTTAAGGTGGAAATGGTACCAGAGACCCGAAGTCAGGTGCTTAGGTGACAGGATGAGCTGCGTCGCTAGTAAACCCAAAATAAACAAGGTCGAGGCCATTCAAAACAAGCCCAAATCTAAGGTTAATCAGAAAAGTGGGCGTGTCATCTGCAACAGATAAGGGGGAGGTGGGTAGTCCCATAATGAAGTATGAAGGAGAAATGCAAAGGGGAAGGATTCATGTGCTGATCAGCAGTTTCGGTCCCTACATTGTTTTCTTAGTGCAGTGTCGGGCAGGGATGTCACAGGGTTATACAGATGCCCTGTCTCGAGCCCATACAAGTGTTCAACTCCACAGATATGAACTGAAGAGCGGATATGTGAGGCAGTGACCAGTGTCACAGGTAGGGGTTGCTGTTTGTTCTTCCCAGGATGCATATGGAGGCATGGTGAAGCCATGAGGGGGTATTGCAGTCACAGGTGTAGCTGTGATTGCAATCGTGAAGCAGTGACCGATGTCACACTGTGTGTTCTCCCCAGGTTGTGCATGGAGGCATATGAAGGTCACAGGAGTGCATGACAGTCACAGGCGTAGCGGTGTCTGCAATGCAGACTAGAAATAATAAAATTAAGTGTTAGTTTTGGACATTCTAGTGTCCAAGGCAGATGTAGGGGAAATCTGCTCTGGGATGTTGTGTTGTGAAAATGCTATAAGCCTGCCTGTACCCTAGGACTAGATGCAAATCATAGCATGCTATCAGTATGCTCATTATGGGTTATATATATCATTGTACTTTGTATTTACTGAGTGTTATGGACAGGGCCTTGCCTTTCTGTTTTTAAGTATGTTTTATTATGTTGTGTGTCAATAAAATCTTTTGTTTCTCCTACATTATGTTTTCATTTTTTTATACGTGGTTTGCATAACTGGAGTGATACTTTTCTCTCTGCTGGTATAATTTAGTCGCTTTCTCACTCGCTTGCACCCCGTATTTATGGATATTTTTGACATCAGGTCTATATTTTGGTAGTGCGCCTTGTTTCATTGCTTATTCCTTGCATCATTAGAATCAGACTTTCTCCCACTGAACCGATTTTAGAGTCAAATCATGGCATGCTGAAAATTTTTTCTCATGCCGAATAAAGCTAAGAAAAAAATGCTCAGATCTGCAGTACTTCATTGAATAACATTGCTCCGAGTACAATTTGATTTTATACCAGATTTCACTCGTCTGATTTATTGCTGATGTGAGTGAGCCCTAAATAGTAAAAACTTTTTGACAGATTCCATTTAAGCATCTACAGTGTACAGTAAACTATGTTACCTTGCACTTAAAGAACCAGAGTGAAATAAATAATTCCTGGTATTTTAACTATCCCTAGAAGCTTCATTTTTCCAAATAAGAAAATTCATATGATTATATTTTAAGAAGAAAATGAATGAAATGATATACCAGTATATGCAATGCCTTGCGAAAGTATTCGGCTCCCTGGAACTTTTCAACCTTTTCCCACATATCATGCTTCAAACATAAAGATACCAAATGTAAATTGTTGGTGAAGAATCAACAACAAGTGGAACACAATTGTGAAGTTGAACGAAATTTATTGGTTATTTTAAATTTTTGTGGAAATTCAAAAACTAAAAAGTGGGGCGTGCAGTATTATTCAGCCCCTTTAACTTAATACTTTTTTGCGCCACCTTTTGCAGCGATTACAGCTGCAAGTCACTTGGGGTATGTCTCTATCAGTTTTGTACATCGAGAGACTGAAATTCTTGCCCATTCTTCCTTGGCAAAGAGCTCGAGCTCAGTGAGGTTTGATGGAGATCATTTGTGAACAGCAGTTTTCAACTCTTTCCACAGATTCTCAATTGGATCGAGGTCTGAACTTTGACTTGGACATACTAACACCTGGATACGTTTATTTGTGAACCATTCCATTGTAGATTTTGCTTTGTGTTTGGGATCATTGTCTTGTTGGAAGACAAATCTCCGTCCCAGTGAGTTGCAGGATACTCCAGTCACAATGGGGGGGGGGGGGGCACAGGACACAGATGAAAGAATTAATAGTTTCTTTGTTTATTGAAATCCACCGCGCATTTCAACAGAAGAGCTCCGTCTTCATCAGATGGCAGTCCCAGTCTCAGGTCTTTTGCAGACTCTAACAGGGTTTCTTCAAGAATGGTCCTGTATATGGCTCCTTCCATCTTCCCATCAATTTTAACCATCTTCCCTGTCCCTGCTGAAGAAAAGCAGGCCCAGACCATGATGATGCCACCACCATGTTTGACAGTGGGGATAGTGTATTCAGGGTGATGAGCTGTGTTGCCTTTACACCAAACATATCGTTTGGCATTGTTGCCAAAAAAGTTTGATTTTGATTTCATCTGGCCAGAGCACCTTCTTCCACATGTTTGGTGTGTCTCCCAGGTGGCTTGTTGCAAACTTTAAACAATACTTTTTATGGATATCTTTGAGACATGGCTTTCTATTTGCCACTCTTCCGTAAAGGCCAAATTTGTGCAGTGTACGACTGATTGTTATCCTATGGACAGACTGTCCCACCTCAGCTGTAGATCTCTGTGGTTCATCCAGAGTGATCATGCGCCTCTTGGCTGCATCTCTGATCAGTCTTTTCCTTGTTTGAGATGAAAGTTTAGCGGGACAGATGGATTTTGGTAGATTTGCAGTGGTATGATACTCCTTCCATTTCAATATGATCGTTTGCACATTGCTCCTTGGGATGTTTAAAGTTTTGGAAATCATTTTGTATCAAAATCCGGCTTTAAACTTCTCCACAACAGTATCACGGACCTGCCTGTTGTGTTCCTTGGTCTTCATGAGGCTCTCTCTGCTTCAAACAGAACCCTGAGACTATCACAGAGCAGGTGCAGTTATACAGAGACTTGATTACACACAGGTAGTTTATATTTATCATCATTAGGCATTTAGGACAACATTGGATCACTCAGAGATCCATAATGAACTTCTGGAATTAGTTTTCTGCATTGAAAGTAAAGGGGCCAAATAATATTGCAACCCCCACTTTTCAGTTTTTGGATTTCCACAAAAATTTTAAATAACCAATAAATTTTGTGCAACTTCACAATTGCGTTCCACTTGTTGTTGATTCTTTACCAAAAATTTACATTTGGTATCTTTATGTTTAAAGCATGTTATGTGGGAAAGGATTGAAAAGTTCCAGGGAGCCAAATACTTTCGCAAGGCACTGTACCAGCAGTTCTAACCAAGAGACAAAGATGAGCAAGTTCTAAAAATGTGTACTATGCATTGATTTTTTCACTAAGGATCACTCAAACTTACATATTACTGTTCTGTACTAATGGTTATTTTTCTTTAACCCCTTATCGACCACCGATACGCCTTTTAACGGCGGTAGTTAAGGGTACTTAAACCATAGCGCCGTTAATGGCGCTGTGGAAAAAGTTTATAGCTCCCCCAGAGTCGGATTTTCTCTGGGGTTTCAGTTCCTGGGGGTAGAAGAGACCCCAGAGAACATGACTAGAGTCGTTTTTAACCAACCCCGGGATTGCTATCACCGTTATTAACTGTATAACCGCCACTGCAAAAAAAGCGCAATTTGCCATTTAATTTCTCTTTCATCTGATGTGATCACACATCAAAGGAGAAAAAAATGGGGTCCCTGATCCCCCCGGTACCTCCGTTGTCCCTCCATGGCACCCTGAAGTCCCCCGTGCCTCTGGCTTCTTCTTCCAGGAGAAAATAGTGGGCGTAAATGCAATGCACCCACCGAGATCTGGCGGCCCGCACCCGCCAACAATAGAGAGATTTTTCCTATTGATTCATTTTGGTCACTGTGATAGACCCTATCACAGTGATCAAAATAAAAAAAATGGTAAATACCCCCCCTTTATCACCCCCTTAGGGAAAAATAATTTTCCCATTAGGGTTATAGTTGGGCTAAAGTTAGGGTTATGATCGGGGCTAAAGTTAGTGTTAGGGTTAGTGCTAAAGTTAGGGTTAAGGTTGGGATTAGGATTAGGGTTGGGATTAGGTTTGGGATTAGGTTTGGGATTAGGGTTAGGATTAGGATTAGGGTAAGGGTTGGGATTGGGGTTGGGATTAGGGTTAGGATTAGTGTTAGGGTTGGGATTAGGTTTAGGGTTTGGATTAGGGTTGAGATTAGGGTTAGGTTTGAGATTAAGGTTATGGTTAGGGTTGTGATTAGGGTTAGGGGTGTGTTGGGTTAGGTTTGTGGATAGGGTAATGGTTACGGTTAGGATTAGGGTTAGGGGTGTGTTGAGGTTAGGGTTATGATTAGGGTTGTGATTAGGGTTGGGATTAGGGTTAGGGGTGTGTTGGGGTTAGGGTTGGAACTAGAATTGGGGGATTCCACTATTTAGGTGCATCAGGTGGTATCCAAATGTGACATGGTGCTGGCCAATTTTGCATTCAAAAAGTCAAATGGCTCTTCCTCCCTTCTGGGCTGTGTCATGCACCCCAACAGTGGTTTACCCCACATATGAGGCATCAGCATATTCAGGACATATTGGACAACTTTTAGGGTCCAATTTCTCCTGTTATCCTTGGAAAAATAAAAAATTGGGGGCAAAAAAATAATTTTTGTGGAAAAAAATAGATATTTTATTTTCACGGCTCTGCGTAATAAACTTCTGTGAAGCACTTGGGAGTTCAAAGTGCTCACCACACATCTACATAAGCTCCATGGGGGGTCTAGTTTCCAAAATGGGGGTCACTTGTGGGGGTTTCTACTGTTTAGGCACATTAGGGGCTCTGCAAACGCAACATGATGCCCGCAGACCATTTCATCAAAGTCTGCATTGCAAAACATCACTCCTTCCCTTCCGTGCTCCGACATGTGCCCAAACAGTAGTTTTCTCTTGCATATGGGGTACCAGTGTACTCAGGACAAATTGGACAACTTTTGGGGTCCAATTTCTTCTGTTACCATGGAAAAATAAATTGGGGGCTAAAAATCATTTTTGTGGAAAACATTTTTTTCCATTTTCACGGCTCTGCGTTATAAACTTTAGTGAAATACTTTGGAGTTCAAAGTTCACGCAACACAACTAGATAAGTTTCTTGGGTGGTCTAGTCTCCAAAATTTTTATTTTCACGGCTCTGCGTTATAAACTTCTGTAAAGCACTTGGGGGTTCAAAGTGCTCACCACACATCTAGATAAGTTATATAAGGGCTCTAGTTTCCGAAATGGTGTCACTTGCAGGGGATTTCCACTGTTTAGGCACATCAGTGGATCTCCAAATGCAACATGGTGTCCGATCTCAATTCAAGGCAATTCTACATTGAAAAAGTCAAACGGCACTCCTTCCCTTCCAAGCTCTGTCGTGCACCCAAACAGTGTTTTTCACTATATTTCCATTTTTTTCATAAATAAACGCAAGTAATATTGAATAAATTTTACCGCTATCACAAAGTGCAATATGTCCCGAAAAAACTCAGAATCAGCGGGATCCGTTAAAGCGTTCCAGAGTTATAACCTCATAAATTAACAGTGGTCAGAATTGTAAAAATTGGCCTGGTCATTAAGATGGACATTGGCTCTTTCACTAAGGGGTTAATAATAAAAAATACATAACCATTAAATGATTTAATCACTTTTGTATTGCCTTTTTATATGCTATATATTTAAAATGCTCTTATGGGTATCATATTTAACCTTAAAAAGTCACTAGATTAAATAGGAAAGGTCGCTTGTTGTCTGCATTGTTGTGCTTCTTTATAATCTCTATTTGCATTACAAAAAGATATATAAAATAAATAAATAAATTCAGTTGAAAAACTGACAATGCAGAATACAATGCAAAACAAAATGAATACAGAAGGAACGAAAATTGTAATAAAATGAAAAAAAAGGATTTGAAACATCTTTTGACTCACAAATGAGAATGACCATTATAGCATATGCTCCAAAACTTTGTAGCGATAAAATTAATTATGACATATGCCATAAGATATGCTTGTGCATTTTACATGTAATTTTGTAATAGATAAACTAATCAAATATTAAACGTAATGTTACTCTTAGCTATTTCTGTCTCTGAAAGGCTAGGTGCAGAGAACCGCATGTTTTTCATCTGAGAAAATTGGGCAGATTATGCAAATCGCACTGACAAAACAGAGTTTTATCAGAGTTTGATCAGAGTGTGTGCAAAGTGTGATCTAATTCTCTCAGATGAGAAGAAGATAGAGAGGTAGGTAGTGTCAGTTAAATTTCTGGTTATTGAGGAATATCTTTTACATTTTTTTAAAACAATTTTTTCTCATTTAATAAAAACAATTGAACAAGAAATGCAAAAGCTCAGTCACAGTCACTGTCACTTGTGACAAAGAAGCACAACATCTCTAACTTGTATTAATTTCAATTTTTTTTTACTGTAAAAATATTGTACTAGCTTGCTGCTCTCTACACTGTGTGCAGAATTATTAGGCAAGTTGTATTTTAGAGGATTATTTTATTATTGATCAACAACTATGTTCTCGATCAACCCAAAAGACTCATAAATATCAAAGCTTAATATTTTTGGAAGTTGGAGTGTTTTTTTTTTTAGATTTGGCTATCTTAGGAGGATATCTGTTTGTGCAGGTAACTATTACTGTGCAGAATTAATAGGCAACTTAATAGAAAACAAATATATTCCAATCTCACTTGTTTATTTTCACCAGGTAAACCAATATAACTGCAAAAAATTTAGAAATAAACATTTCTGACATGCAAAAACAAAACCCCAAAAAATTAGTGACCAATATAGCCACCTTTCTTTTTGATGATACTCAACAGCCTTCCATCCATAGATTCTATCACTTGCTTGATCTGTTTATGATCAACATTGAGTGCAGCAGCCACCACAGCCTCCCAGACACTGTTCCGAGAGGTGTACTGTTTTCCCTCCCTGTAGATATCATATTTTATGAGGGACCACAGGTTCTCTATGGGGTTCAGATCAGATGAACTAGGGGGCCATGTCATTATTTTTTCTTCTTTGAGACCTTTACTGGCCAGCCATGCTGTGGAGTAGTTGGAGGCATGTGATGGAGCATTGTTCTGCATGAAAATCATGTTTTTCTTGAACAATACCGACTTCTTCTTGTACTACTGCTTGAAGAAGTTGTCATCCAGAAACTGGCAGTAGGTCTTTGATGATACCAGCCCATACCAGCACCCCACCTCCACCTTGCTGGCATCTGAGTCGGAGTGGAGCTCTCTGGCCTTTACTGATCTAGCCTCTGGCCCATCAAGAGTCACTCTCATTTCATCAGTCCATAAAACCTTTGAAAAGTCAGTCTTAAGATATTTCTTGGCCCAGTCTTGACGTTTTATCTTATGTTTCTTGTTCAAAGGTGGTTGTTTTTCAGCCATCCTTACCTTTGCCATGTCCCTGAGTATTGCACACCTTGTGCTTTTTGTTACTCCAGTAACGTGGCAGCTCTGAAATATGGCAAAACTGGTGGCAAATGGTATCTTGGCCGCTTCACGCTTGATTTTCCTCAATTTATGGGCAGTTATTTTGTGCCATTTTTGCCCAACACGCTTCTTGCGACCCTGTTGGCTATTTGCCATGAAGCGCTTGATTGTTCGGTGATCATGCTTTAAAAGTTTGGCAATTTCAAGACTGCTGCATTCCTCTCTTAAAGACTAGATTTTCTCTCACTCGAACCAACCTCAGGTATAGCTTTTCTTAGGCACCTAGAATGGGGAGAAATAAATCAGAGAGATAGACGAGTCGTTGTCTTTCCAAGATACTCTGGTATTTATTTCAGGGCCTGACCTTTTTAAAGCCCAAAGATCAAAAGGAAATGTAGAGTTACATAATAAATTGGCAACAATATACGTTATACAATGGGTTGTCAAACACATCCTGGGATAAAAGAGACTGTAGATTACATGAGAAGAATGTGGGGGTTCTTTTCACATATCTGCGCTTCATAAGATTTTGGCTTAACATTCAGGATTTTTGGGTGGGTAAAGACAAGAACAGACATATATCGTTAATAGTGATGAGCGAATATACTCGTTACTCTAGATTTCCCGAGCACACTCGCATGTCCTCCGAGTATTTTTTAGTGCTCAGAGTTTTAGTTTTTAGCGCCGCAGCTGAATGATTTACATCTGTTAGCCAGCATAAGTACATGTGGGGTTGCCTGGTTGCTAGGGAATCCCCACGTGTACTTATGTTGGCTAACAGATGTAAATCATTCAGCTGCGGCGCTAAAAACTAAAACTCCGAGCACTCAAAAATACTTGCAGGACACCCGAGCGTGCTCGGGAAATCTCACGTAATGAGTATATTTGCTCATCACTAATCATTATTCTAGGGATAAACAATGTGCCCTTGACATTTCTAAGAAATAATGAACACTGCGATGTGGAATGTCCAGGAAATTGTCCACCTGTAGTCAGATGATAACTAAAAACATATGATCTCTTGCACAACAATTTGCACAATACTCAGTAATTTCTATTTTATTCAGAATGGAAATGTAACCATTTTTTTAACAACTCCCCTCTTTTTATCATTTGATCTACCTTGCCCTAGATTATCCCTTCCTACTCTTAGGCCTGCAAGATAACCCTACTTCACGAAATACATGGCTTTTCCTGTGTATATCATGGGATACCAGCCATGCTGCGCATCCATTCAGATTATACTTGTTATTCAGACCTACTTTCCCTTCTCAACCCTATAATAACCACTAAATAAGGGGATATATACAGTACAGACCAAAAGTTTGGACACACCTTTAAAGATTTTTCTATATTTTCTTGACTATGAAAATTGTACAATCACACTGAAGGCATCAAAACCATGAATTAACACGTGTGGAATTATATACTTAACAAAAAAGTGTGAAAAAACTGAAAATATGTCTTATATTCTAGGTTCTTCAAAGTAGCCACCTTTTGCTTTGCCCACTCTTGGCATTCTCTTGATGAGCTTCAAGAGGCAGTCACCGGGAATGGTTTTTCACTTCACAGGTGTGCCCTGTCAGGTTTAATAAGTGGGATTTCTTGCCTTATAAATGGGGTTGGGACCATCAGTTGTGTTGTGCAGAAGTCTAGTGGATACACAGCTGATAGTCCTACTGAATACACTGTTAGAATTTGTATTATGGCAAGAAAAAAGCAGCTAAGTAAAGAAAAATGAGTGACCATCATTACTGTAAGAATTGAAGGTCAGTCAGTCTGAAAAATTGGGTAAGCTTTGAAAGTGTCCCCAAGTGCAGAGGCAATGTTGAGGGAAGATCTAAATTGATCCTTCATGGTTGACTCAGTCATTTCCAAATTAAACTGCAGGGCGTTGCCGGCAACTGAAAATGACCAGACGGAGACGTGTGTCTCTGTTTGCGGGGATCGAGCAGATCTCTGAGCCCCCGTTTATTGTCTCGCACTTTTCATAATCTTAGAAGTTATACTTCAACCAATCAGCATAAGAACACACTTTCAGCACATAACCTCTAAGAATGCAGGAAAAACTTAACCCATGAGGATACAGAAAAACAAGAAACTACATGTATGGTCATGTCTTCTTGGCATAGAAAAAGCATACCAACAGGTGCCTCAGAGTCTTGTATAGTGATACAACCCCGAGTCCCTTATATGGTTCAAGAGAACACTCTGGCCTTGTAGCAGAACATAAACAATATCCTAGTTGAATAACAGACTTGTGAACAACAAGATAAAGTTACTTCATGAAAACTATAACCTTTTACCTAATTAAATAACATAATTTATCTTTAAGCAACAAGAAAATGGAGTCAAAAGCACAACATGGAGAATCTTTCATAATTTGTTCCTTCACAGCAAAATCCATCAAGCGCTACAAAGAAACTAGCTCACATGAGGACCGCCCCAGGAAAGGAAGACCAAGAGTCACTTCTGCTTCTGACGATAAGTTTATCTGAGCCACCAGCCTCAGAAATTACAGGTTAACAACAGCTCAGATAAGAGACCAGGTCAATGCCACACAGTTCTAGCAGCAGATACATCTCTACAACAACTGTTAAGAGGAGACTTTGTGCAGCAGGCCTTCATGGTAAAATAGCTGCTAGGAAACCACTGCTAAGGACAGGCAACAAGCAGAAGAGATTTGTTTGGGCTAAAGAACACAATGAATGGATATTAGACCAGTGGAAATCTGTGCTTTGGTCTGATGAGTCCACCGTGTCTTTGTGCGACGCAGAAAAGGTGAACGGATGGACTCTACATGCTTGGTTCCCAACGTGAAGCATGGAGGAGGAGGTGTGATGGTGTGAGGGTGCTTTGCTGGTGACACTGTTGGGGATTTATTCAAAATTGAAGGCATACTGAACCAGCATGGCTACCACAGCATCTTGCAGCGGCATGCTATTCCATCCGGTTTGCGTTTAGTTGGACCATCATTTATTTTTCAACAGGACAATGACCCCAAACACACCACCAGGCTGTGTAAGGGCTATTTGACCAAGAAGGAGAGTGATGGGGTGCTACGCCAGATGACCTGGCCTCCACAGTCACTAGACCTGAACCCAATCGAGATGGTTTGGGGTGAGCTGGATCGCAGAGTGAAGCAAAAGGGCCAACAAGTGCTAAGCATCTCTGGGAACTCCTTAAAGATTGTTGGAAGACCATTCCCGGTGACTACCTCTTGAAGCTCATCAAGAGAATGCCAAGAGTGTGCAAAGCAGTCATCAAAGCAAAAGGTGGCTACTTTGAAGAACCTAGAATATAAGACATAATTTCAGTTGCTTCACAATTTTTTGTTAAGTATATAATTCCACATGTGTTAATTCATAGTTTTGATGCCTTCAGTGTTAATGTACAATTTTTATAGTCATGAAAATACAGGAAAATGTTTTAATGAGAAGGTGTGTCCAAACTTTTGGTCTGTACTGTATATAGTAGGCATTATTGTTAATATATTAATATGTATTAGAAGATAACCTGTATTTTATGTAAAAAGAAATACAAAGTTCATGTGGTCAAGAATTCTTTATAATTTCTTGTGCATGTTCTTCCTTTTTACTATTAAACCATTGGCTTTCCGCAGTGCATACAGTTGGCAAAGTCCACAGACGTTTGCTTGTTGCAGAATATGCATTCACGCTGAAGTGCAGTTATGAAGGTAGTCATCATCACTTGAGTAGGCTTGATCTCAGAGTCGGTATAGATTTTAGCTTTGCGTTTACCTGAAAAACATTTGCAATTAGAGCAAAGAATTTTCTCAATCAACATCACAAATAATTTTATCATTACTGCAATGACTAGAATCACAAAAAACGTCTGAATGAGGAAGTGTACTACCCCTGACACCAATCCACCTATTCCCTTAAACCAATTTAAAGGGTTTAACCAAGAGAACCATTCAGGGAAGGGTAAATCGTTGAGTAAATTAGCCTTTCTCACTCCCTGCTTGATCAACCTTGCTTGTTCTATATCATGAGTGACTCTCATTAGCCCAGTGGGATCGATGTAATGGCAGCAAGCAGGTCCTACCACTTAACAGAAACCCCCTTGATCATATGGCTTGGAATAATAATAATAATAATAATTTTATTTATATAGCGCCAACATATTCCGCAGCGCTTTACAAATTATAGAGGGGACTTGTACAGACAATAGACATTACAGCATAACAGAAATACAGTTCAAAACAGATACCAGGAGGAGTGAGGGCCCTGCTCGCAAGCTTACAAACTATGGGGAAAAGGGGAGACACGAGAGGTGGATGGTAACAATTGCTTTAGTTATTCGGACCAGCTATAGTGTAAGGCTCAGGTGTTCATGTAAAGCTGCATGAACCAGTTAACTGCCTAAGTATGTAGCAGTACAGACACAGAGGGCTAATTCTGCATAAAGTGTATGAGAACATGATGCGAGGAACCTTTTTTTTTTTTTTTTTTTGTTATAAATAGGCCACACAGGGATCGTTAGGTTAATGCATTGAGGCGGTAGGCCAGTCTGAACAAATGAGTTTTTAGGGCACGCTTAAAACTGTGGGGATTGGGGATTAATCGTATTAACCTAGGTAGTGCATTCCAAAGAATCGGCGCAGCACGTGTAAAGTCTTGGAGACGGGAGTGGGAGGTTCTGATTATTGAGGATGCTAACCTGAGGTCATTAGCGGAGCGGAGGGCACGGGTAGGGTGGTAGACTGATACCAGGGAGGAGATGTAGGGTGGTGCTGAGCCATGGAGTGCTTTGTGGATGAGGGTAGTAGTTTTGTACTGGATTCTGGAATATTACCATAGGGGAAATCTCTTTCTTCCCACACCCAAGTTGCTGGCTCCAATCTGGCCAGGATACAAGCACCTTCTGCCCCTCGGGGGATCCCTTTATATGTATTGCTACCGCACACTATGTATATTCCCTTAGGCAACTGAAACTGGAATTCACTAATGAGGGCAATCATTATTGAAACTATGAGTGTGGTATCCGTATAGAGGCACCAGGAATCGTTTAGATCAGTAGTGACGGATCTATAGTATCGCAATGGTTGACAGTGGGGATCAGTGTTAATGCTTATGAACATCTCTGCAGCCCCATCTCCATACTGGCCTTCCCTAGTTTCTTCATCCTCATGGACAGCTTCCCTTTCCCTACATAAATCAGTGTCACCTCCTATGAAGAAATAATTTTTGGACCAATTGGAGTCATGCAATGTCCATTCCAGACAGACCTGTCTGTAACATTGTAGCTTACCCTCCTTGGGAAACGGAATTTCTGCTGAAAAACTAATTTTTAGCTCTTGATCTGGAACTTTTCCTATATAATTTTTGTCCATCTCTTTATTTCCCCAAGTGCCGTCATTATCCTTAAATTCAAACAAATTATCTTTATGCTTACATGAGAGATCTTGGTTCCTTGTGAGATTAATTTGGAACCATGGTTGCTTAGTCCATCCTGTAATAGGTAAGGCGGCAGCAGTCTTACTCTGCTGTGCTGCTAAATCTAGAGACTGCATTTCCCAGCACCTCCCGCCAAACAAGTCTCTTTCAGAGAGTGGAGTGACAAAATAAGGCATGGTTTTGGCTGCTATAGGGGCATAGGAACAAATCCAGCAATTGGACAAATTTAGGACCTGAGCAATATAATTGTGGTACTGGACAAATCTATTGGTCCATTGTTTCGATACTTCACTATCCCACTGCTCAAGTACCTCATCATTTCGTTTAACATGTACTAGGAAAACAAGCATGAGAAGTGTGAAGGGATAGTACTTTCCTATTTCCATTGTCCTTTAGCTCTTGTGGAATCTTTTGCAGTGAGATGCGTGGATCCAGGCAGGCTTTCCTTCCAGCTTGACTGAAGTTGGTGTGGTCAGCTGGATTTGGTATGGCTCCTCGAATTGGGGATCAAGGATTTTTCTCAAATGTTTTTGTGTCACCACCCAGTCTCCAGGCTTGAGGTCATCCTAGCCGGTCAAGGAGGAGGGATCTGAAATAGAACTGAAAACACAAGTATGAATTTGCTGCAATACTTGTTGCAATGTGCCAACATAAGCTGTCATATTTGAATGGGAGACCTGCATTTGCTAAGGGAAATACAACCCTGTTTTTGGAGGACCCCCAAATAAAATCTCATATGGGCTCAGGCTTGTCTTCTTATTGGGTGTGACCCTAACGGTATACAGTGCAATGGGAAGACACTCAGTCCATGGTTTACCCGTCTCTGCCATTGCCTTCTGAATTTTCATTTTCAAGGTGCTATTCAACAACAATTTGCACAATACTCAGTAATTTCTATTTTGTTCAGAATGGAAATTTAACCATTTCTTTAACACCTCTGCAAGACATCTCACAATTTTGGACTTTTCAGAGCCCGTCAAATCTCTCTTCTGACCCATTTTGCCAAAGCAAAGTAAGTTGTCTAATAATTATGAACACCTTATATAGGGTTTTGATGTCATTAGACAACACCCCTCCTCATTACAGAGATGCATATCACCTGATTTACTTAATTGGTAGCTGGCTCTAAAGCCTGAACAGTTTGGAGTAGGACAACATGTATAAAAAGTATCATGTGATCAAAATAAAACTTGCCTAATAATTCTGCACACAGTGTAGTACACTATGAATTTTAATAAAGTGTAATTGTAATACAAATGCAGCAGGATAAAAGCTAGCTAAACTGTTTGGCACTGCTGCTGCGGGCACCTTTCCTATCTCTCACTCCTATGAATTAAATCTCTGTATTATTCATTACTCATTCATTATTACATCCAGATTGATGTCACTAAACCATGTGATGTGATAGCTGCAAGTCATTATGGGGAAGCCTTTGTGGAAGCACTTGAGATCATGTGGGCCTTCTGTGGTTCATGTAATCCGCAAAGTGTAAAATAGTCGAGAGCATTTATTGGTGATTCGAGCAAATCGAATAGAAAATTGTTCTAAATATTTTGGAGCACCAAATTTCACAACATTCAACACAAATTTGATTGCAACGAATCAATTCACTTGGTTTTAGAGATAATGATTGTAAAAAAATGCAATTACTTTTCATGTATTAGAAAAGCGGTGTTCTATAATGAGCTTTTCGAGAAAAAATGGAGCATACTAAATTCTTACACTCAGTTTACTCTGCTGTTATTGCACAAGTAGCTTTAAGGCTAAGTTCACACTTTGCGGATTCCACTGCGGATTTTTCCTCAGCAGAATTCCAAAATCTGCAGTGAAAACCCGTCACGGTTTTTACTGCGAATTTATCGCGGTTTTTACTGCGGTTTCTTCTGCGGATTTTCATCTGCAGTTTCCTATTGGAGCAGGTGAAAATCCGCAGAAAAGAAATGACATGCTGCGGAATGTAATCCGCTGCGTTTCCGCGCGTTTTTTTCCACAGCATGTGCACAGCGTTTTTTTTTTCCCATAGGTTTACATTGTACTGTAAACTCATGGGAAACTGCTGCAGATCCGCAGTGGTCAAATCAGCTGCCGATCCGCAGCAAAATCCGCAAAGTGTGAACATAGCCTAACTGTGTTTACTCCTTCCTAGACTTGTAATGGCTTATCAGTAGGGATGAATGGATCGATCCACAGATGATTGATTTTGGGATGAATTTCCCGAAATTTGTGGTTGAACTCACATATGAAAATTTTGAAATTCAGTTTGTGGTTTGCAAAAAAAAAACAAAAAACAATTACCAGGTGTCATAGAGAAAGCTTAAAATCCATAAGACATCTCTAAAAGGAGGAGGAACTGGCACTCAAACTCTTTGAAGTAGAAATACATAGTGAACACACAGGGGAAGAGAGGAAATTATTTATAGCTAGGGAGAGAAAAACTCATTAAAAGATTCTTCTAAGCCGCCATGTCCCTGTAGCATAAAGGTAGTCACAAGGGAAAAGTCTTCTTTGAGAACAAGATAACAATAGGAGATGTTTTTAACAGGGTAGGAGAAGTATGTTCTCCCAGGCACTGTAGACAGGAATATTGGGATTTGTTGTCATCCAATGGAGCTCCTCTCTCGGCTACACACTGAGCCATATCTGTGACATCAGAGTTAGTAAATTTCTTTTGTTTTCCTTTTTGGTTTATGTAATTGTGTTGTTTTGTTACAATTTTGTATCATCTTATATAGTTTTTAAAAACATGCCTATTTTTCTGGATTAAATATAAAATATAATAGCTCTGTTCCTTTTTCTCTGTAAACCACACCTCTGAAAGCCAATTGCTACCTCTATCAGGTGACCAATTGGCCTGTAAATGATTGATGGTGGCAGCTAGTAACGTTTTTGTTTTTTGTGGAGTTGGCAGTGACCGTACAATGGTGTGTATATATATATATATATATATATATATATATATTTATATATATATATTTGTTGCAATAATTTTTATTTATACAATTTATACAATACACTCATTGGAGACATGAGGTTCAGTGGGAGCTCTCACCCGCTGGCCTGGTTTGTCTTTGGAAAGAAAATACGGGCCAGGGCTCATCCCACTGAATGCCCGTATTCCATCTCCGTGGGCAGAATACTACTCAAGCAGCACATGATGATGGTAACATACTGAGGTAATGCTTTATTGGATCACCAACTGTCAACAAGATATGATACATTCTCAGCAAGTATGCAAGATGGTGAAAATGACATAGTCTGGCTCACCAGGGAGTCTAGCTAACCTGGGATTAACATGTCTGTGGCTTTTGGGTAACCAGGACCAACTACCCCAACCAGTAGCACCCCACTTTTGGCTGGCACCCTCGGGGGGAAGTAGCGGCAAGCTTAGGAAGATGACCAAGCACTGTGAGATGACCGATTGTCACAACCTGTGTTCTCCAAACATCTTCATGGGTTCAGTGATGGGCAGTGGAGCAGATCTGTATTCCACCAGTTATTCCACACTACTAATGTCCTGTATAGTCTGCATTGAGACAGAGAAAGCCCCTCTTTTATATTCCATAGCTCTCATTTAGGGCATTCTCCCACAGGATTGATATACGACTGCATATTTGTCCTCCAACTTGTGCAGACTAGTACACTTCAGGGGGCTTATGTAATAAGTAATCAGCAGGGAATTCACAAATTAACCAAGGGTAAACAGATGTACTCACATGAAACAATAGGCTCACATTAATCAATGTTCCTTTGCCTACTGTGCAAAGGAACAGTACATCTTGCATAATTAAGAATAATTCACCCCCACACCAGTGACCAGATTGATGCTGTGTCGTCACACAATTACTTTGAGCTCCCCAATAATCAGCCTAGTAGTGGAAACAGCTGAGGCCTACTCTATTAATCGCTGGCCAATTTCGTAATTGTCCTGATGGTAGATGGGTTGGAGAGGGCTGTTCATTGCAAAAAAGATAACAGTGGTTGGATCTGCATGACCCCCTCGGCTGTGATCTTTGGCACCTGGCACCATTTCTCATGCTGCTGACCATCAGAGAATGAACTAATGAAATTTTGTATTGCCGAGTGGGCTTCCCTATATTGCCTTGCAGCTATGACATTTTCTGGATTATCATATCTTGTACAATGGTAGTCAGCATCTGGGTCATCACAGATCACTAGATCAGCCATTCCCAAGGTAGCACAATTTAAACAACAGACTTGTTTTCCACCTCCAAAGTCAATGCAAAATTCCTTATTTTCTATTGAGTGTAAGCGCTTATGGACAGCAAGGTCTTTCTCCTGTATAGTGTCAACCCTTACAATCAGCATGGTCATCTCTCTCTTTGTAATGGTCAGCAGGGACCTCTTCTCTTCCTCTCTTGTCTGTGGAGTAAAAGCTCTTATGGTCAGCAAGGTCCTTTTGTTTTCAATCTCTCCGGTAGAGTGTCAGCACTTATGATCATCAGGGTACTCTCTTTTGTAGAGTAGAGCTTAAGCTCTTATTCTCATCAGTGTCCTCTTTCTCTCTCTGTTGTTGAGTGTAAACTCTTTCGGTCAGCAGGGTTCTCTTTCCCTCCTCTCCCACACGTGTATTTCATCATTTCATGTCTTGCCAGCAATAAAGTTATTAATTAAAACAGAAAACCATGTTTCATATGTTTAGCCAAACAATAACAATTTAATTATGATATAGATAGTGAATGTACTTTATATTATGCCTATAAGTATACAACTCAATTTGTAAAAAAATAGATCTTAAATGGATGGTCTATAATAAAACAGGCCAATAAAATGTAAGGATACAAAAATGAAAAATAAAAGGTTTGCAGTATAAGGAAACAGGTAAATTATATGATAAAAATCATTTTATTTGCACTTTCTTGTGCTATTTCATATTAAATCGTTTTTATTATATTAAAATTGCTTTTCTCATACATGCCTGATGATAGGTAATGTTATTTGGGTATACTGTAATAGGTAGTAGAAAGGTTATTTCTTTGAAAAAAAAAGTGTTTCGAGATATATAAATCACTGTGCTTTAAGTGCTTATGGGAATATGCCACATATATATTTCTATAAATGACGTTCCAATGAAACCTACTGTATGGAGATTGCTTGCATTTGTCAAAAGACTCCTGAAAACGGTCTCAGCAGACTAACAAATATCTACATTTTTCTACACACACTATAAGCCCAATAACTTTTGTTATCTCAGAAAAAATATTTTAAAAAGGGCTGACTCCCAAAAAAAATATTTACAAAAAAACATAAACATTTTTGCTATTGAAATAATTTAAATAAAATACTCTGGTATCTTGATTTTATTGTTATGAACTTGTAATGGTGTTATCAACATTCACAATGATTATTTATCATAGTTATTTTCTGCAATATAGGATATTAACCCCTTAGTGACCGAGGCAAATTTTTGAAATCTGACCAGTGTCACTTTATGTGGTAATAACTCTGCAACGCTGCAACAAATCCCAGTGATTTTGAGATTGTTTTTTCGTGACACATTATACTTTATGATAATGGTAAATTTAGTTCAACATTTTTTGTGTTTATTTATAAAAAAAATCAAAAATTTGAGAAAAATGTTAAAAAATTAGCAATTTTCTAAATTTGAATGATTCCCTTTAATCCAGGTAGTCATACAACAGCAAACCATTAATAAATAACATTTCCCACATGTCTGCTTTACATCAGGACCATTTGTAAAATGTTATTTTATTTTGTTAGCATTTTAGGAGGTTTAAAAATGTAGCAGCAATTTTTCATTTTTTCAAAGAAATTTACAAAATTTATTTTTTTAGGGACTTATCCATGTTTGAAGTGACTTTAGGGGTCCCATATATTGGGAAACCCCCAAACGTGATACCATTTTAAAAACAGCACCCCCTGACATATTGAAAACTGCTGTCAGGTAGTTTATTAACCCTTCAGGTGCTTTACAGGAATTAATGCAAAGTGGTATGACAGAAATGAAAATGTGTATTTTTATCACCTAAATGTTGCTAACTTCTAAACAGATTACTACAGCCGTCAGACTCTAAGGCCGCTATTTGGTCATGAATTGCCATGGCAAACATCAGGACCACAAAATCATGATCTGAGGGCACCAATTGGGATAAAGAGGAAGCCCCCACACTCTGTTAACCATTTATAATGATGTAGTCACTATTGACAGCAGCATCTAAGGGGTTAAACAGATTTAGAAGGTGCAAATACTGATCGTGGCTGGTGCAGCAAGTTGTCAGCTATAGTGTACAGCCGACAGATGATGGATTGTCATCTGTATGGGGATACTATTCTCTTATATCTAAGGTCAGTTAAAAGACGTATTGGCGGTCATTTTAAGGGCTGTTTCAGATGTCTGTGATGATCAGTCTGATGTCGAATTGCAATGCAGGGTCTGGCAGCACATCTCCTGACCCAAGTATGACCGCTTCATATATTTCTATTAAGCTATCAAACTCAGGTCAGGCAATGTGCGGCCAGCCCATGCATTGCGATTTAACATCACACTGATTATCATGAACACCTGAAACAGCTCTAACTGTTCATGAGAACAAAGAGTAACAGCGGTGTGGATTGTGATAATGCATAATTGGCTTACTAATGGGACCTGCAGCATAAATTATATGCATTGGAAAAGATTATGTTGGAATAAATCAGGATTTAGTGGGATCAAATTTCATTGCAGAAGTCAGGAATAAAAAAAATTCCTACCAAATACCTACAAAGTTTTGTGCGTGATCAGATTGTCATTAGTGTTGAGCATTCCGATACTGCAAATATTGGGTATCGGACGATATTCGTGGTATCGGAATTCCGATACTTTCAGTATATCGGATACCGGAATCGGAAGTTCCCATAGTGCAATGAGCCAGTTTGATTTATTTCAGCCAATGAGGAATCCTAAGAAGTGTCGGCACATCCTGTTATGCATGTTAGGCATGTAAGTAAGGGCATGGCTGTGATTAGCTGCTGAAATGATGTCATGATGCACTATAAAAGCCGCCGCCATTTTGGGTTCTGCTGTGAATTCAGTTAGGGACAGGATGCTGCTGTTCTGACTGAGGTATAGTTTGAGATAGTGATTTGCTTCATTGTGCTTTACCCAGGCTAATTTAGCAACTGCTGTGTGAGAACCTTGTTTTTGCCTTGCAGCGCTGTTCACGGCTGTCTGCGAGGTCTCTGTGTGAGTGCAGCTCACTCTGTAGTCTGTTCTGCAGCCACAGCTGGTTGTAGTCAGCTCAGACTGCGTCACTGCCTCATACTGTTACATTGTCCTTTTTTTGATTAGTGCTGCCTGCTACAAATTTTTTCTGATTTATCCTATTAGTGGGCTTTTATTTGTATCTTGCTAGATTGTGGAAAAACACTATATAGGAGAACAAAGAGGAGCTTTTATTGGCCTTGCAGTGCTGTTCACGGCTGTCTGCAAAGTCTCTGTGTGAGTAAAGCTCACGCTGTAACCTGTTCTGCCACCTCAGCTGGTTGTAGTCAGCTCAGAGTGCGTCACTGCCTCATACATTTCCATTGTCCTTTTTTCAATTAGTGCTGCCTGCTGCACATTTTTTCTGATTTACCTATTAATGGGTTTCCATCCTTATCCTGCTAAATTGTGGAAAAACACTATATAGGAGTACATAGAGGAGGGTTTTTTTGGACTTGCAGCGCTGTTCACGGCTGTCTGCAAGGTCTCTGTGTGAGTGCAGCCCACGCTGTAGCCTGTTCTGCCGCCACAGCTGTTTGTAGTCAGCTCAGCGTTTGTCACTGCCTCATACTGTTCCATTGTCCTTTTTTCAATAAGTGCTGCCTGCTGCACATTTTTCCAGATTTATCCTATTAGTGGGTTTCCATCCGAATCCTGCTAGATGGCGGAAAAACACTATATACTGTAAGAGTACATAGATGAGCCTTTCTGCAGTCTTGTGCCCTGCAGCCCCAGACAGATTAGTATTAGCCTATTTTTTGGAGCCTCATCTATTGCATTGTAGGTTACCTTCCTGCATTGTAATCGCTACAAAAAGTTTGTGATACTATCGGTTTTACATTTTTGGGCACATCCAGTATCTTTTTTGTGAAAAAATAAAAAGTTAATAAAGTTCACCAAACACTCCACTTTACAGTTGTGTAGGCCACATTAGCTCACATTAAAGTCTAATCCACACTTTATAAAATTTTTGTTTCTTATACCTGTTAGCACTTTTCTGCCTATCTTTATCAGTCTACCAAGATGAAGAAGGCAGGGAGTAAGGCATGTGGTCGTGGGCGTGGAGTTTCTGCAGGGAAAGGACATGGGATTCTGTGCCTGCTGCGGGCACCGGTGACTCATCATCCCCCAGTTTTAGCAGGGAACAGTCCTTCATGTGCAGCTTTGTACTAGCTCGCCGTACTCCACTGCTGCGTAATGAACAAATTGTAGCCGTTGTCGGATGGATGGCAGCTAACGCATCGACTTCAATTAGTGCCACATCCTCTCACACACAAAGCACTGAAGAGCACCCATCTGTCTCTTCACCACCTGCCAAATTGCCCAGGCAGTCAGAGAGCCCAGGACAGGAGCCATCTCTACTTCTGTTCTTGGAAACTCTGACTTGGAAAGAGGGCGCCAGCCAAGCAGCATTCGAGAAACTGAAGAAGAGGCAGTATGCAATCATGCGCAACTGCTTTGCCTCTTTCAATCTGCAGAGGCGGGTGGGTCAGTGCCTATGCAGTACGCATCTGATGATGAGACTCTGGTGCCCCTTTTTGGTGCGTTTTGTGCTGCCGAGACTACCCAGTTGTTGGAAGAGGGTAGTGTAGATGAGGTCCTTGACCCATTATGGCGTAAAGAACAGGAAGGTGGTGGGAGCAGCTCTGAGGAAGAGATTCCGCGAACGGCCCAAAAAGGAGGGAGAGGGAGGGGGAAGACTGCGTTGCCTGTAGCCTTTACTTCGGCACCCATTAGGAGCATGCCTCTTCCAAAAGCCAAAATGGGTGCTCCCAAGACTTGCAGTGCCTGGTCCTTTTTTAACACAGTTGCAGATGACATTTGCTTTGTCAAATGAAAGCTGTGTAATCAGAAAGTCAAAAGAGGGAAAAGTGTCATCAACCTTAATATCACAAAAATGTGAAAACATGTGCGGACCAAGCACGTGGTGGAGTTACAAAAACACACTGAAGACCTAGGCCAACCTACAGCGTCACCTACCACCTCTTCAGCTTGTGTTGTAGTCTCTTCCTCCAGCTCACACACAGCTGGTTCGGCTTCTTCACAGGATCACCATGGAAGAACCTCTGGCACTGTTGTAAAGAGAACCAGTGTAATTCCACCCACAGCACCACATTCCCTGTCATCCTCACACTCCCAGCCCAGTCTAAAGCCATCGGTAGCACAGGCATGGGAGAAAAGGCGGCCATTCTCAGCAAACCACAGGCTCTGAATGCTGACATTACAAAACTACTGTCCCTTGAAATGCTGTCATTCAGGCTGGTGGAGACTGACACCTTCCATAACTTGATGGCATTGGCAGTCCCACAATACAACGTGCCCAGCTGCTTTTTTTTCAGCAGGCAAGTCGCCCTGCCCTGCAAAAGCATGTGGAGGGAAACACTAAACATGTGCTACTAAATGCCGTCAGTAGCAAGGTCCATCTGACCACCGATGCGTGGACCAGTCAGCATGGACAGGGACGATACCTTTCCCTCACTACCCATTGGGTAAATGTTGTGGAGCCAGGTACAGAGCTTGAGAGTGGCACTGTACGTGTTCTGCCAACTTCAAGGATTGCAGGAATCCAGTCTGTACACATTGACTCCTCCTCATACTCCAGTTCCTCTGAATCAGCGCTGCAGGAGCCTTCACAGTCCACCTCAACATGGACCCATGAACGCTTACCTGTTACGACCAATATGAGCACAGCCATGGCCAAATGTCAACAGGCCATATTTAAATTCATTTCTTTGGGGAATCAAAGCCACACAGCGCAGGAGCTCTGGAATGCCATCAAGCAGGAGAGCGACGTGTGGTTAGTGCCAGCGAATCTCCAGCCAGGCATAGTAGTGTGTGACAATGGCCGAAATCTGGTGGCAGCTCTGGGCCTAGGCAACCTCACTCACATCCCATATCTGGCACATGTGCTCAACTTGGAGAGTTTTTTGAGGGACTATCCAGATCTTGATGCACTGCGGCACAAGGTCCACCTAGAGTGCGCCCACTTGTGGCGTTCCAGCATGGCAAGATCGTGCATTGCAGCTCTGCAGCGCCAATTCCGCCTTCTGGATCATCGCATCATATGTGACTTACCCACTAGGTGGAATTCAACGTTACATATGTTGGAGCGGTTGTGTGAGCAGCAGGCATCAGTAATGGAGTACCAGCTGCATCAGGCGCAAAAAAGTCGCACTGCGCGCCTTCAGACTTCACAATTACTGAGTGGGCCACTATGAAGGACATCTGCCTGGTTTTGCGTGCCTTCGATGATTCCACACGGATGGCGAGTGCAGATGATGCACTAGTCAGCATGACTAACCCCCTTATCTGCCTGCTTCAAAAAACACTGCAAGCGCTAAAGGATGAGGTTGTGGAAGAGATGGAGGATGAGGAGTCACAAATGCCATCTGCTTCTGGACAGTCTGCGCAACGTGGTTCCTCACAAAAAGGCCTAGGCAGGGGACACTTTGTGAGGAGGATGAGGAGGAGTCAATGGAGGAGGAAGACATCTGTCCAGTGGAGGGAGGTATTCAATGCTCTAGTAGTCAGTATGTAGAGCGAGGGTGGGGTGATGCAGGCCAGGCAGAGATCACGCCTCTAGCAGGGGACAGCGTTTCTTGGCCAGTTGGCAGTCTGCAGCACATGGTTGATTCCATCCTGCAATGCCTGAGAAACGACCACCACACTGCCCACATTCTCAACACGGTTGATTATTGGGTGTACACCCTCCTAGATCCTCGCTACTGGGACAACTTACAAAGCCTCATAATACTGTTGAACCGGGAGTGTAAAATGTGGGAGTACCAAGACACACTGGTGCATTCCATCATCTTCTCCAGTCCAACTGAGAGCAATGCTGCTAGTGCTTTACAAAGCAGCTCAGTGCATCGAGGCAATGGAGGAAGCTCTGCCCAAAGAGGGAGCAAAAGCAGTGCCTCAGCACAAGGCAAGACCTGTTTGGCCCAAATGTGGCAAATTTTTGTGTGCTCGCCACAAATGTCTACACCATCACAGACCGCTCAAGTCAGCAGGAGGTAACATTTATGTCAGATGGTGACAGACTAAATCTCTTGCCCTCTCAGTGTACTCCCAGCCGGCTCTTTCCCCTTCAAGTTTTGGGTCTCTAAGCTGGATATATGGCCAGAGCTTAGCCAGTATGCATTGGAGGTGCTGGCTTGCCCTGCTGCTAGTATATTATCGGAACGCGTCTTTAGTGGTGCAGGTGATGTACTAACAGACCGTTGCATGCGACTATCCTACGATAACGTTGACAGCTTACTTTTCTGAAAATGAACAAGGCCTGGATCTCGCAGGAATTTGTCACTCCTCTTCCATACTAAATAATTCGTTGGCAACAGTATCCGGGTCTCCTGTTGTGTTCATGTTTCTACCACCTGAACTGTAATCCCTGGGCTCCAACACAACCAGTTGCTGCTCAGAAGTGCCGTCTGCACAGTCAACACATGACCCAGTGTTTTTTGGTTTCAGTAATGTTAGCTGATTACCTAGATGTGTACCCGGCAATTTCTCCTGCTCCCTCAAAACTCACACTACAACAGATGTTAAACTTGCTCCAATTAGGCCTCAGCCTACACTCTGCTTCTCCTGGATTCCCTGGGCTCCAACACTGCCAGTTGTTGCTCAGAAGTGCCATCTGCACAGTCAACAATTGCTGCCGTGTTATTGTGGTTCAGTAATGTCAGCTGATACCCTGCTGTGTATCCGGCAATTTCTCCTGCTCCCTCCACACTAAGACTACAACAGATATTAAACTTGCTCCAATTAGCCCTCGGCCTACACTATGCTTCTAGCATTGACTGTTGTGAATTCTGCTTTTGGGCTCCCTCCGGTGGTTGTAGATGGTAATGCAGTTGTCTCTGGGCTGCAGTCTTGGACAGGTGTATCCGCTAATTGCAATTCTTTAGCTTTGCAGGACTCTTTAGTCCTGGCCAGTTGTCAATGTTTCTTTGGAAGTGTTGGATCTCTGCCTGGCCTCTCCTGCTTATCTGCCAGTTCAGCAAAGATAAGTGTCTGTTTCTTTTTCTGAAGCACACATGCGGTGTGCTTATTTTCAGTGCTGATCTTTTGTTTCTATTTGTCCAGCTTAGACTGTGTCAGTTGTTTTTCTCGGTCTTGTTGGATTCTCTGGAGTTGCAGATATACTCTCCACATCTTTAGTTAGGTGGTGGAGTTTTGTATTTTCTGCTGTGGATATTTTTGTAGTATTTTTATGCTGACCGCTTGGTATCTTGTCCTGTCCTTTTCTATTTAGCTAGAAGTGGCCTCCTTTGCTAAGCCTGTTTTCTGCCTGCGTGTGTCTTTTCCTCTTCAACTCACAGTCATTATTTGTGGGGGGCTGCCTATCCTTTGGGGGTCTACTCTGAGGCAAGATAGTTTTCCTATTTCCATCTTTAGGGGAATTTAGTCCTCCGGCTGTGTCAAGGTGTCTAGGTTTTGTTAGGCACACCCCACGGCTACTTCTAGTTGCGGTGATAAGATCAGGGTTTGCGGTCAGTATAGTTACCACCTACTCCAGTGAAGGTTTTCATGCTGCTCCAAGGCCATCTAATCATAACAATTGACCCTGGACTCCAACACCGCCAGTTGCTGCTCGGAAGTGCCGTCTCCACAGTCAACAGTTGCTCCTCTGTTAGGTTCAGTCCTAGGGCCCCTGCTCTTCTCCATTTACACCTTTGGCCTGGGACAGCTCATAGAATCTCATGGCTTTCAGTATCATCTCTATGCTGATGACACACAGATCTACATCTCTGGACCAGATATTACCGCCCTACTAACCAGAATCCCTCAATGTCTGTCCACTATTTCATCTTTCTTCTCCGCTAGATTTCTGAAACTTAACATGGACAAAACAGAATTCATCATCTTTACCCCATCTCACGTGACCCCCCCAACAAACCTATCCATTACAGTAAATGGCTGCCCACTCTCCCCAGTCCCACAAGCTCGCTGCCTCGGGGTAATCCTTGACGCTGATCTCTCCTTCAAACCACATATCCAAGCCCTTTCCACTTCCTGCCGACTTCAACTCAAAAATATTTCATGAATCTGTACATTCCTCAACCAAGAATCTGCAAAAACCCTAGTGCATGCCCTCATCATCTCTCGCCTTGACTACTGCAACCTCCTGCTCTGTGGCCTCCCCTCTAACACTCTCGCACCCCTCCAGTCTATTCTAAACTCTGCTGCCCGACTAATCGACCTGTCCCCCCGCTATTCCCCAGCCTCTCCCCTCTGTCAATCCCTTCACTGGCTCCCCATTGCCCAGAGACTCCAGTACAAAACCCTAACCATGACGTAAAAGCCATCCACAACCTGTCTCCTCCATACATCTGTGACCTCATCTCCCGGTACTTACCTACACGCGACCTCCGATCCTCACAAGATCACTGTAACAAATGGAAACTCAGGCACAGATGTAGAAGTTCACATTCGTATTTATTAAGGTTTGATGTGGAACCACTAGACCACAGTCCGGGGGGCTCCGAAGGGGGCAATACTGCATGAGCCCCAGACACCCGTAGTAAGTCCCCTCAAACAGGGACAGAATGGAATGCCTGGAGTACACGGGTGCTACCTTCAGTTAGACCCCGTACTCGTGGCGGCTGTCCCAGCGGAACAGACGGGCCAGCAAGGTTAGCGGGTATTGCAGAGTTGACTGGAGGATACCGGGTGTAGAAGCTGGTGCCGGTGGTACTGGCGTGGTCCGGAAGTGAGGCTGGGGGACTGGCAGGACTAGATGAGCTGCACTCACACAGAGACCTTGCAGACAGCCGTGAACGGCGCTGCAAGGCCAAAAAAGCTCCTCTATGTACTCCTATATAGTGTTTTTCCACAATCTAGCAGGATACGGATGGAAACCCACTAATAGGATAAATCTGGAAAAAAAATCTGCAGCAGGCAGCACTTATTGAAAAAAGGACAATTGAACAATATGAGGCAGTGATGCACGCTGAGCTGACTACAACCGGCTGTGGCTGCAGAACAGACTACAGAGTGAAGTGCACTCACACAGAGACCTTGTAGACAGCCGTGAACAGCGCTGCAAGGCAAAAACAAGGTTCTCACACAGCGGTTGCTAAATAAGCCTGGGTAAAGCACAATGAAGCAAATATCTATCTCAAACTGGCCCTCAGTCAGAACACAGCTTCCTGTCCCTAACTGAATTCACAGCAGAGTGAACCCAATATGGTGGCGGCGACTTTTATAGTGCATCATGACATCATTTCAGCAGCCAATCACAGACATGTTAGTAGTTACATGCCTAACATGCATAACAGGATGTGCCGACACTTCTTAGGATTCCTCATTGGCTGAGTTAAGTGAAACTGGCTCTTTGCATTATGGGAACTTCCAATTCCGGTATCCGATATTGAGAAAGTATCGGAACTCAGTATCGGAATTCCGATACCGCAAATATTGGCCGATACTCGATATTTGCAGAATCGGAATGCTCAACACTAATCATCATACTTTCCACCCACTTACTTAAGACTTTGCCACTTATTATCAAGCATCAAATGAGTGAATTATACAAATCCAACAAGAAATCTCTGCTACAAACCCCACAGACTATAGAACCTTGTTCACAATTTGAAACACATCAACAATTCATTAACGAATCTAACCAAGCAATAAAGTATGCAAAAAAAGAAAAAAATTATTATTTTTAATTATTCAAATAACCAAGTTTATTAGTTGGTCACCATGAATCTTATAAACTGCCAAGGTCAATGTTAAAAATAAATTATCGGTCATATGGTTATGACCAAAAGTATTGGCACCCATGAAATTGTTCCAGAAAATGAAGTATTTCTCCCAGAAAAAATTGCAATTATACTTGTTTATTTCCTTTCTTTGTATTGAAACAACACAAAAAAGAGGAAAAAAAAGTAAATTGCAGCTAATTTCACACAAACCCCCCAAAATGGGCCTTACAAAATTGTTGCCACCTGTCCAAATTGGAGGTAAACAACTTTGTTTCAAGCATGTGATGCTCATTCAAACTCACCTGTGGCAAATAACAAGTGTGGGCAATGTGAAAATGAGATCTGAAACCATATATAAAGAGATATAAATCTTTAGGTACCGTCACACTCAGCAACGCTGCAGCGATATAGACAACGAGCCGATCGCTGGAGCGTCGCTGTTTAGGTCGCTGTAGAGACGTCAAACACAGCAACTCCAGAATGATGCAGGAGCGATCCAGTGACGTAACGGCGACTAACTTATCGTTCTCGCTGGTTGTTAACTCCATGTATAACTTTGCTGGCATCGTTGCTTTTGATGTCAAACATGACGATACACGCCGACCTGACGACCAAATAAAGTTCTGGACTTCTAGCTCCGACCAGCGATGGCACAGTGGGATCTAGATCGCTGCTGCGTGTCAAACACAATGAGATCGCTATCTAGGACGCTGCAACGTCACGGATCGTTGTCGTTCTCGTAAAGTTGCTGAGTGTGACGGTACCTTTTGTGTGTCTGTGTGTGCCACACTAAGCTAGGAGAAAAGAAAGAGAAGAGAAATGTCTATCTAAAGACTTGCGAACCAAAATTGTTGAAAAATGTAAAAAATCTTAAAGTTACAAGTCCATCTCCAGAGATCTTGATATTCCTTTGGTGCACAACATAATCAACCCATGAAACTGTAGCTAATCTCCCTGGACGTGGATGGTAGAGACAAATTGATGAAAGTTTGAGTGAACTATCCTTCAACATTTGAATGAAATTGAATGCTATGGCAGGAGATCTAGGAGGTCTCCATTGATGACACAGAGAAATAAAAAAATTAGACTGCAGTGTGCCAAAATGTACGTAAATAGGCCAAAATCCTTCTGGGAAAGCGTCTTGTGGACAGATGAGACCAAGATAGAGCTTTTAATTGAAGCGCATGATTCTACTGATTACGGAAAATTGAATAAGGCCTACAAAGAAAGGAACACAGCAACTACAGTCAAAAATGGAGGAGATTCAAAAATGTTTTGGGGTTGTTTTTCTGCCTCTGGAACACCATGCCTTGACTGTATGCAAGCCATCATGAAATCTGAATATTGCGACAACTCAGCGTCAATGAGGAAAAACTGTCCCCTTTTGTTAATCTGAAATATTCTTAATTATGCCAGACATACTTTACCTTTGTTCAGTAAGTAAAGGGACCTGAACCATTGTTTCATGCAAGACTGTCTGGTGCCCCTTGTAGTATGGTAATTTGTGGAATGACTGCTGTTTACGGATTGCATCACTCCTCTGTGGTGAACTAGTCTGCATGTTTGGAGGACAATTATGTAGTCTTTTGGAACAAAAAAAAATGAGGAAATAGCTATGTTATCTCTCCCCTCAATTCTGTGGAGCATAATGTCCTGAAATGGAAGCTAAGGGATATAAAAAGGGGCTTGCTCCTGTCACCGGTGTGATTCCATGGGACTTCAGCCTAGAGACCATGGTTCCAGCTGGTGGATTACAGAACTGTTCCACTACACAGGTTGGGAAAATCCAGTCACATGGCCACATATCTTGCTATGCTCGGTCAGCTTCCTAAGCTTGCCGCTACCTCCTCTCACTGGGTACCATCAAAAGTGGGGTGCTGCTAGTTTGGTAGTTGGCTTTGTAAGTCATGGAGATTCCAATCTCTGGTGAGCCAGCGGAAGGGTGACATTCTGTCAATTGCACCATCTTGTGTCCTTGCTGGGAATGAATTATATGCTGATCACTGTTAGTGATCTAATAAGGTAGCCCTCACCCTGTGTTATCTGAGCAGCGGTCTGCCCATGGAGAAAGAGCACAGGCATTCAGTGGGATGAGATCCAGCCCATACGGTTTTTCTAAAGACAGCTAGGCGATTAAACAAGAGCACCCACTGACCCTCATGTCTCCACAAAAGTTTACCAAAAGATTTTGGATTGCAATGTAGTTCCCAGCATTAGAAAACTGGGTTCGTGTTTTAGGTAATGGTCTTTCAGCAAGACAATGACCCCAAACTTTTTCAAGTAGCACTCAGAAAAGAATGGAAACAAAGCGCTGGAGAGTTCTGAAGTGTCGAGCAATGAGTCTGGATCAAAATCCCACTGAACACCTGTGGAGAGATCTTACAGCAGAAGGCAACCTTCAAATATGAGAGACTTGTAGCACTGTGCAAAAGAAGAGTGGTCCATAATTCCAGTTGAGAGGTGTAAGAAACTTTTTGATGTTTATACAGGAAAGATATATATCTTGGTACCGTGTTAGCCAGTAGATAGAAAAATATTTAGAATTGAGAGTCCTCAGTGGTTGATACCTTTTAATGGCTGACTGAAAATATGGTAACAAATTGCAAGCTTTCGAGACTACACAGGTCTCTTCATCAAGCAAAGAGTCTTTGCCTGATGAAGAGACCCGTAAATTTAGGTCAATAAATTCTGCGTTTATTTGTGATAAAAATGGAAATTTGGCGAAAATTTTAAAAATTTTTGCAATTTTCACATTTTTAATTTTTATTCTGTTAAACCAGAGTTATGTGACACAAAATAGTTAGTAAATAACATTTCCCACATGTATACTTTACATCAGCACAATTTTGGAAACAAAATTTTTTTTTACTAGGAAGTTATAAGGGTTAAAATTTGACCAGCGATTTCTCATTTTTACAACGAAATTTACAAAACCATTTTTTTTAGGGACCACCTCACATTTGAAGTCAGTTTGAGGGGTCTATATGGCTGAAAATACCCAAAAGTGACACCATTCTAAAAAATGCACCCCTCAAGGTGCTGAAAACCACATTCAAGAAGTTTATTAACCCTTCAGGTGCTTCACAGCAGCAGAAGCAACATGGAAGGAAAAAATGAACATTTAACTTTTTAGTCACAAAAATTATCTTTTAGCAACAATTTTTTTATTTTCCCAATGGTAAAAGGAGAAACTGAACCACGAAAGTTGTTTTCCAATTTGTCCTGAGTATGCTGATACCTCATATTTGGGGGTAAACAACTGTTTGGGCACATGGCAGGGCTTGGAAGGGAAGGAGCGCCATTTGACTTTTTGAATGAAAAATTGGCTCCACTCTCTAGCGGACACCATGTCACGTTTGGAGAGCCCCCGTGTGCCTAAAAATTGGAGCTCCCCCCCAAGTGACCCCATTTTGGAAACTAGATGCCCCAAGGAACTTATCTAGATGCATAGTGAGCACTTTGAACCCCCAGGTGCTTCACAAACTGATCCATAAAAATGAAAAAGTACTTTTTTTCACAAAAAAATTATTTTAGCCTCAATTTTTTCATTTTCACATAGGCAACAGGATAAATTGGATCCTAAAATTTGTTGGGCAATTTCTCCTGAGTACACCGATACCTCAGATGTGGGGGTAAACCACTGTTTGGGCACATGGTAAGGCTCGGAAGGGAAGGAGCGCCATTTGACTTTTTGAATGAAAAATTATCTCCATCGTTAGCGGACACCATGTCGCGTTTGGAGAGCCCCTGTGTGCCTAAACATTGGAGCTCCCCCACAAGTGACCCATTTTGGAAACTAGACCCCCAAAGGAACTTATCTAGATGCCTAGTGAGCACTTTAAACCCTCAGGTGCTTCACAAATTGATCTGTAAAAATGAAAAAGTACTTTTTTTCACAAAAAAAATTTTTTGCCTCAATTTTTTAATTTTCACATGGGCAATAGGATAAAATGGATAGTAAAATTTGTTGGGCAATGTCTCCCGAGTACGCCGATACCTCATATGTGGGGGTAAACCACTGTTTGGGCACACGGCAGGGCTCGGAAGGGAAGGCGCGCCATTTGACTTTTTGAATGGAAAATTAGCTCCAATTGTTAGTGGACACCATGTCGCGTTTGGAGAGCCCCTGTGTGCCTGTGCATTGGAGCTCCCCCACAAGTGACCCCATGTTGGAAACTAGACCCCCCAAGAAACTTATCTAGATGCATATTGAGCACTTTAAACCCCCAGGTGCTTCACAGAAGTTTATAACGCAGAGCCATGACAATGAAAAATAATTTTTCTTTCCTCAAAAATGATATTTTAGCCTGGAATTTCCTATGTTGCCAAGGGTAATAGGAGAAATTGGACCCCAAATGTTGTTGTCCAGTTTGTCCTGAGTACGCTGATACCCCATATGTGGGGGTAAGCCACTGTTTGGGCGCACGGCAGGGCTCGGAAGGGAAGGCACGCCATTTGGCTTTTTAAATGGAAAATTAGCTCCAATCATTAGCGGACACCATGTCACGTTTGGAGAGCCCCTGTGTGCCTAAACATTGGAGATCCGACACAAATGACCCCATTTTGGAAACTAGACCCCCAGTGACGTTCTGAAATGCAGACTTCGATGGAATGCTCTGCGGGCATCACGTTGCGTTTGCAGAGACCCTGATGTGACTAAACAGTAGAAACCCCCCATAAGTGACCCCATTTTGGAAACTACACCCCGAAAGGAACTTATCTAGATGTGTGGTGAGCACTTTGAACCCCCAAGTGCTTCACAGAAGTTTATAATGCAGAGCCATGAAAATAAAAAAAAAAAATATTTTCTCAAAAATGATCTTTTAGCCTGCAATTTTTTATTTTCGCAAGGGTAACAGGAGAAATTTGACCCCAAAAGTTGTTTTCCAGTTTCTCCTGAGTACGCTGATACCCCATGTGTGGGGGTAAACCACTGTTTGGGCACACGTCGGGGCTCAGAAGGGAAATAGTGACTTTTGAAATGCAGACTTTGATGGAATGGTCTGCGGGCGTCACGTTGCGTTTGCAGAGCCCCTGGTGTGCCTAAACAGTAGAAACCCCCCACAAGTGACCCCATTTTAGAAACTAGACCCCCCAAGGAACTTATCTAGATATGTGGTGAGCACTTTGAACCCCCAAGTGCTTCACAGACGTTTACAACGCAGAGCCGTGAAAATAAAAAATCATTTTTCTTTCCTCAAAAATGATGTTTTAGGAAGCAATTTTTTATTTTCACAAGGGTAACAGAAGAAATTGGACCCCAATAATTGTTGCGCAGTTTGTCCTGAGTATACTGGTACCCCATATGTGGGGGTAAACCACTGTTTGGGCGCACGTCGGGGCTCGGAAGTGAGGGAGCACCATTTGACTTTTTGAATACAAGATTGGCTGGAATCAATGGTGGCGCCATGTTGCGTTTGGAGACCCCTGATGTGCCTAAATAGTGGAAACCCCTCAATTCTACCTCCAACACTAACCCCCCCACACCCCTAACCCTAATCCCAACTGTAGCCATAACCCTAATCACAACCCTAACCACAACCCTAATTCCAACCCTAACCCTAAGGCTATGTGCCCACGTTGCGGATTCGTGTGAGATATTTCCGCACCATTTTTGAAAAATCCGTGGGTAAAAGGCACTGCGTTTTACCTGCGGATTTACCGTGGATTTCCAGTGTTTTTTGTGCGGATTTCACCTGCAGATTCCTATTGAGGAACACGTGTAAAACGCTGCGGAATCCGCACAAAGAATTGACATGCTGCATAAAATACAACGCGTTTCCGCGCTGTATTTTCCGCACCATGGGCACAGCGGATTTGGTTTTCCATAGGTTAACATGGTACTGTAAACCTGATGGAACACTGCTGCGAATCCGCAGTGGCCAATCCGCTGCGGATCCGCAGCCAAATCCGCACCGTGTGCACATAGCCTAATTCTAAAGGTATGTGCACACGCTGCAGAAAACGCTGCGGATCCGCAGCAGTTTCCCATGAGTTTACAGTTCAATGTAAACCTATGGGAAACAAAAATTGCTGTACACATGCTGCAGAAAAACTGTACGGAAATGCAGCGGTTTACATTCCGCAGCATGTCACTTCTTTCTGCGGATTCCGCAGCGGTTTTACAACTGCTCCAATAGAAAATCGCAGTTGTAAAACTGCAGTGAAATGTGCAGAAAAACCGCGGTAAATCCGTCATAAATCCGCAGCGGTTTAGCACTGCAGATTTATGAAATCCGCAGCGGAAAAATCCGCAGAGGACCAGAATACGTGTGCACATATCGAAACCCTAACCCTAACCCTAACCCTACCCCAACCTTAGTGGAAAAAAAAAAAATCTTTATTTTTTTATTGTCCCTACCTATGGGGGTGCCAAAGGGGGGGGTTATTTACTATTTTTTTTATTTTGATCACTGTGATAGGTTATATCTCAGTGATCAAAATGCACTTTGGAACGAATCTGCCGGACGGCAGATTCGGCGGGCGCACTGCGCATGCGCCCACCATTTTGGAAGATGGCGGCGCCCAGGGAGAAGACGGACGGACCCCGGGAGGATCGGTAAGTATGATGGGGTGGGGGGGAGCACGGGGGGGATCGGAGCATGGGGGGTGGATCGGAGCGCGGGGGGGTTGATCAGAGCGCGGGGGGGTGGATCGCAGCACGGGGGGGGGGTGGATCGCAGCACGGGGGGTGGATCGGAGCGCGGGGGGGTGGATCGGAGCGCGGGGGGGTTGGATCAGAGCACGGGGGGGTGGTTGGAGCACGGGGGAGCGGACAAGAGCATGGGGGGAGCGGAGCACAGGACGGAGGGGAGCCGGAGCAGTGTACCGGACAGATCGGTGGCTTGGGGGGGCGATCGGTGGGGTGGGGTGGGGGCACATTAGTGTTTCCAGCCATGGCCGATGATATTGCAGCATCGTCCATGGCTGTATTGTAATATTTCACCAGTTTTAATAGGTAAAATATTACAAATCGCTCTGATTGGCAGTTTCACTTTCAACAGCCAATCAGAGCGATCGTAGCCACAGGGGGTGAAGCCACCCCCCCCTGGGCTAAACTACCACTCCCCCTGTCCCTGCAGATCGGGTGAAATGGGAGTTAACCCTTTTCACCCGATCTGCAGGGACGCAATCTTTCCATGACGCAACATAGGCGTCATGGGTCGGATTGGCACCGACTTTCATGACGCCTACGTGGCGTCAAAGGTCGGGAAGGGGTTAAAAGGTATCAACCACTGAGGACTCTCAATTCTAAATATTTTTGATGTTTATAGGAAGCGATTGATTGCAATTATTTATTCCAAAGGGTGTGCAATCAAATATTAAGTTGAGAGTGTCAACAATTTTGTCCAGGAGAGGGAGCAAGTGAGAGTCAGCTCACGGCAATCTGAAGCACTTTGTCAGCAGAATCCAGCGATGATGGAAAAACAGGCAAATATGAAACATCATATGTATAATATACAGTATATATATACAGTTCTAATATTGATCTTTTAAGGGGACATATTTTGTATATACTGTGAGATAGCGTTTACTGCATGTGTTGGGGGACACTTGCTTAGCAACGGGATTCAGTCACATAGGCACCTTTTTCTCACAAAAACAGTCTTTAGGCATCATGAACCGCACCGTAGACCACGTTGAAAATCACAGACCTAATGCATAGTTCATTATATACATTTTAATTCTGATACTTCATAGCACGACATTAGGTTGTGGGCACTATACATGCTGGACCTTACTCCGTCCAGTTACCATGGGTGATCACATAGTCCATTAACTGACCCCCTGTCATTTCACACAGTTCCACATACTCTGGGTTACCTTCCAGTAGGTCCTGCTCCACATGATAGAGGATATATACTCAGCACACTCCAGGAAGTCTGATGCAAAAGGAGGTGTTTAATACATACAGTATTTATGTTTACAAACGTTTCGGTCTGTGAAGACCTTCATCAGTGTGCTCTGTAATTATGAGCCAGGGTGTACGAGTTATTCACCCTATAAGTAGATATTTGCTTCGAGCGCTGTAGGTAACATAAGGAGGGTCTTGAGGGTAGAGGGCTAAGCAAGCCGATCGTGCCTGTAGCAGGCTGGAGGGTAGGAGAGGAGACACGGTATCCACCGCATTCCGGACTTGCCTCACTTGCCCACTTTGTCAAGAGGGAAGTGAGGCTTACAAGCGGCGAAACGCGCATCGGGGTGCGTTCTGAAGTCTACCCAGCACCAGGCGAGACATGCTCCCCTTATGCTCCTACTACAGGATCCCTAGATTCGGTATTTTTATGGCTTGAAGTAGACAAATATTGGCAATTGCTGAGGGTTTTCCTGTGATAGGTGGCTATATATCCAACGCCACATACAGGACAGTATATATACGTTTACATTTTCCCCTTTTGGGGTTGCATATAGGGTCTAGGCATGCCTGTACCGCATTGTTATTTCAATCGATATTTATATACAACTCATGGTTTATGCGGGGTAATTCATTAATCCTGGTGTCTTTTCTTGCACTTTTGTGTTACATGCACGGGCAACAGCATGTCATGTGCTTGCGTTTTTTATAACATTTTTATTGTGTGTTTTTGTTACAAATAAAAATTTATTAATTTTATTATGAAACAAAGCTTCCTTCAGTTCTCTTGATATAAACTGTGCTTCTGCAGCGCCCCAGAGATCTGGTCGTTGCAGTATGACACTCTGCCACTAAGGGGAGTGATGGTACGTCTGATGGCACTGAAGGAATTCTACTGACCAGGTATCCCCAGCACCCATTACACTTCACACTCCGGCCACTAGGGGGAGCAAAAGGCTTTATTTATTGGGCCCCTCCTCACACTGGTAAAACTAGGGGTTGGATAGAAAGTAAGTCAGAAGCTGACTGGGTTGGATTCAGGCAACATCCTGTGGCAGGGGGTGTTGCAGGGAGAAGACACAGGGGGGTCCCTGTCAGGTGTGGGAACCTGGCAGGCACCTAGCGACCAGAATAGAACGATACGGAACCACGCCTGCACACCCCGCGGCGGTATCCTAAGAAAGAGACACGAAGCGAAGGATATTGTGAGACAGTGAGAAACGAGATCAAGCACAAAGGAGAGCCAGTAGGAGTTGTGCCATGAGACCGAGGCAACATCCTATTGAGGCGTGTAGCCGATGGCCGGAACACCGAGGGAGTAACTGATTCTACGCCTTACTTCAAACTCCGCAGGACAGTTAATTATAGGTTGGCTGTCTCACCTAAACACCTACGAAGACATAGGGGGCAACAGTGGGAGAGGGGCGTCTCTAGGCTCCCAGAAGACCTCCAGGCCTTCCCGTCATACGGGTGCGTCCTAGCCATAACATACCTGGGGGATGTTGAACTAGAAACATCTGTGGGCAGCACGGTGGCGCAGTGGTTAGCACAGCAGCCTTGCAGCGCTGGAGTCCTGGGTTCAAGCCCCACTAAGGACAACATCTGCAAAGAGTTTGTATGTTCTCTCCGTGTTTGCGTGGGTTTCCTCCGGGCACTCCGGTTTCCTCCCACATTCCAAAGACATACTGATAGGGAATTTAGATTGTGAGCCCCAATGGGGACAGCAATGATAATGTGTGTAAAGCGCTGCGGAATATGTTAGCGCTATATAAAAATAAAAGATTATTAATAAAAGATTATTATTATCTGGAACATATTAGAAAGAACGAACGAATGAGAACAGAAGTTGTGAGGGCTATTCCGAATGCTCAGCAGGGTAGCACTACAACACACAGGCGCTCGTTATTGACTGCACCTCACACCATCACCATCCACCTTACTGGGAAGCCCTGGGGACATACTTCACCTGTGGGAAGGTATACCATACCTAATAAGAATATACTCACCCTCGGATGTGCCCTGCTTCATTCCGGCAGCCTTCCTTCCTAAGAATCAGCGCTTGAAGGACCTTCGGTGACGTCGCGGCTTGTGATTGGTCGCATGAGCGGTCACATGGGCCATCGCGCGACCAATCACAAGCCGAGACGTCACCGAAGGTCTTTCAAGCGCTGATTCTAAGGAAGGAAGGCTGCCGGTTAGTACCAGGGCGCGTCAGAGGGTGAGTATAGCAATATTTTTTATTTTAATTCTTTCTTTTACACTTGAATATGGATTCCGATATTGCAAACATATCAGGAATCGGTATCGGAATTCCGATACCAGATTCAGAAGATCGCCGACCTCATGGCCGACCCCACACAGGGGTCGGGTCGGGTTTCATGACCGTGCCAAAAGTCGGCGACTTCTGAAAATGGCCGACCCATTTCGTTCAACCCTAGTCCTCGCTACATCGGTCCCTTGAGGTGTTCAAACAAATTCATCTGGTTGCCTGCAAACTCAAACTCGCGGCCTCCTTACAAATCCCCAATTCATTCTATGTGTCTCTACTCAAACATGTCAACCTCACTTCTTTCTTCAAAGATTCTGCTACCACTCCTGCTCCAGTCTGCACTAAAGACATTTCAAGGTAGAGAACATTATGGCTACCAAGAGGGTAAGAGGAAAGTCCTTTTTTTTGTGGTTCGAAAGAGTTTAGGTCCTGAGGAGAGAACATCCATGGCCCTCTATTCCTGGAGAGATATCTTACGGACTTGAAAAAGAGGGGGTGTAAAGGGGGGAGTACTGTAGTGCCGGCGTCTCTGCTTCCTGCTCCCTCCTCCAGTAGAGATTCCAGCATGTTCACTGTCGTAGCTCCCGTCCTTCTTTGTCTCCTCCTTCTGAATCTGCAGCTGTCCGGAGTGTGTGCACCATGCACAGGTCTCCGGGCACTGTGATTAGAGGGCACGTGCGCACACTTCCCATCTTTTAAAGGGGCCACATGCATCCTCCTAAAGTGTCCCCAGCCAATTGCTAGAGGACACTTACTATTTAAGACACTTCCTACAGCATGGAGGTGCTTGTGCAATGTTGCAAGTTTGTATCCTAAAACACTCTTATTAGTTCTCAGGTCCCAGTGCTCGTGTCCTCGTATGCTTGCCTGTCTATCAGCTGTGCCAGTGTTCTTCTGTTGAACAGCCAGTCCAAGCCTGCACCTGCCAGTCATCTTCTATTCATCAGCTGATACAAGTCGGCAGATGCCAGTACTCTCCTGTTCTCCATCTGATCCAGTCTGCACCTGCCAGTGCTCATCTCTACATCCGATAATACAGTCTGTAACCATAGTTCCTGTGTTCCTTCAGTGCCTGCCTGCATGTACAGTAACTTCTTTGGGCCACCCCAGCTATCCATCTCTAGGGGGTCAGCTGCCATCTTCCCAAGTTTAGTCCTAGAGTAGCATCTGGTCCACCTCCTTAGTCCCTCCTCGGATCATGGTATCATCAGCCGCCATGTGTCCGATATAATTTTTGCTGAGGCACCTAGTTAAGCCCCTCCAGGCTTTCCTTGATCCATGGCACAATGGTTCCATCACCCAGCCCATTACACTTTACTAAATAGCGCTATCTTGGTTTCATCTGTCCACAACACGCTTTCCCAGAAGTATTTAGGCTTACTCACATACATTTGGGCAAACTGCAGTATAGCTATTTTATGTCTCTGTGTCTGCAGTACTGTACTCCCGGGTATGGGTTTTGGAGCTGTTGGACATACTGTAGCATAATAACTTGAAATGATGGAAATGAAGTATCTCACATAGAGTAATACTTGTTATGGCTGGCAATCAGGCAACACAGCGTGCAGTAATTAGCGCACATACAGAGATCTGGCAATAACCAAAAACAATAGGACGAGCTCTGAGACGTGGAATCTCTGTAGACTGCAGTACCTGATCTATCCTCACACAACTATAAGCAGCAGTGGATTGCGCCTATCACTACCTATGCAACTCGGCACTGCCTGAGGAGCTGACTAGCCTGAAGATAGAAATACAAGCCTGACTTACCTCAGAGAAATACCCCAAAGGAATAGGCAGCCCCCCACATATAATGACTGTTAGCAAGATGAAAAGACAAACGTAGGAATGAAATAGATTCAGCAAAGTGAGGCCCGATATTCTAGACAGAGCGAGGATAGCAAAGAGAACTATGCAGTCTACAAAAAACCCTAAAACGAAAACCACGCAAAGGGGCAAAAAGACCCACCGTGCCGAACTAACAGCACGGCGGTGCACCCCTTTGCTTCTCAGAGCTTCCAGCAAAAGTTAATAGCAAGCTGGACAGAAAAAACAGAAAACAAACTAGAAGCACTTATCTAGCAGAGCAGCAGGCCCAAGGAAAGATGCAGTAGCTCAGATCCAACACTGGAACATTGACAAGGAGCAAGGAAGACAGACTCAGGGGGAGCTAAATAGCAAGGCAGCCAACGAGCTCACCAAAACACCTGAGGGAGGAAGCCCAGAGACTGCAATACCACTTGTGACCACAGAAGTGAACTCAGCCACAGAATTCACAACAGTACCCCCCCCTTGAGGAGGGGTCACCGAACCCTCACCAGAACCCCCAGGCCGACCAGGATGAGCCACATGAAAGGCACGAACAAGATCTGGGGCATGGACATCAGAGGCAAAAACCCAGGAATTATCTTCCTGAGCATAACCCTTCCATTTGACCAGATACTGGAGTTTCCGTCTAGAGACACGAGAATCCAAAATCTTCTCCACAATATACTCCAATTCCCCCTCCACCAAAACAGGGGCAGGAGGCTCCACAGATGGAACCATAGGTGCCACGTATCTCCTCAACAACGACCTATGGAATACATTATGTATGGAAAAGGAGTCTGGGAGGGTCAGACGAAAAGACACCGGATTGAGAATCTCAGAAATCCTATACGGACCAATAAAACGAGGTTTAAATTTAGGAGAGGAAACCTTCATAGGAATATGACGAGAAGATAACCAAACCAGATCCCCAACACGAAGTCGGGGTCCCACACGGCGTCTGCGATTAGCGAAAAGCTGAGCCTTCTCCTGGGACAAGGTCAAATTGTCCACTACCTGAGTCCAGATCTGCTGCAACCTGTCCACCACAGAATCCACACCAGGACAGTCCGAAGACTCAACCTGTCCTGAAGAGAAACGAGGATGGAACCCAGAATTGCAGAAAAATGGAGAGACCAAGGTAGCCGAGCTGGCCCGATTATTAAGGGCGAACTCAGCCAACGGCAAAAATGACACCCAATCATCCTGGTCAGCGGAAACAAAACATCTCAGATATGTTTCCAAGGTCTGATTGGGTCGTTCGGTCTGGCCATTAGTCTGAGGATGGAAGGCCGAGGAGAAAGATAGGTCAATGCCCATCCTACCACAAAAGGCTCGCCAGAACCTCGAGACAAACTGGGAACCTCTGTCAGAAACAATATTCTCAGGAATGCCATGTAAACGAACCACATGCTGGAAGAACAAAGGCACCAAATCAGAGAAGGAAGGCAATTTAACCAAGGGCACCAGATGGACCATTTTAAAAAAGCGATCACAGACCACCCAAATGACCGACATCTTTTGAGAAACAGGAAGGTCAGAAATGAAATCCATCGAAATATGTGTCCAAGGCCTCTTCGGGACCGGCAAGGGCAAAAGCAACCCACTGGCACGTGAACAGCAGGGCTTAGCCCTAGCACAAATTCCACAGGACTGCACAAAAGCACGCACATCCCGTGACAGAGATGGCCACCAGAAGGATCTAGCAACCAACTCCCTGGTACCAAAGATTCCTGGATGACCGGCCAGCACCGAACAATGAAGTTCAGAGATAACTTTACTAGTCCACCTATCAGGGACGAACAGTTTCTCGGCCGGACAACGATCAGGTTTATTAGCCTGAAATTTCTGCAACACTCTCCGCAAATCAGGGGAGATGGCAGACACAATGACTCCTTCCTTGAGGATACTCGCCGGCTCAGATAACCCCGGAGAGTCGGGCACAAAACTCCTAGACAGAGCATCCGCCTTCACATTTTTAGAGCCCGGAAGGTATGAAATCACAAAATCAAAACGAGCAAAAAATAACGACCAACGGGCCTGTCTAGGATTCAAGCGCTTGGCAGACTCAAGATAAGTAAGGTTCTTATGATCAGTCAATACCACCACGCGATGCTTAGCACCCTCAAGCCAATGACGCCACTCCTCGAATGCCCACTTCATGGCCAGCAACTCTCGGTTGCCCACATCATAATTACGCTCAGCAGCAGAAAATTTCCTGGAAAAGAAAGCACATGGTTTGAACACTGAGCAACCAGAACCTCTCTGTGACAAAACCGCCCCTGCACCAATCTCAGAAGCATCAACCTCGACCTGGAACGGAAGAGAAACATCAGGTTGACACAACACAGGGGCACAGCAAAAACGACGCTTCAACTCCTGAAAAGCTTCCACGGCAGCAGAAGACCAATTAACCAAATCAGCACCCTTCTTGGTCAAATCGGTCAATGGTCTGGCAATGCTAGAAAAATTACAGATGAAGCGACGATAAAAATTAGCAAAGCCCAGGAATTTCTGCAGACTTTTTAGAGATGTCGGCTGAGTCCAATCCTGGATGGCCTGAACCTTAACCGGATCCATCTCGATAGTAGAAGGGGAAAAGATGAACCCCAAAAATGAAACTTTCTGCACACCGAAGAGACACTTTGATCCCTTCACGAACAAGGAATTAGCACGCAGTACCTGGAAAACCATTCTGACTTGCTTCACATGAGACTCCCAATCATCTGAGAAGATCAAAATGTCATCCAAGTAAACAATCAAGAATTTATCCAGATACTCACGGAAAATGTCATGCATAAAAGACTGAAAAACAGATGGAGCATTGGCAAGTCCGAACGGCATCACCAGATACTCAAAATGACCCTCGGGCGTATTAAATGCCGTTTTCCATTCATCTCCCTGCCTGATTCTCACCAGATTATACGCACCACGAAGATCAATCTTAGTAAACCAACTAGCCCCCTTAATCCGAGCAAACAAGTCAGAAATCAATGGCAAGGGATACTGAAACTTAACAGTGATCTTATTAAGAAGGCGGTAATCAATACACGGTCTTAGCGAACCATCCTTCTTGGCTACAAAAAAGAACCCTGCTCCCAATGGTGACGACGATGGGCGAATATGTCCCTTCTCCAGGGACTCCTTCACATAACTGCGCATAGCGGTGTGTTCAGGTACGGACAAATTAAATAAACGACCCTTAGGGAATTTACTACCAGGAATCAAATCGATAGCACAATCACAATTCCTATGCGGAGGTAGGGCATCAGACTTGGACTCTTCAAATACATCCTGAAAGTCAGACAAGAACTCTGGGATGTCAGAAGGAATGGATGACGAAATAGACAAAAATGGAACATCACCATGTACTCCCTGACAACCCCAGCTGGTTACCGACATAGAGTTCCAATCCAATACTGGATTATGGGTTTGTAGCCATGGCAACCCCAACACGACCACATCATGCAAATTATGCAGTACCAGAAAGCGAATAACTTCCTGATGTGCAGGAGCCATGCACATGGTCAGCTGGGCCCAGTACTGAGGCTTATTCTTGGCCAAAGGTGTAGCATCAATTCCTCTCAACGGAATAGGACACCGCAAAGGCTCCAAGAAAAATCCACAACGTTTAGCATAATCCAAATCCATCAGATTCAGGGCAGCGCCTGAATCCACAAACGCCATGACAGAATACGATGACAAAGAGAACATTAAGGTAATGGACAAAAGGAATTTGGACTGTACAGTACCAATAACGGCAGAGCTATCGAACCGCCTAGTGCGTTTAGGACAATTAGAAATAGCATGAGTAGAATCACCACAATAGAAACACAGTCTGTTCAGATGTCTGTGTTCTTGCCGTTCTACTTTAGTCATAGTCCTGTCGCACTGCATAGGCTCAGGTTTACTCTCAGACAATACCGCCAGATGGTGCACAGATTTACGCTTGCGCAAGCGACGACCGATCTGAATGGCCAAGGACATAGACTCATTCAAACCAGCAGGCATAGGGAATCCCACCATTACATCCTTAAGAGCTTCAGAGAGACCCTTTCTGAACAAAGCCGCTAGTGCAGATTCATTCCACAGCGTGAGTACTGACCACTTCCTAAATTTCTGACAATATACTTCTACATCATCCTGACCCTGGCATAAAGCCAGCAGATTTTTCTCAGCCTGATCCACTGAATTAGGCTCATCGTAAAGCAATCCCAGCGCCTGGAAAAATGCATCAACATTACTCAATGCAGAATCTCCTGGTGCAAGAGAAAACGCCCAGTCCTGTGGGTCGCCGCGCAAAAAAGAAATAATAATCAAAACCTGTTGAATAGGATTACCAGAAGAATGAGGTTTCAAGGCCAAAAATAGCTTACAATTATTTCTGAAGCTCAGGAACTTAGTTCTGTCACCAAAAAACAAATCAGGAATCGGAATTCTTGGTTCTAGCATCGATTTCTGATCAATAGTATCTTGAATCTTTTGTACATTTACAACGAGATTATCCATTGAGGAGCACAGAGCCTGAATATCCATGTCCACAGCTGTGTCCTGAAGCACTCTAATGTCTAGGGGAAAAAAAAGACTGAAGACAGAGCTAAGAAAAAAAAAATGATGTCAGGATTTCTTTTTTCCCTCTATTGGGAATCATTGGTGTGGCTCCTTGTACTGTTATGGCTGGCAATCAGGCAACACAGCGTGCAGTAATCAGCGCACATACAGAGATCTGGCAATAACCAAAAACAATAGGACGAGCTCTGAGACGTGGAATCTCTGTAGACTGCAGTACCTGATCTATCCTCACACAACTATAAGCAGCAGTGGATTGCGCCTATCACATTGCTAAGGAGAGTAAAGCACATTGCTAAGGAGAGTAAAACTAATCCCAAACTGTTCTTCAACTATATCAATAGTAAAAGAATAAAAACTGAAAATGTAGGCCCCTTAAAAAATAGTGAGGAAAGAATGGTTGTAGATGACGAGGAAAAAGCTAACATATTAAACACCTTCTTCTCCACGGTATTCACGGTGGAAAATGAAATGCTAGGTGAAATCCCAAGAAACAATGAAAACCCTATATTAAGGGTCACCAATCTAACCCAAGAAGAGGTGCAAAACCGGCTAAATAAGATTAAAATAGATAAATCTCCGGGTCCGGATGGCATACACCCACGAGTACTAAGAGAACTAAGTAATGTAATAGATAAACCATTATTTCTTATTTTTAGTGACTCTATAGCGACAGGGTCTGTTCCGCAGGACTGGCGCATAGCAAATGTGGTGCCAATATTCAAAAAGGGCTCTAAAAGTGAACCTGGAAATTATAGGCCAGTAAGTCTAACCTCTATTGTTGGTAAAATATTTGAAGGGTTTCTGAGGGATGTTATTCTGGATTATCTCAATGAGAATAACTGTTTAACTCCATATCAGCATGGGTTTATGAGAAATCGCTCCTGTCAAACCAATCTAATCAGTTTTTATGAAGAGGTAAGCTATAGGCTGGACCACGGTGAGTCATTGGACGTGGTATATCTCGATTTTTCCAAAGCGTTTGATACCGTGCCGCACAAGAGGTTGGTACACAAAATGAGAATGCTTGGTCTGGGGGAAAATGTGTGTAAATGGGTTAGTAACTGGCTTAGTGATAGAAAGCAGAGGGTGGTTATAAATGGTATAGTCTCTAACTGGGTCGCTGTGACCAGTGGGGTACCGCAGGGGTCAGTATTGGGACCTGTTCTCTTCAACATATTCATTAATGATCTGGTAGAAGGTTTACACAGTAAAATATCGATATTTGCAGATGATACAAAACTATGTAAAGCAGTTAATACAAGAGAAGATAGTATTCTGCTACAGATGGATCTGGATAAGTTGGAAACTTGGGCTGAAAGGTGGCAGATGAGGTTTAACAATGATAAATGTAAGGTTATACACATGGGAAGAGGGAATCAATATCACCATTACACACTGAACGGGAAACCACTGGGTAAATCTGACAGGGAGAAGGACTTGGGGATCCTAGTTAATGATAAACTTACCTGGAGCAGCCAGTGCCAGGCAGCAGCTGCCAAGGCAAACAGGATCATGGGGTGCATTAAAAGAGGTCTGGATACACATGATGAGAGCATTATACTGCCTCTGTACAAATCCCTAGTTAGACCGCACATGGAGTACTGTGTCCAGTTTTGGGCACCGGTGCTCAGGAAGGATATAATGGAACTAGAGAGAGTACAAAGGAGGGCAACAAAATTAATAAAGGGGATGGGAGAACTACAATACCCAGATAGATTAGCGAAATTAGGATTATTTAGTCTAGAAAAAAGACGACTGAGGGGCGATCTAATAACCATGTATAAGTATATAAGGGGACAATACAAATATCTCGCTGAGGATCTGTTTATACCAAGGAAGGTGACGGGCACAAGGGGGCATTCTTTGCGTCTGGAGGAGAGAAGGTTTTTCCACCAACATAGAAGAGGATTCTTTACTGTTAGGGCAGTGAGAATCTGGAATTGCTTGCCTGAGGAGGTGGTGATGGCGAACTCAGTCGAGGGGTTCAAGAGAGGCCTGGATGTCTTCCTGGAGCAGAACAATATTGTATCATACAATTATTAGGTTCTGTAGAAGGACGTAGATCTGGGTATTTATTATAATGGAATATAGGCTGAACTGGATGGACAAATGTCTTTTTTCGGCCTTACTAACTATGTTACTATGTTACTATGTTACTACCTATGCAACTCGGCACTGCCTGAGGAGCTGACTAGCCTGAAGATAGAAATACAAGCCTGACTTACCTCAGAGAAATACCCCAAAGGAATAGGCAGCCCCCCACATATAATGACTGTTAGCAAGATGAAAAGACAAACGTAGGAATGAATTAGATTCAGCAAAGTGAGGCCCGATATTCTAGACAGAGCGAGGATAGCAAAGAGAACTATGCAGTCTACAAAAAACCCTAAAACGAAAACCACGCAAAGGGGCAAAAAGACCCACTGTGCCGAACTAACAGCACGGCGGTGCACCCCTTTGCTTCTCAGAGCTTCCAGCAAAAGTTAATAGCAAGCTGGACAGAAAAAACAGAAAACAAACTAGAAGCACTTATCTAGCAGAGCAGCAGGCCCAAGGAAAGATGCAGTAGCTCAGATCCAACACTGGAACATTGACAAGGAGCAAGGAAGACAGACTCAGGTGGAGCTAAATAGCAAGGCAGCCAACGAGCTCACCAAAACACCTGAGGGAGGAAGCCCAGAGACTGCAATACCACTTGTGACCACAGAAGTGAACTCAGCCACAGAATTCACAACAAATACTATGCACTGATGCTGTGCATGATTATATCAATTCAGTGCTATATACAAACAAATACAGTTTATTTTCTTGCTTGATATAACTGATGTATTTTTTACCTTGTCCTATGATTTTATTATATGAAGTTAAAAAATACTTATACAGCTATTTTTGTTCCCATGTATTTGACGCTAGTCTGTACTGCTGTACACAAATTTTATATGTATCTTAATACTTTTGCCTTGTCATATGATTTGAATTTTTTTTTTTAATTTTGATAAATGATACCTCTATATTGAATACATTATAGTACTAAATAACCGCCGTTACATAATATTTCTATTACAGAGCTATGTTTATTCTAATTAGCTTTGGTTGTTTGAAAGAAATATTAAGTTTTCATTCCATGGGAGTGCTGTTCTGTGTCTCTATTTTAGAAAGGTCCTGTTACAGTGAGGCTTGGGAAATACCACCTGACAGCAAAAAGAAATGTGGTGTGACAGTTTACTAAATTATATATTGAGTTAGATGGAACAGGACAATTTTTTCCCTGGCAATTCGTCCAACTGAAGACTACAGAACATTCCACAACTTGTGTTTTGATGATCTGTCCATTACTGTTAATGTTCATACTTATTACAAGGACAAAGTATTCATACGAGAATACACATTATTATATAAAGTGAGCAGAATTGTTCACACGCACACAAGAACGGAGTGTGGCACTTGTTGAATTTGTTATAGAAGATTGTAATGTAAAGTCACTGCTACATGAAGGAAAGGTCATACAATAAGTATATCATTATTTTGGCAAAATAGGTCAAATTTTACTTTTTCCAATATATGTTTGCAAATGTTTCCTCTTTTTATCTCAAGGGATAATAAAATAAATCTTATCACCTTTGCAGCTTCCATATGTATCATATGTAACATTCACAGTCCTGTAAAGCAGAAATCAGAAATGCCAATATTATCCTATAAAGATTAATGAGGTTTCTCCACAAGAACATAAAGTTGAATTATTTCAAGACTTTGTGAGTCACAAAAATCAATATAATTGAAAATGCCCTTGTTAATTTTGCCGGGATGCTTGACACTCTCAGACTTGGTGTCAAATCAGAGCTAGTAGTTTTTTCCCCATGCATTTATTTAAGTATGCAATTTCCTTTTTTTCTATTTATATAGTAATGTGCTATATTTTTTTTTCCAAAAGGAAATACTTGAATTGACACATGATTACAAATTGCAATCATAACTTTTAACATAAAAAGTTAGCTCATAGCTCATGAGGACGTAGACAAATGTATTTATGCACTAATTATAAAAAACCTAAGCAAACAATGAGGGTCATCACCCTACATTGTTAAACTTTTAATTTAAGTGGGCTTGTTATGCAAGGATCTTTTCTCAAAAGCAGATTTTCTGTCTGAAAAGTGATGATTGGCAATATAGCAAGCGCAAATTTTCACTCCTTTAGCGCATGTTCAGAGTGCAATCATCTTCATTGTGTACAAATTGTTACTAGAGATGAGGGAATACTTCAATGTTCGGTTCAATTAAGATCGCCAAATTTGCAATTTTTGCCACTTTAATTCATTGAATATTTGACAAACATAGCCGAACCCAATTCAGGTCAATGGGAGGCAAAAACAAACACATGCACGACTCCTTATAACAGCCCCCAATGCTGCCGAAATACAACAAATGAGGGACAAACACCAGGAACGTGGCCTCAATTCACCCACAGTACAAATTTTAGCATGGCACTGCAGCAATCAGCCAGGCATGTGGAATCAAGGTCTGGGACAGCACTCAAAGCTTTCAATTGAATGTCACAGTTAGAAGAGGTGGGTCAGGGATTGGTGTAGGTCTCCTGTGCTGGGAGCCCTGACATCACATGCAGTAGCTCAACCTGCTTTCATACTCAGCCACACTTAAATCTCTTATAAATTTCATAGACTACTATTGTCAAATAAATCTAAGGATAGTCACAAGAGTAGTTGACTCCAAGGAAGAGTAGACCTGATGGTCTTGGAGGCCTACTCCTACAGGCAACACGCTGTTGTGAATTCTGTGGCTGAATTCACTCCTGTGGTCACAAGTGGTACTGCAGCTTCTGAGCTTCCTCTCTCAGGTGTTCTGGTGAGCTCGTTGGCTGCTTTGTTATTTAACTCCACCTGATTCTGTCTTCCTTGCTCCTTGTCGATGTTCCAGTGTTGGATCTGAGCTTCTGGATCTTTCCTGTGGCCTGCTGCTCTGCTTAGATAAGTGCTTTTTGCTTTTGTTGCTACTTTTTCTGTCCAGCTTGTCTTTTCGTTTTGCTGGAAGCTCTGAGACGCAAAGGGTGTACCGCCGTGCCGTTAGTTCGGCACGGTGGGTCTTTTTGCCCCCTTTGCGTGGTTTTTTGCTTTAGGGTTTTTTGTAGACTGCAAAGTTCTCTTTGCTATCCTCGCTCTATCTAGAATATCAGGCCTCACTTTGCTGAATCTATTTCATCCCTACGTTTGTCTTTTCATCTTGCTAACAGTCATTATATGTGGGGGGCTGCCTTTTCCTTTGGGGTATTTCTCTGAGGCAAGTCAGGCTTGTTTTTCTATCTTCAGGCTAGTCAGCTCCTCAGGCTGTGCCGAGTTGCATAGGTAGTGTCAGGCGCAATCCACAGCTGCCTTTAGTTGTGTTTAGGTTAGGTTCAGGTATTGCGGTCTACAGAGATTCCACGTCTCAGAGCTCGTTCTATTGTTTTTGGGTTATTGTCAGATCACTGTATGTGCTCTGATTGCTGGCACACTGTGTCACTGGATTGCCTACATAACAACACGCATGAAGGAGAACCAATCAGGAGTCTACACATTTACAAAAATTAGTGGCAGACACCAACAAAGTGGCATCAAATGCAATAGAGTAGAATTAGTATAGCGGGGACTGACACCTCTTCCACTACAGCCAACCCAGCAGATGGAGACTGTAACAGGCAAGGTTGTGGAATCACTCTTCTGCATACCTCTGAAAGTCTGGAAGGGGCGTAACTAAGTGGCCAACCAAATCCTTACTTGGGCAAGTGGATGCAGGCAAAAACTGAGATCCAAGGAGGGACAAGTTGGTGGCCCCAGGTGCTACTCCATGGCTGACCTACACAAGGTGGCAGCTGACCCTCTACAGCAGGTAAGCTGCTGCGACCCAAAGGATGGATGAAAAATGCGGGCAGGTAGTGAAGGGACTATGTTACCATGGGTGCAGATGGGACTGACTAAGGAACAGAAAAGCACTGGCAGGTGCAAGCTGGATAGGGTGTTATGAAAAACAGATATTGGTGTGCACACTGAGGCATTTCATTGATGGAGGTGCCAATTGATGGGAATTGGTGAGGTCCCTCATAGACTATAGATGATAGATATCAATTGCACACTCCTTTAGGATGCAAAAAAATAACATTTTATTTCAGTTCCAAACAGAAATTATCCAGGGAGGGTGTGGATTATATCAGTGCTACCAGGCAACTCAGAATACAAAATGTGGTTAAAGGATGATGGTGGTTTATTCTAAGCATTTTGAAGTCATCTGGACTTCCTCTTCAGGAACTACCGCAAAGACAGTGCTATTACATTGCTGTCACATTGCTTATATATATTCAAAATTCAAAAAGCGGCGCCAAGGAATCACCTGATGTATTTTTTTTCCGTGACATGCACACACATATTTTTGCAAAAAATTTCTGCTCTTCTTTCCAAATCATTCTGTAATTTTTTTGTGTGGATGAGGCCTGTATAATCTAGAAGATTGTCCATGGCATTGGAACGCCCTCGTTCCTACAGTTTCTGCTGGTAAGGTGCAAGTTTGCTGGAGAAATATGACCGTCATCAAACATGTGCCAGATGCTCAAAAAACACCACCATTATCGATGCTTAAGTGCTGAAAATATTTTCCTGCGCTTTTACCAAATGTTACCGATATTTACCGATTTTATAATACTTTGCTCGGGTTTCCAATCATGAATCTGAATGTGTCATATTGGTGCCGAATTTATGTTTGGTGATCGTTTTCTGATCAAATTCGCTCATCTCTACTCCTGAGTCCTGCTTGCATCACAGTATTAGCACAAACAGTTGTGAGAAGGAAATGTGGACTCCTGCCTGCACAACACTATTAGCACAAACTAGTTAGAAGCTGGAAGGTCAACTTCACACAGGACAGAATCTTATTTAAATATGTGACAGCATGTAGCAGCAGAAGTGGTCTCCCTGCACTGTTACAACGAGAATATGGTGCAGCAAACAACATGTCTTCTGTTTACATGTAGGGGACATATGACAGAAGCCCTTGTGTCAATACATTGGTTTATGGTTTTGGGTTGGCTGCCAGAATGTACACACATTAAAAAAAATAACACAAATATTTTAAAAATTAATTTAAAAAAATTACATTTTGCTGCAACTCTGACCTATACACACACTCTCCCCTCATAAACCCCCCCCCCCCGCTTATCATTCAGAAACACTATCCTAGCCAAAGTCCTAACAAAAGCATTAGTGAAAATGCGATCATTACTGAACTGCAACTGAATTTTGGCGACTTTGTGGAAAAATGCTCGGGAAACCAAACACAAATCTGAAAGTGCTAGTTTCATCTCTTTTCATGAATACACACAGTTCCTTTTGCCATTCTCTACTGTAATTTACCAAAGTACTACATTTGGAATGCCTCCAGAAAAACACTGGAACCGAGGAAACGGGGGCTTGATATTGAAGGCTATCCAGGGGTGGAAGCAACTGATACTCTTGGTCGTGTCTACACTGTTCATCCTTCAAATGCAGAGTGCTTCTACCTGCGCATGTTACTTCATGTTGTCAAAGGCCCTACATCATTTTCTGACCTGAAGACCGTCACAGGCCATGTGTGTGAAACATCCAGGGAAGCTTGCTAAAGAAAAGGACTTCTGGAAAATGATGGACACTGGGACATGATCCTCGGTGAAGCAGCAGCCACACAAACCCCAAAGCGACTAAGACACCTCTTTGCTATTATTCGAACAACCTGTAGCATTTCAAATCCTCTTGAGATTTGGACAAAATACAAAACTAATCTCAGTGAGGACATCCTCATGCAGATTAGAAGGGAAAATCCTCAGCAATTCATCAACTTCACTGAGGAAATGTTCAATGAAACTTTAATGCTCCTTGAAGATCAGTGCATAGCAATGTCAGGAAAAACCTCACCGTTGCTTGGTTTGCCTGCTCCAATAAGAAATCCTGAAGGCATCCAAATGTGTAGGGAGATTTTCATAGAAACAAACTATAATATTGATGAACTGACAGCATTTGTGTCTCAGAACGAGCCGATATTGGTACCAGATCAAAGGGACGCCTATAACTACATTTTAAGTTTCAGTGAAACCAACAAAGGTGGGATTGTCTTCCTTGATGCTCCAGGTGGAACAGGAAAGACATTTGTAATCAACAAAGCCATCCACAACCTGTCTCCTCCATACATCTGTGACATGTTCTCTCGATACCTACCTACACGCAACCTCCGATCCTCCCAAGACCTCCTTCTCTACTCCCCTCTCATCTCTTTTTCCCATAACCGCATCCAAGACTTCTCCCGTGCTTCCCCCATACTCTGGAACTCTCTACCCCAACACATCAGACTCGCGCCTACCATGGAAACCTTCAAAAAGAACCTGAAGACTCATCTCTTCCGACAAGCCTACAGCCTGCAGTGATCCTCAACCTACTGAACAGCCGCACAGCCAGCTCTTCCCTCTCCTAGTGTATCCTCACCCACCCCCTGCAGACTGTGAGCCCTCGCGGGCAGGGTCCTCCCTCCTTATGTACTCGTGTGCCTTGTTATCTGCTCATGTTTAATGTATTTGTCTATATTTGTCCCATATTCACATGTAAAGCGCCATGGAATAAATGGCGCTATAAAAATGTATAATAATAAAATAAAATAACAATAATAATAACTTGCTCCTGGCAAAATTTTGACAACAAAAAAAGATTGCACTTGCAGTGGCATCTTCTGGAATTGCAGCTACGCTTTTAAAAGGTGGCAGGACAGCACATTCGACATTCAAACTACCACTTAACCTGTTTCATAGTGACAGCCCCGTGTGTAATATTGCCAAGGGATCAGGACCGGCGAAATTGCTTCAAAAATGCACTGCCATCATTTGGGATGAATGCACCATGTCACACAAAAGGGCTCTGGAAGCAGTGGACAGACTGCTGCAAGACCTGCGTAGCAACAAATATATCATGGAAGGAGTAGTTTCTGTTTTGGCAGGTGACTTCCACCAAACACTACCTATTATTCCAAGATCAATCCCTGCAGACGAACTCAATGCCTGTCTCAAAGCATCGTACCTTTGGAGAAAAGTAAAGAAAATGTCACTGAACACAAACATGAGGGTCTACATGACAGGCGATGTTTCTGCTGGACTGTTTTCGAGCCAGCTGTTGACTATTAGAGATAGCAAGGCACCAGTAAACTCAACCACTGGACAGATCACCTTCCCAAGCAACTTTTGTTGCATTGTGACTTCCATTGAGAAGTTGAAAGCAAAGGTTTTTCCAAACATTCAACTCCACTTCAAAAATTCTGGCTGGCTGTGTGAAAGGCCTATTCTAGCTCCCAAAAATAACAGCGTCAACAAGAGCAATCTTCAAATTCTAAATCTCCTTCCAGGTGTGTGCGCAACCTACAAGTCAGTGGATACAGTAATAGACTCTGCTCAAGCATTATTTTATCCAACTGAGTTCCTCAATTCCTTGGAGCCATGAGGACTTCATCCTCACAACCTCTTTCTAAAACATGGAGCACCTATTCTGCTATTGAGAAATTTGGATCCACCAAAGCTGTGAAATGGAACAAGACTCTTGATTAAGAACCTGTTTCCACATGTAATTGAGGCAACCATTTTGACAAGATGTGCCACAGGAGAAGATGTTTTCATTCCAACAATTCCTCTCATTCCATCTGATTTGCCTTTTGATTTTAAACGCCTCCATTTTCCTGTTCGACTGGCATTTGCTATGTCCATCAACAAGGCTCAGGGACAGTCCTTGAAAGTAGTTGGAATCGATTTACAATCTCCATGCTTTCTCATGGTCAACTTTATGTGGCCTGTTTAAGAGTTGTAACAACCAAAAATCTGTTCATCTTTGCACCTGAAGGAAAAACTAAGAATGTAATTTATCAAAAAGCTCTCGAATAAGTAGTAGAAGATTACTTCACATTACTTGGCCAATTTAGTTAAATCTGTGTGGAATATCTCTGGTGTTGAAATATATGTTGTGAAATGCTTCTATTAGCTTAGTTTTTGCCTTTTAATAATTACATTTCTATCTATTTGTTTTGTGGTTTTTGTGTGCAGAATAAATTTTTGTTAACACATTCTATTTTGCTAGCAGCAGTTATTAAACCGGGCAATGCCGGGTAGTACAGCTAGTTAATATATATAAGGATGACAGCAAGACAATTGAAGGTGAGATCCTTGAACGTGCAAGGGACATAAAAAATGCAGCAACGGTTCAGGATCAGACAATTTTAAAAACTATACCAAGACACTTCCGAACCCACCACAATAGCAATTCAAAATGGCTTAAAGTTAAAGGCGTAGATAGAGTCCAACTGGGTGTTCGGGGTTGGGACGATAAAAGGGAATTACTAAAAAGAGTAACAAAGTGGATGGTCTGCCTTGATACCTTTAGCCCAAAAGGCCTTAATGAGTCATTAAGCTTCAAGCCCTTTATTTGAAGAGGAAGCGTGAATTTTGGTTCTGTTTTTTAAAAATAAAATTTCTGTATTTTTTTTTTGTGTTTTCTTTTTACTCTGTGTAGTTATTCTATATACTATCATGTGTTTTTTTCTTAATATTTTATAGTTTAGTATTTTCTGACTATGCCAATACACTTACTGGACTGCTTAACTACACAGCATATAGAAATGGAGGATTATATTCATTGCAGCTAAGTGATCATATAGCCCATGGATCTGGACGGAGCTCAATATGGCGAACTTTATATGAGGCAGTTTATTGGACTTACATCATCAAGATCTATTTTATTGGATGCATTTTTGTGTTTTTTCCATAGCATATTACTGTTTACTAATAGGCTTAATGGTTTATATATATGAAGACAAGCTTATTTTATATTGCCTGTAGTGTTAATATAGCTTGGAATTATATGGCTATGCATTATGTGAGTCTTTATGTATGTTTTCAATGTTATTTCTCTGAAAATATGAGCTTGTACAGTTATTGGGGTGCTGGTGTTAGGAAAGGGTATTAAGATAAATGCATAATATTGATCTTTATGGTCCCTAGGGACCTGACATTAGCACTCAATTATCAAGTGTTTTGCCTCTATGTTTGTTATTACTGATGGATTGTAGGCAAATTTTAAATGAGATACATCTATTTACTCCATTCAGCTGAGCCTCTATTTAGCCCCTATTTACCTGGGTTGTTTGGCTTGAGTGCATACCGCGCATGAGCTGCCTCTCGCTGCGGGGAAAGGTGCTCAGTACGGGCGTTGGCTCGTCATGGTTATGGGTCCGATCACATGATCGGGACATGTGACATGGTGATGTGCGCTTTGAGCGCTGCTCCCCTCTACGCGACGCAACATGGCGGTGATGGGCCGCACACAGCTGTTTACAATTTGGGAAGATACCCCCACTATATAAGATGGCCAGTCATACTGCTTACTTACCTCCTGATGAAACTGCAGAGGCGGTGAAACGCGCGTCGAGGTGCAGCACTGAGTCACACATCTCAAGTCATCATGACCACAGGTACATTATGATGATTTTATGATGCCCTTGTATTGGAATACAACAATGGGTTCAGTGCAATAGTTATTTACATTGGAATCATTACACTTGTTATACAACTCTGGTGTGATGCACATGCACTTTATCCCAATATAGTGTGATTTATATAGCCAGAATTGGGTAAATTGATAATTGAGATATTATGCTATATGTAGTTGTTAGCTATTTCTGATGATGATTGTTATTAACTTGTTTGACTCTTGTTTGACTCTTTATCCTTCTATTTTTGCAAATTATCTAGATTTTCTATGGGTGGGTAATACCATCTGATGTGTACTCATGTTTTTTATATGTGGTTAATGGTATTATTGTAACATGTCATTTTATCCTATGATAATGTAAATAAAAGTTTGTTGCATTAGAAAATTATTCCTTCGTTTTCTCTATTGGTATATGAACAGCAAATAGAGTGAAATTCTGGCTGGGTGTGGTTGTTATAGTTGTCTAGTCTTCTAAATGTATGGACAAGTCATGTGAGATCCACTCCTGGTTCATTTTAAGGAATGATAGGTTACCCATGTTGGATATGGACTGGCGGATGAGCCTGTCTGTAATGACCCTCCCTGCCATGCTAAGCACACGTTCCGACAGTACACTTGCTTCAGGGAAGGCTAGCACCTCTAAATCATAAAGGGCAAGCTCAGGCCATTTGTCCAATTTGGAGACCCAGAAGTTAAGTAGGGCAAACCCATGTGTTAGTACATGGAGACGTGTGGACAGGTAGTCTTCCACCATGTTGTTGTAACTCTGCCTCCTGCTAATGCAGACTATATAAGATGGTGGTGCCGAATGTTGTGGCGTGCTCATAACGTTTTCCCCCATTTCGGCCATGTGTGTACAGTTGCATTAGCAATTTCCTCCTCCGTCTTGTTGTTTCACTAAGCCCCAGCTGTTAGGTGGAAAAGCCATTAGTAGTTTTTCTACTAGTATATGATTTTATTCACGCATTTTGCGATTCCTCTCCAGTGACAGAAGTAATGACAGTATGTTGTCATTGTAGCGGGGATCCATCTGTGTGGTGACCCAGTAATCTGCACTGGTAACAATATAAGCAACTCGACTGTCATTCCACAGGCATTGCAACATGTATTGATTCATGTGTGTCAGGCTGTACAGAGACAACAACAATCAGTCCTCAGTGGGAGGTATCTTGTCTGGTTACTGTGTATACCAACAGCCATGCTCCAGTGATGCCCATGAGCTGATCTGAGTGCCACCCTGCTGTGAAAACAGTTGTTCTTCCTTCGCCGCCTCCTCCTCATCATCGTAAACTGTTCCCTGCCTATACAGTTGGGTACCTTGCCAATGGTAGAACAGTAACCCTACCTTCGGCCATGTGCGGACGACAGGCTTCATAATGGTGCTCCTCCTGCTTTTCTTCCTCCTGTGCCACCACCTCATCCATCATGGCCTGAATTGCTTTTTTCCAGCAGGCATACAAGTCTTATAGTATCGCTCAGCAGCACTGGTGATATTGGTAAAATATTCAAAGCTTCACAACACAGCACACACATCCCGCATGGAGGCCTACTCGTTGGTGTTGAAGTGGTGTTGTTCTGCAGTGTGACTGATCTCTGCGTTCTGCAGCTGGATCTGTACTATTGCCTGCTGCTACTTGCACAGTACCTCCAGGAAATGCAAGGTGGAGTTTCAGCATGTTGGTACGTCACATATCAGCCGGTAAGTGGGAAGGCAGAAGTGACACAAGACAGGCAAGCCGCAGCAGGGTAGTTTTAAGAAGCTTTGCATCACCAAGATTAGCACATGTGCCAGGCAAGGGATGTGCATCAAATCGGCTAGGCACAGAGCTGATAGGAAATTTCACTCATTATCACACACCACCAGGCCAGGCAAGAGGTTCACTGGCAGCAACCACTCATCTGTCTGCTGTTTGATCCCAGTCGACAACTCCTGAGCATTGTTGAATTTGCCCCCAAGCAGAGAATAAGAACAGCCTGCTGTCTTTTCCACTTTGCTGTGCTCAAGTTGGTGGTGCAGGTCTTTCTCTGACTGAATGAGGAGGTGAAGGAAGAAGAGTAGTAAGAAGAGAGAACCTGGACAATAAACATTCAGCTAGGTAGTGGTAGGACATGAGTTAAAATGCTTTCCACCTCTGCCCCAGCCACCACATTTACCCAGTGAGCAGTTAGGGAGATGAAACGTCCCTGGCCCTTCTTACCGGTCCACATATTAGTGGTTATGTGGACCTTGCCACTGTTGGTGCTGCACAGTGCACACTTACTGTAATTTGGTCCGCAATGCTTGTGCAGGGCAGGGATGGCCCACCAGGAAAAGTAGTGGGAACAACTTACTGAGGGACAGCCTCATAAATTTTTTAAAATCTGTACTACTCCACCAGCTGGAATGGCAACACTTCAATGGCCAGTAATTTTTAAATGCTGATAAATTTACATTGTTATTGGAGAAGATTCACATACCATACCTGCTTCAGACCTACCATCTTCCTACTTGTTTCCTCCTGCTTCTGTGGCTTCCAGAGTCTCCAGGATTGTTAGGTTATCTGTTGCTCACATTGCCAGTTCTCTGAGTCCTCAAAACACATGCCTGACAGCCTGCTGTGAAATTGCTTGAGGTCCCTGTGTCCTTGTGAGGTTTTTTTTGCTACATCCATAATTAGTCAAAGTTTCCCACATAAATAATGCCACTAGTTATCTGCCAATTTGTGTACGGGTACTCCTCCAGTTAGTAGAAAAAATTACAAGCAAACATCCATTATAACACAGTATTTAATAAAAGCATATAAATTGAACAATATACAGTACAGACCAAAAGTTTAGACACACCTTCTCATATAAAAAAATTTCTGTATTTTCATGACTATGAAAATTGTAAATTCACACTGAAGGCATCAAAACTATGAATTAACTAACACTTGTGGAATTATGTACTTAACAAAAAAAGTGTGAAACAACTGAAAATATGTCTTATATTCTAGGTTCTTCAAAGTAGCCACCTTTTTGCTTTGATGACTGCTTTGCACACTCTTGGCATTCTCTTGATGAGCTTCAAGAGTTAGTCACCGGGAATGCTCTTCCAACAATCTTGAATGAGTTACCAGAGATGCTTAGCACTTGCTGGCCCTTTTGCCTTTACTCTGCGGTCCTGCTCACCCCAAACCATCTCGATTGGGTTCAGGTCTGGAGATTGTGGAGGCCAGGTCATCTGGCATAGCACCCCATCACTCTCCTTCTTGGTCAAATAGCCCTTACACAGGGTGGGGGTGTGTTTGGGGTCATTGTCCTTATCACGATTCACACCGTGACTGTCACCCCTGCGTCATGGATCGGGGTGACTTTAGGCCAACAGACAGCTATCACATGTGCAGGGGGCTTATCTTAGTTATCCCTCCACTGCTACCATGTAATGAAAAAAAACACACATATGGCTATTGACCTCTTAGTTTACAGCAGGGGCTTATTTTAGGCATCCCACTGCTCTTCAATATACCACAAACTGCAGGGATTTATGTATATCCCACTTTACAGTTACGCTTAAAAACTTGCAGCTCTCTGGCACCCCCCTCACCCTCAGGTCAGACTAGGTACTGCACCTAGGGTAATTAGTCACCAGAAAGGCTGCCTGCTATGTACTGGCTATTGGGCACGCTGCAGCGAGATGATATAACTACTCCCACTCAGGCAGGAACAATAATTAGCAACGCCGCCATCGCTGTAACGACGCCCAAAGGCACAGCACATGGTATGCTACCACCAGCTTCATTTAAACAGATCCATAGCTAACCCAAAACAGTAGCGTACTTCCCTTCAGAAGACAGGGTACGTTTTAGAACAGGAGAACAAATCTAGTATTTTAAATATTTTACTCCATTAAAGATTAAGGCAGTGTTTATAAAAAGATATAAAAGATGTTACAATATGAGACAATTGAAAATATGTACAAGGTAATTATAAAAATAACGTGTTAAAGAAGACATTAACACTTACATGTGTTCAGGTCATTTCAGGCTAAACCATGCTGGCAGGCAGACCGCAAATGTCCCAGTGCATCAGGAGGTCTGGGTAGAAACAGCTCCTCAGGTAAGATTCAGGCTCAGACTAAGACTCTGAAGGCTGGGTAAAGTGGAGTCACTTAAATAACCACAGCCTTGTGACATCACTAACATGGCTGGTTTCCTCAGACCCTCCTATCTCTTCAGTCTTACTAAATTTCAAACAAGTTTGTCTAATCAACATTGGCGTTCTAATGAGACCAAATCTGGGCTTGATGGGATGCATAGTTCAAGAGAAGTCCATACTCTGTCCTGTTGGACCTAGAAGACTGCGCTTACCGTGACTGATAGATCCGTCGATGGGGATTCACAAACTGGACTTATTATTTTCCTAGCCTAAACTGTTGGCCCAATATCTCATTATAATGGAACAAAGGACTTCTTGCCTTTAAAGAAGGAGATCAGACCAGCTTCTGCTGGAGAAAGATTTGAGCCGACACAAGCGATCGTAAAAATTATTTTGGGAGGGGCATGAGGAGTAAGTTGCTCAAAGTCAGAAATTTACAGCAAGAAGCAATAAAAGCTCTTCTACACCCATTGAAAAGAAAAGCTAAAAGCTAAACCCTGAAGTAAAGGGGGTCAACGCCCACCCTATAGGTGCTGGCAATGAGAGACTAAAACTTATACATTATGTTTACACCTCCCCCTTCAGGTGTGCGCTACGGAGGCAGGACCTGATGGTGCTCCCCCATGTGCACCTCAGCAGGTTCAACCTGGTGGGCCAACCCATCAACATTGCCATGCTCTGGCTTCATTGTGCCCCGCCTATCCGGTGCCCCAGGTAGTGGACCTCACTCATGCCCATCTGGCACTTTCCCGGCTTGATAGTCAGTCCAGCTCGGTGAATTTGCCTGTGCATCTCCTCGAGATGCTGCAGGTGTTCCTTCCAGGAGGAACTGAAGATGGCAATATCATCCAAGTACGCTTCTGCATACTTCTCCAGTCCCTGAAGCAGGAGGTTGACTATCTGCTGGAAAGTGGCTGGGGCATTCTTCATGCCGAAGGGCATGACTGTGGACTCATACAGTCCAAGAATGTGATAAAGGCGGACTTCTCCTGCACCTCGGGGCTCAGGGGAATCTGTCAGTATCCTCTACTCAGATCCATTATTGTCAGGTATTTTGCGCCAGCTAGCCTCTCAAGCAGCTCCTCGATGCGTGGTATTGGGTGCACGTCAGAGGCTGTGATGGCGTTGAGCCCCCTGTAGTCCACGCAGAACCGGGTGGTCTGATCCTTCTTTGGCACGAGAACTACAGGTGAGGCCCACACGCCCCCAGCTGTAACATCTCATCGATCTCCTGGCGCATAACCTGCTGCACCTCTTTGGAGATTCGATAAGGTGTTCGCCGTAGTGGGGCATGATTCCCGGTGTCCACCTCGTGGACTGCTAACTCAGTTCTTCCAGGTCGGTTGGAGAAAACGGCCCGGAAGGGTTCCAGCTTGGTCCGCAACTGCGACCGCTGGGGTTTGGTTAGTGAGGTGCTTACCTCCACATCCTCAATAGACCCACCGGCCTTGGCTTGGGCCAGCATGTCCAGAAGGGTGTCTTCCTCCCCGTCTTCGGACAAGCTGCAGAACGGTAGGATGAGAGATTCACGTTCGTGATGAGCCTTCCTCATGTTGACGTGAAAGGCCTTTCGCCTACCCCGAGCCTGGTCAAGCATGACCACGTAGGTGACCGGGTTGAGCTGTTGGTGGACAACGTACGGGCCCTCCCAGGCTGCTTGAAGCTTATCCATTGGGACGGGAACCAGCACCCACACCTTTTGACCCACGTGGTAGGTCCACTCCTGGGTGTTCTGGTCGTACTAGTGCTTCTGGTCAGCCTGAGCCTGCGTCATGTTGTCATGCACCAACAGCGTCAAGGTCTGCATCTTGTCACGGAAGCGCATGACATACTCCACTATGGACACTTCAGAAGGGTTCGGCTCCTCTTCCCAGGATTCCCTTACCAACCCAAGGGGTCCCCGGACTCGCCTGCCTTACAGGAGCTCAAAGGGGGAGAACCCCGTCGAGGCCTGCGGAACCTCTTGGTAAGCGAATAGCAGGTGTGGGAGATACCGCTCCCAGTCACTCCCTTGAGTCTCAACCAGCATGCATAGCATCTGTTTGAGGGTACCATTGAAGCGTTCACACAAGCCATTGGTCTGTGGGGGATATGCACTCGATACCAGGTGCTTCACCTGCATTCTCTTACAGAGAGCCTCCACTAGGTGAGACATGAATTGGGTTCCTTGATCAGTAAGCATCTCCCTGGGAAATCCTACACGTGAAAAGATAGCCAACAGGGCATCCGCCACCTTATCTGCCCTAGTTGACGACAGAGCTAATGCCTCTGTGTACCGGGTAGCGTAATCTACCACAGTAAGGATGTATTGCTTTCCAGAGCTGCTGGGGATGACCAGCGGGCCCACAATGTCCACCGTGATCCTCTGGAAAGGCTCCTCTATCACTGGCAAAGCGATCAGGGGAGCCTTAAGAGTAGGCCCGCCTTCCCCACTCTTTGACAGGTGATACAGGAGCGGCATTAGCTTGACACATCTATCCCCATCTTAGGCCAATAGAATTGTTGAGACAGCCGGGCCTTAGTTTTGCTGATCCCCAAGTGTCCAGCTAGAGGGATCTCATGGGCAATCCGTAACAACTCACCCCGGAATTGCTGCGGGACGACCAGCTGTCTTTCCCTCAACCACTCCTTTTGCGATTTTCCGGGTACTGTCTCCCAGTACAACCTTCCTCATTCCCAGAACACCCTCTCCTTCTCAGTCACGGAGGTGGGTGTCTCGGCGAGTTGTCTCAAACTCTCTAGGCTCGCATCTGCACGCAGAGCAGCCTGAAACTCCTGGCTAAGGGAAGCCAGAAGCGATGTCAGGGTCCCTTCCCCACGGGAACCCTCTTGGACCTGCTCTGGGTCCACCTCGGGTTTAGTCACAATGATGACTGAGGAGGGTCCGGAAGGCAGACAGTTATCTGCGTTCCGGGCACTCTGACTGCAGGTGACAGCAGCTAGGTAGGCTGTCTCCCCGGTGATTTCTACAGACCCATCAGCCGGTGCTGCTATGGGCTCTACCTCCCCATCCACCCCCAACACTCCAGGGGCAGTGCTACTTATGGGCCAGTTACCTTCCTCTGTGGCACTGGTCAAATTCATGACATCACCTTTCTCACGGTTCCCATGCTTCTCCCCATTTCCTGTAGCACTGACACTTGCCCCTGCTAGGGGTTCCTCTCACTCCGCAGAGCAACGGGGCTGAGCATTCCTGTACCTATGGATACATCAACTTTCACAGACAAATGATTATTAGGTTCAGTTGGCACAGGTACAACATTTTCACCATCAATCCTAGGGAAAAATGGTTATCAGATGCATCATTACAAGATAAAGCATGGTCAGGTAACACATGCGATTTTCCATCATCATCATCATCATCATCATCATCATCATCAGGGTTAATGTTACCCTTATTAGCAGATTGGGGAGGGGTGTCAGGGATGTAGTATGCAACCATCCTCCCCAAATCAGTCCCCAACAAAACATCAGTGGGCAAATTTTGAGACAGGCCCACTTCCTTCACCCCGCTCCTGACACCTCTATCAATATAAACCCGGGCCATTGGCAAGGGACAGCTGATGCTCCCAATCCCAGTGACAGTTAGGGTTTTCCCCGGAATGATTTCTTCAGGGGCCGTCAGTTCAGGTCAGATGAGGGTTCGTTCAGCCCCAGTGTCCTTGAGGCCTGTAGCAACATGGCCTCCCACAGTGACATGCTGTAAGTTGTCACACACCCTCCCAGCCACCCCACCCACCAAAAGAACTGCTGCGTTAGGCCCTGGGGCCTTGGCTGGGGGGTTCTTCTGCTTGTCTGGGCAGCAGGGACTGATATGGCCAGTCCGCTTGCAGAAGAAACAATGGCGAGGTTCGGTGGTAGGTCTGGTGCAGTTGGCCACGGGGATAGGACCTCTGGTGTGTTGGCTGTCAGGGGTACTGGCGTTGGTTGCAGGCTTAGCCCCTCTCCAGCTGGTGGTGACTGGCTTCCGCACTTCTGATCTATGGTTGGCCTCATAGGCATCGGCAATCTGCGCTGCTTTCGTCACGTCTTTGGGTTCTCTGTCTATCACGAACTGTCGCACCTCAGCTGGGCAAAGATGTAAGAACTTGTCTTTGATCATCAGGTCTCCCAGCTGCTCAAAGGTGGTCACTAGTATAGAAAAATAGGAGACAAAAAAAGCGCAAATAGGGTCTTATCCCCAGGATTGTTTCTATTCAATTGTGAGAGAACTGCTCACCTGGTGGTACACAGTACAGGCGTGTAGTTTGTCAGCTGCCGCAGATCCACAGGTCGGCGCTGCAACCTCTCAGAACCGTTATAATAGATGAACTGTTGATTACATCCACGCTGCTGCGACAAATAATAGATCCAGATATACTTGTAAGGTGTTCGGGTGGTTTATTCAACGCGTTTCGAAGCTCATGGCTTCTTCTTCAGGAAGTTTCCACACAAAGATAGTCGCCAGAAAGGCTTCCTGCTATGTACTGGCTATTGGGCACGCTGCAGCGAGGCGATATAACTACTCCCACTCAGGCAGGAACAATAATTATCAATGCCACCGCCGCTGTAATGACTCCCAAAGGCACAGCACATGGTTTGCTACCACCAGCTTTGTTTAAACAGGTCCGAAGCTAACCCAAAACAGTAGCGTACTTCCCTTCAGAAGACAGGGTACGTTTTAGAACAGGAGAACGAATCTAGTATTTTAAATATTTTACTCCATTAAAGATTAAGGCAGTGTTTATAAAAAGATATAAAAGATGTTACAATATGAGACAATTGAAAATATGTACAAGGTAATTATAAAAATAACGTGTTAAAGAAGACATTAACACTTACATGTGTTCAGGTCATTTCAGGCAAAACCATGCTGGCAGGCAGACCCCAAATGTCCCAGTGCATCAGGAGGTCTGGGTAGAAACAGCTCCTCAGGTAAGATTCAGGCTCAGATTAAGACTCTGAAGGCTGGGTAAAGTGGAGTCACTTAAATAACCACAGCCTCGTGACATCACTAACAGGGCTGGTTTCCTCGGACCCTCCTATCTCTTCAGTCTTACTAAATTTCACACAAGTTTTTCTAATGCCTGTATCTCCACTACAGAACATGTCAGAATCATAACACACCCAGCATTCATCTTGCACTAACATTGGCGCTCTAATGAGACCAAATTTGGGCTTGATGAGATGCATAGTTCCAGAGAAATCCATGCTCTGTCCCTGTTGGAACTAGAAGACTGCACTTACCGTGGCTGATAGATCCGTCGATGGAGATTCACAAACTGGACTTATTATTTTCCTAGCCTAAACCATTGACCCAATATCTCACTATAATGGAACAAAGGACTTCTTGCCTTTAAAGAAGGAGATCAGACCAGTTTCTGCTGGAGGAAGATTTGAGCCGACACAAGCGATCGTAAAAATTCTTTTGGGAGGGGCATGAGGAGTTAGTTGCTCAAAGTCAGGAATTTACAGCAAGAAGCAATAAAAGCTCTTCTACACTAATTGAAAAGAAAAACTAAACCCTGAAGTAAAGTGGGGTCAACGCCCACCCTATAAGTGCTGGCAATGAGAGACTAAAACTTATATTATAAATTATCCTCACAGTCCTGTTGAAAAATAATTGATGGTCCAACTAAACGCAAACCGGATGGAATAGCATGCCGCTGCAAGATGCTGTGGTAGCCATGCTGGTTCAGTATGCCTTCAAATTTGAATAAATCCCCAACAGTGTCATCATCAAAGCACCCCCACACCATCACACCTCTTCCACCATGCTTCACGGTGGGAACTAGGCATGTAAAGTCCATCCATTCACCTTTTCTGCGTCACACAAAGACACGGTGGTTGGAACCAAAGATCTCAAATTTGGACTCATCAGACCAAAGCACAGATTTTTACTAGCCTAATGTCCATTCCTTGTGTTCTTTAGCCCAAATAAGTCTTTTCTGCTTGTTGCCTGTCCTTAGCAGTGGTTTCCTAGCAGCTATTTTACCATGAAGGCCTGCTGCACAAGTCTCCTCTTAACAGTTGTTGTAGAGATGTGCCTGCTGCTAGAACTCTGTGTAGCATTGACCTGGTCTTTAATCTGAGCTGCTGTTAACCTGCGATTTCTGAGGCTGGTGACTCGGATAAACTTATCCTCAGAAGCAGAGGTGACTCTTGGTCTTCCTTTCCTGGGGCGGTCCTCATGTGAGCCAGTTTCTTTGTAGCGCTTGATGGTTTTTGCAACTGCACTTGGGGACACTTTCAAAGTTTTCCCAATTTTTCGGTCTGACTGACTTTCATTTCTTAAAGTAATGATGGCCACTCGTTTTTCTTTCCTTAGCTGCTTTTTTCTTGCCATAATACTAATTTTAACAGTCTATTCAGTAGGACTATCAGCTGTGTATCCACCAGACTTCTGCTCAACACAACTGATGGTCCCAACCCCATTTATAAGGCAATAAATCCCACTTATTATACCTGACAGGGCACACCTGTGAAGTGAAAACCATTTCCGGCGACTACCTCTTGAAGCTCATCAAGAGAATGCCAATTGTGTGCAAAGCAGTCATCAAAGCAAAAGGTGGCTACTTTGAAGAAACTAGAATATAAGACATATTTTCAGTTGTTTCACACTTTTTTGTGTATATAATTCCACATGTGTTAATTCATAGTTTTGATGCCTTCAGTGTGAATTTACAATTTTCATAGTCATGAAAATACAGGAAAATCTTTAAATGAGAAGATGTGTCCAAATTTTTGGTCTGTACTGTATGTTCAGTCAAACTCTTAACAACACAATAGTCTCTATGGTGGCAGTATCAACAAGGTGACATTAATTGGACACTTAATTTTCAGGATTTTGGGCCAAGTGTTCATGACAGCACTCAATGGCAATTGGTCCAGGGCAATCTGAACTTTCTTGGCCGACTCTTCGAATTCTGATATTTTAGGGGCCTCCTGTTACTACACAGCTCTCATTATGTCATGACTATCAGATGCTAATAAGTGCCAGTTGAAAAAGTTCATGTTGTTTTTTTGCCGATGTTTGCACCGAAATACACAATAGCAATTTGTTCAAATCCTTGCTTATTTGTTGAATTTTAATCAATTTTTGCTTGTGGAAACATTGCATTAAACTCCTAGAAAAAAGTATGAGTTTTGAAAGCCAATGTAAATTTGCAGAGAATATTTTTTTTGTATTATTCGAATTAAAAAAAATAATAAAGCAAACTTTGTAAATGTGTCTCTATGGTTACAATCTACAAACAAACCTTGTTTTATACTCCAATCCATCTGTCCATGCTTGTTGTTAACTTACTAAATATAGATATATGTCAGCAAGAAAAAGGGGACAGATGGAAGGCAGTATGAATGCAGGACCAAACTACATAAGATATGTGTAGTTTGATACTAAGGTTCATAGACAGCGATCTGCATAAAACCACAAACACAGAATGGTAAGATAGTTTTTAACAAGAATATATGCAAAGATGCTTCATTTTTCATACAGGAAAGATAGATATCTTGGTACAGTGTTAGCAAGTGGATAGAAAAATATTTAGAATTGAGAGTCCTCAGTAGTTGATACCTTTTATTGGCTTACTGAAAATTTGCTACCATCTTTTCAGTTAGCCGTTAAAAGGTATCAACAACTGAGGACTCTCAATACTAAATATTTTTCAGTTTTCAGATGTATTGAAATAATAAAAATAATTATTTTCCAAGTAGGGCATGGTAATAACTATATTTAGAAAGGAATACAATCAGTTAACAATCAATGTAAGAGGAAAAGGCACATTCTAATACAAAAACAGACAACTTCATCACAGACTATTCTGATTTTGTGATTACTAAGATACAAGACAAAATAAACAAAACATTAAAAAGAAACATGTGACCTCTATTATCTTGATATGCACTGAAATGACATGCTTTTTATTTCTGGAGCTGTAAATTGGTTTGCGTCATCTACATTTTTATCTTCAATAATTACATCAAAACTCACCAAGCACTTGGATTTACTCTTCCCCCCATGTAGACAGTGTATGTGATTATTTCTTTTCACCACATTCACCACCATTTCATTCAACCACGCAGCTACAACAATCTATGACCAAACACGTGTATATTATTTTTATACACTTTTGTCCACCTAGCTGTAATCCAATCCAATCCAATCCAATCTACTTGCCCATAAATTGTAGGTTTAGCCCAGAGTGACATGCTTGTCCTAAGTTGTAGGCTGGTGGCCCAAGAGTGGCATGTACAGTAGAGTAGGACCCATCAGAGGGAGATCACCTTGCCGTGGTTGATGGGCACACATGAATTGGCCAATTTATGCGCTAAGAATCTTCATTTTATCTATAACTGTAAGTTTTATGAAAAAAAAATTTTTGAAATTTTTTTTATGAAAAAATATTTTTGAGTAGTATGATTCATATCGAATATTTGTCTGTGTTTTCACATGGCCTAGATTCATATACATGTGCTGCTGTGTTTCTTTTTATCTATCAGATACAGCTTGCAGCTTGCATGTGTTCACATTGGGAGTGCTGGTTGGTTTTTTTTCTTTGTTTAGTGTATGGATGTGGCTGCATCCAGACTGATCTTGCACTCCTCCGATTGACCTTGCAGGTGGCGGTAATCATCTCTACTTGCCCATAAATTGTAGGTTTAGCCCAGAGTGACATGTTTGTCCTAAGTTGTAGGCTGGTGGCCCAAGAGTGGCATGTACAGTAGAGTAGGACCCATCAGAGGGAGATCACCTTGCCGTGGTTGATGGGCACACATGAATTGGCCAATTTATGCGCTAAGAATCTTCATTTTATCTATAACTGTAAGTTTTATGAAAAAAAATTTTTGGAAATTTTTTTTATGAAAAAATGTTTTTGAGTAGTATGATTCATATCGAATATTTGTCTGTGTTTTCACATGGCCTAGATTCATATACATGTGCTGCTGTGTTTCTTTTTATCTATCTGATACAGCTTGCAGCTTGCATGTGTTCACATTGGGAGTGCTGGTTGGTTTTTTTTCTTTGTTTTTTTTTTTTTTTTCTTTGTAATCCAATCCAGATAGACACCACTACCCGCTCAAATTTGCCATTATTTGATTTCAGCAAACACATCTCACAGAGTCAGGAAAACGGGGGCGTGGTTTGCAGGGGACAGGAGCGGACGTGCTTCTGCATAGCTCCTGATAATCCCCTATTTTCAGCTACTTCAGCTTACTTATTTGGGGTATATTTGGTCCTAAAACCTGTAAGAATATGCCTGGACTGGGAAATAATAAGATACAAGATGACACATCAAAAAAATTTCATTTGCCGAGATGGGGAGGTACAGGAGGGAAGCCTAATGGAGGCCTGCGTTCCCCTGAGTTAAAAGTGACTGGACATTTACCTCCTAAATTGGATCACTGCCAAAACCCAACGGTATCAAAGCCTTATACTGTAGATCTAAGAAGACCTGTCGGACATCTGTAATAAAGACTCCTGCTCTTATTGTGGCTCCAATATCAGCTGATAGTGACTCGGGGGGAAGGCGGGTGAGCACGACGGACACTGAGACTGTAACGCTGCAAATGGGAAAAATGATGATGCTGCAAAGTTTCCTGACCTTACCGAGCCTTCGGTGCTGGCTGACAGGGATTTGAGGAGGCGACGGCACACTGTGGTAGTTCCTGGAACTATGTCAGTCGACACAGACCTGAGGAGATTCCGGAGAGCAGCGAGAATTCCTGGTAATGTGATGCATCATAGGAGAGAGAGGGATGAATCGCCGTCTTCAGCACTACACAGACTCTTCAGGTTCTCCTCTGCTTACCATGACTCAGGAGGAAGCCTCAAACATGACGCCCTAGAGTTCATCCTGAAGGTAATAGAAGGTCAGAGAGGAGGGAGTCTAACAACGGTGATAAAGGGGAAGGGAGTGCTGCAGAGCAGTGAAGACTGTCAAAGGAGTTCCATTCTGACAGGATAATGAGAGAATCCTCAGAGGCTCATCATATACAGCAGGTCCCAGAGGAGGTTATCTTGTTTACACAAAATAAAAGAAAACAGAGAAAGGTTCTCAGGAAGGACACTTCTCGCAGACGATCTGATAAGATAAGCAGAATACCAATACTTAAATCCAAAATTCCTCATCAACCACCTAATATATTGAGCTATAACACTACTAAAGGACACATGATCAGCCACAGTGTGTTGCTCTCAACACTGATAATTTATCCTCATGGTATACAGACAACTTAGCTATAAGGGTCCTGACTACATAAAGATAAAATGTAACTTTTAATTTAAAATTGAATCCGGACCATCCACATTCATGACACAAAATACCAAAAGAAAAACAAACAAAGTGCTCGTGTTTAACAGTGCTCAAAAAAATGGTTTGATCTCACCACTTCTCATCGTCCCATATTGAATCCACCATGGACAGGAGCATATATAGCAATTTAAGTTAGGGAAAGGGAAAATATCTAGTCTTCCCTGTCCTGCCCATGCATTGCTCCTGTCCTGAGAATGACAGTCCCCAAATATTTCTATTTTTTGGGGTACCCACCATCACCTAAAATAATGTATGCAATCCTTATGAGTTTCCTCACCGATGCAAGGGATTCATCAGGGGAATCCAATCTAATATCAGGTATCCAAGAAAGTGGGAATTCTATATATAAGATATATTCATAGGGGACTGCAGTGGCAAGTCTCTCCTATCCTGGCGTAACCATTTGTGTCACCGGCCCTATTGCAAATGTGGCATGTGCTATGCTATGTCCCAAGTGAAAAGTACTACAATCAACATTTATTGAATTCGGTCACTTTATTATTCAAGTTCCTATAAAAGCTATTTTTCCATTTATTCCTCATTTGTGGCTTGTAAGTGAACCGTACTTTGCCCCCACAAAGCCCTAGGATCACCTTTAGGTGATTCCAGACAGGACAGGCCCTTATATACATCATACAACATACTTACTTTTTTATCGAGAAGGCTATAAATACATTGCTCAAAAATATAAAGGGTGCACTTAAACAACAGAATAACTCCAAGTAAATCAAACTTCTGGGAAATCAAACTGTCCACTTAGGAAGCAACACTGTTTGACAATCAATTTCACATGCTGTTGTGCAAATGGAATAGACAACTGATGGAAATTATTGCCAAATTATTGTCAATTATCATAAACACTCAATAAAGGAGTGGTTCTGCAGGTGAGGAACAAAGACCACATCTCAGTACCAATGCTTTCTGGTTGATGTTTTGATTACTTTTGAATGTTGGTTGTGCTTTCACACTCGTGGTAGCATGAGATGGACTCTACAACCCACACAAGTGGCTCAGGTAGTGCAACTCATCCAGGATGGCATATGAATGCGAGCTGTGGTAAGAAGGTTTGCTGTGTCTGTCAGCGTAGTGTCCAGAGGCTAAAGGCACTACCAGGAGACAGGCCAGTACACCAGGAGATGTGGAAGGGGCCGTAGGAGGGCAACAACCCAGCAGCAGGACCGCTACCTCAGCCTTTATGCAAGGAGGAACAGGAGGAGCACTAACAGAGCCCTGCAAAATTACCTCCAGCAGGCCTCAAATGTGCATGTGTCTGCACAAATGGTTAGAAACCGACTCCATGAGGTTGGTCTGAGCACCCGACATCAACAGATGGGGTTGTGCCCACAGCCCAACACTTTGCAAGACGCTTGGTATTTGCCACAGAAAACCAGGATTGGCAAATTTGCCACTGTCGCCCTGTGCTCTTCACAGATGAAAGTACTATAAGTTCACACTGAGCACATGTCACAGACATGACAGAGTCTGGAGACACCGTGGAGAGCGATCTGCTGCCTGCAACATCCTTCAGCATGACTGCTTTGGCAGTAGGTCAGTAATGGTGTGGGGTGGCATTTCTTTGGAGGGCCGCACAGCCCTCCATGTGCTCGCCAGAGGTAGCCTGACTGCTATTAGGTACCGAGATTAGATCCTTAGACCCCTTATGAGACCAAATGCTGGTGAGGTTTAACCTGGGTTCCTCCTAATGCAGGACAATATCAGACCTCGTGTGGCTGGAGTGTGTCAGCAGTTCCTGCAAGATGAAGTCATTGAAGCTATAGACTGGTTCGTCCTTTCCCCAGACATGAATCCAATTGAACACATTTTGGACATCATTCACCAACATCATGTTGCACCACAGACTGTCCAGGAGTTTGGTCCAGGTCTGGGAGGAGATTGCTCAGAAGACCATCCACCACCTCATCAGGAGCATGCCCAGGCATTGTAGGGAGGTCATACAGGCACGTGGAGGCCACACACACTACAGAGCATCATTTCCTTGTCTTGAGGCATTTCCACTGAAGTTGGATCAGCCTGTAACTTAATTTTCCAGTTTTATTTTGAGCATCATTCCAACACCAGACCTCCGTGGTATATTAGTTGTGATTTACGTTGATGATTCTTAGGTTTTATTGTTCTCAACACATATCACTATGTAATGAATAAAGATTTACAACTGGAATATTTCATTTAGTGATGTCTAGGATGTGGGATTATAGTGTTCCCTTTTTTTTAGCAGTGTATAATTATGCAATCAAGCAAGATCGCCAAAAGTTTCAGAAGCCTCAAAAATTATTAAAAACTTCAAGAGTATCCACACTTTTGGCCACCAGTGTGCACCATGTACGTCAAAAGCAGTCACAGAACAAACAATATCAACTCTGACAAATACAGTGCCTTGCAAAAGTATTTGGCTCCCTGGAACTTTTCAACCTTTTCCCACATATTATGCTTCAAACATAAAGATACCAAATGTAAATTTTTGGTGAAGAGTCAGCAACAAGTGGAACACAATTGTGGAGTTCAACAAAATTTATTGGTCATTTTACATTTTTGTGGATATTCAAAAACTGAAAAGTGGGGCGTGCAATATTATTCGGCCCCTTTAACTTAATACTTTGTTGTGCCACCTTTTGCTGCGATTACAGCTGCAAGTCGCTTGGGGTATGTCTCTATCAGTTTTGTACATTGAGAGACTGTAATTCTTGCCCATTCTTCCTTGGCAAACAGCTCGAGCTCAGTGAGGTTTGATGGAGATCATTTGTGAACAGCAGTTTTCAGCTCTTTCCACAGATTCTCGATTGAATTGAGGTCTGGACTTTGACTTGGCCATTCTAACACCTGGATACGTTTATTTGTGAACCATTCCATTGTAAATTTTGCTTTATGTTTGGGATCATTGTCTTGTTGGAAGACAAATCTCTGTTTTAGTCACAGGTCTTTTGCAGACTCCCAACAGGTTTTCTTCAAGAATGGTCCTGTATGTGGCTCCATTCAATTTCCCATCAATTTTAACCATCTTCACTGTCCCTGCTGAAGAAATGCAGGCACAAACCATGATGCTGTCATCACCATGTTTGACAGTGGGGATGGTGTGGAGCGCCCCCAGACACAGGGCCACGAGTTCTCGGTACCGGGCCTCTCTGGATCGGTTCTGAGGCTGTCACGGTGGCTAGACCTGGTCCGCGACCATGCTAAGGGGCGTCCTATAAAGGTGGTACAGTCTGCCAGGGGTTCGTGACGCCACCTGTGGTGTTCGGTCAGGGTGACCGACGCTGCTGTGGGGTCCGCTGGGGTGATGGAATGGCAGCTGGATGGTATACCTTCCCACAGGTGAAGTATGTCCCCAGGGCTTCCCAGGAAGGTAGATGGTAATGGTGTAGGGTGCAGTCAATAACGAGGACACAGGGTTGCAGTCTCTTTACCTTTTTACTGAAGACTTCAGGATCCGCAATCCAGAGCACGTTTAACAGGGCTATCTGAGACCGGCCGGTCCGATGGGCACATCCAGAGTTTCCTTCGCAGATGGAAATCGTTGCCTACCACTAGCGCCTGTGTGTTGTAGTCCTACCCTGCTGAGCATTCGGAATAGTCCTCACAACTGCTGTTCTCGTTTGTTCGTTCTCTACAGCTCTCTCTTTCTTTGGTTCCAGATCTTTCTAGCTCAACGTCCCCCAGGTATGTTATGGCTAGGACGCACCCGTATGACGGGAAGGCCAGGAGGTCTTCCGGGACCCTAGAGACGCCCCTCTCCCACTGTTGCCCCCTATGTCTTCGTAGGTGTTTAGGTGAGACAGCCAACCTATAATTAACTGTCCTGCGGAGTTCGAAGTAAGGTCTAGAGTCAGTTACTCCCGCTGTGTTCCGGCCACCGGCTACGCACCTCAGTAGGATGTTGCCTCGGTCTCATGGCAAGACTCCTACTGGTACTCCTTTGTGCTTGATCTCGTTTACACTGTTCCACAATATCCCTCCCTTCATGTCTCTCTCTTGGATACCGCCGCGGGGTGTGCAGGTGCGATTCTGTTATGTTCTGTTCTGTTCGCTAGGCACCTGCCAGGTTCCCACGCCTGACAGGGACCCCCCTGTGTCTTCTCCCTGCAACACCCTCTGCCACGGGATGTTGCCTGAATCCAACCCAGTCAGCTTCTAACTAACTTCCTCCCCGACCCCTAGTTTTACCAGTGTGAGGAGTGGCCAAATAAATAAAGCCTTTTGCTCCCCCTAGTGGCCGTAGTGTGAAGTGTAAAGTGTTCTGGTGATACCTGGTCAGGAGAACTCTTTTAGTGCCATCAGATGTACCATCACTCCCCTTAGTGGCAGAGCGTCATACTGCAACGACCAGGTCTCTGGGGCGCTGCAGGTGTGTTCAGGGTGATAAGCTGTTTTGCCTTTACGCCAAACATATCGTTTGGCATTGTTGTCAAAAAGTTCGACTTTGGTTTCATCTGACTAGCGCACCTTCTTCCACATGTTTGGTGTGTCTCCCAGGTAGCTTGTTGCAAACTTTAAACAACACTTTTTATGGATATCTTTGAGAAATCTCTTTCTTCTTGCTACTCTTCCATAAAGGCCAGATTTGTGCAGTGTATGACTTTTGAATTATGGACAGACTGTCCCAGACTGATGGGGTGCAGAGTGTACATAATGAGAAAAAAATGAACTTTTTGGATTTACCAAATGGCTGCAATGAAGCAAAGAGTGAAAAAATGTAAAGGGGTCTGAACACTTTCTGTACCCACTGTATATCTTAGAGAATTCTATGTCTGTAAATATAAGAGCTCATGGGCTTGGGGGATAAAATGCACACCACACTGAGTTTGGTACAAAAGTGTGCTGCCTTTATTAAACTGAAACAAGTTTTATATGATTTACCACTTTGTCTCATTATGCTTTGACCTTCGAGGCATAGCTGTATGTAGCCAACCAGATTGCTCAGAATGCACTGTACTCATCCTTGAAAGAAAAGAAATGCATTCCTCTGCAGTCTCCATTAAAGGTGTAAATTGTCTTTGCTTTCAATTAAAGGCATTAACGTTTATATTCCTACTATTACTAAAGGCACAATGGGTAGAATATGGTTGACATATGCATTTGTGTTCAGGGATACCTGCGTGAAGTATGTATCAGGACTAGTGTTGAGCGATACCATCCGATACTTGAAAGTATCGGTATCGGATAGTATCGGCCGATACCCTAAAAGTATCGGATATCGCCGATACCGATATCCGATACCAATACAAGTCAATGGGACACCAATTATCGGAAGGTATTCTGATGGTTCCCAGGGTCTGAAGGAGAGGAAACTCTCCTTCAGGCCCTGGGATCCATATTAATGTGTAAAATAAAGAATTAAAATAAAAAATATTGATATATTCTCCTCTCCGGCGGCCCCTGGACATCACCGCGGGTAACCGGCAGGCTTCTTTGTTTAAAATGAGCGCGTTTAGGACCTGAGGAATGACGTCGCGGCTTCTGATTGGTCGCGTGCCGCCCATGTGACCGCGACGCGACCAATCAGAAGCCGCAACGTCATTCCTCAGGTCCTAAATTCCTAGAATGAGGAGTTTAGTGCCTGAGAATGACGTCGCGGCTTCTGATTGGTCGCGTCGCAGTCACATGGGCGGCACGCGACCAATCAGAAGCCGCGACGTCATTCCTCAGGTCCTAAACGCGCTAATTCTAGGAATTTAGGACCTGAGGAATGACGTTGCGGCTTCTGATTGGTCGCGTCGCGGTCACATGGGCGGCACGCGACCAATCAGAAGCCGTGACGTCATTCCTCAGGTCCTAAATGCGCTCATTTTAAACAAAGAAGCCTGCCGGTTACCCGCGGTGATGTCCAGGGGCCGCCAGAGAGGTGAATATATCAATATTTTTAATTTTAATTCTTTATTTTACACCTCACTATGGATCCGATACCGATACCCGATACCACAAAAGTATCGGATCTCGGTATCGGAATTCCGATACCGCAAGTATCGGCCGATACCCGATACTTGCGGTATCGGAATGCTCAACACTAATCAGGACATTTCCACCACTATATGTGATAAAAGTAAGAAAAATAAAGTGTGCAAAGAATATATCAACTAATACTTCATGACTGCCAAGCAGAACTAATTGCACTTTATTCTCTGAGTGGTGTTACTGTAAAGCATTGCCATTTTTGTTAGTTATTATTTATTACTTATTTATTACTTAGCATTTTACAAAGTTGACTGCATTTACTTAAACCTGAAATCACAAATTGTGTCTAAACTCAAGCAAAATTTATGCCCACATTTCTCTATGTATCCTGTATGTTTTATGACGTGTCGTGAAAGCAGAATTCAGCTAATAATATTAATATCAAACAGAAAAAAAGTGTCAGATATTGTATGCATGTTTCTCTTTTGAATTATAAAATGTTGGTTCATTATTGTTTTATTTAACTTATTTATTTATTTCCTTTTCTTTGGCAGAAGTATCAGGAAGATGTCAGGAAGTGGAGATGCTGCCCATACAAGATGCGATGTTGGTATACAATTCATAGCAGTTTTAAATGTGATTTTGTCTGTTTAGTAATCTGAATTCACTTAGTTCGGCATAGAAAGAGCTAATAGTTAGGAATAACCTGGTAGTTATTCAGAGAGGACCTAGCATTCTTTAGTGACAGACTTAAGGTCTAATAGCTTGCAGATTTGCATGTAAAGGTGTGTTGTGTGCAAAGAGGGAGAACATCAGATAATATGTCCTAATGAGCAAGGAAAGTGAAGAGAGAGACATTTGACAGATTTGCACCCAGGCCAGGGAGGTCATGTGAATGTTACAGAATTTGCCCATGGGGGGAGCAAAAGGCCCACTTAAATGGGATTGAAAGCAGAGGGAACAGAATTAGAAGGGAACTAGTGAATAATTGTCAACATTGAAAGGAAGCTATAGTCACCATATTGTGACATGAGTTCTCCTTTGGAGACCAGTGAACTTTCAAGAGTCAATTGAAGAGTCATAAAGACGTACCTGAAACAGCCCTCACAAGGGAAGACTAGTGTTGAGCATTCCGATACTGCAAATATCTGGTATCGGACGATATTCACGGTATCGGAATTCCGATACTGTGTTCCAATACTTTCAGTATATCGGATACCGGAATCGGAATTTCCCATAGTGCAATGAGCCAGTTTGATTTAATTCAGCCAATGAGGAAACCTAAGAAGTATGGGCACATCCTGTTATGCATGTTAGGCATGTAAGTAAGGGCATGGCTGTGATTGGCTGCTGAAATGATGTCATGATGCATTATAAAAGCCGCCGCCATTTTGGGTTCACTCTGCTGTGAATACAGTTAGGGAGAAGCAAAGGTGTGTGGAAATCACACCATACATATACCCTCTGGCTCAAGACAGGATCAGCTGTGGAGGATATCCACTAATAAAACATAACCTTTAATAATAAATACTTAAAAATGCACATCCAACAGGACACAAACAAAAAAGATACATATAAAGTGCTCAGGTGAACCAGTGCTCAATATAAAAAATAATGGTTTGATCTCACCCAAGCTGCCGGACACTGTATACTTCCGCACGACACAGTAGAGATCCAAGTAAATGAGAAGAGGCAGGGCTAAAGTAATATGTCTACCCTGTAGCCCCTATGTAACTCCTGTCCTAACAAGGACAGGCCCCAAATAGACCTTGCTCTAAGGGACCAACCCACCCAATGTGTATAAAGGCAGAGTCCCAAATCCTCTGGAGATATAATTTCTTCCTCCCTACGCGTTTCAACTCCGGTCATGGAGAATCATCAGGGGAGTCATATGGAAAGAAGTGCCAACGGGCACAGAGATTGTAAGTCCGTATAGAGTCTGGGGCCTGCAGTGGCTAGGCATTCTGTTGTGAATTCTGTGGTCAAGCTCCCTCCTGTGGTCATGAGTGGTACTTCGGCTGGTTCTGTCTATGAGCTTCCTCTGGTGGATGTGAGTGGGGCTGCGGCTTCTGAGTTTCCTTCCTCAGGTGACGAGGTTAAGTCGTTAGGTACTGCTCTATTTAACTCCACCTAGTTCTTTGTTCCTTGCCTCCATTCAATGTTCCAGTATTGGTCTTGCTCTCTCCTGGATCGTCTTGTGGCCTGTCTGCCCTGCATAAGCTAAGTTCTGCTTGTGTTACTTTTGTTTGCTATTTTTTCTGTCCAGCTTGCTATATTGGTTTTTCTTGCTTGCTGGAAGCTCTGGGACGCAGAGGGGACACCTCCGTGCCGTTAGTCGGTACGGAGGGTCTTTTTGCACCCTCTGCGTGGTTGTTTGTAGGTTTTTGTGCTGACCGCAAAGCTATCTTTACTATCCTTGGTCTATTCAGTAAGTCGGGCCTCACTTTGCTAAAACCTATTTCATCTCTGTGTTTGTATTTTCATCTTTACTCACAGTCATTATATGTGGGGGGCTGCCTTTTCCTTTGGGGAATTTCTCTGAGGCAAGGTAGGCTTATTTTTCTATCTTCAGGGCTAGCTAGTTTCTCAGGCTGTGCCCGAGGCGCCTAGGTCTGGTCAGGAGCGCTCCACGGCTACCTCTAGTGTGGTGTGATAGGATTAGGGATTGCGGTCAGCAGAGTTCCCACGTCTCAGAGCTCGTCCTATGTTATTAGTAACTATCAGGTCACTTTGTGTGCTCTTAACCACCAGGTCCATTGTGTTTCTGAATCACCAGTTCATAACAGTACTGGAGGCCCAAAGTACTAATGCTTCTCAATAGAGGGAAAAGAGAAGTTCTGAGACCATTTTTTTTTCTCTGCACTGTGTTTTGTCTTTCTTTTCCCCTAGACATTTGGGTGGTTCAGGACACAGGTGTAGTGATGGACATTAAAGGTCTGTTTTCTTGTGTGGATCATCTCACTGCAAGAGTACAAAATATTCAAGACATTGTGGTTCAGAAATCTATGTTAGAACCTAGAATTCCTATTCCTGACTTATTTTCTGGAGATAGAGCTAAGTTTCTGAATTTCAAAAATAATTGTAAACTGTTTCTGGCTTTGAAACCCCGCTCCTCTGGTGACCCAGTTCAACAAGTTAAGATCACTATTTCTTTATTACGTGGTGACCCTCAAGACTGGGCATTTTCCCTTGCGCCAGGAGATCCTGCATTATGCGATATTGATGCGTTTTTTCTGGCGCTCGGATTGCTGTATGATGAACCTAATTCAGTGGATCAGGCAGAGAAAAATTTGCTGGCTCTGTGTCAGGGTCAGGATGAGGTAGAGATATTATGTCAGAAGTTTAGGAAGTGGTCTGTGCTCACTCAATGGAATGAATGTGCGCTGGCAGCAATTTTCAGAAAGGGTCTCTCTGAAGCCCTTAAGGATGTCATGGTGGGATTTCCTATGCCTGCTGGTCTGAATGAGTCTATGTCTTTGGCCATTCAGATCGATCGACGCTTACGTGAGCGTAAAAATGTGCACCATTTAGCGGCATTATCTGAGCATAAACCTGAGCCTATGCAATGTGATAGGACTTTGACCAGAGCTGAACGGCAAGAACACAGACGTCGGAATGGGCTGTGTTTTTATTGTGGTGATTCCACTCATGCTATCTCCGATTGTCCTAAGCGCACTAAGCGGTTCGCTAGGTCTGCCACCATTGGTACGGTACAGTCGAAATTTCTTTTGTCCGTTACTTTGATCTGCTCTTTGTCATCCTATTTTGTCATGGCATTTGTGGATTCAGGCGCTGCCCTGAATTTGATGGACTTGGATTTTGCTAGGCGCTGTGGGTTTTTCTTGGAGCCCTTGCAGTATCCTATTCCATTGAGAGGAATTGATGCTATGCCTTTGGCCAAGAATAAGCCTCATTACTGGACCCAACTGACCATGTGCATGGCTCCTGCGCATCAGGAGGATATTCGCTTTTTGGTGTTGCATAATCTGCATGATGTGGTCGTGTTGGGGTTGCCATGGCTACAAGTCCATAACCTAGTATTAGATTGGAAATCTATGTCTGTGTCCAGCTGGGGTTATCAGGGGGTACATGGTGATGTTCCAGTTCTGTCTATTTCATCATCCACCCCTTCTGAGGTCCCAGAGTTCTTGTCGGATTACCGGGATGTATTTGATGAGCCCAAGTCCAGTGCCCTACCTCCGCATAGGGATTGCGATTGTGCTATCGATTTGATTCCTGGTAGTAAGTTTCCTAAGGGTCGACTGTTTAATTTTTCTGTGCCTGAGCACGCCGCTATGCGGAGTTACGTAAAGGAATCCTTGGAGAAGGGTCATATTCGCCCGTCGTCGTCGCCATTGGGAGCAGGGTTCTTTTTTGTGGCCAAGAAGGATGGTTCGTTGAGACCTTGTATTGATTACCGCCTTCTAAATAAAATCACAGTCAAATTTCAGTACCCCTTGCCGCTGCTGTCTGATTTGTTTGCTCGGATTAAGGGGGCTAGTTGGTTTACCAAGATAGATCTTCGTGGTGCGTATAATCTTGTGCGTATTAAACAGGGCGATGAATGGAAAACAGCATTTAATACGCCCCAGGGCCATTTTGAGTACCTGGTTATGCCATTCGGGCTTTCCAATGCTCCATCAGTGTTTCAGTCCTTTATGCATGACATCTTCCGAGAGTACCTGGATAAATTCCTGATTGTATACTTGGATGATATTTTGGTCTTCTCGGATGATTGGGAGTCTCACGTGAAGCAGGTTAGAATGGTGTTCCAGGTCCTGCGTGCAAATTCTTTGTTTGTGAAGGGGTCAAAGTGTCTCTTTGGTGTTCAGAAAGTTTCATTTTTGGGTTTCATTTTTTCCCCTTCTACTATCGAGATGGACCCTGTTAAAGTTCAGCCCATTTATGATTGGACTCAGCCGACATCTCTGAAGAGTCTGCAAAAGTTCCTGGGCTTTGCTAATTTTTATCGTCGCTTCATCAATAATTTTTCTAGTATTGCTAAACCGTTGACTGATTTGACCAAGAAGGGTGCTGATGTGGTCAATTGGTCTTCTGCTGCTGTAGAAGCTTTTCAGGAGTTGAAGCGTTGTTTTTCTTCTGCCCCTGTGTTGTGCCAGCCAGATGTTTCGCTCCCGTTCCAGGTCGAGGTTGATGCTTCTGAGATTGGAGCAGGGGCTGTTTTGTCGCAGAGAAGTTCTGATGGCTCGGTGATGAAACCATGTGCCTTCTATTCCAGGAAGTTTTCGCCTGCTGAGCGTAATTATGATGTTGGCAATCGAGAGTTGTTGGTCATGAAGTGGCGTCATTGGCTTGAAGGAGCTAAGCATCGCGTGGTGGTCTTGACTGATCACAAGAACTTGACTTATCTCGAGTCTGCCAAACGGTTGAGTCCTAGACATGCTCGTTGGTCGCTGTTTTTCTCCCGTTTTGACTTTGTGGTTTCGTACCTTCCGGGCTCTAAGAATGTGAAGGCGGATGCCCTGTCTAGGAGTTTTGTGCCTGACTCTCCGGGTTTGCCTGAGCCGGCGGGTATTCTCAAAGAGGGGGTAATTTTGTCTGCCATCTCCCCTGATTTGCAGCGGGTGCTGCAAAAATTTCAGGCTAATAGACCTGACCGTTGCCCAGCGGAGAAACTGTTTGTCCCTGATAAATGGACGAGTAGAGTTATCTCTCAGGTTCATTGTTCGGTGTTGGCTGGTCATCCTGGAATCTTTGGTACCAGAGATTTGGTGGCTAGATCCTTTTGGTGGCAGTCTCTGTCGCGGGATGTGCGTTCGTTTTTGCAGTCCTGTGGGATTTGTGCTCGGGCTAAGCCCTGCTGTTCTCGTGCCAGTGGGTTGCTTTTGCCCTTGCCGGTCCCGAAGAGGCCCTGGACACATATCTCTATGGATTTTATTTCGGATCTCCCCGTCTCTCAAAAGATGTCGGTCATTTGGGTGGTTTGTGATCGCTTCTCTAAGATGGTCCATTTGGTACCCTTGTCTAAATTGCCTTCCTCCTCTGGTTTGGTGCCATTGTTTTTCCAGCATGTGGTTCGTTTACATGGTATTCCGGAGAACATCGTTTCTGACAGAGGTTCCCAGTTTGTTTCGAGGTTTTGGCGAACCTTTTGAGCTAGGATGGGCATTGATTTGTCTTTTTCCTCGGCTTTCCATCCTCAGACAAATGGCCAAACTGAACGAACCAATCAGACCTTTGAAACATATCTGAGATGTTTTGTTTCTGCTGATCAGGATGATTGGGTGTCCTTTTTGCCTTTGGCTGAGTTCGCCCTTAATAATCGGGCCAGCTCGGCTACTTTGGTTTCGCCGTTTTTCTGCAATTCTGGTTTCCATCCTCGTTTCTCTTCAGGGCAGGTTGAGTCTTCGGACTGTCCTGGTGTGGATAATGTGGTGGACAGGTTGCAGCAGATTTGGACTCATGTAGTGGACAATTTGACATTGTCCCAGGAGAAGGCTCAACGTTTCGCTAACCGCAGGCGCTGTGTGGGTCCCCGACTTCGTGTTGGGGATATGGTTTGGTTGTCGTCTCGTTATATTCCTATGAAAGTTTCCTCTCCTAAGTTTAAGCCTCGTTTCATTGGTCCGTATAGGATTTCTGAGGTTCTTAATCCTGTGTCTTTTCGTTTGACCCTTCCAGCTTCTTTTTCCATCCATAATGTATTCCATAGGTCATTGTTGCGGAGATACGTGGCACCTGTGGTTCCATCCGTTGATCCTCCTGCCCCGGTTTTGGTTGAGGGGGAGTTGGAGTATATAGTGGAGAAGATTTTGGATTCTCGTATTTCGAGACGGAAACTCCAGTACCTGGGTAAGTGGAAGGGTTATGGTCAGGAAGATAATTCCTGGGTCTTTGCCTCTGATGTTCATCATGCCGCCGGTCTGGTTCGTGCCTTTCATTTGGCTCATCCTGGTCGGCCTGGGGGCTCTGGTGAGGGTTCGGTGACCCCTCCTCAAGGGGGGGGTACTGTTGTGAATTCTGTGGTCAAGCTCCCTCCTGTGGTCATGAGTGGTACTTCGGCTGGTTCTGTCTATGAGCTTCCTCTGGTGGATGTGAGTGGGGCTGCGGCTTCTGAGTTTCCTTCCTCAGGTGACGAGGTTAAGTTGTTAGGTGCTGCTCTATTTAACTCCACCTAGTTCTTTGTTCCTTGCCTCCAGTCAATGTTCCAGTATTGGTCTTGCTCTCTCCTGGATCATCTTGTGGCCTGTCTGCCCTGCATAAGCTAAGTTCTGCTTGTGTTACTTTTGTTTGCTATTTTTTCTGTCCAGCTTGCTATATTGGTTTTTCTTGCTTGCTGGAAGCTCTGGGACGCAGAGGGAGCACCTCCGTGCCGTTAGTCGGTACGGAGGGTCTTTTTGCACCCTCTGCGTGGTTGTTTGTAGGTTTTTGTGCTGACCGCAAAGCTATCTTTACTATCCTCGGTCTATTCAGTAAGTCGGGCCTCACTTTGCTAAAACCTATTTCATCTCTGTGTTTGTATTTTCATCTTTACTCACAGTCATTATATGTGGGGGGCTGCCTTTTCCTTTGGGGAATTTCTCTGAGGCAAGGTAGGCTTATTTTTCTATCTTCAGGGCTAGCTAGTTTCTCAGGCTGTGCCCGAGGCGCCTAGGTCTGGTCAGGAGCGCTCCATGGCTACCTCTAGTGTGGTGTGATAGGATTAGGGATTGCGGTCAGCAGAGTTCCCACGTCTCAGAGCTCGTCCTATGTTATTAGTAACTATCAGGTCACTTTGTGTGCTCTTAACCAGCAGGTCCATTGTGTTTCTGAATCACCAGTTCATAACAGTACTGGAGGCCCAAAGTACTAATGCTTCTCAATAGAGGGAAAAGAGAAGTTCTGAGACCATTTTTTTTTCTCTGCACTGTGTTTTGTCTTTCTTTTCCCCTAGACATTTGGGTGGTTCAGGACACAGGTGTAGTGATGGACATTAAAGGTCTGTTTTCTTGTGTGGATCATCTCACTGCAAGAGTACAAAATATTCAAGACATTGTGGTTCAGAAATCTATGTTAGAACCTAGAATTCCTATTCCTGACTTATTTTCTGGAGATAGAGCTAAGTTTCTGAATTTCAAAAATAATTGTAAACTGTTTCTGGCTTTGAAACCCCGCTCCTCTGGTGACCCAGTTCAACAAGTTAAGATCACTATTTCTTTATTACGTGGTGACCCTCAAGACTGGGCATTTTCCCTTGCGCCAGGAGATCCTGCATTATGCGATATTGATGCGTTTTTTCTGGCGCTCGGATTGCTGTATGATGAACCTAATTCAGTGGATCAGGCAGAGAAAAATTTGCTGGCTCTGTGTCAGGGTCAGGATGAGGTAGAGATATATTGTCAGAAGTTTAGGAAGTGGTCTGTGCTCACTCAATGGAATGAATGTGCGCTGGCAGCAATTTTCAGAAAGGGTCTCTCTGAAGCCCTTAAGGATGTCATGGTGGGATTTCCTATGCCTGCTGGTCTGAATGAGTCTATGTCTTTGGCCATTCAGATCGATCGACGCTTACGTGAGCGTAAAAATGTGCACCATTTGGCGGCATTATCTGAGCATAAACCTGAGCCTATGCAATGTGATAGGACTTTGACCAGAGCTGAACGGCAAGAACACAGACGTCGGAATGGGCTGTGTTTTTATTGTGGTGATTCCACTCATGCTATCTCCGATTGTCCTAAGCGCACTAAGCGGTTCGCTAGGTCTGCCACCATTGGTACGGTACAGTCGAAATTTCTTTTGTCCGTTACTTTGATCTGCTCTTTGTCATCCTATTTTGTCATGGCATTTGTGGATTCAGGCGCTGCCCTGAATTTGATGGACTTGGATTTTGCTAGGCGCTGTGGGTTTTTCTTGGAGCCCTTGCAGTATCCTATTCCATTGAGAGGAATTGATGCTACGCCTTTGGCCAAGAATAAGCCTCATTACTGGACCCAACTGACCATGTGCATGGCTCCTGCGCATCAGGAGGATATTCGCTTTTTGGTGTTGCATAATCTGCATGATGTGGTCGTGTTGGGGTTGCCATGGCTACAAGTCCATAACCTAGTATTAGATTGGAAATCTATGTCTGTGTCCAGCTGGGGTTGTCAGGGGGTACATGGTGATGTTCCAGTTCTGTCTATTTCATCATCCACCCCTTCTGAGGTCCCAGAGTTCTTGTCGGATTACCAGGATGTATTTGATGAGCCCAAGTCCAGTGCCCTACCTCCGCATAGGGATTGCGATTGTGCTATCGATTTGATTCCTGGTAGTAAGTTTCCTAAGGGTCGACTGTTTAATTTTTCTGTGCCTGAGCACGCCGCTATGCGGAGTTACGTAAAGGAATCCTTGGAGAAGGGTCATATTCGCCCGTCGTCGTCGCCATTGGGAGCAGGGTTCTTTTTTGTGGCCAAGAAGGATGGTTCGTTGAGACCTTGTATTGATTACCGCCTTCTAAATAAAATCACAGTCAAATTTCAGTACCCCTTGCCGCTGCTGTCTGATTTGTTTGCTCGGATTAAGGGGGCTAGTTGGTTTACCAAGATAGATCTTCGTGGTGCGTATAATCTTGTGCGTATTAAACAGGGCGATGAATGGAAAACAGCATTTAATACGCCCCAGGGCCATTTTGAGTACCTGGTTATGCCATTCGGGCTTTCCAATGCTCCATCAGTGTTTCAGTCCTTTATGCATGACATCTTCCGAGAGTACCTGGATAAATTCCTGATTGTACAGGTCCTTCTCAAAAAATTAGCATATAGTGTTAAATTTCATTATTTACCATAATGTAATGATTACAATTAAACTTTCATATATTATAGATTCATTATCCACCAACTGAAATTTGTCAGGTCTTTTATTGTTTTAATACTGATGATTTTGGCATACAACTCCTGATAACCCCAAAAACCTGTCTCAATAAATTAGCATATCAAGAAAAGGTTCTCTAAACGACCTATTACCCTAATCTTCTGAATCAACTAATTAACTCTAAACACATGCAAAAGATACCTGAGGCTTTTATAAACTTCCTGCCTGGTTCATTACTCAAAACCCCCATCATGGGTAAGATTAGCGACCTGACAGATGTCAAGAAGGCCATCATTGACACCCTCAAGCAAGAGGGTAAGACCCAGAAAGAAATTTCTCAACAAATAGGCTGTTCCCAGAGTGCTGTATCAAGGCACCTCAATGGTAAGTCTGTTGGAAGGAAACAATGTGGCAGAAAACGCTGTACAACGAGAAGAGGAGACCGGACCCTGAGGAAGATTGTGGAGAAGGACCGATTCCAGACCTTGGGGAACCTGAGGAAGCAGTGGACTGAGTCTGGTGTGGAAACATCCAGAGCCACCGTGCACAGGCGTGTGCAGGAAATGGGCTACAGGTGCCGCATTCCCCAGGTAAAGCCACTTTTGAGCTACAGAGAAGCAGCACTGGACTGTTGCTAAGTGGTCCCAAGTACTTTTTTCTGATGAAAGCAAATTTTGCATGTCATTCGGAAATCAAGGTGCCAGAGTCTGGAGGAAGACTGGGGAGAAGGAAATGCCAAAATGCCTGAAGTCCAGTGTCAAGTACCCACAGTCAGTGATGGTGTGGGGTGCCATGTCAGCTGCTGGTGTTGGTCCACTGTGTTTCATCAAGGGCAGGGTCAATGCAGCTAGCTATCAGGAGATTTTGGAGCACTTCATGCTTCCATCGGCTGAAATGCTTTATGGAGATGAAGATTTCATTTTTCAGCACGACCTGGCACCTGCTCACAGTGCCAAAACCACTGGTAAATGGTTTACTGACCATGGTATTACTGTGCTCAATTGGCCTGCCAACTCTCCTGACCTGAACCCCATAGAGAATCTGTGGGATATTGTGAAGAGAAAGTTGAGAGACGCAAGACCCAACACTGTGGATGAGCTTAAGGCCGCTCTTGAAGCATCCTGGGCCTCCATAACATCTCAGCAGTGTCACAGGCTGATTGCCTCCATGCCACGCCGCATTGAAGCAGTCATTTCTGCCAAAGGATTCCCGACCAAGTATTGAGTGCATAACTGAACATTATTATTTGATGGTTTTTTTGTTTGTTATTAAAAAACACTTTTATTAGATTGGATGGGTGAAATATGCTAATTTATTGAGACAGGTTTTTTGGGTTATCAGGAGTTGTATGCCAAAATCATCAGTATTAAAACAATAAAAGACCTGACAAATTTCAGTTGGTGGATAATGAATCTATAATATATGAAAGTTTAATTGTAATCATTACATTATGGTAAATAATGAAATTTAACACTATATGCTAATTTTTTGAGAAGGACCTGTATACTTGGATGATATTTTGGTCTTCTCGGATGATTGGGAGTCTCACGTGAAGCAGGTTAGAATGGTGTTCCAGGTCCTGCGTGCAAATTCTTTGTTTGTGAAGGGGTCAAAGTGTCTCTTTGGTGTTCAGAAAGTTTCATTTTTGGGTTTCATTTTTTCCCCTTCTACTATCGAGATGGACCCTGTTAAAGTTCAGCCCATTTATGATTGGACTCAGCCGACATCTCTGAAGAGTCTGCAAAAGTTCCTGGGCTTTGCTAATTTTTATCGTCGCTTCATCAATAATTTTTCTAGTATTGCTAAACCGTTGACTGATTTGACCAAGAAGGGTGCTGATGTGGTCAATTGGTCTTCTGCTGCTGTAGAAGCTTTTCAGGAGTTGAAGCGTTGTTTTTCTTCTGCCCCTGTGTTGTGCCAGCCAGATGTTTCGCTCCCGTTCCAGGTCGAGGTTGATGCTTCTGAGATTGGAGCAGGGGCTGTTTTGTCGCAGAGAAGTTCTGATGGCTCGGTGATGAAACCATGTGCCTTCTATTCCAGGAAGTTTTCGCCTGCTGAGCGTAATTATGATGTTGGCAATCGAGAGTTGTTGGTCATGAAGTGGCGTCATTGGCTTGAAGGAGCTAAGCATCGCGTGGTGGTCTTGACTGATCACAAGAACTTGACTTATCTCGAGTCTGCCAAACGGTTGAGTCCTAGACAGGCTCGTTGGTCGCTGTTTTTCTCCCGTTTTGACTATGTGGTTTCGTACCTTCCGGGCTCTAAGAATGTGAAGGCGGATACCCTGTCTAGGAGTTTTGTGCCTGACTCTCCGGGTTTGCCTGAGCCGGCGGGTATTCTCAAAGAGGGGGTAATTTTGTCTGCCATCTCCCCTGATTTGCAGCGGGTGCTGCAAAAATTTCAGGCTAATAGACCTGACCGTTGCCCAGCGGAGAAACTGTTTGTCCCTGATAAATGGACGAGTAGAGTTATCTCTCAGGTTCATTGTTCGGTGTTGGCTGGTCATCCTGGAATCTTTGGTACCAGAGATTTGGTGGCTAGATCCTTTTGGTGGCCGTCTCTGTCGCGGGATGTGCGTTCGTTTTTGCAGTCCTGTGGGATTTGTGCTCGGGCTAAGCCCTGCTGTTCTCGTGCCAGTGGGTTGCTTTTGCCCTTGCCGGTCCCGAAGAGGCCCTGGACACATATCTCTATGGATTTTATTTCGGATCTCCCCGTCTCTCAAAAGATGTCGGTCATTTGGGTGGTTTGTGATCGCTTCTCTAAGATGGTCCATTTGGTACCCTTGTCTAAATTGCCTTCCTCCTCTGGTTTGGTGCCATTGTTTTTCCAGCATGTGGTTCGTTTACATGGTATTCCGGAGAACATCGTTTCTGACAGAGGTTCCCAGTTTGTTTCGAGGTTTTGGCGAACCTTTTGAGCTAGGATGGGCATTGATTTGTCTTTTTCCTCGGCTTTCCATCCTCAGACAAATGGCCAAACTGAACGAACCAATCAGACCTTTGAAACATATCTGAGATGTTTTGTTTCTGCTGATCAGGATGATTGGGTGTCCTTTTTGCCTTTGGCTGAGTTCGCCCTTAATAATCGGGCCAGCTCGGCTACTTTGGTTTCGCCGTTTTTCTGCAATTCTGGTTTCCATCCTCGTTTCTCTTCAGGGCAGGTTGAGTCTTCGGACTGTCCTGGTGTGGATAATGTGGTGGACAGGTTGCAGCAGATTTGGACTCATGTAGTGGACAATTTGACATTGTCCCAGGAGAAGGCTCAACGTTTCGCTAACCGCAGGCGCTGTGTGGGTCCCCGACTTCGTGTTGGGGATATGGTTTGGTTGTCGTCTCGTTATATTCCTATGAAAGTTTCCTCTCCTAAGTTTAAGCCTCGTTTCATTGGTCCGTATAGGATTTCTGAGGTTCTTAATCCTGTGTCTTTTCGTTTGACCCTTCCAGCTTCTTTTTCCATCCATAATGTATTCCATAGGTCATTGTTGCGGAGATACGTGGCACCTGTGGTTCCATCCGTTGATCCTCCTGCCCCGGTTTTGGTTGAGGGGGAGTTGGAGTATATAGTGGAGAAGATTTTGGATTCTCGTATTTCGAGACGGAAACTCCAGTACCTGGGTAAGTGGAAGGGTTATGGTCAGGAAGATAATTCCTGGGTCTTTGCCTCTGATGTTCATCATGCCGCCGGTCTGGTTCGTGCCTTTCATTTGGCTCATCCTGGTCGGCCTGGGGGCTCTGGTGAGGGTTCGGTGACCCCTCCTCAAGGGGGGGGTACTGTTGTGAATTCTGTGGTCAAGCTCCCTCCTGTGGTCATGAGTGGTACTTCGGCTGGTTCTGTCTATGAGCTTCCTCTGGTGGATGTGAGTGGGGCTGCGGCTTCTGAGTTTCCTTCCTCAGGTGACGAGGTTAAGTTGTTAGGTGCTGCTCTATTTAACGCCACCTAGTTCTTTGTTCCTTGCCTCCAGTCAATGTTCCAGTATTGGTCTTGCTCTCTCCTGGATCATCTTGTGGCCTGTCTGCCCTGCATAAGCTAAGTTCTGCTTGTGTTACTTTTGTTTGCTATTTTTTCTGTCCAGCTTGCTATATTGGTTTTTCTTGCTTGCTGGAAGCTCTGGGACGCAGAGGGAGCACCTCCGTGCCGTTAGTCGGTACGGAGGGTCTTTTTGCACCCTCTGCGTGGTTGTTTGTAGGTTTTTGTGCTGACCGCAAAGCTATCTTTACTATCCTCGGTCTATTCAGTAAGTCGGGCCTCACTTTGCTAAAACCTATTTCATCTCTGTGTTTGTATTTTCATCTTTACTCACAGTCATTATATGTGGGGGGCTGCCTTTTCCTTTGGGAAATTTCTCTGAGGCAAGGTAGGCTTATTTTTCTATCTTCAGGGCTAGCTAGTTTCTCAGGCTGTGCCCGAGGCGCCTAGGTCTGGTCAGGAGCGCTCCATGGCTACCTCTAGTGTGGTGTGATAGGATTAGGGATTGCGGTCAGCAGAGTTCCCACGTCTCAGAGCTCGTCCTATGTTATTAGTAACTATCAGGTCACTTTGTGTGCTCTTAACCAGCAGGTCCATTGTGTTTCTGAATCACCAGTTCATAACAGCATCCCAAGCTGGAGGTGTCCGTCTGTGTCCACAGTCTCTGGTAGACATATTACTTTAGCCCTGCCTCTTCTCATTTACTTGGATCTCTACTGTGTCGTGCAGAAGTATACAGTGTCCGGCAGCTTGGGTGAGATCAAACCATTATTTTTTATATTGAGCACTGGTTCACCTGAGCACTTTATATGTATCTTTTTTGTTTGTGTCCTGTTGGATGTGCATTTTTAAGTATTTATTATTAAAGGTTATGTTTTATTAGTGGATATCCTCCACAGCTGATCCTGAATACAGTTAGGGACAGGATGCTGTTGTTCTGACTGAGGGATAGTTTGAGGTAGTGATTTGCTTCATTGTGCTAATTTAGCAACCGCTGTGTGAGAACCTTGTTTTTGGCTTGCAGCGCTATTCACGACTGTCTGTAAGGTATTTGTGTGAGTGCAGCTCACTCTGTAGTCTGTTCTGCAGCCACAGCTGGTTGTAGTCAGCTCAGAGTGCGTCACTGCCTCATACTGTTCCATTGTCCTTTTTTCAATTAGTGCAGCCTGCTGCACAATTTTTCTGATTTATCCTATTAGTGGGTTTCCATCCGTATCCTGCTAGATTGTGGAAAAACACTATATAGGAGTACATAGAGGAGCCTTTCTGCAGCCTTGTGCCCTGCAGCCCCAGCCACATAAGTATTAGCCTATTTTTTGGAGCCTCATCTATTGCATTGTTGGTTACCTTCCTGCATTGTAATCGCTACAAAAAGTTTGTGATACTATCGGTTTTACATCTTTGGGCACATCCAGTATCTTAATAAAGTTCACCAAACACTCCATTTTACAGTTGTGTTGGCCACATTAGCTCATATTAAAGTCAAGTCCACACTGTATAAAATTAGTGCTTCTTATACCTGTTAGCAGCTGTTCAGGAATAAGCACACTAAGCCCTTAGTACTTTTCTGCCTATCTTTCTTAGTCTACCAAGATGAAGAAGGCAGGGAGTAAGGCACGTGGTCGTGGGCGTGGAGTTTCTGCAGGGAGAGGACGTGGGATTCTGTGCCTGCTGCGGGCACCGGTGACTCATCATCCCCCAGTTTTAGCAGAGAACAGTCCTTCATGCACAGCTTTGTAGGAGCTCGCCGTACCCCACTGCTGCGTGACAAACAAATTGAAGCTGTTGTCAGATGGATGGCAGCTAATGCATCGACTTCAATTACTGCCATATCCTCTCAGGCACAGAGCACTGAAGAGTACCCATCTGTCTCTTCACCACCTGCCAAATTGCCCAGGCAGTCAGAGAGCCCAGGACAGGAGCCATCTCTTCTTCTGTTCTCTGAATCTCTTGGGTTGGAAAGAGGGGGCCAGCCAAGCGGCATTCGAGAAACTGAAGAAAAGGCAGTATGCAGTGATGCGCAACTGCTTTGTCTCTCTAAATCCGAAGAGGCGGGTGGGCCAGTGCCTACGCAGTATGCATCTCATGATGAGACTCAGGTGCCACTTTCTGGTGCGTACTGTGCTGCCAAGACTACCCAGGAGAAGCAGTTGTTGGAAGAGTGTAGTGTAGATAATGAGATCCTTGACCCATCATGGTGTGAGGTACAGGAAGGTGGTGGGAGCAGCTTTGAGGAAGAGATTCCCCGAACGGCCCAAAAAGGAGGGAGAGGGAGGGGGAAGACTGCGTTGCATGTAGCCTCCACTTCGGCATCCATTAGGAGCATGCCTCTTCCAAAAGCCAAAACGGGTGCTCCCAAGACTTGCAGTGCCTGGTCCTTTTTTGACACAGTTGCAGATGACATTTGCTTTGTCAAATGCAAGCTGTGTAATCAGAAAGTCAAAAGAGGGAAAAGTGTCAGCAACCTCAATACCACAAATATGTGGAAACATGTGTGGACCAAGCACATGGTGGAGTTACAAAAACACACTGAAGACCTAGGGCAACCTACAGCAGCATCTACCACCTCTTCAGCTCATGTTATAGCCTATTCCTCCAGCTCACACACAGCTGGTTTGGATTCCTCACAGGATCGCCATGGAAAAACCTCTGCCACTGTTGTACAGAGACCAAGTGTAATTCCATCCACAGCACCACGCTACCTGTCATCCTCACACTCCCAGGCCAGTCTACAGCCATCGGTAGCATAGGCATGGGAGAAAAGGCCGCCATTCTCGGCAAACCACCCCCAAGCACAGGCTCTGAATGCTGGCATTGCAAAACTACTGTCCCTTGAAATGCTGTCATTCAGGCTGGTGGAGACTGACACCTTCCGTAACTTGATGGCATTGGCAGTCCCACAATAAAACATGCCCAACCGCTTTTATTTCAGCAGGCAAGCCGTCCCTGCCTTGCAAAAGCATGAGGATGGAAGCATTAAACATGCGCTACTAGACCCCGTCACTAGCAAGGTCCACCTGACCCCCGATGCGTGGACCAGTCACCATGGACAGGGACGATACCTTTCCCTCACTGCCCATTGGGTAAATATTGTGGAGCCGGGTACAGATCTTGAGAGTGGTGCTGTATGTGTTCTGCCAACTCCAAGGATTGCAGGAATCCAGTCTGTACACATTGACTCTTACTCCAGTTCCTCTGAATCATCGCTGCAGGAGCCGTCACGGTCTACCTCCACATGGACCCGTGAACGCTTACCTGTGACGACTGATATAAGCACAGCCATGGCCAAACCTCAACAGGCCGTATTGAAATTAATTTCTTTGGGGAATCAAAGCCACACAGCCAGGAGCTCTGGAATGCCATCAAGCAGGAGAGCGACGTGTGGTTTGTGCCAGCGAATTTCCACCCAGGCATGGTAGTGTTTGACAATGGCCGAAATCTGGTGGCAGCTCTGGGCCTAGCATCCCATGTCTGGCACATGTGCTCAACTTGGTCGTGCAGAGTTTTTTGAGGGACTATCTGGATCTTGATGCACTGCTGCACAAGGTCTGCCTAGAGTGCGCTCACTTGCAGCATTCCAACATGGCAAGATTGCGCATTGCAGCTCTGCAGCACCGATTCCGCCTTGTGGAACATTGCATCATATGTGACCTACCCACCAGGTGGAATTCAATGTTACATATGTTAGAGCAGTTGTGTGAGCAGCAGCCAGCAGTAATGGAGTACCAGCTGCATCAGGTGCAAAGAAGTCGAACTGCGCGCCTTTCAGACTTCACAACCACTGAGTGGGCCACTATGAAGTTTTGCGTGCCTTTGATGATTCCATGCGGATGGCGAGTGCAGATGATGCACTAGTCAACATGACTATCCCCCTTATCTGTCTGCCTCAAAAAACACTGCAAGCGCTAAGGGATGAGGTTGTGGAAGAGGTGGAGGATGAGGAGTCTCAAATGCCATCTGCTTCTGGACAGTCTGCGCAACGTGGTTCCTCACAAAGGCTTAGGCAGGGGACACTTTGTGAGGAGGATGAGGAGGAGTCAATGGAGGAGGAAGACATCTGTCCAGAGGAGGGAGGTACGCAATGCTCTAGTAGTTAGTATGCAGAGCGAGGGTGGGGTGATGCAGAGCAGGCAGAAATGATGCCTCATGCAGAGGGCAGCATTTCTTGGCCAGTTGGCAATCTGCAGCACATGGTTGATTTCATGCTGCAGTGCCTGAGAAACGACCGCCACATTGCCCACATTCTCAACACGGCTGATTATTGGGTGTACACCCTCCTATATAATCGCTAACGGGACAACTTACAAAGCCTCATAACACCATTGAATCGGGAGCGTAAAATGCGGGAGTACCAAGACACACTGGTGCATTCTATCATTTCTCCAGTCCGACCGAGTACAGTGCTGCTAGTGCTTTACAAAGCAGCTCAGTGCATCTAGGCAGTGGAGGAAGCTCTGCACAAAGAGGGAGCAGAAGCAGTGCCTCAGCACAAGGCAAGAACAGTATGGCCCAAATGTGGCAAAGTTTTGTGTGCCCACCACAAATGTCTAAACCATCACAGACGCCTCAAGTCAGCAGGAGGCAACGTTTCCGTCAGATGGTGACAGACTACATGTCTTGCCCTCTCAGTGTACTCCCAGACGGCTCTTGCCCCTTCAAGTTTTGGGTGTCTAAGCTGGATACATGGCCTGGGCTTAGCCAGTATGCATTGGAAGTGCTGGCTTGCCCTGCTGCTTGTGTATTATCGGGACGCGTCTTTACACTCTTTTCCAAATTATTATGCAGATTATATTTTTGTCGGATTTTCCTAAATGGTCGGTGCAAATTACAGTCAGTCTAATAAAAGTCATCACCCGTTAGGCTACGTTCACACTAGCGTTGCGCCGCCCTGCGTCGGCGACGCAACACGCGACGCACTGAAAAAAACGCGCGCGTTTTGCGACGCGTGCGTCGTTTTTTGACCAAAATCGGACGCACAGAAAATGCAACTTGTTGCATTTTCTTGCGTCCGACGCTAGCGTCGGAAACGACGCAAGTGTCAAAAAACGCCACCCAAAAAACGCACGCGTCCCCTATGTTAAACATAGGGGCGCGTCGCCGCTGCGTCGCCGCTGCGTCGCCGGCGCAACAGCGACGCACATTGGCGGAACGCCAATGTGAACGTAGCCTTAGAGTATACATCAAAAGTAACAGTATAATCTCCAAAATGAATAAAAACTCAAAATGCACTTTTCCAAATTGTTAGGCACATTAGAATTTCTAAACGTTTGATATGTTTTAAAGAAATAAAAATGCTCATTTGTGGAATTTGCAGCATTAGGAGGTCACATTCACTGAACAAAAAAGCTATTTAACTCCAAAACATCCTAACAGGCCAAGTTACATGTTAACATAGGACCCCTTCTTTGATATCACCTTCACAATTCTTGCATTTTTGAGTTTTTGGAGAGTTATTGCTTGTACGTCTTTGCATGAAGTCAGAATAGCTTCCCAGAGCTGCTGTTCTGATGTGAACTGCCTCCCACCCTCATAGATCTTGTGCTGGATAATACTCCAAAGGTTTTCTATAGGGTTGAGGTCAGGGGAAGATGGTGGCCACACCATGAGTTTTTTTCTTTTTATGCCCATAGCAGCCAATGACTCAGAGGTATTATTTGCAGCATGAGATGGGGCATTGTCCTGCATGAAGATGATTTTGCTCCGGAAGGCACGTTTCTGCTTTTAGACCATTGAAGAAAGTTGTCAGTCAGAAACGCTATTTACTTTACAGAGGTCCTTTTTTACATCTTCAGGAACCTTAAAGGGCCCCACCAGCTGTTTCCCCATGAGTCCGGCCCAAAACATGATTTCTCCACCTCCTTGCTGACGTCGCAGCCTTGTTGCAACATGGTGGCCATCCACCAACCATCCACTTCTCCATCCATCTGGACCATCCAGGGTTGCTCAACACTCATAAGCAGGGTTGAACGAAACGGATTGGACAAATTCAAAAATCGCCGAATTTCGGCAAAGTCGGGTTTCATGAATCCCGACTCGATCCTAGTGTGGGATCGGCCATGAGGTCATCGATCTTCGCGCCAAAGTTGCGTTTCGTATGACGCGTTCAGCAACATTTTTCAGCCAATGAAGGAGGATGCAGAGGGTGGGCAGTGTGATAACATAGGTCTCGGTCCCCACCATCTTAGAGAAGGGCATGACAGTGATTGGCTTGCTTTCTGCAGCGTCACAGGGGCTATAAAGGGGCGTGCACGCTGACCGCCATTTTACTTCTGCCGATCATAGCATAGGGAGTTTGCTGCAGCTTCATCAGAAGAAGGGATATAGTTAGGGAGGGAAGATTAAGCCCCGAAACTGTTTGTGCTGTAGCGATTTCCACTGTCCAACACCACCATTTGTTTGCAGGCACAGTGGAGGCTATATTTTTGTGCATCAGCTCTGTAGCTTATTAGGCTGCCTTATAAGGCTCCCTGGTAGCTGCATTGCTGTTTGCACGCCGCTGTGCAAACCAACTGCTTTTTTAAAAGCAAATATCCTGTTGCTCCTTTCTGCACAGTTATCTTGTTTATTTGTCTACACTTTTGTGTGCATCTGTCCTTTTTATTGCTACCATACTTGTCCTGTGATCATTGTAGAGAGATTGAAATTGTACTACAGTCCTTTTTTCATATATCTTCCAGCCACTTTCTGCCACTTACATTGTGTTGTTTTATGCACAGTGCCTGAGGTTTGGTTTATTCTCCCCAAAAAATAAGTGAGATTCAAAGTATCACAAAGTGGATATATTTCAGTCTTGTTAGTTTGTCGTATTTCAGCCAGCCACTTTCTGCCACTTACATTGTGTTGTTTTATGCACAGGGCCTGAGGTTTGGTTTAGTCTCCCTCCCAAAAAAGTGAGATTCAAATTATCACAAAGTGGATATATTTCAGTCCTGTTAGTTTGTCGTATATCAGCCAGCCACTTTCTGCCATTTACATTGTGTTGTTTTATTAACAGGGCCTGAGGTTTGGTTTAGACCCCCCCCCAAAAAATGTGAGATTCAAATTATCACAAAGTGGATATATTTCAGTCCTGTTAGTTTGTGGTGTATCAGCCAGCCACTTTCTGCCACTTACATTGTGTTGTTTTATGCACAGGGCCTGAGGTTTGGTTTAGTCTCCCCCCAAAAAAAGTGAGATTCAAATTATCACAAAGTGGATACATTTCAGTCCTGTTAGTTTGTGGTATATCAGCCAGCCACTTTCTGCCACTTACATTATGTTGTTTTATGCACAGGGCCTGAGGTTTGGTTTAGTCTCCCCCCAAAAAAAGTGAGATTCAAATTTTCACAAAGTGGATATATTTCAGTCCTGTTAGTTTGTGGTATATCAGCCAGCCACTTTCTGCCACTTACATTGTGTTGTTTTATGCACAGGGCCTGAGGTTTGGTTTAGTCTCCCCCCCAAAAAAGTGAGATTCAAATTACCACAAAGTGGATATACTTCTGTCTTGTTAGTTTGTCGTATATCAGCCAGCCACTTTCTGCCACTTAGATTGCGTTGCTATAAACACTGGGCCTAAGTTGTGGTTCAGTCTCCCCAATAAAAGGGGAGATGCAAATTCTCACAAAGTGGATATACTTCTGTCCTGTTAGTTTGTCATATATCAGCCAGCCACTTTCTGCCACTTACATTGTGTTGTTTTTTGCACAGGGCCTGATTTTTTATTTAGTCTCCCTAAAAAAAAGGGAGATTTAAAATCTCAATACGTTTATTTACACCTTCTACCTTGTTTTACAGTACCATAGAACGGTTGTTATTTTGGTTAGATTTTCCAAAAAATGAGGAAGTCAGGTGGAAGAGGCCGTGGGCAGTGGTTGCGAGCTGGTACTGATGGTTGTGGTGGTGCATCTGGTGGTAGTGGCAAAAGCACAATAGCACCTAAGGCTGGAGGTGTTGAGCCAGAGTCATCGTCTGGCTACACAAGGCCTCAAAGGCTCCCTTATCTGGGAGTAGGAAAACGGCTTTTAAAGCCGGAGCAGCAGGAAAAAGTTTTGGCTTTCCTTGCTGACTTAGCCTCTAGCTCTTTCGCCTCCTCTTCAGAAAGTTCAAAATATAAAAGCAGCGAGTCGTCAGTGGATGATCCCAGTCAGGAACAAGACATTTCCTTGTGTCCTTCACCCAAACCAAAAGTGAAGGATGCGTCAGGTGACACTACAGGTAACTCCATGGAGCTCTTTACACATACTGTGCCTGGGTTAGAAAGGGAAATTTTTAACTGCCCATTACAAGATGAATCGGACATGGAGTGCACTGATGCACAGCCACAGCTATATTATAATGCTGGTCCATTGACTCAGATCACTACATTGCCCTCGCAGTGTACTGAGCCAGAATCTGACCCTGATGAGACTATGGTGCCCCATCCCGAACGCTATAGCCCCCTCCTCGGTGACACAGAGGATGGTGCATATAACATTGAAGAGGAGGTGATAGACGACCCAGTTGTTGACCCAGATTGGCAGCAATTGGGGAAGAGGGTGCCGCTGCCAGTAGCTCAGAAGCGGAGGAGGATGATCCGCAGAAGCCATCTACATTGCAACAACTTTCATCTGGCAGGCCCGTATCTGGCCATAAATGTTTGTCAAAAACAAAAACAGTTTTAGGACAGCGTGGCCATCCGGTGAAAGTAGCACAGTGTGCAATGCCTGAAAAGGTATTCCATAGTAGGAAGAGTGCAGTGTGGCAATTTTTTAACCAAGATCCGAATGATCAGTCAAAAGTTATCTGTAAGAAATGCTCAAAGACCTTTAGCAGAGGGAAGAATCTTCAAAATTTAAATACAACGTGCATGCTTAGACATTTAACCAGCATGCACTTGCAAGCCTGGACTAACTACCAAATGTCCCGTACCGTTGGTGCACCTGCTCAGAATGAAGGTAGTCAGCAACGCTACATTGCTTCCCTCACTGTAAGCCGACCGGTTAGGACACCACCAGCAGCAAATGTGGAGGTATTGTTGCAAGGCCAAAGCAGTCAGGGAATCACAAGGTTATTGGTAGGAAACACTGGCAATGACCGCCCACGGCCACGACCTCTTCCACCAGACTTCGTCATTCTTGGAAAAATGTAACCAAACTAACAAACGTTATATGGTACTGTAAAACCAGTTAGAAGGTGTACGTAAACTTGTTGTGAGTTTAAATCTCCCTTTATAGGTGTGTGAGACTGCTGGGAAAATCAGGCCCACTGTATTACACTACACAGTTTCTGTGTCAGAAAGTGGCTGACAGATATGCCACAAACAGGACTCACGCAGATGCTCTTAGTGGCAATATAAATCTCCCTTTTTTATGTGTGGGAGAATGCAGGAAAAAATCAGGCCCACTGTATTACACTACACAGTTTGAGTGGCAGAAAGTGGATGACAGATATGCCACAAACAGGACTGACGCAGATGCACTCAGTGGCAATATAAATCTCCCTTTTTTAGGTGTGGGAGACAGCAGAAAAATCAGGCCCACTGTATTACAGTATAGTTTCTGTGGCAGAAAATGACTGACAGATACCACAGACTGGACTGGCACAGATGCACAGATTTGCCAATATTAATCTCCCCATTTTATATGGGAGACTAGTGAATAAATCAGGCCCACTGTATTACAGTATAGTTTCTGTGGCAGAAAATGACTGACATATACCACAGACTGGACTGGCACAGTTGCACAGATTAGGCAATATTAATCTCCCCTTTTTTATATGGGAAACTAGTGAATAAATCAGGCCCACTGTATTACAGTATAGTTTCTGTGGCAGAAAATGACTGACAGAGATACCACAGACAGGACTGGCGCAGATGCACTGATTGGCAATATAAATCTCCCTTTTTAGGTGTGGGACAGTGCAGAAAAATACAGGCCCACTGTTTTACACTACACAGTTTCAGGGGCAGAAAGTGGTTTGAAGATATATATATATATATATATATATATATATATATATATATATAGACACTCAAAAAAGAGGCAGCACTCCATAGTTTAAGTGAAAAATGTGGAAGGTTTAATCGACCCACATAGCCGGGCGACGTTTCAGCTCCATCTAAGCCTTTATCAAGCTTGATAAAGGCTCAGATGGAGCTGAAACGTCGCCCGGCTATGTGGGTGGATTAAACCTTCCACATTTTTCACTTAAACTATGGAGTGCTGCCTCTTTTTTGAGTGTCTGTAAACTTGCTGCAATCGCTGGACTGGTTGCTTGAGGCCCTGCACCTGAAGATAAGTACTAGAGTTGTGCTGTCCCTTTTTTTCTACTATACAGTATATATATATATATATATATATATATATATATATAGGGACTGTACTACAATTACTATCTCCCTACAATGATCTCAGAAAAGTATGGCAGGCAGCAATGAAAAGGACTTCTGCACATAAAAGTGTGGACAAACAAACAAGATAGCTGTGCAGAAAGGAAGGAGCAACAGGATTTGTGCTTTGAAAAAAGCAGTTGGTTTGCACAGCGGCGTACAAACAGAAATGCAGCTATCAGGGAGCCTTCTAGGGCAGCCCAATAAGCTACAGAGCTGATGAAAACAATCTAGCCTCCACTGTCCCTGCAAAGAAAAGGTGGTGTTGGACAGTGGAAATCGCTACAGCACAAGCGGTTTGGGGGTTAATGTACCCTGCCTAACGCTATCCCTGCTTCTGATGAAGCGGCAGCAACCTCTCCCTATGCTCAGATCAGCAGCAGTAAGATGGCGGTCGGCGTGCACGCCCCTTTATAGCCCCTGTGACGCCGCAGAAAGCAAGCCAATTACTGCCATGCCCTTCTCTAAGCTGGTGGGGACCAGGACCTATGTCATCACGCTGCCCACACTCTGCGTCCTCCTTCATTGGCTGAGATATGGCGCTGAACGCGTCATATGAAACGCGACTTTGGTGCGACGATTGCCGACCGCGTGGCAGATCCCACACTGGGATCAGGTTGGGTTTCATGAAACCCGACTTTGCCAAAAGTTGGCGACTTATGAAAATGACCGATCCGTTTCGCTCAACCCTAACCATGAGTAAATAAGGTGTGAGGAAGTATAGATAACTCATCTGCTATTGTTTCCTCTTTTTATTCATAAATTAACTATCCCTGCATTATAGGTTTTCACTCTGCAGTTTGAGATTTTTTACTAAAGCAATTTCTAATTCTTTTGCTATTCTGTATTTTTTTATTTTCTCTACCAGAACAACCAGTGAAATAATCTGCTCTTTTCTAAGTTGACAGCTGTCACTGAGCATGTGTAGCGTCATTTTTGTTTCTGTTCCATTATTTCTATAAAATAATCTGAACTTGTCTCCTATGTCAAGAAGAAAGCAGAAGAACATGTCACTACATCAGAGAATCTGTGAATATTTCAGCTACTATCACCCTGCATTCCCAATATTTGCTTAATGTCAGCATCTGTGATAAATGTTTTAAAAATGACATTTCTTATGGCAGCAGAAAAATCTCTTAAGTAACACTTCCTAAGTTCGTTCAAGACATTTTCCTGTCAATCACCTCAGTTTTTTTCAAGCAAGACAAAAAAGAAAATATTTACAAATCAGCATTTTGCAAGGCAAATTAACCCCTTAGTGACAGAGCCAATTTGGTACTTAATGACCGAGCCAATTTTTGCAATTCTGACCACTGTCACTTTATGAGGTTATAACTCTGGAACGCTTCAACGGATCCCGCTGATTCTGAGATTGTTTTTTCGTGACATATTGTACTTCATGCTAGTGGTAACATTTCTTCGATATTACTTGCGATTATTTATGAAAAAAACGGAAATATGGCGAAAATTTTTAAAATTTTGCAATTTTCAAACTTTGTATTTTTATGCCCTTAAATCAGAGAGATATGTCATGAAAAATAGTTAATAAATAACATTTCCCACATGTCTACTTTACATCAGCACAATTTTGGAAACAACATTTTTTTTTGTTAGGGAGTTATAAGGGTTAAAAGTTGACCAGCAATTTCTCATTTTTACAACACCATTTTTTTTTAGGGACCACATCACATTTGAAGTCATTTTGAGGGGTCTATATGATAGAAAATAATGAAGTGTGACACCATTCTAAAAACTACACCCCTCAAGGTTCTCAAAACCACATTCAAGAAGTTTATTAACCCTTTACGTGCTTCACAGGAACTGAAACAATGTGGAAGGAAAAAATGAACATTTAACTTTTTTTTGCAAACATCTTAATTCAGAACCATTTTTTTTATTTTCACAAGTGTAAAAACAGAAATGTAACCATAAATTTTGTTATGCAATTTCTCCTGAATACGCCAATACCCCATATGTGGGGGTAAACCACTGTTAGGGCGCACCGCAGAACTTAGAAGTGAAGGAGCGCCGTTTGACTTTTTCAATGCAGAATTGGCTGGAATTGAGATCGGACACCATGTCACATTTAGAGAGCCCCTGATGTACCTAAACAGTGGAAACTCCCCACAAGTGACACCATTTTGGAAACTAGACCCCTTAAGGAACTTATCTAGATGTGTGGTGAGTACTTTGAACCCCCAAGTGCTTCACAGAAGTTTATAACGTAGAGCCGTGAAAATAAAAAATCGCTTTTGTTTACACAAAAATGATCTTTTCGCCCACAAATTCTTATTTTCACAAGGGTAACAGGAGAAATTAGACCACAAAAGTTGTTGAGCAATTTATCCTGAGTACGCTGATACCCAATATGTGGGGGTAAACAACTGTTAGGGCGCACCGCAGAGCTTGGAAGAGAAGGAGTGCCGTTTTACTTTTTCAATGTAGAATTGGCTGGAATTGAGATTGGACGCCATGTCGCGTTTGGAGAGCCCCTGATGTGCCTAAACAGTGGAAACCCCCCACAAGTGACACCATTTTGGAAACTAGACCCCTTAAGGAACTTATCTAGATGTGTGGCGAGCACTTTGAACCCCCATGTGCTTCACAGAAGTTTATAACGTAGAGCCGTGAAAAAAGAAATTGCATTTTTTTCTACAAAAATGATCTTTTTGCCCACAAATTTTTATTTTCACAAGGGTAACAGGAGAAATTAGACCACTAAAGTTGTTGTGCAATTTCTCCTGAGTACGTCGATACCCAATATGTGGGGGTAAACCACTGTTTGGGCGCACCGCAGAGCTTGGAAGAGAAAGAGTGCCGTTTTACTTTTTCAATGTAGAATTGGCTGGAATTGAGATCGGACGCCATGTCGCGTTTGGAGAGCCCCTGATGTCCCTAAACAGTAGAAATCCCCCACAAGTGAACCCATTTTGGAAACTAGACCCCCCATGGAACTTATCTGGATGTGTGGTGAGAACCTTGAATGCCCAAGTGCTTCACAGAAGTTTATAATGCAGAGCCGTGAAAATAAAATTTTTTTTTTTTTCCACAAAAAAGATTTTTTAGCCACCAAATTTTTATTTTCACAAGGGTAACAAGAGAAATTGGACCCCAAAAGTTGTTGTCCAATTTGTCCTGAGTATGCTGGTACCCCATATGTGGGGGTAAACCACTGTTTGGGCGAACGGCAGAGCTCGGAAGGAAGGAGCGCCGTTTTGGAATGCAGACTTTGATAGAATGGTCTGCGGGTATTATGTTGCGTTTGCAGAGCCCCTGATGTACCTAACCAGTAGAAACCCTCCACAAGTGACCCCATTTTGGAAACTAGACCCCCCAAGGAACTTATCTAGATGTGTGGTGAGAACTTTGAATGCCCAAGTGCTTCACAGAAGTTTAGAATGCAGAGTCGTGAAAATAAAAAATATTATTTTTTTCCACAAAAAATATATTGTAGCCCCCAAGTTTTTATTTTCACAAGGGTAACAGGAGAAATTGGACTGCAATAGTTGTTGTCCAATTTATCCCGAGTACGCTGATGCGCCATATGTGGGGGTAAACCACTGTTTGGGCGCACGGCAGAGCTCGGAAGGGAAGGAGCGCCTTTTTGGAATGCAGACTTTGATAGAATGGTCTGTGGGCATTATGTTGCGATTGCAGAGCCCCTGATGTACCTAAACTGTAGTAACCCCCCACAAGTGACCCCATTTTGGAAACTAGACCCCCCAAGGAACTTATCTAGATGTGTGGTGAGAACTTTGAATGCCCAAGTGCTTCACAGAAGTTTAGAATGCAGAGTCGTGAAAATAAAAAATATTATTTTTTTCACAAAAAAGATTTTGTAGCCCCCAAGTTTTTATTTTCACAAGGGTAACAAGAGAAATTGGACCCCAGAAGTTGTTTTCCAATTTATCCCGAGTACGCTGATGCCCCATATGTGGGGGTAACCCACTGTTTGGGCGCACGGCAGAGCTCAGAAGGGAGGGAGCACCATTTGACTTTTTGAGCGCAAAATTGGCTGTCGTATTTGGAGACCCCCTGATGTACCTAAACAGTGGAAACCCCCCAATTCTAGCTCCAACCCTAACCCCAACACACCCCTAACCCTAATCCCAACCTCATCCATAATCCTAATCACTAACCCTAACCATAATCACAACCCTTACCCCAAAACAACCCTAATGTCAACCCTAACCATAACCCTAATCAAAACCCTAAATCCAACACACCCCTAATCCTAATCTCAACCCTAACCTCAAACCTAACCCTAATCCCAATACACCCCTAATCACAACCCTAACCTTAACCCTAATCCCAAACCTAACCCTAATCCCAAGCGTAACCCTAATGCCAACCCTAATCCAAACCCTAACCCTAATACGAACCCTAATCCAAACCCTAACCCTAATCCCAGCTCTAACCTCAACTTTAGCCCCAACCCTAGCCCTAACTTTAGCCCCAACCCTAACCCTAGCCCTAGGGCTACTTTCACACTTGCATCGTTTGGCATTCCGTCGCAATCCGTCGTTTTGGACAAGAAACGGATCCTGCAAATGTGCCCGCAGGATGCGTTTTTTGCCCATAGACTTGTATTGCCGACGGATCGTGACGGATGGCCACACGTCGCGTCCGTCGTGCACTGGATCAGTTGTGTTTTGGCGGAGCGTCGGCACAAAAAAAGTTCAATGAAACGTTTTTTTGTACGTCGCATCCGCCATTTCTGACCGCGCATGCGTGGCCGTAACTCCGCCCCCTCCTCCCCAGGACATAGATTGGGCAGCGGATGTGTTGAAAAACTACAGCTGCTGCCCACGTTGTGCACAATTTTCACAACGTGCGTCGGTATGTCGGGCCGACGCATTGCGACGGCCCCGTACCGACGTAAGTGTGAAAGAAGCCTAACCCTAAGTTTAGCCCCAACCCTAACCCTAAATTTAGCCTCAACCCTAACCCTAAATTTAGCCCCAACCCTAACCCTAAATTTAGCCCCAACCCTAGCCCTAACCCTAGCCCTACCCCTAACCTAACCCTACCCCTAACCCTAACCTAACCCTACCCCTACCCCTAACCTAACCCTAACCTACCCCTAACCCTACCCCTAACCTAACCCTACCCCTAACCCTAACCCTACCCCTAACCCTACCCCTAACCTAACCCTAACCCTAACCTAACCCTACCCCTAACCCTACCCCTAACCCTACCCCTAACCCTACCCCTAACCCTACCCCTACCCCTAACCCTAACCTAACCCTACCTCTAACCCTACCCCTAACCTAACCCTACCCCTAACCCTAACCCTAACCCTACCCCTACCCCTACCCCTAACCCTACCCCTAACCCTACCCCTAACCCTAATTTTAGCCCCAACTGCTGTTCTCCTGCCGGCCGGCAGATGGAGACAGATGGCGGGCGCACTGGGCATGCGTCCGCCATGTTCTGCTGCCGGCGGCCAGGAGGAGCAGCAAGAGGATCCAGGGACCTAGGTGAGTATGCTAGGGTCCCCGAATCCCCCTATTTCTCTGTCCTCTGATGTGCGATCACATCAGAGGACAGAGAATTACACTTTACTTTTTTTTTTTTTTTTTTTTGCGGTCGCCGGTAAACAGTTAATTACCGGCGATCGTAAAACAGGGGTCGGTAATACCGACCCCGATCGTGCTCTTTGGGGTCTCGGCTACCCCCGGCAGCCGAGACCCCAAAGATTCTCCCGGTGCCAGCCGGCGGGCGCACTGCGCATGCGCCCGCCATTTTGAAGATGGCGGCGCCCATCGGGAGACACGAGGAGCATCGGGGGAGCTAGGTGAGTATTGGGGGGCCACCTGGGACCCCTTTTCTCTGTCCTCCGATGTGCGATCACATCGGAGGACAGAGAAATTAAAAAGAGATCGCTTTTTTTTTTTTTTTTGCGATCGGCGGTAAACGGTTAATTACCGGCGATCGCAAATGCGGGGTGGGTTAAAAACCCCCCGAATCATGTTCTCTGGGGTCTCGGCTACCCTCGGCAGCCGAGACCCCGGAGAAAATCGGCCTCTGGGGGGCGCTATGGACTTTTTCCACAGCGCCGTTAATTAACGGCGCTGTGGTTTAAGTACCCTTAGCGGCCGCCGTTAAAAGGCGTATCAGCGGTCGCTAAGGGGTTAAAGAACTTCAAGAATGCGACTGACAGCGAATCTTTAGAGCTATTTGTATTGCTTTATAAAAATTCTCAATCTCCCATAAAATGTGGAGAACAGCATTCTACAGCTATGTGAATACACATTAAAATGAGTAAATACCATAGGGGAACCTCTTTATTCCGTATGCTGCTAATGACCACCATATGGATAGAATGAAGAATACAAATAATGCCACTAATTAAAGCATAACATAAAAAAAAAGAATCAGATCAAATGTAAACAATGCCATTATATGCAACCGAGCAGATCAGATAGCCACCTTTTCATAAATGCCTATCTGGTACCTGTTTTATGCGATATATATATATATATATATATATATATATATATATATATATATATACATACACACACACACTAATTAGTATGTAAAGTATAGATTGAATCACGTTTCATATATTTTGCATAGGCTAAAACAAGATACCCGTGTCTCTAAATGGCCCTACCTTTATTAATGCTTAGCAAAGAACATTCTACAGTTTGAGCACTTTAACTATAAAGAACTCTTTGTATCACTTTTCTTCCCAAATAGACTGGTGCATGTCTTGAAATTTACTGCTCCTCTTCCTCTTATTTGCATTAACCTTATACATAGAGAAGAAAACCTTTAGAAAAATTGTTTTCCAAGTAAGCAAGTAAGTAAAATTTCAAAACTTGACATTATAAGATTAATGCTTTTATAGTTTTAAGATTGAAAGAAGACACGAGACCATCAAGTTCAACTTGTAATCCAAAAATGTGTATGCAATGGAGGAAAGGACTTCATAAGGCAGATGCCATTTGCCCTATATTATTGGAGTGATTCCTTACTGAATCTACATAAAACAATCAGACTATGGTCCTGGATCAACATCCCATTGTTGTATCTTGTACACTTAACGTGTTGTATTATATTTTTCAAAGAATTCATCCAGGCCCCTTTTGAACTCTATCCAGTGAATCATCCATTACAATTTTTTGTGGCAGAGAGTCCTTGTTCATACTATAAAGAATTAATGTATGTGATAATGATTAATTATTCCTTCCTCTAGAACAGAGGTGCACAACCTTTTATAGTCTGGGGTCCACATTGTCATCTTTTTCTGCTTTAAGGGGCCACATGAAAATCTAAGCCAATTTGTAGTACTAATATGGCATTGGCACTCAAGTCGTGGCAAAAATATTAAGTTCTCACATATATTCACTTTAATAATTGCTTATTATTCCCTAGCTGATGCTGTTCAACGTAATTGTTAACCTCTTAAATACTATTCCTCCAAAAAAGATAATAAACACAGAAGTAATTGATAAAAGATATATTTTTTATTAATGTGTGTGTGTATATATATATATATATGTGTATATATATATATATATATATATATATAATTGTCTAAGGGTTTTTCTGTCTGTCTGTCTGTCTTTCTGTCTGTCTGTCCTGGAAATCCGGCGTCTCTGATTGGTCGAGGCCGCCATGCCTCGACCAATCAGCGACGGGCACAGTATCGACGTAAAAATCCCACGTCTCTGATTGGTCGAGGCCGCCAGGCCTCAACCAATCAGCAACGGGCACAGTATCGACGTAGATGTCATAATGGTTGCCATGGTGACGATGATGTCATAAAGGTTGCCTTGACCAATCAGCGACGGGCACAGTCTGCCGCGAATTCTGGAATCATCATTGTCCATAAATTACCGGGACATGCATATTCTAGAATACCCGATGCGTTAGAATCGGGCCACAATCTAGTATATATATAAAGCTGCACATATCAGGAAGAGTTAAAATACATAGAGAGAGAAGGGAGTCCAACGAAGGGAAAAACTAAGCAGAAGTGTGTTTAATTATTAAATGGTATTAACCCCAAAACTAAAAGTATGGCGAAAGGTACGTTGGAGATTTTTAAGTGTTCATAGAGTTATAGAATCATAGAATGTTAGAGTTGGAAGGGACTTCAAGGGTCATCATGCCCAAACCCCTGCTCAATGCAGGATTCACTAAATAATCTCAGACAGATGTCTCTCCAGCCTCTGTTTGAAGACTTCCATTGAAAGAGAAGTCATCACCTCTCATTGCAATATGTTCCACTCACTGATCACCCTCACTGTCAAAAAGTTTTTTCTAATATCTAATCTGTATCTTCTCCCTTTCAGTTCCATTCCATTGCTTCTCGTGTTTCCATGTGCAAATGAGAATAATGATGATCCCTCTACTCTGTGACATCCCTTCATATATTTGTAGATAGCTACTAAGTCTCCTCTTTTCCTTCTTTTTTTGCAAGCTAAGCATTCCCAGATCCTACAATCGATTCTTGTAGGACATACTTTGCAGTCCACTCACTATCCTGGCAGCTCTTCTCTGAACTTGCTCCAGTTTTTCATTTTTTTTTCAAAAATGTGGTGTTCAGAACTGGACACAGTACTCCAGATTATTATTATTATTATTTATTGCTATAGCGCCATTTATTCCATAGCGCTTTACATGTGAGGAGGGGTATACATAATAAAAACAAGTACAATAATCTTAAGCAATACAAGTCATAACTGGTACAGGAGGAGAGAGGACCCTGCCCGCGAAGGCTGACAATTGACAAGGGATGGGTGAGAATACAGTAGGCGAGGATAGAGCTGGTCATGCAGCGGTTTGGTCGATCGGTGGTTACTGCAGGTTGTAAGCTTGTCAGAAGAGGTGGGTCTTCAGGCTCTTTTTGAAGGTTTCGATGGTAGATGAGAGTTTGATGTGTTGTGGTAGAGGGTTCCAGAGTAGGGGTGATACGCGAGAGAAATCTTGTATACGATTGTGGGAAGAGGAGATAAGAGGGGAGTAGAGAAAGAGATATTGTGAGGATCGGAGGTTGCGTGTAGGTAGGTACCAGGAGACGAGGTCACAGATTTATGGAGGAGACAGGTTGTGGATGGCATTGTACGTCATGGTAAGGGTTTTGTGCTGGAGTCTCTGGGCAACGGGGAGCCAGTGAAGGGATTGACAGAGGGGAGAGGCCGGGGAATAGTGGGGGGACAGGTGGATTAGTCGGGCAGCAGAGTTTAGAATAGATTGGAGGGGTGCGAGAGTGTTAGAGGGGAGGCCACAGAGCAGGAGGTTGCAGTAGTCAAGGCGAGAGATGATGAGGGCATGCATTAGGGTATTTGCAGATTCTTGGTTGAGGAATGTACGGATTCATGAAATATTTTTGAGTTGAAGTCGGCAGGAAGTGGAAAAGGCTTGGATATGTGGTTTCAAGGAGAGATCAGCGTCAAGGATTACCCCGAGGCAGCGAGCTTGTGGGACTGGGGAGAATGGGCAGCCATTTACTGTAATGGATAGGTTCATTGGGGAAGTCGCGTGAGATGGGGGAAAGATGATGAATTCTGTTTTGTCCATGTTAAGTTTCAGAAATCTAGTGGAGAAGAAGGATGAAATAGTGGACAGACATTGAGGGATTCTGGTTAGTAGGGAGGTGATATCTGGTCCAGAGATATAGATCTGTGTGTCATCAGCATAGAGGTGATACTGAAAGCCATGAGATTCTATGAGCTGTCCCAGGCCAAAGGTGTAAATGGAGAAGAGCAGGGGCCCTAGGACTGAACCTTGTGGGACTCCGACAGATAGTTGGTGAGGTGAGGAGGTGGTGTGTGAGTGGGAGACGCTGAATGTTCAGTCTGTTAGGTATGATGACATCCAGGATAGAGCCAAGTCTGTGATGCCAAGGGATGAGAGGGTCTGTAATAATAGGGAATGGTCCACTGTGTCAAAAGCAGCCTACAGGTCGAGGAGGAGGTGGACAGAGTAGTGTCGCTTGCTCTTGGCTGTTAAGAGGTCATTGGTGATCTTAGTTAGGGCAGTTTCAGTGGAATGGTGTGACCAGAAGCCAGATTGTAAGTGGTCAAAGAGGGAGCAAGAAGAGAGATGGGAGGACAGCTTAAGGTAGACGTGTTGTTCCAGTAGTTTGGAGTCATAGGGGAGAAGTGATTTATGGCGATAGCTAGATACAGAGGATGGGTCAAGAGAAGGCTTTTTGAGGATAGGTGTGATGGAGGCATGATTAATGCTTGAGGGGAAAACACCAGTTGTTAGTGATAGGTTGAAGAGATGGGATAGGTTTGGAATGAAGACTGTGGTGAGGTTTGGGATAAAGTGGTATGGGAGCTGGTCAAGTGCACAGGTGGTGAGATGCAATCTTGAGAGTAGAGTGGAGAGTTGATATTCTGTAATGGTGGAGACGTTGGTTTTGGAGGCGGAGGGCTGGGAAGTCGGGAGGAAGGGTGTTATGACCTGGTGGTTAGGAGCACCTGGAAAGACCTGATGGTTAAACTCACACAGGACAAGCTCTGGGAAGTGGGAGCTCTGCCGACCGCAACCCCTAATCCTATCACACAGCTAGAAATAGCCGTGGAGCGTACCTAACAAGACCTAGACGCCTCTTCACAGCCTAAGAGCTAACTAGCCCTAAAGATAGAAAATAAAGCCTACCTTGCCTCAGAGAAATTCCCCAAAGGAAAAGGCAGCCCCCCACATATATTGACTGTGAGATAAGATGAAAGTCACAAACACAGAAATGAAACAGGTTTTAGCAAAGGGAGGCCAGACTTACTAAACAGACTGACAATAGGAAAGGTATCTTTGCGGTCAGCACAAAACCCTACAAAAAGACCACGCAGAATGTGCAAAAAGACCTCCGCACTGACTCACGGTGCGGAGGTGCCACTCTGCATCCCAGAGCTTCCAGCTAGCAGGGCAAGATCATGATAGCCAGCTGGACAAGGAAACAATAAACAAATAAATAACTAGCAGGAACTTAGCTTCTGCTGGAGTAGACAGGTCACCAGAAAGATCCAAGAGCGAACTGAACCAGTACGAGAACATTGACAGCTGGCATGGAGTAACGATCTGAGTGGAGTTAAATAGAACAGCCAGCCAAAGAATAAACTACGTCACCTGTGGAAGGAACCTCAGAAGCAGCAGCTCCGCTCACAGCCACCAGAGGGAGTCCATGGACAGAAGTCGCCGAAGTACCATTCATGACCACAGGAGGGAGTTCGATAACAGAATTCACAACAGTACCCCCCCCTTGAGGAGGGGTCACCGAACCCTCATCAGAGCCCCCAGGCCGATCAGGACGAGCCAAATGAAAGGCACGAACTAGATCGGCAGCATGAACATCACAGGCAAAAACCCAGGAATTATCTTCCTGACCATAACCCTTCCACTTGACCAGGTACTGGAGCTTCCATCTCGAAATACGAGAATCCAAAATCTTCTCCACCACATACTCCAACTCCCCCTCGACCAACACTGGGGCAGGAGGATCAACGAAGGGAAAGATAGGCGCCACGTATCTCCGCAATAACGACCTATGGAACACATTATGGATGGCAAAAGAAGCTGGAAGGGCCAAACGAAATGACACAGGATTGAGAACTTCAGAAATCTTATACGGACCAATGAAACGAGGCTTAAACTTAGGAGAGGAAACCTTCATAGGAACATGACGAGATGACAACCAAACCAAATCCCCAACACAAAGTCGGGGACCAACACAGCGCCGGCAGTTAGCGAAACGTTGAGCCTTCTCCTGGGACAATGTCAAATTGTCCACCACATGAGTCCAAATCTGCTGCAACCTGTCCATCACCGTATCCACACCAGGAGAGTACGAAAGCTCAACCTGCCCTGAAGAGAAACGAGGATGGAAACCAGAATTACAGAAAAAAGGCGAAACCAAAGTAGCCGAGCTGGCCCGATTATTAAGGACGAACTCAGCCAAAGGCAAGAAGGACACCCAATCATCCTGATCAGCAGAAACAAAGCATCTCAGATATGTTTCCAAAGTCTGATTAGTTCGTTCGGTTTGGCCATTTGTCTGAGGATGGAAAGCCGAAGAAAAAGACAAATCAATGCCCATCTTAGCACAAAAGGACCGCCAAAACCTCGAAACAAACTGGGAACCTCTGTCCGAGACGATGTTCTCCGGAATGCCATGCAAACGAACCACATGCTGGAAAAACAATGGCACCAAATCAGAGGAGGAAGGCAATTTAGACAAGGGTACCAAATGGACCATCTTAGAGAAGCGATCACAAACCACCCAAATGACTGACATCCTTTGAGAGACAGGGAGATCTGAAATAAAATCCATGGAAATATGCGTCCAGGGCCTCTTCGGGACTGGCAACGGCAAAAGCAACCCACTGGCATGAGAACAGCAGGGCTTAGCACGAGCACAAGTCCCACAGAACTGCACAAAAGAATGCACATCCCGTGACAAAGAAGGCCACCAAAAGGATCTAGCCACCAAATCTCTGGTACCAAAGATTCCAGGATGACCCGCCAACACCGAACAATGAACCTCAGATATAACTCTACTAGACCATCTATCAGGGACAAACAGTTTCTCCGCTGGACAACGGTCAGGTCTATCAGCCTGAAACTTCTGCAGCACGCGCCGCAAATCAGGGGAGATGGTAGACAAAATTACCCCCTCTTTGAGAATACCCGCCGGCTCAGGAACACCTGGAGAGTCAGGCACAAAACTCCTTGACAGGGCATCAGCCTTCACATTCTTAGAGCCCGGAAGGTACGAAACCACAAAATCAAAACGGGAGAAAAACAGCGACCATCGAGCCTGTCTAGGATTCAACCGTTTGGCAGACTCGAGATAAGTCAAATTCTTGTGATCCGTCAAGACCACCACGCGATGCTTGGCTCCTTCAAGCCAACGTCGCCACTCCTCGAATGCCCACTTCATGGCCAACAACTCTCGATTGCCAACATCATAATTGCGCTCAGCAGGCGAGAATTTTCTAGAAAAGAAGGCACATGGTTTCATCACCGAGCCATCAGGACTTCTTTGCGACAAAACAGCCCCTGCTCCAATCTCAGGAGCATCAACCTCGACTTGAAACGGGAGCGAAACATCTGGCCGGCACAACACAGGGGCAGAAGAAAAATGACACTTTAACTCCTGAAAAGCCTCTACAGCCGCAGAGGACCAATTGACCACATCAGCACCTTTCTTGGTCAAATCAGTCAACGGTTTAGCAACACTAGAAAAATTAGCGATGAAGCGACGGTAAAAATTAGCAAAGCCCAGGAACTTCTGCAGGCTCTTCACAGATGTCGGCTGAGTCCAATCATAAATGGCCTGAACTTTAACAGGGTCCATCTCGATAGTAGAAGGAGAAAAAATGAACCCCAAAAATGAAACCTTCTGAACACCAAGGAGACACTTTAACCCCTTCACAAACAAGGAATTCGCACGAAGGACCTGGAACACCATTCTGACCTGCTTCACGCGAGAATCCCAATCATCCGAAAAGACCAAAATATCATCCAAATATACAATCATGAATCTATCCAGGTACTCTCGGAAGATGTCATGCATAAAAGACTGAAACACAGATGGATCATTAGAAAGCCCGAATGGCATAACCAGGTACTCAAAATGGCCCTCGGGCGTATTAAATGCTGTTTTCCATTCATCGCTCTGTTTAATTCGCACAAGATTATACGCCCCTCGAAGATCTATCTTGGTGAACCAACTAGCCCCCTTAATCTGAGCAAACAAATCAGACAGCAGCGGCAAAGGGTACTGAAATTTGACTGTGATCTTATTAAGAAGGCGGTAATCAATACAAGGTCTCAAAGAGCCATCCTTCTTGGCCACAAAAAAGAACCCTGCTCCCAACGGTGATGACGATGGGCGAATATGACCTTTCTCCAAGGATTCCTTTATATAACTCCGCATAGCGGCGTGCTCTGGCACAGATAAATTAAACAGACGGCCCTTAGGAAACTTACTACCAGGAATCAAATTAATAGCACAATCGCAATCCCTATGAGGAGGTAAGGCACCGGATTTGGGCTCTTCAAATACATCCTGGTAATCTGACAAAAACTCAGGGACTTCAGAAGGAGTGGAAGGCGAAATTGACAGCAATGGAACATCACCATGTACCCCCTGACAACCCCAGCCGGACACAGACATAGATTTCCAATCCAATACTGGATTATGGACCTGTAGCCATGGCAACCCCAAAAACGACCACATCATGCAGATTATGCAACACCAAAAAGCGAATATCCTCCTGATGTGCAGGAGCCATGCACATGGTCAATTGAGTCCAGTACTGAGGCTTATTCTTGGCCAAAGGCGTAGCATCAATTCCTCTCAATGGAATAGGATACTGCAAGGGCTCCAAGAAAAAACCACAGCGCCTGGCAAACTCCAAGTCCATCAAATTCAGGGCAGCGCCTGAATCCACAAATGCCATAACAGAATAGGACGACAGAGAGCAAATCAGAGTAACGGACAAAAGAAATTTAGACTGTACAGTACTAATGGTGGCAGACCTAGCGAACCGCTTAGTGCAATCGGAGATAGCATGAGTGGAATCACCACAGTAAAAACACAGCCCCTTCCGACGTCTGTGTTCTTGCCATTCAGCTCTAGTCAAAGTCCTATCACACTGCATAGGCTCAGGCCTATGCTCAGAGAATACCGTCAAATGGTGCACAGCTTTGCGCTCACGCAAGCGCCGATCGATCTGAATGGCCAAGGACATAGACTCATTCAGACCAGCAGGTGTGGGAAATCCCACCATGACATCCTTAAGGGCTTTAGAAAGACCCTTTCTGAAAATTGCCGCCAGGGCACACTCATTCCACTGAGTAAGCACAGACCACTTTCTAAACTTCTGACAGTACACCTCCGCTTCATCCTGACCCTGACACAATGCCAGCAAGATTTTATCTGCCTGATCCACTGAATTTGGTTCATCATAAAGCAATCCAAGCGCCAGAATGCAGGATCTCCTGGCGCAAGGGAAAATGCCCAGTCTTGAGGGTCATGTTATGTTTGCTAATGACAGGTGTTATGAAGGCAATCCAGAAACACAGTGTGCTTAGCGATCAGAGCGCACACAGTGATCTGACAAATACCCAAAAATACAAGAACGAGCTCTGAGACGTGGAAACTCTGTAGACTGCACACCTGATCCTATCCTAAACACAACTAAAAGCGGCTGTGGATTGCGCCTAACAACTACCTAGGCAACTCGGCACAGCCTAAGAAACTAGCTAGCCTGAAGATAGAAAAATAGGCCTGACTTGCCCCAGAGAAATTCCCCAAAGGAAAAGGCAGCCCCCCACATATAATGACTGTGAGTAAGATGAAAAGACAAAACGTAGGGATGAAATAGATTCAGCAAAGTGGGGCCCGATATTCTAGGACAGAGCGAGGACAGTAAAGCGAACTTTGCAGTCTACAAAAAACCCTAAAGCAAAACCACGCAAAGGGGGCAAAAAAAACCCACCGTGCCGAACTAACGGCACGGCGGTACACCCTTTGCGTCTCAGAGCTTCCAGCAAAACAAAAGACAAGCTGGACAGAAAAAAAGCAACAAAAAAGCAAAAAGCACTTAGCTATACAGAGCAGCAGGTCACAGGAACAATCAGGAGAAGCTCAGATCCAACACTGAAACATTGACAAGGAGCAAGGATAGCAGCATCAGGCGGAGTTAAGTAATGAAGCAGTTAACGAGCTCACCAGAACACCTGAGGGAGGAAGCTCAGAAGCTGCAGTACCACTTGTAACCACAGGAGTGAATTCAGCCACAGAATTCAAAACAGTACCCCCCCCTTGAGGAGGGGTCACCGAACCCTCACCAGAGCCCCCAGGCCGACCAGGATGAGCCGCATGAAGGCACGAACAAGATCGGAAGCATGAACATCAGAGGCAAAAACCCAGGAATTATCTTCCTGAGCATAACCCTTCCATTTAACCAGATACTGGAGTTTCCGTCTAGAAACACGAGAATCCAAAATCTTCTCCACAATATACTCCAATTCCCCCTCCACCAAAACCGGGGCAGGAGGCTCAACATATGGAACCATAGGTGCCACGTATCTCCGCAACAACGACCTATGGAATACATTATGTATGGAAAAGGAGTCTGGGAGGGTCAAACGAAAAGACACAGGATTGAGAACCTCAGAAATCCTATACGGACCAATAAAACGAGGTTTAAATTTAGGAGAGGAAACCTTCATAGGAATATGACGAGAAGATAACCAAACCAGATCCCCAACACGAAGTCGGGGACCCACACGGCGTCTGCGATTAGCGAAAAGTTGAGCTTTCTCCTGGGACAAGATCAAATTGTCCACTACCTGAGTCCAGATCTGCTGCAACCTATCCACCACAGAATCCACACCAGGACAGTCCGAAGACTCAACCTGTCCTGAAGAGAAACGAGGATGGAACCCAGAATTGCAAAAAAATGGAGAAACCAAGGTAGCCGAGCTGGCCCGATTATTAAGGGCGAACTCAGCCAACGGCAAAAAGGACACCCAATCATCCTGGTCTGCAGAAACAAAACATCTCAGATATGTTTCCAAGGTCTGATTGGTTCGTTCGGTCTGGCCATTAGTCTGAGGATGGAAAGCCGAGGAAAAGGATAGGTCAATGCCCATCCTACCACAAAAGGCTCGCCAAAACCTTGAAACAAACTGGGAACCTCTGTCAGAAACAATATTCTCAGGAATGCCATGCAACCGAACCACATGCTGAAAGAACAAAGGTACCAAATCAGAGGAGGAAGGCAATTTAGCCAAGGGCACCAGATGGACCATTTTAGAAAAGCGATCACAGACCACCCAAATGACTGACATCTTTTGAGAAACGGGAAGGTCAGAAATGAAATCCATCGAAATATGTGTCCAAGGCCTCTTTGGGACCGGCAAGGGCAAAAGCAACCCACTGGCACGAGAACAGCAGGGCTTAGCCCTAGCACAAATCCCACAGGACTGCACAAAAGTACGTACATCCCGTGACAGAGATGGCCACCAGAAGGATCTAGCCACTAACTCTCTGGTACCAAAGATTCCAGGATGACCAGCCAACACCGAACAATGAAGTTCAGAGATAAGTTTATTAGTCCACCTATCAGGGACGAACAGTTTCTCTGCAGCACCCGCCGCAAATCAGGGGAGATGGCAGACACAATGACTCCTTCCTTGAGGATACCCGCTGGCTCAGATAAACCCGGAGAGTCGGGCACAAAACTCCTAGACAGAGCATCCGCCTTCACATTTTTAGAGCCCGGAAGGTACGAAATCACAAAGTCGAAGCGGGCAAAAAATAACGACCAACGGGCCTGTCTAGGATTCAAGCGCTTGGCAGACTCGAGATAAGTCAAGTTCTTATGATCAGTCAATACCACCACGCGATGCTTAGCTCCTTCAAGCCAATGACGCCACTCCTCGAATGCCCACTTCATGGCCAGCAACTCTCGATTGCCCACATCATAATTACGCTCAGCGGGCGAAAACTTCCTGGAAAAGAAAGCACATGGTTTCATCACTGAGCAATCAGAACCTCTCTGTGACAAAACCGCCCCTGCTCCAATCTCAGAAGCATCAACCTCGACCTGGAACGGAAGAGAAACATCTGGCTGACACAACACAGGGGCAGAACAAAAACGACGCTTCAACTCCTGAAAAGCTTCCACAGCAGCAGAAGACCAATTAACCAAATCAGCACCCTTCTTGGTCAAATCGGTCAATGGTTTGGCAATGCTAGAATAATTACAGATGAAGCGACGATAAAAATTAGCAAAGCCCAGGAACTTTTGCAGACTTTTCAGAGATGTCGGCTGAATCCAATCCTGGATGGCTTGGACCTTAACTGGATCCATCTCGATAGTAGAAGGGGTAATGATGAACCCCAAAAATGAAACTTTCTGCACACCGAAGAGACACTTTGATCCCTTCACAAACAAAGAGTTAGCACGCAGGACCTGAAAAACCATTCTGACCTGCTTCACATGAGACTCCCAATCATCTGAGAAGATCAAAATGTCATCCAAGTAAACAATCAGGAATTTATCCAGATACTCACGGAAGATGTCATGCATAAAAGACTGAAACACAGATGGAGCATTGGCAAGTCCGAACGGCATCACTAGATACTCAAAATGACCCTCGGGCGTATTGAATGCAGTTTTCCATTCATCTCCTTGCCTGATTCTCACCAGATTATACACACCACGAAGATCTATCTTAGTGAACCAACTAGCCCCCTTAATCCGAGCAAACAAGTCAGATAACAATGGCAAGGGATACTGAAATTTAACAGTGATCTTATTAAGAAGGCGGTAATCAATACACGGTCTCAGCGAACCATCCTTCTTGGCTACAAAGAAGAACCCTGCTCCCAGTGGTGATGACGATGGGCGAATATGTCCCTTCTCCAGGGATTCCTTCACATAACTGCGCATAGCGGCGTGTTCGGGCACGGATAAATTAAATAATCGACCTTTAGGGAATTTACTACCAGAAATCAAATTGATAGCACAATCACAATCCCTATGCGGAGGTAGAGCATCGGACTTGGGCTCTTCAAATACATCCTGATAATCAGACAAGAACTCTGGGACCTCAGAAGGGGTGGATGATGAAATCGACAAAAATGGAACATCACCATGTACCCCCTGATAACCCCAGCTGGATACCGACATGGAATCCCAATCCAATACTGGATTATGGGTTTGTAGCCATGGCAACCCCAACACAACCACATCATGCAGATTATGCAACACCAGAAAGCGAATAACTTCCTGATGTGCAGGAGCCATGCACATGGTCAGCTGGGCCCAGTATTGAGGTTTATTCTTGGCCAAAGGTGTAGCATCAATTCCTCTCAATGGAATAGGACACCGCAAAGGCTCCAAGAAAAACCCACAACGTTTAGCATAATCCAAATCCATCAGATTCAGGGCAGTGCCCGAATCCACAAACGCCATGACAGAAAACGAGAAACAAAGAGCATATCAAGGTAATGGACAGAAGGAATTTGGACTGTACAGTACCAATGACGGCAGACCTAGCGGACCGCTTAGTGCGCTTAGGACAATCAGAAATAGCATGAGTGGAATCACCACAGTAGAAACACAGCCCATTCAGACGTCTGTATTCCTGCCGTTCAACTCTAGTCATAGTCCTATCGCACTGCATAGGCTCAGGTTTAACCTCAGGCAGTACCGCCAAATGGTGCACAGATTTACGCTCGCGCAAGCGTCGACCGATCTGAATGGCCAAAGACAAAGACTCATTCAAACCAGCAGGCATAGGAAATCCCACCATGACATCCTTAAGAGCCTCAGAGAGACCCTTTCTGAACAAAGCTGCCAGCGCAGATTCATTCCACTGAGTACTGACCATTTCCTAAATTTCTGACAATATACTTCTATATCATCCTGACCCTGGCACAAAGCCAGCAAATTTTTCTCAGCCTGATCCACTGAATTAGGCTCATCGTACAGCAATCCGAGCGCCAGGAAAAACGCATCGACACTACTCAATGCAGGCTCTCCTGGCGCAAGAGAAAATGCCCAGTCTTGAGGGTCGCCGCGCAAAAAAGAAATAATAATCAAAACCTGTTGAATAGGATTACCAGAAGAATGAGGTTTCAAGGCCAGAAATAGCTTACAATTATTTTTGAAACTTAGAAACTTAGTTCTATCTCCAAAAAACAAATCAGGAATAGGAATTCTTGGTTCTAACATAGATTTCTGATCAATAGTATCTTGAATTTTTTGTACATTTATAACGAGATTATCCATTGAAGAGCACAGACCCTGAATATCCATGTCCACACCTGTGTCCAGAATCACCCAAATGTCTAGGGGAAAAAAAAAAGTGAACACAGAGCAGAAAAAAAAAAAAAAAATGATGTCAGAACTTTTTCTTTCCCTCTATTGAGAATCATTAGTTGGGCTCCTTGTACTGTTATGTTTGCTAATGACAGGTGTTATGAAGGCAATCCAGAAACACAGTGTTCTTAGCGATCAGAGCGCACACAGTGATCTGACAAATACCCAAAAATACAAGAACGAGCTCTGAGACGTGGAAACTCTGTAGACTGCACACCTGATCCTATCCTAAACACAACTAAAAGCGGCTGTGGATTGCGCCTAACAACTACCTAGGCAACTCAGCACAGCCTAAGAAACTAGCTAGCCTGAAGATAGAAAAATAGGCCTGACTTGCCCCAGAGAAATTCCCCAAAGGAAAAGGCAGCCCCCCACATATAATGACTGTGAGTAAGATGAAAAGACAAAACGTAGGGATGAAATAGATTCAGCAAAGTGGGGCCCGATATTCTAGGACAGAGCGAGGACAGTAAAGTGAACTTTGCAGTCTACAAAAAACCCTAAAGCAAAACCACGCAAAGGGGGCAAAAAAAACCCACCGTGCCGAACTAACGGCACGGCGGTACACCCTTTGCGTCTCAGAGCTTCCAGCAAAACAAAAGACAAGCTGGACAGAAAAAAAGCAACAAAAAAGCAAAAAGCACTTAGCTATACAGAGCAGCAGGTCACAGGAACAATCAGGAGAAGCTCAGATCCAACACTGAAACATTGACAAGGAGCAAGGATAGCAGCATCAGGCGGAGTTAAGTAATGAAGCAGTTAACAAGCTCACCAGAACACCTGAGGGAGGAAGCTCAGAAGCTGCAGTACCACTTGTAACCACAGGAGTGAATTCAGCCACAGAATTCACAACAGGGTCACCACGCAACAAAGAAATAATGATTTTTACTTGTTGAACGGGGTCACCAGAGGAGCGGGGTTTCAAAGCTAGAAACAGTTTACAATTATTTTTGAAATTCAGGAACTTAGATCTATCCCCAGAAAACAAATCAGGAATTGGAATTCTAGGCTCTAACATCGGATTCTGAACCACAAAATCTTGAATGTTTTGTACCCTTGCAGGGAGATGATCCACACAAGAGGACAGACCTTGAATGTCCATATCTACACCTGTGTCCTGAACCACCCAGAGGCTTAGGGGAAAAGAAAGACAACAAACACTGCAGAGAAAAAAAAATGGTCTCAGAACTTCTCTTATCCCTCTATTGAGATGCATTAATACTTTGGGCCAGCTGTACTGTTATGACCTGGTGGTTAGGAGCACCTGGAAAGACCTGATTGTTAAACTCACACAGGACAAGCTCTGGGAAGTGGGAGCTCTGCCGACCGCAACCCCTAATCCTATCACACAACTAGAAATAGCCGTGGAGCGTACCTAACAAGACCTAGACGCCTTTTCACAGCCTAAGAGCTAACTAGCCCTAAAGATAGAAAATAAAGCCTACCTTGCCTCAGAGAAATTCCCCAAAGGAAAAGGCAGCCCCTCACATATATTGACTGTGAGATAAGATGAAAGTCACAAACACAGAAATGAAACAGGTTTTAGCAAAGGGAGGCCAGACTTACTAAACAGACTGAGGATAGGAAAGGTATCTTTGCGGTCAGCACAAAACCCTACAAAAAGACCACGCAGAATGTGCAAAAAGACCTCCGCACCGACTCACCGTGCGGAGGTGCCACTCTGCATCCCAGAGCTTCCAGCTAGCAGGGCAAGATCATGATAGCCAGCTGGACAAGGAAACAATAAACAAATAAATAACTAGCAGGAACTTAGCTTCTGCTGGAGTAGACAGGTCACCAGAAAGATCCAAGAGCGAACTGAACCAGTACGAGAACATTGACAGCTGGCATGGAGTAACGATCTGAGTGGAGTTAAATAGAACAGCCAGCCAAAGAATAAACTACGTCACCTGTGGAAGGAACCTCAGAAGCAGCAGCTCCACTCGCAGCCACCAGAGGGAGTCCATGGACAGAACTCGCCGAAGTACCATTCATGACCACAGGAGGGAGTTCGATAACAGAATTCACAACAGAAGGGCTCTGGGGGTTGTTGACCAAAACTGTCTCTGATGTTATCAATCTTCTGCTTGAAAAATGAGGCAAAGTCTTCAGCTGAGATAAGCGGGGAGGGAGGAGGTGCTGGGGGATGGTGGAGAGAATTGAAGGTGTTGAATAACTGTTTAGGGTTGTGAGACAGGGAGGATGTGAGAGATGAGAAGTAGGTTTGTTTAGCTGTGGCGAGTGTGGTCTTGAAAGTAGTGAGGGACTGTTTGAATGCGATGAAGTGCTCGTTGGAGTGGGATCTTTTCCATCTCCGCTCTGCAGCCCTGGAAGCTCGCCTCAGTTCTTTGGTCAGGCTGGTGAGCCAGGGCTGTCTGTTGATTTTGCGAGCTTTGTTATGTGTAAGTGGGGCAGCAGATTCCAAAGCTACAGCTATTGTGGTGTTATATAGAGCGGCAGAAGCATCCGCATTGTGTAAGGAACTTATATCTGTGAGAGGGAGGAGGGATTCAGAGAATGAATGTAGGTCAAGATGTTTAAGATTTCTGCGAGGGTGTGAAAGTTTGTGAGGTGGGGATTGTAGACATGGAGTGGAGAGGGAAGAGAATGTGAGAAGGTTGTGGTCAGAGAGAGGAAGAGATGAGTTAGAGAGGTTAGATAGGGAGCAGAGGCAGGTGAAGATGAGGTCCAGTGTGTGACTATCTTTTTGGGTGGCTGTAGAAGACCATTGAGTGAGGCCGAAGGAGGAAGTGAGAGATAGAAGTTTAGTGGCAGCTGAGAGGGAGGTGTCAATGGGGATGTTGAAGTCGCCCATGAAGATAGTGGGGATGTCCGCGGAAAGGAAATGAAGTAGCCAGGTGGTGAAGTGGTCAAAGAAAGTGGTGGCTGGCCCTGGGGGGCGGTAAATGACAGCCAGTTGGAGGTTGGAGGGGGAGTAGATGCGCACAGAGTGCACCTCAAAGCAAGGGAGGGTAACAGAGGGTGGCAGTGGGATTGGGGTGAAGGAGCAGTTATCTGACAGGAGAAAACCAACTCCTCCGCAATGTTTGCTGCTGGGGCGGGGTGTGTGAGAAAGGTGGAATCCACCGTAAGAGAGTGCAGCAGGGGAGGCTGTGTCAGAAGGGGTGAGGTGTACATGTGAGGAGGGGTATACATAATAAAAACAAGTACAATAATCTTAAACAATACAAGTCATAACTGGTACAGGAGGAGAGAGGACCCTGTCCGTGAAGGCTCACAATCTACAAGGGATGGGTGAGAATACAGTAGGCGAGGATAGAGCTGGTCATGCAGCGGCAGATGAGACCTGACCAAGAAGGAGAAGAGAGGGATAACTATTTCTAGACTCTATGCTTCAATTAATTCATCCTAGAACTGTGTTTGACCTTTTTGCTGCTGTATCACACTGTTGACTCATGTGCAGTCTGTGATATATTAATATCCAAAAGTCTTTATCACATTTGCTGCTGTTCAGTTCTCTTACTTCCATTTTATAGATTTTTGTTTTTCTTGCCCTAAAAAGACATACAGGTATATACTATATACAGGGGAGATGACATACAGGTATATACTGAGGGGAAAATGACAGGTGTTTGGTCAATGTAACAGGTGTTAGGGGGGAAAATGAGAGAAGTGAGGGGAAAAATGAGAGGAGTGAAGGGAAAATGAGAGATGTGAGGGGGAAAATGAGAGGTATGGGGGAAAATGAGAGAAGTTAGGTGCTATAACTAACCATATTTAGATACTATGCCTGGGCAATGCCAGGCTCTTCAGCTAGTAAATACATAAAGTGCATGTATACTAATGCCAGGAGCCTCACCAACAAAATGAAGGAATTAGAATTAATTTTGTTGGAACATAATTATGACATGGTGGGGATATCTGAGACATGTCTATATGAGAGCCATGACTGGGATGTTGATTTACAGGGTTATAGTATGTTCAGAAATGACCGTACAAATAAGAGAGGGAGGGTGTGTTTACATGTAAAATCCTCCTTAAAACCCATCCTGCATAATAATAATATATGTGAATCTAATGAAAATTTAGAGTCCCTGTGGGTGGAGATAAGGGGAGAGGGAAAAATTAAACTACTGATAGGGGTTTGTTATATATCTCCAAAAATTATGGATGCAACACACAATATCCTCATAAAGCAAATAGATGAAGCAGCAACTCAAGGATAAGTCATTATTATGGGGGACTTCAACTACCTTGAAATACATTGGGGAACAGAAACCTCCAATTCCAGCAAAGGCAATCGGTTTTTGACAACTATGAGAGACAATTACCTCTCACAACTGGTTCAGGAACCAATAAGAAGGGGGGCACTGCTAGACCTAATATTAACCAAAAGGCCAGACTGCATATCAAATATAATGGTTGGGGGTCACTTTGGTAATAGTGATCACAAAATAATAAGTTTTCATGTGTCCTTTAATAAGATGTGTAGTAGAGGGGTTACAAGGACACTAAACTTCAGGAAGACAAATTTCCAACAGTTGAGAGATGATCTTGCAATAAACTAGTATGATATCCTGAGACATAAAAGTACACAAAGTAAGTGGGAGACGTTTATTAAAATTCTGAATAGGACCTCTGCACAATATATACCCTATGGGAATAAACATACTAGGAATAGGAGGAAACCACTATGGCTAAATAGAGCTGTAAGTGGCGCAATAGGTGACAAAAATAAAGCATTTAGATAATTAAAGCAAGTAGGTAGTGATGAGGCATTAAATAAATACAGAAAATTAACTAAATTCTGTAAAAAGCAAATCAAGGCAGCAAAGATAGAGACAAAGAGACTCATTGCCAGAGAAAGTAAAAATAATCCCAAAATATTTTTGGGAATAGTAAGAAACTAAAAAATGATAGTGTTGGTCCCCTAAAAATAGTCTGGGTGAATTGGTAGATGAGGAAAAAGCCAAAACATGCTGCTTGGTCAGTCGTACTACATTATGCATTGATCATATCAATCTGCTGCTTATTTGTTTTTACTTCTGCTTTCTTACAACTCACCCACCCTTTAACACATTCAGTGCACTCTCTCCATATCCACCCCTCCCTTCTCCCCTCTTCCATGTATAACTCTGAGGCTCTATTGACATTTCTTACCCATTCCAAACCATCCAAAACCTCCATGCAGCACTCAAAACGTTCATACAAATCATTCCACCACATGCTCTTTCTGTTTTTTCTCCTTTTACTAGTTGCAGGCGATATCTCCCCAACCCTGGGCCTCCCTCCACCAACATACATTACTCTCCTCCAGCTGCATATAGAAACCCTTCTATCGCTTTCCAATGTGCTCTCTGGAATGCACGGTCTGTGTGTAACAAACTAACTTACATTCTCGATTTTTTCCTCTTTAATTTCCTTAAACTTAGCTCTCTCGTTTGGTGGACTGAAATTTTCACATACCGCCATACCTGAAAACAGACAGGGTGGCGGTGTTGGTTTGCTCCTTTCATCACAATGTGCTTTCCAGGCATCCCCTCGGTTCCCTCGCTTACATTTCCTTCCTTCAAAATCCATGCCATCAGACTCTTTAAGCCCTTCTCCTTGCAAGTGGCGGTTGTTTATCGCCCTCCAGGTTCCTCCTGACAGTTTCTAGACCACTTTGCCACTTGGGTTACTTACTTTCTATCCTGTGACATCCCCACCCTCATGATGGGAGACTTTAACATCCCTATCAATGATCCCCTCTCCTAATCTGCCTCTCTTCTTCTTTCTCTAACCTCTTCATTCGGCCTCTCACAGTTTACTGATTCTCATATGCATGAGGACGGGAATACTCTGGACTTGTTTTTCTCCCATCCCAGCTCGCTGCACGATTTTACTAACTCCCCTCTCCTGTTTTCGGACCACAACCTTCTTTCCTTCTCTGTCAAGAATTGTGTCCTCACCCGGGACACCCCCACTTATCTCTCTCTTTCTTCAGGTATCTTTCCCTCCTCATTTAAACATGTCATCATAACCCCTTTACTTAAAAAGCCATCCCTGAACCAGAACTGCAATGCTAACTACAGACCTGTCTCTAACCTTTCATTCATCTCTAAACTCCTGAAACGCTTGGTCCACTCCCGTCTTATCCGCTATCTCTCGGATAACTCTATTCTCGACCCCTTACAATCTAGTTTCCGCTCTTTACACTCCACTGAAACTGCCCTCACTAGGGTTGAGCGACCTTGACCTTTTTAGAGTCGAGCCGTGTTTCGCGAAACCCAACTATCTTAGAAGTTGAGTCGAGCGGAATCGGCTGATTATCGCGAAAAGTCGGGTATCGCCCGAAACACGAAACCCAATGCAAGTCAATGGGGGAGCATAGTCGGCAGTGAGTGGAGGCCAGGAAAACACCTACACTGCCCATTTTAATGGCAAAAACATCCATTCTTGTTAAAGAAGCTTGTCAATCGTAATTTACCTTATAATAATTGGAAGGCATTTGAAATTGGGGGTCATTTGGCTAAAGTTGTAGGGGGTAGGGCTGGTTCAAGTAATTAGTGGGCCCAGTAAATCTGGACCACGTCACGGCAGTGGAGCAGGGAGAGGTAAGTATTTCAACTTTGCAAGTGCTGTGATCCTGAGCAAGCAGGGGGGGCCCACTCGTTGGCATTGGCACTGGCACAGGGCCCCTCAAAGTACAGCGGTGTGTTTGCACGGCGGGGGCGCCTCCCACCGGCAGCAACACTTTTGCGTACTATGAGAGGCCCTGTGCCAGTGACGTCGCCAACTAGTATTCCTCCCCCCACCTGATGAAGGAACCTGCACTTTCATCTGCACCTTCCTCTTTGTCCCCGTGTAAGGTGGTATGGTATGCGGGAAGAGGAACCTGACTTTCAGCAGGGTCACAATCTTGCTGTGTAGCGTGCACGGGGAATTTTGCGTTATGGGTCAATGTACCAGCAGACTCATCTATCACTGGCTGGGCAATGGGCAGGATGAGGAGGAAACACAGATATAGGCCCAAAGAATAAAGTGGGCTAAATGCAGTTCAAAATTGGTAACACAGGACTAACCAGGGGGCATTGCAGTGGAGGACAACTGGAATGAGAGGCTGACACAGAGAGTAGGCCCAAATCAGTAAGTAGTCGACATGCAGTTCAAAATTGGCAACCGTAGTAAACAGGCGGCCCAGCTTTGTTCAGTTGAGGAGAACAGCAAGGAGTGGCAGACAACGATAGTAGGCCCCAACCCAACTAGTAGGCCAAATGCAGTCTAACATTAACAACTACTTAACAAGAGCCTGAAAATGGAATTTCAGGACAGGAAACCAGGAGAACAGCAAGGAGTGGCAGACACCGATAGTAGGCCCCAAACCAACTATTACGCCAAATGCAGTTGTTCCATTTAACTACAATTTAATGAGAGCCTGAAGATAGAAGTTCAGGAAAGGCAACCTGGAGAACACCTTGGAGTGGAACACACCATCTCTCTACACCCCATACCCAATTTGTAGGCCTAATGCAGTGTAGTTTTCAACAACTACTAAACGAGAGTCGGAAGATCGAAGCAATGTGGACGAAACCTGCGGAACACCTTGGAGTGTAACACACCGTCTCTCTACACCCCATACCCAATTTGTAGGCCTAATGCAGTGTAGTTTTCTACAACTACTAAACGAGAGTCAGAAGACCGAAGCAATGTGGACGAAACCTGGGGAACACCTTGGAGTGGAACACACCATCTCTCTACACCCCATACCCAATTTGTAGGCCTAATGCAGTGTAGTTTTCTACAACTACTAAACGAGAGCATGAAGATCGAAGCAATGTGGACGAAACCTGGGGAACACCTTGGAGTGGAACACACCATCTCTCTACACCCCATACCCAATTTGTAGGCCTAATGCAGCGTAGTTTCCAACAACTACTAAACGAGAGCATGAAGATTGAAGCTCAGGAAAGGCAACCTGGAGAACACCTTGGAGTGGAACACACCATCTCTCTACACCCCATACCCAATTTGTAGGCCTAATGCAGCGTAGTTTCCAACAACTACTAAACGAGAGCATGAAGATTGAAGCTCAGGAAAGGCAACCTGGAGAACACCTTGGAGTGGAACACACCATCTCTCTACACCCCATACCCAATTTGTAGGCCTAATGCAGCGTAGTTTCCAACAACTACTAAACGAGAGCATGAAGATTGAAGCTCAGGAAAGGCAACCTGGAGAACACCTTGGAGTGGAACACACCATCTCTCTACACCCCATACCCAATTTGTAGGCCTAATGCAGCGTAGTTTCCAACAACTACTAAACGAGAGCATGAAGATCGAAGCTCAGGAAAGGCAACCTGGAGAACACCTTGGAGTGGAACACACCATCTCTCTACACCCCATACCCAATTTGTAGGCCTAATGCACTGTAGTTTCCAACAACTACTAAACGAGAGCATGAAGATTGAAGCAATGGAGAGGAAACCTGGGGAACACCTTGGAGTGTAACACACCATCTCTCTACACCCCATACCCAATTTGTAGGCCTAATGCAGCGTAGTTTCCAACAACTACTAAACGAGAGCATGAAGATTGAAGCAATGGAGAGGAAACCTGGGGAACACCTTGGAGTGGAACACACCATCTCTCTACACCCCATACCCAATTTGTAGGCCTAATGCAGCGTAGTTTCCAACAACTACTAAACGAGAGCATGAAGATTGAAGCTCAGGAAAGGCAACCTGGAGAACACCTTGGAGTGGAACACACCATCTCTCTACACCCCATACCCAATTTGTAGGCCTAATGCAGCGTAGTTTCCAACAACTACTAAACGAGAGCATGAAGATCGAAGCTCAGGAAAGGCAACCTGGAGAACACCTTGGAGTGGAACACACCATCTCTCTACACCCCATACCCAATTTGTAGGCCTAATGCAGCATAGTTTCCAACAACTACTAAACGAGAGCATGAAGATCGAAGCAATGGAGAGGAAACCTGGGGAACACCTTGGAGTGGAACACACCATCTCTCTACACCCCATACCCAATTTGTAGGCCTAATGCAGCGTAGTTTCCAACAACTACTAAACGAGAGCATGAAGATCGAACCAATGGCGATGAAACCTGGGGAACACCTTGGAGTGGAACACACCATCTCTCTACACCCCATACCCAATTTGTAGGCCTAATGCAGCGTAGTTTCCAACAACTACTAAACGAGAGCATGAAGATTGAAGCTCAGGAAAGGCAACCTGGAGAACACCTTGGAGTGGAACACACCATCTCTCTACACCCCATACCCAATTTGTAGGCCTAATACAGCGTAGTTTCCAACAACTACTAAACGAGAGCATGAAGATTGAAGCTCAGGAAAGGCAACCTGGAGAACACCTTGGAGTGGAACACACCATCTCTCTACACCCCATACCCAATTTGTAGGCCTAATGCAGCGTAGTTTCCAACAACTACTAAACGAGAGCATGAAGATCGAACCAATGGCGATGAAACCTGGGGAACACCTTGGAGTGGAACACACCATCTCTCTACACCCCATACCCAATTTGTAGGCCTAATGCAGCGTAGTTTCCAACAACTACTAAACGAGAGCATGAAGATTGAAGCTCAGGAAAGGCAACCTGGAGAACACCTTGGAGTGGAACACACCATCTCTCTACACCCCATACCCAATTTGTAGGCCTAATGCAGCGTAGTTTCCAACAACTACTAAACGAGAGCATGAAGATTGAAGCTCAGGAAAGGCAACCTGGAGAACACCTTGGAGTGGAACACACCATCTCTCTACACCCCATACCCAATTTGTAGGCCTAATGCAGCGTAGTTTCCAACAACTACTAAACGAGAGCATGAAGATTGAAGCAATGGAGAGGAAACCTGGGGAACACCTTGGGGAGGCAGACACCGTTAGTAGGCCCTACCAAAGTTGTACACCCAATGCAGTTTTAAAATTCCTAGAGGCTGAAAACAAAACTATTGACGCTCAGCTTTTTTCAAAGGAACACAGCAGAATTGAGTGGCGCAGACAGACACAGGTAGTAGGACTCAAACCAAAAATGTGGCTCACTGCAGCAGAAAAAAGTTACAGGGGTACAAAAGCTGCAGTGCTCTGGGCAGTGGAGGACAATTTCAATAGTGAACCGCAGACAGACTTTGTACGCCTACTATTAAATAAAGGATGCTCTATGCAATTATAAATAGGTTCTAGGGGTACACGGGCAGCAGTGGTGTGGTCAGTGGAGGCCTAGTGGAAGGAGTGACCGCAGACAGGCATCGAAGGCCTAAAATAATAACACATGGCTGTAGGCAATTTTAAATTGGTTCCAGGGGTACACGGGCAGCAGTGGCCTGCTCAGTGTTGTAGTAGTAGAAAGAACGGACCGCAGACAGGCATCGAAGGCCTAAAATAAAAAAATTGGGCTGGCTGTAGGCAATTTTAAATTGGTTCCAGGGGTACACGGGCAGCAGTGGTGTGGTCAGTGGAGGCATATTGTAAGGAGTGACCGCAGACAGGCATCGAAGGCCTAAAATAATAACACATGGCTGTAGGCAATTTTAAATTGGTTCCAGGGGTACACGGGCAGCAGTGGTGTGGTCAGTGGAGGCCTAGTGGAAGGAGTGACCGCAGACAGGCATCGAAGGCCTAAAATAAAAAAATTGGGCTGGCTGTAGGCAATTTTAAATTGGTTCCAGGGGTACACGGGCAGCAGTGGTGTGGTCAGTGGAGGCCTAGTGGAAGGAGTGACCGCAGACAGGCATCGAAGGCCTAAAATAATAACACATGGCTGTAGGCAATTTTAAATTGGTTCCAGGGGTACACGGGCAGCAGTGGCCTGGTCAGTGTAGTAGTAGTAGAAAGAACGGACCGCAGACAGGCATCGAAGGCCTAAAATAAAAAAATTGGGCTGGCTGTAGGCAATTTTAAATTGGTTCCAGGGGTACACGGGCAGCAGTGGTGTGGTCAGTGGAGGCATATTGTAAGGAGTGACCGCAGACAGGCATCGAAGGCCTAAAATAATAACACATGGCTGTAGGCAATTTTAAATTGGTTCCAGGGGTACACGGGCAGCAGTGGTGTGGTCAGTGGAGGCATAGTGGAAGGAGTGACCGCAGACAGGCTTCGAAGGCCTAACATAACAAAAATGTCAATACAATGGTATTGTCAGTGGCAGGCATTGAAGGATGTCAGCGCATAGACTAAACATTGGTGGAGCTGTGAGATAATTTTGCAAGTGGTAGAGCACTGTTTGAGCTGGGGGGGGAACTGTCTTGTGGCCGGCGGTACAGGCCCAGGGCCCCTCATATTACAACGGTGTGTCTGACGTTGGGTGCGCACCACCACCGCCAGAGACACTTTATTGTACTAGGAGGGACCCAGTGGCAGTGCCGTCGACCAAAAGCGGGCACACCCACCTCTTCAGACAAACAGCACTCTCACGGGTGCTGTCGCCAAGTGTCGATACCACGGCCCCGTGTGGGGAGTTTGGCCATTTAGTGAGGTGTAAACATGTCGTATGCTGGACAATCAGGTGCAGAAAATTACGAGATTGGAAAAGGCATTCAGAATAGTCCACAGGCAAGACCTTTTCATAGGAAAGCTAGGTGTCAGCCGGGCAAGGTGGGGCAAAAGATTTCGAAATCCAGTTGTGGTTCATTTTAATGAAGGTTAGATCATCTACATTTTGGGTAGCCAGAGGAGTCCTTTTTTCTGTTAGTATTGAACCTGCAGCACTGAATACTCTTTCTGATAGGACACTAGCTGCCGGGCAAGCAAGCTCCTGCAATGCATATTCTGCCAATTCTGGCCAGGTGTCTAATTTTGATGCCCAGTAATCAAATGGGAATGACGGTTGAGGGAGAACATCGATAAGGGATGAAAAATAGTTTGTAACCATACTGGACAAATGTTGTCTCCTGTCACTTTGAATTGATGCTGCAGTACCTGTCCTGTCTGCGGTCATAGCAAAATCACTCCACAACCTGGTCAGAAAACCCCTCTGGCCAACGCCACTTCTGATTTCTGCCCCTCTAACTCCTCTGGTCTGCTGGCCCCTGCAGCTCGTGTGAGAACGATCACGGGCGCTGTGTGCAGGGAATGCCAGAAGCAAACGGTCAACAAGAGTTGATTGTTTGGTTGCTAATATTAGTTCCAAGTTCTCATGTGGCATTATATTTTGCAATTTGCCTTTATAGCGAGGATCAAGGAGGCAGGCCAACCAGTAATCGTCATCGTTCATCATTTTAGTTATGCGTGTGTCCCTTTTGAGGATACGTAAGGCATAATCCGCCATGTGGGCCAAAGTTCCAGTTCTCAAATCTGCGGTTGTGCTTGGTTGAGGGGCAGTTTCAGGCAAATCCACGTCACTTGTGTCCCTCCAAAAACCAGAACCCGGCCTTGCCGCGCCAACAATTTCCAGTGGCCCCGGAAAAGCTTCCTCATTAAAAATATAATCATCCCCATCATCCTCCTCGTCCTCCTCCTCCTCTTCGCCCGCTAACTCGTCCTGTACACTGCCCTGGCCAGACAATGGCTGACTGTCATCAAGGCTTTCCTCTTCCTCAGCTGCAGACGCCTGATCCTTTATGTGCGTCAAACTTTGCATCAGCAGACGCATTAGGGGGATGCTCATGCTTATTATGGCGTTGTCTGCACTAACCAGCCGTGTGCATTCCTCAAAACACTGAAGGACTTGACACATGTCTTGAATCTTCGACCACTGCACACCTGACAACTCCATGTCTGCCATCCTACTGCCTGCCCGTGTATGTGTATCCTCCCACAAAAACATAACAGCCCGCCTCTGTTCGCACAGTCTCTGAAGCATGTGCAGTGTTGAGTTCCACCTTGTTGCAACGTCTATGATTAGGCGATGCTAGGGAAGGTTCAAAGAACGCTGATAGGTCTGCATACGGCTGGAGTGTACGGGCGAACGGCGGATATGTGAGCAAAGTCCACGCACTTTGAGGAGCAGGTCGGATAACCCCGGATAACTTTTCAGGAAGCACTGCACCACCAGGTTTAAGGTGTGAGCCAGGCAAGGAATGTGTTTCAGTTGGGAAAGGGAGATGGCAGCCATGAAATTCCTTCCGTTATCACTCACCACCTTGCCTGCCTCAAGATCTACAGTGCCCAGCCACGACTGCGTTTCTTTCTGCAAGAACTCGGACAGAACTTCCGCGGTGTGTCTGTTGTCGCCCAAACACTTCATAGCCAATACAGCCTGCTGACGCTTGCCAGTAGCTGCCCCATAATGGGAGACCTGGTGTGCAACAGTGGCAGCTGCGGATGGAGTGGTTGTGCGACTGCGGTCTGTGGACGAGCTCTCGCTTCTGCAGGAGGACGAAGAGGAGGAGGAGGGGGTGCGAACGGCTACAGCCAACTGTTTCCTAGACCGTGGGCTAGGCAGAACTGTCCCAAACTTGCTGTCCCCTGTGGACCCTGCATCCACAACATTCACCCAGTGTGCCGTGATGGACACGTAACGTCCCTGGCCATGCCTACTGGTCCATGCATCTGTTGTCAGGTGCACCTTTGTGCTCACAGATTGCCTGAGTGCATGGACGATGCGCTCTTTAACATGCTGGTGGAGGGCTGGGATGGCTTTTCTGGAAAAAAAGTGTCGACTGGGTAGCTCGTAGCGTGGTACAGCGTAGTCCATCAGGGCATTAAAAGCTTCGCTTTCAACTAACCGGTAGGGCATCATCTCTAACGAGATTAGTCTAGCTATGTGGGCGTTCAAACCCTGTGTACGCGGATGCGAGGCTAAGTACTTCCTTTTTCTAACCATAGTCTCATGTAGGGTGAGCTGGACTGGAGAGCTGGAGATCGTGGAACTAGCGGGGGTGCCGGTGGACATGGCAGACTGAGAGACGGTGGGAGATGGTATTGTTGCCGCCGGTGCCCTAGATGCAGTGTTTCCTACTACGAAACTGGTGATTCCCTGACCCTGACTGCTTTGGCCTGGCAAAGAAACCTGCACAGATACTGCAGGTGGTGCGGAAAATGGTGGCCCTACACTGCCGGAAGGGATGTTGCGTTGCTGACTAGCTTCATTGGCCGAGGGTGCTACAACCTTAAGGGACGTTTGGTAGTTAGTCCAGGCTTGCAAATGCATGGTGGTTAAATGTCTATGCATGCAACTTGTATTGAGACTTTTCAGATTCTGTCCTCTGCTTAAGGTAGTTGAACATTTTTGACAGATGACTTTGCGCTGATCAATTGGATGTTGTTTAAAAAAATGCCAGACTGCACTCTTTCTAGCATCGGATACCTTTTCAGGCATTGCAGACTGAGCTTTAACCGGATGGCCACGCTGTCCTCCAACAGGTTTTGGCTTTGCCACGCGTTTTGGGCAAGATACGGGCCCGGCAGATGGAACCTGTTGCGATGTTGATGCCTGCTGCGGCCCCTCCTCCTCCGCTTCAGAACTGCTGCCGCCTGCACCCTGTTCCCCCAATGGCTGCCAATCGGGGTCAAGATCTGGGTCATCTATTACCTCTTCTTGTAGCTCGTGTGCAACTTCGTCTGTGTCACCGTGTCGGTCGGTGGTATAGCGTTCGTGATGGGGCAACATAGTCTCATCAGGGTCTGATTCTTGATCATTACCCTGCGAGGGCAATGTTGTGGTCTGAGTCAAAGGACCAGCATAGTAGTCTGGCTGTGGCTGTGCATCAGTGCACTCCATGTCAGATTCAACTTGTAATGGGCATGGACTGTTAACTGCTTCACTTTCTAAGCCAGGGACGGTATGTGTAAAGAGCTCCATGGAGTAACCCGTTGTGTCGCCTGCTGCATTCTTCTCTGTTGTTGTTTTTGCTGAAGAGGACAAGGAAGCGACTTGTCCCTGACCGTGAACATCCACTAACGACGCGCTGCTTTGACATTTACCAGTTTCACGAGAGGAGGCAAAAGAGCTAGAGGCTGAGTCAGCAAGATAAGCCAAAACTTGCTCTTGCTGCTCCGGCTTTAAAAGCGGTTTTCCTACTCCCAGAAAAGGGAGCGTTCGAGGCCTTGTGTAGCCAGACGACGAACCTGGCTCCACAGCTCCAGACTTAGGTGCAATATTTTTTTTCCCACGACCAGCTGATGCTCCACCACTACCAATACCCTCATTACCAGCTGACAATGAACGCCCCCGGCCACGACCTCTTCCACCAGACTTCCTTATTGTTTTAAAAACGTAACCAAACTAACGGTATTTGTTGCTGTCACACAACTTACACGGTGAGCTATAACTTCAGTATGATTTAGCTACCCCTTTACAGGTGAGTGAGACCACAACGAAAATCAGGCACAATGTTACACACTCTGTTGTTGGTGGCAACAAATGAGAGAGATGCCACACACGCAGGACTGTCACTGAAGCACAAATGTAAATATTAATCTCCCACTGATTTGATTTTTTTTTTTTTTCAGGGAGACTTTAGGAAAAAAAAATAATAGAATAAAATGATTTTTTCAGGAAGAATTTAGAAACCAAATAAAATAAAATGATTTTTTCTGGGAGAATTTAGAAAACAAATAAAACAAAAAAAGGCTTTCTATGGCCCACTGAGTGAGAGATGACGCACACAGGAGTCAGGAGTGGCACACAAGCCCAGAGGCCAATATTTATCTCCCACTGATTGATTTATTGATTTTTTCAGGTAGAATTTAGAACCCAAATCAACCAAAAACATAAATAGGCTTTCTATGGCCCACTATTTGTGAGAGATGGCACGCTCAGGACTGGCACACAAGCCCAGAGGCCAATATTAATCTCCCACTTTTTATTTTTTTTCAGGGAAAATTTATAAACCCAATAAAAAAAATGATAAATAGGCTTTCTATGGCCCACTATCTGAGAGAGAGAGATGGCACGCTTAGGACTGGCACACAAGCCCAAAGGCCAATATTAATCTCCCTTTTTTTTTTCAGGGAGAATTTATAAAACCAAAAAAAAAAAAATAAATAGGCTTTCTATGGCCCACTATTTGTGAGAGAGATGGCACGCTCAGGACTGGCACACAAGCCCAGAGGCCAATATTAATCTCCCACTTTTTTTTTTTTGTTCCAGGGAAAATTTATAAACCCAATAAAAAAAATAATAAATAGGCTTTCTATGGCCCACTATCTGAGAGAGAGAGATGGCACGCTTAGGACTGGCACACAAGCCCAAAGGCCAATATTAATCTCCCTTTTTTTTTTCAGGGAGAATTTATAAAACCAAAAAAAATAAATAAATAGGCTTTCTATGGCCCACTATTTGTGAGAGAGATGGCACGCTCAGGACTGGCACACAAGCCCAGAGGCCAATATTAATCTCCCACTTTTTTTTTTTTGTTCCAGGGAAAATTTATAAACCCAATAAAAAAAATAATAAATAGGCTTTCTATGGCCCACTATCTGAGAGAGAGAGATGGCACGCTTAGGACTGGCACACAAGCCCAAAGGCCAATATTAATCTCCCACTGATTGATTTATTGATTTTTTCAGGTAGATTTTAGAACCCAAATAAAGCAGAAAAAAAAATAGGCTTTCTATGGCCCACTGAGTGAGTGATGATGAACACAGGAGTCAGGAGTGGCACACAAGCCCTGAGGCCAATATTTTTCTCCCACTGATTGATGTAGTGATTTTTTCAGGTAGATTTTAGAACCCAAATCAAGCAAAAAAATAAATAGGCTTTCTATGGCCCACTGACTGAGAGATGGCACACACAGGAGTCAAGAGTGGCACACAAGCCCTGAGGCCAATATTTTTCTCCCACTGATTGATGTAGTGATTTTTTCAGGTAGATTTTATAACCCAAATCAAGCAAAAAAATAAATAGGCTTTCTATGGCCCACTGACTGAGAGATGGCACACACAGGAGTCAGGAGTGGCACACAAGCCCTGAGGCCAATATTTTTCTCCCACTGATTGATGTTGTGATTTTTTCAGGTAGATTTTGGAACCCAAATCAAGCAAAAAAATAAATAGGCTTTCTATGGCCCACTGAGTGAGAGATGGCACACACCGGGATGGCACTCTAGCAGAAATGTCAATCTTAACCCCTTCAAGACCCAGCCTATTTTGACCTTAAAGACCTTGCCGTTTTTTGCAATTCTGACCAGTGTCCCTTTATGAGGTAATAACTCAGGAACGCTTCAACGGATCCTAGCGGTTCTGAGATTGTTTTTTCGTGACATATTGGGCTTCATGTTAGTGGTAAATTTAGGTCAATAAATTCTGCATTTATTTGTGATAAACACGGAAATTTGGCGAAAATTTTGAAAATTTCGCAATTTTCACATTTTGAATTTTTATTCTGTTAAACCAGAGAGATATGTGACACAAAATAGTTAATAAATAACATTTCCCACATGTTTACTTTACATCAGCACAATTTTGGAAACAAAATTTTTTTTTGTTAGGAAGTTATAAGGGTTAAAATTCGACCAGCGATTTGTCATTTTTACAACGAAATTTACAAAACCATTTTTTTTAGGGACCACCTCACATTTGAAGTCAGTTTGAGGGGTCTATATGGCTGAAAATACCCAAAAGTGACACCATTCTAAAAACTGCACCCCTCAAGGTACTCAAAACCACATTCAAGAAGTTTATTAACCCTTCAGGTGCTTCACAGCAGCAGAAGCAACATGGAAGGAAAAAATGAACATTTAACTTTTTAGTCACAAAAATTATCTTTTAGCAACAATTTTTTTATTTTCCCAATGGTAAAAGGAGAAACTGAACCACGAAAGTTGTTGTCCAATTTGTCCTGAGTACGCTGATACCTCATATGTGGGGGTAAACCACTGTTTTGGCGCACGGCAGGGCTTGGAAGGGAAGGAGCGCCATTTGACTTTTTGAATCAAAAATTGGCTCCACTCTTTAGCGGACACCATGTCACGTTTGGAGAGCCCCCGTGTGCCTAAAAATTGGAGCTCCCCCACAAGTGACCCCATTTTGGAAACTAGACGCCCCAAGGAACTTATCTAGATGCATAGTGAGCACTTTGAACCCCCAGGTGCTTCACAAATTGATCCGTAAAAATGAAAAAGTACTTTTTTTTCACAAAAAAATTCTTTTAGCCTCAATTTTTTCATTTTCACATGGGCAACAGGATAAAATGGATCCTAAAATGTGTTGGGCAATTTCTCCTGAGTACACCAATACCTCACATGTGGAGGTAAACCACTGTTTGGGCACATGGTAAGGCTCGGAAGGGAAGGAGCGCCATTTGACTTTTTGAATGAAAAATTATTTCCATCGTTAGCGGACACCATGTCGCGTTTGGATAGCTCCTGTGTGCCTAAACATTGGCGCTCCCCCACAAGTGACCCCATTTTGGAAACTAGACCCCCCAAGGAACTAATTTAGATGCCTAGTGAGCACTTTAAACCCTCAGGTGCTTCACAAATTGATCTGTAAAAATGAAAAAGTACTTTTTTTTCACAAATAAATTCTTTTCGCCTCAATTTTTTCATTTTCACATGGGCAGTAGGATAAAATGGATCATAAAATTTGTTGGGCAATTTCTCCCGAGTACGCCGATACCTCATATGTGGGGGTAAACCACTGTTTGGGCACTCGGCAGGGCTCGGAAGAGAAGGCGCGCCATTTGACTTTTTGAATGGAAAATTAGCTCCAATTGTTAGCGGACACCATGTCGCGTTTGGAGAGCCCCTGTGTGCCTAAACATTGGAGCTCCCGCACAAGTGACCCCATTTTGGAAACTAGACCCCCCAAGGAACTTATCTAGATGCATATTGAGCACTTTAAACCCCCAGGTGCTTCACAGAAGTTTATAACGCAGAGCCATGAAAATAAAAAATAATTTTTCTTTCCTCAAAAATGATTTTTTAGCCTGGAATTTCCTATTTTGCCAAGGATAATAGGAGAAATTGGACCCCAAATATTGTTGTCCAGTTTGTCCTGAGTACGCTGATACCCCATATGTGGGGGTAAACCACTGTTTGGGCGCACGGCAGGGCTCGGAAGGGATGGCACGCCATTTGGCTTTTTAAATGGAAAATTAGCTCCAATCATTAGCGGACACCATGTCACGTTTGGAGAGCCCCTGTGTGCCTAAACATTGGAGATCCCCCAGAAATGACACCATTTTAGAAACTAGACCCCCAAAGGAACTAATCTAGATGTGTGGTGAGGACTTTGAACCCCCAAGTGCTTCACAGAAGTTTATAACGCAGAGCCATGAAAAAAAAAAAAAAATTATTTTCTCAAAAATGATCTTTTAGCCTGCAATTTTTTATTTTCCCAAGGGTAACAGGAGAAATTTGACCCCAAAAGTTGTTGTCCAGTTTCTCCTGAGTACGCTGATACCCCATATGTGGGGGTAAATCACTGTTTGGGCACATGCCGGGGCTCGGAAGTGAAGTAGTGACGTTTTGAAATGCAGACTTTGATGGAATGCTCTGTGGGCGTCACGTTGCGTTTGCAGAGCCCCTGATGTGGCTTAACAGTAGAAACCCCCCACAAGTGACCCCATTTTGGAAACTAGACCCCCAAAGGAACTTATCTAGATGTGTGGTGAGCACTTTGAACCCCCAAGTGCTTCATAGAAGTTTATAATGCAGAGCCGTGAAAATAATAAATACGTTTTCTTTCCTCAAAAATAATTATTTAGCCCAGAGTTTTTTATTTTTCCCAAGGGTAACAGGAGAAATTTGACCCCAATATTTGTTGTCCAGTTTCTCCTGAGTACGGTGATACCCCATATGTGGGGGTAAACTACTGTTTGGGCACATGCCGGGGCTTGGAATTGAAGTAGTGACGTTTTGAAATGCAGACTTTGATGGAATGCTCTGCGGGCGTCACGTTGCGTTTGCAGAGCCCCTGATGTGCCTAAACAGTAGAAACCCCCCACAAGTGACCCCATTTTGGAAACTAGACCCTGAAAGGAACTTATCTAGATGTGTGGTGAGCACTTTGAACCCCCAAGTGCTTCATAGAAGTTTATAATGCAGAGCCGTGAAAATAATAAATACGTTTTCTTTCCTCAAAAATAATTATTTAGCCCAGAATTTTTTATTTTCCCAAGGGTTACAGGAGAAATTGGACCCCAAAAGTTGTTGTCCAGTTTCTCCTGAGTACGCTGATACCCCATATGTGGGGGTAAACCACTGTTTGGGCACACGTCGGGGCTCAGAAGGGAAGTAGTGACTTTTGAAATGCAGACTTTGATGGAATGGTCTGCGGGTGTCACGTTGCGTTTGCAGAGCCCCTGGTGTGCCTAAACAGTAGAAACCCCCCACAAGTGACCCCATTTTAGAAACTAGACCCCCCAAGGAACTTATCTAGATATGTGGTGAGCACTTTGAACCCCCAAGTGCTTCACAGACGTTTACAACACAGATCCGTGAAAATAAAAAATCATTTTTCTTTCCTCAAAAATTATGTTTTAGCAAGCATTTTTTTAGATTCACAAGGGTAACAGGAGAAATTGGACCCCAGTAATTGTTGCGCAGTTTGTCCTGAGTATGCTGGTACCCCATATGTGGGGGTAAACCACTGTTTGGGCACACGTCAGGGCTCGGAAGTGAGGGAGCACCATTTGACTTTTTGAATACGAGATTGGCTGGAATCAATGGTGGCGCCATGTTGCGTTTGGAGACCCCTGATGTGCCTAAACAGTGGTAACCCCTCAATTCTAACTCCAACACTAACCCCAACACACCCCTAACCCTAATCCCAACTGTAGCCATAATCCTAATCACAACCCTAACCCCAACACACCCCTAACCACAACACTAATTCCAACCCTAACCCTAAGGCTATGTGCCCACGTTGCGGATTCGTGTGAGATATTTCCGCACCATTTTTGAAAAATCTGCGGGTAAAAGGCACAGTGTTTTACCTGCGGATTTTCCGCGGATTTCCAGTGTTTTTTGTGCGGATTTCACCTGCGGATTCCTATTGAGGAACAGGTGTAAAACGCTGCGGAATCCGCACAAAGAATTCACATGCTGCGGAAAATACAACGCAGCGTTCCCGCGCGGTATTTTCCGCATCACGGGCACAGCGGATTTGGTTTTTCATATGTTTACATGGTACTGTAAACCTGATGGAACACTGCTGCGAATCCGCAGCCAAATCCGCACCGTGTGCACATAGCCTAATTCTAAAGGTATGTGCACACGCTGCGGAAAACGCTGCGGATCCGCAGCAGTTTCCCATGAGTGTACAGTTCAATGTAAACCTATGGGAAACAAAAATCGCTGTACACATGCTGCGGAAAAACTGCACGGAAACGCAGCGGTTTACATTCCGCAGCATGTCACTTCTTTGTGCGGATTCCGCAGCGGTTTTACAACTGCTCCAATAGAAAATCGCAATTGTAAAACCGCAGTGAAATGCGCAGAAAAAAACGCGGTAAATCCGCCATAAATCCGCAGCGGTTTAGCACTGCGGATTTATCAAATCCGCAGCGGAAAAATCCGCAGAGGACCAGAATACGTGTGCACATTCCTAACCCTAACCCTACCCCTAACCCTACCCCTAACCCTAGCCCTAACCCTAACCCTACCCCTAACCCTACCCCTACCCCTAACCCTACCCCTACCCCTAACCCTAACCCTACCCCTAACCCTACCCCTAACCCTAACCCTACCCCTAACCCTAACCCTATTCTAACATTAGTGGAAAAAAAAAAATTTCTTTATTTTTTTATTGTCCCTACCTATGGGGGTGACAAAGGGGGGGGGTCATTTATTATTTTTTTTATTTTGATCACTGAGATAGATTATATCTCAGTGATCAAAATGCACTTTGGAACGAATCTGCCGGCCGGCAGATTCGGCGGGCGCACTGCACATGCGCCCGCCATTTTGGAAGATGGCGGCGCCCGGGAGAAGACGGACGGGACCACGGCTGGATCGGTAAGTATGATAGGGTGGGGGGGGACCACGGGGGGGGGGATCGGAGCACGGGGGTGGGAATCGGAGCGCGGGAGGGGTGGAACGGAGCGCGGGGGGCGTGGAACGGAGCACGGGGGGGCTGGAATGGAGCACGGGGGGGTGGAACGGAGCACGGGGGGGGGGTGGATCGGAGTGCAGGGGGGGTGATTGGAGCACGGGGGGGTGATTGGAGCACGGGGGGAGCGGACACGAGCACGGGGGGGAGCGGAGCACAGGGCGGAGGGGAGCCGGAGCAGTGTACCGGCCAGATCGGGGGGGTGGGGGGGCGATCGGAGGGGTGGGGTGGGGGCACACTAGTATTTCCAGCCATGGCCGATGATATTTCAGCATCGGCCATGGCTGGATTGTAATATTTCACCCGTTATAATGGGTGAAATATTACAAATCGCTCTGATTGGCAGTTTCACTTTCAACAGCCAATCAGAGCGATCGTAGCCACGAGGGGGTGAAGCCACCCCCCCTGGGCTAAACTACCACTCCCCCTGTCCCTGCAGATCGGGTGAAATGGGAGTTAACCCTTTCACCCGATCTGCAGGGACGCGATCTTTCCATGACGCCGCATAGGCGTCATGGGTCGGATTGGCACCGACTTTCATGACGCCTACGTGGCGTCAAAGGTCGGGAAGGGGTTAATCTCCCACAAAAAAAAAAAAAAAACAAAACAGGGAGTGTCCAACAATTACTATCTCCCTGCAGTAATCTCAGCCAGGTATGGCAGGCAGCAATAAGGAGTGGACTGATGCACAAATTAAATAAAAAGTGTGGACAAACAAAAAAGATAGCTGTGCAGAAAGGAAGGAACAAGAGGATTTGTGCTTTGAAAAAATCAGTTGGTTTGCACAGCGGCGTACACACAGCAATGCAGCTATCAGGGAGCCTTCTAGGGCAGCCCAATGAGCTACAGCGCTGAGGGGAAAAAAAAAAAAAAATGTAGCTTCCACTTTCCCTGCACACCGAAGGTGGTGTTGGGCAGTGGAAATCGCTACAGCACAAGCGGTTTGGTGGTTAATGGACCCTGCCTAACGCTATCCCTGCTTCTGACGAAGCGGCAGCAACCTCTCCCTAAGCTCAGTTCAGCAGCAGTAACATGGCGGTCGGCGGGAACGCCCCTTTATAGCCCCTGTGACGCCGCAGACAGCAAGCCAATCACTGCAATGCCCTTCTCTAAGATGGTGACCAGGACCTATGTCATCACGCTGCCCACACTCTGCGTTTACCTTCATTGGCTGAGAAATGGCGCTTTTCGCGTCATTGAAACGCGACTTTGGCGCGAAAGTCGCGTACCGCATGGCCGACCCCGCACAGGGGTCGGATCGGGCTTCATGAAACCCGACCTTGCCAAAAGTCGGCGACTTTTGAAAATGAACGACCAGTTTCGCTCAACCCTAGCCCTCACTAAAGTCTCTACTGATCTAATAACATCTAAATCCAAAGGTCATTGCTCCCTGCTGATTCTCCTGGATCTCTCTGCCACATTTGACACTGTAGCTCACCAGCTCCTCCTCACTATGCTCCACTCTATATGCCTCAAGGACACAGTCCTCTCCTGGTTCTCCTCCTACATCTCTGACCTCTCCTTCACTGTATCTTTTGCCCGCTCCTCTTCCTCTCCTTGTCCCCTTACCTCTTCTCTCTATACACTGCCCCTATTGGACAAACAATCAACAGATTTGGGCTCCAGTATCATCTCTATGCTGATGACAACCAATTAAACTGCCCTCACTAAAGTTTCTAATGATCTAATAACAGCTAAATCCAAAGGTCAATGTTCCCTGCTGATTCTCCTGGATCTCTCTGCCACATTTGACACTGTGGCTCACCAGCTCCTCCTCACTATGCTCCACTCTATATGCTTCAAGGACACAGTCCCCTCCTGGATCTCCTCCTACATCTCTGACCTCTCCTTCACTGTATCTTTTGCCCGCTCCTCTTCCTCTCCTTGTCCCCTTACCTCTTCTCTCTATACACTGCCCCTATTGGACAAACAATCAACAGATTTTTGTTCCAGTATCATCTCTATGCTGATGACAACCAATTATACACTTCTTCCCCTGACATCACCCCTACCCTAATTCAAAATACCAAGGATTGTCTGTCTGCTGTCTCTAACATCGTGTCCTCCCTCTATCTGAAACTACAGCACACCTCTCCAAAACTGAACTTCTTGTGTTTCTGCCCTCTACTAACCTCACTCTACCTAACATCGAAATAACCCTGGAGGGTTCAACCATAACTCCCAAGCAGCATGCCCGCTGTTTTGGGGTCATATTCGACACCAAACTTTCCATTACTCTCTATATCCGATCACTCACTCGCTGTTGTCACCTGCATCTTAAAAACATCTCCAGAATCCGACCTTTTCTCACCTTTGAAACTGCTAAGACTCCTACTTTCAGTCTTATTCATTCCCATCTGGACTACTGCAACTCTCTTCTGATCGGTTTCCCTCTTACCAAACTTTCTCCTCTCCAATCCAGCTTGAATGCTGCAGCCAGGGTCATATTTCTGTCCAGCTGCTTCACCTCTGCCTCCATCTTGTGCCAGTCATTACACTGGCTACCCATTCGCTACAGGGTCTAGTATAAACTCATCGCTCTCACCCACAAAGCTCTCCACAGTTCTGCACCGCCATATATCTCCTATCTCATCTCTGTCTATCGCCCTACATGTGCCCACCGTTCTACAAATGACCTAAGACTAACATCCCCCGTAATCCAAACCTCGCACCTCCATCTCCAAGACTTCTGTCATGCTGCGCCAGCTCTCTGGAATGCACTAACCCAGATGATCAGGCGGATACCTAGCCCCGACCTATTCAAGTGCGCCATGAAAATCCATCTCTTCAAACAAGCCTACCACATCAACTACTCAGTAAACTAACTTTGCCCTGTTCCCTCCTTCCTTATTCTGAATCTGCACCCTACCGTTCATCTGTCTCGACACCCTCCATGCACATGATAACTATACTTGATACTTGACTATTGCACTTAAACACATGGGCTGATGACCGGATCATGCAGCTTTATATGAAAATCCCTATTTACTATAATTGCCAGACCTTAAATAACAAGCACTTTTCACCTATTGTGTCCCCCCATTTCCTTGTAGATTGTAAGCTTGCGAGCAGGGACCTCACTCCTAATATCACTGTTTAAATTGTCTTAACTTGTATTGAATTTATTGTCTGTACATGTCCCCTCTTAGTTGTAAAGTGCTGAAGAATGTGTTGGCGCTATATAAATAAAAATTATTATTATTATTAATATGCTAAATGGCTTTTTTTCAACAGTATTTACACAAGAAAATCCCATGACAGACATCAGTGATAACAAAAATTCCCCATTAAATGTCACCTGCTTAACACAGCAGGAATTATGGTAGCGTCTAAAAATCACTAAAGTTGACAAATCCCCGGGTCCGGAAGGGATACACCCCCAAGTACTACAGGAATTAAGTACTGTCATATGGCATTATTTTTAACCTTTAAGGATTCCATAATAACAGGGTCTGTGCCACAGGACTGGCTTATAGGGAATGTGGTGCCAATATTCAAAAAGGGGACACAAACTGAACAAGGAAATTATAGGCCAATAAGCTTAACCTCCACTGTGGGTAAAATCTTGGAGGGTTTTCTAAGAGATGCTATACTGGAGTATCTGAAGAGGAATAACCTCATGACCCAATATCAACATGGGTTTACTAGGGACCGTTCCTGTCAAACTAATCTGATCAGCTTCTATGAAGAGGTAAGTTCCGGACTGGACCAAGGAAATGCAGTGGACGTGGTGTATATGGACTTTTCAAAATCTTTTGATACAGTACCACACAAAAGGTTGATACAGAAAATGAGAACAATGGGGATAGGGGAAAATATGTGTATGTGGGTTAGGGGATAGGAAACAAAGGGTGGTTATTAATAGAACATACTCAGACTGGGTCACAGTTAATATTGGGGTACTACAAGGGTCAGTATTAGGCTCGCTTCTTTTTAACATATTTATTAATGATCTTGTAGGGGGCATACAGAGTAGAATTTAAATTTTTGCAGTTGACAGTAAACTCTGCAGAGTAATCAATAAAGAGGAGGACAATTTTATATTACAGGGGGATTTATGTAAACTAAAAGCTTGGGCTGATAAATGGCAAATGAGCTTTAATGGGGATAAATGTAAGGTCATGCACTTGGGCAGAAGAAATAAGATGTATAATTATGTGCTTAATTGTAAAACACTGGGCAAAACTGTCACTGTAAAAGACCCGGGGGTATGGGTGGATGACAAACTCATATTCAGTGACCAGTGTCAGGCAGCTGCTACAAAGGCAAATAAAATAATAGGATGCATTAAAAGAGGCCTAGATGCTCATGAGGAGAACATAATTTTACCTTAATACAAATCACTAGTGCGACTATACTTAGAATACTGTGCACAGTTCTGGTCTCTGGTGTATAAGAAAGACATAGCTGAACTAGAGTGGATGCAAAGAAGGGCAACTGTTGTGAGTTCTGTGGCTGAATTCACTCCTGTGGTCACAAGTGGTACTGCAGCTTCTGAGCTTCCTCCCTCAGGTGTTCTGGTGAGCTCGTTAACTGCTTCATTACTTAACTCCGCCTGATGCTGCTATCCTTGCTCCTTGTCAATGTTTCAGTGTTGGATCTGAGCTTCTCCTGATTGTTCCTGTGACCTGCTGCTCTGTATAGCTAAGTGCTTTTTGCTTTTTTGTTGCTTTTTTTCTGTCCAGCTTGTCTTTTGTTTGGCTGGAAGCTCTGAGACGCAAAGGGTGTACCGCCGTGCCGTTAGTTCGGCACGGTTGGTTTTTTTTGCCCCCTTTGCGTGGTTTTGCTTTAGGGTTTTTTGTAGACTGCAAAGTTCGCTTTACTGTCCTCGCTCTGTCCTAGAATATCGGGCCCCACTTTGCTGAATCTATTTCATCCCTACGTTTTGTCTTTTCATCTTACTCACAGTCATTATATGTGGGGGGCTGCCTTTTCCTTTGGGGAATTTCTCTGGGGCAAGTCAGGCCTATTTTTCTATCTTCAGGCTAGCTAGTTTCTTAGGCTGTGCCGAGTTGCCTAGGTAGTTGTTAGGCGCAATCCACAGCCGCTTTTAGTTGTGTTTAGGATAGGATCAGGTGTGCAGTCTACAGAGTTTCCACGTCTCAGAGCTCGTTCTTGTATTTTTGGGTATTCGTCAGATCACTGTGTGCGCTCTGATCGCTAAGCACACTGTGTTTCTGGATTGCCTTCATAACACCTGTCATTAGCAAACATAACAGTACAAGGAGCCCGACTAATGATTCTCAATAGAGGGAAAGAAAAAGTTCTGACATCATTTTTTTTTTTCTGCTCTGTGTTCACTTTTTTTTTTTTTCCCCTAGACATTTGGGTGATTCTGGACACAGGTGTGGACATGGATATTTAGGGTCTGTGCTCTTCAATGGATAATCTCGTTATAAATGTACAAAAAATTCAAGATACTATTGATCAGAAATCTATGTTAGAACCAAGAATTCCTATTCCTGATTTGTTTTTTGGAGATAGAACTAAGTTTCTAAGTTTCAAAAATAATTGTAAGCTATTTCTGGCCTTGAAACCTCATTCTTCTGGTAATCCTATTCAACAGGTTTTGATTATTATTTCTTTTTTGCGCGGCGACCCTCAAGACTGGGCATTTTCTCTTGCGCCAGGAGACCCTGCATTGAGTAGTGTCGATGCGTTTTTCCTGGCGCTCGGATTGCTGTACGATGAGCCTAATTCAGTGGATCAGGCTGAGAAAAATTTGCTGGCTTTGTGCCAGGGTCAGGATGATATAGAAGTATATTGTCAGAAATTTAGGAAATGGTCAGTACTCACTCAGTGGAATGAATCTGCGCTGGCAGCTTTGTTCAGAAAGGGTCTCTCTGAGGCTCTTAAGGATGTCATGGTGGGATTTCCTATGCCTGCTGGTTTGAATGAGTCTTTGTCTTTGGCCATTCAGATCGGTCGACGCTTGCGCGAGCGTAAATCTGTGCACCGTTTGGCGGTACTGCCTGAGGTTAAACCTGAGCCTATGCAGTGCGATAGGACTATGACTAGAGTTGAACGGCAGGAATACAGACGTCTGAATGGTCTGTGTTTCTACTGTGGTGATTCCACTCATGCTATTTCTGATTGTCCTAAGCGCACTAAGCGGTCCGCTAGGTCTGCCGTCATTGGTACTGTACAGTCCAAATTCTTTCTGTCCATTACCTTGATATGCTCTTTGTCGTCGTTTTCTGTCATGGCGTTTGTGGATTCGGGCGCTGCCCTGAATCTGATGGATTTGGATTATGCTAAACGTTGTGGGTTTTTCTTGGAGCCTTTGCGGTGTCCTATTCCATTGAGAGGAATTGATGCTACACCTTTGGCCAAGAATAAACCTCAATACTGGGCCCAGCTGACCATGTGCATGGCTCCTGCACATCAGGAAGTTATTCGCTTTCTGGTGTTGCATAATCTGCATGATGTGGTCGTGTTGGGGTTGCCATGGCTACAAACCCATAATCCAGTATTGGATTGGAATTCCATGTCGGTATCCAGCTGGGGTTGTCAGGGGGTACATGGTGATGTTCCATTTTTGTCGATTTCGTCATCCACCCCTTCTGAGGTCCCAGAGTTCTTGTCTGATTATCAGGATGTATTTGAAGAGCCCAAGTCCGATGCTCTACCTCCGCATAGGGATTGTGATTGTGCTATCAATTTGATTCCTGGTAGTAAATTCCCTAAAGGTCGATTATTTAATTTATCCGTGCCCGAACACGCCGCTATGCGCAGTTATGTGAAGGAATCCCTGGAGAAGGGACATATTCGCCCATCGTCATCACCACTGGGAGCAGGGTTCTTCTTTGTAGCCAAGAAGGATGGTTCGCTGAGACCGTGTATTGATTACCGCCTTCTTAATAAGATCACTGTTAAATTTCAGTATCCCTTGCCATTGTTATCTGACTTGTTTGCTCGGATTAAGGGGGCTAGTTGGTTCACTAAGATAGATCTTCGTGGTGCGTATAATCTGGTGAGAATCAGGCAAGGAGATGAATGGAAAACTGCATTCAATACGCCCGAGGGTCATTTTGAGTATCTAGTGATGCCGTTCGGACTTGCCAATGCTCCATCTGTGTTTCAGTCTTTTATGCATGACATCTTCCGTGAATATCTGGATAAATTCCTGATTGTTTACTTGGATGACATTTTGATCTTCTCAGATGATTGGGAGTCTCATGTGAAGCAGGTCAGAATGGTTTTTCAGGTCCTGCGTGCTAACTCTTTGTTTGTGAAGGGATCAAAGTGTCTCTTCGGTGTGCAGAAAGTTTCATTTTTGGGGTTCATCTTTACCCCTTCTACTATCGAGATGGATCCAGTTAAGGTCCAAGCCATCCAGGATTGGATTCAGCCGACATCTCTGAAAAGTCTGCAAAAGTTCCTGGGCTTTGCTAATTTTTATCGTCGCTTCATCTGTAATTTTTCTAGCATTGCCAAACCATTGACCGATTTGACCAAGAAGGGTGCTGATTTGGTTAATTGGTCTTCTGCTGCTGTGGAAGCTTTTCAGGAGTTGAAGCGTCGTTTTTGTTCTGCCCCTGTGTTGTGTCAGCCAGATGTTTCTCTTCCGTTCCAGGTCGAGGTTGATGCTTCTGAGATTGGAGCAGGGGCGGTTTTGTCACAGAGAGGTTCTGATTGCTCAGTGATGAAACCATGTGCTTTCTTTTCCAGGAAGTTTTCGCCCGCTGAGCGTAATTATGATGTGGGCAATCGAGAGTTGCTGGCCATGAAGTGGGCATTCGAGGAGTGGCGTCATTGGCTTGAAGGAGCTAAGCATCGCGTGGTGGTATTGACTGATCATAAGAACTTGACTTATCTCGAGTCTGCCAAGCGCTTGAATCCTAGACAGGCCCGTTGGTCGTTATTTTTTGCCCGCTTCGACTTTGTGATTTCGTACCTTCCGGGCTCTAAAAATGTGAAGGCGGATGCTCTGTCTAGGAGTTTTGTGCCCGACTCTCCGGGTTTATCTGAGCCAGCGGGTATCCTCAAGGAAGGAGTCATTGTGTCTGCCATCTCCCCTGATTTGCGGCGGGTGCTGCAAAAATTTCAGGCGAATAAACCTGATCGTTGTCCAGCAGAGAAACTGTTCGTCCCTGATAGGTGGACTAATAAACTTATCTCTGAACTTCATTGTTCGGTGTTGGCTGGTCATCCTGGAATCTTTGGTACCAGAGAGTTAGTGGCTAGATCCTTCTGGTGGCCATCTCTGTCACGGGATGTACGTACTTTTGTGCAGTCCTGTGGGATTTGTGCTAGGGCTAAGCCCTGCTGTTCTCGTGCCAGTGGGTTGCTTTTGCCCTTGCCGGTCCCAAAGAGGCCTTGGACACATATTTCGATGGATTTCATTTCTGACCTTCCCGTTTCTCAAAAGATGTCAGTCATTTGGGTGGTCTGTGATCGCTTTTCTAAAATGGTCCATCTGGTGCCCTTGGCTAAATTGCCTTCCTCCTCTGATTTGGTACCTTTGTTCTTTCAGCATGTGGTTCGGTTGCATGGCATTCCTGAGAATATTGTTTCTGACAGAGGTTCCCAGTTTGTTTCAAGGTTTTGGTGAGCCTTTTGTGGTAGGATGGGCATTGACCTATCCTTTTCCTCGGCTTTCCATCCTCAGACTAATGGCCAGACCGAACGAACCAATCAGACCTTGGAAACATATCTGAGATGTTTTGTTTCTGCAGACCAGGATGATTGGGTGTCCTTTTTGCCGTTGGCTGAGTTCGCCCTTAATAATCGGGCCAGCTCGGCTACCTTGGTTTCTCCATTTTTTTGCAATTCTGGGTTCCATCCTCGTTTCTCTTCAGGACAGGTTGAGTCTTCGGACTGTCCTGGTGTGGATTCTGTGGTGGATAGGTTGCAGCAGATCTGGACTCAGGTAGTGGACAATTTGATCTTGTCCCAGGAGAAAGCTCAACTTTTCGCTAATCGCAGACGCCGTGTGGGTCCCCGACTTCGTGTTGGGGATCTGGTTTGGTTATCTTCTCGTCATATTCCTATGAAGGTTTCCTCTCCTAAATTTAAACCTCGTTTTATTGGTCCGTATAGGATTTCTGAGGTTCTCAATCCTGTGTCTTTTCGTTTGACCCTCCCAGACTCCTTTTCCATACATAATGTATTCCATAGGTCGTTGTTGCGGAGATACGTGGCACCTATGGTTCCATCTGTTGAGCCTCCTGCCCCGGTTTTGGTGGAGGGGGAATTGGAGTATATTGTGGAGAAGATTTTGGATTCTCGTGTTTCTAGACGGAAACTCCAGTATCTGGTTAAATGGAAGGGTTATGCTCAGGAAGATAATTCCTGGGTTTTTGCCTCTGATGTTCATGCTTCCGATCTTGTTCGTGCCTTTCATGCGGCTCATCCTGGTCGGCCTGGGGGCTCTGGTGAGGGTTCGGTGACCCCTCCTCAAGGGGGGGGTACTGTTGTGAGTTCTGTGGCTGAATTCACTCCTGTGGTCACAAGTGGTACTGCAGCTTCTGAGCTTCCTCCCTCAGGTGTTCTGGTGAGCTCGTTAACTGCTTCATTACTTAACTCCGCCTGATGCTGCTATCCTTGCTCCTTGTCAATGTTTCAGTGTTGGATCTGAGCTTCTCCTGATTGTTCCTGTGACCTGCTGCTCTGTATAGCTAAGTGCTTTTTGCTTTTTTGTTGCTTTTTTTCTGTCCAGCTTGTCTTTTGTTTGGCTGGAAGCTCTGAGACGCAAAGGGTGTACCGCCGTGCCGTTAGTTCGGCACGGTGGGTTTTTTTTGCCCCCTTTGCGTGGTTTTGCTTTAGGGTTTTTTGTAGACTGCAAAGTTCGCTTTACTGTCCTCGCTCTGTCCTAGAATATCGGGCCCCACTTTGCTGAATCTATTTCATCCCTAGGTGTGCAGTCTACAGAGTTTCCACGTCTCAGAGCTCGTTCTTGTATTTTTGGGTATTCGTCAGATCACTGTGTGCGCTCTGATCGCTAAGCACACTGTGTTTCTGGATTGCCTTCATAACACCTGTCATTAGCAAACATAACAGGCAACCAAGGTTATTAGAGGACTGGGGGGTCTGCAATACCAAGATAGGTTTTTACACTTGGGGTTATTTAGTTTGGATAAATGAAGGCTATGAGGTGATCTTATTTTAATGTATAAATATATAAGGGGACAGTACAAAGACCTTTCTAATGATCTTTTTACAAATAGACCTGAAAAGGGAACAAGGGGGCATCTGCTACGTCTGAGGAAAGAAGGTTTCATCATAATAATAGACGCAGATTCTTCACTGTAAGAACAGTGAGACTATGGAACTCTCTGCCGTATGAATTTGTAATGAGTAATTCATTACTAAAATTTAAGAAGGGACCTGATGCCTCTCTTGAAAAGTATAATGTTACAGGTTATGTACACTAGATTCCTTGATAGGGCGTTGATCCAGGGAACTAGTCTGATTGCCATATGTGGAGTCGGGAAGGAATTTTTTTCCCCAATGTGGAGCTTACTGTTTGCCACATGGGTTTTTGCCTTCCGCCGGATCAACATATTAGTGCATATTAGGATAGGATATGAAATGAACTAGATGGACTTAAAGTCTTCCTTCAACCTAAAAAACTACACTACTATTAGTGATGAGTGAGTGTACTTGTTACTTGAGATTTCCCGAGCACGCACGGGTGTCCTCTGAGTATTTCTTAGGGCTCAGAGATTTAGTTTTCATTGCCGCAGCTGAATGATTTACATCTGTTAGCCAGCTTGATTACATGTGGGGATTTCCTAGCAACCAGGCAACCCCCACATGTACTTATGCTGGCTAGCAGATGTAAATCATGCAGCTGCGTCAACAAAAACTAAATCTCCGAGCACTTACAAATATTCAGAGACCCCCCGAGCATGCTCGGAAAATCTCAAGCAACGAGTATACTCGCTCATCACTAATTACTAGGTTACTATCCTTTTTCCCGACAGAGACACCGACGTTCTCACCACCAAAGCCCTGCATCTGCCTTTCCTCCTCCTGCTGTTCCTGCCATGTCTCCGGCATCTCTGCTCTCCACCTCTCTCCCCCAGCAGAGACGCCGATATACTCACTGCCGCAGTCTTTCACCCTGTCCTCATCTACCTGCAGCTGCCTGGGGTCTGTGCACTGATCGCACAGTGCTTAGGGTGTGCTGTCCCAGCTTCATAAAGGGACAGCATGCACAATCATAAAGTGTCCTCAACCAATGGCTAGGGAGCTCTTATTATTTAAGGCACCCCCACCAGGAGGGAAGTGCCTGTGCAACATTGCAAGTGAGTTCTTAACATCCTTGACAGTTCTCAGGTCCCAGTGCTTGCCAGCCTATCAGTCATGCCTTCTTGTCTGTCTATCACCTGTGCCTGCCTGTCTATTAGCCATGTCAATTAGCCGTGCCGGTCTGCCTGTCTATCAGCCGTGTGCGATTTCCTGTCAATCAGCCGTGCCTGCCTGTATATCAACCTATCCACCCTAGATCTGCCAGTGCCCATCTTCTCACCAGCCGGTCCTTTCTGCACCCGGGGGTACCCATCTTCCTGCCTGCAACTATTGGACATTCCTTTGGGCTGCCCCAACTACCCGTTCCTAGGGGGTCAGCTGCCATCTACCCAAGATAAGTCCTGTAATGGCACTTAGACCATTTCCCTTGTTTGTCCTCAGACCTCAATATCCCACACTGCTGCATATCCATGGTCAGATTGGGTGAGGCTCCTAGTCACACCCTTCCAAGCCTTCCTTGGGCTCCTGCACAGTGGTTTCACCACCCAGCCATTACAATATGTTAACTTATTTATTCAATAACCAACCCTGCTGCTATATCTACACTATATTACTTTTTGTATTGGGGGTAATACTATTTTATCATTAGACTCAATTCTGATATCTTTCAACATACTTTTTGTATTGAGGTTAATACCATCAGAGGTGGATTAAGGGTAGCCAGGGCCCCGGGCTGTTCAGACACTGTGGGCCCCCGGTCATATGATGGGGTCATGTGATGAGGTCATGTGATGGGGTCGTGACGGGGTCATGCGACGGGGTCATCATATACCTGAACAAGATTATTCCAGAAAAATAGCTGCTGTGTGAAACTATAACCTGTCAAACATCCATTGATCTAGTCAATTTACCCTTTAGTTCAGTATATAGTATACAGTGTATAGTGTCAATGTATAAGTAACACTGACTCACCTAGGTGAAGTCCTTCATCTTTCATCCAGCACAGACCGCCATCACTTCATCCAACCAGGACTCGTCTCTGCTGGAAATAACACAGTTATCTCGAGCTCCGCTTGTAGAACACATTACTTAATTTTTCCCAACTTCTACATTACACCACATGAAGAAAAATAGGTGACTTAGTGTCACTCTACACAGTAACAGGACCGTCCCCCCATTTAAAACAGTGTCCTCAAAAAAATAAAATAAATACATCACTGCAGTAATAATATCCCTTTATTAGCCCCTACGGTAATAATAATATCCCCCAACCTGGACCCATGTATCTAATTTCAGGCTCCAGCCATATGTTCTCAAATCCTGCCCTCATGAGTATCCATCCTGCCTCATATGATCTCCCCATCCTGCCCCATCAGTCTCCATCATATCCATCTTGCCCCATGATCCTGCATGATCTCCTTCCCCATAATCCTGTAGAATGTAATCCCGCAAGGGCAGGGTCCTCGCCCCTCTGTATCAGTCCGGCATTGTTAGTTTGTTTACTGTATGTGATATCTGTAACTTGTATGTAAACCCTTCTCATGTACAGCACCATGGAATCAATGGTGCTATATAAATGAATAATAATAATAATAATAATCTGTCTCAAATCCTGCCCCATGTCTTACATTCTGCCCCGTGTCTCCAATCATGCTCCGTATCTACATTCTTCCCATGTCTCCAGTCCTGCCCCAGTGTGTCCAGCATCTCTGCCCCCAGTGTCCAGCATCTCTGCCCCCAGTGTCCAGCATCTCTGCCCCCGGTGTCCAGCATCTCTGCCCCCAGTGTCCAGCATCTCTGCCCCCAGTGTCCAGCATCTCTGCCCTCAGTGTCCAGCATCCTGCCCCCAATGTGTCCAGCATCCTGCCCCCAATGTGTCCAGCATCTTGCCCCCAATGTGTCCAGCGTCTTGCCCCCAATGTGTCCAGCATCCTGCCCCCAATGTGTCCAGCATTCTGCCCCCAATGTGTCCAGCATCCTGCCCCCAGTGTGTGCAGCAGCCTGCCCCCAGTGTGTCCAGCATCCTGCCCCCAGTGTGTCCAGCAATCTGCCCCAGTGTGTCCAGCATATTGCCCCAGTGTGTCCAGCAATCTGCCCCAGTATTAGACTCCAGCATATTGCCCCCAGTGTGTCCAGTGTTGTGAATTCTGTTCTTGGGCTCCCTCCGGTGGTTGTAAATGGCACTTTTGTGAATTCTGCCCTTGGGTTCCCTCTGGTGGTTTTGAGTGGAACTGCCGTTCCTTGGGTTTAGCTTTAGCAGCTGCTTTCACTAATCGTCTCTCCTGGCTCTGCTATTTAACCTGGCTCTAGTCTTCAGCCTATGCCACTTGTCAATGTTCTCTGGCTGGATTCACATCTCTGCTTGGATTCTCCTGGTTTCCTGACCAGTTCTGCAAAGATAAGTTCTGGCTTTGCTCTTTTCAGTCCACATATTGTGGACTTATTGTTCTGTGCATTCTATTTTTGTCCAGCTTGTCATTATGGATTTTTTCTGTTAGCTGGAAGCTCTGGGAAGCAGATTTACCCTCCACACCTTAAGTCAGGTGTGGAGATTTTGTAAACTCTGTGTGGATTGTTTTGTAGTTTTTATACTGACCGCACAGTATCCTTTCTTGTCCTATCTATCAAGCTAGACTGGCCTCCTATGCTAAAATCTGATTTCATCTCTGCATATGTTATTTTCCCCTCCTCTTACCGTCAATATTTGTGGGGGGCTATCTTTCCTTTGGGGATTTTCTCTGAGGCAAGATAGGTTTCCTGTTTCCATCTTTAGGGGAAGTTAGATCTTAGGCTGTGCCGAGGGGTCTAGGGAGCGTCAGGTACCCCCCCCCCCACGGCTATTTCTAGTTGCGCTGCTAGGTTCAGGGTCTGCGGTCAGTACAGATACCACCTCCTTCAGAGCTTGTCTCATGTTGTTCCTAAACCACCAGATCATAACAGTACAAGTGGCCAAAAATAAATTAAATGTATCTCAAAAGGAGGAAAAGAAATTTCTGAACCATTTTTTTTTCTGTGCTCTGGTTTGCCTCTTTTTTCCTCTTGATATCTGGGTGGTGCAGGATATATGCTCTGGCATGGATGTTCAGGGTTTGTTTTCTCCTGTGGATCAACTGGCTGCAAGAGTACAGAGTGTCCAGGACTATGTTGTCCAGACTCTGGCTTTAGAGCCCAGAATTCCTACTCCGGATTTGTTCTTTGGGGACAGATCCAAGTTTTTGAACTTTAAAAATAACTGCAAATTGTTTTTTTGCTTTGAAACCCCGTTCTTCAGGTGATCCCATTCAGCAGGTGAAAATCATCATATCCTTGCTGCGTGGTGATCCGCAAGACTGGGCTTTTTCTCTTGAACAGGGAATCCGGCATTATTGAATGTAGACGCATTTTTTCAAGCGCTCGGATTATTGTATGACGAACCTAACTCTGTAGAGCATGCTAAGAAAACATTGTTGGCCCTGTGTCAAGGTCAGGAAGCGGCAGAATTATACTGCCAAAAATTTAGAAAATGGTCTGTGCTCACTAAATGGAATGAAGAGGCTCTGGCTGCTATTTTCAGAAAAGGTCTTTCTGAAACCCTTATAGATGTTATGGTGGGCTTTCCTACGCCTGCCGGTTTGAACGAATCTATGTCTCTAGCCATTCAGATTGATCGGCGTCTGCGCGAGCGCAAAGCTGTGCACCATATGGCAGTATCCTCTGAGCATAGTCCTGAACCTATGCAATGTGATAGGATTTTGACTAGAATAGAACGGCAGGAATTCAGATGTCAGAATAGGCTGTGTTTTTACTGTGGTGATTCGGCTCATGTTATCTCTGATTGCCCTAAGCGTACTAAGAGAGTCGCTAGGTCTGTTACCATTAGTACGATACAGCCTAAATTTCTCTTATCTGTGACCCTGATTTGCTAATTGTCGTCCTTTCCTGTCATGGCATTTGTGGATTCAGGCGCTGCCCTGAACTTAATGGACTTAGAATTCGCTAGGCACTGTGGTTTTTCCTTGCAGCCTTTGCAGAGTCCTATTCCTTTGAGGGGCATTGATGCTACACCCTTGGCTAAGGATAAACCTCAATACTGGACACAGATGACTATGTACATGGCTCCTGCACATCAGGAAGATTGCCGTTTTCTGGTGTTGCATAACCTGCATGATGTTGTTGTGCTGGGATTTCCATGGTTACAGGAACATAATCCGGTGCTGGATTGGAAAACTATGTCTGTGACTAGTTGCGGTTGTCAAGGGGTACATAGTGACATTCCTTTGATGTCAATTTCCTCTTCCCCCTCTTCTGAGGTCCCTGAGATTTTGTCGGATTTCCAGGATGTATTTGATGAGCCCAAGTCCAGTTCCCTTCCTCCACATAGTGACTGTGATTGTGCTATTAACTTGATTCCTGGTTGTAAGTTCCCTAAGGGCCGACTTTTCAATCTGTCTGTGCCAGAGCATGCCGCCATGCGGAGCTATGTTAAGGAATCTTTGGAGAAAGGGCATATTCAGCCCTCTTCGTCACCATTGGGAGCGGGTTTCTTTTTTGTTACTAAGAAGGATGGCTCCTTGAGACCCTGTATTGATTATCGTCTTCTTAATAAGATCACGGTCAAATTCCAATACCCCTTGCCTTTGCTTACTGATTTGTTTGCTCAGATTAAGGGGGCTAGTTGGTTTACTAAAATTGACCTCCGAGGGGCATATAATCTTGTTCGTATTAAACAGGGTGACAAATGGAAAACTGCATTTAATACGCCCGAAGGCCATTTTGAACACCTTGTGATGCCATTTGAGCTCTCTAATGCTCCATCTGTGTTCCAGTCTTTTATGCATGATATTTTCCGCAATTATCTTGATAAATTCATGGTCGTATATTTGGATGATATTTTGATTTTTTCCAATGATTGGGAATCACATGTGAAGCAGGTCAGGATGGTGTTCCAGATCCTTCGTGATAATGCTTTATTTGTGAAGGGGTCTAAGTGCTTATTCGGAGTTCAGAAGGTCTCTTTTTTGGGTTTTGTTTTTTCTCCCTCGTCTATAGAAATGGATCCTGTTAAGGTCCAAGCTATTCATGACTGGATCCAACCCACATCTGTGAAGGGTCTTCAAAAAATTTTGGGCTTTGCTAATTTCTATCGCCGTTTCATTGCCAACTTTTCCAGTGTGGTTAAGCCCCTTACTGATTTGACGAAGAAGGGCGCTGATGTGACGAATTGGTCCTCTGAGGCTGTTGAGGCCTTTCAAGAGCTTAAACGCCGATTTACTTCTGCCCCCGTGTTGCGTCAACCGGATGTTTCTCTTCCTTTTCAGGTTGAGGTCGACGCTTCTGAGATTGGGGCAGGGGCCGTCTTGTCTCAGAGGGAGTCTGATGGTTCTTTGATGAAACCGTGTGCTTTTTTTTCCAGAAAGTTTTCGCCTGCGGAACGCAATTATGATGTCGGCAATCGGGAGTTGTTGGCTATGAAGTGGGCATTTGAGGAGTGGCGACATTGGAATGAGGGAGCTAAACACCGTGTTGTGGTCCTGACCGATCATAAGAATCTGATTTACCTCAAGACGGCCAAGCAGCTGAATCCTAGACAGGCTCGATGGTCCCTGTTTTTCTCCCGTTTTGATTTTGTGGTCTCGTATCTTCCGGAATCTAAGAATGTTAAGGCTGATGCCATCTATAGGAGTTTTTCGCCTGATTCTCCTGGAGTCCTTGAGCCGGTTGGCATTCTTAAGGAGGGGGTGATTCTTTCTGCTATCTCCCCTGATTTGCGCCGGGTGCTTCAGGAATTTCAGGCTGATAGGCCTGACCGCTGTCCTGTGGGGAAGCTGTTTGTTCCTGATAGATGGACAAGTAAGGTAATTTCTGAGGTTCATTGTTCAGTGTTGGCTGGTCATCCTGGGATTTTTTGTACCAGAGATTTGGTTGCTAGGTCCTTTTGGTGGCCTTCCTTGTCTCGCGATGTGCGTGCTTTTGTGCAGTCCTGTGGGACTTGCGCCCGGGCCAAGCCTTGCTGTTCCCGCCCTAGTGGGTTGCTTTTGCCTTTGCCGGTCCCTGAGAGGCCCTGGACGCATATTTCCATGGATTTTATTTAGGATCTTCCTGTTTCCACAGAAGATGTCTGTTATCTGGGTTGTTTGTGACCGGTTCTCTAAAATGGTCCATTTGGTACCTTTGCCTAAGTTGCCTTCCTCCTCAGATCTGGTTCCATTGTTTTTTCAGCATGTGGTTCGTTTGCATGGCATTCCGGAGAATATTGTGTCTGACAGAGGTTCTCAGTTTGTCTCTAGATTTTGGCGGGCCTTTTGTGCTAGGATGGGCATTGATTTGTCTTTTTCTTCGGCGTTTCATCCTCAGACTAATGGCCAAACTGAGCAAACTAATCAGACCTTGGAGACCTATTTGAGATGCTTTGTGTCTGCTGATCAGGATGATTGGGTGTCTTTCTTGCCGTTGGCCGAGTTTGCCCTTAATAATCGGGCTAGTTCGGCTACTTTGGTTTCACCTTTCTTTTGTAATTTTGGTTTTCATCCTCGTTTTTCTTCTGGGCAGGTTGAGCCTTCTGATTGTCCTGGTGTTGATTCTGTGGTGGACAGGCTGCAGCAGATTTGGACTCACGTGGTGGACAATTTGACATTGTCTCAGGAAAGGGCTCAACGTTTTGCTAACCGCCGTCGGCGTGTTGGTCCCCGGCTTCGTGTGGGGGATTTGGTTTGGTTGTCTTTCGTCATGTTCCTATGAAGGTTTCTTCTCCTAAGTTTAAGCCTCGGTTTATTGGTCCTTATAAAATTTCTGAAATTATTAATCCGGTCTCTTTTCGTTTGGCTCTTCCAGCCTCTTTTGCCATTCATAATGTTTTCCATAGATCTTTGTTGCGGAGATATGTGGTGCCCGTTGTTCCCTCGGTTGACCCTCCTGCGCCGATGTTGGTTGAGGGAGAGTTGGAATATGAGGTTGAGAAGATTTTGGATTCTCATTTTTTGAGGCAGAGGCTTCAGTATCTTGTCAAGTGGAAGGGTTATGGCCAGGAGGATAATTCTTGGGTTGTTGCCTCCGATGTCCATGCTACCGATTTGGTTCGTGCTTTTCACTTGGCTCGTCCTGATAGGCCTGGGTGCTCTGGTGAGGGTTCGGTGACCCCTCCTCAAGGGGGGGGGGTACTGTTGTGAATTCCGTTCTTGGGCTCCCTCCGGTGGTTGTAAATTGCACTTTTGTGAATTCTGCCCTTGGGCTCCCTCTGGTGGTTTTGAGTGGAACTGCCGCTCCTTGGGTTTAGCTTTAGCAGCTGCTTTCACTAATCGTCTCTCCTGGCTCTGCTATTTAACCTGGCTCTAGTCTTCAGCCTATGCCACTTGTCAATGTTCTCTGGCTGGATTCACATCTCTGCTTGGATTCTCCTGGTTTCCTGACCAGTTTTGCAAAGATAAGTTCTGGCTTTGCTCTTTTCAGTCCACATATTGTGGACTTATTGTTCTGTGCATTCTATTTTTGTCCAGCTTGTCATTATGGATTTTTTCTGTTAGCTGGAAGCTCTGGGAAGCAGAAGCTCTGGGAAGTCAGGTGTGGAGATTTTGTAAACTCTGTGTGGATTGTTTTGTAGTTTTTATACTGACCGCACAGTATCTTTTCCTGTCCTATCTATCAAGCTAGACTGGCCTCCTATGCTAAAATCTGATTTCATCTCTGCATATGTTATTTTCCCCTCCTCTTACCGTCAATATTTGTGGGGGGCTATCTTTCCTTTGGGGATTTTCTCTGAGGCAAGATAGGTTTCCTGTTTCCATCTTTAGGGGAAGTTAGATCTTAGGCTGTGCCGAGGGGTCTAGGGAGCGTCAGGTACCCCCCCCCCCCACGGCTATTTCTAGTTGCGCTGCTAGGTTCAGGGTCTGCGGTCAGTACAGATACCACCTCCTTCAGAGCTTGTCTCATGTTGTTCCTAAACCACCAGATCATAACAGTCCAGCAATCTGCCCCAGTGTCTCCAGCACTGTCCCCAGTGTGTCCAGTAATCTGCCCCAGTGTCTCCAATATTGCCCCAGTGTGTCCAGCAATCTGCCCCAGTGTGTCCAGCATATTGCCCCAGTGTGTCCAGCAATCTGTCCCAGGATGTACAGCATATTGCCCCAGTGTGTCCAGGAATCTGCACCAGTGTCTGACTCCAGCATATTACCCCCAGTGTGTCCAGCAATGTGCCCCAGTGTGTCCAGCAATCTGCCCCAGTGTGTCCAGCAATCTGCCCTAGTGTGTCCAGCATATTACCCCCAGTGTGTCCAGCAATCTTCCCCAGTATGTCCAGCATATTGCCCCAGTGTGTCCAGCAATCTGCCCCAGTATCTCCAGCATTGCCTGCAGTGTGTCCAGCAATGTGCCCCAGTGTGTCCAGCAATCTGCCCCAGTGTGTCCAGCAATCTGCCCCAGTGTGTCCAGCATATTGCCCCGGGTCCCCCGGATTGCCGTTCGCAAAATAAACAAAAAAAAAAACGAGTTCTCACCTGACCGGCGCTCCAGCGGCGAGCTCCCTTCAGCGGCGAGCTCCCTCCAGCGGCGAGCTCCCTCCGTCAGACGCCGGCGATGTGTGCACTGCACCTGCATGTCGTCAATAGGTGAAACTGCCACAGCGCCGGTAGGGGCCCGGTGAGCAGCTGAGACGGGGCCCGATGCGGGCCCCCTCTGCCCACTGGGCCAATATGCCAGTCAGGGCAGTAATGCCCTGATGGCGGCGGGCAATCTGAGCGGTAGCCCAGGGCCCCCCCACACCACTGGGCCCTGGGCTGCCGCCCAGATTGACCCTATTATAATCCGCCCCTGAATACCATTTAATCATTAGACCCACTTCTGATCCATTTTTCCCTGTGTTAGACTCCCTCCCCTCCTATGTATTTTTACTTTTTCTGCTATATGCAGTATTTTTATATCTATGTATTAAAAAAATATATCTTTTGTGAATTACATCAATATTTATTCACTTTTTTGTAGGATTTGTATATTACATTGGTGACTATTCCCATATGTCATATACTGTATTTGTGATAGATAGCTCTATTTTCTTTGTTGTTGCTGTTTAATACCATTGCCAAACTCTGACAATGACATTTAACAGTCACCAGCATTGGGGTGCGTCATTTCATGTGCACATCAGCGCATCTATGATGTCATGGCGCTTCTTCGATGGGTTGCTATGACAGTCGGCAGTCTGCTCAAGCCCTCTATGTGTGCCATTACACAGATCCTTTGAAATCCTCTCTGTTGCCATGCTTCAAAAAAGACTGTGATTTTTACTATAGTTTTACTATATGAAACAATGCTATGGCATAGCTGTCTATATCGTAAGCGGTCAGAGGACCGCAGCTTAAAGTCCCTGAAGGGGACTAACAAATAGTGAAAAGTAAAAAAAAAATGTTTTAAAAATGTGATAAAAATAAAAAAAATAAAAAAATCAGATCACCCTTCATTTTCCCCATTAAAAATAATAATTAAAAAAAATACACGTATATGGTATCACCGCATTCAGTAAATTTTGATGTATCCAAATAGGAAGACAATTTGATGAATCCTTTGGAGTATGCAGCAGGTAAGCATGCGAAGTATGGCTTTTTATTTCTGAATTATGGTTCTCCTTTTTCTTTGCTGGTTTAGCAATAGGGTTCTCGTGTGTGTATACCTATTTTAGAGTGCTAAAAATACCTGTTCATCTTTTTTTATAAAGGTTTTTAGACATTTTATAGTAGGAGTAATGCTGATGGACATATGAAAGTGATTTATTTTTGTCCTTGCTTCTGTTATGCTTTTGTGAATTGAAATACCATTATAACTAGATCTAATACGCAAGCAAATTACCTTATGTAGGATAACTTTATTTTTATCTGTTGTAAATTATTTTTAAGGCTAACCTGTCAAAACATATTTTAGTAACTTATGCATTGAACCTTTAGATAGTACATGTGCACTTCTGAGATTGCTTATTCTCTTTATGACTTCTTTCTGTGGCAATTGTAGCTTTGCTGTTAAATATATATATTCTGTATCTAGAAAGGTCATATGACAAAAAGTACAAATATCTTGGTTCAGAACACAAGTTCACTAGCTTACACCAATCAATAATACAATATTGGGTTGTAAAAAGAAGCCATTACTATTTTCCAAGTTTACTCTTTCTTTGTAATTGAAGCATACATGAAGCATATAGATCGGGGATGCTCATTGCTACAAGAAATTTAATCGCAATTCATCAAAACTGACAATGTTCATGCTTACTTGATGAGGGTCATGTTGGAGTCAGATAGATACAGAAAGGACAGGCTAACGGAGCGCCAGGCTGGCGGTCAGGGGAGATGTTGATTGAGAAAGGTCCGATGCAGCTCCTGCCGGGTGCCTCAGGAGAGGAATAAACTGTAAGTTGCAAAATACTCCGGTCACATGGAAGCGCACAGGACACAGATGAAAGGATTAAAAGTTTCTTTGTTTATTGAAATCCACAACGCGTTTCGACGGAACAGCTCCGTCTTCATCAGGTGGCAGTAACCTGATGAAGACAGAGCTGTTCCGTCGAAACGGAGTATTTTGCAACTTATGTTGGAGTCAGAGGCACCTAATTTATTAAGAAGCACACGCCTCTCAGTGAATTAAGCATTTCTTAAAAGTGCTTTGTGCCTCGCTACAAATCTTACTCCAGTCATATCGTTGAGTAAGATTTACGGCATAATTCATACCCCAGCTAAGCTATTTATTAAACCGTCTGGCAACAACGTGCTTTGCCCCCGTTCTTTTCCAGCTTCATCAATTTTGGGTGGTCAAAACTGGAGTGAAAACACAGATTTTTTGCACATCTTTGCATTATGCAAAAATTGGTAAACTTTCATCATTTTACTGGTGTAAATACTTTGATTAATCAAGGTTTTAGTCACAAAGGTGACATTAACCCCACAAACCTGAGAATGATCAGCCTGAGAATACCAGCCCCCAGCTGTCTGCTTTAGCTTGGTTGGTTGCCAAAAATGGAGTGGACCACATGCCATTTTTTTAATTATTTATTTAAATAATTAAAAAAACAGCATGGGAAGCCCTCTATTTTTGATAATCGGACAGTCAAAACTGACAGCTGGGTTGCAGCCCCCAGCTGTCAGTTTTGTCTGGCTGATTATCAAAAATAAAGTGGAACCCAGGTCAGTTTTCTGCTTCATAATTTATTTATAGCGCAATTGATGGGTCAATTGATGTCAGTTTTCATGGTGTCTACCCCAAACTTGAGCTGTTTGGGTAGCTCTTTGCTCCCACTGAAGGTGTTGTCTATGTGTATGGTTTTGCCTCCCATTGAAGTCAATGAGATATGTTTATCAAACCATTTGCTAAACATGTTAGGCCAATGTTCGTTGAGCCGAACCAAACAGAACCTTGAAAGGTTCACTCATCTCTAGACCTAATGATGCTATACGGCCAGCCAATCACAATAATGCCACAACCAAGATGGCTACTGCATTACAGTGACTGGTAGGCAATCCCAACAGGTTTACTGGCTGTCTAAAAAGTGACAAACATGCCCCGATGGGGCTCACAATCTAAATTTCCTATCAGTATGTCTTTGGAATGTGGGTGGAAATGTGGCACCCCAGGAGTTCGGCTACCACAGTAGTGCTGCCTTTCCCTCAGGGAGGGTAGTGCTATGTCTGGAGACAAGTGAGATTCCCTTTGCTAGGCTATCACACACAACACTTTCAAAATCCAGACAAGGAGGGGGAGCTCAAAACCTTGTTTTAGGGCAGCTTCCCTGAATAAAGATCTGGGTTTGGAGGCGGAGTTAGTTCAGTTAGTACAGACAGTCTGTGTGCGAGGACAGACAGGGAAGGAGCACAGTGGAGATACAGGATTCCAGGAGGGGACTAGGAAGGCCTCAATGGAATCAGTGCGCACAGAATCCGGCCCGAGGCTTATGTGGATTATAATACACAGAGCAGAACCGGAGGGCATTGAATTACATGGACTTTGCCCAAATCTACCTGTGGTACAGCAGCACTTTGGAGCCTGGAATCACCATAATAGAACCCCAGTAAGCATGGCTCAAGCTACCTGCCATACATGTACCTGTCCCTAGACAGGAGAACGATTAAAGACTTTGCTTAGGACACTTCATAGCAACAGGGACCTCAGAGACAATGAGCGCAGAGTGGAAAGCTCCTACCTGATCTACCAAGGGGATTCCACTTGTCTCTGGACTACCCGGACTTCTAATCACCTGTTGCCGGTGCCCTGGACTGTGGTCTGTCACCCACAAGTAAACCAGGTAAAGACTCACAACATGTCTCCTCATTTATTTACCGGCTATACTATCCACGCCACAGACCTTTGGACCCCTGGGGACCCCGCTTCACCTGTGGGAAGTGTAACATCTGGGCTGCCACAACATCCCCCAGGGGATCCCTCTAATGCAGTGTCAGTCCCCGCTATTGACCGAATTCCACAGGTGGCATCACGACAAACTTTGAACATTTAACCCGATTTAACATTAATGCCCAGGACCACGGACCAAGTCGCAGCCACCGTGACATCCTCCTTGCGACCGGACCGAGTACCCCACTGCGCTGTGGGTGCGTCAGAAGCACATACAAACATGTGGAGAACATACAAACTCCTTGTAGATGTCGTCCTTGGTGGGATTTGAACCCAGGAGCCCAGCATTGCAATGCTTCCCACTGAGCCACCATGCTGCCCATATTTTTGGGGGGAGCTATTCATCAGGTCACGGTGGTGATGGAACATAAAAATTTAGCTTATATTGACCCTGCTAAATATTTAACCTAGAAAAAGGCCAGGTATTCTTTTTTTAGATTCACTTTTTCCATCATGTTCAGGCCTGGGTCCACGAATGTTAGGGCTGATGCTTTGTCACATAGCCTTGATTCAGTTTGTCCTCTAGAACATGGGTGGGCAATTAATTTTTCAAAGGGGCCACTTAAAAACTGGGGCTGTTGTGAAGGGCCGAACCAATTGGCTGATCATAATTCTCCTTAAGGCTATGTTCATATGCAGAGTGTTTGCTGCGTTTTGTTTCTAAAGCCAAAACCTTCTCTCTTGGCAGTAAAACTAGTGTGTTCAAAATGCCAAATTTGCGGCATTCGTTTGCTGCTTTTTATTGGCTGTGGATTACACTTGTGCTTTATCTACATAACTTGTTTAATAAAGTTGCTTTTATTTCCCAAAAATGCTCAAAAATAACAGTTATTGTGTACTTTTAGTGAACAAGAATTCCCTTTAAACAAATTTTATTATAACAATCTTTTAAAAACACACCAACCCAGTGCTTATTGGCAGAAAATAAAATCTACCAAAAAAATACAACATTGACCAAGGTCTAGCGCATACCCTACAATGACCTTTCCTATCACCTGCCTAGCTGTGGAGGTTGGGACCCTAATAACTATTTTTTGGCGCCCCCACTCAACGTGGACTATCCCTCACTCCCCTATCTCACCCTACTATGCAGGTGGAAAAACAATGATATATAAAAACAGAAATGAAGAAAAGCAAAAAAATGGTCAAAAAATACAAAAAAAACACAATAAATAGAAATTAGCAAAAAAAGACAGGAACAGGACAAATGCTAGGATTGTTCCAGAGTTCCAGCCCCTGTGATACATTAATCGCTAGTTACTAGTGTTGAGCGATACCGTCCGATACTTGAAAGTATCGGTATCGGATAGTATCGGCCGATACCCGAAAAATATCGGATATCGCCGATACCGATATCCGATACCAATACAAGTCAATGGGACATCAAGTATCGGAAGGTATTCTCATGGTTCCCAGGGTCTGAAGGAGAGGAAACTCTCCTTCAGGCCCTGGGATCCATAGGGATGTGTAAAATAAAGAATTAAAATAAAAAATATTGATATGCTCACCTCTCCGGCGGCCCCTGGACTTCACGCTGCTATCCGGGAGGCTTCTTTGTTTAAAAAGCGCGCCTTTCGGACCTGTGAATGACGTCCCGGCTTCTGATTGGTCGCGTGCCGTCAATGTGACCGGCACGCGACCAATCAGAGGCCGCGACGTCATTCGCAGGTCCTCAATTCCTAGAATTAGCAGTTTTGTGAATGAGAATGACGTCGCGGCTTCTGATTGGCCGCGTGCCGCCCATGTGACCGGCACGCGGCCAATCAGAAGCCGCGACGTCATTCTCATTCACAAAACTGCTAATTCTAGGAATTGAGGACCTGCGAATGACTTTGCGGCCTCTGATTGGTCGCGTGCCGGTCACATGGGCGGCACGCGACCAATCAGAAGCCGGGACGTCATTCACAGGTCCGAAAGGCGCGCTTTTTAAACAAAGAAGCCTCCCGGATAGCAGCGTGAAGTCCAGGGGCCGCCGGAGAGGTGAGCATATCAATATTTTTTATTTTAATTCTTTATTTTACACATCCCTATTGATTCGATACCGATACCCGATATCACAAAAATATCGGATCTCGGTATCGGAATTCCGATACCGCAAATATCGGCCGATACCCGATACTTGCGGTATCGGAATGCTCAACACTACTAGTTACTGCTAAATTGCTGTGGGTATACTACCAGATATGCCACATAAATTTATGTTACCTGAAAAAGTCATGATCCCAACTTTCTGCGCCCTGCCCAAAGTACACAAGGGTCTGATGCCCTTGAAAGGGCGTCCGATAGTATCAGGGATAGATTCTTTGACACAAAACAGTGGGGTATACCTGGATAGGGTACTGAGACCGTTTGTTACACTGCTTCCATCTCATGTGAGAGACACATCCCATCTACTGTCTATGTTGGAGGGAATTACTCTGGGTAGTGATATACTTATAGCATCAATAGATGTTGAGGCGCTGTATAGTTGCATCCCACATGAGTATGGTAGTAAGGCTGTGGCCCATTTTTTGAGGACTAGAGCGGTGGAATGTGGTGAACATAATGCCTTTATCCAGAACCTTTTGTCATTTGTACTGACCCATAATTACTTTTTGTTTAATGGGAAGTACTTCCACCAGCTCAGGGGTACAGCGATGGGGAGCCCTTGTGCCCCCACTTATGCTAACATCTTCCTGGGCTGGTGGGAGGAAACACTCATTTTTGGAGATGAGGAGGTATGGTGGAGCCCATTTATCAATCTATGGGCCAGATTTATTGACGATATTCTGATATTCTGGTCCGGCTCTGCGAGTGATTTCTGTAGATTTGTGGAGGTCATTAATAACAATATTATTGGTTTGAGATTCACATCTGAGTACCATGAGCAGAGCATAAACTTTCTGGATTTGACCATCTCCAAAAGGCAGGACAGAGGCATTGAGACATGCACCTTTCGGAAACCGAATGCGGCCAATAATTTATTGTCTCCCTTTTTCCTATAGATTGTAAGCTTGCGAGCAGGGCCCTCACTCCTCTTGGTATCTGTTTTGAACTGTGATTTTTGTTATGCTGTAATGTCTATTGTCTGTACAAGTCACCTTTATAATTTATAAAGAACTGCGAAATATGTTGGCGCCATATAAATAAAATTATTATCATTATTTATTTTACACACTTTTATAGCACCATTAATTCCACAACTCTTCACACTTATTATCAACTCATATATGCCAGATAGATAACTGGCAAAACACAAAGGTTACGGCACAGAAAGATAAAATATATATTTTTATTAACAGAATTCATATTATAAAAACTAACATAAAAAACAAGACAAGGAAGTTTCACAAATATGGAAATAACTATTTGTGCAACAAAGGCCAGACAAAAGGGCATTCACGATCTATGTAACAGCATTCATATGTTGGGATATATCTCTATAGCTGCATATGCCCTCTTGCACTTTGTTGTTAACCCATGTTCTGCTGCGTATCTATGCATATAGCTGTCTAGCACAGAGCACAGTGTGCCAGATGTCATTTTGCTAGTTTACAACTATATACCTTTGCACTTTAGATCGTGAATGCCCTTTTGTCTGGCCTTTGTTGCAAAGCTGCATGGCACTGCTGCTAGCTTTATATCTTATATGTATTTATCCTAGATTCCTTAATTTTGCTGCTAGTCTTTTTGCTATTTTGCATAGTTGTACAGCACGGAGCACTTTATATAGTGCCGGTCGCCATTGCTGCTAGTTTACAGCTATATGCCCTTACTTTTGCACAGCACTATTTATCACTTTAGGATTTATACAACACATGTACTAGCGCATTGGCCTATAGGATACATTTTTTCGGCTGTCAATCATGTTTTTCCATGCTGCCCAGTTATAGGTTATTTGAGTAAAGATAAATAATTATCCTTTTTTGCATTGGGCATTATATTTCATGAGACATCATCGGATCTATAGGGTTTTTTTCTGAGTCAATGAGATGTGCATATGCATTTATTAAATATTTTCTGTTTGCATTTGTCATTTATTATATACTCCCTGTATAGCTTAATTCTTATATAGGTGACCAATAGTTATTTCCATATTTGTGAAACTTCCTTGTCTTGTTTTTTATGTTAGTTTTTATAATATTAATTCTGTTAATAAAAATATATATTTTATCTTTCTGTGCCGTAACCTTTGTGTTTTGCCAGTTATCTTTCTGGCATATATGAGTTGATAATACTGATTGAAGGTGGCCTTTCCACTACTGGACATTTTTTGGTAATGTATAACTCTTTACACTTGTCAACTATTCTTGTATGCTACCTGTTCGCAGAGGTTGGCACCCTCTTGAAACACAATTGTCGACTAGCCCTGGTTGACCTCGCTATCTCCTCAGCCTCCCCGCAGCAGATTCCTCCTGAGGAACGCAGACTCACCCTACCTGTCTCCACCTGCTGGATGCATACTCCCCTTAGCACCCTTCCACTACTAGCCTCCCCTCACTCCACTGAGCAGCCTCCCCTCACCCTGTTGGACGCGACCCCAAGTCCCATCTAGCCTCCCCTGGGCCCTGTTGGATGTGGCCCCAACAGGGCCCAGGGAGAGACTAGTGGGGGCTTCAGGGCCCAGGCGGGAGGCTAGTGGGGACTGGGGGCTGCAGGGCCCAGGCAGGAGGCTAGTGGGGGCTGCAGAGCCCAGGGGGAGGCTAGTGAGGACTGGGGGCTGCAGGGCCCAGGGGGAGGCTAGTGGGGGCTGCAGGGCCCAGGGGAGAGTCTAGTGGGGACTGGGCGCTGCAGGGCCCAGGGGGGAGGCTAGTGGGGGCTGCAGGGCCCTGGGGGAGACTAGTGAGGACTGGGGCCTGCAGGGCCCAGGGGGAGACTAGTGGGGGCTGCAGGGCCCAGGGGGGAGCATAGTGGGGACTGGGGGCTACAAGGTCCAGGGGGAGGCTAGTGGGGGCTGCAGGGCCCAGGGGGGAGCCTAGTGGGGACTGGGGGCTGGAGGGCCCATGGGGAGGCTAGTGGAGGCTGCAGGGCCCAGGGGGAGGCTAGTAAGGACTGGGCTGCAGGGCCCAGGGGGAGGCTAGTGGGGGCTGCAGGGCCCAGGGGAGAGCCTAGTGGGGACTGGGCGCTGCAGGGCCCAGGTGGAGGCTAGTGGGGGCTGCAGGGCTTAGGGGGAGGCTAGTGAGGACTGGGGCCTGCAGGGCCCAGGGGGGAGCCTAGTGGGGACTGGGGGCTGCAGGGTCCAGGGGGGAGGCTAGTGGGGGCTGCAGGGCCCAGGGGGGAGCCTAGTGGGGACTGGGGGCTGCAGGGCCCATGGGTAAAGCTAGTGGGCGCTGCAGGGCCCAGGGGGAGGCTAGTGAGGACTGGGGGCTGCAGGGCCCAGGGAGAGGCTAGTGGGGGCTGCAGAGTCCAGGGGAAGGCAAGTGGGGGCTGAGGGCTGCAGTGCCCGGGGAGGAGGCTAGTGGGGGCTGCAGGGCCCAGGAGGGAGACTTGTGGGGTCTGGGGGCTGCAAGGCCCAGGGGGAAGGCTAGTGGGGGCTGCAGGGTCTAGGGGGGAGACTAGTGGGAACTGGAGGCTGCAGGGCCCAGTGAGGAGGCTAGTGGGGGCTGGCAGTCCCCACTATCATCCCCCTGAACCCTGTTAGACGCAGCCCCCAGTCACCACTCGCCTTCCCTCATCAGCCACATGCTGCCAGGCGCAGCCACCTGAAGCCTCTTCTGCTCACCAGACTCAGAAAGACAGGACGCAATCTCATCACTTTACTCTGCCTGACTGCCCGCCGCCTCCTCCTCAGCCTACTTTGTCCACCCACCGACACCTGGCACATCGCACGCTGCTCTGCTTGGAATGAGGAAGTGCAAGCATGAGCAGTGTGACGTCAGGACAATGATGCACCCGGGCCAGCCACAACTTAAAGGTACAGCGCCCATTTTCATCTGTCCGATGCATTAACAACACTGTAGGTTTATCTTTAAATCAACACAGTGTTGTTATGCATCTGGAGTTCGGCAGAGTAGAACAAAATGTCCAGGGGCCCAATGAACAGAAACAAAGAGAGGGGGGCCCGAGCGAAGTGAGCAGCTAGCATGTTCGGGCCCCCCTTTTTGCCTCTGACCTCCAGGCTCCATACTGTAGTAAGGGCTGAAATGCCCGGAAGGCGGCCCTGCGTGTAGACCACAATACATGGTATCAAAAGATAAAAATATGGCTGCATTTTATTGGAAACAAGTGTCAACAACTTGTATGTTATTGTTGATAAAGTTAGATGTCTAATGCCTCAATCAGACATACATGTTGGAAGTACGTGTTGTATATGCTTTTTTCACCGATACCAGACATACCCATTATAACTAGTGATGAGAGAATTTGTTCGGAAAACAATCATCAAACATAATTTGTGATCGGAAACACTCAGGAAAAATCGGTAACATTTGTTAAAATTTCTGGATAATATTTGCGGTGCCACAAAAGTATTTTCAGCACTTTAGCAACAATAATGGTGGTGTATCATGAGAGTTTGGCACGTGTTTGATGAGGGGAGGTGCAGCATTCTTTGTTGTGAATTCTGTGGCTGAATTCACTTCTGTGGTCACAAGTGGTATTGCAGTCTCTGGGCTTCCTCCCTCAGGTGTTTTGGTGAGCTCGTTGGCTGCCTTGCTATTTAACTCCACCTGAGTCTGTCTTCCTTGCTCCTTGTCAATGTTCCAGTGTTGGATCTGAGCTACTGCATCTTTCCTGTGGCCTGCTGCTCTGCTAGATAAGTGTTACTTTGTTTTTGTTTCCGTTTTTTCTGTCCAGCTGTGCTATTCTCTTTTGCTGGAAGCTCTGAGACGCAAAGGGTGCACCGCCGTGCCGTTAGTTCGGCACGGTGGGTCTTTTTGCCCCCCTTTGCGTGGTTCTGCTTTAGGGTTTTTTGTAGACTGCATAGTTCTCTTTGCTATCCTCGCTCTGTCTAGAATATCGGGCCTCACTTTGCTGAATCTATTTCATTCCTACGTTTTGTCTTTTCATCTTGCTAACAGTCATTATATGTGGGGGGCTGCCTATTCCTTTGGGGTATTTCTCTGAGGCAAGTCAGGCTTGTATTTCTATCTTCAGGCTAGTCAGCTCCTCAGGCAGTGCCGAGTTGCATAGGTAGTGTTACGCGCAATCCACTGCTGCTTTTAGTTGTGTGAGGATAGGTTCAGGTATTGCAGTCTGCAGAGATTCCACGTCTCAGAGCTTGTTCTATTGTTTTTGGGTTATTGCCATATCACTGTACAGTGGGGCAAAAAAGTATTTAGTGAGTCAGCAATAGTGCAAGTTCCACCACTTAAAAAGATGAGAGGCATCAGTAATTTACATCATAGGTAGACCTCAACTATGGGAGACAAACTGAGAAAAAAAAATCCAGAAAATCACATTGTCTGTTTTTTTAACATTTTATTTGCATATTATGGTGGAAAATAAGTATTTGGTCAGAAACAAAATTTCATCTCAATACTTTGTAATATATCCTTTGTTGGCAATGACAGAGGTCAAATGTTTTCTGTAA